>NW_028327173.1:2877500-5277500 GCF_987537825.1 Furipterus horrens
GCACTGGGGACAGGGCCTCCGAGACACAGCCCTGCTCTCAAGCACGGCCCATCCTTCTAGGGTGAGGGCTAAGACTCAGCCCATCGACCTCCGAAGCACATGGAGAACAGGATCCAAAGCCCAAGAAAGGCTCCGATGAGGCGCTGGAAAGAGGGAGGGGGGAGAGGTCCCGGAGGAAGCGAGGGCCGGAGCTCAGCCCCAGCATGCCGGGAAGCGGAGGGGACAGTCCTGCCCGCAGGACCTGGCGCAGGTGAAGGAAGTGGCCTCAGGCTGGCCCTGTCTATACTTCTCTGTACTTTCTGAATTCTGAACCATGCGAATGTATTTCCCATTCAAGAAAACACCGTAAATTTCTGGAAATGACCACCGAGGAGATGCACTCGGGGCCCCATGGCTGGTCCTCCCCAGGCTTCCCAGCACAGATATTCCAACAGCGTCCACAACCACGGACATGACGCCAATGTGGCGTGTACGTCCTGATTCGAGAGACACTCCAGGGGAGAAAATGCTGGCACAAAAGTTAAACTCAATTGAGAAATAACCTAAAAGCCAATCTTCATCAACGTAGTTCAGTTTCTGATTGACTTCCAAATTCAGCAGGAAGAGGAGGGGATGGGGTTGGTCTGAGCCTTTCCCACAGGCTCCGTGGCAGACAAAGTTCCTGTCACGGAACCCAGGCGGCGTCTCGAAGAGACAGTCACGCTCCCAAACAGACCCACCGACACCCCTGACCTGGCCACCCTCCCAGCACAGCGGGCACAGGCCTCACCCAGCCTCCAAAATGGCCAGCGACCGCTTCCACAGACTGTCCCCCAGCCCCCCGCCCCCTGTGCTCCTGTCCCCCTGCCCCCCATGCCCTCCTGCCCCCGCCCCTCCCCCACATGGCTCAGCCACTGGGTCTCCTGAAGACGGGAGCTGTCCCTACACGGGGCTCTGGTCAGGCGCGGCTGAGGGCCTTGCCGTGCTGGAGAAAACCAAGCGTCTCACAGCCAGTGGCCGTGATAGACAGTAACTACCCCATCTGGGGGGCAAAGCCGTTACCCTGAGGCAAGGAGGCCCCCAGCCCTCCCACCGGGCAGCTCCCACGAGGCCACACCAGCCCCGTGGCCTCCCTCCCAGAGTGACGCCCTCCGGTCAGGCCGGTCCCCGAGTCACGCCAAAGGCCCGAGCCTGTGATGCACTTCGCCAACGGCCTCCACTGAGGACGCTCAGGACGGACTCGAGGGGACCGCGCTGGGGAGTCAGAGGACGGCCGGGCCCGGTCTCTTACGCTCCACGGGGTCCTGCAGCAGCGGGTGCAGCAGGGCTCTGGGGGTGCCATGGTACAGCCTCAACCTGCAAAACGAGACCCGCGGGCGCGTCAGCACGGGCCTCCGCTGGGGCGGCTCCCGGCGCCAGCTGCTCTTCTCGGAAGGAGAGCGTGGGGGCCCCACAGCGCTCCAGGGCCCCAGCCCTGCAGCACACAGGCCCCGGGGAAGCACCAGCCCCCACGCGCGCCCACGCTCAGCACTGTCCAGACGCAGCCCGAGGCCCTGGCTCCCAGGAAGCAACACCAGGGAAGCCGGGAAGGACTGAGCTGCCCCAGGAAAGACAGTGACTTAGGGACTCAGCCCCCACAGCAGGGCCTGTCAGGCCCAAAACGTCTGGGGTGCCAAGCTGAGGGGTCCGACCCAGGGGACACTGTGACGTCCAAGGGGCTGAGGTGGTGACAAAGCAGAACCACCCGGCACGCTGTTGGGGACACACAACACACGCTGACAAGCGTAAAGCTTTCCAGCGCGGCCAGCGACCCGCAGGTCGCCAACACGGACCCCCAGGAAGCCGGAGGGCAGCGCGCACGGGGCAGGCACCGTTTGTCCTGGGAGGCGGACGTGGGCGACTCCAGCTTGTTGCTGAAGATCCGCAGCATCCCGAACCCGCAGGACAGGGCGTGGAGGGTCCCATCCCGTCTCCTGCCTTCGGCGACCACTTCCACCACCGCCACGATGTGCGGGTGCTTCAAGGACGTGTGGAAGTACAAGGGCTGCAACACAGAAGCCAGGGGACCAGTGAGGGGCTGCACACCCCGCCCGCAGAGCCGCACTCCCATCACCCCTGCGCCATCGCCGCATGACCGCCACGCATGGCGTGTGGAGCACCACATCCCTTCCAAGGTGCCAGAGGGGACAGCAGGCACAATAAAGGGGCTCCCGGGGGTCACAGTCTCTCACCCCCGAGTACCTCCCACCCAGGACGTCAGGCCATTCATTTTTGCTCTGGGAACTTCCCATCCACAAAAAAATGCCCACAGGTGTCGGGCGCTGCAGAAAAGAGTGACCGGCGGGTGGGGGGTGCCCCGCTCCCCACCCCCAGCAGGACCCCAGTGACATCAGAAGACAGGACAAGGTCCCCACAAACGCCCATCCTGAGCCATTTCAGGTCACAGTCGCCGCACAAGACGCCGGGCGCAGCCTGCCAACATCAACCCCAAGCCCTGTCGGACGTGGGACTGCTGTGAGCTGCCTCTGAACCCATGTCGTTTAACTGAGCAGGGTCCTTAGCTTTCCTGAGGTGCTGCATCATTATCCCCAGGTCAGAAACCAACTAATGCCTTTTTACGACAAAAACCGCCCTGAGATCGTTTTCTTACCAGATTGTTTGGGACCTACACCAAGTGGATGATATTCAATCTGCCTCTCAAAGCTCCCACATGAAGCCACTCTGTTACCGACCATGACCCACAGCACAGGGCAGGCGAGGACGCGGGCGAGTCCGAGCGCCGCCTCGCTCCGTCGGGCGTGAACCCCCCCAGCAGCTGCTTCCCTCCCAGTTCACGATACCCACCGCCGCTGCTCCTATTTAAAGCCCACAAGCGCCACAGACACAGAAGATGAGGTGGAGGTCTGCGACCGGACAGGGGACAAGGCTCACAGGACCCGGGCGGTGGCTGTGGACTCAGTGCAACCCGGCACCCAGCGGCATGCGTGCAAAGACCGCCCCCCGCCCCCAGGCAGAAGGAGGCGAGGGGGCCCCAGTGGGGCTCTGCAGGTGATTTAAACTGGGAATAATCCCCTGTTAACGCATCATTCCGACGCGGTCACCCAGAAAACACCTCCTGTAATCACAGGCTGTCGGCCCAGGATAACAGAGAGACACATTAAAACAGCAGCCATGAGGTATAAATCGTTATTCTATTATCTTTTATTGCAAAATGATGAAATAACGGCCACTCGCGGCTGACAGGCGGTTGGGCCAAGAGAGTGATGTCTCTGTGCCGGGCCTCGGGGACCGGTTTTAAAGCCCCGCGGCGCGGCCGAGCGCGGCACTCTCCCACCTTCCCGTCTGTCCTGCGCCCATTGCGGGTCCAGACACGGCTGCCCACCGGCCCTCTCAGCAGTGACACAGGCGTCTGACACGCTGAGGCGGAGCGGCAGCCATCCCGCAGCGAGAGGTCACCTTGAAGGCGCTCGGCCTGCAGGCTGCGGGCCGGCTTTCCAGGCCCATCTGTGGCTCCTGCCGGGACAGCTACTCGGAGGGAAAACAGGCAGGCAGAGCCCCCGGGGGTCTGTCTCTGGGGCTGCGCTCCAGGCGAGATGGCGGCCCCTGGAAGCTGGCGGCCTTTCCCCGCTGACCCTCCAGGCTGGGCACGGCACCGGGTGAAAGGCTTCCTAAGGACCCCGGGAACACATTGGCCCTGGGGAAGTTCCAGGCTCAAAGGCAAAGGCTGGGTTAAGCAGGCACAAAACGCAAACCCTGCTCAGGACCGACCTCCGTGGAGGTAAACGTCGCCTGGGGATGAAACCACGACGCACCCTGCCAGCTGCCCTCTCCGTCACCTGCCGATCTCCTCAGCAGCGCCCCTGGTCCCCAGGCCCCTGCCTGCCTCGCAGCACGCACACGGGCTGAGCCAGAAACCCCGGCAGCACTCGCTGAGCGAGCCCTGCAGACGGGCCCTGCAGTCTAAGGACAGCTCATTAACGCCGCTCCGCGCGCCTTGCGAGGCAAGCCCTATCCATCACTGAAATCACAGGATTAAAGGCTTGAGGCAAGCCCACGAAATTACCTCCGAGAACAGGCCCCTTAGGAGGAGTGGGGCCCCGCTCAGCCCACACCACATCTCACTCACCCACGCGGGACGAGTCTCCGCCCTGCCAGGATACACAGATAACTGTCTCAGAAACGCTCCTGTCCCGGTGCCTTCGACTCCAAATATACAGACACTGTTTTGCCTCAGGGCCAAGCTTCCACGTCCCACGCCCACAACCGAGCTGAAACTGCGCCTGTGATGACGTGCCTTCAGGAGGGGCTGTGCTGCGCCTGGGCCACCCCCAGGGACACTCAGCTCTCCCGTCCCAAGCAGAAGAGGAGGCGGATGAGGAGCCCAGGGAAGAGAGGGGCCGACCCGTGAGCCTTTGACAGAATGACCCGGGCAAGGCAAAGACTCACAGTCCTCCCTGCCGCCTCCACTCACCAGCTCCGCCTTCACGTGCAGCTCTGGCTTCCAGGACACAGCCCACTCGGGGACTGGGGGCTCCAGGGACTGGGGGCTCCAAGCACTGTGCACTCTGTGAGCAAAACCCACCTCTGGGGACGCAAAGTCCCTAATCCCGAAGTCAGAGTGTCCCCCCCAACGCTGGGTGGGGCTCTCCCTCACCCACAGCAGGCAGCACCATGCAGACAGCCCCACCCAGAGAGCCACCAGGCCCAAGGGCACCATGAACCTGGTCTAGAGCGACCGTGGCCGCAGCCTGGGCTGAAATGAGCCCACGCCCCTCATCCGCCGGGGACGTCCAGCTCCTCAGCAGCACCCGGCCCACGGCCGACGCGCCCCGAGGCTGGCTGGGTGCCCGTGTGGAGCAGCAGGTGCTCAGGCCTCACGCGCCCCTGGAGCACAGGCTGTCGTCCCTCCCGCGCAGGTGGCGGGGTCACAGTCAGGAGGCGAACCTGTGGCCTGAAGCCCCAGGAAGAGCAGCAGAGCAGGACTGCAGCCTGTGTCCGTCTGACCACACGGCCCCGCTCCGGCCCCGCTCCGGGCTCACTCACAGGCAGGTGAGCGCATCGAGCGCAGCCTGCAGGCGGCCTCCCCGGCGCCCTGGGTGGGCCCGCGCCGCGCGAGCAGACGGATCTCAGCCTCAGTGCTGCACCACACAACTGAGCCCCACCGCCGGACATGGCACGCACACTTCATGTCTCCTTCTAGAACCATCTGTCACCCCCCTTTCTGGCTTGGAGTCGCGGGAGTGGCTTCTATGAGCCTGAGAGGAAAGCAGCCGTCCTCAGAGGGACACGGAGGTCACACTGCCCTCTCTCTGCAGAGACCGCTCTCCCGGAACGAGCTGCTTTCCTGCCTGTGCGGTGACAGCACCCAGGGCAGCACAGGACAGGGACCGGCAGCGTGGGCGGCGGGAAGGCTCCCTGGAGTGTCAGCGGGTCCCCGTGACACTCCCTTCAGCCCCGCTTTTAAGGGGACATGACGTGGCTCTCGTAGACAAGCAAGAACATTTGAGTCGGGGTCCCTTGTCCCGGGTTATGGGTGGTGGGAGCCTCCCAGTCAGCTGTGTCTGAGGAGGGCAGCAGGTCTGCCTGTTACCTTAGCAACAGCCGGGCTACGGCAGGCTCGGGGAGGGTGACCCCCTGGTCGGGGTCTTGGCAGCGGTGGATTGCTGCCCAGTCGCCCTCATAACAGGAAGCAGGAAAAACGAGGCTGTCACCGAAAGGCGGAGTGTGGTGAGTTAGGGGAAGAATTTAAGGGAAAATTACGTTCGTCTCAGAAAGGAAATGTAGAAACTGCATGGTACTTTGGCCTCCCGGATTACATGTATTTTCTAGAAGACACTTTCTGAGAGCCTGCAGGACTTATGAGCCGTCGCAGCAGGATGGAGGGCAGGGGAGCCCACGGGTTGGCTGGGAGCTGAGAGGGCCTTGGGCGGCCGCGGGGCTCCCAGCTCAGGGTCAAGGCCAGGCCTCTCCTGTCCAAGCCCTGACACAGCGCCTCCTCCCAGGGCTGCCTGCGGCCAATACATGGACGACACACCCCAGCCAGCGCCCGGCAGGCTGCCTGACCAGTGCACACTTAGTTGGACAGCCACGCGGGGTCCCAGCGGGATCCCCTGCCACTGGCAGTGGCGACCTCAAGCCAGACCACCCCAAGTTGATCGGTAAAGCCAGAAACACACAGGCTATCAACAAAACCAGAAAGCGGCCTCCACCAAACTTCTGAACCCCCTCTATTTCCGCAGGGGGGCAGGCAGATGAGCAGCACCCCCACCTACGGGCGCCACCAGGGACAGTCCCCCGCCATGCAAATGCGCGCGCACGCACACACACGGTGGACGGGCCTTCTCTGTAGCCCAGTGAACTTGAACAAAATCTGCTTTTCGGGATTCTGACCGTCACGGAGAGCAAGGGCTGGGCGCGCAGGACGCCACACAGCAGGCCGGGCTCGTTCCCAGCACGCCGGTGGCCTCTGCTGCCCACGGAGGGCACAGCAGCTGGAGAGCAGCCTTCCCTCAGCCCGTCTGCAGCTGAGACTCACCTCGGACCAGAACGGCTCTGCTCACCCGCCACGCACCCCGCTGCGCTCTCCCCCTCAGCAGCCCGAGCAGAAGGGGAGGACACAGAGGGGGACCCGTCTTGCACTTCTCCACCCGCAAAGCCACCCTGTGCCAACTCAGAGCCCAGCACTGCCCCGCGACACTGGGCGGCTCTCTGCCGCACGGACACTTGGGGGCAGGAGGCCACAGGACAGTCATGCAGCCGAAGTGCGGCCGTGGAGCCGGCCACCAGGCCCACCTGCTCGCACACGTGCGTGGCCTCGTGACCTGCTGGGTTGCTCTTTAAG
Organism: Furipterus horrens; assembly: GCF_987537825.1. Lineage (NCBI taxonomy): Eukaryota > Metazoa > Chordata > Mammalia > Chiroptera > Furipteridae > Furipterus > Furipterus horrens. Next base: position 2,884,321 of record NW_028327173.1, read on the forward strand.
GAGGGGATGTGATTCCAGCCTCCAGAGGAGGGTGCTGGACAAGATGACACCAACGTGCCTGCAAGCCAAGGCCTGGCCAGCAGAGGACAGCTGTCACCCCCACCCTCATGTGTCACTGACGAGCGCTCACATTGCCGGACCCCCCTGGCCTCACTGTGCACATGAGAAAGAGACCCGAACAGCCGGCCCCAGAAGGCCTGCGACGGCCCAGGTGAGGCAGCACAGGCTGAGCCCAGGCCAGGTTACCGGCAACATCAGGGCCGCGGCCCTGCCGACAAACCGTCTCCTGTCCCCAGCGTGTGCGGGCGAGGTCCTCCCGTACTGAGACGGCCCCGAGGAGCTGCCCACGGTCGCACACAAGATTCACAGCACACACCCCTCCCAGGCACAGCTGTCCAGAGAGACCGCCACAAGGCATCTGCACAAGCTATCGGACAACCGTAATGTCAGACCCTTTCCGTCCCCTGACACACCCCTGGCCACGGCCTCATCTAGCGCGCCCGCCCTCTGGGCAGTTCCTCCAGCTCCTGCCTGTTATGTGAGGACACCCGCCAGCTGTGACCCGCCCTCCAGACAGCGCGATTCAGCACATGCCTGGCCAGCCCCCACGACTTCACGACTGGGCCAAGGCAGTCCCCAGCAGAGAAGGGGCACCTCGGGCCATGGTTAAGCACAGTGACGTCTCAAGGACAGCTAGGGTCGCCGCCACCTTTATTAGTCTCTATCACAGTAGCAGGTTTCTGTGGGCCTCACCGTGTACATAAGACAGACCAAATCGCCCTGGTTGGCATGGCACAGTGGACTGAGCGCTGGCCTGCGAACCAAAGGATCGCCGGTTCAATCCACAGTCAGGGCAGAGGCCTGGGTCGCAAGCCAGGTCCCCAGTTGGGGGCAAGTGAGAGGCAACCACACATTGGTGTTCCTCTCCCTCTCTCTCTCCCTCTCTCTAAAAAAATAAATAAAATCCATAAAAAAGAGTTAAAAAAATAAAAATAAACAAATAAAATCTTTAAAAAAAAAAAAGAAAGACCAAATCAACATGGCATGGCCCTCCCAATACCTGTGACCATCACCACACAGACCCACTGCATCCAGAAGCTCACCTCAATCCCCGGGCTCCCCCACACACACCTGCCGCCCCCCTTTCCTCTCCTATAGGCCCAGCTTAGATGTCAGCCCCTTAGAAGGGCCTTCCTGCGTCACCTTCCTCAGCGGGTCTCCTGTCCTTCTCTAAGGCAGCACACGCTGGTCACCTCCCGAGACCTCACCGCAGCCTGCCATGCCCCTGCCACCTGCCTTCGAGGGGCGCCCACAGGCCACAGTCCTACATGGTGAGCACCACACGCATCCTGTCGCCATCGGCACAACGGCTGGCAGACGGCAGGCCCCAAGCCGGGGCTGCGGGGGGGATGCAGGTGAACAAGGGCGGAGAGCACCCGTCTGCAGGGCGGCCAGAAAGCACCACACGAGCCGAGTCACGCGGTCGGCCGCGTCCACGCACCCGCCCAGTCTGGGGGCAGCGGGCACGGGTCCGAGGCCAGGCTCCGCCACCTGCTACCTGGGCAGCTCATTTTACTTCCAAGTACCAATTTGCTCATCTTAAAAGAAAGGAGCCCGCCAACTGAAGGCACAGGTGGACGCGGGACCCAGAGCCAGGGCCTGAATGGGCCGGAGGCTGCGCTATGTCCAAGCCCAGGGCTCCAGCCAGGCTGCCCGGGGCTCGGCCCCACAGTTCTCACTGCCAGGCCAGAAGGAGGCCACGTTCAGTTGTGCATGAGGCCACCGCCTGCAAGCAACCTGGCTCAGAAATAACCAGGTCAGATTACCTGGGTTTTAAAATTGCTCTAATACAGGCAGAAAGAAAGAAGGGAAGGAGGAGGGGAGGGAACACCGGAGGAAAAATGGAGAATCAAATGAGATCAATAGTTTCCTAACTTCATTCCCAGCACCGCAAGGCTCCTTGAGGGCGACAAGACCCCACGTGGGCCCCCCCGCCCCACTGCTCCAACCAGAGCAACGCACCTGCGTCTGCGTAAGACACTTGGCCTCCCCACAAGACTTCGTTTGGAAACGAGGGCCCGTCCTGAGACCAGAAATGTGACACCGTGTCTGTGGCTTGGTGGCGCTCACAGGGTCTGAGATGCACTGCCCACGTCCCCTGTCAGGGCGACCCTGCCCACCCCAGGGCCCCGAGCACCTGCTGTCCACCCACCTCATTAAAGACGATCCTGGACAGCTGCCTCAAGGGCAGCTCCACGGGCCTCACTGCGGTCTTCCACGTCCTCCCAAAGAAGTGGCGGTAGGTGACATCGAAAAGAGACACGCGAAGATGGCACCCCACCTCCGACAGCACCTCCAGCATTCCCTGGGGGACAAAGGGGACCGAAGGGTTCTCAGCGTCTCGAGCCACCCGCAGGTGCTAATGGCAACGCTGCTGAAACCAGCCGCACAGCATCCACCTCGCGTTTAGGGATCGATTTCCTTTCCAGGAACTACCTCTCTGAGCACAGACGTCCCTGGGCACGAACATTGACTTGGTCTTGCCCAGAGCCAAGGAGACACCAGAGGCTGGGGCTGCAGACACAGCTGCCCATCTGGCACCACGCAGACCCAAGAGAGAAGCCCAGGTGACATCACGTGAGACCCTGGATCGAGCCACACCTGAAGCTCAGAGGAACTACAGGTTTCTCTGTTGTGTGAGTTAATCACCTCTAGCTGAAGCTATTCTGGATGGGCTTTCTGTCACATACGACCAGACGAAGCCTTCCTGATGGAACCACAACTCTAAACCCTCGACTTGCCAGAATTGTCTCGGGATGGTGTCAGCAGAGGAAAAGCAGATCTCTGAGGACTGAGACGTCACGGCTCCCAATAGCGGCAGAACCACTGCAGTGCGGTTCTGCTTCGGTCTCCAGTCCTGCTCTGACTGGTGTATTGCTTGTCCTTTGCTGATTTCTGCTCATACGTCTACTATTCCATTCCTCTGTTTTCTTGGAGTTTCATTTGTTCTTTTTATCTGGCCTTTTAAGCAAAAAGCAGAGATGATTGACTTTATATCTTTCTTCTCAGTGAGTCATTACAGAGCTACGAGATTCCCTCAAAGGACTGCATTAGCTGCATCCCATATATCTGGATATGCTCTTCCATTACTCAGTTCATATTATGTTGTGATTTCTCTGAATATTTCTTTGACCAGTGGGTTAGTTCGCAGTGTGTTAATTTCCTATGATTTGAAGACTTTCTAGCTCTCTTATTGTTATGATTTCAAATTCAACATCATATGAGTCAGTGAACACATTCCTTATAATTTCAATCCTGAATCTACTGAGACTTATTTTCAGGGCACAGCAAAAGGTCTGTCTCGCTGAATGCTCCGCACACACTTGACAGGAACGGGTCTTCTATTTGTCGGGTGTGGTGTTTTAGAGACGACAGGAAGGTCGAGGCGGGTGATGCTGTTCCTCAGATCTTCCAAACCCTTATGACGTTTTTGGTCTATTCTATCAATGACTGAGAGAAGGGCCTTTAGCATCTCCGATTACAACGGTGATCTGAATGCAGCTCCCTTCACTTCCCCACAGTCAGGCTCCATGTGCTTGGAAGCTCTTGTTGGTGCTGTGCCCGTGAGTGACCAGGAAGGCGGGCTCCCGGGCTGGCCCGTGGCTGGGCGCTGTGCACTTAGATTTCAGGACGGTTCCCCCCACTGTAACTGGTCAGCGTGGCTCACTGCGGGCAGAGACGGGCTTACGCTGCACCCCTGCTTTTCTCTAGGAGTCCAGAATTTTGGGAGACACTGGGCAGACACACAGGTGCCTAGGTAACTAGCCCAAAAATCACCGAGGTTTTTTTAGAGACCCTGAGCATGGAGTCTCTCCGGAGCATCCCTGGTTGGCAACATCTCACGTGTATCATCACAACTCATTGCTGGGGGATCAAGCGTACCCGTGGGACCCCACTGGCCAAGGACCCTCGAAGCTTGCGCCCCCAAACCCCCAGGTTCCCCCCAATGCCGTTGCCTTGGCTGATCTTGCTTTGGGTCCTTCCACTGTGGGAAGTCTTTCCTGTGAAGACAACAACATGCTAAGTCACGTCGGGCTCCACCGGTGAATCGCCCAGCCTGGGGGTGGTGCCGGACACATTGAGGGCGCCACGCTGGCCGGGCCGCCGTCATCCTTAGGAAATGTCTCTCGAGCTCCAAAAACGTCGTTCCCCTTGAAATCTACACTGTCTGGTATTAGGACAGCCAGAGCGTCCACATGCCCAGCGTTTACACAGCCTGCCTTTTTTCCAGCCTTTCACTCCCTGCACACAGTCTCTAGGTGTGAAGTGTGCTTTTTTTATAGACAACCTGTACATGGGTCTTACATGGAAATTTTCACATGATCCATATGACTTTGGATCAAAAATCCCACTGGTAGGAATTATTCCACAGAAATATGTGTACAAGTGAACGAAGTTATTTACTGCCACGGTGTCTGCAAACGCACACCCCTGGGAAGAGCCTGCATGCGCACCAGCACGGGCCTGGGTACACAAGTGATGGTTCACACGCCCGAAAAAATCCATGCGAGCTTAAGAAAGAATAAGAGAGTCTGCATGCAATGACATGAACAATCTGTAAGACTTGTAGTTAAGAATATGGTCTTCCAAGCAAGGAAATGCAGGTCTATTTATTGGCTGCATTTGCTCAGAGCTTCTGGAAAGTTGTACAAATAACAGGGAACACTGGCTGTATCTAGTATGGGACACAGTGCCCCGGGGACTCTGGGATGACACACTTGCCTGTGTACCTTTGGAAATTTGAACTATGGGGATTATCTTTTCAAAAATAAGTAAAAGGAAATGGGAAAACAAATAAAACCCCCCTGTATAGCCCCTAGGGACAAGGAGGCTGCTGTCCACGATCTAGTGAGCCCTGGCAGGCGGGGCCGCGGGGGCCAGTCCTCACAGTGGGGCACCAGCTGGCCGGCCAGGGCCGTGTCACCTGGGCACCAGCTTCACGCTCCCGGCTTCTGTCTCCTCCTCTGGGAAACGGGGTGTTGGTGGCACCTACCTCCCAGCATCATTGCGAGGATGAAGTGAGTTAGAACGAGTCAGGTGCCGGAAGGTGACACTGTAAAAGCAGAAGCAGCCACAGGACCTAACACAGGGGCCAGCGCACGGCCAGGGCTCAGCCAGAGCGGAGGGGCTGAGTCAGGAGGACCGAGTGATTTAACCACAGCGCGCTGCTCATGGACCCAGCTCTCTGACAAGTCTGAGGGCCTGGAGAACTGCTCTACTAGCGTTAAAGCAGGACAGTCTCCACAGCCCAGCCCCCAGGCAGGCAAGTCCCCACGGGCAGGCCCGGACCCTTCCTGTGCGTCCCGTCCCCATGGGCCTCCCAGGACAACCCAACCTGTGGGGTCCTGGGGGCGGTCAGGTTCCCTGCGGCTGGAGGCACCGGTGGACGCACGGCCCAGAGCCAGGGCCGTGGGCAGAGGGCAGTGGCACGTCCAGGCCCAGGCTCTGCCCCACGGCTCTCACTGCCGGGCCGGAAGGAGGTCGTGCTGAGCTGTGCACAAGGCCTCCTCCTGCAGACTACTTGGCTCAGAAACAACCCAGGAAATCAGATTACCTGGGTTTTAAAATTTCTCCAATGTGGGCAGAAAGAAACCTTTACCCAGTGTCCAAAGTGCTGACAGAGTGCTGAATCACGCCTTCTCTTTGCTGACGGGCCACTTGGCCTCTGAGCGCTGCCAAGGGCCGAGGTAATGGGTACAGGGAGGAGACGCCAACACAGAAGTGGCGATCAATAGCCCCCCGCGGAGAGCAAGAACAATGCGTGTCTGACAACCCACAGCAAGTCCCCTTACCTGCTTAGCGAGCGGCCCATCGAGCCACTTCAGGACACATTGAAACCCTGTCGCCTCCTTCAGGGGCTGGCGGAGCCTCTGTGGGTGGGGAGGGACCCGCACGTTCTGGTCAAAGATCTGGTGCCAGTCGTGCATTCTGGGGCCTGGGGGCCACGCGGGCCTCGCGGATCACCTGCACCAGCGGCGTTCAAATAAAGGAAAAAGTTGTAAGGACCACAGTGCTGAGAGCCACTCCCAAAGTTTCCTACCTCCCACTGAACCCCAGAGGACCCAGCATCCCCGAAACCCGCACCCCACACCCCAGCGTCGTAGGCTGGCACCACACCACCCTGCCCTGGCAAGCGTGCCCTTCTCGCGCGTGAGCCCGGCAGAGCCCGACTCACCGGGCCTCAGTGGCCGGTTCAGGGACTGCCACCCGCAGGGCTGCTCTGCACACGGTGGAGGTGGCAGCGCACACGGGCAGCGGGCCTGGGGGCCAGTGCGGGCACGTTCCCAGCAGGCAGAGCAGAAACCACAGCCAGGGCAGGTGGGCCCGGGCGTCGGGGGGGCCAGTCAGCTACGGGAAACGCCGCCTGCTGCTGAAGCCGCCCGGGGACCGGCTTTGAGGGGTACAGGCTTCTAGGAGACCCAGCTCACACGGGACGGTTCTTGCCTCCCAGCCAGACGGGGCTCTAAACCTTCTCGGGATTCTGTTCAGCTGACACAGAACCTAAAGATCTCAGCTTCGCCAAGTGGCCGCATTCTGTACACTACGTGACGAGCAAGGAGGAAAGGCAGCGAGTCGGGCTCCTCAGCCAGCAGTTCTGTAAACGTGGTCCCCGAGCCCCTGAGGTTCCCCAGGCTAGTCAAGGGCTCTGCAAAGTCAAAGCTATTTTCATAACATCCAGGTGACACTTGCCTTTTTCCCTGGGCTGACATCTGCACGACAGAGAGCCAGGCGAGGGTGGGCGGTGGCGGGCCTCAGCACGCCCCGAGGCCAGGGGACCCGCCCTGCCAGCCGGCCTGTCCCTCAGCAGTCACAGCAAAAAGCCATCAGCTTCACGTAAAGATGTCCTTGGGGCAACTGTGAAAAGTACACATTTTACTTCATCTCGACCCTGAGCGTGTACACTTTTACTATTCTGTGATGAAGTGGGAAATACAAACAGGACAACCTGCTGGGACACGAAGACAGGAGCCCCTCCGGCCGGGTCAGCCCCACTGCGAGGATCGGGGGTGCGGGCGGAACCGGCTGCCTCGTTCATACGGCAACGACACTTCTGCTAAGAAAAAAAAAAAAAAAAAAAAACGCTGAGAAACAAAACACGCTTATTCAGACTTGTACTTGTACTTGGCAGGTATCTCTCCAACGTGAACAAATGAGCCTGTCACTTCAGGGAAGACTTGGAATCAAAACCAGTTGCAGGCAACAATTAGCAGCGCGGAAGGCTGCCTCCCCCACCGCGAGCCTGGCAGCAGCGCGCTCCGGAGACTTCTCTGATGAGAGGACGGGGAGTGCCGGCAGCGAAAGGGATCTTTTGAAATTCTGTGATTGAATGTGTCAATATTTGGGAGATCTGCGTAACTCAGAACCTGTATTTTCCAAGGGAACAAGACGTAATGACAGACACTCCCACAGGAGGAATAGATCCATCAGAAACACAAGAGAGACCAAAAGGCTTTCATGTAACGGAGGATGAGAGGTTCAGCTCAGCCCTGCACTGTTCTCCCTTGGAGATGTGGTTACTGCTGAGGAACCGAGGGTGGGGAGAGTATCCCAGATTAGCCAAGTGTGCCTCACACAGTCAGAAGGGTCTTTACAAGGGAGGCAGGGGGGCTCAGAGCAAAGACCAGGGGACAAAGACAGCAGGGAGAGATGTGGCCACGGACCAAGGAGTGCAGGCACCTCCAGCAGCTGGAATAGACCAGGAAACGGATTCGGCCCTCGGGCCTCCAGAAGGAATCTGCCCTGCCCACACCTAGACTCTCGCCCAGTGAGGCAGGTTCCTGACTTCTGGCCTCCAGAACTGGAAGACAGTAAGTTTGTGCTGCTTTAAGCAGCCTGCTTTGTGGTGACTTGTTACAGAAGCCACGGAACTCACATAAGTGTCCAGAACCTATGAGCAGAAGAGGCCTGACAGAGAGACAGCCGCCCAGAAGGGCTTCCAGGAGGCCCCAGGGTCCAGCCCGAAGCCCGCATGGCCCTGCGCTTCCCCTGGTCACGGCCCTGGCCACCTGCCCTGTACTCATCTGCTCACCGGCCAACTGCTTACGGAGGGAGCCCGCACTCCTGAGTCCTTGTACCCGGCTCACCGTCGGAACTCCATAAATATTCACAAGAGCAAGTGGAAGTTTCCATGAAGTTGACTTCCAAGCATACTTTTTTTCAGAGAAATGTTGTTTCCCATTGACTCTTCTTATAAAACTGGGATGTTTACTCATACAAAACGAGCGTCCGAACAGACAGAGGGGCGTTTGCCCAGAAAAGTCCTCCTGGCCTCAGAGCCCTGGCAGGGCGTGCACCATGAGAACCTTCTGGAAGGAGCTGTGCAGACTCGCCCGCCCAGGTTTCCTTCCCCAGGCCAGGACTGCACCCCCTTTGAGGTGGCTCACCGGCCCAGTCCCTGACCCTGCACCTCCTTCCCCCTCCCTGCGCAGCTGTGGGGCCTCGTCCACCCCTACAGCGGGCACACGGGACCGCCCCCAGCTGCACCAGCAGGACACGTACCGGGAACGAGGAACAGTCACCCAAATCAAAACACTGAGCTGGGCAGGGAAGACGGGCGATGGAGGGAGAGGTGGCACCTGAGACACAGGCTCCTGGAGGGGGAGCCCAGGCAGCTCCAGGGGCTGTGACACCCAGACTCCTCCTTCCTCCCGACCCCACACAAGAGCTGCCCCCTGGACCGCCCCCCTCTCCACCCCCGCCCTGCCCGGCTTCAGTCCCTCCCGGACATCACACCCTCGCGCTCTCGCCACACAGACACAGAAACAGATGCGCATGCGCGCACACACACACACACACACACACACACACACACACACACCGGGGTAATTCCTCGTTGTCCTTCAGGAGCGAGATCAAACGCTCTCCTCGGGGTGAGCGCCCCACCCCCAGCAGCGCCACGGCCCCCACGTGGGATCCTGTAACGGGGGCCAGCGCTGGCGCAGTCACTGCTGCCCCGCAGGGCTGAGCCCCGTGAGGTCAGCACGAGGCCCTCAGTGAAGGTCCTGTATGATGACGTAACCCCCACACTATGCGTGGAGGAACTAAGAATGCTGTGGAGGAAGGGCAGGGGCCCTTGGGGGCTCGATGAGCAACTCTGAGAAAACAGGAGGGCTCCACGCTTTTCCCAGAAAGGGGTGCAGTGGGCTGGGGGTCACGAAGAACACGTGCCTGCTCCTGTCGAGCCCAGTTAGGGGCCAGGCCCTCGCAGACACTCCCGTGTTTACTATCCCAACAGTGCTGCAAGGGAAGCGCAGTCACCCTCCCCGCCTCACCGTGAGGAAGGTGAGACTCACAGGTGCAGCAGCCACTCCAAAGCCACATAGCCAGCAGGGACGGACCGCAAAGCCACCACCATCACCCTGCCTGCCCCTGGTGTCCCACCGAGGCCAGGAGAGGCAAAGGGACAGAGGCCCCAGAGGGTGGAGTGAGAGCACTGGCCGGGGGACGGGGCTGATCCTCGCTGCCCCTCCGACTTCCCCCTGCACAAGGAGGGGGCTGTGAAGCCGCCGGGAGGTCTCTGCCCCTGCAGACCTGTGGCCACACCTGTCCTGCTCCAGCTCACACACGGGGAAGGAGATCAAGGCCCTGACTTCAAGAAGCTAGAGATCCAGTGGGTCAGAAAGACCAGGGGCGAGTGAACAGCGCAGGGAGGACCAGCCTAACCCGGCCTGCTTTCTAACGGGCTGAGAGCGAGAGGGAGAGCGAAGAGGGAGCCCAGGGGCTGAAGAGGTAAGCTGGGCCGAAGCCCAGGGCAGGGGAGGGGCAGAGCCATGAGGACCTGCCCAGGCCCGGGGCCGCTTCCTGGCCAGAAATGAACAAGATCTTGAATAACTGAGACCCAAAGCCTTTGGGGGACTTTTCGGCAGAGCAAATAGAGAGCTAACGAAGCATTGCCTGGAATTCCTTCGTTCGAGAAATACCCTTTGAGTCCCTACCAGGTGCCCGGCCCTGGAGACACCGCGCTGACCACAGAAGACGCGCGCCCTGCCCTCCTGGCATCACCTGGAGGGAGGAAGACAGAATACAAGCGAGCAGGGACGGAGGCGGGATTGCGGCCGATGGAAATGCCGGAGAGACGCGGAGCCCTGGGTGAGAACCGGCCGGAGGTGTGCAGTCACGTCCCGTCTTCCTCTTCTGACTCTGCACGCGCGGCGGGGCTTCTTTCCCACCCTTTGGCCTCGGCACGCCACGGCGGCCCAGGGAGGAGCGCTGGGTGCGAGAGCGCGGCCGCCCACGGGCGCGCAGGACGGAGACGTGCGCACGCGGGGCCTCTGGGTCTGAAGGGCGGGCGGGCAGGAGAGCGAGCAGTCGGGCTACAGAAAGGGGCCAGGGGGTCAGCTCGGAGCCGGTCAGGGGGCCAGCGGGCCGCCGGCCAGTACAGGCGCGCAGGCCGCGGGCGCCCCCCGCGACGGCCAGGGCGTCTGGGGATCTCCATGGGCGGCGGTGCCCACAGAGGACAGGCACCCACAGGGAGGGCGCCCAGCGGGGGTCCCCCACGGGGCTCCGGCAGGGGAAGGCCGCTGGGGACGCCAAGTCGGGGAAGACCGACACCAGTCTCAGCAGAGGCCAGGCAGTGAGCACCGCGCTGGCCTGAAGCCGAGGGGCGACAGAGGGGCGCGGGGTCAAGGGGCAGAAGACAGAGGTTGAGCCCTAAGGAGCCCCGGACGCCCAAGGCCCCAACAACCGGGCAGAACCAAGTGTCAGGCAGAGGGGGTGACATGGAACTCTCGGGGTGCAGCCCTGCGCCCCGCCCGGCCGCCGTGGCCCGCAGGCGCCAGATCCCCGCGGAGAGACGTACGGAGCACCTCCACGACCCCCGGCCCGAGAACCCGGCCCGACAAGTGGCCCCGGAGGCCCGTGGCCTTGTCCAGCCTTCCCCGCAGCTCCAGCCAACATGGTTCCGCCCACCGCGGGCCGCGTTACCTAGGAGACCGGCCCGCCGCGCCCGCGCTCATCCAGGCGCGACGAGGCCTACCTTCTCGCGGAAGGGACCCACGACGGACCCAGGGACCGCGGCCGGCCGCTGCCCACCAGAGCCGCAGGCGCTGCGAGCCGAGGGCCGGCAAAGGGACGCCCCGGCCTCTGCCACCGCGAGCGGAGCCTCGCAAGACGGCGCGCCCGCGCTCCGGCCGAGAACCCGCCCCGCGTCAACGCCGTCGGCCAATCAGAGCCCAAGTGGTACCGCTTTGCTCTGCCAGCGTCAGCCAATCGGCACCGCGGCGGGCCCGTCACGATTTGCATGCCCGGCGACCCTTCAGCCAATGGGAACGTGACTGGCGTGAATGACAGCTAATGATGAGCTGTCAGAGGCGTGGCGTCGGCTGTCCCACGAGGTGAAGATGCTGCGGGCGGAACCTGGCGGAGAGAGCGGGATTCGGGGGCGCTAAAGTCGCACGGGCAGGGCGGGAAGGAAGATCCGGAGCGGTGCCCAGGATCCGGAGCTGGAGCCCCCAGGTGAGTGCGGCGGGACACCCCGCGGGCCGCGCTACCCACGGCCGTGCCCCGGGAGAGCGGCGGCGGGCACCCGCGAGGCCCAGGGTAGATCTCCACCGCCTCTTCCCAGCGCGTCCTCGCGCCGCCGCGGTCCTCACCTCCTCTCCAGCCGGCTGGCTCACCCCCTCTATCATCACCTCTCTTCCCCGTCATCTCCCTTCTCCCACCCCGTCCTCCCTGGTCTGCCCTGTCTGCCATCTCTCCCGACCTTTCAGCGACCCCTGCCCCAAACTTCATCCCTCCCCTCGTCCTGGTGTCCCTGCGCCCCATCTCAGCCTCCTCCGCTTCCCGCAGCCTCGCCTCGCCCTGCCCCCATCCCGCCTCCCGGCCTCTGCGCAACCCCATCGGAGCGCTCCAGGTGCAAGTCCTCCCCATCCCTCCAACCCTTTTGCTCCTGAAGGTTCGCCCTGCCGCTCGCTCCTCGTCCCTATCCCCATCCTCCCACCCACTCTGCTCCCAGTCTCTCCCGTGGGTGCTCTCTCCACCTTGCCCCACTCCCCGGGACCGTGGCGCTCCCTTCCTGCACCCCCCACGTCTCCCTGCGCTCCTTCCGCATCTCCAGGTTCTCTTCCCACCGCCTTACCTGCTGCTGCTCCGGAAGGACGCAGAGACCCAGCGCCTGCACCGCTGCCTGCGGCAGTAGCAGAAGCTGTGTACCTGCCCACCTTCCCACCCCTCCCTCCCTGACACCCCAGCACCGCTCCTGCCATTTGTCCTGGAGGCTCTTGTTGGGGCTACACTTTGCCTAGAGCATCCTGGTTAAGGCGGAGTGGGGGCGTCTCCAGGTGGGAAGCCCCTTAGTACCCTTTCCTGCCTTCCTCCCTGGCCACCATCTCCCTCCCCGCCCCCCCTTTTCCTGCTTAGCCTCACTTTGTGATTCAGCATTTTTGGGGTTGGTAACTTTCTTTGCTTCCTGGCATGGTAGGGACCAGGCTGTGGGGCTGAAGACGGGAGGTTAGCAGGGCCACCTAGGAAAACAGACCTGAGCTGCCTGGGTGGAGAGCAGGGACCTGCTAGTGAGGGCTGTCTCTGCCTCTCTTTCATTTGTTGCCCGGTGCTGAACCACATCCAGGGGGAGATGACATAAGTAATAGCTCGTGGGGAAATGGGCTATTAGCATTTATGGAAATTAATACATCCACATCCTGGGATCAGGAACACCACGTTCAGGCCCCAGCTGTCCCACTGTCTGTTTCAGGACTTCTTCTTTCTCTGCATCTTCTCCCCCTCAAAAACACCAGACCCCCACCAATGCCAAGAGCAAGCTCCTGCTCAGCTAGGGAAGCCGCATTGAGGCCTCATGTTGCAGTGTTTGGGGACCCGCGTGTGGGGAGTCCCATCTGCTCTCCTTATTGTCGCTTGGCAAACACATCCACTTGCAGAAGAGCCCAGGCTACTATCAGCTCCTAGGCTCCTGCCCCTGTGCCTTCGCAGTGGGGGCGCCAGAAGCCATTGGCCCCCGGGTCATGTCCACAAAGGCTGGGGACACTCTCTAAGTCCACCCCCCACTTCAGTGGCACCGAGGGGTCTGGGCTGGAGTGCATTCCTGCTTCAAAAGCAGCCTGCTGGAGGCTCCCTGTACAAAACCGAGGGCCAGGTCCTGTGCCTGTCTGCTCTGCCAGGTCACAGACACTGGGGGCACTACTCAGTGCCTGGGGACTGAGCCAGGCCGGGGGCGAGGACGGGGGTGTGAGAAGTGTGAAACCTGGACTCTAAGTAAACCTTTTTGAGTTTGCATGTGGAGCCTGGATGAGAAGAAGTTGGTGCAAAAGAGATCGCACACTGGAGGAGTGGCAAGACGGGACGCCATTTCTTGCCTGGTGACAGTCACCGCCGTGGGTGCCGGGGGGCAGAAGGGCAGTGAGTTCTGGGTGCGGCAGCTCAAGAGGCTTCATAGCATGGGGCTTTCTCTCTTTGCTTTTTCACGGATCTTCTAAACCTCAAATGATTCAGGAGGAAGTGAGCGATAGAGTCTTGATTTAGCAGCTTCCTGGAGGGGCCTCCTCCAGACTTGCCTGTTAGTTGGTGCTGGGCCGTGGCAACTGAGCAGCAGGCTGGTGGTAAGGGAGAGCCTGGGGACCAGCTTCGTTTGTGGGGACTCCGACAGGAAGCAGCGCGTCTTTAGTCCTTGACTAAATTCTCAGTGACCTTCATATCACCAGAGGTCTCAGAGCCAAAGCAGTTTTCTGGGGTCCCTGAATAATGAGGCAGAACAGGGTCAGCTGCAGGTTATTTAGAGAGGATGCTCTCTGGGGGTGTCGAGGGCCAGGGACGCCCCACCTTTCTCCATCACCCTTCTCAGCGCTGGGCCTGAGGCTCCATAGAGCCTCAAGGGTCTTGGCCACCGGCCCCCTCAAAGGAGTCAACTGAAGCCTAGAGGTGGTGACTTCTTCAGGGCCACCCAGAGGCAGGGGCGGGGCCAGCTGAGACCCCTTCCTTCCTGCCAGTTGGAGCCCAGGCCACTTCTTTGGCTCTCCCAGTGGGAGGAAGCCATCTCCCGAGGACATGCAGATCTTAGCCACCCTTTGGGAAGGCCACTTTGGAGGGGCTGCTGACATGCATGGAGGAAGCCAGTGCCCTGGGGTGTATCTAAGTCACTGGGGGGTGGGGGAGTGGGGGTGGGGCTGCCAATCACGGAGAATTCTGGCGACGCCATCCTGCCTGGCCTGGCAGGCCCCCAGAGCCAGGAGGCCGTGGGTCCAAGATGTCATAGAGATGGCAAGGGGAGAGGGGACGCTGTCCCTGCTGGCCGTGCACGTCTGACCTTGCTTCACAGTGGGTCTTGTGACAATCCTGCAAGATAGGCTGGTTAGCCAGGCCAGGGGAACTGAGGCACAGAGCCGTACCCAGCCCCTTGGCTCATGGGCAAACCGTGGTCCTGTTCCTGGTACACCCCCTCCTTGTAAATTCTTACCCCCCACGGATATCAGGGTTCAATCCCAGCTCCCGAGGACGTGGAAACCCACCTTTTTCGTGAATGGGAATCCCAGCACGCTCGGCTTTCCACTCGCTGTGGGCCCCCCTTTCTTTGGGGGACTCTGAGGAGGTGCGGTACTCAGCTCAGCTCGTGCAGGAGAGAAAAAGGAAGCAGGGGCTCCCTGAAAGAGAGCACACCTGGGCCAGGTGGGAATGTCACCCACCTGGTCATCCCGTCACTGCAGGGGTAGCTCAAGGCTTTCCGTGAGGCCTGGCCTTGGCGGGTCCCAGGGTCTCCCTCCCGGGTGGATGGAGCGCAGCTCCATCTTCTTACCCTTTGCCGAAGGGGCCCAGCAGGCCGGCCTTCCTCTCCCTGCATACCACAGGATGATCCCGGGGCCCCGCAGCCCCCAGCCCGAGGGTGCACCTGCCCACCCAGCCTTCGGACTCAGAGCCCTGTGGGCCGGGGTCCCCGGCAGCCACGCTCTGCCTGCCCAATGGCCGCGTGGTTAACCCCAGACACGGGGCACTGTGTGCAGGCCTGTGTGCGTCCCGGGTCCCTGGCGCCCGCCTCCTGGCGCTCCGTCCCCGCAGGCAGCCCTCTGCCCTCACCCCAGCGCGCAAGCACTTGCAGAAGTGACCGGCTTGATGCCATGCAGGATGCAAGTAAAATGGGATTAGAAAAGGGACGCCGCAGAGAGGAGAGGCCTCCGACTCACCTGCAGACCGTGAGGGCTCTCCCCACCTGCTCCGAGCCCTGGCTGCCGAGCGCCGAGGTCCATCGTCCCCTTCACAACTGAGAGCCGGGCGTTCATGTTCCCTTCCCCGAACCCACAGAGGTTCAAAGACAAACCGGCAGACTGCTGGTGATCAGGCCGGTCTCCCCAGTAAGCAAGCGACATCTTGGGTCCCCTAGACACTGGATCTTGTCCACGGCCCCCCTGTCACATCGTGACCCGTGGCCCCTGGTGGCAGTTCACTGAGGGTCGGGCTCTGTCCCCCTCAGCCCCTTGGCTGTGTTCTTGCGTCCCCCTTTTTCTGGCTTGGTACACTGAGGTGACTTGATTAGAAGCATAGGGACAATCCGTGGCACATATGGACACTCAGTACATGTCACTTAGTCTGTGACTTCTAGTTGTACACTGAGCCCAGGCTGTTGCCCTACCTGGTGGCTCCCAGGACAGCTCAAACAGAGTGACTTGGGTCCCCCTCTGAGTCACTTCATCATCTCGCTCAGAGCTCCTCAGAAGGGGAATAGCCTGGGAGAGGCCGGTGGCTGCTCTCCTGGGGGGAGGCCGTGTGGGGGCCCGTTGCCACCCGTCTGCAGAGAAGAGCCACCCTGTGAGGGAAGGGACAGGCCCGGCTCTGTCCTCCCTAACTCCAGGCCCCCGGGGGGGGCGGG
This sequence comes from Furipterus horrens, assembly GCF_987537825.1. NCBI lineage: Eukaryota > Metazoa > Chordata > Mammalia > Chiroptera > Furipteridae > Furipterus > Furipterus horrens. Next base: position 2,900,192 of record NW_028327173.1, read on the forward strand.
CAAATCTGCAGTGCCCGGGTGCATGCCTGCCCGCCTGTCCAGCAGCCCCTGGGCACCAAGGGACCACAGAGCCCGCTCTGGGCACACCCATGCCCCCTCTTACCGTGATGTGTCTTCACGTTACCCCCCTCGGCAGCTCTGTGACCTTTCAGAGCAAACTTTAGCCCTGATGTCCTCGAACCATCAGATGCAGCCCCGGGCAGAAGGATCTAGAATTCTGCCGGGGAGTCTTGCCGTTCTGAGCACTCCCTTGTGGCAGGCCTTGCCTGGGAACGGCACCCTTCCCAGCCCTCCTACATAGAGGAGACTCAGAAATAACTGAAATGCACAGACAAGGAGACCCTGAAGAGTTGACGCATTACAGAATAGGTTAGGATTTAAGCACAGCTTAGGACCTAGAAGTACCGATGACAGAGGAAGGCCTTTGAGGAGGACGAAGAGCTGCCCACCCACCTCTCCCTCTCGGTGGGGCTGAGAGTCAGAAAGAGGGCAGAGGAATCACAGCCAGATGCAAAGAAGCCCCCTCTGGGGGAGAAGGAGAGCTGGGGTGTGACACTGACTGAGGCCGGGAAAGAAGGCAGGGTCGTAAGAGCGGGGCTGGCAAAGGGCCGCCTGGGAGAGGGCCCTGCACGGGCAAGACCCTGAGGGAGGACCAGGGGGGTTGGACAGAGGCCGAGGCTGGGGGAAGCACAGCAGGACGTGACCGTGACAGTCGTTGAGGGCGGGCAGGAGCGAGGGTCTGGGAGACCAGACATGGAACCCCTGGGAGCTGGCAAGCAAGGCAGGGACATGCCCATGCCGGGACAGAGAGAGCAGAATGTGTCCGTAGCGAGGGACAATGACTGGCAGGCCACGGATGAGGCCTGGCGCGCATCCTGAGAGCATGGAGCGTGTTCTGTTTCGTGCTGCAGTAGCCCCAGCAGGTCACACGTAGTGGGACCCCCTAAAAATGTCTTGAGCGGTGAATGGAGAAGAGAGCCTGAAGGCCAAGCCTCAGTGGAGCTGGGCGGCGATGGGAACGGGGTGGTGAGGGGAGTCCAAGACCCGCAGGCTGTGTGGCCGGAGCAGCAGGCCGCTGCCCATGCCGGGCCTGCCTCGCTGGGTCCGAGGCCCGTGCCCTGGCCGCTCGTGCCTGCAGGCACAGAGAGGGTAAACCTGGGGTTCAGAGGATAAGTGACTGCCAGCCACCCGGTGGGGACAGCCCTGATAGCAGCCAAGGTCACTGGGATCTGAGCCGAGAGGGAAGGGGACTGAGGATGGAGCAGAGCGGCCATGATGCAGGATCTGAGCGGGAAGGTGAAGGTCCAAACGGGCAGGAGAAAGCCTGGATTATCCCCATGCCCGAGAGGAGAGCAAACAGAGGATGGGGCCAGCGTCCACTCCACCAGGTGGCCCCGCTGCTGGGGGCGGGGGGCAGTGTCTGCTGAGAGGGAAAGGGAAGCCAGCTCCCAGGCGTGGCTGGCATGGCTGCAGTGCACCCTCCCAGTAACAGGAGCACCTGCCGCCCCCCCCCCCCAGTGACGGGGACACCTGCCGCCCCCCCCCCAGTGACGGGGACACCTGCCGCCCCCCTCCCAGTGACGGGCACACCTGCCGCCCCCCTCCCAGTGACGGGCACACCTGCCACCCCCCTCCAGTGACGGGCACACCTGCCGCCCCCCTCCCAGTGATGGGGACACCTGCCGCCCCCCTCCCAGTGATGGGGACACCTGCCGCCCCCCCCCCAGTGACGGGCACACCTGCCGCCCCCCTCCCAGTGACGGGCACACCTGCCGCCCCCCTCCCAGTGATGGGGACACCTGCCGCCCCCCCCCAGTGACGGGCACACCTGCCACCCCCCTCCAGTGACGGGCACACCTGCCGCCCCCCTCCCAGTGACGGGCACACCTGCCGCCCCCCTCCCAGTGATGGGGACACCTGCCGCCCCCCTCCCAGTGATGGGGACACCTGCCGCCCCCCTCCCAGTGACAGGCACACCTGCCGCCCCCCTCCCAGTGACGGGCACACCTGCCGCCCCCCCTCCCAGTAACGGGCGCACCTGCCGCCCCCCTCCCAGTGACAGGCACACCTGCCGCCCCCTCCCAGTGACAGGCACACCTGCCGCCCCCCCCCCCCAGTGACAGGCACACCTGCCGCCCCCCTCCCAGTGACAGGCACACCTGCCGCCCCCCTCCCAGTGACAGGCACACCTGCCGCCCCCCTCCCAGTGACAGGCGCACCTGCCGCCCCCCCCCCAGTAACGGGCGCACCTGCCGCCCCCCCCTCCCAGTGACAGGCACACCTGCCGCCCCCCTCCCAGTGACGGGCACACCTGCCACCCCCCTCCAGTGACGGGCACACCTGCCGCCCCCCTCCCAGTGACAGGCACACCTGCCGCCCCCCTCCCAGTGACAGGCGCACCTGCCGCCCCCCCCCCCAGTAACGGGCGCACCTGCCGCCCCCCCCTCCCAGTGACGGGCACACCTGCTGCCCCCCCCTCCCAATAACAGGTGCACCTGCCGCCCCCCCCCCCCCGTAACGGGCGCACCTGCCGCCCCCCCCCTCCCAGTGACGGGCACACCTGCTGCCCCCCTCCCAGTGACGGGCGCACCTGCCGCCCCCCCCCCAGTGACGGGCACACCTGCCGCCCCCCTCCCAGTGACAGGCACACCTGCCGCCCCCCTCCCAGTGACAGGCGCACCTGCCGCCCCCCCCCCAGTAACGGGCGCACCTGCCGCCCCCCCCTCCCAGTGACAGGCACACCTGCCACCCCCCTCCAGTGACGGGCACACCTGCCGCCCCCCTCCCAGTGACGGGCACACCTGCCGCCCCCCTCCCAGTGACAGGTGCACCTGCCGCCCCCCCCCCCAGTAACGGGCGCACCTGCCGCCCCCCCCTCCCAGTGACGGGCACACCTGCTGCCCCCCTCCCAGTGACAGGCGCACCTGCCGCCCCCCCCCCAGTGACGGGCACACCTGCCGCCCCCCCCCCCAGTGACAGGCGCACCTGCCGCCCCCCCCCCAATAACAGGTGCACCTGCCGCCCCGCTCCCAGTAACAGGTACCCCTGTCACCTCGCCCTCTTCTGTGTCTGTTCACTCACTCCTCGCTGCCCATGGGCATGCAGCTGCCATTGTCCCCATTTCGCGGGTGCAAAAACAGGCTCTGCAGGGCGAGGTGACTGCCCTAAGGTCACGGAACGCCCACGAGCAGGAGGCAGGATCTGAACCCAGGCTGTGGGGTACCAGAACCCCCTCTCTTGACCTTTGCTCTCTGCTGTCTCGAGGGTGAAAAGGAAGCTGCAGGGCGTGCTGCGCCCTCCGGTGAGCTGGTCGGGGGGAAGAAGGGTCGCTTTACTGATTAACTGGGTCCCTCAGCAGCACCCGCTCAGTCTGCCCTTTCGTAGGCGACTTCCACGGGCCTGGTTCTGTTTCCTGCCCTAATGGGGACCCGTGACTGTGGGGCCGGGGCCCATCCTTCCCACTTCACAGTGTGACCGCAGAGGGCGTGAGAACAGGGGCGTGTCGGCCCCTAGGGCCCTGGTGCCGCTCGGCCGGCTTCTTCCTTCCCCAGTCCCCGGGCCAGGGGCTCCGAGGCCGCACTTTGAGTTTATGGGGGAACTGTCCTGCTTCCTCTTTTCCTTCAAGCGGCCCGTGAGGAAACACTGCGCAGTGACAGCCGCAGCACGGAGGACTTGCTGGCTTTCCTCCCTTCTCGGGACACAGAAGCCCGTGTCTGCTGGACTGGCTGCTGAGCTCCGCCAGCCTCGGGCCTCACCCCACGTTCCTCCTGGTGTGCGTGGTGAGGTGCCGTCAGCGGCGCCCCAGCTCTCTTGGACCACGGTTCGGTCGGGGTGCTGGCTGTCCGGGCCTTGTCCCATGTGGTGTGGGGGAAGCTGAGCCCTGCGCCCTGTGGCATCTCCCCATGCCCCCCCGGGAGCCCCGCCCCCTTCTGCTCTGTGGCTCCACCCCCACCCCCCACTGCCCGAGCAGAGGTAGTGCCTTTCCCTCTCACCGAGGAGAGGGCATTTCAGTCACCCAGGCCAGGAGGTGCTCAGGTGCCAGGGCTGAGGCCTGGGGCCATCTCTGTCCCTTCGCTCCTGCAGAGGACACACACAATGCCCAAGATGGGAACTGCAGACCCTAACAGCAGATGCCCGCGTTTGGGCAGGGGCTTTGATAGCAAGGAGCAGCAGGCACACCCTGTTTACACGCTCCTGCTGAGAAAAGGCGGCAGGTGTCAGGGACGCACAGAGGCATCTGAGGCCACCGCACCCCTCTCCTCCTCCTGAGAGATGGGACTTGGGGCGGCTGCCAGGGCAGCTCCTGTGGCACGTGGACCCACTCTCCCAGCGACAGGACCTGCTCAGATGGGGCACGTCAGCCGTCCTGCGCCCAGTGTCGCCCGCAGGAGACACGTGCTCCTGAGCCTGCTCTGCACAGGCGGGGCCTGGGCTTGGGCTTCACGCATTTCTTCACTGGCCAAGAAGGGGACCCCCTGTCAGCAGAAGGGGAGCCATGGGGGCCACAAAAGAAGTCTGCAGGCACAAGGGCCAGGCCTGGGCAGTGTCCATCCTGCATGGCCAGGAAAGGAGGCGGCAAGGATGGAGCCAGGCCTGAAACTGGGTGGGACTGCATTAGGCGACAGGGAGAAAGGACAGGACGGCCTTCTGAGTGGGGAGGGCCGCGTGCCAAAGGTGCAGACACCGTGTGCTATGTTGGGAGCACGGATGTCGGCCTGGGTGAGGATCTGGGGGTATGTCCATCCATGGAAGGTGCTTCCTGCCTCCTCCATTGGCTGAGCTGGGTCTGCCATCCCTGCGGGGGGAGGGGCACTAACCAGGTCCCGAGATGCCCCAGCCCTACTGGGAGCTGTGTTTCCCTCCACGGGCATCGCTGGGAAGGACGGGGACCTCCCTCCTGCACCCCACCCTCCTGCAGCCTGGTAACCATGGGGACCTGCTGGAGGCACGCCATCACCTCCTGGACTGTATGGGTGCTGAGGGCGTGGCTGGGCCCATGGTCCTCTCTGTGGGTTCCTGTATAGCAGCCTGTGTGGGTCGCAGGTGCCGCCCCAGGCAGCCACCCAGCCATCTGCAAGCAAAGGCATCAGAGGGTGGAGACCCTCCCCCCAGGCCCTCAAGGGACGCTCTAGTCCCAGCTCAGGCAGAAGCCCTGCCCCCAACAGCAACCCAGAGCAGGCACTGAACCCATATGGGCCTTTATTTCATCCAGCATTGGGGCTGGGGTCCTCGGCTCCTCCTGCCCTTGGGCCTCAGGACAGTGTCTTCACCCCTTGACGCCATGTGTGTGTGGCCCAGCCCCCTTGTTTGAGGGAGAGGGACACTGGGACTGAGGCTCTGGGAGGAATCACACTTATTGGCAGAGCTGGGGTCAAAGTGTGGCCCAGTGGGGGTCCTGGTGACAGCCAGCCCGGGGTCCCTCCTGGCTTCCTCACCAGTGTCCCGCAGGTCTCTCCAAGCTCGGTCCCTGGTGATCATCGAAGCTGACATTCAGTGCTTCCTGCATCGTGTGTCCTGTGAAGACAGGGAATGTCTGCCCATCCTCTCTCTGTCCCCGCTCAGCTCTGGGACAGGCACATGGCAGGAGCAGGATCTCAGCAACAGTCAGGAACAGGGACCCCACCCCCGCCCAGAAGGCAGAGCCACCCTCTGCAGAGCTACGGAGGCATGTGGGACCCAACCCCAGCCTGGGCGGCTGTCTCCTAACTCGGGACAATCAGACTCAGAACCTCCTGGCAGAAAGCAAACCGTGTATCAAATCCTCCCTAGGACCCTGCTTCATGCTTCAGACCCGCCTTTGTAGGGGTCCACCACCCCATGGGTGCTCCCAGGCCTCCCCCTTCCTAAGCCAGACAGCCTCTGCCGGTCCTTACAGGGAGATGCTCATCCCCTGTGCATATTGGGAAACTGTGTGGGTGTACGGGGCAGGGCCCCTACGAAACATGAAAGGCATTACCACCCACCTCGGGCTGGGGGTGCGCTTGCCTGACCCCGGCTGGCCTCCTGCGCACTGCAGGCTTTGCACGGCCGACCTCACCCCCAGCTCCCTCAGTGCTGACGTCCCGGGCTCAGAGCTGTGGGAAGAAGCCACTGTCACAGTCCTGGTGGCTCTCTCCGAGCTGTGATTTGCAGAATGAGGCCGTAGTCCAGGACGGCTTTCCCACCTCCCCCTCTGCCCACTCATCCGTCCCAGGAACCTTCAGCGGCCCAGCTTGCACCTGCCACCTCGGGAGCTCCGAGCCCTGAGGCTGCAGCTGTGAGGCCAAGCCTGGGCCCCTTGGGCACAAGCAACAGCTGTCCCCATCACATGGCCCTTAAGCCCCAGGGCACACTCCTGCCACACCCTGAGCAGCAGGCTGTGCTCCCTGGGGGCAGAGCAGAGCAGCCCTGGCCTCTGGGGCTGGCGCCCAGCCAGAACTAGCGGAGGCAGTGGCAGGTCACTCCCTGGAGCTCTGAGGAGGCCAGGCGCGCAGAGGCTGTGTGCTGAGGCAGCTGTGGCCCTGAGGCTGGCGTCGTGGGCTGATGGCCACCGGCGCCCAGCCACCTGGCATCTGGAGGCACACGCTCGATCCTGCTGCCCACGGCCTCCCCGATTAGACCACATGCTCCTGTTTTTACAGCTGAGCCACTTAATTATGCGAAGATAGTTCCTCCTAACTGCAGAAACCGTTCCAGAGCATCCAGATTGGTCCCCGGCGGCAGCCAGAGAAGGTCACGGTTTCATGAGCAGATTTCCAGGGAAGGGGGGGTCTCCAGGGGGAAGACTGGACCGCTAAAAGTCTTTGCCCCGCCGCAGGGAGGAGCAGGCACTTAACCTGAAGCTGGAAGATGGTGGTGATGATGATATGGGGATGAGAATGGGGATGGCGGAGGTGGTGATGACGCAGATCGGGATGGTGATAATGGTGGTGATGGTGATATTGGTGGTGGTGATGATGGTGATGGGGATGGAGGTGGTGCTGGTGGTGATGGTGGAGATGATAGTGATGGGGATGGAAATGCTGACGTGGGTCCTGGTGATGGTAGTGACGAGAACAGCAACAACAATACTTACTTGCATCAGCAGCTGCCGTTTGTCATGGATCTGCTCTTTGTCAGGCCTCGGCTACGCCTTGCAAGCATTTACCCTCACCCCCCAGCCACCATGGGGTGGGCGCTTGGGTGGTCCATGCTTCATGGGTAAGAACAGGTGCTGTGCTGTGCCTCTCCTTGGGTCACACCGCTACCAGAGGACTGAGCTAGAAGATGCTCCAGGGACCCCCGACCCTCTGCCCTGGACCCCCTCATTAACCGGGCAGATGCTCACCCTCAGGCTGGGCCGGGGTCACCAGGACGGGGGAAATGCCCCCTGCGGCCCCGCCCAGCCCCCAGCGGGCCACCCCGTTCCAGCTCCTGCCGCAGAGCCTCCTGGGGGGTCCCCCGGCTGCTGTGGAGGGTCCTTTCCAGGCACACAGGCTCCCCGCTGCGCCTGAGGCAGGACCCTGTGGCCCAGAGGAGGGCCCTCCCCCGCACCTGCACGCCCTCCCTGTCGCAGCAGAGACATGGGTGCTGTCCTTTCTCCGCTGGGCATCACAACACGAGCGCTTTCCCAGACAGGGAGAGCGGCCGACCCTCTCGTTTCTCCATGATTCATTAAACGGGTCTCCTTAGGGGTTCAGTGTCTTCCCTCTTCCCAGACCCCTGTGTGTGCCCAAGTTCATCTCCTCTCGCACAATCCCGTAAGGAGGGCGTCTGGACCCGGCCTCGGGACCCTCCGACCATGTGCCCCGGAAGCAGCAGCGTCTCATGCAGCCTCCGCAGCAGGGAGCATTTTCACTTGAAATCCTGCTTCCCTGTTAATTGTAGGACCGCCAAGGCGCAGGACCCGGTGGCTGGTCCCCTCTGGCACGTTTTCTGACTCAGCAGAGCCTTCAGTGGGTGTGGAGTAAAGCCGGCTTCCGGACCGCCGCCCGGGCAAGGCGCGGGTCCTCCGTGGCAGCCACGTGACGCCGGACGGCGTCCTCTTTGGGACCGTGTGTTATTTATTCTTACCGCCCCCTGGAGAGCGGGGAGCCCCAGGAGCCAGTCACAGACGCTGACGCAGAGCTGCGGACGTTTCCCTGCGGACCCCTCTTCCCCACCACCACCCCTCCGCCAAGGTGGGGAACTGAGGCAGGGCTGGGGACGCAGGCCCAGGCCCCCAGAGGAGGGTCATCTCCCCCCGGAGAAGGCTGCTTCTCTGCTTCCCATACAGCCTTCTATGGTTAGAGGGTTCAAAAGACCCGGTGGGTTCGCTGGTTGCCTGGGCTGCCAGAACTAATGAGCGCGACAGGGGCCGGTCACAACAGCCGTATTTATTCTCTCCGGTCTGGAGGCCAGAAGTCCAAATTCAGGGTGTGGGCAGGATGGCTCCTTCTGGAGGCTGGGCAGGGGTAGAGTCTCTCCCAGCTGCTGGGGTGGCCCACGGCCCTCTGCTTTCCTTGGTTTATATATACGTCGCTCCAGTCTCTGCTGCCACTGCCGCGGGGACTTTTGTCAGTGTCTGCGTCCTCGCCTCTTCTTCTCAGGACACCTGGCGCTAGATTTAGGGCCCACCCTAATCCAGGATGACCTTACGGCAGGATCCTCGCCTTAATTACACCAGCAAAGATGATCACAGGGGATTAGGACTTTGACATATCTCAGGGGGCGGGCAGGGGAACTCCACCCCACAGCAGCGGGCTTCTGCCACTGACTCACCCCGAGTCCCCGCAGCCTCCAGAAGCTTCTGTGGCCTCCTTTCTCATCTGCTGGTCTTCTCCGCTGGGGGCATGGGTGGAGCGCAGACATGGGGGCCAGCTGGCCGGTGTGGAGTCCCCTCTCCAGAGGGCCAGCAGTCACACCTGGAGCTGGGGCTCCGCGCTCACGTGCAGAGGGGTGGGACTGAGGAGGGGCCTCCTCCGGCCACATTGGAGGCAGAGCCCCCTCCTGGCTCAGTGACGGGCTCAGCAGCCTGAGAGGCCCAGGAAGCCAGTAGCCGCCACCTCTTACAGGAACTCACCTGAGGGCGCCAGGCCAGCAGGTCCCACTAGGGGTGGAGGGGAGGCCAAGGTCAACTGCCTTTTCAGAAGACCAGCCTGTGCCCCCGGGAGGATTTTAGGGAGCCCCAGCTCCATCAGGCACGCTCCCTAGCGAGCACCCCTCCCAGGCTCCCAATTGCCCTCTGCGAATGGACCCAGGGTCCGTCCAGCTTCTCCCCGGGATCCTGCTGCCACCCACTTGAAGTGCAGGGGTCAGAGTGCCACCCAGGACTCCGGCACACACCGCATGTGGGATCCCCACGGGGCCTGGGGCTCAGCGGGGGACAGCAGCCTATGCGGCGCTGAGCACAGCGGAGGGGCCCCGCTGGACAGGGTGGCCGGTGTCCCTGTGTGGGGCTGCCCAGGAGGACAGTCTCAGTTCCTCTCACGTTTGCCCAGAAACTCAGCCAGGCAAATGGGAACACCCACGGCTCCCCGCAGGCTGCGCTGCCTGGTCACTGCCCACCCCCGAGCCTGGTGTGGGTCATCCAGGGCTCTGGGGGGGGGGGGGGGAACCCCAGTCACACCTCAGGGAGGGCCAGGTGTCTCTGAAATGGCCTGTCTGGGAAGCACCAGAATGCTGGCCTCCCTCCTTCTCCCATTCTGGGGCATAAGCTGTTACAACCCACCCCTCTGCCCAGGAAGCAAAGGAAGCAGCTTGGAGCCTGTCCATCTGTCTGTCCGTCTGTCCGTCCATCTGTCCATCCATCCATCCACCCAGAGCTGGGGCCGCCTCTGCTTCCTCCCATGTCAGCTGCTCCCAACTGCTGAGTCAGGCTTTGAAACGCTGTCATCACGGGCAAGGCTGTGTGCTTTCTGCACATCCATGAACTCTGTGCTGGGCTTTTGCCCTGTCTTGGCTCCGTTAGAAAGCTTTCAGTCTGGCTATGAGAGACGCAGCATCTCCTTGTCCCCTCCTACCGTGAAGAGCCCCAAAGGAGTGGGGTAAGCCGGGCCCTGCCCACAGACGCCGGCATCACTGTCACTGCTGTCCTTGCAGGGAGGGGGCGGAGTGTGTCCTCGTGCTTCCCCCCATTCTGTCCCTTGGCTGATTGATTATTCTGCAGCTGCAGCTGCAGCCTCGGCCCAGGAGGGGCTAGAAACGCTGCAGCTGTGGGGGTGGCGGCGCTGGTGACGGTAAAGTTGGCGGCTGTGGTGGTGGTGCTGGTGATGGTCACGCTGGTGCTGATGGTGGTGGTGATGCAGGTGCTGGTGGTGGTGGTCATGCTGGTGCTGGTGGTGATGCAGGTGCTGATGGTGGTGGTGCTGGTCACACTGCTGGTGATGGTGATGGTGATGCTGGTGCTGGTGGTGGTGGTGATGCAGGTGCTGGTGGTGGTGCTGGTCACGCTGCTGGTGATGGTAATGCGGGTGCTGATGGTGCTGGTGATGGTGATGCTGGTCATGCTGGCGGTGGCCACCCAGGTGCCCTGGGCTCGGTGTGGCCTCCACATGGGGCCTGGCGTCCTCTGGGACCACATGGTCGCCTCCCAGGGAGCTGTGAGTGTGGGCAGCCAGGAGCCACTGTCTCACTGGGGTCCCCTCTCTGGCACCCCTCAGGAGGAGACCCCGGCCGTGAGCCTTTAAGACCTGCAGGCTGTTTCCTACTCGGTGTGAAGGGCAGGGCCTGGGCTTCCCAAGGGAAGCGCCCTCCAGGCAGGCAGTGAGCCCAGTCCCTGTCCCGCCACAGGAAGCCCCTCCCCCCGACGGCGGTGTGTCTGCTCCCAAGGGCCAACACCAGGGACAGCCCCCCTTGTTCCTCTGTCCATTACCTTTAAGAGCTTCTCCGAAGGACAAGGTCAGCTGGTTCTGACACCAGGACGGGAGAGAGATGCTCTCGGCGTCAGAGGACCAGCAACAGGTTGTGAAAAGGCAGCTGGGGGGGGGGAGCACGTGAGACCCCACGTGCGGCTGCCCGAGAGCTCAGCGCCCCCCCACACTCACACATGCGCACACGTTCGCGTGCTCACACTCGTTCAAGCACACGCATGCCTGCGTCACCCGCTGGGTGTGATCCTCATCGCCCCATGAGCCCCCGCAGAGAGGCTGCGCCTTGAGGACTTGGGCCTCGGGTGGCCTGGTGGGAGACACCCGTTCCCTGGACAGCGGCCGGGGTCCCCCAGGGAGGCACCTGGGCAGCCCCGTCCGTTCCGCTGGGAGTGGCAGCAGGAAGAGCTGCTGAGGCAGGAAATCGGGCAGGACCGGCCCCGGGGGACCGCAGAAGGCCCCCCCCGGGCACACTCAGTGCCCAGGGAGGTGGAAACGGGTCTGACCCCTGCACCCCCCCGCCCCCGCCCAGAGGTGTGGGACACGCTGCCGAGTCTGCGTCTGTCTGAAATGGGCCCTGGCTGGACCATCGCTTCTGCAGACCAGTCCAGGGTCACCCAGATGGCGCTGCGCCGTTCTCAGTCCTCCTGGCCACCCCACACCCTCTGTGGGGTCACGGGCCCTTCGTCTTCACCTGACCCGTTGAGCATCTGCTTTTCAGAGTAGCGGGGGGCCCGGGGACGGTGGTGATGGTGGGGGTCCTTCCGCACACAGGAAGCTCAGCACCACCGCCTGGCCTGGCCCCAGGCGGAGCGCCGGCCTGTGCGCGGGGAGGCCCTTCCCAGCATCCATCCGGGTGCACGACCAGGCTGCACACTGCTTGGCTGATGGGTGGAGCAGGCCTATGTGTGTGCATGCATGTACACGTGTGTGTGCACATGTACACGCACACGTGTGCACACCTGTACACACGCACGCCCCTTTAGATGTGTCACCCCGCATAGATGCCCCCATCGGGGCTTCTCGCCAGGGCAGGCCTGGAACACGCTTGCCTGCGCTTTGGTCTCTCCCTTGGTTCCCTTGCTGAGTTTCCTATGGGACAAGGAGCTGGGACACACGCCCACGAAAGGGGATGTAAAATTAGTTTTAAAGAAAAGAAGGAACCTGATGGTGACCTGGACTTCACTTCTGCGCCATGCACCTCCGCGGCGCCTTCTCCCGGGATTTCTAGGGGTGACGCTAGAGGCCTGCAGGTCACCGGAGGATCTGTCTCTCTCCGTCTCTCTGTCTCTCTCTGGCTCCGGCGAGTGTCCCCACGCTTCAGTGATTGGTCTTTCATCCTAGGATGTGGGTCGGATGTGCACACAACCAGTCCTGCTGAGTTTGCATTTTTTTCTTTTCATCAAACTTTTCTCTTCAATAAGCTTGTTTTGAAAAGAAGCTCCCTGTTCCTGCACTAAAGACACATCCAGCATTTCTTGTCACAATTCCAATGTAACAACTCAAGTGTGACCAGGGCGCCCAGCCCTTGAAAACCCCTGCCTTCCCGGGTCCTGGATGAGCCCTCGACTTGTTTTCTGGGTATTGGGGGTGTGCTGCCTGTCCCGTCCCCCCGCCCCCCATCCCCTGGCTCGCAAATGACATGCCTGCCGAGGGCACTTCACTCCGAGGGTGAGTGGAGGAGCCCCTCCTCATCCCTGCTCAGGTGAACATAAGAGATGAGGGGCAGGGGGAGCATCTGCCCTTGGATCCCCCCATTGGATTTAGGCTGAGGCTGTGTTGTCGGGAAGGAGGGTGCCTAGGGGGTGCACTGGCGTTCGGGCGTTGAAGATTTAAACCAAAAAGCTGTAAGGAGCCCGTTCTTCCGAAGAACCCACCCTGGAGTCTGGGGCAAAAATAGATGTGGCCGCAGGCAAGTGGGGGGATGAGGTCCCCCTCCGGGGTACCGTCCGATGGGGGACTCCGGACCCGGCCAAGACAGTTGAGCTGAGCCACAGCCGGAGATCCTGAGCCCACGTGGGCTGCGCTCTCCTGCAGGGAAGCCCTGGGAGGAAGCTGCCGATGCAGAGGCCACAGAAGGACCGGGCGGTCAACCTTACTCCCTCACTGCACCGCCCCCCTCCACCTGGCTCAGCCACACACAGGGGAGTGCGGGAGGGCCCACAGGGACCGAGACCGGCCCCCCGTGGGGCTCACCGTCTGGTTGGGGACAGCCAGGAGGACCGGCGCCGCGCACTGAGGGGGGCACTCCCCAGGAAATGCACGTGCTGACCGGGCGGACAGGACACTGGAGAGAGCTCTCCCAGACCTCTGGAGAGGTGCCATTTGGCCAGCGACGCAGAGAAGAGTGTCCCAGGCGAGGGACCACCACTGTAAGAGTGGGGGAACTGCTCCGGCCAGGGACTGAGGAGGACCCGGAAGAGAACATCCGCCTGGATGTCCGGCGGCTCCCCAGACCAGATGCAGTGGCCGCCGCCTGGCTCCGGACTCCCCGTCCTGCTGCTCACAGCTGTCCCCCCATCTCAGGAGCCGGCAGCTCTTCCCCACACACTTGGGGGCCCCCATACACCTGTCTCCTAACACCCCACACCCACCTGCCTGACTGCTCTTTGGTCTCAGCCTCCTAGCTCATCCAGCCATGGGTCACCCCCTCCTCCGCCCTGGCTCCCCTCTGCTGAGACCCCCACTCGCGCTTCTGCGCTCCTGACCCAGTCCGTCTCCCTGGCCGCCCAGAGCGCTAGGAAAGTGTAGATGAGCTCACCCTCGTAGGAGGAGGCCTCCGTGGCTCCTGCTCTGCTGGGGGCAGCGCGGGGCTGGGGTTCAGAGGCTGGGCCCCCAGGACCGCTGCCTCCCAGGTGACGTGGGCAGGCTGCCTTAGCCACTCTGAGCCTGTTTCCTCAGCTGCCAGTGGTTGGCACTAAATAGGACCGCCCTCCCAGGGCGGGATAAGTGACTGGGTGCAGGTGGAGACCCTTATCCCAGCGCCTCGCTCATGCACAGCGCACCCAGCAGCCTTGACTCAGCCCTGCCCACGGCTGCTGCTCTGGGGGGCACCTTGCACCTCCTCCTCCCACAACGCCAGGCGCACACACGAGTGTCCTGGGCCTCCAACCATTCAAACACAGCCTTTCCACCAGGACTGGACGGCCACCTTGTGCAGAAGACAGGTGCAGCATTTCTGAGCCGTGTTCGCCACCAAGGCCGAGGGCCAGGCAGAGAGGGTAGGTGGCCCACGTGTGCTGATCATGAGGCAACCCGCTCAGGGTTTAAAGATACTGCGCCCACTTCGTTCCACTGCGGGAGCGAGAACACAAACATACAGTCTGCGTGAGCAACTCAAGTCAAAAAATAAATGAAGCAAAAGCCGTCACCAGAAGTAGTCGGGCCTCAGAGGCAGGAGCCTCGTCCCGCGGCCAGCGGTCCCCAGCGAGCACCGCGCAGAGAGCGGCGGGGAGGACGGGGTTCCACGTTCACTCCGGGACAGAAAATCCAGGCCTGCAATCCGAGGACCCGTCAGAATCACAGGCGGAGGAGAGCAGGTCAGGGGGGCCTCGGAGCGCAGTGCCTGCGCGCCTCCCCGTCCTCCCGATACCCCTGCGGAGCAGCGAGGCCGGGCGTGGCCTGCAGGTGGCATGGGATCCCCTTTGACCTGAGGGGTCCCCCTCCTGACACAGGACGTCCCACAAGAGGACAGAGCTCCTGCTCCCTGCAGGGCAGAAGCGCGAGCGCTGTGAACATGGTCACATCCGTCTGAATTTCATTTCTGTGGATGTCATTTTGGTCTTTTTTGGTTGTTTTCTTTTAAGATTTTATTTTTAGAGAGAGGGCAAGGAGGGAGAAAGAGAGGGAGAGAAACGTCAGTCAGTTGCCTCTCGCACGCCCCCAACGGGGGACCTGGCCCACAGCCCAAGCACATGTCCGGACTGGGAATCGAACCAGCGACCTTTCAGTTCATGGGCCGGCACTCAACCCACCGAGCCACACTGGTCAGGGAATCACTTTGTTTTTAATGTCAGAGATCAGAGGCCTGCAAACGATGGCCCACGGGCCGAATTCGGCCCCCCACCTGTTTGTATAAATAAAGTTTTATTGACACACAGCCACGCGCCTCCATGTACATATTGGCCCTGCCGCTTCCACACAGCAGCGGTGAAGAGTTGTGCCAGAGACCGACTGGCCCAGGAGGCCTGAAAGGCCGACTCTGGCTCTTCCCTGCACACGCCTGCTGTCCCCTGCCGTGGACGTTTTCGTGCCGTGCCCGGGCATCCCGGGAAGTGCCCCACCCTCCTCAGAACAGCTGCTAAGGACGGGATCTTCTGTTCAGCAGTGATTTCGTGGGCTGGTGTTGATTCGGGGCTTTGGAAATGTTGGTTTGCTTTTTCTTAAGAGCGTGCAATAGTTAGGTTTCTCTTACGTAAGGAACGTCCTTGGCAGAGACAGTTAAGTCGCAATGATTAGCTGCTCTGAAAGGGAGGCACGGGCTGGTACCCGCATGCCACCTGTGCAGAACCACAGCCGTCAGAGCGAAGGGGGCCCTCCCCGACTCCCAGGGACCGGCGGGGTGCCCAGGCCCCCCTGCTGACCACCCTCCCTGCTCTGATCCGCAGATAGCCGAGGGGGAGGAGCAGGTGGGGCCCCACAGGGCAGGGCTGGGCAGGGCCAGGAGGGACCCCCTTTTCCCTGCGATGTCATCTGAGCACCCCTGCCAGCTTCCGTGAGTCACAGTGGAGCCATTTCAAACCACTGCAAACCCCAGGGCTGTGGCAGCATGTCCACCCTCTGTGCTGCCCCAAGACCCTGGCGGGAGGGGATCCTTTCAATAGTCCACAGAGCCAAGTCCTGGATTCGTTAGGTCTCTTCACGTGGCCCGTCTTGAATGCTTGAGAAATTTGCATAACATGTCACTGGAGAAGTGTCTCCCAGAAAAAGGAAGAAAAGCGCAGGGAGCTTTTCCACCACGAAGGCTTGCCTTGGTGTGGAGGCTCTGGGAGACTCCCACACGGTGCGGCTGGGGTGGGTACCGCAGGCGGCGGTGGTGGTGGCGGCCGTGGCGGTGCTGAGCGCCCACCAACAACAGATCCTGCTGGACGGTGGCACGGGGCCCCTCCAGGCACCAGTGTGCCTCCTGCGTTTGCCACCCCCACCCCCAACATAGTGAGGTTTTGAACAGGGGTGGGCGAAATGCCGCAGACCCTGCAGCCTCCAGGGTGGGTCTGCCTTCTGGTGTCGGCTATTAAGGGGGATTAGTGTGTCCAATCCCGGGGAGCGGGCTGTGTTCTCATGAGATGATCTCTGGGGGAAATGGTGGGGGCATGGACTTAAAAGTCATTAAACCCCCTGAGATCCGCTGAACGAAAGGCAAACAGACTCCCAGAGACCAGGAGCGATTCGGGAGCCGGCTCCTGGGTGGAGCTGGGCCGGCCGCAGCGGCCTGCCCCGTTTTGACCCAGCGGAGGCCCGTGGCCCAGGCGCACCCAGTGCAGAAGGCGCACGCACTCCTTGTTGGCCACGTGAGATATTTCTTACTTGGCCACCCAGCCCTGAACAGTCGCCTGCACTCCTGGCCCAAGGGACAAACGCTTTAGAAAAGGAGCCGGCGAATCCCTGAAGAAACAGGATCTGCGTTTAGGGAATGAAGCCGCGGTGTGAGGGCTGGTTCCCGTGATCACGCTGCTGGCAGCGGCGAGGCCGTGGGCCTTGGGCGGAGCCGCCCGACATCACCCGCGGCTCTGAGATCTGGGAGAGTGGGAATTCGGCCTCCGTTCGAGGACACACAGAGTCACCACAACGTCGGGAGAGGGTGCCTGTCCTGGTCAGGCCGAGGGGGCCTCCGGGGGAGGGCGCTGCATCGTGGAAGCCAGAGCCCCGGGCTGAAGCCGGGCCTGCCGGTTCTGCAGCCGTGGGGAGTGCTGGGTACGCGTGGGCCTTGACGGTCTGTCTGCAGAGGTGCTCTGGCCTGCGGGGGTAGAGGTAGAGAGGCTGCGGCGAGGCCCAGAGGGGGCGCAGCATGCAGGTCCCCCACTCTGCCTCGGAGTCCCTCTCCTTCCACTTGGCCGGTTGCTCTCCTCCCCCTTCTCATCTCTCTCTCCTGTGCTCCTCTTGACACCCCTGCCATCTTCAGTGAGTTGTGCATACTTACGGAGCACCCCAAACCGCTCACGTCTCCCTCTCTTCCCTTTCTCCCCGATGGCCCCGTTCGATGCTTCCAGTGGTGCCCCCAGTGGTGCGCCCATCAGCCTGACTGAGCGACGCAGAGGAGCTGAGCTGGCTAACTGCCCGCCTCGGCTTCCGAGCCCCGTCACAGGCGGGGGGACGGAATGTTCCCCCCCAGTCCTCCTTTGGCTCGCTCTCCCCCAGATGGGGTCCCTAGGAAGGAAAGGCAGAGCAGGAAGAGTCTATAGACCCATGGGGGGACCCCCGCCGCTGTCCTGCCTGCCACCCCACCCCCACATCGTCCACTTGCGCCTGCTGGGTCCGGGCACGGTGCTGGGCTCAGGGATGGGATGTGGGTGAGACAGAGCCCTCCCCCGCCCACCATCCAGTTGGGGGCCTCTGAGCAGTGCCCAGCTCAGAGCACAGCTTTGCAGTCAGCCAGTCCTGGGTTCAAATCCCAGCCTGACCTCTCTGACCCTCGGTGTTGTCACCTTTGGGGGGAGCAGTCCCAGGGCCGTGGGGACGGCTCTGGCACCAACCCAGCCCCATCAACAGGACCGCGAGCCCCACCAGGACCGGAGCTGGCTGGCCTGCTCCTCCCTCCCTGAGGAAGGGGCCTCAGCCTGTCCGGGACGTCCGCCTCCTGCCCCTCCTGCTGCGCGCCCTCCTCCCGGGACTGGAGGCCACACCCTGGCTCCCCCGGGCCCCAGCTTGCCGGCGTCCTTCCCTCTGTGGCACCTCCTGCCACCAACTTCCTGGTTGGCCCCGCGGCCCCGCGTCTGCTCGCCTTCCGTCAGCATGGCCTTGTCTCTGGCCCTTCCGACCCAGGAGCAGGTACCGGGGGTGTCTCGGGGACCCTGTTTCCCAAGATGGGTTTGGTGTCTGTGCTGAGGGGGCCCTGAGTGCCCCCCTACCGTCCAGGGTAGGTCGGGCCCGCAGCCCACTAGACTCCGCGAGTCCTCAGAGCACTGGCTGCGGCCGGGTGGGAGCGGCCCCTGCAGGTGCCCTCCTGGCCCTGGCAGAGCCCGCGTGGCCCCCTGCCAGCAGAACAGCTGCAGGCACCTCCCCTGCCCCCCGCAAGGGGGCCAGCGGGATCCCCACGCCGCAGCGGCGGCTCAGCGGCGGGTGTCTGACCCTGACACAGCTCTGCCCCCAGGGCTGCCAGCTTCTGCTTTCATCCCTGGAGCAAGGAGGTGCCTGGAGATCAAGGGCGCTGCAGGGCCACCTCTGTCTCCACTGTGGGGGTGGGGGGTGCCAGCTGCCGGGGCAGCCCCTGCAAGAGCCCAGGGAGTCCTGCCCACCTGCTGTCTCCCAGGAACCCCTGGTCTGGGATTTCCCACCTCTGTGGAGAGTGGCTTCCCAGGCGAGGAAATGAGGGTCCCTGCCTTAGGAACAAAATGAAGGGGTCCCCCACGCCCTCCTGCAGGACAGCTGGCAGGCCTCTGGAGCCCCAGCGGCCACCCTGTGGTCACTGTTCGGGGGGTGGGGGGGCTCGCTGATGCGTAAGGGGCCTCCTGCCTGCCCAGAAAAGCCAGGTGCTGGGGTGCTTCTCGGGAGAGCCTCCCCCTCCCCCACGCGGCTCTTCCTCACTTCTGGGACCTCAGGCCGCCCGTGCAGGGTGTGGTCCCAGTGGGAAGCCCGCAGGGTGGAGCTGCGCTGGTTTGCTGAATGAATGACTATGGGGGCCATGGCCTGGGCACTGGGATCGGTTATGGGGGTGCCAAGTACATGGGCGCTGCTCCCGAGTCTTCCCCTGACTCCCCGCCGCTCACAGGGTCTGTGAAACCCTGAGCTTCCCTCTGCCTGGCGCCAGGTGAGGACCCCCGCTGGGCACCCTTCCACCTGTGGTCCCCGCATCTCGGGTTGGGGGAGCCGCAGCCTGGAGACATGGTCCCCACGCCATGGTCGGAGCTTCTGTCCCTTCTCGGGGAGGAAGGGTGACTGTTCCCAAGCGTGGGGGCCTGGGGCACCGAGCTGGCAGACCCCCACCCCTTGCTGTCCTGGGCCCTGGTGTAGGGGAGCCCCGGCGAGGCTCTGTCCAGGGAACGTGGCCGCAGGTGCAGGAGAAGGGGCAGGTCCAGGGGGGCTGGGAAAGGGGACTTCCGCGCTGCTTCAGGAGAGTTGGAGTTTCTTGGCCTTGACCTCTTTCTTCAACTGCTGCGCTAATAGATGTGAACAGGGTCTCCCCTGCAGAAGCCCAGCCCTCCCCTGTGCTGGGCGGACTTGCCTGGAATCAGGGCGGGCGTTTGAACGTGGCTCCAAGAAGACTGAGATTTTCAGTTTGTGACCTTCCTAAGGGGGCTCCGTGGTCCGGATGCTCCTGCTTTCGTCTGACCGCGGGAGGTCTGTGCTGTTTAGGGGCAGGTTGGTGGGTCACCATGCCACTCAGTTCCTCCTGCTCAGGCCTCGTGAGCTTGGAGGAGAGACAGGTCTCTTTATGGCAAAGAGCAGGGCGCCCAGCGGTGACCCCCGCCCCTCCTCCTCCCCCATCCTGAATCTGAGCAGGGCCTGAGGGTGCCGGTGCCGTTTGGGGACTGAGCTGCTGAGCTGCAAGCCCTCCCAGGACCTGGGCCTCTTGGCTTACTCTCCCAGGCCCACTCCCCGCGTGCACTCGGCTTCAGCAGCTGCCTTTGCCAGTGGCACTGGGTCCCAGCCCCAGCCTCGCCCGGAGGAGAGAGGGGGGGTCCCGTGCCGGGCGCTGGCTCCTAGGGGAGAGGGGAAGGGGCTGTTATGCAAGCGCCCTTCCGGCTCTGTGGTTTCGAGCAGTTACACCTCTTCCTGTCTCTTCGAGGCGCACCGTCCCCGCGGTGGCTTCTGCTGTCCACACAGGCGGGGTTTCGTGCTGTGGAAAAGTCACAGCTGCACCTCGGGGCTATGAGAAGCGACATGCAAAGTGACATCCCAGAGCCCTGAGGCTTCCAGGAAGACACGCAGCGTCCGTCACGCCTGGGCGGCGTGAGCCTGTCCTGTCTGCCTCCCTCGTCCGCATTCACTGAGCGTCCGCCCCGTGACTGGCACGGCTGGGACCCTGGGACACCCCTGCGAACCAAAGAGACAGAGGTCCTGCCCTGGTGGAGCCGACGTCCCCGTGGTCCCGGAGCACGTGGGGAGGGAGTCACTGTGGGGAGCAGTCCCCTCATTGTGTGACAGTAGTCACCTCCCAGGTAGCCTGGGCCTCACGGCCTCCCTCATCCTGTTATGAGTTGCTCTTTGCAACCAGGAGAACAAACTTCAGAGCCTCAGCCGTGAAGGACCCTGCAGCTTCTCTCTCAAGTCTGCTCTCGGGGAGGATCCGGGTGACAAGGCGCTGAGGCCCCTGCCCGCAGCCACGTGCGGAGGCGTGTAGGAAAGGGGCGCCGCTGGCTCGAGCCAGCCTGCAGGCAACTGCGGCCGCAGCCGACACCCTGACCCAACCTCGGGATGGACCCTGAGCCAGAACCACCAGCCCCGCCCACCCCCGACTCCTGACTCCAAACCCCAGTGTGACCAAGGCTGCCGTGTTACACTGCTTGTCACGTGGCAATAGACAACTTGTACAATGTTATCGTTCTTACGACTTCAGCCATCGAGGGACAAACCTTCTGGAATCTCTGTGCTTCCAGAATGACCCAGACTTTGGATGCGGCCACAGGGGTGCACAGATCCCCACCCCCGTGATGTTGAATCATATCTGTGTGTGATGGTCGCATCTACGAGAGATGAGCCTTTTTCTGGCCAAGCGGGAAAGACAGTCAGCCTTCCGAGAGCAAAGGAGAGAGGCAGCAAAGGGAAAGCAGATGGAGCAGCAAGTCTGAGGGCCCTAAAAAAGCAGTTTCCTGGAAGGGAGGGTCACTACCAGGGAGCAGGCCACCTCAGGGACACATCTGAGCAGGAACGACTCCATCAGCCTTTGGCACGTGGTGCAAATGTTCAGGAGGGAGCTATGATCAGCGACTTGGCAAGAAGCACTCCAGGCCTTAGGCCCTCCCCTCCCCTCCATTAGGGTCAGGCCCAGGCTGATCCCAGCACCGGCGGCCCTCACTGTGCCCCCAAACACACACACACACACACACCTGTTAGCCCAGCGGGTCCTCCCGAGAGGTTTGCCCAGACTCATACCCAGAATGCCAGATAGAACTCGAACCCAGGGCCACACCTGAGCCCTGACTGGGCCCTGCCACCCTCCCCAACACCTGGATGGGTCTCCTCAGGTCACCCAGAAGATGGAATTGTGTCACCAACCCAGCCTGAGAAGATGGAACGTGTGTGGTGAGCTCCGGCAAGATTTCTAGTAGAAACAGTTACCCCTCCAGCACACAGCGTGCCAACTTTCCCCAGTCTCTCAAGTGGAGGTTCCAGACACCCGAGTTTTCTCGTGCTCCAGAATCGACGGTGGAGAGACAAGCGTGGCCTTCCTTTCCGAGATGGAGCTGTCACTTAACGTACTAAGGGTGGTCCTGAATATTGAAGCCCTGGGACGTGCTCCCAGGGGTGCTAAAGTGAAACCCCGCCCACCTGTAGAAGGGTCCCGGTGGCGGGGCCACAGTAAGCGTTCCTGGGTCAGGTGGCTCCACGTCCCAGGCTGGACCAGGTGGCACATGCAGTCTGGACCCCGGGAGCGGCCTGGGGCACGTTTGTCCATGGCGATGGCAGGGGTTCCAGGGCTCATGTCAGCAGTGGCAGAGGCTGGAGCTGGCGCAGTGTGTGTGTGTGTGCGTGTGTGTGCGTGTGTGTGTGCATGTGTGTGCGTGCGTGCGCGCATGTGCTTGTGTGTGCGTGTGTGTGCATGTGCGCGCGTGTGTGCGTGTGTGCGCGTGTGTGCGTGTGTGCGTACGCGTGTGTGCGTGTGTGTGTGTGTGTGCGCGCACGCGCACGTTGGGAGGAGACAGCAAAGGACGTGGATACCAGGAGAAGTGAGGAATGGGGGCTGACAGTTCAATCTCCTGTCCCCTCCTAGCCTCCTTCTGTGCAAATCAGTTGCCAGCTTAGTCACCCAGGGCATCTGGACAACCCAGACAGTCCCAGTCAGGCCCAACCAGAAAGTGTCTTCTGTTCCTTTGAGTCTCCATCCCGGACTCCCAGGCTCGGGTCGGATCTCTCTGCGCAGTTTCCTGGTTTGAGCTGCATGTTAATTTTCTCCTCGTCGCATCCAATGCCAGTGGTTACAGCGGGGAAGGCGGAGGGGAGGGGCAGAGAGGGGAGAGAGGGAACCCATGCCAATGAGGCACAAGGCAGACCCTTGGTGAGCAGGATGAAGAATATAGGGATTTGTTGCTGTTCTGATTGTTTACAACTTCCCTGACGTGTGAAAGTTCTGCAAAATGGTAGTTGGGAGGAGAAAGACGTGTCCGCAGACGGAGGCTCCTGACCCTGTGGTCCCTGTCATCGCTGCCAGCTTGCCCTGCAGAGGCCGAGCGCTGAGATCTACTGAAGAGCGTTCCTCCTGGGCCAGCAGGTGCGCGTCTGGCTCCTCTCTGCTCCGTGAGAGGCTGGGCAGGCGCTGTGAGCACACCTGCTCTGCTCCTCCCGGTAGAAGTCGGCCCTTCGCTCAAGGTCACGCACACCAGGGGCACGTGCAGGAGATGGCGGGACGCAGACCTTGGACCCCAGGCCAGCTGTCCCTCCTGGACCTGGGGGGCTCCCAAATGGCTGCTGAAGCCTCTCTCCCCCACCGGGGGCTGTGGGGGGCTGCTCTGCCTGCCTCCCTCCAAGGGGCCTGGGATGGGCGGTGTCCCACTAGCTCGTCTGCTCCTCCAGGATTGGCTGCTGGGAGGACGCAGCAGCTCCTCATTGGACAGCGGCGGCTGCAGAGCCAGGAGGTGGGCTCTGGGCAGGACCTGACCAGTCCAGGCTATGTGGGGGGAGGAGTGGGACAGGTGGCCTTCCCAGGGTGCCTTCCTGATGGCCACAGGCAGGGCTGCTTGTCCTGCACCTGCCGCTGGCCTGGGCACCCTCCCGAGAAGACTTCCCTTGTCCCTCAGGTAGGCAGCGTACCCCGGTCCTCCGTCCCCGTGGGTGTTCTCCTTACGGTCGGCACAGCCCCCCCAGCCACTCCCCTGTGCTTTCACCGGGTGAGCCCCGGCAGGCTGAGCCGCAGAGTCGTTCATGCGACAAATAGCTCAGGGCCTACTGTGTGCTAGCACAGCCGTGAGCGCGGCACCTTGGTGGGAGGAGACACACCACAGATGAGACCGTGGGTGAAGTGCGGGCTGTGTCAGAAGGTGGCACACGCCCGGGAGGAAAATGGCGCAGCGGCCCTGGCCGGAAGGTCGCAGGTTCGATCCCCGGTCGGGGCGTGTATGAGGAGGCGGCCCATCAGTGTCTCTCTCTCACATCAGTGCCTCTACCTCTCCCCGCTCCCCTCCCCACCTTCTCTCTCTATACAAGCAATGAAAAAAATGTCCTCAGCTGAGGATAAAAAGAAAAACTCTTAGTGATGCAGGGGAGGTACCTGGGTTGTTGGGGGGACGGGGTTTGCCATTTAAGGTCAGGAGTGCAGGAAGGGCTCCACGCGGAGTTGGCCTTTGTATACAGAGGCAAAGGTTGGGGGGCGGGGGTTTGGATGGATCTGGGGGGTCAGAGAGCCCCGGTGGGAGAAAGACCTGGCAGAAAAGCCTCGAGGTTGGTGTCTCTGGTTTGTGGGGCCCCAGGAGCCAGTGGGCAGGGGCGGGGCGCGCAAGGCTGACAGCAGGCCACGGGCAGGTGGCCGTCACGAGGCCATTGTTGAAATCAGGGCTTTCCCTCAGGATGAAATGGAAACCACTGGAAGGTTTTGAGCAAAGTAATGACATCATCTGACGTATGTTCTAGAAGGTTCACTCTGGCTCTTCTAACGTAGACCTTGGGGCTGAAGGTGGAAGCCAGGAGACCCGTCAGAAAGCTGTTGTGGAGGGAGAAGGTGGTGGCCGGGACCAGGGAGGAGCTGGTGGGGACCACTGCGGGAAGCTTGGGGTTCCGGACGCTTCTGAAGGTGACGGATGAAGGTTCTCCCCTGAGCCGGGAACAGCCGTGGAGGAGCAGGGCTGGGAGCCATGGGGAGCGCAGCACGTTCTGTTGCTGCCCCAAATCTCACCACAGGCTTTTACCCTCTTGGTCTCTGGGCCAGGACTTCCCTGAGCCCTCGGCGTCAGGGCCTCATGAGGTGTCGTCAGGCTGGGCTCGTATCCAAAGGCTTCTGGGGAGGGACCCCTCTGAGCGCCCAAGCTCCCATGGTGGTTGGAAGGGTCCCTTGCCTCGCGGGCTCCTCCAGCACAGCCTCTGGCCTCACCTGAGCCCGCAAGGCAGAGGGGGGACTGCTAGCAAGGCTGAAGGCACAATCTACGTCGCTTGATCACATAAATGGCACCCCATCCCCTGCGCCAGGTTCTGTTGTTAGAAGTAAGTCACAGGTCAGCGCTCAGCCAGGGGCGGGGGGTCCCAGGAGCCGGGGACCATGAGGCGCCTGCCAGGCTGCTTCTGCCCTGCCGAGTGGTGGCACCTGTGGGCTGCAGTCCAGGTCAGCGGAGGGGAGGCGGCAAGGATGACCTGGGACCACTGCTCCTGCAGAGGCTGGGCCACGGAAACGTGCCCCCAAAGCCTCAGAACCACAGCCGGGGAGGGGGACGGACCCCCGGGACTGCTGGGGTGAGAGGGAGGAGAGATGACATGGAAACCCTTCACAGTCATTGGACCCCCTCATCAGCCTCGTCCGAGCCCCCGCGGGTCTGTCTGTCTGTCTGATGAGGGACAAGCAGTGACCCCCAAATTGGGCCCTCGCCCTCACAGAGCACCCTGGCCAAACCTGACTGGCCTTTCTTAACCCGCCCCCTCCTCCTCTGCTTCCCCTGCAGACTTGCCCCTCGTGAAGAAGCGCGCAGGCCGGGACAAGTGAGGCCGGCTCCATGTATCCGGAATCGACCACAGGCTCCCCGGCGCGGCTCTCCCTGCGGCAGACGGGCTCCCCTGGCATGATCTACAGGTGACCCCCGCCCCCAAGCCCCCCAGGGTCAGTCCTGACTCCAGGAGGGATCCCCGAAGCCATTGTCCTCCCCTTGATGCAGAAGGAAGGACTGAGTGAGGCCCATGGTGCTGTGAGAGGCAGCGGGCAGGCGTTTTCTCCAAGGAAGGGAACAAAAGCTTTTAAGGCCAAAGCAAGAAAGAAAAACCCAAGATTTTCCAGGGGGGGGTTGGAGCCAGGATTAGTCTCCAGTCTTGTCCCACCCCCACCCCCACCCTGAAATATTCCACTGGAGGCAACAGAGGCCGAGAGTGAGGGTGGGCCCTTCCTGGCCTCTGTCTCTCCCATCGTACACATCGGGGCTCCTGTGGTCCCACCAGGTGCTCTGACTCCCCGGTCGAGGCTCGCATGCCAGGCGGGTGGGGGCACCCTTGAGAAGCCGCTTTCAAACCCAGCTCTGGGTGTTTCCATCTGGCTGCATCCCAGGCCAAACCACGGAGGGGCGGCAGACGGCACTGGGCCCGAGCACAGAAGCCAGAGGGCGGCCATGGTCCCAAAAGCCTGGTGTCCAGGTGGGGTCCCAGGGCCCATCAGCCCTGGAGCAATGGGACCTTTCTAGACAGCTGTCAGGGCCTGCGCCACAGGGAGTGACCCTGGAAACCACCGGGAATGGGGTGGCCCTCCCTCATCAAGATCCTAAAAAGAACCCACAGTCACATGCAGACTGGCCGGCGAGTCCGGTGACAGGCAGTTCTCGGTTGGAGGGTTTTCCATCGTTGTTCCAAAGCATATTCTGTGAAAACCCAAGCGGGGCGTCCCCAGGGTTCCCCTCCCATCCTCACTTCGCGCTGCGCGGGAGGGCAACGGGCATGGAAGGACCCCGGTGTCGCGCAGAGCGGGCCGTCGTCCCCGGGCGCCGGGTGCAGGGCGGGTGGGGCCAGGGCTGCGGGCGTGCGGATGTTCCGGGCTGGCACCTGCCCATGGTTAATGCCGACTGTGGACTCTCTCTTCTCTCCCTCCCTCTCTCCCCCATTGCTGTCCGCAGTACTCGGTATGGGAGCCCCAAAAGACAGCTCCAGTTTTACAGGTAACGAGCCCTCCGTTTCCCCAAACCCGCAAGCTGAGGGCAGGGGAGCGGGTGGAGGGCCCGTGTGCCAGCGGTGTCTCGGCGGTGAAATCGCCCGATGATCTCTGGGAGCCCGCCCCGGGCATTGTACTGTCCCGATGGGAAGTGTGAGGTCGCGTTCGCCGTGCTGATCTGGACTTTGCTTTGATTTGAGCAAAGGGACTGTGACACCCGCTCAGCTCTCACGGGCTCCGCCCTCCAGCCTGGCTCTCCTGAGGCGGCTTGTGATTCTCAGAGTCAGACCCCTTTCCCTGGGGGCCCAGCCCGTCTGCTGCCTCCTCAGGGTGTGCGCTCCCGCTGGGCCTGCGTCCTGGAGGGGCGGCGCCCCACTGTTGGGAGCATCAGCTGGGCAGTGCTCAGAGGGCGAGGGGCTGTGTCCCCCAGGGATGCGGTGCCAAGGGGACAGGCGGGTCAGTCAGCAGGGTCTTCTCTGCCTTCCTTTCTCCCTGTGGGCAGCCTCTTCCTAACCTGCCCCTGGAGGGTACACGCTGCCTGGAAGGTCTCTAACTTGGGATGTTTACTTTGACATTTTCCTCCTGTTGGAAAAATGTCCGCGTAGGGGACCGCAGGTCAGCTCCGCCAGCCCTGGGGCTGTGTGGGGACTCAGTGCGGCTCCCGAGGGCAGGGCCCTGGTGTCTGTTGTGCGTTTGGCATTCGGGCCTGGGAGGCCTCTGGGCCCAGAACCAGCTCCCGGTGTCGTGCCTGCGCACTGTGACAGGACCGTGGGCAGCTCCTGGGACGCAGGGTTGGTGCTGGACCCCCGTGTGGCTTTCCGTCCCGCGGCCCCGACACCTCTGGCGGCGACTGTGGGCCTGGGTCCTCGGGCTCGTTTTGCTGCTGCTCCTGTTCTTCCCCTGCGTTCCCCGTCCTTGCAGAGAGCTCTAGAGCGATGACCAGGCCTTTAATTCTGCTCGGGTTTTTGCTGGGTATGACTGCCTGCAGCAGTTAGGTCTGAACGTGGCTTGCGGATGCTTTTGTTGGATGAGATGGTCACCGTGGCATCTGTGTGCAGTGGCCCAACCTGTCAGAGTGCAGGGGTGGCACGCGTCCCTGCAGGGTCAGACCAGGGAACGCCAGGGTGCACTAGGACTACATGCTCAGACACCCTGGGCCTCTGCACTCCCGGAAGGACAGAAGTGACACCGCCAAGCCAGTGGGAAAGTCCTGGGGTCCAACCAGCCAGCTGAGGGGCCCGCCCCCGGGAGGAAGCTGTCCAGAGGGAGTGAGAGAGTGTCCATGCCCCTCACTGGCTCATCGAACGCCACAGATCCAACGTCCAGCCCACCCTCTGGGGACCCTCCGGATGAGCTGCCTGTCCCCACCAGGCCTTCCTGCCCCGAGGGCAGGCTCTGTGGAGACCTGAACCCCCACATCCTGCTCCGCCTGTCGGCTCCTATTCCAATGCCACAGGCCCCGGCCGTCCTGCCTTGGATCTCGGTGTGGTGTCTTCACACATACACTCGGGTGTCTTTGTAGGACCTCTGACAAAAACCTGCGAGGGAGTAGGATCTTTGTCCAGCATACGGGGTGCCACTCCCAGCAGGGCATCCTCGTCACCCAGGCACTGACATGGCTCTCAATGGCCATTTACGTCAGCACGGTGGCAACGCTCTGGAACAGGGCAGAGGTGTTCAAGGCATGCCCCACCCTCAACCTCGTATCCGGCAGCCGTTACATGGGATGTCACGTAACAAACAGTCCCAAACACACAGCTGCACAGCAAGAGAGAGGCACTCAGTTCTCGCTCGTCTGTCAGTGGGTTGACGGGAGTCAGTCCGTCTAGGTTGAACTCAGCTCTGAGCTGCAGGTCGGGCCCAGCTGCTCACCCTCCCATCCTTCCTCACTGGGGCTCTCCCAGGTCCATTCTTCCCACGAGAAAAGCAGAGGAAAAGCAGACACCCAGAATGTCTCTGGAGGCCGAGGCTAGAACCCACACTGTCACCTCTGCTTGCTCTTTTGGCCAAAGCGAATCTCAAGACCCAGCCCAATGTCAGAGAGCAGGAGGGATACCCTGCCCCCACCCTCCGTGGGAGGAAACAGTTCCCTGATACGGAGAGAGACAGAGATCAGCCACGATAATGCCCCCTACCCCAGAACACACGTACCCCAGTAGTACCTGGAGGACAAAGAGCCACGGGGTTCCGAGAAGGAAGGGGTCACACTCCACCGAGACAGGAGACTTCACCGAGAAAGCCGCACAGGGGCTTTGAGGTGGACCTTGAAGTCTGGACCGGATTCGATGCAGAAACCAGGAAGAATGTTCTAGTAGATGCGACAGCCTGAGCCGCAACTCGGAGGTGCACAGAGAACAGGAAATGGTGGTTTCATAGACGGGCCACCAGTGATGCAAGGCCAGACTGTCGCGGCAGACAGGGGTCTGGTGACGGAGGGCCTGGAACGCCCAGCTGAGCCACTGGGGCGGCCTTCAGGGTGCGTGGGGGAGCCGTCGGGGGTGTCGCGCAGGGCGGAGAGCGGGGCTCTGCTGTGGGCAGGAAGCAGGGTGCCAGGGCGAGGCTGGATGTGGGAGCCGGGAGGTGCAGAGGAGGGCGGAACTGAAGGAACCACGGAGAGAGGAGAGAAGGGGACAGGGCACGGGCGTGGGGCATCTGCAGCCGCGTCCACGGGCTCGTCAGGCCGGTGCTCCGCCTTCAAACCTGTCGGGCTGCTGACCGCCAGCCAACAGGGAGGCCCAGGGCCACCTCCCGCCGCCACACGTGACAGACGTAGTGGGCTTGGGCCTTCGAGAAAGACCACCCATTCCCACAGCTGAGGCCTTTCCAGGCAACAGCCCTGCCAGTCCCCTCCACCGGCGTCCCCTCCGGGCCACGCATCACGTTTCGTGTACTCTCCCCCCTGGCCTGGGCGGTCCTCCTGCCTGCAGGTGTGTCGTCGTGGGGTAAACAGCTCAGCCTCTGTCCGAAATCCCGCGCACGCTGGCCGTCCTTTTAGCTGAAAAGTAATGTCCTGCTGAGACTTGGTGGCCTCCATGACCCAAAGTGCCCCTAGGGCCACAGCCCTGGAACAGGGACTCAGCATAGCCTCACCCCAGAGCTCAGCTTCAAATCACTTCCCAAAGACCCCAGGGTAGGCCATGTGCCGTGCGGAAGGGTCCCCGCACCTCTGCCTGGGGGCATGACAGAGTCGTGTCCCATAGCAGGCTTCCAGAAACTTCTGGCCCTGTATACGTGCTGAGTTCCAATCTGCAGCACGTCCCGGTGGAAGAGGGGAGGGGTGTCTGTCCACATGTGCTGAGGGGAGGTCTTCTCAGACCCCAACACCTTCAGCATGGGTGGTGATCACATGCCGTGGGGACCCCGGCTCCCCTACCGCAGACACAACTACGAATGTGGTGGGAACCAAGCTGCACGGCTGGGTCCCGTCGTCAAATAACAAAAAGCCCAGGCTGCCCCTTTCCACCCGTGGCCCCCAGCGTCCTGGCGCCCTGGAGGCAGGGGTGGGCCTGAAGGAAGGGCGCGACCCCGGCCGGTGTCCCGCGCCCGCCCCAGAGCCAGCGCCGGGCTGGCCAGCGCGCCGCAGAGCCGCGCTTCCCGGGCAGATCCTGAATAATTCAGCCTGCCTCGCTGAGAGGAAGACGCCCTAATAGGCCTAATGGACTTGCTGCCTCCGGCCCGACCCCTGGGGGATGCTTCCCATTCACCGCGCCTCTGCAGTGACGCTCCCTAACGAGGAGGCAGGCCGCTGCACCAGACCCTCCGGGCGTGGGGCGCACCCTGGTAAACTAGCGGGGTCCTTGTTAACGGGCAGACACCGGGAAGGCAGGTGAGTGGCCCTTCTGCTCCTGGGGTCGGTGGCAGCATCTCTGGGGGTGCAGCTAGGGGACGAGCATCCGGGGCCGGGATAACGGGGGATGGTATTCAGGGGTGCAGTTCGCTGAACAGAAGTGAGACCCTCTCAGTTTTTTAAAAGTAGAAAACCTCCCCAGAAGCCGGCCTTGGGTCACCGTGAGATGACGGCCGGGGGGGCGCGGGGCGGGGGCGCTGCCACCGGCGCCTGCTCGCTCCCGGCTGGCTGGGGAGACCTGGGCACCCAGCTCCCACCTCGGCTGGCTCCCTACGGGGCTTGAGCACTGTCGGCTGCCCCGGGGACGACAGAAGGACATTTGGTGGCTGTGTGGCAGCACGCGGCCCGCGCGGGCAGGGCTGTGGGGCTGGGCCTTGGCTTGCTGACTGTTCCGGACACGGGTCGTCCTGCTCCGCCCCGAGGCCGTGCCTTGCACTGCAGACCCCCGCTGCCAGCGATGCTGCTGCCAAGGCCCCCGCTTCCCTCCGTGTTCCCGCTCTCAGGGACTGTGGCTGGTTTCAGTGTCTCCGATCAAAAAGACGTGTGGGATTCCTTTCAAACCTGCTGCTTTGGTGGCTCTCGGGAAACAGACCAAAGCTCAGAAATTCCAGGGGACGGCTCGTCAGGGCACTTTTGTTTGAGTCCCAGGACTTCGTGAGGCTAATGTCTTCTTTTCTCTCCTCTCTCTGCATCTCGGGGCTCATTTACGTGAATTCCCCTGGGGCCCCCTGGCTCTCCACAGGAACAGATTTGCAGGAGGCAGCTTGGGAAGAACCTGTAGGTGCTGCCGTCATTAGCCATGGCTATTGAGGAGGGGCTGATTTTTCCTGAGGTGGGGGCACGGCGGTGACAAAGAGGGAGAGGTCAGAGGTCGCTGCACTGTTGGGCCCTGAGAAGCAAGAGGGCTGGCAGGAGCCCCAAGGGTGGGCTTGCCCTCCCTTCCAGGGCAATGTCTTCCTAGGTCCCCTTTGTCCAAGGGCCTGCGCCTGCCCCCGTCACCTTCAGAGGGCAGCAGAGTGAGCCCCAGCGTGAGGACGTGCAGGCAGCCTGGCTCTGTCCTCTCAAACCCACAGCACTGGGGACCAGCAGGGTTCCTTCGTGGGGTCACACCTCGGGGCCTTATAAAGGGGAATGTTCCCCAGCTCCCCCCAGCTCCGCCTGCACTGTGCATGGCCCTCCCCCTCCCCTTGCGCCCAGGGGTTGCCTTGCTCACCCACACCCCACCTCTCCCAGCAGGTCCCTGGCCTGAGCTGGTGGCATCAGGGGACACTCACAGCCGGAGGCTCTGGGCTCCCTCCATGCAGGCACTCCCAGAGCTGCAATAAGGAAGGACCGTGAGCCTGGAGACCCTCTTAAGCCCTGGCCACACCCTGCCCTGCACCCAGCTTATTAGGAACATACGCTCTCTGCAAGATGGGGCAGTTATTAACATCTGCATTTCATCCTAGCCAAGGTTTCCTGGTGATATTTGATGCCTGCACGGCTCCCCCGTACCATTCACGAGGGGCCTGTCCTGCCTGCCCGCCCCTGCACCCTACACCCTGTTTTGCGTGGTTAGGGTCCCACATCACTTACAATAACCGGTGTCCTAGCTCAAAACCCGGGCGTGGAGCCCCATGGCATCCCAGCCCCGAGGCCTTGGCTAGATTTCCGGAGCCAAGCCAGACCTGGGTGCTTTTTGGTGGGTCGTATCCTGAGGACTAATAGCTATTGATCTCGGCCTGGCTGGGCCCTAGCGCCTGACATGGGCCCTGTTTTTCGGGAAGCGCCCCTGCAGCCGCAGCCATTCCTGCGCGGGTTCACTCCCAGTGTCCGTGAACGCTCACACACGTGCGCGTCCTACACACACGCTCCTGCCGTCGCCTCTCACCGCTGTCCCCTAGGAGTCACTGCGTGTTATCACTTGAAGGTGCAGGAGTGCCCGTGTGATGGGCGGGCTCTCACGTGTGTGCCCGGCGTTCCTGTCGGTGGGCACTTGCGTTGTGTTTCGTTTCCGAGGGCGCGTCGTCTTCATTTAGGGTGACCGTGTAGCAATGGCTGTTCACATTTCAGCTTTGAAGTTTCCCTGCTAAACCTGCCCCTCATCGCGCTCCCTTAAGTGCACCCGCTCGGTCCACCTGTTGTAAGAACCTGGGGGCTGTGCTGTAGTCGGGGGTCGTGGAGCCTGGAGCCCGGGGCGCACACAGCCCAGCGTGCGTGTGGGGTTGGCGTCCCCTGGACAAGACCTGGGATGGGGCGAGGTCACCTGCTCGGCGACAGGGGTGCTTCCGCTGCTTCCCAGGCACGTCCCTTTCCCTGGTCTTACCCAATGACGCCTCCAGGGCGCACTGTGCTGTCACGTCTATGGCTTTGCGGCTCAGGCTGTCTGCATACTCTCCGTACCCCAGTTTCCACTTGAGCACCTGGAGCTCTCCCGCCTGGAATGCAGCTTCTCCTGGGCTGGACTCACAGTGGGGGGTGGGAACGGGGTGCTTAGCCGGAGCCCCCGGCCATGCAGCCTTGAGGACTGAGTATCTCACACCAAGAGGTGTTGACATCCAGGAGCCAGGCCCCCGTCCCCAGGCACCAGCAGTCCTCGATGGACACTCTCACTGAAGGATGTGTCTCTGCAGCTGCCCCGCCCCGGGGCCAGCACCCAGCGTGGGCCGCGGGGACAGTGGCACGTTTTGCGATCCGTCGCCCCTCGGCCTTTCCCGTCCGGACGGTGGTGGCTCCCAGGCAGGACCATGTTGTCCATGACGTACAGCGAGAGCCTGCGGAGCGTGAGCAGCAGGTGCCACTCTGACTGGGCCCTGCACCCCGTGCGCCAAACCGACACGCTGGAGCTGCAGCGGCTGCGGGAGGTGCGGGCCGCCGCGCAGGCCAGGAACATGGAGAACTTCCTCCGCATGCACGGCCTCTCGCTGGACGGCTGCACCGCCCGCCGCACGGGCATGAAGTACCGGTAAGGGCCAGCGGGCGGGTGGTGCGCACCTGGGACACCGCAGGGGGCAGCTCTGGCCAGGGGGCCGCAGCCCGGGAAATCCGGGGCCCACCTGGTCGTATGTTAGGGCCAGTACCTCGTGTTTGAAAATTCCAACCACAGAGACACGCGTGAGAGAAAAACGGGAGGCTGCGTGGTCCTGTCCCCCAGAGATAAGCTCCGTCCAGTCTGGCACGTTCTGCGTGAGAAGAGAATGTGGTTTCTAGAAAACACTTTGCAGAAGGGGGAGACATGAGCCGTCATCTGTCCTCCTGCCACATCACTGGGACAAAGTAATTCCCGGGGGTTGGTGGCACAGAGGTTAGTGAAAAAGCTTGATTTGTCATCTCAAATAACAAATCCGTACAAGCACCAGCCACCCAGGGTGGGTCCTGGGGAGAGGAGGGGCTCCCTTCCTTTGGGTCCTTCCTTTGGGCTGTCCTTGTGGGACATGGCCCTCAGCAGGTGGCCTCTAGGTTGGCTGCTGCCACTGCACCTGTAACTGTAGCAGCAACGGCTGTGGAGTCGGTGTCCCTGCGCTCTCTGGATGCCGGGCAGGCAGGGCTAGTGGGAACCTCAGTAGGACATTCCGTTTGGCTCGCTCGGCTTTGAGATCAGCACCTGGGACAGCGCTCCGCCGCCCCACCTTCTCCTGCGAAGGCCTCAGAAAGCGCCAGAGCCCAGACCATGTGTTCGCATTTCTAAGTTCCATACGTGCAGCTTCCGTCCTGTACTGCCGGGGCCACACCCTCACCAGAGCCAGTCGGCTGGAGGGGACCCTCCCGGCCCGATCTGTGTGCCATTGCCAGGTTTAGCAAACAAAAATACAGGATACCCAGTTACCTTTGAATTTCACAGAAACATCACATTTTTATTTTAGTATAAGTCTGTCCCGTGAGATATTTGGGACAGGCTTGTACTAAAAAGTTATTCGCTGTTTATGTGACCTTCGGATTCATTGGGCGGCCTATGTTTGGTCTCTGGCTCCCACCTGACCCAGGCCCAGGGGTTACCTGGCTGGTCTCTGGAGAGTGGGGCAGAGACCGGCCCTGGGGCTGTAACACTGTCTCCTCTGGACAGTGTGTTTGGGTCTTCGGCTCAGTGTTTGAACATGTGGTTGTGGTTTAAAGAAACAACAACACTTCTGCCGTGAGTCCATTAGGTGGCAGGATTCTAAAGGCTTTGTGCTCCAAATGCAGCTGCGAGGAAGGACGGAGGGTCAGCCAGTCAGGCCGCAAAGCAGCTCCTAGTTCTGGTGGAAACTTCTCAAGAGGGAGGTGAGACCGCATGGCTTTCTATCTTTGACTAGTCATTGATACTTTTCATTAATTCAGCAAATGTTTAGGGATGATCTCCTTGGCTCTAGGCAACAAGCCAGAAGCCGCATGTATGTCCTGGTTGGGGCAGGCAGAGAAAAAGCAGGTGATGCCTCAGGGACAGCTGAGACCTGCACCATCTGAAGGGGGACATTCGAAGATGTGGGGGAGAACCTCCCAGGCCAAGGGACAGGGTCACGATGCAGGAGAGGAGCAAAGGCTCAGAGCTGGGCCGCAGTGAGACAGGCCAGAGCAATAGGGACCACGCAGGGCGGCCAGAGCCTAACCCTGAGCCTCTGGGAAGACCCCAGCCCCCTCCCTTGTGGATACAACCTGTGATCAAGGGTACACTGGAGTGAATCCTGTCTCCCAGAATTTCATGTGCACCCAAAGCCTCAGAATGTGACCCATTTGGAAACAGGATCACGGCAGATGCAGGGACTTAAGAGGAGGCCGCCCAGGAGAGAAGTGGGCCCTCATCCCAGGGATCTGTGTGGAGACACACAGGGAGAGGCCATGTGGCGGTGCAGGCAGTGACTGGAGTGACATGACCCTGAAGCTGGGGGGGTGGACACAGAAGGAGGCGCCTTAGAGCCCTCAGAGAGAACTCGGCCCCACAAGACCCTGACCTCAGACTTCTGGCCTCCAGAACTGGGAGAGATTCCATTTCTGTTGTCCGAAGCCCCATCATTTGTGGCACTCTGTCATGGAAGCCCCAAGACACCAACATGGGGGGACGGGACAAACCTCCTATTTACCATACACCCTGAGGAAAATCTGCCACCCGTTACTGAAGACCCCTCAGTCACCAGTCCCCATCGGCAGCTGGGCCAGGACTCGGTTAAACTTGGTCCCAAACATTCATACAAAAAAAGATAGAGCCCATAGATAAGACCCCACGGACCTGGGTGCTCTGTCAGCTGGGCGGGGCCCCGCAGCCAGGGAAAAGCTTTTTTGTTAACATCCCGCATTTTTTTTTCACTGTCCCCAAGTCTTGCTGTTTAAACTAAATGCGCTGAATTCTTAAACACACACAGTCCCTGTGTGAGCTGCCCCTCCGTGCCCACCTGACCTCAGTGACCGAGGGCCCAGAGTTGAGGCCTCAGACAGGAGGCTGGAGCCTGGAGGCCGGGGCTTGTGGACTCCGGACCTCGGTTCAGCGTGTCCCCCCTCTGCTTCCCTGGAGCAGGGAATGGACACAAACTCCCTGCAAGGCCCTGCCTGGCCCGTGTGCAGCTCTGATTCCAGCAGGGACGCTCTCCCTCCCGCCCAGGGTGCTTGAGCGTGCTGAGCTCATCCCAGCCTCAGGGCCCTTGCACGTTGTTCTCTCTGCCTGGAGGGTGCAATCCCCATGTGTCCCCATGGCTGGTTCACTCCCATCAGCAAGCGGCACCTTTGTTCTTGAAGACACTTTCATGACCACCAAGTTCAAATAAATGCCTAGGGAGTCCTTCCCCGCCCACCATCCTGACGGGCAACCTCACCACTCCCACTAGCTCCCTCACCATGTTTCTGCCCCTCTGCACCCCACTGAGAGTGGGGCCTTTGTCTGTTCCGAGCACCTAGAACATTCTAAGCCTCTGTGAGCGCCGGCTGATGGCGTTGAGCGGTCCTGGGGCAGCCACAATAAAGTTCTGCACAGACAGTGGCTCACGGCCACAGCGATGTGCTCCCTCTCAGCCTGGAGGCCAGACGTCTGAAATCCAGGCGTGGAGGGGCCTTGCCTCTCGGAAGGCTCTCTCAGCTCCTGGCGGCAGCCGGCAGGTCCCAACGCTCCTCATCTTGTAGACCCCTCACTCCAGCCTCCGCCCCCACCTTCACAGGGCTGTGTCCCTCTGTGCGCACGCGTGACTCTAAGTCCCTCTCTACAAGGACACCAGTCATGCATCGGGGCCCCCGTTGAGCACAGCCTCATCTTAACTACAGCGCCGAAGACCCCATTTCCAAATAAGATCACAGTCACCTTTGCAGGCTGATAGCACTGTCACCAAACAGCAGTTGGGGTCCCGCTGCCCACGGCTACCCTCTATGCAGAATTCCAGAGGCAAAGGTTTGGTGATAAAGGAAAGGAGCCTTTATTCAAAAGCTTCACAGTTTTGAGTTGCAGCCGTCCCTCTATATCGCGGTTCACTTATCGCGGCCTCACTGTATCGCGGGATTTTTTAAAAATATTATAGTTAATTATTTATCGCGGATTTTTCACTATGTTGCCGGATTGTGCGGTACTGTATACGTATGTTGTTAAAGTGACGCAGGTTAAGAGTGTAGGATATGTTTAAGAACATAAGTAGTGTTTATAAAGGTGTGGGAAAGGTTACTAAGGGACTGGAAAGGTTAATAAGGGACTGGGAACAGTTTATAAGCGTGTGGGAAGGGTTTATAAAGCCTTAAGATATATATAAACACTAAAATAAACGGAAGGTTCCTACTTCGCGGGGGGCGGGGGGGTCTAGAACGTAACACCCGAGATAAATGAGGGGTCACTGTAACAGCTTTCCACGGGCAATAGTCACACAGGCCTGTCAGCTAAAGCCAAGACCTTCAGCTCTTTACCCACAGC
The DNA here is from genome assembly GCF_987537825.1 of Furipterus horrens. Classification (NCBI taxonomy): domain Eukaryota; kingdom Metazoa; phylum Chordata; class Mammalia; order Chiroptera; family Furipteridae; genus Furipterus; species Furipterus horrens. The sequence goes on from NW_028327173.1 coordinate 2,936,830, forward strand.
TTTAACCACTATAGCCGGTCCGTGAGGGCTAAACCCCACCACGTGGGCTCCCCGAGCACGCCCCCTGTCAGTTGCAGTTGTCTTGTTCCTACAGGGTTAGTTTACAAACCAACACAGTATAAGATACAAACGCTACACAATTTTGGAAGAATGACAGGCTCCTGCCTCGGAGCCCGTCCCCTCTAGAGCGCCCGCAGGATAACCACCCTGCCCCCTCTGCCAGGCCCGCCGACCCCAGGCCGCGCCCGGAGTTCCTTCCCATCCAGAACACCGCCCGCCGGGAACCGCAGGCGGCTGCAGCCCCCGCACCCAGGGGCCCCGAGGCAGAAGAGCCCGAGAGAGAGCAAGCGCAGGGGCCAGAGAGCCCTCCTTTTATTTCCGTTGGCTCTGGCGGCTTCGGCCTCTCAACCAATCCCGGCCTAGACTGCTGTCCGTTGCCTCGGCAACCTCCTCCTACGGCCACCCCCCCACTTCTCCCCGTGACCTTAATCAGATCTTGTATCAGCACTGGACCTGACTGGGGTGTGCGCTGGAGGAAGCCACGGCACTCAGTCGCTGAGGGAGGAGCCTTCCTTCCCTTCCTTCCGCTCTTACCTACCCGATGGCACCTCCTCCAGAAAGGCCACCAGCCTGCCGCCCTTGGCTCTTAGAAACTCCCGGGGCCAAGGACCTCCCAGGCCACTGCTCCTTGGGGCAGCCCCCTACTCACCAGCATCTGGCCCTCCTCCTTGGCAGAGAGGCACCTTTGGGTGCACACCATGCTCCGTTCAGCAGTCAGGGCACTGGTGGGTGGGGGGGGCACTGGCCCCACGGGGCACAGCTGCGCGTTCTCACTCTTGCTTGCTGCCATCTGTGCAGTGAGGGTGTCCATCCCCTTCTACTGTTGGCCCGTCCCCATCGTGGGGGAAGGGCCTGGCTGGGCCAGGCGTTCCCGTCTCTCCATGCCATCCTGGGTGAGCGGGGGCTGGGGGCACCCCAGCAGCTGAGCCAGAGGCTTCTGTCCCAGGAGGCCCTCTTTTAGTGGCATTCTGGGGACGCAGAGCAGAGCTTCTAAGTGCAGGAGCTGCACCTCTGATTCATTGCAGCAGGGACCGGCTGCTTTGTTTTAACAGTAACAGGCGCCAGAGAGGCAGGACTAGGACCCACAAGTCGGCTGTAGATTAAAGCCAAACACCCACGCTCAGTTCTTCCACCTGACGCTTGTTTCCAGCCAAGCAGAGTTCACCCTACGCTCCACCTAGAGACGTTTCAAAGCAGAGGCCCTTAGGGGCTGACATTTCACTGTGGCAAGTTCAGGCCAGGGGTTTAAGCTTTCTGCTTTCCACTCCTGTTAACTCTTGTGACTTTCTAAGACTCCCGGGAATTGTGACCCCTGTTTCGGTCGAAAGGAGAGTGACAAATCTTGGCCGGCCTTCACAGACGCCGCGCCCACCAGTCTGCTTCACAGTCCTGTGCTGGGTTCCCCAGGAGAGTCCTGAGGTCACGTACTCATTCCTGTCACCCCCAGGACACGTCACCGTGGGAGGAGAGCTGGGATTCTGTCGCAGGGCCCTGGACAGTGAAGCCCTGGTGCTGGCCAAGGTCAGGGGGCGGGTGATTCTTGCTGAGGAGTCCAGCCAATGGCTCCCCGCCTCTCTGCTGTCACTGGGGAGAGTGTGGGTGCTGTCGCTTGGAGAAGGGAGACATTACTGGTACTTGGGGGCTGGCTTCACACAGCAGGTGCCATCTGAGCTGATGTCAGAGCAATGGGAGGGGCACACCCACAGGGGGTGGTCAACATGATGGCCAGGAGGCTTTTGGGCTAAATGACTTTTTGTCCTTACGAGAGAATTCACATACCATCCGTGCATTTAAAGCGTACAATTTAAGGTTGTAGTACAGTCATAGCATTGTGCAAAAAATCACCACGATCCATTCTGGAACATTTTCGTCACCGCCCAGAAAAGCCCTGTGCCTACATTAGCGGTCACTCCCATGCCCCCTCTGGCCAGTGCCTGGCAGCCACACGCCTACCTTCTGTCTCTGTGGGTCTGCCCGGTCTGCACATGCCATGGAAGTGAAGCCATACGTGTACCCTGTTGTGGCCGGCTCCTTTCCCTTAGCACGAGGTGTTCCGTCCGTCCACATGGCAGCATTGATCGGAGCTCCGTTCCTGGGGTGGCAGGGTGACATCCCATCGTGGGGACAGGCCTCATCTTGTGATCCATCAGTCAGCTGACGGGTATATGGTTGTTTCTACTTCCTGGCTGCCGCGAGTAAGGCTGCTGTGGACATTTGTGTTCACGTGTTTGTGTGGGCATATGTTTTCAGGTCTCTGGGTTTTCAGGTTTGCTGGGCCGTGTGGGGATGCGGGTGACGTCTGACACACTGTGGTGCCTAAGTCTTTGTGGGTGTCACTGAACTCGGTGCTCCTTGAAGCGCACCATCTGGGAACAATAAGCTGCCAGCCAGCCCTGGTGTGGCTGGACAGTCTGCCGGAGCACAGAAATGCAGAAGCAGAATGAAGCAGGAGAGTCCCACGTCCCCTGGGCCCGGTGCGTGGCGTCCCTTCAAGCCCAGCCCAGACCACTGGTTCAGTACATCTCTGTGGGGCCCAGGAATCTGCATCCATAACAACATGCTCCCTGGCACCCTGCTCAGGGACAATGGGCACCCTGAGCCCTGGGGAGAGGCCAAGGGCAGAGTCTTCGCCACCTGCGGCCTCTTCAGCAGCCCGTGGGCTCCCTGCAGGCCAGGGCACACTGTCCTTCCATACAAGGTCCAGCTCACAGAGGGGCTGACTGGTGAGGGGTGGTCACTGTGGCTGCCATCCACCGTCCCGTCCCCCACCACCTGAGGGGCTTACCTGGAAACGTGGAAGGGAAGGTGGAGCTGAGCCTGGGGGGCCCCGCTGGCATCTGCAGGTGGCACATGTGACCTGCCAGGGACCCCTTGGCAAAGACACCTGCCCTCCCAGACCTTCTGTCCCTAGGTAGGTCCAGGTCCCACCCTCGGGGAGTGACCCCTGCTGCCAAGTCAGGCCTGTGTCCATGGGGAGGACAGGGGCACAGTCCCCAGTGGGGCATGGTGGGTGAATCTCACCCAGGAGCCTACACTGGCTCCCACCTCCAGAAAGCCACTCCCCCGTGCCAGGGGACTGTGGGACTACAAGCCATCTGTGAGCACTTCCCGAGGGCCAGGCCCCGAGTGAGTGCTTCGCAGGCGTGAGCTGACCGTACCTGGGGATCAGAAGCTTGGAGAGGGGCCACTACCCTGGCCGCCCAGCTCACGGGCAGGGGGCCCAGGACTGAGCGAGGTCCATTCCTGACTTCTGTGTCAAAAAGGCAAGTCAGCCACCATCATGGCGAACATCTCTGGGGGCAGTCTTTTCTGCACCCTGTCAGAGCAGAGGGTGGACAGCCAGCAGACGTGGAAGGCCCCTGGATTTCCCCACTGGGGGGGACAGAGCGGCGCCTCAGGCCACGCCCCCCCATTTTATCACTGGAGGCCGAGTCCCCAAGAGGGCAGGATGCCACACTGGGATCACACAGCGAATGAGCAGCGAAGCCTGGGCTAGACCCCTGCGCACCCAGCTTCCATCTGGTGCTCCCAAAGGGCAAGGAAGGACCCAGAAGTCAGCTTTGGCAAGGGTCCACCCTGCAGGCCGAGAATGTCGTGCTGGCGGTCAGAGGGCAAAGCCTTTCCTGCCAACGGGGACCTCTCTCTGGGCTTCAGGAAACCCCATGAGCCACGAGTGTGGGGAAGGAGAGTGGGATGGGGAACAGGGTCTTGGTTCATTCACTCCAGAAGTTTCCACGGAGCGCCTGCTGTGAGCTAAACGTGTAAGTGCTGGGGCTTCTCAGGTCTGGTCCCTCGACCCAGGTTCCTTCCTCGGTTCATCTGTGTCATCAGCATCTAGACAGAGTGGTCTTTTCTCCTCCCCATTCCTGGTGACTTGGCTTCTCCCTGTGCTGAGCCCCCGTGGAAATCCCGCCCTCCTGGGCAAGACCCACACGCAGATGGGGGCGCCGTTCACGTCCACGGGCCGCGCTGCTGTCTCTCCGGGCCCTGACTGAGTGGCCGGCACCCTGGAGCAGCCAGCGCCGCCCCCGGGGACCCGCCAGCGCAGCGGCTTGTGCAAACCGCCTCAGTAATGCGGCCCTGGAGCCCCGGCAGCCCACGGTGTGCAGCCCCGGGAGGGAGACTCCAGGAAGCCCGGAGAAGCAGCTGATCCCCGAAACCCCAGGCTGCTGTCCGCTGCCCCACCGAGGGGCCCCCCCTCCCCCTTCTCCTGTCAGAGACCACAGTGTCGCTCATTGGTCAGGAGTAAGTGGCAGCCCAGCCCTGCTGGACACTGCTGGGCGCCGGGCAGCCAGAGCCAGACCAGTGTGGGGGCAGAGGAGGGACCCCCAGACACAAGGAAGAGCTGAGAGGGGACAGAAAACAGCACCCCTGCGCGATTGCCGCGTTCTCTCTGACAAGGTCCCCTCCGGCACGTTTCTGGAAATTTGATTCCCTGGCCCAGGAGGCTGCACAGGCTTTTTGCTCCGCCGTTGGCTTTGGAAACCCTCGCTCCTGAAGGAAGACCTCGCAGCTCCTCCACTTCGGGGACAAAGTCTTGTCAGGCGGGCGGAGAAGGGCAGATGACTTTGGAGCCCGGAAGGGGGGGGCACGAGCCCGGGAGCTGAGTGCCGGCCACCCCCACGCCCCGCCCCAGCATGCAGGTGTCCTTCGCGTGCTCTGAGCCCGGCCTCAAGGGCCGGGGCCCGGAGGAGCGGCTGGGCCGGCAGGCCGTCAGCAGCCCCAGGCTGGGTACCCGCGGCCGCTTCCGCGCTGTGGCCATGGTGGCCCGGAGTCTGGGACAACTATCAGTGCAGAGCCACCCAAGCGCAGGCGACGCCAGCAGGAAGCAGCCGGGGATGAAACATAGGTAGGAGGCTTAGCTGGCTTTGCGGGGCGGGGGCTGCCCTGCCCCAGCCCATCTGGGGGAGCCGGTGAACCTGCAGATCCCTTCAGACATGGGTGCTTCTTGAGCTGAGAGGCCGGAAGAGGCTTTTTGTAGCCTTGGCAGGCAGGGTAAGGAATAAAATCGAGGCTCGGGTCAGCCCCAAGTTTTTCGCGACTGCAGGCAGAGTAAACGGGCGCGCGGTGGCTTCTCTTTTCTGCCTGCTGGTTTCTGTTTGGGGCGCGGGGTTACAATAGCCAAGCCCCCCAACAGCGGACTCTGTGGTGCTTTCTCTTCACGGGAGCCCCGGGCTCTGGCCCTAGGCCCCCCGCTCTCCCCCTGGCCCGCGGGTGAGCTGATGTCTTTGCAGCCAGGCTACTGGCTGAACCATGGACGGGATTCATCTTTCCTCCCGGGCTGAGCCAGACGCCAAGCCAGGCTCCTCTGCAGGCAGGACTGTCACTCTGCAGGGCTCAGAACCACATCTGGAGCATCCTGCTGGTGCTCAGCCTCAGCGTGAGAGCGACACAGGTTGTCCCTCCTGTGTCCCTCCTGTGTCCCTCCGGGTGGGCTCCGGCCCTCAGGGCACCAGGTTGTCTCACTGTGTCTTGTATGGGGTGAGGGTCGAGGACCAGGGGCAGGAGCCTTCCTGAGACCCCTCTCATCTCCCCCCAGGGCCCTGCCCAGATGCTCAGTGGGCTCAGCAGGGGGAAACAGAGCGTCCAACTTTGTATAGAGGGCCCCTGGGGTCAGGGTCGTGGGGCACCCTGCCAGGGGGCTGGCCTTTCTCACTCCTGGGGGACCTTTCTGTGCCCAGAGCCTTTGCTGCTTTGAGAACAGTGTTTCTGGGGAGAGGGGGCTCCTCACAGCAATCATCTGCGTCCACTGGAAAAGCTGGGTCAGGTCTCCAGCTCCCGGGTTTGGCAGGAAAATATTTCTAACTCTTCTTTCTGTCACCTGGGCCACCAGCCTCCGAAAACCACAGACGAGTCCACTTGTATCTCAGGAGAAGGCCTGGGCGGCTGGCTGGGGTTGGTGGAGACTCGATCCTCACAGCCGAGAGGAACCGATTAAACCTCCCCCAAACCAGCGCCCCACGGTCGGCCCACACGTGCAGGAGCCAAGTCGCTCAGTCCTGTGAGTCCTGTGGCCCTCGGGGTGAGTCCTGCACCTGCGCCGTGTGCCCTCCTTCCCTGGGCCTTGGGGGAGGCTGGGCGCTCTGCAGTGAACTCTGAGCTCAGGGGGATGATGCAGGATGGAGTCCTCTGTTCTGGAAGCTCTGGGGGCTCGTATCTTTAGGGAAGTGGGGATCGAAAGCTAGGGGTGGACAGAATATTCTTCCTTACTCTGCTACCTGTCACCGCTGCGACGTTTAAGTCAATCCTAGTGTCCTCAAAGGACTTGACCCCAGGGAGGCCATGTCTAAAAAAATCAAGTGCCGCGTAAGTGGGAAAAGTGGCTGTTAATGTGGTTTCCCCCTGAGAGCCCCGGGTCCATTGAGGAGATGACTCCTGCATGTGTGTGCACCTGTGCGTGCGCCTGTGCGTGCATCCGTGGGCACACGTGGGCATGTGTGGCACATGCCGGAGGCAGAGACGGACAGTGAAGGGAGGCAGGTGCTCACTGGCTGCAGGGTTTGCAGTCGGGGGACCAGGCTTCAGGTCCCCCAGCCCCAGCGCTTCCTAACTGCAGGACCCCATCTGGCCTTACAAGCGGCTGGGCCAGGTGAGCTTCACTTGGGGTGCAGGAGAGACAGGTGGGTTCATCCCCTGTGGAGTGTTTCCACAGCAGCTGACATGGAAGTCAGAATTCAAACCACGGGGCTCCCCTGTTGATCATGGGCACCTACCTCACGGGTTCCTGCCCCACGGGGTACCTGCCCCATGGGGATGCTCCACAGTGATTGTCCTAGGGCCCCAGCGAGGGTGCAGAGGGGTGCTGCTGGGTGCTTGACGCCAGTCTGCCCCCACCCTGACCATGTCCTTAGGAAGCTGACCTTCCAGTGCTGTGGTCCATGGCTGGGCCTCCAGCCTCGCCTGTCAGTGTTAAGGGAACGGAAGGCATGTGACCAGCACCGGGGGCCACGTTCTTGCCAGAGGGCCCAGGAGGACGAGCTCAGTGCCCAGGGAGCAGGGGGTCAAGGGGGTGCGTGAGGGGAGGAGCTGTCCCTAGGCCCTGGGGTCTGCCCCAGGGCCTGTGATTCTTACCCCACACACGCAGTTAAACCCTCGGGGCCCTGCCCCTGCCCGCGGGAACCTGAAGGAGACTCAGAAGCCGAGGCCCGGCCTTCGGGAGCCTGAAACCTGAGGGCAGGCCTGCCTGTTAACGGGGAGTCACCCACACTGAGTGGAAAACGTCCTGGTCCCTTCATCGAACCAGGCCAGCGAAGCCGTTCGCTTCCCATCACCTGACCACACTTCGGTCCTCTGCCCAGACGGCTGAAGGAAGGGCCCCGAACCATTTCTAAAGGACCTGCAGTTGCCCCGAGTCTCGGGCGCAGTGTGGGGGTGTGGGGTGTCCCGTGGCGGACCTCGGCGCGTCCCTCTGCGAAGGTCAAACCCGTGAGCCCCGTTAGCACTTTTCCAGACCACAGGAGGGACAGGAGCCACATTAATGAAGACTCGACGTTATTTGGGTGTAGAGATTTAGCCAGCTATTCTATCACTGTGTGAAGTGCTGCTTGGGGGCAGGGGGGAGTCTGCAGAGAATGGCGTTGGGTCTTGAAAGGTCCCAGCGGCAGCGTCTGACCAGCTGAGGCCCCGACAGGACTGCGAGGGAGCCCCACCCGCGCTGAGCAGCGGCCCAGACGGCTCCTGGCCCTGAGACGCCCTGCCCTTTCTCAGTTTCTCATTTCCTCTCCCGAGACCTGGCAGCAGGTGGCAGAACCAATACCATCATTTAACGGGGAACAACTGGAGCGGGGTCACTGCGGCATCACGCGGGGTCCTAGTTTCCCTACATCGTTCCCATGGGCAGCGCCTGGCGATGCAGCTGGGGAGCCACGTGCCCTGGGGCGGGGGCGGTTGGGGGAGGGGGACTCAGCCCACCTGCTGGGCGAGAGGCCGCCGTCTTCAGCCACAGGCACCGGGGGACTCGCCCCGTGTTCTCTGTCCTCACCTGTCTCCGGGATACGCAGCACGTTCCGGCGCTCGGTCCCAGTCCGGCACCTGGATTTATCCAGACCAGGCGCCCGGGCTCTGGGAACACCTGGGCTCTGAGGGTTTTCGTGTTCGTGCACGTGTCCAGGGAGGGCTTTCCCAAGGGGTCTGTGCCCTCCGAGCTGCTGGGAACTGATGGTCAGAGCCCTCAGTTCTTCCTGCTTCACTACCAGACTGCGCGTGCACAAGGTTCTAACCCCTGTACTTTCCAGCTCCCGTGGGAGCAGTCGCCTCAGCTGCTGAAGACACCTGGCGTGACGCGAGCATACAGGTGGTGTGGGCAAGCCTTCCTGTCCCGCGGTCACAGACGCAGGCTGTCCTCGGCGGGGACGTACAAGCAGCGCTCAGGCGCCATTAGGTCATTTCAGTGATTTCTAGGGGGAAAGACAACGGCACCTCCATTCCCTTTGAATACCGCGTATTTAAAGCCTGTTTGATTTGTCTGCTGTTTTCCGCACGAGGAAACAGGCTGCCGGCCCGTGCTCTGTGCTGTCTTGGAAATGACATGTGCAGTCAGCGCCTGTCCCAGGCCCAGGTGCCCCTCACAGCAACCGCACAGGGGGCAGCATGGGGAGTCCGTCCGCGATGAACCTGGGGGCCCTCGGCCGGCAAGGTCAGGCCAGGGTCCGAAACCAGCTCTGGCCACGGGGCCTCTGAGGGGTCTGCTCACCAGCCCCCCAGAAGAGAAGCCAGCCGCGACCGTGTCCGGATGGAGGGGGAGCCCCGGCCGTCCTGGAGGATCAGTGGGCCGGCGGCAGGGCTGGTTTTCGTGGGACGTTTGGCAAGAAAGCTGGGCGGTTCCAGACTCCCTTCGACTTGGTGACACGTTCACCTGTTTTCAGACTGCTTACAAGTGTGTGATGTCCTGCGATATGGCGGGGGCGGGGCAGGTCTTGTCACCAGGGCAACCAAGGCTGCAGAGGCTCAGAGTGGGCCTGGTTGGAGAGACTGAAGACACAGCACCCGCTGAAGTTGGAAGTGGGGTAACCCAGGGAAGCGGCAGGAGGGCCTTGGGGAAGGAGGCTGGGGTTCACCATCTGGGTCTCTTGCATTTCTCTGGCCTCCTTCCGCCAAGAAGGGCGTCATGTCCCAGGACCAGGGGAGCGGAGTTTCACACCAGAAGGGACAGGGCCCAGCTGTGGCTGGGACACTGCCCTGCCACTCGGTAGCTTCCCTGTCGGGACAGCTCACGTCCTGTGTCCCCTGGCAATGGGGGGTGGGGGGGGCACCTCCGGGGCAGTGAGCGTGTTCTGGAGCCGGCTGCCTGGGGAGAATCTAGCTCCCCCACTGCTGGGCAGGTCCCGTGTGCTCTTCCATAATATGGGACTCGCGGCATCAGGAAAAGGAGGGTGCCTGCCCCCCAGAGCTGTCCGGGGATCAGTGACAAGATTCCTGAGGACTGCCCAGCCTGCTGCTGCCCTAGGCTCCCAGCCAGTCTGCCTCAGGACAGACGGGCACCCCAGTCCTCAGCAGGGGGTGGCCACACTCTGTGACAGCCCTGAACGCATTCATGTGAGCCCTGTGGTGTACCCCCTCCAGCAGGCCCCTTGGAGGGCACGTGATGGAGCCAAGCAGCTGTGGCTGCTGGGGTGTCTGCACCCCTGGCTGAGGGTCACACAGAGGCTGGGGCTCAGCCCGGCACAGGAACCAACACCCACAATGGAACCCCCCAACTCCTACTGCAGAGGGACAGGTTTCCCGGGCTGCATGGCCACGATGCAGGACCGACTGCTGCTCCACTACTCAGAGAGCAGGCATAAAGACCACAAAGTCCCAAACGCGACACCAAAGAAACCGAAAGAGGAAATTCTGAGGGCGCCCGCGGCCGGGTTCCATGGGTTGGAATCAGTCTCCTTTCACTGGGAAACGAGGCGCGCTGGTTCCATTGTTCTCTCTGAGGTGGACCCGCCTGGCCACCTGCGTGCTCACCAGCGTGGCCTGTCCCAGCTCCACGGCTGAGCCCGGGGGTGCACGGGCAGGGTGGGGGGACAGTGGGCCCTTTCCTCCCAGGGGCAGGCCAGCCGCAGGCCTCTCTCTGAAGGTCTCCCTTGCCCTCGGAGCCTCAGAACGGCATCGGCTGGCGGGGGGCACTGGAAACCGTGGGGGCCGGGCCTGGCCGGCGGGGCCTGCCGTGACCGCTGAGAACTCACAGGGCGTCTCTTTTCCAGGAACCTCGGGAAGTCGGGCCTGCGGGTCTCCTGCCTGGGGCTCGGTGAGTGTGGGGGCCCCTTGGCCCAGAGCCACCCAGGGGAGCAGGGGCTGCAGGAGGCCCGGGAGGGTGAGGGGAAGCTGCACCCGGCGCCAGGATGGGCGGGCTCTGTTACCATGGTAACAAGGAGGGGTGCTCAGGAAAGGGGGGTGGGTGGAGATACAGCCTTTTTCCTCTTTCTCAAGATGTGAACTCTGTTCCTGGGTCACAGTGATCCTACACTCCCAACACACACATGCGCACACACACACACACACACAGCCCAGCAAGAGTGAGGACCTGCCCGTTTTTCAGGGAAACGCTCCTCGTCTGCTCCCTGCAGCCTGAGGTCCCAGCACCCTGTGGAGGGGAGAATTGGGCCCCCTGGGGAGGTTCTCTGACTTGAACCTGTGTGTCTCCTTCCAGGAACATGGGTGACCTTCGGAGGCCAGATCACAGACGAGGTAAGAGGGGGCTTCCTTGTTCCCCCAGGCCCCAGCGAAGGCGGCCGCCTCCAGGCAGGCAGTCATGTTTGTTAAATGCACCAGCAACTCTGTGCTCCCGGCAGCCGCGCGGCTTCCTGCCGTGGCCCCAGGGCCCCCCGGCCTGTGCCCACCACAGGTAGGAAGGCTGAGCCGCAGAACTGGCACCACACTTAGCAGCCAGGTGCCTTGGGGCTTCAGCAGGTCCCTTAAAGTCCCAGAAACTGAGCTCCTCATCTGCAGCAGGCCAGGAAAACTCAGGGACTGCGGGTTTTCCAAATTATAAAGCCCGATGCAGTTCTAAGCTGCTCCGACGGAGTGGATTTGAAGCTCCGGCACGTGTCTGCTGAGGTCACTGAGAAGGCAGGGTCTGCTCACTGTGCTGCAGGCTGGGGACCGAGCAGGTGTCCGCTGACCCGGCTCGCTGTGCGGTTCCCAGAGCACACGCCCATACGTGCTGGGGTGCCGCCCGCCAGCACCTCCAGGCCATCCGGTGGGGGAGACTGCGTCCCCCGGCTGCTGTGCACTGGGGGACAGTGGGTGGCGTCTGGGAAATGAGAACAGTGACCGGGGCTCTCTGAGCTGCCCAAGAAGCCACCCTCCCGAGAACCCTTCTGGCTGTTGTGTTGAAACCTTAATGCGTGGCTTCGTGTGAGACGTGTGCCAGCTGTGATGGCGGGGCTAGTTTTCGCAGGAAAAGCTGTGCACCCATCAAAATCTAGATGCGTTTAGTTGGTGCTTCTGTCCCCTTTGCCTGTTAGGACAGCGGCGGGTTCCAGAGCACTTCGCCCTTGCTCGGAGGGGCTCAGGCTAGGCGACCTCAGAGTGAAGGCGGGAGTCTTCCAGGCACAGGGACTGTCCTCTGCGGCCACCAGCACTGGTTCTGAGCATGTAGACTAGAAACTGGCACCCCGGGGCCCACACGGGTCCCAGGAACAAGCCGCGTCTGCCTTGCCTGCCTCCCTTCCATGTGGTTGCCGAGGTGGCAGGTGGAGGAGCTCTGGGAGGGTGTGACTTCATTTCCACGCGTGTTCTCGCACTGCCCGTGACGTCCCTGTGGGAAAGCAGAGAGCAGTGGCGGGCAGTGACTTTCACCAACGGATCCTCACACCCAGGCAGGACTGGCTGGCTAATGGCCCAGTGGCCGTCCCGGCTGCCTGCGCTCCATCGGGGACACAGTGACATGTATGAAGATACTGGAAGTCCTGTCCAGATGATGAAAAGCTGGGAGGACAGCAGCTACAATAGATGACAGAGTCAGGGTCCCCAAAGGTCCTGGCAGGAGAGAATGATTGAGCGCGGGAGCAAGCAGTGTTTTCGTGTTAAATCTTCCAGTTTGTGTCCAAAAAAATCAATACGCCAAGTGGGAGGAGCCCGCCTCGCCCCATTCGGATGAAGAATGCCCGGGGTTTAGTCTTCGGCTGGCTGCCTGCTGGGTCGGAGCCAGCGGGGTTGGAGCCACAGGAAGCAGGGACGCGGCGGGGCGGTAGGGGAACATGTGCCCTGCCCAAACCCAACGGGTGGCCCCGTCGAAGGGAGGCCCAGAATCCTGTTGCTAGGGTTACCTGTTGCGTGCCAGATGCCGCGCCAGGTGCCAGGGAGGTACGGAAACGGGACACTGCTGGATTTACTGTGGCGAACGGGAGACCCGTGCCTGGACTCCACCAATGTCAGCGAGCAACAGCCCCCGGGCCAAATCGAGCCCCCCACCTACTTTTTTCTTTTTAGTCTCTTCTTTTTCATTAAATACATGAAACATAAAAGTTGCCATTTTAACCACTTTTACTGTGGTTAGAATATGCATAACACAATCTAGCAAGTTAACCGTTTTTAAGTGTACATACGGCTCAGCGGCATTAAGCACATTCTCTGCTATGCAACCATCACTGCCGGCCATTTCCAGAATTTTCCATCACCCCAAACAGGAACTCTGCACCCAGTAAGCGATAACTCCCCAGCCCCTCGTAACCTCTAACTTTGTCGCTATGAATTCCACAGCCCACTTCTGTAAAGAAAGTTTTAGCGGCAGGCGGCCACGCCTGTTCACCTGCATCTCGTCTGTGGGTCTTCCATGATGCAAGGCCGGGCTGAGTGCCTGCCAGAGGCCATCTGGCCCTTTACAGAAAAGGTTTGCCTCCCCCCTGTCCTGTGGGGCCGTCGTGCCAGGCAGGGAGGCTCCCATGGGCCAGACAGAGAGGGGTCAGCCGCAGAGGCAGCAGACAGTTAGTCAAGCTCAGATCATGCGGCCAAGTCTCCAGCTGCCCTGGGCAGAGTCAGGTTTCCAGCCTCTGCTCCACTGCCCCTGCTGAGACCTCACGCCACTGCTCAGGTGGAGCCCCACCCCCACCCCGGAACAGAACGTGCGTGCTAAGCAGCCAGGGCTGGGAAGCTTACTTTGATTATCGTACTCGGCCTTCTACCGACCCGGGGAGGGGGCGTCCTCATTCCCTTGTCAAGAACACGGGGTGTCGGAGACTGAGCTCCGGCCTCCAGCCTTGGCTCTGGAGGAACCGCACCGGGGCAGGACGGATTCCCGACCCCCAGGTGGTGGAGACAGGGAGGGGCCCACACCTCTCCTGAGGTTCCCTCTGCCTCCAATTTCTGGGACTCTGGCACCGGAAATAACAGAACAGTCACCAAACAGGGGCTCCGTGACGTAACGTGGGCTGCACCCCCAGGGAGGGCATCTGCGGCCGTCATGTTTTGGGCGGTGACAAAGGAAAGGCCCATGAGAGGGCACGTGGGTCTGTGTGACAGAGCTGTCATTTCATAGGGGACAAGCATGTGTTCCCGTAGCAAATCCTGGACGAGGTGTTACCCCTAAATCATAGCAGATAAAGAAAGAAGGGAGGAAAGGAGGAAGGAAGGAAGGGAGGAGACGGGAAGGAAAGAAAGAAGATGTGGCCCCGAGAACTCCCAGGTCCCTCCTTCTCTTCCTGTCTGTGGCCGTCCAAGGGTCGTGTTCACGTCCTTCTGGGCAGGGACAGGGAGAGGAGCGGCGTCCACCGGGACGGCCTGCTGGCCTCGCCTGCCCACGGAGCCCCATGCGGCCAGCCGGTGGCTGCCCAGGCCTGGCTCCCGCTGTGGAGGGCACGTGGGTCCAGACAACTCCTCACGGATGGCATTGCCACGCCCTGGGCTCCCAGCTGAGACACTAGCACCCACCTCGTGGGGGTCAGCACTGACCTGCGCAGTTTTGGAAATCTTCAGGGTTCACTGCCAACATTTGAAAATCAGATTCCCGGCCACCACAATATCCTGGATCTATGGCTTCTGTTGAAAAAATCAAGGGGTCTGGTCGTACCGGGCCACCTTCCCGCAGGCAGCGAGTGAGCCCCAGTCCCACTGATCGCCCCGGCCTCACTCTCGCACTCGCCTGGCGGGTGGGGCTCCTGGGTGTGGTATTGGGAGACGCTCCCAGAAGCCTCCTGTGGCTGGCTTTCTGTCCTGCAGTTTTGGGGAGTTTAAAGTGTTATCCGCCCTGCCCCAGGCTGGCTGGGGAGGGAGGCTTGGTGCCCTGAGCTGAGTTGTGAGAGGGGGGGTGCAGTTTGCATCTGTGACCTTCAGAAGGACACCTGCCAGTCCAGAGCAAAAGCAGAGTCCGGAAGCCCCTTCTCCACTGCATCTTGGTGGGGGGGGGGCGGGGGTGCTGTCAATCACAAGCAGTCTTCCCCTCCCCCACCCCGCTCCTTGACCCTTGCCCCCACTATCAATCGGTGGCCGTTCATCAGGCCCTGGCTGCAAGGACCAGAGAAACACTGGCCATGGCCAGCGTGCTAGCTGAGGACAGTTTCTCCATCTGCAAACAGCAATAACATCCTCACCCAGTTTCTGGGGAAGGTTCAAGGGACCACGGTGTCACAGGACACGTTATTTTAGCCATGGTTTTAAAATATTTATCCTGGCAAGATCCACGGTGCTCCTGTCGTGGGCTGTGAGTGCCCTGGGTCTGCCATGAGGAAGTCCCGCCAACGGAGTGGCTCAGAATAGCAAGCCCACCCTCTCACCGCCTGGAGGCCAGAAATTCAAACTGCAGGTGTCGGCCGCTGCGGCCCAGGCTCCAGAGGGGTTGCTCCCACCCCGCTCGCCCCACTCTCCTGGGTGTGGCTGGCCCTCCTGGGTGTCCCTTGGTGGACACACCACCCAGTGTCTTCCCCCCGTCCCCACACGGCCTCTCCGCTCTGTGAATGTGTCTCTTCTTACAAGGACGCCCTCAGAGTGGGTCTTGGGTCCACCCTCATGCATCCTGTCCTCATCTGAATCTAACTGCTTATATCTGCAAAGACCCCATGTCCACCTAAGGTCACATGTTGAGGCTCTGGGTGGACACGAACCTGAAGGGACACTGTTCAACCCGATGCCGGCGCAAAGCCCTGTGATGACCCAGCAGAGGGAGGGGGTCCCCACTTGAAAGGAAGTCACAATCCATAGCTGCCTCTCCATTCCTTCTGCCTACTTTCTTCTCTGTGGGTCCGTTCCTCAGCGCTGCCTCCATGCCGTTCCTCAGCAGGAGAGGACAGGGGACCCCGGGGCGGGGCCCGGGCCTCTGGGTGCTGCCCCCCGGCTGGCAGGACGGTGCCGCCTGCGAGCAGCCCTGTTTCCCGTTTCAGGTGGCAGAGCAGCTCATGACCTTGGCCTATGACAATGGCATCAACCTCTTTGACACAGCCGAAGTCTACGCGGCGGGCAAGTACGTGTCTTTTCTCGTGGGAACAAGTGGCGTGGCCACAGCCCCCCGGGAAGAGCCAGAGCGCCGGTCCCCGTAGCTCTTGTCCCGAGAGGGTTCATGCGTGCACCTCCCACTTGCCTACTTTTCTAAACTCTAAATGGCTCCAGAACGTGTTGCTTCCATGGGGTCGGGATCACAGAACACACGGGCACTGGTCACTTGCTAAACTCGTGTGTCCCCATACCAGTGACCTCAGTCCCTCTGGTGCCAAAGATGCCGTGCTGGGCGAGGGCGAGATTAAGCTGCCGTCCTGCGGTGCCCGCGACCTGAGCCAGCCCCATGCACCTGACATTTTCACGTCTTAATGGTGCGATTAGGGCTGCAGGGAGTCGGGGCCTCTGCAGCGGGAGAGGCGGCCCGGCGAGCGGAGCGCTGCAGGAAGCACTTCCCAGCTTGGCAGTGAACTTCCCCACTCAATTATGTAGAAGGCCTCTTCAGCCAAGGCTGCCGGCTGCAGCTTTAAAGACAGACTCTAATCAAATCATCCACTCTCCTGCCTCCGGTTTCCAAAAGTCAGCTTTTGTTTGTGAGGTCATTTGCTGGCTCTCCTCCCTGCTCCCCCGGGCCCCTCCTGCCTGGGGCGAGCCATGTTCCCATCCGCTGGGCTGGCTGCGCCGTGGCCCCCGTGGCCATGGCCGTGACCGCGGGGCCAGTGCCTGCCTCCCGGCTCTGGGTTGTCGTCTGCACCCTCTGATGGGGTCAAAGCTGCTGGGCCTCTGCTCAGGTGCTGACCCCGAGTCTGAGGATCTGACAGTCCTGGGAGCCTCTGCTGGGACCCGCAAATCCCCAACCCCCATTAGCATCTCACTGCCCCTCCTGACCCCACAGCCCCTCCCAACTCCTCCAAACTGGCAGCCGCTTCCCATCAAAGTGAAATGCTTTCCAGACAGATGAGCGCTGTCCCCCTCGCTGACCGCAGTGCCAGCTGCAGGGCTTGCTGAGTCCCCCTGCTTGTCATGCCGACGCTAATTTGGGCGCTTCCCAGAGAGCTGCAGGAATTCTGTGCCCTGCTGGACGGTGCCCCCCACGCCAAATCCGCGGCCACAAGCAGCAGGCGCTGGCCGACTCTGTGTGCTCTCCATCTACCCAGGGCCACAGCTTGCTTTTCTTTCTCCCCCTTTTCCTGGTCCTCTGTCCCACAAATGAGGGGCGAGGAGTCCAGGAGGAGGCCCAGGGCTGAGCGCGTGTCTATGCCTGTGGGCCGTACACGAAGAGCCTTCAGAGCGCATGCCAAACAGCTTGCAGTTAGAGCCCATCATTTCTGAGTGGATGACTCAGGCGCTTTTGTGGTTGAAAGGTAGCACTGAGTATGGATCAGTCTCCCTCGGTTGTTTTCGCTCAAAAACATTTTGCTGCGAGCACGAAGTTCTTAAAAGTTGAAAATCAGAAAGTCACTGCAGTGCCAGGCGGGGCTGGAACAGCGCCCAGGATGCCGGCTGGCCCAAGTCGGGCAGGGCCCCGAGCGGTGCCAAAGAGAGCAGACAGTGGCAGCAGGGCGTCTGCCCCTCTCCTGTTCAAAAGCAAGGAACAAAGAGGACCAGACGCACAGACGCACGCACGCCCGCAGGCACTGCTGCGGCCCCAGCCCGGGCCCCGGGCACATGCTGGTTGTCTCTGAAAACGGATGAATAAGTTACCTTTTAAAAAACCTATTCCTCTGGAAACTGCCCGTGTAGCACTGCCAAGTGTTTTCCGGGTGAATTTCCAGCGGGCTGGGAGCAGGGTGCCACTCAGGGCACACAAGGACACGTGCCACAGCTACCTTCACGGGGGAGTCACAGCCACCCCCAGGCTCTCTGCTCTTCTCTGGATGGGCTGCCCCAGGGGACATGGGGTCCCAGGGGGGCCGAGGGGTGGGGTGGGGTGTTTCCGCTGCACAGCAATGAAATCTCCATGTCTGGTCTTTTCTGCAGGGCGGAGGTGGTTTTAGGGAACATCATTAAGAAGAAGGGATGGAGGTAAGTCTGCTGTCTCCGTGGTCAGTGTCCAGGGTACACACACAGGGGAGAGCCTGGAGGAGCCGGGGCGGGGTGGGGAGGGGTGTCGTGAGAGGCAGGCGCCTCTCCCTCAGGCCCTGTACCCGACTTACCGTCACATAGTGAGTGAGCTGCATCTGTGGGTTGTCTCCTGATGCCATGGGGAGCCCCAGGATCCAGGCCCGACACACGGAGAGCGCTGAGTGACAGAGAGGTGCCCCGTTTCACACCAGTGCTCCCTGCTGGAAAGGGTGTTAGGACCCCTATGTGAGAGCTGAAGCCGGTCAGGGTGGGAGGACCCCGCAAGGGGCCAGGCCCAGTGACCCCCCCTTCTGTGCTTACAGACGTTCCAGCCTGGTCATCACCACCAAGATCTTCTGGGGAGGAAAGTAGGTGCAGCCACCGGCCATGCGGGGGCCGCAGCCCCAAGCCCCGCCCACACCCCCGACTGAGGAGGCTCCGGGGTCCGGGTGGGCGGTCAGCCCCGGCCAGGCCGGCCTGGGCTGGAAACGGAGGACAGCCAGGCCCCTGCAGTCTCCTGTCCCCAAAGCAGGAAGGGGGGGTGGGGCATTTATGCAGCCGTCTGCCCTGGCTGACACCCACCCCTATGAATGGACGTCATGTTCCAGAAAAGTGGCTTCAGCTGAGATATCTTTTATTCAAACCTTGTTTAATTTTTGTTTTTACTTTCATGGATTTTTCTTTTTTCTTTAATTACAAAGATAACATTCTAAAAGTTCTGGAAAAACACAGAAAACCCGTGGCCTGTCCACATCACCCCACTTCCCTAGGCCACAGAACCCCCTCGGCCCCCAGGCGGCTAGGCCCGTCTCCTCTCTGGGGAATTATAAGTATGATTCGTTCTTAATCTGAAAAGAATCCAAGCCAAGCCTAAGGGCAGACTGAAAGCAGAAGCCTCCCTCCTTCCCGCAAAGACGGCCGGGGGCGCCCCAGCCCCCCACTCCCCGCAGCCTCCTGCAGTCAGCACACGTGGCATGTGCTGACCTACTTTGTCTGCCCCGTGTGCTCGTCATAAACATTCACCCCCAAACCGCTGGCAACATCACGCACGCTGTCGGCCTGTCTTTCAGAGCGGAGACCGAGAGGGGCCTTTCCCGGAAGCATATCATAGAAGGTGAGGAGCTCCGGCCCCACAGGGGCCCTGAACCCACGGGATCCCCCCCGGATGCCAAAACGAGGGTGCACAGCCCCGCCCCCTCCCAACGACGCAGCACAGGGCCCTGGCCTGGGGACGCTCAGATTTCTGGTCCTACCCTCTCCTCTCTGTCACGAGGGCTGGGGGAGGGGGCCGGTGTCGCCTCTGGGGAGGATGCGGCCAGGCCTGGGTTTCCATCCAGTGCTGACGTCGAGCAAAGGACATCACCTCCCCAGGCCGCTGACACAGCACCTGTAGGGTCCCTGGGAACGGGGAGCCCCCAGGTGAGGGTGGGTGTCGGACACACTGCCCCGAGGGGCGCGGCACACGCTGAGCACAGGGACCTGGTCGGCTGCATGTCCCGTGTACACGGTGTTTCCACTGCCTGTTCTACGCACGTTCCTGTCCAGCCTCTGACCCTGAGAGGACTGAGAGGCCTTGCTGCCACCCGTCCCCGCCCCCATCCCGTCCCCAGCCCCAGCGCAGCCCTCCACGCTGCAGCGCCGTGCTGAGCCGTCGCCAGGTGGCGGGTTCATGACTGGTGCATTTCAGACGCCATCAGCCTCGGGTGCCAGAGACGCCCCGTGTCCCCCCCCCACCCCATGGTGGGTCCACCAGGAAGCTAAGGAGGGTCCCCCATCATTCCGTCACAGGACGTTTGGCCTGCAGACCTCCCATGTCCTCCTGACCCGGCAGAACCCCTTTGCTGGTGTGTCCCCATTCTACCCTGGCTTCCCATGACCCCGGGTGGCAGTGGCCCACACATGTCCCCAAACCTTCCTCCTTGTCCCTTTCATCTCTGGCTCGGGCGAGGGCCCAGAGGTCTGTGCAGGTGGTGACCATCCCTCCCGACTCCACCCCCAGGTCTGAAGGCCTCCCTGGAGCGGCTGCAGCTTGAGTATGTGGACGTGGTGTTTGCCAACCGCCCAGACCCCAACACGCCCATGGAAGGTGGGTTCTCCGTCAGCTGCCGGGAGGCACTGAACCCCGAGACTCCGGGGGACGCTGGCGCAGGCCCGACGGGCACCCAGGCCAGCGGTCAGGAGGCCAGGCCAGGCGGGAGGGGCGGGGCGGGCCTTCCGGGTTGGGGGAGCAAGGGGGGGCCTGAGCTCATCCTCTGACCCCCGCCGGCCCCAGGGGCGCCCTGGCACATTCGGGCCCACCCCTGATGCGCACCCAGGTCCCGCTCCTCCAGGCTTAGAGCTGTAGAATGCTCTCCTCAGCTGTCAGCCTTCGGGAGCTCAGCAGAGTCACTGTATGATGACTCATTGCCAACGCTTCCTCTGTCACTCACCTGCCCCCGGGCGGCTTTGGAGTCTCCTGCTCTGCGGACTCAGAGGAGGAAAGCCGCCTGGGGCCTCGAACGCGGTCTCGCTTTCTCGGGCGCCTGTTCATTCTTCCCACCGCCGCGGTCTCAGGCGCCTTCCCATCTGTGCCTTCCTGCTTCAGGGACCTGGAAACTTAAGTCATGCTCAGTTACTTTCCCTTCATTTGTCGAGACATATATATATACACACACACCATGCGCACGCCCGTGTGTATATATGTGCGTGTTTTTCTTTTTTTAACGAGTTTTCTACGAGAGTGATTTGTGCCTGCCTCCCGCGCCCCCTGTCATAGCACGCCCCTCCGTGTCCCCACAGCTATAAACTCTGGTCTCTTTAAATCTTTCTTTTATCACCAGGGGACCCATTTAGTTCCTCCAAGTCCAGGACATTCATCATAGAAGGTACACAGTGCCCTGGGCCCCACTATTGACTCCTGTGTCCAAGCTGCATTTTATGAGACAGTGATTTTATTTACACGACTCTCTCCCTCGATGACAAACTTCTCCATAAAATGCACAAGGGAAACACATGTACCCTCGGAGCACATCTCGCAAGTGCAGGAAAAGGCCTGTCCAGGCCACGCTGTCATTTCATTCCTCCATCCTCCCATGCATGTGCCCTGCCCCGCCCCCGCCTGGCCTTGCTGTGATCCTCGGGGCGGCCAGCTGTCTGCTAGGGCCTCCTCGTGATCTGGGGGTGCTGCGGTCAGCGCCTGGAACCTTGACCCTGGATGGGCTGGGGGAGGGCTTGGGGAGGCCAGGTTCCCACCAGAGCAAACACATCGGGGACCCCAGAATACGTGGCCCCCAGAAGTCTTGACTTCTCCATAGCTCGTGGATGCTAAGCTCCTGCCTGAGCCAGAGCAGCAATAAACCCACGCACAGCACCAGGTTCCTCCAGGAGCATCTCAGCTGGTGTGGCACTCCTGTCCCTGGGCGGGCGGGGCCCCCTGCCACTCTCAGCCCTTGCTGTGTGGCCTGACCTCCCCGCTGAAATGGAACATTGTCCCCGTGGAAGAGTACCTGCCTGAGCCAGGAAACTGGAGACCTGGGGCGGCCTCTGCCCGCCCCTAAGCTGAGGTCTCCCAGGACCCCATGCCACGGGCCAGCCTCGGCCTCCCCGGGGACTGGCCTGTGTTCCGCAGTGGCAGGGCTCCTGCCTGCCAACTGGCACTGCCACCTGACCCCTCCCATGTTTTATTTGTGACCTGGCAGGAGGTGCCAGGGGCTTGGGTGCCAGCTGCAAAGATTTGGTCCTCCTGCTTCTGTTCAGGGGCATTAAATATTGAGGTCAGTTAGTTGTCCCTAATCGTCCCTGTCTCTGGGGCCACCAAGATCACGCTTGGGCAGAAGGGCAGAGGGCCGTGCCCCTGTGTACGGGCTCCACACCTGCCCTGCCACTGCCTGGGACCCTCGAGGAACCCAGGAGCCTGTGCCGGAGACCCCTGCCCCCCAGGCCAGCCGCAGGCCCCCGCCCCCTGCATGGAAGGGCGCTGCATCATGCGGCCCCCTCGTTAGGAGGGAGCTGTGCCAGGGAGACAGGCTGGGAAGGGGGGCGTCCTCGGCTTCCCCCTCCAGCATGTGGACCCAAGGCTTGGCTGAAAGGAGCCGGCACCTACGCTGCATGGTCGCAGGGGCCCCAAGAGTGTTTCTAAAGAGCCCGACGTGCGGACCCAGGCCGGGCGCCTGGGTCCGGGGTTGTGACGTGGGCAGCTATGTTCCTGAGACCCTCAGGTCTCTCCGACCAGACACTACTGTCCTTCACAGCGACCGGGGTCAGCAGCTGAAGCGTAGCCCCTGGGCGGTGGGCCAAGGGGTCCTGGCTCCCCTGCCAGCCAGCCCTCCTCCCTGGGTGGGCGAAGAGGAGCCCAGTCCCTGGCCTTGGATGGGAGGGAGGACAGAGCTCCGCTTGCAGGTGTGGAAGCCCAGGTGTGGTTTTTTAGGGGTCCTGGGCGAATCTACTGAGACCACCCCCCCAGAAACCCCAGCTCCCTTAGCCTTCCATCAGAAGAGGGGACCTCAGCCAAGGGTCAGTGCCATGCCTTGTTTTAGAAACACTTGTCCGTCGACCCTCCTTCCCACACTGCCTTGGGCCGTCGGACTTGCAAGCACTGTATGGTGCTTAGGGTGCATCTGGGGGGCAGCCCTCCTCCTGCAACACGAAGACACGGGAAACCTGAAGCTCTGAAGCCAGGTTCTGCTTTTCAGACATCTCCATGAGCTGAAACAGCCCAGGAAGGAACGCAACCCGGCAGGTTTTTATTTCTCAGAGCCTTTCTTGAGACTTAGGAAGGACCTACCTGCAGGCGGGGGAGGGTCCCTTCTCTCTTCCTTAAAGGGAAGGCCTGGGATTTCAGCGATTCTCAGCTGTCCAGGATTCAGTTTGTTTCCAGGGAACATGGAGGCTGGGACGGTCCTAGGAGGGGCCCCTTTGTCCTAGGAGCAGAAGCCACCACTGTCCTCTGCCGGGGCACACGCTCCAGCTAGGACTGGGCTGACTTGAGCAGCTGGGGCCTGGCCCGGACAGGGCTGTCCACACCTCCTCTGGCTCTGCTGGATGCCAGGGGAGCTCCAGCCTGCAGCCCCACTTCTGGGACGACCCAGGGCCCCACGCCACGTCCTGTGTCCCTACAGATGCCATTGTCGCCTCTTCCTTAGGTTCTCCAGATCCCACTGAGAACTGGGATTAGCCTGAAGCAGCAGAATCACATTCTTTGGTCTCACCTCCCCTCATCCCTCTAATCTGACACTAAATGTCCCAGTCTACAGAGAACCCAATTTTCAAAGATTCATAAGACCTGTAACTGTGAGGGGAAATCGTTCTCAAGACCAACTTCTTGGATTGAGGTTCACTCTTTTCTGTCGCCCTGGAGACCCCCTGCCACACCCGAGCTCGGAGCCAGGAAGTACACTGCTTGCAAGACGTCTTGGCAGCACCCTGTCCCTGCTCCCGGCGCCTCGCCTGTATTTGCAGAATGTCCCCCGGCTGGGCCCCATACCCGCGGCTGCCCCCCACACCTGTGGTTTCCCCTTCTCTCGTGACAGAGACCGTGCGTGCCATGACCCACGTCATCAACCAGGGGATGGCCATGTACTGGGGCACGTCGCGCTGGAGCTCCATGGAGATCATGGTATGGTGAGCCCAGGTGTCCCCGCTCTGGGCCCGGCTCTGCGGGCAGAGATCCTGGGCCCCGGCAGATAAGTGGGACATGTGGCGGTCGTGGCATCAGCTTGGGTGGGATCTATCTGTGTTAACATGGGGGGGCTTGAGCTCTCTGAGCCTCACGCTTCCCACCTGTAGGGCAGCGTGGCTGGGGTGGCTGCCCTCAGGAGGCTGTGCTGAGGGTTAGCTGAGAGGGCAGCGTTCCTGGAGCTCGGGTGACAGCAGTCTCAGACACTGGCTCCGAGCCCTCGTGACCTGCCAGGTGCCACAGGTTTAAGGGCTTCGTGTGGACTAACCCCCACTTAACCCTCACGACACCCTGCGAGGTCAGTGCTGCCGTCTTCCTGCTCTTCAGATGTGCACACTGAGGCACAGAGAGGTTGAGTCACACGCCCAGGGTCACACAGCTCATGCTGCTCAGAATGTGGGGGGCTGTTGGGACTCCAGGCACCCCTGTCATAACCCATGCTGTTTCCCCCTCGCCTGCCCTTCAGGGAAGTGTCCCCTCCACGGGAGCTTCTGAGGCCAAGGACGGGAGGTGCTTCTTGCTATCTCTGGGGTATCCCAGAAGGGTCAGCAGGGTGGCCCTGTGCTCCTCAGAACAGGCATGTGGTGGGGGTGGGGGCTGAGGGCAGAGGCCTGGGACTGTCTTCCCTCTGAGACGGGCCTACCACCCTGGTGGGCAGGCCCCCTCCCAGAGCTTCCATGGCCCGATGTAAGCAGGGTTTTCAGTTCTGGTTAAACGCCACCGTGGCAGCGCCGGCACCGTCCGCTCTGGCTATGGCCTCAGTGAGCCCGTGGCATCCCCTGAAGCTGCCTAGAGCCAGCGGCATCTTCTCCCCACGTCGCAGATGGGGAAGCTGAGTCTCCAGCTGGAGGGGCAGAGCCTCCCAGGCTGGCGGACATCAGCCCTGGCTCACAGCAGCGGAGCTGAGGCCTTCAACCCCAAGTCCCTGAGCTGGGCTGATGCCGGCCACGCTCCCTCCTGACCAGTGCCGTTGTCCCGAGCAACGGTCGCGACAGAAACAGCAGCCACGCAGCCAACATGTGCCGCACGCCCGCCCGTGCCAGGCACTGTTGTGAGGGCTGCTCACTTGAACCTCATGACAGATGGGGCCACTGAGGCCCAGAGGGGTGAGCCCCTTGCCCAAGGCCACCTGGCCCGTAATGCCAGAACCCAAGTCTCTACCAGGCTGTACTTCCCCTCAACCCCTTCAGCCTGGGGTCCGCATCCCCCTTCCCCCCTCATGGCGGAGACCTAACAGGCTCCCAGGAAAGCTGAGAGGGGGAGGAGCTGGCCAGCCTCTGGGCAGCCTTCCCTGGGGTGCCTTTGTGTCTCCTGCTGCATGGGCAGCCCCCCAACCCGCTGCTGGGCAGGGACGACCGTGTCCTCTCTGCGTCCCCAGGAGGCCTACTCTGTGGCCCGGCAGTTCAACCTGATCCCGCCCATCTGCGAGCAGGCCGAGTACCACATGTTCCAGCGGGAAAAGGTGGAGGTGCAGCTGCCTGAGCTCTTCCACAAGATAGGTGCGCGCCAGCCCCCGCCCCCCCACCGGCCCCCCGGCCCCAGGGAGCTGCGGCTCGTCCTCACCTGGCTTTCCTCTCCAGGAGTGGGTGCCATGACGTGGTCCCCTCTGGCCTGCGGCATTGTCTCTGGAAAGTATGACAGTGGCATCCCGCCCTACTCAAGAGCGTCCTTGAAGGTAAAGGAGGGGACAGGCATCTTGTAGTCCTGAGGCCTTGGTGCTGTGGGCCCTGCCTGCAGGGTCGTTCAGGCTCTGGGAACTCAGAGCCCCGGCCGGCCTGGGCCCACGGGACATGCCCAGGTGAAGGGATCCCTTCACCCCCCTTCACCCCCTGCTCGGTTCAACATTCACAACCTGGGCAGGGTCTGCATGTGCCTTTGGGATGCTCCTCCCCCCCCACACGCACATGTGTGCATGCACACACGCACCTGCCCCAGCCTGAGCTCAGGGCCCCGGGCTGCAGAGCTTCTTCAGTCGCCTCCCAGAGGGGACTCCCCAGGACAAGCCCCCCACTCACATACCTCTAGAGGGGGCACAGGGAGAGTTTCCAGAATGCAGGGTCTGGGGGACAAAGAGCAGGCAGGGAAAGACCAGGCCAGGGCAGATCCAGCCCCAGGTTCAAGGGTAGATGGCCTGTCCCCTTACTCCTCTACCCACTGCAAGGTCAGGGAGCCCCTGGGAAGCACTGCAACCCCCAGAGTGGGGACAGGCAGGCTGCACCCCCTCAGTGCTGGAACTCAGCAGCGCCCCCAACCCCAGGGCACCAAGGAAGGTCAGCAGGTCCACCTCCTCGTCCTGGCTCAGGGGACCCGGTCTCCTAAGGCCTACCCACGGGGCACGGGCTTCAGAGTGCGGTGGGTCCCCTCCTTCCAGCTGCGCCCACAGCGGGACATGTTGGGCAAGGGTGGGGTGCTGCCCTGGCTTCCCGTCGTCAGCCATCTGCATACAGAGGTCCAGATGCCCCGCCCTCACCGGTGTGCTGTGCTCTTCCCCACCCCCAACCAGGGCTACCAGTGGCTGAAGGACAAGATCCTGAGTGAGGAGGGCCGGCGCCAGCAGACCAAGCTGAAGGAGCTGCAGGCCATCGCGGAGCGCCTGGGCTGCACCCTCCCACAGCTGGCCATAGGTAACAGCGCTGGGGGCGGGGCTGGCCATAGGTAACAGCGCTGGGGGCGGGGCTAGCTGCAGGTAACAGCGCTGGGGGCGGGGCTGGCCATAGGTAACAGCGCTGGGGGCGGGGCTGGCCATAGGTAACAGCGCTGGGGGCGGGGCTGGCCATAGGTAACAGCGCTGGGGGCGGGGCTGGCCATAGGTAACAGCGCTGGGGGCGGGGCTGGCCGTAGGTAACAGCGCTGGGGGCGGGGCTGGCCGTAGGTAACAGCGCTGGGGGCGGGGCTGGCCGTAGGTAACAGCGCTGGGGGCGTGGCTGGCCGTAGGTAACAGCGCTGGGGGCGGGGCTGGCCGTAGGTAACAGCGCTGGGGGCGGGGCTGGCCATAGGTAACAGCGCTGGGGGCGGGGCTGGCCGTAGGTAACAGCGCTGGGGGCGGGGCTGGCCGTAGGTAACAGCGCTGGGGGCGGGGCTGGCCGTAGGTAACAGCGCTGGGGGCAGGTGCCAACCATAGGAAACAGCGCTGGGGGCGGGGCTGGCCATAGGTAACAGCGCTGGGGGCGGGGCTGGCCATAGGTAACAGCGCTGGGGGCGGGGCTGGCCATAGGTAACAGCGCTGGGGGCGGGGCTGGCCATAGGTAACAGCGCTGGGGGCGGGGCTGGCCATAGGTAACAGCGCTGGGGGCGGGGCTTGCCGTAGGTAACAGCGCTGGGGGCAGGTGCCAACCATAGGAAACAGCGCTGGGGGCGGGGCTGGCCGTAGGGAACAGGGCTGGGGGCGGGGTCTGGCTGTAGGAACAGGGCTGGGGACGGGGGCAGGTGCCAGTCATAGGTAACAGCGCTGGGGGCGGGGCTGGCCATAGGTAACAGCGCTGGGGGCGTGGCTGCCCGTAGGTAACAGCGCTGGGGGCGTGGCTGCCCGTAGGTAACAGCGCTGGGGGCGGGGCTGGCCATAGGTAACAGCGCTGCGGGCGGGGCTGGCCGTAGGTAACAGCGCTGGGGGCGGCAGAGTTGGGAGATGCCAGGAGCCCTTGATTCCTGGGCTACCCCCTTTATGAACCAGCCACAGGTAATGGGGGTTCCCCACTCATGGGGAGAGGATGGGAGTCCCTGAGCACTTGGGCCACTTCCCCACATGGGGTTAGTCTGTGTCAGGGTTCCCCCAGCGCCCCCCACCAGCACTGCTGAGCAGTGGGCTTACCAGGCCCCTCCTAGGCACCCCCAGCCCCAGAGACTGGGCATCTCTGGCCCAGTGAGGGGCAGAGCAGAACCAAAAAGGGTCTCTGCCATGGGAGCGTCCCCCTCACGTCTGGTCTCGCCGCCCCCAGCCTGGTGCCTAAGGAACGAGGGAGTCAGCTCCGTGCTCCTGGGCGCCTCCAGTGCAGACCAGCTCATGGAGAACATCGGAGCAATACAGGTGAGCGGGTCCTGCTGGGCGCCGGGCCCTGCGCAGAGCTCAGGGTCCCCCCAGTCACCTGTGCAGCAGGGATTTGTTGAGCACCTACTACCCGCCAGGCACTGTACCAGGCCCTTGGGCTCCATCAGCGAGCTGTCAAAGAGCGCTGCTGGTGAAGAGCTGGCGTGCTGGCCGGAACCGGCAGTGAGCACTGACGCGCAGAATGAGGGGACCCAGCGTAGGTGTCAGATGAGCACTGTCGGGGGTGGGGGTGGCTAGAGCAAGGGCAGGGCCTCAGTGAGGCAGAGGGCAAGCAGAGGGGTGAGGGGCTGTCAGGGGGCGGGGACGTGGGGGCAAAGGCTGGATGGCTGAGGAGTGGGCCGTGCCCGTGCTGGGGGGCAGAAGGAACAGCCGCTGGGAGGCCCAGGCGGGAGTGAGCCCCGGAGCTGAGCGTGGGTGGGGCGGAGCAGGAGGGAGTGGACCGGCGGGACACCGTGTCCTCTGTGGACTCCGGAGATGATTATGGTGAGGTGGTAGCCCAGCCATTCCAAGCAGCGTAGGGACGTGGTCTGACTGAGGTTTTAAAAACGCCCCCCGGCTCTGGCTGCTGAGTGGAGGGAAGACTGGGGAGCAGGGAGATGTGCCAGGAAGTGAAAACAGGGGTTGGGGTGACCATGGTAGTGGAGATGGGAGAGGGGTGTGCCCTGGATGTTTGGGAGGTGGGCCCACAGAGCTGGCTGACCACTGGGTGTGAGGGGGTGGGAGTCCAGGATCCCCTCGGGTCATGTCGCACAGAGCCACGAGGTACGGAAGGCCGGGCAAAGCAGTTTAGGGCATGGGAGTCAGGGGTCTGGCCGTGGAGTCTGCACCTGAAGCCTTCCAGAAGGGTCCAGAGCACTCTAGAGTTTGAGGGGCCAAGTATAAGCCCAGGCAGACTTCATCTCTGCCCCAAACCTCCGGGAATAAAAAGCAACGTGCTCCCACCTGCTTCAGCTGGAGCTCATTCCGTCGGGAGGGCCGGGCGGGACGGGCCCAGCCGGCGAGGCAGGGAGCACGTCCCCCGCCGCCTCCTCCGCAGCCCGGTCACGCTGCAGTTCTGACTCACTCTTGTCTCGCACACAGGTCCTCCCCAAACTGTCGTCTTCCATTATCCACGAGATCGACAGTATTCTGGGCAATAAACCATACAGCAAGAAGGACTACAGGTCCTAGGACGCCCTGCCGCGCCCGGACACTTTCCGTCCCCTCCTCGGCTCCCTGGCTCCCTGTTCTCCGCTCGCTTAAGCTGTTTTGAAGCCAAGTCAAGAATGTGGTTTGCATCAAAAAGAAAACAATGCCAAGACATCATTGGGAAAACATCCCGCGTCGCTGCAACACACCGTCCACTGCTTTGCAGGACCCACATCATGCCGGGGAGACGGTGCTGGGGACTGAAGGACGGTGGAGCGGGGCCACCCGAGCCTGCCACCTCTGCTCGTCCAGGAAGCCGCCAGCACGTTTTCTCCCAGCCGAGGCCCTTCTCGGAGACCCCTCAAGACCAAGCCAGGCAGAGCAGCGGGGCCTGGGGGCAGCCAGGGCCGGCCTCTCCTCTACTGAGAACCTCCACCTGGTGTTGGGTGAAGGGTAGAGGAAACCCCTTCTGGTCTTCCTGTGGCCCCCTCTGCAGGGCCCTGGATGTTGGGGCTGGGCCTCCGCACGGGGGTCTCCCTCTGACCAAGGGCTCCAGGTACTCTCCAATGGGCCTGGTCTCGGAGTCTTCCCCACCCCTTCTCCACCGCCTCCTGCCCCAAAGGGCCACTGAGGGGCCTCCCATGCTGTCTCTGGACCCCTGCCTCTCTGACTGGCAGGGGTAGGGAATCCAGGGGGATTGGCTCTGCAGTCTGGGACCCTCAAAATGTTTGGAGGTCTGATGTCAGGTTCATTGCCCCGCGTCTTGCTCCCTGCATAGTGGACGAGCCCCAGGCCAGGGCGGCCAGCGCACTAGCTCGGCAGGGGGCCTGTGGACTGGGCTCCGGCCCGGGTCCCTCCAGGGCCCCACCTGCCCTCCCTGCCAGGTACCCAGTCCGCTGCCCCTCTGTCCTTGCCCCAGAAGGCCCCGAGGCTGTGCATGCTTAGCTGGGCTGTGGGTGCTGCCTGCTCGCGGGAGAGTGGGCCCCTCTCTGCTCACCTGGGGTGGCTTTGGAGTCTGCAGAGGGAGCAGCGTAGACCTTCCAGTGAGGGTTCCTGGGGCCTTCGTGCTGTGCACCCAGCAGCAGCCCCACAAACTAGGAGAAGACCTCGGGAGCCGCCCCGGGAGAGGAGCCCCTGCGAGGCCTGAGATCACGTGGGGTTGACGTGTCCCCCCCTTGGGGTGCTAAGTGTCATTGTGCTCAGAGCTTATGAGCTCGGCAGATGGGCAGCAGTGCCACCCCGGGACCCCCCACACCCTATGAAAGTGAGGATGTCGCTTTCACATGCACCCCCCGCCACCTGGAGCAGATTGGGGGCAAAGAGGAAGGGGAGGACAGACTGTCAGCCCCTCTGCAGGCCCAGCCTGGGGCAGGAGGCACGGGGGAGGGGAGGGGAGGCCTGCAGCCCGGAGCCCCAGCCCGCATGGCCCTGAGAGGTACCCCAGCCTTTGCCGGCTCTGTGGGGAGCAGGAGCCAGGCTCTAAAGGTGTGTCATTCAGCCTGTAGGGGCATCAGCCAGCCCCGTCCCCCAGGCACCCCCACACCCTCACTCACCCCAGGAGGCAGGCACAGCAGGGTCCCCAGAGGCTGCTCTCTGCCATTCCCGAAGGGCCTGCCTGCGGTCCTGGCCAAGGCTGGGAAACACTCTGAGAAAAGCTCCGAGGGGAGGGGACGGGCGGGCAGCTTTCCTGCTCCTGACCTGTGTGCTGAGCCGGAGTCTAGAACCTCCCCTCCCGCAAGCCCTTCCCTCCTGGGCCCTGCTCCCGTTGGTCTACAGTCTCACCTGGGGGTGTGAGGAGCAGGCGACACCTGTCCCAGCCCAGGCACACATGAGGAGGCTCTGCAGACAGGGCCCTGTGGTGGGCATTCTGCCAGGCCCACCCCTCACTGGGTAGAGTAGCTGGGTCCCCCCACACCGCTGCCCGCAGAGCACCCGCTGTTGGAACGGGCCAGACTGTCAGCAGACCAAAGGCGGAGACGGCTGCCCTATGAGCCACACCTGGGAAGGCTGAGCCCCCACTGGCTGCCTATTGGCCAGAGGGAGACAAGGGCCCCCAGGATGGAGCTCAGCAGGGGCTGCAATGGCCAGAACCAGGACCCAGCAGCCTCGGCCCTGGGGCACTGGCCTGAACCTGGCTCTGGGGTGCCCTGGGGGATGGCCCCCTGTTTAGGAGGGAGCTGGAGAAGGGGAGAGGAAGTTTCATGGAAGCCTAGGGCAATCAAAGCCTGGGAAAGGGTGAGCCAGGCAAGGGGTGGCCCCAAACGGGTGGCCTGGGTAGGGCCAGCCTCCCACCCCACCCTTGGGAGTGCCCAACACGGGAACTAGGCCTGGGCACCAGGGACTGGGTGGGATCAGGCTTCCTTATTAATGACAGAGCACGTGCCACCCCCTCCCCCATCTGTGGCCAGATCTGGGGCCCGAAGCGCGGCCGATGGGCCCGGTCTCTGGTCGCCCGTCTTGTAAATAACGCGCTTTTCCTCTCCCGTCTCTTTTAATGACGGTGGTTCCTCCGCTAACTGCCCTGCGCCTCGGGCTTCCAAACGACTCTCAGCCGAGACACGGCCCCGTATTTATGGAATGACAATAAAACCCAAGCCCATTGGGTCCATGGCTTTCTGCTTACCTCATTCACGGGGCTCAGCACTCGGGTCAGGGCTGGGCAGGTGTGGGGAGGGGAGGCTGCCACCATTCAGCAGACAGCCCCCAAAGCCTGGGGCCCAGGCGGTTGGAGAAATGGGCCGTGGAGGAGAGGAGAGATTGGGGACCAAGAGCCATCCCCCTGCCCCTGTCTCTCCCAACTCTCTGGTTGCTCGGAGGATGCTGTGCCCTCTGGAGACAGTTTGGGGTCCGAGGGGGCCAGTGTTTTTCCGATGCAATGGGGGGTGTGTTTAGGGGTGCAGATTGGAGGGGAAGGCACCACCCATGCACACCCCTCCTCGGGGTGCCTTTCCTTCCCAGCAAGACCATCAGCCTTGTCAGCTGTGTCTTCTCAGGTGGGACTTGGCTTCAGGCAACACCCACTCCTCCTCACATCCCGCTCCTGCCCCCAGCCCTCACCCCCCTGCTCAGTCAGTGGAGCCTTGGAAAAACACTTTGATTCAATCCTTTCCCAAAGGATTTATTAAAACACAGAAAACCAAGACATACACAGAGTACAAAGTGAAGGGGACCGTGTCGGCGACCGTCTCTGTCGGACGTCCCACGAGTCTTCCCAAGTGTGGGACAGGTCGCCGCTTACAAGGGCTCAGCTTCCAAAGCTCCGGGACCCTCCAACCCACCCGCAGCATCCCCAGCCCTTGGGCTGGCCTGGTACTGTCCCAGGGCAAGGGGCCCGGCCCCTCCACTGGGCCCGATACCGCCCGGGGCGGGGGGGTCCCTTCCCCTGTCCCTGGGCTCGGGGCTCAGGCTCCCATCCCAATGTCAGGGAGTCAGGACACACACACACCCAACGGGCCCTTTCTGGGTTATCGCACCTAAAAAAATACTTTGTTTAAAAAAAAAAAAAATCTGAAAACTAAAAAAAATCCAAAACACAATGCCAATGACTTGGGGCTGGTAAACCACAACCTGTAAACTTCCGGAAATATAAAGTGGGGCTGGAGCCGGCTCCCTCCATGGAGACAGTGGTGGGGTGGGGAGGCCCCAGACCAGGCCCAAACCTCAGCCCCTGCGCCCTGCCCAAGCCCCTCCCTGCCATCATGCTGCATGGGCCACCTGCCCCCAGGTCCCCAAGTCCCCCAGGGCCACCAGAGCCCTGGAATCCAACACCTGGGAACAAGGGTACCAGATGTCACTAGGGCAAGACTTGGCCAGCCCTAGAGGACTCTGGGAAGGAACCCCTGGCGGAGATGGCACCTGTACCAGCTGTGGGTATCGGCAGGACCTCGGTCGCAATTGCAGAAAACAAAACAAAGGAGCTTCTGAAGGCAACTTGCAGGGCGGGTCTCTTGACACAGGGTCTCGGGATGTGGTTCCGTGGCAGGTGTGGGCGGGTGGGGGCTGTCAGGACTCTATCAGTCCAAACCAAACTCCTCTTGTCCCTGGGGAGCCCAGCAGGTGATGCTTTCGGAGACCGTGGCCCATAGTTGGTTCAACAAAAAGCCTACTCGGCACTGGTTCAAATAATAAGGGGGCTGGAAACAGAACCGCCGGCTGGCACTTTGGGGTCGTGATGACTCACCACACCCCTCATTCTGCCAGCAGCAAAAAGCAAACCCAGCCTGGAGGTCCCCGCTTGCCGCCTGGGGTGGGGACAACTGATAAACCAAGAAGAACACATTCATAAGACCCTTTCTCTCTCCCAAAGCAGTTAACAGAAACTCGCTCCCCAAACGTCCACAGGCCCCTCCCGGGCCTCCGGGTGCCAGTCGCGGAGAGCAGAGCCTTTCCTCGGACCAGCGGTGCTGGCGCCAGGCTGTCTGTGGGTGCCTGGCTATGGCCTGGTGAGAAGAGCCCAGGGAACACCAGCAAGGCCGGGAAGGGTGTGGAGGTGGAGGGGACGGAGGGGACAGAGGCCCCCTGTGGAGGAAGGGCTGGAAGGCAGGGACCATAGGCCCTTGAGCTGGAGCGGCAGAGACACAGAGACCCCTGCCCCACTGCCATGTGCCTGCCAGTTGGACACTTGGGACCATCCCCCGTGGCCAGGGGAGGCTGGCACTGTTCTGAACGAGGCCGACTGCAGGCAGGCGGCCGCCTCAGGGCCCTGGGTGGAGGGGAACTCATGGCAGTCACCGCGCCTTGGCCTGAGCCAGGAGCCTCTGCAGGGAGGCACTGACCGGGGACACGCGTGCATGTGAACCACAGTGAACAGCCTCGCCGTTCCCGGGGGCCGGGGTCAGCTGCTGCTGCTGCGTGTGTGTGTCCAGGCACCTGCAGGCCACCCTTCTACCCGCCACGCCAGGCCTGCGTCTGCCTGGGAGATTCTGACCGGGATGGAGTACAAGGATGCTGGGTAGAAGTGGCCTTGGGGGTCCAGCCCTACAGGGTTCAGAGAGAGCCACGAACAGATGAGGACGGCTGGGGCTCGGTGAGGGTCAGCCAATCAGCCAGTTGTCCCCAAGGTGAGCCACCATATCCTGCCCCCAATCCTGGCCCAGGGAGCCGAGCCCACCCCCATGCTCAGGCCCCGCTTGCCTGTCACTCAAACAGGATTCTGACCCAGGGCATCTCCCCAGGGGACCCAAAGCTCCAAAATCCGGGCTGAGCATCAGACAGGCCTGGGCTTGGCCCACCCCCGACCCCACACCTTGGGGCCATTCCAGGAGACTACCAGCGGCGGGGAGGAGGACCAGGACATGAGGCAGGGAGTCTCCTGCTCTCCCGGCCAAGTGAGAACCAATCTGGGGCACCTGTGGCCCTGCAATGGGTGACAAAGGCCTGGATCGAGGTCTCTCCACAGACAAAAGGAGGGTCTGTCCACGCTCCAGGTGGTGGCCTGGTTCCTCCACATGTGCAGAGCTGACCGCAGGGTGACAGCCTGCCAGGGCACGGGGCTCCCAGGCCACCTCCAGTGCTGCTGTGACCTCTCAGCTAAGACGCCCACCACCACCTGCCCATGAGCACACTCGGCAGTGGGAGAGATGAAGGCTCCAAGCCCCTGTGCCACCAACACGCTCAGGCCTCTCCCCCACTCCCAGGGGTCCATGCTGACAGCCCCCTCCCCCAAGGAGACCACACACCCCTGGGGGTCCAGCCCTGGCAGGACGGGGGTGGCCGTGTGCCCTGCCC
Source organism: Furipterus horrens (assembly GCF_987537825.1). NCBI lineage: Eukaryota > Metazoa > Chordata > Mammalia > Chiroptera > Furipteridae > Furipterus > Furipterus horrens. The sequence continues at coordinate 2,970,861 of NW_028327173.1, forward strand.
TAGCCCGAGCACCAGCCAGGTCTCCACCATTGGGCTGAGGAGCTGTTCTGACCCGCCCGGCACTAGGGGACCCCATGGGCAGGGGGCAGAGCAGAGGGGCAGGTGGGTGGGGGCGCACCAGGAGCTCCAGGTCTGACGCTCTGTCTTCCCAGCTGGGCCAAGTGCAGGGCAGCGGACGGGCTTCCAGGAGCTCCGCCCAGTCTGGCGCCCGCTGACGGACAGACGTACACTGCAGGCCTGACTCCCCCGCACGCCACTCAACTTTTATCAAGACAAGCGTGTTCAAGTCTTCAATAGGAAAGTGCAAAAGATGTACAAATAAATGAGATCTCCTCCAAGAAGTTGATGTGGCCCAGGTGGCCCAGGGCGCGTCCCGTGTGGTGTAGGTGTGACGCTTGTGTGGGACGCTGGGTTATGGTGAGGTGGCACTTCTGGGCTCCGGCGCAGCCGGGCTGGGCCCCGTCCCCCCTGTGTTAGCATCACTCGGGTCCCCTTCCTGTCCCACGGTGGCAACGGCTCCTAAAACGGCAGCAGCATTTCTCTCCTGGGGGGGTCGGGCAGGTGGCCCAGCGGGCGTGGCTGCAAGAGGCAGGTCACAGGTTACACAGGTGGGCGCTCAGGTCTCCGTTGTGGGGGACACGGGCAGCTGCAATCATAGGGGCTCCCTCACCAAGACCCCCTGAAGTGCCCGAGAGGGCCCTAGGAACAGGCAGCTCCCAGGGGTCACTAGTCTGGAAACCACCCCCCTCCAAAGCTCCGCCCCGGAACAAAGACAGGGCTCGGTGGGGGCCAGGGTGAGCTGGAATAAGCGCCCCCTCCTGGCCCCACGCCAATCCTGAGCCTCCTGGTCCTGGGCAGGGAGGGGGTGTGAGACAAGAGGTAATGGCCCAGGCGCCCACTAGGCAGCAGGGGAGTGGAGAGGGGTGAGTGGGGGCAGGGCTCCGGGCTGGGGGCAGGCCCTGGCCCCTGACTCTGCCACAGGTGAGCGTGGGTACACAGGGGTCTGCGTCTTCGCGACCTGGGGGCCTGGGCAGAAGCACTGGACCCAAGACGGTCCCCAGGACTGCGGAGGCTGGGGCTGGGGGCTCCAGGCACGTGGGCAAGACCCTCGGAGCCCCAGAAGGCAGTGAAGACCCCAGGGTCACAGAGGGGACGAGGGACACTGGAGTGTCCGGGAGTGGCCTTACCTCAGCTGGGAATGAGCGTTGCAAGAGACGGAAGTCACGGGGAAGGCTAGATATCTGTCAGAGAGAGAGGAGACCTCGGCTTGCCCGGGGCCACGGCGGGCAGGCGGGCCACGGGGTTTGGGGGGGTGCCTGCATGCTGCCCGGGAACACACGGGCACCTACCAGTCACATAGGGCCCCAGCGGCATCTGGTTGTAGTTGACAATCCCTCCCGGTCCTGGGCCCCGAAAGGTGGGCCCAAAGTTGTTGTTGTACATCTGGGAGGAGCCGAAAGTGCCCTGGAGGCAAGAACTCAGGGTCAGAGGTCACAGTTCTGCAGCGTGGACCCAGGGCCCCGGCTGCCCACCACCCCCCACCCCCGCCGGGACGTGCACGAGGGGGACTGAGGCGCAGGGCGCGGACCTGCTGGACGGTGGGGTCCCCGGCCCGGTTGGTCAGGCGGCTCAGGATGCTGCGCTCCGACATCTGGAGGCGGGCGGCCACCGGGGGGATGCGGGACAGCATAGAGGGCAGGCGCGTCACGTCTGCCTTCATGTCGCTCAGCAGCTCCTCCAGCTGGTTCAGGACTGGGGACAGAGGGTGAGGGGGTGGAGGAGCCCGTGCGGAGGCCCGGGCTGGTGCTTATGTACCAGGTGTGTCGCTGCACCCCCAGGGGACACCCCTCGCCCGGCCCTCCCAGGCCCGAAGAGCAGAGACAGGCCACCGGGGAGAAGAGTGGGGCTCCCCATTGCACCTCCCAGGGGCCCCCGGGCTGGACAGGAGGGCGAGACGCTGAGCCCACACTGGGCTTCCCTCTGGGCCCCCAGCCAGTCTCCTAGCTCCCAGGGAGGCCTGCCACTGCGGACAGGGCGGGGGGTCCACAGGAAGGCGGCCTCAGGAAGCACCTCCCAGGCAGAGTAGGGGCCGGTGAAGCCAGGGAGTCCCTCCCCCAAACCAGCCTGGAGCTTCCTGGAGGTTTGGGAAGCAACGGTCAAAGGTCTGAATCCTGGGAATCTCGGGCGATGCCTTCACCGCCCTGGGTTTCAACGTCCCTGTCTAAAGCGGGGTCACAACCTCACCACTCAAGGATAACGGGAGGATTACAGAGTGAGCGCATTTAAAGCCTTTGGTCAGGGCCTGAGGCACCGGACCATGGGCAGCCAGGCCCCAGCCGGCCGCGGTCCCACCCCCGGCCCAGCGGTCCCACCCCCGGCCCCGCGGTCCCATCCCCGGCCCGACGGCCCCACGAGCGCCCCCATGAGGAAGGGGACAGGATGGCCTGCGGGGAGCAGCGCTCTCACCCTTGTGCAGGACGGCATTGGCAGGCTTGTTCCCGGCGAGGGACTCCTTGGACAGGTGCTGGTGGCTCTCGGCAAGGCACTCCACCTCAGCCAGGCGGGCGTTGAGGGCCATGGCGGGGTGGTTGGGGTCCTGGGTCATGTTGAGGTACGCGGCCCTCCGGAGCTGCTCCTCAATGACCAGTGCCTGCTCCAGCAGCTGGCGGGGGGGGCGGGGGGGTGAGGGGGGGCAGGGGATGGACACTGAGCATCGCTGACCCGGCCCCTCCCATCAGCACCTCCCACCCCAGACCAAGGCTCTGAGCAGAGAGGGGGGAGGAAGGACACTCCCACCAGGCAGGCCATCCTCATCTGCTCTTGGCCACGATCACCAGGCTGGGCTCCCTGCACCCATCACCCAGGGCAAGGACCCAGCACCCTGTTAGTTGACTGACTAAATGAGTCCCCTTCATGGGAGCCTGGCCCGCCTCCGGATATATGGGGAAGCGGTTGCTGCTTGCTGACTCCTTAAGTGTGCCCCTCGGAGCCCCTCCCCCGCAGCCTCTGACCTTGAACCTGCGGGCCAGGAACTTGTTCTTCATCTCCAGGTAGTTGCCTTTGTGGATCTCAGACTTGAAGGGCTCGTTGAGGATCATGTATCTCGGGTCATTCTGGATGTCCTGCCAGCGGGCGTAGCCGTGCCTGGGTGGGCACCGTTAAGGACAAACCTGGCCACAGGGCGGGGGTGGGGGCCAGGACGGGCTGAGTCCTGCCTGTGTGTTCTCGGGCAGGTCATTAACCTTGGCTGCAGGATGAGCATGTTGATGACGATGAGGTGACACTCAACAGCTTTGCAGGGTTAACTCCTGCACCCCCAACACCCGCGCTGGGGGCAGGGCAAGACACGATCAAGTTCTAACCTCAGGGCCTGTACTGACTTCATTTAGAAATGAGGTCTTTGCAGAGGTACACAAGTTAAGAAGGGGCCATACTGAGATAGGGTAACCTGGGTCCTTATAAGAGGAAACTTAGACACAGGCATGTGGACACCATGGAAGACGGGGGTGACGTAGCTGCAAACCAAGGGGTGCCAAGGAGTGACAGCCACCACCAGAGCTGGGAAGAAGGAAGGAAGGGCCCTCCCCTAAAGCCTCCTGAGGGAACAGGAGACATAGTAACAGCATCTTGCATAGTTATGAAGCAGAGCCAGAGGAGGTTCAGTGTTACTAGAAAAGGTTATACAGTGAACTCTTATCAACCATTCACACTTTAGTATAACCCAGGCAGCCAGACTCTGACACCTGAGCGTCCATGACAGGGATCTGTAAACAATGGCCTAGCCTGGTGGTATAAATAAAGTTTTATCAGAACACAGCCACACGCATGGGGTTACACACTGTCTGTGGCTACTTTTGCTACCTCAGCAGAGGAGAGGGTCCCTCTGGCAAACCTGACACCTTCCCTCTCTGCCTTCTGGCAGAGCGGTCCAGCAGCTCCTGCCTGCCACCTCCCACCTCCCGTAACAGCAACCAGCCCCACTCAGGGCTGGCATGAAGGTCACCATGCGGGCCTCTCCTTGACTCCGGGAGGTCTGTGCTCAAATGTCACCCTCTCTAACCGTCCATCCCACCAGAAATGCAACCCCAACCCAGAAGCTGCCTGGTACACGGCAGAGATGGAACTGAAGATTGAGTGAGTGAATGAGTGAATGAGTTAATGAGTGAGTGAATGAGTGAGTGAATGAGTGAGGGAATGAGTGAGTGAGTGAATGAGTGAGTGACTGAGTGAATGAATGAGTGAGTGAGTGAGTGGGTGAGTGAGTGAATGAATGAGTGAGTGAGTGAATGAGTGGGTGAGTGAGTGAGTGAGTGAATGAGTGGGCAAGTGAGTGAATGAATGAGTGAGTGAATGAGTGGGCAAGTGAGTGAATGAATGAGTGAGTGAATGAATGAGTGAGTGAATGAGTGAGTGAATGAGTGAGTGAGTGAATGAGTGAGTAAATGGATGAGTGAGTGAGTGAATGACTGAATGAATGAGCGAGTGAGTGAGTGACTGACTGAATGAATGAGTGAGCGAGTAAGTGAATGAATGAGTGGGTGAGTGAGTGAGCAAGCGAGTGAGTGAATGAGTGAGTGAATGACTGAATGAATGAATGAGTGAGTGAGTGAGTGAATGAGTGAATGAGTGAGTGAGTGAATGAGTGAGTGCAAGCCCTCGTAAATCATGAAGCAGCCTCCAGGTGTCACTGCTGGGAGGGAGTGAGGTCTGTGTCATGAGGAGTTAGGAGCATCTGCTGTGGAGTCGCATGGATGGGCTGTGTATCTCTGGACTAGTCACCTGGCCTCTCTGAGCATCCGTCGCCTCCTCTGTATAAAGCGGATCAGAGTTCCCCTTGTGGAAAGCTGCTGTGAGGACAGAGTACTGAGGGTAAAGGGAGGAGCTGCTGCCATGGTCATCATCATCATCATCATCGTCATCCTCCCCAGGAAAGGGGCCCTAGCTCCTGACTCCTCACCCCACACACCTCATGTCCCTCTCTGAGGTCTACAAAGGAACAGGCCAGAGTCTGCCCAGCATGGCTGGGCCAAAGATACGTTACGATGCCCGCTAGGAGCCAGTAGTCATGGCGCCGGTGCCAGATGTCGTAGATTTTCCCCGAGGACACGGCAGCGCGTTCTTCATTCTGCCACAGTGTGTGCAGCTCTAGGAAGCACCCAAGAGGAGCAGGATGAGGTGCCCCCAGTCCCTCACAAAGGTGGGCCTGGGAAAGCCTGTCCTCACTGCCTATCACCTTCCCACTCCTAAAGGTTCAGTGTTACTAGAAAGGTTATACAGTGAACTCTTATCAACCATTCACACTTTAGTATAAAATAACCATCTGCCCAGACTCCCAGAGCCCACACAGTCAGGACAGCTGTGACACCAACCACCCCAGCTCTCTGCCCCTACCCTACCCCAATACCTGTGAAGCCCCCATCTGCAATGTTGAACATGAATTTGAACTTCCCATTTTTATCTTCCTTCTTCCCTTCCTCATCTTCCTCTTTGTCACCATTTTGCTGTGTTTCGATGGGCTCCTTCTCCTCAACTTTGGTATCATCTATGGATGGACAGACCCACGTTCACTCATCCATCCGAAAGGCACTGCCCAGGGGCCCCTCTGCCAAATGCTGGGACCCAAAGGCAAGTGGAAATGCATCACCCCATCCCCCAGGGGCTCGCTGTACAGGGGCATTTTAAACGGACAAACCAGCAGCTCTACCATCTAAGCAGGTAGCGCCGGCTCCTGGCCCAGGTGCCTCTTCCCCACCACGTCAGGACCCCCCAGGAATGGGGCAGGGATGGGGTGCATTGTGTAAGGGCAGCTTATGTTCAAAAATGGCAGCGTGGCCTTAGGGGTCTGATCACAGGCCAACTGCTCCAGAACATTCCAGCACCGAGAGGTGCACAGGGCTTCCAGCTGAGCCCCAAGCTCTACAGCAGCAGCTCTCCTTCCTCCTGGCAGTGGCTGGGACCACAAGAGGGGTCAGGGGAGGGGGGAAGGTCTGTCCCCTGCAGGGGCTGGCATGTCCCAGTTCCCACCCACCAGCTCCAATCAGGGCCCAAAGCTGAGGTGACAGTGCCCAGGAGGCTGCAGAAGTTCCAACAGGGTCCAGGCGACACCCTCAAGAGACCAGGGGCCCCAGGACAGAGCACACGCAAGAGCCCCAACCTGGCCTGGAGTCGCTGCTCTCCCCTCTGCTGTGCACCAAGCTGAGCTCCAGCTTGTCCAGAATCTTCTCCTTCTCAGGGAGCACCTCTTCTGCAAGACACAGGATGCGCATGACGTGGGAGGGGCCCGGGAACGGCAGGGGGACGCGGCTGGTAGCTCTCCGGCTCCGCTGGAGCCAAACAAGGGGCCCTATTCACCATTTTTCTCAGGAGTCCACGGGGGCCAGCAAGGAGAGCCCCTCTGGGGAGGCAGAACGGGGACATGGACCACCCCCTACCATCAGCACCCCTCTCCCCACTCCTTCCCAGCCCAGCAGCACCCCACCCCCCAGAACCCTCACCACTGCCACGCTAACCCCAGCCCTCAGAGTCCTGGCAGCATGGCAGGCCTTCGGGGGCACAAAACCCCTCTTACAAACACCCGGGAATGTCAGGCAAACGCTGTCCCGTGGAGAAAGGCACGCGTGAGCTCCCAGAAGAGGGGGACACTGTCAGGCGCCATGAACAGAAGGAAATGAAAAGCTGAGAAGCAGAAGCCAGGCCCGGGCAGGAGGTGAGGGGACACCAGGGAGAGGCCTGAGGGCTCAGACTGGGTCTCACCACCCAATAGACAACTTTTGTCCTGGCTGGTGTGGCTCAGTGGATTGAGCACCAGCCTGCGAACCAAAGGGTTGCAGGTTCGATTCCCAGTCAGAGTACATGCCTGGGTTGCGGGCCAGGTCCCCATTTGGGGGCACACAAGAAGCAGCCACACTCTCTGAAAATAAAATAAGTAAAGTCTTAAAAAAAAAAAAAAAAAAGGATAGACAACTCTTAACACTACACACTTTCAGTGCAGATTTCTAAGATGCCTCTAAGAGAGCCTGGCCCTGGAGGACAGAACCCTGGATGGGCAGATTAAATCCCGTGAGCAGGTCACATAATGGGGGCACAGCTGACCTGAAAAGAGGGATTTTGCAGGTGGCCCTGACCTCATCACACCAGCCCTTTCAAAACAGCTTTTTCAGACCGGTCACAGGAAAGGACGTCAGACATTTGGGGCCGTGGGGACTCAGTGCGCCCCGGCTGCCTTACAGGTGGAGGGGCCTGAGCCAGGGCCCGTGGGCAGCTTGCAGGTGCTGAGATCGGCCCCCCGCTGACAGCCAGTGAAGAGCTGACATCAGCCCAGGGGTCTTTCGAGGTTAAAAAAGATAGAAAAGGCAGATTTCCTATCAAAGCAACGCTGCCCTAAGAGCAGTCTTTCCCAGCAGCACAACAGAAGCCAGAGTACAAAAGGAGGAACGTTTCCAAAGTGGTGAGGGAAAACCCCTCTCCCACCTTGACTTTTGTGAACGAGGATTCAAGAGCGAAGAGAAAAAGACACACAATGAGGACATCTGCCGTTCGCAGAAACGGGCGGGAAGTCCCCGTAAAGGGGATACTTTAGAAAGAAGGACGCGGAACAAAGCAACGATGAGCAAATAAGCAAACACAAAGCTGCTAAGAATGTGGGAACATCCAAGTAAGGAGACGAGATTTAGAAACAGGCACAATGACAAACGTGGGGAACGGAAGCGCGGGGCAACAGGGCGCGGGAAGGGAGCGGACTGGGGCTAAGGGTGTCCGGAGGGGTACATACAAAAGCTTAAAAGTACAAAATAGAATTGACTACAAACTTTCCAAAGGGGATGAGGGGGGGGAGGTAAATATAAAGCAAACTTGATCAGGGTGAAGCCAAAGAACTTACATGTATGACCCATGGACATGAACGAAGGGGGTGGGATTGCTGGGGGAAGGGGGATACCAGGCAGAGGGGAGCAAAGGGGGAAAAAATTGGAACTACTGTAACAACATAATCAACAAAACACACTTAAAAAAATAAAAGAAAACTTGATTAATCCAAGAGATGGCAGATTAGGAAAATAAAGACAGCAAGAGTAATATAAAGCACAAAATAACACGGCAGAAATTCATCCGATAGCTTTTACGATAAAAGTACAGGAATTAAACTTACCATCTAAAAGGCAGAGATCCTGTGATTAGATTTAAAATAACAAATCCTGCTCTACAGGGTTTACAAGAGATATACTTATAACACTAGTGCACAGAGAGATTAAAAGTAAAGGGATGGAAGAAAATATGCGCCCATCGTATCTCTGATAAGGTTCATGAATCTATAAAGAACTCTTACAGCTCAATAATAAAAAGACAAATAGTCCAGTTTAAAAATGAGCGAAGGATCTGAAAGGACATTTCCCCCCCAAAGGTACACAAATGGCCAAAAAGCACAGGAAAAGAGACCTAACATCTTCATGGGCACGGAAAATACAAATCAAAGTATGAACACCGTAACAAGCCTTATCGAACTAGAAACGGAGCCCCAGCGATTACAGAATAGATATTCTTTTGAAGCGCACATGAGCGTTTACGAAACCTGACCATACTAAGCCAGAAAGCAGGTTTCGGCAATATCACACAGAAACAGTACCATATAGGCTTCTGTTTTGAGACCACAAGGCAACCTGAGGTGGACATCGCCCAAGAAAAGCAAGCCCACGAACTGCCAGCCTATGTTGGCAGGAAAAGCGCGAGCCCGCGAGGAGGGACCCGAGTCCCGGCTCTCCCCTGGGGTCTGCCACGCTGGGACGAAGCAAGCGCATCTGCCTGGCATGTGGCCCGGGAGGGACAGGGTGCAGCGCAGCCCTGCCCTTCTCCTGCCCCGGGCGGGGGAGGCCCAGACCACACTGGGCGGGGGACAGAGGGAAGCCCGCACCTTTCGGCAGCTGCTCCGGGGAGGGCTGCACCTTCTCCGCCTCCTCCAGTCGCTCCTCTCGGGCCCTCTCCTTGCCATCTGCGCTCTCATGCTTGTCCTCGCCCTCCACTCTGTCCGGGGCGGTTGGCAGCGCCTAGGGAGGACAGGCTGGGGCCTCAGCAGGAGTGGGGGGCAAGGAATGGGCACTGGGCTTGGAGCCCGCTCTCCTGGCTCCCAGCCAGGTCCTCTAGGCCCAGAAGCCCAAACTTGGAGCCAAGAGAAGACCCCCAGACCCCAGCCCCACCCCACACCTACCAGGGGCCCAGACACCAGCATCACCCCTACCTGGATTTCTGGAGGCTTCTTTGGCTTCTGCACCCCCAGCTCCTTCTCATCCATGTAGCCCAGCTGGGCTTCCATTTTGTCTGAAAGATCAAAGGAAAGGGGTGAGACCCGTGGGCTCTGGCAGGGAGCAGGGAGGCCGGAGAGAGAGGCGGGTCTGGCCTTCCGGAGCTTCCACCTGGGCCAGGCACCTCCAGGAAAAGGACAGGACCCCCCGGTGAGCCAGAGCGCCCAGTCCGGCCTGCAATGTGGGGACCCTTGGGGGACCGTGGGCCCAGGGACACCACAGCCAGGGGCTGGCTGGTAGGGCTGTGCCCCAGGGAGTCTCCCCACTGAAAGCAGGGAAGGAGGAGGGTGGAGGCCTGGACTGGCAGCCAGAGTCCAAGGTGGGCCTGCCCTTCAGGCCATGGGCCTCCTCCACGCCAAGTCAGTTCCCAACACGCCGCCCGAGGGCAGTGACTGTGGGCTCCAAGTGGCCCCGGGAAGTGGGCACTTGTCCTGTCCCATATCCTGGAGGAGAAAACAGCCTCATGGGGTACGTGACTCACCTAAGGTCACACAGGGCCAGGGAGCAAACCCAGGACTGTCCCCTTCCAGGGGGCACACTGTGCCCAGAAGCAGGACGTCCTTGGATGCACCAAGCCTCGCAGGACCTCCCCTGTCACCTGGGGCGCCACCTCAGGTCTGCCCCACGCCCAAGCGGTCCCACTGAGAGGATGCTTTGCCCAAATAAATACACGGATCCCCAAAAAGACTCTCAGAGACAAAGAACCCAGTCAGAGACGGGCAAAGGATCTGGAAAGGCCTTTCTCCAAAGAGATGTACGAGTAAGCCCGTGAGACGCTCGCTGCCTTCGCTGTCAGGAAAACGCAAATCCAAACCACAGTGAGAACCACGTCCCAGCCACTGGGGTGGCAGTCAGCACCAAGCCAGGTACACATGCTGGTGAGGATGTGGAGCAACGGGGACCCTCACACACTGCCAGGGAGGGCAGAACAGTGGGGCCACTGTGGAAATGGCGTGGCAGCTCCTCAGAAAGTTACACCCTGTGACCCAGAGAGCCCAGTCCCAGCTATGCCCCCAAGAGAAATAAAAACACATATCCACACAAAAACCAGAACACAAAGGCTCATAGCAACATCATTCACAACAGCCAGAAAGAAGAAGCCACCGAAAATCCACCAGGTGACAAATGGGTGAAGAGACTGTGGTCTATCCTCACGGTGGAATGTTATTCGCCCATGAAAAGGAATGAAGTCTGAAACCCACTGCTACATGAACGGACCTTGAAAACATGATGCTGGGTAAAAGAAGCCAGTTACAGCCCTGGCCAGTGTGGCTCAGATAGTCGGTGCATCGTCCCGTACACCAAAAGGCCACGGGTTCGATTCCCGGTCAGGGCACATGCCTAGGCTGCGGGTTCCGTCCCCCGGTCAGGGCATGTGCAAGAGGCAACCAATCAATGTTTCTCTCTCTCTCCCTCCCTTCCCCTCTCTCTAAAATCAATGGGCACATCCTTAGGTGAGGATTTAAAAAAAAAAAAGAACCACGTAGTATAAAGACCACATATTATATAATTTCATGTAAGAAATGTCCAAAACAGATGAATCCATCCAGCCACAAAGTAGGTCAGTGGGTGCCCGGGGCTGGGGGCGTGGGGGAGAAGTGGGGAGTGACTGCTAGCGGGCGCGTCCTTGCTTGGGGGGCTGAGAGGGGTGATAGCGGCACACCCCGGGAATGCACGAGAACCACACACTTTAAAGGAGCGCCGTGATGCGTGAGTTACATCTCGAAGTTGTCATTGAAAAGAACTCTCGGGAGAGCGACGGTGCAGCAGAAGCCTCGGGGCGGCGGGGCAGGAAAACGCCGTCCTCTCTCTGCGGACTGTGCAGAGGACTCGGGGTCTGCGGGGGCCTTGCCACCTCCCGAGCGCCAGGTGCCCGCCCCCCGCTCGTCCGAGCTCAGACCTGGCAGGCCCAGCGGGGCGGGCAGGAGGTGAGCGGGGCTGGCGGGCACCGGCGTGTTGGGGTCCGAGGAGATGACCTCGCCCAGCTTCTTGCCCTCGGGCCCCTCTGGGATCAAGTCCGGGGTGCTGTACTTGCCGTTCACGTGCTCGAACTCCTGAACCTGGGGCCGGGGGGGGGGGGGGAGGGAGGGAGGGATGTGGTCACAGCTCAGCTGGAAGGGCCTCAGAGCTGCCCACGCGACTGGGGGTGGCCCGGCTCAGGGTCAATGGCCCCTCTGCCCAAGGTTGGTCAAGCCAGATGCACTTCCGACTGCCAACGCCCATGCCAAGCCCCACCCAGCCCGTCTCCCTGCGTCCTCTGCCCTGGGACCTGCCACCCTGGCCTCCAGCACCCCCAGACCACCACCCAGAGAGGCGTTCGGGGCTGTTCTCTCTGGCCCGGCTCAGACCCCAGGCAGCCATGTGACCCTGAGCCAGGCACTTGCCCTCTGCCCTCTGCCCTCTGTCCCACCCCCCCGGAGCATGCCAGGGCCACGGACAGCCACCAGGAAGGGTCCACTAAAGGCTGACTCACCCACCTTCTTCCTAACTAGCGACATGACGCCGATGCGCGTGAGCACGTGCTGCCTGGAGAGGCCCTCGCGGGGCACGCCGTCCGCGAAGGTCTCCGCACCATCGGCCCCCGGCTCACACAGGTGCCGCATGAAGAGGGACACGTAGGCTCTGGGGGGGGGGGGGGGGCTGGGGCTCAGAGAATGGGGGCCCAGCAAGGACCCTCTGCAAGGGCTGGCAGGACCCCCCAGGAAGACTTCCTGGCTGGAATCATCTTCCGTCACCTGCCTCCCAACCAGACCAGGCTCAGGCCCCTAGGGAAGGGCAGAGGGGCCTCCCCTGGCAGCGGCACCTCTTAGATCAGCCCCCGCCCTGGGTAACCCAGACCCTCCTTGCCGCTGTCAGCACAGCTGGTCTGGAGAGGTGGCCGGTCAGCGTTTTCTGCAAATCAGCCCTGCCCAGGCCTGGACCCCAGCCACCCAAAAATCCAATGGCAGCGATGGGCAGGTGCCCTGAGCCGGGTGGGAACGGAAACGCTGAAGGGTGTGCGGGCTCGCCCAGCTGGAGCCTGGCCACTGCGGGCTGGACGGCCGCCGCCGGGGCCCCTCAGCCCCTTTACCTAAACTCCTTCTCGCTCTTTCCTCGGAGGTCCCGCACCAGCCAGTGGGAGTTGAAGGCGTCCTGGGGGGGCATGCCCCACCGCATAATGGCATTCAGAAAGGCCTTGCGCTGCCGAGCATTGAAGCCCAGCACCTGGGAGGGGCAGGGGGGCGGGGTGGGGAGCAGAGAACTCAGCGATGGGGACCAAAGGCTAGGGGGCAGGACGCAGGGGGAGGGCATTGGGAAGGCAGGCGCCCCCAGCCAGGGCAGAGCAGAGGGTGGAACCCAGACCCAGGGTCTGTCCCGGCCCCACCTCCACCTGGTGGGACCCTGGGCAGACCCCAGCCCTCCCGCCTCCCACCTGTACTCCAGACCCCAGCAGTGGCAGCCGGGGTGACTTTGTTCTGAGATGGGACAAGATAAATCAGGGGGAATGGGCGCTGGGAATGTGGGGGTGCAGCCAGGCCCCACCTCGATGTTGCCACCGACACGGGCGAGAAGAGGCGGCAGGGGCTTGTCTCTGTCACTCTTCAGCTGTCTCCTGGACTGTCGCCGGCCACCTGGGGAGCCCACCACAGCCTTTCGGTGGGGCCATGACCCCACCCTCTCCGCCAACTCACCCAGCACTGGGACCCCTCAGGACAACCTCTGAAGCTGCCCCCAAGCCTGTCTTGATGCCCCAAAGTGCCCCAGGCTGGCCATCAGCTCCCTGACACCCAGCCCCGAGCCGCCAGCACTCAGACTCACTCTGCCCTTCCGGCCTTTCCTCGAAGTCTTCGTCCTCGTCCTCGGAGCCGATGGAATATTCTGACTGGTTGTCGGAGAGCTCGTCCTGCCACTCTGGGGGCCCAGCAGAGGGCACAGAGTGAGCTGGGCAAGCAGCAGCTCCCCCCCAATGCCCTACACCCCAGCGCAGTGACAGTGACCATGAAAACCACCCTCCTGTGAGCTCACCTAATAATCCCAACAATGGACGCTACCTCCTAAGGCGGCAGGCCATCATCAGCCGTATTTTACAGACAGGGAAACAGAGGCTTGCCCAAGGTCACACCACTGGCAGCGAAGTCACTGGACCACTACCATCTTGTTCCCTCAAACACCCAACACCCCACACCTGCCTCCAAGCCCCCTTTCTCCAGGAAGCCCTCCCAGCTCAGGCGATTCCCACACAGCTCCTGCTCTCCGGCCCCCAAGGGCTTCCTGCCAGGGGATGCCCTCTCTGACCTGCCAGAATCCTGCCCACTGAGGCCCTCCTGAGCCCGGACACGCACCCTGGTCCTCCTGGGACGTGTCATTGTAGTTGACCTGCTTGCGGATTCGCTTGCCCTTGCCCAGGTTGCGGGCCAGGTCCTCCTGCTGCTGCTCGTAGTGGTGCCGAAGCAGCTTCTCCCAGTAGTCTGGGTCCACGTTCTCCTCCTGTTTGATGATCTCCCGCTCCACCTCCTCCTGGAGATGCAGGCACCAGGGTCCAGTGAGGGCGGGGCCAGCAGGTGGGTGAGCAGCAGACACAGGTGCCAGGGGCTCAGTAAGGGGGTGGCCTGCAGGGGGGCACCTCTGCCCACTGGGAGGCCTCTTGTTGCCTCCACCACACCTCACATTTAGGAGCTCAAAGATGAATTGAAAAGCCTGCCTACTCCAGGAAGCCTTCCCTGATCTACCCAGGTTCCAGACCCCATCACAGTCACCGTCATTCACCTATTCATTATTTCATTCATTCATGTCGCAAGTATTTCCTGGCCTTGTGCCAGGCACTGGGGTACAGAATGGAAGAAGCCCCTACACAGGGCTGCGTGCAGGAGCACTGTGGGGCTGTGGTGGGGCGGGGCTGGGGTGGGGTGGGCGTGGCTGCAATGGGGCGGGGCTGGTGAGGTGGGCGGGGCTGCAATGGGGCGGGGCTGGTGAGGTGGGCGGGGCTGCAATGGGGCGGGGCAGGATGTGGATGGGCGGGGCGTGTGGGGCGTGGTTGTGTGGGGTAGGGCGGGGCCTCAGACTTACCACGCCGTCCTCCTCGCGCACCACGTACTGCGCCACCTTGAAGGAGCTCAGGTACTCATTCATGTTCTGCAGCTCCGTGTCGTCCGTGGCGTCCTGGTTCCGGTCCAGCAGCTTGGAGATGGCCGCATCGTCATAATGGATCACACTGCTGTCCTCCACGTCCTTGTTGTCACCTGGGAGCAGACAGGGTTCAGAGTCGGGGAGAGACGGGGGTGCCCAGGTCCAGCTGCGGGGTCCCACGTGGACTCCCGACCATGGTTCTTCCGCGTCCCCGCGAGGGGCTGCAGCCGGGAAGCGTGGAGCCCAGAGAGCAAACCCGCCCTGCAATAGCCCCACTGCCCACCCGCTGGCAGTCCACAGGCTTGCAAGTAGGGGGTCGGAAGGGGTGGGCAGGAAACACGACAAAACGCCAAACAGGTCAAGCATGATGGGAGGAACCCCGTCTTCTCCCACGGCTGGAGGAGCGGGGACCAGGCAGGGTTGGCCCCTACCTGGCGGGGTGCTGCCATGCTTTTTCTTGGCGCTGGCAGCCAGGGCGCCCCCTTTGGAGGACTGGACGTCAGGGATGGGTGTGATGGGCCTCTGGCCTTGAGACATCATGCCTGTAAGGCAGAGGCGGAGGAGCTGCAGGCCTGAGGGGCAGTGCCCAGAGACACCACCCTGGCCCTGCCCACCCTGGCCGGGAGGCAGGGAAGGGGTCAACAGAGGAAAGAGAGGCTGGGGGCTGGGGCAGGCCCTGGAATGGGTGTGTCTCAAGCAGCACCCCCACTCTCATCGCCCTGGACACCCACCCTCTACGTCATCCTTGAAGAGCTCTTCTGTGCCGAACTTGAGGATGTCGTCCAGCTCCTGCTTGGTCATGGAGCCCGACTTGGAGCCCAGGCCGGGCCGCACCACCAGGTGGGTGAGCATCATCTTGCGCTTGGCCACCTGCGTGATGCGCTCCTCCACCGAGGCCCGCGTCACGAAGCGGTAGATCATCACCTTCTTGTTCTGCCCGATGCGGTGGGCGCGGCTGAAAGCCTGGGGGCGACCTGCAGTTCAGCACCTGGGGCTCTGCCCAGGGCTGGGAGCACACGGCCAGGCACCACTGGGGGCCAGCACGGAAACCAGGAAACAGCCCCGGACCCCAGGGAAACAGCCCATGGCCACTTGTGGGGGCGGTGCACACAGTGTGCTCATGAGCATGTTCTGAGCGGGATGGGCCGTGGCAGTGCGTGGAGGTGAGCGTGCACCAGGTCGCTGTGCTCACTTCCTGCGTGTCCCTCCTGTGGGCTGGGGTGCCTGTGCAGGCAGAACTATGCATGACTGCAGTGTGCGGGGGCAGTGTGGCCAGGGTGTCTGATGTAGAGAAGCCATGTGGGGCTCTGATGGGGATCATGGTAAGGCGGGTGCTGCACCGCCCTGGAAGTAAGCCAGTAACGGGGCTGCTAGAGACACAGGCCCCCCGTGGGGGCAGCAGTGCCCGGAAGCTGCCCAGGGTACTGTGAGGCTGAGGCTCTGTGCACTGGTCGCTGCATGATGTGACCCAGTGTAATGACATCTCTGGGTGACTGCATAGGTGCACATACCTGTGCACGAGATACAAGCCTGTATATGGGCCCCGAAGAGCTTAAGTGTTCAGTGTGTGTGTCCCCGCTCCAGGTGGGGGGCCAGGGGACATGAGGGTATGTCTACTCCATAGCCCCTGACCTCCCATCCTTCCTCCCCAGCTTCACTGGCCCCTCCTCCATCTCTTCCTCCCCCCAAACTCCAGTAGGCCTTGTCCCCGACTCTCTTCTCCTGTCCCACCCCTAAATGGCCCCCTTTGAGTCTCAGGACTGACTCCCTCATCCCGCCTCCCTCCATGGCCTTGGTCCCGAGGGTGTTGGGAAAGACCAGGGCTTAGCAGCCACACAGATTGCTTTGTGTCCTTGGACATGTCCCCTGCCCTCTCTGGGCCTTTTTCTTCCTTCGTACAATGAAGAACTGGAGGGGTGGGCAAAGCCTTCCACTGCCACCCAGGGCCCCTCTTGGGACTAGGACTCCATGGGGCTGACCCCAGAGGAAGTGAAGTCCTGAGACACTGGAGGGGGGAGGAAGACCCAGAAAACTAGGGGCAGTGAGGGGCCCACAGGTTTCGGCACTTTGGCGTCAGGGCCACAGACCTGGATGTCATTGTGTGGATTCCAGTCCGAGTCGTAGATGATGACCGTGTCCGCCGTGGCCAGGTTGATGCCCAGGCCACCCGCCCGGGTGGACAGGAGAAAGCAGAACTGCTGGGCCCCGGGGGCTGAAGAAGAGAGGTGCGTGCCGGGCAGGTGAGGAGTGGGGACAGGTGGAGGGCAGGCAGGAGGGCAGGAGGGAGCCAGAGGGAAGCAGGGGTGGAGCTGCAACTGTTCCAGCCACGGGAGCACACCTCGCTCAGGGCAGGGAGGCCCGAGGCGGCTTCCGGTGGGGCCGGAGCAGCCCCCGCAGCCCCACTGAGCCCCAGCGGCGCTATGGGACCCAACAGGAGGTACCAGAATAGGGAGGAAGTTGGCTTTCTACGCCTCAATGGACAAAGAGCAGATGGCCAGCAGCCAGTGAACGCAGAGACCTCGGGCCTCCGTGCCCTCCCGCCTCCCCCAGCCCAGGTGTGTGACGGCACCAGGGCCGCTTGGGACCACAGCTCCAGGGCCTGGGCTGCCCCACGGCAATCCTGACAGGCTCTCAGGCCCATCGGGGCCCTTCGTTCAGTGACCTGGGACCAACCACAGCACCCATGGGAGCTGCACTCAGGGCCCCGGTCTGCCTGCTAACTCAGCCACTCCTGCTTCCACGTGTGTCCGGGCCATGTCTAAAGGTTCTGTTTACTCTCTGACATGAGTGGGCAGCAGAAATGGCTGCTTAGGGCATCTGGGCAGCGAGGGCCCCAGCCCTGCTCTGAGCACGGAAGCCGGGAACCAGCCATGGCCCCCAGGGAAACAGCGCCCGGGGCTCCTCGCTGCAGGCCTGCCACGAAAGACACCCAGTACAGCCGCCTCTTCGTCGCTCCATATTCCCTTCACTCCAAGCTCGCTGCTGGCTTCCCCCCCTCACCTCGCCTCCCCGCGGGAGGAACAGAGCCGATGGGTGAGTGCAGGCATGCGGCCCTGCCCGTCCTCTCTCGGTCCCCTAGGAAGCAGCCCACAGAAGCACACGCTCAGCTCCATCCTGCACTGCTTATGACTGGCGGGCTATCTAGTGTCAATGTCAGAAGCCCACGGGTGCCAGCTCCACGTAGTAACAAAGGTGGCACTTTCCTTCCCCTCTGCCTTTGTCCTTGTCTCTTTCTTGGTTCTGAGCAGGTGTTATCTACCAGGCCCCTTAGCACCCAGCAGGCCCCCAAAAGGTTCCATGGAATGAATTCCTTTTAGCATAAAACTAAGGGGCAGCTGTTAGGACCTAAGGACTGGTCTGCTCTCCCGGGGTCCCAATCCAGAGCCCTGGGAAAGGTAGGGGTACCATTGAATCTGTCGATCGCCTCTTGCCGGAGGCCCCCCGTGATGCCGCCATCAATCCGCTCATACTTGTAACCCTCGTACTCCAGGAAGTCCTCCAGGAGGTCCAGCATCTTGGTCATCTGCAGGGAACATGGTTTGCCTGAGAGGCTGCAGCAGAGCAAGGACCCCCTCAGGGCTGTGGCCAGAGACCCCACAACAGTCAGGGAAGGAAAAAGCAGCCTGCTGAGCGGGAAGACAGGCAGGCCCCCAGCAGACCTGACGCAGACTCCCTGGGGAACAGCACAGCCTCTGACCTGGACCCCCGGAGCCACTCACTCCTCCAGCCCCATAGCCACCTGCCTAAAACACAACTCTGAGCATGGGCCTCACAGGGTGAAGTCCCAGCTCCCTCCTCACCCAGGCAGGCCAGGCCGGCAGGACTTGGTGCCCCATCCACCTGGGCTTCATTTCCCAGTGCCTCCTTCATCCCCTCCAGGCATCCCAAATGACCTGAGCTCTGCCTGGAAGGCCCACCCACTTACTACCCAGAGAGCTCAGACCACACCTACTCTGTGATGTCATCCCTGATTTCACTCCTCCCCATGAGAGGAGAAAGGCAGTCCCTTCTGAGCTTCCATAACCTTGTGTATTTCCCTTTGTTCTTGAGAGATAGTTCAGCTGGGTATAAAATTATCCGTAGGCATTTTCCCACAGCATGAGGAACATTTTGCAATTGTCTCCTGCCACCTATTGATAAGAAGGTCGAGGACAGTGACTGTCACTCCTTTGTACGTACTAGGTCTGACGTGCTGCAGTTTCCCTGGAATGTGCCTAGGGAGTCGTTTGTTTATATTTGTATTTCTCTCGCTCAGTCCTCCAGAGTACACTTCAGATAGGAGTGCTCACGTCTCTCCCAGGTCTGCAGGTCCTCACTAAATTGGCTTCTTCGCCATGTTTTCGCTTTCTTCGGCAGCTCCTGCAAGGTGACAGCTGGAGCCTCCCCAGGCATCCTCCATGCCCCTTCTCCGTTTCTCCTCTGCCTCTCCAAGCCGCACTCAGGAAACGCCTCGTGCCAGGTCCCCGTTCACCCGTGCGCTCTCCAGCAGAGCCGCGAGTTTACCAAGTCCGCTGAGATGCTCCCTTTCGGTGCCACGCAGGCTGTTTTACCCAGCAATCCCTCTTGTTTCACTTCCTCCTGCTTGTGTGTAATTGATTTATTCTTTACCTATGGCTATCATTCTGGTTTTCTGTTTTTGAGGATCCTAAACCTGTTTATATAAAGTCTCTTCCAGGCTTTTCTGTTGTTCTTTTCATTTGGCTTCTACTTACTGTTTTGTGGGGTGTCCTAGCATTTGGTTTTTCCCCTAGTTTTGGAACTGGGTTTGTGGGCTCATATCGGATTGGTGGGGGGCTCTGTGACTTGCCCTCTGTACACGTTCCTTGGGGTCGTGCAGTCCCTCTACTTGACCTCTTGAGGCCTCAGTCCAGAATCATGTCTTACGACAGCAGAGGGGCTGGGGGAGGGTGTTGGGGATCCCATGTCCAGGCCGGTCCACAGTCACTGCCTTGCTCAGCCTTCCCCAGATCCTTGACCTGCAGCCAGTGGCAGCAGCTGTTTCCAGGTGACTTTAGTGCATGAGGAGCCACCTCGCAGCCCCCAGCTCTGAGCAATGGCTCAGTCCCACCATTAGGGAGCATTGTTAGTACCATGACCCTACAAGACCATCACCGGGGGCCCCATCACAGAGCTGGATAACTGTCTGTTTACCTCTGACTCCTATAAAGACTAATCTTGAGGACAGGGACCTGCCACACCCCCACACACAGAGATCCAACAAGGGGACAGAGGTGCACTGAGTGCAAAGATGCACAAATGTGCAAGGCTTGACAGCCCTGCCCGCTGGCCACCCAAAATGCAACGCTTCCGGTGTCACTACAGCCCCGGAGCTGCACAGCCCAGGGACTCCTCCCAAACCAACCCCAAAGCCCCGTGTTCGTGAGAAGCCAGGCTGCAGGGAGGAGGGGTGGGGGTCATTGTGCCAGCCTGGGCCCGACGGCAGGCTCCGCGCTGCTTCAGGAGCATGCCAGGGGGGCAGGAGGTCTTCACAGCCCGTGCGCCCTGGGAGCCATGAGCTCGGCACCCAGCGGCTTTCCGTGGCTGTCATGCCAGGGCCCAGAGGGAACAGAGTCGGCCCTGAGGGGCTGCCGGCAGGTCGTGCCCTCAGCTAGCAGGGGCGCAGGGTCCTTTGTGGGGTGGAGGTGGTGCCAGCCACCTGGGGCCGCTCACCTGGGAGAAGATGAGCACACGGTGCCCTTCGTCCCGCAGTTTCTTGAGCATCTTCTGTAGCAGCATGAGCTTCCCCGAAGACTTGACCAGGGAGCTGCCGTCATAGGAGCCATTGGGCAGGACGGGGGCCTCCTGCAGACACAGCACAAGGCGGGGCATTGGGGGCACCCTCTCCTCTCTGGCAATGGGCCGAGCACCAAGCTGAAGTCCATGTCAGGCCAGGCTCAGCAGGGGTGGAGGCGCCTGAGTCACACATGCCCGGCACATGCTCAGGCTTGCCGGCCCTGCCCTCCGTCTCCCTGCTGCTGACGCTCCACCAGAGACATCAGTGAATGACGAACGACACAGAGTATTCAGAGAAGCCGGCCTTCCCAGCAGGGACATGGCCCGGTCTCTGCAGCCACTGTAAGGCACATCCAGGCAAAGCCAAGCCCCGAACCCCAGCTGGGCGGAACGTCAATCAGGCCTCTGCCATGCCAGAGTCGAGAGGGCAGTCTGGGGTCATCCAAGCATGGCCTCCCGCCCCTAACTCTGCCCTGGCCTTTCGGTTGGGGACGGGGGTAAACTGCGGAGCGAGAGCAGCCACAGCGACAATGGCTACTGTCTCTGAGAGCCGACAGGCCAGCACCCTGTGAGGGCACTTTATGTGCACCGACTCGTCTGGTCCTCACCCTATAGTCCCATTTTACGGGGAAAACTGAGGCCCCAAGAGGACCATTAACTTTACTGAGACCACAGGGCCTAAGCTGGGTGTGTCACCGGGGCCCAGTCTCTTCCCCAGATGGCACATCAGAATCAGCAGGGGCCCCCAGCCTTCCTGACCCCCTTGGTGACTGAGCGCAGCCAGGGCAGCCCTCAGAACCCTGGCCTGGGGGGATCTCAGGGTGATTACTTAGGAATGATGGGGGGGCCGAGGGAAGGAGAGGGCCTGCCCACGCAGTAGACAGAGGCAGGTTCTCAGAAACTTCGGGCAAAGTGGGGACCTGCACCACCTCCAGGACCTCAAAGTCAAGAAGCATCACGGCAGCCACGGACGCACACCATGATGGCCACTGGAGAGCTTCCGCTGCAGCCATAAGCACCCCTGACGGCGGCCACGGAGCTCCCCCCACCGAAGCCACAGGGCACCCCCACAGTGGCCATGGGGCTCCTCCCACGGCGGCCATGGGGCTCCTCCCACGGCGGCCACGGGGCACCTACCACAGCAGCCACGGGACACCTACTACAGCAGCCACGGAGCTCCTCCCACAGAGGCCACGGGGCTCCTCCCACGGCGGCCACGGGGCACCTACTACAGCAGCCACGGAGCTCCTCCCACAGAGGCCACGGGGCTCCTCCCACGGCGGCCACGGGGCACCTACTACAGCAGCCACGGAGCTCCTCCCACGGCGGCCATGGGGCTCCTCCCACGGCAGCCACGGGGCACCTACCACGGCGGCCACGGGGCACCTACCACGGCGGCCACGGGGAAGAGGTACGGATGGTTGCAGCACTTCTTCAGGTCCATCATGATGTTGAGCAGCGACACCTGGTTCCCACCCCCCTTGGAGTTCAGCGCCTCGAAGTTCCGCGTGAGGATGAACTTGTAGTACTTCCTGTCGAGGGGCACAGAGGAGAGGCAGGCTGGACACACCGGCCTCGGCCACCTCCCAGAGGGCCCTCTGCAGGGAGGCTGGGGGGTCAAGCCCCCATTCACAGAGAGACAAGGGGATCCCCAAGAGGGGAAGCCACAGGCCTGGAGTCACCCAGCAAGCTGCTAGGGGACACAGAAAATTCAGGCAGCCCAGACCCCAGCGGCTGAAGTCAGCAAAGGGGCCTCCAGAAGGAAGCGTGTGGGGAAGGAAAGTCAAGGCCCCGGTGAAGCTGAAGAGCCTCCCATCCACCTGCGGGGCCTCTGGGAAGCCCAGGGAAAAGGGGGCAGGCTCCTCCAGGGCCCCCACTCACTTCTGCATCTGACTCAGCTCCACGCGGACTATCAGCTCCGTCTTGGCTGGCATGTTCTTGAACACGTCAGCCTTGAGCCGCCTCAGCATGTGCGGCCCCAGCAGGTCATGCAACTTCTTGATCTGGTCTTCTTTGGAAATGTCAGCAAACTCCTCCAGGAAGCCCTCCAGGTTGCTGCAAGAAAGAGCCTGGATGAGAGCTAGAAGCATGGGACAGGAACTGGCCAAAGCCCCTCGGCAGAGGGAGTCAGGATTGGGGTGAGGGAGCAGGCCAGCCAGCCCCCGGCCACCTGACGGAGGGTCACAGGGCAGGCCGTTGGCTGTTCGGCCAATGGAGCACTGGCCCTGCCCAAGGTGTCCTTTCAGCTTCCGCCTGCTCCTCTGTCACCCACACATCACAGCTCCCTCAGCCACATAGGACACCTTCCTCCACCCTGAAAACCCTCCCCCATTGTGAGAAGGAAAATGGGGGGTAGGTGAAGACAAGGAGGCCAGGGAAGGAGGTTCCGCTGACCGGCACTTTGTCTTCATCCCTGTCTCCACCCCCAGCCTTCTCCCTCCCAGCACTCTCTCCCACGTGGTCACTTTGGGTCTTTGCAGAGGGAAAAAAATGAGCCTGGGGTATCGGGGCAGGGACAGGACCCCTGGAGAGCCCTAGGGGTCAGTCATCTGGGAAAGAGCCGAGGAAAATCAGGCTTTCTCCTGAGTGCTCAGCAGGTGCCCCTCCACGCAGGTGGGCACCTCTAACGCTCCCATTTTACTGATGAGACACCCAAGCCCAGCAAACGGCCCTGTGGCAGGACGCGGACTCTTCTTCCCTCGGCCCGCCTCCCCGGCCAGGTCGCCCGCTCACTTGAACCGCTCTGGAGTTAGGAAGTTGAGCAGATGGAACAGTTCCTCCAGGTTGTTCTGAAGCGGGGTCCCCGTCAGCAGCAGCTTGTAATCGATCTTGTAGCTGTTCAAGACCCTAAAGAACTTAGGGGAGGAGAGGGGGCCGTCAGGGGCACGGGCCGCTGGGCCAGCCAAGGGCGGCTCAGGGCAATGGGAGCGCTGCCTACCTTGGACTGGTTGTTCTTGAGCCGGTGGGCCTCGTCCACCACCAGGCAGGCCCACTCGATGGAGCCCAGGATGGCCTGGTCGATGGTGATGAGCTCGTAGGAGGTGAGCAGGACGTGGAACTTGATCTGCACTTCTTTCTGGAGGGAAGAGGAAGGAGCACCTGGGGGCAGAGCTGGGAGGCAGGCAGGTCAAGGGCTCCAGAGACAGAGGTGAGAGGGAGGAACCTGAGACCCCAGGAGGCCCCAAGACTGAGCGGGAGACACCGGCCACCAGGCAGAGGGTCTGTCCGAGGCCCAGAGCACCAGCCGCACCCGTACTGAGAACGGGGCCAGCTTAGCTCCATCACCGCGCACAGGACCAGCTGCACGGGAGGCCGCGCCCCATTCCTCACTTACACTTGTCTGGTCCTCGCAAGCCATTCCAGTGACATTGTCATTGTCCCCATTTACCACGCGTGGGCTGGATAACCTTCCCCCGGTCCCCATGGCCAACAAATGGCAAAGCCAGGATTGAAACAGTGACGTGGACCCTGAACTTGGAACTTAACGCTGTGCAGTTGCCCATTTGAAATCATTAACAATTTTATTGTTGAATTTTTTTTTGTAAGAGAAGGACTATGGGACAATGGAGCATGCACCAGGGGCTTGGAGCCCAGGCTCCTGGGAGGCCGCACACCCCCAGACAGGCCTCAGACTTCTGCTCCCTTCCCTGCCTGGCGACCACTGCCGCCTGCAGCCCCTAGAAGCTGGGAGAGGCAGAAAGGACTCTCCACTGGGGTCCTCAGAAGTCATGCCTCTACTGACATGTTGATCTCAGCCTTCTGGCCTCCAGAACTGGGGGGCGGGGGGAGTCAGTTTCTGCTGTTTAGCACGCCCCAGGTTATGGTGCTTTGTTACAGAGGCCCCGTGACATGGAGAAGCCTTTTGTCAGCCGCTGGCCTTGGTGGTCACCAGCACAGACAGACCCCAAGTGGAGGAACCCCCGACAGACTGCAGAGGCCTTGTGGCCCCAGGGCAGGCCCTGCCAGCGTCCCCCCCAGGGGCAAGGGGCACTCACCTTCATGCGGAATACCTTCTTCCCACTCCGGATAGCATTGTCCTCAAAGGAGAACTCGTTCTCCCGGATCACAGAGCGGCTCTCCTTGTCCCCCGTGTAGGTGACCACGTAGAAGTCGGGAGCCCACATCTCAAACTCGCGCTCCCAGTTGATGATGGTGGACAGGGGCGCGCTGACGAGGTACGGCCCCTTGGAGTGCCCCTGGAGAGGGAGCCGGATGCGGTGAGGCTGCCTGCCTGGGCCGGCCAGCACCACCTCCCCACGCCCCCCCTCCCCCGGCCCGCACCTCCTTGTACAGGGAGTAGAGGAAGACGATGGTCTGCACCGTCTTGCCCAGCCCCATCTCATCGGCCAGGATGGTGTCGGTGCCCTGGGCCCACGAGAAGCGCAGCCAGTTGAGGCCCTCCAGCTGGTACGGGTGCAGCGTGCCGCCCGTGGCATCGATGTACCACGGCTGCTTGTCAAACTTGACCGTGGGCTGCGGAGGAGGCAGAGGTTGACATGCCCTGGATCCGGGGCCACCAGAGCCCACCCTCCCTTGGCACACAGCTTCCGCTCCTCTCATTCCTGCTAACTTAGTCATCTTTCAGGCCTCAGTGGAAATGCTTCTTTCTCCAGGAAGCCCTCCTTGACTCCCACTCTGGTTTAGATGTTCCCACCATGTCCTACCATGGCAGCCCTGAACTTCTCCTATCTGAACAGTTTCCTAATTGTTACATTCTCGGACACTGAACCCAGGTCACTACACTCGTTCTGCTCAATATGGCTTCTTCCACACATGGGACATGGTGGGCATTCAGTCAATATTTGTTTGATGTGGGCCTAGCGTGCTTCATCTACCTGATCCAGAGCATCTCCTTCCTCGCCTGTTTTACCGTGCAGTTCAAGGCCACCTCCCCCATGAAGTCCTCCCGATGTACCAGCCCATGTGCTTTCCCTGGCATCTCAGAGTCCCAGGCTGAAATCCCATGGTGTGTGTGTACCTGCCATGGGCCCCTGAGAGATGACCAGTTCTTGAAATGGGGGGGCCAGGGCCCTTTTTTCCCCCAGGGCTAGGTGCTGGCAGACACTGCAGAGAGGTCTGCTAAATGAATACAATCACACGTCCACTTCCGGATGGACACAAAGCTCCCAAGGGAAATTGGGGGTCTCCTCCCCATGAACAGATAAGAATGGTGTGTGATTGGCTGTGGTGCCCCTAAAGTTAGATGCTTTTTTATTTAAATGCTTGGAATTAGTCCTGGCGAGTGTGGCTCAGTGGATTGAGTGCTGGACTGTGAACCAAAGGGTCACCAGCTTGATTCCCAGTCAGGGCACATGCCTGCGTTGCAGGAGAGGTCCCCAGTTGGAGGCGCACAAGAGGCAACCACACATTGATGTTTCTCTCCCTTTCACCCTTCCCCTCTCTCTAAAAATCAATAAATAAAATCCTTTTTAAAAATGCTTGGAATTAACTCATCTAATGTAAGGGAAGTTCATGAACTGAGTAGAGGTAATTTGCCCCCCAGTTTTTCACAGGTAACCCAGATTTCAATTCTCAAAGGAAGCCAAGGATTCCGAGCCCCCGCATAGCTGCCCCTCTGCATGAGGCGGGGATCCTAGACCCCAGGGTGGGAGTTCTCTCTCCTGCAAGGAGGAGCTGGGTCTTGTCATCCTGTCCCATCGGGGGGCCTGGCACACGTGGTCTGAACTGCAGGGCCCCAGCACACACCCCTCTGCATGGGTGAGGCCCATGTGCACAGGCTGTGAGGGCCCAAGGAGGAGTCCCCTGGAAGATGAGCCTTCCTCCGAGGCCAAGCCTTGGGTGGTGGCTTTGGTGACACCCCTCCCACCCCCTGCCGCCCAGTCCCCGCTCACATCCACAATGGGTGTGTCTGGTGGCTTCTCCTGCTTATCGTCCTTCAGCTTCTTCCCCTTCTTGACCAGCCTCTTGGGCAGCCTGGTGTCCTCTCCCAGCATCAGCTCCCTGGGAGAGGGGGCGGGATGCAGGTGAGCGAAGCTCAGGCCGGCAGAGGCGGCAGCCCCGCGCGGGGCCCGGCCCGGCGCCCACCTGTGGCCCCAGTAGGCTTGCTTCAGGTTGTCATAGTAGGGGATGTCAATGTCATCAATCTCCCAGGTGCACTGGTCGTAGGGCAGGTCTTTCCACTTGATCAGGTAGTGCACGTCCCCCTTCTTGTCAAAGCTGCGACAGAGCACACAGGGAGGGGCAGGGCGGTCACTCGCAGCAGCCATGGCTGCACTGAGAGCCCGGGACACACACCTTGCCAGAGGCAAAGCCCCGCCCAGACCACAGGCTAGTGAGGGGGGGGGGGAGGCCGAGAAGGCAGCGTCCTTTCCGCCCTCTGGCGCAGCCACGAGTCACACCGGTCATGGGGTCTGGACGCAGGAATCTGAAGTTCTGAGTGAGACGGGGCTCCCCCCTGACCAGAAGCACCTGTTTTCTACCTTAAAAGTCAGAGACCTAGAGTGGCGTCCGTCCTGGTCTGAGGCCCACCTGCACTAGTGGACAAAAATGCAGTTCCTACAGGCAGAGCATCTTCCAAAGCCACCCCACGCCCCCAGGACACAGGGGTCTGAGGGCCAGGCCAGCAGCACAGAGAACACGGGCCTGATTCTGGACGCTGAGCGGCCGCGGAGCCTCCCACCCACCCTGAAGGGATCGGCACCTGAGCTGCCCAGGAGCGGGTAGCTGTGGCCCCCCTAAACGGCAGTGGCAGCCTGGGGACCATCAGAGAAAGACCGAGCCCCAGTCACCACAGACAATGACGTATTTTTCCCAATGAATAATTGGTTATTACTCAGATCTTATTCGGGTAAGAAAACGGGGAGGAAATTCACCTGCCCTGCGTTGGAGGCGGAAAAACTGCACTGATGTTTTTCACAAGCGGTTTAATAATGGGAGAGAACTGCGGGTCAGCCCAATGAGGGGCTTGGGTTCCCAGAGGAACTGACCCCGTTTTCAAGGGTCACTCGCTTTCAGTGAGGGCTGGGGAAGGAGAAGGCGCGTTTCATCGTCAAGGCGGGTGGCTTTTGCAAATTGTCCCGCCCTCTCTGGCAAGCTCCCCTAGCCCTCACAACAGCCCTGCGGGGAGGGCGCGGGGAGCACTCTCATTGCCCCATTTCACATGACAAACACAGAGGCACAGAGCACAGAAAATGGGGAGCCAGGACTGGAATCTGAGCTGCCGACTCAGGTCCTTAAACTCTGCTGCTGCCTCTCAGGATGCCTGTGGTCTGCTGGCCTGTCCCTCCAAGGCAGAGCCCACGTGTCAAGACGGAGGTGGCAAGTACCAGGCTCTGAGCCTGCACCCATGGCCCCACTGTGCGCCCACCTGTCAGCCACTGCCAGTCCCCAAGCACCTGAGCTTTCGCCATCCACCAAATGAAAGCCAGACTCAACCAAGTTGGCACAGAGGCGCTGGGGTTTGCAATAGCAGCCAAGGAAGCAAGTCAGAATTCACTGGGTTCAAATCCCAGCTCCACCACCTGTTGGCTGTGTGACTCTGGGCAAGTGACTTAACCTGGCTGGGCCTGGTCTCGCACCCGTGAAACAGAGGCAGAAGTAAAGCGCCCACCTCTCAGAGTAGACAGAGCTCAGTGGTGTGAGTGGTTATAATTGAGGGGCCAGCTACACACACCCCTCACCTTGGTCCTTGGGACCCTGTAACAGGTACTGAGCACCAAGTTTGGCAGGAGCCCAGAAGCACGAGGATGCCACACCACTGAGCGCCCACCTCTGTGTAAGTTTCTCAGGCTGTTCACTAACTTTGAAACTGTTCTCCCACCACAAGTGTGACATGTGTGCCCATGTACAAGCGACAGCCCCTCCAGCTGGCGAGTCAAATCACAGACCATATGGGCCCCCGGACCTCCCTCCTGCCCCCACTGCACGCATACGGGCCCTGTGCTCACTCTTCAGAGCCCA
This sequence comes from Furipterus horrens, assembly GCF_987537825.1. Classification (NCBI taxonomy): domain Eukaryota; kingdom Metazoa; phylum Chordata; class Mammalia; order Chiroptera; family Furipteridae; genus Furipterus; species Furipterus horrens. Next base: position 2,998,913 of record NW_028327173.1, read on the forward strand.
GGACCAGTACGTCCCCGCCCGCGGGCTCCCGCTGGGCACACACCTGTGGTTCAGGATGCGGTGGACCATCATCCACTCGGGCTTGATGCCATAGCGGTAGAAGCGCTCCTCCATCTTGGCATAGAGAGGGTCCTTGCTCTTCCTCTTCTCGCTCTTGCCGTCCTCGTCACCAGAGCCGTAGTCGAAGGGCGGTGGCTCGTCCATGTCATTCTTTCTTTGGTAGTTGCGATACATCACCGTGTGGTACAGCTCCAGCTGCTCCCGGAGGGGGCGGAAGTTCCCAGAGGGAGATGAGCTGTGGCCCCCTCGTCCCCCCGACCCAGATCCTCCATCTCCCAGCCAGGGTCCCAGGCAGGACATGCCTCACCTTCAGCCTCCCCCTCCCCAACATTCAGGGAGCGGAGCCTTGGCACAGCCACACCTGCCGCCCAGATACCTGTAGCTCCTTCACCCAGGAGCAGTGCCAGTAGGAGAGGCCAGCCCACTTGACAAAGAACTCTCTCTCCGGGATGCCCTCCAGCAGCTTGGGTGGGGGGATGCTGGGCTCCACTTCAGGCCCTGACAGCCCCACCATGAAGGGGGCGGGGGGCTCCGTCCACCTCCAGTGCAGAATCCGCTGGACTTTGCCCTTCAGTGGGGGACACTGTGGGCAGAGGAGGGTGCCCAAGTTCAGGGCTTAGCGGCAGGGACCCACCCTGAGGTTCCTGTGACAACAGGCAGGGGAGCCACACTGATCCCCAAGTCAGAAAGCGCCACCATGACTCACAACGCGGACCTGTCCGCAGAAGCCCACACGTGCTATGTGCGCAGGAGGGGGCAGTGTGGGTCTGCATGCATGCTCGCTCACACACACACACACACACACACACACACACAAAGTAAGCCCCGATGCACACGGGTAACTGCACAGCACAGCCCAGGACCCGGGGGTGGGCCTGGGGGACAACTCAGAACAAGGGGGGCATGTGGTGACTGGGGGGTGACCCGTGGGGGGTTGCTCTCCTCTCTCTGCAGAAGCTGAGGCTCCAGCCCAGGGGCCTCCTACCCTCTCACCACCCCCGGCCCTGGGACAGGAGCACTGGGCGGGTCTGAGCAGACAGTTCTGTGGTTGTGTGGCCTTAGGCAAGCCCCTTTGCCTCCCTGAGCCTCGGTTTTCTCATCTGAAAGTGGGAGGAACAAAAGGCCTGGTACTTGGATACTTAGTAAGCCCTCGGGGGCTGCCTGCTGACAGCGGTGTGGCGGGTGGCGGGGTTATCACCACCCTCTGTCTCTTCCTAACGGTTTCCGGGGAGAACACGGCCTCTCGGTCTTAACGGGGTTGAGAAGCAGAGTGGGTCCGGGCGACGGAGTGGGCAGGGCCTGCGGTGGGCGGGGCTCGGGCTTAAGCTAGAGGCTGGCGGGGGTGGGGCACGGAGGGCGTGGCCTTGGTGGGTGGGGCTTGGAGTCTTGTGGGTGGGAGCCTTTGATGGGCACTGGTGGGGCCGGGGCCTAGCATGTCGCAGTGGGCGTGGTTTCAGGGGGGCGTAACCAGAGCCCGCAGAGGCAGGGCCTCGCCGGAGAGGGGCGGGGAAAGCCTGGCTGTGGGCGGGGCCTGGCCGGAGGGGCGGGGCGTTCCGCGCGGGGCGGGCGTTAACACTCACAGTACAGCGCGGGCAGAGCCATTCACCGTTTGGGATCTCGGGCAGCGGCGGGTTGAGGCAGTGCAGGTGATAGGAGGAGGGGCAGGCATCGCAGCAGAGCAGCTCGCCGCCGTCCTTGCACACTCGGCAGAACTCCATGTGGTCATCCTCCTCCTCCTCGCAGCCTCCCTCCTCCTCCTCCTCGTCGTCGTCCTTCGGCTCCCACTGGATCCCCTCCTTCTCCTTGAGGGAGGAGTGCAGGTGGAGGCGCCCTGCGCCGAGACACCCTCCACCTCTGTGGGCCTCCCTGCCTCCCACTCGGCACCTCCCCCCGCCACGTGCCGCCCCAAGATGACGGGCGCAGGGGTCGGGACAGCCAGGCACAGGCCACGGGCGCCCTGCCCAGGGTCCCTGCCGAGCGCTTACGCAGTGGGGACAGCTCCACTTGCCCTCGGGAGCCTTCTCCAGCTCTGGATCGAGGCAGACCAGGTGGTAGGCCCGCGGACAGGTGTCGCACAGGATGATCTCCCCGCCCTGCTGGCACACCTCGCAGTAGTCCTGGTGGTCTGTCTCATAGCCATCACCGTCGTCAACTGGGGAGGAGGCGGAGGTGGCCATGCAGGCTTCGTCCCCATTCCCAGTCCCTCACGCCCACCTCGTCTCCACCCCGGGCCGCGCTGGCACTGAGCAGGTGCTGAACAGATGTGGGGTGAATGGATGGCGGATGGACAGGCAGGGTGGACAAATATTGGGGGTAACCGTTGAGGGAGGAAAGGGTAAAGAATGGATAGAAGACAGACAAAGGGAAGAAGGAAGGGTGGGAGAGAAGTAGGAAGGAAATGGACATTAAAATGAATGGGTAAAGGGAGGGAGAGAGGGAAGGCAGGGTAGGGGGATGAGGGGATCGGTGGGTAGGGGAGTGGGCAACTGAATGGGGGGATGATGGGTGAGGCTAAGAAGCACTTCCTTTCTCCAGGGCCCCCTCTGCCAGTGCAAATGCCCTGGGGTGCCTCACTCCACTGGTCCTGGATTTAGCCTCAGTGGGACAGGACTCCCTCCCCTGACCGTAGACACCGGGGTGTTTGAGGAAGCGCAAGGGAACTGCCTCGCTGAGGCACGAGAACACCTCCCGTTTCGCAAGGGGGCCTCTGCACACCCCACCCCACACCCACAGGGCAGACAGGAAATCCTACTCCTCTTCTTCTTGCGCCTCCTCTTGCTCTTCTTCCCCAGGGCTGCGGAACACTCGGAGCGCATGGAGGAGCTGTGGATGCTGGCACTGTCAAAGTCCGACTCCTCCCGCTCATCCTCCTCACTCTGCAGGGGCAGGGGAGGGCCCTGTGAGCCGAGACCTGCCCTGGGGCGCATCCCCGAAGGCCTCACTGGCCTGGGTGAAGGGGGCTGTGGCAGGGCAACATGGAGGCTCTGTGGTTCTTCTAGTCTCTGCGTCCAGCCGGAAATGCCATGGGCCCAGCCTAATGCCTACCACCCTCCCTAAGCCCTGCTCTCCAACCCACGGTCTCCACAGTTTCCCCCTCAATACCTCTCCCCAGGCTGTGCCCTCCCCACTGCCGAACTCCTACATATCCCTCAGGGGGAACTGCTAAGGACACCTCCCCCAAGGAGCCTTCCCAGATCTCCCCTCAACTGAACCTGTTGCACAGCCCGTATGCCAGGTCTGGTCTGTCGCACCTGCCTGTCGCTAGCTCTCTCCCAGTGCGCATGCCCAAACCCCTCCTGGAGCAAGGCCCACATGGCCACGCTGGGCCACATCTGCTGCCCGTGCTCCCCTCCAGAGCAGCCACACTCGAGACTTGTCACTTGCCTCTACTAAGTGACAGAGAAATGGCTTCCAGTTCTGCCCTTCTACAGGGCTGGGGCAAGGTGAGGGAAACAGTGCTCTGTGCAGGTGCAGGGGGTGACTGCGCTCCCCCCAGAGAGAAGAGAGGGCCCAGGGCACCCCCTACAGAGAAGGAATGAAAAGTGCTCCTGGGGTGGGTCCCCTTAGGGTCAGTCTGACCTGGTGTAGAGCTGGCCCTGGAAGGACAAGGGAGCCCAGCCTGACCCTGCCTACAGGCCACTTTGCTGGGGCCCAGCCTCCCAGCAGACCTAGGAATCCAGGCCCCGTCCACCGGATGGAATGGCAGCTGGGGGCAGTGGGAGCCAGAACTGAGCCCCCAGCTCAGCAGTCCAAGCTGCAGGGGCCCTGAGGTGGGTCTAGTCTAAACCCCTCACCAGTCAGGTGGGGAAACTGAGGCACAGCAAGCCTGCATGAAGAATGGGAAGAGGGGGGAGGAGGAGCCTGCCCCAGGCCACTTCAGGAGAATGAGCTAACAGCTCTGCTTTCCAGTCACCCAAGCCTTGCACACACGTGCAAAATGCACCTCAGGGCTGCTCACACCCACACCCACACCCACACACTCCCGAGTGCCCTCATACTTGCAGGTGTACTGTCTCACCCCACACTGACCCTCACCTTCCAGTCCACCTTCTCTCTCACGCATACACACGCTCACACACTCAGACACACTCACACACGTGCTCAGACATGCATGCCCACACACACACACATTCGCATGCTCACACACGCTCAGACATAAACACGCACACATCCGTGCCCACGCTCACATCCACACTTGCCTACTCACATGCTCACACACACATGCATGCCCATGCTCACATTCACACGCTCGTTCTCATGCTCACCAACGCTCAGACACACACACATGCTCCCACATGCGTGCCCATACTCACACACATGTACATTCGCACACGCTCGCGCACACACTCGTACACTCCCGCCCATGCCCTTGCTCACCGAGGAGCCTTTCTTCCTCTTGCTGCCGAGCCCCCCGAAGCGGAACTTGAGCCCGGCCACCTTTCTCCCCTTGCCCTTTTTCTTAGTGTCCTTGGACCCTTTGATCTTCTTCCTCACTCCAGGCCCTGAAAAGGCACAGAACAGCGGCCATGCTTCGTCCAGCCCTCACAGTCACGGGACAAGGAAAGGGCTGTCTGGTCGTGGCCCTTCTCAGACAAGCAGAGGCTCAAGGAGATGACACCCTGCTTATAGTCACAAGGCACCTCGAGGGGCGGCCAGAGAGTAACCAGACCCAGGCCCTGCCCCGTGCACTGCGATGCCGCTCTTCCACGAAGAGCAAAAACACCGGCCATCTTGGGAACAGCCCTGTCCTGTCCTCTCTCCCCAGAAAAGAGCTGTCCCCAGTGAAGCCATGTGGGCAGGACCACCGAGGGCCACCCACCTGTGGGCCACACCCGCACCCTGCAGGACTGTTCTGGGGCAGGAAGCTGCCAGCCTCTGGGTCATTGCCACACCCAGGCAATGCTGGCATCAGCCAAGACCGCCCTCACCTCTGCCATTCCCCCCAAATGCTGGCTCCTGGGTGGCCAGCAGGGTGGAGGCTGCTTTTATGGAGACGGCCACAGGACAATTAGCCACCTGGGCAGTAATGCTCCCAGCAGCCCTCCCACTGTACTGAACAGGGAGATGGCAGTCTGGAGGCAGGTGGTCTCGCCCAGGGCCCTCCGCCAACCGCACTCCTCGCAGGGAGATGGGGCTGGGGGCCCAGCTATAACCTCAGCGCCTCCATGGAAAATCTATTTCAATTTTTCAAGCTCTAAATAGGCAGCCCAGGGAATCAATAACTCAACAGCTGGAGTCTGAGAGGAAATGAGAAAGCAGGGAAGGGGCCAGGACAGAGGCCAGCAAGGGGCAAGCAGGAAACAGGCTCTACCCCATGTCCCTCTGCCCACCGGGCCCTGTAGGAACCTGGCAAAGGGGCACATCGTCCCAGAAAGCAAAGCTCCTTGGGGCTGAAACATGGAGTCCCTGAGCCCCCTCAGTCCCCATCAGAACCCAATCAGGGGACCCAGACTGGCTAAGCTACCAGTGACCCTGCCACCAAGAGCCATGGGAAGATGGCTGTGCCCACCAGCAATGGCGCTAGTCACCCTCCACCCACGGGACTTCAAGTGGCAAAGAGCCTCTCCTGTCCCTGTTGTCCCCACCCAAATACCCCATTTGGTATCTGGACCTCCTTCCAGGACTCCCCAGAGCCTGGCCCTGACCACGCTCATGCACGTCCACTTCCCCGAGGACCGATGGGCTAACCTCAGACCCCTTCTCCCCGGGAACGGCGCAGCCTCAAACTCCAGAGACCTGACTCTCAGCAGCCTGGGCCTCCCCTCTCCCTCCCTCCATGCCCAAGTCGAGGGGACCAGGGAAAATCTCCCAGATTCTGAGCAATCTCCCGCGTCTCCCCCAGCCCCTCAAGGGAAGCAGGACAGAAGCTTCGCCGCTGCTGCAATACAGCTGAGAAAGTCCACGTGGGTCAAGGTAACAAAGGCACTGGGTCCTTGGCAGACACCGCCCCCGCTGCCCCCGCTGCCTGAGGCCACAGGGCCTGGTGCCTTCCCACCCGCAGCCTTACCCTTGCCCTCTTTGGTCTTGGCCTTGCGGATGGGCACAGGCGGGGGCGGCTGCTGGGGACTGACAGCCAGCGGAGGGGCGATGGTGACCGTCTCCACAGCCGCAGCCACTGCCGCCGCGGCCGCCGCAGCCGAGGTGCCCTTGAAGGGGTTGTTGGCACTGAACTCCCGCCACTTGGCGCCCAGGACGGTCATCATCTTGGACATGGGGATCTTCGGGTTCTTCTTGGCAATGAGCGGCCTGTGTGTGGGGAGAGGCAGGAGGGTAAGCCCCCCAGTGGCCCCGGCAGGACCCACCCCATCCTCTCCCACACCTGGGGCAGGTAGCACCAGCCCCAGGCTCCAGGCTGGGAAAACAGGGCAGAAAGCAGGGGGCAAAGCTTGAGAGAGCAGTCCGCCCCCCAAATGCTCAAGTCCTTGTTAATGTGGTTGGCAATCTTCTAATTGTGTTTCTAGACCCTGCAAGACCTGAGGGGCCAGAGAGGGGGCCTGCAGCAGTGGGCACTGCTGTGCCCCAGAGCTGAGGGGACGTGAGGGAGTAAGTTCCCCTGGGATTGACTGGGACCAGCATCCCCACTCAGGAGTGGGGCAAGCAAGGGAGGCAGGACCATCCGCCAAAATGAAAGGGGTCCTGCCAGCTCTGCCCAGGGCCAGTGCCCAGGTGACGGCCACACCCCACCCCAGGAGCTGGGCTCTGTCCCTCTGACCGCCATGGTTGCCCGGCCCGGCCTGCCAGCCCCCAGCCCACCGGAGGAACTGGCTGAAGGCCTTGTAGTTGGTCAGCGTGTGGTAGTCGGCCTCCGAGAACAGGTAGTCCACGTCGTCCAGGCCCCACTCGGCCATGAGCTGCCCCGAGGACTTGGGCTCCTACGGACACAGGGGTCAGAGGTGGAGTCAGAGGCGGATCCTTCCAACCTGCACCCCCATCCCCAGGGGCCCCTCCCAGGAGTCCTCACGACCAGGGCACGGGGGGCAGGGTTCTGCCTGTAACTTGACAAGAGTAGCTCTCAGCCACAGTTCCCTAAAACATCCAGCCCCCAGCCCCTTTCCGGGGGGAATAGGGCAAAGTGCCCTGGGGGGTCAATGAGGGGACTTGGGGGGAGACCATGCATGTGCCTGGGGGAGGAATAACGGGGCTCACTCTCTGGGAGGAATATATCTGGGGAGTCTGGGCTCTGGGACAGAACAGTGGCCTGAAGATGGGTTTCAGGCGGCAGATGGCCCTGGGCAGGCAGCAGGCTAAAGGACTGCCTAAGGCATGTTGGGGAGAAATAAGGCCGCCCCAGGATGTCCCCTGGAACAGTTATGCATGGACCCCATAAAAGGCCAATCCACTGCCAGGTTCCAGGGCCAGAAACGTGTGCCCTGCCCAGGGTAGGGACACAGGGGCACAGGACAACCCCAAGAGGGTCCCTCATTACGGCTTCACTTTCCAGATGGGGCACTGAGGCCCAAGGAGGTGGGGGACTCCCCAAGGGCACACAGAGAGCTCATGAGACAGCCGGGCCAGGTGTCCGATCACCGGGCCAACCTGGGCTGTCTGGGATGGGGTGGGGTTGGGGTGCTGGCTATGAGCTTGAACTCCGGAACGAGACGGTTCCAATCCTGGCTCTGCCACATACTGGCAGAGAGGTGGACAAGCTACTTCCCCTCTCTATGCCCCGTTTCCCATCTGTAAACCAGGGATAACAGCGCCTGCCTCACAGGAGGGAAGGAGTCGGCACAGGTGCCGGACACACACCTGTTCCCTGCGGCTTCTAGGCAGCCTGCCCCGGCCCCACCCACCGACCCCCTCAGCCAATCAGCACACACCACTCCCAGGCGCAGGTTCAGTCAGGGAGTGCTGGGCCTCCAGCGTGGACGTCTAGGACACAGGCCTGCCACCCCTTCTGCCGGACGGGGCCGTAGGTGGCCAAGGAGCCCTGAGCTGCCACTGTTTCCATTCACCGACGTGCCCAGGGCTCCCCGGCCCCCTGTTCTCGGTGACGCTTCCAGGGCGGAACCCCCTCCCACCCCCCACAGCCCTCCCTGGAGGCACGAAGGCCTTGGCTCCCACAACAATGCAGAGCAGCACGTGAGCGAGTTGGGTCTGCTGCACGGGCAACAGCAGACCCTCCATATCACCCTGCCCAGGCTCTGTAGCTTCAGCTTCACTGGAGAGGACACTCCAGCGTCATCGCAAGATGTCGATTCAACACGGGAGGAGACAGATACCGTGTCACTCCCGAGTCGGACTGCACAGCCATTCTCGGCGGTGCAGATAGACTCTTAAGAAGCTACACCATCGTCTCTCGAGACGGACGGCTGCCGACGATGTGAGCGAGTCGATGACACAGTCACAGGACAACCCGCATCGCCCCCGGAAGTTCATCATTCAAAGGCGTCAGCCCCTCAGCCGGTATCAGTCACAGATGACTGAGAACACACCTGCTGAGGAGTGAAGTCCCTCTGGGAGCGGGCACGTCACCGGGGCTTCCCAGTGTCAGGCGCCGACAGTCACCATTTCTGCCTCGCCCCATGGTCACTGTACTAATACTTACGGAGCACGGGCCTTCCACTGCCCGTTAGCCCAAACTGAGCCCAGGAGCCTGGTCCTCTGCCCCCGCCCCTCCGGAGGAGCCCCCACAGGGCGGCCTCCCCGGGGTCACAGGGAAGATGCTTCCCTGACCAGCTCACTCACGCAGGCCCACGTGGGCAAGACCCCAGCCCTGTGCTGAGTAACAGGGTCCCAGCTGCTTCCTGCTGGCAAAGACCCCGCTGACTGATTTATTTTCCCAAATTGCTCCAAGCAAGAGGTTCCTGTCCCGAGCTCGAGCTCAGACCATCACTCTCTCCAGAAAGAGCTGCGCTCCCCATCGGGCAGGATCGCAGACTAGGCACCCAAGAGGCTGGACGATGCCCTCCCCAAACTCCCAAAGCCTGTCCATCGGTACCGCAAACGTGCGTGCGAGACTTGTGGCTACAGCTTTTCTCTCAGGCACGCATCCGACCTCCACACACGCACAGTCAGGCCCACAGACCCGTCTGTCCGTCTGCAGGATCTCAGGCCTGGGAGAGAGGCTCTGGCCCCGGCAGGAAGGCACAGAAGTGACAGCAGCAGGCCCCGCCCTCCCAGCAGGTGCCCCGGCCCTCGCCCTCCCAGGAGCCCGCCCTCCAGCTGGCCCTACGGGTTACCTTCAGGCACCCATCGTCCGGGGCATCCTCATCGTCACCCTTCCTTTTCCGCTTAGCTTTCTTCTCCTTCTTCTCCTTGAGCTTCTTCTTCTTCTTTTTGTTAGGGGAGTAGTCGCTGCCCTCACTCTCAGACCTCTCTTCTAGGTCCTCCTCGTTTTCCGACAGCTCGTCACGGCTCCCCTGGGAGACAGGGGGGGTGCAGTGAGGGCACCTGCGGCCCGAAGCAAGCGTGGGTTCCTCGGTAGCCGGCCTGCCCTGAGAGCGGCCTCCTGGTCCTTCAGCGTCTGGCTGCTCCCAGCTCAGCTCCAAAGCCCGGCCGGAGGGGCTGCCACAGGGCCTCACCCTGAAGGGGGGCGGGGGACCACGTGGGGGGCAGCGGCCCCTCAGCCCGGGTTCGCCCCCGCAGCGGGCTGCCCCACTGGGCCAGCTCAGTGCGAGGCTGGAGGGAGGGGCCGATCAAAATCCGGCTTCTGCGGATTTCGGGAGTTTTAACGAGTCTTGTGGGATGGCACTTGGACCCCGGAGCTCGAAGCATAGGAGCCAAAAGCAAAGTGCACCAGAAAAGCCACTGGTCCTGCCATGGCTCCTGCTCCAAGCCCCTCCCTCCCTCTCCTCCCGGCTGCGCGCTTCCCCGGGAACTGCGTGTGTCAAAGGCCACCAGTGACTAATGTAGGTCCGGCGGTGCCTGCCTCTGGGCTCTCCAGAAGCTGCCGTGCATGAGCCCACCCCCACCCCTGCCACTGTGTCAGGCCGAGACAAGGCCACTTAGGCAGCCCGTCAGCCAGGCCCCCCGATTTAGTGTCCTCGGTTGCTCTCCTGTGCAGACCTAGAAAGGCCCGTGGATACGAGATAACAGTGGTTCCAGCCAGAGCGTCCCCTCTCATAGGCACTGCCCCCGGGAGAAAGCTGTTTCCTCTCTGCCTTTCCTGATAGAAGCAAACCCTTCCCGGCCCCTCCTGGCTGGGTCTGCAGGGACAGAGGCTGGGCACGGAGGCTCTGGTCCCCAGCACGGGCTTGTCATCTTCCTGCTGGCTGTTCACTGTTTTCAAGGTGAGCAAAACCAGGCACGGACGGGATGAAGAACCAGAGATGAAAAATGAGCTGGGACGCAGCAATGGGGGAGAGGCCTAAGAGGAGGCGGGGAGGGAGGGGTGAGGACCGGAGGAGAGGGAGGAGGGAGACAGGAGGGAAGGGCAGGAGGGAGAAGGGGGGGAGGGAAGGGGAGCAGGGGCTTCCGGAGAGCCCTGGGAGGCCCCCGGCCCGGCTTCTGCCCCTTGCAGCCACCTGTCAGGAGCTGACAGTCTTTTCCAGCAGCCAGTCTCCCCCTCGGACGCAGCTGGGAAAGGACCGGTCCACAGGCCCCCCACACTTCCCGGACTCTCCTGGACGCTCAGCTGTGCTGCCTCCCAGCTCTGCACCCCCTGCTCCCCAAAGCTCCAGTGCCCATTCCGCGCTGAGTCAGTGAGCTGGCCGGCTCCTGCACCTTTCCCGGGTCCTGGGGTCTCCCACACACTGACTGGCCACACCAGACCCCAGGGGACGTGCGGGTCCCAGCTGCTGCCAGAGCCTGGCTGGGACAGGACAGCCTCGAGGGTGGCTCCTGCTCCCCGGGCTCGTGGCCACAACTTCCAGCTCAGCCTCAGTCCTTTGGGGAGGTGGGGGTCAGACAGGGATGCCCGCTCTCCCCGAGGGTGCAGAGACTGGCCAGCTTGGAGAGCCCACCCTTTGAAAGACCCGAGAGAGGGGCCCTCCCTCAGCGCTCACCCCAGCACAGGGGAGGACGGGAGGGGGACGCCGCAGACTTCAGCACCGCGGACAGCGGCGGCAGCACCCGCCGAGCTGGGGCGCAGGGCTGGCCTGCAGCTGCCCTGGGACAGACCCCACAAACCGGACCGGGGTGAGACAGGAGGACCCAGGGTGGGCCCGGGGGTCCCCTGCAGAGGCTGCATGGCTGAGGGTACCTCAGAGCTCTGACCCTTGCTAGCCTGGGACTGGCCGCTCCCAGACCTCGGCTCCCTCGCCTGTGCAATGGGGATGCGCAGTGGTAGCGAGAGGAACAAAGGCGGTCACGTAAGAGGCGCCTTAAGCAGCTTGAAGTGGGAGTGTCCCAAGTGCCCACGACAACCACCCTAACTCTGCTTGGAAGCCAAAGACCAGCCGGGATGACAAAGTGGAGGGTACAACCGGCCTCACGCTCCGTTTCTGCCAGCTGGACCGTGTCGCAGACGGCAACATGACGCCGACAGGGGGCTGTTGCGGCCACGCCTGGGGGCAGCGGACCTGAGCATCTGCTGGGAAACAGGCACTGTCACATCCCAAGTGCAGGAGAGCCCAGGGGTGGCCGGCACAGCTCTGGACGCAGAGCCAGAGGGAGCGGGAGGGAGGGAGGTGGAAGCAGGCGCTGCCTGGCGGTCACTCCAGGGCTACCTGGGTGGGCAGGAGGGCAAAGACCTCCTCAAGGAAGGAGCTGGGGCTTCAGCAGGGCCCCTCCCATCACGGAAGGGGCAGGCAGTGCCCTCTGCCCTCACCACACTAGGGAAAGCCCCTCAGAGAGAAGGTTCTGCTTCCCCATCTGCCCCCCCGCCCCCCACCCCCACCCCCGCTGTCTACTCTCTGACCCTCTCTATGCCCTAATGAAGCTCATGCCTCCTGGGCCCACCCCCACCTGTACTGGGACCTCATCCCAGCCCTCCTGCCTGCAGCCAGGGGCTGGCGGAGGGTCGGGGTGCAGGCCACGTCTTTGGTGACTGGTACAATGTCTATCTCCGCAGCATGTCTCTGGACACTCCTAAACCTGGGCCTCTTTTTTTTCTTCCCAAAATCTCTCCTTGCAGAGAAGGGATGAGGGGAAGGCAGGGGCCCGTCAGCAGGACCCGGGGGGATGCAACCTCAGCCAGCGGCACGGCGGGAAGGAGCGACAGAGAGCCAGGGTTAGTTCCGTATGTGGAGACCGACCGAGGCAGGGCTGCGGTCCAAGCCCCACTCCGGGGACAAGAAGCAGGCACAGATCCACAAAGCCCTGAACCAGCCCCAACCCTGGGCTCGGAATGTCAGGACAACTGTTGGGGCTTTGACCTTGACACTGTCCTTTGGGCTGCGGCAGCCCTGGGCCGGACGATGGGGAGCGCACTTGGTGTAAAAGAACCTTAGTGGGCTTGGAATCCATCTGCAAAGCTGCCTTAATCACTACGCCCAGGATGTGCCTGCGAGCAGCTGGGGGCAGGCGGGAGGGGTCCCAGCCCTGAGCCCCAGGCCCGCAGAGGACAGCAGGCCACCAGGGCAGGCCCAGCGGACCCCAGTGAGCAGGCCCCGCCTGCCTTCCTTCTCCCCAGCCTGGATCCAGGCCACCCCTTCCCCTCTCTCCCTTCTCCCCATGCCCTGCGCTCAGCTTACGCCACATCTGGGAAAATGAGGCATTTAAACTCCAAAGGACAGACCCCGAGAGTTGGTCATTCTCGATTTGGGGCCCTTCAAGACTGAGAGGGAAAGAGAACTGAGAACGAGCCTTCCTACTCACGACTGTTACAAACAGTTATAATTTAGCACTGAATAATTGGTTGCTATGGCAACCGCTGCAGTACAGGTTGGAATCATTTCTCCCTCCTGCGCTGGGTTTGACAGGGAGCTTCATCTACATATGCTCAGGTTCTGGCCCTCGTCCGGCTATTTCATGTAAATCGGGGTCTGAGACGTGCCTCCAGTCTCCTCCCCCAGCAGACGAGAAACACAAGACTGCCGCTCCGCCCGTCCACACCCCCACCACGCCGCCTTCTCCCGCCGCCTGTCCTGGGGCCACCTGGCTGCAGACGGAGAGGAGCAAAGGTTGCAACTTCCCTCCCCGTGTCCGAGGGCCCAGGCCTGTGGGGGGGCGGGGGGGCGGGGCGCTGACCGCCAGGACCCCAGCCTCTGGCCTCAGCATGCTCCAGACCCACTAAGATCGGCCAGCTGGCCAAGCCAGCCTCTCAGCAATGCAGGGGAGGCGACAGCAATGGCCAAGGGTGGCCTTGGGGGCCTGTCTGGCACTGCCCGGGGCATCTGCAGACCTGCAGGCCACCCTGCCCCCACCGCCTTTGAGAACCTGAACTGCACCTTAGTAGACAGAGGAAGGAGGAAGGGGGAGGGGAGTGGAGAGAATGCGGTGGCAGGGGGGAGGGGCGGGGGGGATGAGAAGGAAGAAATGGAAAGAAGTGGGGGGAGAGCAAGGGAGACGGGAGACATGGGCACGGCAGAGACCCAGCTGAGGCTGACAGTGGAGGAGCCTCAGACGGACAGACGGACCGGAGCCAGAGAGACGGGCCCGGAGACGCAAAGGTCTTAGGCAGGTCCAGAAGAAGTGGAAGGAGGGCTGAGCGATCTGGCGCTGGGGCTGGGGGAGGCCGGCACCCCCACACTGTGGCGCGTCCCCAGCCCAGCCTCCGGCCCACCGGCGCCCAGACACTGCCCACCTCCCTCCTGGCCAGGGCCGTGGGCGGGCCCTGCTGCACCCTGTGCCCTGCCGGGGGCGGGGAGAGGAGGAAGGGGCCCCCACAGGCCCATGGCACCCCTGAGAGTCCCCCATTTGCATTTGGGAAGAGGGAGAGCCAGTCTGAGGCCCGAGGCCTGAGGCCAAGGGCAGGACCAGGCGGCATCCCCCGTCCTAACCTAGCCGCGGTCCAGTCCCACAAAAGCAGCTGCTGGAGAGAAAGTGCTGAGGAGGAGCAGGGGGAAGCGTGCAGGAAGCCCCCGCCCCCCGCCCCTAGGCCCCAGGACCCCACATTCCGTCACCACCCCAACATACACAGAGCCTGGGGAGTGAGGGCTGCTGCGGCCACAGAGCACCTCAGAGCCCCAAGCAGGAAGTCGGCCCTTGCACCCAGGGCCCCACCTGCCAGCCTCTGCCCACGGGGGCAGACCTGCAGCCCGGCTGAGGTGTCTTTGGAGGAGGGATGGAGCGGAAACTTCAGAGCCCTGTGGCCCACAGTGTCCCCCTCGGCTGGGAATGGTCCGGGTGGGAAATGCTGACCCCCACCATCACGGGACAGCACAGGGCCAGGCACCCAGGGACACAAAGGCCGCAGCGCACCCGGCCCCCACCCCAGCCCCAGCCCCACGCACCTCCTTCTTCTTCCGCTTCCCTTTGGACCTGTTTTCCTTGAGCTTCTTGGACTTCTTCTTCTTGGGAAGGCTCACGGGCTCCTCCGGAAAAAAGTCATCAAAGCCTTCAAGGCCACCATCTTCTTCCTCTGGAAGAATCAGAGGGGGAGCAGGTTACTCCACCACTTCCCTCTGGGAGACCCCCAGAGACACAGAGCAGGAGGTGGCGGGCTAGCTCCTCTGCCACCAACCCTGCAAGGTCACAGCCACCAGGACTCCCCTCTGCGACCCATTATAACCCCTCAACAGTTCCTGCACCCAGCCCCCTCCGGGCCCAGGGAGCGGGAGCCCAGCTCTGGTGGGCTGTGTCATCTCACCTGGGGCCCTTCCCTCAACTTCTGAATGGGATGCTATCACCACCCCTCCCCCTCCCTGCAGGACAGGGCTCTGGAAACAGCACCTGAGGCCAAGCAAGCGACCCGGCTCCCCAGGGAGCAAGCAGCCCCATGGGGTCACAAAGCCATCCCCAGCTGGCCAGGGAGGGCCCAAGCCCGGGAATGCACAGGCCACACCACCCAGGCCCACAGGGAGCAAGTGCCTTGGGGTTTGGAGGAGAGGTGAGCAAGGAGGATGCCTGGACCCCCTTAATGGGAAATTGAAGACCATGCTGCCTCTCCCCGCCACACCCACACAGGTACAGCCCCCTGCCACACCCACACAGGTACAGCCCCCAGTCACACCCACACAGGTACAGCCTCCAGTCACACCCACACAGGTACAGCGTCTAGTCACACCCACACAGGTACAGCCTCCAGTCACACCCACACAGGTACAGCCCCCAGTCACACCCACACAGGTACACCCCCCAGTCACACCCACATAGGCACACACCCCAGTCACACCCACACAGGCACACCCCCCAGTCACACCCACACAGGTAGGCACACACCCCCAGTCACACCCACACAGGTACAGCCCCCAGTCACACCCACACAGCTACACCCCCCAGTCACACCCACACAGGTACAGCCCCCAGTCACACCCACACAGGTACAACCTCCAGTCACACCCACACAGGCACACCCCCCAGTCACACCCACACAGGTAGGCACACCCCCCAGTCACATCCACACAGATACAGCCTCTAGTCACACCCACACAGGTAGGCACACCCCCCAGTCACACCCACACAGGTACAGCCTCCAGTCACACCCACACAGATACAGCCTCTAGTCACACCCACACAGGTAGGCACACCCCCCAGTCACACCCACACAGGTACAGCCTCCAGTCACACCCACACAGATACAGCCTCTAGTCACACCCACACAGGTAGGCACACCCCCCAGTCACACCCACACAGGTACAGCCTCCAGTCACACCCACACAGATACAGCCTCTAGTCACACCCACACAGGTAGGCACACCCCCCAGTCACACCCACACAGGTACAGCCTCCAGTCACACCCACACAGGTACAGCCTCTAGTCACACCCACACAGGCACAACCTCCAGTCACACCCACACAGGCACAACCCCCAGTCACACCCACACAGGTAGGCATACACCCCCAGTCACACCCACACAGGTAGGCATAGACCCCTGCCACACCCATACAGGTACAGCCCCCAGTCACACCCACACAGGTACAGCCCCCAGTCACACCCACACAGACACAACCCCCTGTCACACCCACACAGGTAGGCACACCCCCCAGTCACACCCACACAGGTATAGCCTCCAGTCACACCCACACAGGTACAGCCTCTAGTCACACCCACACAGGCACAACCCCCAGTCACACCCACACAGGTAGGCATACACCCCCAGACACACCCACACAGGTACAGCGTCTAGTCACACCCACACAGGCACAACCTCCTGTCACACCCACACAGGTACAGCCCCTAGTCACACCCACACAGGTAGGCACACATCCCCAGTCACACCAACACAGGTAGGCACACACCCCCAGTCACACCCACACAGGTAGGCACACACCCACACAGGTAGGTATAGACCCCCAGTCACACCCACACAGGTCCCAGTCACATCCATACAGCCCCCTGCCACACCCATACAGGTATAGCCTCCAGTCACACCCACACAGGTACAGCCCCCAGTCACACCCACACAGGTAGGCACACACCCCCAGTCACACCCATACAGGCACACCCCCCAGTCACACCCACACAGGTACGCACACCCCCCAGTCACACCCACACAGGTAGGCACACCCCCCAGTCACACCCACACAGGCACACCCCCCAGTCACACCCACACAGGTAGGCACACCCCCCAGTCACACCCACACAGGTACAGCCTCCAGTCACACCCATACAGGTACAGCCCCCAGTCACACCCACACAGGTACAGCCTCCAGTCACACCCACACAGGTACAGCCCCCAGTCACACCCACACAGGTACAGCCCCCAGTCACACCCACAGGTACAGCCCCCAGTCACACCCACACAGGTATAGCCTCCAGTCACACCCACACAGGTACAGCCTCTAGTCACACCCACACAGGCACAACCCCCAGTCACACTCACACAGGTAGGCATACACCCCCAGACACACCCACACAGGTACAGCGTCTAGTCACACCCACACAGGCACAACCTCCTGTCACACCCACACAGGTACAGCCCCTAGTCACACCCACACAGGTAGGCACACATCCCCAGTCACACCAACACAGGTAGGCACACCCCCCCAGTCACACCCACACAGGTAGGCACACCCCCCCTGCCACACCCATACAGGTACAGCCCCCAGTCACACCCACACAGGTAGACACACCTCCCAGTCACACCCCCACAGGTACAGCCCCTGCCACACCCACACAGGCAGCAAGCCCTGAGTTTCTGGGGACCAGACACGGCCCACAGGGGAGAGCAGGGAGAGTCATCTTGTGGGCAAACGCAGCAAGAAGATGCTCCAGCAACCAACCACCCAAAGTAGTGACACATCTATCTGCCCCGGGGCAAAGGAAGCTTCCAGAAGGAATGGCAGAACCCATAAAGAGTCCACAAAAGGGGCCCACCAGAGAGCCAGGGCTCCATGGCAGCCAGAAGCCAGCTTGCCTACCCCATCCCCCTCACTGTCCCACAGGCCCCAAGGGGGCAAAGAAAAGAGCCAACCGGCATGGGGGCACAACAGGGAGTCTCTCTCAGCCTGGGGACTGCCACCCAGGAGACCCCGAGGAGGCAGGGAAGTTCCAGGGCCACTGGGAGACTATCCGGGAAAGGGGCAGAGCACTGGGGATAATCCAGTTAATTTCTTTTTTTTTTTTTTTTTTTTTTTATCCTCACCAGAGAACATTCTTTTATTTGCTTTTAGAGAGAGACGGAGAGAAAGAGAGAGAAACATCGACTGGTCACCTCCCACACACGCCCCAACAGAGGACTGAACCCGCAACCTGGGTAGGTGCCCTGACCGGAATCAAACCCTTGACCTTCCAGCCTACAGGACGAAGGTCCAACCAACTGAGCCCCTGGCTAGCGTGCGGGGGAATCCAGTTTACAGAGACAGGGCCACCCCCCACCCACCCACCCACTTAGGAACCCTCTCCGCTCAGAGTGGTGCTGTGGAGCACTGGCCACAAATGCTGGGGCACCAGTGTGCACACCCAGGACACACCAACACCCAGGCCCCGCCCCACATCCTCCACGTGAGTCACCCCCACTCCCTCCCCCCAGTCCCCAAGGCAGAGGGGGTCTCATGGCTCTCATTGCCACACTCTGGGTGCTGCTAGAGGGCACTAGTGACCGGTGACCCAGTGGATGCCCCGCCCACACCCAAGGCCCCAGCAGCTGGTTCCCACACACCCCACCCCTACCAGGGTGGCCAGGGACCTGTGGCCTCCCCACAGAGGCACAAGTGCCCTCCCTATCTTGTTCAGCCCCCCCTGGGCACCCCCATCCCAGCCCCCTCCGCATCCTGCAGGATAAACAGCCCCGGAGAGAAGCAGACTCCAGGCAGGATGGGGAAGTGCCCCAGGGGAGACGGCCAGCTTCGGGGTCCCGACCAGCCAAGAGGGGCACTGCTGAGGACAGGACATGTGGAAGGCACAGCTGCTGTGGCTTTGGCCTGGGCTATGGGGCAGTGGGGGGCGGACCCAGAGCTGGGCTGATGCTGGCAGACATCACTGCCGGAGCAGGGGCAGGCTGAGGCTGGAGGGTGACCCTGTCCTGTCCCCAGCCCTGATGTGGGAGGGGCGGAGATTCTTGGAGCCAGGTGAAAACATGACGGAGACCCCCAGAGTGGTCCTGGAGTGGAGAGGTCTGAGGGGCAGTGACGGGACTGGCTGGGCCTCAGGTGCCCATCCACCCTGCCCTCTCCGCGCGGCTGCCTCCGCCTCCCACGCTGCGGGGGGCCGCAGCCGCCTGGGCAGAGCCACCCCCACGCCCCGGCGGTGCCCAGCGCGTTATGTAACAGGCTCGGGCTGATGCAATCGGGAGGGGGCCTCTCCCCCCGCCTCCTGCCGCCTCCCCACATCCCTGTCCCCTCCACGGGGCAGTCCCCCACACACGGTCACTGACTGAGCAGCAGGACAGAGAGGCACAGGTGGCCGCAGGAGGTTCTAGAAGGAAGCCAGCCCGTGACGAGTGGTGGACTGCACCCACCCTGCCTGGGGAGGAGGGGCGCACTCTAGCCCTGATCCGCACGCCCAGAACAAGCCTCCAAGGACAAGGCCCCAGAGCCTCGGCCCACGGGCGGCCCTGTCCTCCACTCCCAAGACCTCCCGGCCCAGGCCTGTTTGCCGGATTAAACACCCCCTCCTCCAGGAATGTTCTGGGGCTGGCACACAAGGATGGGGACCCCACCCTGCTCACCCCCATCTCTGACAGACTCTTTCTCCACCCTCCCAGCTTCTGGGGGCCCTGAGGACACCCCAGAGCTGACCGCTGTGACTGGCCCCCCACCCCCATGATGCCCACTCAGCCTGCTTTCTCCTCAGCTCCAGCCCCTGCCCCCGCTTCTGCAGGGGCCCTGAGGTTTCTAAAACCAGACCTGGGGAGTCATCCAAGCCACCCTTCCCTGCGCCCAGCACCCCTGCAGATCCCGGGCCCCGGGCCCTCTTCAGGGTAGAGCCAGAGTAAGGGGGGATCCTGCTCACCCAGGGAGAGGGTCCCGGGGAGCAGAGGCCTCAGGACTCGTGTCCTGCTAGCTCCTGGGTGCCCCACAGCCCCCTGGCCCGCCCCCTAGTGCCCCCACCCCACCCCTGCACCCGCCCAAGGCTCCATCGATCCCAGACAGGCTATAATTAGGACCCATTAGCCTTGTTATCTCTCCTACCTGCTGGGCTCCCAGGTCAGAGCAGGCCTGGGGGGGTGGGCAGGAGGGTGGGCAGCACAGCGGGGCTGTGGGGGGGGGTTGGAAAGGCAGGGGACCCATGGGGGTGGAGTCTGCCAGGGCAAAGAGAGGTCCTGCTTGTTCCTAAGTTACCCCCAGACCCTTGCCAACTCCCCGCACAGGCTCAGGCTGGGCCCTGAGGCCCCCTCCGCCCAGCGGGCCACAGCCGGGGCCGCTCCCTCTCAGGGGAACACAGCCCATGCCGCCTATCAGGGGGCGTTCCTGATCACCACCTGAGCTGGGAGCATATGTGAATTCATATCAATTGTACGGCGACCTGGGCGGTGAGCTACTGTTACCCCCACGTGCAGATGGGGACACTGACGAGGAGCTCCTCGCTTGCCCACATCTGTTCCACAGCTGCTCGGTGACAGAGCCAGAATGGGCCAGAGCCTGCCCCTCCCCCCAGCAGAGGGCCCTCCTGAGTTCAGACTCTCCCCACATTTCCTTAAGAAGCATTGAAACTTAAACAGCGTGGGCTGAGTGCCAAGCCTGGGGCCGCACCCTGGGGACATTGAGATGGCTCAGGCCACCCCCTGGCCTTGAAGTTTGTATGGGGTCCCTTGGGAGCATGTGGGCTAGTGCACAGGTCCCCATGCTCACCTCTCACCCCTCCTCCTGAGGGGCAGCAGCAGAGCGCACCCAGAAACAAGAACACAGCCCCCTAGGGAGCTTGGCAAACACAAGGCCATCGGAGCAGAAGATGGACGTGTGATTGTAGTGAGACAAGTCAGGCCCCCTGATTTGGGGCGGCAAAGCCAGGAGTCGAGACAAGAGCTCCTCTGCCAGGGTCCCAGGCCAGCCAGTCTGCCAGCTATGGGGTGCCAGCTCAGCATCCACCATCCTCCGGGCCTGGGGAGGGGGGTCCTTACACTCCCCACCCACAACCCAGCACCAGTCAGGGCACGGTCCACCCGGTGACCAGGAGGGAGGGACGGGAGCACGGGCTGGAGCCTGCAGCCCTCTCCCAGCAGGGCCGCCCCACTGCGCCCCTTTCTTCACCCCTAAAATGGGCCGACCACTGCCTTTCTCCCGGAGAACGGAAAACTTGAAACTGGGAGTGAAAGGCACCCACGCGAGGCCTAGTCGGTGCCCGGTGGTGGCAGGCAGAGTCCAGCAAGGCCCCCAGGCCATTCGGACAGCAGGCAGCCAAGTGCAGGGCGGCAGAGGGAGGAGGGTCCCTGGTTCGGGCCTTGTGGGCCAGGGTTGCTCAGGGCTACCCGTGGAGGGCTGACCAAGACGGAGGTTCCCCTTGGAGCACCCCCACCTCAGGGCACAGGCCCTCTGCTGATAATGGCAGCCGGGGACAGCACTCCTGCTCGGGAGAGGATTAATAATTTATTTATGACATTTAACAAAACCCAGACATCACCTCATGGCGTCTCATCAAAGGAGGCACCAGACCTGAGCAGTCTGGGCAGGCAGGTGGGGCTGGGGCAGGGGACTAGGTGAGGCTTTTACCCTAAGGGATCGGGGAAGGTGGGAGGGGGGCTGGGGGAAGGGGGGCCCAGAGCTGGCAGGGAGAGGCCCCCGTGGGACCCCAGAGCCCAGGCAGGGAGGAGGTGGGGAGAAAGGCAAGGAGGGAGGGGGTGGGATGACACACCAGGAGGGCCAGGGACAGACGGGGACAAAAGAGGGAGAGAGAGAGACAGCCAACGAATCAGGGAAGACGGACCAGCAGATCTGGGGACAGAAAGGGCTGGACATGGGGACAGAGAGAGAGACAGACAGGGAGAGGGAAACAAGGACAGAACCGAAGAGAGAGGCAGACAGCCTCAGAAGTGTCCCCTGCAGCAGTCACACATTACACTCAGTGCCCCGCTCGGAGAAGATGCTCGGGACTTGTGTTAGATGGATGCGGAGCGGGCACAAGGCACCTCGGCGGGCAGAGAAGGAGCAGGAGAGGCAGCTGGGTGCAGGGGTGGAAAGTAAGTTGGGGGCGTGGCTGCTGCGTGGCTGGTTCCTGGGTGGGTTTCATGGTGGGACAGGCAGATGTTTGGGTGGGAGCAGGGAGACCCGGGTGGGTGGACGAACAGATGGGTGGGAGTGAACGAACTGAGGAAATGGTAGATGGAGCTTAGTCTCTGGTCACGTCAGAGGCAGGTGAATATCCCACAAGCCACTGGGCAAACGGCGCTGGGCCCTTGGCCCCCTCCTCACAGCAGAGTATGAACACCATCAGACTCCCTGGGACACCCCCCCAAACCCACACTTCCCCAGTGCGCGTGGGGGGAAGCTGAGGAGGCAGGACTTGGGCGTCATGGGTATCTTCACTGCCCCCTCGGCCCCAGGAAGCCTGAGATGCTTACCTGGCTGGGGCCAGTCCCGGCGGCGTGGGGGACCCAGGCCATTCAAGGGTCTCTGGGGCCAGAGTGGTCGCACTGCCTGACCAGGGGAGAGGCTGGACTGGCCAACTCTGGGACCCCCACCCCCACCCCCTGGCTGAGCGTGGTTGGGGAAGGGCTGGGTCAACCAGCAGGGACCTGCCAAGGCCAAGACCCAGGTGCCAGGCCCTCCCACACCCAGCCTTCCTCCAGCCCCGGTTCCCCTGCCCCCCAGCTTACTGGATAGGGGCGCACGTCTCGGAAGCATTTCCTCCGGGAAAGGGCAGGTCCGCTGCCCCCCTTGGATGGTGCTCATTGCAAGAGTCACAGTTTATGGAGCACCTGTTGCGTGCCGGGCACTGTGACCTAAATGTTCCATGAGCTCCAGCTCGCCGGTCCTCACAATAACCCTCTATGAGGTAGCTGCTCTGTGTCCCCATTCCACAAGTGGGGACACTGAGGACAGGGGCAGGGAAGCTTGCCCAAAGCCAAGCAACTAACAAGCAGACCCATCTGACTCTTGAGTGCTCACTTTGCCTGCCCCTCCGAAGCCCGCTCCCCCCCCCACCCGCCCCCTGGAGAATCCGGTGGCTGCCCATCTGGGGTCCCTGAGTGAGGTCCTAGTCCTGCCCAGGAAACAAGAATTCTGCTCAGGGGGAGGTGGAAGACGGCCGAGGGGAAAGAAAGTGGATTTGACACCTAACAAGTCCACCTGCTGCAGATTCCAATGAGCATGGCCGCTCCCAGCTCACCAGCTCCTCCTGCCCCACAACGAGGGGCTTTGGAACCCGATGGCTCTGGGCCAGGCGGGTCACGGCCACGGGCCCAGGAATGGGGTCGCCTCAGGAGAGA
This sequence comes from Furipterus horrens, assembly GCF_987537825.1. Lineage (NCBI taxonomy): Eukaryota > Metazoa > Chordata > Mammalia > Chiroptera > Furipteridae > Furipterus > Furipterus horrens. Next base: position 3,021,760 of record NW_028327173.1, read on the forward strand.
CAGAGGCATGGGCTGAGGCTGTCATAGCATCCAGGGCCAGGGGTGACTTAGGATGTCCCAGCCCTCAGACAATGAGACCACAACCATCTCCTGAGCATCCACGGTGCCGGGGTCCAGGCGCAGCTGGTGGCCAAGGCAGTCCCACTCAAGGGGCCGCCCGCCGCCACCAGAGCCAGCTGACGATAAAACTCCAGGGACTAGAAGGAGCAGCCAAGGAAACAGAGCACAGAAACGGGCCTGAGAGGGACAGAGTGGGGCCACACTGAGCTGGGAGGTCTGGGAGGGAGGGCCTCCAGCTGGTGACGCTGAGCTGGACCTAAATGACAGGCAGGGGGCAGCGCGGAACCGGTCGGGCAGAGGTCACAGCCAGTGCTGGGGACAGCATGGCATTTGGGGGGCCCAGAAGCGGCAAGGAGGCCGGGATGGCTGAGGAATGTGAATAAGGGCAATGGCGGGAGAGGAGGGGGACAGGCAGGGCCACACAGCCATTCGGGCCATGGGCTCTGGGGTCTGCTGTGCATCACAACGGCAACCCTGGCTGCTGAATGGAGCGTGGTCAGTGAGGACGTGTGAGGAGGCTCTGGAATGGCCCAGCCGGAAGGGACAGTGGCTTGAACCAGGGACATGGAGAGGAGCTGGGAGCTCGAGAAGGCCTGAGGCACACTGGACATGGTGCGTGCAGTCTCGCGGATGACGGGGCTGCGGTCCCCAGGCCACACGGGCTGAAGCAGGACCTCTCCTCTGCAGGGCTTTGGGGGTGTTCCTAGGGCCTCTGGGGACAGCCTCCCCCCATCCCTGGAGCAATGGGCGCCAGCAGGAGGGCGAGGGAGGCTAGCTGGTGGGCTATGACCAAGCCCCACCGGTTGGGTGACCCCCAGCCTGAAGCCACCTCCGCGTCTCCCCTGAACCCCAAGTCGGGCACCTTGACACAGCCAGGGAGAGACAGCGTCTTCAGGAAAAGGGGACAGGAAACCCCACCAGGGGTCGGTGAAGTCCCAGGAATAAACCTGCTACCGTAGGTGCAGCTGTTGACCGCCCCACCAGTGCCACAAAGGGGCCACGCCCGGAGCACCACCAGAACGCTGAGAACAGCGTCCAGGGAGCCAGCCTCCGGGGTGGGCAGCGGGCAAGGCCGCCAAGCCTGCGCCTGGCCTCTGAGCTCCTCCCAGGAGATGGGCCTGCTTCCCTGGACCTGGGGTGCAACCCCACCCATGGGGGCCACCTCACCCGCACTCCTCTCAACCCAGGAGGCGCTTTGCAAAGTTGACCAGACTGTCTGGAAGATGGGGTAAGGCCAGACTCCTCTGGCAGGGGCCTCAGTCACCATGTCAAAGCAAGCAAACAGGTGGGGAGGACAGGGGACCCCCCAGTGGGCGTGGCCACTGATGGGACTCCCTCAGTAGGAAGACACAGAGCAGCCTGGGGAGCTGCTGCCTGCTGGACCCCCTCTTCTCCCCTCCTGCATACAGGAGTTGGGGTACGAATTTGTGGCATATTTTATCCCCTGGGAAAGGCACTCCAGCGCGGGACAGCACACTGCTGGGCCAGGGAGGGCCCCTGGACATCCCACAGGTCCCTCCAGAGCGCAGGAGAGGCCAGAGACTTGGGGCGGGTGGCTAAGAACTATGAGAGTACCCCAGAAGGGTGCCGGAGGCTGGCTGACAGGTGAGGCCCTGCCCAGCTGTGCCAGGAGCGGAACGTCCCAAACAAATGGTGAGCAGTTAACCAAAGAGTAATCGTGCAAGGTTACCCTGACGCACCGGCCATGTTTATGCTGAATTCTGAGGGGGATGGCAAGGCCAGGGGCGGTGGCCTGGGCGCAGGCCCATAGCATAGCCAGAGCAGGGTGGGCTGGGACCGCCACGGCCCGAGTGACCGCGGGCTGGAGACGGCGGCGCGGTAAGGCGTGCCAGGGCAGCGCCGCGGGCTCCCGCAAAGTGCCTGGGAGCGGCGGTCACCCAGGGGCTGGGGAAGGGGACTAGGAGTGAGAACCTGGCCCGGGCCCGCCTGGACCCCGAAGGAAGCCGCCCAACCAGCACTGTGTGTCTGAGCCCCTTTCCCGGCCCCACCCAGCCCGCCCTGCGCCGGGACGGGCCAGCCCTCGGGAGGCCAGAGGCGCGCAGGGCGAGGGCGAGGGGTGAGCGGCTCCAGGAGCCAAGAACCATTCCCGCCCCATTCAAGGGCACGCGGGCTGACCCCGGCGGTGCCGCGCCCCCTCCCTGCCCCGGGCGCTCAGCACAGACCCCCTCCAGTCTCCCCTCTTCCCCGCACCCCTCTGCCGGCGCCTGGCCCTGGTGGCCTGGATCCCGCCCGCCCTTGGCTGCCGGCGCGCCGCGCCCCGGCGCTCGCCCAGCCCCGCGCCCTTGGCCGCGCGGCGCCAGCAGGGCGGGAGCGCAGCCCGAAGCCCGGGCACCCCCACCCGCACGCAGCCAGCCCCGCCCGCGCAGTCCCGCCCTGGGGCCCCTCCGTCCGAGCCCCTGGCCTCCCTGGCCCCAGTCGCAGCCGGCGGCCCGCTCACCTGACATCTCGTCCTCGTTCTCCATCTCGTCCGCGAAGAGCCGCGGCAGCTCCTCCTCGGTGCCCAGCGGGCCCCGCATGCCCGGCGCGGGGGGGAGGGGAGGTGGGCGCCCCCCCTCCCGCCGGGCGCGGTGCCAGCCTTAACCCGTGCGCTGCCGGACTGCCGCGCGCGACGGGCAAGGCGGCCTCCGCAAGAAGATGGCGGCCGCCTGCCCCCCCACCCCCCCAAACCACCACCCCCCCGTCTCGACCCCCTCCTCTAGGCCTCCTTCGCTCGGCTCCCGAAAAGCCCGGGCCGCTCCGCCCACCGCGCCCCGCAGCCCGAGTCCGCAGCCCACCGAGGGTGGCAATGGCAGCGCCCGCGGCGCAGCTGCACGGCGGGGGGGCGGCACACATGCCCGGATTGTGACGTCCAGTCTGGTTGCTGTGGCAACTCCATCCCATCGTTCCGGCAGCGCGACTAGTTAACAGCGGAGAACAAGTTGGGGGGACTAGTCCTGAGCCGCCGGGTGCGGGGTGGGGACAGAGCGCTCCGGCAGGGGGAGCCGTCGAGGTGCCCGCGCGCCCGGGGACCCGACGGGCGAGCGGGCCCTGTGGGAGGCTTGGAGACACCGCCCGTGCGCACCCGGGCAGGGCCCGCCGCCGTCCCCTACCCCGCCCGGGAGCGCGTCCGCCCCGGGTTCCCAAGGCAGCGGGGGCAGGTAGGTCCCTGGGGCGGCGCGCGGCGAGCCCACGCATTCCGCTCCCTCGCACCTCCCCGCACGCGACTCCGGCCCCGACACACTTCTAACCCCCTTTCGGAAGCGGAGTAGAAAAAAGCTGTCCCGCACTTGGGGAAGGGCCACTCCGCTGACTGCGGGGTCTGATTCCTCCAGAAAAATCCGTGCAGGCCGGCTCCTGCCTCACCCCGTCACACCCGGCCCCCACGTGCCGCCCCTGCAGGCTGGCCCCAGGCCCTTGGGGGTGGTCGCTAGGCGGTGTTCTCTGAGCCCAAAACTCCCTCTAAGAAGCCACACGTGTGCGGAGTGGGAAGGCAGCCACCAGCCCTGGGCGCTTAGAGGTGAAGATGGAGGCCAAAGCCCAGGGGAGCAAGACTGGAATTTAAATGAGCGCCGCCAAGCCAGTCACAGCTGCGGCAACTCTGAGAGCTGCGTGTAAGGGGGCCAGTCTCCCCGGCCGGCTCTGTAACCTAGCATGGGCGCTAAAGGCAGGGGCACCCTCCCCTCCCAGCCCCGGGCCAGGACCGTCTGGGGGGTGGGGGGAACCCACTGGAGCCCCAGGTGTCGGTGAGGCACCTGCCTGATGGGGAAGTCCAAAGCAGAGGCGGAGGAGCCCCGACCCCCCTCTGGGCCTGGCTGAGCACCTGCACCCCACCTGCGCCACACTGAGGCGCCACGAGGGCTCTCCCTTCCTGGGGCTCCGGGGAACCGGAAGAGTAGTGCCTCCCAGTGCAAGACCTCCTGGGGAGGTGGCCACACCCCACGCCATGGTGAGTCCAACTGCGTCCACGCTGTGGCCAGCGGCGACGGATGGCCTGGGAAGGTGTGCAGCGAATTTCTCCTCCCCCTTCCCACCCCAGGTAATGGTCAGCAAGCGCCAGGTTGTTCTCTTCATCCATTCCTGGGCCAGGGCAGGTCCGTGGAGCCTCCTGGGTCAGAGCTGGGCTCTTCGAATCTCTCCTCCGGGATGGCTTTTAAACCATGCTGGTGAGAGACGGAGCCCAGGGCAGGCGGCAAGGAGGCGGGCTAAGGACGCAGAGGGCACCCTGGCGGGTGCGGCTCAGTGAATTGAGCACTGGCCTGTCTCCAAAGGGTCGCCGGTGTGGTTCCCAATCAGGACACAGGCCTGGGTTGTGGGCCAGGTCCCCAGTTGGGGGCTTGTAAGAGGCAACCACACATGGATGTTTCTCTCCCTCTTTTTCTCCCTCCCTTCCCCCTCTCTAAAAATAATTTTTTTTTTTTAAAAGCAACCAAGCAGAGGGCTTCTGGGGGTCCAAGGCTGTATCTCACATCACTGGGCGTCTAGCCGAGGGGCCCCAAATCGCTGATGCACTCACAGGCCTGCGCTTCCCTTGAGGAAGCCGTCTTGCTCTTTGCAGACCTGTTAACCATCCAGGAAAAGCTCTGCGTGACGTCAGACTTGCCCACCCCTCAGCGAAGAGCCCCCAGCCGCTCCCAGCTTGCAGGATGAGCTCAGGACACCGCACAGGTTCCTGGTCCCACCTCACGGACGGCCAGGGCTTCCCGTCCGCAGAACACCCCTCCCCACCGCCCACACCCCCCCGCCGCCCTGGGCTCTGACTCCCAGGAGCGCGCCAAGAGAGCCACGGCCTCGTTCACAGAGGAACGGGTCCCACCGCTTCGTTCGGCAAAAGGCGGCTGACGCTCAGCTCACCGCTCCCCATCCGCTGCCCGTCCTGCCCTTGCCCAGGGCTCCAGCCACGTCACTGACGTGACAGAATGACCTAAGCAAGTGGGTTTTTGACTAGGAACCTCCGGTAAAGTTTAAAGGAGAGCTCTTCTTATTCAACTATAAACATGCGTTTAAATGACACTAAGCCAAAAATGCCTGATGTTAAAAGCAATTCCTTAAAAAAGTGGAAATTCTATAATTTCTGATTCCGAGAACAAGGAATTTAGCAATTAAGGTTAGTTCCAGGAGACAAGATTCTCCTGTTTGCTGTTCACAGAGCTTGTAATTACTCCTCAGTGAACATTCAAAATAAAATTATTTATTAAAAATACATTGGTTAAGAAAGCACCAAGGTAGACTGCGTTTCTGAGACCAGAGCTGCAGTAATCAATGCCTCAGGCGCTCACCCTACTCCAGCCTCCTCCTACAGGCAGACCGCCTCACGCCCTGCAAGGACAGCGCCTTTAGCACCCCATCCCATCATGGCCACCTGAGGGCCCCAGTGTGACATGAAGCCTGTTTCACCGCTCACAGCCCCAACCCGGCCTCCAGGGCAGGAGAGGCCACGGCGCTGCAGGACAGCGGTCTCCACTGAGATGAAGGACGGACGCCCCTGCGTACCCAACCTCACTTCCCCCTGAAACCCGTTTTTTCAAGCAGGGAGCTTAGCCCCACAGAAACCCAAGTCACTTGGGGCTGCCGGGGGGCGGGGACAGATGTCTCAGAAGACAAGACTCGGGCCTTGGCCCTGATCCTGAGCAAGTGCTTGCACAGGGTCAGCACAGCCTTAACCAACTCTCAGCTTGGCCTGAACGAGCCTAGAAAAAACGAATGTGGATCCTCAGATCTTCCCAAAGGTAGGAAAGGTCTGGGTTACAAATCCTCAGGTTGCTCCCTAAGCACCATGGCACCCGCTTCCCTCAGCGAGGCCTCCTTGCCGATGGCAAATCCCCGAGACTGGGCCTCTTCCTTACCCCCCAGAAGGCACTACAGTGGCCGATCACCCACAGTTCAGCCCACGCCTCCTGAAGGACCCCATCCAGGCTCTCCCCTAGATCGCTTCTGACCCCAGCCAGCCCTGTGTCCTGTCCAAGGTTGGTATGGCCAGGTCTGTAGGTGTGTCCCCTCAACCAGCACGTGGCCATGCCTCCGACACTGGATAAGCTTGGGGCAGGTGGGGGGCGGGGTGGGGAGGAGGCGGGCGGGCACAGTCACAGGAAGGACCACAGCAGCACGAGCAAGGGAATGGAGAATGGGAGTGGGCCCCCAAAGCCAACTTCCAGGCTCCCCTGAGGTCACCAGTGACTCCACCAGAGGACCGTGATAGCCACGCTGAGGTCGTGTCCCCAAGAAATCAAGTGTCCCCCTAGAAAGGCTGCGACCTAACACCCCAGCACATTCTGTAGTTCTGACCATTGTCTTATTAAACGTATTGGTAGGATCAGGCCCCCTGCTTCGCCCCCTGTGGTGTCTGACCCCTCCCAGCTGGGCACCTGGTGACATCAGGACCTGTGTATTTCAACAGCGCGTCCCCCTAGACGGCTCTGAGGACGACGCTGAGGCAGGAAAAGCACTGTAAACCTCCGGGAGAAGGGGGTCGCTGAGGCTTCTGAACAGAAGACGATACTAAACCTCCTCCGAGCAAGAGACGGTGCTGACCAAGTCACAGTAGGTGTGCTGGTGACCAGGCAGCAGGGAACGAGAAGCCTCCAGCCCCCTACTGCTCTTCTTTTATGCTCTCAACCCCTGGTTGGCTCCCCAGGACCCAGTCTGTTCCTGTGCTTTGCATATTTCAGGTCAGACAGGTGGGTCAGGAGGCAAGAGAGGCAAAGGGACTGGCCCAGGCGTGGTCCAGGCAGAGCTGCCGGAACAGGTCCAGTGTGATTCAGGTTCGACCCCAGCACCCCACGGGGAGGTCACTGTGGGCAAAGATCCGCAGAAACTCTGCCTGGGGAGTTCGGCCCTGCCAACTCCAGAACCTACAACGGCAGGCCCCGGGCACAGCTGCAGTGAAGGGGGCGGGAATAAAGGGCATTCTCTTCTCAAGCTTAATGAAGCCCAAGGTCATTGTCAATGCAACAACTAATCAGTGAGAATAAAGTTGTTGCTCCGTAACAGATGAACATGCCAATCCAAAGAAAAGCGCCTTGCACAGTAAATGGAGCCACGTGGCAGCCACTTTAATATAAAATGTGATCAAAACTCAGTTACAAGAGTTCAGAGAGGCATAGAAAAACCCACGTTTCCATTTTATTACAAGTTTTAAAATCTGGGAGCAGCTTTCAAAAACACCAAAAACAACTTATCTGGGCATTTCCACCCAGAGTTAACATTTTACAACCAAACTAGTAACCGCTGCAGGGAGCACCGGATGCTACACCCCAGCAACACGTGCAAACCCAGGTCGGGACCGTTACCGGCCCCGGCGGCAGGGGCAGCCGCGGCGCGCCGCCACCTCCGGCCAGCGGGAAAGCAGCCCTGCCTCCTGGGAGGGCAGAGACACGGCCAACGGTTCTGCTCCAGGAAATTTGCACAGAAACAGAAACGTGAGCGCCTTCCCCACAGATGAAATGGCAGCCTCAGCATGCTCCGTGCCACCCAAGGAGCACGGAACGCCACACCGGAGCCGGGGCAGGAGCCCGCCGTCTGACCCCGAGCGCGGGACTTCGCTGCGGGGCAAGCTCTGTAAGGACACGAATTTAACACTCCGTGGTTCTGACGCAACGCGGCCGCCTCTGCGGACCTGCTCCGGGTTTAGAAGGGCACCGTGAGGCGTCAGGGTCTCTTCCCAGTCGCTCGGAAGAACTCCTGGTGGCACCTGGGCAGCCTCAGACGCCCCCCCGCGGCTCTCTAGCCTCTGCGCTCACGGGCGCCACGGAGAGACCGCCTGCTCCTCTCCCACGCGCATCATGCAGAGGAGCGAGCTCAGTTTGGTCCTGCCGGGTGGCAGTGAGTAGGATGACCTGTGACATGAACCCCAGCCGCGGCCTAAATGGCCTGGAAGCAAACACCCCCTGCGCGTCCCAGCCTTCTCTAGGCCTGAACTGCCTGTCCCCAGTCACCTGTCCTTTGTCCCCTCCCCCCCGGGAAAAGACCCAGCTCTGGGCAGCCAAGAATTCCCACTGGGCCCCCAGAGGCGCTGCCCTCCGCAGCTCCCCCCTTCCCCACCTCCCGGCCCCCCGCTGGCGGCCGCAGCCACAGCACGGGGCACAGACGGGGAGAGGCAGCATTCATGTACCAACTCCTTTCTGTGCACCCGACTTAAACGTAAGCCCCGGGCTCCCAGAGCCGCTCTCCAGACCCCTCCCTGCGGTGGCGTGTGCTGCGCCGTCAGAGGGCCAGCTTATCTCTAGAGAGAGAAGACAGGTTAGTACACGTAACAACTATGGGCATTGAGAGTAACCTGTAACCTAAAACTACAGACAGACGCCCAGAACCCTGCGCGTCTATCCGCGCCGCCACCTTCCCACAAGAGGAGACCTCAGAAGGCACTGGTTTGCCTCCGCTGCCTCGGGGGTCCCCACGTCTGTTGTGCTCCCGAATCTGAGAAAAGCGCCAGATGGAACTGTCACTTCTCCAGGGCAAACAGTGACTCACAGAGCTCACATCTCCACACCTTACCCGCCTGCTCGAGGTCCCATCCTGGTCAGCTCCCAAGGGGACCCCATCTCCCACTCTGACACGGCCACCAGGAGAACTGAAACCTTCAGGCAGAAAGCGGCCTAATTACCAAGAAGGGAGGGGCCGCCCAGGCAAAGCCTTTTTGCCACGATTTCCAATTTTCTGCCCAGTCCGCACTGCACAGATACAAGGAAAACCACCGGTTTGGTTCCTAGGTTTTATTCAAGAACTCGTACAAAACGTGTCAGATAAAGGCATTTTAGTCCTCATCTTCCTCCTCTTCTTCATCCTGGTTTATCTGGAAGTAACGTAATTCGTAACTCTCTTTGCTGTTAGCAACTACACGCAACCAGTCACGTAGATTATTCTTCTTCAAATACTTTTTCGTGAGATATTTCAAATACCTGCAGAGAAAGAACACTTGAGAACTCCACTGCACAACACAGTAACTTTTGTGACACCCTTGTATTCAAGATCATTACAGTTTAAGGTGTTTTCCCACATTTCAAAAATGGCCAAGGTAAGGTAAATATACCGGCCAATGGTCTAACGAAAATAAAAGCCACATTTCATCCAAACGGGCAATAAAAACGAGAACACATAAGGAAGAAGAGTTGTCCATGAGACAATAGCAAACACCAAAAAGATGACTTTTGTAACCACTGGAGAAAGATGTCATGGTTAACTGACAAGGACGCACGCGGCCTTAGTTCCTTCTATCCAGAAAGAGGGGGGCGGGGGGGCTCCCACGAGCTGCAGGCACTTCCCACACAGCAGCTCGCTGGGCCGGGGCCTCCAGGGCTGCTTCTGCCGGCTGCTGCCTTACACGCTCTCCCTTCTGCGGTGACCCTCACTCGCCGCCACCCTGGCTCCAGCTGTGCGGTGACAGCACCCTCCTCCCCTGGATCTACCCCGGCGCCTTCCCAAAGCCACAGGGAAGCAGCGACAGAAGGCCAAGCAGACCCCGTTGGGCCCAGGAACCTTCCCAGCCTCTATACAGCAGGACTCGTAACACTGGCCGCCTCTTCAGACCGCGAGCACCGAAGGGGACGCACAGGCGGAGCGGCAGGTTCGCCAGGACCTACGTGAAGGGGGCCACGGGGGCGCGACTCCGAGAAACGGACATCGGTCCGCAGCGCTACCTCCGCCAACAGAGCAGTCTTCGCAGGACATGAAGGTCTCCGTTCAAATCCACCCACTTTTCCCGACACAAAAATCAATCAACGTGGGCGTCCCATCTAAAAAGTACTCATTTTCCCTTTATTATTTCTCCCTCGCTGTATTCAGGGGAGGCGGGTAACTCAACAGCTCGGGTGCCGGGAAACGGCCCCCACTAGACGCGGAGGGGCCGCTAAGTGAAAAGCTGCGGAGGTGCCGAGCCAGGCAGAAGCTCTCGACCAGGAGCACCTTGAATGTTTCAGGAAAAGACAAGACAGGGAAGCTTCAGCAGCAGATGAAGGCTCCTATCTTTCTCCACTGGGCCAAGAGCAGAGAACGTGGGAAAACTCAAGTAAGCTGCTCAGGAGATCTGCTCACACAGGCAGGAAAAGACAGGAAGCAGGCCCCAGGAAGAGTCCAGAACCGCCCCACGCTCCGTGCACCCCGGGGCCCCTCCCCACAGGGGCAACGATCCCCATCAACCCGCCTGCGGCACAGAGGGAGTGACTCGGCCGGGCTACAGGGGCCTCCGCTTATGCTCTCCAGTCATCTCGACTGATCTCGTTCAAAATAAAAGCAAAGGCTTAACTATAACCAACCTGTCCTAACACACCTTCGAGTTCCCACTACCTGATACAGTTTGACTGAAAGCTCCTAAGTATGCCAGCTCTGGGCTAGCAGCTACGTAGAAACATGTCCCATTCTTTCTTTCTCTCTTTATTTTTAATCCTCACCCAAGGATATGTTTATTGATTTCAGAGAGAGAAACATCAATGTGAGAAACACTGATCGGTAGCCTCCTACACCACCCCGACGAGGGATCGAACTTGCAACCTTCTGCTGTATGGCACGCCGACCAAGCCACGCAGCCAGGGCAACACGTCCAATTCCTTAGCAACGCGTAGTATTTTCATCTCATCCGCAAAAGGAAAACCACATAACACAGCACGGCAAGAGAACTGATGCTCCTGACTCAGAAAACAGGAATTACGTAGCGCGGTTTCTGTCTGAACAGGAATTTCAGATGCCTCATACAATCACAGGTAAGAAAAGTACCCATAGAGTTAGCCCTGGCTGGGGGCTCGGTTGGCTGGAACATCCTCCTATACACCAAAGGTTTGCAGGTTCAATCCCCGGTCAGGGCGGTGATGGGAGGCAACTGATCAATGTTTCTCTTTCTTTCTTTCTCTCCCTTCCTCTCTCTAAAATCAATACATATATATAGAACTAAAAATGAAAGCTCTTGCCCTGAACGATGCTGCTCAGTGGGTTGAGCATCACCCCGCAAACCCAAAGGTCTCCAGTTCGATTCCCAGTCAGGGCCCAGGCCTGGGCTGCAGGCCAGGTTCCGGGCCGGGGGGCATACAAGAGGCAACCCATCAATGTTTCTCTCTCTTCCTCCTTTCTCCTCTCTCTAAAAATAAGTAAAACCTTTAAAAAAATGCAATCTAAGCAAGCCTGCCCATCTTTACTTTTGGAAATACTTAGTCTGTGAAAAATAAGTCTTTTTCAACTACCCGAAATTGAACCTTTTTAACTACCGTAACGGCATTCATCCATCCACTCACTCACTCACTCACTCACGGCCTCCCGCCCGCCCTGGGCGGCGTTTCCAAGTCCGTGGATGCAGGTGCAGACGCAGACACGGATGCGGATACAGACGCGGATGCAGCCAGACAGGCCAGCGGCACCCCCGCCCCGGCGAGGGCAGGAGTCTTCCCGCCGGACGCAGGCGCACACAGCCCGCCCGTACCTTTTGGAGAAAGGCACCTCGGAAGTCACAGTGATCTTGCTCTTGCTTCTCTCAATGGCCACAGCCCCTCCGCCAAGGTTCCCCGCTTTCCCGTTCACCTTGATTCTCTCCTGGAGGAACTGCTCCTGGAAGAATCATCACATCAGTCGGTGAGTGGCTAACTCGTTACCCCATCGCACCAGCAGAACATTTTATCTTTTATACTCCTCACGCTGAGCATTGGTTTTCCAAACGTCCGATCTTTTTTAAAAACGATGGCAAGTCTTTAGCTACCCACTGAGGGTCTGAAACCTAGGACCAGCCGGTGGGAAGCGGCACCATTCAGCCTCACTGACAGAGCCAACAGGAGACCAGACCCCAGCAGGAGCACACAAGGTCGGACGTGCCCCGAGGCGGAAAGCTTTGACTCGTGGGTCAAAGGTAGACGGGGTTCCCAGGGGCCGAGGCTACAAGCTTGGTACAGGGAACCGAAGCTGCAAATTCTGAACCCAAGGAGGGTAAAGCACTGTCCTCAGCACGAGTTACTCTCTCCTTGACCCCGTAAAAGCAGCAAAATCGTTCAGTGACCAAAACAGCCAAACGTCTGCTCCGCGGCCACGGGCAAGGCGCAGGAGGGGCAGCGGCCCAGGGGCCCAGGGGTGGCCTCTCAGTAGAGCCCTGCAGCAGCTGGGGCCGGTCCTTCACCTCCACGGGCTTCAGGAGTCTTTGTCCAAAAGGGAGAACTTCCTGGTTTTCCTTCTTTCTTTCTGAAAAGTCATTATTATTTTCTCCTTTCTGGTTTTCTACCAAAGCGATAGGAAGGCCCTTTCAGCTGCAAATTGCTATCACCCTGTACTTAACCTCTAATCTGCAACATACTGATGACGGGGTAAAGTGACTGGGTCAGAAATCTTCTGCACCTTAGACTCGTAAGTGATTCATGTTTTCTAGCCTCAGAAAACTTCTAGAAGAAAAAAAGACAACTGCATACAGGCAGGTGCAGGGGAAGGGAGGAGGGAATTATGGGTACGGCCACCAGACACACACTGGAAGGGGCCACGAAGGTTAGGAGGGAAAAGCAGCCCCAGAGAACGGCAAGTCACTGTCTGGAGAAAGAACCGCCCAAGGAGGGCCGTCTTAAACAGGACAGGGACACACGACGCCTGTCCACCAGGACAGGAAACCACGAACGATGGCTGAGCTCCGTTCTGTGTGATCCGCGGCCGTAGGCCAAGCTTTTCGGTTTTTTTATATGAAACTTATTCACGTTCCAATGATATTATTTTGGCAATAGCTGATGTTCTGCAGACGGGAGAATAAATGTAAATTTAGGAAGCTTCCGCCTAAGAAGTAGCCTGAATTCCTCAAGCGTGGTTATGGGAGAGGAAGAGCGAGACGCCAGAACCAAGACGCACGGTGCGAATGCGGCGGGGCTGCCCTTCCTAGGTTTGTGACAGAGGGGCATGTTGAGGAACGGGCCAGATACAGGAGCAAAACCTCAGGGCAGAGCGCATTCTGAAACAAAATGAAGTACGATCAAAACACCAAGCTCCCGCCACAAGTCAGCACGGGAGCCCTGTTGCCACCAAGGCTGGAGCTCTGCGTCCTCCGGGGCTTACGCTCAGACGCCCCGGAGCGCAAAGGCGCTGTGGCTCCGAGGAGGTCTGCCTGTCTCCTGGCAACTTTAAGGAAGGCTTTTGGACACTCACGGAGGGAGTTCCCTGGCACCGATGGGCTGCAGCCCCTCTTGTTCATTCCCTGCAAGGCTGTTACCCGCACACGAGGGCAAGGCCGGGGAACGAGACGCTAGACCCGCTCCAGAGTCCGACACGGGGCCTCAGCCCTGGAGCTGCCTAGGAGCCGGGAGCAGAAACGAGCTCCGGGGGGTCTCTCAGCACCATCCCCAAAGGGTCACAACTGTCCAAGTGGCACCAAGGGCACAACTTACAAAATTGGCAGCGTCCATGATTCCATCTTCTACGGGGTGGGTGCAGTCAAGGGTGAACTTCAAAACCTGCTTCTTTTTTTTGCCCCCCTTCGCCACAAGCTTTTTCTAAGAAAACATACAAACAGAGATGAAGGCACAACCAGCCCCCACCCACCCACAAAAAAAAATTACAACCACCAAAAACACCAGAGGTGGAGAAGTCCGTACAAACGCAAAACCCGCAGAGTCGCGCTCCTCCGCAAGGGTGCCAGGAGCCATCGCCCGCCCGGAACGGAGGATGCCCAGCACCCACGCTTCAGCCTCTTTGGGGGGGAAATCACCGACCCCTCGTGACCCACTTCCCTGCCTCCCCGATCTCAGCGGGCATGAAGGTCTGTCCGTTTACGAAGCACGATAAAACGAACTTGTCCTTTTATGTGCCATGAATTTTCCACAAACATTGACTTCGTTCCAAGATTTGGGCACAGGCACGCCAATGCCTTGCAGGTGTACCTACAACAACGTTAATCTAAAAGTCAATACCGGTCCTGACGCTGCAGATCTCCTCCGAGCGGCCCCAACGCCTACATCCCAGCCACGCTCATACCGCCCGACAAGGGCACGGCGAACCGAGGCCTCGGTTACACCTCCGCCTACAACGGCTGGCGTCCCGACTAAGCTGACCTGCGAGTTAGCCCTTCCAAGCCATCCGTGGGCGCATGCCCTGCAGGGTTCTAGCTCCTTCGTCCCCACAAACCCCGCCGCCGCTAGCAAAGGCTTTGAACAGCCTACTTCCCTGGAACTGCGCTCTACAAAGCTTCTGCAGAACCTAAAAAGGCCACACGAACGCACGTTCTCAATCCGCCGCCCCCCCCCCCGCTTTATGCTTCAAAGACCTTCACCTAAAACTTGCCCACTCACTGCGTCCACTTGGCAAACATTTAGCTACCGCAAAAGTCAGAATTTTTTTTGTTTGTTTGGTTTAAGACATCTCTTGCTAGCTTACCACCGAAGGGGCTGCTTTAAGATCTGCCCCCGGCAATACAGTGTCAGCAGGGGAAACAAGAACACCTGCCATCGCAGGGTCCAAGCAAAAGCCACGAACGCAGAGAAGCGCCGGGGGCCCGCCCGAGCAGCGTCGCCGAGCCGCCCGTGCTAACGGGCCGTCCCGGGAGAAGGGGGGGCGCGGCCCGCCTGCTCCGAGCAGCGCGGCAGGGAGAGCCCAGCCCTAACCCAGAGCGTCTCTACGGCCGCGCCCGGCACTAACTCCCTCCGAGGACGCCCCAGCGGTCCCCAAGCCCGGGACTCCCTCTGCGATCAGACCCCCTTGCGTGGACATTCCCATCGTCCCCGAGTCCCGGCCGCGGGGTTCCCGGACGCGCGACTCCCAGGGGGGGCAGCTCCCCTTCTCCCTCCCGCTCTCCGCGCAGGTTACCAGGCCCAGACCCCGGCTGCGTCCCGCCGGCCGGGCTCCCAGGGCCGCTGACGGGCCCAGGCCGCAGCGCCGGCACTCCAGCTCCCCGCTGGCCGCAGGCTGAAGGCCGAGCCCGAGCCCGAGCCGCGCTGCGGGGCTCCCTCGCGGGTCCCAGGCCGCGGCCTCCTGCACCCACAACGTGCGGAGCCCGGCGGCAGCCCTGCCCCGACTCGGCCGGCCTGCCAGCCCAGCCCCGGGCGGACGCTGCAGAACGCCGGCCGCGCGAGCCGCGCAGGAGCCGGGCCCACGAGGCCCACGTGCCGGCCCCGGAGCGGAGGCCTCACGCGGAGTCATACTGACCACGGGAGCCATGGCGGCCGCGGAGGCAGAAAGGGAGGTGCGCGCACCGCGCAGACGCAAAGAGGCCGCGGCGCGGCGGGCGCGGGGGGCCAGGCCGGACCGATCGCTCGGCCACGCCCCTCGCCGCCGACCCTGCACGCCGCTCCGCGCGATCGGGGAGCGATTGCTTTTCCCTGCGTGCAGAACCCTTCCTGTCGCCGGCACGGAGGTAGTAGAGGAAGGAAGGGGGCCGGGCGGCCGGGCTCACGGCGAGGGATCGGCGCGCGGGGGCCCGAGCGGACGAGCCCGAAGGGGAACGAAGGGCTACGCTCTCCGTCGGAAGGTCTTGGAGAGAAAGAGAAATTCACGGGCTCACAGACTACCAGCTGCCCGGAGGGGAGTCGAACCCACTCGCTCGGGGAGGAGCGGCCGGGCCTTGCTGCCCTGGGTCCTAATGCCCGACGGCACCGGCTTCCTGCGGTCCCTCTCTCTGTCGGGGTTAACTTCTCGCGGGATTTTTTTAAATATTATGTTTAATTATTGATCGCGGATTTTTCTCTATCGCGGGATTTTGCGGGACTGTATACGCATGTTGTTAAAGTTACGTAGGGTAAAGAGTGTAGAATACATGTAAGGCTCCTACTTCATGGGGGGGGCGGGTCTAGAACCTAACAGCCGCGACCCGGGAGGGAGCACTGGGAGCCGGCGGGCAGGCGCTGGGCCCCTCGGGCCTTAGTCAGGGACCCCCCGGCTGAGCCCGGCACAGTCCCAAAGGCAAGCCGCCGCCCGCGGACCCCCTCCCCGTGCCCAGCTCCGCCTGCGCTTCTCAGGCCGGCGGGGAGAGCGGACTCTCCGCTCACAGGCAGAGCCCTAGCCGGCGCGCCTCTGCCTGGGGCTGCCTTTCTCGCCAGCTGCCCGGAGACGCGGCTGCCGGCGGCGGTTCGCGGAGGAGCCAGGGCCTTCCCCAGGCCTGCCGTCCACTGGCTGTGACGAGGGGGAAAAGGTGTGAAAACAGTGAAGACGGTCTCGGTCAAACTCACGGCGGCTGGAGGGGAAGGGAAGGAGACCTGCGGACCGGCTCCGACGGGGACTGCGCACCCCGCCTTCGCTCTGTAGGGCCTGGGGTCGACTTCCAGGCGGCTGCTGCTGCGATTACGGGGGCTTCCCTAGGGGCCTCCCCGTATTTACACGCAGACGTTCCCAGCGGCCGCCCACGGCTCATCCGCGGGAGCGGGCGCTTCTTCCCGACGGACGGACGGACCGTAGGACTGGCCCTGCGCGTTGTCGATGGCCAGTGTAAGTCCTCGCAAAACGGATTACATCTTCCTCCGCTCCTGCTTGATGTGTGGAAATGCCTGCAGCCCTGCCCTGCTGGTGGCATAGACTCTGCGCCCCGAGACCTGTCTTTTTTATTTTATTTTTCCAACAATGACCTAATAATCGCTTTCTTTTAAAAACACCTTCCGCTGTGGAAGTGACATCGCTTTTGTTTAACAGCTGGACTGCGCCCCGCCAGCCCCGTCCACATGCACTGTACCCCCCCCCCCGCCCCCTTTCCCTGGCTGCAGCCCCCGCACCTCGGCGAAGCCCAGTCCCGGCTGCCGGTGGTCGGAGGAGACAGCGCGCTGCCTGGCCGGGCCCGGCCTCGGGCCTGCCGCGCCTGCTGCCCCCGGCTAGCTTCGTTCAATAGGGACCAGGGGGTCCAGGCCTGTCTGCTTCCTGCTTGTTCTCCTGTCGGCGTCACCCCCCCTTGCTGCATCTGAGCAGTGGCAGTCGGAACATTCCAGAAGCAGTAGTTGAATCCGGTTTTCACTCCAATACTCTGTTCCACTGAGACCCCGGCAGAGCAGCCCCTTCTAGGCGCTTCTGCACTTTAATAACAACACCCTAGGAATGGTGGCAGCTTCCCCCGCGGTTCTCATTGCACCCCTTCAGTGACCGAGTTCACTTGTCTTCATCCCTGCAAACGCGTGTGCTTTCTCCAGATACCACTCCTCACCCTGAGCAAGCCGTGGGGGCGCCTGCCCACCCTAAAACCCTCTCCTAAGTGACTATTTTATACCTCCGGCCACAATGCCAGGCGCTCCTCCCCGAGCCTTCCTCGCAGCTGACGCCTTCCATGGCTCTCTCTTCAAAAACACTGGCGCAATGCAGAGAGCTCACAGATGGTCCTGCCTCCTGCCTAAGCACCCAGCAGCACCTAGACCCCGCACTCTGCCTTCCCTCCTGTTACTGTGGAAGGTGTCCTGCCCCCATCTGAGGCCCTATTCTGTACACTTGTGCCACCTGGAGGAAATCACTCCCACAGCCCGCCCCTCCTGGGCATCGTCAGCGCAGCCTTTCTTCTGGACCATTCTTCACCATCCCGCATCTTAAAGAAGAAAAAGCCATCCCTAATCCCCAACATTTTCCTTGGATCATAACCCCTTTTCTCTGCATCTCCGCCCCGGACGGCACGGCTCCCAGGCTGAAGCCCTAACTCTGGGTGTGATGGTAGTAGGTGGGGCCTTTGGGAGGTGATTAGGTTGAGATGAGGCCCCCAAGGGTGCCCCCTGGTGGGATTGGTGCCCTTATAAAATAAAGAGACAAGGCCCGTCTCCCATGTGGGATAGAGCAGAAGTCTGCCTGCGGCTGCAGCAGAAGTGACTCCTCACCGGGCACCAGATCTGCTGGGGGCACGTTTTTGTATAGCAGCTCGACGACTGACTAGGGTAACAGTTCCCACCTCCCAAGGCTGTCGTCAGGGTTAAGGAGCAAAAGAACTTCGGCCCATAAACATGGGCCGTCGTTACTGCTGTTATCATGACGTGGAGCACAAAAGGAACCAGGGAGGACCCCTGAAAGGACAGGTCATTTCTGCCTAGAATTCACTTTATTTTATTCCCCCTACCAAACTCCTACACGTCCTTCAAAACCCAGCTCAATTTTTTAATCTATTTTTTCCTAACTGATTAGTAAGACTTTATTGAGCACCTTCTGCGGGTCAGGCTCTGGTCTGGACTCTTTGATTTCCAGAAGGGCAGGCTGGGGCGAGGGAGGGGGCTGTTTCCCAGAGCTCAGGGCCAGAGAAGGCAGATAAGTAAGGACCTAAGGATGAAGGGCGCGCTGGAGAAAATCATACTGGACAAACCAGTGCTCGCCAGGCCTGGGAAGGCAGAGGGGGCCCTGCAGGAAAAGCTCAGAGCCTGCCCCCACCCCAACCCACGCGGCTTGGGGGCTCCCGTGATGACGGCGGTGGGGTCTACTTATCTGGAGGCCTAGTGAGCACATTGCACTTCATGAAAGTGACCCCCATCCCTGGGAGGCCCGCCCGGTTTTGCCCAAGCTCCGAGGCTCCGAGGTCAATAACGCGGGCAAGAGTCCCTAACCAGCCAAAGGGAGGCCGGGGATCCCAAGCCCTCTCACGCCCTGTCGCCCGAACGGGGATGTCTGGGGGGGCGTGGCGTCTGCTGCTCTGTCGCCCCTAATTGGCGGTGGAGAACGTGGAGCCGCGCGGACTCACTTCTGTCGCGGCTGGAGTCCCGTGGGCACAGGCCCCTGCGCTCCTGCGACCACTCTGCCTTCCCGAGCGGAGCGGGGTCCTTCCTCGCTCTCCGAGCCTCGGACCCTGGCGCGGCGCCGTCCTTCGCAGCTGCGGCGTCCCTGCCTCCCCTCCTCCCGGACTGGGGAGGCCGCGGCCGCGGCCAGACCCCGCGGGCTGAGCGGCGGTCCTGGCTTTCGCGCGAGGCAGCGGCCAGGCTGAAGCCGGTGGACCGGGGCACCTCGGAAGGGCTGTCGCCAGCACGTCACTCAGAGGACACCGGGAAGGGAAACTCCTGGGGCGGGAGAGGTGGCGGCAGTGGGAGGCTGGGCGTTGGGTGGGAAGCCGTGCCGGGTCCAGCGGCCTGGCTTTCAGGGCCGCCGCGGGGGTGCGGGCGAGGCTGGGAGCGCGGGCACCGCCCGGCCCCTCCGCACGCCTCGCCGCCCGTTCTCCCTTCGCCCTGCGCTCCAAGACCCGGGCCCTTGCTGCGCCGCCGCCGTCCTGCGCAGTCCCCACCGACGTCGGAGCTGTCTTCGCGCCCCTGGAGGGCCCAGGCGCCCTGGACGCCGCGAGCGGCCACCGATCGTGTGCCCGCTGTGCCACGCGCAGTAGGAGCACCCGCGCCCGCCCGACTGCTTGCACCGCTTCTCGCGGCCGCCTGGCCTGCCCGCTGTGCCAGTGAGACCCCTCCGCGGGAAGGGAGCCTGGCCCTGCCCCGCGAGGACCTGGGTGCGGGGACAGGAGGCTCTGACTCCCATCACAAGCGGTGCGGAAGGCCGCCCCCAGCCCAGCCCGAACCTCTCCGCTGGAGGAGGCACGGACTCCCGCCCATCTCGCTGGTCAGGTGAACCGAGGCCTGGGCCTCCCACAGAAACTCAGGGGTCAAGGGCGGGGCTCGAGCGCCTGTCCTGGGGGGACTTACTGCCGCTACAGGATGATCCAGATCTCAACACTGCATCAGGATACTCCCAGTCACTCACTTGGGGGTCCCTGAAATCTTCGGTCAACCCAAGCAGGTGATGCTGGCTCCAGTTACCCAGCGTGGCCCCAGTAAATCTCCCTAAAGCAATGAGAGGGGTTTGAGGGCAGGCTTCCGCGTCGTGACCCCAGGTCACAACCCCCTGACCTCCCAGGACTTGCCCAGGACTGGGTCAGAATGAGCAGTGGTGGAGATATTTGTAGCAGATGCCAGCCTGCTGGGTACCCCACCTCCTGCCCTATTTCTAGTGCCAGCCTGGAAGGGGGGTGGGAATAGGGGAGAGAACGGGTATCTAGATCAGGGCTGCGGTCCCCGCCCCCACGCTTGCTGGGAGCCAACCTACAGGGGGCACGCCTCCGTGCTGAGGTTATTTTCTCAAGAACCCAAAAATCATGACTAGGAACTCGTTTAAATCCTGGCACGTGGAACGCTTGGTCCTCCAACTTAGTACCTGCCACCTGGTAGCCTGTCTATAGGCACTTGTTACCCAGTCAGCTGGGGACAGTCAATCGAGTAGCTGTGGTCCCCGCAAGGTTTCCCTGGGACTAAACCTCTTGTGGACTGCCACTCCTCGGTTTATGTGGGTCGCCCCATGTCTTTCCACGGGACAACACTGCTGGGGTCTGCACTGCTATGCAGGGGACTGTTTGCACTGAAAACACAAATTGGGTTTCCCTCTCAGCTAAGTAACTGGTTACAGGTGGAGCCCAGAAACCTTCAACAATATCCCGAAAACCTGGGTAAGCCTGGTTCCTAGGCAATGATCACCATGCCAACTAGGCCAACCCGGAGGCCAACCTGCGGGTTGCACAGCCACACCCACTCCCTCCGGGCTGAGTCCCCCGAGGCGTGCTGGGGGCCAACCCACGGGGGTGGGGGGCGGGGGGCGCACAACCACTGCCTCAGTCAATGCGGGCTACAGCGCATGCCCTGGACTCAGCCCTGGGTCCGGCCTGCACAAGCGAACTGGCAAGCCCCCCCCTCTTCCCCCTCCCGGCTGAATCTGGCCTCCAGTCGGCCAGGTGGGCACTGCCCTTTGGTTACTATTGGTGGTAACAAGAGGAGGGCTACACACGTTTTTGTTGTAGGTAAAACATTGTGCAAATGCAGGTTCTGCCCTCCCCTCAACCCCCTGTAGGGCCTCTCCAAGCCCATCCAGGGTGCCTGCCCCATACAGAACCTCCTGCCTGCTCCCTGAGCCCTGGGGTTCTCATCTGTAAACTGGGTCTGTTAGAGGCAGGATAACCCCAGGCTGGTACGAGCACGCTCAGTGACGCGCGGAGACCGCCGGTTCCGCAGGGGCGGTTGTCGCGCTCAGGCTCCCGCCGGGCTGGCAGGACGCCGAGACCACATACTTCTGCAACACGTGCGGGCAGCCATGTGCGCGCGCTGCCGTGAGGGGACGCACCAACACGCATGTTTGCGCGCCACACATCGTGGCCCTGGGCCAGCGCGGCCGTGCCCCAGAACTGCAGTGAGCGCGGCGTGTCCCGGAGGACAGGCACTGCCTCGGCCCTCACTGCCGCCCCCTCCGAAGCGCTGCACACCGAGCCCGGCACCACGTTCTCCACTGACAAGAAGTCACTGCTGTGCATCCGCTGCTTCCAGGACATGCAGGGGTCGGTCGAAGGAGCTGGAGACCAGGGGACTGGGGGTGGAGGGGGGAGCACTGAGCCGGGCTCTGCTGTGGGGTCCCCGCAGGGAGAGCCCGGCCCACTGCGTGGACCTCGAGTCGGCCTGCGTGCAGGACTCCGAGCGGCTGGTGAGCGCGGGGGTGCCCTGCCCGCTGGCCGAGGCAGGGCTAGGGACACATGCACCGGCCAGGCTGAAGCTGCCTTGTCCCCAGGCTGTGAAGGCCCTGCAGATGGCCACGTGGGAGGCCATCCCGCAGCTGCAGGCAATGGTGGAGGAGGTGCAGCGTGGCGCAGCGGAGGGGGAAGCCGCCATCCACTCCCTGTTCAGCATGGAGGCCAGGACAGCCCCGGGCTAAGCGTCCTCATCAGCCCCGACCAGGTGTCCGCAACAGCAGACACGCCCCCCAGAGCCCTGTGGGGTTCCCGGGGTAGCAGGGCGGCAGGCTTTCAGGTTCACCACAGCTGCCAGGTAGTCCCCACAGGGAAGCCAGGGCCTCCCAAGCAGGTGCTGGTGGTGGGGTCAGTCAGTCAGGGAAGACGTCCCCGAGGTGACATTTAAGGTGAGGGCCCTGGGGCTCGCAGGCAGTGGGACGCAGGAAGGAGGGTCTCCGGCCCAGGTAGCCAGCTGGCAGGTTGGAGAGGGGGTCGGAAACAGGTGTGGCTGGGGCCCAGGGTCGGGTGCGAGTGCCCGGCCCGTCCCCCCTCCCAGGACAAACTGGCGGGGAGGAGGGCGCTGCCGCTGCAGGCTGCGCACAGGTGCGTGGGGGTAGCGTCCCCGCCGCTGCCTGTTGGGTTCCATCCACCTGGCTCACAGCCTGGGTCTAGTCCTGGCCGCTCCCTCGGCCCCTGCGGTGACGTAGCTGCAGGGCCACAGGCATCACAGGTGTCTCTGCAGCGCCTGCAGGCCAAGATGCAGAGCCTGAAGGGCCAGGCCTGGGAGTGGCACCGAGACATCACCGAGCACCACTTGCTCATCCAGGCCAAGATCACGGGGACGTTCTTCACAAGGCCCTGCAGGCAGACGTGCAGATTGCCTCGGAGGACGCTTCCGTGGAGGGTATGGGAGCTCTTCCAGGAGGCAGCCCCTGCGAGGACCCACCTCCCCTGCGGGCCCCCATCAGCATACACACGGGCTTCCCTGAGACAGGAAGGGGGAGAAAGAGGACATTGGCCAGCACCCCAGGAGGCCTGGTGGGGCGGCTCTGGAACCTGGGTCTTTGCTGCCTGGAACCACGGGGACGGGTTGGGGTGCCGCAGAGCTTGAGTTGCTGGAGGACAGAAGTCCCACCCATGGAAATTCCAACTCATGTCACAGGTGACCTTCAACTTACTTTCTCTTTCAGATGTGGGAGGAGTCCTACCAGCCGGCGGCTAACGAGCGGATTTCTGAAGGTCCTGGGCAGCGGCTGCTGTGTGCACCCCGTTCCGGAGCTCGCCCACGTGCCAGTGCGGATGGGAACGCAGGTGCTCACTAACCAGATACAAAAACCCCCTGCTTTCCCCTTAGCCCTTGACTTGGCCTCACCTGCTAACCGGCCTGAAAACGATGCACCCGAGGTCAGAATTCGGTGAGTAGAATGCCCTCTCACCTCTCACCTTGCTCTTTAATTAAAGAGGTAATGATGGGGAAAGTTGAGCTATTTCGATGGCGGGAGGCTGGAGAGCAGGAATCTGAAGCCAGTGAGACGCAACGCAGCCCAGCTGGAGCAGGGGAAGGCCCACCCGGCCACCATCACCAGCCACATCACACCCCACACCTGCTCCATTGCCAAGGTGAAGGAGCGGCTGGAGCCCAGGTGAGACAGGGCGCCCCAGGGGAGCCAAGACACCCTGGGAAGGGCCCCTTTGGGAAGTCAGTGGGCCAATCAGGGCGCGTGGGTGGCCAGGGCCTTGACATCTGCAGACACGGAAGGAGCGGCTGCCGGGTTTCTGCTTCTAGGCGCGCGGCTGCCACCTCTCGTCCTCAGGAGCAGGTCAGAGCAGAAGACAGGCTCACGTCCAGCTGCCCCTCGCGGGCTCTCTGCTGTGATGTCTCGCGGGCACCTCCCAGCCCACGGTGGCCAGCAGAACTTGACTTCCTCCCCATGGCCCGTTACTCCGGGCCCCCCTCACTAAATGCCATCACGGTCTCCTGGGGGCTCCAGCAGAAAGCCTGGGAAAGCCCTGGGTTCCTTTCTCCTCCTGCCCCAGGCCCAACCCCGCCCGAGTCCCGTTCACTCGCCTGTCCCAATCCACTTGCTCTGTCCCTACTGTCCCCAACCCAAGCCACCACTGTCACACACACCCCTGCCCTCCAGTGTGCCACACGGCCCGTCACGCCAAGCCCGACAGTGCTCTCAGGCCCCTCCCTGCCCCCTCTGGCCACATCTGCCCCCCGCTCACCCACGCCGGACACAGCGGCCTTTCTGTGCCCAAGAAGCTGGACTGGTCCCCACTCCCCAGCCTCTGGTGGAACTCTGGTCTCAGACGGTCCCCTGGACCCTCGTCACTCAGGTCTCAGCTCGAATGTCGACAGCGAGGCCTTCCCAAACTGCCCTGTCTCCACTCCCCGCCACCCCCCGCACGCTGGCCCTGCTGACCCTGCTCCCCAATCTCGGCACATCCCCCCGCCCCAGAATGTGGCTTCCTGCCCACGCATGCCACAGCCCCGCCCTCAGGAAACAATGCTCAGGACCAAAGTCCTGGGCGGGCTCGTGAGTTTTTGCTGCAGCTTTCGTGCAGAGTGCACTTCAGACCTGCGGCGGGCGGGCTCCGCTGCCACCCCCGATTCCCGGGTTGCTCCACGTGCGCAGGTCCCAGGCCCCCACGGACGGCGAGTCAGAGCAGCTGTAGAACATGTGTGACGACGGCACAGATGACGAGACCCAGGCCAGGTAAAGCGAGTCTCTCCACCAGGGGCAGGCGGATGGTTCCCTCCAGGGACAGGTGCGGGCACCAAAGGCAGACCCGGTTTCCTGTCCCTTCCGGTCCCCTCCGCCGCCTCAGCGGGGCCTCCATTTGTAAAATACAGGGTCAGAGAGGTTTGTAATGTGGACAGCGACTTCAAACAGTGGCTCACAGACGACCAAGATGACCTTGATGGACGTGGCACAAGTTCCTAACGGCAGATGCAGAGAGGCTGCCCGCACCTGGCACCACGAGAGCCGCCGGCACGCAGCCCAGCCCCTGGCACTGAGGTCACGCAGCTCAAACCCACTTCTGTAAGAAAGATGACTGCGCTCGGTCCCTGTGAGAGACCATAACTATCCACCGGATCCACGGTGTTTGCCAGATACTTGCCAGAGAGAGGAAAGAATGTGCAGCCACAGACACGTCACCGTCACGGCGGGGCTTGCCGGGAAATGTGCTGCGTGGGGCGGAGAGCGGGCTGTCGGGTCAGCGCGGCTGGAGCCGGGGGGCTGAGAGGTCGTGGGCAGGTCTGCTGCTGTGGTTGGTGACGGGGCATAAAGCACCCGCCACCCCCAGGCACCGTGTTTAGCTCAGATGTGTCGGGGGCGCGTGACCTCAAAGCCCCTGCTGAGACCGCCCCAGTCACTGCTGTCTGGGCAGCCGAAAACCCTCAGGATGAAGTAACAGCCCTTTAGGAGACCCTCCAGTTCTGGCTCTGACGACATGGCCACCCGGTGCCTTCCAGAAGGGCCTCCCGTTCCACAAGCCTTGGCCCAAGTGGTTTCAGAGCCGGTCCCCATCGCAGCTCCTCCGCCCCCTCTCCCGGCTGCGCTGTGGTCACGCCCCTGTGCTCGCCTCCTGGTGACGATTAAGGCGGCGTGGGCAGCAGCTTTTCTCCAGGAGGTCCCCATCCCTACGTAGTGCCCTTGGTGCCAGTGGAACTTGATACTTTTCAAAAAGGAAAATTAACCTATGTGACCTAAAATTCAGTTTTGGAGGCAAAAAGATGCCAAGAGAGACGCATTTCACGCAAACATCCGACCGAACTCAGTGGTTCAGACAGCGCATGGCTTCTCCACACCGGCTGGGCTCTCATCAAGGCGATCACGTCCCGTGCACACGCCCGACACCCCGGGCCGGCCGTTCAGGTCCCTGACGTCCCCACGCCAAAGCACCCCGAGCTTCCACGGGAGCCTCCGGGGTGGGAGCAGCCAGCCTTACAGTCTTAGAGGGAGGGATCCAGAGCTGAATCGAGGAGGAAAATGCACTTGGTTTACGCTGTAGGCTCTGGACGGTTCTCAGCCGGAAGCCACGCGACCTGAGCGCCTCTACGCCTCACACAATCACAGTACCATGGCTTGTAGTGACGTCAAGTATAGTTTTATTTCAGGTTTGGAAAGAGTATCAGTATTTGTGAAAGAAAGCCCAATTTAAAATATCTGAATAAACATTTCTGCATGTAAAAAGAAGAGAATAATTACTCCATGAGGTTCCTCTCCTAGCTATGGACGGCTTCCCAAGAGCAAGCGTCTGTCAGGCCCAGGCCTGGCACCCCCTCCACCCCAAGCTTGCAGAGCGGGGTGCAGAGGGCAAGCCCCCCACCACGCGGGCGGTGCCAAGGTCGCCGACAGAAGCAGAAACGGTGCGAGGCGGCAGCGATCTAAGGCAGTAAGAATGTGCAGAGAAGGGGCAGTGGGTTACTGTACCTGGGACGGGGGGGCTGCTATCGGAGCGAGCTGTGGGGGAGACCTCGCTGAGCCTCATCTATTGACACAACGTACTCATTTAGGAAGATTTCCCCATCGTGGCAGCATCCAGAGGGTTAACGCATGGGAGGGGTGATCAAGTTTACCCTGAGGCCCCAGAGGCAGCGCACACCAGCGCGGGGTCGTGGGGGGGGGGGGTGCCTTCTGCTGTCCGCGGGGCGCGCCCCCCACCCTCTGCTGTGAACAGCCGTTCTCGGCCTGCCTGCAGATCCCTGTAAAACGTGTCCCTTTTATGCCGCTTCAGGTAACTTTGTCCTGCGCGGTGCCTGTGTTCCCCTTAAGAATCTGCACTTTAAAACCTGCACTAGAAAAAGAAATCTCCTGACAGTTTTTTAATTTGAGGGAACTGGAAACACAGCTTTTGCTCAAAAAGCTCTCGGGGATACCCAGAAAGCTTGCACCCCGTTAACCTGGTTTTCTGTCCTGCACGCCGTCACTGCTAAATTTATACGGTTAAAAAAAATCTGAAGTCTCAGTACCAGGCCGAAGTCAATTACCTGCCAAACCCTGTCCCTAAGCAGTTCATCTTTTACCCGCCAGTGCGTGCTGACGTCCGCAGGGGAGTGTTCCTCCTGAGGAACCAGTGGCCCGGGGCTCCCATGGGGGCCTCCGCAGTCTGACTACACGACCCCCCGGAGGGCCGCCAGTCGGGTCTCTCTGGTCCGCACGCCAGCAAGTGTCACACCAGCAAACCATGAACCCGCACGCTCTTTGGTATACAGAATAACAGAATTAATGAGGCCATGAAATCTAGAAATTAATAGCATTTTGAGTTGGTAAAATGCTCTTCTGAACACACATTTCCGGTGTCTGGCACAGCTAACCGTACGAATGTCCATTTTTGTGTAACTCTGACCCAGGGCGGATTCCATTAGTGTCACCTCTCGTTTAAGTACTAAAACCGTCCGACGCTGCTCTCAAGTCTTCACAACGCCCCTGTGAGGTAGGTGGTATTGACCCCATTCTGCGGATGGGGAGGTCTAGGCACAGAAAGGTAGGCGGCTCCTCGGAAGCCGCGTGGCATGGCGTGGCGTGGCGTGGTGTGGCGTGGCGGCAGGGCTGCGCTCCAGCCGGGGCTCCGCTGCCTTCACGTCCCCGCGTCCCGGCGCCACCGCAGAACTGCTCGGAAGGATCGCATGCTGAGACCAAGTTCCTGTCCAGTCCGGAATTCAACAAGGGTCTTTGAAGTTTAAATGTCTGACTCATAAAGCCAACCACTCTCCCTGAACTTGAAGAACAAAAATACGGCTAAATCTCAGTTGGGATTAGCTGCTCTGTTTGACCTCCATGAGTCGCCTTGAATTTTGTGAGTGTGTGCGCTCTCAAACCCCTCTGGAAGACAGTTTGAAATGGCATTAGGGATGAAGGGATTTTGAGAACAGAACATAGAAATCAATAGTTAATAGGTTTAAATCAAAACACAAAACTCTACACTATGGCAAAATAAGAAAGAAAAAAGAAAGAATAAACAGAAAGCAGTATTTCTCAGCGTTTAACAATGCCCCGCACAGAGCAGGCGCTCAGTAAGCATTTCTTGGACAAGGGACCATGGCACGTCTGTCACTGGTAACGGCCCCACGTGGGAGAAGGGCAGGAGCCAGGAGCCCGGAAGCCACAGGGGCCTGCTCCCTGGTGACACAAAGCCGCTCAGCCACATCCGTCCACGTGTCGATGCTTCCTTTCTGCCAAATAAAAGGCGGGGCTGTAAGCCCCGAGTCCCCTTGAGTTCATACTGTTGTCTATAAAAACTAGATCTGTGAGTATGATTAAGAATATGAAGAGCCAAGTGCCTGATGAGGAAGTGTCTTTAAAACTGTGTGGATGCTCGTGCACTAAGGACAGAAATAAGGAGGTCGAAGCTGTGCTGTTTTCGGTTAAAGTCAAGATTTTCGGTGTATTTCTAACTCTAAAATGCGGGGGTGCCCACATACCCCTTCCGGCCGGAGCAGCCTCCTTCGGAGTAGCATGCCTGCCTCTCCCACGGGGCGCCGGCTCCAGCCGACATGCACGGTGGCCTCGCAGGGCAGCCTGCGGCCCGGGGGGCCCGCTGAGTATTGCTGTTATTTGCCCCTCGTCCGACCGTCTTTGCTCCACGCCCCGCCTGGATTCAGCCCAGGAGCAGGCTGCTCCGGGAAGGTGGGGGGAGGGGCGGCCCTTGGGTCCGAAGGCCTTCTGACCTCTTGGTCTTGAGGATATTCCAGAAAAAGAGGTGGTGACGCAGACAATGACTGAGAGACCCCATTCTGCAGCGAGGCGGACCAGAGGCCGGCGGTCCTGGGCCGCACGGGCGGGAGCCCCCCCGCCGCCGGCACGTCATAGCTCCATCTTGACCCCCTTTATAAAAGGCAGGCCTGTGGGCACCCGCTTCTTATACTCCAGGTACTCCTCTCCGAAAAAGTGGATGAGCGAGATCTCCTCCTCCTCCGTGCGGTCGCGGAAGAAGCGCCACACGGTGAGGGCGTAGCCCACGCCGCAGATGGGGTTGCACAGCATCACCTGGCGGGGACAGAGGGCGGGCAGGGTCAGAGGGGCCGCCTCCGGGCCCTGGCGCAGCACCTGCCCCGCCAGCACTCACAGGGGACTGCCCGCCCCGGGCCTGAGAGGCTCCCCAGACACGCACTACGGCTAGGGTCCCGGAGGGCCGCGGCCGGGCGCCGTGAAGGGAAACCGCAGCGTCACGTTCCCGAGGAACCAAACGCTCGGCGCAGGTTCTCTCCCACACACGGCCTGCCGGTCCTCGCACCTGAAGGCCATCTCAGACACTACAAGGGAAGATCAGCCTCTTGGATTTCAACCCCCAGGTCAGGGTGAGAGCAACTCCCCGTCCAGCCCCAGCGCGTGAATCCCCGTTCACGTGGCGCCCCCACCTCCCAGCAGCGCGCCCAGCCCCTCGCCTTCCTGTCCTGGCCACGGCGCCCTCACAGGCTGCCTCCCGCAGCTCAGCCGCCTGGCCCCCCGCTTCTGGCCCTGGAGCCGCCCTCCCTGTGTCCCTGACACGCTGCGGCCTCATCGAGCTTCCAGAACCGCTTCAGCCATCCAATCACTGCCATGCTCGGAGAGCTCCCAGGCCGAGCCCACCTCCTCGGCCTGGTGAGAACGCAGGCGGCCCCTGAGCCTGCTTGGCCCAGGCCCCGCCGCACCCCTGCCTAGGTCTGCCCGGACTGCCTCTCACCCCCAGACCCGGGTAGCTTTTCCGCTTTTGGGAACATGTGCCCACTGAGCCACTGGCAAAGAGTCTTCCCAGGCCAAGAGCTCCCCCAGC
Organism: Furipterus horrens; assembly: GCF_987537825.1. Taxonomy (NCBI): domain Eukaryota; kingdom Metazoa; phylum Chordata; class Mammalia; order Chiroptera; family Furipteridae; genus Furipterus; species Furipterus horrens. The sequence continues at coordinate 3,050,930 of NW_028327173.1, forward strand.
TCTCAGGGAGCCTCTGGGCTGCTGGGGAACCCACTAACCACCCCCAGCCACTCTGCTGACCCATCCGATGGGTGTCTTCCCCAAGTGGGTGACCTCCACCAAGAGGACCAGGCATACGCCTTCGACTTCCTATTCTCATCACTGTGGACCTACCAAGCGCTGCTTTCTGTTCCCAGAACCGCTCAGCCCTTCACAACCAATAAACCGGCCAACCCCAGAGCAAACCCGGGTGCTGCTGATGCTGTCCCACGCAACTCGTGAGGACAGGGAGGCCCGCCACTAGGCATTAAAGCCGGCACTGGCTCCCAGCGCCACAGACCGTGTGGCCTCTTGGCATGACCTAGAGTGGGGTTTCCTAATCGCCGGCCACGAGCCGTGGCTGAGGCACAGAATCAGCCCATGCGTCACAAACAGCGTGAAACGTAATAAGGCAGAAAACAAAGGGCAAGTGTTGTCCTGGGAAAGGCCTGCTCCGTTTTTTCACACACGTGTAGGGTCACAGTGTAAAAAGGTCTAGGATCAAAGAAGCATAAAAACCTCTTTAGCCCTTGGGTTTATAGCTAGCATTCATGGCAGTTCCGTGTTGCAGCTATAATCGATTTCTTCCCAGGGAATATGACTGCTAATGGGAGAGTCTTAAGTTTCAGGAACACAAGTTGTAGAACGAATGCTATGCCCTGGCCAGGTGGCCCACTTGGCTGGAGCATCGTCCTGTGCACCAAAAGGCTGAGGGTTCAATCCCCCAGTCAGGGCACACACCTAGGTCGCAGGTTCGGTCCCTGGTCAGGGTATGTACAGGATGCAGCTGATCGATGCTTTCCTCTCATATCCAAGTTTCTCTCTCCCCCCCTCCCTTCCTCTCTCGCTCTAAGATCAATGAAGGCACGTCCTTGGGTAAGAGCGTAAATAAATAAATACGTAAACAAATAAGGGCTGTGCAGTAGCCGCTGGGGTCCACCAGAGTCCCCACGGATCATGTGCTGCGCTGGAACGCCTGGGGCCCAGACTGGATATTCTCCATGAGGTGGTGAGTTTCCTGAACTCTATCCGTGTTCTCTGGCCAAGTCCTCCTGGGAACCAAGAAAACTGATTCAAGAGACAACGGACAAGAAACAAAGCTCACTCTGCAGCCTGAGACAGAACAAACCTCCACAGGTCACATTAAACCGAACACATGACCCTGGCCTCATCAATAGCAGCTTCTAATGAAAGTAAGTGGCAGCCCCATCTCTGTCCGCACCCCACTGGGGTGCTTTGGATCCAAGCGAAAGAGGCAGAGAACGGGCTCAGCAGATGGGGTACCAGCACCGAGACTCGCCAAAAGCTCACGCATTTAGGATGCCCATATTTCAAGGACAGGGTAAAAAACATTAAGGACTAAATCAGTTCTTCTGACTTTTATTTAGTTATCCCTTGAACCGTGACAGGGAGCAGATGGACCTACTGAAAGAGGACCAACGACCGTGTGAATACACTGAAACCCACTGAATGGCACACTTTGAAACGGTGAATTTTATGATATGTGAATTACATATCAATTAAAGAAATATTTTAGTAAAATGTGAAGACCAGCATCACATCTGATACTATACCTGAGTTCCGATGCTCCAGTAAAACCACCCCACGTAGGAGGGATGCCGGAACCAAGCGTACACTCCGCTGGTCACCAGAGTGTGGGTTTCTGATTTTTCGTTCTGCACCACATGGTTGAAGTTGGAACCCGCTGTGAACATCGCCGCTTTCCTCAGACATTCTCCAAAGACGACCATGAGCAGGCCCGTGGCACTCAGCCAGGTGACCTGCTTCAGTTCTGCAGGAGACAAGGTGACAAGTAGGACATGGAGACACTGGGCTGTCGGGTCCCCCCTTCGAATGGTTAAAATCAACCTACTTTCCAAAGATAGGAATGGTGGAGACACACTAGTGGGCAACTGGCATTTGTCAGCCCATCACATTAAAATTTAAGTGTAAGCAAAACATATCCCCTAAGCTGTGCTGTTCATCTGTTTCGAGTGCCACCGGCCCAATTAGAGCATCCTGGCAAAGAGCTGATGGGCTCTCGGTCCACGCTGCCCTGCCACAGGCTCCCGGCCGTCCCTTGGGGACAAGGACAGCTAAGAGAAACAGAGAAGGACCCAGTGCTTCCCGCCCTGGCCATTTACTGACTCCTGAAAACTACATACATTTTGTTGAATCTCCTGTGGGAAGTTCAAGTTGAGAGCAGGTGCCTGTTGCAGAGGCTTTTGCTAGTAAAACCTTCGTATGAAATTCCTCAAGTCACACAAAATGACTAGATCCAAATCTCCCCCGACTGTAAAACTCGGACTATAGTTATCAAAGGCAGGGGCTTCAGCCCCAGCTGGCGTGGCTCAGTGGATTGAGTGCCGGTCTGTGAACCAAAGGGTCGCCAGTTCGATTCCCAGTCAGGGCTCATGCCTGGGTTGCAGGCCGGGTCCCCAGTGGGGCCAGGTGAGAGGCAACCACACGGTGATGTTTCCCTCCCTCTTTCTCCCTCCCTGCCCCTCTCTCTAAAAATAAATAAGTAAAATCTTAAAAGAAATAAAAGGAAGGGACGTCATATCCCAGGGTGCAGTACATTATGCAAGGCCTAAAGCAAAAGGTCAGTGTGTCCTAGATTCAAACTCCAGAGACAGAATGCACCACTCTGTCCCCTATAAAGAGCTTAGGGAGGAGGCAGGTCTAGGAAATCGCTTGGGGAGATTAAAGCTGACAGATGGGCCCACGTCACTGCCACCAAGCCCGCGTGGAAGCCACCCAGAGGGGACAGCGGGCACACTGACCTGGCCAGAAGATGTTTTCAAGTGTGAACTCTATCCAGGAAGAGAGCGCGGCTACGGTGTATTCCAGGCTGTGATTGAGGAGAAAGGAGTCCAAGGACAGGCTTTTGGGGTTATTGACGGCGGTGACTAAGTATTCCGAATAGTGGAACAAGGACAGCGAGCACATGTACCTATTTGAAACAAAAAGAAGGAGAGGTTAAATGTGAACTTTTGGGGTACGAAATTAAAGGGGGGGTACGTTAGGGTAAGGGAACAGCCATAAGTCCAAGTACAGACCTGGGTCTGTGAAACGGTCCCTGAACCCTATGGTGAGGCCCCATCATCACCTTGTCTGAGAGCGGACCTCAGGCTCCCGTGATACCCCCTCAGGTTTGCAGAAGTGAGGTTTTAAAAGGACAGCCCTTCTGAATGTCATGGGCAGAAAGCAAACAAGGGTTACGAAGGCCCTGTGGGCCCTGCAGGCTTCCTAAAATGACACCACACACAGTAAAGCACCAATGTGGGGAACCGGAAAATATAGTAGTGCGTATGTTGAATACAAAAGTTTAAAAAACTGAAATAGTTCCAGCAACAAAGAATCCGACGGCTCCGTGTTGATAATGGGAGATAAACCTATTTACCTCGAAGCCACTGGTTCCTATCCCGGTCAGGGACTAGAAGGCTCCAGGCACTGAAATCAGAGTGTCGGGGAAACCCTACACTGGCCGTGGGGGACACACTAGACATGACCTCCTAGAAATGAGAGATGGAAGACGAGCCAGGGCCTGGACGTCCCAGCAGCTGCGGCTGCCAGGGAGGGTGCCCGAGACTTGCTCTGCCTGCACCGGAAGCGGCCCCTGGGCACAAGTGCTCGCGGACCAGGACGCGGGAATCTAGGGGAAGACAGACGCCTCGTTCCCACGGAGCCCTGAACAGCCTCGGCCAGCCAGGGGTGGTGAGACATGGGAACGGTGCGAGGCCACCACCCCCGCTCCGATGGGCCCACCCTAGCCTCAAACCCGCTGCTCCCCAAGTCCTTCTTACCAGCCAAAGTGATTCCAAGAAGACTGGCTAAAACTTAGCAGCACCCCGCAGCCGAACACGAAGCCCAGAAAGCAAGCTCGGATGGCTATCTAAAAGAGACCCAAAAGAAGTTGTCACCTGGCTGTTTCGGGGCACACGCATCCTACTTCCTGGGATGAGCAGGCCGCTGCCAGCGCTGGCGCCCACCACTCTGCCTCTGTGGCCTCGGGCAGGTTACTAACCTCCTGGACCTCGGCTTCCCCGTCTGCACGACGGCGACAATAATCGTACCTACCTTTTGGCGCACCCTTGACGTTACCCACGGAGAGCGCTTCAGAGCAAACGCTACAGAAGCGTTAGCTGCCGTGATCAGTTAGTGCTGCCACTCTTACTCAGGGCTGTGGGTGACCTGCGTGGAGCTAACTGACTGGCAGGACTCTCCCAAGTCCCCGCAGCGACCCCGGTCCCAGCACCCGGAGACTCTAGCGCCCGGCGCCCTCCACGTGACTGCGGGACCTCTGACCTCGGACTTGACAGCAGGCAGGTCTCCGCGCCTTCGATTACATAAAAGAGCCCGTGGGCTCGCTCCTTCCTCACCCCACGCGCGTCCGCCGCGGCTACGGAGCCGCACCGACTGCCACTCTGCAGCCGCTCCGCCGCGTGGAGGGGCGCGGGCCCCACGCCCCCGAGCCGGGCGAGGCGCGATCGCTCCTGCCGCCCGAGCTCGCGGGCACAGGCCACGCCGGGAGAAGGAGCCCCTCTCCCGGCCGAACCCGACCCGGACCCGGGGGGGTTGCCCGCGCGCCGCGCCCGCCCCCCGTCCGACGCCGGCCCGCACCTGGTAGCGCGGCGGCCGGTAGAGCAGCAGCAGCAGCGCGTTGAGCCCGGCGACGTAGAGCGCCAGCCCGGTGCGGCCCTGCAGGCCGGCGCGCGTGAGCAGAGGCAGCGCGAGCACGGACGCACCCAGCAGGAAGGTGGCGAGGCTGAGCCGCGCCTCGGAGCCCGGCGGAGCCCGCGCCGCGCAGCCCGCCATGGCGCAGGGCGGCGGACGAGCGGGCGACGGCGCCGTCTGTAGCCCCGGGAAACCCGCCCGCCGCGCCTGCGCACTGCGCCGCCGCCGCCGGTGGGGATGGAGCTGCGAGAGCTGCGCTCCGCCCGTGAACTCTCGCGATACCGCCGCGCCGCAGGGCTGGGGCCGGCATTTGGCGGAAGGGCCCCGCCTTGGCCCCGCCCCGCCCCGCGGCCCCGCCCCCAGGGACCTCCTGCCCCAGGTCCCGCGGCCGGCGGAGGGGCGGGGCCGCAGGTCGCCTGGGTCCCGGGCGGAGAAGTCCAAACCTCCAGAATGTCCCCGACCGAGGAAATCATGTGAAATAGGAGGCGACCCAACCCTCGGCGTGCCCCGCGCGGTGCTCCCCCAAATTCGCACCCTTCAGCGCGCAGTCGCGAGCGAGGCCGATTCCAGCCTCCACCTTTAGGGGTCCGCACGCCGGTGCGAACACGGAGATGCCCCGCCCGCTCTCAGCGGGGTCCCCGAGCGCCCGCTGGAGCTGCCCTCGGGGCGCAGCGCGGGGCATCCACGCGGCGGGAGGACCGCCCGCCTGGCGGAAGGCGGAACAGCCCAGGATATGTCACGGTTTTTAAGAGGCAGAATTCAGAACTTGACCGTGGGATCCTGCCTGCACGTGGGAAAAACAGAATCGCTGCGTGAGCCTGGGAAAATGACTGAGCTGGAAGCCAGGTGGTAAATCCCTGGGCGGCTTTTATTTTCTCCTTTATATGTTTTGGTATCTTCCATATTGCCCACAATCAAATTATGTTAGCTGTGTAATCAGAAAGTGTCCTTTATTTTTGTAACGGGTTAATAATGCCGCATCTGGGGCGCTACAGAGCAATGGTGGGGGAGAAAGGCAAGTCAATAAATGAATAGAAAAATTATGGTTGTAAAAAAATAAATAAATAAACTATGGTAGACGGGAAAAGGGCAGGAGCCAAGGGAGGATGGAGAATGAGGGCCCTCGTGGGGGGCCCTTGGGCGGGAGGGCCGGAGGGTGAGGGTTCTGCGTGGAAGAGACGCGGCAGCCAGGTCTCGCGCCCTCTGGGACCCGCGGCCCGCCTGCCGCTGGAAATGAGAGCGAGGCGTCCGAGGGGAGGAGAGGAGGGAGGGCGCCCGAGTCAGCAGCCAGAGGCGGGAGGGAGCGAGGGGGAGCAGATCCGGGACAGGCCCCGGGGGAGGCTGGGGCTCGGAGCCCCGGGCCAGACGGCACCTAGGCCAGGCGGGCTGCGGGCTGCAGTCAGCCAGGCCCCGCCTCGGAGCCCCTGGCTGCCCCCCTCCCCGCTGTCCCCGCAGGACGCCTGGCGCTGGGGCAGCTGGGCTCGGGGAAGCATGGAGAGCCTGGGCTGGAATCCGCTGTCCTGCGCCGCTGCAGTCCGGCTTTGTGCCCGCGGGCACATCAACTCCGAGAGGCTCAGTTTCCGTAAAATGGGGATCCTGATTTCACCATCCGGTATTGATAACGTCCTGTAAAGCCCCAGCAGACATGGGCTGAACTCGGTTGGTCGAAGTGCAAAGGAGATTTAATGTTTTACAATCCGAAGTCGCCCAGGGGCAGTGCCAGGTGGGAAGGAGGCTGGGCGTTGTGCTGAACTCCGGCCTCTGCCCCGGCTTCTCGCGGTCTCCCTCTGACTCAGGATTTCTCCCTCTCCGTCGGGAAGCCTCGGGGACACTAGAGGGCGCTGGCTGCACCTTCACTCCTGGGAGTAAGTCTGGTCCTGGGGCAGAGCTGCTCCCAGGGGCCAGGGAATCGTCCCCATTCTGGCGACACAGAGTAACGTCATCCAGACCGGAAAGCCTCCTCTGTCCTCTGCCCATCACTTGCCCTTAGACCCTGCCAGCCCCATCTTGAAAAAGGAAGAAAAAGAGGGGAAGCAGTCCTCTCCAGACAGGGCCAGACTAGCGGGAAGGGGAATTTTTAGAAGTCACTGGAGTTGCTGAATCTGTCAGCGCTCAGGGCTCACAGGCCAGTGATGGAGGAGGAAGGCAGATATATTCACGCACTGGCAGAGACCCAGAGAAACAATGTAACACAAAGAGATGCACACAGAGAAACAGTAATGTACACAGAGATACAGACAGGAGCGCACGCACACACCCGCCACCGCCAGTCCAGGGGAACCACAAGCCTACGAAAATATAAGAAAATAAAGAAAAACTGCTCAGCCCTGGGATGACTCACTTGCATTCTTTGTAAATAAGCATTTGAATGTGTTTTGCTCTAGGAGCTGCGAGGCAAGCACAAAGGGAGCCCTTTCTCATGCAGGAAGGTCCCTCTGGTGCTCCCCCCTCCCTGCCCCCTCGTCCTGCCCTCCGCCCACAAGCTGAGACAGCTTTCCATCCTTGGCGAAAGTCGGGATCCCTCCTCTTTAAAGAGTCCTAGGAACCACCTTGACTTTTCCAAGTTAACCCGCAGGTGAAGATGAAATTAGGCTTCCGTTTCTTCAATGCATTTGCTTTGTTGAGCAGGAGAGAATGAAGGTGCGGGAGGGACTGCGCAGCAAGCAGGGGACAGGCGCAAGGACAGGCCTTTAGCACGCGCCTCAACCCACACGGGCTTCCCAGGATGAAAAGTTTATGCCTCTCTAAGCGTGGCACCAAGCAGAAAAACTCTGGAAACTGGGCCTCTCCCTCCTCCCTGGTGGTGGGTCCCCAGTAGGCTGCTGTTAGAGTGGCCTCCTCACAGACCTGGTCCAGTTCCCGTGTGGAGCTGGGGGTGAGGCTGTCCAGTGTGGCTGCAGCTCTTTCCAGGAGGGAACCCTGGTCCTCCAAAAGTTTTCTTTCCCCTGCCCTGGCCATTCTGGGCTCCAGGCACTAAAGCCTCCTCTCTTTAGTCTGGAAATGGGTAAATGACGCGTAATTTATGAGCACAGCGGCCCAAAGTGCGTAAGTCATAAGCGCACAAAGCAGCCGGGTAAATATTTAAAGATTAGAGCCAGCTGGGGAGAAACACAAAAGACTGGGACAATGGGGGTCTCTCTGAATTCACTCTCCCGGAGCTGGGCCAGCCCGGTTCAGTGTTGATGCACTCGAGGGAGTCCCAGCCTTTGTCCCCTTGAGGACCCTTGGCTGCTGAGCTAGTCGGAGTTCCAACACAGCTAAAGAGAGTTAAACAATCGCAGCCTCTCCAGCCCCATCTGGAGACAATGGGTTGAGTCATTCCAGTGCTTTTGCTGGGTCCCAATAGTTAATTACATGGAGCAATCACTCCACTCCACTTTGAAATGCATCTGCGGAGGGGAACGGTGCATTTCTCCCACCAGCCACCAACCCGGAAGTGGCCTTCGAAACACTCACCAGGGAGCACTGCTTTAAAGACTTGGGGCTGCCAGAAGGAAGGGGCTCCTGCACAAGGCAGTCACCTGGGACGGCTGCTGGAAGGCATGTCGTGGGGCCTGCAAACGCCCTCCCCACCTCCTTTCCCAACCTGATTCGATCTGTAATGTCTGCGTATTTCCTCTGCCCCCCAAAGTCAAGAAAGCCAAAGGGGAGAAGGGAGGGCAAAGACTCAAGTTACTTTTTGCCTTAAGTTCCTCAGTGTGAGGAAGCAAAGGGCTCAGCGCAGTCCTGGAAGCCCCGAGAGTCCTCCAGAGTTATTGAGGGAACTCGTCCTTGAAAGAGTCGGGCAGCCTCGGTCTCCCCAGCGCTCTGCCTGGACTTGTGCTCCTTTCCAAGCGCCCTAGGGACCCCAGATCCTAAAAATGGAAATCGGTGGCCTACATCTCAGCTTGCATAAGCTGGGCTTCTGAGCTGGTCCATGCCCTTCCCGGCAGCTCCAGCGCCCTTCCTCGTGGGTGCTGCCAGAGAGGACGCGGGGTGTACCCTCTGCTGCACCCCCACTTCCGAGAACGCCTCCTCCGCCCCCGCGCGCCTTGGGGGGCTGGCCTGCCTGCGGGAGTGGGCGTACGATGCCCAGACGCAGGGCTGGCCAACAGCGGTGGACAGGGGTCGAAATCGGGGGCCCCAGCTTGGGCCCCCTAGAGAAGTCTCGGTGGAGACTTATCTACTGCTTCTCCAATGACCTCGCCTTTAGCCTGGCGGGGGAAGCGGCTTCACAGAAGGACCCTGAATTGGGGTCAGGTGCGGCTGGGGTGGGGGAAGCTCTCTTCGAGCCCGGGAAAAGGGAGGGTGGGACCCTTTTCAGACGTGAGTTCGGTGCGACCCTCAGCCGGCTGAAGCCGAGATTGGCGGCGGGGGCGGGGCACTCTAAGAGGCGGGAAGCTCGGGAAATGGGGTGAGGGAATCAGCCTAGGTGGACGTGCCGAGGGGTGTCCGGGCGGGGTGCGGACAGCGGAGGCGAAGACTCTGGAAGATGGAGGGGCAGAGCTCGACGGCCGAGAACTCCGCCCCGGCCGTCCTCGCTTCCCGCAGTCCAAGCAGAACATTGCGAATCAGAGCATTTTGCGGTCAATTTTCCACTGCTTAAGAAACACTAAGCCACCCACGCGAGCGGCCACGCCCTGCGCGGCTGGGATCCTTGGGCACCGGCTCGAGAGGAGTGGTGGCCCGAGGAGCTGTGGGTGCCGGGGGGCGGGGGAGCAGCCCGCGGGCCCCTTTATGGTGGCCCTAACTCTGGGGAGGGGGCGGGCCCCGCGCTCCCGCTGCGGGCCTCGAGAGCGGCGCCGGGGGCCATTGGTTTGCTAATGCGCCGGAGTTGAAAGGCGCGGGCGGCGGTTTATGGGGAACGATCATAATTAGAGGACAAATTGCCCCGCTGCCCGCGCGGCTCCAGAGTGGGGGCGGGGTTGGGGGGAAGGAGGGGCCGCCGGAGCTTGGCGCGCGCCCAGCTTCGGGGCAGATGTGCCGCAGCTGGAAGCCTGAGCGCTGCACGGCGCCCCGAGTTTGGCCCCAGGGGGCGGGCGCGGGCGGCTTTGTGGGGCCTGCACAATGCCCTCAACACTCGGCTGCGCCCTTTGTGCCGGGCTGCGCCGCCCTCCGCCCGCGGCGCCTCTGGCCCCTTTGTACGGCGCGGCCACCGCCCCAAGCCCGAGCGGGCGCGCCGAGGCCGCCTGGGCCCTGCCAACCCCGGCGCTTCAAAGCTGCCTGGCGCGTGCCGGCACCCTCCGTCGGGCCTCGGCCCACATCTGGCCCGCGGGCCCTGTGGCCGGGGCTGGAGAGCACCCTGGAGCCGCCGGCGCCGCAACCTCAGCCTGAAAGGAAGGCGGGCGCCATTCTCCGCGCTGTTTGGCGCTTGGGAACGACGCTGCCCGGGCAGGGCCCTTCAATATCGCCGGCGAGGGCGGGGAGGGAAGGGATGCCCTGGCTGGAGGGAGCTGGGAGCCCACCCAGAACCTAGCAATTGCCCCTCCCCGTCACGCAAAGGCCAGTGTGTTCCTTTCTCTGGGCCGGCGCAGGGCTCAACTGTGGAACTTTTGCGTCCACACGACGTCCACGTCGCCCTCGAAAGCAGCTGGGGGGACCGCATTGTCCTGAACCCCACCTTATAAACATCGAAACTGAGGCCCTGAGAGGCCAGGAAAGGGAGACGTGTAGGTTTGATCCCAGGGTCTCCCCTGGACTTCAGCCTTCCTGTCTGTCACAGCCCCTGGAGTCCCACTCCTGGGCCAAACCCAGGACTGAAGCCGAGTCCTCCGTGGGGCCCAGCCCCTCCCGGGGCAGGTGCCTCCTCCCCTGAGCTCCCTGGGTCTCCAGCCACAGCCAGAATAATGAAAAGAGGTTGGGGTCCCAGACCTCCAAAAGCGCCAAACGACACTCTCCCTGATGACCAGTGGTCTTCCCCACCCCCTCCCCCTACTTTGGGGGGACCAAGAGAAGGCCATTGGAAATAAGCTCCAAGGCTTTTGCTGGAGGGGAAGGAGTTCTCAGAGCCTGAGTTGTCTAGCCCTGACTGTCCGGAAGCCCAGGATTGCAGGTGGGGGCGGCCGGTCTGACTCGCCCTGGCCTGAGGCTGCCTGCAGCTTGTCCCCTGCCCCCATGGAGGAATGTGGCTCCTAATAGGGTCAGAGGGCACCTGAACCTAGGCTGCATCCTGGTCCAGCAGCGCTCCAAGTCCCTAGGCACCATCAAGGAGGGCTGGCTGTGGCCCTGCGGGCGGGCTGCACGCTCTAATGGGACACATGTCACTGTGTGGCCCCGTGGGCCCAGCCCGTGCCCGGCTTTGAGCACTCACAGGCAGAAAATTGCTGCATTGTCCTGACATTAGGGCTGCGAATGCAGGGTTGCCGGCTCGGCCAGGGCGTGAAGCCCGCGGAAAGGCTTGGCTGGCAGCTGCTCGCAGCCCCCGCATCCTCGTCAGGCCCAGGGTGGCCCTGTGCTCTGCCATAGTATTAGCGGGGCTCAAAGCTGGCTGGGCCCATGAACCCCCCAGTGGGTGCCTTGGAGAACCCTTGACGGTAAGAGCCACAAGGGCTAGGCTAGTGGGCCTGGTGGTGAGGCCCAGAACCTCGGGACACTGGGATGGGACCGGCATGGATGGAATGGGCATAGGAGAAGCCCCCAGACTTGGGAAGTGATGGGGGTGAGAGAGAAAGGGAAGCCCAAGAAAGGGTGAAAGGGGTCCTTGGGAGGGAGGGACGAGAGGCCTTGAGCTATGGGAGGGGGACAGGAGGAGGGAGGTGGGGGAGGTATGGGCGCATCCCGCTCTCACCCCCTTCCCTGCAGAATTCCCGGAGTCCAGGATCACCTCATTGACATGCAAACGAGGGGCCCCTATAAAGGCTCTGCTGCCTGCGGAGGGTGCAGATACAAAAACATGGGCACCGAGCCCGAGACCCAGGGCGGCTCCAGCGGCCCTGCGAGCAGATTCCGAAAGGTCTGGGATTCCAAAGGCTCAGGGTGGGGACCAAGGGCCGGAGGGCGGTGGCCGGGCCCTCTGACACCCTGTCGTCCCCAGGTCTCCAAGCCGCTGATGGAGAAGAAGCGGCGGGCACGCATCAACGTGTCGCTGGAGCAGCTCAGGTCGTTGCTGGAGAAACACTACTCGCACCAGGTGGGACACAGCGGTCTGGTGGTGGCGGTGGGTGACACGGTCCCAACCTCATCCCCTCCAACTCAGGCTCCCCAGCTAAGAACCCTTTCCACGAACCCACAGATCCAGAAACGCAAGTTGGAGAAGGCAGACATACTGGAGCTGAGCGTCAAGTACATGAAAAGCCTTCAGAACTCCGTGCAAGGTAGAGGTGGACCCTGAGGGGTTGAAGGGAAGAGCCAAGGTGGGGAACTCTGGGGGTCAGAGCCGTGCAAAGGGCCAGATAAAGGAGGGGTGCCTGGGAAAGACAACGCAGCGCGGTGGGCCGCTGGGTGAGGAGGGGCTCCAGATTGCTGGAGGCAGCCAAGGGCCGGTGGGCGGTGGGGTTGTAATTTGAGCAGAAGGTCTGGACCTCGGGGAGATGTTCTCGTTGCCTCGGAGCCCCTCCCTCCCCTCCTCCTCTTTCCCCTCCACGCTTCGCCCCTCCCTTTTCCTCTCTCCCTCCTCTGCTCTCCCCTACCCTCCACCCATCTCCCGTCCGCTCCCCTCCCCCCAGGGCTCTGGCCAGCCCCCAGCGCAGCCGAGTACCCGTCGGGCTTCCGCGGATGTCTGCCGGGAGTTAGCCAGCTCCTGCGGCGCGCAGAGGAGGGTGGCGGCGGCCTGCGCTGCCCCCTGGCGCACGAAGACGCGGTCGGCAGCACCATGGACAGCGTCAGTCCCGGCCCCGAGGCGCCCGCGCGGCGCGGCCCCTGTGCCCGCGCCGCTTGGGTGCCTGATTCCGCAGCGCGCGGCTCGAGGTCCCCACCGCCCCGGCTCCTCCTCCCCGCCGCGCTCGCCGACCCGCCCCCCAGCGTCTCGGCCTCTCCGTCGGCGTCTCGCCACTGCGCCGAGAGCCCGGGGTCGGGGGTGCGCCTGTGGCGACCCTGGTGAGGCCCAGGCGTGTGCGGGCCCAGAGACAGTTTTGAGCGCGCCCGTGATCACGGCCGGGACCTCTAACGTTCGTCCTGGTCCCGAGGTGAAGGTGGCCAGGAGGGGGCCGCGTGCCCGCGAACGCAGGGAAATACACGGAGACACGGTGGACCCGGGTCTGCTCTCTAGGCCTGATCCACCCCCACCCCAGCCCCGCCTACCCAGGCCGGGCCCGCTCTCTTCTCTCACCTCTGAAGGCGCTGGGAGGGGGTGTCCCGGGCTGTGCCTCTTTCCCAGGGCCGACAGGCAGCCCGCCCTCGCCCCCGCCCCGCAGCCTCCCTGCGGTGGGAAGGTCGCAGCGGCAGCGGCGCAGAGCGGACCCCTCGCAGCGAGGAGAATCGCTGCCCCGCCCCGGCCCATTCAACCAGCCCTGGACGCCCAGTTCCCACCGGCACAAAGCACGCAGGGCCCGCCCCGAGGGCGAGGGCCCCCCAGCCCACCCCCGCCCTGGCCCCTCTCGGCTCCCACGGATTCCCTACCCCTTCTGCACGCGGCGCGGCATCCTGGCCTCGGTGCTCTCTCCAAGGCCAGCGGCTCTAAGCAGCACCGCCCTGAGTTGCGAAGCCCGCTCGGAGCTCACCCCGCGAGATGCTCCTAACAGCTCCCCGCGCACCCGACGCCAAGCTCGGCGGCTCTTGGGGGACCCCCGCGCACCGTCTCGGAAGAGTTGACCTTTTTCCACTCGCCAAAGACCCCAGCCCGGCACCGCAGAGCCCCCGCCGCCAGATTTCTGAGTGGCCTGGGAGTCCCAGACGGTCAACAGCCCTCGGAGCGCTGGGCACTGGTTTCGGGGGTCCCGGCACGCGAGGGGAGGCGGGAGAGGGGATGGGACAGGATTCTCGCGCTGTGTCCAGAAGAGATTTTCGCAACCCCTCCCACCTGGTTGACATTCAGAATAAAGACAGTGCGAACCAGTGAAATGGGTATAAGGAGACTAGGAAGGTTCTAACTTATCCCACGACGCCTGCTTCGGGGCATCTTTGGACTACGACTGTCAACTTTGTATGAAACATTTCTCATTTTGCCCAGATAGTTAGAGTATCGTCCCAATGCCCGAGGGCTGCGGGCTGGATCCCAGTCAGGGCATGTACAAGAGTCAGCTAAAGAATGCATAAATGGAACAATAAATGATGTATTTTCTCTCTCTAAAGTCAATAAAATTTTTTTTTAATTTTCATTTTGGGCCACCCCTGTCTTGCTTGTGTGCTAAACCCATACTATTGGTCATACCGGGGGGAGAGGGCGGCCCAGCTCCCTCACCCTATCCGGGGAGCTCTCCCCGGGGCAGGCAGCAGCGGGGGTCTGGGCTGTGGCGGTTTGGGGGCGGCCTCCCTGGTTTCGGCTTCCCACAACCCTAGGCATGGGTGGTGGCTTTAACACGTCTTCCAGACGCCAGGTGGCGATGTCCCACCGCAGACCCAGGGTTGCCGCTTCCAAATTCCATCCGGCCCAGCGGGCTGGTGACCCGGCACAGCAGGTCCAGCGGCCCTGGCTGCACTTGCCTTGCCCTTCTCGCCCTCCTGAACCAACCTCACAGGGGCTAGCAGTCTCTGCAGCCATCGGCAGGGCAGGGGCTTCTCCTGCTCTTAGGGCCTTGGTGCCCAGCCTCTGCTCCAGGTCTGTCAAATTCTCCATGGGGGACCACAGCACGTGCCAGAAGAGAAGGGCAAGTCCAACCCAAAGGAACAGGGCACTAGTAGAGGAATTCCGGAGCCAGAGGAAGAGGCATTTGGGGACAGCTGGCCAGGAATGCTGTTAGAGTCTAGAAAAGCGTTACCATGAAACCAGCCTGGAAATGGTAGGTGCAAATCATAGGAAGTTTTTATTGGCTTCTGTACAGAAGAGAAGTACTTAGTTGTTAAAAAACTACAAACGGGGCCCTGGCTTTGGGTTGGGTGGTGGTGCGAAGACAACTGCCCACTAAGCCCAGGGTCAAGCTGCTTATCCACACAGCCAATGGGCCTGGAAGCTGCCCAAAGTGAGAGAGGGGGCCCCAGGCCCCAGGGCCCTCTGCTTGGGGCCCTCCCTCTTTATTTTGTAAAAACCACAATTAGAGGGACTTTAGGGAGCCATGTCCCCCTGCAAGTATTGCCCTTGGATATGAAAAAATGAAAACCCAGGGTGAGAGAAGGGCCAGCCTGAGGGCGGCCAGTGGCTGGCTGGTGACCTCATGACATGTTGTCCTTGAAGGCACAGGAGCACCGCGAGGCCGGACTGCAGTCCTGTGCCTTCCTCGCCGTGGCCAGCTCATCCCCAAGGTTACCCCACTGCCCAGGACTGCAGGAGCCTCCAGAGCAGAGAGGGAGGCGGGACATCTTCCCCCTCCCAGGGGCCTCTGCTGGGGCTGAGGCCCAGTCTGAGGGGTGAGGAGAAGGGCTTGAACCCCAAAGGGGCAGGGGCAGAGCAGGAGGGAGCAGTGTACAGGCAGGCTCCGTGCTGGCCCCTCCGCCTGCTCCAGAGCTTCACATTTTGGGGCCACTGCATGGAGGCAGGGGTGGGGACAGGACAGCCTCTGCACTTGCCCCTGTCCCTCCAACTCACAGCGGTTCCTGGGGCTCTCCTTAGCCTGTGTCTCGGGGCTCCTCCCCAGAGCCCATGGCAAAGCCCAGACCTGCAGGGGTCTGCCAGGACGGAGAGCAAAGGAGACCCTGCCCACAGGGTCGGGGAGAAGGTTCGCCAGAAACCAGGCCTTAAACCCCAAAGCTGGGAGGCTGTAGGCCAGGCTCCCTTCCGGACAGACCTGTCGGGTCGCGGATGAGGCTGCAGATGGGCACCAGAATAAGGAAGCCCACTCCTCCTTTGCTTCAGTCCCTCTCGCCAGGTACCCACGACCTTCACGGCTGCAGTCCCGGAGGCAGACAACATGGTGGGGACAGGCAATCGAAGTAATGAGAGTGAGGATGGTAACAGTGGCCAAAGTGGGTACAGAGGTCAAAGTAGGTATAGCGTCCAATCGGGGGCCGGGGCGCTTGGACCAGCACACAGACTACTTCAGTCCTGAGAGTTAACGCGGTCGCCTGCTCGTCACAAACGGGGAAACAGAGGCAGAACGGGTGAGCAGGGAGACCTGCTCTGAGAACTTGTTTGGGGTCTGAAGACCCCTGTGCTTAGAGACCCTCTGAACTCCACCCCCCGAGGTGAGACCGTTCTAGCGCCGAGTAGAAAGCTGGGTGCAGTCCGGTGGATTCCCCTCCTGCAGAGCCGGGCTTTGTTCCGCCTGATGGCGGCCCTGTCCCGGGGTGCCCCCAGCCCAGCTGTTCCCGGCCGCGCACGCGCGGAGCCCGCCGTCACCCAAGCTCGGCCTCGCTCTGCCGCAGGGATGGAGTGCCCAGCACGGCCGTCCAGGGCAGCCGTTGCCCCTCCAGCCAGTGCCTGCTTCTTCGGCGAACACGCTGTGCCCCGCCGCCCGGGGAGGGCCGGCTCAGTGCGGCCCGGCCGGGGCAGGTGGCATCTTCGGAGCTGTGGTCCCGCGGGTGGCCCCTAGGTCGCGGAACCCAGCGAGTCCGAGTGCAGCGTAACGTAGCCCGAGGACTCGGACGGCGAGCTCAGGAAGCTGCTCGTGCTGCCGCCGGCCGCGCGCAGGTCCGCCGCCTCGCCCCACGACGCGCTCAGGGACGCCCGCAGGGGCCGGGCGCGCGCCTGCACCTCCGCGCGCGGCCCGGGGCTCCGCTGTGCGCCGGCACCACCGGCGGGCGCCGCGTCCTCGCGGGGCTGGGCGGTGTCGGGGCCGTCGGGGCCGTCGGGGCCGTCGGGGGCGGGCGCACGGCGCAGGGCCTGCGGCTCGCGCTCGAAGGCGGTCAGCGCGAAGGCGTCGGGCAGCAGCGAGGCCGAGGCGGAGCGGGCGCCGGGCCCGGGGCGGCGGCGCGAGCTGCTGGGGGGCGAGCCGCGGGCCGGGGGGCGCAGCGGCAGCAGGCTCTCGGCTGAGCGGCGGCGCGGGCGGAACGGGGGGACGTCCCCCGCGAAGGCCAGGGGGCTGTCGCGGCGCCGGTCGGGCCCGGCGGCCAGCACCAGGGCGGCCAGGTCCTCGCCGGAGCCCCAGCGCGGCAGGACCGCGGGCAGCGGGACCGTGGCCCACAGGTCCGCATCTTCGTGCGAGAAGCGTCGCGTGGGCGGCACCTGTCACAGCGGCGGGGTTAACTGGGCTGCCCTCCTGGAGAACAGGGACCCAGGCCTCCCCACACGGGGCAGCATGGCTTGTGGGTCAGGAGTGACACCTGGGGCTGAGCACCCTGGTGTCTCTCGGAGACTCTGTTGTCATCTGTGGCTGGGGAGCAGGCCCCTGAGTGGGGTGCTGAGCCCCAAGGAAATAACACAGGCGCCCGATGGGCCACCCTCCCAGGGAACACCCAAGCGAACACGGGGACAGGGCCGCGGGTGTCCCACCGGCCCAGGCTCTGCACGTAGAGCCAGCCCATCCCGGGAAGGTGAAGACCACCCCCTGGAGCTGCGGCAGGCGTGAGGGCGGCTCCGAGGGGCAAGGCCCGGAGGAGCTCGGGATACCCCCTCACCCGCGCACTCGGAGCCCCGCCCTGTTCCTACCTGCAGGTACTGCATCTTGTCCTCCTGCAGGGGCCCCAGTGGGTAGATCTGGGGCATGCCCCCCCTCCAGGGACAGCTCATAGCTGGCCATACTGTCCAGGGCCACGAAGTCACCTCCATAGCTGTAGTCCAGGTCCGGGGGCACGCCTCCACCCTCCAGGCTGGTGTCTGCGGGGTGCGGCAGAGGGTTAGGGCCCCAGAGTGAGTCCAGGAGCCCCCGTGGACATGCATAGGGCAGAGGGCTGGTTGGTGGGAAAGGGGAAGGGCAGGGTCCAGGCTCCAATCCTGACTCCGCCCCCTTTTAGCTGTGGAGCTGAGGAGGTCACACACAACCAGTTTCCCTGTCAATGGGGGCGTGGAGGTGTGCACTGCCGGGGGAGATAGGACCTGGGTCTGCAGGGGCCACTGGGACCCCGAAGGGTGGAGGTTCAGAACACACGCAGTCTGGTGCCCACAGCTACTGCCTGGGCCAGGCAAACGGGGTAGCAGAATGCTCCACGGCCACTTTGGTCCCTTAGGGGTTCCAGCATACTTGGGGGTCATACAGGGGGCGTTTGGCAGTTACCACGGGGTGGTCACCTCGCAGCTGTTATCCTGACGACTCCAGTGACCGCACCCAGATGCCCCCCTCCCCAGGGGCCAGTCTCAGGGCATCCTCACCGTCGTCCGAGTCCTCATCATTGGCCATGAGGGCCACGCACTTCTCCCAGACGGCCTTGAGGTCGGCACGGTAGCGGTCGCAGGCCCAGAGGAATGCGGGCAGGAGGAGGGCCTGGGCCACCGAGCACCACAGCACACACAGGGCCATCCAGGGCGCCGAGGCGTCTGCCCGCAGGCTGCTGAAGCTGACCACCTGGGGGCACAGGGCTCGGCCTGGCACCTGGCAGGGACCCCATCGCGCGGCTTCCCGTCCCAGACGCAGTGCTCCCATCTGGATGGCAGGCCTGACTGCCCCCCGCCAGAGGAGCCCGAGGGTGAGGGCAGCAGTCCCAGCCCACTGAGAGCAACCAGCTGTCAAGATCGAGAGTCACGGCCCCACCCACGCATGGCCCACTGCCGGGTGCCCGCGTCCCGGGCCGCACAGGGCAGGTCACCCCTCGGGTCACCCTCATGACTACCTGAGGACAGAGGTGGGGCATGGGTCACCACCCCCTCTTAGGGGAGAGGAAGCAGGCTGGGAGGACCAGGTCTCCAGCCTCCCAGTTCCCGCCCCGTTCTGTCCTCCTCACTCCGCATGCCCAGTCACCTCCCAGGCCCTGCCTGGGGCCCGAGAGGAGGAACAGAGCGTTTCTGAGGATCAGAGGGTCCGGCCAGGCGGCCTGTGGTCACTGCCCAGGGTGCCTCATTCCTCTCCCACCCCCACCCCCACCCAGAGTGACACCTGCTCTTCCCTCATCAGGGAGGAAGTGGGCATGATGCAGACATCACGTTGGCTCTGCCGCACGGGCTGTGTGCCCCTCAGAAAGCTGCGGAGTCTCTTTGGGGCTCAGTGTCTTCACTGGAGAAATGAATACCCCACAGGACGAGGCCCAGACTCTAGACCCCGTGCCAGGCCCGCCGTGCGGCACGGGCTCCAGACACGGCCCCCACTCCTGCCCTGAAGAGAAGCTGGGCAGCAACTCCATACGCACTCCTTCCCTCCCTCGGACAGGGATGGGGGACGCCGGGCCCCACTGCACACAGAGGGCCCTGTCCATACCTGGGGGGTTCGGGGCCCCCAAAGGGGGAGCAGCAGGTGGCTAGGAGCTGCGTTCCTCACTACGTGGCTGCCATCCCACCCGCCACCTTCATGAGCTTGTGCCCTACAACACTGTCCCCCCACCTTTTTGGCACCAGGGACCAGTTTCATGAAAGGCAATTTCTCCAGGGGCAGGGGCAGGGGGAGAGGGAGACAGGAGGCGGAGCTCAGGCGGTGATGACAGCGAACCTTCACTTGCGCGCTTGCCACTCAGCTCTTGTGTGTGGCCTGGCCCCTAATAGGCCATGAGCTGGTACTGGTCCGTGGCCCGGGGGTTGGGGAACCCTGCCCTACAATGTCTCCAGGGACACAGCCCTACCCAGCTGCTTAGATGGCGCCTCTGGCTGGTCCTTGTCCCTACACTCCTCCCTGTCCTGCTGCAGACCCTCCAGGGGGCTGGACTAGAGACCCATGGCCGGGAAGGCTTGGCTGTTGGGTTGACTTCATTCCTGGGCCAGGCCGGGGCCCAGCCTCACTGGCAGGACCCCAGGTAGCCTCACTGGACCTTGGACCCCTATGTCCTCACACCGTGATCTTCCTCAGCCCCTGGGATCAAGTCTGACTCCCCAGCAGACAGGCAAAGCCTGTCCTGCCTCCCTTGCAGGACCAAAGCCCCCCTCACACCTCCCAGGACCTGGACCCACCGGGGCTCCTGTGGGCACCTTCCATCCCCTCTGCATCGCAGGTGCAAAAGTCCCCTGCGATGTGGCAGAAAGACCCCGAGCTGTGAAGTCACCTGAGGTGAGTTCAAGTCCCACCGTAGCTGCCCCAACTTTGGGTCGGTCATTTACCTCTCTGAACCTTGGTTTCCAAGCCTGTAAAATGGGGACACGGCTGATGCCCCCCCCTTAAAAGATTGGGAGTGAGGATTCAAGCGCCTACTGCCTGAAGGGGGCCCGCCCAGGGCTGCCCCAGAACCCACATCCCCTGACAGGCTCACCCACCAGCACGGGGAAGCCCATGAGGCAGTCATAGATGAAGACAATGGCGGCCACCAGGCCCGTGATCTGCAGCGAGGTCCTGGCGGGCTCGGAGCCGTCGATGGAGGAGCGGCGCTTGCCCTGCGCGTCCTCCACCACGATGGTGGGCACGGTGAAGGCGCGGCAGTCCGCCCGGCGCCCCGCCCTCCTGGCCAGCGTCTGGAAGAGGGCGATGGCCGTGCAGACCACACCCATGGCCACGCTGCCGCCCACCAGCAGCAGGAAGCAGACGCCGAAGCCCAGGCCGATCTCAGCCACGATGAAGCGGCAGCCGTGGGCGTAGAAGCGCTCACTCGTGTCGTGCCAGCCGACGGCAGGCAGGGCCGACAGGATGAAGGACACCATCCAGATGCCCATGACCGTGTGCACCGCCTGCTTCTTGGCGTTGCTCAGACTGATGTTGCGGGGGTGCGGGGGGCGGGGTACAGGACAGAAGGACCTGGGGTCACTGAAAGGCTTCCCCAGGCCCCCAGGGATCTCCAACTGCCCTGGCCCCCAGTAGGTCACAGGCATGCCACAGCCAGCACGGCGATCTCTGTCCCTTGCACAGGGGACACTCACGCACATCCTTTTCATCAAGCATTCTGCACTGGACACTGCACACCCATGCATCCCTATGTGCGCATGCCCTGCGGCCCAGAGCTTCCCCTCCTGAGCCTCCCTGCCCACCCCCAGCACAACACAGGGGTGGCACCCCCCACGGGGCGCTGTCACCACGAGAGCATCTTGCACAGGTACGACACACAGGTACGACAGGTGGCCTTTATGTTCGTGCCCACAGGTGCCCCTCTCCAGCAACAGCAGACAATCAAGTGCCAGGAGCTCACCGGTAGTTGACAGGCCAGCGAACCATCCACATGCGGTGGTAGGACAGGGAGGTGACCGAGAAGCAGGTGGCCAGGGTGACGGTGTAGAAGGCGGAGACAAAGACCTTGCAGAGGCCCTCGCTCCACTCGTGGTCAGGGTGCTGCCGCCGCAGCTGCACCACGGCGTAGGTGGCGATGGGCACCGCCACGTTGAGCATGTGGGTGGCCGCGAGCGCACACAGCAGGAACTCTAGAGGCTTCCACTTCTTCTGCTTGGCACCCACGCTGAGGATGCCCCAGGCGTTGGCCAGCAGGGAGAGGCCTCCGCACGCCAGCCAGCCCACGGCGCTGCCAGACGGCCGCCGCTCATCACTCATGGTGCAGACGGGAGCTGGCAGGTGGCTGGGGCATCCTCCTCGGGGTCGGGCCTCGGCTCGGGGCCGCAGTCCTCACACCCGGCGGCCCAGGGACACCAGGGACCACAAGCATCTGCAGGGCGCGAGAGGCCAGAGTGCTGAGTGACTCCCTCTGGTCACAGCCTCGGGGGTCCTGGGGGTGGGAGATGGACGGGGTCCCCCAGGAGGCTGTCACCTGGCTTGGGCGGGGCTGTTTCTCTCTCCTCTCTGTGACCTCCTGCCCATCACCCCAGGGAACATGTACAGAGGTGCCTAATAAGCACATTCCTGGTCAAGGTGTGTGGTCTGGGCTTCCTTCCAAGCCCCTGTGTCTTCAGGGAACCGGCCAGACTGGGCCCAGGGGGGCATTCTTGTCCCATGCCTGCCCTGGGCCTGTCCCACCACCAGCCCTCTCACCAGCAAACACCCCCAAATCCTAGGCCATCTGTTGAAAGGCTTTCCCAGTGTGTGCCAGACGCCCTCACCTTAGACTGTCCCACTTCATTGGGCAAAATGAGGATGCGCCTGGGAGGAGGAGTCCCCTAAACTGCCCCTGGGGTAGGAGTGATCGGTGGCCACCTTCATGCCCATCTTGGAAAGGGCAGCCCCCAGCTGGCCTGCCACACCCCGGAAGGCCCGCACCACCACGTGCTGGAGCTCAAACGAAGCGTTCTAGCTGTGTGGTTCGAGCAGAGTCCTGTACCCACGTCCACCGCCGTCACAGGGTGATGGCGCTTCCTCCTGGGGCAGGCGGGGCTGGACACACAGTGGGTGCTCCGGGTGGCAGTCAGTGCTGCCCGACAGACACCTCGGGTGCCATGGGCCGGGAACAAAGGACACTGCGCAGCACTGGGGAGGTGGCCCATCGGCTGGAGGGCTGGACAGCGAGTCCCTCCCTCCTGTTTCCCAGCCTGGCAGCTCTCAGCTGCCTCCCGTGGGGACTGGTGGCTGCTCCCTCTGACGTGAGGCCCCCACGACAGGCCCCCCGGCCAGCCTGGAGCAGTCGGTGCTGCGGGCAGAAGCACAGCCGAGGGACGGCCCACTGGGCTCTGCCTGCATGTCGCCCTTCTCACCCTGGCTGCACTTCCGTCCCAGCATGAACAGGGGCCACGCGATCCCTCAGGGACTGTTTCCAGCTGGGGATGGACAGGCCACCGCAGGACCCTGGTGCTCAGGGCAGAGGACTCAGCACCTCGGGCCCAGCCGGGCCCAAGCTGGTCTTGTCCACGATTCTTTTGGTCTGCCTGTGGTCTGACTCCTGTGGACACCGAGGGGCCTCTGAGGGTGTGTCTCATTCGCTGGGTGGCTCTGCTCTGGGCCTGCCCAGACGCCTGGCCCAGGGGAGGAGTCCATTCTGGAGCACACCAGTGCCCCTTAGGGCCCTCCTATGGGGCTCAGGGGACTTCTGGGGCCAGGGACTTGCTCCTCAAACATGAGGTTTCTGCCTGCTGAATGGCCTTCCCCTTCCCCACCCCAGACCCAGTGTGAGAGGTGTGGTGGCCTGTGGGGTCCTCCAAGGAGCCATGCTCGTGTCCAGGCCACACTGTGTGACTTGCCTCAGCTGAGCCTCGGTTTCCTCATCTGTCAGCTGGACGTGATGGTACGCACCTACTGTGAAAAGCACTGTGGGCCGTCAGGAAGTTCTGCGAGGGGAAGCGCCTGGAATGGAGCCGCCACACAGGAAGTGCTCAGCAGGTGCTTCTCACGTGGACGTCTGTACCCAAGTGGCTGAGCTACGCTGCCTCTCACGGGCTAAGACACCGCTTGGAGGTGTGCGTGACCCTCAGACCTGCAGGTGGACATGCATTCTCCTGACCAGCAAGTCCTTGGGACAGCTCAGCTTTGGGGGCGAGGTTACCTGAGGGCTGGCCCTGCCTGGCAGCCTGCCGGGGTCCAGCAGGCACAGTGTGGTGCCCTGTGGGCCACAGGCTGCAGACACCAGTGACCTTCGTCACTCACAGGGCACTGGGTTCAGCGCGCACCTGGTGGGCCGGCATCTTCTCTGCCTGCACTGGGCCGCCTCGGCCGGCTGCCTGGGCGGCCTTCTCTGACACGCCCCAGCAGGCTGTCTGACCTGTGACCCAGGTGCCGGGCGGTGGGGAAGGAGCCACAGGCTACCCCTGGCACTGCCCCTCCGCTCCCAGATGACCCCCTCCCCTGTGGAGCGCCTGGTGCCTCCCTGCAGGACAGGCGTTGGGTTGCAGGCAGGGAGGAAGCGTCCTCCTGTGAACAGGCACACCCCCCACCCCGCCTCCCCTGCGAGCAGCCCCAGGGATTTTGTGTCGGATGTCATCATCCCCATTTTATGTTTTTAAGTATTTTCTTTATGTTTGGCAGGGGGGAGGGAAAAAGAGAGGGACAGAAACACTGATGTGTGAGAGAGATAGTCAGTCAGTTGCCTCTCACACACCCCCAGCTGGGGACCTGGCCTGCAACTCAGGCGTGTGCCCTGACCGGGAAGGGAATTGAACCAGCGACCTTTGGGTCCACAGGCCAGCACTCAGTTCACTGAGCCACACCAGCCAGGGCTGTCATCCCCATTTTTAAAGATGGTCAAGCAGAGAAAGGCAAAACCATTAGCCCAAGTGCTTCTACGCCCCAGCAAGGATCCAAACTCAGTGTGCCTGACCTAAAAATCCTGGCCTTTCAAAGCCCCAAATGCTCGGAACAAGCTATTGTTTTGCTCTGAGTTAAGATGGCCTTTCTAAGCCTCCTATCCATGCAGGGTGGGCCCCACTGTCCCCACATTCCAGAGAGGAACACGGAGGCGTGGAGCCCAGCACAGAACAGGGAGGCAAGTGTCAGCGCCGGTTTGGGACCCAGGACTCCAGAGCGTGGTGGGCCTGGGACGGAAGAAGGACGTCACTGGGGTGAGCGTGGGGAGTGTATACCAAGGTCTCCAAGTTCAGAGTGAGGGGGCTGGCTCTGTGGGAGAAGGGAGTCCCCCTTCCTGCAGGACGGTGACCCCAAGATCATACACCTGCTGTTCTTTCTTCACGAACAATGGGTACTTGAGACCAGACCCCAGGCTGGGCTCCCTCCAGGGCGTCACCACCCCCACCGGGACGTTTCCACGGCATCACACTCAACGCGCCCCACCCCCAACGTCGAAGGGCAGGATGCAGGTGTGACAGGCCTGGGCCCCAAGAGCGAGAAGACTCCCTCCGCAGGGTCTGCAGGCGGGGCCCCGGCATGACGTCACGGCCTCTGGCCAATGAGGCCGCGCGGCCCCAGGGCTCGATTGTGCAACAAAGAAGACCCAGAACTTGAAAGGATTCCCCGAGCTTGGTCTGCCGCCCCCGGGCTGCTCTCCGCCCGCGCTGCGGAGGATCAACGACCGGTCCGCAGGGCCCGGCCTGGCTGCCGTGCAGGGCGAGGCTCGCCTCTGCGTCTCCGGCACGCCCCCCACCCCCGCGGGCCTCCCTCCTCGGCGCTCAGACTCCCCCGCCCGACCCCGCCTGCCGGCCGGCGCCAGCAGCCCCCCAGCCCTGCCCAGCCCGGAGGGCGCGTGCAAGCGACGGCCAGGGAGCCGGACGCAGGCGGGACTGCGGATCCCAGAGACCCCCGCGGGCTCCGCTGGGCAGGGGTGGGGGCCCCAGAATGGCCATCCCCGCCCCGTGCAAGCAAGACCCTGGGGTGGCGCTGCTAAGCCCGGAGGCTAGGGGACGGGGGAAGGGACCAGCCCGGGGAAGTTACCCTGAAGGTTCCCAAGTTGGGGTGGGGCGGTGTGCAGCCCCGAGCGGTGGCCGGGGCCCCTCGGGCAGACGCCGCGACCCACAGACCAGGGCAGCCCCTCCCCGCCCAGAGGTGCTCCCGCCCGACCGCCCCCGAGCCCGGGCGGCTGCTCTCACCGTGCGTTCGGGCGCCCGGGGCTCCTGCTCGCTGCTCCCGCCTCCAGCTCCGGCTGTGGCGCCCGCGCTCCCCGGCCGAGCACGGGTCGCCCGGGACAGCGGGGCTGGCTGGCAGCTGAGCGGCCCGAGGGCCGGAGCATCCTGGCGGCTGCCGCTGGTGGCTCGCGTCTGCTCGGCTCAGCCCCGCCGCCCCTCCCTCTTTTCCTCCCTCCCCGCGCGCGCCGCCGTCACGGCCGCGCTCCGCTCTCGCCGCCCGGCTGGCTGAGCGCTGAGGCCGGAGGCGGGGGGCGGAGCAGGGCGCGGGCCTCCACGGGCGCCTCCCCGCAGCCCCTCGGACCGCCTTGCCCCGACGCCCAGAGGCCGTGGCCCGTCCGAGCGTCTGTGGGCCCACGGTACCCCCCACCCCCGCCGCGGGGGAGGCCAGCGCCTCCGAAAGCGCCCTTATGCTGTGGCCCCTCGCTGCCGTCTTGGGTCGGTCCACACTCCGGACGCTGGCTCCGAACCCCTGGGGATGACCCAAGCCCGGAGCCGAGAGGGCCTAGGGCAGGAACGGGCAGTGAGAACCTAGGACCAGGGGTGGGAGGCTCAGAGAGGCCTTCCTGAAGGAAGCCACATCTAAGGTGAACAGTGGGGTGCATGTGGAGAAGAGCAGATGGGGGATCTGTGAACAAGAACTTCTAGGAACTGGGGAGTCCTTCAGGGCCAGGCACTGGCATGGGAGAGGCAAGGCTGGGCCAGCTACGGATTCAGACTCATCCTCCGGTATTGGGGGTCCACGGTGGCAATCAGGTGAATAGACCAGGGGCTTCTGGGTGGTTGTCCCTTCCTGGCTCCGGCTCAGAAATATCCTCAAGCTGGGGCTACGACCATGCAACTGTTGGGGGAGGGGACAGGTTACAGGCTGGCATCCATAGGCTAGGGGACGCCCGGGGGGGGGGACCTTAGTCCCCTTGATAGGGCCTCTGGAGACCCCTGGAATCTGGAAAGTGGCCACTGGCATCTTGGCCTCCTGTCCAAAGAGATGATACTACCTGCCTCTTCCAGGAAACCCGTGACCGCCACACCCTGGGGACAAGACCTCCGGAGTCACTCTGTGCTGCCCGGCTCCCCGTGGCCCTGCCCGGGCAGCTGGGAAGTATCTGTGAGTGGGCAGCCCTGCGTCTGGAGGAAGGTGGCACCCGCCGAGGACAAGACCCAACCAGACGCAGCCAGTGCTGTGCTCACCACCCCACGGCCTGGCTCCTGCCCCTGCCGGCACCATCACCATGCCCTCGAGCGGCGGGAGAGTGAGGTGCAGCTTCGCGGGGGCCCAAGGGGGCTTAGAGTCGGTCCTCTGTGGCAGAAGTGAAGGTGTTTGTGCAGAAAGGCTGCACAGTGAAGTGGCACTGGAACGGGGGCCATGCAGTCCGTGGGGGAGGACTGGCCAGCTCCCTGCCCCAGCGGCCCTGGTCATAAATAGGTGACCAGCAGTGGGGGGCTGGCACAGGAAGGCTGGTAAGCAAGTGTGGCGTTTGTAAGGCAAACAGGTTCCAGCCACCCAGAGTCTCTGCCATGTGGCCGCCAGAGCCCACCCATCAGCCCTGCTCCCCCCTGCCGTCCAAGTGCCCCTGCCCAGGGCTCAGCCCCTCTGGGGACAGATGGGAGGCAGGCCTCCCATAACGGCCCTGAGGGTAAGTGCTTTGCCAGCCTGGGCTCCTCCCAGCTGCCCTGGGAGGTGGGCTTCAGGCACCTAACTTGCCCAATGCCACACAGAGGGGTGGCTAAGCCAAGGCTGAACCAGGGAGACAGAGGCCAGGGCCCACCGTCTGCGAGGGATGGAGGAGCCCTGGGGCCCCGCCTGCCTCAGGAAGCCCCCGAGCTCAGGCACCGCGGGGCCTGTGTGGCAGGCTCCCATTTCACAGACCTCGGTTTGGCCTGTCCAGGCCGCCTGGGGAGGCCTCACTGCTCCAGGCCCAGGGCACTGCCAGTTCACAGAAGACTGGCACAGGGCGGGGGGGGGGGGGGGGGGCTGGGGAGGCTCCAGGGGGCTGAGGGGCACGTGGGGCTGCGGCGCGCTGTTCCCCCTGCCTGCTCCCAGGCAGGAAATAACCCCGTCAGCCGGGACTGGGGCCCCAGACAGATTCCGAAGCTCTTGGCGGGGGTTTCTGCACATCTGGAGCCAAGCTCCCGAGGGAGCCTGTGTGAAGCAGCTGTTGGCCGTCCGTCTCCATCTCCAGGCATTAGGGACAAGCCTGAGCGGGGAGCATTCTCCCAGCCACGGTCCCAGGTGTGCTTGGAGGAGGGGTCTTTCTCAGCTGCGGGTGGGGCTGGCCCCTGCAGTGGCCTCGGCAGCTGCTGGAGCGGACACACGCGGGGACGGCACGTTCACAAACGCACACCCACACAGCCTCACACCGGCACCGCTGACACACTGCCCCCCCAGACCCCCACCCACAAGCCATGCCAACAGCCCCCATGCCCGAATGGCAGGGGGAAATTTCCCATCAGGCCCCAGCTGGAGGCTCCTTCCCAGAGTCCTTGCCTCTTGCTCTGAGGAAGAGGGGCGAGGTGTGGGGGTGCTCCTAGTAGGGAGAGGCCCCGCACTGGGCTGAGCTCAGCTCTTCCTCGCATCACCTGCCTGCGCCTCACAGGCACGCTGCCCCCACCTACGGAGGGCCTCACAGGCTCAGAGCGGCCGTCCTGCGTAAGCCAGACAGAGGGCAGCGGGCCGCTGTGTGGGGCCCCGAGGCCAGGACATGCAAGCAGGGCCCCTGGGGAAGGCAAATAAGAGTGGGCACTACAGTGCCAAGGTTCTGGGGTATATGCAGGTACTGGCAGCCAGAGGGACAGGAAGGGGCGAGCCCATGGGAACCCCAAGACAGAAGACCACCGGGGACCAAGGTCCAGCCAAACAGCAGCTTTATTAGTGACGCCAGTCTTCACAGACCGCACAGTGCACGTGGACTGTGCCCCCGGGCCCCAAGGACCGCCTCCGGGGGTCAGGGACGATACTGTGTAGCACGCACATTGGGGTGACATGAATAAAGCTTTGGTGTACAGGGTTCAGGAGGACAGGCTAACACTGAGACAAATACTGCACACGACACCAGCTCTCAGCGTGGACCGGGTTTTGGCCGATGGGGTGACTTCTAGGTGATGGGGCAGGGGCCGCTCAGGCCCCACGGCAGGAGGCGGCGTCTAGGGCTGAGGCTCCGCCTGGCCCTGTCGTTTTGCCTTCATCTGCAGGTACCGCCCTTTGCCCTCCTCAAAGCGCTTCTTCTCATCCTCGGTCTCGGGCTGTGGGTCACACACACAAACAAGCAGGTTAGAGATGGGCCGAGCTCAGGACCGTGGGCCCTGCCGCCGCTCCACTGGCCTCCTGGGACTTCCCGGGTGCCGGGCGAGGCCCGTCTCACAGCCAAGACCCCCGGAGGGTCGGGGAGCCTCCCATGGCAGAGCTCTGCAGAGGGAACGCCAGGAGAAAGCCTTGCAGGGTTGCAGGGACGCCGCCAACAGGGAGCTGGCCGAGCCCTTTGGGCGCCACCCCTCACCTTCCCCAGCAGCGGACCCCATGCTCTCAGCCTCTGCAGTAATGAACTTGCGCTGGAGAGGCAGCGGGTGTGAAACGTGGGAGGCAAGGCCGAAGGCAGAGCCGAGCGAGAGGAAGGGGAAGAGGAACCCTGACGGAGGTCCCCTCATTTGCTCCACTCCAAGAATGCCAGGGGCTCATGGTCTCTGCCCCAAAGGACAGCGGGGACCAATACTGTGCCGCCTGCGTGACCTTGAGAAGGCCATTTCATTGTACCGGGAGCAATAGTGACCGCTTTGTGGGCAGGGAGCCCTGAATAGCACGGATGCCCAGGAGATGGCCCCTTCATCTTCGTCACCCCTTCTCTGCTGCTTCCTTCTTCTGAGCAGCTTGAAAGGAAGGGTTCCCACACTGAGGGGGCGGAGCCAACTGACCACCTGGGATTTGGCCAAAGGCTGGTCCATGCCTGCTGACCTGGGGGAGTACACACAGGCGCCCCTTTCACTCGAGTGGTGGGACCCCCGGACAGAGGCCCCTGGCAGCATTAGAGGTCCCCTGCCAAGGCCCTACGTGTCCCACCACAGAATTCTCTCTTGCTTGCTGGCTGGGGACTTAGGTTTAAAGAGCTATGCAAATTCCTCCAGGATGACATTTCCTTGTGACACTTGGAGCGTCTGAAAGCCAAAGAAATGGGGCAGCTGCCCTTCATCCACAGTGACACCAGGCCCAGCAGCTATTTTTAGCCTCAAGTGTTGCACAGACAAACGGTATATTGGCCAAAGAGGGTGCAATCAGTGGAGGATGTAACGTCAGGTCAGACCCAGCATCCCTCTCCGCCTTCGCAGGAACCGTTCTCCGCTGTCACCAGGCATAAACTGTCCACACAGTGCGGCCTGGAGCCGAGGGAACCTCTGTGTTTAAAGGACAAGGGGCACGCTCCTTGCAGGGGCGCTGGGACCCGTCGGGAGCATCTTCGGAGCACGCGTGAAAACCGGTGACTTTCCCAAGACGCTCTACTGAGAAGGTCCTCCTGCTGCTCTGGCGTCGTCCCTGGCAGTCCTAAGAGGCAGGCCCCTGAGCCTCCTGGGGGCAGACGGACGCGGAGCCCAGCCCCTGCTGCTGAAGGTGCCCTGCGAGGGCAGGGTCTCATCCTGCTGGACGCAGCTGAGGCTTCTGTGCACACCCGGGCGGGGTGGGCTCCAGCAGGGCTTCTCCGGCCTGGGGACCCCGCAAATGCAGACGCTGGCCCAGCGGGTATAGGGCTCAGGCTCGATTCCAACATGCACCCAGGGCACGCGATGTGCTGACCCGTGGGCCACTCTGTGTGGCGAGGCCCTGCCTGCCTCCATCCCCTGGCCCACTGGGCAACATCCAGCATGGCCGAGAACGCAAGGTTAAGGCCACTGGGCGGGAATAGCACAAGACTCCTCTCCCCCTTCCCTGTGGAACCTGGTGCCTCCGAGGACACGCGTGGCTCCCATCCATCCACAGCGGCCAGAGGCCACGGCTCAGCAGAGTGGCAGGGCTGGCCCTTCCTGAGGGGGAGAAGGGGCTGCAGCCGGGCTGCCTGCCTGCCTCCCAATGACCCCACCGTGGGCCGTGCGTGTGGGGTCCTGGAGCTGAGAAGCGGGGCGTTGGAGCTGGCAGAGAGCAGGAGGGCTGGACCACGCGCTGAGGCTCCTGCCGGCTCCGAGAGCCCAGCCCCTCTGTCCAGGCTCGGCAGCAGGCTGGGCCTCCCTTTAGCTGCCGGAGCTTCCACCCCCGGGGCCAGGGAAGGCAGGCAAGAGGCATGGAAAGAGAAGGGCTTCTCCCAAGCCACACTGCGGGCCTGGCCTGCTGGGCAAGGCGGCGGGACCCTTTGCCAAGATCCCGTCTGCTGTGAGGGGGCTTCCTGTTTCTCCAGCCCAGTGACATCCCTGACACTGGCAGATGTGGCATTCCAGCAAGGAACTTGGCCCCCAAGTTTCTGGGCCACCCGCCAAGTGCTCTTGTGGCTCAAAAGAGCTGGGAGGGGCCTTCGGAGGGTGGCCAAAGGCCCTGTGCAGCTGGTGGCATGAGCTGACGACCGTCATTAGGGTGCCCTGGGTGGCTGGCAGAGACCACCCACCTGAGGCCAGGCTCCTGGGGAGAGCAGCTGGCACTGGGCCTGAGGGAGGGCTGCCGGGCCCGGGAGACTCCAGGGAGCAGCCTCACCCTCGGCAGCCATCACCGCCCATCCGTTCATCCGTCCATCTGTCCGCACCATCCACCCTGGTTCCTTCCCCTGAAGATGCGCATCGCGATTTCATAAGCGTTACCACCACCCACTGCACCCCTGCAGCAGGTGTCCCCAACCCTGACACCGAGCCTCTGAGGGTCTGTGGCCAAATGGCTCTGGGAACCTGTGTGCTAACTGACCTCTCACAGCAAGCAATGCCACTGGGCCAAGGTTCTGAAGGTCTCGAAGTAAACTCAATCTGTTCAGCTTCGTTTACTCGGCTCCACCAAACTGACCTGGCTGGGGAGCCCTTTCCTAAGAGAGCCCTTCTTGGGGCGCGCTCCCCACATGCTGCCGCCACCAGTTTGCTGAGTATGCCTTGAAGCTGGCCTTGACAGACGGTGGCCAGACCCTGCCAGCGTCCAGAGGCGCCACTTCTGACAAAGGCCAGCGGAGCACAGCCAGGGCATGGGCTGGCGTACCTGGGACCCCACAGCACCACATGGCCTTATTGGAAGGGCCTCTTCCTTCCGCCCCCAAACCAGCCTGGCTTCCCCTCCAGAGTCCGAGCGGGGGCCAGACCAGCCTGCTTTGAGCCGAGAGGGCGTATGGACTCACCCACATCCCTCTTCTGTGAAACGGGCCAGCATCCAGCCTGCAGGGCTGCTGTGAGGACAGAGTCCTCCTAACTGTCCCTGTTCACCACCAGGCGCTAAGATCCAACAGAGGAGGGAGCTGGGCCCACGGCCCGCCTCGTGTGAGCGCCGGCTACGCGAGGGCCCGGGACAGAGGGCTGGGGGAGGGGCGCGGCAAACAGTGCAGGGATTTTTTATGGTGATCAAACGTTCTAAGACTGATGGTGGTGAAGGCAGCCCAACTCTGCGACGACACCGAAACCCGCCGGTTCCTCCCTGCAGTCGGCGGAACTCTGCGGTGCGAACCCAGACACAGGAGGCCTGGGAGAAAGAAGCCAGCTGAGGGCCCGTCTCCCTCTTTGTCTCTGGGGACAGCAGGAGCTATCTCTGAGCATTTCAGCTCCTCGAGCCCAGCCAGGCCTCGGCTGACGTCAGGGGCTTGAGCTCCCACCCTATGAGGGCTGCCCCTCAAGGCGCTGACAGCCTTCCTCGCCTGGTTGCCCCGGACGGTGTCTGGCCAGGCCGGGCTGTGACAACAGTCAAGGGCAGTGGGGCTCCTGCTAACCCCGGCAGGCAGGGCGCTGGCTCCTCATGTGGCAATGGAGCCTCTGCCCAGGTGGCTGTCAACAGCTCTGCCAGCCAAGTGACTAAGAGGGGCCACCACTCCCCTGCTGGGCGTGGAGCTGACGAGACAGATGGCACCGCGCACGCGGCCCCCACCCACAGCCCAGCTGCCGGCTCCTCAGCCCGACTCCCTCCATCCAGCAAAGTAAACAAATCCATACGCTGTTGGCTGTTGCCGTTTTTAATGGAGGGCTGGGGGCGGTGGGGAGCGCGACAAGGCTCCGCCATGGGAAAGCACTTCTTTCACGTGCCAGGAGCCGATGGCAGGGAGAAGGGCTGGGGCCTCGGGCAGTCGCCTCCCAGTCTGAGCATGTCCCCAGCCTTGGGGGCTCCCCATTCCCATGCCGGGGAGAAAAGAGGTGACAGGCAAGGGGACGCAGGCAGCTCAGGGTCCCAGGGACCCTGGCTGTGTGGCCTCAGGGGTGCCGCCCACCTCCCCAGGGCCAGGTGCTCCCACCTGTGGAGGCGCAGGCAGGTCAGGGGGCCAGGGACCCTGTGCATGCGTGCGCACGTCGGCGTGGGGCCTGTCTCCCACCCTCAGCACAGCCGGGGGGAAGGGCGGGCGGCTTCGGGGGTCGTTGGAAGGTGGCGAGGCCTTTGGAGTGTCACAGCTAACCGCAGGGACAGGAGGGCGAGGGACGGGCCCCTCTGCTCAGGGACCCTCAGCCGGCTGCCGGGGCCTCCGTCTGCCTCTTCTCCCTCCTCCTCTCGCTCTTCCTGCCAACTGCTGTCTTCCGGGCTCCATTCCACTGGGGGAGGCCTGTGGCTTTCAGAGCCAGCCGTGCAAACCGATGTTTCCATTTCCTGTTTTCTGTGCTTTGAGAAGACACATTTGGCACTTGGCACAGAGGGCGGGTGACCGAGCTCCACCCTCGGTAAAATCAATAGCTTGTCCTTTTTGTAATTAACGGATGCCTCGTGCAGAGAGGGTTTCCAGTGGTGACAACCTCCTGTGAGCCCGAGGGCCGCAGACCTTCCTAGGGGGGCAGCCACGCGGCCGCCCTCTCTCGTCTTCACAGTGGGGACAAGAGGGACCTTGGGACACTCATGTAGGCAATTAAGACATCTTCCGACCCCGGGGGCCCCGACCTCAGTGGAGCTGGGCCAGGACCTGGGGCGCCGCTCTCCATGGGGGCGGCCAAGGACCCCCTGTCCTGCGGACTCCCCGCAGTGCGGGCCTGGGCTCACGAGCCCCTCGATGTGCCTGCCCTGGGCGGCGGGTGGCGCCAGGGCAGCCTCCAGCAGACTGAGCCAGTGTCTCCAATCGTGGGCTCGCTGTGAGCACCTACAACACCCTCGCCAGGGGCTCCCCTCACCCAGCAGCAACGGCTCAGCCCCCGAAGAACCGCCCTCAAGCGAGGCTGTGACCCCGTCCTGCCGCAGGGCCACAGGGGAAGCTTGAGTGCTGCCCACGGACAGGCAGCGGAGGGTGCCGGGGTCTGTTAGACAAGAGGACCCAGGACTCGGGTGCACCCAGTGGTCCTCTCTGCAGCTCTGCCACCGCACTCGCTCCTGTGTTGCTGTGCGGGTGTGACCGTCCCCCGTGGGCAGCAGTACTAAAGGCCGTAACTGCCACTGGCTGAGCACTTCCCAGGGGCAGGCTGGGCCAGGCCACGCTCTCACGACAAGTCTCTGGACTGCCACGCGTGCACGCTTTGCCACATCAGTCTTTCCCACCCTCTGTCTGAGGCTAGCACCATGCCTGGGACACCAGCGTGGGGGCGGGGAGGCTGGGAAGCATTTGCTAAATTAAGAAATGATCAAAACAAATGAAGATCAAAGAAAAAAAGCCTAAATTCCAAATTGGTGTGGTGGTTGTGTTAATGATTTAAAAACGGTGGTTTTGCTCAATGGACACCCATTCCAGCATCACCGGTGTCAACCCCCACCCACCCCACGGCCGGCCCCGCGCCACAGAGGAGCAGCTGGTTCCGCCATGCTGGGGCAGCCCTGTCTCCCGCCCCAGGACACGGCAGGCACGAGACGGCCCTGCCGAGACACCCCAACCCCTAATTCACCTTCCAGGTGGCCACAGTGGAACACGGAGGCCCCAACTCTAAGGAGCACTCCTTTTTCTGGGGCACCCTCTGCGGGTCCCAGCCATGCTCCCCTCCTGTAGCTGCCCCCTGGCACCACACGGGTTCAGGCCTAACAGTGGCCCTGGGAGCCAGCCTTGGGGTTTTCACGTTCTGGAAAAATCAAAGCAGCAAGGAGTGGCCTGGATTCCCAGACTCGCCGCGGAAGCAGCAGGAAGGCTCCATTCCACGTGCGGGACCCACCGCCGTCCTCGGGAGCGAAGGTGCCCTTTGGCGAGCTGGCTGCTGCGCGTGCCTCGGTTGTTTGCGAAGCACCAGGGGTCTGGTAAAGGGGCCGGCATGGAGCTGTCGGGGCACAGTGGCTCTTCAGAGGGCAGCTGCAGCCTGGGCGAGCTCAGCGGTCAAAGGAAGAGTCCTGGTTCCTGGCAGAGCAGAGGCAAGGCGAGAGCCGGCCGGCGGGGGGTGCACGCGCTCGCCCATGCTCCCTGCGGTGCCCACACCTCGTTCCTGGGGAGGGGGACTCAGGGGCCACTGGAAGTGCCCAAGCACCAACCATTCGGGGGGCAGCAGCAGCTTCAGGGTTCTGGCATGTTCCCATCACAAGGCAGATTTTCTGCTTAGTGTCCAAAACCCAGGGAGAGGGAGCACCGGTCAAGAAGCATCATGACCCTTCCGGTCACTGACTCCCCTGTGCAATGGCAGCAGGGGGTGGGGGGCGGCAAAGCAGGGGCACAGCTTCACTCGCTCATCAGGCCCCCAGCTCTTCCAGGGACAGACGTGCCACTGCAGGGCGTCCCAATGACTGAAGCGTGGGAGCAATTAGAAGTCACGCCACCACACTAGTCCAGGACAAGCCCCAGACGGGCACCCGCTTTCCCATGTCCTGGGGCTGCGCTGTTGGGTGTGCAGAGCTGGCCTGGCTGTGTGGTCAGGAGGTGGTGGCCGCCTCGGCTGCTGATGCTTCATCTGAGGAATGGGGTCCTCAGGGCGCCCCCAGGCCTGTCCGTGCCACGCACCTGGGTCAGGGGGCTGACTATCGCTGAGGCTTGCCCGGTGCTTCCCTTCAGTGCCGAGGCTTCGAGGAATGGTTATCGCTGTGGTTACTGAGCCGTTCCCACTGGGAGGGGCCCGCGGGGGGGTGTCGAGTGCCTTACGGGGACAGTCCGCTCACAGAGCTGGTGTTCGGGCCGCTGGCCGCATCTGCATCCTGCGAACCAGTGACAGTGACAGGGAGGGGAGGACGTGACCTGCCCGAAGCCAAGTGACCACCTCTGGTACAGGGAACCTGCAGGACCCTGCGCCCCTGGCCAGGCTGGCCCCACTGCAGCCACCGCGGGCTGGCGGTTGCTCTCTGTGCTCCGTCCTCATGCTGACTCTGTGACGATCCTACTGGAGGCCCCATGCACCGGCAAAGTGACAAAGCATGGAGGTGCACAGGTGACTGTCCCTGCCAGGCCTGCACTGCCCACGAGCGAGACCTGCTAGGAGGAGAGAGAGGGGGCGGCCGCACCCCGACTTCCTCACTGCCTCCCACTTTACCCCAGAAATCACTGCCTTGCACGTCAGTGGCCGACAACTGAGCCTCTGAGTCTAGACCCCTGGCTACCAAGCATCACTGTCCTTGGTGCCCGAGGCGAGGGTCTGAGCACCGGCCAGGCCCCCACTGTCGTCTGGGGCTGCTGCTCCCTAAAGGCTCTGCCTACATGACGTGCGAGCAGTCGGGCCTCAGCGCACTGGGCACAAAGGCCCCCACGTGCCCGAGTAGGGCTCGGGGCTCCTCTGATGTCCAGGGTGGGGTGCTGGCCTGCTGTGTGCACCCTCCCTCCACGGCCCCTCCGGCCTCGCACGTCACTGGCACCTTCAGCAGCAGTAGCAGCCACACCTGAGCCGGGAAGCGGGAGGCAGGTGCTGCACCCAAGAGGGCACTTGCTTTGGCTTCAACACAGACGGTTTGGCTCCCACAGTTTTCTGGAGACACAAAGGCTGTCCACACCTGGGCTGAACAAAATAAAAACCCCGTCGGAGGGGCAGGGCCCCAGGGAGCCCCCTGGTGGTTTCCTGTGTCCCTTCGCACAGGCCACTCTCCAGCCCTGGTCAGAGGTCTGGGGTGTGTGCCCCGACCCCCGAGGTCAGAGGGCCCGACCACGGAGAGGCGTTCAGAGGGAGGCAGGGCCGGCGGCCTGGGCCTGCTGTCCTGACCCGCGGCCTGGCTCGCACTGCGAGTTCGCCTCTTCTAAGAACCAGCCTGTAAAGTGCTGGCAGCTTTGGGTGGCGGTACCGAGGCCTCCACAGCATAAAACATTCATCAAACACTCCACAGTGGAGGGCAGCGGGGGAAGCCGGGACAACTGTCACAGAACAACAGTAAAACTGTCCTGAACCCAGAAAAGAAGAAAGAAAAAGAGATGCCCCAAATGGCGACGCTGCCACCACGCCTGTCAGCGGCCCTGGGGATGGGAGCTAAAAATAGACGGAGGGTGAAGAATCACTGACAGAGGGGAGGCCGGGAGGGAGGGGGCCTGGCCCCCACCGCGGGCGCACACACGCACACACGCACGCAGGCCGCACAGGTCACGCGTGTGCCGGACACACAGACGACACTCGCTCAACGCCACGGAGGCCGGGCTGGCGCTGAGCCCCCAGCTCTGGGGGGCAGGCCACCCCCCACCAGAAGCTATGTTTATGAACACCGGTGGCCCCAAGGTGCCTCAGGTAAAAACCAAAGACTGGCTTTCACCGGCGAAAACCCACAGCCTGGACCCTCACGAGCCGGGCAGGTGTGGCCGCCGCCAAGCACGGGCCCCTGCCCCTGCGGGACTCAGCCCCGCAGCCTTCATGGGCGGTGTCGGTGCCTGAGCGCCCTGCCGCCCCCGCCCACCTCCCCCAGCACCTCCTCCTACTCTGGAGCCCCGTCCCGGGTCGCACAGACGGGCCCAGCCCCAGCACTGCTTCCGGGCTCTGT
The DNA here is from genome assembly GCF_987537825.1 of Furipterus horrens. Taxonomy (NCBI): domain Eukaryota; kingdom Metazoa; phylum Chordata; class Mammalia; order Chiroptera; family Furipteridae; genus Furipterus; species Furipterus horrens. The sequence continues at coordinate 3,087,952 of NW_028327173.1, forward strand.
GAAGGGCATGGGTCCCCCCATAAAAGGCTCCTTGACCGCAGGCCACTCCACGGGAGCTCAGACCCTGGGGCCAGGCCCTCCTCCCAGAGCCCACTGAGCCCCCCAGCCCTGGCCCTGGTCTCCCAGCTGGCTGAGTCCTGGGGTGCGTGTGTATTGGGGGCAGCCATGGCGGCTGCTGGGCTCCCAGGCTGGCACCCCTCATGGCTACGGCCGGCACTGCAGACCCGGTCCGAGGACCCAGTCACATTTATTCAGTAGGCGCCTTTCCAACATGAAGACATCGCGACCCCTTAGCTGCCTTTGGTCTTGCACCCAACTGGGGGTTCCTGCAGGCCTCTCCCTGGTGTTAGCTGGGTGACCTCAGGGGCCTGGCTGCCCCCTTCTCTTCAGCCCTGTGTCTGCTGTTCCTTTCACCTCGATCAATGGTTCTCAACCTTCCTAACGCCGTGACCCTTTAATACAGTCCCTCATGTTGTGGGGACCCCCAACCATAAAATTACTTTTGTTGCTATTTCATAACTGTCATTTTGCTACTGTTATGAATCGTAATGTAAATATCTGATATGCAGGATGTATTTTCATTGTTACAGATTGAACATAATTAAAGCCTAGTGATTGATCACAGAAACAATATGCCCTCTATCAGGGCATCAGCTCTGGCGAGGAGGCTCTGGGAGAGACAATGACAGCTCCTGATATCGGTTAGTTTGTAGGATCCTTGCCCACCCTTTGTGGCGTGTACAGATGTGGAAACCGAGGCCCGAGGGAGCACCTGCCTGAGATCCCGGACGAGCACGTGTGGCCCCCACAGCACGTGCAGGGTCCTGGCAGGGGGGACGGAGCCTCCAAGTGGGGGGACCTGCGGCTGCTGTCTCACTGCCCAGCCGGCTGGGGAGGTGCCTCAGGACGTCCCGAGCCCTACCCTGCACCAAATCCTACAGCCACACCCTGGGGCCTGGGCTGGACCCTCAACTGATGCCACACGCTGGAGTCTCAGGCAGTGCCGAAAGCCTGCAGATGGTGCGATGGCGGGAGAGCAGCGGGTGGGGGGGGAGGCCCTCGGAGGAGAAAACGTCTGCGCGACAGTGGAAGGCGCTGGCTATGGCGATCTGCGGGAGGGCATCTGGGCAGAACAGCATGTGCAAGGGCCCTGAGGCAGGAAGGGGTATGGGGCTGAGGAGCAGAGGGAGCCGGCACGGCTGGACGGTGCCCCGGGCAGTCCCGGCTGGAGCGGGAGTAGATCTGAGCTCGCTGCACAAACTCGAGGGCTGCAGGGGCACAGGACTGAGGGCAGCAGGAGAGACAGAGGGCGGCTGGGGCAGAGCGGGACCAACAGCAGGGATGGAAGCAGAGACACTGGGTGTGGGGCGGAGCGGGAGCTAGGAGCCAGCCGTTCCGACTCACTGAGGGACAGGACACGCGAGGAGTGGACACGTTTTCTCACGGGGCAAGGGGGATGAGCTCGGTTTGGGACGGACTGTACGGGAGATGCCGGCAGGGGCCCGTGGAGGGGGCAGAGCTGGCGAGGTCGGTGAGTCAGTGGACAGACCAGGCACGGGGCCTGGTCCCACCACCTAAGTGGGGAAGGGAGCAGAGTCCCGAGTTGGGGGACCACAGGTATCACTGAGGCCAGTGCGTCGTGCCAAAGGCAGGGAGAGGCCAGCGGGACAGACGGAGTGTCCTTGGGTCCAGACACCCTGCTAGAGCCAGAGGCTGGGAAGGAAGAGGTCAAGGATTCCGGTGGGTGGCGGGAATTCAGTATGCAAGACAGAGATGTTGGGGGGCAGCCTTGCTAACAGATGCCCCCAAGGCCGCTGCGACAGTATGGGACGAGACGGGACAAGGGTCTGGGGGAGAACCCAGGCAAACCTGCACCTGAGCGCCAAGGGCAGCAGGCAGGGTTCCGAGGAGTGGTCCAAGACCCAGCGAGACGTGGTTCGAAGGTCAAGGCCAGAGAGGCGGGGGGGGATGCATGTGTACCCGCCGAAGGGACGGGGTTGGGGTGGGGAATCCCGCCAAGGCTGCTGGATGGAGGGTCAGGGAGGGGAGGAGCCTTGTCCTTGTTGCTGGACGGACCCCTGGGAGGCCCCCAGGCTCACTTTGGGACTCGCGGCCGGAGAGGAACTGAGGGGGAGGAGCAAGGCTCTAACTGGAGGCAGTGGAGGGGCAGATGCTGGAGGGAGAGGGGGAGTTTGAGAGTGTGTGCCCAGCCGAACAAGAGACCCGCGCGCCCCAAACCCCAGGTGGGGCGAGGCGATGTCTCAGCAGGTCCAGTCGCCAGGAAGAACGGGGTGCGTGTGGACTGGTGACAGGCTGGTGTGACACGCAGTGGGGAGCCTGCCTGCCTGCCTTCCACCCTGGTCGGACCCCTCCTCCTTCAAGGCCGGGTTCACAACCAGGATTTGCCGCCTGACTCACGGGAGCCCCAAGGGCAGGGTCCACCCCTCACCGAAAGTGGGGGGGGGGCAGGGGCAGGCGGGAGCGGCCCCGCAGCAGCTGAGGCTCCCCCAGCACCTCAGGGGCCTCACGGCCATGTGGCCTTGGGAGGCTGGTCCGCTCCCCGACCCCTGCAGGGCCCGGGAGGCCCTGGAAGGAGCAGGGGTGGGTGGGCTTCTCCAGGGAGGCACCTCGGAGGGGCCGGGGCGGCCACAGAGAACCGCCCGCTCAGGCCGCCGCGGGCTGGCCAGCCAGGGGGTCGTCCTCAGCCACAGGAAACAGCACTTGGAGGCCTCGCCCGCCTGCGGCAGGAAGTGAGGTCTGAAAGGCAGCACGTTTGTCTGCCCAGAGGCCCTCAGCAAGTGCTTTTCTCTGGGAGGCACAGCATCTGCCCGGGGAACGGTCTCTCGGGGGCAGCAGGGGGCCCAAGGCGCGTCTAGAGCCGGTCAGGAGCCCCCGTCACCTGCGCGGCTGCTGCCACCAGGCACTGGAGAATCCCCGCTCTGCCCAGGCCGCTCTGCTCCCCGGCCCTGCAGAGGGTGGGCGCTCCCACAACTTGGGAGTCTTGGGTCTCCGCTCCAGCTCCCCCCCAACCCCGCGCCCAAGAGCTGTCCCTGGTGGTGACAGGCGCAGATGACAGACGTCGTGGGCAGCCTGAGCAGAGGCTTCCTCCACCCACGGGCAAAATAGGTCGTGGGCCAGATCCCCACTGTCACGGGGGAGGGGCAGGGCCTGGGCAAAGCCAGTGAGGGCTCCAAGCCGGTGGCACACGCCCCAGGCAGGACCCGCACCCAACTGGCACTGGGGAGCAGTCTGCGCCATCAGATGTAAGGGAAATCTGCACGTCCTTCCCGCCTTCCTTCCCCTAACACCCAATGACGGCACGCCTTGGACCCCTGGCCGCCTCTGGCTGCCCCGCGGCCGGCATGCTAAGGTGCTGGGAGCCCCCCCCCCCCGCTCCCCCACCTTCCTAGGGGCCGCCTACTCCTGGGCAGCACTTCACCGGGGCTCCCAGCTGCAAGACCACCTACCAGGCCTGTTCTCCCCACTCCTCCACGCACCCACACCTCCTGTCTCCTCCCTGACTCGGCCAGGCCTTGCCCACAGTAGGACGCACGCATTTTTCCGGTCTCCCACTCAGTGCCAAGGCTGTCCCAGGCCCTAGTGACTCATGGGAGCAAACGTACCCCAGGCCTCGAGGCCGGGTCCAGGGGCAGACGGCCCAGTGGCTAATGATTCGCTGCCCTGAGTCTGGCGGCAGGCGCGGCTCTGGAGAAAGCAGGGCAGGCATGAGAGAGGAGGGTGACCAGGGCATCCTGATGGGGGTCGGGGCTCCTCCGAGGAGGTGACACCAGGCCCAGACCATGGTGCTGCTTCAGCCCGAAGGCGGGCAGGAGGCCCAAGCAGGACAGCGGGGGCCCCAGATGCGGTGGGGAGCAGGCTGGGCGGGCGGCAGGAACGTGCACCCAGAAGCTTTCGGCAGGGAGGTGACAAGACCAAAGGGCTGGCAGGGGGAGCAGCTGGTGCTGTGAGGGGGCAGGGACCAGGCTGTGGCCGCCCCAGGTGCCACGAAGGCCGGCAGCAGTGGGTGCGCGGGGAGGTGGAGCCTAGGAACCCTGCCTCGTGTTCACCAGGTAAGGCCTGGCGAGGCCGCCCACCCCGCGGCTGTCCTGGAACCTCCACGCCTGGGCAGCCTGGGCAGCAGCCTTGCGATTGCGAGCCTCTGAGACGCAGGGGTGGAGCCCCAACCGCAGCCAAGTGAACCCGCGGGGGCTGCGGCCCCCCTGCCCGACGCGTCCCTGGGCCAGCAAGTCCCTCTCAGTGTGTCCAGGGCAGGGCCCAGCCGGTGACTGAGGCAGGGCAAAGGCCACGAGGCCTGGACGCCCAGCCCCGCAGGGCAAGGGTCTGGCAGGCCCAGCCAGGAGCCCACCTGGGGGTGCTCACCCCTAGCCCAGCACTGGTACAGTGGCAGGAGCCACCCCCTTGGGCAGGAGTGCTGGTGACACCTCATAAAAGGGTCGCTCTTGTCCTGTCTGGTCCCGCCCCCACGTCTGAAGGCCCTCACAGGTGACCCGCTCTGTGGCCAAGGTCGCTGGTACCCAACTGCCCAGAATGGGCTTGTGTGACTCAGTTTCTCCCGGGAGCCCAGCGAGCGACGAGGGGCCACTCACCACGAGCTGGGGCACGGGCAGCGACCTGCCCTCCTGGCTCAGGGACACGTAGGTGAAGAAGGCACTGGCGGCCCGGTAGCGCTTCTGCGAGTTGTCCACCACGGGGTCGGCATCCACCAGGACCTCGATCTCCATGGACTTGTTGCTCGTGAAGGTCATGCGCCCAGAGATGGTGATGACAAACCCTGCAGAGCGCAGACGGCAGGTCAGGGGGCGCGGACCTCAGAGACCCCTGGTTAGGCGGCGCAGTCCGCTTCAGTAACCAGCAGGACGCTGAACGAACCAAGCGTTAGGGCCTGTGAGTATTCATCTTTGTCGCGAGCAGACGCATTTCTGTCATTTGTGGCAGAAATCAGAGTGGAAGAGATCTCGGGGCCATCCCCGAGCCCCTGCCCGCGCGTGCGCCCCGTCCCCTGGCCGTGGCAGTGTCTGCTGGGAAAACGCCTCCAGTCCCTGCTGCCGCTCAGGCAGCCCACGGGAGCGGGCTCCATCCCCCGAAGGTTAAGGCCAAGTCTGCGACCTGCACTGTCCCTGGGGTGGCCCTGCCTGTGCCACTGGAGCCACACAGCTGCCCACCACGCGGCTCTGAGCACCGCTAGAGGACTTTCTGCCTCTTCCCGGGCCCCTCCACGCGCCCTGGCTGCACTGCCCCTGAGGCTGGTCTGGCCCACGTGCTCTGGTTGGGCCAGGCCGCCACACTGACTGTGGTTCCACGTGCCCTAAGCTGCTGTCCGCACTTCAGCCCATGCGGCCACGCACACGGGGCACCCCTCTGTCCAGGCAGGACCCCACCAGGCCCTCCTCTGAGCGGGGCACACCTGCTTCTAACACACCCAGCCCTGTCCTTGGTCAGAGGCCCCGGTGCTCCCCAGCTCCCTGCAGTCTCCCCTGGGGGTTATGACAAAGTCTCAAGTCCTGTGTTTCCTGACATGGTCCCAGATGGCCTCTCTCTCAATACGAACCAGCGTCTCTGCACGTCCCATGTGCTGGGGTCATGAACACCCCGTTCTGCCCTGCACCTTCCAAGTCAGGAGCTCTTCCCTCGCTCGGTCCCTTATCTCGTGGAGTCACCATGGGGACAGCACGAAATGAGCCAGGGCCGACTGGGGACAGTCACCACCATCCCCGTTGGAGTGGTCTTTAGACCTCGAGGTGGCACAAATCCTCGGGGGGCTTCCGGGGCAGGGCTGACACCTGGCTGGGCTCCCTGCAGCATGTGGCTGGACACCCTCCCCGCCCACGACTGCGGCCTCTCCGTGGGCCGGGCTCCAGGAAATCCCTCCCAGCCCAGCGCGCAGTGCTGGGACCTGCTCCCCACAAGCAGTGCTGACTGCGGGGGCCTTTTAACACCTGCGGGAGCCCCGGTGTCCTAGCATCACGGCCCCACAGATGAGTTTAGAAACCTCGAAGACAGAGCAGTCAGAGCAACGTGGTGCCTGTTATGGGTGAGTGTGTGGGCAGTCTACACGCAGGAGCAATGATCCCAATTACAAAGTTCCAGAATGTCCCATGCCACATTCAGCTCCCTGCTTACAGGCAGCGACTCGGGCTGGACACTGCCATTTCTGGGGGAAGGCAGGCCACGTGGTCGATGACAAGTGGCGTCACGCCAGCACCGAGGGCACAGAGGAACGTGCAGAACATCCAGGGCACACCTTGGGGTCTCTCCTGGTAACGGCCAGAACTGGGACTTACCAGTTTCAGGCCCCAACCCCTCAATGACCCGACCCAGTGATCCAGCTTTCAAGCACCTCCCCGCAGCCAGACGCCTGGCGTCAAAGCCTGTGACCCGCTAGAAAGACGATGTCCCCATCTCTGAAAGGTGAGCAGGCTGCAGTCTGGGCCGCAGTGGAAGTGCTCTGGCATTCAGGAGCGACTCGTATTCTGTACTGTAAGCGGCAATCGCAAATGTCCTCCTGTGCTTTCCAATTACAGTTTACCTCCCACGGGGACCTTCTCTGGGGAACAACAATACAGGGTGACAGGATCTAACGGCCCCTGGAGGACACTGGCCCAGAAACAGGCCAGGCTCACTTGGCCCAAATTCCTTCATACACAAAACAAGACGTGACCGGAGGGAACAGTCAGTCCCTGCTCCCCAGGGCCCTGAGGCCGGCCAAGCACAAGGCCAAGGCTGGGACCCCCGACGAAGGGGCACTCCTCACCCTCACCAGCAGAAGGGAACCCATCGCAGGGGGATGTCTGCCAGAAAGCAGGCTTCTGACAACGAAGACCCCCTTTTCTGTGCTTCGGAACAGGAGCAGCTTTTAGAAACAGCAGGTCTGGGTGAAGCAGATCCCCGTGCCTGCTGGCCCATGTCCGGGATGCTAAACGAATCCCCAGACAGAGTGTTACTCCAGACTGAGCTCACGGACTCCGGACTCTCTCGGGGTCCTTCCTGTGTAACCAAGGCCGGCTCTGCAGCTCTGGAGCTCCCCCCACAGCTGCTGACCAGGTGGCACCAGGAAACTGTTCTTTTCTCAGCCGGCCGCTCTCAAAGGGTGCCGTGCAGACGCTGAGCAGGGCGGTTCCGTGGGAAGTCAGCACACTTTCCACTGTGGACTTCGAGGCCGCATGTAGCACCGAAGCCCCGCTCCCAGGAGTGGTCCTAGAGAGAGAGCCATGGCGTCCTCTCCCCAAGTTCACGCCGGCGCCGAACACAGCGCCCCGGGCCACGAAGGCCGGGCGGCAGCGGACAAGGCTCACTGGCCTGGGCGGATGCTACAGTGACCCCGCGGCCCCCGGCCCCGGCCCCGGCAAACACCCACAGTGAAGGGCGGGCCTGCAAGGCAGGGGCACCAGGGCTGCAGCCTGTCCTTCCCCTGACCCTGCAAGCGCCCAGGTCCCACTCGGGTAAGGAAGCGTAACTTGCTCTCAGTGATGCCAGGGAGGGGAGGCGACCCTCTACCCCTCCAACTTCAGGGGGCTTCGTGCCCAGCACCCGGGCGTTCGTCCAGTGGCCAGGTGTGACCCGCCGGGCCTCCGCTGACCAGCCAGGGCGCTGGGGAGGCCTCTGTGGCTCTGGGCTCAGCACGGCTCTGCTCCAAGCACGCTTCCCGAGGCCGGCAGCGGGGGGAGCCACGCTGCCTTTTTCTCCTTTGTCACCTCCCGTGGCCGGGGACCCGACGCACCTCACAGCTTTTCCCAACAGGCTGTTCTCCCAGCAGGGCCTCTTCAGAATCAAGCGTGGGCTCCCGCAGCCCTGATCCCACCTGGGCCCCAGCGACGCGCCACTTCCCAGGGACGCAGGGCCTCGTCTCCGAAGACGCAGCTCAACAGAAACGGCCACATGTTGGGGGGGGGACACTCACTTTATACCTTCGGAGCAGCAGAACCGCGCGGCGAGCGCAGGGACCTAGTGCGCGCCAGCACTGCCCTGGGGTGCCGGGCAGCAGAGGGCTGCGGGCAGGGCCCCAGTGCACAGGCTCGTTGTGGCTCACACCGCAGACGGTCCCCCAGAGAGGAAGTGTGCGCCATGACATCTGATGGCAATGGTCACAGCCAGAGTGAGGCCAGGATTTCTCAGGGTTCTAAGGGACATTTTATGAGGATGAGTGTCTGTCACTTGAGCAGGATAAAGGCTCTAATCATATGGGAATGACAGCCTTTACCAGATTAAAAAGTCAGATCAATGAACCCTGGGCTCAAGGACGCAGCCACAAGAGAGGGCACGAGGCCCTGGCTCCCTGTGGCTCACGGCCGGCGGGCAGATGCCAGGGCCCCGGTGACTCTGGGTGGGAACCAAAAGCAAACAGTGCCAGGCGCCCAAGCAGTCCTTCCCTCTGTCAGCGGAGTTCTGTTACCTTTTCTGATCTTGTCGTGAAAGTTAATGGCGTCCACGGAAGCTGTGACTATGTTGGTCTTGCAGTGACGTGCGGCCACGATCCCAGCCACCTCGTCCATGAGCTTCATGGTGACGCCTGCACAGAGAAGACGCACGTGGCAGGTTAGACCTGGGGGAGGGAACACTATCTCCTACCCTGGAAACGAGGCATAAAGAACAAAGCCCTCCCGACACCCAGCAGCGGGGGCCGCCCAGTGCTGGGGCGCAAGACGGGGGGCGGGGGCGGCGACCACTGATGCTGAGGTAAGCGTGGCTTCCTCAGGAGCGTCTGAGGATGACCTCGGCTGATGCTCTAGGCCACTAACAAAATGACAGCCCTGTCTCCTGACCTCTTCAGAAATCTGATCCTACCAGCAAAGTCTCATTACGATACCCACTGAGTGGCTGCCCCAGAGCCAGGTACCAAGTGCTGGAATCAGAACCCACAGACACCACTGGGGGGCGGGGGCAGAACACGGTGCAGTGGCAGCCACTTGGGGAGCAGGGGGTTTCACAGAAGGCTACCACAGAGGTACCCCGTGACCCAGCAATTCCGCTTCTCGGTACACACCCAAGAGAACTGAAACCATGTGTACACCTTGTGTGCAGATTTCATGACCACGTTAGTCACAACGGCCGGAAGTGGACACAACGCAAATGTCCATCCATGGTGAGCGGACAAGGAAACGAGGCCCATGGTGGAACGGAGCCAGCACAGAGACTAGGCACCGTGTGATCTCACTGATGGAAATGTCCCCAAGAGGCAAATCCAGGGCAGACAGTAATGACTGGTCGTGAGGCGCTGGGTGGGCTACTGAAATATTCTAAAACTGATGGTGGTGATGGCAGTTTTACTGATTACACTAAAAACCAGTGACTTGTAATGCGTGGCTTGTAAGATACGTGAATTGTATCTCAAGGAAGCTGTTCTATAAAATAACACGACCAGAAATGCAGGTCCACGGAAGGCCAATGTCTTTAAAACCCCAGGCTGCCCCCATGGGCTCCTGCCCTGCCCCCGTTATTTGATGGAGTCCCGACTGCATACCTGCTAGGCCCCCAACCCCCAATCTTGCCCCCCCCAGTACAACACAACTGAACGCTTATTTCACACTTAAAACTTAAACCATATCATTGGGCTGAACGACATGCGATTGCCAAGACTCAGCCACTGAGCAAAGCGGTACCGATCCAGCCAACGGCCACGAGAAATCTTAGGTGGTTACGCAGATGCACCCTGGGACGCGGAATGACCGCTCAGCATCCGCAGCCGCGGAAACCGGCCCACCCCGCTCGGGAAAGCCGGGCTCGTGGGGAATCGCGTTTGAGGGGCTCCAAGATGCAAATGCCTGTGGGGCAAGGCAGGTGACCGGGAGACTGGGGTGGGGGGCTTCTTAAAGGACAGCTGCTGCTGGGCCCTGCCCCCGCCCCAAGGATGAGGGACCCAGGCTGCCAGCCTGGAGTCTGCATGTTCATGAGAAATCCATCCATTTCCAGACATGGGTTAATTAAAACTCTCTTGACCGTGTAGGAAAAACAGAATACAATACAACAGAGAACAGAAGCTCCTTCTGCAGGAGGCCAGAGCCCACACAGATGTAACTGAAGACGTCGCAGGGCGGGCCGCTGGCTTCTCGGCACCGGTCTGTATAGTTGCGCATTTCCAGAGTAAAAAGGCCTGTTTTTTTTAATTAATGTTCTTGATTTAAAAAGAAAAACATATATCTGCTTTTATTACCATGACGCCTTCTCATGGAAGACCCCACTAACTGATGACAAAGGTGCGTGGCCCCGATGGGGCTAGGACAGGCTGGCCCCACCCGCCCTGCAAGTTAACAAGGCCAAGTCACCAGAGGTCAATCTAAAGGGAGTGCAAATGCAACGCTGGGGAAACGGACCTTCTGGAGGGGAAGAGTCCCAGGTGCCACTTTTATCCCCAGGCAGCGGGGGCTCAGGGACAACAGAGGCTGGGGCAGCCAGGCAGGGAGACAACCGGCTTCCAGCAGCTCAGCGCTCAGAGGGCTGAGACAGGGGTCTCAACATGCTTCCCAAGGCGTCTCTGTCGGCGAAGCAGTTACTGGAAGCGGCCACAGGTAGCCTGGCCCCAGCCCCGCTCGAGGCCCCTGCCCTCCCGCCCACAGCAAGGGGCCCGTCAGTAAGCCCCCGGCCCGGCGCCAGAGAGGCAGCGAGCGCAGCACCTGGTTTCCTGAGGGCCCGGCAGCCCAGGCTGGGCACGTGGCAGATGCGCTGGGCTAGGAGGTCAGCTTCGGCAGGGAGGGAACCCTGATGCACCCCAAGTGCCTGCCCTCCCAGACAGCAGCCCTGTGAGGTCGGCACATCCTTGTCCCCATTTTTCAAAGCAGGAACCAGAGGCACAGAGAGGGCCTTGTCCAAACACATAGAACTCGCTCGGGGCAGACTGGGGACCAGCCCACAGCCACAGGGCCACAGGGGCCTCCCGTGACTGCCCCTCGGGGCTGTGCCTGCCCAGGCCCACGTGACAGCAGAGCCCCAGTGACGTGCCCGACGGCCACTCCCCCACTGCTCTTCCCCAATGCAGTGACCTGCAGAGCTGAGGGCCCTGGCAACTGGGGACCCCAGCATGGCTAGCGCCTCCCCCAGACCCGCAGAGCTGGGGTCATGCCCGACGAACTGGCCTCAGACTCCCGACGGCCCGGGACAGGAGAGAGCTCGCTCTGGGCGCTGCTCACGCTCACTGAGCCTGCGGTCATGCCGCCCCACGTGACCGGGGCGGGGTGCAGGCGGGGTCCAAACCGGCCAGGCCCTCGCTGGTCAGTCTCCAAGTGTGGGGGCAGGGGACCGGGGTTTCAGGGGTGCCCCATGCTCTCGACAGGCCCAGGGAGTGGCGCGTGAGGACATGGTCCCTGCATCTGCTGAGACAAACGCCCAGTCTGGCTGAACCACCCAGAACCTAGGGCACTGGGAGGGGACATCACAGCAGGTCTGCGTCCTGGGGGAGATGCCGGACCAGCCAGGACCCGGTTCACACACGCCTATTCAGAGAACAGCCCGTCAGTTTCTCCCTTGCTGCTGCAGTAACGTAACAGACGCATGGCTGCCCAGCTCGACCCTCCCCCAAGCAGCTGTGGCCGCGTGGCTGGCTGGGGGTCCCTCTACCGCTTTGGGCCTGGAACGCTGACTCAGTGACGTGTCACGGCGCACCACACAGTGGGCAGCCCCACGTACAGCAGGACGGGGCAGAGGGAGCTGCCCATCCGCCCTGGACCTCCGTCTCTCCTGTGGGAGCTGCGGCTGGCGGGGCCTCCGGCACAGCAGCGGGGCCTCGACCCTGGTGAACTCTGCCTCGTGTGGGAAGCACAGTGGACTCGGGTCAGGGCAAGCAGCCCAGGGGAGGGGCCGGGGCCGTTTCAGGAGGACAGTGCAGGGTGGGCAGGGGCAGGCAGAGCAACCTGGAGGGAGGGCGGCGGTGGGTCTCTCCGGGGACACGCCAGCACCCACAACTACCCTGGCTGACAGAGCTGTCCTAGCAGCATTTATAGAGCTGCTGGGGGTGGCAGACGTGGTGCCCAAAGAGGGGCAACGAGGCGACAATGGCTCCTGCGGTGACGGAGCCATGCCCGCCACTTGGGCCAGCACAAGCGGTGTTTACACAGCAGAAGCCTGGAACTTCCGAACCAGGAGACGTCCGGAGCGGCGGGTCCAAACCGTCAGCAGAGATGGCAGCAGAGTGGGACGGCCCGAGCGAAGGGAGGGTGAGGGGCAGCTGTGCTTTGTCAAAAGCCATCTGGGCCATCGCCACAGACTACTTAGGTTTAAAACAATTTTAAAATAAAAAAATTAAGTGCCAAAGAAAAATGTGAGGCCGCTGGAAGTTCACCCGTGAGGAGTTCCTGCCAAGGACGCCTGGCGTCCCCCCAGGCTAAGCTCCAGGGGGCCTCCCCTCCCAGGGTCTGGCCACTGCCGCCCGGCCCTGGGGAGCGCGGGTCCTTCGTCCTCTGGCTGGCTGTGAGCAGGGACTGTCCCAGCCCCAGGAGGGCCGGGAAGGAGAGTCCCGGAGGGAAGAAATCAGAGCAAAGAGCATCTCAGGAACCAACAGAACAAGAGCAAGGCCTTTAAGGAAGTGAATCAAATGAACGGATACAAAAACAAACCCTGCCTTTTTACCAAATTACCAAAAAGTCATGTGTCGTAATATAGTTAAAATTCAAGACATAAAAAACACCTCTGAAAACAGAACACACCTGCAAACAATGAAAAGTCATTTTCCCATTTCTGGTGAGTTTTTAAAGTGTTGTTCGTTTCTGTGCTGTTCCCTTACTGGATTTTTCACTGTCTGAGCTGTTTTTACCACTGGGTCCCTGTTCTCGGGTACGTTACTGTGCCATCTGCAAAGACAGGCAGCTCCACTTCCTTCCTGCGATCCCTGTGCCTCTGCACGTCTCCCCTTGTTTAACTGCCGCAGCTAAAATCTCCAAAACAACGTTGCCCAGCGGGGAGGGAGGGAGGGCACCCCGCCTTACCTCTGAGCTCCCCGCAGGATGCATTCCATCATGTCAATTAGCACCCGCAGTTCCTATTACTGAGTGTTTTCAGGGAGAATGGGTGCCCGGGTGTAGCTAAGGGCCCCCACCCACGTGCACCCCGGGCCGCCCTTCAGGGGCACAGCCACAGCAGAGGGGGGCAAGAGCGGGATGACCTGTCGGGGCTGCGAGCCCCGCACTCCCAGGAGGAGGAGGGAGAACTCTGCCCAGTTCACTGGGGACTCAGGGACGCAGAAGCCACGGCCAGGCCAGCCCTTTAGCACTGCCGAGGGGGGAGGGGGTGGGCTGTGCGTGTGCGTGTGTGTGTGTGTACACGCGCACACACACATGCATGGCAGGGTAGGGGCTAGGCCCCAAGATCAAGACTATCCAATGTGTGAAAACCACAGAAAATGGGGCACGGGAGTAGCACCAAAACCACACAGATACAGCCCAAAATTACCGAACAGAAGCCAAATTAGCATATAGCTCGGTTCTCCATGTTCTCCTGCGACTGGCCTCTCCTAAGTTAGTTTGGGGAGGACCTGCATCCAAACGGCTCCCCATCTCACTGCTGTCAGCAGTATTCGTTCTACAGGGAGAAACAGGGAAACCCCATCCTCAGCCTCAGCATGGCGGCCACCTTGTCCTTCACGCCTGCTAAATTCTAGGCACTGGGCTTGCTGAAATGGTTAAGACTTTTAAAAAACTGTGGGCACAAAGTCTCTACTAAAACTGGCATCGTACACACTCCTTAAACACACATTAAGACATGGGCCTGTATTGAGGAAGCAGCTCCGGCTCCCTGAGGGCCCGGGAGCTCCGTAAGCGCCGGTCTGCGGGGCCCCAGCAGTTCCGGCTCCCCGCCCTGCAGCCTCAGCACGCGAGGAGAGAAGACAGCACTTAGCGTGGCCTTCCCACCAGGGTCACGTGTGAGCCTCTGTCAGGACAGCCTTCCACCTGACTTGCATGTCCCATGTTAAAAACAGGTGTCAACAGGATGTCAGTAATTCATCATGCAGCCTATGAAAGGTTTACATGTACCTTCATTAAACCCAAAGCCTGAACTGGGTCAGCGAGCGGCGGACCGCCCGGGGCTCACCCGGGACCCGGGACCCGGGAGCGGGCGCAGACGGGAGCCGCTTCCTTACCTCCGTGCACAAAGCCGTGCAGCGTGCAGTCTGAAGGCCCCACCAGGTGGATCAGGCTGGACTGGCTGTAGCTGACCGTGTTCGGCTCTGGAATTGCAAAGGAAATAGGTGAGGCCAGGGGACAGACCAAGTCCCACACACCCAGTGCTGTGATGGTCACCGAGCGCTGACTGTCAGCTTAGCCCTGAGATCTCTAAGGAAAACTGTGGCTGAAAACCAGTCTCCAGTGGGCAAAGCAGAAGGCTTTTGAGGATGAACTAGCCACTCTGTTAGTGAGTCATGACGTTACCCCCTGGGGACACCAGTGACCCCAGCAAGGCCCTGCCCCAACCCCCGGGCAGCCACTGAACACCTCGTGGCTCTAAGCTCCCAGGGCTCCAAGCGGCCCTCTGTTAGGACAGCCCTCAGTCCCACTTTCAGTCCCGACTTTATAAATCGGCGCCAACAGTGTCAGGGGATTGCGCGACCTCCCAGAAGTTCCAGCTTGTGCTTCGCTCCCCGCGCGGCAGGCGGGAGCTCGGAGCCTGGTGCGCCGCCGCAGGTTCAGGCTCCCTGGACCTGCCGGACTCCTGCCCGGCCCAGGCAGACCCAGCGACCAACGGTGTGCGGCCTTGCCCTCTGTCCTCTGCCCTGTTCGCTTTCCCCAGGCAGCGAATTCCCCCTCACTCTGCTGCCGCTGAACCCCCAGAACCGAAACGAAGCCCAGCCCCCAGAAGGCGGTATGACACCTCAAGCTTGACCCCTCCGACAGGAGGGCACAACGCCTTGTAGGGACTTCTGAGCAGACCCCGTGCTGCACGCACCGCAGCCTTCCCACAGCCCGGGGGAGGGGCTGACACTCGCTTCCTGCCCGGACATTGTCCTCAGAAAGGTGGCCTGTGCTCACCCCGCCACGCCCAGCGGCTGATTCAGCCCGCCTGCCAGGCCACCACTGGGCCACATCTCAGCTGGAGAGAGGGCCTTTCTATATCTGGCCAGAGACAAAGTCTATGCAAGTGATGCAGCTGAGCAGCCTAGGGCTGGTGGCACGAGGCTGATCCCTGGGGTCCCCTAAGCATCAACAGCCACAGAGCAGGGCAGTTGGAGCTCAGGTGAGTGCGGCCGCAAGCATTTCCTTCCAGACGCGACATGTCCCGGCTGTCCTCCGGCCTCACACAGCACACTGTCACCCACGTTACAAGCTTGCATGTGAAGCGCCACCTGCTCTGAGGGGCTGCGCAGAGGGGACAGGGAGCCACACCACTGCCCGAGCGGCATCTGAGCCGCAAGGTGGCTTGGGCTCTGGAAGGGGGCCTCATTTCTAACCACGCTCAGCTTCCCTCGCTGGGGTCCTGGCCACCTGCCTGCTCTCCGCCTCCCGTCCTGGCCCACCGTGTGGCCCGCTGGAGGCAGGCCCCGGTGCCATGTGAGTCCCTCGGGGCTGCCCCGGGCTCTGCCGGCAAGCCCCTGTGCCAGGGCGCAGGAAGCAGCAGTGTCATTGAGTCAGGAGCTGGTGGGCACGAGCAGAGTGGAGAATTCCCTCCTGAGAGGCCACATTCTGGGGACTGCCCATCCAGCCCACCTGCCTGTATGTGGGCCAAGTGGTCCTCATATATCAACAACTCTGTGCTGGGGGTGGGGGTAACATCAAAGGCTCCTGAGAGAGGCACTCTGGTGTCCCCTGCTCTCCACTGGGACCGCAGATGGCCTGCAGCCTTGACCTAGGAGTGTCCAGGATGGCCTGGGCTATTCGAAACCATGCTGGGCCTCAGGGTGCCATGGCACGCCCTGACACGCTGCAGGGACAAGTGGACCATGCCTTCCCCGTTTCCTAACATTACCAGGCGTGGAAAAGACACCTGCTACAGGAGGAGCAGGTGACAGTCCCTGCTGGTTAGGGTGCACCAGGGCCATGCCTACTGCCAGCCTCAGGGGCTTCAGGTGCCCAGACCCTGCCTGGGAGCCTGGGAGGAGGGGTGCAGCTCAAAGCCCCAACTGTCAAGAGAAACCCCCACGAGCGCTGCCAGCCCCAAACTCCCTGACCTCAAAGGCTGTCTCCTCTGGGCCTCTCCCTCCACCCCGCGTGGCAGCCAGGAACCATGAGGCCTGGGGACCAGAGCTCCACCATGTTGCTTTGTGACCCACTCATAAGGGACAGGAAAGCAACTACTTTATAGCCTGAACGGGAACGAAAAGCCTCAGATTTGGCCCAAACTCAGGAACTGCTTTGACAGCTAAGAGATTTGCATGCGGAAAAAGACAAAAGAATTTTTAAATTTCAAACAAGGGGAAACTGCATATAAAGGTCCTTGTTACATCAAATATCAACCTGTTCAAATGACAAGCAATTTGGACTAACTGTAATGACCTAGTCAAGGAGACGCCCCCACTGTTCTGTAGCAATGTTTGAAAATATCAAATAAGCTAATAATGTAACATCCCTAGAACTGGCACTGATGAGCTCTTTGTAAGTGAAAGCGCCCGGTTCTGAAGGGAGAAACCACTGCCATGCACCCGCCCCGCTTCCGCGCTCCCTGGTCGTGAGCTCAGACTCCACAGGGGGAGGGGCCGTCGACACCCAGACGTGTGAGCCCTCCCGCTTTTCGCCTCTCGAAGTAACCCCCAAAGCCACCCGCTACAGAAGAGGGCCACACCGCCGAGAGGGCCCGAATACCTGCCGCTGGAGGAGACGCCCCCCCTTTGGACTTCCTAGTAAACCTCTGCTGAGTCAGAACTAGGATTCTCAGGTGCAGCAGCTGCCACGGCCGTGGCCAGGACAGTGCCTAATCTTTGAACATGCAATTTCAAAATGATGCCGAGAACCCGAGTTAGGTCCTTGGGGCAGCCACGCATGAAGCGCGGCACTGCCGTGAACCAATAAAAACTCTTTTCTGTGTTTCCAGCTAAGGAAACTGAGGCACAGGGAGGCTGAATTCCGACTTGAGAGGCAAAGCTGGGATCCTGACTCCAGAACCTACTTTCCTCCCTGTCCCCAGCCCCCGCCCCCGACATCTCCCTCCCTCCCCAGAACGAGAGCCGACCGGAGCGGTGTGATGGGGCCCCTCCAGACCCTGGGTGAGCCTGACCAGCACCTGGTACTCTCACGGCCAGCTCAGAGCTGCTCAGAGCCCACCGACCTGCAGGGGGTGGGGGGCTGGCAGGCCCTGGCTGAGCCCAGGGAAGGGGAGCCCAGCCCCAGTTCAGGAACCGGGGCGGGACTAACTTGCCAAGATCCTGTCTGTACTGGCAGGGACACCAGGCTGGGAGGTGAATGCTCTTTCAAACCCAAGGGCTGGGGATGAGGCAGGGCTGATTTTGTCATAAACCTGACAGCCCCAAATGGATGCTCAGTCTCACGGCCAAGCAATCCCGACAGCTAAGGCTGGATGACTGCCGGCCGCGGACTGAAGGTCCACGGTGACCGGTTTTCTCCTGTGAGATGAAGAGACCGGGGAGGAACACTGGCTTTAAGGAACTCCCAGCCTCTGAAAAGATACCTGAAGGATGTCAGCCCCTGAATGGGGTTGCTAGGCAACAGCCGCAGACAGCTGAAACCTGGTTCTGGTTTTAAAAGGGACCGAGAGCTGCAGGTACAGAGGGACTTCTGGGCGGAAGGTGGGTGTGAAGGCCCTGGAGGCATCGCCCTGTGGGACTGGCAGGGACAGGGGCCTTCATCGCAGGAGCCAGGCGGCCACACGCGGCAGAGGCACGGGGCTACTTCTTCAGAGCCCGTTCCACATGCATGAAACATGTCACCATGTGCAGGAGGGCGACGCAGGCTACGACGACGGGGCCCACCCTCCCCAGGGCTCACCGTGTCCTGACGGCATCAGACGCCCCGGAGGCCCTGCCCTGAGCTCGTCAGTGCACCAGGGCCTTCTCTGCTGAGGACTGGGGCGGGGCGAGAGGCCGTGAAGAAAAGGCCTTTCAGGAGGAAAACCACCCCTGACCTGCGGTTTGGACTGTGGGCGGACATCTGTGAAGCCGGACCTTCCTGCTTGAAGGGTGGTGCCCGGGAAGGAGGCTGTGTGCCCGCAGGGCTCTCTTGCCAACGAGAAAAGCTGCTGTCATTCTGTCTGCTCTATGAGGCAGACATCCCATCACGACATGCTCCTGAGTAAACTCGGGGCCGCGGCGGTGGGGGCACCAAACAAGAGCCGGTCTCTGTGAGCAGGTGTCGCTCCCTGACAGCGCAGCCCCAGCCCGTGGGCACAGGGGCCTCTCGGTCAGTGCTTGGCCTGAAGCGTGCTCCTACAGGACTGCTGAGCCCTCCTGCCACCGCACGTGGCTGTGACACTGGGAGGGGTCTCTATGGCACACTGACCCCAGGAGGATGTTCATGAACCGGCCACCTTTGTCACCCGTCCGCAGATGCCAGCCGCCGACCCCACAGGCGCTGCGGCTCTTACCTGGGTTCGGGACTGGCTGGACGATGTCCCCGTTCCGCCACTTGGTCTCCATGCGCTCCAGCTTCTGGGCCTCGTACCGCCTGCGGCCCTCCTCCTCCTGCTCCTGCCGGGCGTACTGTGGGGGCGGACAGAGGGTCGGCCGAGCGCCCCCGGCTCGGGCCCCCCGTCCTGTAACTGGGGCTACCCTTCTTCTGAGAACGACAGTGCGTATGGATAACAAGACGCAGAGCCGGTGACAGCCTCAGGTAGTGCCCCCACCCCTACCCGAGGTTATATCCTCCCTGGGATTATTTTTATGCCCACGAGTACATAAAGCTTGTATCATGCTGTCTGTGAAGCCTAAAAGCAACATTATCTCCCCCCCACCCCCACTGTCTCAACACAGCACCACCCCTGTGCCGGATCCATCGCGCAGGGGCATGCAGCTTGCTCCCCGTTTTCTCCCTGTTAAAACGCTACCGTTGCGGCAAGCTCAGCCACTCGCTGTTCCACACACCCCCACCCCTTCCTCGGGCTCGTTTCCGGACACAGGACTCAGAATCCAGGCCACACCTGCTCTCCTGGGACCGCGGGTTCCCCGCGTGCCCCCCACGCCCGCAGCCTGGCTCTGCTGCCCCCCAGCCCCCAGCCCATGGAACAGCTGCACGTTTTTGAGGAATGTGCCCCCCTGAAGCTCTTCATGCAAAGACGCGTCTGTCAACAGCCAAACTGAGATGGTGATGGAAAATAAATTAAAAACAAAACAAAAAAGCCTGAGAGAAGCCAAGGGCAGAGGCTGAAGCGGAGCTGTCTGAGCATCTGTTGCCTCAGGGGTCCAGAGGTAGACGGGCAGAGGCTGGCCTGGCAGCCTGGGTCTCAGCACATGAAGCTCCATGAACAGAAACCCCCTTTGAATTGAAGTCGGGGGGCCCTCACGCCCACCCCTGCTCGCCGGATACCCCTCCACTCCCCGCAGGGAGAGCCCGTCCAGGCTACTGGTCCGGCAGGAAGAGGAGGACTCTCGCGCCTGGCAGCCACCCCACCAGCGAGAGGCCACGGCACTCTGGACGCCCAGCTCCCCCCCACCCCAGGACTCTGTTTACCCCAGCTCCTGGCACCCCTCCCATTTCCTCTGTACAAGAGCCCACCTCTCTTGTTCTCTGGCCTTGTTAGACCTGCAAACTGCCATTCTTTGTTGTTCCTGAGTAAACCCACTTTGCTGGAGAACTGTCTGGCTGTCTAAGATCAACAGGCAGAAGGACCTGTCACCTGCCTTTCCTCTGGTCAGTGTGACACAGGGTACTAAGGGAAGAGGGACCCCGGGGTGGGGGCCAGCTTGAATTAAGGCTGCACTGGGAGACCCCAGGCAGGGACGCCCCCTCCCAGCCCATGCTGGTCCCCTCTGGGGACGTCTCTGCCGTCACAGAGCGGCCATGCTTCTGCTGTCGGCCCCCAGTGAGAAACGGAAGGGGACTCCTTACCACCACGGGAGGCACCTCCAGGACCTTGTCCACGTTCTTCAGTGACAAGGGCACGTACCACAGGGTAGCCTTATTGGTCAGCTTTTTGGTACCTTCAGAGGAGAAGACCACATGAGTGAAGGCCGGGGGGGTGGGCACCAGGAACCCGGCCAGTGGGCTGAAACCCCAACCTCTGATCCTGACTCCCAAGGCCTTCTTCAGCCATGAGGTGAATGCGTAGGTCCCCCCTGCAAGGGGACCCTCCCACAGTGCTGCCACTCCCCAGAGGCTACTGGAAAGACTTCCGACCATCCAGTTTAAGCCTTGGGGATGGGGGTTTCCCCCGACCCGCAGGCTTTCTTGCACGTGCCAACACCAGGCCGCACACCCGCAGGCCCTGAAACCGGGCAGCCCGTCTTCACAGGTGTTTGGACAGAAGGGAAGCTCGGTCACTAACACACACCAGAAGCTTCCAAGGAGCTGCCAGACGGCGAGTTCCGTGGGGACAGGCAGACCAGCCTGGGCAGGACCCCTTATTCAGCCACCTCCCACAGAAGACGGGGACGAGCCAGAGAAGAGGGGACAAAGCCAGGACCGCGTCAGGCTGCGCCCGGGTCTCCACCAACAGGCCCAGCAGACACTGATTTCAGACTCGAGGACCCCGCGCAGCACTGATGGAGCCGCCTACCTGTCCGCATGCTGCTGAGAAGAGTTCCTGCCAGACAGGGCTGGAAAAGCAGTGGCACGTGGTTGTGAAGGGGGGGAGGGTTGGTGAGGCTCGAGGCGGGGGCTATGGAGGCCGAGCCCAGCCGAGCGGCCAGGGAATCGGGGCTGCAGGGACACAGCCCAGAGCACAGCTGTGCGGCCAGCCATCAAGGGTCATCTCTGCGACCCCTAGGCACTTACTCAGTGTCCTCTCCTTCCAGGTGGGAGGTGCCACCAGAAGCTTGGATTCGCTGCCTGGCTGACTCAGACCTCCAATGCAGAAGCTTCCAGATGGGAGTGCTGAGGGTTGGGCTGTGGGCTGCGGACTCCCGCTCTGGGAAGAACCTTCCCTGGGGCACTGACCCAGCCTCAGGGCAGGTGGGGCTGCCCCATCGGCTGAGAAATAGGGGCCCAAAGAAATCAGTTGGTCCATACCCCTCACTTGTACAGAAGGCGGCTGATGCCCAGAGAGGTCAACGGGGTTGTCTAGGGTCACACAGCAACTCAGCGCCATGCTGAGGACAGAACCAGGCTTCCCAGGTCCAGTAATTTCAGGGAAGTAGTTGCAAAAATGTCTTTAAGATAGTCCCCCCTCAACATGACAGAGCCCCAAGCAGCAGAGGACAGTGAAACTGAGGGACAGAGAGAGGAAGCAGGGAAGGCGGGGAGCAGCCCAGCAACCCCCGGGAGTCCCTCCAGGAGCCCACTTCTTAGCGGTTCCCTCTGACCTGCCCCCCCAAGGGGAACCGGGGCTGCAGTTCCTCCCCTAAGTGTAGCCCCAGTGACCGGGGTCAATCAGAGCGGCAGTGAGGGCAGGGGCCGCTCTGGTCCGACAGCACCACCGGGGACAGGAGAGGCTCCCGTGCTCGGGGACCAGAGGCAAGTACGGAAAATATTTCCCCTGCACTTTGACTGCAAGTGAATCTGACAACTTGCTTTTGGGAATAAAGATTTCCTGTGTGACTCAGCCGGAGCCAGCCTGACAATCCGGTTTCCATGGAAACCCCAAGTGGCCTCCTCTAGACCTAAATGAGCACCATGAAGCAAATGAGGCAAAACGTACTAATTATACTTTCTCCATCACTTAATAAAACCATCAAAAGGCAACTGCAGCATTAGAAACATCTATTTTAAAATCTGAAGAGCTCCCGGCTCTTTCCTGGGGCAATTCGCAGCCATCACACCCCAGTTTGCTTAATATTTTGACAGTTGCCAGCGACGAAGGAGCTGTCTCGAAGGCAAGGTCTGCCGGCTGTCTGCCTGGGCGTGCGCTTGTTCGCTGCCTCCTGACAGGCGACGCGGCCCGGGTGGAATGGGACACACACAGGCCAGGCGACCCCCGCCTTGTGCGGCCGAGGAGCACAGAGATGGCACGCCATCAGCTCCCGGCCCAGCCTTGTCGGGCGTGTCCCCGCCGGCTCAGCCGCCCATCCGGCCCGGCGCGCTGAGGGCTGCTGGCCCAGGCACTGCTCCTGGCGTCGGGGGACTACAGTGGGTGCAGTGGCCACAAGCCCCGCCCTCACAAGGCGCACATCCAGGGGACATGTGTGCAGAAAGAGGCACCAGGACAGGGCAGTCTTGAGAGACCCAGGGTCCCAGAATAAGAGATGCAAACAGATCTAAACATGGGAAGACAGCGAGCGGTCGACAGACATACAGATGCGCAGGGGCTGGCGAGAGAGGGGGACCAGAGAGGACGGTAAGAAAGGGGCCATCGGTCCCCATAGCCAGGTGACCAGACATGGAGAGAAGCCCGGGCTCCCGGGACCCCGGCCCAGCTCAGACAGCGGGGCAGCCCCGCCCGCTCCTTGCCTCTTCGGGGCCCAGCCTCTCATCTGCACAAGGCGGCAGCGAGCCTGCCCCTCCCGCCGTTGTCTCCCCTGAGCGGGCCCGTCTGCAGGGAAGGGGCAAGTTCATGAGGCATCGGTGATTCCTGGTTCCCAGGAGCTGGGACCTCAGTGCAGGGCCTCCCCGATCGTCCCCACCTGTCCTGTGCCCTCTAGTAAGTTCTCTTCAAAGAGCAGCTCCCAGCTGGCAATGCAATGACAGACCCACTCGTCTGCTGAAGCTGAGGCCACCTGCTCCCCTCCCCACCGAGAGGCGGCCAGCTCCAACCCCGGGTGCCTAGTGAGGTGCACCCTCTTCTCCCAGTCCCCGAGGGCCTGATGGGACTCGGGACAGGGGACGGGAGGTGAGGCTGCTCCGAGGGCCCAGGAAGGCCTCTCTGGCCCCTCGCACTCTGCTCACGGGGTTCCTCTCACGTGACGGAAGGGCCTTCACTGCAGGGGCTGTAAAGCAGGCCCCACCCCCTTCTGTGAAGCCACTTACTCCGTGACACTGGAAAACCACGGTGACAAGCAACACTGCTGAAATGGCCGCCTGCGAGTAGGCGTGAGGGTCCAGAGAGCAGGGAGCACAGCCACTTCCCTCATGAGGGGTGTGACAGGGACCCCAAGCCACCATGTGGGAAGACGGTGCCCGGGCACACCTTTCTGTGTCACAGCCTGTGACCCGCATCAGAAGGTGCTTTTGATGCCAGAGTCACCTACAGCGTGCAGGGCTTGGGCCGCAGACGTGGGGCACAGGTGCGCTGACTGCTCCCCAACCCAGGCCCTGGCTCAGCTAAAGCGGTACACTGTGGCCGGGCCCGCTGAGGTCACCAGATGCTCCGGTGGGTGACCGTGCTCCTGGCACCCGGGGGAGAGGCCTGGAGGCCCTCACAGAGCCCCAGCACAGCGCCCTGCAGGCAGCGTCAGCCTCGGAGGGGCACCAGCAGGGGGAGCAAGGCCCAGGCAGCCCCTTCAGAACCAGGGCGGGCCCTCCTGAGCCCGGGGTGGACGGCCGGGTGGGGCTGGCGGGGTGAGCAGGCAGGGGACGGAAGGGCCGCCGTCCTCAGCAGCAGCCGCGTTATAAAAAGCAGCCAGGGCCCGTGCGAACTGGAACCAAAGCCACACTCCCCCGTGGCGCCCAGTGGGAGGGCGAAAGGGGTTTCCATGGTTACCACGCCAAGGAAGAGACTATTTGGATCAAACCAGTCGAAGGTCTGCCCAGTGAGCTTCAGCCCAAGCCTGGTTTTCAGGCAGGGGAGCAGGGAAGGGCAAGAGGTGCAGGGCAGCGGCAGCAGAGGGACCCTCCTGCCATGCCCACCCTGCTGCCCTGGGGGGGCTGCAGGGCGGGCAGCAGGCAGGGCTCGCACACCCAGGACCAGGGCTCCGGGCGCCCGACCCCGGGCTCGCCGCATACGCAGTCCGTGCCCGTCGCGCCTGCTGCCAGGCGGAGGAAGGAGTCACGGGAGGTCCTCGTGGACAGTGTTGGGACCAGCCCCTCGAGCAGGGCCAGCCCTCGGTGGGTGTGAGAGGTGGCTCCTGCCTTATCATCCTGCTGTTGTCACTGCTGTCACCCAACCAAGCTGGGGGGTGGCACCCAAGGGGCCTACCTGTGAGGATGTTCTCAGACATCACGTTGACCTGGACTTCCACCGAGTGCTGGGAGGTGTAGGTGATCTCGGCGCTGACGTGGGCCACCTCGCCGATGCACATGGGAGACAGGAAGTCGGTGCGCTCGACCCGGGCCAGGGCGGCCACACAGCGTTCCTACAGAGACCAGGCTTGGGTCAGCGGGCCAGCGAGCCCCGCCATGCGCATGCGCCCCCAAACTGTCTCAACTTTTTCCACACATCCCTAAATCTGATACCATAGGAGGTGTGGAAATGCCCCTGGGACCCTGTCCGAGAGATCGCCACAGTGATGCCAAGCGGAGGGACTGTAAGTGGCTTCTTTTACCCAACTTCCCTACAAAAGACGGGCATTACCCGCATCACAAAAAGGGGAGACGCCATCCCCTACGGAAAACGTGGGCACCGCTGGGAAAGAGAGAGAGGAGGGAAAACCACTCCACCCACCCAAAGGTGACGGTGGTTTCTATTTTGGGGTCTTCCTTTCCAAGCTTTCCCCCGAGAACAGGGGTTTCACTGGGTCATTTGTTCCTCCGCCTTGATCCCTGTTTTGCAGTTTCAGTCCTTAAATAATTGTGTAAAAGCTAAATTTACACTTTCACGGTCCGCTTTTTTCACTCAATAGGAAGAAAAATAACCTGCCGTGTTAGGACAAGCTCTTAGCGACCACTGTTCTCTTACTTAAATTTTCTTTATCTTCTGACCAGGCAACCCATCTCAAGACTCAAAATCCAAAAGGAACAAAAGGGGCACCAGGCCTGCTTCTGGCCA
The DNA here is from genome assembly GCF_987537825.1 of Furipterus horrens. Classification (NCBI taxonomy): domain Eukaryota; kingdom Metazoa; phylum Chordata; class Mammalia; order Chiroptera; family Furipteridae; genus Furipterus; species Furipterus horrens. The sequence continues at coordinate 3,112,792 of NW_028327173.1, forward strand.
CTTGTCCCCAGCCACCCAGGAAGGGCTGGGTAACCAAGGGAGAAGCCAGCAAGGACCGGCCCTGGGGTTGCGGCTGCAAGCCCACGATCCACGGGGCAGGGAGCCCACCCACCTCTGTCGGGATGTGAAGGACTCGCTCCCTCTTTTTCGTGATTGGGCAACACCCCATTGCAAAAACACATATGTCTATATATTTAGTACCCAAACAGAATGGAATACTCTGTCGTTAAGAGACGTGGGTCAACCCCAGTTGTTCACTGTAAGTAACTCTGCAACTGGCACCCTTTTCTTTACACTGTTTTCAGTACTGGGGACGGTTCCTGGGTGGAAAGGACAGATACTTCAACCAGAAGGCCCAGAGCGCTTCTCAACAGGACCACAGTGACTGACGCGCCCTGGCGCCTCCCAGCACCAGCAATGATCCTCCGCCCCTGCTCCCAGAGTGACACGCGAGCCACCTATACGCGCAGGCGGGGACTGCAGGTGCCGGGCAGGGCTCTGAGTCCTCTTGGGACTTTCTTGGAAAGCAAGCATCGGGCCAGCAGCAGGGTCTGACTACGGGCGGGGGGCGGGGGTCGAGGAGCAGGAAGCCCTCTGCAAGGGCTGAGACTTGGGGCTGGCAGGTGACAGCGCGAGCCCTGCCCCTAGCCGCCTGCTGCCACCACGGCACCAACACACAGCTCCCCCACCTGCACAAGAACTCACCTGGTACCTGGCAAACATGCAAATTCCTTGGCCCGCCCCACACCCACAGGACCTCCACATTCTCCCCTCCTGCGGGGTTCTCAGGCACAGGGGTCGGGGGCGCTGTTCCCCTGAAAGTCCCAGAGGCAGGACTCGAACACGTAAGATCAGGGTGACTGCGCCTACCCCTGGCCGCCGGCACACCCACAAACACCGCACTGCTGGGGGCGGGGACGCGGGCCGGCTTTGAGTGGATTTACGGGGCTACAGCACCACCCACTGGCAGGCAGCTGGAATGGCAGCTCGGCGGAGCGGCCGGAACACAGCGCCCACCGGCCTCCAGGCCGCTTCACGTTCTCCAAGCTCCGCTGGCAGGACCAGAACCCGAATTCAACCCGGTGTCCCCGCTGGGGAGTGGTTAAGCGGGGGCAGGGATACGCCCCCACACAGGGAACAGGGACATCTGGTTTCCCGCATCCCTATGCATCTGAGCCTTGGGTGACCTGAGCCCTTCTACGGCGACAAAGCAAATCGACCTTCACTCTCGGCGCTTACGGGGCCAGGCACTGTGCGCGGGGCCAGCACTCGGGGACTAAGTCTGCGCAGCTGCCCTGGGCCTGGGTTCTGGCCGGAGGGGGCGGATGCTAAACCACAGGGCAACGCCAGGCGGTGCGGGGCGCCCTGAAGAGGTGGGGGCTTCAGGGAAGGGGGCTGGTGGTCTCTCTAGGGAGGGCGCACTGGAGCTGCGACTGAATGGCCGGCCGGGAGTCGAGTGGAGACGGCATGGGGGCGTGGGCACCCCACGCCGACGGGAGGGCGGGCAGACCCCGGCAGGGCACCGGCAGCCCTGCTCGGGGCAGGGGGTCGGCAGGGCGGTCTGGGGACTCAGAGCAGGCCGGCTCACCTTCCAGCCCCCACGTCTCAGAGCAGCGTGAATTCTCCACGAAGGGCACTGGGGTTCTTTCCGTAACTCAGAACACGAGGAGTGGCTTGAGGCGGAGGACGCAGACACCTCAGGGCTGTCCTGGGGACTCTCTTAGCGCAGCCCTGTTCAGAGCACTCAGGCGGGCACAGGGACACTGGGACAGCCTCGCGCCTGCCGTCCCCAGCTGGGAAGGCCACTTATGCACATCAAGTTTGGTCCTGTTCCGGCTTAAAATACCAACGGCGAGAACCGGTGTTTGATGGGCAGCCCCGCGGGAGGCTTACGGCCTCTCGTGTCAGTGTCACACGCCCTGTGACGGAGCGCTTGCTATTTTGCAGGCAAGGAGGCCAGAGAGGTGTCTGGGCCCCTGGTGACTCCCTGTCCGGCCGAGGGGCAGGCAGCCTAGGCTGGGACCTGGGGCAGCTCTCACTTGACTGTGAGCTGCCGTTTCCCCGAACCTAGCAGGGCACAGGACCTGCCCCAGCACATTCTGTAAAGAGCGGCATCACAGAAAATTCAAAACGTGGACCGATGGACCCAGGCACACCTTGGGGATACAGGGGCTTTGGTTTCAGACCACTGCATAAAGCGAGTGCTGAACCTTGCACTGGTCTTGCCTTCAGTTTGCAAGAAACACACCTGTGCAGTGCAATAAAGCGACTGCCTGTTAATGCACCTGCCGTGAGGCTCTCCAAGCATCCCCGGCCCCAGGGTCCCATGGGAGCCCTGTAACTCGCTGCTTCCCGGGCGCAAATCGGGAGGGGCAGCCCCCACCCTGGGAAGCAGCCAGGAGCAGTCTGATTAGCTTCTACCCTAAGAGGTGACAGGCATCACGTCGCCTGTTGGGGGGAGGTTCTCGCAGACCACGGGGCTTGGAGCCAGGACAGCAGCTTTAGAAGCAGAGCCAGAAAGAACAGTGCTGAGCGCTGCTAGCTCTCGACCTCAGGCAGAGAGCCCCCTGCTCTGTGCCTCCGCCTCTGTAAAATACAGAGAAGCGGCAGCAGCGTGGAGAGGAGAGGAGTGAGTCTCCCCACCTCAGACGGGCGGGACTAGGCAGGCGAGTGAGTGAGTGGTCCCGGGAGTGGCTAGCTCTCACTGCTGTGACCCTCTGAGTGCGCCGGCCCCCCGCCCACCCAGGCCGCCCTCGTCGATGCCAGCCCAGAGAGGGCAGCTCTGCGTGACCTTTGGAGAGCCACCCCGGGACCGGAAGGCCAGCGCTCGGCACTCACTGGCTTATTTAAGGAAGCTCTGCACCGGGCGGCTGTTCCCAACCGCACTCCGACAATCAGCAGATGGCTGCCGGGGGCTCGCTGCATACCAGGCCTCGATCCAGATGCTGGACACCCAGCAGGGAACTGACAGGTGAAGTCCCTGCCCTCTAGCGGGGGGAGCCCCCAAAGATAAATGAGCCAAATGCACCGTGCGTGGAAACCACAGCAGGAGCAGGAGGGAGAGGTCGCCAGGAAGGCCCAAGTGGAGGTCGTGTTTATGCGGAGACTGGAAGGAGGTGACGGGGAGCTGTGAGGGTACCTGGGCTTGGAAGAGCAGCCCAGGCAGAGGGAAGAGCCAGTGCAAAGGCCCTGGGGCAGGAGAGCCAGTGTGGCCTCTGGGGACGGGTGGGCAAGGCAAGGAAAGGGACTCGTGTGGATTTTGGTTTTACTCTGTGAGGTGGGAGCCACTCTCAGGTCAACGAGCTCTGGCTTTCCAGTTCCAGGCCCTCTGACCGCTGCTGGAGAACAGACAGGTGGCAGGGACAAGCAAGGCGGCCTGTGGGGACGCTGGTGAGTAACTCAGGAGCGCTGCTCAGGAGCTGGTGAGGAGTGATCGGATCTGGAAACTGCCAGCAGGGGGAGCCAATGGGATGGGCGGCCAGTGTACACTGAGGCTGCAGGCCTGAGCCTGAGAAACTGGAGGCGCACAGGGGTCCCACTGGGAGGGAAGCTGTGGAGCCTGGGGCGGGCCTGGAGGGTCGTTTGGGCCCATCAAGGTCAAGGGGCTGATTAAGCATCCAGGTGAAGTCAGCCCTAGAGACAGAACCTCACAGCTAAACACAGTGTTAAAGCCACAGGGGAGCGTGGATGGGGGTGTCCCCTGTCCCACCCAGAGCCCCTGCAGAGCCACTCGGAGGCCAGCATCCAGTCACCGGAGGAGCTGCCTAGGGCTCAAACCCTCTCCTGAGCGTGGAACTTGCAGATTACTCTCCTGGGACCACAGGCCACCAGGCCAACACTGCCCCTCTTACACCCCAGCCTCAGTCCAGGGAAGACGTGAGGAGGAGCCAGGGCTCAGCGCACGGGTTCGAGGCCAGGTTCCCTGCCCAGACCAACCACCTGCCTCCCCGTGTGCCTTCAGAATGTATTCAACCTCTGTGCCTCAGTTTCCTCATCTGTGCAGTAGGAGCAGTAAAAGCAGCCTGTGCCTCCCAGGAGCATCATGAGGAGAAGGGATCAGACCTCACCACCCCTCCCACTGGCCTCCATCCTCCTCCCACACCTGGGGCTTCTTCCTCCTAACACCCCGCCTTTCTTGTCAGGCCCCCACCCCGGCCCAGCCCTGCAGACCCAGGCCCTCCTCCCCACGGCCACCAGAGGGCGCACTCTGCACCTGACCGGGTGGCCCCAGAATCCCAAGGACACCAAGATACACCCAAACTCCCAGCCCGACAAGGGAGCCCCGACTTCACAGCGCAGGCCTGGCCCCACCCACCTCCAACCCTCCCTGAGCCAAGTGCCCCCCCACATCCCTGGCTTGGCTCCTTGTGCAGGTACATAGGAGTATGCTACACATGTGCACACATATGCACACATGCACACACACACACCCCGCCAGCCCTGGACCTTCCTTTTCGCAGCACAGGTGGGGGCCACCTGGGGCCTCAGGTGCACAGAGCCACACGCTTCCTGCTGGCCCCATGCTGGCAGCTCTGGTGCAAGATAGACTCCCCACTCCCTGCACCCAAGGGTGACAATGTCAGGTCCCACAGGGCTGAGCATGGCAGGTGACGGGCATGCCCTGAGCTGCCCTGAAGCCCTAAAACCAGAGCCCTGTCCTTGTCCGCAGTGGGGGGTGGCTTCACAGGCCACCTAGGGGTCAGTCAGGGCAGAGGGGGCATTGCTGATGTCCATAACAAACTGCCACCCGCACAGGTGTGACTCTGTGAGGTCCTGACTCCAGGAAGATTCTAGAAATCAGGACTCTTCCAGAAGGGAGGGGGAGATGCCTAAAGGTGGCTGTGGGCAGATGCTCAGCTTCGTCTCTGTTGTCCCCACCTCCCCCTCCCTAGGGAGCCCCAAACTGAACAACATTGCAAGGGGTCCTGCCCAGGGCTGACTGGGCCGAAGCTTCCGGGAGCCCCGAAGGCCCAGGAGTCAGGGGAGGGTGGCTCCTCCGTGCGCACCCCTTCCCAAGCCCGGCAGCGGCACGACGCTGCGCACCAAGGGCCCCAGACGCCCCGGGCCCGGCCCCTCTGCGCGTGCACAGCTGGGCCCGGTGGGGGCCCGGCGCCTACCCCATTCTGGCTGTTGCAGTGCCGCGTGCTGATGATGGCGCCCGCCTCCTCGATCATCTTCAGGATGGTCCCCCCGTGCACGTTGCCAGCCACGTTGGCGTCATCTGGCCGCATGATCCTAGGCGGAGGGGAGACAAGAAGCAGGATGAAGCCTCTGGAAAGGATGTCACTCGTGAGCAGAAACAACCTGCAAGAGGACAAGATCCTCCAAAGGGACCGATGGCTCCTAAAGAAGGAAAAGGACTGCCCATGTGTCTGGTCAGGGAGGGGCGCTGGTCCGACAGGCCGGGCCAGGGGCTGCAAGTCCTGTTCCCACAGGAGAGAGGGGCTCCCCCCCCTGCAGCCCAGACCGGGGAGGGGCGACGGTGGGGACCTTCGGCAGAGGCAGTGAGACGCTGGCACGGCTGTGGGGTTCCCAGCACACCTGCCCCCCCAGTAACCAATGAACAGCAGAGGCGAGAGAGCGTGAGGACACAGGCTGCGACCCCTTGCACGATGAGGAGCCCCGGGACCACCACCTCCATCGGGACTCCCCGGAGAGCGGCTGTTGTGAGAGCTGGGACCCCCTCACAGTCCGGAGGTCTGCGGGGGTGGGGGGAACGCTGCTCATCAGCAGCCCCTGGCAAGCTGAGCTCCTCGTGAGAACCCAAGGGGGCCGAATCCCCGAGGCTGAGAGCTGGGAGCTCTCCCAGGTCAAGGAGAACTGAACTGCCACCTCCTTTCCCCAGAGAGGACAAACCATGTCCTTGCCGTGGCAGCCAGCGGTGGAGTGGCCCCAGGAAATCTCTGGAACCCCAGCAGGCCATGTGGGGCTTCTACCAGGCAGGGGACAGGCAGTGAGCACGTGCTCAGCAGCCACCTTCGGGCCACCCAGCCTGCTCTGGGCCAGTGTGGCCCCTGGACAGCACCCTCTGCCACACTTGGGGGAGGCACTGCTCCACTCAGCATCTGGGTGCGGTCGGACGCGGAGACTGGCCCCGGCTCCCTCACGCAGCATTCGAACTCATTCCGCCACTTCCTCGTCTGTAAAGTAGGCCCCACGGACTGCCACACTGCACTTGGAAGGGCTGGAGGCGGGGTCACACGCGATCACCCGCTCGACAGCAGGCCTGGCTCGCACCCGGTAAATGCATGCTCACCGGCCCTAACCTTCCCTCTGTCCTAAGGATTTAGCCCCCCTACTGCGTGGAGGGGCAGGGAGGTGCGCTCTCTCGCTCTCTCGGAACACGAGCAGCGGCACCCAGGAGACTGACAGCTGTCTCTACCTGCCACCCATGTCCAAACGTCACCCCTTCGTCCTGGGGAAGATTTGACTGAGAAAATCGCAGCCCACTCAGGCCCCTGGCTTCTCGTCCTGCCTCACTGGCTCCAGGCAGCAGCCACCAGCGGAACCACCAGAACACCGGAAAGAAACTTCACTTGGCCTCTCAAATGTTCATTTAAAAATATTTTTGAATCCGCCCTGGCTGCTGTGGCTCAGTGGATTGAGAGCCGGCCTGCGAACCAAAGGGTCGCTGGTTCGATCCCCAGTCAGGGCACAGGCCTGGGTGGCGGGCCAGGTCCCCAGTTGGGGGCACAAGAAGCAACCACACATTGATGTTTCTCTCCCTCTCTTCCTCCCTCCCTTCCCCTCTCTCTAAAAATAAATAAAAAATATTATTTAATTGGCGTTTCAAAATATATATATATATATATATATATATATATATATATATTTGAATCCATGGATTAGAGACTTGAATAGGAGACCTAAAGCCATAAAGCCCTTAAAAGAAAACATGGGCGGTAAGCCCCTTGACACCAGCCTTGGCAACGATTTTTCCGGATTTGACACCAAGAAACAAATATGACAGAAGCAAAAATAAACAAATGGGACGACGTGAAACTAAAAAGCTTCTGCACAGCAAAGGAAGCACCAGCAAGATGAAAAGGCAGCCCACAGAACGGGAGGGCAGGTTTGGAAATCATCTATCTGGTAAGTGGTTCATATCCAAAATATATAAAGAACTCTAAAAAAAAAAATGTTTTTAAATGGGCAAAACATTTTTCAAAAACCACACATACAAACGGCCAGGTGCACAGCTCCACATCACCCGTCCTCCGGGGAACACAAACCAAAGCACAGCGAGGTCTCGCCACACACTTGTCAGGACGCTGTCATCACAGGCACAGGGGTACTCGCACGGCGAGGCTGCGGGGGGAAGGAACCCTTGTGCAGCCACTATGTTAGCGTGTGACAGTCCCTCAGAAACCTGTGGGGCCAATGCCCCGTCTGGGTACCTATCCGAAGGACATGGAGGTCCTGTCTCAGAGAGACAGCCTCTCCTCCGGGAGGCCTTCCTGCCGCCCCGCCCACCCGCTCGGCTGGCCCTGTCCTGAATGTCCACCAATAAGGGACTAGTTAGATTAAGTTACACCCACACCCGCGATAATAACGCAGAGCACTGAGCAAGGAGGGCCGGAGGGGAAAAAGCAAAGTGCAAGCCCCGACCCGAGTGGCTCGGGCGGTTGGGCCTCACCCCACAAAGTGAAAGGTTGCTGGTTCCATTCCCGGTCGGGGGCACGCACCCAGTTGTGGGTGCAGTCCCTGGTCTGTGTAAGAGGCAACAAACTGACGTTTCTCTCCCTCTCTCTCCCTCCCTTCCCCCTCTCTAAAAATAAATAAATAAATAAAATCTTTAAAATCAAAAGGCAACGCACCAGACCACGGGGCAAGTGGCTATGCCCAGGGCCCGTGCAGGGAGACCTGGGAACCGGAAGCTTCTGCTGGCCCTGTGAAGGGGACTGGCACTGGCGTGGGGGGACGGGGAACGTCCCTGAGACTTCTGAAAACCACCCCGACCTGCTCACATAAACCAATGATCTTTAAATTGCTTCAAAGCACAGCTCGAATGCGCGTGCTCAGCACGGGCGTCCCTGATCTCACCCCTTCACAGCTGCCGTCCCTGGACCGGCCGGCACGCAGCCCCACGACCACCTGCGGCAGGAGCGCCGGGGTCCAGTCCACCCTCTCTGCTGGACACAGCACCTTGAGGTTCTGGAGAGGCAGCAGAGGAAACGGCGGGCAAGGGACAGCCTGGGGACCAGGAGGAGCCCCACTGCCACCCGCCGCGGGTGGGCTGTGTCCCTGTTCCTCGGGGTCCTCCTAAGGCCAAGCCAGCGGAAGCCTCACACTGAGCCTTTTTCCTGAGCTGAATTGTGTCCCCCAAAGAGATATGTCCCAGCCGTAACCCCTGGCACCTGTGAATGTGACCTTATTTGGAAACAGGGTCTTTGCAGGTGTGATCAAGTTCAGAGAAGGCCATCAGGGTGGGCGCTACTCCCATATGACTGGTGTCCTTAGAAGAAGAGGGAGCCCTGGCTGGTGTGGCTCCATGTATTGAGCGCCGGCTTGCGAACCAAAGGGTTGTGGGTTCGATTCCCGGTCAGGGCACAGGCCTGGGCTGCAGGCCAGGTTCCCAGTTGGGGGCGTGTGAGAGGCAACCACACAGTGATGTTTCTCTCCCTCTCCTCCCTCCCTTCCCCTCTCTCTAAAAATAAATAAATAAAATCTCTTAAAAAAAGAAGAAGAGGGCAATCTGAACACACAGGGAGGAGGCCTCATGACAACAGAGGTGGGGATGGGAGTGACGTGGCTCTGGCACCAGGAGCACCAGGAACACAGGGACCGCGAGCAGTCACCAGAAGGGGGACACGGCCCTACTACACCTGGATTTAGAGTGTGGGGCCCCCAGGCCGTGAGAGTATACATTTCTGTTGTTCTAAGTCACCAGTGTGTGGGCATTTGTGATAGCACCCCCAAAATTCATACAGGCTCCGCCCCTTGCGGCCCCTGCCCCAGGGAGGCTTTGCTGCACCCCAGAAGGCAGCAGCGAGTGGCATGGACGAGCCTCACAGGCCCCCGGCGGGCTTGGTGGCAGCTCCACAGGGGTCTGGCCCTTCCCACCCCTGCAGCACGGGGCCCACCTCTGCTCCTGCCTCGGAAACTGAAGTTTAAAGCTGCTGCCCCCTGCCCGCCTGCCCGAGTTCCATGGTGACAAGGGTGGGGGCCTGCTTTATCTGACCGTGGAACCTGAAGCATCCGTCTGAGGCAGAAGGTGGCAGCAGCACAGCCAGGTTTCCGTGGCAGTTAGTCCTCTCGGGGCTCCGCCTGCGCCTGCGCCCAGAGCAGGCAGGGGCCCGGGGCCGGCTGCCGAGGTCCAGGTGGGCTCTGCGGGCAGCAGCTCCAGGGGTACCTCCCGGATGGTGCTGGAGGCCCGCTGGTCCTCTCCCTACAGAGTCAGGCTCACACCCAAGAGGCAGCAACAGGCCTTCCCCTCTCCCTGGGCAGCTGCGGGGGGCTTCGCCCAGGGAACGCTGCCCTGGCAGGGCACCCAGGACACAGGACCTGAACTTGGCTCTGAAGTTCAGGCGGAAGGATGAGCGGGGGTTGCCATTCCTGGCCAGAAAGGAGCTGCAGGACCACGGGGCTCCCATCAGACAGCCCTGACCTCAGGGCCTGGAGGCCAGGGTCAGGCACGCATGAACCCCATCTCTCGAGAGGGCACCCTGAGGAAAGGGGCACTGCTTACCCTTGCCAGTTCGCTGCTTACGAAAGTTCCAGCAACGTCCCTTCCACCCCCACAGACCTCACCACATGCCCCAGAAGAGCCCAGGGTACCAGAAGAGGCTAGGCCAGGAAAAAGTCCCTGGGGCCCTCTGAGGCCCCGGAGCAGGACAGGGGAGTGAACGAGGGGACGCTCCCCACACAGCCCACCATGCAGCACCCCGCGCCCCCAGGAGCCCAGGGCCCTGGGCTGAGGCAGAAAGCTCAGCAGCACTCAACACAACCGCAGAAAACCCGCTGGCGTGACAAAGGGAAGCGTCGGGGAGCAAGACCAGAAAGAAAGGCAGCTGCCCTCATCCCAAGGGATCGGGTCAGTGAGTGTCGAGCCTCGCTGCCTGCTCTTGTGGGCACACACGATCTGACCTGCCAGGGGCCCAGGCGGGCACCCGGAGGCCGGACTTCCTGTCCCAGCTTCTGTGAACCACCTAACGTCCAGGGTCAGCCAGAACTGGGCCAGGCACGGGTGCCCCTGCCACATGAAGCCAGCCCCCTGGCTGGACACAGGGCCACCTCCCTGCTACCGCCAGGTCCCTTCAAAATGCCCCACACAGACCACCTGCCACAGTGGCCCCCACAGAAGGGCCTGTGCCCGGAGGTCTGGGCTCGGCTGGGAAGCCACAGTGGCTGAAACAGCCCACTCCCCACCAAAAACAACATCGCAGCCTCCTGCCGTGCCTGGTTCGGCGGGGAGGACCCTGCCTCCTGGGCACCAGGATGAGGCTGCCTTGCCCACCTGAAGAGTTGACCAGAAGCCAGTTGTCATAAAAACCTCATTTTGTAAATAATTACAAGGAAAAAGTGACTCTATAAGCCCTTCCATGCCTGTGCCCTGAGACCAAGAAGTCCCCGGGGCCAGGGGCTGCCAGAGCCTCCGCAAGACCCTGGGAGAGGGCCACACCCTCGCAGGGTCTCAGCCAAGGCCAGGCCCCATGCCTGGCCCCAAACTGCAAGCCTTCCACGGCCTCCAGAAAGGCAGGCAGCCAGAAGGTCACTGGCCAAAGTGTGACTCAGAGTGAGAGGTCCCATTCCATGCTCAGCCCCTGCTTCCCACTCAAGGAAGCTGGCATCTGAGACTGACCCCAAGGCCACCTCCCGGAGCTCCAGGGGCGGGAGGCGGGTAGGCGGTGGCGCCAGCGCGCCAGCCCCACCAGCACCAGTCCCTCTCTGGCCGGCACCCCCGCCCCCACAACGGCACACGCCTCCCCGGGCTCCTCCCCGTTCGGGTGTGCAGGCTGCCGGGAGAGCCCCGGGGCCCCCTCCCAGGGAGCACCTGCCTCCACCTCCGCGGACACGGGCGTTAGGAAGGAAGCAGCCCACGCAACAGGGGTGGCCTGGCGTACGGCTACGGCTGTGCCCCAACACCACTGCACGCAGGCCGCTAGCCTGGGAACCCTGCAGCCAGCAACGGGACACAAGTCCCCAGCCTGTGCCTCTGTCCACAGGGGGAGGTGACGGCCGGGGAAGAACGCATCAGCCTGGGGTTCCCTGAGTCCTCCCCAACACCCGCCACACTGGCTTGGTTCCTGGGCACCCGTCCAGCTGACCTGTGGGGCAGGTCTGGCAGGAGTGGACAGGAGGTAAAGTTAGGACAGAGCACTAATTAGGCCTGACAGACACGGCCAGTCCGGCGCCCACAGACCCCCTATCGAAAGTGAGGGCACCTCTGCCGCTGTCACGGCCACCAGGCCGAGGCCCTCCTGGATCACGGGCCAGCTCCTACAAAGGCACAGCGCCAGCACCCCACGTCCTCCCACCTGCACATGGCAAGACAAGGGGACCCCAGACCACGCGACACCACAGCACTGGGTGCCACAGCGGTGCTGGTACCGCCCAACCTGAACCCGGGCCCGGGCCTGCCTGCCAGGCAGGGGAGCAGATGCTGAAGGGGGAAGGGGGCTGCTGGCCACACCCCGAATGTCTGCCTGGGGGGAGTCAGGGCTGAAAACCTTCCCCAAAAGCCTCCCCTGCCGCCCTTTCAGCCTGACAGGGGTCCTGTCCTGACCAGAAAAGCAGAGCTCCTTCAGCGACCCCCAGGGTACTTTACCCTGAGGACACACAACCCCATTGTTCAGCAGCCCCCGGGGACACCTGCTCTCTACTGTGATCCAACGGGAGAGTGAGGGGCAGAGGCCCTGGGTCCCCTCAGGTCAGCGGGGTGCTCAGGTCCGTTATGCACTGGCAGGACTGGGGCCGCAGCCCACCCCTTCCTCCTGCCCCCCGCCCCCCGCCCCCCGCCCCGGATGCCTGGTCCTCCTCACTGAGTGCTGCTTCCCAGGCCAATGCGGATACAGACCCTCCCAATAGGCTCTGGTGTCCTCCACAAGGGCTGCATGCTGGGTCTGGTCAAATCCAGCTAGCACCGTCAGGAAGAAAGAAGGCCCCCAAGGCCGCAGGCCACCCTAGAGCCAAGTGTGTAGACACCTCAGCTCTTCCCACCCTGGTGCACAGACCAGCCCCCCCCCCCGCCCCACCCACCGGCCACCCCAGAGCGTTCTCAGTGCTCGGCCGCCTCCCTGGGGCAGGCCTCCTGGCTCACCGATTGGTCACCTTCCTGATCACTTCCCAGGACAGGCCCCGCAGGAGCGCGAGCATGGCCTGTGGTCTCTGCCGGCTCCCTGGTCCCTCCCAAAGCCGCGCTGCCAGGCCGGACTGGACAGGGGCCTCAGTCCTGAAATGGTGCCCTTTGGACTTGGCCCCTCCCTGCACTGTGGACACCGCGCCTAAGCAACCCTGGCTTCTCTTCCCTCTGGCCTGTTTGGCACCCAGCACCCCAGAGAAAGTGTGGCCACACCGTCACTCCAAATACTGCCTGTTCCCTGACTTTTGTTTATTTTTAATCTTCACCCCAGGATGTGTTGATTGATTTTAGATAGAGAGGAAGGGAGGGATTGGGGGGGGACACGGATCGGTTGCCTCCTGTATGCGCCCCGACCGGGGATCACACCCGCAACCTTCCCCTGGTGTCCAGGACGACTCCGACCGCTGAGCCACCCGGCCAGGACTGCCCTGCCCTTTTGAAATTCCTTAAAATCCCAGAAAACACAACCACTGCAGAAACTAGATACTGGACAGAGCTCCGGACCACCTCTGCACGTAGTGCTCACGTATACCTTCACCCACGGGTGCTGCGTGCCGAGGTCTCGCTGCCCAGACCGGCGGCTCTGCGATCTGGGCTCTGCTACAGGGCCCAGCACGCTCACGGGAATGAAGTCTCGGCCAATGGAGCTGTTTCCTTCCCTGGCGCTCCAGGGGGCAGCTGCAGAGGGAGCGTGGGAGAGGCAGGCACCCTCCGGACCTGGGCTGCCCATTCAATGACAGGCTGTGGGAGGCCCCTGGGAACCACAGAGGTCAGGAGAGGGCGCCCTCCCTCCGTGTGTCCCACATGCCGAGGGAGCGGGGAACCATACCAGGGTGTCAAGGGCTCAGCCAAGTGGAAAGGCAGGGAATGAGACCGACAGGTACCTGGAGCCCAAAAGACCCACGGGCCTAACGGAGCGGTGGGCCCTGGGGAGAGAGAATGGGGCTGTGAGTCCCTTCTCCCGGCCCTCGGGCCACAGCTCCCACAGCAGCGTGCCCGCCACACTGGAGGAAGCCAGGCCGGGCAGACATATGCAGACCACGGGAAGAACTCTGTCGGGTAAGAAAACAAGTGATCCGATTCTTTTAAACAGGCAAGAGACTTGAGCAGATACGTCACCAAACAGGAGGGCAAATGCACACGCAACAGCGCGGTCGGCGTCGTTAGGCATCAGGGAAACACTCAAGAAAACCGCACGGCGCCCCTACACACCGGAGCAGGGCTGGCACTAAAAGCCAGGCTCAGTCACCCCCACCAACCACGCCCCCCGACGCTGCCCTCCCAGCACCCACACGGACGGACCCGCACGTCCCCACGTCCCCACAGAGCCTTGCACAGCCAGCCTGAACGACGCCGAGCCGCCCTGCAGCTGACAAACCAGGGAGGGCTCCAGGCGGCCCGGCCGCGGACCGAGAACATCGGACGGATGTTCCGAGCGGCGTCCCCTGTCACGGTCCACACTGGAACCCCTCCGATGCCCACGCACAGGGGAACACACAGACGTGGTCCATCCAGACAGTGGAGCGCCCCCCAGCACTGAAAACGGACGGACGAACAATTCTCGCAGCAGCACGGACGAAGCTCGAAAGCCTCGGACAGGCGGGACAGCGCCACGTTCCGTGGGCTTCCATTTCCCTGAGACCTGCACACGTCAGCGCAGCCACAGACAGAAAGCAGCTCGTGGCTGCCTGGGCTGAGGAGATGGGAGGGAGGGCTTCTCAGGGGACAGGAGGGGACGGGGGGGTATGTTCCTTACTGTGGCGATGGTGACGGCTGCCCAGCTGTATACATAGGTCCAAATGATCGCATTCCTCACTGTAAATGTAAGCAGTCATAGGACTCCCACCTCAGCGCAGCTGTTCAGGTAAACGCTGGTGCTGGTAAAGTCCCATGTTGTGGCAAATGCCCTGGGTTTCAACTTTGGTCACCAGCACTAGAACAGTCACTGGGACTCAGCCCATGTCTCCAAGAAGTGGCGGCAACTGCAAGGAAGGCCCCCAGCAGCCGGCAGGTCCCTGTGCTGGAAGTCGGGCGTCCTGAGCTCCCCAGCCTCCAGCCTTGTGCCCAAGACCCCAGAGAAGGCGGGGAGGCCCCCCGACTCGCCCTGGAGGGAGCTCCGGGTTCGCCCTCGCTAAGAGCCCGACCTGCCCGGCAGGGCCCGGCGCCACCGGGGCTCGGAGCAAAGGCCTTGCGCGCATGCCCAGGGGAGTGGCAGTGAGGCCCCTGGTGTGCGGACGAGGGGGTCCTGAGTCCTCCCGCAGGGTAACCGAGGGCCAGGCCGCAGGCCCACATGGCCACACCACAGGTACCCGGCGGGCTCCCCGACCTCCCTGAGTGTGAAGGAAGACGCCCCTGAAGACATGGGCCTGAAGGTCTGTGGGAAGAGGCCGGACTCCACCGTGAAGGGGCCAAGGAGAGAGGAGCGTGACCCGCTCAGCCTCTTGGCCCTGCCCCACCTTCTGGGCTCTGAGTGGCCTGTCCTGCCCCGCATCGCCCACAGGCCCTGTCGGCAGGCGTCCCGGGCGGCAGGCGGATCTGCGCAGGGCCAGCTGGCCCAGGAGACAAGGTCTGGGTCCTGGTCGTGCCTCTGTCACGCCTGCCCCGTGCCCCCTGGTTAGCCACTGCACCCGCAGGGTCAGCTTCTTCACCTGTAACGCGGAGGCTGAATGCCGAGCTGGGCGCTCCTTGTACTGTCGCATCTCACTGTCTCCTGCGCTCCCGGGGTGGAGGAGAAGCCCCCCCCACGGCTGAGCTCCTGCGCCTGCCCGCTGAAGGGACCAACCCAGACACTGCTTAGAGAATAAAGACGCAGGCCACAAAACAGGAAAAATATTTACAAAACACATCTGATTTAAGAAACAAAAACAAAAAACAACTTGTATCCAAAATACACAAAGATTTCTTAAAACTCAATAACAAGAAACAACGCAACATGAAAACAGGCCTAGGACACGCCTTCTCTCCCTGGGGCGCGCCTGCCCCCTTCCCTGCCAGCCTCTCCCCCCAAGGCCCCCACACTCTCCTGGGAGCACGCGCTCGCCTTTGCCCGCTCTCCGCCGCCCAGATGCTGTCTCTCTGCCTGTTTGTTTCCTCGGCTCCGAATGCCCTCCTTCTGCCTCTGCAGCTTGTCTCCTGAGCCCATGCGGCCCAGCGGGCCCCTCCTCCACGGCTCGCTTCTGCTGCCTCTGTGACCATCTAAATGAACGGCTGCTAGTGTTTGAGTCTTGGCTCTGAATTCTTTCTTTGCCGAATTCAAGTACCGATGTTGCTAGGAACGTTCTGGTGCTGTGTCGCTGCTAACATCATGGTGCCGTGACTCGGGTGGTCACATCGTGGTCACAGTGCAGCAGGATTATGAGGAGGCCCACCTAGGACCACCTGGGAGACCCAGACCCGTGGCCGTGCTAGGTACCAGCAGGGGCCCATCGTGCCCCATGGGCTCCTCGCTCTGTATCAGGTGGACTAGGGTGAGCTTTCCTTGGAATTCCAGACCTCCCTGTTTTAAGGTAAAAGGCTGACTTTGAGTTGTTTTTTCTTAAAACAAACCCTCGAGGTAGCGCTAAAGGTTAAGGGTTGAGAGAACCAAGACTGAAGATAAAATGTCGAGATAACTAGGGTGGCTCGTTTTTAACTTCGGCTTTTCCATTGGAATTGCTTTCTTAGTCTGAACACAGCCTCTTGCTGGGTAAACGAATCTGAACTCGTTCGGCTCGGAAGGTGGGGGGCACTTCCTCCCCCAGCTCGGGTCTCAGGTATTCCTAGGTGACTGAAGCTCAGTGCAGGGGTCTGAGGACATCCCCCAGGACGCACAGCAGCCCCGCAGGGAACAGAAAAAAAGAAAGGAAACGGGCAAAGGATCTGAGCAGACACCGCTTGGAGAAGACACGCAGGGAAGGGACACCTCCTCCCGGGACCAGATGGGAGTGACAACTAGAACGCACGACAACCTGCCTGAATAACCGACCACCTGAGGACTGGCTGAACCGGAGGGTCTCACAACCAAGCGCTGACAGAAGCAGCCACGTCGAGACTGTGCCAGAGGCGGTTTCTGGCAAACCCGGCTTCCGGGGAGTGGCTGTGTAGTACACCGGCTCGATTTTGCCCAAACCGGGAAAGGTGCTGATGTTGGGAAGGTCCCACAGAGCAACGAGTCAATGGTCAGGTGCTGCACTACGCAAACAGCAACATCGGAGGGGACCGCTGGTGTGTACCGAGGACCTGACCTTTCAGGACGGGGCACTGCTGTGTACTGAGCCTCCTATTCTGGAGCTTATGACACAGGTAAGGGCAAAGCAAAGGAAACCCCACTTCTCGTCTCCTTTCAGCTGCTCTGGGGTACTCCCTCAACCTGGGGTACTCCCTCAGCCCCGGGCACTCCCTCAGCCCTAGGGTACTCCTTCAACCTGGGGAACTCCCTCAGCCCTGGGGTACTCCCTCAGCCCTGGGGCACAACTAGGACTGCTGGCACAGAGTGCTGAGCAGGAGCCCAGACCACCGTGTAAAGCGGTACCCGCACGAGGGTTCGGTGTGTTTTTCGTGGTGCCTTCTCCAGTACCTTTTAGGGGACAGGGGTGCTTCAGTGTTGGTGTTTATTATAAAATTCAAGAATTCCTAATGTTGGTTTTGGAGGTAAATCATCAGGAGCTTAAACTGAGAAATGTGTACATTTAACTTGTTAAACGTACAAATTACATAGCTGCCATTTGTATACATTTTGAGTATGTTATCCCTGTTAGTATTTTTAAGTGGTAATGCTGCAATAAAGCATAAGCTTTTTTCAAGGATTTAAATAGCAGAAATCAGATAAATGTGGGTTTTCATTCCACCTAGACTCAAACTCACTTTTTTTCCTTTTTACTCCTCACCCAAGGGTATTTTCTCATCTCTCCTTTTTTTTAAGAGAGAAAGGAAGGGAGAGAGAGAAACACCAATGCGAGAAAGAAGCCTCAATTCATTGCCTCCCGTACATGCCTGGACTGGGGATCGAACCTGCAACCTAGGGGTGTGCCCTGACCGAGAACCAAACCTGCAACCTTTCGGTTACAGGACGACGCTCCAACCAACTGAGCTGCACCAGCCAGGGGTCAAATTCACTTTAACAAGGCATTTTATTTATAATTAGTGTATCTTATTTCTACTATTTTAACATTCTTTTTTATTTTTGTAATGAAAAATTTAAATGTATGTTAAAATATAGAAATGAAAGTATATTCTTTTAAAATATTACTCTTTTAATATAACTGTCTTCCCATCTTTTAAAATCATATGGTATGACAAATATTTCTTAAAAGCTTATTGGAAAATGTCGGCGTTTTATCGGTGGGCATCAGAGTAAGCCTTCTTCTATGATATCACTGCTAGGGCAGCCAGGTACTAACAAGTATAGTGTTTATGATATCAAATGCTTTTAATAAACACAGAGGCTAGATCTCATTTAAAAAACTGGTAATGACTTTAATGACACTATAAACCTGCACTTGGCAAATAAAAATATATAGCATGGCACCCTGATTGGTGTGGCTCAGTGGATTGAGAGAGCGCCGGCCTGTAAACCGAAAGGTCGCCGGTTCGATTCCCAGTCAGGGCATGTGCCTGGGCTGTGGGCCAGGTCCCTGGCTGTGGGCGTGTGAGAGGCAACCAATCGATATACCTCTTGCACATCCCTGGTTCTCTCCCTCTCTTTCTCCCTCCCTTCCCCTCTCCCTAAAAATAAATAAAATCTTTTTAAAAAAGATATAAAATGGCATAGCTCGGGGGAGGGGGGGAGTGGAGGTGGAAGAAGGTATGAGAGGATAAATTGTGATGGAAAAAAATACAGTAAAAATGTAAATAAAAATAAAATGGCATATGTGCTAACTTATCTTTAAAATAAAATGTTGCTGCCCTGGCCAGGTAGCTCAATTGGGTTAGAGCAAGGTCCTGATACTCCAGGGTTCTGGGTTCGATCCCTGATCAGGGCACACACAAGAATCAGCCAATGATGCATCAATAAGTGGAACAACAAATCAATGTTTATCTCTCTCTCTCTCAAATCAATAGAAATAAAAAAATAAAAGCTTAAAACTAAAAAATTAAAATGTGAATATATTTTGGGGGGAAATCAGCTTATATATTCTGCATTGATAATAAAGGAAGTTTAAATCTGTTTTTTAAAAGGAAAATAGAAGACACTCTGATGGCAAATGAGCGCCTGAGATGCTGAGCACCACACGGTGACGAGAGAGCTGCACACCAAGCCCCGGCACGCCTGTGGGTGTGGCCAGGCTCCAGGGCTGTGACAGCAGCCGTGCGGGCGAGAGGACGGGGGTCAGCAGGAGCCCAACGCTTCCGGGGTCCACGGTGGTGCGGCCACTTTGGAAGGCAGTCCGGTAACTTCCTACAAAACTAAACCTCCTCGTAATTACTTCTCTTGCACTCTGTATTCCCTTAATTATATCAAAATAAATGTAAACAACTTAGTAGGTACATGGAAGCAATTAAAGCAAAATCAAGTCCACAATTTATTACTGAAGTCCCACCCTCTCCAGAGAAACCGATCATCCCTGGGAACAGCTGAGACAAGACCAGCCGGGACGGGCTTCAGAGACCGTGGGCCGCGCAGCCACTGCGGGCTGGCTCCCAGGAGGCACACGCAGGGGCCGGCCTGCCGTGAGAGGAAGCGCAGGATGTCAATCAGAGAGCTCTAATTTCCGGAGAAGCTGGGCGCCAGGGCCCCAGGAAGCCATTTAGCTGTTACAGCTCTGAGTCCCAAAATGCCCACCCCTGAGTGAACACAGCACCAGAACAGCGAAGAAACTCACAGAAAAAAAGTGTGTCATTGACTGAAAACAGGGGCCACGCACCCTGGCGCCTCCTGATCAGTTACTAGGCCACAGTTCCCCCGCTCAGCGCCCAGAGGTAACGGAATACTGCGCTGGCGTAGGAGGAGGCTGGAACGCAAAGCTTGGGGACCTTTCAACAGGTGTGTCTCCAGCATGCGCCCTGCCAGTGGCCGGCCTGGGCCAGGACAGGCCAGGACAGAGGGGGAGGAACCAGAAACCACCCCCATGGGTTCTGCAGCCGGCTTTCCTGGGGTGACAGCAAAGCACACACACCAGGCCCACCACACAAGCCCAATGGGGCCATCGCTATAGGGCCTTCCCCCATGAGCCCAGCGTTTGTGGCATCGAGACACTTCTAGGCTCCTGCAGCCCAGGGAAGCACCCAGCCTCATGCCACCTTTGGGAGACACATCACTCCCTAGACTTTTAATCCACCCTTTCATAAACCCAAGGAAGCAACAGGTCATTTCCAAGGTAGCTGCTGGCTGGAGCAGACGCCACCACCCACCCCTCCCTGAGCCGCACGTGCCCCAGGCCAGGGCACGCAGTGCGGCACAGAGGGGACAGATAACAGAAATCCAGCGGGTGCCGTCTGTGCCAACCACTTCTGAGGACTTGGATAAAGTCAGGTGTTAAATCAGCATAAAGCTGATGAATATTCTCTTGAGATCCTCCCCTAGGACCACCCCTAAAACCCCCACCTTTAGAAAACAGGTCAGAACCCTCAAGACAAAGACCCAGCGGGGCTCTCTCAGAGCGCACTGTGCCCTGCTGCATCTTCACTTTCTCTCCTGAACTCTAAGGGACCCCACGAGACTTGCAACCAGGGGAGGAGCAGGCAGCTGCAGCTCATCCCGAGCTAGCCCCTGATCCTGTCCCCAAGACCCCCTTTTCTCTGACTTCCCAGTGAGCTGCCAGCAGCCCCCGCTTGGCTCCCTCCTCTGCCAGAACGTTTCTGGAGCCAAAGCAGAGCCCCGCCTAGGCTCCCTCCTGCCGCTCCCTCCATCCGAAGCCCTTCCTTGTTTCACTGTCCCCAGCTTCCACAAACATACACTCGCAGTCGCCTGGACTTGTGCTGTGACATCTTTCCTGCACGAAGTCAAGAACCCTCACGCTACCAGCTGGCCCAAGGCAGACCCGCTCCAGGCCTGGCTCCTTTCTGGAGACAATATGACCCAGCAACCCCACTTTTGAGTGCTTAGCTGAAAAAAAAGCGCGCTTTCAAATAGCCGTATGACCCCCATGTTCACTACCGCGTTATTCACAACAACAAAGGCACAGGAACAGCCTAGGTGTCCATCCTTAGATTCATGGGTAAAGAAGATGTGGCCCATACGTATCCACACGATGGAATATGGTTCAGCCATAAAAAAGAGCGACATCTTGCCATTTGCCACAACATGGATGAAACTTGGGGTGTTAGGCTAAGTCAGAAAAGACAACTTGTGATCTCACATGGGAAATCTAAGACAGACAGACAAACCCGAAACTAACAAGCTTGTAGAAAACAGATGGGTGGCTGCCTGAGGCAGGGGTGGACGGGTGGAAGGGGTGGAACTTCTAGATATAAGATCAGTAAATCAGGAGGATGTAATGTACAGTCAATAACACAATACTGTATAGATGAGAGTTGGTAAGAGAATAAGAATTCTCATAGCAAGAAAAAAAAAGCGTAACTATGTGACGATAGATGTTAAGTACACTTACTGGGGTGGGTGATCATTTTGCAATATATACAAATATTGAATCATTACGTTGCAGACCTGAACCTAATACAATGTTACATGCCAAGTATACCTCAGTTTTTTAAAAAATGGAAAGATAACCCACTGAATGGAAGAAAACCTTTAGAAATCATACATCTGAGAAGAAACTCATATCCAGTATGTTGTAGAGAAGGGACTTAAACTCAAAAATAAAAGGACAAATAAACCGGGTGAATAAAGGCAAAGGGTCGGAATAGACGTTTCTCCAAAGAGGTACAAATGGCCCATAAGCTCACACACAGACACTCGATCTCATTAGTCACCAGGGAAACACGAACCAAAACCCTGAGGATATGCCACTGCCCGCCCGCCCGCCAGGGTGGCCGGAATCAGAAGGACAGAAAGTAACAACTGCTGGTGAGAACGAGGAGATCCTGGAGGGCTCCTGGGCTGCTGCTGGGGACGTGGGGTAGCGCAGCCACTTCAGGAAGCAGCCTGGCAGCTCCTCGCAGGTGCAAGATAAACAGAGACTGGAGGAGAAAACCAGGGCTCCAGGGAAAGGAACCTCGCAGGCTGATCTGATCCTAAAAATCTCTCAGGGGGCAGGTCGCGGTGAGGAGTCGGCCTCAGGCCTGGAATTTCCGTAGCAAAAGGTTTTAAGTCCGCCCGGTCCACTGTTCTTGAGCATCTAGGTTAACAAACCTCTGAATTTTTATTTACTGTTTTGAGAGAGAGAGGAAAAGAGAGAGGAATATCAGTGTGTCGCTCTCCTTATTCATGCATTCATTGGTTGATGATTGTATGTGCCTTACAAACCTTTGAAGTTCTCCTATTGATTGATTTTAGAGAGGACGAAAGAGAAACATCAATGGGCTGTTCTACTTATTTATGCATCCGTTGGCTGATGATGGTGCGTGCCCTGCCCGGGATGACGTACTGGTAGAACATGCCAACCAACAGAGCGACCCAGCCAGGCCTAGGCCACCACGCCTTTGAAATGCCAGTACAGTGCCCCTCACTTACTGCGGGTGTTACATTCTAGACCCCCCGCAATAGGTGAGAGCCCGCGAAGTAGGAACCTCACATTTATTTAGTGTTTATATATATCTTAAGGCTTTATAAGCCCTTCCCACACACTTATTAACCTTTCCCAGTCCCTTAGTAACCTTTCCCAGACTTTTATAAACACTACTTATGTCCTTAAACATATTCTACTCTCTTAACCTGCGTCACTTTAACCACACGTATACAGTACCGCAAAGTCCCGCGATAAGAGTGAAAAATCCGCGATAAGTAATTAAATATTTTTTAAAACCCCGCGATCCAGCGAGGCCGCAATGAGAGCACCCGACAGAGGGGGGCGGCTGCAACGCCCCTGGAGGAGGTACTAACCCCCAGGGGAGCAGTAATCTCGTTAACCATCTTGTAATCTAACCCCTGTCCTGCTTCCTACCACCTCCAGGTAACCTTCCCTCCATCCCCTCCTTGATCTCCAATTCATCAGAGAAACTGCAAATCTGTCCACCCTGACAGGCGTGGCTCAGCGCGCTGGGGGCTGTCCCACAGAGGGCGGGCCCAATGCCCAGTCGGGGCACACGCCTGGCTGTGGGCTCCGCCCCCGGTCCGGGCGCAGACGAGAAGCAACCGGTCAATGTTTCCCTCCCTCTCTTTCTCCCTCCCTTCCCCTCTCTAATAAATAAATAAATAAAATCTTTGAAAAGTAAATAAATACAGTTAAAAATAATAATAATAATAAACTTTTAATAATAATAATAATAACTTTTTTTAAAGAAAAGAAACTGTCAGACTGTCATTCTGCAGAGCATTTGAGATCTTACTCCCCAACGCATGTCATCAGTTTGGCTCAGATAAACTCATAAAAATTCTCCCCGGTTTGGATGTTTCTCAGCTTGACCCTGAATTACCATACGACCCAGCAATTCCATTCCTACGCACACTGCTGTACAGGGTTCCCTCACTTACCGCGGGCATGACGTTCCAGACCCCCCGCCCCCCAGGAAGTAGGAACCTTACATTTATTCTACACTCTTAAACCTATGTAACTTTAACAACACACGTATACAGCACCACAAAATCCTGTGATATAGAAAATCCACGATAAATAATTAAATATAATATTTTAAAAAACCCCGTGATACAGTGAGGCCGCGATAAGTGAACCGCGATATAGAGGGACGGCTGTACTCTTTTTTTTTCTCTCTCTCTCTCTCTCACACACCAACCAGGTCTCTAAGCCTCTGCCCCCTGCTGGGTGTCCCATAATTCAATGCAGTCTTGACCCGGAGGAGCCCGGAGGTAGCGCAGACCGCATGTTGAAAGTGAGCCGCACAAGACTGCCCCCACCTCGGCCGCCAGCACCCCCAGTCCCGGGGCACCTGCACATCTGCCGATACAGGTGCAGGTGGGGGATTCCCACAGCCCCGCCCGGGGTGGACCATGTGCTGGAGGCAGCGTCCGGGGAGGCACAGCAGCGTCCCTGTCATCCTACCTTCCAAAGAGAGTGGGTCCAGCCTTGCTTCCAGCAGCCGGAACAGAAGCCCACCATCTGTGCGGTGGCCCGGTGCAGCTCCGGGGTCCCAGACACTCCTGGGCGGCGGCCTGCCGGCCCGCGAGCCCACGGAGGAGGAGAGCCCGGGCCAGCAGCCGCATCCTGCAGCCTCATCCCTCGCCCGCTGGTGCTGGGAGGGGCCAGGCTGCACCCGGCTCCAGGCTGGAGGCTCCGCACTCCCGTCTCCCCCGGGGCCCTCCCTACAGGAATGCGCTGCCCCCTCTGGGGGGCACCCTCCACAGCAAGCCAGCCCAGGAAAGCGAGGAGGAATTCAAGGCCCTGACTCAGTCTGAAGTCACAGCCCCGCCCTTTCATAAGCAAACCAGAGAGAGAGAAGCAAGCAGGGCCAAGGCCCATCCCTGGGTGAGGAGGAAATGGGAAGGGCTGTGAACACCCACCCACACTTCCCAAACAAGGCCAAGGCGGACTCCGCTCCATCGGGCCTTCTGCATAAGGCAAGTGCGTGCCTGCGGCTTTATCAGACAAGACATCTGCTTCAAAGGCACAAACAGGAGGCCAGCCACGGCCTCGATGGCCCAGATGCAGAGCCAGGTGGCCTCCCCAGCCGGGCCCTTTGTTACGGAGATCACAGTTGGTTGCAAAAGCCGGCCATTGGAGGCTCTTGTTTCTCCTCTTCCCACGCTTCACGTTCCCACTCCTATGTGAGCAGCGGAATCCAGGACACAGTGCAGGCTCCCACTCAGGCTTGCTGGCCTGCTCCCTGCTCCCCCTTCCCCGCCCCCAGGACCACCCTGTGTGGCCCCAGGTGTGCTGCGTAATATCCAGATCCTGTGAGTAGGAAGTTCCCACGTTTCCCGATGGTGATCACTGAAGGGCATCTTGGCAAAGGTAAGAACACAAGGCTGGACGCAGCCACAGCACTGGCGTTTGACAGGCTGAGACCACAGGAAGCGGCAGGCCTCCGGCATGGAGGAGGATGCACCTGGGCTGCAAGAGCCTCCCACTGCAGGTGTCAGGAGGGCTGGGTGGCAGCCACCAGCCCTAGGCTGCCGGGACAGCGGGGAGGCCAAGGAAAGGAGATGCACCACCCCCCCACCACCAGCTCAGCTGTCTGAGAGCTGACTGCAGCCCCCAGGGAGCTCCTGAACTCTTAAGAAACCTTTGCCCCTAGAGACCTTCCAGGAATTCCGGGTTTTCAAATTCTTCTACAGTGGCTCTCAGGCTCCAGCGAGAGCTGACACAGAAAAAGGAAATGACCCCCCAAGTGCCACCAAACAGCTCCAAACCACCAACTCTGGCTCCTCCCTGCCCCACGCGCCCCCCACTCCACGGGAGTTTGAAGGAAACAGCAGACATCACAGCTTGGCATCCATAAATATCTCAGCCTTCCCTCTAAAAGAGAAAGACTCCTTTTAGAAACAGAACTACAGAACAATTATCCCACCTAAAATATGATACAAATCCCTTAATATCATTAAGTATCAAGGGACTACTCACATTCCCCCAAGAACCTCATAAATGCTTTAAAATCTGCATGGGGGGGGGGCGGAGGGTATAAGGGGACTAAATAATAATGGCAAAAATACAATAAAGATTAAAAAATAAAATAAAATCTGCATTGTTGTAGACCTTCTACTGACGTATAATATGCGTGCAGAAGCATGTATTTGCAACAGATTTTGATGAAAGGGAGAGCGGGCAGTGTGGGCAAACACAGCCCCCAGCCACAGGCTCTCTGAGCTGCAAAGACAGAGCCTCACGCAGGGCCCCCGCATCCCAGCAGGAAGGGGGCCGGCACTGTGCCTCATTTTATGGAATGTTCCAGACTACTCTCGATGCATGTGGTTTCTGTAAATCGGGTTCTGGGGTTTTCATTAATTCCACTGTAAACCCAAAGACAGAGCCCCGAGGGGAAAGAATTCCCACCCCACAACGTACTAAACTTCGGGTCCCTCGCACTGATGCTTACTGGTACATGTACCACGCGAGGCACTTTTCTCGACACTCACGGTGCAGCAGCCCCTCAACCAAGACGCGTCCTAGCAGGTCTGCATCTAAAAGCACGGCAAGCAGAAGGTAACTTGCAGACCTCACACACCTACCTACAAATAAATGCCCTGGCTGCTGAGGCTCAGGGGATTGAGCACTGGCCTATGAGCCAAAGGGTCGCCGGTTCGATTCCCAGTCAGGGCACAGGCCTGGGTTGTGGGCCGGGTCCCCAATTAAGGGCACTTGAGATGCAACCACACATGGATGTTTCTCTCCCTCTCTTTCTCCGTCCCTGCCCCTCTCTCTAAAAATAAATAAATAAATAAATAAAATCTTATAAAAAAAGAAAAAAGGCTTGCAGGTTGCCTGCCCTGGGCCATGTCGAGACCCCACCCCCACCACCACCACCAGCTCAGCTGTCTGAGAGCTGACTGCAACCCCCAGGGAGCTCCTGAGCTCTTAAGAAACCTTTGCCCCCGAGACCTTCCAGGAATTCCGGTTTTCAAACTCTTCTACATAGTGCGCTGTCCCATAAGGGAGCCACCGGACACAGGAGGCTGGGCGTCCACATTTAGATAAATTTAAATGGATGCAGTTAAGAATCCCGTTTCTCGGGGTCTGGCCCCATTTCAGGCGCTCACCGGCTCCGGGGGGCTGATGGCGACCCTCTTGGGCAGCGCAGACAAGGAGCTCTGGGGAAGTCCCAGGGCAGCGCCCTGCTCTGCCCACACCCTCCACCCACCTGCCCCCTGACGGGCCCTCAGCTTCATCCGGACAAATACTCAGCGGGCTCAAGTAGGGTCCACACTCAGGCCGTGACTAAGCCCTACAAGAATATAAACAGGTGAGAGCGGGAAGACTGGCGGACAGTCCTCCAGCTGCCTCCGGGCAAAGTGGCCCCAGCCAAGTCTCCAACCTCGGAGAGCCAGAAGGACTGAGCCGGGCCGGACACCTCTGTGGGTCCTCCTGGGTCTGACATTCTGAGTCCGACAAGGAAAAAGGTCATTTGCTCACTAAATGTTAACTATATTACTCCAAATAAAGCAAAGGAAAAGTGCTCTTCTGAGGCTTGAAATGCTGTTCCAAAGCCTGCGTCTGCAGGGCTGGCCCCAAAGGAGGGAACAGTGCCACACAGTGGCCTGGCCCTCCACAGCTCAGGCTCTAGGGGAGAAGAGGTTCCCTTTGCAAGTTCACTCACGTTTGTAAATGCTGGGCACTGCCCCAAGGCCTTTAATCGTCAAGCAGCTACAAGAAGGGCACTGTTATTATCTCCGATCACAGATGAGGAAACTGAGGCCCAGCAAGGTTAAGGAACGTGCCTGCAGCTACGCACCGACAAGAGGCAGAGCTGGGACTCGAACCCAGGCCCGTGGCCTCCGGAGCCTCTGTCCCACTTTTGAGGCACAAAGAGTTTCCAGTTACTAACAGTGTGCCAACCAACCTGCCAGGCACTAGCGCACTTTCTTTTCTTTAACACTCAGAACAACCCACGACAGAAGGGTCAGGCAGCCACGGGGCAGAGCGTGAGTTCACACACAGGCCTGGGGCTGCAGAGCTGGCTCTAGCGACTGCCCTCGCCGGCCTCTTCAGCTCCGACCCCTTCTGCGCCTCCTTCCAAACCGAAAGCACGTGGCCACTCTTAACTGTCTAGGATGGTGGGGTTTGGGCGTCCCCTCCTTTGCTGAACTGTGAAACCGCCTGAGGCCAGGACCGAATGTGCCAGCTCCCTATCCCTTTCTCGGGGCACCTTGCTCCTGGAGGTGTCTGGTGAAACTTGTTAAATTCATGGGCTTGGCTGTCCTGGGCCAAGAGGCTCCTCTTTCAACACAGGGTGCTGGCTCAGATGTCCTTAAAGGGCTCCCCGCCCTGACGTGTCCACTCTCCCCATGTCCCAGAGTCACTCTGGGCCAAGTCCTTGCGCCCACGGCCCTCATCACAGCCCTCCCCGTGCTGGCAGTTGCGCTGGGCACCTGAGGCTCCCCTCAGCCAGGTATCCTGCCCAAGCATCCCGCAGCCAGGCAGCCACCGGAGACAATAGGCAATTGTGAACATGCAGGACGCGGCTGGAGAGCATGGTGGGTGAGCAGCCTTGCGCACACACGGACGGACGCATCGAGAGCCATCCAAAATCTATCCCCCGTCAGAAGCTGGAGAGGACTGTGTAATTATTTTTTAAACTGAACTTACTGGGGTAACACTGGTTAATCACCTTACGTAAATTTCAGGGGAGAGGCTGGTTTGAAGAAAGACAGTACATAGAGACCTGCTATTTACCATCCTGAGGAAGGAAGGAAGAGCCAGCCTTCTGAGCAGTCTGAAAGCAGTACCTTCTTTCTGGGGGGAGCACAGTTGACAAAACCCAGGGCGGGAGATATAAGGCCTGGCAGGAGGTGCCCCTCCGGCTCCCTTGGCCGCATGACCTTAAAGAGGCACGGGGTCCCCCAAACGGTGTGCCGCTCCACCCAGCAGAGGGGTCGAGACCCCTGCCTCCTTCCCAGGGAAGGTGGGCAACCCAGTGACGGGAGAGATACACGAGCCCTTTGCAAAGAACAGACCTCAAGGTCACGCAGCCCATGAGAGGCAGAGCCTGATCCCAGGACCTGGTTCCAGGCCTCTGTCTGCAACTATCAGTTACTCCTATTCCTTTTGCCCCAGGAACTTGGGGTGGGCGGGGCCCAGGCAGCCGTCCAGCCAATAAGAAAGCGAGCTGAGCAAGGCCCCCCCCAAGATTCCCTTTCCCGAGAACAGCCCAAACCGACCTTGAGGTCAATCAAGACCCTGGACTAGGCCAGAAGACGGGGTGCGGCCAGGGCGCCCCCTTGACCCAGCACTTACGCTTTCAACATCCACAGGAAACTAATCTGGCGTGGACCCAAGGGCAGAGTCACATCCAATGTCCAAATTTGCAGAACCCACCCCAAAACAGGAAGCCGAGGTCGCTCCCGCTCTCCGCGGTGCCTGCGCGGCCGCCCGGCGCTACCGAGTGCCAGAGCGCCTGCCTCGGGCTCTGCCCGCGGGGATGCGGAGTAACCTTGCGGCCGCGCTCGTCCTCCCGGGGGCAGTGAGCCAGCTCTCGACCCCCCACCGCCTCTGGGCCGCCCCCCCCCCCGCCGCCGCGACCCCCGGGAGGACGGCAGGGGAGGTCGCTGGGAACCGCCGTGTGCCCCGCATTGTGTAAGCCGCCCCAGGCTCGGCGGACCACCCCCTCTCCCGGCAGGGAACTGTCGGAGGGGAGGGCATTGTCGTTCTTCCCGTTAGCCCCGGCCGCCCTCCAACGCAGGGCCGGGCACGGAGCGGTCCCGACGGCGGCAGCCCCCGCCCCCAGCGCACCCCTCGGCGGGCCCGCGGAGCTCCGGGCGCCGGCCGGAGACCTGGCTGCTTGCGCCCCACTTCTCGGGAGCCCCGCTTGGCTTGGCACCAGCGCCCAGAGGCCGACCCCGAGCTCGGCAGGGGGCTCCGTGGGGCGGGAGCCGGGGCTGCAGCGCGCTCGGGCACCGGCGGGGCGGGGCGCGGGGGCTTCGCTCCGACCCCCACCCGGAACAGGCGTCGCGCAAACGGCCTGCGTGACCGCGGCGCCGCCGCCCCTGGGATGCGCCAGAGGCCCGTGCTCTGCGGCACCGGAGGCGCGCCCGGCCGAGGGGGTCCGGCGGCGGGGTGGGCGGGGTGCGGCCGCCGGCGCTGGGCCGCAGGCGACGGCCCGGGGACCGGGCGCAGGGAGAGCGCGGAGGCGGTTCGGGGCAGGCCCCGGCGCTGCCTCTGCAGGCTGGCCGCTCGCCGGCTGCTCGCCGCGCGGGGCGCCGCTCTTACCGGCAGATCTGGATGGCGGAAGGGGCGTCCGCGGCGGGCGCCGACATGCTGGCGGCGGCGGCGTTGGTGGCGGCGGCTGAAGGAGCGGGCAGGTGTCTGGCAGGCCCGGCGAGGAATGAATGAGCCCGGGAGGCTCCATGGAGGGGGAGGGAGGGGGCGGGGCCACGCGGCCTCGAGGCGGGGCTTGCACGCCGGTGGCGAATCGGACGCGGCCTCCTGCGCAGGTCCCGCCCCGCGCGCCCCGCCCTCCCCGGCCTCTGGGGCTACCGGTCTCGCTGCCTGGCGCCGCTTCCAGAAGGTTCCGCGGCTGTGGGGCGGCGCCGGCGGGGTGGGGCCGTGCGTGGGGCAGCTTCACCCCACCGACGCGGCCTCCCTGCGCGCCAGCGGGGCCGGCGAGGCCCTCGGCTCAGGCCCTGCCCCGCCGCAGAAAGGCCTGCGGGCGTGCGTGCCGTGGTCCCGCCGTCTAAAACGCGCCCGGAGAGGAAGTCGGGGACGTTTCCTGTAAACAGGCGCGCGGGGCGAGCGCCGTGTGGGTTCCGCAGGGCGGCACGTGGGTGCGCCAGACGGAAAGCGCAGGCCGGCGGGGGCCGGCCCCCGAGGCCCGCAGAGACCGTGCCTGCTCGGCCCGGACATGACTGCAGCCCGGGGTCTGTAGTGGGGCAACGGGGCTGCGGGGCTGACCGTTTGTCTGTCTGTGACGGCCAGGGCGTCTGAGGGCCCCTCGATTCAAGGAGGACGGAAAAGGGGGAGCCCAGCCCCTCCGCAGACACATCATGAGTCGTTTTTACTGAAGTGTGATGGGTCTCCACGATCTCCCCTTACAGCTGCTCCCCTTCCCAGTGTAGTTTCTTCTACTGTCGCAGCCCACGGGGCCCTCGCTGTCCCTCCCTTGCAGCAGAACGACTCGAACAGAGCTGTGGGTGCATCCACCCCCTCTTCTCTTCCCGCCCATTCCCTTCGGAACCCACTCCCGCCGGGTTTTGTCTCCGCTGTGCAATTGTAAAGGTCACTAATTCCTTCCACGTTGCTAAATCCCCTAGTGCATGTCAGACCCGGCCTTCCTGACCTCTGCATAATAGCCCTCTTCTTGGAGCGTTTGTCCTTCGCCTGCCAAGGTGCCACCCGTGCCTAATCTTCTGGCCACTCCACTCGGCCGCCTCTGCTGGCATCTCCGGGAACTTCCGAGAAGCAGCCGTGTTTCGACTCCGGCCGGGGCTCACCCCGTCCCGTGACCTGAAACCCCATCTGTTCAATATCAGCCACATACCTGCGGCCCAGGCCGCTGTCCTAAACCCCAGACTCCTGGGCTCCTGCCTGGGACAGAGCGCGCTCGGGGGGTGTGTAGGCATCTCACGTTCACAGAGTCCTCACGCTCCCCAGGACGTGTTCCTCTCGGGGTCATCCCTGCCCAGGGAGTGACAGTCCCTTCCTTCCACAGCCCAAGCCGACCGAGGAGTCATCCCTGATGCACCTGTCTCACTCCCCTCACCCAAGCCGTGGGCAGATCCTGCTGGGTCTGCATTCAGCGTCAGCCTGGAGTGGGGTGGCTCCTGCCTGTGGCATCAGGAATCGGCCAGCCCTCCCTCCGCTGGCCTCATCTACTGCTGCCCCCTCGGTCTCCGAGCTCCAGCCCCTCTGACTCCGAGAGTCCTTGAATATACCAGGACCACTCTTCCCCAGGGACCCACGTGTCTCACCCACTCACACCCGCCGTGCTTTACTCTAAAATGAACAATGCCACAACATTCTCCACTCCTGCCTGGTTTACTTTTCTCCTTAGCCTCTAATACCATTTAACACATGGCTCACTCATCTGTTGGATCTCCTCAATTAGAATGTGTGTCCCACGCAGGCATGAACTTATGACTGTTCTGGTCATTGCCGGCTCCCAAGGTCCTAGAGGGGTGCTCAGCACAAACCTCATGCTCAATAAATATTTTACAAATGACTGAAGCAGCAGGAGTTTACCCACAGCAATATATTTACCAACAGCAGACACTTAATTTGCCTGCTCTCTTTAGACTTAGAAATATTAGCCACAAATTGTCATTTTAAAAACTTAACTATATCATTTAAGTAACTTTAATATTTATGGCAAGACACCAAAGACACCATTGACACTGGTAACCTCTGGGAAAAGGACCAGGAGGTGAGGCCTCTACTTTGCATTTATATGTTTTTGTACCGTTACCTCCTACATACCTATTATATCTTCATGTCAATATCACATGTGAAGCCATAGTGGGACAATAACTTGTTACCACCTCTTTGGAAAGTAGCTAAAAATAGTTACTAAAGTTGAAAATAGCCAGACCCTTTACCTAGCAATTCCCCTTCTAGGTATACATCCTATAAACTGAGCATGAGTGCACCCCAGTATGCTTCAGAGGGGTTCGCAGCAACACTGTAATAACCCAAGTGGAGAGAATTCAAATGCCCACCAGTAGTAGTCTGTTGTAGTACACGCATCTGTGGAGGGCCAAAGAACCAAACAGCATGAATTCAGTCACTCATAACAAGGAAGAACCACCATGTTGAGGAAAAGAGGACCCAGGATCCAAGATCCACGCACAAAAAGATCCAACCCTCCACGGGCGCCGTTATCTGAAAGATGAGAGAGAAGAAAGAAGGAAGCCTTTTTACGCTCTTGGCAGGAACGTAAATTGGTGCAGCCGCTATAAGAAACAGCGTGGAGGTTCCTCAAAAAGTCACCAATGGCACTACCCTGTGACTCATCAGTCCCACTTCTGAAGGAAACAAAATCATTATCTTAAAGAGATATCTGTACTCTCCTGCTCATTACAGCAGCATCCGCAATGGCCAAGGCATGGCCCTGGTCGGGTAGCTCAGTTGGTTAGAGCGTTTTTTTGATACAGCAAGGTTGCAGGTTCAATCCCCAGTCAGGGCACATACAGGAATCAACCAATGAATGCGTAAATACGTGGAACAACACATCAATGTTTCCCTTTCTCTCTCTCTCGCTCAAAATTAAAATATTTAAAAATAGCCAAGGAATGGAAACAACCTAAGTGTCCATCAGCAGGTAAATGGAGCAAGAGGCTGTGAGGTACACAGTCAGCCCTCTGTCCCCGTGGGTTCCACGTCCTCGGACATCAGAGACTGACTGAGGCACTTAGCGCCCATGGACTTTGGTACCCACAGGCAGTTCCTGAAATCCATCCCCTGGGGATACAGAGGGAGACTCTATGTACATTCATATAATGGGATATTACTCAGCATTTGGCCCTGGCTGGTTTGGCTCAGTGGATTGAGCGTCGGCCTGCGAGCTAAGTGTCGCTGGTTCGATCTTCCAGTCAGGGTACATCAGAGAAGGAAAACTCTGACTCCAAAAAACCTCCGCTGCCTTGCGGCATACCTCTTCAGGGGAAAGGCTAGGGGAGTAAACCCCGACAGAAAATCCGGAGCCAGAGTCCCTAAGGCGGTTTGACGTTGTAGTCAACACCGGCAACTCCTGCGGCGCACCTGAAGCCAAGCTGTATCGACTCCGTCTTTCCCTTGGATCCTTCAGCTGCGAAGAGAGGGGGGGTCTGCTGCATGGGCAACAGCAGACCCTCCATATCACCCTGCCCAGGCTCTGTAGCTTCAGCGTCATCGCAAGATGTCGATTCAACACGGGAGGAGACAGATACGATGTCACTCCCGAGTCGGACTGCACAGCCATTCTCGGCGGTGTAGATGGACTCTTAAGAAGCTACACCATCGTCTCTCGAGACGGATGGCTGCCGACGACGACTCAGCATTAAAAAGGAAGAAAATCCTGTCATTTGTGACGACATGGGTGACCCTGGAGGGCATCACGCTCAGTGAGATGAGCCAGACAGAGACAAATACTGATGGACACAGGCCTGTGTGGCCTGAGCTCAGCTCTTTATTCATCTGTGCCTTTGTTCTCTTACAGCGGGGGAGGGGAGGGGAAACCAATAGTGTTCGCCCCCGTGGGTTTGTGTTGCCAGGCCGAGGGAGTGGGACCAATAGGGGGAGGTGAGTAAAAACAACACACTTTCAGCTAGGGGATGAGGACCCACTGGAGAACGCAGTGACTGCAGCTGACAACATCAGCACATAATCACAATTTGCTAGGAGCAGCGCACCCTCGCCTTCGCCCTACCCCTCGTGCTCCCCCAGGGGTGTCACTTCTGCCTCTCTCTCTGCTAAGCTCCAAGGGTCCTCCTGCCTCGGGACCTTGTTTCCTGAGCCCACACAGCCTCGCTTTTACCTCTGTGACTTTCTGGATAAACTTTCTCTTCTAATTTGAAAAAAAAAAAAAAAGAAATTTGCTAAGAACAAACAATTCTATTTGTTAGGAAAACATAAGTAGGTGGTCAAGCTGCACAGAAAAAACAAAAGCCCTGGATGGTATGGCTCAGTGGATCGAGCGCTGGCCTGTGAACTGACAGGTCCCGTGTTCGATTCCCAGTCAGGGCAGAGGCCTGGGTTGTGGGCCGGGTCCACCGTTGAGGGAGCAAGAGAAGCCACCAACTAATGTTTCTCTCTCGCACATCGCACAGCGATGTTTCTCTTCCTCTCTTTCTCCCTCCATTCCCCTCTCTCTGAAAATAAATAATGTAATAAGAAAAGAAAAACAAGGAAACAATTGTAACAAAAAATAGCTGGCCCCTCTCAAGAGAAAGGGAAAGGACTCTTCTCAGAGTGCGTCACCCGGGGTGGGGAGAGTGAGGGTGTATCGTCTCCTCTTAGGACCTGGGGGACGCTATATAGGTTTATAATGGTGTTTTTAGACTGCAGATATGTATACCATGCATTTTATATTTGCTAAAAGTCACAACTTTACAAACTCATGGGTCTGGGAAGTGGGATTCTGGACCTTTCCTTTCTCTATATTTTTAAGGAAGTGGGAGCCCAGTGGTTCTGGGCGTAGACGATGAGGTTAAATTCATGCTCTCCTGTTGTATCTTCTGGCCAGGTTTGTGGACTTGGGCGAGTCACCTGCTCATTGGGTGCCCGAGTCACCTCATCAGTAACGCCACCACAGGGTGGTGACACAGGGCAGGGAGGGACAAGAGGCAGCAAGCGTTGTCAAATGTTAGCTCTTAGTATACTTAACACCCTTGAATGTAAGGAGTATCATTTTTTAAACAGATTTGGTTCCTGTGTACGTTTGCACTTAAAACTCAAGAGCTATGGAAGAGAAGAGCCCTAAGGAACTCAGGACACGTGCCCCCAAACTGCCCCCCACTTATGCCAGCACCGTTCTCCTGATGCATACCTGGGCCAGGGGCGGGCCGAGGCAGGAGCAGGCCTGCAGAGGCCCCCAGGGAAGGGCCCCCAGGGAGCACACTCAGAGCACCGAGTGTTGCTGCTGGTTGCTTCCTTCCTGTGGGAAGGCAGGGCCTCTGAGTCAACAGAGGACCCTTCCAGCAAGCCTGTGTCCACGAAGTCATGCTGAAGTCACCCCTTGGGGTGGCTCCACGGACAGCCAGACTCAGGAGACCTCCTGAGACTGACATGGAGAGGAGCTGAGACAGAGGAGGGTGCCAGTCAGAGAGGGGGACCGCGTGTGCAGGCTGTGAGCTGGGGAAGCCCCCTACCACATGGGCGCTGCTCCCGGGGCACGTGGCTGGAGTAGCCCTTACTGTGCTCTGGGCCTCTCACCTTGAAAAACGGGCAAACAACAGTATTTACCCGAAGGGGTAATAAATAAGGGGATGTCGCCAAGCACTTGGACCCATGCATGACTCAGAGAAAGGGCAGCGTAAAGTAAAGCTTTGTGAACTGGGTGAAGCCAAGCTGCCCAGGGCGTGGGACCGCAGGGATGGTGTGACCACGAACATTCAGATGGTCCTGGGCTCCAAGCAGTTCAAGCTGGGGTTTGTACTAGAGGACATTGCCAGTTCCCCGGGGCCTACGCTGTCCGCCCTGAGCACCAGAGACGGGACGCAGCCAGGGCAGGGACCTGGCCGCTCTGCTCACACAGCCTGTTCCTTTTCGTGTTAGTAAGACGTCGCT
The DNA here is from genome assembly GCF_987537825.1 of Furipterus horrens. NCBI lineage: Eukaryota > Metazoa > Chordata > Mammalia > Chiroptera > Furipteridae > Furipterus > Furipterus horrens. The sequence continues at coordinate 3,147,934 of NW_028327173.1, forward strand.
GTTTTACTCGAGATTTGTGTTTTCCTCGTAAGGGACGCTGGCCACTTCCTGAGCTGAGGGGCCCAGGCCCGGTACCCTGCCAGCAGGAAACTTAGGTCACGCTGGAAGTGCAGCCCTGGGTTCCCAAAGGGACCACAAGCATCTCAAGGAGGCTGCTTAGAGGACGGACCCCATGACCTCACTTGTACCGGGCTCCAAACACCTTTAAAGTCAACCCCGGGCCTCTGACTCCAGAATGAACCGCTCCAAGGAAACCTAAAACTAATCCATGACCCGTTTGGAAGCAGGACCCATAATCCAAGGGGGCGGGCTGAGAACAAATAGGTCATTATATGGGAAAACAAAAACAAAAACAAAACCTTTGGGTTTAGGATATGGATTCTTTATCCCAAAGAAGCACTTCGAAATCCTCTTTTTGACTTTCAGTAGGTCAAGCTTTACATCTCAATTGTAGCCCCCCGTAAGCGGCTGCCCAGTAGTGGGTTAGTCTGATCCTCCAGTCCCCCGGCCCGGAGGTTCCCTCCCTCCTCCAGGCTCCGGGCCCCTGGCTCTGAGGCTCCACCTAGGGGCTGAGTGACTTCCTGCAGCTGCTGTCCTTCCCTCCGCCAGCCCCACCCCCCATGGCCCTGGCTCCCACCCGCGAGATGTTGCTAAAAATCCCGAGGAACTTCCCTTTGCTCAGATGAATACTGGGAACCCCATGATTGCAACAAAAGCCAGGCAGGCCGATAATTCTACTTTTCTCACATGATCATAAAAAAACTGGGGTATAATTATGTTTCTCAAGGGCCCTGGAGAAAAATGACATTGGTTTCATGCATCAAGTAATTGCTGTCTGAAGAGCCCAAGAGCCCTTATCTGTGAGAGATGCTTAAGGCGAGCTCCACGCAAACGTGTGAGCTGCGAGGTGCCCTGGGCGGAGGCAGGAGCCCGGTCGTGGCAGGGTCTGCCCGGAGAAAGGTCTGCTTCCTAACCAAGCCCCGGCCCGGCTACAGCGTCGGGGAAAACCGCCAGTGTTCATCTAGATGCTCAGGTCTCTCAGGAAACAGAACTGCTTGGCTTCCACATCAGTCCAGGCACTCGGGTTGACCTGCTATCAGTAATAAATGTCCTGAAGAGGAGTCATAGCTGGTAATGGGGCGGGATCTGGAGTAATACAACACGAAGCCCCCTCTTCCAGGCACTCTTCTGGCTGTGTGGCCTTAGATAAGCTCCTTGACTCCTCTGTGCTATCCCACTTTCCTCCTACAGTTTGATAGTATTTTGTAGCCTGATGGGTGGTCTTTCTACTTGTTTTATCAATTACCCTGATAGGCGTGTTGAAATCCTGATCTGTAACAGTGGATCTGACTACTTTCGGTTGTCAGTTGTTGCTCTGTATATTTTGAAGCTGGATTTTTACCGAACAGCAGTTGGGGTCCCACTGCCTGACACCAACCTCTAGGCAAAATTCCAGAGGCAAAGGTCTGGTGATATAGGAAAGGAGTCTTTATTCAAAAGGAGTCACTGAAGCCCATGAAGTCACAGCTTTAACCACTAAAGCCGGTCCGTGAGGGCTAAACCCCACCACGTGGGCTCCCCTAGCACGCCCCCTGTCAGTTTCAGTTGTTCCTACAGGGTTAGTTTACAAACCAACACAGTATAAGATACAAACGCTACACAGTTTTGGAAGAATGACAGGCTCCTGCCTCGGAGCCCGTCCCCTCTAGAGCGCCCGCAGGATAACCACCCTGCCCCCCTCTGCCAGGCCCGCCGACCCCAGGCTGCGGCCGGAGTTCCTTCCCATCCAAAATACCATCCGTTGATAAATGCAGGCAGCTGCAGCGCCATCATCCAGGCGTCCTCCAGGGAGAAGAGCCCGAGCCGGAGCCAGAGCTGGAGCCAGAGCTAGAGAGAGAGCCTGCTCGGGAGCCAGAAAAGCTCCTGAACCACATGGCCCACCCTCTTTTTATTTCCGTTGGCTCTGGTGGCTTCAGCTTCTCAGCCAATCCCGGCCTAGACTGCTGTCCGTTGCCTCGGAAACCTCCTCCTACGGCCCCTCCCACTTCTCCCCAGCGAGCTTAATCAAATCTCTATATCAGGATTACTCAACACGTATGCAATTAGGATTTTTATGTCTTCTCGAGGAAGTGACTCTTCTTCTCTCATTATGAAATGTCCCACTTGATTGCTGATAACATTTCATGTTTGAAAGCTGTTTGTCTGATATTAATATGGCTACTCCAGCTTTTTTTTAGTTAGTATTAATACTGTATTGTTTTTTTATTAATCATGTGCTCTAGAGAAACAGAACCAGTAGGATATAGATCTATGGAGAGAGAAACTGAGAGAGAGAAACGTTGTGAGATTATGAGGAATGGGCTGCCATGATGGTCACGGAGGCTGAGATGTCCTGCGACCTGCTGTCTGGACGCCGGAAGGCCCAGGAAGGCTGCAGGTGTAATTTCACCCAAGTCCAAGAGCCTGAGAACCAGGGGAGCCTGTAGTGAAACCCACACCCACACCGGGGAGGGCCGCCTGCTCTGGTGAGACTCCCGACTCCAACGCTGGGATGCACCCTCGCAGACACACCTGGAAGGAGTGTGGAATGCGGGCACCTGTGGCCAGTCAGGCCGACACAGGAAACTAAACCCCCTCCACGGTCTGCTTGTCTTTTTCCTTAACCTTTCAATCTCTATATTTAAATTGTGTTTCTCACCTTGGGGTTGCTTACTGCGGCAAATCAGGGCAGAGGACAGTTTCAAGAAATCAATGAAGGTGGTTCGTTTTCCACATCGTGGGGTCACCTCTAGACGTGTTTGGTTTCTTCTCCTTCTTCCTCGCTATCTTATTGGTCTGGCCACCAAGGCTTGACCATATTCCTTCTAATTGACTTTTAGTTTCGTACTCTTCTCCATCGTCACTCCAGTTAGATTCCTATGGTCTCATTCCAGACTCTTCAGAACTGCTCTGTCCAAATCGAACCATTACAACGACCAAAAAGCAAACAAAAATTGGGCTGGGGCAGAGAGAGGGAGAGGACCCCGCAGGAGGAAACACCTAAAGCATGTTTCTGGAAGAACTGGGGAGAGCAGGGTCTTCGTTTTTATGCAGTCCGACAATCTCTGCCTCTTACTTAGAGGCCTTAACCCATTTATAACCAATGAAATGATCGATAAGCTTGGGTTTAAAATAGTTTATTTATTTATTTTTAGAAAGAGGGGAAGGGAGGGAGAAAGAGGAGAAACATTGATCGGTTGCCTCTCACATGCCCCCCAACCAGAGGCCTGGCCCACAACCCAGTCATGTGCCCTGATTGGGAATCGAACCAGCAACACTTGGCTCGCAGGCCGACGCCTGAACCGTTTTTAAGTGCCCGGTTCAGGGGCTCTGAGCACATTCATGTCGCTGGGGCACTGTCGCCACCACCTACCTCCAGAGCCTTTCATCTCGCAAAATGGGAACCCTGTCCCAGCTGAACACCACTCCCTACCCCCCAGCCCAGGCCCCCAGATGGGGGCGCTTGGCTGGGGCAGACGGGCCTGGCCGCAGGTGTATGGGACAAGGCTGTGACGCAGGCCCGGAGTCAGGAGCCCCGGAGGCGGGACCTGGGAGCATGCATCTCACGAGCTTCCCACAGAAGCGTGAAGGCGGTGATTGCCGTAAGTGGTGGCAACGTGTAAATATACATCTCCCTAAGTATAGCATGTAATTAACGAGGATGCAGAGGCTGGGAGGCACTTATCTGTTGTTACTCAAGAAGATTCGGAGTCCATCCGGCCGGGTTCGCGGTGAGACCGATGAGGCTTAAGCCTCCGGAGCAGGGACGGAGATCTGCAGAATGTCCTGGGGGCGGGGGAGCAGGGGGAGTCTGGGCTGTCCCCAGGAAGCACTTCCGTGTAAGTGGGTCTGGTATGTTGCTTAAAGGGACACCAGTCTGCCAACACCCCTGGTTTGATGGGACTTACATTTTTGTTCTGGATAAGTAGTCACCTTCCTACCAAGTCTGTGCTCACCATTTTATATTAGTTTTCTTACAGAGGGCCTCAAAATGGAGTCCTCACAAAACCTGGGCCTCTTCTGATTTCTGGGGTCTAGGACAATTCCTTGTTCTTTAAGGACATTGTCCTGGGCTCCCTTAGGTTTATTTGTTTTTTTTTTTAAGTTGTCTTGTCCTTTTATTATTATTATTGTTATTTTATTTTTTAGAGAGGGGGAGGGAGGAAGAAAGAGAGGGAGAGAAACATCAATGCGTGGTTGCCTCTCACACGCCCCCACCTGGGGACCTGGCCCGCAACCCAGGCCTGTGCCCGGACTGGGAATTGAACCTGTGACCTTTCAGTCCACAGGCCAGTGCTCAGTCCACTGAGCCCCACCGCCAGAGTCCCTTGAGCTTGGAACAGACAGAGCACCAGCACCGGCGGCTGCGGGGCCCACTGTTCACAACAGAGCCAGCAGGGGGCCCAGACTCGGCTTGGCCACTCCTTCCTTAAAAGCCTCTTTAACACGTGGGATCCGAAGAGCAGCCGCTCGGCCCTGCTCTCTGCTGCCCCCCGGTGGATCTTGGGTGACAAGACACCACACGCACACAGGGCGTTTCCCCCGGTAGCTTTCTCACGCTCCTGAAGCCTTTCAAAGCTTTAATGTAGCTGCTTAAAACGCCTGGGGCCTTGCCAAGGCCTCCAAAAGCCAGAGTGAAACTGGTTACTCCCTGGGAACCCTCGGTAGGTGGCTGCCTTCTCCCCCAAGGTGCATGCCTGGGCTGCTCTCTGCAGGGCCACCTGAACGCACAGGGACACACGCACCCCAGAGACAGGGCCACACCAGAAGGGGCCCAGCTGAGAAGTAAAGCCAAGGAAATAATACCTCTGGGTGGCTTAGTTCTTCCCTGGGCTGGCTAGAGCAACCCAGCGTGTTCTTTCAAAGTAAATGTGGCCCTGATGTTTGGATTGGAGCTCACTGCATGGGGAAGGTCGCCTCAATCCCACCACGTGCTCCAGAGTGGTCACCCCAAAGCAGGGTGGGGAGGGCTCTGCGGAGCCCCAAGTTTTCCCAGACTGTGTTCATTCTGCCGCTGTCCCAGGTGACCCAGTGGGAGACGCAGCGGCAGAGTCTGGGCTTGGCGGGCAGAGCAGAGCAGAGCAGTTTGTAAATGTTTATTAGCGGTCTCCTCGGCAACCTGCTCTTTAGCCTGGCTCACGAAAATGAGATCCGACCTCCTGGAATGAACCGCTGCCAGGCAGACGGGTGGGGCCCAGCTCCAGCCTCAGTCCCCCAGACAGCTCAGCCCTCTGATTGTCCTGGGTCACTGAATCATGTCACCCACTGGTTTATGAGGAACACAGGGCCCTTTCCTCAAATCAAGCGTGACAGCCAGCCAGTCATGGGACCTTGCAGAAAGGGGTCATAGGAACTGGCCCTGGGCACTATGTGGGCCTTATTCAGTATCATGAAATGCTCCTGTGTGAGGCCGCCTCCCTCCCACACAGAAAAAGCCCGAGCAGCCCTGCGCTCACCTTGGGCATCAGATAGAGCTCTGGGAACACCAGGGGAGCTGCCAGGAGGACGGAGGTGTCAGCAGGTGCCCTGTGGAGGAGGATGTTGGTGTCCCTATTTCACAAGCCCAGTCCGAGTGCCAGCCCAGGCCTTCTGGGCAGCTCTTGCACATCCCTGCTGGGAAGCTGGCTTCTTGCCTGGGGCCCAGAACCTCACCTGTCTGGGCTGACCTCAGCTTCCTGCCAGAGCAGGCTGGCTGCCTGGCTCAGGTGCTCTGGAAGGCCCGACCCTGTGAGTCACTGGTCTATCTGCTCACCTCCTCCCTGATGCTTGCGTTGTAGCTGGGTTAGGGTCAGGTCACCGAGAGTCAGAGCCTGGACCCCAGACAGGGCTCAGCAGCGAGATTGGCAGATCCGGCCGGAGCGAGGCCGGGGGCCTCTGGATGGTATGTTCTTACAGAGTTTAAGCCTATACTGAAAATTCTCAGTGGACTGAGCACCAGCCTGCGAACCAAAGGGTCACCAGTTTGATTCCCAGTCGGGGCACAGGCCTGGATTGTGGCCAGGTCCCCAGTTGGAGGCACACAAGAGGCAACCAGATATCAATGTTTCTCTCCCTCTCTTTCCCTCTCCCTTTCTCTTCCGCTCTCTATAGAAAGAATTTGAAAACCTTGAAAAAAAAAACAGTCCCTGAGGGGAAAAGCAGCAGCAGCCAGCTCCCAGGAGGAAATTCCAGCTCACATAGGGCCAGAGGCGGATTAAGGTTGGTTGAGGCCAGTTGAGGCTCCCAGCACAGAAAATATTGGGCCCCTTAAAAACAGAGAGAGACAGGGAAAATAAAAATACATGGTTTTGTGGAGCCCTTCAGAAGTCGGGGCCTAGGGCACGCGCCTGGTGTGCCCGCCATTAAATCCGCCCCTCTGCATGGGGCACACATGGGGGTGTGGGCTGAGGGGTTACCTGTCCCTCCTCTCCCCTCGCTTCCTTCCCTCCTGGCAGCTCAGCAGAGCAGCCCCCAGCCTTTGGGAAGTCTTGGGCGGGAACTTGGGCAGAAACTGCCTTCCCTGCTTTGCTCTCCACACCCCTCTCCCGCCTTTTGTCCTCCTGGGAGCCCAGGGAGCTCAGGCCAGGCCTGGAGTAAATATTCAAACGGATAGTAGGGGCCCCGAGGTTCGATACATCATGGTCTGGGCACATCCCCTGCTCATTAGTCCACCGTCTTTATTGAGCACCCAGTGGGACAGAGGTGCACCCGGTCCCAGCCCTGCCCTCTGGGAGTTTACAGTCCAGCCAGCTGGGCCCAGAGAGGGGGTAGGACAAGACACCTTGCTGGGGGCTCACCCTGTGGTCTTAGCAGTGACTTCTTCAGTGACACCCACAGCTTCCCGTGCCATGCCATCCAAATCAGTGCCGAGGTCATCATGGGTTTAGGGACACCCTCCCACCCCCCGACCCCCATCAACTCTGTCTTCTCACCCCTAGTGCTCTGGTTCCTCACATAGGCTGTTGGATTAGGTACTGGGGGGAGGACTCCCACCTTCTCCAGGATGCTCAGGGAACCCTCATGAGATGGTGGGAACACGTCCGAGAGTGGGGCTCCCGCCTTGCCTCAGGCACCCACTCCTGGGATCCACAGGCCCCTCCCTGAGTCTTCACAGGCCCTTCTGACTTCCATGGGGGAAGGAAGGAAAGTCCTAGGAACCACGTGTTTCCGGGAAGCTGTCCTGAAGAGCAGCAGCAGGGAGCAGTTCTCAAGAGAAAAACGAGGGGAGGTGTTTCCTGGTCCTTCACCTGCTGGCATTCCGTGAATTTCTGCTGCTCCGGGACAGGGGCCCTGTCCACCTTCCACAGGCGCAGTCTCCATACTGGGCCTCCTTGTGGCCACAGGGCACCCTCCCTCTCCTCCCACCCCTTCCTCACGCCTGGCACATAAACCGGGCTCAATTAACGCGTGGGGAAGTAAATCGGCCCCAAGCCCACCTAGCGAAGCCCCCACCCCTAACGGCATAGAGCCCCAGCAGCACCCAGTCCCTCTGAGTGGAGGCTTTGGACAGGAGAGCCCAGGAGTGGAGGGGATGGCGCCCTGGCCTGTAGAGTCCCCTGGCTCATTGCTTCTGTCTTCCCAGAGGTTCCCAAGCAGAGCTGGTGAGGAGTCAGGCCCAAGAAGGGCCAGAAGGGCAGTGCCCAGAGCAGATGTCTGCGCCCGGCTCAGGTGAGCTCCTGACCCAGCATTTGGGCGGGCACCAAAGCTGGGACAGGTGCATTGGCTGTCTGGGTGGCTGGGACTGGCCTAGGTCTAGAGCCACTTCCACCAGTGGGGTTGCGGGGCTTCATCCTCCCCTGCAGCCGCCTGCCCCTTCTCCTCCAGCCCAGACGACCTCAAGTTGTGGGGGTTAGGCAGGGCCTCTCCTCTTATTTCCTCTAACTGAGTTTCCCTGGCCTTCAGTCTGCCACATAGATCACAAAGGTCCCCGGCTCCGGCCTGGCTGTGGGTGCTGGGCTGATCCCTCCGTGGGAACAGCAGTTACTATCAAGAGCTTCCTCTGTCCCCAGGGGCAGTCAGCAGGATCGTGGACGGGCCTGGGGGCTACCAGGGCCGCCAGAGACTGGGGCCGCGGGGAGGCGCAGGAGGCGAGGGGACGGGGGCGGGCGGTGGGGAGGGCGGGGGCGGGCTGCAGGAGTGGGCAGTGGGCTCGCCGTCGGGGGTGGCTCCGGACGCCCTCCGCCGCAGGTGCTCCAGCAGGCGAGCGCTCAGGGCGGGCTCCAGGACGCGACAGGCGGGCAGCACGTGGGTCAGGCGCGCCAGGCAGGCGCGGTAGCCCTCGCGGTAGCTGTCGGAGGGCGCTACGGGCAGAGAGGCACATGAGGCTTGAGCGCGGCTCGGGGTGAGGCTCCGAGTCAGGCCAGGCGCAGGGTGAGGTGCAGGGCTGGGGCGGGGCCACTCACCGGGCGCTGCCTCCAGGCAGGAGGACGCAGGCAGCTCCTGCAGGAAGCGCACGGTCATTTCCAGGATGTCCGCCTTCTCCAGCTTCGAGTAGCTGGAGCTCTGCGACAGGCCACCAGGGAGAGTGACAGAGAAACGGACAATCAAGACAGATCTCCGGCAGGCTGCCTGAGCACCTAGCTCTTGCCAGGAACTGGGTGCCGCGCGCGCGCACGCGCCACGGACTGCGGAAGGTGGGCTCCCCTAGGCCAGCCCCATCCGGGAACGGCCTTGGGCGTTGCGCGGAGCCTCTTCGTCCGGTTCCGTGACTCCCGCCCTCCTCGCTCGGCGCCCCAGGACTCCCACAGCGACGCCCCAGTGCCGGGTGCTCACCTCCCTGCCCAGCAGCGGCAGGATGATGCCCTTGAGCTGCCTCAGGCTCTCGTTGATGCGCGCTCGGCGGCGTTTCTCCAGCAGAGGCTTCAGGCTCTGCGGGCGGGCGCAGAGGCGCGGTTACGCGGGTCGCAGTCTTTGCCCCCAGTCCCCAGTCCCCAGCCCCCGGCTCCTACCTTCCGCAGCTCCGCCGGGTCCCCGGCTCTCCGAGGCAGCCCCATGCTCGACGGGCAAGAGGCACCGCTACGGGCCCGGCGCGTGGGAGACCTGTGCCCTCCCCGACGTGGAGCAGAGACCGGGATCCGGAGGGAGGGCCCGTCAGTGCGCTGTTGGAGCCGGCGCCAGTGGAGAGCGCCACGCCGGCCGCCCGGCTTTAAGGAGGCGGCATCTTCCGCCCCGCCCTGTCCCGCCCAGCGGAGTCAGTTCGCCTTCGGGTCCCACCTCCTGCTTTTGTTCCTGCCGGAGGGGGAGGGAGAGGGGAAGACCGGAGTCGGGGTGAATCTCACTCCAGCCCTTCGCGTCCCATCTGCGGCGGGGTCGCGGGCACCGAGCGCCCCCCCAACACCTGCAGGGGTGTGTGTGGGTGCCATCGCAGCCGTAGCGGCCCTGACCCAGCGGGCGGGAGGGGCAGGGGTGAGGCCAGGCCTCGCCACCCTCGGGCGGCTGTCCCTCCCTGTCCAGCACCGCCCTCTTCATTCATTCCTCTAAGCCCCTCCTCTGAGCCCGCCCTAGCTCCGGGCAAGGCGCCGGGTGGCGGCAGGACCCCCAAGGCCCAGGACTTGGGCCGCTCCCACGCTAGTTTCTACTACCAGGAGGGACTCACCCTGCTGGACAGAGGGTCTGAGCAGGAAGGAGAGAGATCGGAGAAAGGTCTCCATGTGCTCCTGCCCTGGCCGCTGGGAACTGGCCGAGGCTGGGAGAGGCCCAGGTTGCTGGGCTGCCCGGCGGGGCTCCTGGGACCCCGCGAGTTAGGGCCCATCTGGATCCCCACCCTCGGTTTTGAACGGGGAACCTGAGGCTCAGAGAAACCAGGCAACCCAGGAGCCCTCGGAGGTCATTTTCATTTCAACCGGCACCAGCTCCGTCCCCACCCCCGGGGCAGGCTGAGTTCACGTGACAAGCAGGACGAGGAGGTCTTGGGTGCGGGCTCCCTGCTGCCGGCCTGGGCCCCAGCGGCCGCCGGCCCCGCCACCTCGCCGCGTGGCGGTTGCTGCCGCAAACTAGCTGGGCGTCCTCCACCCATCTGTTCGGGGCCGCCCGCCCCCCAACCGGCTGGCGGGACAACGGCCACCCTGGCGGTACGACCTGCCCCGCCAACCCACGGGCGCATGAGGGTGGCCGCACCGAGCCAGGCCTGGAGGAACCACCCCGGGGCCGAGCCAAAACCGGCGCTGTCCAGGGTGCTGGGCGAGCCTAACCGCCCCGTCCTCTGCCTCCGTTCCCCCCCGTCCCCGTCAACCACATCTCGGGTTCCATCCCCTCGCGCGCCCGCAGTGCGCCTGCCGCGCGCTCCCGCAGCAAGGCCGGAGACCAGAGAGGCCGTCAGAAAACCAGCCTGGGTGAGAGGGAGCTCCCGCCCCACAGTACCTGTCTGGGACGCCAGGACGCCATTCACGGAGCCCACGCTGTGCTCCAAGGGCAGAACCAGGCGCTTTGGGGCTCTCCCCTCCGTGAACCCCCATGACAGCCCTGTTTTATGAGTAAATCATGCAATACACTTGGCCCCTCAGGGCCTGGGGGCGCCTCGGCCCCCGTCTGCCTTGCATCTTTGAGCCTAGGTACTATGGGGGCTCAGTGAGGGACTAAGGACTTCGTGGGTCACTCGCTGGTGTCCCACATGTCACCCCACCCGCCCCAGGCACACTGGCTCCCTCAATTCTGTGCCCGCAAACCCACCCTGCACCAGCCTCTACATCCTCCTGGGAGAAGGGGCTGGAGAGGAAGGTTCCTCCTAGAATCCCACTCCATGCCGGTGGACCTCCATTTGAAGACCTGGATTGGGGGGAGAAAACTCCCTTTTCAATGCCAGTGACCCCAGATGTTTTAGTCTCTCCTCCATTCTCCCATTGCTGTGACAGACTGACCAGGTAATACACCTTGGCTTTCCACTGAAGAATCCTGGGGGTGGGGACAGTTTGCTGGTTACCTGGAGGAAGGATTCATTTACAATCTGGGGAACTTGGTAAGTCAACGGAGTGTGCAGGCTGTGTGGGTTCAGATTTTCAGGAAGCTGGGGCCACTTAGGGTACAGCAGGGACAACTCCACCTCTGGGCCCTGCCATTGAGTGCAGGGAGAGGACTGGCAGAGGGCAGGAGGCTGTCGGGGTGCCATGGGCAGAGGGAACTTCAGGTGCAGAGAGGTGAAGGGCACAGCAGCATCAGCCAGAGTGAGCTCTGCCCCTTCCCATGTGAGTCACCCCGGGCAAGATACACTAGAAAATAAAACAAACCGAAACTTCCTCTGCCTCGGTCTCTCCAGCTATAGAATTGGGATAGTGGCTGCACCCGTCTCTTAGTGTCCCTGTGGGGTTAAATGTGCGGGTGAAGCTGGCATAGTGCCTGGCAAGTGGCAGGACGCCCATAAATGTGTCCTTGCTGGCATGCGCAGCTGGGGAGGGCCCAGTGGAACCGCGGGAGCCCAGGGAGGATGGAAAAGGCCTAGATCTCAGCCCAGGTCTGAGCAATGTCCTTAACGGAGTCTGAGAAGATGACCAGCAAGGATGGGTGCTCACGTGTGGCTTTTATGGAGACGTCCCTACTGGCGGGGGAGGGGTTCAGGGCCTCTTGCTTTGCCAAACGCCATCGCAGCCGCCCGCCCCCTGGCCCTGGTTCCCAAAATGACAAAACCATGGGATGGAGAGGGTGTCGGGGCCAGGAGAGCCACCTGGGGAGTGAAGGCCATGGATTGCAGGATACAATCTTAGTTATGGAGGAGGCACGGGGAGGGGCGCCCACGGCCACATTTCAGCTCTTTGTCCCCACGGCGCCCCTGCCACCCTCGGGCTTCAGGGCGCACCCGCCACTGTGTGGGCTGGAGAGGTGCAGCTCCGGGGGGCCTCAAGAATCAGACAAAAGGCCCAGGTTGCCAGGATAAGGCTCCTCCCTCCCCTTGCCCGCAAACCAGAGTGGCCAAGGGTCCCCTGGAGGGAGTAAGGCTGGTCTGGCCAGTCAGAAGTCACTGGAAACCCACCCCAACACACCCCAGTACACGGGCACAGCCGCTCTGGCGTTCAGGGTGCCTTAGAGCTCCAAAGGTGGTCGCATACAGCGCCATCGCGCGGTGGCCCCAGGAATTACCGTACCCGCCGCCGCCCCAGAACCCCACGCCAGGACTCCCGTTGTTCCTGGAAGCAGCTTCACTCTGCGTTTCAGCGCTGCCCTGTGCGGGTGCGGGCTGGCTAGGTGCCGGGTGAAATAGCCCAAGGCCGGGCCCCTCGGGGCTCCTGTGAGAGGTGGGGGTTCGGGGGAAGCAGGGCACAGGCCGTTTCCGAGTCACAGGATGTGCTGCTGTGCTCGCCCAGCTCCGCAGCCCCCACAGCCCCGCAGCCCCCAGCTCCTGGCAGCTCTCCCTGTGTCCAGCCCGCTGTGCCTCCCTCCAGCTCCCAGCGAGGGCTTCGGGCCAGGCACGTGCGCTCTCCTGGCCAGCTGCCCTCCTGGAGCCTCCCTGCGCCCTTCGTGAGGGGTTCTGGCCCCACGTTCCGGGTCACTGCCCTGGCGAGCCTTCCCGCTGCCATCAGCCTGGGCACCCCTGCTTCTCCTTCTCCCCATCTGGCAACCCCAGTCCCTCAAGCTCACGGTTAACGCCCCCCACCCCAGACGGCAGCTCTGGGTGCTCCCTGAGCCCACCTCTCCGGACCCAGAATCCTTCTCTCCCTCCGTCCCTGCGAGGACTGAGGGCTGAGCGCCAAGCGCCAGCTGCACCCACTGGGGCCTAGGCCCAGAGCTCCTGGGGACTGAGGCCTGCTCCTGTCTTGGGCCTCTCCCCTTGCGATTCCCCCTAACTGAACCACCCCTTTTACCGCTCAAAACCCAGCCCAGGACACTTCCCCAGATGGAGCTTTAGGAGTCAAGTCCCTGGCCACCTGTCTGTCTCCTAAGCAAGGGCATCCAGCCCGCGGGGCGGGGCGCAGGGCAGACTGGGCGGGACGTAGGTGGTGCGGGGGGCGGGCCGAGGCTTAAGGCCGGTGCCGCGGGGTCCCGGGCCCAGAGCGCAGCGGAGGCGGAGCGGAGCGAGCGAGGCAGTGCGGAGCTAAGGCCGAGTCGGCAGCCGCCCCGCCTCCCAACTTGCAGGGCCCCGACGGCCGCGCCGCGGGTCTCCGGGTGTCCGAGGCCAGGCGCATGGCGCACGGGGGAGCGCGCTGAGCGCCGGGCGCGGAGCCGCGGGCGGCACGATGGCCCTAGAGCAGGCGCTGCAGGCGGCGCGGCAGGGCGACCTGGCGGTGCTGGAGTCCATGCACGCTGCCGGCCAGCTGGGGCCCGCGCTGCGTGACCCTCTGGGCGCGCGGCCGGTGCACCACGCGGCCCGCTCAGGCAAACTGCACTGTCTGCGCTTCCTGGTGGAGGAGGCCGCCCTGCCTGCCGCGGCCCGCGCGCGGAACGGCGCCACCCCGGCCCACGACGCCGCTGCCACCGGTCACCTCGCCTGTCTGCAGTGGCTGCTCACGCAGGGCGGCTGCGGAGTGCAGGTGGGTTCCAGTCCCTCCCTGGTTGCTCAGAGGCTCCCTCCCCACCCCAGGACAGAGAGCGGACCTGGAGCCCCCCAGGCTCAAGAGTGGGTGGGGTTGGGTACCTCCCAACTGAACTTGCTTTGGAGCTTCTTCCAGAGGACGTGGGTGAGGTGGGTTCCTGGGTTTAGATTAGAATAAGTACCTGGACAGATGCTGGGTCAAGTCCTGGCCGCTGCCTAGCCAAGCACCCAGGTGATGGAGAACCAGGAGGGGGTGGGGCTCACCAGACTGGTATTGAGAGACCAGGAGTAGAGGGCACAGCACTGAGCCAGGGGGACTTGGAGAGTGTGCTGGGCCCTGAGGACCTGCATGGGAATCAGAAGCCCATGCCTGCCAGGATCAGGTCTGTGGGGGTTAGGCAGTCTTACAGCCCCGGGCATGGGTACATGATGGTGGGCCTGGTAAATGGGGGTCTCCCCAGGAGCTGAGCGACTCTTCTGGCCTCCCAGATCCAAGTGGCTTCTCCAGCGCAGCCCCAGTCTTCCTGCCATGCAATCCCACCTGGCGCCAGTGGCTCCCGGGCTGGCATAAGCGTGGCCCCTCCTGAGCTGGAGGGGAAGGTAGCTCAGGCCCTGAGGTGTAACCCTCCTGCTGGGATGGATTGCCCAACAGGTACTGAGCCTGGGGACTCGGCAGTGCTCCTGCCCTCCTGGCTTTGTTTGGGGGGCAAGAGACAGCAAACCCACCAGGAGAAAAGTAACCCAGGTACCACCAGGTAATGCTGGACCAAGCAACGGGGGACATCGGGGAGCTTCTTGAGTGAGGTGGCCAGGGAAGGCCCCTCTGAGGAGTGATCTCCAAAGGGAGTTCTGGCGGGAGAAGGAAGTGCAGGTGGTGATCAGACCGTTCCGAGCACAAGGAACAAGAAGTGCAAAGCTCTGGGGCATACACATTCCTCTCCTGGCGAGGGAGCCGCAAGAAAGTGAGTGTTTGGAGTGGGGTGAGAGTGGGAGAAGCCACCAGGGCCAGGTCCTAGAGGGTCTCCTTGGCTGGAGTTAGGAATCTGGAAGATATTCTGGTCATTGGGAAAAGCCAGTGGTGGGAGGAGCCAGACCACTTAGCAAGACCACTGGGTTCACTGGATGTGAAAGAGGCAGGAGTGCCTGAGCTGGTTGGTTGTACCCTAAAGATGGCCAGGCCCCTGTCCCCCATTTGCCCTCAGGATGGCAAAGCCCCCCTTCACCCTTCCTGGGAGATGGCCTGGCCCCTTATCTCCTGGATGGCCCTCTTATCAGAGTTCCTGGCACGTGGTCCACGCCCACTCTTTTGGGAGGCGGCATTCCTCCCTGCTCCCGGTGTCCAGCCTTGGCCGGAAGCCTCCCTGGCCTCTGCAGAAGACGTGGAAGAGCAGGTGGCCCTGTGCCCAGCTTATCAGGTCTCCCTCGCTCAAGCCCCAGCAGGCCTGGGCGTTGGGGCGGAAGCGTGTGTGGGGGGAGCATGACCTTGATCCTGGGCCTGCTCGGTCCAGAGAGATAAGCAGATTTAGGGTGTAGACCACGGCGCAGGAGGCCCCTGGGGCCTGTGGAGCTGTGGGAGCTTCAGGGACAGGCCAGAGCTATAGGCCTGGGGTCCTCTTCTTATTGCCACTCGCACCTAGAGCACGGAGCCAGCGGGACCCCTGGAGCTTCAGACCATCCAGTCCCCAAGGCCAGAGGAACGGAGGGCCTTCCTCAAGAGCTGGACTCAGGGCATGCTTCGCCATAGACCTGTCTGGGTCCCCTTTAGCCAGCCCCATTCCCGGGCTCAGGGGACAGGCTGAACCAGGCTTCTGGTCCTGCCCGGGGCATTCCAGCACACAGAGGGGCCTGTGTCATCCTCAGCGGCCTGGGCTGTTGCCCCCCGGCGCCTGTGCTCCCTGCGTCCTTCTGGCTGACAGCCAGCCCCCCTGCCGCCTGCCCTCGCAGCCTTTGTGACTTACTGTCATGCCCTGGGCTCCGTTTCTTCCATCCCCTCTGCTCCCTTCACGGTTCCTACAGGAGCCTCAGGGGCTGTGCTCCCACTGCCTCGGCCACGCCTGTCCCCACAGTGCCCTCTCTGGGCAGAGGGCCCTCCCGTCCCTGATTCTAGTAGACTGTCTGCCTCACTTCTGCCTGGGCCCGGCTCCCCGTTCCCCTTCGTCGTCCCCTGTGCTTGGCGCTGGGAGCTCGGTCTGTTCTAGAGCCCATGCCCACACTCCCGACTGGCCAGCCAGCCTCTGAGTGCAGACTTCTGGCTCTCCCTGAGGGTCCTCCTCACCCAGGTCACGTGAGCAGCACCCACCAAGCCGCTCCCACAGCAGACACATGCACCTGGCTGTTCACAGTGACACGTTGGGCACCTCTGAGGTCAGACCGTTGTCCCACTCCCTCTGCGGGACCTGGGAAGGGTCTTGACTAAGCTCCTCCCAGGGGCTGCCTCTAGCCCACACCTACCACCATTGGCTGACCAAGGAGGCCCTGCTTACTGCCCCACAGGGCAAGAACACAGGGCAGGAAGGCAGCCTGTTCTCCGGGCTGGGAGCAGGGAGTCAGTTGGGGGGCAGGGCAGCTCTCTGGGTCGTTGGAGATGCACCCACCTGGAGATCCGTTCCCATGTGACAGCTGGGGAGGCATGGAGGGAGGGGGCAAGGTTTGGTTGCAGAAGGGGACCCCACAGTCCTGATGCCGACCTGGTGCAGCCCCAGCGGCCCACCCTTCCTGGCCCAGCAACCTGTTCGCTGTTCAGCCGTCCCCCAAGTGCCTGGGTGGCAGGCAAGGGTCCTGGCCGGGTGCTGGAGCCCCTGCTGGGACTAGCAGGTTGCCACGTCCTGAAAGCCTGCCTTGTGTGGGCATGTCACAGCCACGAGCTGCACTTCTCAGAAAGCCCACCGCGGATGGCTTGGCGATGCCACTTATGGATGGAAGTTCACGGACAGAGCTGCCCCCACGTCGGGTGGGACGCTGGAGGTGGCCTGAGCCAGAGGTGGGGGCAGGGCAGAACCTTAGGACTAACGGGCTCTCCTTCCACAGGACAAAGACAATTCTGGTGCCACAGTCCTGCACCTGGCTGCCCGCTTCGGCCACCCCGAGGTGGTGGACTGGCTACTGCGTCACGGCGGGGCAGACCCCTCTGCAGCCACTGAGGTGGGCGCCCTGCCTGTGCACTATGCTGCCGCCAAAGGAGACTTCCCCTCCCTGAAGCTTCTCGTCAGACACCACCCTGAGTAAGGACAGCCCTCGGGGGGGGGGGAGGCTTTGGAGGGGGAGCCGGGGCTTTGGGGGTGCTTGAAGTTTGCCATGCCCCTCCAGCGTTCCTGGGGAGTGGCTGCTCCTGGGGCTGGAGGGCCAAGCCAGAGACGGCTCCTACCCAGGCTGAGATTTCTCCCCTCCTGGCAGGCTGCCCATGGCCATTTGCCCCAGGGCCCTGAAAGCAGGTGGCCCCCAGCACGCAGCTGCCCCTGGGAGGCTGGGAGCCCAGGCCGAGGTCGCTTGCTCGCCACCAGGATGCTTACCAGCCTGCATTGGTGGGCTCCTTCTAGCTCTGGCCTGAGCTCATCTGCAAGGCCGTTCTAAGTGGGGGTGAAGCCATGAGAGCACCTCTCAGACCCCTAGTCAGGAGGGTGATGGAGGAGGAGCCGTGGCAAGTATCCAGAAGTAGGGGGGCATGACTGCCCACCCAGAGCCCCACCGCCCTCTAGCCCCACAGCCCCCTCGCCAGGCCCTCCACAGAGCAACTTATCATTTCCTGTGGCCCCGCAACTCATTCCCACTTCCAGGGCAGTGGGGGTCCCAAACCCCCAGGGGCCTCAGTGCCTCGGCTGGGCTGAGCAGTGGGCTGGGGGCTCGCCAGGGTGGGATGTGGAAGAAGGCGCTCAGTGCATAGCAGGGGAGCCCAGGGGTCCTTGGGGAGGAAGGGAGCCAGGTCTAGGGCAGCTGTGGGGAGACAGGAGTCCTGGGGGGAAGCTGCCCAGACACTCTCCAAGGGAGTGGGACACCAGTGAGCCCTGGGTCCTGACAGATGGGGGCTCTGACCAGTGACCTTTGTCAGTACAAGTGGGTACCTAGGACATAGTGGTGACAGGGACCCGGCCTAAGGGTAGCAGCCACCAGGTAAGAGGTTCTATCCATGGGTACCTGCAAGGCCACTGCCACCAGGGAGCAGGCAGGAGGCCAGCCTGGCCCTATGGCCTTGTGGCAGGGTGGCTGCAGCGACACCCTCTTGGGCCCAGGCCTATTGGCATGGGTGCAGAGCAGCCCTGAGACCCAGGCCAGGCTGCAGTCCTCTCACTAAGCAAAGGGTTCCCTGGCTTGTCACTAAGAGACCAGCAGGTGTGCCCCCAGACCATAGCATCCCTGCCAGGGGTCATGTGGTACCACTTTCGTATGAATTCTCTGCTTCCAAACAGTTCGGTTCAAGTCAAAGGCAGTAGGATTTAAAGATTTTATTTATTTATTTGTAAGGAGAGGGGGAGGGGGAGAAACATCACTGTGTGGTTGCCTCTCACACGATCCCACCTGGGGACCTGGCCCACAACCCAGGCACGTGCCCTGACTGGGAATTGAACTGGTGACCCTTTGGTTTGCAGGCCGGCGCTCAGTCCACTGAGCCACACCAGTCAGGGCTGCAGTAGGATGTGAGTAGGAGGCCCCAGAGCCCCTCCTCGCCTAGAAGCCTGGGGAGGCTCTGGCTGTACTGTGGAACATCCACTCAGGCTTGGGGCCTTGGGGACCCTGAGACCTCCCAGGCCCTGCCGGGTGCTGGCTGTGATTGGGCGAGCGCCGACTCTAGCCAGATGGCCTGGACTGATGAGCGGCCAGCCCCCAAGATGCCACCGTGAGCCTCAGGGAGATGGACAGGGGCTCAGGCTCTATTCCTGTACTAGCAGCGACGTGTGTCCCGGCTGATAAGGAGGCGCTTTTGTGCGGTTGCCAGACGAGGATCAGGCAGGAGGGGTGGCTGGGAACTGGGGGGGGGGGGGGGGGGGGGCAGGGATTGCCAGTAGGGGAGATATGGGCCAGTGCCCACCTAACTGACTACTTTGGGGGTAGAGATGCCTGCTTTCCGAGCCTGGGGACCCCGAGTCAGGGACCTGGGGAGGGGAGAGGCTGGGACTGCACTGGGTCGCCAGGCTCAGTCAGGGGACCCAGGCAGCCGGGCTCTCGTGAGCCTTCGGCCGCTGTGACGCCTGTGAATTATTCACAAGGGCTCAGCTCTCCCTGGCGGGTGGTGAGGGAGGAAAGGCTCCCAGCCCTACCAGTGGGAAACACGATCCCGCCCAGGGAGGCTGGGGGTGGC
The DNA here is from genome assembly GCF_987537825.1 of Furipterus horrens. Taxonomy (NCBI): domain Eukaryota; kingdom Metazoa; phylum Chordata; class Mammalia; order Chiroptera; family Furipteridae; genus Furipterus; species Furipterus horrens. Next base: position 3,166,704 of record NW_028327173.1, read on the forward strand.
CTTGGGCCATGGCAATGATGAGCCACGTAGGAGTAGGAGGGCTGACGGCCTCAGGGGAGGGCCCAGATAATGCCAGGTTGCACTTTGGGGTGTCAGGGCATGAGATCCCAGGAACACTCTGCACCCACACACCCACTCACCCCTCTTCCAGTCTCTCCATTGGGCAAAGGCTCCCCGAGGCCAAGGAACTGCCATGGTGACCTTGGGGTCTGCTGCCATGGGGGACCCCTCCTCTGTACAAAGAGGCTCCCTAAGCTGGAGGCAGAGGCGCTGGCAGGAGCTGACTGGGCTGTTTCAGGCCCTGGGTTGGGAGGGGCATCCCTCCTGGCCAGGGGCATGAGTGAGGAGCAGGTAGCCCTCAGAGCTCCTGACCACCCTGCCAGAAGGATCCTGAGGCCCAGGCGCCACCTCATGCCCCCTCTGAAGCTGGAGGACAGCCCCAGGCTCCGCCAGGACCCCTGGCCTGAACTTCAAGGCTGGGGAGGATGGAGCTGCTACTCTGGGTGCTTCCTCCCCCGAGGCTCATGCTCTGCCAGTCCCAGCCAGCGGGAGAGCCGGTCTGCCCAAAGACTGGTATCCACTCCTGCTCCCTGCCAGTGTCTTTTTAGCCCAAGGCCCCCCCTGCCCCAGGACAGACCAGAAAGGGCCCCGGCCAGGAGTCAGGATGAAGGCAGAACAGCTCCTATGTTCTGAGCATCTCCCAGGAGCCTGGCACCAAGCAGCGGTCCGACCTTGCGACTACCCCAGGCAGGCGCTCTGTAATTGGCCCATTTTACAGACTGACTCATTCAACTCACGCGCTAGGCGATATTCTCAGTGCCAGGGGCACATCGGTGAACCAAACAGATGTCCCTGCCTCGTGGAGCTGACAGATACAGAAAGGGCATCTCAGAGAGGCCCGCTGACCTGCTGAGGTCCCACCGCACCCCCTGTCTGGGTCTGTCTCCCATTCCCGTCAGGTCCTGACCCCCTCAGGGCCTTTCAGGTTTGCTGGGGACCCCTGTTTTTCTTCTTAGTGCAAAGCTTCATGGAGCCTGGCTGCTTCCATAGCCCAGCTGGAGGGGTTCAGGCAGCCCCCCACCTTGAGCAGGAAGCTGAGTAGTCACCCCTTAGGGCAGCTCCCCTAGAAGGCTGGAGGCTCTGCCCGCGGACTCTGCCCCTCCCTGCTGAGCATCTGCTTCCGCCACAGGCAGGGGGGGCTCAGTCAGCCTCAGGGACCAGCCCCCAGGTCTGCCCTGGGAGTTTGCTGAGGTCACGTGGGCAGCAGGGCCTGGGGCAGAGCCTGAGCCGGCACTTCCTCACTGGGGCCCCTGACCCAGGCGGAGGCTCTGAGAAAGGAGGGACCTGGTGGAGTCAGGAGATGCTCCTCTCAGTGGGGGTGGCCTTGACCTCCACCAGCAATTCCTGGCCCAAGCCTGCCCGGTCACGGGGGCCCCGACGGCTCTGCCTGCCCTGGCCCTGGCTGTCTTCCCATCCAGCTCAGCCCGCCTTTGTGGATGGCCGCAGTCGCCCTGTCACTGACCGGGAAGCCACTTCCTTACAGTGGTCCAGAGCCCCCCTCACTCCGGCCTGCCTCGCTCACCTCCAGCTGCTCCCCCATCACCGACTCCACCCCAGCAGGCCTGCGCCCTCCAGCCCTCACCCTGGCTGTTCCCTTCGCTCGGAACTCTTCCCCACAGAACCCCTCCCTCTTCCAAGTTCAAGTTCATGCTCCACTCCCCTCTCTGTACAGCCTGCCCTGAGCTCTTTCAGATTGCAACATGCCCCACAGCACACTCCCGGGCTTCCTGCCTGCTTTTCCCCGGCACCCTTACAGTACCTGGCATTACATTCCGTGCACGCGTGTGCATCTCTGCCGTCTGTCTCCTGGCCAGTGAGGGCAAACCTCGGCATCCCCATCCTACACGCCCAGCGCCTGACACTGGTTCATTTTTGTTGAATGAATGAGGAGTCTGGAATCCCAGATTCTGTCCTGCCCTGCCTGTAGCTCACTGCACGTGACCTCAGACAGAAGTCCCTCCTGGGCCTCCCTGGGCCCATCTGGCAGATAGAGCTGACCTTCGTTAGCAGCTGAGGCCACATGTGAGGAGGTGGCCTGAATTCCTGACCTGGCTACCCATCCCCCTCCCACAGTTATTCATTCAACAAACAGCAACTGAGCACAGGCTGAGCGCCCAGCCCCATCAGTGCCAGAGGGGAGGCGAGCCCTGATGGCCTCCCGGTGCTGACTTGCAGGGGACCAACAAGGAGACAGATCAGGGACATGTGCCACATTCAGAGAAGTTCCAGCTTGTTGGCTCGTGTGTGGCGCGTTGCGGTCCGGCAGCCTCCGTGGGGTGGAGCTGTGAGAGGCCCGCCTCCACTGCCTTCCTGCTCTGTGTGCCCTGGCATGTGGCTGGGCAGCCCCGTGATGTGTCCCTGGGATGAATGAGACAAGTGCACTGAACGATTCAAGAGGGGCAGGTACTGTGACATGAAGTGGGGTCATTTGGCAGGAAGTGACGGGAACGCTCTTTAGATGAGGGGCCCAGGGAAGCCTGTCTGAGGAGCGAGCAGGGCTGAGACATGAACAAGAAGAGGGGCCCGTGTGCAAAGAGCTAGCGCGGTGGCGTGATGGCAAGCGCTAGCAGTGGCGAGGCCTGGGTGGCTCACGCTTGGCGTCCTCAGGGACCCCCAGGAAGCCTGAAGCCTGGCGGAATTGCAGGGAAGTGTAGGCTTCATGAGATGCTCCAGGCTTGCTGAGGAATTGGGTATAAAACTGATGTTCTAGAACCTTCCTCAATCAGGCTACACGTCTTCCCTAACGTGGGATCTTTTCAAATAAGCCCGGAGGTGTGATTGGAGGACGAGAGAGGGAGACCCCCAAAGTCTGCGCGGCTTTCTATCTGGAGCAGCCTTACCCCACAACGGGGGTCTCACCGTTTCCACCCTGCCCTTGGGGGCAGGAGTGACGAGCCTGGGGGGCCCGCTGAAAACGCTGTTGGACTGGGGCGGGTTCCGTGGGCAGATCATTCCTTGTTCCTTGTGGCAACAGTGACAATAAGCTGGCACCAATCTGGGGCAGAGATTTCCAACAGACGCCCCCAAGCACTCCGCGCTTCGTTCCTACTGTCAGAGGGTGACTTGCTTAATGGTTACAGTTTGTCCACATCACCCTTTTTTCCCAAGAGGAAGAAAAAAAATCATGATATCTGTGGTCATTACTAGGGAACATCAGACGTGTAAGGGGGTCGCAGGGACGGCGAGGTGAAGGCAGAGTTTGAGGGAGAAACGGAGCGGGCGACTCTAGGCCCGGGAAGTTCAAGAGGCCTGGTCAGTGCATAGCTGGGCTTGGGGGCAGAGGTCAGGGAGGTGCAGACTCCAGGTCCAAGCAGGGGAGATCTGGGCGTCGGGTCCAGGTGGCCTTTGACCCCAGGAAGTAGAGGACCTCACCAAGGGGAGAGTGCACTCAGAAAGGAGGCCCTGGGGCACCCCGACGTTTGGAGGTCAGTCTGGCAGGAGCCAACGCCCAGCACAGGAGGGTGAGTCCTGTGCAGGGAGCCAGGAGGAGCAGGTGTTTGGGAGCGGGGGAGGGGCCCCTGTTAGAGTGGCCCAGTCGGATGAGGATGGGCAAACCGCCAGCCAGGGCTGGCAGCGTGGGCCAGGGGGCGGGTGAGGGGGACGGCAGGCGAGGGTGTGACAGCGGCACCCTTTCCTCAGAGGACACGTGCCGCTTTGCAAAGCTTCCCCTTCCGTTCTGCCACAAGAGGTATGGAGGGGCCAAACAAGCATTGCACCCACTGCCACATGGGGCAACTGAGGCTAAGGAGGGTGAAGAGCTCCCAGGGGACTGTGCAGTGAGCTGCAGAGTCGGGGGGCAGGGTGAGCAGAGGCTGGGGCAGGGGGCAGGGGCTGGGAGCAGAATGCTTTCCCCCTTGGCAGTCACTGTGCTGGATCGAGGTGGGGACCAGAGGGTTCCTGAGCCCCTGCCCCCTCCTCCTCTAGGCAATGACTCCCACTTGGTGAGTCTGGGACGCCCCAAGCCAGCAGCGCCCCCCCATACACACAGAGGCACAGGGAGAAGGGACCCTAAAAGAGAGCATGGTGCCAGGCACGTGCTGAGGGCTCTCTGGGTACAGGTCAGGGTGGAATGTTGCCTCCGCCCCACGGACAGCTCAGAGAAGCCAAAGACACAAGAGGCAAGACCTTGGCGCGGCTGGAGGGGCTCAGCCAGGTCCTTTGCACACCCAGGTCCTTCTGTGCCTCTCTCTGAGTGATCTCTCTCAGAGAGATCCCTGCGCCTCGGTCTCCCCATACGTAACAGGAAAACGATGCTAACACCTGCCCCTCACCATGCTTGGAGCACAGAAATCATTCAATAACTGGTACCTGCTGCCACTATCATCAATTACTATTATCATTATTACTACTATTATAAATCCATCTCTCCATCTAAATTCATGAATGTATTTCCTTCTGTTCATCCGTATTTTTATAACGCTAGGGCACCCATCCTCCCGGCCTCTAGGCTGTGGTAAAAGAGGGTAACAAGGGCCCCTGTGCCCACGCTGGCCCAGCAGCAGGTCTGCCCTGTGTCTCGGGGTCTCCCCAGGCTGGAGCCATGACTACAGAATGGGGTTCGTGAGTACAGAGGCTGTGGGCACGACTGCCCCTCCTGCCTGGGTCCTGCTCTCTGCCAGCTTCTCAGACCTTCTCAGGCTGCCTGGGCGCCCCAGGGTCATGGACACCTGCCAAGTGGGGGGGGTGCTGGGAGGGAGGGCTCCCAGCAGATCTGGTGCCCTAACCTGGTTATGTTGCTTCAGGCATCCCCAGAGAGAGTCCAGTGGGCCCTGCCTGGTGGCCCGCTCCAGCCTTCGATCCCCAGGACCCCAGCCACTCACTGTGCCTTGGTTACGGGGTGAATAATTCAGGCCACTGTGTGTCGGTCATGAAATATTAAACGGGCTGTTACTGAGGCACCAGCATGTGGATGGGTGTGTGGGGGCGACGCTGGCACTGGGGCATGGAGGCCAGGGGCCCCTCGCCAACGTGTTCCTGAGGAGAGGCGTGTATGTGGGTCTCCCTCTGCCACGTGCCAGCCGGTGGAGACCACTCTAGCACTGACGCTGGTGGGGGAACAGGGCAGCTAGGCATGGTCCCTGCCCCTCCCCAAAGGTGGGCTCAACCTCATTCCCAGCCAATGGCAGCTCTGTGCCAGGTCAGGAAGAAGGAGAGAGCTGGGACTGCCTGCTTGGTGGGGGCTGCCAGGGGTCAAGGAAGCGGACAGAGGCCAGGGTTTTAGGGACAGGGAGAAGTCAGCTGGGAGGTTGGTGGGAGGGGATTGAGAGGAGGCGCCCCGTCATGTTGGGGGTGACAAGAGGGTGAGTGAGTGGGCAGATGGAGGAGCAGTGGGTGGGCTGGTGCCTGTGTTAAGGGACAGAGTCGCTGGCAATTGGATAAGGGAGCGGGGCGTGGATGGATGGGTGGAGCGTGTGATTGACGAAGTGAACGGATGGGTGGGTGACGTCGCAGGAAGCACTGCACTTCCTGGGGCGCAGAGGCAGATCCAGCGCAGTAGGACCCAGCCCCTACCCCGGGCTTAGAGTCATTGGGGAGGTTGCGGGGCAACTGCTGAGTCTGGGCCGAGATTGTGGCTCCACCTACTGCCCGACTCTGGTAACTGCGTGTTGGGCGGTGCATACCCCCTGTGAAGTCAGAAAAACCGAGTCAGCTTCCCTGTTCCCCAGGTGGGACCCTCCTGCGGGAGCTGGGGAACAGGGACAAGGGAAGTGACAGGTGCGAGCCGGGCCCCCGGGAAGCCCCAAGGAGTGAAGAACGCCCTCTCTTCACTCCCTGTGTGCCTACTGTGCGCCAGGCGCTGCATCGCACAAGCAGAAGCGCACTCACGTGCCACTTACCAGCTGTGTGACCTTAGGCAGGTCACGGCCTCTGAGCCTCAACTGCCCCTCTGCCAACGGGAATTTCGGTAGGACCTAAATTAGGGCACTCAGTGAGAACCCGCCTGCTCATAGCATAGCCTGGCGCACCGAAGTGCCCAGTGAAGGGTGGCCGTCTACACGGCTGCCGTTAACAACCACCACGAGGATATCCAACTGAATTTTCATTTCAGATGAACAGCAAGTCATGTTTTAGTGTAAGTATACCTCCTACAATATTTGGGGTATACTTATATTTTAGAAATGATTTGTTGTTTATCTGATATTCATACGTAAGTGGACGTTCTGTGTTTTATCTGGCAACGCTACCACTCTGTCCCCCTGGGAACCCCAAGTTCCGGGGGAGGCAGGTGCCAAAATCAGTCATGTTCACCCCGGCATGACAGGTGGTCCGTGGAGTGGGCCCAGGGCAGCGTGGGGCACAGATATAAGAAAGGCCTGCTCTGCCTGGGAGAACCAGGGCAGGCCTCATGGAGGAGGGGTTTGTACTGAGACTTAAAGAGGGAGAAGGGAAGGGCATTCTGGACAGGGCGGGCATGATCAAAGGCAGAGAGAGCAGAGAGCAGGTACGGGTCAGTGTGGCTGAAAAGGTAGGGGGAGGCCAGGTCACCATGTCCTTGTAGACCCTGGTAAAAAGGTGGACCGTTTACTAGGGCAGGGACAAGTTCAGTCAGATGTGCATTATAGAAATGAGGCTGCTGGGGGCAGGAGTCAAACCAGAGGGGCCCTCTGCGGGGGGCTGGCGCGGGCCCGAGTCCGGAAGGAATCGGGGACAGCGGGTCTCAGGGACTAAGCCCTCTCCGACCCGCCGTCCCAGCCCCCCTCCCCCAGAGCTCCCCTGAAGGGCGCGAGGGTCATAAGAAGGCTTTGGAGAGGCCAAGCGCTGAGAGCCTCAGTGGGGGCTTCCGTTTCGCAGGGGAGTGAATGCCCAAACCCAGAACGGTGCCACGCCCTTGTACCTGGCGTGCCAGGAGGGCCACCTGGAGCTGACGCAGTACCTGGTGCAGGAGTGCGGCGCGGACCCGCACCTGAGCGCCGAGGACGGCATGACCCCGCTGCACGCGGCGGCACAGATGGGCCACTGTCCGATCATCGCGTGGCTGGTGAGCTCGGAGTAAGGGAGGGGCGGAGCCCGGGAGGAGGCGGGGCCTGCACAGGACGGGGGCGTGGCCAGGAGGACCCGGTTCCCAGCCCCGCCCCTCCCGCCCAGGTGAGCTGCGCCGACGTGAGCCTGTCGGAGCAGGACAAGGACGGCGCCACGGCCATGCACTTCGCGGCGAGCCGTGGCCACGCCAAAGTGCTCAGCTGGCTCCTGCTGCACGGCGGCGAGATCTCGGCCGACCAGTGGGGCGGGACCCCACTGCACGACGCCGCCGAGAACGGAGAGCTGGAGGTGAGGGCTAGGCCGGGGCGGGGCCGGGAGGGGCGGGCGCCCTCTTCCGGCGCCGGGCTCTCAGCCCCGCGCTGCCCAGGCTCGGGGGTCCGGGCTAGCGGCGGGGATCCTCACTGCGCGGCCCTGCAGTGCTGCCAGATCCTCGTAGTGAACGGCGCGGAGCTGGACGTCCGCGACCGCGATGGCTACACGGCCGCCGACCTCTCGGACTACTACGGCCACAGCCACTGCACCCGCTACCTGCGCACCGTGGAGAACCTGGTACGACCTGGGCGCTGCTCCCGGTTCTCTCCTCCCTGGCCCCACCCTCACCGTCCCCCGGAGGTAGGTTTGGTTACCCCTTCTACCACGGAGGAAGCTGAGGCGCAGCTACGTGATCACACAAAGAGGAAGGGCCCTAGGGCATTACCCCACCTGATTTCTGGGCCCAGACCCCTGGCCACTGAGGAGCTGGGGGTGGAGGCACAAAGGTCTTGACCAGGGTCATCCCGATGAACAGGAAGGCCGGGAGAAATCACAAGAGAGGTGCCCACGGGAACAGTCCAGTCCTTCAGCTGGCCACAGCCCACGGGTATAGTTCACTTAATTCCTGCCACCGCCCTGTGAGGTAGGTAGGGTTAAGTGTCCGCATTTCAGGGTAAACTGAGTCTCAGGGAGACCCAAGGGCGCACAGCTCTTAGATGGTGGCCTGGCCTGGAGCCACCTCTCCGGACCACGGCGCCATCCGTTCACTCATGGGGACTACTTCATAGCTAGAAACCTGTGTTATTCTTTTAAAATTATTTTATTACGGTTACACGGCTGTGAGGTAACCCACTGGGACTTGAGCTCAGCTGTGGGTGGCTTCAGGCCCAGGTTCTGTGTCAGCGGGTGCGATGCCTGCTTTGGGACAGGGGGAGGGAAGAGGGTCAGCCTCACAGAAGGACACTGACCAGCTCCAAGGGGCTGCAGGAGGAGGCCTGCAGAAGAGAAGGTGGGGGGCCCCTTGCCCCGAGTGCTGTCTGCCCTGTCAGTGAGCACATGGGGCCACTCTGGGTCTGGGGGCTCTAGAGGGCAGCAAGGCCCCAGGGAGGAATTTCCCCCAGAAAGGGCCACCCAGAGAGAGCAGTGGGTCATCATATAGGTGAGCGGGGTATGCAAGCAGGGGTGAACACCGGGAAGCGCCTTTCCGCCCCAGAGGTGAATTTCTCCGTCTGAGAGGGTTTGTGGTACTCGGCAGGGCCAAGGTGGCGCAGAGCCCCAGGTCCCCTCCCGAAGCAGCTGCTGGCAATAAGCAACCAGCACCGTTCCTTGAAATCTGACTCCGCATGTACCCTGCCTAGCTTTAGGGTGTAATCTCAGTTAATCTTCACAGTAAATTAATACTAATGGTGGACAGGGATGGCACTTCCTGGCCACCATGCCCTGGCACTTCACTAACTTTTAAAATCATTTTTACAGCCGAATGGGGGCAGGCAGTACTGTTATCCCATTTACAGATAAAGGAACTCAGCGACAGAAAAGATAACTTACTTGCCCAAGGTCAGGTCGCTAGCAAGTCGGGGAGGTAAAATTTGAAGTCAGCACCCCAGGCTGCAGAGTCCATGTCCCTGATCTCTGTTATCCATGGGCTCAGGCCTGGCAGCCCCAGTGCCCACGCCAAGGGCCAAGGGAAGGGCATCTTCAGCTGCCCCTCCCCTGGTCTCAGCTTCTATGGGTGCCCTTGGCTTCTGACAGCAGGGATGGCCCCCCCCCCAAAGAGTGTGAAGTGTAGAGGCCCTGGCCCCCTCGCCCAAGTGCCTGGTGGCAGCAGTGACAGATCCCAGCCACAGAGAATGCTGGCCCAGAAAAAGCCCACAGTCCCGCAGAGCCCCTAATTACAGGCCAATGAGCGTGGCCGCCGAGCCGTTACCTGGTGCCAGGCCTGCCTCCCACTCCCAGGGGACCTGTGACACTTCTCGGGCAGGGAGAAGCAGGCCCGAGCAGAAGCAGTGAGCAAGCAGGCTTGCCGGCAGCCGGGCCAGCATGGGCAACGTAAGCAGGGTCCCCCCCTCCAGCCATCCCCGTGCCAGGAGGGTCAGGCTTGTGGGCGGGCGCAGTGGCAGTGGTGGGGTTGGCTGCCTCGGAAGCCTCAGCTTCGATGCCCACCTAGCTCAGCTGGGCCACCCCAGGCCCCACTCTTTCCCCAGGGGCCCCGTTGGGAGACAGGGACGGGGCTGCTGTTGGGATTTGCCTAGTTGGGCCAGGAGAGACAGGGGTTGCTGGTCAGGTAATAAAGAATCAGTCTTCCTCCAAGTTGTGGGGGCCCTGCACCCCTCCCCTGCTCGCAGCTGCGACAAGCATTCTCACCAGCTGAAGGGCCTGAGCCCCCTCCCCAAAGGCTCACTGGAGCCCAGGCCCTCTGCCCTTCGATGAGCCAGAAGGCTGCTGCCACGAGGTTCTCCCCTGGGAGTCCAGTCCAGGGCCTCCTCTTCCCTTCATCTCTCACCCCCTGAGCAGGGAGGGACCAGGAGGAGGATTTTCCCAGGAGCCCACGGTCCTGCTGCTGGGGGGCTGGGCTTGAATCTTAGCCTAGGAAGAGCCTCAAAGACCCACTCATGATGGGGAAGGCAAGCCCAGAAAGGGCAGTGGCTTAGCAGAGGCCACACAGCGAGGGCACACCTGAGCAGGACCCTGGCCCAGAGCGGGCTGGCCTTCGGGGCCGGCTGCCCTCATGGCCGCCCCTCCTTCTGCTCAGAGTGTGGAGCACCGCGTGCTATCCAGGGATCCGTCTGCTGAGCTGGAGACCAAGCAGCCTGACTCGGGCATGTCCTCGCCCAACACCACCATGTCAGTGCAGCCACTGAACTTCGACCTCGGCTCGCCCACCAGCACCCTCTCCAACTATGACTCCTGCTCCTCCAGCCAGTCCAGTATCAAGGGCCGGCTCCGCCCGCGCGGTGAGTGGGCCAGTCGGGACGGGGGAGGAGGGAGAGCAGACTGGAGCCAGACATCTGGGCGCTGAGGGCCAGCCCTGGGCCCACTCTGCCCACAGCTGATGTTGGAGGCTGCTCAGGTCACCAGGGGAGGGCACTGGTTCTGATGAGAGGCAGGTGACAGTCATGCTTGTGTGGCCCCATCACAACATACATGTACATCCACGTGTACTCTCTCCCCGACAAAACCCACATGCACTCTGCACAGGTTATATTTTTACTCACATGTGCAATACTGTTTCCCAGACCTTACTCAAGAGTGCACACTTGTTTGTGTGTACACACAATGTACAGACACGAATGCACAGCTCACATACAGAACTGTACAGATATATGCACTCACCTACACTACACACAGGCATACACACACACCATGTCCACAGATCAATACATACCCATTCATAAATACAAAGAAGCACAGGTACTCATTCACAGACATACAAAATGCACAAACGCTCAAGCAGAAGCCAGACGCGTGCGCGCACACCCTGACCACACCCCTGAATGTAGGTGACTATCTGCTTGCCATGCCCACTTCATGCCACCAGGTGGTGGCCTGCAGAGATGGCAGGGTACCCTGAAAAGACTGGGTGTGGCCATCCATATTCCCACCACCTGCTCTGCCAGACCTGCCCTGAAAAGCAGCCCCTCCGCCCTCCAGGTGGCTCTGCCCTGAAGGCACACCCTGGTGCTTCCCCTCCACATTGGAGCCTGTGGTCTCTCCCCAGCAGGTGCAGGGCTGGGGGAGGGCAGGGCCAGGATGAGGGTGGGGCCGTGCTGGGCTGCACCCCTGAGTCTACCTCCCCCCTTGGCAGGTTGTTTATGGGCAGTAGAGGGTCTCCGTCCTGGGGGACGGCTTCTCTGCCGACTTGCAAACACAGCCTTCCCTTCCTCCCCAGAGCTTCCCAGCTCCAGAGCCGCAGACTTACAGAGCTACATGGACATGCTGAGGCCGGAGCTCAACCTGGCCCAGAGCAAGATGGACAGGCCCACAGCCCCACCGCCGCCACCCAGCTTCCCACCCCCACCCCCACCCCCAGGCACCCAGCTGCCCCCTCCCCCGCCGGGCTACCCAGCCCCCAAGCCCCCGGCAGGGCTACAAGCAGCTGACATCTACATGCAGACCAAGAGCAAACTCCGTCACGTGGAGACCCTGACCTTCAGGAAGGAGGTAGTGAGCCTACACCTGCCTTCCTGCCTCTCAGCACAGGACCTGGGCTGATGGGGGCAGTGGAGGCCAAGGACTGCCTGGCTAGGGTGGGAGTCTCTAGGCCAATGGCCTGATCAAGAGTACACATTCCTGGCCAGCCCCATGTGGGCTCAGGGCTGAGCCCTGGGGACAGGGAGGTGGGTAAGACAAAGTCACCGTCCTCTGGGGAGCAGAGGGGTGAGGAACATGCCTTTCAGGGGCTGGGTGGTCACCGCCTCTTGCACAGGGGGGCAGGGTAGCCACGGGGCCTGCAGAGAGATGTCCTCAGGGTGGCTGTGGGCGGGGAGGCAGGGAGGGCGCAGCAGCAGGACTCGGCAGTCCGTCAGGCTGAGGGTCAAGAGAAGGCTGGCCTGGGGTTTGGGGCGTGAGGTCCCATGGAGGTGGAAGGGCGAGGCTGAGCTGGGGGTCTTGGGGGAGAAGGGGAGGAGGCCAGTGTGGACAGTTGAGTGTAAGGTGCCCAGGCCCGCAGGGCCTCTGGGATCCTGGCTGAGGCTCTGGAGTGGGGGCGGGGGGCGGTGGCGGGGACGGGACAGAGGGCTGGTGTGGACAGCGCTGAGAGTCCTGGGCAGGGAGGCCCAGAGGGGGCCCTGGGGCACTGGCCAAGGGGACTGAACAAAGCTGGTATGAGGGAGGGGGGCAGCCTGAGCTCTCAGGTGGTGGAGTGTGGGGTGCAGACCCTGGAGGGTCTTGTGGGGACCCTGACCTTGTAGTTCTCTCTCAAGCCCAAGGCAAGCTACTCCAGGGCCAAGCTAGGTAATCAATTTGCACAGGTGACCCAGGTCACAAGGCCACTGGGCGGGGGAGGGGAGGGACACAGCCACACGGTGACTCTACCCGCCCCCTTTCACCCCACCTCAGACCGAGCCCTCAGTCGGTTCCCCTTTCATCTCCAGAAGGTGGGGGCCCAGGAGAGGCCTGCAGGGGCAGAGAGCTTTCCAGACGGGTTGTGGGCCCTGCCCAAAGCCACAGGACAGGTGGCCCACCTGTGCCCCCTCCGCCCCCCTGAGCCGGAGGGCCTGGGCTGCGGGTCGCTGTTCCCCTCCGGGGTGCGTGCGTGCCAGGCCGCAGGCTCCGGGCAGCTGTACAAAGGGCCCTTTGTGCGCCCGCAGCGCCCCCGGCCCCTGGCCTGGTTGCCTGACCGCCGCCAGGGCAGGGTCGCGGAGTGTGCCGCTCGGGGCTGCAGGGGGCGCCGAGGGGGCGGGCTGGCCCAGAAAACAAATCCTGCGGTGTCCCGTTTCCTGCAACGTGAGCCGGGTCAGGTGGGGCGTGGAGGGTCCGGGGCCAGGGCAGGGACAAGCGGGCTGGGAGGTGGGGCAGGGGACAGCCCCCGCCCGGTGACTCGGCCTTTGGCCTCACTGCCTCCTGTCCGCTCTGAGCAGCGCTTAACGGGGGGCAGCCGCAACGGGGCGGGCGCTTAGCCGTCACCCGAGCCGCCTTGCCGCCCCTGAAACCCGAGGCTTGGGCGAGGGTGTCGGTGTCGCTTACGCGGATGGCGATGGTTTCCAGATGCGGCAGGGGAAGGGCGGGGGCGTGACCCGGAACCCAGTGGGGCGAGACGGGGGAGGGGGTTCCCTGCCCGCGGTCAGGCCGTCGTTCCCGTCTCGGAGGATGGAGGGATGGAGCGGGCGAATGAAGGCCTGGGGGCTCAGCAGCCCCTAGCGCAGGGAGAGGGGCGCAGAGGGCAGGGTCACCGCTGGCCGGCCCGGCAGGCGCGCTCCCGCGGCCAGGTGTGCCGGAGCGGCGGCACCCCCCGCCCCACTGCCCAGGATTGGCGGGCCTGGGTGATGTCAGGCCGTCGGAGCCCCTAGGCGCTGGGAGGCGCGGGCGGCCACGGGCTGGGCTGTAACCTGAGAGGAAGGATCAGGTGGCTCAGGTGTCGGGTCCATGCCGCCCCCGCCGCCAGGTGCACAGCGGGGGCCACCGGCACAGGCACAGGTAGGAGCGGTCCCGGCCCCGGGCTGGGCAGCTGAGGGCCCTGGGCACGCAGGAGCCTCACAGGACACGGGCTCTCGAGACGGCTCCCTCGGGGCCGGGGTCCCAGCGACAGGGTGCGGCAGAGACTTGCGGACAGGCGGGACGGAGTGGCGGCCGAGGCTTTAGCGCTGGCCAAGCTGGGAGCTGCCCCTTCTCCGGCTCCCCCTGGCGTCTGGGCTGGGCCACCCCGCCCCTGGGCCCGCCCCTTCTAGCCTCGCTGGGGGCCTCTGCCCAGAACCCCTCCCTGTAGGGCCAGCCGAGCCCGCCCTGCCACCGAGGCCCCCATGACCCTCGCCCCATCCCCGCTCTGGGGACGGGAGCTGTCTGGGAGCACGGCCGGCGGCGCCCTTCGACGGCCGCTGGCCCCGAGCCACGGGGGTGGGGCGGCGCGGGAGGCATAAGGGACCAGGGCCTGAAGCCCACTCCCCGCGTTCTCTCCGCAGCTGAGCTCCCGCGACGGCTACCACGGGCTGCGGAGGCAGGACTCCGGCCGCAAGCCCCGCGCCTTCAGCAAGCAGCCCAGCACGGGGGACTACTACCGCCAGCTGGGCCGCTGTCCCCGGGAGCCGCTGGCCGCACGCCCGGGCATGGCGCACAGCGAGGAGGTGCGTGCCCGCCAGCCCGGACCCGCCGGCCGCTTCGGACCCGCCTGGGAGGCCCGCTTCTCACTCGCTGGCCCCTCCGCTCCCCCGCAGGCGGCGCTGCTCCCCGGGAATCACGTGCACAACGGCTGCGCCGCGGACCCCAGGGCGTCTAGGGAGCTGCCGCCGCCGCCGCCGCCGCCGCCGCCGCCCCTGCCCGAGGGCCTGAGCTCTCCGCCGCCCGCTCCGCCCCTGCCCTTCGAGGGCGCCGGCCCTGGCTGCGGGCAGCGTCGCTCCTCCTCTTCCACTGGCAGTGAGTAGGGGCGGGCTGAGTGGTGGGAGGTGGCTCTAGGCCTGAAGGGGTGGGGGGCACAGACAACGCCCCTTCCCCAGCTGGGACAGCCCAGCTCTCCCTCTTCTGTTCTTCCTGCGCTCCCCCACCCCCCAGGACTTGACTCTAAAGCAAGGCTCTGCCAGAGCAGCACTGGGCTGTGTGACCTGGGGCAAGTCCCCTTCCCTCTCTGGGCCTGCCTCCAATCCAGAGGAGAAGGCCTCCCAGGTCTGACGGGGGAGGGAGGGAGGGAGTGGGTGCTGGAGGCAGGGCTGCTGGCCACCCTGTCCCTGCCCCACAGCCATCCTGAGTCCCTCCTCGCCTCCTTCTCTGGTTCTTCCAAGCTGGCTGCTGCCCTGAGCCCTTCCCAGATGCATCAGGGACTCTTCCCAGCGAGCTCTCCCCCAGGCCAGCTAGGGTCTGGCTAAGGGGACAAGGCCAGGGACCCATCCTGCCTGCCCCCTCTGGGCAACTTTCCTGCGCATCCTTGTTTCAGAGCTAGCCTGGAGACCAAGATGCCTGAGCTTCTTTCTCTTCTGTAACATGGGGCAGTCTCCTGCACCCCTGGGCCCCTGGAAGGCCCAGGAAGTAGTCCCATCCCAGCCTGGCAGGGGGGTCCTCCCCCCTCCCCCCCGCCACTCAGTGCAGGGACCATGCTTCATGGCACCATCCAAAGCGTCATCTTCCTTACTGGGAGTGCAAGGGCACAGTAGGGTCCAGGGTGGGGCCAGCTTGTGTTCCCTAGGGATCCTAGGAAGCCCCCGCCTCTGCAGGCCGGAGCGCCTGGTAGCACATCTGCCACCAGCTGAGCCTCTAGAACGGCCCCCAGCTCTAGGGCCAGCCTCCTCCCTCCGCAGCCCGGGGTCAGGCTGCAGCTAGGACCAGAAGGAAAACACTCTGGGCTTCTCCAGACACCGCTTCTCAGCGGAGTCCGGACTGGGTGCCCTGTCCCCACCCAGTGCCAGGACTGAGGCCCTTGCTAGGGGGACAGGGCCATGACAGCCCTGTCTGGTCCTGGAGGCGCCAGGAAAGCTGGGAACGGAGCAGACCGCCCATGTGGAGCCCCAGAACAGCCGGAGGCAGGGTCAGAAACGCCCCTGCCCCTCCACCTGTCCTCCCAGGCCCTCTCACCGCCCCTGCTCCCCAGCTCGGCCCTCCCTCTCCTAACCCCACTGTCCCTTCTCTCCTCTCGGTCCCTAGAACTGAGAGTCCTGAGACACAGGACGAGTGAGTAGCTGCACGCACGCGGCTCCTGGCTTAGGCGCGAGGGTGGGGGGCACAGCACGCTCAGGAAAAGCAAGGCCTAGGGGCGAGGGACTTGAGGGGAGGTCAGGGTCAGGGGCGGGTGCCTGGCAAGGGGTCGTCCATGCCACAGTCCAGGCCTCTGCCCCGCGCCTACCCTCTTACCCCCCCCCCCCCCACATGTACGAATCGTTGGCCTGGCTGATGCTGCTGGCCCGATACCTTTCCTTTTTTCTCCTCGTGCTACTGGGTGCTGGGATCCCCAGCCCAGGGGACCTAGGAGCTGTGGGCCTGTTCCCCTCACCCAGCCCTGACCATCCATCCGTGTGTTCTAAAGACAACCCTCCCCAAATCCCAGTCACCTTTGCCGACCTAGTTGACAAATGCAAACTCCCCTGGGGACATTTGCATGTTACCTGCCTGGTCCTTCTTCCGGGGTGCCCCCACTCCATATCCTTAGTAAGGGCTCCACTTTCCTGGGTCCCTCCGCCCCGAGCTGAGCAGCGCTTTGCCATAAGTGTGCTCCTGGCTTGCAATAGTGTGCCCGCACGCGTGTCTGTCTGTCTGTGGGTTTGGAGAGGGGTGGGAGACTGGCTGGGTTGTGGTATCCAGGGATCCTAGTCTGTGTAGCCGCAGAGGCTCAGGCGACTCAGTCCAAGGGTCATCGGGCTTTGCTGATGCAGAGAGAGGGCCAGCAGGAGACTCCGCCCTGGCGGCCGAGCCAGGGAACGTGGGACAAAGGTCGGGGGCTAGACCCCGGTAGCGTTTTGGAGCTGGGCAGTCAGTGCACTGGGCGAAGGCATTCATTAGAGTCCCCAGGACCAGCCCGCGAGCTGTCATGAACTCCCAGGGGCCTCTAGGCAGGGGCCCCAGGCCCTGTGAGTGGGGCTGGGAGAATGGTGGGGTACATGACCTCTGCCTTCCAGCGAAGGACCCCACTCTGGGGTCCCCAAGAGCCAAGCCACTCGCCAGGCTTGGGATCTGGATTGCTGTCCTCTGGGACAAAGGGAAGGCTCTGAGCCCATCCTGACTTGGGGAGGGGGCAGCAGAGGGGCCAGCGGGGGCCGGTGGGGAGGCCGCCCCGACCCTTGCCAGCGCCTCCTCTCCTGCCTTTGCGCAGGCACCAAGTCTTTCAATATGATGACCCCGACGGGTGACAACTCGGAGCTGCTGGCTGAGATCAAGGCTGGCAAGAGTCTGAAGCCCACACCGCAGAGCAAGGGTCTGACCACGGTGTTCTCTGGCAGTGGACAGCCCGCCTCCCAGGTAGGCGGTCCGAAAGGCGCCCCTGCCCCGGCTCCCCAGGCCCTGCCCGCGCTCAGCCCCACTGCTTCTCTCGGTAGCCTGACTCGCCGCTGCTGCCAGCATCGCCCGCACCGTCTCGGGCCCGGAGCCCCACCCCACCGGCCGCGGGGCCCCAGCCACTGCTCAACGGCACCTTGGCGCCAGCGCCACCCTCCACTCCAGCGCCGGGCGTGCCGCTCGACGTGGAAGCTCTCATCCCCACGCACGATGAGCAGGGCCGGCCCATACCGGAGTGGAAGCGCCAGGTGATGGTCCGCAAGATGCAGCTGAAGATGCAAGAGGAGGAGGAGCAGAGGCGGAAGGTGGGCGTTGCGGCGCTTCCCAGAGGGCCTTGGGAGTCTGCACCTGGGCCCTTCGCCCCTGCCCTCATACCCTAACCTGCGAGAGCCCTTCCACCTCAGGCAACTCCCATTCCCTTTGGGGAAAAGCAGGGTTGGACCACCCCCCTCTCCTGGGACTCTTCCCAGCCTCCTCCACCTCCCCCGCTGCCCCAGCAGCCTGGGATCTTGTAAAAATGCTTGTTCGGATCTGGGGCTCTGGTGGGGCTGAGGTTCTGCAACAAGTCGCATGGTGAGGCTGACTGTGCTGGTCTGGGGACACACTCTGGTCATAGGCAGGCAGGCCTGGGCTCTTTCCCTGCATTGCCACTTCCTAGCTGCTGATACGGACTGTCATCCAGCCTCAGTTTCCTTATCGATCAGATGGGTTGATTATCACTGGCCGGCAGGCCGGTTTGTCATTGATCCATTCAACAAATGTTCCCTGGGCACTGTCAGTGTGCCACACTGTTGTAGCCTCTTGGGAATTCATGGACATACCAGGGTCTGCTCTTGAGGGGGCTGCAGGAGGAGGGCAGAGGGGTCAACCAACAGGCAAACACAGCACCTTAGCAGAGCGATGAATGCCCCCAGATAACAGCTGTGACAATGTGGGCAGCTCTGGGGTGGGCAGGCAGAGGACTGGGGCAGCCCACCGTCCTGGCTGGGCTAGGGGTGAAGGAGAAGGTGAGGTCTAAGGTAGACCTGGAAGGTGAGCAAGAGCTGAATGGAAGAGTCGGGCAAAGAGCAAGCAGGCAGCAGGCGGAGGTCTGGGCGCCAGTGGGCGTGGCTCAGTGACTGTACTCTGGAAGGAAGGGGTAGCTGGGGAGGTGTGTGTGGGGGGAGGGCAGGGGGCGGGTCACATCACCATGGCCTGGCCTCTAAGTCCATGGACTTTCTCCTGGAGCAGTGGCGAGCCTGGGGGGAAGGTTAGGCTGGGAAGTGGCATTATCGGATTTGAATGTGGGGATTGTGGCGGGTCAGGGTGCACTGGGAGGGCTGTGAGGAGGTGAGGGCAGCCCTCCCCCCGCCTCCCAGGCTGGAAAAGCCTGGCACGAGAGCTGCAGCCTAGAGGTGAAGAAGAGGAAGGGGAAGTGAGACCGCAGAAGACCCTGGCAGGCCTAGCTCTACAAACTGTATTATTATTCCAGTGGGGAGAGGGGGTGAAAAGAGGACTGGAAACCACAGCTTCAGCCTCCTTTAAGAGCCTGTCGTTCAGGACTAAAACACAGACGTCGTGGGTCGTGGGGGCTTGGGCCGCAGGGGAGCTTTATAAGGGGCCACAGTCTGGCGCCAGGAGACGCCTCGCTGGGATCTGGCCTCAAAATCGCAGACCCTGGATGAGGTGGGAGGGTCGCCGCGCGTCGCAGCTTCAATGCCTTTTGCATGTTCTTCGGTGGTGTAATGAGCAACCAAGCCAGGCATGGAGCCCCGCCTGCCCGCCCTGCCTCTGCAACGGCGCCCGAGACCGGCTGTGTCCCTGCCAGCGACCAAAGTGGACACTGCCCAGCGCCCGGAACGGCGGCCTGGGCTGAAGCCTCGTCCCAGCGTAATCGCCCGCCAGCCAGGCGCGGCGCGTCCCTGCAAACCCAGCCCCGCGGAGCCATTACACCACCCGGGACATGCAAAGGGCGCCCCGCGCGGCCGCCGCCGCGGGAGCCGGGCCAGAGGGAGACCCGCCTCCCTCCCCTCTCTTGTCTTCCCCGCCTTAGCTGACCTCTGCCAGCTCGTGCTGCTACCCCCGCGAGGGCTGGAGGTATTCCCGGGAGTACAACGGCATCCTCGGGCCCTTCGGAGAGCTCATGACCGAGGACGACGTCCTCCGCATCGAGCAGCAAATCGAGAACCTGCAGGTGCTGCACAAGGCGCAGAGGCTGGAGGCGCGCCTGAAGCAGCTGGAGCTGGAGCTGGAGCAGCTGCTCCCCATCTCGGCCGCTCTGTCGGCGCCGCGCTTCACCGTCGACCCGCGGCGCATCCACGGCCGCTACGCCAGCCTGCCCGCCTGGTGCAGCAAGATCTCCACGTTGCTCAAGAACATGGCCACGCTGCTGGGCGCCCTGGGCGGCCGGCCCACGCACCTGGCCGACCTGCTGGCCGCGGACACGGGCCTGCCGCTGCCGCCGCTGGCCGACGCGCCCTGGCGGCCGGGCCCGCTCTGCCTGGGCCGCTCGCACTCGCTCAGCTGGTGCCGCGAGGCCGTGGCGCGCGAGATCCTCGAGTGCGGCGTCTCGGTGCAGCGCCTCTGCGCCTCCTACGAGCGGCTCGCGCAGGGCTCCGCGCCCCCGCGCAGCCCTCGCCGCAAGTTCTCGCAGTCGCGCGGCGCCCCGGACCGAGTACCCGTTCTCGAGGAGGACTACGCGGCGGCCGGCCCCCGCGAGGCGCGCGTCGCCGCCCACAGCCCGCCGCCCGCGCCGGAGCCCCCCGGCTACCTGGACGCGTCCGCGGTGCCCGGCCACCCGGCGCCGCTGCCCGAGCCGGAGCCGCTCCCCGCCGAGCTGCGCGGCGCCCAGGACTACATCGACATGCGCAAGGAGCGCATCGTCTACCTCTTCCTGGAGCACTGGCGCAAGTGGGCCTTCCACGGCCACGGGCGCCGAGCCCAGGCACGCCTGCGCAGACTGCTGCCCCGCGTGCTGGCCGCCGGCGCCGGCGCCGGCGCCGAACCCGTGCCTGCGGCCCTGGAGGCCGCCGCCGCCCCGGCCCCGGCCCCGGCGGGTGACGGCCCGGACAGGCGGCTGCGGCGCCTTCTGAAGCAGCGGCAGGTAGTGGGCAAGCTGCTGGGCCACTGGCGGAGCCTGCTGCGGCGGGTGCCCGCGCGCCAGCCCTGCGGCCCGGGCTTGGCGCACGGCCTGTACTGGCCTGAGCACTTCCTGCCGCCCCTGGACGGCGGCGCGCCCCCGCGCTACGACAGCCTCACGCTGGACCTCTTCATGCTCGGCTACTTCCAGCTGCTCGAGATGGGCCTGAGCCGCGAGGAGCGCAAGTTCCGCCACCTGCTGTGCTACGAGATGTTCGACCGGCTGGGAAGCCACCCGTGGGAGCTCATTCGTCAGTTCCACCGCGTGGTGCTGGAGGAGGTGGAGGCCGGCCGGCGTGGCTGGAGTGACGGTTTCGAGGACCTCAAGGAACAGTTCTTCGGAGACAACCCGGAGGCTAAGTCCGCTTGGGAGGAAGAGGCTGAGAAGGAGCAGGAAGAGGCCGAGGAGCAGGAAGAGGCCGAGAAGGAGCAGGAAGAGGAGAAAGAAGAGAAGGAGGAGTGGGAGCCGGCCCAAGAAGCTCCATCGGTTCAGAGGGAGGACTGGCCGCAGGGCCATCCCGAGGCCCCGGCCCCGGCACCACAGCCCCCGCCCCCCGCCTGCCGCGCCTCCCCCAGCCGCGCCTCCCCCGACATCCTTGGACCCTTCTAGCTCTGAAGCCCCTGCTGAAGACCCCCTGGAGCTGTTGTCTGAGATGGGCGAGTTCAGCAACGAGGACATCTGCCGCTATATCGACCGCAGCTTCTCCTTCTGGAAGGAGAAGGAGGCAGAGCTTTATGACATCTGAGCAGCAGAATTCAGAATTTTCCTTCAAGCATCTTAACTCAGGCCTGGGTGCCTGTCTGATGCACTCCGGAGGCCAAAAGTGGTCAGGAAGAACCCTGGAAGGTGGCCTTGGAAAACCCGGAATGCCCAGGACCAGGCTGCCTTGGGACTTTGAGGTCCCATCATGGCCAGATGTGGGGAGTTGGCCCGGATAGGCCAGACATGGCAGACGGCAAACCAGGCGGAATCCCCTCTGGCCCCGAAGCCTTGGCTGGCTCTGTGTGGAGCCAGGTGGAAGCAGCAAGCCCTCTGAGTGAGGGACTGTGGGTCTGCCTTGGGGCTGTGTGGCTCTCTCTCTCTCTCTGGATCTTTCCTGGAGTTCACAGCTGCCTCTTTGGTTGAGGTCACGGGAGCCACGTGTGCAGTGTTCCGTGTGACGTGTTCTCTGTAAAATGCAAGTAATAAAGCTCTTTGCTCTAAGCTGCCTGTGTTGGATGCCCCCCACCACGGTTGTAGAGTGGCTGTCTACTCCGTTTGGGACAGGACAGGAATGGGCCGGAAGGTCCCGCCCAGTGGAACCAGGGCCCAGCCTGAGCCTCTCACAGCCGGCAGGCTCTGTGGGGGCCCAAGTATGGGTCTGTCCAAAGATTGTGGGTCACAAGCCTGGGGCCATCTGTCCACATGCCTCGGTGGGGAATCTTTCTCTGGCCTCCTGCACCTCCTACCCTCAGCTCTGACCATTCTGGCGACACCTCTAGGACACAGGCCTGAGTCATAGGGAGGAGAGGGGACAGGAGGCTTCCTCCAAGGGGGTTGTGGCCAGGTCTCTTTCAGCAACCCCATGTGCGTCCTGTTGTCCCTGACTCCTACAGGCTTCCTGGGTGGGGGACCCCCTACCCCCCAGCCCATGCTGGCCCTGAAGCTTTGCACTTGTGTTTCAGGAGGAGGAGGAGGAGGCTCGGCTGGCCAGCATGCCTGCCTGGAGGCGGGACCTCCTTCGGAAGAAGCTGGAAGAGGAGAGGTGAGTTGGGTATCCGAAAGGTATGGGGCCTGGCAGGGTGTGTTGATTGTGTCCCTGAGGTGGTGGCTCCAGCTAATGTTGTCCCTTTTCCCTTCTAGGGAGCAGAAGCGGTGAGTTCAGGGCTGGGCCCAACCTGCCTCCCCTCCCCACATCCGGTCCCAGGCTTGTCCTTTGTCCCTTCATCCAGCCCCATCTTGAGCGCATCTCCTTTTCACTCTGCCCTGTAGCACAGCCTTTCTGCTCCCAATAATGCCAGCACCCCTCCCCCTAGTAACTCAGCCCCTGTCCCCCCTCCCCCGTCTACCTCTTATGCTGCAATGACCATGTCCCCAGGTACCCAGCCCCCACCTCTCATTAACCTAAACTTCTGCTCTGCAGCGAACCCAGTGCCAGTATCAATAACCTTGATCATCTTTCCCTCCGACTTAGTTGCTACCCCCAGTAACCTAGCCCTGTGCTGCTTGACAGAAATATAATGGGAGCCACATACTTAATATTACCCTTTATAGTAGCCCAGTCGGAAGGAAAAGATATAGGCAAACTTGATTTCTATTGTATATTTTATATAACCCAGTATATCAAATTTCAATAATTATAACTTTAGTTGAAGTTATGTATTTCAACATATAATCATAGAACTTTATTAATGAGATGTTCCCCACTCTTTTAACTAAGTTTTTGAGATGCCATGCGCACCTTACGCCTGCCACACACCTCAGTCCTGACATTTCTAGCGCTCAGCAGCCACGTGGCTCATCAGCTACCTGGTCAGTAGTGCAGATCTAGCCTCCACGTGGTAACAGTTTGTCCCTGATTACCCAGCCCTTGTCTCCCAATCATGGGGTCCCTCTGCTCCTCAGCAGCCTGACCTCAAGCCCCAGTAACTCAGGTCCTAGCCCCAATAATCCCATCCTCACCCTCTGTAACACCCCCAGCCAGCAATAACCCTGCCACGGCTCCTTGTCCACCCAGCTCCTCTGCGTGCAGCAGTGACCCCAATCTATCCCCAGCAATCCCGCCTGCGTGCCTCCTAAACCCACCCCTGTCCCCAGTCCCTAGAACCCGCTGCCCTGGCTACCATTCAAGTCCCCCTGTCCTCAGCACCCCAGCCCCTCCCTGCCCCTCAGTACACCAACCCCTGCCTCCCGTGAGCCCTCACAGTGCCTGGCCCACCGTCTCACCGGTGACGGCAGTCTGCCCCCACCCTGTGTCTAGAAAAGAGGAGGAGCGACAGAAGCAGGAGGAGATGCAGCGGGAAAAAGAGCAATCCGAGAAGCTGCGGACGCTGGGCTACGACGAGACCAAGCTGGCGCCCTGGCAGCGACAGATCATCCTGAAGAAGGGCGACATCGCTAAGTACTAGACGCTGCTTTCCTGCCCGCATCCTCGCGAGCTGGGGGGAGGGGGAGGCAGCCCCCCGCCCCAGCCGGCCTGGTCGGACGGAAGGGCTGGGAGCCACGCGGCCCTCCCCTCCGGTGCTGTAACCCCTCCCTGACCCCCACCCCTGGGCCCTCGCCTCCCCAGCCCCGGACAATGCTGGAGCGCGCCCACCACCGCTGTAGTTGCCCAGAAAAAGTGCCCAAGTCGTTGACGCAAAAGATGCTGCTTATTTGCATGCCTATTTACATATATTTGCATGTTCGTTGAATGTCAACGTGTGCAGAGTTCTCCCCAGCCCCGTGGGTGGTGACTTTGTTTTCCTGCGGGACGTGCACCCGGCTGCAGTCCCCCCCCCCACCCCCGTACCCGGAACCCGCGTCTCTGGCGCATCCTGGGCGGAGGCGCCCCGGTGCTCGGGGAAGGGGTTTTCCTTCCTCCCTCCCTGACCTAGATACGTGCCGGGGCCGCATTTCCCATCCGCGCCGAGGGTTTCCTCTCAGTCATTTGTTTACCAGAAACGGTGAGAACTGCCCGTCAGGACGGAGTTGCAGCTCCCGGGGCCCCACCTTCTTCCAGTGAAGGCTGCGCGCTGCACCAGCAGGGCCCCGGCTCCTCAGACCCTTTCACTGCAATGGTGGAGTGAACGGAGGGCGAGGGGCCCTGACCCTGCCTCCGACTGCCGCCTTCCAGGTCCCCGCGCCCCCGCCGCCTCGCACCCCCATTAAAGCTTTCTCAGACGCCCGGGGCTCCCTCATGTTCATTTGCGCTCGTGGTCGCTGACTCCGCCTCCCTGTCCTCCCTGCGCTCTCGGGGTAACCGCCACAGCGAAGCGGGAGGGGCAGGCTTGGGCGTCGGGCCATCTGGTCCCCACCGCGGATCTCAGACCCTGGGTGGCAAGACTCCTGGCCTTTTCGATGCCCCCCAGGAAACCAAGCCTGGGCCACTTAGCACCCCAGCCCCATAGAAACACCAGGCAGCAGCTTTTCTCCATAGATTTAATACCACGGCCTCGGCCAAACTCAGGCCGAGAAACAGCGGAGCAGGCTCTTGACCCGCCCCCTCCCGGTGTTCGTGGGCGCACCTGTGCCTTAACCAGGACGCGGCGTGGCGCGCATGGGTGAGGCTGGCTGGCGCTGCTACGCAGGGCCGTGCCAGAGGCGTACATAATAAGTGACATAAAATGTCTACACGCGTAAGTAACGTACTTAGGGCTTCGCCACGGGCCCCCAGAGCCCGCGCTGGCAGGTGGGCCCCGCGTCACGGGCCGAGCTGCAGGCGGCTGCGCAGATCCTCAGCGCAGCCGTCCAGCCCCATGCGCTCCAGGGCCGCGTAGATGGCGCCCAAGCCCGCGGGCTGCTGCTGGCGCCAGCGCTTGAGCATCTCGTACTGCTGGTCGCGGAAGCGGCCAACCTCCACCTCCACGGCCTCGATCTCGGCCTCGCGCAGCCCCAGCGTGCGCACGAACTCCTTCCAGCGCCGCGCGGGCACCGCGTCCATCACGTCGTAGAGCTGCGGGCCCAGCTGGAGCGTGGCCGCCGAGCCTGCGGGGGGCGCTGGCGAAGGTGGCGGCGGCGGGCCTGGGGACAGACCAGAGAGCTCGTCGGAGTGCGGTCTGCGGCCGCGCGGCAGGGAGAGCCACCAAGTTAGCTAGCGGCCAGGGTGGCCACGGGGCGCCTCTGGAAACTCCCGCCTTTCACCTCGGACTTCACCCTGGTGGCCACCGAAGTCCCTTACCAAGAGCTCTGCTGGGAAGCTGGTCCCAGGGCCAGGGCCCCTCCGGGCAGGGCGCCTCCTGGGTCTGCCAGGAGCCCGGGGTCCAGCTGTTGCCTTCCAGCTGGAAGGCGCAGACCTTCTCACTGTCGCCGGGTGGCACGGGAAGGGTGTGGACCCTGTCCGGGGGCAAGAGGTGGGCGGCCTGGAAGCCAAGAGAGGCGCTAGGTCAGCACCGCTTACCTAGTAAGGCCCCTCTGTGGCCAGCAACGATGCCCCCTCCCAGTGCCGCTACCATGGGCCCATCGGTGCGTCATGTGCTCTCACCTGGCCCAGCGGAAGAACTCTGTCCTCTGCCTGGAGTACCCTGCCCCTCCCCACCCCCGTGGGGACCCTCGTCCCCCTGAACTGTTAGCTCCTGTTCACCTGCGGACCCCACTGACCGGGCGCCGCCCGAGGACGGGCACTGTGCTGCTCTCCCTCACTGGCCACGTGGCGCATGGTTCTTAGGTCCGCCCCACGCCAGCCACCGTGCCGCGCACCGGAAGCACGAGTATAGTAAGGCCCAGGCGCTCGCTCACCCTCTTCCGGAGTTACCGAGATTCCTACCTGCAGGGGCGTCAGGGCCTCCATCCCAGCTCCATCTGCCGAAGAGACGAGAGTCTAACCAGAGCCTGGCAGGGCTCCGGCACCTGGGTGCAGGTCCAGCTTCTCGGGTTCTTCTGCACACGCACACCCCCCAGAACTCCCTCAGTTTCCCCCTCTGCATCAGGGCTGAGTGGGCTCTCGGCCACCCACCCTGACCCCAGGCTCCTAGGAGTGTGTGCGTGCGTGCATACACCTGTATGTGTGCATGCGTGCATGCATGCATGTGCTTACCGGGAACCATGGGCTTGCAGGGCTGGCAGCGGTGGTATGTGTAGGTCAGGGTGGCACCAAGCAGGAGTGGGACCACCAAGCCTGCCAGGAGCACCTGGACCCAGAACACTGAAAGAGCAGCTAGTTGGTGGTGGGTGGGAGCCTCCCCCAACCTCCTCTGGGCCCATCCCAGCCACCCCCACCCCCGCCGTGTTCCCACACACCACCTACTCTGCCTCCAGCCACAGAGCGCTGTGCAGGGCTCAGGGCAGCTCCAGAGGGCGCTCCTGCAAGGGGGGGGGGGGGTTGAGGGGCTACAGCGCAGGAGGGGCCATCCAGGACCCCCTGCCATCTTCTCCTTCCTGAAGACTCTTCCCTCCCCAGGCTGCTTCTGGGGAGCCCCACTCTACCCAAGAATGTCCCTGAGGTACTGCTGAAATGTCACTTGTGTCCCCAGTAACAATGTCAACCACCACGATTTATCGAGCTTCTCCTAGACCAGGTTGAGGGTCACTAGAATGTCAATTCCCTAAGGACCAGGATTTGCCTCTTTTGTTCCCTGTTGTACGCCCAGCACCTGGCACAGGTTCTGGAAACGGCAGATGCTCTGGGGTGGACGTACTAACGTCCCCATGTTCAGATGGGGAAGCCACATATCAGGGTAGTGAAGTCACTTCTCCAAAATCTTCCAGGGAACAAGTGGCAGCTCCTGAATCTCAGCCTAAGTTTTGAAACTATCCATGTGACCCTCTCTGTAGGTGACAAACCTTACTAAAGGAATCCCCGTTTATCTGGCATAGGTGAATCCAGATTTCTGTACCTGTTTGCTGGCCATGGGGCCCACCCGCCTTAGAGCCAAGCTCCCTCCTCCCTGCCTCTGGACCCCCACTCTGCTCCCAGCTTCCCCTCCCCCTGCCCAAGGCAGCCAGGAAGTTACGTGGGGCAGGAGACACAGCTGTTGCCATATTCATAGAAGCCAGGCAGACAGGTCCCACATTCTGTGCTGGAGCCTGCAGTGCAAGAGACGGTGTGGGTCAGGTGGGAGGGAAGGAGGCCGGGAGGGGGTGTGGGGTCCATAGCCCGTACTGGAGGCACTCACAGGGCACCTGCGTGAGGCGGTGCAGGGCCCCGCAGTCCAGGCACGAGTGGCAGTGGAAGAGGGAGCTACCGGCACACTGTGAGATCAGGCACGCCATGACCCAGCCTGGCCCGCAGCCACAGCTGGTGTCTGCCACCGCGGAGCAGTTCCTCAAGGCCACCTGGGAGACTGGTGGGGGGTACAGGCAGATGGGGAGAACAGAGGCAGTCAGGGGCCGAGACCCCCACAGAGAGGTGGGACAGGTCCCCGGAAGGATAGACAGGGATAGACCAGAGACAGGGCCACCCCCAAAGAAAGAAGCAGAGAATCACCGCAGACCAGAGGCTGAGGTGTGCAGACAGGAAGGTCACCAGGAGGAAAGGGCACAAAGGCATCCTGAGGCAGGATCAGGGTGGAGGGGCCTCACGCCCATGGGGGCCCAAGCCGGGCACATCCTTCAGAAAGACGGTGGCCATGGCCTGTCCTCAGGAGACCCTCTCGCAACACTAGGTGGCCCCTCACGTTGCTCATCACAGGTCCGGCAGCGAGCACAGCTGGTCTCGTGGTGGTTCTCCCTGGCCAGGAAGGTGCCCCGGGGGCACGGAAGGCAGGTGGCATTGCCGCAAGGCTTTGTGCAGGGGGCCGCTAGGTACTGCCCTGTGTAACCCAGACTGGGGTCAGTCACAGGCGGCTCCCACATTCCCTCCCCCTCTTCCTATCTGCGGCCCCCTACTTCTCTCCCAGCCCCCTTCACCCCATTCCCAGCCTGCCTGACACCCCCCATCCCTGGTCTGCCCTCGCTTCCCCCCACCACACCCCTCCCATCCCTTCAGCCACTCGCCTGCTGGGCAGCCCCTGCAACAGAACGGGCCGTTCCTCCGCTGTGGGCCGGCGCCGCAGTCACAGCCGGCGCTGCGGGTGGCACCTTGGCTCTGGGCGCTCAGCAACAGCAGCAGCAGGAGGGCCTGGGGGACCGGCGCCGCTGGCTCCAGTGTGGCTTCCCCCGCGGGGGCTCTCCCTGCCCCGTCTCCCCAACTTTAGACGCCCCAGGATTCACCCTCAGAGCTGCCCTCTTCTCAGGTCCTGGAACAGAAGGGGTGCCCACGGGTTGGGGGTGAGACTCCGTGCCTCCCCCCTCCCCCCACCCCGGTACCCAGGCGAGGCTTCGGAGAAGAGGAGCAGAGGGCCCTCCAGCCCCCCGCCCAGCTCCCCTCTGCCAGGGCAGACCCGGCGGCCCCACCCCCACCGGGCTCTCTCTAAGGTGGCGAGGGACTCTGATCTTGTTCTGCCTGAGCCTCCAGACTCCTGGGCCCCTGGGAGGATGTTTCCTCTCAGCAGAAGGGCCCGCCCCTGCTGAGCCTCTTAACTAGGTCAGAAGTGAGAGGGGGGTTGCCCAGCCCCCCGGCACATCTGGGGGCGGAGATTCAGATATTCGCGGGGACCCCTTCCTTCTTTGCACAGACCCAGGCCCAGAGAAGGTCTGAGGTCGCCTCCCACACCCCTGGGGTCCCCACTCACCACAGCCACCACCGCCACACAGCTCCCAGGCTGCTGCTCCATGCCCCCGGCGCTGCTGAGCCCTCTGATGGCTGAGTGGCTGGGCGGCTGGGGCGGCAGGGGCTTCCCCGCCCCGCCCGCCCTGCCCACCGGGGTTCCGGCCCAGCGCCCAGCCCGACACCGCAGCTCCCACTCTCGCCACCCCAGTGAAACTGCCTCGGAGGTGGGGTTCAGGGCAGGGCCCAAGGGATCCTGGAAGTGGAGCCCTGAGCCTGGGGGGCCTGCCCCCCCCCCCGCACACAGGGACTCACCTGAGGTGGCCTGGGGACAGCGAGGTACACACAGGACCGGCTGCCTCTGGGTCCCCATGCCTGGGTTCTACCCCAACCTGGAGACTGCCACTCTGTGGTGACTTCCTCCGCTAGGGGCCTCAGAACCGGGTGGGGGGGCCCACATCCCCAGGCACTGTGTGGGTGTCCGACAGGGCCCCCCTGGGGGGGAGTTGCAGGGAGAGTCCCAGTGAGCCCGAGACAGGCCGCCCACCCGGCACAGGCTCCCAGGGAAGCCCCGGGCAGGGTCCTTGGGCACTAATGTGGGCCTCACGCCAGGGGTTCATCCTGGCATGTTGGTCTGGTGACCTCTGTTCCCTAAGTCACTCCTGCTTCCCACTGTCTCTTCCAGCAGCGCCCCACCCCAGAGGGGGGGCAGGAGCTCGGTGCACCTGAGTCCTGACAGGGGCGGGTTCCCAAAGCAAAGGACTCTTTCCAGTGGAGTATATACAAGTTTTTATAAAAGAACCAAAAGCTCAATAAATATGCAACTTTACACAGAGCCCAGCCCAAGCCTGGGATGGCCAGTGGAACCGGGAGAGAGGGATGGAGGCGAGGGCAGGTGACTGTCCCATCTGGGCCAGATGAGGGTAGAAGTGGGCAGCCCGGAAGACCGGCCCAGTGGATCGGAGCTGGTGACTTCAGGGAGTGCGGAGAAGGCATCCAGGGCAGGGGGCAGGTTAGTGAAGGTGGAAACTGGGGCGGCCCTGAGGGGTCCTGCAGCCTGGCCTGGGGCTCCGCCGAACCCGCCTCTGTGTCCATCCAGTGGGCAAAGTGCAGTCGGCCCAGGGTGGTGGCGGGCACGCTGCCCAGCACTCCGCCTTGTGCGCGCCAGGCCGCAGCTGGGGCGGGGCCGGCTTGCCCCAGCAGGCACACGGTCTCCTGTCCAGGGTCAGTGGCACCCTTAGGGGCCTGCCTCTGCTCAGACCTCCCTGCAAGGAAGCAGAGACAGTCCCTCCTTGGCTGATGCCACTCAGAGGGACTCTGGCCACTCTCTCCTCCCCATTAGAGTTCTTAGACCCCTGCACACTGCTCTCCGAAGACACCCTCACCCAGGCTCTGGGGCAGGCCTCAGGGTGCCCTTTCAGCCACAGCCCTAGATGCCACCTGCTCCCGGCCCGGCAGTGCCCCTCCCCACTCCCAGGCTCAGCACCGCCAGTGCCGGCACACGGGGCCACCTGCTCTCTCTACCCCAGGCCAGGCCACTCACGAGGCAGTGAGCGTGGAGTTAAGCAGCAACGTGGTCCTGATTCGGTAGAGCTGGGCCAGCGTCAGCTTCCTGTGCTGGGCAGATATCCCTGGGGGGCGGTCCAGCTGGAGCCTGGGCGAGGCCCCCGAGGGCAGGCCTCTGCTCCTCCCGGCAGGCCCTGGAGGCTCCCCAGCTGGGTGGGTGGTTCTGTCCTCTGTCCCAGATGGCTGAGAGCCACGGCCAGGGCTTGGTGCCCCCCGACAACTCCAGCTGGGCTCAGATTCCTGAGGGGAGCCCCGAGTCCTGGTGCCAGTGGCGGTGGTGGCCAGGCAGAGTTCTGACAGGCTGCGGCTGGGCGCGGGGGGCGCTCCGTGCGTGGCGGCCCCTGACAGGAGCTGGAGGAGGCTAGCCTCGGACTTGGACTTGAGCAGGTGGGGCAGACGGGGCAGCAGCTGGACAGGGGTGCGGCGGCGGAGGCGGGGCGAGGGTTGGGGGGAGGGGGCTGGTGGCAACTCTGGGAGCTGGGGCGCCGGCTCCACCACAGGGGCTGGAGCCACAAAGTCTCGCAAGGAGCTTGGGGAGAGGGTGCCGTAGGCAGAGTCTATGGAGCAGGAGCGGCTGTCCCCGGAGCCCAGGGGCAGCAGCTCGCTGGTAGGTGTGACCGATGAGGCAGTGGTGCTGAGGGACGTCTCGTCAGACTGGGAGCCGAAGGGGCCACCCTCAAACTCGGGAGAGGACAGTGTCTCCCCAGGCCCCACCACGACCATGGCTAGGGTCTCCGTGGAGCCGTCAGAGGCGCTGTGGGGCCGGGAGGAGAGAGTGAGCTCAGACAAAGGACACCTCGCCGGCCCGCGCCAGCCCTGTGCTGGGCAACGTGGAGGTCCACAGCCTCTGTCCTCCCCGCACTCGAGGCTCAGCGATGGCAAACGTGTGGCCTGCGCCCCAGACTCCCCCGCTCTGGCGCCCACAGCAGACATCGGTAATGGTGTCTGTCCCCACTGCGGAGCTCTTTCCTGCTGGGTACAGCCTAAGAGTTCTCAGCTGGGCTCCAGGCAGCTCCTAATGAGTCCGAGTTGGTGGCCCAGGCCCATCCAGCCTCGCCTGGACTCCGGTGGAAGACAGACCCGGCCCTGCCCTCCTGCTGGGCTCACACAGGAAGCCACGTCTGTGGCCTCCAGGTCAGGAGCCCTGGGCTGGACTGCCTGCCCTGCCCTGGCCTGTTGGGGGGCCCCAGGCAAGCATACCAGTGCTGGGAGTCCAGGCTGTCGCTGCCTCTGCGCAGGATGGTCGGGGAGCTGGCGGCCGAAGTGCTGCTCTCCCCACCTTCCT
Organism: Furipterus horrens; assembly: GCF_987537825.1. Taxonomy (NCBI): domain Eukaryota; kingdom Metazoa; phylum Chordata; class Mammalia; order Chiroptera; family Furipteridae; genus Furipterus; species Furipterus horrens. Next base: position 3,197,859 of record NW_028327173.1, read on the forward strand.
CTTCCTCCTCGTCGTCTTCCTCGTCCTCCTCCTGGTCATCCTCCTCCTCTTCCAGGCTCTGCAGGTGCTGCTGGCTGCCCGAGTGCTCCTGCGCACGCAGCTGCTGCAGCTGGTTCTGCGGGTGGGGGGGCGGGGGTGCACAGGGCAGAGTGGGCTGTGAGCAGCAGCCCCCAGCAGGCTGCCCTGCCGCCTGCGCACCAGCCCGCTCTCACCTGGGCATTGTAAATGGAGTCCACCCAGCCACGACACAAAGTCTGGCCACTGGCCTGGAACGTGTAGGCCCCCACGGCGCTGTGGAACTCGTTCAGGTAGATGAGGAGGAAGGAGCCTAGTTAGGAAGGGCTCAGATCAGTGTCAGCCGAGACCGCGGCCCCTGCGCGTCACAGCCCTGGCCCAGGAGCAGGGGGCCGGGCTCCTCACCAGGGTCCCGCAGCTCCCGGCACACGATCTTGTCCACCAGCAGCGGTGGCCTGATGACCTTGGTCCTCTCAGCCTTCTTCACTGCCTTGGTCACCAAGAGCAGGTCCGTGAAGAGGAAGCAGTACACATCCATCTGAGAGAGGGGACGGGGAGCAGGAGAGGCCAGGGGTCAGCGCCAGGGTCCCGGGGCCTCAGGGAAGGGACTCGGCCTGTCTGCTGCACCGCCCTCTCCCGGGGGTGCCCAGGCTGCTAAACGCCTCCCTTGCTCACCCCCATGAACCTGAGAGCACAATTAAAACAAAAAGCAAGATAATTTTCCTTCACCAAGCTATACACTTATGACTTATTTCAATTAAAACTTGACATTAAAGAGGAAAAGGGCCCTGGCTGGTGTGGCTCAGTGGATTGAGTACCGGCCTGTGAACCAAAGGGTCGCCGGTTCAGTTCCCAGTCAGGGCACAGGCCTGGGTTGCGGGCCAGGTCCCCAGATGGGGGCATGTAAGAGGCAACCACACATTGATGGTTTTCTCCCTCTCTCTCTCACTCCCTTCCCCTCTCTCTAAAAATAAGTAAAATCTTAAAACACAACAACAAACAAGACTCAGAAATATGCTGCCTATGTGAGACTCCAGATTGAAAGACACACACAGATCAAAAGTAAAGAGATGGAAAAGGTATTTCATGAAAACGGCAACTAGAACAACAAGAAAAGAAGCTGGGGTAGCAATACTTATATCAGACACAACAGACTTAAAACAAAGGCTATCACAAGAGGCAAAGAAGGACCCGGCAATTCCACTTCTGGGCACTTATCTGAAGAAAACAGCGCTAATTTAAAAGGACATGTGCACCCCTATGTTCACTGCACCATTATTTACAATAGCAAAGATACGGAAGCAACCTAGGTGTTCATCAATAGGCGGATAGATAAAAAGGAAGTGGATACACACACACACACACACGCACACACGCTGCAATATTAGCCACGAAAAGGAATGAAATCTTGCCATTTGCGACAACATGGATAGACCTAGAGAATATCATGCTAAGTGAAATAAGGTATATAAACGCGAAATCTCGCCCTGGCTGGTGTGGCTCAGTGGATTGAGCCACACTGGCCTGTGAACCAAAGGGTCACAGGTTCAATTCCCAATCAGGGCACATGCCTGGGTCGCGGGCCAGGTCCCCAGTTGGGGGCGCCTGAGGGGCAACCACACACTGATGTTTCTCTTCCTCTCTTTCTCCCTCCCTTCCCCTCTCTAGAAATAAAGAAGATCTTTTTTAAAAATGTGAAATCTCACCGTTATTATATACCTTTAATACAATATTGTATGTTAACTATACTTAAAGAACTTTATATTCCAGAATAGAAAAAAATAACGGTAAACTGCAGGCAGATAAAATTATCCCTCAGATGACCGCAAGGTGACTAGTTCTTAAATCGCTACCCAACCGACGGGGCAGCTGAGAACTGCTGACTACGTCCAGGAGGTGCCCAGGAAGGGATGGTCCAAACCTGCAGGGCACGTGTGGGGGGGCCAGGAGCCCTGGGTATGGGGTGACCCCTAGAGTCACCTTGCTGTCCTTCCCCTCCTTCATCCTCAGGCTCCCCTCCAGCAGCAGCTGACGCGTCTCCTCGGGGGAGGCACCAGGGATGGGGGCTGTCAGGTCCAGATGCAGGAATTCCTTCAGGAGCTGGGGGTGCGGCGCAGGCGACGGGGAGGTCAGGGTCTGACATCCCAGCGCAGCTAGGGGTCCCCACGCGAGATCCCAGCAGAGCCCCGCCCCCCACCCCGCCTGCCAGTCTGGCCCTCCCTCCCCGATGCCGGCGGGGCCGGGCCGCCCACCTTGTCCACCTCGTCGTTGCTGCCCTCCACCACCTCGTAGGCGTCGATGCGGCTCACCACGGCCGCCAGCCGCTGTCTCTCCTGTCGCTGCCGCATGCACGTGTTCACTTGGTGGATGAAGCGCTCCACGGAGTTGATCTGGGGGGGCGAGGGGATGACGGCCAGTTCAGGCCCAGGGCCCAGGAGGGGCCACGAGGCGCAGAGGGACCCCGCCAGACGCCCCGATTACCATGGTGACGACGGCCTCCTTGGCTCGGGGCTCCTCTGTCTTCCTCAGCACCGACTTGAGCAACAGCGGGTACTTGGTGAGCCGCTGGTGGGGCTTGGCCAGCATGTCGCTCAGCTTCAGCCGCTGGCACTGCTGGTGCTTCTCGGCCCACTGCGCAGGGAGCGGGGGCGGGGCTCAGGGTAGGCCACGCCCCCCGCCGGCGCCCCGCCCCCGCCGCCAGGGTGGGCGCGCCGTCTGTCTGTCCGGTGCCCCTGCCCGTCGGCCCGCCCTCACCGTGACATAGGCCCGGAAGAGGTCGTTGTCGCGCAGCAGGCCGCGCATGTACTCCATGCAGCCTTCCTCCTCCATGCAGTACCGGATGTAGGGCTTGAAGAGGGAGCCGAACTGGCGCCGGGAGGAAGAAACTCCGGTGACCGGGTGCGCCCGGGGGCCGGGCCCCGCCCCAGGTCTTCCTTACTGCACCTTGCGGCCACCCCAGCGGGTGGCAAGCTTATTACCCCTGTTTTCCGCTTGAGGACCCCGGGCCTTGGCGAAAGTGACCACCCTCGGCCAGGTAGATGGCCAGGTGGCGTAAACCCGGTGACAGACTCGGAATTCCTTCCCTCCGACCGCTAGGGGTCGTGCGGGGCCATGGGCCGAAGGGAGTTTGGGGTGTCGGGCGGATTGGATCGGCGCCCCCGCCCTACCTGCGTGTCACCCCCGCCTGTGGCCGCCCGGCCCGTACCGTCCTGAACCCTTTGAGGAAGTCTCCGGGCTGCAGCAGCGCCCGCGTGCGCCGCGCCTTCTCCAGCACGGGCGCCATCACGCCGCCCCACAGCCCACGGTGCAGACGCACGATCTCCGGGATGTTGCTGAACAGACGCTCAGCATCCACCTGGGGGGCGGGAGAAGCGCTCGGCCCCGCCCCTGTACAGCCCACCCGTCCAACCCCACACCTGTCCCCGCCCCCCCCCCCCCCCCCCCCGCCTCGCTTCCCCCAGGACGCCAGGCTCCGCCCCAGGCCTGCCGCACCGGTTGGTCCTGCCATGTCCCAGCCCCGCCCCACCTGCCTCCGCCCTCACTTACGCCCCGCCCCTGTTCCCACCCCCTGCCCCGCCAGGCCCGGGCCCACCCCCAGGCCCAGCCGCACCTCACAAAGCAGCCCCGACTCTTGCAGGTTCAGGAGGCAACACAGGAACAGCTGTGGGAGCAAGGGGCGCTGCGGCTTAGGGGGGTGATCCCAGCCCTGAGGCCCCACGCAGATTCTGACTCGGGTCTACCCCTTAACACTCCCAGGAGGCCCTGGACGGGAGCTCGCAGCCTAGCCTGGAGCACTCTCCACCTCGGGCCTGGCTCAGCCTCTGAGTTTCAGCTCAGAGGGCGCCTTCCTTGAACCCCGAAACCCAGGACAGGTGCTCCCCCCAGGTCAAAGTCCCTACACAAACACTCCCGGGTGCCTACGCACAGCAGGTGCTCGGGAATAGCCGTTGGATTCAAGAGTCAAAGAACAAGGCCTGTGTTAACTCCTCTCCACCCACCGAGGTCACGGAAGCCCCTCCCCTGCCCAAGCGTGGGGATCACCTCCGCCCCGGGTGCAGCCCCTCCCTGGCTTTCCTTCCGCGCTGCTGCCTGGCACCTGCTCCTTCTGCAAAGGCCCGAACTCTGCTCGGGGGCACCCACAGAAGGCAGGTGGGGTGGCTCTGGGCCGTGGGGCCCCACACTCACGTTAGTGATCACCCGCAGTTTCTTAATGTACGAGGCCTCCGTGTGCAGAAGCTCCCACACCGCCTCCTGCTGGTGGCACTGCCTGCGGGTCAGCTTCTGCAGGAAGGGCAGGGTTGGCCAGGGAGGGGAAGGGTGAGCAACCTTGCAGGGAACTCCCTGTCCCCAGGAGGGACACGGAGGACCCCCGAGGTCTGGGCCCCCCAGTGCCACTAAGACGTCTAAATGACAGACTGCAGTTTCACTTTGCCTCAGTCTCCCCAAAATGAGAGCAGCCCGACGGGGCTGTCCCATGGGACACCCTGTCACTGGGTCCTCAGAAGGGCCCCACGATGTGGGGGCACAACGTCCCCCTTTGCCCAGAAGAGGGAGGTGGACGAGGGCCATGGCGGCACCCACCTCATGTCCGTCAATGAGCTCCCGCCAGCTGTCTTCCAGCCGCAGGCAGGCATCTTGCTCATCCTCCTCCTCCTCCCCTTCCTCCTCCCACGAGTCATGGTCAAAGCGCAGCCTCCGGGGCAGCCTGGGCAGCCCAAAGAGGCTGTAGGCATGCAGCTTGCTCTCCAGCTGCTCCATCTTGTCCCCCTCCTGAGAGGAGACTGGGGTCAGGGGCAGGGGCCAGGGCCAGCCCGCCACCCTGACCCAGGGCCCACGAGACCACATACCCGGCCGCAGGTGCTGGTGCTGGGGCCCGAGCTGAAGAAGCCGCTGAAGCGACTGGCTGCCCGGTTCTTCCAGCTGTCATTGCTGCCACTGCTGCTGCTGCTGCTGGGCAGCGAGCAGCTGGAAGGTGCGGGGGGCTCCTGCCCAGGGATGCTCGCCTCCCCCAGGAACTCCGACATGTTCTTCCGGCGGCGGCCAGGGGCCTGGCCAGGGAGGGGCAGTCAAGGGCAGCCCCACAGCCTCACCCCATGGGGGCTTCCTGGACCTCAGGCCAGCCTGGGATGTGAGAGGGTCTCTGCAGCCCACCCTGGGATGACTCTGCTCCCGAGACCCACACATGCTCTGGGGGCTGGAGGATCCAGACACAGATGCACCCAGACCACCCCCAGCCACCCAGCCACAAGCATGGAGCATGTGGGGAGAACAACAGTCTCACACACACACTCAGATGCGCTGAAAAGCACAGCTCCACGGGGATCCACAACACACACACACAGCCAGTGGCACACACAGTCCCGCTCCTCACGTAACATCTGTGTGGACACACACACACACTCACACTCTCCGGGCACTAGCAGACTCTTGGAAATGGGCCCACCACCTTAGACCCAGAGGGGGCTGCCTGTCCTCATTTCCAAAATGGGACATCAAAGCCCCAAGAGGGAGCAACAAGGGGCCCAGCTGACTCCCCAAGGCCCATGCCCCCCTCCAGCCCTGACACAGCCCTCCTCCTCACCAGGATGTCCAGGTTCTCTCGACGGTTCTGCGGGTCTGCACGCTCCAGGGCCGGGGGTCCAGCCCCAGCCGGCCGCAGGATTGGCAGACTCAGGGACTTGGAGTCTTTCACTCCCTGCTCCACCTTCCCCTCGTCCCCTGGCTTGGCTGGGGCAGCATTAGGGAGCAAGGAGAGGTCCTCAATAAACAGGTCTGGTGCGGGAGAGGGCCTGGTCCTCTCTCCCCCAAGAATCCAAACCAAGGCCTAGCTGCCCTCCCCGAAACTCCGCCCTGCCAGCATTGGCCACCACCGCTCAGGAGAGACACCTGTATGGTAATGAGCCTGCTCAAGGCCATGGCCAATGGGAACCTGAGCCTGGGAAGAAGCGCTCATCTCCAGGGAGCCCAGCCACTCTCGCGCCCAGCCAGCTGCTCACCTTTGACCCGCAGGTAGTGTCCCCCAAACCTGTAGGCCTCGAAGGCAAGGGACAGGGGTGTGTTGGACTGGTCCAGGTAGATGTCCGCTTTGCCCAATGCGATGCCCTTCCTTTCAAATACCGGCAGCAGCACCTCCCTGCCCCAGGACGGGAGCCGTGTCTATTAGAGGTTCAGTCACACAAACGCCCGCCCCAGCCCCAGCTCCACCCTGCTACCCCAATGGAAAAGGGAGACACTCACAGGGCCACACACAGGTGCACAGACACACAGGCACATGCCACACACACACCCACACCTGTTGCAGAGGCATGTCCTACATGTGTTTACACACATCCTTATCTGCACACGGGGGCAGACACGGTCACAGGCCATCCAACCCAGGGACTGGGCCATGCAGACAGTGGGGAGGAAAACATACACAGGGGCACAGGCCCTGTTACACGTCCTCTCATGCTGGCATCGCACTGCAGGGGTCTGCCCACAGGCGGGGACACACTCCCCGTCCACCACAGACACATGCACTCCCACCTGCAGGAGGCTGGGCCTGCCCCAGCCCACCTCAGGCCACGAGCCCTACCCCAGCGACTTCTTCTTCATGGCTGGCACGATCTCCGTCTCGATATCCACACTCAGGTCAAATTTCAGGGTGAAGCACTCCTTGCTTGGGTCCTGAGAGGACACGGTTCTCAGCCTCTACACCCCTGTCCCCGACTCTCCCCACCCCAGGGTCCAGAAGGAGAACCCCAGAAGGGGGAATGAGTGCAGGGGCTCACCAGCCCCCTCGGTCCCAGGGAGGCCGCCAGGGTCCCTCCTGCCCGAGGGCAGAGCTCCTGGAGCGGCCCCCACGTGGCTAAGGGCGGAAGTGTTGGGCTGCCGGGCAGGGTGGTGAGGAAGGGACACACTGGGCCCCATCCCTGCTCCTGGAGTTCAGAGCGGACAGGCCCAGCCTTGGGGATGGAAAGGAAAGGGCCTGGAAGAGGCAGAGGCTGTCCGGCCCTTTGCCAGCCCTGGGGATCCTTACGTCTGTGTGTCTCCTCCTGGCTTTCTTCTTGGAGAGTTTCAGGCCTGTGCTCTTGCGGTCCCTGCAGGGGAGCCCGGGAGGGCAGAGATTGGAGGCACAGTGGGTCCTCACCAGGATACCAGGTAACTCGAGAGCATTCAGACAGACCAGAGCCCACGAGGGTGCTGTGTGCCCTCTGGTGGCCAACACAGGACTCACACCCAGTGGTACTAGGCAGGTGAAGCCCTGGAGGCTGGCCCAGGTTACGTGGCCCCAGGGACCGGGAGGGGGTCTCCAGTCAGCCCTTCTGAAGCCTCCAGTCCCTGGATCTCTGACCTGAGACCCAGGCTTGGGACCCCTCAGGTGCCTTCTCTGCTGATCTACCCCTCACTTACCCTTTGCCATCCATAGAGGCTTCCTCCTCCTCCTCCAAGTCCACTGCGGGGCTGGTGCGTGGGGGGCACGACCGGGTGGACACGTTCCGGGCCAGGACAGAGCCTTTGGAGTAAAGTGGGAGTGGGGTTGTGCCTGCTCCCTCCCTGGCCCCCTCATCAGCCCCCCAACATGGCCGTCTCTAGAGGGACCACCACCGGCTACTGATCCTGTGTCCCCCAACCAGCTAGGGCCCTCTGCTCTGTGAAGAGAGGGGCTCAGCCACTGCTCATCAACCACTCACCCCCTAACTCAAAAACCCAAAGGGCCCTGAGACCACACCGCTGGCGATGCCCCGCTCTCAATACAAAGCCACCTGAGCCTCAGTTTACCCTTCTATGAAATAGGGATAAAGCAGCCAGCCTCTGGGATTATTGCAGGAAGGGACCAAGGTCAATGGCTCTTTCTCTTTGGCCTCCTCTCCCCCGCTTCTGGGACCATGCCCAAAGTCCCAGGAGGCCCTAGCAGAGGGGCAGAGTCCTTCTGTGCCTTTGACCAGCCAAGAAAGGAGACAAAGGGCTGGCACCCCAGCACAGCCAGTTGGCGGTAGGCCGGGGCCAGGTCCCTGTTCAGCAGCAGGGGTTTCTTATTTCCTGCTACAAGTTCCTCTGACCTGCTCACCCCGCTCCCACCCCCACTGCCTCTACTCCTGGCTGCAAGATTTGCCCAGAGGTCCCCTGCCCAGGGACGAGAAGAAAGGGCCCTTCTCCATGCTGGCCCCCACCCAGAGGCAGGGGCAGACCCGCACCCATTATAGACAGGTCTGCTCCTGAGGTGGGGCACAATCCCCAGCCTTTTCTCTTGTGAACAAACTTGTGGAACAAAAGGGACTGAAATGTACTTGTGTTTCATCATTTACAGCTGACTCTTGTCCTCCTGATGGCCCCGTCACGGTTCCAACCGTTACTGAGACACTGTGCCCCCAGACAGAGAATGGGGAGCAACCTGGGAAGTCTAGGGGCGGGGCCGGGCACCCTGACCTATGCTCACCTTGGGGGGGCAGGTCGAAACGCACGTGCCCGTCATAGTGCATGGTGCTGTGGAACTTGCTGTCACAGGCCTCACAGAGGTTGAGGGGTCCCCGGCGGTGCAGCTGCTGGCAGTCTGCGTGGTGGCACACCTGTGCGGGAGGGGCGGTGCTGAGGCCCAGACCACTCAGGGCCCGGGGCCTGCTCCTGGCCCCTAAGGGGATGCTCTTCATTTCCAACCGCCCGTCCTGCTCTGGGGGCCTCGTGCTCAGTTATTCACTCAACAGACGGTTCACAAGCGCTGCTGTGTGTCCGTTCTGAGGGAGGCAGAGAACAGCGAAGCCCTGCCCAGTAACACGGGCCAGAGGGCGGGCTTGGGTAAGTGTCCACAAGGCGGGTGCTGCCAGGGCCACTTCCTGGAGCGTGGGCAGGAAGGACACCCACAAAATGAAGTTCGGGCTGCCGTTTGGTTTGGCCAGCACACAGTTTCAACCAGAATGTCCCTCCCACCTCCCTGCTCGGAGCCTCTGCCCTTGGGTCTATGATCTGTCAGGTCCCTGAACAGCCAACCCTGCCCAGATTCCTCAGTCAGGTGGAAAGGGGGTTCTGGAGGCGTCAGGGACAGGCGTTGGCATCTGAGTCCCCATGCGGCATCCATGCAGTTGCTCAGTGACATGGTCCCCGATTTACCTAACCACCGGGGCCTACGCTCTCCCCCAATGCCCGGGCTGACTTCCCTGCCTTCTGCTTCAGCCTCCCACGCTCACCCCTAACACTCTCCCCGCAACCTTGCTTCCTCCTTTTCTGGGAAGAGGAAGCCCTCAGAAGCCAATGGTCCAGGAGCCCCCACCACCACATCCGCCCACGTGCCCGAGGCTGTGGGGGGCCTTCCCCCTGAGATCCACAGCCCTGGCCAAGGTGAAGGACAGGTGTGGGCACAGGACTCAGCATCTGCCCTCTTCTACAGCCTCAGGCTGCTCCACAGACTAACCTGCCACCTTTCCATCTCGGCTGCGCTCCATCTCCCTCCTTCCTCCACGGCAGGGGTCCCCCACCTCCGGGCGGCCCACCGGGGACCAGGGCCTATCTGGGCTTGTTAGGAGCCAGGCCATACAGCACGGAGTGAGCTTGAATGTAATGCATTTGAATGATCCCGAAACCGTCCCCCTTCCCTGGTCTGTAGAAAAACTGTCTTCCACGAAACCAGTCCCTGGTGCCCAAAAGGTTGGGGACCGCTGCTCTCCAGCTAAACGCCCTCCAACAGGGCCTCCACACTCACCACTCCCAGCCTCTCCTCTCCTTTCTGCTTCCCAGCTTCTTGCTTTAGAATATTTCAAATCCACAGCAAGTTGTGAGGCGGGGACAATCTCGTCCACACACTCTTCCTGCTCCCCCCCTCGTTCACATTTGGCGGCACTGGTTCGGCTGTCGCCCCTCCCCTGGCGCAGAAGTCCTGGTGTCACCTGGGAGCACGAGCACGCCACAAAGCCCACTCCCTGCACACGGTATCCAGCCCAGGAAGAGCCCACCGCTGCGTCTCCCCAGCTGTGCAAGTAGCTGCCTTTCCCATTCTGGAGCCCATCACGGCGCACACTCAGTTGGTCGCGTTTGGCTAGTCCTTTCAGAATGAATGCCCCGATACTGTTCTTTGTTTATTTGGTCTTTCACGACACTTGGGTTTCTGAAGTGTCCAAGCCAGTGGTCTGGCAGAAAGCCCCTCCAGGGGGACTTGTCTGAAGGGCCACGGGCGTGGCAGGCTGAGCGTCTGGGCAGGGACGCAGAGCGCTGTGTGACTTCTGTGTGCCCACCATGTCAGGTCTTCTGGGGACCTTGCTGTCCTTCGCAAAGTCCCTTTTTCTCTGTGTAATGAGTAAGTCGTCTGTGGGGTGACACTCTGAGCGACCCCATTCCCCAGCCACCCCACCGCCCGGGGCTTTAGCATTCCTTCGGGACCTCTGCCTGGGACAGCAGTTGCCGCGCCGACCGAACTGGGGACTTGCTCACTCTCCCATCCAGTTGGTGCCCCTTTTCTCCACACCAGACTTGGCATCCAACATCGGTGGCGTCTCTGACACTGCTCCTTCCTCAGTCCCCAGGACCCACCCTCAGCGGGTCCTCCTCGCACCGCCCACCCCCACCTGTGGACCCTTCTCACCTTCGCCTACATCCTCCCTCCAGAGACACGGCTGGTCTCACGCCTGGAAACACCTTCCCCGCGCGGAGAGCTCCCCGAGTCAAATCTCCAGGCAGCACCTCGACCAGAGTGCAGACCAAGCCCCTCCGCTCGCCCCTGGATTCTAACGAGCATCCTGAGCTTAAAACGTCCGCACGTGGACGCTCAGTTTCTCCAGGCAGCGCCCCCCCCCCCATCAGCCCAGCGCCTTCTAGTTGTGTGTTAAGGGCTGACTGTGTCCCACAAAAAAGGCAGGGCTAGTCCTGACCCCCGGAGCCTCCAAATGTGACCTGACTTGGAAACAGGGTCACTGCAGATGTAATGAGTTGCGATGGGACCACAGTGGAATCTGTAATCACAGAGTACAGACCATGGAGTCATCATGACTAGTGTCCTAGTAAGAAGAGACAGAGACACGGAGACATGGGGAGAAGACCATGTGACAGCAGAGGCAGCAGTGGGGGTGACGCACCTACAAGCCGAGGAGCCCCTGGGCCTCTGGGAGCTGGAAGAGGCAGGAAGGGTCCCCTCCTACAGCGCTCAGAAGGCGCACCGCTCAGCACACGCCCAGCGCTCAGACCTCCGGCCTCCAGAACCCGGAGAAAAAGCCTGTTGCTCTAAAGCCACTCAGTTGGTGTCAGTTTGTCACGGCAGCCCCGGGGAACTAATATATCGGGACAAAAACCTTGGGGTCGCCTTTGATCTTTGTTACACCCCCACCCAGTCAGTCTGAAAATTCTCCACCTTTAATCGCTGTAGCTTCAACCTGTCCGGGCCACGTTCTCCAGCCCCCTTCCCTCTCAGCTGCATTTCAACAACGGCCTCCTAACCCTGTCCCTGTTTCCACCCCCACCCTCCAGTCTGTTCCCCATGAGACCGGAGTGGGCCCTGTTCAAACAGGAGGCTCACGTACCTACTCAAGACCCTGCAGGGCTCTCTCTGTCCCTCGAGTGTGCGGACGTGGAGGCCCCGTCCTGCACTGCCATCCGGGCTCACTCTGATCCTCAACCGACACGTTAGTTGGGCACACTCCCACCTCCGAGCCTCGGCTCTGCCAGTCAGTCTCTCAGCCTGAAATGCTTTCCCCCGATTCTGAAATGGCCAGCTCCCTCCCATTCTGCAGATCCGTTCGCCAAAGCCACCTTCTCGCCCTTTCCAAGTTACAACTCCTCCAAGCCCTGTCCCTCTGAGTCCTCCCTCTCCTTGGTGCTCCCCAGCATCTAATCCCTGCGTGGTCCACCCCAACACCCCCGTACCTTGTACACCCCACCAAGACACCACACATTGCCCTATCTGCAGCCCTGCCCACTGTACGGACTCTTGTTTATTGTTAGGGCGATGGAGGGTCGCTGAAGAGGTTTGGGCTGGCGGGGGACCCGATCAGTAATTTTCCAGATGACAGACAGGGTGAGGACAGCCTGGACAACAGAGACCATGGCCAAAGGGGGGCAGCTGGAAAGGTCTGACCCACACTTACGATGTGGTCATCTGTGTGCCTGCGGCTGCAGTAGGGGTTCCTCATCCCAGGAAGTAGGGGCTCTGATTGTCCCTGTTTTACAGAAAAGAACAGCAAAGCTCAGAGAGGTTAAGTAGCTTGTCTAAGGTCACACAGCCTGTGTAGCTCTAGATGGCAGATTTTTACCACATTCACACCATCTCTTGGGGGCCTGAGAACAGAGTGTGGAGTGGGAGAGGCTCAGGTTAGCGTTAGGGTCTCGGGTCAGCCCGGGGCTATGGAGGAAACAGGAAATCAGCGGTAGTTTGATGTTCCCTGCGTTGGCTCCTGCGTGCCTGCTCTCCTCTGTCAGACAGGAAAGTGGCAGACTGAGGAGACACTGGGCCTGGACAGGAAGCTGCAGACATTATGGCCCAGACCCCCCATGGCAGCCTGAGCACCAGGCGCCCCCACTTCCACTCCCTTTTCAAGTGGTCTCTGCGGGGTTCTCAGGCTTGAGACAGGGCTGAGGGGCTCTCTTCAATTGCAGCAGCTAGTTCAGCTACTTCATCTACAGAAAGTGTGAAAACCACCATCCTCAGCCTCAACTCCGCTTGCCCCCCCTTGAGGTCTGCAGGGCGCACCGACAGAGGGTCTAGCTTTGCAGCTTCTTGGACCCCCCACGCCAACTGCAAGCACCTTCTCTTGACAGTGAATCTGGGGGAGGCCCCTGCCCTATGTCAGCCCTTTTCTCCAGCAGCCCACTGTCAGCCAGCTCTGAAAACCCTCTTGCCCTCTGAGCCCAGCCTGGCAGCCAGCCCGGCAGAGGTGCCCCACCCCCACCCCAGCCCTCTCCAGCCCTCCTGAGACTTCCCCAGCAGCTGCCTTTGCCGTGCCAGGCTTGGCACCGGGCAGTGGGGCTGCAGACCAACCAGTCACCCAGGCCCTGGCCTCACAGTGGGTGGGGGGTGACATGGTAGGAGCCACGCCAGGCTGCAGGGGACCCTTCCAGTCCAAGTCCCTGGTTCTGCACCACAATCTTGTTTTTATACCAATCCAACATAGAGATGGCAGGTTTCACACAAAGATTCACTCCTTATGGAAGATTCAGAATTCATCAAGTATTTATTGAGCACCTATTATGTACCCACCCTGTGGAGGCACCGGGCTCTTTGGGGAGATTCGGGGAGACATTTCCCAGCACAGTGGTGGCTTTGGTGCCACCACTGCCACAGTGCCTCCCCCTCCCACGACTGTTACTAATAATAATACTGCTGCTACTAATCCTGATGGACCCAGGGCCCAGCCCACCCACCTCCTCTGCCTCCATCCTCCCTGCAGCCCCGAGACTCAGGGATACCCAGGGACACGCGAGGTTCAGTCTCAGGACCCTCATTTAATCCAGCAGGTCCCGTTGACGCTGGAGTTCCCAGAACCCCCAGGGAGAATCACAAGCCCCACTGCACCGTCTGCTCCGCCACCCCTTCTCCCATCTCCCTGGCCAAACCGCAGGGTCTCCTACCGCCCGCTCCAGGGGCAGGGGTCTCCCTGGCACCAAAGTGAGGCAACCCCCTTCCTTTCTCAGACCCAGGTGTCTACTGCCCTCCTTGCCGCTGCCGACCAATCCCACTCTCTGAGGGCAGTGGGGGAGGGGCAGCAGGGGTCCTTGAATCAAAGTTCCCAGGATTCAATCCAGAGTGGAGAACCCACGGATGGTACAGCCAGGTCACAGGTCACACTGTGTCTCAAACGGCAGCGAACGGACCAGAACTTTACAAATACAAAGGGACCCTTTGAGAAGCATGGTCAAGCCCTGCCCCATAGGAATGGGGCACCGGAAGTGGCATCCCCACTCACCCGAGGGCGGGGTCCAGCGGCAGGAGTAGGAGGGGTGTACCGGGGCCGGGGCCCAGGAATGAACGGGGAGGGTTGGCCCAGGGCCGGGCCTGGGACCCACAGGTGTGTCGGGACGCAGCCCCAGACACAAAAGACCAGGGTGGGAGATCCACCTCCTCGGTGGCAGGGTGGGGACACATTATCTCAGGGCCCCAGTCTCCCACGGTGGGCGCCCAGCCGCCGCGTGCCCCATTCCCGCCCCGACTCCCCGCGTCCCATACCTGGCCTTCCTGATCGCAGGCGTGACCCCCCGCCCAGTAGGGCGCAGAGTCCCGGGAGGGCACCCCAGGACTGGGCCTGGAGGCCGCGCAGTGCCGGGAGACGCCGGGACCCGTCCCCATGGCGGCCGGAGGAAGCGGCGGTTTGCGCCGCCCGGACAAAGCAGGGAGCCCCGCTTCCTGCCATTGTGTGGCCGCACCCGCGGCTGCTGAGCGCGGGGACCCCGGCGGGGAGGGGGCAGAAGGGGGGGCGGTAAGACCCGCCCCGCTCGCGGGGTCCCGGCCCCGCCTCCGCCAGCCCCGGGCCTCCGCGCTGACCCCAGCCCCGACCCTGGCCCCAAGGTCCCCGGCTCAGTGTCCCTCTTGGACCTGCTCCTCCCGGGGAATCTCCCTGAACGCTTGTGGCAGAAGAGAGGGGACAGGGACACATTCCCTTTCGGTGCCCAGACCCCGCTCCCCGTCCAGGCCCGGACACCCCTCTCCGCTCTGACCTCCAACTTCCCAGCCACACATCCGGCGCTCAGAGGTCCTCCTGAGCGTCATCTAGCGGCCCGCGCAGCCAAGAGACCCCCCCTGGCAGCCCGAGGCGGCCCCCGCTCCCAGCGCCCAGGCCGGCGCCGGAGGCACAGCAGCGCACGCCCGGCAACCACAGGCGGAGGCGGCGGTGAGCCGGAGAAAGGCGGAGGCACTCCTTTGGGAGCCCCAGGAGTGGGGTGAGCCGGGTCAGGAAAGCCCTGCAGCTCAACCTGCTGTCCCCGAGGTCCCTGCTGCTCCCTCTGGGTGCGTGCGCGTGCCCCACCGCCAGAGGGCCCCCTAGGATGGGGTGTGGCGCTGGGGTCCCCAATGTAGCAGCGCGTCAAAGCTCTTTTACACTCCTTCCCATTGGGTGGGGGATGAAGCGACATAAAAGTCCACAGGCAGGGCTGGAATAGAGGCTCCTGACTCTGGGGTTCTGGGACGGCCTCCTTGGGACACACCTCAGCACCCATGGAGTGAGGGGAGCAGGCTGTCGTGCACCCACCCACCCCTTAGACAGCTCCTGCTCAGTCCGGTTCCACCAGGAAGGAAGATGAAGAGGGCAGCGGCTTGTTAGGGGCCGGGAGGTTCCAAGCGCGGCCCCAGCCACTCCCAGCGCCTGACTCACTGTCCTACCACAGACAGGTCTTTGGAAAATTAAAGCCTGATCATGGCACCTCCCCCCTCGCCCGTCCCCTTAAAACTCTCCAGTGGCTTAGAATAAAACCGCAACACAGCCTGGCTCCTACCTCCCCTCCTGGCGAGTCCCGCAGGGTGGTCCGCCATGCTGGCCTCCTTCCTCCCTGCAACTTGCGCTGCTCAGCGCCTGCTCGTCTGTGTCCTCTGGAACACCATGTGCCCTGATCTTCCAATGGCTGGCACTGCGCCCCAACTTCAATGCCACCTCCCCAGAGGCCTTCGCTCTCCTCTGAAAATAAATAGCCCCTCACCCTCCCACTCTCAAGCCTCTTAAATTGGATTTCCCCTCCTGAGTATTTATTAGCACCTGAAGTTAGTTTCCATCTTTGATCACTTTTTGATGATCACTTCTCCTGCTACAACACCCCCTCCGGGGGTCAGGGGCCCTGGCTGCCGGCCCCACGCTGCACCCTCAACACTTAGTCCTGGCACCCCGCAGGTACTCAACTCAGTGTAGACTCGATGAGGACTGGGTGAAGAAGGCAGAGGGGGGCTCTTCATGCCAGAGACGGCCACTGGGGCAGCGAAGGTCTCAGCAGGGACGTCCCTTCCTGCTGCCAGTGGTCAGCCAAGCCTTCCCCATGGCCTGGCCACAGGCTCTCCCCTTCCTCCTGGTCTCCAGGACCTCGGCCGGCTGACGTGGGCAGGTCAGGTTCCACATCAAAGCCTGGTGGTCCTGCTCAGGCCCCCTGCCCCTGCTGCTACCACGGGCCAACAGCTGAGCCCTCCCAAGTGCAAGGCCAGTGCCAGGAGTCTGGGGCAGCAAATCCTGTTCACTCTTCTCCAAGCTCTGAGGGAGGAGATACCTACCGTTACTATCCCCACTTAACAGGCAAAGAAACTGAGTGACTTGCCCCAAAGCCACCAGCTGCTAAGTGGGAAAACAAATGCCTGGGCTTTGGACCCCTCTCCATGTCTCGGGCATGTCTAAGTGGTGGTTTGGGCAGCAGTGCCTTGGGGTGCACCCTCTTGGGGACAAGGCAGGTCCCAAAGCCAGCATAGGGGAGCCCATCGGCCTGGGGTAACCAGGTCAGATCAGATGAAGACCAGACCACCAGGGCTGGGCTGGGGCCGGGCACTGGGAGTCACCCGGGTGAGCAGGCCCTGGCCATCCCTGAGTCATGCCCCTGCCTGGTCCTCCAGTCAGAGTAGGGGCTCCTCCTAGAGGGCCAGGGCCTGCCGCCCCAGGGCCAAGAGAGCAGGGTTAAGGAGCCTACAGAGTTGAGGAGGAAAGGAGGCCCCCCACCCTGCCCTGCACCAGGAGAGGGAGAAGCCTGCCCTCTGCAGATTCCTGGTTCCCACCTCCTCTCTAGGAAACAGAGCTAAAATAGTCCATGCCCTACAGCAGGCCCAAAAGATCCCAGCCTCTGACTCGCTGGGGAGGGGGCCCCTCCCCAGCCCAGCCCAGCCCCAGCTCCAGGCTCATGAGTCAGGACCGGCTTGTTGAAACTGATACTCAGAAACCAGATGCTGGGGCTGATGAATAATGGAGTCTCGAAGGCAGGAGCCCCCTCTCACTCCTTCCCAGCACCAGATCCCCAGCCTCAGAAAAAGAAAGGCCTGTGGGCATCCCCACCCCCACAACGGGTGGGGTCCCTCCTGGTCTGCAGGTATGGAGCAAGGTCTGGGGCCAGCTCTGCACTCTGCGCAGCACATGAGCCTGGAATCAGGAGCTGGGGCTCCATGGCTGGAGGGAGACCCCTACCCAAGGGCTCCCACCTGGGCTACACTCCCCTGGGAGCCACACGGCCCCAGGCCCCATCTAGCACCTTGGAAATCCAGGGGTGGAGGCTGCACACGTGGGCAGGTCAGCCAGGGCCGGGCCGGTTCTGCCAGGCTGCTCGCCTTAAGTCCCAGTTCCTCCCTTCCCCGCAGCCTCACCCCTCGCCCTTCGGGTTCTGGGGCCCACCTGGAGGCAGGGCCTGCCCTAAAGCCCTGCCCTGAGCTGGGAAGATGGCAGGGGTTTAGGGAGCCTGCCCACAGGCCAGGCCTACTGCACAGTGACACCCCTTCCTTCCCAGAGAGCAGTCTGGCTGGGACCCAGAGCGAGGGAGCAGGGCAGAGGCCGTGGTCCCTGAACCTCACCTCCTGCCCTGTCCCCCCGCACAAATGTGCCTAACCCTGGAGCCTACGACCCTAGCATCGCAGCTGGCGCCTCTTCCTGGCACCAGAGAAAAGGCTCCTCGGGAGAGAATGGGGGCGGGGGGAGCAGGGCTCGAGCCTGGGCTGCTGAAGAACTGCACCTGGGGCCCCCCTAACCCTGCCCGTACCAGTCTGTGCAAAGAGGGCACTGGCCGGTTCTCTAGAATTTTCTGTCTAGGGATGGCTGCTGGGTCCTAATGTGTGCCTGGACCCTGGCCAAGGGGCAGAGGAACAGTGAAATCCGCCTAGAACCCCCCCCCCCCCAAATCTAGGGAGAGTTACTGGGGACTATGCAGGGCGCACGGACGATCGAGGCTGGCTGGCCTCTCCCGAGTTCACCGACCCTCTCTCCCTCTCCCCTCCCGTCTTCTCCGAGCCCCGCCCCCGCGCCCCCAGCCCCGCCCCCAGCCCCGCCCCCAGCCCCGCCCGCCACCCCACTGCCTGGAGCGCACTCTCGCGCGCCCCCTGCCGGCCTCTAGAGGACTTCCTGCCCGGGACCAACTCAAGACGCCCAAAAGGGGCCGGGTTCGCGGAGCCTCCGACCCACCCGGAGCCAAGGCCCCTCCAGGCAACAAACCTCATACCCAGGCTGGGGCTCCCCAGGCTCTTCGCGGCCCTATCTCGGAGCCGATTATCCCCTAGAATCACTGGGCGGGGCCAGGGGCTTGGGTCCATTCCACACTCAAGAGGTAGAGCCAGTGGCGCCCATCATACCCACCTGCGGGGCTGGGACTCCGTGGGACTTTCCACTCCGGGTTCTGTCCATTAAGTTAGGGGGAGTCTTGGTGCACGGAACCACCCCCGTCCGGACCCCGGCTCCCCGGTGATACTCACCTAAGGACATGGGTCTCCTTCCCGGGACCTCGGACCGAGACTGTCAACACCCCGGGGGGCGCGTAGGGCTCGGGGGACCGGAGCGGCGGGGCCGGGCGGGCTCGATCCGCGTGGCTGGGGGCGCCGGCCGTAGGGGAATTACGGTAGGCCGGCGCGGGCGCTACCACCTGGGCGGGCCGGGACGTACCAACGGCCGCCCAGCTGGGATGGGGGGAGTGCCGGGATCCCGGGAAGGGCCCGGCGGCCGACAGGGCGGCCCCGGCGGTGGCTGGAAGCCCGGCGGGCGCTCGGGGGGTAATCTAGGGTCCGGGCTACGGGGAGGGGTGAAAAGGCGGTTGTCACTGTCCCCGAGGGGGCTGGCCCTTTACAGATGTCCAGAAAGTTTAAAGCCCCTAGTCTTTAAAGTGGGCTTGAAGACAGAAGCTCCCCGGCCCTCGGGGAAGCCCCGCGGCAGGAAGCTGCCCTGCCCGGCAGGAGGGGCCCGGGGATCCAGACGGAGGGACCCGCAGGCTGAGCCCACCCTGGGAATCGCCCCAAGCCAGGCTCGCTTCCTCTCCACTATAAATGGCTGGATTCTGAACTGCGCCTCTGTGGCGCCTGCGAAACCCGCCTGCCTGTCTCTGCGCCCCCCTCATTTTTCCTGGCTCACACGCGGCATGGCTGGAAAAGGGGGCCATTCCGCCCTTTGCTGGTCCCCAACTTTCCTCTCCCCTAGGAACTGGGGGTGCAGGGAGTGTATGGGGATACAGGACACGGCCGAGGAGGCAGGCAGCCTTGCCTCACCTACACCACCCCTTTCCCTTGAGGTGGGTGCAGTGACCTCGGCCACCCTAGGGAAGACCTTGGGCCAGAGACCCAGGGAGCCTCAGTTCAGGCCCACCTGCACTTTCTCAATCAGAGACCACACCCCTCAGGCCTGGAGCCCCCTCCTAGCAGGTGCTACCCTCCTTGGGGCTGGATCCACACCAGAGCAACATACCTTGGCCAGGTCGTCTGTCTCTGCCTCTTGGGCCAGCTGCCCAGGCCTTCACCTGCTCCCCTCGGCCCCCAACTCCTAAATTACTTAGCCAAAGCCCAAGAGCTCCACTAGCATTGCTTCTCTGGGCCTGCCCCTTTCTCCAGGTGCAGACTGGACTGCCCACCACCTGTCTACAGCTGTCCTGCATCTAAAAGGACCAGTTGCCTCCAGAAAACCCCGGAACCTGGCCATTCTCAAGAGGACCCTGGCATCCCACCTCTTATCCCCAAGAGCATTGCCCGGGAAAATAGGTGACTCCCTCTCCCATTATTCACTGCATCCTGCCCATTCTTCCTCCACTGGGATCTCAGATCCACCCCTTCCGCTGACCCATGTCCACATGTCCACTGGTCTTCATCTGGCCACCCCTCCCCGTGACACACAGATACACCCTCATCCCTGCCACCTCACAGCCCATTGTTAAGCTGGGAGGCAACTCTGAAGTCAGCAAATCCAACTTCCACTCTCTCTGCTTGAATACTTCTAGGCACGGGGTGCTCACTACCTGTCTACATCGGGGAATGGCTTCAGTTGTTGCAAACTGTCGCCTACACTGAACCCATATTCATCTCTCTGCCACCCTTTTGGAGCCTTTCCTCCAGACAGTTCCTCCTTGAGGACAGACAGACCTGGCTTGACTTGCCCTGGCTAGTCACTTCACCTCCTGCTTTTCAGTGTGTCTCCTAAATTGAGATGAGGTGGTCCCTACGGCAAAGTGGAGGTACAAGGACAAACTGAGGTCCCCGTGGTGAAGCCTGGCTAAGTAAATGGTGGCTGCTGGACCATTACCTTTGTTTGAGGATGATGCCCTGAGGGGGTCAGTCTCTAGGACAAACACCCCTAAACCTTCTGTCTCCTCAAATGTGGTAGTCCAGTGTCCCCAGGGCCAGTGTCATCCACATCTCCTTGTGACCTGGGGCCCTTCAACAGACTTTGACCAAAGAGTCCAGCTCAAGAGAGCCAGACCCCATCTGGCTGGCAGTTTCCTTGCGGAAACACCCATCACATCATCACTGGCCCCCCATCTCCCCACTTTCCCAGTGAACAGGACAGATGTACCATAACCACGTGTCCACTGGGTGGGGCTGGCTGGGGTGTGGGATGGAACCCTGGGTGGTCTCAGGTCTTAGGGAGGGGAAGGAAGGTAACCCTGAAGCCTGGGGGCTTCTCCCCCCACCCCGTGGTGGGTGAACACGGGGTCAGAGCTGGCACTCCCTTGAACACCTGCAGCGTGGCATACTCCGTGCCAAGCCCCCTCCACACGCAAGCCTCCTTTAATCCTCATCACAACTCATCTGGAAACTGAGGCTCAGTGAGGGGCAGAGCACTTGCCCGGCTGGGGTCGTGCAGCTGCCGCTGGGTGCGCTTTGACTTGGGACTCACAGGTGTGGGCTACTCTACACATCTCCATTTTGGGGCCTCCTAGGCCAGGGGTCCCCAACCCCTGGGCTGCAGACCGGTACTGGTCCGTGGCCTGCTGGTAACCAGGCTGCACAATCGTTACGGCCTGAGCTCCGCCTCCAGTCTCACTCCCACCTACCTCCCCCCCACCCCCACCCCCACCCCGCACAGTGGAAAAACTGTCTTCCAGGAAACCAGTACCTGCTGCCAAAAAGGTTGGGGACTGCTGTCCTAGGCAGACGGTGCCGGCTCCTCACCTGACATCAAGGTGCTCCTCCTCATCCAGCTCTGTCTCCCTCTCCCCACCCCCAGGCCATGCTCAACCCTTACAACCCCAACATTGGTCCCTGCTCGCTCAGCTCTCCTCCATCTATCTCAATACCTCCTCATTCCTCAGGATGCCAACAGCCTCCTCCAGGAAGCCCATCCTGGTTACTTCCTGCCCCCAGAGTGAACTCCAGGGGAAGGAAGTAGGGGTGGGGCAGCTGATTCATCTCAGAAACCTCAGGACCCAGGAGTGGTTCAAACAAAACCTCCAGGGTGGGCCCAGAAGCAGAAGGGTCAGCCTTGTGGAAAGATGGTCCTGCCCTCAGGATGTCAGCTCCTGGAGGCAGGACCTTTTGTTTCCTGGACACCTCCAGGTTCTAGAACTGGGCCCACATGGCAGACGCTTCAAGCTGATTTGGTGCATGAATGATGTCATCTCCTTCAAAAGGCTTCTGTGTCCAGCCCACCGTTCCTAGATCAGCTGGAGAGGAGACAAGAGCGAGGCTCTTACCTCACTCCAGGCCAAGCGCTGTCAGTCAGGCTGCGTGACATGGGCAAGTTCTTTCACCTCTCTGAGCCTCAGTCTCCTTACATGTCATGTGGGAATAATAATGCTTTTCTCCTGAGGTTCTCACAAGGGCTCAGTGAGAACCCAACACCCCACCAGGCACATAAACATGGTGGCACTCACCTCCTCTCACCCTCTCCTCCAGCCACCTCATCCCTGGGCAAGACCTGCCTTTGTGCTCCTGCCTGGAGCAATTTCCCCTTCCTGCTTGCCTAGTGATGGTTTTAGTTCCACTAGAGGCCACCTCCTCCAGGATGTCCTCCCTGACTAGCCCTCCTCCCTCTGATCACTCAGGTCTCTGAAGTGAGTCTGTGCCATTTGTCTGAAGTGGCTCCCACCAGTGACAGGGCTTGGGCTCTCCCCCTGTGGGCTGGGAAGAAGTTAGGACCTGCAGACTGCAGAGGACCCACACTTGCTTGAAAACCAGTTCTCATTCACAGGCCTCTCCTCTGCATAGTCTGGACCCTCCCACCCCCACTGCTGCCTGCAGCAGCTTGAGGACCTGCCCCCAAAGCAGCTGCCCACGACACGGCTGTGCAGGCCCATGGCAGGCGGTACAGTGGGGGTAATGAAACCAATGTGTTACCAGGAGCCCCCATCTGGGGGAGGGGCAACAAGGCAACACCAAAGCCTCAATGCTAGGCACCATCCATGCCAGCAGATTGTCTCTGAATCACAGACACCGCCCTTGCCTGGTGACCACGGCAACTGGAAGCCTCCCCCTCGTCTCCCCACCCCCAGAACAGCCCTCCACGTTTCTTCTAACTGTCACTGCTAAATGTGGTCATCCTGCGTGGAATGTATGCTAGTGTGTCCGGGTGGAGGAGGGTGGTAGGGGAATCTGGGGCGGGGGGGATTTTAAATTTCCTGCAGCTGGTAGAACCGAGCTACACCGGGGTTAGGAACACAGGCTCTGGCATTACCCAGATCTCAGCTCTACCACATCCTAGCAACGTGTCCCTGGGTGAGCCATTATCTCTCTGAGCCTCCGTTTCCCCATCTGTAAATGGGAATAATGACAGGACAAATCTCAGGAGGCCTGAAGGAAGTGACACTGAGTCCTCAGAGCCTGAGACACAGTAATTTGTGGCTGTAATTACTATTACACTCAGATGTGTGCTGGGAGGAGTCCAAACCCTGGCTTGGTCCCTCTTCAGCTGCAGAGTCTCAGCCAAGTCACAGGACCTCTCTGAACTGTGGTATCTTCATCAGAAAAACGGGGCCATGATGTCTTCCCAGCAGAGCTCCCACAGATGGCCCAGAAGGCCCAGAAGGCGTGTGGCACAGTGCCCAGCACGTCACAGGCAGAAGTGCTGCATCCTGCCCATCATTATCCCTCTTGTTCTGCCTCATCCCCGGCTCCCGGGCCCTGGCACTCCGGGACCAGTTTGTCAGCCCCAGGGCCACAGTCAGTGTCCCCAAGTTCCAAAGTGTCCCTGACCCATGCCCAGGCAACAGGGTGGCCTGGTGTCACAGGAAGAGTGCCAGCTGGACCGGAACAGAACCTTGGGGAGGCCCTTCCCCCCGCGCAGTCTCAGCTTCCTCATCCGTGACATGGGGTCACAGCTCCTGTCACCTGGGGGCTGCTGCAAGGGCTGCCATGCAGAAAAGGGCTGCGGGGCACCCCAGTTGCTGTTGCCCCTGCTCTTCCAGTCCTCCCACGCCGCTGCTCTGGAGCCAGCCACCCGGTGTCCCTATCCACCCGCGAGCCCCGATGGCACTGTGGCTGAACCAGCTGCACCCTCGCCGGGGTCGCTTGGATGTCCGTGCCTGGACAGAAAGCCCCGCCCCGCTGCGCCCAGCAGCCCCCGGCCCCCGGCCCCCCAGCTGCCTACCTTGGCCGCCCGCCCCTTGTCCATGCAGTCCGGGTTCTGACAGCGCAGGCCCTTCTCCTCAGCCAGGCCCCTGGCGTCTGCAGGGGAGACGAGCAGAAGGTTATCAGTCGGGTGGGGCCAGGGAAGGGTGCGCCCCAGGCAGGGCCACCCAGGCTCCCCCAGGGCCCCGGCAGCCTCCCCACCGGAGGATGGGTGGGGCTGTCTCCTCAAACCTCCCTTCAAAGGAGGTCAGTGTTCCTTTCTCCTTTAAATGCCCACTTATCTGCACGGCAATCTGTGTGCGGAGCCCTTTTCTTGTTGCTGTTCCCCAGGGAAATCGTCCAGATTCCACGGGGAGAAATGGCTTTGGAAATAAGCTGCTCCCTCCCTCCGTCCCCCAAGGATGGGAGGGGGGGCGGCTCAGTGGCCTTGCGGGGCCCCTGACTTCCTGGAGGTTCCCTGAAGGCCTTCTGCGGGCAGGGGGGCTCCAGGACCCCTCCCTACCCCTGCCCTCCACAGCACTCCCTGTGCGGACGCCCTGCAAAGGCCCAGGTGGTCCCCCTTATCCGCTGTCCATCTTTGACCCAGAATCGGGCCCCTCCAAGCTGCCTCTCTTCCGAGCGGCGGGGGTGCAACAGCAGAGGGGGCAGAGCAGGGGCAGAGAGGCTGCCCGGCCCGCCAGCTTGCAGGGCCAGGGGGAGGGGTGCTGCTGACGCGGGCCCCAACATGGGGGGCAGAGTTTGGACCCCCGCAGCCCTGGTTCCGAGGCCGGCGTCCACCACCCACCCCGGGCGGGCTTTCCCCGGGGGGGGGATGCGGACCGAGCGCCCCCGCCGCGGCAGCCCCTGCCCGCCCGCCGCTTCCCCGAGCTGGCACGGAAGCGGCGGGGCCCGTGGGCCTGCGCGGCGGGGCACGGCCAGGGGCCCCGCACTCACCCATGGAGGACGCGCCGGGCGGCTGGGGACGCGGGCCGGCCTCGGGGAGCGCGGCGGCGGCGGGGGCGGGCGGGGGCGCGCGGAGAGGCCGGAGCGCCACGGCCGCGGGACCCTCGGCGGCGGGAGGCGGGGCGGGGCAGGTGGGCGGCGGGAGGAGCCCGCCGGGTGGCCCCGCCTGCGGGGGGCCGGACTCCGCGGCCCGCGCCCGCCCCGCCCTCACCCCCCGCGGGGCGTGTGCTGGGAGCGCGCGGCGCCGGCCACCCCGACCCCCGCTTTGGAAAGTCTCAGGTGTGTCCGAAGGCCGTCGCCCCCCGCCCCCCAGCCACCTCCGGTGGAGACAGACACCTCTGTTTTGATGTGGTAGGAGACATTTTCTCCACCTCCGGGAAAGTGAGGATAAAGTCACGTCAAAGGACTTCGCTACTTCTCCTGGTCCACAGGGTACCATCTAAGTGGAAATGGAGGTCAGGGCAGCTCTCTGCGCCCTCATCTCCACCCACCCCCACGACAGCACCCCACCCCCATTTACTTTTAAATAATTTTTATTGATTGATTCTTTAAGAATATTTTTAAATTTATTTTTAGAGAGAGGGGAAGGGAGGGAGAAAGAGAGGAAGAGAAACATCAATGTGTGGTTGCCTCTTGCGCACCCCTAGCTGGGGACCTGGCCAGCAACTCATACATGTGCCCTGACTGGGAATTGAACCTGTGACCTTTCAGTCCACAGGCCAGTGCTCAATCCACTGAGCCACACCAGCCAGGACTAATTGATTTGAGAGAGAAAATCCGTTTGTTGTTCCACTTATTTACTCATTCATTGGTTGCTTCTTGTATGTGCCCTGACTGAGGATCGAACCCGCAACCTTGGCGTATGGGAACACCGCTCTAACCAACTGAGCTACCCAGCCAGGGCGAGTGCCTCCCTCCCCTCCCCCATTTAGAAATGCTGTCAGGGGTGGGGTCAGGGCTCCATAAATGGGAGTGGGCTCGGTGGCTGCTGTTGTTTCACTGTGCGTAATCTCTGTGTTGGCATTTTTAACACCTCGTGGAAGTACAACTATGTACAGAAAAGTGCAACTGTCGTGAGTGCACAGCTCAGGAAACATTTTCCGCAAGGCAGCCGGAACCCAGATCACGAAGCAGGGCATCACCGTCCCTCCTGCCCAGGTCGCCCCGCCAGGGGCTCCCTCCCACTCCCCACAAGGGGACTGCTGTCCAGGCTTCTAACTGCATGGATTAGTTTTGCCTGGTCTTGTACTTTATGCAAATGGCACCACGAGACACTTGTCAGCATTTTAATGGTTACAAAACACTTCGCACTACAGAGACAGAGCCTCAGGGAGAAGAGACGGCCCAGACTCCTCCAAGGGACAGAGCCCCGGAGACCCCATTCCACGCAGGCCGACATGGCTGCCAGAGCTCTGGGTGGATGAGACCCAGGTAGGGAAGATCCAGTTTCCTGAGCCCCTCCCCCAAAGGCTTGGTGGCCCCCTTCCCCTCGGACGTCTCAGCCAGAGCAGGGTGCCTGCCTTCCTGCGTGTACCCTTACATGAGTGGGCGTGGGGACTCCAAGACACAGAACCCAGCCTCTGCCCTCAAGGACTTTCAGCAGAGGGAACTGAGGTGGGCCCCACATTTAGGCACTCTGGGTTCTCTCAGCAAGGGTCCCCTGAGGGTCTACCATGTGTCAAGCCCAGGGCTAGGCCCTGGGGACCCATTAGGCAGCCACCCTGGCAAGCCTTGGAGAGCTCTGTGTGGGGCCTGGCAGGCAGGGTGACCCTTCGGAGGGCAGCAGGTCTGCAGTGCAGTGGGGAGGGGACTCTTGGGGACAAGGCTGACTCAGGAGCGTCTGCACAGTGGGCTCCAAGGTGGCGAGAGGCTTGGGGGCTGAGAGGGAGCAAGGGCACAGTGTCCCTTGGGCAACCTGAGCAGCGTGACCCCGGGGGCTCCCTGAGATCTTCTTCCTGAGGACTCCTGGGCTGCCCTGCCTCACTCAGCACACAGAACCGCCACTCTGGTTTCCCTCTCACTGTGTCTCCTCCCTGGCCCTGGACGGGTGGCTCAGTTGGTTAGAGCAGCGGTCCCCAACCTTTTTGGCGCAGGGACCAGTTGTGTGGAAGACAATTTTTCCACGGATGGGGGTGGGGGGAGACAGCAGGTGGAGCTCAGGCAGGAATGTGAGTGACGCTTTGCTTGCTTGCCCACCACTCACCTGCTGCTATGCCGCCCCGTTCCGAGTGGGTACTGGTCCGCTGCCCGGGGGCTGGGGACCCCGGGATTAGAGCATTGTCCCTTTCAGGGCACATACAAGAAGCAACCAGTGATGCATCAATAAGTGGAAGCCAGCCCTGTGAGGACCCTGAAGGGTCCTGGGTCAGTGGTCTGCTGGCCCTGCCCCAGCCCTGCCTGCCCAAGGGTGGGTGATCGGGGGTCGGAGGGCAGAGTTCTTCTCCACCACCACTCCAGCAGCCCTCTCTGCCATCTGGGTCTCCATGGGGACCTGGGCCTCCATCAGCTTTGGGGGTGTTTCCCACTCACCCCGCCAGGGGCTTCTCCAACTCCGCCCGACAAGGTCTGGCACTCTTGACTCCGGGTCCCTGGGTTCTCGCAACTCTGGGTCTAGGGTCGAGTTCTTATGCCCTACGCCCCAAGACTTCTGGGTCCTGCCTGTAAATTCGGTGGGCTCCAGACTACCTCCTCCAGCATAGGATTCTGGAACTGCCTTCCCAGCTCTCTGGGCCCCGCCATGACGGGTCCTGGCCGCAGCAACCACAGGGTTGTTGGGTGGGTTCCGAAGTTCTTGCAGGCACTGGGGTTCTACCCGGCTGACCTCTCTGGCCTCTAACCCCTGGTTCCAGTTCCCTCAAGGTGCTCTGTCTGCTTTCTAGACCTCCCCGCCTCCAGACTGCTTGGTCCCAGCTCCCCTGCGATCTAGCTTCCTATGTACTCTGAGCTGAAGCATCAACCTCCTGGCGCCCATAGGTGAGCTTCCCAGAGACCCCAAACACAGGAAAATGGGTGAGGACCCTGGCAGCTCTCAGGGCCTCTGGGGACTGGGGATGTCTCAGGCATGGGGACAAGTCTTCCCCACCGCAGGCCTGCCATGAGCTCCCCTCTAGGCAAGCTGCCCATGTACAGCCCTGCTGAAAGGGTGGGCCTGGATAGGGGACGTGTGCTACCTCGTGATGGCAGAGCCAGGTGATTGGGTCTGAGCTGGCCACCTGGCTCAGCCCAGCCAATTAGATTCACTCTCTTGAGAACTTGAATAGAGACAGGCAACTCCTTCTGGGCCCTGGAGCCCTGAGATTATGGAAGGTCAGTCTGAGTGGCTACAAAGTCCGGTGATTGTTGGGGAGCAAAAATGAGGGGACCCACAGAAGCAGATGGTCAGTGGAGAGGGCCCTCAAGCAAAGAGGGCGGGAGACAGCAGCTCTGAGTCTGCCCTTCCGTCCCCCTGGGTCCCCGCCTCCTGTAGTACCGCAGGAGGAGCAGTCAACCTGAGTAGGTATCTGGCCACTCGCTTGTCCTTGACCAGACCCCAGGCAGACCTGCAACCCTGAACTTGCCTCTACCCCGCCTGTGCCCGAGGCTGTCTGGCTGGGTCTGAAGTAGCCCAGCTGTGGTCCCAGCTCCTCCAGCCCCCATTGCCCTGGGGAACGCCAGGCCCCCCACCAGGCAGACAAGCCCCTAGCCAGCTCGGCCCCCGCTCTCTATCTTAGTCACAGGGTGCCGCTTTGCCTCTCCCTCAACATGATCTCTACCACAACTGGCCAACAGGGCGTCTGGGCAGAAGCCGGCCTGCAGACATGTTTTCTTTGGCTGAGCGCAGCGCTTCAAAAGAATTTGAATCGGTTGCCAACTCTGAAAAGTCAGATTTCACATAAAAATCCAGATTTCTGGCTCCTCTGGACAAACCAGAGGAGCCTGGCAGCTCTGAACCCTTATTCGTGATGGCTCCAGTTTCCGAGCTGGGCCTGCCTTAGACGGGCACACACCCTTCCACACTCCACAGTCCCCACCGCTCCCTATCATCTCACACTTGCCCCCTCAGCAGGTTACTTCTTGCCTCTCCCCAGACAGAAATGAGCTTCTGGCAGGGGCCCAGGCCTGTCCAGTTCTGCTCCCTGCCCCCTGGCACACCCTCCACAGCATGGGCTACTGACATCCTGCCTGCTCTCCAGGGCCCAAGTCAAATGCAGAGAACTTCAGCAAGGCCTCTCTGTCTCAGCATATCCAGATTCCAGACGACACTCTCCCTCCTTGATCCCACTGTCCTGGAATGGACCTTTGAATGGACCCGCTCCTTTTGACCTGTCTTCCCCACCAGGTTGCTCTAGGAGCACTGCCGGTCCCCCAGTTCTGCCTGAGCTCACGCCCGCCAGGCCCTCTGCTTTCCGTACGTGGTCTCACCATCTGACCCCTGCAGCGTCCTCTAACCCCAAGTGGCAGCCACTGAGCACAGGACGTGAGGCTCGTCCGAACTGAGGGGGCCGGATGCACTCTGGGTTTTCAAGACTGAGCACAAAAAGAAAAAGAGAATGCAGGGTCTCGGGGATGACTGGGTCCACCGATCGCAGGTTGAAACGGTTGTGTTTGGACTGTATTGCGTTCAGTAAAAGAGATTGTTAAAATTAATTTTACTTTGCTTGTTTTAGTTTTAGTTCTTTTGCTACTAGAAAAAATTTAAATGACATGATGTAGCCCTGGCTGGTGAGGCTCAGTGGATTGGGTGCCGGCCTGAGGACCAAGGTTTGGTTCCCAGTTGGGGCACATGCCTGGGTTGTGGGCCAGGTCCCAGGAGGGGATGGGCAAGGGGTAACCAACCACACACTGATATTTCTCTCTCTCTCTTTCTCCCTCCCTTCCCCTCTCTCTGAAAATAAACAAATAAAATCTTTAAGAAAATAAGTAAATAAATAAATGACGCGACCTATTTTGATGACTAGATGAACCTGTCCATCGGCTGGCGCCGGTGCACACCGTGGTGAGACGGAGGTAAGCTCACCGCGCCATTTCACACAGGAGGAAACCGCGTCTCGGAGGGCTGAGCAACTTTCCCAAGGTCACGCAGCTACTAGGTGGTGAGACTGGGACAACAGCCCAGGCCCATGAGACTCCAAGTCTGCGCTCCTAACCATTAGGCACCACTGCCCCATGGTGCCCCCATCTGCCTGGCAGTTAGGTGCTTGGCACCCGTGAGTTTATCTCTCCATTGTCACGTAAGTGCCCCCTTTCCCTGCTGGCCCCAGGCTGACACAGTGTTTAAGAAACCACCCTTGTTGTAATTCCTCAGGGGACCCCCCCCAACCTGTGAGTCCCCCTCCAATGAACCCTTTTGACCCAAGAGGGCAGAGCTCCCTGCCTACTGTCTCCCAACTCCAGGCCTGGCCACAGAGGGGCTGCCGCGCCCAGGAAGCAGCTGTGTCCCTGAATGTCCCTCCCACGCCAGCCCAGCCCTCTGGGAGCGTCCGCAGGCCTGGGCAGCTGCCGAGGGCTGTGCGGGGGCTGTTCCCCGCACCAGGGTAGCCTGCAGAAGGGCAGGATTTGGCCCACCCCTGGCCAAAAGCCAGAAGGGCACATTCTGGGCAAACGCCACTGGTCCCAGGAACCATCTGCCAGCCCTGATCTGACACCCATCGGAGCATCACTGGGGGCCTGGGGAAGAAATGTAGCCCCCTTCCGGAAGCCCCATGGGGCAGCGTGGGGTCAGACTATCAAGTGGGGAGAAAGGAGCGTGGACCATGGCCTCTGACGCTGTCTCTGCCACAGACCAGAGCCATCTCTGCCATCTTCTCCTGAGTCCTGGAGACCCCACAGCCCTCAGGCTCCATGAGAAGAGGGGGGCGGACGCAGTCAGTGTTCCTTCCTGGGGCAGAGAAACTGTCCACACTGCTCCTGCCCCCGGGCATGGTGCCACTGACCACTTCCTCTGGCTGAGGCTGCTGCGGGCACCTGCCCCTGTGTCCACCACGGGTGGAACCGAGAGTGGCAGAGAGCGACCGGGAGCAGCGCTGCAGAAACGGGCTCAAGGCTCCGAGTGGGGCCAGCCCCGCTCTGGGCACGAGCCCTGCCCCCACCATGGGGCTGGGCTGGCACCGGGGCTCACCACCCACCCTGATGGGCCCCGGCCAGGGCCCGGCTGGCTGCAGAGGACAGAGCCCACACAGACAGCTGTGTGCCTCGATCCCCCCACCCCCGGGCGGCCTCAGCTCACCCCCGAGGTCTGCTCATGTGCCCTGAACCCACCCACCCATGGTGTGCTGGGGCCCCTCCCGCAACCGGGGTAGAGTGGGCACGGGCCACGTGGGTAAGCAGGGCCTTGTCCTGAGGCTCTGAGGCTGAGGGCCGGCGTTGGTATCCGGCACCACCACTCATGACCTCACGGAGCCGTCCCTTCCAGACGGAGTAAAGGAGACACTAAGAATTGTCCCTGCCTCAGAGGGTGGGCATGAACATGTCAGGAGAGAAGGCTTTCAAAGGTCCCCTCTAAATGTTAGCTGTCGGGCCCCAGAGGCAACAGGGCCTGTCTGGCCTGGGGAACGCAGTGGGGGGAGGGGGCTGCATACCCCTCACTCCTGAGCCACGCCGAGTGGTCGGGGCATCCCGGGCCGTGGGCCCAGCAGGAGCAAGCGTGGGGTCATCGATGACAGAGCTAAAAGGACAGCCCCAGGAGACCAGGGGCACACAGTCTGCTTGGGGGGGAACAGAGACCCTGCCAGGCCTCCCGGACCCGTGCCTGGGACTGGCTAAATGACCTCGGGCACATCTCTGGCCCTGTGAGAACCTTGGCCCTCTTACCCGCCTCCGGTTGACAGGAACCTGCCGTGTAAAGCAGCACAAGCAGGGCTCATTGCCCCCAATGCACCCTCCGCCTCCCCGCCCGCCTGGTTGGGCATCACCCCCACCTGCCCCTCCTCCACACCCTGCCCGCCTCGCGCGCTCCTCCCCACACACCCCTGCCCTCCCCGCCGCCTGCACACACCTCTGACGGGGCCTGGTGCTCCCGGGGCCCAGGGGAGCCCTGTGCCCACCCGCCCTCCAAGCTGCCAAGTTCCCCTGTCTGCTGCAGCCATCGAGGCAGGAAGCGGGAGGGGGCTCGTCCCGCGAGGGACACCTGTCATTCTCCCTTCTGGGAGCAGCTTTGTGGAACTCACTTTCGTTGTGAACCTAGGCCGGTGCATGGCTTTCGGTCCCCTCTGGCCACAGGAAGGGTCAGGGCGGGCTCATGCCACGTGGGGGACCCTGCACTGGGAGAGGCTCCTGCTCCTCTGGCCCGGGGCCCGAGAGAAGAGGAGCAGAGGAGAGGACCGAGGCCCCGGCACCCGCACCCTGCCCGGCTCCTCGCTTCTGTCTCTGGGCCCGGCATCCCGATAATCGGAGACACCAGCAGAAGTCATGTGCCCCGCTGGGCCGCTGATCCGCTGGGCAACGATGAACCAAAAGCAATAATAACATCCCGTGTGGGCTGCGGCCCTGCTCCGTGTCACCCAGTCAGTCCTCTCAGCGGCACCACAACGCCGCTGGCATCGCTATGCCATTTCCACGGCTTCCCCAACATCTCACGTCGGGGAAAAGGCCCGGTCGGCCCCCAAACACAGGCTGTGGAGCTCGGCGTCCCCACTCCCTGTCCTGCCCTCCAAGGGCCTTGCTTCCTCCTCTGCAAGGGGTAACGGGAGAAAGGACACGTGTCCTGGGCCTTAACAGGAGCATTCTCGAAGAACCTACCCCATCTTGGGGGGGGAGGGCGGAGGCAGAGCCCAGGCCCGACGCCCCGAGCCCTGGCCGCCCTACTCCAAGCACTGTCGTCGGGGCCCCCACTGGCCAGCCCAGCAAGCCCACCTTGCTGCCTCCGCACCCCTCAGGGCCCTCGTGTTTGGCCCCCTCTCTCCGCCAGCAGTGGCTCTGAGGAGGGGCTCTGGCCCCCACCCACTGCCGAGGGAGTGACTGACTGGTATGTGCGTGGTGACCGGGCCCCAGGCTCTGGCCAGAGGGAGGAGGCCAGGTAGACCGGGTGTGGGGGCCTCCTGAGAGCGCCCCGGGAAGGCGGCCCGCACCTACCCTCAAGGTCCTCGATGATGTCCAGGGTGGAGCTCCAGGAGAAACGCTCCGCGGCCCCCAGCTCCAGCCCGGCCAGGGCACTGGGCAGGGCCTCCAGCTCATAGGCGCCCCGCTTCTTCCAGTAGAGAAACATGCTGAGGCCCGGGAAGGCCTCCCCGCCAGGCCCGTGCCCTCAGAGGCGGGGCGGCCGCAGGGGCCCGGATCCCTGAGGCCTGGACGCGGGGGGCACAGGGGCTGCAGAGGGGCTGCAGTGACCCTGGGGCCAGCCTTGGGCCGGCAAGTTGGCCCTCCCCGGGGAGGGGAGCATTCTGGGAGCGACTGGGGGCTCTGGAGCTGACCAATGGCCGGGGCTGGGCCCCACACAAAGCGCCTTTCTTCCCCTCCTACAGACATTTTACAAATTTCGACTTCCCGGCCCCCTCGTAGCTCCCACTGCGGGGATGGGCTGGCCGTCTGGGGACGGCAGAGGCCCGGAAAAGGGTGCGATTGTTCCGTGGTCTCTTGGCTAAGATAAGTTTTCAGAGGAGAAAAATGTGCTGCCCCAGGAGCAATCCCGGCCCCCTGGGCCTGACCTCTGACCCCAGCCGAGCAGGGCCTGCAGGATTTCTCAATGAGGCCTGGAAGCACCCATGCGGGTGCCGTGGTTGACCTCCGGAGCTGTCCTCAGCTGCTGGCCGGGCACCCTCCCCAGGACGCTCGGGGCCTGTGGCTGAGCAAAGGGTCAGAGGGCGGAAGCCGCTGGTCAGGCTTTACCTTCAGGCTGCCGGTGAGGCCCCGAATCTGCCCCCTGGGCTCTCCCGAAGGGCCCCTCCCCTCCCTGGATGGGCCACACTTCGCTAGGCTGCCCCCCACCCCAGCCCCTTCCTTGGACTGTGCCATCCACACGGAGGCAGCGCCCCACCTGGAGCCCTGGGCAGGCCGAAGGCGTGTCCGTGTGGGGTGCCAGCCGCCCCCTGCACTGTGGGCACAGGGAGGGGATGGGGGGGCGAGGGGGGTAGGGAGGACGGAAGGGCTGGCGGGTGGAGGAGCTAGGGGGATGCAAGCCCCCCACAAAAAGGACAATAAAAACAATTTAAAAACTAACAGCTACACAGAAAATGAAAGCTGCCGATTTATTCCAAAGTCTTTATCTCATTAGAAAATAAAAATGAAAACTGTGGCTGCCTTCCCAGGTGAGACCTCTGTCCTGGGGTTCGGGAGGGCTGGGCCTGCCGCGCCCTGGTTCCCTCACACAGACGAGGGACCAGGCTCCGCTAAGAAGCAGTGGGACTTGAATCTGAACACAGGAGTGTCTGGCTTCACAGCCGACTCAAGGGCCCAGGCAGCCGCCCAGGGTACAAGGCCGGGCAGGGGGTTGGCCTCATGGAAACCCAGAAATGCCACATTTCCAAGCCTCCCATGGCCCCCCAGCCTGCCAGGGCCCCCCAGGAGCTAGCCGAGAGCTGGGAGCAGAGCCGGGGCAGAGGCAAACACCCCACCTCCCAGACACCGGGCAACAGAGGGGCACGAGGCCCGGGCAGGGAAGCTGGCAGCAGAAGGCCTTGCCTTCCGGGGGTGGGGGTCACCCCAGGGCTGTGGCGTGTGTGTGGGGATGGTCCGGGTGGCCATCCAGGCAGCCTGCACACCCCCAGCTGAGGGCTAAGGTGCCAGGAGGCAGGGGGGTAATTCAAACCACATGCCTGCCCACCCTCCTCCTTGGGCTCAGGGCCCGGGACGGACAAGCGCAGGCCCCTTGGTCCTTGATCGCTGGCACCCATGTGGCCTGGGCCCGAGCTCGTGTCCGTGGCAAGTGGCCAGTGCGGGGGTGTCAGGCCGAGCTTGGGGAGTGAGACAATCTGTCCCCAGCAGCCATGGCCATCCCCGTGTCCACCCATCAGAGGCCAGGGCTGCAGAGTTGGGGGTGGTACCCGAGCGGTTACCCAGCCCAGACCGCTCTGTGCAGGGTCCGGCAGGGACCCTCCTGGTTATGGTCTCAGAACAGCCAGCCCAAAGCAGCCTTTGGTGTGGGTGGGGTGGTGGTAGACTTCCTCCTACCCTCCATTTTGGGGGAAACACAAGGAGCCTCTGCCCCACTGCATGCACCCACCTGCAGAGCGCCCCTTCCTCCCCTGCTCCCAGGGGCGCATGCACCTCATCCCCAGGTTCTCTCTGTCCCCAAACGCGCTTCCGGCTTCCCACCTCCCTGCCTTGGCTACAGCCAGTCCTTCTGCCTGGATCCTCCTCTGGCTCCCACAGAGTCACCCACACTTCTGTACAGGCTAGAGGCACTCCCAGCCCCCACCTTGCCTCCCTCTAGGGCAAGCCGGGGGTCAGGGAAAGCCCACCCGGCTGGCAAAAGGCTCCCAGTGCTCCAGGGCACCACACCAGACCCACAACCATGAGGTGCCACTGTCACAGGCTGGGGGACACCCCGGGCCTTTCAGTGGTCTGAGGGATGCCAGGAAACTAGACGTGAGGCAGAAGAAAAAAGAAACTAGGTGACGGGCGATGAGGCCAACAGATGTGGGGGCTCTTCCCAGCTGCCTCTGAGAGCGCTGCGTCCCCAGCCCCAGGCTGGCAGCGATGGCAGCTCCTCTCACCTGGGCCAGCGGCCATGCAGAGCGCGGCTCATTCATTGTGTCCCTGAATCCTCACGTTGGCCCCATGAGGCGGGCACTGTCATCCCCGCGACAGAGGGGAAGAAGCTGATGTGGGGGACGGGGATAGCCTGCCCAGGGCCACACAAACCTAATACGCAGCCGAGCTGGGGCCACAGGGCCTCGCCCTCGAGGACAAAGTCACTGCAGGGTGCAGATGAGCAGCCAGAGGCCAGGTGAGTCAGGGCGGCCCAGCTGGAAGCCCAGCTTCCCACAGCCCAGGCCCTCGCTCTCCTGCCTTCGCCTTCTGGGGGCTCTTGGCCTCCTGATGGGACAGTCTAAGGAGAGCGAGGAGGTCAGTGGCTGTGCCTCGCAGGGACTGACACTGGGGCCGGGGCCAGGACAGACAGAGGGACGCCCGCTGAAGAGCTGGGCTGCTCCGTGCAGGGACTGGCAGGCCTTGGACGAGGGGAGGGGCCGAGGCTCTGCGAACCTCTGCTGTCTCCTCGAGGGCAGAAGTGCCCCTCAAGGGCTGGAGGAGGGGCCCCAGGAGGCTGCTGAGTAAGGGGCTGAAAGGGGAACCGGAGCAGGTAGCCTGATCCGTCATCAACCCCACACCGGCTGCCTCCCAGCGAGCCATGGCCGTCAGAGACCTTGGCTGCCTCCCCCCCCCCCCCCCCTAGCAGATCCCTTTCCCGAGGGTTGCTCCCAAAGGAGTAGGACCAGTCCAGGGTCCTCCCTCGGCCTCACTAGCTGGGCAGCCTCGGGCACTGCATTTCTTGAAGGCTCCAATTCCACACCCGTGAAATGGGTTAAGGAGAGAGGCACCCCCTAAGCAGGGAGCCTGGCAAAAAGCAGGTGCTTGCTCCCAGAGGAAGAAGAGTTGGGGGGGGGGTCCTTGCCGCCCACCCCCTCCCTACCCTTTCCCCCGGCAAGGTCCCCCATGAGCCTCTGTGGTCCCTGAGCCTCCAAGGAGGTAGTGACCACATCCCTTCCTCCTTCTGGCATTTGGGGAGGCCTGTCTGGACCCCCAGGGCTGCCAGCTGTGTGTGTGTGGGGGGGTGCCGGGAACAGTGCTGGTGCTGACAGGCCGTGCCCAGTGCCAGCCGCCCAGCTTGCTTGCGTTAGAAGCGGCCTCGTGGGCTGTCCTGTGCTAAGTGTGCCCAGGCCAGGCTGCAGAAAGCAAAGCCAGCCAGCCCAAGGCCCGTCGTGCAACCCAGCCCTCCACCTCTCCCGCAAATGCTCATGGGCCAAGCCGAGAGGACACG
This sequence comes from Furipterus horrens, assembly GCF_987537825.1. Taxonomy (NCBI): domain Eukaryota; kingdom Metazoa; phylum Chordata; class Mammalia; order Chiroptera; family Furipteridae; genus Furipterus; species Furipterus horrens. Next base: position 3,234,089 of record NW_028327173.1, read on the forward strand.
TGTCCCACTGACCACCCCGCACACGCTGCCCCTCTAGCTCCGGGCAATGAGAGGAGTCGGCCCCCACCTGCCAGGGGCACTGGCCAGGGACCCTCCAGGATCACAGACGGGCAGAGACCCCTGCTGGGGTCCCCGGGCTGGGGAGGAGGGCAGCAGGCTGTGGGTGTGCCCTGGGCCGGCCCTGGTGAATGGGGTGAACTGTGGGGCCTGTCATGGGAGGTGCCGACCCTCCCCTGCAGAGCAACCATTCCAAGGACTGAAAACATGGGCCTGCAGCCTCAGCCGTCTCTGCGTCCATCAGCGTGGGAGGTGACGGTAGGGCTCTCAGCCGCAGCCACCTGGCCTCAAGCCGGCCAGGGACCCCCTCCCTGAGTATGTCCTCGCAGCCCCCGCCCTGCAGAGCAGGCTGCACTGGCCACGCCAGGGGCGTCCGAGAGGTGATCCGCACATTCCCGGGCTGCGCATGGGGGCTCTGGAGCTGGGACTCAGATGTCCAGACGCAGCAGGGCCCAGGACAAGGGTTTCTGCTCTGTCCCCAGAGGCGGCGCTGCAGGCTTCCGGGCTGAGGCGCCGCCGCCACCCCCCCCCACCCCCCCCCCCACCGCCAGGTCACTCCGGCCCTCGAGGGTGTGAGTGCGTGTCACCCAGCAGCAGGCCCTGCGTGTGGAGAGAGGGCAGACACAGAAGTGCTGCTCTTGTCCCCTGCTTGGCCAGGGACCCTGTCTCAGGGCCCTTCCTCCAGCTCCTGGTGGGGCGCACAGTTGGGACACGGACATGGGCCAGGCCCTGCACCCAGAGCCTCACGATTCTGTCACTGTGTTACAACCACAGCGCAGGAAGCTGAGGGCCTGGAGACCAGTCCGGGTCAGCCGGGGGGCGGGGGGCTGCACCGGAGTCTCCTCACTAGCCTCGGTGTCACCCCCACTCCACGGCCAATGTGTGTAAGTCCCAAGTGCGTCAGGGCCCAGTCAATGGCCCTTCCCACCACAGCGGCTCAGCACCCTGAGCCAAGCACACGGGCCCGGATGGCCCATCCCGGTGCCTTGAGTCTGAGCTCCTCTGTCCCCCGATGCCCTCCTACCCCAGGACCCTGGGAGCCCTTCGGGCTTGGACAGGCCTCCCTGACCTTGAAGCCCACTGGCCGTGGGTCTCGGGAAAGTAGTTCCCTCCCTGGGCTCCCTGAATGTGGGGTACAGCCAGACAACAGGCCCCTCAGGCAGCTCCCCAGAGGCAATGGGGCGGGAGGTCCGGTCCCGTCCAGCATTGGACCCAACTGTTGTCACCCACCCACCCGCCCACCACAGCCTGGGGACAAGCACAGCCTGGGCCGGCTGGCCACCAACCAGCTGCCCACGCCGTTCTAAGCTCTGCCTCAAGAGTGGCCCGGCCATAGCTCAGGCCACCCCTGTCCTGCCAGGTCCCCGCCTTGCCTCACTCTTGTCCCCGCCAGGTCAGCCTCCAAAGCGCAGGCCCCGGCTCAGCTCCCTCCCGTCTGCTGGGTTGCCTGGCCCACGCTGCCTAGATGCCCTGGGCCTCTGTTCCCTCACCTGCGCGGCAGCTACCTCCCAGGTTTGCCGTGGGGATCAAGTGAATTGACCCGGAAGAGCAGCCTCACACTCAGGGTCGGCTGCTGGTGGGGGCACCAGAGCTGACATCTTACTATCACAGCAAGAACGCAGAGCAAATCGGAAAGTGTCGCTGCTTTGACTAAAAACCCGCCACCCTCCCTGGCATGGCCGCTCAGACCCTTTGGGCCCAGCCCCAGCCACCACTCCTGGGGGCCATCAGGGTAGGACCCCACCCTTGGGTCCTCGCTCTGCTGCAGGTGACAGATTGGAACAATGGAGTCTTGGCTCCATCTAGACTGAGAGCCTCTTGAGGGCAGATCCTGGCTTCATTCTCCCCCAAAGGCAGGCCCAGCCCAGCCGGCCCAGAGCAGATGCCAGAGGAATGCTTGTGGACTTGAACTTGGATCAATTCTCAGTAACTGTTTCTCGCCAGGGCTGACTTCCAAACACCGCCAGACTTGGTCCAGCCGGGCCCACCTCCACCTCAAAGGTAATGGTGGCCGCCAGGAAGGACCCACTCAGAGGGCAGCCCACAGGCCTGGATGCTTAGCTGGGGTCAGATCTGGTCACCCCCCTGCAGGAGCTGAGACCCCGTTAGATCCAGGTGCTCCGTCCACTGTCTACTCCCAGCCTGAGTGGGAGTAGAGGAGGAAACAAGGCCTATTTGCCCAGCGCCGTCTGTGGCTGCGGCTCAGTGGCCACGTTCCAGGCTCACTGCCGGCCTCTGGCCACAGCAGACTTTTAAAACTGGCCAGACAGACTGAGAGGCTGGGCCTTCTTGAGGGCCAAGTCTGTCCAAGGAACAAAGGCTTCTGGGCCAGGCTCCTGACCACAGAAATGGCAGGCAAGACTTCCAGGACAGCTGGGATTTCAAAGTCTCTAGCTCATTGTTGGAACGCTGGCCCTGAGGTTTGGAAATTATCGTTACAGTCCCCTTGGACATCCCCAGCAGAGACGCAGGCTGCCCAGGACAGGCCCTGCCTCCCTGTTGGCCCATAGAGAACCAACCCCTCCTTCCCCCAAGCCTGGGGAAGGGCAGCTACTGGGTCTTAGCCTCTCTTGGCATTGCAGCAAATGCTGGCCCTGGAGGTCCTCGAAAGGTACTGACAGGGTCCTATTCATTTGTCTCAAGAAAAACAAAGCAGGTAAAGACAGAGAAAGTGATTCTGTGTGTGTGTGTTTGTATGTGCATGTGAACATTATTTTGGATACTCCCTCTTCAAGGAAGGTGATTTAAGCAGAGATTGGGATGATGTGAAATGCCGTTATCTTGGGCTGAGACAGCAGCACGTGCAAAGGCCCTGAGGCCCAGCCTGTGTTAGAGCTACGGGAACCACCTGCTCCAGTTTGCCCCAAACGTACAGGATTCCCCGGACACGGGGCTTTCAGCTTTTGTTTGTTTGTTTTTAAAGATATTTCTTTATTTCTTTTTAAGAGAGAGCAGAAGGGAGGGAGAAAAAAAGGGAGAGAAACATCAGTGTGTGGTTGCCTCTCAGATGCCCCCAACTGGGGACCTGGCCTGCAACTCAGGCCTGTGCCCTGTCTGGGAATCAAACCAGTGACCCTTTGGTTCACAGGCCAGTGCCCAATCCACTGAGCCACATCAGCCAGGGCTGGGCTTTCAGTTCTAAAACTAGGAAGAGCTCTGGCCAGTGTGGCTCAGTCGGGTGCAACTTTGTCCCATAAGCCTAAAGGTTGCAGGTTCGATTATCAGTCAGGGCATATGCCTGGGTTGCAGGTTTGGGCCCTCATTGGGGTGCACACAAGAGGCAACCGATCAATGTCTCTCTCCCTCTCTTTCTCCTTCCCTTCCCCTCTCTCTAAAATCAATGAGCATGTCCTCGGGTGAGGATAAAAAAAAATAAATTAAATAAAACAGAAGAAAACCAATGGGCATGTCTTTGGGTGAGGATTAAAATAAAACAACAGCAGGATAAGTTGGTCACCCTATTAGGGGAATCTCAAGGAGGCCTGTGTGGCTGGAGCAGGGTGAGCGGGGAGTGGGGTGCAGGAGAGGAGAAGTCAGGGAGGTGATGGTGTATCGGGACCTGTAAAGGACCCTGCAGCCTCTGGCTTTTATGCTGAGTGTGATGGGAGCCATCAAAGGCTTTTCACAGAGGAGGGATGTGAACTTAGTTGTTAAAGGGCTGTTCTCACAGACGTGATTATGGAACAAGGGGGAGACTACGGGGCACAGGGGACCTCCCAGCCACAGAAAGCCTCCGTCCTACCTCTTTATGAGTCTAACAAACTTGAGTTTCTTGTGCTTTAAAAACACATAATAGCCCTGGCTGGTGTGGCTCAGTGGATTGAGCACTGGCTTGAGAACCAAAAGGGTCGCTTGTTTGATTCCCAGTCCGGGCACGTGCCTGAATTGAGGGCCAGGTCCCCATTTGGGGCCGCGTAAGAGGCAACCACGCATCGATGTTTCTCTCTCCCTCCTTTCCTCTCTCTAAAAATAAATAAGTCAAATCTTTAAAACACACACACAATCATTTTGGATCTAACAAAAGCTACAAAAAGACAATGTGCTAAATGCTTTGAGCATTTGGAGCCTTCAGTAGGGGCCCTGCTCCCTAGGGGGGCGGATTAGGTAAACGAGACTAACCCTCCCACTTGGGACAGCCAAAAAAGCTGAATAAAAAAATGTTTTCATCTTAAGAACATCAAACCAGCCAAAAGGCAGAAGAGGGGGACACAGGGAGGTCCACACAGATGGTTTTGCCCTCCAGGTGTCCGTGTGCTTTGAAGGAAGAGCTGGGAGACCGAGCTCCCCTTCTCCCGGCCCCACGGGTCTAGGGAACAAGCTGGAAGTCCCAGGAGCCTCGGACTTGCCCCTGGAGTGAGGTCTCCCCAGACTGGCGGGGTCTCCAGGCACATGGCAGGAGCACATGAAAATCCTCCATCATTCTAGGCCTCAAATTTTTCTCGCAAATAATTTAAAAACACACTGTCCAACACACAGTCGAAGATAACGAGGCACATAAGACCCCACAACTGAAAACCGACTGGAGGACACGCACAGCAAGCGGACGCGCAGGGACAATTGCACCCGAGTGCAGCCTCCGCGTCATCCAGTCTCTACAGCAGCCCTGAGTGGGAGCCGCTCCTGTTACCCCCCCTTTAGAGATAACACTGAAGCTCAGACAGTCAGCGCTCTGCCCTGACGTCCATGGCCAGGAGGCAGGAGGGCTGGGATGCAGCACAGGCCGGCCGCCTCTGTGGTCTGCGCCCGGCACGCCCTGGGAGCCCTCCCCCCGCAGAAATCCCAGAGGCGTGATGTCAGGGCCTGCAGCTGCCCGTGCGCCTCGGCCAGGAGCCCCAGCGTGTCAGGAATGGGAGCAGACAAAGAAGAGAAACGCCCGGGGACCCTGCCAGGGGCCGCCTGCCCCGCCACCCACTCTCGTCTGCCAGGGACAGGTTCACGGGGCATGACGGCCAGACGCACGGAGCCCACGAAGAGCCAGAATCGGGGCTGATGGGAAGGTGACAGGCTTTCGGGGTGACAACTTGAAAATAGCTAATAAAATGCAAGATGCTGTGACCTTTCCATCCAGCAGCTCCACTTGGGGGGGGTTCAGTCTCTCTCACAAGGACACAAAGGTTTCGGTGGGAGACTGCTCACAGAGGCATCGTTTACCAGCGTGGGGAGCCCTGTGGGTGACGTCACTGCTTCAGAGAACCCCGAAGATGGCTGTTCTAAGAGACATAGCTCTCGGGTATGAACTCTTCACCCCGCAATCACTGGCTTTTAACACATGAACTGTTCAGTTTCTGCTCACAAGCCTTTACCCCTCATTAGTAAGCTCGTAGGGCGAGCGTTCACGGTGCTCGCCAGCCTCCCCCAGCCCCTGGTGTAACGCCTGACCCCAAGGGCTCAACAAATGTTTGTTACGTGACTAGGATGCACTCACGCCTCTCAAACACACCAACTGTTTAAAGACACAGTCAAGCTGAGGCAGCACAGGTGGCCGTTCTCTGCCATCCACGTGACAGGTATGATTTGGGGGGACACCCAGGCCTGAAACAATCCCCCTTCAGTGAGTGAGCTGTGCTGGGCCTTGAATTAACTTCCCGTCTGTCACTGGGGGCTCATGAATGACTGTGATAGACCCGCAAGGGTGGACAGCCACACCCTTTACTGTCTGGTCACCCAGCGGAGAGCCCAGCGTGACAGGTGAGCCACAGGAAGGAAGTCACCAGGGCCGACCCCTTCCTGGGAGGGGATAAACCTGCAGTGAGGGGCCTGTGGGGATGCTGGAGGAATTCTCCATGACTCACTGCCTGCTTTGTAGACCCAGCCACGGGTGGGGTGGAGATAAAGATGAGAAGGGGGTGCTTATTTGAGCCAACGTGCCCCAGGCCATTGCTCTGTGGGCAGGGATGAGGTATTTTGAGCCAGGACTTTGGTTCTGGAATGCAGGAAGGCTCTTGGATTCCATGAACTCTATTCCTGATTCCACATTCCCAAAATGTGTCATGGTGGTGTGGCAAAGTGAACTTAAATATTGACGGTTTAGAAGAAACCTCATGCCCGTCCGCCCCCCACCCCCCGCTTTCTTTTATCCTCACCCAAGGATATGTTTATTGATTTTAGAAAAAAGGGAAGGGAGGGAGGGAAACATTGATGTGAGAAACATCAATGATCAGTGGCCTCGTGTATGTGCCCTGATCAGGGACCAATCCACAATCTAGACATGTGCCTTGACAGGGAATCGAACCTGCAACCTTTTGGTTTACAGGACAACACTCCAATGAACTGAGCCATAGCGGCCAGGGCTCCTGGCCCTTTCTAAAGTAGCTACAAAGGCCAAGTTGAGAACCCCTTCCAGGCCGTCCTAGCAATGGGGACATGACTATAATGCACAGAACATGACAGCTGGAAGGGTCTTGGGCACTTTCTCATCATGCCCCCTGCGTCTGCCCACAGAGCAATTCATAAGCATGGATCTTGCTCCTCCTTCTTTCCGGAGCAGATGGCTGAAACGGAAAGCCTCCCAGCTCTGTCTGCTCAGAAGACAGGACCATTCTCTGCTCCCGTGAGTCGGAGCTGAGGGCTGACCTTGCCGGGTTGCCCCGCTTTCATTAACTCACAGATCAGTGAGGTCAAAGCGAGCTCAGCCGGCTGGAGGGGATCTTAAAGCATCTAGACCGATTCAGCAAGCATGGGCCCTCCGTGGCCAAGACCCCCTCAGTCTCCTCTCCTGGCTCAGTTGTCAACCCTCCCTTCTGGACAAAAGAGGAAGCAAACATACTCACTGGTCCCCAGACGAAGGCTTAGCCGGCTGTGAGGTGGAGGCCCGTACTTCGTCAGGACTGAATTCATGCTTGACCTCTGGGACGGTGGCACCTCGCCGGGCCCCCGAGCCCTGCCCAGGCCTGCAGGTCTGTGTCCCTCTTCGCCCCGTTGCGGTCCCACGCTGGAGGGCTTCTTCCAGACTCAGCCTTGACCTTAAGTTCTCCGGCTGAATCCCTCTGCACAGAAAACCACGGAGCTCCCAGCCCAGCCAGTTCGCTTCCCTCCGACACAGGCCCCCCGGGCACCGTGTATTTTAACGTGCGGACTTCGTGGCCGCAGTTTGCACTGTGTTTCCCTGCCGGTGGTTTTCTCCCCTTGGATTTTCCATTCCCAAGTCCCCATTCGCTCCCTGGAACAGACTTCTCACGCCGCTGGCCGCCTCGGCGTTCCTTCCTTTCCCGGAAAGGAACGCCAGAGACGCTGGTCTCTGCAGCGGCGGCTCCCCAGGTAGCTGCCTTGGCGAGGAGCAAGGCCTGAACGTTCGGGGGCTTCTCCTTGCCTGGCAGACAGTTCCAGCCCAGAGATCACGCCAGTTCCAAAGCATTAGAAACACCCCTGCCAGTCTGCTGAGCAGCACCGCAGCATCAGGGCCAGTCGCCATGGCAACCCTGGGATTCCCAGCCCAGCACATGGCCTGCCCCTCAGCTGTTTGCTTACTCAGCTCCCAGCACTTCCCCATGGGACCTGCTGCCCCGGGACCCCAAGTGTGGCTCCTCTCAGACTGCTACCCCCCACCCCCACCCTCTGCCCCACTCTTTTCCTGGCAAACCTTGGAAATCTTGAGCTTAGCAAAGCCTTTCTGCAGAGGCCCCGAAAATCACGTGGCTTTCCCTGCTCACAGCACAGATGGCCCCCGTATTTATTTTAGCCACTGTTCAGGCTCAGCTCCTCTGCCAAGCCTCACTTCCAAGGCCAGGTCCAACCCTGGGAGTGGGGACTGGGGCTGAGCTCCCGAAATGCGTTACAGGAATAGACTTTGGGCCTTCTTTTCTTCTCTTAATTTGAACTTTTCTGGGAGCAAAAAAAGTTTTTCCTTCAATACACTCTCAAAGACAGACCAGAAATGATATAGCATCCTTCCTCTCTCAACTTACATTCTTGGGCCCAAAGAGAAAAACTCAACTGCCCCCGCCGCATTCAACACTGGAGTGGGAAGAGGTAGAGGCCTCTGCGGGGGCTTCCTGGGGCCCCGCCACGTGCCCAGAGTTCCCTCACCCCACCAGTGTTTCCCTTCACCCAGTGTTCCTGCCAGCCATGCTCCTGACAACTGCAATCATCTCCTGGAACAAAATGGTCTACATGTGTAATGAAATCACACCAGTTCCTGGTCTCAAAAATATTTAATGATACAGAATAATGCCGAGTGAAAAGAGCTGGATGGAAACCACACATCTAGCAGGACACTGATTGTAAAACACACACACAATTTAGAAAAATACCAGATGAGACAGCATCAGCGCATTAAGGGATTATCCGCGCGGTGGTGGCTTAAGGATCATCTCCTTCTACATGTATGAACTGATCGTGCAAGTCCAAAGCACTACATGGAGGTTTAGGACGAACTCCTGGGATGGGTCATCAGCGGGGACCACAGAACCCACTTCCGTGGAGCTCTGGAGCCCGACCCTTGGCCGGAAGCCAGGTTTTAGGTGAACCTGCCCAGAGGTGGGACAGGTAAGATGGTTTCTGCTTCATCCCAGCAGGACCGTGAACAATACGATCCTGGTCCCTGCCTCCCAGGAGTCTGCAATCTGACCTGAGACGGCCCATGCTGAGTCACGCTCGCCGCTTACAGCCAGACCTCAGGCAGGGCGCAGGCAGAGGCCCCAGGGAAGGGCTTTCGCCCCACCTTAAAGGCGAAGCAGGCTGGGCAGCGGCTCTCTCACAAGCACCCTGCTAGCCAGCCGCCCAGCCAGGGTCTAACCTCAGGACTCCAAAGCCTGTGGTCTAACTCAATACCCGGCCACATCTGAATCTTTTTTAAAAAAAGTAAAGGAACCTACTGCCCATGTCGCTTGGTCCCACACTGCCAGGCAGACAGCCGAGTGTCTGGCAGGGCAAGTAAGCACCCATCAAGAAACCCCAGTGGGGCAGGCGGGGGCCCTCTGCTCAGCCTGCGGCCTTGCCACCCACGCTGTCCCCTCCCACCAGCCGCTTCCAGATTCTGATTTCCTGAAAATCATAATCCAAAGCACCTGGAAGGCCGGCTCACTGCCCCCCCATCCCATCTCTAATCTTCAGTTTCCAAGGCACACGGATACCCACACCCAGAACCTAACGGGATACGTGGGAACCACTGAACTGTCTTTGTTTATAAAATGGAATGAACCCTGGAATTTGAGAATCTCATCATTTATTTTCACATCTACCTTTCCTGTAAAAGGATCTCTTGAAAAGAAATGACTTGAAAGAATCACAGAATTGGCAGCTAAGGATTTTCACATTCTAAGCCACAGGTCTTTAATTTCCTCAAAATAAGCACCTACTACTTTGGAAATCACACACTCGAATGACTTGGGGGTACGTCCCCTGCAGACTCATTCCCACCTGTCCTGATCCACATGGACTGAGAAAGGCCAAGCCCAGACCATCGACACGGGGTACAGGTGGGCAGCCAAGGTACCCGGCGCCGTTGCCGGTATGACCGGCAGCCCCGGAGGTGGCCACGCAGCCGTCTCCAGGACGTCCGATTCCCGAGAAAGGCTAATCCAGGCTCTGTGGCCCCTCCAGAGGGTCTGGCCCGCGGACGGTGGCTGACGGCTCCCTCTAGTGGCCACCTCTGCTTGCTTTACAGACGGGCCGGAGGCTGCCTGGGTTTGATGAAAAGGCCAAGGACAGGGCAGCGCTTCTGTTCTGGGACCTGTTCTGGAACCTGCTGCAGACATGGCTGTTACTATGAAGGTACAAGGAACCGGGGAGGGAGGCAAAAGGCTGGCGGTGGCGGATCGTCCCAACATCCTCTGCAAGGCCCAGGTAGAGAACACGTACAAGGTCGAATTAAATACAAATAAGAGGCAACCAAGAAGTCAGACCTTGAATGGTCTCTAGAACATTAAAGTCCGGCCTGGCGTGACCAGGGTCCCCACGAGAATGTGCAGGTCTGTGGGCTATCAGATGCAGAGCACTTACAGAGATGATTTGCGTGCCTCTAGGTGCTAAACCCGCACACGCTGACAACCTCCCGGAACACGGCCTGCGGGGGCTGAAGTTCGGAGGGCCAGCGGGAAACACACCTCGGGGAGCACCCGTCTCGCCACCCTCCCCGCAGAGCTGGGAGGACCCAGGCTGCCCATCCTTGCACACCACCACCACTCCGACCTTGCAGGCCCCGAACCGGGAGCCCAGGAGAAGAGGAAGAATGGACTGCCGCCCGGGGGAGCGGCTGCATCCCTGACCTCCTGCACCCCAGGGGTAAGCGCTCAGCGGCGCGGAGCTGTGCGCGGGCATCAGCGCAGGCCCGGCCGCCACGGGCAGGGGTGGCTGTTCGGGGAGCTGCCTTGCCAGGCCTCTCGCAAACAGCCCCGGGCCCCGTCCCGCCCAGGCTGTCTTCAGTCTCAGGCGAGAAGTCAGTGAGGACAAGCCTAGTTTTAGAGGCCCGAGGAGAGGTTTCCCGGGTTTGAGAGCCATTTTCTCAGCATAAGACCATCAGATTAAGAGAGAAAATGAAGGGTTCTTGAGTCCAAGCTTTCATCTGTGACCCCTCGATTAAAGACGGGACACCATCTTCCACACCTGACCTAGAGGGGTGGCAGAGGAGGTGGAGAGTGTCACATGGTCAGGGGATGAGTGGCCCCGGGGGCTGCGGCCCCCCACCCCTGCCAGCCATCACGGGGTGAGGACTGAGGTGTGTCCCCATATCCAGTCACGCTTCGATCCCGCTGGCCAGCCTGCCTTCCTTCCTCCTGGGTACATTTCCGTGGCCCCAGTCTCCCAATTTTTATCCAGATTCCAACAACCAGGTCCTTGAAGAACTTTCTGAGGCGCCGACTGTATTCTTTGTTTTAATGGTGTACACATTTTTCCCTGCTGCGTTATCCCCTTAGGAAAGAAACGTCACGTATGAGGAACCACACAGCAGACCAGGGCAGAACTGTGTCACGTCGCTTTGAGAAGGGACTTGAATGACTATGACCTTCCGCAAGCCACGCAGGGGACGGCGCCGCAGGGCGCTGCGCGCGGCCGCAGAACCCCCAGTTGGCCGGCGTCGGGCTGGGGACAGCCAAGCTTTCTCCCCTCAGTCACAGCACCAGTTTGGTTTCCAGGAGAATCTGGCTCTCGGGGGCTGCCTCTCTCTAGACGTTGCCTCGGTCTCTCTTGCTCCGATGTCCCCGGATGCTCCCGGGAGTCTAAGATTATAATCTGTCGTGATGTAAGGGATTGTCCCCTCGAGCCCACGCTGCAATGGAAACACAGAGACTAGTGGGAACGCTCCCACTGTGCCCAACCCTTCTCCCCCAGAGGACGTGCTAAGTGCATCGGAGTGAGGGGCTCCCCCTCTGGAGCCCCGCGCCCCTCCCGCAGGCCCGGGAGCCTGGCTCAGGCACAGAGGTGACTGCCCCTTTCTGTCCAGTTCAACCCCACAAACGCTCCAAACAGCACAAGCAGGGCAGTGTGGTCTCTCTCTCTCAAAAAAGGTGAGGCGGGGAGGACCAGCCAGGCCACTCCCAGGCCCCGCAGTCCGGCTCTGGGGCCACCCCGAAGCCCATGGCCCACGTGACCCTCCCGTGACCTCCCCGTGGGTCACGGGGAAGGGGTGGTCCCGGGAAGGCCACCTCTGTTCTCCTCTCCCACAACCTACTCCCGGGATCACGGCTCCCCCATGGGGCTCCGACCACAAGCGACAGAGGCTCAGGGCCTTGCCTCCTGCAACCTCTGTAATAGTGTCAGTGTCCCCAACGAGGCCCTGTCCCGTGACTCCTGCCCGACCTCAGGCCCGCACTCGCCGCTACACACGCAGCCAGCCTCCTCCAGGGCCGTCCCCGGGAGCCGTGCCCACCTGGCTCTTGAGGACACACTGCGGAACGGAAATGGCCCCGACCAGCAGGCAGTTCACGTTTCTGAGCGTCTCTGGGGGCACAGGCGTGAGGATGTGGTAGAGCTTCCTCTCCAGGTCGATCCCTCTGCAAATCCCTGGAAGACGCATGGAGCACGCAAAACTCACCCTTTCTGCAGGACAGCGAGCCTCCCCACCACTCCGAGTCAGAGAATGGCTTTTAAAATAAGTTTCAATTTCAACTGGGTTTTGCTTTGAAAATACAAAGCAGTGAGAGACGGAGCATGTGGATACTTGGTACGCTTCTCCTTGCTCAGCCGCGAGGCACCAAACTGGTCCTCGTGCCAAAGTCCTGGGCTGTGCCCCTACGGCACGCACGCACAGGGGAGGCCGTCCAATGGGAGACAGAGATGGCTCAGGCTCTCCCATCACCAAGTCCTTTATGGTCTGTGCGGAGTGACGCAATTTCTGTGGAAACGCTCTTGCAGAGTCTAGTACCGTATAAATCAGATTTGTGTAATTATTTAAGGACTTGGCTAATTTTGGGTCACCCATCCAGAGACATTCACTGATGTCTATTGACCACATGAGCCAAGGACGGTCACCTGAGCGGGGCCTGGTGCTGCGAGGCCCAGGCCAGACGCGGCCCTGGGCGACGGAGACGCCAGGATGTCAGGATGTGACACCATCGACTGGGCTCAGATCGCTCCTGAGTGTGGCGTCTAGTCAGGAAGTGTTTCCGGTGTCCAGTGCAGAAATAGTGACGCCCACACTGGCACGGTGAGGACAGGAGAGGGAGGGCTCTCACGCACTTTTGAAAGAGAAGCTACCCGACCTGCTAGTGGGTCGGATGTGGGGAACGAACGCAAGGGGTTACCACGGAGGCCCGGGGGTCTGGCCCAAACCCTGGCGTGGGTCTCTGAAGGACCGGGTGGGATGGGGCGGGAGCAGAAGGTCCGGGGAGAACACCAGGTGTGCGGACCCATCAGGACCTCCGTTTCGGACCCAAGTCCTAGATGCCGGTGAGCTGCCCAAGCCGAGCAGCCAGGAGGGGCACCCGGGCCTGGGCTCGGATGCACGGCCGGGCGGCGACAACCCTACAGGAAGTCGGCATGAAGCTGGACTCGGGGCCCCAGCCGTGCAGGGGACAGCCCGGAGGACGCACGCAGGGGGAGGAGGCTGGCGCCAGGCCCTCAGGAACCCAGGTTCAGAGGTGCCGGCGGGAGCAGCAGAGAAAGAGCCGCTTCCACCCTGCCCTCCAGCCCGAGGCCCCCCGTCTGTGGAGACAGAGAAGCTCTTGGACCCCTCCGGCCAACACAGCCTTGAGGGCAGGACCAGGAACCCCCCACCATGACGGGAGTCAAGGGCAGAGGTCGGCAGGCGCGTGTAACTCTCACTCACCAAACCCGACACAGTCGCAGACCGGCGTCTGGGCCAGCAGGATGGGCCCATCTGCATACCCGCACACGTCATCCAGGATCTGGCAGAGCGCGACCCAGCTGCCATTCACCGCGTACAGCACGTGCGTGGGCGCCACATCCGAGTGTGTGACCCGGAGGGCCACCATGTTGAAAGGGACCTGGAAATCAAATGTGCATGTCCCTCTATTAACTCTTTACTTTGTAATTGAAATTTTAGGGGTGACACTAGTTAATAAAATCATACCGGTTTTGCCCTGGCTGGCGTGGCTCAGTGGATCGAGCGCCAGCCTGTGAACCAAAGGGTCGCCGGTTTAATTCCCAGTCAGGGCACGTGCCTGGGTTGCGGGCCAGGTCCCCAGCTGGGGGCCCGTGAGAGGCAACTGCACACTGATGTTTCTCTCCCTCTCTTTCTCCCTCCCTTCCCCTCTCTAAAAATAAACAAAATCTTTTAAAAGATCACACAGGTTTCAAGTGTACACCTCTATGATACATAACCTGCACTGTGTCCTCCACCCAAGGTCAAACCTTCGGTCCCAGAGAAATGACCCCCTTTGCCCTTTATTATCCCCACCTCTGAGCCCTAATTGAGAAACTACTTTTCATGTGTGTCAGCTGACTAGCCAGCTAGCTAAGGTCTGTCTGCCAACCTGCCTCCCCAAAAGTATCTACACAGAATGGAAATAGCGACCAGCATGTGCTTAGTTTTACTGCTGAGGTCTCCGACGTAAGAAAGTCAAAGCCCACTCGTGAAAAAAGCCAGCGCTTGTTCCCTGATGTGACATGTCGGATGAAGAGAAGTGGGTCCCACTCCTGGGGCATGAGATAAATAATGACCTTCAACAGGTGACTTTCCAGGTAATTTCAAATTCTTAAAGGAGGAAAGTATTTCGTTACACGTATTATTTAGATTTCAAAAACAAATCGGAAATAACAAAAGGCAGATTAAATTACTGGCAGATGAGTTCCAAACCTAGTTACACAGCATCTCTAAGTGAGTAGAACACCGCCGACCAAGCTGCCCCGGCCGCTGTGGCGGAGACCAGCTGAAACCTGGAGCCAGTGCCCCCCACCCCCAGGTTTGGGAGGCATGTGCCGCCGCCCGGGGCCGCTGCTGACCGTGCCCAGTTCTCTAGGCCAGGAACAGGGAACACGCAAGCATCGCCCTCTCAGGTCCCATGAAGTCACCGCGTCACTCCTCGCAAGAGCTGAGCAGAGCGCCTGGCCCCCAGCGAGGGCTCAATACCGGCCGGGCCGTCCTGCACTGGGGGACGCCCTGGGCTCCAGTCCCAGCCCAAGTGTTCGTTGTGCCCCTTTGGGCCAGATGACTCAACACTCCTGGCCCTGGTCCTGTCACCTGGAAAATGGGGACTATACCAGGGCCGTGGTGAGTGAAGGAGTAAACACAGGCTTCAGCAGAGCACAGCACGGAGCACGCACCTCAGAAATGCGGCCTGTTGCTATTTTATTCCCTGATATTCGGAATCCTAACGTGAAGGTGGGCTCTTCTCCAAACACTTCTTAAGAGCTTGGACCCCAAGATGCAAACTCTCTTGTGCTGGAATCTACTTTTGACGACCACAACACAAAAGGCTCCATGAATGCTCCCTGGGGGCCAGTGCCGCTGTGAACACCTGCCGAATCCGTACACCATGCGGCCAGGTCGGCACGGCCTCCATCCCACAGATGACAGACCGAGTCACACACAGCCGGGACGCGGAAGTGCTGGAGCCAGGACTGCCTGGGTTTATCCCAGGGCCGCCTCCGGGCTTAGGCGGAACATTCCTAGCCAGCATGGAACCAGAGCTGTGCCCACACGGCCCAGCCGTTAGGAGCATGGGCCCTGGAGCCAGACTGCCCGGGTCTGGTGCCAGCACTGCCACTTCTGATCTGCCAAACGGGGACAGTCACCGAGCCCACACCGTGGGCTGGTTCTGAGGGTTAAATGAGAGAAGGGTTACAAAGTGCTTAGCGGAGCGCCAGGCGCACAGGAAGCCACGGAAGTGTTTGCTAAAGAAACAAAGAAAGCCGACCCCGCCCAAGTTCGGGGTGTACCTGATAGGGTGTCAGCCCGTGGAGGGGAGGCAGCGACTCCGGCCCCGAGCCCTGCAGCTGGCCGAGGTACCCCAACACCGCCAGGTCACGGAGGATTCGGTTATGCACCTCTCTGAGAAGGAAACCAGAAGGGGTAAGTAGAGGTTTCAGCTCCCAGGCCCCCCCCACTCAGAAGCAGCGTACACCTGTCATTACAAAGAGGACGGCCACACCTTCGTATCTGCACGCCCTGCCTTTCTGGACACCCGGCGGCCACACAGGAAGGGCAACGACCTCCCAGTTGAAGGTCCCGGCAACCACCGGGTAGACGACGACCCGCCCTCGCCGAGAGACAGCGGTGCTAGTGTGCATTTTAGGGACGGACCGCTTTCAAAGACCCGAGCACAGAGGCCCGGGTGGACGGAAGGCCGCGGTGGCTTATGTACCTATTCCTTGGCGTTTTCCTAAACACAAAGTCCGACCGGACGCACATCAGCTTATGTCCAGTAAATACAACCGGACTCTCCTTCTCTTCGTCCCCGAATTCCAGAGTCTCCGCAAACTCTGCTATGTAGAAGCCTCTGCTCCTGCCTTTGGTCCTGCTCTTTGTGTACAAGCCGTCCAAGCTGTCCACGTACTCGGGGGTGAGGCTGGGCATGGACTTACTCCGGACGGAGCTGAACTGCACGACATGGCTGGGGGCCAGCAGCCTGACCAGGTCCACGAGGAGCAGAAGCCCTTCATCTGCGAGGCAGGACACAGCGTCAGCAGTCAGCGCGCCCAAAACGGGGACACTTACTCTGAGACAGAACTGATCAACCCGAAGAATCGCCCCAAAACCGGGCTCTGGCCGCGACACCTCAAAGCCAGATCCTTGCTCCCACCGCCTGTCCCCTCCTGCCAGACGCGCCCCCGTGGGCTTACCTGTCACCCAGCCCATGGTGTTGATGATAAGAGGAGACTCTCTTTTGTAGGAGCTGAACACATACTTGATGATCTCAATGTAATTATCATAGTTGTTTTTACACACGGATTTCCCAAAGTAAACCATTTTCTGTGGTGTCCTCTGGTGAGTGAAAGGTGGTCCTAAGAAGACAGATGAGAATAACGACTCCATGACAACTCAACAGGTGGGGAGTTCGCCACCATCCCTGACAGTCTGAGGCGACCGGAGACCCCCCACTGCCAGGAACCGATGGGCCCCCACTGGCAGAACTCTAAGCTTTCAACTTAATATAAAAACCTGCTCACTATTACCTAACCGGCTCACACCAACTACGTCCTACTAAGGTCACTCGTTCAACACTCACTCACTGAGCACCCACGACCCGCTGGACACATCTGTGGACAAAACCAACGCCTCCGTTCTTTTAGGGCGGACGTCCTAATGAAGGGTGATTAGGAACAGCTGCGATCGCTTGCTGGAATACAGTGCTATGCTCCAAGTATGTGACACACAGTCTTTAAAACCCTATGAGGTCGGTGTTATTAGTTACTGTCCGCATTTTTACAGACGAGGAAACTGAGAGGCTGACTTGGCCAAGGTCACACAGCTGGGAGATCGGCCAGGCTTGGCTCAGGTAGCTCAGTCACCTCTGCAGGTCACAGTCCCCGAACAGACCACCAGCCTGCTCAGCCCGAGTCACTGTCCACCCCCTCTGGCTGGAGCCAGGCCACAGCACTCAGCAGGCAGGTGACCAGGTCTACGTGACAACACAGCTGGCAGGACCAGGGCCTTGGTCAGTGTGGTTGGTACAAGGCCGCCTGAGCCAGAGCTAGTGAGGCTGCCCTCAGGTGGTGGCCCGCAGCCGAGAGAGTGGCCTGCGGAATCACGGGGCTGAGCAACCATGTAAACAGTTTGAGAATAGCCGTAGCCGGGGTTCTTATCATCAGAGAAGAAACTAGTCAATATGCGAGACAGCAGACTAGAGAGCCCCGGGGGTCAGAGTGGACCCGGGACGGCAGTGCATGTGCACGACTCTTAATACACAGGAGAGACACAGATGTGTGTGTGTGCACATGCACACACGCAAACACACGTGGCCTGCGCAGGTTTAAGCGTGCGTATACTTCCCGGCTCTGTCTACCAAGGGGGACCAGTCCCCCAAGGGGAGCGAGAAGCAGCGGTGCCCAGAAGGAAGGAGCCCCCCTGGCCACAGCTGGAGTGGGATTCCCTGACAAACACTGCCCCCCCGAGCGATCAAAGCGAGCATCCCCAGGAAGAGGACAAACTGACCGCGTGTGGATACGATGCCCTGAGAACACAGCCTCACCTCTGAACCTGATCATGAGACATTCTACAGATGGGCCCTTCCAAACTGTGAAGGTCACGGGAGATAAGGGCCGCTGTGGGAACTGTTTCAGGCTGAAGACGACGGAGACTCATGACGACACACTGGGCCGCTCAGATGCCTGGGACAACAGACACAAGCCTGCGGCAGTACTACTCCTGGACGCATGCTGGTGGCTGTGTTATTGTTATGTGGCACAGTGTCCCTGATTTCAGAAATACCTATTGAAATATTAAGGGCTTAAAAAAAGGGAAAAGCATTCAGGGACTGGAGAAAACGTGAAAAGCAGGAGGGCAATGAGACCAGCCAGAGCGCTAAGCCGAAACAAGTATTTCTGACCAAGCTGTTCACACAATGCAAACGTTTTAAGAATTCTTATTGACAGAAAGTCTATTAAATCCCTAACATATCTAGCAACCTAATATGATACCATCTGCTTCTTTTAAAAGTCCACTAGACAAAAATCACACACTTATCTCAACAGGCACAGAAAAAGCATTTGACAAAATGCAGCATCCTTTCACAATAAAACCGTTCCACAAATGAGGGGTAGAAGGCTTCTTCAACCTGACAAAAACTACGAAAACCCACAGCTAACATCATACTTAATGGTTAAAGACGGGATGGTTTCCCTCTAAGTTCATGGACAAGAAAAGGATGTTTCCTTCTGTTCAACACTGTACTAGAGATCCTAGTCAGAGTTCTTAGACAAGAAAAAAAATAAAAAGCATCCAAATTAAAAAGGAAAAGATAACACTATCTCTATTTGTAGGTGACATGATCTTATGTATAGAAAATCCCAAAGAATTTGCTGGAAAGCTACTAGAACTAATAAAGGAATTCGGCAAAGTTGCAGGAAATAACATAAACACACAAGAAAATCAGTTATGTTTCTATACACCAGCAATGAACAACCTGAAAAGGAAATTAGGAAAGGGATTCCATTTATAATAACAGCTGAAATCATTAAATCCTTAGGAATAAATGTAACCAAGGAGATGAAAAACTTAGACCACAAACTATTGCTTAAAGAAATTAAAGAGGACCTAAAAAACTGGAAAGAACCCTGTGTTCATGGACAGAAGACTCAATAGGTCAGTATCACCCAAAGCAGTCGACAGGTTTAACACAATCCCTATCAAACTCTAACGGCCTTTTTTACAGAAATGGAGACGCCAATCCTCAAATCAATATGAAACTGCAAGGGGTCCCAAAAGGCCAAAACAATCTTTTTATTTCTTAATTAAATTTATTGATTGATTGACTGATTTTAGAGAGGGGGAAGAAAGAGGGAGAGGGAGAGGGAGTGGGGAGCGGGAGTGAAATATCGATTCGGTTGTTTCACCCATTCGTACATTAGTTGATTCTTGTACGTGCCCTGACTGGGGATCGAACCTGCAACCTTAGCATATTGGGACACTATCGTCGTCGGCAGCCGTCCGTCTCGAGAGACGATGGTGTAGCTTCTTAAGAGTCTATCTGCACCGCCGAGAATGGCTGTGCAGTCCGACTCGGGAGTGACACGGTATCTGTCTCCTCCCGTGTTGAATCGACATCTTGCGATGACGCTGGAGTGTCCTCTCCAGTGAAGCTGAAGCTACAGAGCCTGGGCAGGGTGATATGGAGGGTCTGCCGTTGCCCATGCAGCAGACCCCCCCTTTCTTCGCAGCTTAAGGGTCCAAGGGAAAGACGGAGTCAATACAGCTTGGCTTCAGGTGCGCCGCAGGAGTTGCCGGTGTTGACTACAACGTCAAACCGCCTTAGGGACTCCGGCTCCGGATTTTCTGTCGGGGTTTACTCCCTTAGCCTTTCCCCTGAAGAGGTATGCCGCAAGGCAGCGGAGGTTTTTTGGAGTCAGAGTTTTCCTTCTCTGATGTGCCCTGACTGGAAGATCGAACCAGCGACACTTAGCTCGCAGGCCGACGCTCGATCCACTGAGCCAAACCAGCCAGGGGAATGGGACACTATATGCCATGCTAACAAACTGAGTTACCCAGCCAGGGCCAAAAATAACCTTGAAAAAGAATAGAGTTGGAGGGGCCACACTGCCCAGCTTGGAACTTGCTACAAAGCTATAGCAATTAAGAGCGTACGGTGCTGGCATAGGGACAGAGATAAAGGCCAACGGAAAAGAGCGGAGCCCAGGGGAAACCTCACACAGCTGCTCAAATGATTTGCAACAAAGTTGTCAAGACCATTCAATGAGGAAAGGAGAGTTTTCAGCAAACGGCGATTGGAAAACTGGACACTCACAGGTAAAAGAATGAAGTTGGATCCTTTCCTTATACCATACAGAAAAATTTACTCGAAAATGGATCAGATCAGAGACAACAGACCCAAACTGCAAGCCATGCAGCCAAAGTACGCGCAGAGGAGAGGACTCTGACCTCCGGCGGCACCCAGACACGAAATCTCCCCCAGGCCCTCCACGGAGCCAAGGAACGGACCCCAGACGGGGAACTTGACAGCGGAACCCTCTCAGGAGCGAAGGGTCCCCTGTCCAGGCAGATCTGGTGCTGAGCCCCTCACCATAGATGGTCAAGTTCCTCTAATTAAATTATTAATAAAACAGCCCCCCCACTTCTTCCACGTACTTGTTCCTGGACCCGGCCTGGAATCCTGGCTCAGGGAGACTGATTTAAGCTTCTTCTCTGGACTCCCTGTGGCTGCCTGACAAACCTTTCTCTCTGCTGGGGGCGGTAGGGAGTGGGGACTGGGGATCAAAGACCTAAATGTTCGAGCTAAAACTTACAAAACCCTTAGAAGAAAATATCACGGAAAACCTTTGTGACACTGGATTTGGCAACAACTTCAAAAATATGTCACCAATAACATAAGCAATAAAAGAAAAAATAGGTAAACAGACTTAATAAAAATTAATAGTGTTTGTGCATCAAAAGGTATCAAGAGAACAAAAAGATACTCTACAGAATGGGAGAAAGTATTTGCAAACTGTGTCTGATAAGGGATTACTATCCAGAATACATAAAAAACACTTAAAATTCAATAAAACCCACTCAAAAATGCGTAAATGACCTGAATAGACATTTCTCCAAAGCAGACCTACAAACGGCCAAGGAGCACAGGGAAAGATGCTCACCGCCACCAGCCATCAGAAAAATGCAGCCCCAAACCACAATGCGATGGTGCCTCACACCTAACCAGGCGGCTACAATCGAAATAACGAGAGCTGCTACAGATCAGGACCCGTGGGCACTGCTGCTGGAAACGTCAAATGTTTGGTTATCGTGAAAAGCCGCTGGCAGTTTCTCAGAAGGTTACACATGGAACCGCTAACAGCCGAGCAAATGCACTCCTGAGGAACCGAGAGCAGGGACCCGAGCAGACTCCTGTACACCCATGTTCAGAGCAACATGACTCGAAACAGCCACAGAGCAGAAAGAAGCCAGGGGCCCATCAGCAGCTGAACGGATAAACAAAACGTGATATGTACATGCAATGGAATCACATTCAGCCATCAAGCTTTGATAACATGCTACATTATGCTTAGGACAACTGTTATGTGATTCTTTCATATGAGGCACCTAGTTTCACAGGGACAGAGAGTAGAACAGAGGTTCCCGGGGGATGGAGGGAGAGCAGGAGAGGGAGTTACTGTTTACTGACACGGTGACCCCCCTTATCTGTGGCTTCAGTTACCTGCGGTCAACCATGGTCTGCAAATATTTAATGAAAAATTCCAGAAATAAACAATCCACGAGTTCGAACTGCACACTGCTCTGAGTAGCAGGATGAAATCTCTCTCCATCCTAGGAATCATGCCCCGTGCCCAGCTATCTACGCCATGTAGGATACCTGCCCATCAGTCACTGAGTTATCAAGTCCACTGTCACAGTATCGCAGTGCTGTGTCCGACCAACCCTTATGTTCCTTAATAATGACCTTAAAGAACAAGAGTAATGATGCTGGCAATCTGGGTATATCAAAGAGAAGCTGTAGACTTTATCACATGTATGTTATGTACAGGAAAAAACAGAGCGCCTGCCCTGGCCGGTGGGGCTCAGTGGATTGAGCACGGCCTGCGAATCAAAAGGTCGCTGGTTTGATTCCTGGTCCGGGCATGTGCCTGGGTTGTGGGCCAGGTCCCCCCCGGTTGGGGACGCACAAGAGGCAACCAATCGGTGTATCTCTAGCACATCCATGTTTCCCTCCCTCTGTTTCTACCTCCCTTCTGCTCTCTCTAAAAAGTAAATAAAGTTGAGGGGCTTCAGTGGGTGTAGGGACCGGCCACCTCCACCACTGAGCTGGCTGAGGGCCTAGGAAGAGGCACCGGCACAGGGCCACTGTTCGTCCACGTGCGTGGGAATGTAAGTAGCAGCGGGCGCCTATGCCCGTCCCAAGACAGGCGCGGGAATGGAGGTAGCGGCAGGGCCCCGGACCCGGGTCGCTCAAATAAAGGCCAGAAATGAAGATAAATAAATAAATAAAGTTAACCCCCTCAAAAAAGAAGTGTCTCTAGGTTCCGGTACTATCCTCTGTTTCAGGCACCCACTGGGGGATGGAATGTATCCCTTGCAGAGAGTACTGTATATACAGCATTCCGGTTTGGGAAGATGAGAAAGTTTTGGATATACTTCAGTACATAATGGTTATATAGTGTTGTGAATATATTTAATGCCACTAAATTGTAAACTGTACACATATGAATGTTTAAAATGTTATCACTGTTGAGTATATTTTCCCATTAAAAAAAAAACAAAAAAGAAAAAAAGCAATGTGGGATTCTGCTTTGGATTTTGAACTGGAAAAAGGACATTAGTAGGTTAACTGGTTAATTTTGAATAAAATCTCTAGCTTAGTTCATAGTATTGTACTGATGTTAAATTCCCGGTTTAGGTCAGTGTAGGGCTAAATGAGATGTTACAATGAAAGGAAAGGGTGTTTCTAATTTACATATAACAAAATGACAAAATGGATAGTAGTTTCAGTGACTAAAATGGAATCCTAGAAAGTGACATAGTTTGTTTTTCAATTTTTGGAGGCTAGAGAAACAGTTAAGGGAAGACCATGAGTTTGGTAGGGGGATGGTCACATTTATTTTTTAGACTTTTATATGTTTGAGTTTTTTGTTATGCGTCATTACCCTTGCATTTTAAAACTGAGACATTTAAGAAATATATAATACATACCTAGAACCGGTTCTGTAACATTAAGTAAAGAAATACAACCCGGAGGAGTAAATTCTGTCTGTCCCAAATCACATTCCAAATAGTCAACGCAGGGAATACTAAAAACGTAAAAGAAAAATCTCAACTAGCTTTACTATGTCAAAAGTATGCACCAGACCTTCAAGACTGCACGTGACATAGTCACAACCCACCCTAGGCTGGCTTTTCGGTGGAAAAGCATAAAGAGAACGTGACGGGGTCACAGCGTCCACTCATAAATGGTACGGCTTCGTCGTTCCTAAAACTTGACCTTAAAAGGCAGCAGAATTTACCCCCACTCTGAATCCCACGGACGTGGACAAATACATATTCTGAGACGGAGTGTTTCCTCCCACAAGCTAACAGGCCCGAGACAGCACAGCCTCCCTCTGGGGCACAGTAAAACAGGCGATGCTGAGCGGCCTGGTCCAGAGTTGCAAACAATCTCTACTTGGAAGTCAGTTTCTTAAAGCAAAACGACTTCATGCCCCAAATCTAGCAATGTGGCAAAACAAGAAAACCGCTCTTACCTATTTAACAACTGGTTGATCAGGTATCTATTGAACGTTGACTTCCCGATGTCCTGTGGCCCGCACACCAGAATGACAGGGCAGCCGTCCACTTCCTCTGGAGGTGACACAAACATTGACCCCGAATGAGCCACCTGCGCGAGGACTCTCACCACACCCAGGAGTTGCCGGAGGCACACGCGGAAACCGCCCGACTACCGCGTCACTCACCACAAGAGACGCTGACCAGCTCCTCCAGGGCCGAGAGGACGCTCTTGGTGAAACGAAGGCCGGCCTTCTTCTTCTCTTTCCTGATGCCGACGGACCTCAAGGCGAAATACTCGGCGTTAATCTGGAAGGTGGCACTCTGCAATTAACAACGTGACCCTTCAGAAAGGTGAACGAAATGCACCCGTTTCCCTATGGCTCTGAATTCACAAGCCTCATACAGCTGGGAGCCACAGAAGGTAAATCTGATCCCTCCCTTCTTCTCAGCCCCCAGATCCAACCCTTCAGTCGTGTCTGTCAACTCTCTTCCTGAAGTCACCTGACGCCTGTCACCTCGGCTTATGCTTACTTCCTGAGCAGGACGCTCCGGAGAAAAAGAAAACGTGCGGAAATTTAAAAGCGAGTGCCAGAAGAAAAATGCAACAGGGGACCAGTCACAGAGCAGGCTGGCGATGTGGAGTAAAGTCAAGGCAACACCCCAAAACAAGGCAAAATGACAAAGAGCAATGCAGACAGAGTAGAAAGGAAGGGGGAGCCAGGTTCGCGAAGTCCAATGGCGTTCCAGCAGAAGTGCCAGGAAACCACGGGAAAGCGACCTGAGGATGGAGGAGCCCAGTCCTGGCGAAGCAGGTGGGACCTGGACAGAATAAGGCCATGGTGTGGAAGAGGATCTAGGAAGAGACCCCTCCAGGACCGCAACTCATCAATCCCAAGGACAAAGACGTTATAAAAGGACTGAGATCCGCCAGACAGTAAGACTTCCGATCAGCCACTGCAGAGCCTAAGAACCAATGCAGCAGGCCTTAGGATTTTTTTCTTTTTAAATATATTTTCTATTGTTAGCTTTATTATTTTAGATTTTATTTATTTTCAGAGCGAGGGGAAGGGAGGGAGAAAGAGAGGGAAACATCAATGTGTGGTTGCCTCTCACGCACCCCCAACTGGGAACCTGGTCTGCAACCCAGGCCTGTGCCCTGACTGGGAATCGAACCAGTGACACTTGGTTCGCAGGCTGATGATCAATCCACTGAGCCACAGCAGCCAGGGCCAGGCCTTAGGATTTGACACCAATGACCACACTTTTTCCAGCACCTGGAGCCCAGTTCCTGGGAGCGCCTCGGGGCTCACACCGGAAGCTCCCCCGTTGGAACTCCATCAGCTCCCTTGCTGCTACTATCTCCCCTGGAGGCCTTTGGAACCCTCTTCAGCTGAAAGCTCCAAATTCACATTTCCAGCCTCTTGAACTCCAGACTCAGCATCTAACAGGCATCCCAAAGCCAACACAGCCACACACACACCCCAGCCCCCCAGAGTTGCCCCATCTCACTTAATGGCAACTCCAAGCACCCAGGGGTTTAGCCCAAAAAGCCTGGTTAGCCTGGTCGTCGTCATACCTCACCATCCAATCTGTCCAATGACGCTACGGATCAGGTTTCATTTACTGGCTCACGGGAGGCAGCTACAGTGACAACCTGACCTTAGGAAGCCAGTAACATGGCCAGCAGGATACAGGGGAGGAAAGAGCGCTGGGAGAGCGTAGGAGTGCCCCGAAACTACTCGTTCACAGTTGAGAGGAAACTTACACTCTCTCAAATTAACGAATCAAGAATCAAAGATAACCACTGATAAAAACGCCAAAAGGCATTTAATCAACTACAATATGGAATGATGGCTTTTGCTGGGGACTGAAACTAAGGGGCGGGCGGGGGGGGCATTTTTCATGATCTACCTTTCTACCCTGGTTATTTTTACTGTACACACGTGTCACCATCTGCGTGACCTACAGCACAACAGGAGACTGGTCTTCGAAACAAACACCCCTACATGGTCGTTTAATGTGACTGTTTTCGTGAAAGTGATTAGTTAAACTGAATGAAAACCGGTTTACCTCTTGTAGGAAAATGTAAGATAAACCTGGATGGCTGGTGATGAAGTTCACCGTGGAGGTTTTCAGCCTTTCCAGCATCACAATGGAACACAGAGGAGAAAAATTCTTCATCAACCAACATCGGTCGTCTTTAAAGAGAAAGATAAGCCATCTTACAAATTGTAACTAACTCCACGAACTCTGTGCCCTTTTGGACTCCCGTCGCCTTGGCTAAACTATAAACTCCTTGGGGGAGGAATGATGTTTGAAAGCCTTTTTCAGGCGGTCCCACTGCATAATAGGAACGTACCTGGGTTGAGAAATCAACCTAGGTCTGCCCGCTACTAGCTGTGTGGCCTTGGGCAACTTCTCTCCTCTGTAAAATGGTGAAAACAGCTTCACTCTCAGGACCCCGGTGAGGGTTTAAGGATGTGGTCAAGTGTGCGATATCTAGGCCATAGCACACGTCTAAAAGGACTTAGCCTTGTTATGGTATATCCTCAGTAAACCCCCCAGTTCTCTCCATTACCCCGGTTCAGATGAGCTCTGAGCAAGGCTCGGGCTTCCCTCTTCATCTCCTTCTTGCTTTGCTCAGCCATCAAGTAATGAACTGCGTTGATAGTGAGGCGGGAGTGGGTGTAGGCAGAGAAGACGTCCCGGGAAGGCTGGCCTTGGCCGATGGTAAAACCCAACACCTGCACTTGGCCATAAAGGCAAGTCACGCGACAGGTCCCACTAAAGGTAAAACCCTAGCAGGGGAAGAAAAAATGGGAGAAATAACATTACGGATTCTGTTCCCAACGACTGGAATTCTCTAAGATCTTCATAGCTATTCACATATAAAAAGCTGGCAAATTACATTGTAGTAGGTGACTATCAGCCACTTCCTGCTTTTGACCTCAGATCTTGATGGACACACAGAAAACAAGGGGGTCCCACGAACCCCGCTGTTGTCCTCATGCCTCTTGACCTTAAATGGTGCACTGCCTGCCAAGTCTCCGCGTTCCTGGTTTTTTTCACTTCCCTCCTGCACTGTAGAGGGACGTCCCAGACCAGAGGCCAAACGAAGAACGGGAGCCCTGCAACCGGGCTGCGCGGGTTCGGATCCCGGCTCCGCCTCTACTGCGTTCCTTTTGGCAAGTTCCCTAAACTAAAACCTCAGTTCCTTCCTCTGTCAACACTCATAACAACAGTGTAATGACCCCATGCGAGCCGGGAGCATTACATGAGTTCGTACGCCCAGAACACTTAGGACACGCAGAGACTGGCATTACTGAGCCCCCGGTTATTAATGGTCGTGGCCGTTCACGCCCCTTCCAGCCCGGAAGGTCGGAAGCAGCCTCGGCGGAGTTCTTCGCACCCCTGCTCAGCACCGCCGCCCAGAGGAGCCAAGGCCGGGCAGCCCGCGGCCCCCGGGGCTGCGTGCCCGCCCTCCCTCGCTCGGCGCGACTCACCTGATTCCGCGGCAGCAGCAGCAACGCGCGCCCCGGGCCGGCCGGCCGCAGTGGGGGGATGGGAAGGGTCGTGGGGCCGCGGGGGGCCGAGTCCTCGTCCGAGGGCGCGCTGGGGGCCGCGCTGAGGGCCCGGCTGGGGGCCGCGGTCTTGGGCCTCGGGGCCGCCGCCGCCGCCACGCGCGCCGCCCGGCAGCTGCCCTTCCGCCAGTCCGCGGCGGCCGCCTGGGCCTGCAGCAACCGCCACCGCAGGCGCTTTCGGCCGCACCAGCGCAGGAGCCCGAGCCGGCGGCGGGGCCGGCGGCTGAAGATGAGCTGGGGCCGGCTCTTGCGGGCTCGCGTCCACGTGGAGCGCACGGACCCCCTCCTCTGGGGCTGCGACGGGTCCGCCATGCTGGCCGCCGGCGCGCGCGGCGTAGGGGTCTCGCGAGATCTCGTCGCCCCGCCCCTCGGCCCGGGAGGCGGCCGACAGTGCCCCCTGGGGGCCGCGGGCGCCCGCTGCCGACCGCACGTCCCGGCGGCGCGCCCGTGCCTGGGGCGCCCCTCGACGGCTCCCGCGGGCCCGCGCGGGCTCTGGGGGCGGCGTCTGGGCGACCAGCGACCGGGCGGTCCCAACGAGGGCTCCGTTTACGTGATGCAAAAGCCCGGCGCGGCCGCCCGCGGGGTGATCGCCAGGGCCGCACCCCCGAGTCAGACGCCCCCGAAGTCCACCTGGGGTCCTTCTCTTTTTTTCCTGCAAAAATGCCCCAGAACGGCGGTTTACACAAACCGCCCGCCTGCATACCCTCCGCTGGCCTGCATTTATGTGTCTTCGGGCTGCGGGGAGCCCCTGGGAGGCTAGGCAGGAACCACGCTGGTTCCCTCGGGGCTCCGGGGCAGAAAGCAGGACTCGGAGGCAGGGAGGCCCACTCCGAGGCCTGGCTCCTTCTGCAGACTGAGGCCCACGTGGACGGCTCTAACTCTGCCAGCCCCTGGGAACGGCCCTCCACGCCCTGTCCGTCAGCGCCCCCAGAAGCTGGGTCTCTGCCTCCGTCTGCACCCCGGCCCCCAAATGCGAGGGCTCCCTTCCTGAGCCAGGGGCGGCACAAGGGCCGGGACGGAGCCCACGGGGTCCCGAGGAGCCAGCGAGGGCCGAACGGATTGCGTCTGTGCCTGCGCCCAGCCCGGGTCCTAGTAGGACGGTGGCGGGAAGCCAAGGCAAACAGCCCGGTGCCAACACCGCCTGGGGGCCAGGGCCATCCGTCTCTGTAAAGGCCAGCCTGGTCCAAGGGCGAGGCTGTGCCCAGCCCAGGACTGTCACTGGGGTGGCTCCCCTGGCTGTCCCGCAGCGTGCCCTTTCCTGCTGCTGGGCTTTCAGCTGCCCCTGGCTTCAGCCTCCCTGGGGATTACCTGGGTGCAGGCCAGTTCCTTCTCCACACTGGCTGTCGCCAAGGGAGACACAGCCCCGCCGTGACAGTCTGTGACGGGGGAGTGAAAGCTCGACAGGACTGTCACTTAGTGGAACTCGCCCCTGCAGGGTCCTCTGCCTGCCCTCCCTCCCATCCTGCGCCGCCGGGCCCTCCCAGGCGCTGTGGCCTGTTGTTTCCACCTTGCGATGCACTCTTTTGTCCCGGCTACTAGGGAGCTGTGTGATAATTCCCTTCCGGCTATGTCCTGGCTTTGCGGCCCAACTAGACAGGGGGACTAAAGCAAGTGCGGCCCCTCCACGCCTCCACCCCCTCCCCACTTCTCCCCACTGTCAAACCCCTTGCGCTCCCAAACGACAACTGAGGCTCTCCGCGGGGAGGGAGATGGGGACACAGAGCAGCCGGTGCTTCAGGAGCTTAGCCAATGTACACTAGGCTGGTGCTGTCTCCAAGTCCACAGTCCAGGCAGGGGAAAACAGTTGTTTTTCTGGTTAAAGAAATAAAAAAAAAAGAGAGAGAGTTGCTTGTGGTCCGTGCAAATCCCAGATTTGGGGGAACTAGAGGATGCTCTCAGGGCTCGGCGGTGGGGTGCCCATCAGCCCCCTAGGGGTTCTCCCTGACTTGGTCCTTCTTGAGCCTTTTCTCACATGTTCGTCACTGAAATCAGAGATACGTTCCTAAAACAAGTCTGAACATATCACTGCTCTGCTTAGACCCTGGAGGCTCTTCATGGTGACAGCTGAGGGCCCCTGCTGACTAGACATGCCCACTCATGCAGTCCTTCTTCCTGGAATCTGGCCTCCAGCCAGCTCAGTGGAAGCTCCTACAGGGCCCTGAGCACACTGCCCCACTTCCCTCCCTGCGCAGGCTTTGTTCCCTCCGCTTGGCATACACGACCCCTCCCCTCCATCCACAGGCAGAGTTCTAGTCCTCTCCCAAAAGCCCCTCCTGAGACCTGCCCCCCTTGCCATACATAGCACGTCAGCCTCCTAAGCTGAGGAGCGCTGTCCTTAAGGAACAGGGCGGGGACCTCTCTCCGTCCTGTGTCTCCACACCAGGCACAGGGTGCTGGGGGGGCCCTCAGTGAAGCGTGGTGCCGTAGAACTTGCTGTACTGATCCCCTCCGGATCAGGTGTGAGGCCAGCGCCAGCGGCGTGGTGATCGGGGGGAGGTGGCAGCACCCCTTTTTCCTGTGCTTCCTCCTCAGGTGCACACATGAGGTGGTGCTCGTGCTGCTGCTGCTACAGAGGTTTGAGTGGGTCTGTATCTCACTGGTGGGCAGCCACAGTAACTATGGGCAGCTGGGGCGCAGGTGCTGGAGGACTGGGATACCCAGCAGGGCATCTGCCTCGCCTTCAAGGATGTTGTGCCCTCCTCTGCCCAGCCAGGTGACCAGAGGTTGCAGAGCATGATCCTCTCTGCCTGGCCTGAGTGAGGACTACTGTCGTCGGCATTTTCTCCAGTAGGGAGCTGGCCAGACTGTTCTCTGAGTCCATGATACCGGCTACCCTGACTGCCAAGGTGTGGGTCGCCTCGGGAAACTGGGCCATCTCCCACACATATCAGTGTACTTGGGATCAGGGGCACCACCACGGTGCTCGGTGTGGCCATCTGGCTGAGGCCTGTCCCTGGCCTGAAGGAGTTTGAAAAGGCCTATGTTGGGACAGACAAGGGGCCCAGGCGCTCAGAGAGTGCTGGGCTTTCATGCACAGCAGATGCCCAGGCTCTCAGTATTTCCTGTGAGTTCTGCCTACAACGTACCTGGGGCTCCCTACGGTGGCCCTACCAGCTCCTGGGCTATGCCTCCAAAGCCTGTTCCAGAGGCTGAGTCTGTCCCTGGCAGGTAAGGATGAGCAGCCCTTAGCACCCCATAGTAGGGTGTCTTCCTGAGGAAGGCAGGGGGGCCACTCCTTGGCCAGCCTAAGTGCAGGTGTGGGAGAGAAAGCCCACCAAGTGGAGACCTGATCCCTTCTCTTAGGCCTGTCTTCTCTGAACCTTGGTCCCACCATTTTTAGCCCTGGAATCAGTGCTGAACATCCCTGTGAAAGGGCCTTTGGTTAGAAGCCTCCTTTCAGTTGGGAAGCTGGTTGGAACGGTCAATGCACACCCTAGGATGGTAGCGGGGCTCTCAGGAAGGGATCAGAACTTCCAGACAGGCTGAAACTGCACAGATACAAGCTCAACAGGGCTCCAGGCACCTGCTTCCTGAGCTGTCAGACTCCGGGAGGGTCAAGGAGGAGCAGCCTGTGTCATCGTGGGTCACTCTGCCATCCCTTTCTGCTTCAGCTTCTGGAGCAGATCCGTAAGGCAAATTTTCTTCTACACAAGGACACTGTGACATTTAATAACAATGGACACTCCCCCAGCAGCTACAACATAATTGTCTGGAACTGGAGTGGCCCCAAGTGGACCTTCACAAGGTCATTGACTCTTCCACATGGTCTCCAGTCCGGCTGGACATAAATAAGACCAAACCCAGTGGCATGGAAAGGACAGCCATGTAATAAGGATGTGTCACCTACCAGTGATTGCGTTAGGGGTGGCCTGGAGCTTGGGGGCAATGCTGACACAGCTTACATGGGCAGGAGGGGCTCCCAGGTCCCAGGTTGCCATGGCTCTGCCCAGCCCTGCCAGAGAAGCTCCAGAGGCTAGGAGACAGATACCCAGGTGCTGTTGGTTCACACAAACAGGAGCTCTGCCCAGAGGGCGGATGCACAGATTGTTTTCCATTCCATATGTGAGTGTTCCTTGACTTAGGACCCCCCACCCCCCATGCAGTTATAGAACACCTGTGGCTTCTTGGAGGTGCTTAGGTCTTTGTGCTCCAGTGACTGCCTTGAAGGGCAAGAGTGAGTGATTGTGGGTTTCCACCACTGTTGCTTTGAGTGTCTGCCCTGTGAAGCTGGGATCTCCCCCAACTAGAGTGGCAAGAGACCAAGCAAATGGGCGAACGACTGCATAGCAGGGGAAGGGACCTCCCTGGGGCTACACGTGTGCACACCTGACCCCAGAACCAGGCCCTGGTCACTTTGCTGCCAGGTAGGTGCAGGTTGGAGGGTATTTGCCACCAGACAATTCTGATCAAGCAGAAAGAAACGACCAGTTGAAAGACTCAGACCAACCTTGTCCTTTATTAGACAGCTCCCAACCAGCTCCTACAGATGCAAGCTTATCCTAAATTTAACCTCTTTATCCAAATGCATGTAGTTATGTCCTCATTGTACCTTCCTATGCTATCCCTCTATGCCAAAGACAGCTAGCACCTTGAACAACTTGACCTGGATGCAGAAACTACCATGTCTGCAGCAGAAAAAGAAGAAAAGAAGAGCATAAGCTACCCAGAGAAGTAAGGTCAAGATCAGAAAGCAAACTGAGGTAGTAGCTAGGGTTCAGCCCAGAGCGAGACTCCAGGGGCCAGAAGCTTTCCTTTTACTACCCCTGCGGGAATGCGTCTCTTCTGTTGTCCAGAGAAAACACAGAGGAGCTCAGAAAGGCGGATTTGCTTAGTGCAAATGCTGGGGAGAGAGAGGCAAACGCCTTTTCTTTAGGGCTGGCTGCTCCCATTGATCATAGCTTCCCAGGCACGTGCGCAGAGCTACCAGTGTGAGGCCCTCCCTAAGGACCTCTCGGCCTCTCGGCCTCTCATCCCTGGCTTGGGAAATGTAAGCACACAGGCGAGCCCAGTCCCGAACCCCCGCTACCAATAAAGGGCTGACATGTACGTCTTGGTTGAGTTTCCCGACCGGGTGAGTGTGGGGCGCTGCCTCTTTTGAGCCTGAAAGCGGCGTGGCCAGCCAAACCGCTGCCGGAACTTCTGCTGGAGCGGACGAAGACCAGGCGTCCAGCTTGGCGTTGCTAGGCAACTCCGGGAGGCGTGCCCAATGAGGAAAGACCAGGGCGTGGCTTCGCTGCTTTCACATCCACTGGCCGTTTTCTTCGTGGCCCCGCCCCCAAAGCTGGCGCCAGAAGCCTTGCGCCTCCGAGGTGCTCCGCCCCGGCAGGCGCGTCCGATGTCACGTGGACGCGCCCGACGTCACGTCCGGCGGCAGCGACGGCGGTGTCTCTGTACGGTCGCCTGGGCAGGGGCAGCCCGGGCAGTTGGCCGGTGGGGCTGCGGAGTGGACGCGGTCAGCGACCAGTGGGGCCGGCGCTTGCAGGACCGGCCCGGGTGAGAAGGGCGGGGCGAGAGGGGGAAGGGCTGCGGCCGCTGTGAGCGGTGATGGAGCGCGCCCGCGGCCGCCTTCCGCGCGGCCGGCCGCTCGGGACGTGCAGGCGCGGCGTGGGCTCCGCTCCCTTGGCCGCAGCCGCCGCCCTCCCCGGCCACGGGCCCTCTCTCTTTGCCGGGCCGTTCAGTTCGTGCAGTTCCCCAGCCTCTTCCCCCAAACTTTGAAGCTGTCCTATCTCCCGCCAAGCCATGCCGCCTCCCCCGACCTAGTCCCTTTGCGCCCCTGCCGCGCGCTCGCTGGCCAGCCCTAATGCGGGCTGCTCACCTGACCCCGCCCCCAGGGAGGCTTTCAGTCCGTTCCTGTCTCAGCACGCACGCTCTGATCTCGACCTGAGCCCTCGTTGTGGCAAATGGGACTGAGTAGAGGCCACCTCCCCATTCCCTCTTCTCACTTCCCTGGGTTGGGCTGGCCAGCGCGTCACTTGTGCCTTCCTCCCCTCCAGACAGACCATGGACGGTTCCTTCATCCAGCACAGTGTGAGGGTTCTGCAGGAGCTCAACAAGCAGCGGGAGAAGGGCCAGTACTGCGACGCCACCCTGGACGTGGGAGGCCTGGTGTTCAAGGCGCACTGGAGTGTCCTTGCCTGCTGCAGCCACTTCTTCCAGAGCCTCTATGGGGATGGCTCAGGGGGCAGCGTGGTCCTCCCTGCTGGCTTCGCTGAGATTTTTGGCCTCTTGTTGGACTTTTTCTACACTGGTCACCTTGCCCTCACATCAGGGAACCGAGATCAGGTGCTCCTGGCCGCCAGGGAGCTGCGGGTGCCAGAGGCTGTGGAACTGTGCCAGAGCTTCAAGCCCAAAGCCTCGGTGGGACAGGCACCCAATGGCCAGAGTGGGCTGGGGAAACCTTCCCCCCGGGATATGAACAGCCACCTCAAGGAGCTGGCAGGCTTGGAGGAGGAGGAGATTTCCAGGACTGGGGGTCCAGTGCCCAGCGATCAGGAGCTCAGGAGCAGTCACAGCCCTCAGAGGCCCCAGCTTGGCCTCCCTGCTCAGACGGAGAGCCCTTCCTTCCTGCGCGGGAAGCTCAGGCAGGCCCTGAAGCTTTGTGCCCCAGAGGACAAAGAGCCTGAGGATTGCAAAGTGTCCCCTATGCCCCTGGAGGCCGAAGGTGCCCAGCTGCAAGGCAGGAGCAATGAGGTACTGTGCCCAGGGTGCTGGAAATGGGGAGGTGGGCGTAGGGGGAGGACTGATGTTTTTCTGGCATAAGCTGGCCTCCACGGTAGAATCTGTTATGTGGGTTTGAAATACGGTTTCACCAAACGTAGGAAACTGCCTCTGCGCTGCAGCCTCAGGCTGACTTTTTTGCAAGTCTTTGCTCACTGTGGTTTTCAGCTTCTTGGGATGGAGTGGGTGGCATCAGGGTTACAGTGTTCCCCCAGGGCAGTGAGATCCAGCCAGTCTTCCAGTTCCCCACAAACAGAGCTGCCCTCCGAATGCAAGATTCCGATGCTGTCTGCCCCGGGCTCCCGAAGGGACCAGTCACAGATGCAGGGACTCATCCTGGGTGTGCCCGGGTTGGGCCTTGGGATGGAACCTGGCGGGAGCTGGCTGCCCCGTAGGTCCATTCCCAGCAGCCTGCGGGTTAATTTGCTGACCGCGTCCCCTGCTGCTGCCCCTTCTCTAGTGGGAAGTGGTGGCTCAGGTTGAGGACGACAAGGACGGTGACTGTGTCTCTGAGACAGAAGATCTGCCGACGAGGAGGAAATTAAACGTGCTCAGAAAGCCCTGTGCTGCCGAGCCAGCCCTGGGCACAGGTGCCCCAGCAGCCGAGCCCCCTGAGAGCAGAAAAGGTACAGCGGTGCCGGTTGAATGCCCCACATGTCATAAAAAGTTCCTCAGCAAATATTATCTAAAAGTCCACAACAGGTAAACGCTCTGTTTTTCTATTTGCTTTTCCTGTCTGCCATTCCCATGTTGGGGGAGGGGGCCTGCTCTCCCCACTTCTGGGCCATGTAGGGCCAGGGGCTCCCTCTGAGAGCCACAGAGTGCCCGGTGTGGGCACGCCTCTGGTCACCAGGGAGTGAGAACCTAGTCCTGGGTCGCATTCCTTCGTCCCCTTTTACTGCGGGCCTCTGGTTGGAGTGGATGTGAGGACATCTTGTCAACAGGCTCCGCCCGCTGTGGACCTTGACTCCAGCTGGCTTCTGCCAAGGGCAAGAGAGAAGGCCGAGGCCCCGGGCTATGGCTGAGGTCCCGCCTTTGGCATTTCTGAAGCCTGACAGTGTGGGCTTCGGGCCAAGGTGTTGATCTTAAGAGGCGGTGCTGCCTGCGCTTCTGGGGACCTGTTGGCCCCGGGGTGTCCGTGGAGTATAAAGGGCCATTCATTTGTCTACAGCTGTAGGGTGTAGCTACGGTAACTTAAAGTAAAAGGAATTACAGTTGGATAAATCCCGTCCCTCCGCCATACTGGCCACGTTGCCAGCGCTCAGCGGCCCGGTGTCCCTGGCTGTCTTAAGTGCACGGCACAGGCACGGGACGGTTCTGTCGCTGCGGAGAGGGCTCCTGGAGGCTGCTGCCCCGGCATTTCTGCATGGCCTCCAGGGACGGCAGCCAGGTAACATGCCCTCCAGTCCTGCCACTCCCTAGCCTAAGGCATCACTGGTCAGCCGTGGTGTGATTTCTTGCTCAGATGGGCCACATGTTTTCTCAGTGTAGCACTCTGGGAAGCCACTGGTGACGGACTGGCGTTGGAGCTGGGAGGGATGGGACCTGTTTACTCTCCCTGCTTTGGGGCAGCTGTTGCCAGTGGAGTATTTGGGAACATCCTGTGGGAGGCACCCTGGGGTGATCCGCATCTGACTGGCCACTCCTCAGTGTAAGACGCAGTTGTAGGTGCTGCCCTGTCCCCGCCTTGGGCTGTGGGCTGCTGGACTGGGGTGGGGACGAGCAAACATTAAGATGGAGAGACCTGAGGCCATCAGGTAGGGGGCCATGTCAGCAGTCCTCTCAGGCCCCCAGGCCTTTTCTCGGGTGGACAGGGGAGGTATGGGAGGGCTCTGAGCAAAGCGGTGATGGGGAGGAGGCTCTAGCAGCGGCCCAGGGGCTGGTGTGGCCGCACTGGGGGGCAGCCAGAGGCGAATCGAATGGGCAGCTCTGGCCAGTGTTAAAGGGGGAGCCCACAGAAGTTCCAGGCAGACTGAGTGGTGTTCCAGTGAGTCTTGTTTCTGCCTTCAAAGAGATGGGCAGGGCCCCTGGGCAGCCCCCCAGGCTTGGAGCTGGGTCCCCATGCCTCCTGCAGGCTCCCTGGCTGCATGGTGAGCCACGGGGAGCCGGAGGGGCGCTGGGTGAGGGCGAGGCGGGAAGTCGCTCAGCCGCTGCACCCCCGTGGCTTCCCTGGCAGGAAACACACTGGCGAGAAGCCCTTCGAGTGCCCCAAGTGTGGGAAGTGCTACTTTCGGAAGGAGAACCTGCTGGAGCACGAAGCCCGGAATTGCATGAACCGCTCGGAACAGGTACTTGTGGGCTGGCCTGGGGCCTCGTGGGCAGGGGCATGCTAGCCTCTGGGCTCCTGCCATCGGGAGGGGCCCCCAGGAGACTTAGATGAGACAGCAAACTCAAGAGAGCTGCAGGGTCCTTGGATGCCATCGAGTTGACTCCCTGGTATTACAGTTGGGGACACAGGTCCCAAGAATGGAAGGGACAGCCCAGGAGGCGTTTTGTGTTTGCCTTCCAGGCCCCTGGGCTTTAGAGAAGGGGCACCTAGGAGGAGGGGTGGGCCTGCTGGGAAAGGCCACCTGGCTACCCCCTTCACCCCACTGGCTGGCCCAGTTAGTGGGGCCAGCCAGATCTGCCCTTGTCTTCCTCGAGGCCTGCTGCCAGGGGCGGGGGCTGCAGGTAAGGCCGCCAGGCCCCTGCCCCCAGCCTGCCGGGCCTGAGAAGGGCCTGGTGTGGTGGGTGTGCCACAGTCAGGGTCAGGGCAGGCAGGTTACGTATTGCCCTCTCCCACCCCAGCGGCCCCCTCCTCGGGCAGACTCCTCCCAGCAGCGAGTGGAAGCCCGGGCAGAGGCCGCCGCCGCAGGCAGAGGCCCCCCCTGACGCCGGCCCTGCTTGCCCCTCGCACTGCCAGGTCTTCACATGCTCCGTGTGCCAGGAGACCTTCCGCCGGAGGATGGAGCTGCGGGTGCACATGGTGTCCCACACAGGGGAGATGCCCTACAAGGTCAGGCTCGGCCTGGCCCCGGGGCCATGGGCCATGGGGCAGCTCCAGGGTCCCTCTCTTGGAGCCCCTGACATGGGGTGGTGTCAGATGGCTCCCCCTTGCCAGGAGCCCTCGCCTTCCCTACCCATCCAGTGCCCCCGCACCTTCAGGCTGGGCCTCTGGTCTTTTCTGGGTCCTTGTTTCTTTCCATGGAGGGCAGGCTCATACCCTGTGGGTGTGGTGTGGGGGCCTTCCCAGTGCGTCCTTGACCCAGGTCATGGGGCCTCCCAGCATCTCCCCGCATGGCCTGGGCGTGGCTGGGGTTCGGCGGCGGCGGCGGCCTCAGGTGCCTGTGGCCTGTTTTCCAGTGCTCCTCCTGCTCCCAGCAGTTCATGCAGAAGAAGGACTTGCAGAGCCACATGATCAAGCTGCACGGGGCCCCCAAGCCCCACGCCGTAAGTGCGAGGGCCGGGTCAGCGCGCTCTGACGCTGGGACTGCAGCTGCTCCAGTAACATACGGTGTCTGCTGTGCGCGGTGTCTGGGGGTGTGTGGGGCTCCAGGACGGCCTCGCCCTGGCCCTGCTCCCTCTGCCCAGTCCCCTCTGCCCCGCAGTGTCCCACCTGTGCCAAGTGCTTCCTGTCCCGAACGGAACTGCAGCTGCACGAGGCTTTCAAGCACCGCGGAGAGAAGCTGTTCGTGTGTGAAGAGTGTGGGCACCGCGCCTCCAGCCGGAACGGCCTGCAGATGCACATCAAAGCCAAGCACAGGTGGGCGCCGGCCTGTTGTCCCCCAGGGCCTGGCCCGGTGTGGCCTCCAGGCCGGCGAGTGGGCCCTGAAGGCAGTCGCTGACACTCAGGTGGAACAGTTTTCTCCACCGAGTGTGGCGCCTGCAGGGGTATCAGAAGAACGAGTGTTTGCCAGGCAGAGGCTGGGGGAGGGGTCTCCAGACTGAGATGAGGCTCTGGACCTCCCGGGGCAGATTCTTAAGTTTCCTGTGACTCCCAGTGGGAGTTGGTGCCCCTCTCCTGGTGCTTCCCTAGCCTTCCTTCCACCAGGCTGCTCATCAGAGCCTCCCGGGGCTCAGGCAGGCTTGCCTTGGCCTGCTGTGTCCTTAGCTCAGGCCAGGAGGGCTCCCAGCTACAGTGGAGTGAACGGACCTCTTCCCTCAGTAATGGCCTCTGCCTGTGTCCCCACCCGGACAGGAACGAGAGGCCTTTTGTCTGCGAGTTCTGCAGCCACGCCTTCACCCAGAAGGCCAACCTCAACATGCACCTGCGCACACACACGGGCGAGAAGCCCTTCCAGTGTCACCTCTGTGGCAAGACCTTCCGCACCCAAGGTGAGACAGGCCTGTCCCCTCCCTGGCCCAAGACTGAGGCCAGGGACTGAACCCTCGTCTTGTCCCCACAGCCAGCCTGGATAAGCACACCCGCACCCACACTGGCGAGAGGCCCTTCAGCTGCGAGTTCTGTGAGCAGCGCTTCACCGAGAAGGGGCCCCTGCTGAGGCACGTGGCCAGCCGCCACCAGGAGGGCCGGCCCCACTTCTGCCAGATCTGTGGGAAGACCTTTAAAGGTACCTGGGCCTTCAAAGGCCCCTGCCCCTGTCCGTGCCTCTAAGCCCTGGGCGGAGGAGAGGCCCCCGCTGGAGTTGGAGGGTCTGCGCTGGGCAGGGTCCCATGCCGCCACAGCTTTCACGTGCTCCTCCTGGGCAGGAGCCTTCTTGCCAGCAATCTCTCCACCCCCCAGGGTTGTTTGCTTTGACTCAAGTGGAGGGGGTGGAAGCTCCCCAGGGTCGCGGCCTTAGCGGCCTTGGGGTGGCACTGGGCAGGGTCTGCCCCGCCCCCGCCCTTCCTCACCCGCTCCTGCCCCGCCCCCCCGCAGCGGTGGAGCAGCTGCGCGTGCACGTTCGGAGGCACAAGGGCGTCCGGAAGTTCGAGTGCACGGAGTGCGGCTACAAGTTCACGCGGCAGGTAGGCCTGGGCTCACCGCAACGCCCCCCCTGCCCCGGGGCGCCCTCGGCCCCCCTGGGCCGGCCCTGAGCTCCCCTGCTGCCCGCCCCCAGGCCCACCTGCGGAGGCACATGGAGATCCACGACCGCGTGGAGAACTACAGCCCGCGGCAGCGGAAGCTCCGGAACCTGGTCATCGAGGACGAGAAGGTGGTGGTGGTGGCGCTGCAGCCACCGGCTGAGCTGGAGGTGGGCTCGGCCGAGGTCGTGGTGGAGGCCCTGGCCCAGGCGGGCCTGGCCGCCCAGCTCCCGGCCCAGAGGCTGTGCGCGGAGGGCGGCTTCACAGGCCCCGGCGCCATGGACCCCTCGCTGCTCATCACAGCCGCCGTCCCCGAGGACTGTGACACGTAGCTGTCCCCCCACCGCGGCCCACGTGGCGCCCGCCCCCAATAAACCACATGGCTTTGGACTCAGCTGTTGCGTTCCCCAGCCAGGCTGCTTCCTACCGCCCCACACCAACGGTGCCCCGTTGGCTGCCACCTCCCCCACCTTGCCCGAAGCCCGCAGCAGAGTGACCCTGGGCCTCTGGCCCAGCAGGTGGTGTCTGTCCCCCACCCTCCTCTGGTCAGGGTGTAGGACTGGGAGCAGGGGCCAGATCCAGCGGTGACATTCCTGCTTCCAAGGCAGAACTCACGACTGAGACCCGGGAGTTAGCCCGCTCCCCCGTGACGGCCTCCCTGGCGCACGACTCCCACGCGGTCAGCGTGGTGGGGCCCAGCTGGGGGGCCGAGCTTGTGGATGAGCAAGCTGTGGTCCCCGGCCAGCCACAGACCCGCAGCGGAGACCCTTCCCTTGGGAGGGCCCGAGCTTGGACAGCTTGTCGGGAGACCTGGGCACAGGCCAGGCCAGGCTGACTGGTCCCTTGCTTCTGGGACCCGGGGAGCAGGAGGGTGGGGTGCTCTTTGTCACGGGCGCTGGAGGCAGGTTGCATCCAAATTCATTCCAGACTAGTTTTTAGTCTGTGGCCCGGGGCATGTGACGAAGCCCCCACTTTCTTCTCTTGTAATGGAACTGGTAACGGCACATGTTCCACAGATGGGGGTTAAGTGAGGTCACTGTCCACTTACCCGCTGCTGGACAGCAAACCTCCCCCGACCGTCCCTGGGGCCGGGGCTGCCTCAGGACAGCTCAGCGCTGAGCTGAGCATGGCAGCTGGGTGCCAGGAGCAAAGCCCCAGCAGGCCACACCTGTAGGCCGAGGACCCAGCCCTGGAGTGAGGGTCCCTTCTGCCACAGGCCCCGAGCGCTCGGTGCGAGGGGTGCTGGGACCTGCCTGGGCTCTCAGCCGGCCCCTGGAGGGAAGTGCCGCTGCCCAGTGTTGCCGAGGCACTGATGGCCAGCACCCCAACCCTGGGTCAGGCCAGACTCCAGCCCCACCACGGGAGAGCTGAAACACCAGCGCAGCGCTGTGCTCAGGAGGAAGCCCATCTACCTCAGACCCAGCACTTCCTTTTCCTCCTTGGCCACGGAGCTCAGGGGTAACAAGCTCAAGCAGTGACCACACCAGGTCCTGAGCTGCTTTGGGGCTGTTCAGCAAAAGCATTAATTAAAAAGGAGGAAACCGGCCTCAGAATGCTCCCTTCCCAGCGCGGACACCAGCCCGTTCCTTGGGTGCAGCTGGGTCTGCTTTTCTGCAGATGCGAGGACCCTGAGCTTCCCAGCACAGGGACCCGTGGCCTCTTCTGGGCTCCTCCTCCAGCTGAAGGGCTCAACACCAAGTCCCCACCCCCCTGTCACCTACCCAGCCCTGCTCCATCGGGTCCCAGGACAGGACTGGGCAGACGCCGGGGGGAGGGGCTGGCGAGTGGTCAGGGAGTCTGAACGCTTTGGACCAAGTGAGGCCTGGACCCAACCCGCCGTGTTCCTCGTGTCTCGGGCTTGGCCACCTCTTTCCTCCACTTCGTGCCAGGTGAAAGCTCTGCCCCAGGTCATTAGCAGGAGTCCCAGGCACTCCGCTCTGCCCCTCCCCCTGATGGCACGGGGACAACCCCACGTGTTTGGCCTCAGCCAAGGTTGCCAGACGCAGCAGGATGAAGGCAATGACGCCAAGTGCATAGGAAATGTTTTTATTTCAAAAAGTACATGTTGAAGGCATCCCGAAACCTTATAGGATTCTGGACATGGAAGCCTTCAGAACAGACAAAAATAAATACGCAAACCTGCCTCACCCTCTGGGGTCGGACCTGGGTGCAGCGCACCGGAGCCTGTCTCTGAGGTCATAAATACACAATATGTCATCGGTCAGCATTAAATACTACCACTGAATTCTCATAACTTAGTTTGTCTCGTAGACAGATAAAGGTGTGTGCGTCCAACAGACAGGCGCAGGCCCATCCCTGGCTGGCCAGGCCCTCTGTCCCCAAGTCAGTGTATGGACATCAGTAAGTGGCGGGGCCTCCCAGCCTGGCACCCGTGCCGGGGGAGCCAGGGCATCA
This sequence comes from Furipterus horrens, assembly GCF_987537825.1. Taxonomy (NCBI): domain Eukaryota; kingdom Metazoa; phylum Chordata; class Mammalia; order Chiroptera; family Furipteridae; genus Furipterus; species Furipterus horrens. The sequence goes on from NW_028327173.1 coordinate 3,275,132, forward strand.
GGGAGCAGGTGTTTGAGGGCTGTTCCGAGCCTGGAGGGACCTGCTGTTGCTGAGGCCGCTGCCTCCCCTTCCCATCCAGAGTCTGGGTGGTGGGGACCTGGTGGAGGACGCAAACCCAACCCTCCCCTTCACAGCAGCCATCCCCTGGGCCACTGCCAGACAGCAGGGCGCTCGGTCCCGATGGACCGAGAAAAGCAAGATCAGGAAACCCAGCACACCGGGCCCTCGCCATGAAGGAGCCTCTGCAGGGAAAGCCAGAAAAAGGCCAGTTTTGCAAGGAAAAAACGTTTTTGTAGCACGCCTCAACCACAAAGCTCTACACAGATACCTCGCTGCCCAGGGAAAATTCTTGACCTTGACAGGGCCATGGCCACGCCTGTCTGGAAGGAGGAGAGCTCCGGTGCCCAGAGCCCACATTCACCCTCCACAGAAGGTCACAGCTCCCCGGGCTGCCGAGAGGCTCTCTGGAGGCAGCCCTGAGCAAGGCGGCCAGGAGTCCCTGAGACCAGGGCCTGCAACCTTCCTCTGGGAGGTCCCCGGGGTGACCTGTCGCAAGCATTACCATATCTGTCTGCGTGGCAAGGCCCCTCACTAACTGAGCATGGCTGTCTCTGGTAGGGAGCTCAGTGCCTTGTGCATAATAAGGGCCGGATCCATGCCAAGCAGCCCAGCCCGTCCCGCTGTCCCCCTTCCACTAACAGGTCACAAGCCATCACAGTCAGGCAGCCTCTGCCTGCAAAGGAACTGAAGACAGCCACCCCAGAGCACGGCAAGGCCTGTCAGGCGGGCGGCCGGGCCACAAAAGGCCACAGCAGCCCCTGGGAAGTGAAGGGGAGCCGTGGAGAGGGACGGATGGGACCCGCCTCACCCAGGGAGAACACTCAGACCAGGAGGGGTGAAGGCAGACCTGGGGGAGGCTGCCCAAGGGAGCAGAGGCCCGGGCAGGAGGCCACAGTGCAGGGAGCGGGCCCCCACCTGCCCTCCAGCAGCACCCTGCGCGCAGACGGGCCAGGTGAGCGACGGCCCAGGGCGGTCGGAAGGGACGGCTGTGAGCGGAGGCCCCTCCAGCGAGGTGTCCAGGGCACCACACACTGGAGGGCCCACCTGGGGGCCCCGAAGGCCACAAGACTTCCTCCCCAGAGCCACGGCCACCTGGCCCACGGAAGGTCTCAGGTGGCATCTGTGAGTGACACAGCCAGCACTGCCTCTCCTGGTGAGGACAAGTCACCGGATCAGCCGGTGGGCAAGGCTGCTCCGTGAGCCCTTACTTTCAATTTACCTTACGAAGGCTAGCACCCTCCTCTCTGGAAGGAAGACAAACTAAAGCAAAGCTGCGCTGGGGACCTTGAGGGGACAAGACCACCCAATCCACGAAATCACTCCGACTCCCAAAAAAAGGGCCCCTTGGCTGCGGGGCTTCCCGGGAACCCCTGGCGCCCCCCTCCCCTGCGGAAAGTGTCCGCAGAGGCCCTGCAGCGATCACAAATCACCCTGGACCCTGGTTCCGACTGCCCCCCGCTTTTAAGGCGTTTCACACGCTCTGACTACCCACAAAGCCACGCTGCCCGGGGCCTGCTGTGTAAGGGGCAGGGCCCTGGACCACAGGCTGGCGGCGGCTTCAAAGACAAGCTCCCGGGGCCTCCCAGGAAGGAGCTGCGGCCTTGTACCTGCAGGCTTTTGCCCTCTTACGTCCAAACAAATCCGGAGAGGTCCCAGAGGGGGCAGCGGCACGCAATGACGTACCCGCTGCTGGGGTGGGTGGGCAGGGACAGCCAGCATCTGCCTCAGTCCAGGTCCACTGGGGACAGCACACACTTGGCAGGTTGCTCTGGGCCTCCTTCAGGGCCACACCAGTCCCACCACCCTGTGCCCCTGTGTCTGAGCTCACCTGGGGAGATGGCCTGCTGGGATGCCCAGCAGGGGACGCGGAGTCTGCGACACCATTGCAGCCACCGTCTGCCGGGTTCCCGACGCCCAGGACAGCAGGGCCCGCGGGAAGGCAGGCCTCGGCTGCTCTCACAGGACGTGTCCCCCTCCTCTCCTCTTGTGCCCCAGAAGTGGCCCTCCTCTCCCGAGGCGGGAGCAAGTGGGTGCCAGGAGAGACTACTCGGGGGGTGTGTGTGGAGGGGGGAGGCAGCTCTTCCTGGACCGAGGCAGGGGTGTTCACACTGGCCTCGGCCTCAGCCGCTGCGACTCAGGTTCTAGATGCGTAGAACGACCCAGGCGTTGGTCCCCGAGGCTCGCTCAGCAGCCCAGGAGCCCGTGTTCCTCCTGGTGCGCCCGACCTGTCCTCAGGCACAAAGGAGGAGGTTGTCGCCCCCAAGGAGCCGAGTTACCTGCACCGAGGCCCTCCTGGGCCGGGCCGGGGCTAGTGCAGCTCGTGGGGGTTCTGGGGCGGCCGGGGCTGGCCCACGTCCATGTCACTGGCGGTATTGTCTAGCTCGAAGCCTCGCCCACCCAAGGGCGTCTGGGGCATGAACTGGCGGAAGATGCTGACGCTGCCGTGCCAGAAGGTGGGCTCCGGGAGCCGGCCCACGACGCTCCACGCCCGGGTCTCGGGGTCATAGGCCTCCACCACGTCAGAGAGTTCAAACGTATTGTCATAACCCCCTGAGACGTACAGCTTCCCTCCAAGGACGGCCAGGCTGCCCCCCACGTGCACCTGTGGGCCAAGGGGGACAGGTGAGTGGCAGCCAGCAGCCAGGGCGTGGCAGAGCTCCCACAGCCCCTCTCCGTGGGGAAGGCACCCGGGGTCCTTGGGAGGGGCAGCCTCAACACTTCTGGAAGTGGTGCCGGGAGCCGTGTCCTGCACACGTCCCAGAACAGGCCACCTGCCCTTCCTACGCCCCACCGAGGAAAACAGGCCCCACTCCCAGTCCCCATGGTGGTCAGGGAGCTACAGCAGCGGTGAGTCTCCCTGTGAGCGTCACTGGTTCTCTAAGCCAGACACGACCGTCCCCCCACCTTAGAGACGGGTAAACGGAGCCTCGTGGGACTGACTGTCGCAGACGTGGGGCCTGACCCAAAGCCTGGCCTCTGAGCTGTAAGGCTGGACTATCTCACCTTTCCACATTTGCTATAGTGAGTCCATGTAGCTCACTGGGGGTCCGGGGGGGGGGGGGCTATCATGTTACATTGCTTAAAAGTCAAGGTGCTAAGCTGTGATGTGAACTGGGACATCTGCCACGCAAAGGCACCATGAGAACAGGTTTGGAAATTGTACAGAAAACAGAGAAGAAAAGATGCAGGTGGATATAGATGTATCTGGAGTTAGGAAGCCGGCCCAGGCTTCCTGGTTCCGCGACACGACCCGGCTCGGCACCTCTCTTCTCACCAGGCGAAGAGAAGGTGAGACCCGATCAGGCAACAGCGGCCGTGTGGGTGTCCTGTGCAGAGCACACAGCAGGCACTCAACAGATGTAGTATTACCAAGGGCAGACCCCGAAGACCTCCTGTCTGACCTTGTCCCCTTGGTTGTCAGCTTGCTCCCTCTGCACCAGCCACACTAGGCTGAGGGCTTGTTCTAGGAACACACTGAGCACACCCTGCCCCAGGGCCTTTGCATGTGCGTCTCTCTGTGGACACAGTGTGCTCTCCGCCTCTTGGCAGCCTGTGCTTCCGAGGCAGCACATTTACCTGATTCATAGACGGGATCTTGTCCCATTCGTTCTTCGTGGGGTTATACACGTCCACCTCCGCAGAGTCGTCCCTGTGGGGGGGGGGCAAGGGGAGGTCAGAGCGAGGAGGGAGTGCTCCCAGGTGTGAAGGACTGGAGAGGAAGGTCCCCCAAGTCCACTGTTTGGTGCCGTCTGACAGCACAGTGGCCAGTGGGACGCCATGCCCGATTTTAGGTCCCACATCTAAAGCCAGAACCCAGCTTTGCTCCCTAAACCCAAACATCACACCCTCGAGGTGCTTCACCCTTTTCCCACCACCCAGCACCCCTCGTGCTAGCCACACTGGCTTCAGATCTGGAACTTACCAGGGTCCTTCCCACCCACCTCCTCCTCATCCTTCCAACTTGGGCCCCCGCTTCAGAACAGCCTCCCATGGCTGACGGGTCCAGGCCAGGTCCCCCGCCCCCCACTGCACACGCCTATGTGCCCCGGCTGATCCTCAGCCACTGCCCTTGCCCCTGGCTATCAGCCCCCCACTGCCGTGTCCTTGGCACCCAGCAGGGTAACCACGGCTGCGGGAAGGAAATGTGCCCTACGTGGCTCTCCCCCTGGGTCACCCGTGTTTGCTGAGCTCCTGAGCCCCACAACAAAAGGCTCCAACGCACAGCCGTGAAAAGCAAAGGCACCCCCCCCCCCGACAAAATGTTAGTCACGATCGCAGATCGGGGCCGCAGGAGGGCCGGAAAGTAAACCTCTGGGCCCCGCAGAAGCCGCACAGCAGCGCTCGGCGAGTAGCCACGGGCCTCTGCGGACAAGCCTTGCCCACGGGCTGCGGGAGGCTGAACCGCACCCGCTGTTCACATGTCGTCGGACAGGACCTCTTGCTTTGACTCTTCCCCTCAAATTACTTCACAACGTAAAAGCCGGTCTTACTTGGGGGCCCACGCGACGACAATTAAGACTGGAATCCGGTGGGCTGCCCGCCCCAAGCAGACACGGGACACGCTGCAACCAGACGCGGCCAGGCTGGACCAGGGCCCCCCAGCCAAGGAGCCGCCTCAAATGGGGACCAAGGTGGACACGGCTCGGGGAGGAGGGAGCAAGCGGTCGCCTCTCGCAGCCTAGGGCATGCGAAGAGGCAGGACGGGCCCCCTCGCAAGACACATTCCCAGCAGGAGCTGCCCCGTAGGTGGCGTTCCGGGCAGGGGGTTATGTGGCTCACTTGGCACCAAAGAGCACTCACAGGGTGGCTCTGTGACAAACATGCAAGCGCGTGAGACCCAGGCGTTGCCTCCACTAGTCACCAGAGGACAAAGGGACTCGCTCCTGACTGCTCACTCTCAGCCAGGCTGGGGGAGGGGCAGAACTGAGCCCACCATCCCTGGCCCCCCCACTGGCTAGGCCAAGCCTCACAAGGGCTAAGGACAGGTGTGGAGGACACCCTAATGCTTCTGTGTTTAGTAACGACACGTGACGGAGACTAGGAGGAGAAAGCACAGGGGCCTCAGGACGGCAGGCTGGCCCTCGGGCACACCTGGCTCTGGGACCGCAGGCAGGGAGGGCGTTCTCAAAGGCACTGGCACCCCGGCCAGGGGGCTGGCGCTTGGTAGGTGGTATTTATAGCTGCCTCCACCCCGGCTTTGAAGACATCGACCAGGTCTGAGGGAGGGAGCGCTGGGTGAAGGGTCAGGTGACATTTTTACCAGGACCAGGGGCTGCCTGAGACTCCAGGGCCTTCTCAGAGCAAAGGGCAGGTTCCTGGCATATGGCAACCCAGGCCCCTTGGCCACTTGCAAGTGACACCACCTGTCTGCATGTGCTCACCAGAAAACCTGGGAAGGGGAAGGGAGGGAGAGTGCAGATGGGGGTGGGGGCAGGGTGCTGAGAAGCAAAGTACCCCCATCTTCTGAGGCTCCCAATTCAACGCCGCAGACTGAAAGGGGACAGAGGAAACGGGACTGCGCCATCCCTTCCCTTCCTCCTGGTTCTGTACCTTGGTCCGGCTCCAGGGTAGCAGGCCTGCGCAGCAGGCGGGGGCTCCTGGCTCCCCGGATGCCCACGGGCCCACCAGGAGGTGGCATTTGGCTGTGACTAACCAACTAGACCTGCGGATGCTCGGTGACCCCATGGCTGCCCTCTGCTCCACGCTGCCAGGACCACGGCTGGCCCAGGGAGGCACCATGATGCAGTGACAGACAGCACACAGGGACCTGGACGAATGTGCTCAGTGCAAACCTCGTACCGCCACCTGAAGCCCGCGGCTGGACGTCCCCCGCCCCTCCAGGTCTGTTCTGCCATCCGTGAGACTGGGACGGCAGTCACAGATGTCATCCGTGAAAACATCCACCCAGGAAGCATGCAACATGGCACGTTTGGGGACCCCATTGTGTGCAGATTACCGCCCTCATGCCCACGGCTGGTTCTGGGGCCTGCCCAGTACCCGCTCGCCCCCCCGGTTGAGTGGCTGTGGGGTCCTAGAACAGCATGCACTTGACAAGAGCCATCGACCCCCCCCCCGGTGCCAGGCCACGCAGGGAGGGAAAGGACACACAGTGCTGCTTTAACGGGGGTGCAGGGCTCACGCAGCCGCCTGGCCACTTGCCCCTGGAGGCAGGCCCCCCAGTGCCGAGTGTGGGGGGCACCCTGCTTGGTGAGCCAAGGGTCCCTCTGCCACAGCCACGCCTGCCCCGAAGACTCAGGGTCCAGAAGGCTCTCCTGCGGCCTTTTCAGGGTTCAGAGCCCCTCTGAAACAGGACCGGTTCCTCTTTAACAAAGGCCTTGCGCCAACAGCCGGGACCTCAGTGGCTCCTCCAGGTGGGAGTCCTGCCAAGGGGCACGTTTTATTCAGCATCCAGGGAAGTTCTCGGAAAGGACGTGACCCCACCACCCTTAGGATCCCTTGATTAAGAAACCCCAGAAGCCCACAGAAACCACTCTGAGAAACGGCAGGACAGAGGAGAGGCTGCACGTCAGGAAGACCTGGCCGGGCCCGTTTCCTTGTCCGTGCGACGGAGAGAGCAGCGTGGCAGGGAAGATCACGCGGCGACCTTGGCTGCAGACACTCACCTGATGAAATATATGAGTCCGTTCAGAGTCACTGTCTTGGGGGCAAAGGACCAGGGTGGGAGCTGGCCACAGTCCACCAGCGACCACAGATCCGTGTCCGGGTCGTAGCACTGCATGACCATCGTCTCCTTGCCGGCCAGGGAGCCGATGGCGTAGAGCCGACCGCGGCAGGCCGTGGTGGAGCAGTTGTCCATGGGGTAGGTCATGGGCTGCAGGGCCTCCCAGGAGTCCGTGGCGTGGTCGTAGCGCTCCGTGCTGTCCGCGGCCACCACGTACAGCAGCCCGTCCAGCACAGAGGAGCTGTGGTACTCGCGGGCCTTCAGCATGGGCGCCACCTCCGTCCACTCGTTCACGCTGGAGTTGTACCTCCACACGCAGTCGTAGAGCCTGGAGCCATCGGAGCCGCCTGCCGGGACACGCACAGCAGACGCGTCAGGCCGTGCCGGCTGGGGGCGAGTCACCCGCCCACGCCTCCCCCACAACTTTCAAGAGGCCCTCCACGGGAGGAGTGGGCTTCCCTGGGCTGGGCTTTGATGGAAACAGGGCCTCGCTTACTGACGCGAGGGCCAGGGCCGCCGTGCTCGGCTGACCGGGAGGACGGCCCAGCTTCACGCCGCAAAAACGCCACAGCAGTCCGGGCGCAGCTTCAGCTGGCAGAGTGTCGTCCCACAAACCAAAAAGTTGCGGGTTTGGTCCCCAGTCCGCGTTTGTGCGAGAGGCAACAGATCGGTGTTTCTCTCTCTTTCTCTCCCTCCCTTTCCTTCTTTCTAAAATCAGCGAGCATGTCCTCGGGTGAGGATAAAAATAAAAATATAATAATGATCATAATAAAGAAAATAACACTGCCCAATCTCTGCAAGCCAAGCAAAGGCCCTGGGGCCACAATTCTAAGGAAATGGCAACCTTGGTCTGGATCCCACACACACCACCAAGCACCTCACATGAACCAGGACCCGAGGCCTTAAGAGTCAGTTCTCCTGGCACCCAAAGCACGTGAGTGGGATGCACAGGGGCTTGGTCACCCAATGCTGGGCGTCCTGGCCCTCCCCTAACCAAGGCTGTGCCAGGACGGCTGAGAAATCTCCTTCACACCGCGAGAGACCCAACACAGAAAGCATTGCCCCGAGCGGACTTCTGGGCTCCAGTTCTTCTTTTAGGTGCAGGTTACTGAGGCATTTTGCCTGGAAAAACTCATCGAGTTTACAAATACAGCATGGGGCAAAAGTAGCAGCCCCCTTTCGAATACAACAATTAATACAAGAATAAACTTTTGCACACTCATAACTGTAAACCTACTTTTGCCCAACCCTATATACACATATTCTTCAGTCTATATTTCAAAAAGGAACTAAAAGAAAAAAATCAAAGCCAATGGCACTGACTGTAAATCATGAATTAAACCGGCCTACCCAGGAGTTCGGAATTCCCACACCGTGAAGGGACCCCAGGACCCCGGGGTGGCATTCCCGCCCTGAGCACGGCGCCACAGGAAAAGTAGACATGACATTCTATCCGTCTCACAGCCCTGAGCTTTTTAAAGGGATCAAACAAGTTGGGTAAAGCCCACTCTGCAGGCCTTCATCCTTCTGCAGGAGAGCTGTATGGGAGGCAGCTGAGACCGCTTTCGATCCCCAGTGAAATTCCCCACAGGCAGCTGTTTGGAATGACCCAGCCACCTGTCGAAACCCATTAGCTGCTCAGCTGAGACATTTATGGAAGTGTGTGCAACGCTGGGGCCACTATGACCAGTTTGGGAAGGGAATTCCCTGGCCAGACTTGGGGGCGGGGTCCAGGTTCCCGACAACACAAGATTCTAAGGGGCTGCTTCTGGGAGATGCTGGGGGCGGCCAGACCTGGAGCTGGAGGCCAAGGAAGCTGTGGCAACAAGAACAGAGCAGGCCCTTAGGCCGGGATGCCTCCCACTTGTCAGCTCAGCGTCCCACGGGAACACTGGGCAGGTCTCAGATCTGGCTCTCTACAGAATGTGCCAGGCTGGGGCCCAGCCCCGTGCCTCCCCGCCTGGTAACAGCCCTAGGCACGGCCCAAATGCACCCTCTCTTGGCTTCTTTCCTTATATAGCCGCCAGAGGGACCGCCCCTCCTCACCCCAGGGAAGGAGGCAGCCTCCTGTCTGAGCCAGGATTTATCCTTAATAAAAAATGTGGGAGAAGCCCAGAACTGGGGCGGGCTGCGGCCCGCCCAGCATGACTCGGCAGCGTTTTGGGGTTTGAGCCAAGTAACTGCAAGAAAACCTCTTAGCATGTGACTATGTTTACAGTCGCTGGGCAGGGAGCAGCCTAAACACCATGTGACTTGCAGCTCAGCTCGAATCCCAAGTGCAAGCCCAAGGGAACCTAGTCACCGGTGACTGACGAAATGCAGGCATCTCGAGGCCTGGGTGGCTCAGCTGGGAGAAATCCTTGGGAGGGGAGGAGGGCGTGTCACAGGGCGTAAGCCCCAGGCCTGTGCTGGGTCCCTTAGGGATAAAAAGAAAGCACCCATTGTGCAGGGTGAATGCCCCAGTTCTCTTCCAACCAAAGGGCTGGGGGAGCGGCACCTCCCTGGAAAGAAGTGGGCTACCCAAGCATGCCCCGAAGCGCGGGAAAGAAACCCACAAGCAGCTTTTGTTCCCGCTCACACAAGAGTCTCTTCTTCAGGGTCGAAAGTAACGACCCTAAACCGTACTCAAAGGCCAGCTTGAGGGGAAGGGGAAGTGATCGTTTGTACTCAGGTGCGGTCGCGGATTCCTGGTTCTGTGGGCTTCTTGGTAAGGTAGACATGCTCCCGCCCCCAGGGGCTCATGAGACCAGCCTCCGAGACCCCTGCCTGGGGATGAGGATGGGGTCGGCCGCCCCAGAGTCCTCCCGAGCAGCCCACTCACCCGTCACGTAGATGTCGTTGCCAAGCGCTACGATGCTGTAGCCCCCGCCCAGGTGGTCAGGGAACTCGGCCAGGTAGCGCCACTGGCCCGTCTGCGGGTTGTAGCAGTCGACGGTGACCAACTCGTCGCAGTCCTGGTCACAGCCGCCCACAAGGACGAGGATCTCGGCGAGGCCGGTGGAAGGGCGCGGGCGCATTCGGGGGCAGGGCCCGCGATCGTGGCGGTCGTAGCGCGCCGCCTGGAAGTCGCGCGCCTCGCGCAGGAGGCGCAGACAGGGTGGGCAGCGCGCCACCAGCGGCTCGGCCTCGACGTGCGCCAGCAGATAGAAGCGGCGCACGAAGGGCAGGCGCACGGCCTCGAGCAGCTGCGGCCAGTGCGCGGCGCGCCGCGGCGGGTCGGCGCGCACCCAGCGCAGCGCCAGCTGGTAGGCGGCCTCCTCCTTGGGCACGCACAGCCCGTCGTCGCGCAGGTAGCGCAGCAGGCGCGCCAGCGGCAGCCGCTCCAGCTGCTCGGCGCCCAGCTCGCCCACGTGGCGCAGGATGAAGCGCTGCGCCGCGCTCGCCAGCCCCGAGCAGCTGAAGGCCTCGGCGAAGTCCTGCATGTCCAGGCAGTTGGCCAGGTCCAGCTGCTGCTGCAGGAAGGCGCCGCACGCCTCCTTCACCGCCGGGAACTGCAGCAGGTCGGCGGCGCGCAGCAGCGGCTCGGCGTTGTCGCCGCTAACGGCCACGCGGCCGGTGTAGCTGAAGTCCAGCAGGAGCTGCAGCATGTCGGGCGGCACTCCGTGCAGGCGCACGCGCTCGGCGCGGCTCTCGCGCAGCTGCCCGGCGAACATGGCGCGGAAGTAGGGGCTGGCGGCTGCCAGCACGGCTCGGTGCGCCGGGAAGTCGCGCCCGCCCGCCGCCTCCAGGGTCACGTCCAGGAACTTGCGCTCGGCGCGGAGCTGGCTCAGGCCGCGCAGCAGGCTCAGCGCGTGCGCGGGGTCCGAGAAGGGCAGCACAGCCAGGGGCGCCGGCCGCTCCATGGCGCCTTCGCTGCGGGGCGCGGGGCAGGGTAACGCGCTACCGAACAAGGCCGCGGCCGGGGCCAGCGGGAGAGACGCGGCGTGTCCGGGCAGCCGCTATAAATACGGCCGGGCGCCGCGGCCTCCCCAGGGCCGGCGGGGGGCGGAGCGCCTCCGGCCCCGCCCACTTAACCCCTGCGGGCCGGGCGCCGCCTCCCTTCGCGGCCTCGCCCCCGTGCTCGGGGCTGAGTCACCGCCGCCCGCGCCCGCGCCCTCTCGCCGCCCTTCCGGGGCTTCCTGCGGCCTCCCGCAGCCGCCGGGCCCGGGACGCGGGGTAACAAGTGTTCCCTTGTTCCCGACCGCGCGCCTGGATCGGAGGCCTTCCGGGCCTGCCCTCGACCCCCCGGGCCCAGCTGCCGAACAAAACCGGGCCGGGCGAGCGCGGCGCCCGAATCCGTAGCCACCCTTCCGCGCCAGACTTCCCGGCTGCGTCCGCCCCGGAGCCCCGGGGCTGCTCGGTACAATGGCCTGTTTTTGTTTTTTTTTCCCTTTCACTAGTTCTAAGGGTTGCTCATTAACCCTATCACGGTACCATGCTCAAACAGGATCTTTACAGTTTAGGACCAGTGTATGAGCAAGGATAAGTTTTTAGGTGCCTTTTTTTTTTTCTTGGCTCATTTATAAGCGATAGGTGGCCAGGTGCCAGGAATCCGCTCCACTGCGTTCCTGCAGGAGTTTCAAACTTGACTAACTCGGTTATTAACTTTCGTCAGCAGACAAGGCTCAGTTTCAGTTTCCGATTTATAGAGACTCTTTCGGGCTCCCGAGCTGCCCTCCGAAGGGGCCAGGCCTGCTCTGGGTTCCGTCGCCACGGTCACCAGGGCCTCCTCGCCTCCTGTCCTGGCGAGGGATGTGGGAAAGGCAGAAAACTGAGGGTAGGAGAAATTCCTAAGAATAAACTATTAAGCTGAACAAAAAGCTAAGGCAGCAGACAACAATTCCGGGAAAAATAGCAGGTTTTCGAATTCTTAGAGGGGACACTAGGGTCTCAGGGACGTGGGGACATTCAGCTCAAGGTCAGACAAGGGACTGTTAAAAACCAGGGGATGCGGCCGTTCAGAAGTGTCACAGTCACTTGTGGGGTGACAGAAAGAGAAATCTGTCTTATTTAAGAAAGGAATGTCTTGTTTTGGTTCCAGGAGCCTCATTTTCAGGACTGCATTTTCAACATAAGCATATAAAACACTCCCTCGCTAGGAAGCCATTTTTCTCCCCTTAATTTAATACATGCTTTGTTGAGTTTTAGAAAAGACCCCTGGTTAGCCTCCAGCCCCCATTTTGCAGGTGAAATGTGTTTGTTTCTGATGTTATTTAACAGTCTCCCGCCCCCATGCCCGGTGGGCTAGGCAGAGGCATTCCTGGCGACTCGTCCGGCCCCAGGAGAGGCCCAGCCTAGGTCCGCGCGGGAGGAGTTGCTGTCATTTCTAGGTTCCTGCCAAGTCTGCGCAGCCTTCGCAGAAGACATCTTGTTTGCATTGCAGATCTGGAATGAGAGCCGGGGGGCTTTCCCTTCTCCCGAATCCCTCCTCAGCCCGCCACGGGAAGGTATCCGGCCTGACTTGCAGCCCGGGACGCGCAGGCCGAGAAGGAAACAGTCAGGTACCAGACGGGCTGCCTGTTGCCCATAGATGGACTGTTCACACAGCTCGTGGCCGCCGCGGCGGCATTCCTGGGCCCAGGAGCCCGGCCAATAGCATAGCTGCACAGGCTTTGTGACAAGAACAGTCTGAGCAGCCAGGAAGTGGGATGTTTGTAGGGAAAAGTACTCAGGTCAGAACCCACCCACCTTGCAGACGTTAAGTCTTCCGGAAGTCAATAACGTTTCTACAGCTAAGAACTGATTCTAGTTTTGCGTCTTTCTAACAAGGGCTTATTTCAGCAAATTGTGTTTGAATCTTACTATGAAGCTGTGAAGAATCGTGGAGATATTTATTGAACTGGAAAGATGTTCATGCTATAGTAGCAAGTGAAAAATCTGCCCGTAATAGGGCCCGATTGATGTGTCCAGACGCTCACAGAAAAATTGTGAAGGTAACATTTTCTCTAGGTGTTTAGGGTTGTTGTTTCTGCTTGCCTGCATTTTCTCTTAATGTTCTAAACATATAAACTGTGTATTAAAGAAAGAATACAAGTGCAAAATAAAATTAAAAATTCAGTTATTGGGAAAAAAAGCTGTATTATTAATATCTTGGACCTAAGAGGCAAGCATTTGAAACCATGTGTGCGTGGTTAGAAAAGGAAGGAACAGATTTAGATCTACCAGCTGTTTGGAATTGTGCATAACCTACTAACCCAGGCACGCTGCTTATATATTCATTTTTTCCTCCTCATCAGTGTCCTGAGTTCAAAAAGGGAATGTGAGAAATTCATTCATTGCGTCATGACAAGACAGATACAGTCAGCAAACAGTATTAATTAAGGGGATTTAAACTTCACACATATCACTAGCACCAGGGTTTGGTGAGGAAGATGCTAACTCCCGCCAAGCAAGCAGTAATTCTGCATTTTCCGGTTTTATTGAAAAAATAATGGGCACATGCAATAGTTGGGGGTCAAATGTATTTAAAGGTAAAACTTCAGCCATGAAAGTTTTAGAAGTTTACCCTTTCTAAAATCATGAAAATTACCTTGGCCTAAGTAACTTCTATTTGATAAGTGTAATTTAACAAAGAAATGGTACTATTTAATTTAAAAAACCCAAAGTACTTAATTTTGATATTTAAATTCTAATTTTAGGCAGATAGGACAAGAGGTGACTGAGACAATTTTAAAAGCTGCTGTTATTTTTTTCTTTTTCTTTGAGAACGTTTAGGAACACACACCTTAGCATTAATCAAAAAGAGATTGTGCCTTTTTTCCCTATTACACAGTGATTTTTTTTTCTCATTCTGGGCTGCCTAAGGTGTGGACTGGAATGCACTCACATAAACTTTTTCTTTAAGGAATGTTACAGTGAACTTAATGGATGGATAGGGAATACTATATGCAAATGAGATGGTGTAAGTGAAAATATTTAGTGTTTGGCACACAGTGATGCTATTTGTCTTTATATTTTTCCTGTATGACCCATAACACAAGAAATGCATTTGATTCTTCTATGCATAGGTTACTTTCTTCACTATATGAAATGTTGAAAGGGCGTAATTTAGAAGTTAGTTATTCATGATCTTAAAGTATCCACACACATATATTAATACAGTAGCCAAGGTATTAAAGTTGAAATAATATTTTGAGGAGTTTTCATTTTGTCCCCTCTCCTGGCTAAAATGGAAGTGAGAAAGACAGAAAACTGAGGGTAGGAAAACTCCATAAGAATGCACTGAACAAAAAGTTGAAACGCCAGGAAATAATTTCAGGAAAAGATAACCCCTGGTTACGTTCATACCCGCACTCACGCACAGAGCTGAAGTGGGAGGCAGAACTCTTTCTGAAAGTTCCCAATGAATGCAGGGTGGCCAGTGAGATTTAGGAAGGTGAAGCTATATTTGGTAACGCAATTAAAATAACTACATTCTCAAGTTACTTACTGGGAAACCACGGTATTCTTAGTATTTTCAAACTTGTCACAACCTGTCCTAGTGTTGGCTTTTTTCTTCCTCTTTTCTAAGTAACTATAATCATCTGAGAATTAGCATTCAGCAGCAGGTATAATTTATTTTTTAAAGCAGAAAATAAGAAATAAACTCGAGGAATCTGGCTGCTGTGGCTCATGTTCTCGCATTAATCGTGAAGTCCTAGATTTGGTCCCTAGAACCTTGGAGCCTAGGAGCCCTGCAGGGTCAACACAGGGAAGACACCTAAGGCTACTGTGCACAGGAATCCGGCTGTATGACCCCACAGCCACACATGTGGCCGAGTCTGAGTCAGTGATTGGTGTGCTAGTCCTGCTCTGGTCAGTACGAATTCCACGCTTCCTCCGAAGGGCAAAATTTCTAAGGGAAGTCAAAGGAAGCAGAGACAAAGAAGGTCCTTTTCCATGAAGTTTTCTATTTCATTAGAGCAACGATTTTCAAGTGGTGCGCCACGAGAATTTGTAAAACACGCGATACCTGTTTCCCCTTAGGTTGTCGAATAAAAAAAATGACAACAGCTGACACACAATAGCCGTCCAGTGTTAATGAATCAAAATCATACCTTTTTTTTCTTTTTCAGATGGGCAAAAAGTGTCTTTTTTGGGGGTGCCACACAATTTTAGTAATTAGTTTATGTGCGCCATGAGGTGAAAAAGGTTGAAAATTGGTGCTCTAGTGTCAGGCAGGGAGACAAGCAGGTAGTCCCGGTCACATCCAGGTACTAAGAGCTACTGTTTACTAAGAACTTCAAAAATACCTGTCAGCCCTGGCCGGGTGGCTCAGTGACTTGGAACATTGCCCGGATGTGCCAAGGTTGTGGGTTCCATCCCCAGTCAGGGCATATAAAGGAATCAATCAGTGAATGCATCGATAAGTAAGGCAAAGATCAATGTTTCTCTTTCTCAAATCAATAAAAAAAAGAAAAACAGAAAACGATTGGCTGCCTACAGAGCAAGAGTGACCACGGTCACGTGACACAATCCACATTTGGGGTTTTCCTACCTTAGTGTGACTGAGTGGCCCCTGAATTCTAGGCTGTTTTGTCTGTCATCCAATCCATTGTCATTATGAACACGCTCTTTATTTCAGTTTTGTTCTTTTTTGTGAATTTTTTATTGATTGATTTCATAGACAGGGGGTGGGGAGTGGAGGCAGAGACAGAGAGAGAGAAACATCGATGTGCTGTCCCACTTATTGATGCAGTCACTGGTTGGCTCTCGTATGTGCCCTGACCAGGGATGAACCCTCGACCTTGTTGTATCGGGGATGCCAGGGCCAACATTTCAGTTTTGTTTTTTTTTAAAAAATATTTATTTTTAGAGAGAGGGGAAAGGAGAAAGAGAGGAAGAGAAACATCACCGTGTGTGTGGTTGCCTCTCACTTGTACCCCCAACTGGGGACCTGGCCCACAACCCAGGCATGTGCCCTGACTGGGAATCGAACCAGCGACACTTGGCTCGCAGGCCGACGCTCAATCCACCGAGCCACAGCAGCCAGGGGCTTCAGTTTCTTAATGGGGGTGGAAGTTGATGTGTATAGTATTGCAAAAAATCATGCCATAGGGAATAATAATGACCTGTTAAAAGAATGCCACTTCCTTTCCTTTGGATTCCACCTCTAATAACTATTCTTTGATATTTATACCTTTAAACTAACGACCAACAGGATAACGTCCTTCTTGGCCCTTTCTTACTCAGGCAAAGCAAGCTGCTCCCCTGCATCTGACGCTGGGCACACTGGCTGGGCTCAGGGCGTCTGCTGGGGGGGGGGGGGGCAGTGGCCAGGTAACATTCAAATCTGGCTAAATCTCCCCGACACAGGCCAACTCCGGAAGAAGTCGTTAGTGATGCGTCCGCACCCCAAGTCCAACGTCTGTGCTTGTCTTACTAGATTCGTAAAGCACCTCGGTCTGTTATCACATCTGGGGAGTCCTCCAGTCAGCGAAGATATTGCTGAAATCACATTAAAAAAATGACAATAATAAACTATCGTTTATTGAGGCCAGTATTACGCTACAATTCTTATAGCTTAGGAAACTGAGGCTCAGAAAAGTGTTTCTAAGATAAACCCAGTCTCTTAACCACTACATGTTTTCCATCAGAAATTCTCTTAACCACCTAAAGGGCAAGAGCCAACCGACGCCGCCGGCGCTGCCGGGGAAGCAGCCGCATCTGCGAGGGGTCTTCCGGCCGCCGCTCTGACTTCGTGCATCCCAGAGTCTGTCTGTTTTCTGATCTGAATTTAAAAATGGTACCTTACTCCTCCTGAACAGTTGTCTTTGAAGGTACAGAACATGCTCCTGAGCCATTTGCATTGTGCATACAGCTTTTTCTTTCGAGAATGTTACAGAATGTCAGGCCTCCTGGTAATTCGATCAGAGCAGTTAATTTTCAACTCGGTGTTCAGAGCCAGTGAGCCTTCAACGTAAAGTTGTAAAATACGCGGCGGCTCGACGCGGCAAACGCCTCCATTAAACATGAACGCACGAAGGGGACGGCACCTCCGAACACCGCGGTCACGTTTCGGCCTCCCCGGTTTACTCCCGGGAGGACGACACTCAGGAAATAACTCGGAGTGAGAAAGCAGGGGCGTCCCGAGGCGAGGCGAGGAGGGAAAGGAGAGCGAATTTCGGCCAACAGCTTCCGAACCCTCGATCATGCCGAGAGAGGCGTCCAGATGCGGTAACGCGACACCTCGACGTGGACCCCACGGATACCGGGGGTCTCGGCCCCGCGGTCCCGGGCTCTCAGGGCAAGGAGGAGCCGGCCTGAAGACCCGAAGCCGCGCGGGCAAGTTCGCCTCCCCCGCCGGAAGCCGAGCCCAGGGGTGGCCCCGACGTCAGCGCCACCGCCCCCACTCTCGCCCGGGCTGCGGGGACCCCGGCCCCACAAAGGAGAACGAACCCCCAAGGATAAAGGCGGTCGGCCGCCTCCGCGCCCCGCCCCCACCCGCCGGAGGGACCCTGGCTCACCCCGCCCCCGCGGAGACGGAGGCGCTACCGCCGTGCCGCCCCTCCCCCACTGCCTAGCGGGCGCAAGCCCCCGCACAGCCCCCGCTCCAGCGGTGTCAGCACCGGAGACCCCGCCTCCGCAGGCGCCGCAGAGCTCCATGGGGGTTGCAGTCCTCGAGGCGGCCTTTGTGCGCCTCCGCGGCGAGCCGGGACAACAACTCCCACAATGCTCAGCGCCAGCCCGCGCGTCACGCCCCCTCGGTATCGGCTTCCTGTCCCCCTCAGACTACATTTCCCGACAGGCCTCGAGGATCTCCCGCCCTCCCTCCTGAGACACGAGCCGAACTGGGCGTCAGGTCGGGGAGCCGGTCGGGTTCCCGCTCGCTGCCGCCGCTGCCGCCGCTGCCGCCGCCGGCCGCAGTGACTCTCCCGCCTCTCCCGCCGCTCCGGCCGCGGGAGCTGCATCGCTAACTCTACTCGGCCGTGGAGTCGTTGGTCCGGGAGCACAGAGTTCGGGACGCGACACGCCGAGCCCCCCATCACCTCTGGTCGGGGCGACCCCTCCCCGTTCCGCGCTGGTCCTCCGCGGCCGCCGGAGCCCCCAGCCCCGAGCGGCCCCACGGCCCGGCGCCCGCATTCCGGCCCCTGCACTCCCGCAGCCGCCGCCCCCCACCAGGAACATGGACTCCGACTCCTGCGCCGCCGCCTTCCACCCTGAGGTGAGCGAGAGCCGCTCTCGGATCGGCCCCGACCACCCCCACCGCGGTCCTTCGCTGCCCGGAGCCGGACCCCCGCGTCCAGAGCGCCGCCCTCCCCTCCCCCAGCGTTCCGTCGTCCCCTCGCCCAGGTGCCCAACCCCGCCCCCCACTGGGGCCCGGGCCCTGCCTCGGCGCCTCTTCCCTGGGCGTAAGCGCCCACCCCCACCGCCCCGGGCCTCGGTGGCCTCGGTGGCCGCGGGACCTGTCTGCGCTCCCGGCCCCGCCCCGCCTGCCTCGCTCACCCCTTCCCTGCCCCCCGGGGACTCGGTCCGAGCGCCGCCGCCCCGCGCTCGTGCTTCTCGGAGGGCCCTCCCCGCCCCCCTCCCGGAGGGGCTCGCGACCCCCCCCCTAAACAGGGACTCGGCTCTGCGCGCCCCCGCCTGCTCCCCTAATCCCCCGGGCCCAGTGGCCCGCGCCCCGCCCCCTGACTCCCGCGCGGCTCCCTCTCCCACGGCTCGGGGGACCCTCGTCTTTTCTGGGTTCCCTCCCCAGCGGGGGCTCGAGCCGAGGCCCCCCCCCGCCCCCTCCCCCGGCTCCGAGCGCTCACATCCCCCTCCAGGGCCCCCGCCCCCCGCCCGCGGGCTCTGCTCGCCCCGCCTCCCACTCCTCCTTCCGGGGATCGGCCATCGGTTCTCCCGGTTGGCGCCCCTGACGCGGTCCCCTCTCCCTTCCCGAGGCCCGCGGGGGCCGGGGTGCGGGTCCGGCCGCGGGAGGCGGCGCCGGGTGTCCCCCGCCGCGCCCGTGTCTCAGGGGTGCGTGGGCCTGCCGACCCCGCGCCCCGACCCGCCGGCGTCTCGCGCCCCCTCCCCAGCGGGCTGGGCCCCGCACTTTCCGGGGCCGAGTGTCGGCGGGGGGCGACTTCCGCGGGAGGGTGGGAGGGGGCCGCACCGCCATCTGCTTTTCCTGAAGGCGGCGGGCGGGGCGGGCGGCGTGGGGGCGGCGCAGGTTCCCCGCCCGCGCCCGAGGGCACCGCCGTCCGCATCTCGGCCCCCGACCCGCCGCTGCTCGTTTCCCTCCGAAAGAAAAGTTCTTCCCGAGAGTTGGAGGCCCGCGGCCTCCCAGCCCGGCCGGGGGGCGGGCGGTCAGCTGTTCCCGGGGCGGCGGGGCACCCCCCCGCGCTCCCTGCGCTGGGCCCCGCGGTGAGCGGCGAGCTCGGGGCCCCGCTAACCGGAGCGCCGCTCGGTCGGGGGCCGGGGGCGGCGGGGAACGTGGTTCCCTGGAACCAAGTTGAAAAAATAAGAAGCGGCGCCCTTGGGAGCAAACCTGCGGGCAGCGCGCTCCTGCGGCGCCGCTTGCTCGGCCCTGCCCTGGGGGCGCCGCGTTCAGGCGCCCGCCCCGGCCCCGCCCCCACCTCAGCAGGGCCCTGGGGTGGGGGTGCGCTCGCTGAAGAAACCACGATGAAGCGCGGCCCTGCTCGGGGGCCAGGACGAGTCTCCCGGAGCTGCGCCTCTTTTCGGGACGAGGTCCGTTGTCGTCGAGGGCGTTTCTGCCTCTAGTATTGCGTCTGCAGCCGGCAAATAGGGCCAGCGGGGTGTTGCTGGTGGCCCCCCGCGTCAGGAACGCTCGGGGGCCTGGCCCTGGGCGGCGCCGCCTCTGCGGGGGCCCCGGGGGAGGGCCGGGCCTGCGGGAGCCGGGAAGGGTAGGGAGCGGTGGGCGTGAAATTGCCGCCGCTTCAGTTACGGCTGCGGCCGCCCTTTATTGTCGAAATGGAAAACCTGTAGCAAAAAAAGTACTCACGGAGCTGACGGGCCTGCGGAGGCGAATAGGTAACGCCAGGAAGTGCCCGCGCGCGCGGAGGAGCCTGTCTCCTAAGCGGCTCCCCAGTGTTCTTGGCATCCCATCGCTGCACCCCGCTTTCGGCCTCCTGAACACAGCACCGTTCCCTGACCCGGGCTCCCCTTATCTGGTCTCTAAGTGCTTGTAAACCTCGCGGCGTGTTTCCGAGTGGCCGTAACGGAAGCTCCCGCCTTGCCGGGGTTTGTTCCTGCGGTTCCACCTGCAGGCTCTCCTCCCAAACACACCCCTTCCTTGTCTGCCGGCAGGACTACTCCCCGGGTTACAAGAGGCGCAGGACCGTGGAGGACTTCAACAAGTTCTGCACCTTCGTCTTGGCCTATGCCGGCTACATCCCTTATCCGAAGGAGGTAATGGCTCTTCTGCCCTCCGGAGCCCTTTCTTGGTGGCAGGGGAACTGGAGGGTCCCCCAGGGTGGCACTCTGGAAGGGCTTGCGTGGGAGGACTTTAGACCGTAGTTGGGCAGAAATCTTTCTTGGAAACTTAGACCAGCCTGGGAAATGGTTTCTCAAACCCTGGGAGAAGAGAAAATGAAGGCTTGTCTAGAAACGGTTTAGTAAACCTAAAAGTTTGCTTGAAAGTAATTATTTGCTGTTTGTCTGCTCTTTTTATAGTTTACATTCAGTATTACTTGTATTGGTGCCGGTGTGCAGGGTAGTGGTTAGACAGCCCTATACTTTATAAAGTGTTACCCCCCCCCAATATTTCCAGCCCCACGTGACACCATACAGAGCTCCCACAGCATTAGTGACTGTGTTCCCTGTGCTGCCCGCTCTTAATGGCCAGGAACTATTGAGTGTTGACTGGCCAGGCACTGTTTTTGGTCCTCACAGTGGTATGTGGTAGGTGATATTATTTGTCCCCATTTTAAAGCTTGGGACATGGGTACAGATAGGGAACTCCTTGCGCCGGGTCACAGGCTAACGAGTGGTGGAGCCTGGGTTCAGCCCGATGGCCGCCTGTCCGGCAGGCAGTCTCCTGGTGGCCACATTACAGGACCTGCAGGTGCAGGGACTGCGGCCGGAATCCCGCATAATGTCAGGACTTTTTCCCTTGCTGAGGAATGGGCAAAGCCGTAGACCAGCCCTGCCACGGTCCTCAGGCTTCAGAGGCTAAAAGGTAGGGCCTGGCAGTTCGGAGGCCAGGTCCTGCGTCGGCGTGGCCTTTGCTCTGCTGGCGGGCGGGTCGTGCCTGCTTTGTGCCCGCAGAGCGGTGCCCCCGTTTGCACATCAAACGCTTGCGTGGTCTGAAGGAGCCAGAGCGGAGCTCACTCACTGCTTCAGGGCAACGATTACCTGCTTTGATTTTTGCAATATTTTGGGATATCTCCAGTCTTTTAAAAAAGTGTTGGGAAATTCTCAAAACTAATTTAAATTCACTTAATTAAAAAGTGCATCCTGTGGGAGGACGGGAGGAGGGAGGGGTTACCGTCGGGAGGTGAGTGGGTTGGAGAGCGCACCTTTGCTCCTTTCCCGGGCCTGACTGAGCATCAGCTGGGTTCTGCGGGTTCAGCCAGGGCACGGGGCCTCCTCTCGGGGGCTCGCGTCCTATCTGGAAGGTCGCACTAAAGCGCAGATGCCACTGTTCCCAGTGAGGGACGCTGGCTGATGAGAGTGGGGAGCCGTGGTTGTGGGAGCGCATGTCTGCGGGCCTGACCAGGCCAGGGAGGCTCTGCACGGGGTCCGCTCTTGTCGCCGGGGACTGGCTGGAATAACCGGGACCTGCCACCTCTGCCTCTGTCCTTTCAGGAACTGCCTTTGAGGAGCAGCCCCAGCCCTGCCAACAGCACCGCAGGCACCATTGACAGCGACGGCTGGGACGCCGGGTTCACTGACATGCCGTCTGCGGTGCCCTTGCCGGTCTCCGACCGCTGCTTCGGCCACCTGCAGCCCGGCCTCCTGCAGCGGGCCAAGCCCAGTAACTTCCTGCTGGACAGGAAGAAGACCGACAAGCTGAAGAAGAAGAAGAAGAGGAAGCGAAGGGACAGCGACGCGCCCGTGAAGGAGGGGTACATGGGCAGCTTGCTGAAGCTGGAAGCCTCTGACCCGTACGTGGAGACCCCCACGAGCCCCACCCCGCAGGATAGCCCCCAGGTCCCCGGCGACCCCTGCTTGGGCTGGGAGTCCGACACTCCTTCCAGCGGCTCTTGTGCTGCCGTGTCGCCTGATCAGGTCAAAGAAATAAAAACTGAAGGCAAACGGACTATCGTCCGGCAGGGGAAGCAGGTGGTGTTCCGTGACGAGGACAGCACCGGCAACGACGAGGACATCATGGTGGACTCGGGTGAGCGGGGCTGGGGGGACGGCCACGTTGTTGGCGGGCGGTCAGAAGCGAGTGGCTGTAAGCGGGAGTCTCAGATTGGCCCCTTCCCCAGAGTGTGCCCTCCGTCTCTAGGGACAAGGTGCAAGGAGGTGGATGCCGACTCGTTCAGGGGAGGGAGTGATTGCAGCTGGGGTTCCCAGACGCACCTTAAGATGTAAAAACGATGTGGCTCCTGAGTACGCGTCGCACGGCAGCCCCCGGACCACACACTCGGGGTCCCCCGTTGCGCACGTCCTGTGTTTTCAGGGAGGGAGTTTGCACCGCGAAGAGAAAGTCGAGATCCGCTTCTGTTGCTGAGGATCAGCTGCCTTGTCCCCCAGCAGAGTGGCTTTGCTGACGGGGAGGGGCTCCCAGTGCAGAGGGGCCCTGAGATGTTTCTCCCTCCCTCTCACGTGCTTCTCTCCCTCCAGACGACGACTCATGGGACCTCGTCACCTGCTTCTGCATGAAGCCGTTCGCCGGCCGCCCGATGATCGAGTGTAACGAGTGCCACACCTGGATCCACCTGTCCTGCGCCAAGATCCGCAAGTCCAACGTGCCGGAGGTGTTCGTCTGCCAGAAGTGCCGGGACTCCAAGTTCGACATCCGCCGCTCCAACCGGTCCCGAATGGGCTCCCGCAAGCTGTTTCTGGACTGACTGATGGCGCGGGAGGAGACTGTGGGGGAAGAACCAGAAGGGACAGCGGGCTTTTCGGCCCCTTTCTTAGTTGAGCACAGAACTCCCAGCTCTGGTGCAGGCAGACCCATGCCATTCAGGTGCCTAAGCAAAGGACAGGCTGTCCAAGGTATCAACTGTACGTAGCCGGTGACTGAATAAAGTCCTCGTGGGCCAGCGCTGCTGCCAGAGCGGTGTCCTCTGCACTGGAGGTGGACCGACACCCCAGTACAGCGGGTTTGGTTCAGCTGAGAATGAGGGTCCATGGTAGTTGTGAATTCTTGCCATCGTTAGCAAGCTCCCGCCGATCGGAACAAGTGCTGTCACTCCCGCTTCCGCTGTGTTGGGGACAGATGTCGCCCCAGCCTGCTAACGAACAGCCATACGTGCAGTTTTTCTCCAGTGTGAGTCTTTTACCATAAATGTCTGTACAGCGGCCGTCCACGCTGCGCCCCTCTCGGCGGTGCCCTCTCCCTGCAGCCTCGGGGCTGCCTGCTGGACTCCGTGTACCTGGGAGGAGCTGCGGTGGGGCAGTGGGTGAGCTAGTGATCCCTAGGTTTCCTGATGTTCATTAAAAGGATAGTGTGTGGCCACGTCTCTGTAGCAGGAGGGTTGATGGGGGGGACCGAGGTGGCCTGTGTTCATAACTCAGTTTCCTGTTTTGCACGATGTAAAAAACCTGTCTTTTGCACGATATAGCCACAAGTATTGGCAGATTTTGCCTGGGCGCCCTTGCCCTCCAGTGGGCCTGTGGGGGCCTGTGGGGGCCCAGGGGAGGTGTTTTCAAGCAAGGGGTCACTTAGGCTCCGTCCTCATCTCTTCCCCTCACCTTATTCTAGTAGCAGCAGAAAGGTTAGGCAGTCACTGGGAATGCCTCTGCCTAGTGGGTAAAGAAAAGTGGGAGGAAGGCCTCTCCCATGGGTGCTTCTTCGTGTGCCCTAATACAGGTTGGCCGGCTGGTTCCACGGGCCAAGGTTAGGACTTGAAGCCTTTTTGGTTTGAGTTTGAGTGGGTGATATGGTAATATTGGCCTCCAGGTATATATACCATTGAACCGGGCAGAGTTCCTCAGATCTGGACTGGAGAGACTGAGGGTCCAGCTCTGGAGAAGCCTGGGAGTTGGTCCCCAAAGGCCTGCAGGGCCTGCTCCAGTCAGTGGACCCTGGGACACTGGTGGTTCTGGGGCTCCGAGGGGGAGGAGGACTTCAGCTTTGTCCCAAATTGACATAGTGTTTTAGCAGTTCAAATACGTGTTCTCATTTTTTTTATTTTATTTTTGTATATTGATGGGTGTGTGTTCATAACTGTTTCTTGTAAAAGCATGAAAAGGGAAGAGTGCCCGAGTTGGTCGTGTTTGTTTACAGCGGGATGGAGCCCAGTCTCCCCGCCGGGGCTCCTTGGGGCGCCCTGTGTGGGGCCGGCAGGCGGACTCCTCCACCTTCTCTCACTGAAGCACCAAGGGTTTGAACTCGAATTGGCTAATCAGGGCCAGTATTTTGTCCTGGCATCATTCCTGCTTGACCAGCCAACTGCCTTTCTGTTTTGTTTTTAATTCTGTTGCTTTTATTAACACAAAAATAGACATAGTTTCTGAAACCCAGTTTATTGCAAAGATCCCCAAGGGAGAAGTTGTGCTGTAGAAAGAAATAGGAAGAAGCTGGATCAGAATCCAACCTGTCCCCAGACAGCTGGCTCTGGCTGACTAGGGCGACTGTGCAGGGGACGCTGGGAGAGGAATTTGCCAAAGATCTACCCCGGGACATTGCCTGTCCAGTGTCTTCGCCATGAGAATAGCCAAAGTTCCAAAGTGTTTTTCTTTTCTTTTTTTTAAACTCCACTAAGTTTTAGAAGCGCATTTCAGAGTGTGTGTGATTTTATAGTGGGACAGCCAGTGCTGGCGATGGCCATTTGCTCTGAGAAGGCTCAGTGCCTGGTGACTCCTGGGAGGCTCTCAGTACTCATCTCAACTTGTTTCTGTGTTTCCTCTTCGTTCCTTTAACAGGTACATCCCTATGGGTGGTGTCTGAGCAGTCAAGACACCTTGGTTTTGTGTTGATTGAGCTGGCAGCTGCAATCAGCTTTATGCAAATTAGGCATGGCCCATCTAGGGGCTCCTGGTTGGTGGCTGATGAAGTGAGGGGAGGGAAAGATGTCACCCCAAAAGCAAGCCCCTCCCATTGGCTTTGGCCAGGCCAGACACTTAACATCCATTATGTGGTTCTGTGTAATTATAAAGTTTATGTGTACAAAAAGCGAAGCTGTTTCTGTGAAACTGTATATTTTGTAAATAAAGATATTGCTACTTTGAGGTTCATGTCTAGCTCCAGGTGTTTGTGTTCTGTGCCCAAGGACAATTGTGTCTCTCATCCCGTCCCCCAAGCCATGATTACAAGAGAAGACTCGGGTCAGGTTTGGTTTTATCCACTTTTCTAGTAAGTTCTCCAGAAAGAAACCACAGTGCGGAGAGACACGAACAGCTTTCACAATTTCTTCATCAGATTGAGCTTAAGCCCCGCTGCGTGGTTAACCTGCTTTGGAAAAGCTGCAGCCTCAGACTGCAGGCAGGACGGGTCTCCTGGACGTGCATCTCCAGCGCCTTCACACCTGGGGTCCGCAGAGCCAGAGCCTGTTGTCGGCTGTATCTGTCGAACCCTAATCTGGCGCTAACTAGTTGCCTCTGCCAAAATCTCGACCACCTCCTAAAATTTTGAAAATACTGGCCAAGTTGGGCATGGAGCCTTTCTTTGGTTTTCAGTTGCCCAACGCTGTTTGGGGGACGCCAAAACAAGGTGAGGGCGCCTGGCTTCAGCGTACTGGGGTGAAACCCCGGAGTCTGTACGACTCGGGGCGACGCGGGTCGCGGGCACAGCGCAGGGACCTGACCGGGGAGCTTACAGCCAGCAGCCCCGCCCCTCCGGCCAGGCCCCGCCCACCAGCCCGGCGCCGCTCGGCTTCGTTGCGCCCGCGGGCCCCCCGCCGCCGCCATCTTTGTTAGGGGCAGCCGGGCCTGGGGTCTGGGGATGCCGAAGTCATGCGCGGCCCGGCAGTGCTGCAACCGTTACAGCAACCGCAGGAAGCAGCTCACCTTCCATCGGTGAGGGCCGGGGGCGCCGGGGGTGCGGGGTCCTGCCGCCAGGCCCGCCTCGCCCGACCCAACCGGTCGCGGTCCCCGCTGAGCCCGAGGCCTGGCGCGGCGGGTGGACGGGGACATCAGGGTCTCTGCCCCGCCGCCGCGGAGGCCGGAGGGCGTGCTGCCCCGGGACCGCCGGGGTTGCGGGCCCAGGACCCCGCGCTGTCTCGGCTGGCCTGAGCGCACGGGAACGCGGTCGGAGAGCTGGCCGCACAGCCCTGCGCCAGCCTGTCGCGGAAGGCCGGGGGCGGGCCTGATGCGAGCCCCGGGCTTGGCAGGCGGTCCCCTCGCGGCCCCTGGCGCCCTCGGCAGCCATTTGGGGGTCGCCCTCCCCCCTGCCTCGGGGGCCTGCTGTCGTTCGCAGCCGCTGCCCGGAACGTCGTAGGCGTTCGCTGTGGCCGCGCGCCTTTGCTGAATGAATGGGGCGGGCGCCGCCCGCTGTGCGCGCCGGGCACGGAGCGAGCCCTGTGCGGGCCTCGTGTCCGGAGGGGGGAGAGCGTCCGCGCCGTCGGGGGCTGCGGGGGTCGGGGCGCCGGCCTGGCGGCCGAGGCGGGGCCTGGCCCGTGAACAGGTAGGGCCCTGCCTGGAGGGCTGCCCTCAGGCGCCCGCTTCTGCTCCAAGGGCCGCTGCGCTCATTGTCCGCACTTCTGTCCCCACGTTCTCTCTTTCGAACTAAGTGCTGTTCCTGACCTAGAACAGCTACAGGAAGGCGCACAGCTCCCACGCACACCCAGCGGAGTGACACCAGGGTGACTGCGGGGACCCAGCCCATCAGCAGCCCCGAGGAGACCCCCAGCTGCACCCCGTTCCTCGCTCACCTTCCCTCTTCCCCCGCGTGACCCACATCCTGCCTTTTGTCAGGGATTGTGTCCAACTTCAGAGGAATGGGCGCACACAGTGTACTTTTCCCCTGTTTTGTTTTGTGTTTTCCTGCACTATGTTTGTATCCTCCAAAGAAACGTCCGGCCTGGAGAGGATTTTATGGGTTTCCAAGTCTCTTCTAAATTGGGAGATAAGGAGGGAATGCAGAGATTACGCGGGGGTGGGAGAAAGCAAGGCGGGGTCAGGGCGGAGGGTACTTAACAAACACAGATGCATGAAGATCCTGGACAGGCCAAGATAAAGCTTTGAGTAAAGAGCTCCAGGCCTGGGGTGTGACTGCCCAGCAGGACCTGCCCTTGGGGACTGGTGATTGTTAGGAATTTCCGATCACCTTGGGAGACTGCTTGCCACAGGGGCCCCTCGTCCGCGTCCACAATTGGATGCCATTTCTGTTTCATTCGGCAGAAGTCTGTTCCCTTTCATTACTGCACAGTACTCCATCGAACCCATAAACCAGAACTGATCTGTTGTTGATTTGAAGGGCCTTTGGGTGCTTCCGAGTTTTGGCCGCAAGTAGCGCGTGGCTCAGCCTTTTGGCTGGCACGAGTCTTTGGGTGCACGCATCTCTGTGTTTCAGTCAGGTGGACACCTGGGGGTGCCGCTGCCTCGGTCCGTTCTCAGACTCATGGGAATAGCGCTGTCCAGTTCCCAGTGGCCCTTATGATGCCAAATGCAGGCGCTCATTGTCCTTAGAGTTGATGTCTCTGCAGCATTTGACCCCTGTGACACTCACTTGGCTTCTAGGACACCTCTCATCCTCTTCCTCTGTCACGGTGTCCCTTCTCAGTCTCCTTGGCCGGATCGTCCTCGTTTCCAACACGGGATGTCAGAGCATGTGGGACGGGGGCCATGGCCATGCCGTCCCTGCCTTCACTAGCTCCCCAGGCCACCGACTGCACCCAGGACTTTGCCACCCTTGATGCAGGGACAGCCCCTCAACACTGCCCTCTCCAGACACGCGTGTGCCCCTGCCGTCCACGTCAGTACGTGGACATCTACAGGCGCCTCACACTGGACATCTACCACGTAAAACCAGGGTTCTCAGGTCCCAGACCTGCTCCTCCGCTGCCTCCTTCCATCTTAATCCGTGGCGCTGCCTCCTCCTGTTTCATGGCCCACAGACGCCCCACTCTGCCTGAGCCCCGTGTCCTCGTCCACAGCTGTGAGTCTGCCGTGAGCCCTGTGTCCTGCGGCGGCCAGTCCTCTTGCTCTGTCTCAGCCCAACCTGTCTCAGTCACCCCTTGAACATGCCAGGCACTCACCTGTCACTAAACCTCCCCGTTTTTTAACCTTAGCTGTTGGATTTTTTTTAAAAAAATTTATTGATTTTTTGAGAGAGAAAAGGGAGAGGGCAGGAGGGAGAGAGAGGGAGATTCGTTGTTCACCCCTTCCATGCATTCTCTGGTTGATTCCTGTACGTGCCCTGACCGGGGATCAAACCTGCAGCCTTGGTGTATCAGGACGACGCGCTAAGCGACGGAGCTCCCGGCCAGGGCTGCTCTTCCTCCTGATACCTGCAGGCCCACGCCCACTCAGTGCTACCTCTCAGGTGGCCTTTCCTGATCACATCCTACTCTTCCTTCCTACGTAGTGTACTTCTGTCTGCCCTGTCCGTCTGCCTGTTCTAGAATGTGGGGATGTCTTACTCCCACACCGCCAGCACCCTGAGCAGGTCCCGCATTTAGTGGGCTCCCGACGGGACCAGTGAAGGCTTACCTGGCACATGTAGCTTCAGGAACAGCTCTTGGGCCCCGTTTATAGTCTCAAGTTTCCTACTTAGGATGCCGTACCTTCCAGAAGTTGGATGTGATTACCAGAGAGACGTTCCTGGATTTTCCAAGTTGTCCAGGATACCGTGGGGTGGTGAGAAATGGCCGCGAGCTCCGAAGTGCTGAGTTCAGCCTCACTCGTTCCCGCGCGCGCCTTCCTGCCCCTCAGGTTCCCGTTCAGCCGGCCGGAGCTCCTGAAGGAATGGGTGCTGAACATCGGCCGGGGCAACTTCGAGCCCAAGCAGCACACGGTCATCTGCTCTGAGCACTTCCGGCCCGAGTGCTTCAGCGCCTTTGGAAACCGCAAGAACCTGAAGCACAACGCTGTGCCCACGGTGTTCGCCTTCCAGGACGCCGCGCAGGTGAGCGCGCTTCCGTCTTCTCCGCAGACCTGCCTGTGCGCAGGGACCGCCCAGCAGGTGGGGGTGGCGGTGGCGCGGGCGGGGACTGCAGAGGAGGACGGCGAGACCGCCTGGAGGGCAGCTCTGTCCAGCCTGGGGTTGGAGCTCAGCCGACTGCGCTGGCCATGACCTTCGTTTTAGGGGTTCCCCAACTTAGAGCTGATTTAAAACGACGTCACACTTCAAAACTGGGTGCCGTTGAAGCAGCGAGCGACTGGCGAGTGTGGCAGGAGCCTGGTCCTTGGTGCGGCTCACTTTCGCCGGTTCTCACGTGGGCTCGAGGCCGCGCAGCGAAGGCTGTCCCAGTGGAAGGCGGCCACCGGGCTGCGTTCAGACCGCGTCCCTGTCCAGGCAGTCAGTCAGGGCGTGGACACCGGTGATCCAGAAGCCAGAGGCTGGGCCGCTGCCGTTCGGCAGGCCTGTTAAGGTGCTGCTGTGTGCCGCTCGCTCTGGCTGAGGGGTCCAGGGCGCAGAAGGATGAGGCCTGCGGCGCGCCGGAGGGAGGGCGGGGCCCGCGCGGACCGGCCTGCAGGTGCCAGGGCTTTGGGGACAGTCGGGAGCGGCATGGGCTCAGGCTGCAGGGAGGGTTGCAGGTGGCGCCAGGCTTGGAGCCGCTGGTTTTCCGGGGAGGGACATGGCTTGGGGAGACTCCCTCTGGCTGGCAGCTGGCTCAGAGGCCCCTGCAGGGTCTCAGCTGAGTGCAGTTATGGCGGCCTAGCTAAAGGTGGGCCAGTGATGAGGGGACCCAGTGCAAGGACTTTTCGGAGCTGGTGGCCTGAGAGGGAGGCCAGGGAGAGCGCTTGCCGAGCCCCTGGGGACTGGGGTTCCCTGTTTCCCGGGTGTGGGGCCCCGTGCACGCTGAAGTCCATGTCCCCATGGAGCGGGCCTGGAGTGGGCGTGCCTGGCGGGGCGCAGGCGCAGGGCTGGCTCAGGAGGGCGCGCACGGCCCGCCGGACGCTGGAGCCCCGAGGGGGATTACGTTGAGTTTCGTAAGTCCTGCAGGTGGACAGAGCCCCACGGTGTGGGCCCCGCAGCGGGCAACAGCTGGAGCCTGGAAGGCAGAGAAGTGGGGGGACAGACACAGGCAGGCGGCCACCTGTTGCGAGTTTTGACTGTATTGGGAAGGAGAGAAGATGGAGCCGCTGGGGTCAGGAGCTGCAGGCTTGGGCAGAACAGGCGCCCGCTGTGAGCAGACCCGCGCGGCTCCTCCCGTCCTCTCCTCCCCCTGAGGACCCCCCTGGAGGTCCACGCGTGGGTGGCAGCCCCCTCTTCTCCAAGTCCACGTGCATGGTTCTGTGGGAGGGCGCCTCCCTCCCTCTCCTGCCCCCTGGGCTTCCTGGCACCTGCCCGGACCTGGTACTTCGTGTCCTGTTCTCGGTCTGCTCTTCGGCCGTGCGCGGGAGGCCAGGGGCTCGTCCCCCTGCCTTAGTCACAGCGCCCGGGACGTTGCCTGGCAGAGTGTTTGTTGGGTTGCTTTTGGTAACACGAAGGCCTCTTATTTTGATTTTATGTGTCCTGAAAGTTTCACGGTGGGGAGAACACCAGCGTGAGGCCGCTCTCAGACTTAAGCGTACAGCGCGGTGCCGGGAAGTGCAGGCGCCATGGACGGCAGGGCTCTCGCGGGCACCGTCCGCTTACCTGGGACTTCGTGCCTGCTGTCACGACTTCACGCCAGAGCCCCTCAGTGCGTGTCTGCTGATAGAGCAGTTTGGTCACCGATGCATTTGTGATAGTGTTTGTCCCTGGGGGGGAGGGGCATTTGTCCTCTGCTCCTTAGTGCCGGGGGGCGGGCTCCGGCCCCTGTGGCCCCCACTCAGCCTGTGGACGCCTGGGGACCGCAGGCTCTGAGTCAGGTATCTTCTACCACATGGCTGCGGCTGTTTGGGCAAAATCTGAGGTGCTACTCTGCGTCTAGGAGAATGCCGGGCCCCGGGTGACACTCACAGATTACATCCTTTGGCCCGAGATTTGGTAACATCTTTGGAAAAGGGACACCAGTGGGTGGAGTTTGAGCTGGCTTGGGTTTCAAGGCCCAGTTTAATTGGATAAACGTGGGGCCGAGACTGGGGAGGACCATGAGGCTCGGCGCCTGGCGTGAGGTCCTCGGGGTGCAGGTGTCTTACATCCTAACGGGGCCACAACGGGGGCCGTCCATTCACGGCAGCTCCGTGTTTCTTGCAGCTGGTGAGGGAGGACACAGATCCTGCCCGCAAGGGTGGGAATACGGACTCTGAGAAAGAAAAGGTGAGTCTGCGCTGGGGGTCGGTCTGCCCTGGGGTTGGTCTGCGCTGGGGTCAGTTTGCCCTGGGGGCTGTTCTGCCCTGGGGGTCGTTCTGCCCTGGGGGTCGGTCTGCGCTGGGGTCAGTTTGCACTGGGGGCTGGTCTGCGCTGCAGCCATTCCCTGCATTTTCAGGTCCTCCCTGAGGTGGGCGCCAGGGAGTATGGCCCCGGGAGCAGGACAGACACTGCCCTGGAAGCCCTGCAGCCGCCCCTCAGCGCTGCAGCCCCTGTAGGACAGGTGAGCCCAGTCACCAAGGTGGCATGTGGCAGGTTGCTCTTAGGAGGAGGGGTTTGCTTCAGACAAAACAAGGCAAACCGGTGCCCAGGCCACAGCTACCGCAGGGCGGGGCCTCAGGAGCGGTGCGAGCCGGTGTGGGCAGACGTGGACTTCAGGGGGCTGCCGGAGGGGACCCCGGGCCCTTCCACCTGTCCTCCCTGCCAGGAGCAGCTCTGGCCTCTGGGCACTGGTTACCTTCCATTCGCCTTCCTCAGGTCCTGCCACCAAGACCAGAAGCGGCCGAGGCCCGCAGCCCGCAGGCCGGCCCCGCACAGCCGTCCGATCACAGCTACGCCCTTTTGGACTTGGATGCCTTGAAAAAAAAACTCTTTGCGACGTTGAAGGAGAACGAGAAGCTGCGCAAGCGCTTGAAGGCCCAGAGGCTGCTGATGCGGCGGATGTGCAGCCGCCTGCGGGCCCTGCGAGCCGGGCGTGCGGGCCCCCGCGCCGCGCCGAAGCCGGAGCCGCAGAGCTGAGCCTGGCGGCTGGGCTTTCTCCTCCGAGGCCCCAGGGGTGGGGCCGTGGTTTGGGGGCTCTGGCTGGGAGCCCGTCCTGTTGCCCACCCCGAGTGGCAGGGAGGCACGCTGGGCCAGGGCCCTGGCGGGAAGCGCAGGCGACTTTGGGGGCAGCTCGGTGGCCACAGGCTGCGAGGGGCTGTGCCGTGAACGTGAAGCTTGGTCGTCTAGGCGGCAGCAGCCCCAGCGGGCCGCTCGGCACCAGCCAGCGTCCTGGGACCGCAGCCCGCTGAACCAGAGCTGCCGGCGCTCCCCCAGTGGGGCAGCCGGGCCCCGGGAGGGACTTGGTGGCTGGGTCACTCCCAGCCACAGCGGAGGGGGTGCCAGCTGACTCTTGGGCAGCAGCAGGGGCCCCTCCACCACCTGGACAGCCGGCGCTGTGGCCAAGACTGGCTTGTGTTCCTGGAGGGCCCCTTCCGGGCCTGGTTGATGGAACTACGTAATAAAACATCTTCCTACACTGCAGCTCTCCCTCCTTTATTTAGAAGCAAGCACTCATCTGAGGGGGTGACCACCCATGACTGCAAAGAAAAGTGACTAGTTAAAACAAAAAAAGAACCGAGCCTAAGAGGTGGCCGACTCTGGCCTTTCTCAGGCACCTGTCTGACGCAGAAAACAAGAGCAGCTTCCGGCGAAGCCTCGAGGCGTGTAAACGGTGAGGGTCAGGGGGGGGACGAGGCCTTGGGGGGGGGGGCATGTGCCTTATTTTGCTGGTCCTGAGAATGTACAGACGCACCGAAACACTGCCCCCGCTTTCAGGAAAGCTTTATTGTGGTAAGAGGGCCTCCTGTACAATCCATTTCAGGCAAGATAAAGAGAGCGCCGCGGGGGCAGCGGGGCCGCTCTGAAGGCGGGCTCACGAAGCGTGGGGCTCACTGCGCGCCCGCGCTCCGAGCAGCAGCTCAGAGGACCCGTTACAACGGAGATAAATAGGACGGGGTCGGACAACCCGAACTGGCTTCAAAACCTGGAGGAAGGGGCTCTCAGCGATTCCACTGGCCCCAGCGTCAGGGTGAAGCCCGCTGGGTCTCTGCTCATCACAGGCGACACACCTGGCTCCCAAGGTATTCTGCACCCAGGAGGCCAGCGAAGGGAGGTGTGGTCCCCTGTGCGGAGGGAGCTGGGCCAGGCCAGGTGAGGGCAGCGGCAGTGCCACCTGCTGGCCGCGAGCGAGCACAGCACCGGGCCCGGCGCCACTAGCACAGGGCGCTGGGCGGTCTGAGGCCCGCGCTCCGCAGCCCCATCTATGCTTCCCCTTCTCGTCCTGACCCTCTTCACGCCGGCACTGCGCCGTGGCGTGCGGCACAGGCGGGTCAGGGTGAGCCGCGTGGGATGTGGTGGGATGTGGTGAGAGGGTCGCCCGCCTTTACCCACCAGGAGGGGGGTCCTGGGAGGAAGTGGCTGGGACAGGGTGGCTCTGGGAACCAGTTACACTCCTCTGTCCCAAGCCAGGTGCCAGTGGAATGATTCGAGAAGTTCTGGGAGGAAAGAAGGACCAATTTCCAAAATCATTTGTTCTCAGATAAAAAGCAGATTTATAACCCCCCACTCCTCCATATTTCCTCAGAAAAGGTGGTTTTCGTGATGTTAACCACACACGTTCCCTTGGCCGGAGACCTCTGTTCTCTCCTCCTTCCCACGTTCAGTGTAGGCTTCAGGAAAAGCAGTTCACGGTCCCATGCGTGAGGGTAGGGCATTCCACGGCGGCCTCCAGACAGGCCAGCAACTGCTGGGGGGCTGCGGGCAGCATGTGCTGAAGACCCCGGGGAGGGACCCCGAGGCGCCCGGGACATGACCCTTGGGAGCACAGCACCGGCTGTGCCGTGGCCCTGGTCCTGGTGCGGCGGCCTCAGTCTGACCCACAGTGCCCGGGGAAGCGGGCCGCGCCTTCCCATAATGGATACAGTACCACTTTCTATAGGAATAATATAAAATAAACATCTCATGTCTGGGTATTTTCCCTGCTTCCAAATTTGTAGACTCCCAGGAAAAGATGTCTTTGCAGCCTCTTTTAATCTGGCTTCTCAAGCAGCTTATCCGTCCGTATCAATCCTGTGAGCTGTCGGAGGAAAGACAGACTCAGTGTGTCAAAGGGCAACGGTTTGCATGGCCTCTTTCCACGCAGGGGCCCAGCCCCCAGGGGACCAGAGGCTGCCCGGCCAACGGGTGTCTCTGGGGCGTGAAGGGGCAGCTGGGTGGGCTTCGTGCCCTGCACCCGAGCTGCAGTTCCCAGCAGAGCTCACGGTCCGGCCACCAGGGAAAGGCAGCCACTCCCTCAGGGCAGCACGCCATGGGCCCCAGGCAAGTCCCAGACATGACTGCTCCCAAACTGGTATCGGGGAAGGTGGCTGTCGCTCCGCACCGATGTCCCTGGTCCTGGCCAGTGGCCGAGGGCCTCCCCTGGTCCCTGCGCCGGGCAGGAGACGGCAAAGGGCGGCTACTCACACTGCTTTGGTATCCTGAGCGCCTCGCTGTCCTGCGCCATCACCTGGTGCAGGACGCCCCGGAACTGGTAAAGCACCTTCAGGTTCTTCTCTTCTCCCACACAGGGGTCGTAGAAGCCGGGCAGCCCAGCCTGCAACAGACAGGTTCTGATTCGAAAGAGGGCTTGAGACAGTGGTTCACCCAGCCCCGCAGCCCTCTGCCACCAGGGCAGGTGCGGAGCCTGAGACAGGGCCTCGACCTTCCCTCGGAAGACACTTTGCCACTTACGGAGAAAGAAACATGAACTTGAAAAAGTGGCCCATTTAATCCTCGACTTCCCTCTCCACATAGTCCCCCCCCCACAACTACATCCATCTTCACAGAAGCCCCCCCAAGACGGAGACACTGGAAGGCTTCTTGGGGAGCCGGGAGTTCCCAGTCCTGAACAAACAGATCTGCACTTAAATGTGACGCTGACATCCATGCCCCAGGCCCCAGCGCCGGCCTCGGGTGTGCTGGGAGTAAGCGGCAGGTGCACGCGCCATGCAGGCAGGGAGCGTCCCGTCTGCTGCTGTGCCCGGCACGCAGCCGGCGCTCAGCACCGGGTGACGCCCGAAGGGAACCGCTCCCGCGTGGGCGTAACCGCGGCGCTGGGCAGCACCCCGCACGGCGCGTGCCGGCGACGCAGAGGGCTCCGCTGCGATGCCGCGGCCGTCGCAGGGCCCGCTGCCCCCACAGACGCCCCCGCCCGCCCCCAGGGACCGCGGCACCGCACCTTGGAGGCCTCCGTGAGGATGAGCTTCGAGTCCTTCACCAGGCACTGCAGGGGCACTGTCACGTCAATCACCTTCACCTTCTCGCTCTTCCTGCTCTTGTCGTTAACAAACTTCCCGTACCAGGCGTTCACGATGATGAGGCCTGAGGACGGCGCCCGTCAGGGCAGGGCCCCCCGGCCCCCCGGCCCCCCGCAGCCGGGCTGCCCACCCTGTCCCGGGAGAGGCCATGCCTTCTCACCCATCCTGGATTCTTCTGCCTCAACGATCCTTCGGACAGATTCCTGCATCAACCGAACCTGCAGAGGACAAGGCAGGCGGCCGTCAGGGCCCTCGCCGGACTGCCTGCTCGGTGAGAGCCGCGGCCCCGTGCACAGGGGCCCGAGGTGCCCGTCATTTATCTGGCTCTCCGTCGGGTCACGTAAAAACAACTCCCTTAAGGGGACGGAGAAGAGGACACCTGCCAGTTTTTTAGAGAGAGAGAAGGAAAGGGGGAAAGAGAAGGAGAGAAACATCAAGGAGACAGAGAAGCACGGTCAGCTGCCCTTTGTATGCGTCCCTGACTGGGGACTGGCCCCGCGCAGGTCGGCTGCTGAGCCGCAGGGGCAGGGCCCCCCACTTTGTAAGCGCCCCTGCTGTGCCGGGTGAGGCTGGCTGAGCCTCATCCTCGGAGCCGGCACAGACGCCGCCAGCACAGCACGCCAGCGGCCACGGCAAGCCCGTAGGGGCCACCGCAGCTGCGGTGAGGGCGTCCGAGTGGCCCCAGGCTCGCGGTGTGGGGCCCGGCCCGGAGTGAGGGCCGCGGATCGAGGGTGGGGGCCACGCAGGGCAGGGGCGCCCGACGCACACTCACCGCGGCCTCGGCCTCCTGCTTCTTCTGCAGGACGTCGGTGGCCGTGCTCTCCCTCTGCTTCTCCAGCTCCCTTGGCGAGAAAGACAGCCCGGTTAGCGCGGGGGCGCCCCTCGCCGGACCCGCACCGGCACACGGCCTGCGGCCCCGACTGCGTCCCTAGCTCTACAGCCGTTTGCAGGCTGGCGCAGGAGTAACGTCTGGCTTTTGAAAAGAAAGTTTTCGATGTTATAGAACTCTCCCGGAAGGCCACGCGCGGGAGACCTGAGACGTGAACAGCCCTGCCCCTCAGCAGAGCGAGGGACGTGGGTGGCGCATGCCTGTCCTGCTGCGGGATGTGGCGCAGTGTGTCCTTTGTCTCAAGCCTCAAGCCTCCTGGGCACTCAGGACCCTGAACGCTGCGGACTCGAAGGCTGGAGTGGCCCCAGAGAGGAGAACCCCCCCCACACCCCCGACGCAGCGATGGTCAGCCCCTCCCTCTCCCCGCACACATACTCTCAAGTTCTGCGGCGCCCCAGAAATGGTTTTGCCGCTCTGACAGAGAAAACAGGGATAACTCTGATTCGTTCCCACTGGACGGCCACTGCTGGGTGGGCTGCTGTCATTGTTTGGCTTTGCCCGGCAGTCTGCGGGGAAAGCGGGCAGGGTCCCGACCGAAGAGCCGGGCTCCGCACGGTTTAAGGATTCCTGCGGCGCGCCACTCGGGAGTCGTGGCCTAAGCTCGTGGCTGAGGAAGTTCAGTCATTACACAGTAACGACTTGAGACCGCCTCTCAGACGCGACGTCACGCTGGGACGGACGACCTACAAAGGTTACGGAACACACTGCACTGCATTTCTCTGACGCCTAAGACGTGGTTAACGTGTGCGTGCTCCTTATGCGGGGACTCAGCCCGTGCCCCTGAACCGGTGCCAGGAAGAGGTGGCCAGTGGGAGAAATGGACAGACCAACCTTCTGTCTGTTGTGGCCACGGTTTACGGCCTCGGCAGCTCTGCAAACCGGCGGTGGCCCTGCCCGAGCGCAGGAGTGGGCAGCGAAGGCAGGCTTTGCCGCGGTAGCCAGTGTCCGCCGCGGACCGGTCGCGGGCCGAGCCCCGTGCTGACACCACGCGCAGCCGCCATCCTTCCTAACAACCCCGCGCGTGGGTGCGTGCTCAGCAGCGCCGCCTGGAAGCCGGACCCACCTCTCCCTCTGCGCGCTGAGGTAGGGCTTGATGATGAGGCGGTGCATCGCGAAGTAGACGAGCAGCGGCCCCACGGTGGCGTAGAACACGGCGCTCGGCATCAGCTGGTCCGTCAGGTGGATGGGGAAGAAGTAGGTCTGACTGGCCCTGTTTAACCTGGGGACAAACGCGAAACAGATGTCCAGGATGAGGCGGGCTTTCAGGGAGGGGACGGGGGTCCCCGCCCGGGAAGAGCGCCTCTTGGACGCCACGACACCAGTCCGCAGGAAGCCCGGGGCCGCTGGCTCACAGCCCACTCCCCGTGCGGG
Organism: Furipterus horrens; assembly: GCF_987537825.1. Taxonomy (NCBI): domain Eukaryota; kingdom Metazoa; phylum Chordata; class Mammalia; order Chiroptera; family Furipteridae; genus Furipterus; species Furipterus horrens. The sequence continues at coordinate 3,312,598 of NW_028327173.1, forward strand.
TCCCTGTTCCGAAGCTCAGCCGCTGGACGTGAGGCATCTGACAGATGACAGGCCCAGCACCCGCTGACCTCCAGGGCAGAGCGACAGACGGAGGCTTAAGCACAGCCCGAGCGGCCTTAGAGCAGGGGCGCGCGGACACTCCCCCAGGTGCGCGGGGGGCGGGGTCCCATCGCCGTCCCCATTTATCTGTTCGCAGCAGGAGCATGAAGGTATCACCCTGAGAATGGCAGGCTCACCAGCTGGCCGGTGCTCAGCTTCCTGGTGGGACCGTGGCCTTCCTTACCTGTGACTGGGTCTGTCTCAGACCTGGGGACGCTGAGACGGAGTCAAGGGCACGCAGAGCGGCCTGCTGTTCCGCCCTCTCACCCCCTCCCGCCCCAGCCCAGCTGGGGCCGCTGACGGGCGCAGCGCCCTGGGGCTCAGCGTCTGCTTCACACACTTCTCCCCCGACACGTCCCGGGACGTGATCGGAACGGAACCCCCGCCCTGGGAGCGAGCCCCCGCCGGCAGTGCAGTGCCCGCGGGCATGGTCGCTGGCCGCGTCTTCCTCGCCCTTGGCCGGCTGCTCAGGCTGGAAGGGCTGGCGGGACTGTCCAGGTCCACAGACACTGCCATGGGCCCAGGCCTGCCAGCCCGTCCCGCTGCAGGCGCTGCCTATGCCACGCCCCTGGGGGCACTGGTCGCTCCCGCAGAGCTCGCAGCTGGTGCTGCCCCTCTGGACGGCAGCCTGGCCCACGCGGGTGGAGATGACCGCACGCACGGCTACGGGTTGGCAGGCACAGGCACCGGGTCCCAGGTACTGTCCCCAATACGGTAACAATACGGTAAGGATGGAGGTGAGGAACACACTTCCAGGCTCCTTGGACCCTACGACCTGCTTTGACTCTCATCTCCAAAACGGAGGTGTGATCTGCTTCCTCCCGCTCTCCCTGGCTCTGGGCACGGCTGCCGGTGCCAGGCTGTGTTCTGGGCTCGCGGAGCACAGGTGGCGGCGGGGGCAACGGAGAATAATAAACAGAGGAACCAGAACAGGGACTGCCTGTGGCAAGGCGAGGGGTGGTCTCGGCGGCTAGGTGACATCTGACAGAGACCTGAGGGGGTCCAAGGGACCGACCGCGTAGTCAGCTGGGGACTGGGGGGCAGCAGAGGCCGAGTGCAGAGCCAGTGTGTCCCCCGGCAGAGCGGAGGCCAGCACAGTGGGGGTGCGGGGCACAGGAGGACGGCGGGGGCCGGGTCGCACAGGGCGCGGAGCGAGGCCGCCGGCTGCCGCCTGCACTGAGGCAGTCCCTGCGAATCGCGCAGAGGTGCTCCACGCTGACTCACTAACAAACAGGCCTCTGCCTCTGCGGAAGGTCGGGACATGGCAGGAATTCAGACCCAGGCGGGGTGGCGGGAGGCTGTGAGCGCTCAGGCTACGTGGTCAGAGCAGGACAGCATGGGAACAGCGTGGTCAAGCCAAACTCCGAGCGCGGCCGGAGTCTCCCCCCAGGTGGGAAGGGCCGGGGCCAGGCGTGTCGGGGAGGGGGGAGGAAGCGGGACCCCAGAGCAGGAGATCGGGCGGGGACGGGCCGACTGGGGCGACACACGTAAGTCATCAGTGCACGCGGGCGTTTAAAGCCATGGGGCTGAGGCTCGGGGAGACCCCTTGGAGGGTGAGCCTGGACAGACAAGGTGGGGTCAGCCAGGGGTGAAGGGCAAGCCGCGCCCGCCTGGGCTGCTGAGGGTGCCGGGCGCTCGTGTGGTGTGCGCGGAGCGCGGGGCCAGTGAGCGGCGTGCGGAGCCGGCACCTGAGTGGCTCCCGGGCCACCAGGGGAGGCACGGGGCAGCAAGAGCCACGAGGAGCCCAGGAGACGGCCGGGGAGCACGCGACACTCCGAATGCAGAGACGCAGACCTCACTCACTGAAGGTGGGGCTCATGGGCGCCCTGAATCTTGTTTAAACACCCCTTTGAGAACATTACAAAGTGGAATGTGCTTCGTCCCCAATGTAGGTGAAACCCAGGTGAGTTACACGGGGACCAGATAACCTGAGGCCACAAATCCTCACGCTCAACTTACTTGACTTTGAGAGAAACGCCCTGGGGGACCCCGATGCTGACTGCTGCCCCGAGAATGCTGTGCCTGGAGATTTTCCTCTCGGCCCCGTACTCCACCACCGTCCCGAAGAAGCCTGCCCTGCGGGAGCAGACGGCAGTGAGCGAGCAGGGCCCTCAGTGCCCGGTGCACGGGCGCAGTCGCTCAGAGCAGAGCTGGTCCCCACCGCCTTCCGTCCTGCCCTCCCCACTGCCCACCGGGAGCAGCTGTGACTGCTTCCCTTGGCCGGTGAAAGGAACAAAGCCAGGACCCCGATGGTCCAGTTCGTCCATTCGACTCCCAGTTCCTCCACCCTTGGGACTGCGCAGTAGTGAATCCCACTGCCCCTCAGTAGCAGGTGCCTGAGAAATGTCACACATTATAGGTGAACACAAAAGGGCATCTCCCACCCACTGGCTCCACCACCAGAGACCCCCTCCAAACCCGTCGGCACACTCCCCGGCGAGCCAGGCCAGGACTTACTTGAGGGACCCTTTCACGCGAGTCTGGTCGTCATCCTGGAACTTGTGCTGGTAGCTGACGAGTGCGAAGGAGTGAGGGATTCCCAGCTGAGAAGACAGGGCAGGAGACCGTGGCTGGAGGCCGGGACCCTGTGACATCGTGGCCTCGGGTGCCGCCCTCGACCAGCCTCTGAGTGCACGCCATGCCGGGCCTGCCAGGCAGGGCCCCCCATCTGGCAGCCGCAAAAAGTGTGAAAATTTATCCGTAGCCAATATTTAAACACTGGGAGATGGCACATAAACACCCAGCCTTCTGCCTTCTTGTTAAAAAAAAAAAAGCCCGTACCACCAAGCTGCGCTCCCACCCGGCAGCAGCTCTGTGTGCCCCTGCCAGTCAGAGGCATCCGAGCACACGACTGCCAGGCTGACCCACCCTGGCTCTGCAGGCTCCTCCCACCGGGAGATGCGAAAAAGGCACGTGGCTTTGGGACGACTGAACACAGCTGCCCAGGGAGCCCGAGGACAACGGTGTTCCCACGCCCGTGAGTGACCAGCACCTGCCCCACCGCGCCCGCGGGTGCTCAGCCTCGCACACGGCGAGCAGGCCGCAGGCCGAGGGAGGGGGCCCGGGGCCCTCACCTGCAGGGCCACAGTGAAGTGGCTGGTCTTGGTGTCCCGGACGATGCTCGTGTTCATGGCCGACTGGATGCCCCAGCGCCACTGCAAGTAGCCCACGGTGTTCTTGTCCAGGTTCCGAGCCAGGACAGTGGTGAGGCCGGGCCGGATTCCGCGGGACGAAAACTGCAGAGCACAGTTGGTCGTCACGAAGCTGGGGGAACAGACAGAAAGGGTCCTGGATGGCGTCAGGCTCCCAGCTGCTCCGGGCCCCGTCCTCTCTGCTGGAAGCCTGCGCACGTGCCTCCCTTTCCCCTGCGCCAGCTCCCAGCACGGAGAGCGGGAGGCTCGGTGGAGTCGTCCAGCAGTGCCCTGCTCACCTGTCGCCCCACCCCCCCGCCCCCATTCCCACCTCACCCATGACCAGAGGGCCCTGCACGTCCGCGGCCCGGCCAGGGCAGCCACTCCGACTGCACGTGAGGGTCACCTGGAGGCTCCCTAGGCTGGCCGCACCCTAGAAGCACCTGCTAACCCGGAGAGCACTGCCTGTGGCTCCCGCCCCGGGGCATCCTGGTGACAGTGTTCACAGCTTGCCAGGTGACGAGAGGTGTAGCAGAGTCTGAGACCCACTGACCAGAGTCTACCCCAGACCAAGGCGGCTGGAATTCCCGGGTGGGGCCCAGGCAGGAAAAGATGCCCGTGGGATTCTGGTGGACTGAAGCCACTTGAAAAGCTGGGACAGGAAGTCCTCAATGTCTCAATAGGTCCTGTGACTTTTCGCAACAGGACGTATAACGAAGCCAACTTCCCCACAGGCCGACAGACATCAACAGGAGCCAAGTTCCCAGGGCATCTCGTGGGCACAGCAAAGAAACAAGGTCCAGGCCACAGCCTGCTCCATCAATCTCAATACATGGGAAGTTCAAGCAGACGACCGCCTAGCCTGGAGGCTCGCGGTCAGGCAAGGTACGTCACGCGCGGAGGCTGCGCGCAACGAGGAGGCGGTCCAGAAAAGATCGAGGCGGAAGCAGCGTCAACAGCAGCAACAACAGCCGTCTGCCTTCACCTGTACCAAGTGCGGCAGGGATTGTCACTCCCGAGTCGGACTGCACAGCCATTCTCGGCGGTGCAGATAGACTCTCAAGAAGCTACGCCATCGTCTCTCGAGACGGACGGCTGCCGCCGCCGCCGCCGCCGACGACGACGAGGCCACAGCCTCCTGCAGGCTCCTGCCACCCAGCGAGCCATGCCCGAGAGGCCTCTGAAGGCCGTTTGCAGGGAGGCAGCCCCACCTTCTGGTTAAAAGGGGTATTTCCTTCCAGCAACAAAGGAATTCACACCACTTGACTCAAGGCGCTGAACAGTGAGCGAACCTGTGCCTTTCCTCAGCAGCCCAGCAGGCGCCTGGCCGCCTGCATCCGGGCCCTTCTCCTCCTCCCAGGTCATGCAGCTGTCACCCTGGCCGTTAAAATAGTAACAAACGGGACAGCTCCGATCACACGCGCTCCTTACTCAGACTTCAGACGGCGTCCTGGGCCCAATGGCTCCTGCGCTCCTTACCCTGCTCGGCCCCACCCAGCGCCGCCTTCAGCGCAGCTGCAAGCCGCACCGAGGGGCTGCCTTCCTGCTTTCCTGGGGCCAGGGGGCAGGCAGGAGGACAGTAAAAGCCACCCCTAGAATTTTAAGACCGTGACACAGGGGCACTTAAAGAACCAAAATATAAAGAGCGAGATCCCGTGCGTTTTTACCCAGCGTGCCCTGGGGAGATGGACAGAGCTGGGGAGATGCTCGCTGGGCAGGCCCTGCGCAGGGGACGGAGAACACTGCTGCCTTCCTCCAGGCTGACCCTGCACCTGCCAGCTTTCCCATCCCCAGTTTGGACTCACAAGGAACCCGACCCTGGGCTGAGGGCACCCTAAGAGCAGGCACGGCACATGAATGAACCAGCGTCCTTGTTTATAAATCTTCATTCAAGTCTGATAAACGACACTGATGAAATCCCCACACCTGCAAAAGCGGACGACCAGCCAGCCCTAGACCCAGGTGACCACTCCAGGGACAGACACTTTGAGGCTCAATCAGGATGAAACGGCCAGCAGATTCTCCTCAGAGACATGTCTCTTTATGTGTCCCATCTCCAGAATGACCTGCTCCGCTTGCTCAAACTAGGGCGTCCCGGGCCCCTTCCTGAGAGGGCCCGGGGTCAGCGCTTTCAGCCAGCATCAGAGGTGACAACCTAAGCAAACAGGGTCAGGGCAACACTGACATACAGAGGATACACCGTTCCCCTGACATTCTGGTTAGAAGCAGAAAGCCTTGTCCCCTTCCCAGAACCACTGATGCGCGTCGTGGAGCAGAGGCGGGAGAGGCCGGGTTCTACCCCAACAGGAGCCCAGGGAACCGCCCCCGCCCCCCCCACTATTCTCCTTCACAAGCTGGTCTCCTGCCCCAGATGACACGCCACCACCTAACATGTCCCTCATCCTCTGTGTGTGGGACGGACCTGCAGACTCTTTTACGACTAGACCAAAGGGCAGCAACTGATCTTATCTGTAGAACGTGGCCGGCATGGACACATGTCTGATGGGACGTGAGCTACCCCCATCCCAGGCCTCCTTGAGCTGCATTTTCTCTGAGCTCACACAGGTACCCCCCCCTGCCTCCCGCCCCCCGAAACGGAGCCACCTCTGCTGCTCTAGAAGGACAGGAGTCTGACGTCACTGCTGCAGGGCTTAAGGCTCCGGCACGATCCCTCTGCAGAGCACTGAGCAGATGCAGGCTCCACGCAGTGCCCAGCACCCTGCTCAGGCCCAGCCTGGCTCCCCGCCAGCCTCGAGAGCCTACCCCAGGGAGCCTGTAGGGCAGGCCCAACTAGAAGAACGCGCCGCTTCTGATCTCCTAAATCCGCAAAGACCGTCAAAGAGGGTTTATCTCTTTATATTTACCATCGTGGCGTGAGATTACGGAACAGCTTTAGACCAAAGAGAGGCCCCTGCAGGTCCCCAGCTCCAAACTCTAACTGTTCAAAAAAGGAAAAGGAAGAGCATTAAAGGTGTTCTGTCTCACAGTGGGGGCGGGTCTCCGGTCGGGACTGGCTATGACCCTTTCGTGGGCTTCCTAGCCCCAGGCCTCCGCCAGGGCTCTGAGGAGGGGCTGGGAGAGGCTTACTGCCTTGCCTTCACCTCTGCCAGGGGAGCACCGTGTCCACTGACCCAAAGCAGGCAGGCCCCCGTGAGGCCCGTCTCAGAAAGGAGCCCCTCCCTTCAAGGAAACACTCCTCAGCTCCCCCGCGCAGGCCCCAAGGGGAGACGGGCCCCCTGCGCCCTCCCTGTGCAGTCAGGTGGGGCTCCTCCTGCAGCAGCACCCCCTCCTGCTCTGCCTCCCTGTCTGCAGGCCTCCCAGGTGACCGGAGGCGTCTCTCAGGGGCCCAGTGCTCCGCCCGTCAGCACCTCCGTGCTCATAGCCCTGGCCGCCCAGCCAGCCCGGGCGGCCTCAGTGACGATCTGGGGGCTTTAGGGCAACTGATCAGTGAGAACCGGATGCAGCTCAATTTGCTTGGCAGAACCGGCTGTTAAGTGACCGCCAGTCAGGGGACCATGGCACCGAGACAGAGGCACTGCCTCCTGAACTGTGCAGGAAATGGAACAGCCTTACGGGTCAGATTTCTGGAAGTCGGCAGCTCCAGGGAAGCTCGGTGGTCCTAGCCTAAGTCTGGGCCGTTCGGCAGACTGAGGGGCGTCCTTCTCAGATATGAGGCATTTTTCTCCTGGGGGTTAACCTGTGGAGGCCGACATCCGGTACCTGGCCCATGTTTTGAGGGCCAGCCTCCAGTGTCTGTTCAGAAATAAGGCTTTGCAACGGAGCGCATGGGGGCCGGCGGCGTCCTTACCTCTCCCCATCCCTTGGCGGAGGTGACCCGTCTGAGCGCGAAGTTGATGGAACCCCCTCCGTTCCCGTTCTGGGTTGAGAGGCTTCCGGACAGGATGGCCGTGTCTGTAGCTGTCAGAGGTGCCTAGGAAATGACACTTGCTGGTAACAAATGAGTCAAGGCGACAGGAAGGGCTAGAGCAGCGGCCTGCTGAACACACCCCAAGAGCACGGCCCCACGTGCAGGCGGTTCCGGTTAAGGCCATTAGGAGGCAGAATGGCCTCAATGGCTTCACCTCTCCCCTCCTTCACTGTTTCAACTGCACACGCTGCCAAGGTCACGTTTTGTAAAAGCTTTAATGGGCAAATGTCAAAAAACCAGGGGAAACAACAGCGCTAAGCGCTGGTTCTTAAGTGGGCAAATGGCGCCCGTCTGCATGGCATCCCTCCCAGGCCGGTGCCGACGGGGCCAGGACCCCCGGCTCTAGGTGGCCACACGTGAAAATAAATGAGCCGAGGAGGCAGAGACCCACTGTAGCCTCAGCAACGGCCAGGCACTGCTACATCCAAACAGCCCTCGGACGCTAAGGCCCCCGGCCCGGGCACGCGTGCTGCTAACGTCTCGGCAAAGCAGGGGCCCACAGGCTGTGATAGGAGCTCCTCCCCCAGTGGCTCTCTGAGCCCCTTCACAAACACGGGTGGGAAAAACCCTGGGCCCTGGCCCTAGCTGTGCCGTGTGCTGTGCCTTGCGACCCTGGCCCGCTGCCCTTGGGGGTTCTGCGCGCTGTACGTACCTCGATGGACTGTGATATGTGCATCTTGTTAATTTCGATCTGCGGAAAGCCACTTCCGGACACATCCTCGTACTCCTCCTCATAGCGATCAAAGAGGTCGGTGGCATCGATGCCAACGCTGATGGTCCCCTGGGGCAGAGAAACAGGTGGTCAGCACTGCAGAGGTGTCTGTGCAACGAGATGACACACTGCCGTCAGCAGGGGCGCGGGCCGCTGGGTCCAGGCAGGACGCCACCACCAGCCCGCAGAGCCTGAAGGCCACGGCTCAGACCGAGTGACAGCAGGGCGCCACTGACCTTGGGTCAGAAAACCCGTCATGCTGCAGGTGAAGGACATGCCGGACAGGACCCATTTCAGGGCTTTAAACCAGGTCTCCGGATGTAACCCATGGACATACACGACAACCGTGAAACTAGTTGTGCGGATTAATCACTTTCCTGTTCATGTTCTTTCATCACAAAACTACCTTAAGACTGTTTAAAACATAAAAATACCTTCCAAGGCAAAGAAGTACAAACAAAATAAATTATGAAGAAGTGGGAGACTGAAAAGTTGTTCCGCCCGCTAAAATTAATTTGAGAATTAAGTTTTGAGAAACAGAGCCCTACATTCTGACTGATAAAAATACTCCTTGCTCAGAAAATCTATGTTTATTATTTTCTTAACTTTTCAAATGGACATGTATCTTAATCTAACATGTAAAACCATGACCACACATATTTTTATTACATTCTCTGCAGCCCATTTTTAGAAACAAGATTTAATTTACAAATAATATAAACTGCACCCATCTGAAGCATACAAGTCAGTGAATTCCCACAGATCAGACACGTGAGGGAACTAGGGATGAGCCTGCGGGTACCCAGAGGCGCAAGCAGGCCAAGGGGCTGGAGCAGAGCGAGAAGGCCGACGAGGACCTCGGGGGGAGCTGCGCACAGGGAGGTTTGGGGACAGCACCAGTCTAACCCTCTCATCTAGGCCGGGAGAGCAATGACACCAGATTTCCAGTTTTAAACCAAGTATTATCACCATCAGTGGTGTCACCCAAAGGTGCCCTACACTGAGAAGCCAGAGTGGCTTTGGTGGACAGGCCTTCACCTTGTACTTCGAGCACCTGCCACCAACTCACATGACGCTGTGAGAGGTGTGGTGGCTCTAGGAGGTGACAAGGGCTCTTCTCCCATCTCTTTCCAGGTGAAGTGCACGGCCCCTCCCATCCCAGGACCTGCGCGCAGGTGCTCGGTGATCCGGGGCTCGACACCGCACTCCTCCCCGTCTGCCGGTGGCGGGAGAGGTCAGGTGTGCTGCCCATTTGGTGCATCAGGCAGGTGGCCAGCGCCTTGGCCTGTGGTGCATATAAAGCTGTCCAGCTACCGGTCAGCTACGTCCACGGGAAACGTGAGGTGTGTGAGAACAGGCGTGGCAAGCAGAGGTGGGCTGGCCTGCGGACCCCATGACAGCAGTCTGCACACCCTCGCCACTGCTTTGTCATTGAGTGTGTACATCATGGGGGCGCTGCGCTGTGATAGCCACGGTCAAGGTTCCGGCCCAGGCTCAGCTGGTTAGAGGGTTGTCCCCGTACGCCAAGGTTGTGGGCTCAACTTCCTCAGGGCACATGCAAGAACCAACCAATGATGCATCCGTAAGTGGAACAAGTTAACGTTTCTCTCTCTCTCTCTCAAATCAATAAATAAAGATTTAAAAGACCTTTTTAGGTGCTGTGAACCATGCTGTTTCTGTTGCTGTCACAGGGACAACGGCCAGATCACTCCTCAGTGACGGGGCCTGTGCTCCCGAAGAACTTCACTCATTGATCCCGAAAACTGATTTTCATATAATTTTCACATTTCAAAACCTTATTCTTCTTTTAATTGTTTTCGAGCACTTAAAAACGTAAGGGACATCTTTAGCTCACAGGACACACAAAAAGAGACGGTGGGACAAGTCGGGTGACTCCTGCTAGACCCCTACAGGCCTCCCTTTCAGGGGCGGGGACTGCAAAGCTTTCTTTCTGACGAACCCTTTTAGGCAGCAATGGGACTAAATAAACAGTAGGTTAAAAAAAAAGTACTACATTTTCATTTCCCTACAAAGTTAATGAACTTTTACAACTTGAATGTTTTTCAACACTGACCATCTGTAGCGCCAACTGCAAACATATGAAAGTCACGTCGAGAGAGAAAAAGGAACAGAGAGAAACACTGATCTGTCGTTCCACTTATTCACACAGTCCTTGGAGGCTTCTTGTGTGTGCCCTGACCGGGGATCGAACCCGCAACCTTACTGCACTGGGATGTGCTAAACACTGAGCTGCCCAGTCAGGGCTGAAAATCAAGTCTTAGATTTGCTAAAGAAGCTCTAGCATCTTCTTCAATGTTCAGTTGTTCTTTTAAGAGCACACAGCTGCAGTGAGCAGCCCTGCGGTGCATTCACACATAACTGTAAAAATGACTTCCTTTAGATCCAATGGTAGCCCCTCTTTGTTACTTTCAGTCATGTTTCCATTCTGAGGTCTGTAACGCACGGAGGAGAGAGGAAGAGCTGATCTGGCTGGTCTGTGAGCAGGAGGCTCTCCTGACCGCTGGCGAGGGATGCCAGTGCCCACCAGCGCCAGCCAGACGCTCGGGACAGATCAGCCAAGTCAACCCTGATGCCCCCTGGCTTTGCTGAGGGCGACAGGCTGTGGTCAACTTGGCCAAACAGCTCCACGCTGCGTGCAAGGCTTTCTGTGGTGCTACGCAGACACCAAGTTTGGTGCGGTACAGTGTCGCGGTAAAAACGTTTTCACTGAATCAGGAGCCCCACGGATCAGGAAGTTCCTAGAGTGAGCGCCAGCGCACTGATGTACGATTGTGTCCGGACAAGCCGTGCCAGCCCACCTACGGGAAAGGACGCTGCAGCGGTTAGACTCCACCAGTATTTCTGCCGATTCGAAGTAACAGGAGGATTTCCGTGAAGCTGAGTCTGAACACAAGAGGAGGGGCAGCCTGGCGGGCCCTGCAAACGAGGAGTGCCTGATCCTCGCGGAGGTCCTCTTACATCCAAGCACCGCAAACCCTGCAGCTTTAAAAATGTGTAAGAAACTGCAATCACCGAACATAAAGCGCGCAACTGAGAATACTCTGAAACTCATCTCCTGGGGGAGAGCCTGAACAAATAGAACGATCAGAGCTCAGTTTATTTCATCCTGAAATTCTGTGGTGGCATTAGGGAATATTTAAATTTTGGGCAAGACTCTTCTGGTGGAGCTGTCATTTTTAATTAAATTTATATTCTGTCCTAGAATGGAATGAAATTGAAAAGGCCGAGTTTTGTGGCATCTAAATTTGATGAGGCATTCAAAAGGTCCTAAAGACAGTTATAAGAGACTTGTCAGCGAAAAATACTCTGAGTGGAGGCAGAAAGACAACGCCTGGGAAAATACATGGGCCAGACTAGACGTTCTAAATGGAGAAATTTAGAATCGAAACAGTACTTTCTCAGTTAAGAACACTGTGATATACAGAGAAGAATCAATTAAACGTCAGAAACATCAAACTTACTAAATATAAATGCAACTTTTATGAAGATGGTAGGCAGTTTTGTGAAAGAAAAAGGCTTTCAATACCCTTTCTTCAGCCCTGCCTGGAGTGCCTCAGTGGGCTGGGCACCTCCCCTCGAACCAAAGGGTTGCTGGTTCGATTCCCGGTCAGGGCACAGGCCTGGGCTGCGGGCCAGGTCTCCCTGAGGGCATGTGAGAGGCAGCCGATCAAAGTTTCTCTCACATGGAAGTTCTTCTCCCTCTCCCCACCCCTCAGAATGAACAAATACGTTCTTCAGAAAACCGGCAGGGACAGTGAGGTCAGAACCCGCAGGCGGCCTCCCAGGAGTCCCGCGGGCGGGCATCCCGCTGGCAGGGCCTCTCCTTGACGCTGCGCTGGCCCGGGGACGTGCTCCTGCCCCACGGCGTTCCGTGGATGTGATGGTGCAGACGTTGCAGAGGCGTCCGGAACACGCGCTCTGGGGAAGCCAGCCCATACGTGACACCCCGAGGACCCTGGGGCTGTTCAGGTGTGAGGAAGCCCAAGCCAGCGAGGGGGAGGCCACCCTCAGCGTGCCGGTCGCCCAGACGAGGCAGACGGAGGAGACAGTGAGCACAGGTGCCGTTGTCAACACAAGGGCCAGCTGCCCAGGGACGCACCCACCAGAGGAGGCTCCATGGGAGAACTGGCCAGCGGAGCGCAGTCCGCTCGCAGAGCCGTGAGAGCGAAGACCCCGGTCCCGAGCGGACGGCCACGCGGCAGTGGGCCACCAGAGCACGTGACACTGCTCAGTGCGGACCCACACGTCAGAATCAACAGGCTGCTTTTGCGATTTAAAATATTGTTTTTACTTTTCTTTTTTTTGTTGTTTCTACTTTTAATATTCACATAATACAAAAAAAAATTGTTTTAGTGTGCACAGGTACAAGTGAAAGGAATATTTAATTTTTTTTAGTTTTTTAAGAGTTTATTTGGGCCAAACTGAGAATAGGCCCCAAAACAAAATCTCAAATAATTAAGAAAATGCTCCAAGAAATATTTTAGTTTTGAAAATAGTATTTACTGATTAATTTTAGAGAGAAAGGGGGGACAGGAAGAGAGGAAGTGAGAGAGAGAGAGAGAGAGACACCGCTGTGCTGGTCCACGTACTGACTGATGTGTTCGCTGCTTGATTCTTGCCTGTGCCCTGACTGGGGACAGAACCCGCGACCTTGGCGCACTGGGACAGCAGCACTCCAACCAACTGAGCTACCCAGCCAGGGCCTGAAAATCGTTTTGAATAAACCTTTCTTTGATTCTCCAATATAATGAAACCAGTGTTGGCCCATCAATATTCCAAAAAATTATATGGTTTTAATTATTTTAAGCACCCCCTTTTGCTCTCAAAATGTCCCGGTTTGGACGGTGAGTTACGTGGTAACCTCGTCTGTAGGTCACTCTGAGGACGCTGGCCTACAACCAATGATGGCAAAGTCACCGGAGCTTTTCGGGCCAAGTGACCTGGTGTGACCTGAGTGTTGCAGGCTCACTTGGCAGCGGTACCAACGGCAGGAACTACTGATTCACGTGGGTGCACTTTGTGACCGGCCGCCTCACTGACCGCATCAGCCCCGTTAGTTTTCGGTGGGTTCTTTAAAGACTGGCGATCATATCACACGCAAATACTGATGGCTCTTCTAATATTTATATTTTTATTATTTGTCTAATTGTATTGACTAAAACTTATAGAATGTAAAAATAGGGTTTTATTTCCTTTCCTTTTCCCATTGAAAAGAACTTTGAAAATGGTATTTATGTTAACGCTGGACCGAATATCAACCTATTTTTACCAGAGGGTAGAATAGCCTTTAGAAGTTTAAAAATATTGCTCAGGTCATCACTTTTCAACCGTTCTGTCATTTCTTTAAACAAGGACAGAGCATCCGAACACTAACGAGCCACTGACTTCCGAGACTCGCCAGCCTTTGGCGCTGACCCGCGCTGGTGGGACAGGACCGGCTAGCCCCAGAGAGGCTGCGTGCACAGGGAGCCGACCGCCCAGAGAGGGGCCGGGCAGGCCGTTCTGAGGGTACAAGGACACATCTGTCATATTTTCGACAGGGGTTCGGACGGCAGCCCCTGCTCTTCCTCCATTTCAATAAGTACCCTTTGAAAATGGGCTGGTCACAGCTCCAGAACCAAAGAGGGTCTTCTCTACACACCGAAGAGGGGTTTGGTGGCAACTTATAATTTGTTTTCTCTTACGAGATAATATACTTTTAACCCTTTGAGTGCCATACATAATTGCTAAAATCCATGTGAGAAATGCCAGGCTATTTTGCTGAGAAATGCAGAGTGTGAGTGGGGCGCACGGCGCCACAGGCCGTAACCATGCAGGCAGGCCAGCTCGGCGGGGCTCTAACACGACCTTATTTACCGACACGGCAAGCTGGACTTCATTTCACCTTTGGGTGTCACAAAACCTCATTCTCCTTTTGATTTATTAACAATCACTGAAAATGTGGGAAGACCCAACCTGAGCTCACGGGCTGGACAAGAACGGGTGGCAGGCTCCAGCTGCTGCGCTCGCTCTAAGGCGCCTACCTCTGCGCTCGGTGTAAGAAGAGCAATGATGGCCAGTTCTGTACACAGTCCTCCCGTGCAGTGAGGACACGGTCGGAAGTCTGCGGGGGCGAGGGGGGGGGCAGATAAAAGCGCGGTGACCGCGAAGCCCCAGAGCCTGCCTGCGTGGAGCCAAAGCCTCCTCCCTGCCGGTCCCCTCTGCTGCTGGTCCCACGACCACTGCCCCGCCTGCCCTCTCCTCACCGCAGGCCAGCCCTCCGTTCTAGTTCACTGGGGCCCCAGAACCGTGGTTTTGCCCTTCCGCCCTGGGCCACCTCTCAGTATGACAAACACGTCTTCATGCACATCACTCAAATTCTGAGCGCGCCGGGTTAGAGCCCCTCCCGCAGGGTGAGAGGCGCCCACCAGGCTGGAAACGATGCGTCCCTCGCCCCTCTGAGTAGAACCAGTGGTTCTCCAGCCAGGAAGGTTCGGTTCTGAATCATGCCCATGTTTGCGCATCGCTATCTGGCCATAAGGGTGATGAGACATTTCTGTCAAATGCGATCTCAATGGCTGCTATTTACTAACTGAAAACGCCACCAAGAGAGGCCACGACACTGAGAGGCGACGTGGACCCGCTCGCCTTAGGATAGCCACCGAGTCCACGGTCCCCACGGACTGGTCCTGAGACCAGCGTCGGAACCTGCGGTCCCCAGCTAGGGGACCAAACTCAGACCGGAGAGGGTGTCTCCCAACTCAGTGCCATCTGCTGCCCGTCCAGTGGCCCCCACGTGCCCCTGTGTACGAGGTCACCTTTAATTCTGACACCTCGTTTACAGGTGACGCTGCTGACAGGATGGAGGGGGACAGTCCTCTTTCTCGGTGCCTTCCACAGCCAGCCAGCTCTTGTCTCCTCCAGAGATGCCCTCCGCTTCACGTAACAGCACTTGATTCCTTGTGCTCACATGACAACGTCCCAATTCCTTCCATTTCAACAGCAGCCCGTCACTGCATACGGCAAACGGCCCTTCCTGCCATCGACCACACCAAGCGCGTGGGGTCAGACCGCTCCTCTTCCACACGAGGACCCCGCCAGCCAAGTGGAGTCCAGCTGTGACATCAGCATTGTTGCCAAGGGGGAGGCTGATGTCCTAACTGCAGGCTCCTTCCGAGGGCCCTAATCATTAGCCCCGGCAACCAAAGCAACTCCTTTAAAAATAACTGAGTCATGCACTCACACATCTTTATGAAAACATTTTGGGATTTAAACATGTTTTTATAGTTATATGTCTTCCTTGATACATTATTTAATTTTTTTCCTGATAATGCTGAATTGTGCCTTTAAGCTATTACAGGAATCACGCCGATCAGAGGGCCTTTCTGAAATGAGAAAGGATGTCTTGCCGGGGAGTTCATGTGCACGTCTTTAATGGTGGAGGATAACGGGGTGGGCCAGGTAACACTGCAGCCGTCGCCATGGAACTGTTACCTAACAGGGTCAAGAAGGAAAGCAGGCTACACCCTCACAGACACTTGCCCAAATGATCCCCAACTAAAGGCTCTGCCTCACAGCGGCTCTGGATGAATTCGCTGACGAGGCAGCAACAAAGTCCCACAGGTCTGCCTGGGATCCCTCATCTCCAAAGACTCTCACAGCGGCTGCCACCCACCACGAGTTAAGATTTACGGGTATTACCAAAGAAGGAACTGAAATAATCGATATGAATGAAGACAGCACCGAGCAACCCTACTGTATGATCTTTGCCTCTAAAAGGCAAGAAATGTAGATGGATTATGCCAATAAAGCAGAGATCTTAGAGACAGAGGGAGGAAGGCCAGGGCGGTCTGATCCGATTCTGGGCACACAGCCCTGGAGGGTGCCGAGGAACCATGCCATCTGTCCAGCCACAGTTCCCTCCCCCGCCACCAGCTCAGTGTGTACGGCCCTGGAGACCCTACGATCCCTTTCCAGCAGGAAATACATAGGAATTTATTCCCACACAGCAAAGGCAGAAATCAGAGGCAATTAAACTAAGGACCCTGGGGACTTGGGGTCTTCTGACCCCACACTGTGGGCCTCATGGCAAACCTCCCATTCCACCAAGGGAGAAGTGGGGTGAAGGCTGGAGAAGTGACCTGACCCAGGGCACAGAACCGGGGGGCGGGGCCTGATCCCCAACCCTGGGCCCTTGACTCCAAGTAGAAAGCTCTGCCTCATTGCCTCTAGCATGCGTGTGCGCATGCCTGTGTGCACGTGTGTGTGTTCCACACTCAGCCTTCTGGGTCCCACAGTGCTATCCAAAGCTCATTTCCGACACGCCAAGACCTACGGGTGGCTGGCCAGGCCGAAAGGGCACCAGGCCTCGGCCCCAGGAGGAGGCCGCTGGCGCTGCCAGAGGGCTGCTGGAGAACCCCGCCGACGGAGGCCACCCGAGCCCAGCCGCTGCAGGCCGAGGGCGCGCCCAGCCAAGCCCAGCGCCTCCCGAGCGGTGTGGAATGGAACACCGGGACAAAACTCAGTTCTTAACCTCCCCTGGGTCTAGTACCCCTCTGCGTTTATTCAGCAGGCTTGATTTTCTCTACTTCCCCCCCCCCCCCCAACCATCTAACAACCTGGTGTGGTAGTTAGGACAGATATTCTCATTTTTGGAAACGAGAAAACTATCCATCAGTCAGTTTGCTCTGTCCTATGTTCACTGCCAAGTCAGATTTCTGACCTACGCTTTTCCCCACTTGACCTTTTTGCCTGTTCCTGGCACAGACATCCCACTGAACATCCCTGCCAACAGTCTCTTGTTGGTGAAAATGGAGAGGAACATCCACCCCGGTGTCAGATGGCAGTATCACAAATGTCATCTCGTCTGCTGCTACCCTGCGAGCTGTCGTCCTTTCTGGGAGCCTGGGGGGCAGGCCAGTGCTGAGCCCGATGGTCACCAAAAGGGTCCTTCTCCCTGTGGTCTTCTTAATAGAGGAGATCACCGCTTTCTTTGTGGGATAAGAATGTTCTCGACCTTTCCACTCATCTTGAAAAGCAAAACACTCAGAAATGGAATAAAAGGTCCAGTTCAAAACCTCTCCTCAAAATGCCGCAAGAGTCGCCCTGGCTGCTGTGGCTCAGTGGACTGAGTGCCGGCCTGTGAACCAAAGGGTCGCCGGTTTGATTCCCAGTCAGGGCACACGCCCGGGCTGTAGGCCAGGTCCCCAGCTGGGGGTGCACGACAGGCAACCACACACGGATGTTTCTCTTTCCTTCTCTCTCCCTCCCCCTTCTATTAAAAAGGAAATGCTGCAGAGCCAGCATCTGGTTATCACTCAGTATTTCTGGTTATAAAATGCCTTACTTACTTGGAAGCAGTTTATGGAAGGCCCTAGTACTGGGATTCTACCATATCTTACGTGCTGGTTTGCAGTGGTCACAGCTGTACTCCCTCATGCCACCGAATGTGGCCCGGAGACACATCTCCACGGAGTCCCAATGAGCCGTCTCTGGGCATACCCAGATGGTGACTTCATCACAGGCTCAGGCTGCTGGGACGCTCTTTTTCCCCTTCATTGCTCCAAATACAGCGACATCCCAGCCAGCACAGCAAAGACCCCAGAGCCATAGTCTGCTCAGGCCAGGCTCACTTCTGTCTCCTTACCCTCACCTCCACCGGCCAGTGCTGACCTTTCAAACCAGACCTGCCCTTGCACCAGCTGGGAGAGCCAGGAAGGGAACCCACTAGAGCTCAGGGTGCCTGGGAGATTTTCAACCCTAATTACCGCCTACTCCCTGAGTTGGTGTGACCAGTGATTCCATTCCCTGCCTCCGTCTGACCAAAAGACAGCTGCGGACCACTGAAGCCATCATCTGCTGGGGGGCGGAGGTGGGGGGGGGGGCGGGCGGGCCTGGAATGGAGGGGTGCCGGCATGCACAAACAGGCTCGGAAGTGTCAGATTCAAATAGATGGGAGGTTCTTTAATATCCAGTCCTTTAAATGCTGTGTGGGTCTTCCACTTTCCAGAGTGTATTTGATCAGAAGTTCCTATTATCGTGTTTCCCAGCTGTAAGCTAACATCTGTTCTTTTCTTTAGAAGATTTTCAGGCCCTGGCTGGTGTGGCTCAGAAGACTGAGTGCCAGCTAGCGAACTGAAAGGTCACAGGATCGATTCCCGGTCACGACACATGCCTGGGTTGCGGGCCAGGTCCCCAGCTGGGGGCGTGCTAGAGGCAACCAACCAATGTTTCTCTCCCTCTCTTTTGCCCTCCCTTCCCCTCTGTCTGAAAATTAAAAAAAAAAAAAAAGAAGAACTTTCAGAAGACGTTCAGGCAGCCTCCGAGGCAGCCCAGCCACACTGGAAGAGCCCGGCTGCCTAGCGCCCTGATTAAATGCTGGGCCACGTTCAATCAGTCATTTAGAACAACTGGCAGCTCGGACTAACCGAGGGAGCCTATTTGCACAGGGCGGGGGCACGCACCCAGGACAGTGTGCTTCTCCACCAAATCAGAGGCAAATGATACCACATGCAAGACTGCAGAGTAACTCCCAGACTCCAGAGCATCACTGATTACAGACTTAACCTCCATCAGGGACTTGGTCGAGTGAGAGGGTCACCTTGTCACCACCAAAACAGCCTGGTGGTTGGTGTTCACGCACCACCGTCTGGGGATGACGGGCCTGGCCCCCTTCACACAGTTTGGAAATGTCCCCAACCCTCTGCCTCACCCCGCTCTCCCTATCCCACTGCCTCGGTGTGTCCCCCGGGGGCTGTCCCTGCCTGCCACTGCGCTCTAACAGATTTCCACACGTCGAGGCTTTGGGCAGAAAACCAGAGGAAACGTCTGAGAGCGACCCTGCGCTTTTGCTCGGGAGTCTCCTTGGCTTCCGTGAGGGGCACGGGCCCGGCCCAGTTCTGCACGGACACTTTCTGACACCACCAGCACCGAGTGATTCCGACCGGTCTCCCGGCCCAGCGGCCCCGCCACGGCAGGCGGGCGGCTCACCTTGGGGTTGGTTCGCTGCTGCAGCCTCCTCTCTTCCCGCTCTCTCTGCAGCCGCTCAAACTCCTCTCTGATCTCGGCGGGAGTCCTCCTCCTCTCCACGACCTGCGACAGAGCCGAGCGAGAGCACAGTTAGGGACCCCGGGAGTGAGGACGCAGCAGAGTGGAGCGAGAGCACAGTTAGGGACCCCGGCAGTGAGGACGCACGCAGAGCCGAGGCGCTAACTGGGTGTGTGCATGCGGCCCAGGGCTTGCCCAAAACTGGGGTGAGTTTTCACACCCGCTAGTGCCAGGTCCCAGTGAGGCTCACCGCCACGGCCACTCAGCCTGCGCCCTGGTCCTTCCCCAGGTCACGGTCTCCGGAGAGACCTCAGCACTATTCCCTTCGTTTAGCAACTCGTCTAGAGCTGCAGGACTCTTATAAGGAAAACATCACCTGAAGTCTCACAGATTAAATTCCCTAATGAGTTCCAGACAGCGAGGGTGCATTCGGTATCAGGAGGAAGGCAGCGCTGTGCTCCATGGCACCGCCACCACACCCCGGCGTGCTGGGCCGTCACTGCAGAGGCCCTCGGAGCTTCCCAGAGTGGGGAACCTGAGGCCACCAGGTCTGGGTGCCTCCAAAGGATGGGACTCTTCCCTTCCAGTGTGGAAAGGACCTCAGACCCTGGCAGCAGTTACATCTGTGGGCAGGCAGCGCTCAGGCAGCGAAGAGCAGGCCACATGGACACTGACACCCGGGGACGCGCAAGGACACCAAGTCCACGCGAGAACAAGGCGTCTCATCCTGGCTGTTCCTGGGCCATCACGGGTGTTCGAAGGGCCGCGAGCGCCACGGCCTGTGGGACACGCAGCGTGGGAGCGGACCCCACGGGACCGAAGGCCTTGGATGGAGGGGGAAGGGACCACACAGCACGTCCCTGGGCCCGTGCGGGAAACACAGGGACGCCTGAGAGGCCGCTCCAGGAACATCTAAAAACGCAGGTGATGTGAGAAAAAGCTATCTTAGAAATCACAAGTTTAAAAATTATTTTAAAAAATACATATTTATAGCAAAAAATCAAAACAGGACAGGCAACACAAAGTAAAAATTCCCCCAATACCACTCGCTCTCTTCTCATAGGCTAATACTTGATTTTTATGTATCTTCCTAAAAATCTTGTAGGCGTATGCATGTATGTATGTGTATGTACATGTGTGTACATGTATTGTAACAACAACGGGGTCACAGTATAGGCTTTGTGCAACTTGGTTTTACTATTCACAATCAAGTAAATGCCGAAACTGGCTTAGCCAAAATCATTTCCGAGAAATCTGTTAACTACCGCTTTCAGGAAGTACACAGAAAAAACACCGAGAGCAACGTTTTCTCCCCTGATAACCCCATGTCATCACTCGTGAGTGAAAAGGGGAAGGCGGGGCTAAGGTGCTTTAAAACAAACTGCTGCCGCCACCCAGGGACCAACTCTGCGGCCCCACGGAAGCACATTTGGCTCCCCTGGCCACGAGGGGGCCTGCTCTCGGGGCCTTACAGGCCGGGAGGGCGCACGCGCCCACCCACGGCACCTGCACTCCCCAGGTCCCCGCAGACACCAGGAGCCAGCTTCCAGCACTAACGTGGGAAGCGGGCAGCCCAGGGCAGGGAACCCTGCCAGGGAATGACAGGCTCCTGAGGCTAGAAAAGGACGGGAAACAGGGCCCATCTCGCGCCGTCGAGGAAAGCTCCACGTCCTCCCAGCACCCACCGACAGGGAGGGGGTGAGCCCAGCGCCCCGGCACCTCTGACCCTGGGGTGGTAACGGTGCCGCCCACCCGTCACGGACCGGCCGTGCGTTCACACGGGCGGCGGTGCTGAAGGGGCAGGAAGCGCCGACGAGGGGGAGAGCCCTCCACGGACCGAGCCGAGCCGAGGAGCGAGGCGGTGCCAGCCCCAGACGCCGCACTCGAGCTCGGCGACACTGTCCCCACAGTGTGCACAGTGGGCTCCATGTCCCCGCCCCCAGCCAGGCACCGACGCCTCTTCGGGCGGCACGTAGGGAAGCGTCTTCAGTCTTCCTTGAAGGCGTTTTTACCTTCAGGGAAGGCTTAGTCTCCTTGCAAAAAAAGCCAGCTCCGACTGATGGGAACTCGCTTTCCTTCTAGTGGCCGACTGCAGAGCCTGAAGCCAGAAGCGAACGCAGCCCCACCCGTGACTGCCTACACACCATGTAACCGCTGCCGCTGAGCTGTGCCTCGGGGGACAGTGCGTGGGCAGAGGTCGGTTTACACACCGGATGTTGTTTTCTTCGCGGATGGAAACGCGGAGCTATTAGACTTACCACTAAGCTACGAGGCACGCGTGTGACGTGAGGCGCTGCTATTTCCACCAGGCAAAGGCCACGAACCAAGTGTCCCCGGGAGCCGGGCGGGGCGCGTGGGTGAGGGGAGGCCCAGAGGAACGCGCGCAGGGGGCGGAGGGGACGGGGCGAGCCGGAGAGCAGGGACGGCACTCTGCTGACGGCTCCTCGCAGGGGCATTCGGGGACAGTGCTGCCAGGTCTTGTGATTTTTAGCGAGAAGACAAGACCGGGTTTTTATGCAAAACCTCCCGGTTCTAAATGTTAGCAACGGCAGCTCACAGAGCAGGCGACCGAGACATGGCCGCAGGCCACAGGGGCCCGCAGCCGCCGACGGCAGGCGGGGACTCGGACCGTTTGCTTATCTTCTCGCCCGAAGGCCTTCAGGAGGTCTTCATGCTAGAACTGGAGGGGTCAGGCACCCGGGCTGGAGATTAAACACCAAAAGAACGTCGCGGGAAATCTTGCGTGATGATGGAAAAATACCCCAGCGGCAGCCCACTGAAGGTTAACAGCCGCCCAACGGCCCAGGCACCGGAACCACGCTTCTTCCGTGAAACGCAGCACCACCGCCTGTGCGTCATTACAGCCACTCGGGGTTTCACCACTGATGTCGCCTCCGGCTTTCAGAGTGACGTGAAGTCCGGCCAGGGGCCCACCGAAGGCTCTGAGGCCACCCGCGGCAGGGCACAAGGAAAGGAAGCTCCCGAGTGTTAGGGCGTGTCCTGGCCGCGCGTGGCCGCCCTGCGTGGCCTGCATCACGCACACCGGCTGTGCCGGCTTTGCGTCCCTCACCGCGTCTGGGGACACGCTAGCGCTACAGTCCGTTGGAGCCAGAAGGGCCATTGTGGACGACTGAACCCGGGGGTTCCCCCTCGGCCTGGTTCTGCTCATAAGCACAGCAACACCTCCCGGACGCCCTCACGCACAACAAGGGGGAGGGGGAGGCGCGGGCGCTGGAGGGTGGGGTGGGGTTGGGGGGGGAGAATCCCGGGTGCAGGCTACTTTCCCGCTTCCTTCTCCCTCGGCAGGTTAGGAAGCGGGAGCCATGGCGGACAAGCGACCTGGCCAAGCCCAGAACACAGCCTCGTCAACCAAATACAAGGTGGGGAGGGGCCGCCGCTCCCTTCACATCCTCCCCCGGACGTCATCGCAGGGTGGGGGTTCGGAGCGGCTGCTTGCGGGCGTGTCGTGACCCTCCAGGGACAGCAGACCCCTGGTCTCGCTTACCTCCCATCCTTCCATTTCCAGTCCTCTCTTCCCATAGATGTCATAGATGGCCCGGGTCTGCGGGTCACTGAGCACTGCAAACAAAAACCAGACACACTGATGAAGCACAAGGCCCGCCTCCCCGTCCCAACGACAGGAGTGTCACCTGGAGGGCCCCGCCCTGTGCACCGCAACCCTCTCACAGAGGGACCCTCTTCACTGCCCGTGCATCTGTCCTCCTCGCTGCTTTGCAGCCCCAATCCAGGACGTGTTTCCAGGTGGCCGCGGATGAGGAACGTCAGCTCTGTGTGTCTGAGCTGGTCTGAACTGGGTGGGGCACCTTGTGTTGCTAAAGGGCAGATGTTTTTAAAAGAATTTAGCAAGCTTCTACCACGGTCTATAGGGTACCCTGGCTGGGAAGAGTTAATTCCAGCTTCTGAAGAAGTGTAATGGGAAACTAGGGACAGGTTTCTGATACTGGAAAAATCTGATTTATTCTTTACTCTGCAGAGTCTCACTAACTCCCGAGACTGTCTGGTTTCTTCTTTCCGCCTCTCCTCTTTATTTGTAAGTCACTTAAAAAGACACAAAGACCTGTCACTCTGATGCTGGCACATCACCTAAAGAATATCAGAAAAAGAATTTCAGTGAGGTCGAGAGCTGTTCAAAGGAGATGCAAACCAAGTGTAAGTGTCGGTAAAGCTAAGAGTCACTAACGTCCTCATCTGCTCTGACAGTTCCTGTCCGAGACCTTTGAATCTTTGCTCCCCCGAGTCTCCCCATGTATTTCTAGGTCTAATTAAAAACGATGGAAGTGAGTCTATCTAATGGAGGAGGAAGAAATGCCGACCACTTGGAAACAGGGGCACCTAACTTCCGGAGTTCTTCCCTGGGACGTCACAGGCACTACTTACCCGGTGTGCTCCCGGGTCTCCCTGTGGGCTGAGTGCCGGCCCAGGCCTGCGGCTAAGGCGGGTTTCCTGCTAACCCGTCCCCGCGTCTCCAGAGCAATAGAAACCAGTCAGGCGGGTGATTTGGAGAACAGGAGTGCGAATGCAACCGTTTAATGGCAGCACCCAGGGGAGGACCAGGCTGTGGTCAGGACCTCCACAGAAGGGGCCTGAATAGAGTCCCAGTTGGTAAAGACACAATGCGACTGCACAGACATCGTAAGCCACAGCCTGAGAGTCATGGGTCGTTAACATCTAACTTTTTCGTAAAACTATATAGTGAAGTACAGCATGCGTTTTATGTCAACAATGAGAAGTCTTTATTTTGTACACACATTATCTAATTTTTGGCCTGTCTAATTAAGGAGAAAATCACTAAATGGTTCTGGAAAAAATAACTTATTTTACTTGGTATACCTCCTAAGAGTGATTTACTGTTTTAAAAATGTGTTTCTTTAAAATTGTGGTTATAGAATTGATCCTTTTAATAATTAAAGAAAAAGGATTTGTTTTTAGAGGGGAAGGGAAGGAGAAAAAGAGGGAGAGAACCAGCAATGTGTGGCTGCTTCCCATGTGCCCCCAACCAGGGCCCCGGCCTGCAACCCAGGCCCTCACCCCAGCTGGGAATCGAACCGGCGACCCTTTGGTTCATAGGCCAGCGCTCAGTCCACTGAGCCACACGAGCCAGGGCTTACTCATTTGTAAGCGCACAGTTCAGTGGCATTAAGTACATTAACAGTGTTGTGTGACCACCACCACGTCTAGAACTTTTTCATCATCACAAACAGAAACCCTAACTATTAATGACTTTAATATTTTATAAACAAAACAAATGTATCACAAAATAGTCTTTCTGAAATACATGAGACATAAATATAAAAACCTGAATTACTTGATCCTATTTCCTGTTAGCCTCCTTAACAGCATTTTCTTTCTCTCGCTGACCCTTTCTTTACCTGAATACCACAGAGCCAATAAAGCCCCTTTCAGATGAAAGCACGTCCTGGCGCGTCCTCACGAAGAAGCGGCATGGCCAGCTTGCCTGGGCCGATCAGCCCCCCTCCGAGAGCTGCCTGCAGGGGAGCGCCAGCCGGCGACCTCAAACGCGAGCACGGCTCCCGCTGTGACCTCACCCGGGCGCTCGCTTCCTCCTGACCGGACTCATACTGATTTCCAGAGAAAGGACTCCTCTTCAAAGGGCCCCGCAGGGGAAGGGACTAAACTCACCACCTCTTTTATACACTCCGAGGCCTCTCGCTGGCTGTTCCCTACAAATCAAGTCCCTTAAGCCCTGAAAGCCCGCCACGGGGCACGCCTCCGCAGCCGGGGCGCCCGCTGACCTTCGTAGGCCTGGTGGACGAGGTTGAAGAGGCGCTCCGCCTGGGACTTGAGCTCGGGGTCCCGGTGCTTGTCGGGGTGGTACAGCATGCACAGCCTCCGGTAGGCGGCTTTCAGCTCCTCCGAAGAGGCCTGCAAGGGGACAGGGGCCCGGTTAGACAGCAGCCGGCGCCCCGGAGATGTCATCACCCCCCGCAGCCCTGAGACGGGGGCCCGCGCGCCTGCTCTCTCCACGCAAGACACAGCGAGGCTCTGCCGCGTCACGGCCACCCAGTGCCCGGCTGTGCGCGGCAGCGGCGGGCGAGTCTCGCTGGGACGCGCCGCTGTCAGAAGGAACCGAAGCCGTGCCTGCGCTGGTTCCGGGGCTCTGAGCGCACCCGGGCAGCTAAGGCGTCTGAGGCCGGGCCTGCCCGGTGCCTCCCCAGCAGGCCTGTTCAGGAGGCAGCACCGCACACGCGGAGACGGACACGCCGTGAGCAGTCGTCCTCGGAGCCAAAGCCCAGTGCGCTGTGACAGCCACACACACGGCTAATCCAGCCTCGGCCTCCGGAGGGCATCGCGCGGAGCAGATAAACGGCCTCACCCCCCCGTAGTCAAAACCAAGCCCCCAACCCCGAAGGCCCCCCACCCCCGACAGCCCTCCAGTTCCCCGAAGCAGTCTGAGGGGAAGAGCCCAGAGGACAGAGCGGATAACGCTCTAACCGCACCGGAGGGGGAGGGGGCCAGCGACAAGTCCACGCTCCGCTCCGCTGGCCGCGCAGCCAGGCCTCCCTCACGGCCAGGACACCGCCCCGCCCTCCGGCTGCCCCTGGGGTCTGAGTCGGGGACATCACGTCCGGTTTCCTATCAGTCTCAGGGACCATCTTGGTCCACCAGAGGCAAAGCTGAGCGACAGCTCCAACCAGCTGATTTGTCGGGTAGAACAATTCTATATCGGGAGGCAGCCCCACCATTTTGACAACAGGAGCACATTTCCGGGCCGCTGACAACATGCCCCAGGGGCCTGCAAAGCCGGTCACCCGGGCAGAGGGACCGGGGCAGGACCCCGGGAGGAAGCCAGGGCTGGGTGGTGCTTGGGGGCCGTGCCCCGCAGCGTATCCCCACAAGAGGGCGGTTCCAAGGCAGTCAGGCAAGGGACCAGGGTTACAAGGGAGATGGTAACCTGTGGCTTTCTATAATTTCTACACTTTTTCAGTATCTTCCAATTCCAGGACTGAGTGAAAAAAAGGCAAAACTTGACTGTATTTTTTAGTAATATTTTTGGCATGTCATTTAAATATTTATAACGGACTAACGTAGTCAGATGGGAGAAAGCCAGGCAACGTGCGTGGGCGTACCAGAGGTTTTCAACAAGGTATTCTGAGGCCTCCACGAGGAGACGAGGAGTGGGACGGGGAGCCCACCGTGTGGCAGGAGGAGAGGCCGCTCGGGCTGGTTTCTCCGGGGGAGGCGTCGGGGGCCAGGGGCTGACCTGACACAGTTCTGTCCTTCAGAAAAGACCCAGCTTGCCCTGCACACCCGACACGGGGACTGCCGCCACCTCTGCAGACACAGGCTCCCCCGCACGCACTGCCGTCTCAGACCAGCAGCTTCTTTTTTTTTAATTTTTTATTATAATTTACTTATTTGTTTGTTTATATACTTATTTTTGAAGAGAGGGGAAAGGAGAAAGAGAGGGAGAAAAACATCACTGTGTGGTTGCCTCTCACTCGCGCCCCCAACTGGGGACCTGACGTGCAACCTAGTCATGTGCCCCGACTGGGAATCGAACCAGCGACACTTGGCTGGCAGGCCGACGCTCAATCCACTGAGCCACAGCAGCCAGGGCCTGACCAGCAGCTTCTTGAAGGCTTCCATTGAGTCTTCGCTGGAGAAGGGCCTTGCTGAGCACCCCTTGCCTCCAGAGGCGAGGTGGACAGCTGCCCGCTCAGGCACCGACCTCGATCCTCCGCCCTCTCCGTGGGGTGGTCGTTGGGACCACACTAGGGAATAATTCTTCATTGATTGCCCGCCGCCTTTCCCCCCCATCTGGTCACGTGTGTGGTTCACTCTGTTTAGGGGTCAGGAACACAGACTCTGGAGTCAAGATGGAGACTGGCTGTCACTTCGAAGCTGCGTGACTTTAGGGACATGAGCTTCCTGACCCTTCGCTCTCTCATCTGCAGAAGGGGACAGCAGCAACTGTCAGGGACGGCGTGAAAATGAAAGGAGGTTACAGTCCCCGGCATCTGCAGAAACTTCCAAGCTGCAGCCCGTTCAAACCTGCCCTCTGTGCTCTCACCCCGACCCTGCGGACGACAGAGCCTCTTCCGGGCGTCCGTGAGGAGCGCGTACAGGAACTTCACGTGCCCTGCCCACGGCAGGGACTTCATCACTTTGGCGGTCCTCCTCCGCACAGTCCAGTTTCGATATTCCCAGGCGGCA
Source organism: Furipterus horrens (assembly GCF_987537825.1). Classification (NCBI taxonomy): domain Eukaryota; kingdom Metazoa; phylum Chordata; class Mammalia; order Chiroptera; family Furipteridae; genus Furipterus; species Furipterus horrens. The sequence continues at coordinate 3,339,710 of NW_028327173.1, forward strand.
GGCACACTGAACGTGGGACGGCTTGGGGAGGGCACCGCCCTGGTGCGCGGGAACAGGAACAGCCACCACTTCGCAGTCCGCGCTGGTGACCGTGCGCGAGCTGCGTCCTGCGGCACCGCGCCTGCTGTCTCACTGCGCTCCGCTCCAACAAAGACGGGACTCCACAGGAGAGGTGGGGCTCAGCAACCCCACCCCCCGCAAGTCCAGTCTCTTTCTCCTCCACCGTCTCCTTCCCCGCCAACGTCAGTTACACAGCGCATTACTGGCCACTTACCACCTGTACCAAACCCCCGTGTTTGAAGCAAATAAATCAGTTACCTAGTGGAAAATAAAACATGCCTTCTCAAGGTAGGGTTAATTCTGAGACATGTAAAAGCGGCTTGTTCCAAACTACTGTCTCTCTGCAAACTTTAATGGCTCATAAAAGTTACCAGTGCGGGAGTAGACGGATTTGATAGACCCGCGTTAGACTGTTATTTCCTGATTGTTAAAATATTAAACTAGAGAAAGGGGGGACAGATGGTGATGAAGGAAACCTGACTTGGGGTGGTGAACACACAGTACAACATACAGATGATGTATTATAGAACTGCACACCTGAAACTTGTACAGCTTTATTAACCAATGTCACCCCAATAAATTCAATAAAATAAAAAATAAAATTAAACTAGAGATGAGGAAGCAGAATATCCAGTCTGCAAGGCCTTCTTAATCACTGTAATAAATGGCTTAATGTGCTATTGATTAAGTACTAGAAATGAGAAGTTTCATTTTTAATAAATATCACATTCAATAAAAGGTTAGATTGGGCTTTTAATCATAACTGAATAGCCAAGGTCACTGGTTCAATATTTCCTAAAGGATAAATTCTATCATTATCATGAAAATACCTATATCATTTCAAAATGTGCTATCATTAAAAATGATATCTGAGGTTACACACTTACTTCTAAAATTCTATAATAAAATTAAGAGATGGATCATGTTTTAAGTATGAAAAGTTTCGTCTCAATCACCTGGTTATATTTTCAATAAAAAGTAAATATAAATTCAACCTATGCAGATCATAAATTCATAGTGAAAAGGTCCTCAGCGAGCTGGCCGCCGAGCTTAGTGGTCTGTTACAATTGTTGGATCATTTGCTATACAGTGTAAAAATGAAATTTCTGCAATAAGGCACAAAAAAAAGAAATAAAAGGCATACAGGCTGGAAAGGAAAGCATCATAGAACTGTAGTTGGAGACATCATCTACTTAGGAAATCATAAAGAATCTACAAAAAAGCTACTCAGTAATTTTAGCAAGATCGTGGGATACAGGCCTAATACTCAAACATCAATTTATTTCCACATAGAAAAAACTGCAATTAAAAAAGGCAATACCATTTAGAGTATCACCAACACATACCCACTTCTCAGGGATGAATGTAACAAGTACGCGCAGAATCTGCACACTGCGAACTGCCACGCACCGCTGACAGAAACTAACAGAGGCCGCAAAGAATGGAGAGAGAAGCCGTCTTCAGGCACCAGAAGATTCAATATTTTTAAGATGTCCAATTCTCCCAAAGTGATGAACAGATTCAATGCAATCTAATCGAAATCCCGGCAGCAACAACGGAGAGAGGACAGAGCAGAGTCTGCACGTTACTGAAGTGAGGCTGGCACACACTCAGATCAGAGTGCTATAAACTACAGGGTGTTAAATGTAACCGTAAAGAAGACAGTTGCAAAATACACCGGAAAGGAAATGAGAAGGGAATTAGAACATTTCACTGCAGGAAGTCAGCTAAGCACAAAGGACAGCAATGTGGGAGAAAGTTCGCAGAAGACAAACAGCAAAGTGGCGGAAATATGACCAGAGTATCAGTAATTACTTTAAATGTCAATGGATTAGATTCCTCAATCAAAAGGCAGACCTGGCAGAAAGGATTAAAAAAAAAAAAAAAAAAAATGACCAGCTCTGCGCTGTCTACAGGGATCTGCTTTAGATCCGAAAACACAAACAGGTTAAAAGCGAGAGGACGGAAAAAGACGTTGCTAGCGAACAGTAACCAGAAAAGAGGAGTGGCGATACTAATATCAGACAAAACAGACATTACATCAAAAAGGGACCAAGACACAAGGGACGTGACATGTCATAAAAGGTTCGAAACAGCAGGAAGAGAGACCGTACCCCACGACAGACCACCGGCGTATGGAGCAACGACCGACAGAGGGGAAGGGAAAGACACACAGTTGGAGACCTCAGTGTCCCACTCTGGGCGAGGGTGACAACCCCAGACGGAGGCTAGGAAACAGAGCGCTTGAACAACAATGAATCAACTGGACCTAACAGATGTTATGTATATAAAATATCCTACCCAACAAGAGAACGCATACTCCTCTCCAGCGCACATGAAACATTCTCTAGGACGGACCATACACTAAGCTGCAAATCGGCTCTCAGTGGGTCTAAGAATACAGACATGCAGGTATCTTCTCTAACCGCAGTGGGGTGAAGTCAGAAACCAGCAACAGAAAGAAAACTGGAAAATTCAAATACCTGTGGAAATTAAACATTTTAAAACCAATGGATCAGAGAAGAACTCACAAGGAAAATCAGAAAATATTTAGAGACAAATGAAAATAAATGCAACAGGCGAAAACTGAATGGATGCAGAGACCGAGTGCCGGGGGGAAATTTATAGCTCCAAACACTTACAGTAAAAACCAGGATCTCAGATCAACAACCTAACTTTACAAGTTAAGAAACCAGAAAAACCAAAAACAAAAGCTCAACACTCGTAGAAGGAAATAATAAAGATTAGAGCAGAGGTAAATGAAATCAAGAATAGGAAAACAAGAGAAAAAAATTAACGAAAAAAAATAATGAACCCAGAAGTTGGCTCTTCAGAAAGGTCCTTCAGAAACCGACAAAACCTTAGTGGATGGACTGCAGGAAAAAGGAGACTCAGTGACTGAACTCAGAACTCAAAGTGGGGATGTTACTAAGGATTCCCAAGGAGCACAGAAGTATTATAAGGAGACCCATTGGACTTATAACCCTAAAGAGCACTCCCGCCCCGACTCCCAGATGCGAGCGCGTTGAACATGACTACATAAATACTGTCCGAAGCTGAATCAAATAACACACGACAATCACAGTCCTTTTCCCGGACAGCTTTTATTATCCTTGCCTCACTGCTTTTCACTTGCTTTGGTTTTCTAATTACCACTGGTTCTTCTCCAAAGCCTCATAGTAAATGCCTTATAACAAGGACGGCTAATGTAATAGAACAACAATAAAAAAATGAGGAAACAAAAAAGGTTGCTCATACTCCTCTCAATACAAAAATACCCAGCAGCTCCTCAGTTCCGCGATTTCCCCGCGAGCTCCGTGCTGCCCGGGTGCTAGGCCTGCTACCTGAGCTTCGTCCTAGGGTTTCCGGTCACGTCTCCCAGGTGTCTCCGTGGGTGGTCCCCTCGTTTCTCTATCAAACGCCTTTTTCCCTCTGGTGTTCCTCTTCATTCCGGTGGAGCTCAATCCCCGGTAGTTTCTCCTCCGCGGAGGCGGGTTGGGACCAAACGTTCTTTAGACCCTGCGTGTCTCAAAACGTTCTCACGTCCTGCCTTTGCACTGGCAGAGCCGCAGCGGGGCGAGCTTCCGCGCGGGATTTCTCCTGCACTGCCCCGCCGTCTCCTAGCTCTCGCGGCCCTGCAGGGGGTGTGTGTGTGTGTGTGTCTGTGTCAGAGCCACGTCCAGAGCCACGTGCAGCCCGCTGTGAGCTGCCGGGAACGTGCAGGCTCCCGCAGCCCGGCCGCCCCGCCATCCACTGCGCCGGCCGCTCGGCTGGCCCTTCCCCACGGTCTCCTCCCTTTTCATTCCGAGCCATTTTCTCTTTATTATTTGAGTAACAGCTCCGCTCTCCATTTTACCTTAGTTAATGCCTAAGAATTCACCTTCTAATGTAAAATTTTTACTTTTCTGGAGATTTCCTCATCTTTATCTTCCAGCCCTTCTGCAGAACCTTCTGTTATCTTACTGGGAATTCCCAAGTGCTCCTTTTAAATATCCTGCCTCTGGAAGCATCACCGCGCTCCTACTCCTGACAGATCCGCCTCTCTGAGCCGCCCTGGTTTTCCGACTCCCTGCCCGGCCGGTCCCCGCAGCTTCCCCGCGCTGTGCGTGTGCTCAGTCTCGGCTGCCGCCTTCCTCGCCTCGACACCCGATGCTCCCCGGCAATCGGTTTACGCGCTGCGGCACGAACCTCCGCCGCCACCTCTGAGCAGTCCACCTGAGGAGCCTCTCTGGGGAAGGCCTGCGAGGGGCCCTGAGGCTTCCCGTGGCTGTTGTTTCTCTGTGATGGCAGTTTCCTCGGAGAAAAGGGAAGCCCTGCTTCGGCTGTGCCGCGTCTGTGCCCAGGCTCTGAAGACCTCGGGTCATTTCTCCATGGAGTAAACCCCCCGTCTCCAGCACAGGCAGCGAAGGCATCTCATCTCATCAATGCTGAGGACCATCATGAGAAAGGGAAAATGCGCCCTGGCTGGGTGGCTCAGTTGGTTGGAGCGTCGTCCAGTAACCGAAGGGCTGTGGGTTCGGTCCCTGGTCAGGGCGCATATGACAGGCAACCTGATCGAAGTCTCTTTCACACCGATGGTGCTCTCCCTCTCTAAAGCAATGAAAAAATGTCCTCAAGTGAGGACAAAAAAAAATTGAAGAAAAAAGAAAAACCTTTGTCAACGTGGTAGACAAAAGAAGAGTACCGGTTTTAAACTGCATTTGTTTGTTTACTAGTGAGGGTGCGCCTTTCCCATAGATTAGATTTCTTCTCCCTTTGTATTGTTTCCCTATTAGGGTATTCATCTTCCTCTTTGACTCCCAAGTTTTTTATATATATTAGAAACATGAATCTTTTATCCAATAAATATATTAGAGATTCCTTTTAGTCTTTTGTGTTTACGATTTTATTTAGGTTTTAGTTTTTTTTCCTGTAACAAACTCAGAAGGTGCTCATTTTTACAAAATCAAAGCTATCAATTGTGTCTTTTCTGGTTTCCGCGTCATGCTTAGAAAAGTCTCCCGACTCCAATCTCATCGTATTTGCCTCCCTTAAATAATTAAGCAGCTGAAGCAGTTGTTCCATTTCCCCTTATTTGAGTGCCAGCGCGGAGACCCTGGCCCGAGCCGAGGGGACGCCCCGCTCTGCGCCGACTCCCCGGCGCACCCTAACGGAGCACACCGCTCCTGCGGGGAACCCGTGGCTGCACCACGACTGGACCGCGGACAGGCGAGGTCATAGCTTCCCAAGTGTGTGTGGCCCCCGGGGGTTCCCGAGATCCTTTTGTGGGGTCCACAGTCAAAACTACGTTAATACGAAAACTAAGCTGATTTTTGCCCTTTCCTCTTTTCCTTATGAGGCCACATGATGTGTGATGATATCCCGTTCTGATGGTTCATGGAATGGGTACCTGTGTATTCTTTTGTTTTCTAGCAATTTCCAGTTTTGGGGTATAAATATGAGAATTTTCAGAGATTAACTCAATGGGTTCTCAGTTATTTTACTGGGTACTTAACTAGCTATCTCTCATTATATCTGCTATGATATCTGTGTATAATCTGTATCAATATACATTATTTTTTAATACAAAGTTATTTTGAAATCCTTGTCTTCCTTGTGCTTATTATACTGACATACAAAAAGTACACTTCCTGTCTTGTTTACAATATTCTATCAATTATCTAGTCTAATTTCTAATTAAATATTGTTAGCTATAACCCATGTGAACAAAAGCTCTTTGGGGCCCGCAGTAATCTAAGACCGTAATGGGGTCTTGACATAAAAAAGTTTGGGGCCCTGGCTGGGTGGCTCAGTGGATTGAGTGACGGCCTGTGAACTAAAGGGTCGCCAGTTCGATTCCCAGTCAGGGCACAGGCCTGGGTTGTGGGCCAGGTCCCCAGTTGGGGGTGTGTGAGAAGCAACCACACATTGATGTTTCTCTCCCTCTCTTTCTCCCTCCCTTCTCCTCTCCCTAAAAATGAATAAATAAAATCTTTAAACCAAACAAGACAAAAAGTCTGGGAATTGCTGGGTTACTAGGTGTGGCGGTAACAAGCCATCGAAAAATTCCCAAGGTTTCTTTCTCCCTTGCGTTGCACGCCCATCTCAGGTCAGCCAGTGACCTGCTTGGCCACGTCCTCAGGCGTCAGGAGCAGCTCCCTGTGCAACCGCTGACGTCAGCGAGGCAGAGGGAAGGGCAGAGACCCTTGGGCTCACACTGGCATTTACATGCCTCGGCCTGAGCGCGACAACATCGCTTCTGCTGCCATCACTGGCTGAACTAGCCACAGGGCCTCATGTGACCACTAGGGGACCGAGGAGCACAGTCCTGCCATGTGCTGGGCAGGCAGAGACCAAAGATGCTTGGTGCTCGGCACCGAGAGCCACCACAAAGATGCCATTTCACTCAGCACTCCGGAGACCTAGGCGCGTAACAGGTGCCTCACACTGACACTCACCGCAGGAGAGTAAGGCCCTCAGGGTTTCTGTCGCTGAAGCCTGTACTTTCAGAAGCTCAGACTTCCAGGCCGGTACCTATATGCTGCCTTTCATCAGCTAAGTCTCCACACACTAAATGCAGCTGGATTTTGGGACGTTTGCCTAATTACCACAATTGAAGATTCATTACTGTCCATATGGCCCACGAAAATCTGATTGAAACAGATCGCACCAGCTAATAGAACCTGTAATTTTTTATGATACTCGGTACTCACAGAAGTTAAAGGAAAAACCCCCAGGTTTCAGAGCTAATCAGCGCCCAGCGAGCACGGGAGCTTTGTGCTGAGCAAGAGCTGGTCGCGAAGGTGAAGGGCGTTCAGATTCTCTGGCATCACAGGGTGGATGCTGATGACGCGAAGAGACGAGGCCACCCACAGACCTGGCACTGAATGGCGGCCGCTGAGCTGGACTCCGACACATTCCCTCCTCCCTTCTGTAAAGGTTCCGCCACGCGGTCTGAAGCCTCGCACGACAGGACCGCCCCGCCACCTTCCGAGGCCACCGTCCCTGGCCCCCGCAGCCTTCCCCCTTCTCACCGGCCAGAACGCCTCCCCCGCCAACTGTAACAGCCCTGACAACAGAGGAGGCCTCGCCCCCCCCCGCCGGCCCGGTGCGGGCGGAACCAGCTCCCCCGGCCCGACCCGCCCGTGTAGGGGGCTCCCCGAGGACAACAGACTTCCTGGGGTGGCCAGACCTGGCCTACGGGAAACTCCAGCTCTACTCGACAGACAGAGCGAAAACTGCGCCAAGACAAACCCGATGCATCTGAGGCTGACCTGCTCCTACAAATATCGTCCCCGGTGCTAGACCTCCAAGGGGAAGACAGCCGGTCTCTGCCCGACGGAGGGCGGCCAGGCCCAGCGGGGAAGGCCGCGCGTTCCTTCCCGGGCACAGGCGCGGCCTCGCACGGGGCCCCATGGGCCTCGGCTACCTGGGCTCCAGCATAAAGGCCTGCGTCTGGGTTTGCTGACTTCCTCTTGTACCTGACTTTAAACAATTTTTAAAAGGGAAAATTTAGATTTTTTTCCCAAACTGATGATTAACTCCTTCCAGTAAATTCCTCTACAATGATTTGTTGCCAGAACCACAATGTAATCCTCAAGAATACAATGGACTCTGTGGCCACCACGTAAAACGCCCCTAGACAAGGCGAGGGAGGGAAGCATTTGCGGAATGTCAACGTGGTATAAGTGCGGCAGGAGGTACAAGACAGGAGGCAGTCCCTGCCCTCAGGGAGATTACAAACGAGGGTGTGTGTGAGAGGTGCCTGCCCGAAAATCCCACACCCGCCTCTAACTACCACATAAAAGAAACGCTCCTGGTGTGGGGGTCAGTTCAGGGCAGTCAGAAGGCAAAGAAAACTTCAGGGAGGCAGTGGATCTACGCGGGACTGCAAAACGTGGGTTTTGATTCGCTAAGGCATCCAAGACACGCTCGGGCATTTCGGGGAGAAAGAAACGCCCCAAAGAAAGCAACATAAGTAGGCAGGAAGCAGGCAAGAAGCGAACCCACCTGCTCATTCACTCGGCAAACACCTGCGAGTACCTTGCCGCGCTGGGAATGTACCAGCGAGCCAGACAGCCGCTGTCTGACCACGTGAAGCTCACATGGAAGACGGCAGAATGTCACCGTGGGGCACACAGAACGTATATAAAACATCTAGTGTGTAAGGCCCCTTCAAAAGGACCAAGAATGTGACCCTTCCCCAGTAAACAACAGGGGGGCACGAAAGGTCCCCGGGTAAGGAAATAACATGACCAGGACGGCTTGTTAACACTAACCAGTCAGTACAGCTTGACTACAATGAACAAAAATCAAAACCAGAGAGACTGGCAGGAAACTACATCAGAAAGGCAGGGCTCAGGGTCTGCGGGCAGGGCAGCAGCCCAGAAGCCAGAGAGGCAAAGGGAGGAGGGGCTGGAGCGAGAGGGCTCCCGCGCGAGGGGCTCAGCAGGGTGTGGAGAAGAGAAAGCCAAGGGCATTCAGATGCCTGGGTTGGGGACACAGTGGGAGGCAGTCGGGCTCTGGGGAAGGTGAACCTGAGCCCCCGAGCACAACGCCCGGGAGGCAGGCGGAGAGGCCAAAGCCATGTGAGCGGGACCCCCGGCGAGGACTGAGCGCGGGGAAGCTCCAGGGCGGGCGGAGAACGAGCACCGAGCCAGGCAGTAAAGGACTGGAGGGCAGCACAGGAGCGGCCGGGACTTCAGCGGCGCCACCCGCGCAGGGGCCCAGGCTCACACACAAACAGAACAGCGCCCCGCGGGGCTCCTCACGCATTGCCGTGGTAACCACAGAGCGCCTTAGGGCTGGTAACAGGACGCCCATTGCAGATAAAAATGGCGACGATCAGAGTGAGTACATGACTTGTCTCAGACGGGGGAGCTTACCCGATTATGAACCCCTGACCCAAAAGCTGGCTAGAAATCAGTGACGATGTGAGCCTGGCTCAGATCGAACTCTGGCTCCTAACACCGATAGCTTCCGGAGCGGGAAAGGCAACCTACAGGCATTCACAGCGTGTCTCCCAGGCCAAGGGCTCCAACAAGTCTGTAAGAGCATCCTTACTAGCTTTTATGCTCAGACGGTAATAAAAATATACGGGCATTCCCTTCCATCATAATGTGCTCATTACAACGTTAAGCTAAGCCCTTACGTGCACTCTTGCTTAATTCTCCCAACAGCTCCAAGACAGTAAAATTATTGTCTATATTTTAGAGGTAAAGAAACAGGCCCAGGGAGATTAAGTAACTTGCTCCAGACCAGGCTGCTCGAAAGTCAGACCCACACCCGACTTCAAGGGCCTTGCTGTTCAAGCCGCCGACACGTCCCCGAGCTCCACGGCCATCCTTGGCCTTTCCAAATGACCGCCGGCCAATGCCCGCAGGTGCCTAACGTGCAGGCGCAGGGCCAAGTGGCTCCCGCTGCCCTCTCCAGCGCTCCCGAGTGACACCACGCGGTCGGGTGGACACACTACATTTCACAGCTGGCCTCCTACGGCCGTTTTCAGACCCTTCACTTTGGAGAGGTGGGCGTGAGAGAGAAACAGTCACCTCACGAATAAGGCAGAGAAGCACAACAGGACACTGATCCAACAAGTCCAAGTGTCCGCAACTAGGAATAACCTGACCCTTCAGGAAGGAAAAAAATTACAAAATTTACAGAACGCATTAACCCCTTAAGGCAAGATACGTTTGAAAAGGTATTAGGCAACCAGTACGGACAGAACTCTAAGCTCTAGAAAGAAAAAAGGGAGGGCCCGCGTGACCTGCGAGGCTCAGGGGCAGAGGTGACCCCTGCCCCCCAGCGCATGTCTCTGCTGACCACTGTGCGAGCCCCGGTGGGCCAACGCTGCAGAAATTCCGATCCCTGCTCAGAGGTCACCCTGAGGGCCTAGGAAGTATTTTCCTACCACTGTACAATTTTGTTCTCATTTCTCTTTCTGGTCATGTCCAAGTTTATCTGGTGCCCTTGAGACACAACAGTTAAAAATAAAAGGCCAACATCTTAGAGAAATGAGCTCAAGTTCCTTTCTGGGTCAAAATCAATGGTTCGGATCCTCGCTTCACATCCACAGTTTGGCTTATTTTCCCCTAAGAGCCTGACCTTATACTTCCACTCGTCCGCGTCTGTCTGTCGTATCTGGCCCACTCGTGCAGACTTCTTGCGGGTGATGTCTGCTGGCATCTTACTATTGAGCAATGTTCCGGCTCCCGCAAACTAGGAGGGAACACTGTGCACTCATCACGCACGTGCAGGCCGAGGGTTGGGCACGACCGGCCGGCAGGCTCACGTCCTGGAGGAGGTCCCACTTCAGGCTCTGAGCTCCTTGGGGGGGCAGGGTCTGGGCGGGGTGCGTGCCGTCACAGCGGTGACAGAGCAGCAATATTCCCAACGGGCTTTCAGTTTCTTTTTGTGACCCACATGGACACTGTTGCTATTTTATTTATTCATCTGTTAGTTGTCTTAAGTCCTTTCTTGAACAAGGCAGGGCATAAATGACATAACAAAAGTAAAATTAAAATAAAAATTTAAGCCCTGGCTGGTATTGCTCAGTGGGTTGGGCGTCATCCTGCAAAACGAAAGGTCTCCGGTTCGATCCCTGGCCAGGGCACATTTCGGCGGGTACAAAAAGGCAAGCAACTGCTGTTTCTCTCCCTTCCTCTCTAAAAAGCAATGAAAAAAAGGTCCTCAGGTGACGAATAAAAAAAGAAAAATTAATAAAAAACTAAAATTCCATAGACAGCAAAAGGTGCTGCTGCATGCCCCATATTTTCTTCTCCACGGTTTTATTACTGAACTCAGAGCAAGTATAAAAGCTTTCAATTGAATTCTCCGTAAGAAAGCAAAACGAAAAGACAAGAAAAGAATTTTGGTGGATAACGCAGAACTAGAGCATGAAACTCTCAGGAAGCAACTGAATGAAATGTCCAGAGCAGAAAGGTAATAACCAGCTCCGGTCCATTAAAGAAAACAGTTTTAAGTTTAACCTCCTGGTGCTTTCTGATCCCATTAGTGCGACCAGCTGAGTAACCTGACAGCTCCCTCCCCACCCAGAGTCAAGACCACCGCACGCCTCTCTGGACTGGGTCTGCGTCTGCTCCTGACCAGCAGTGCCTTCAGTCCAGCTGTCACTGACTGGCAGGACCGGGGCCTTGAATGGGTCCTCCCCTCCCTGCCTGCCCCACCGGAGCTGAAGGCTCACAGGTCTACCTGCAGGTCCCACTCTGCCTTTTCCCCAAGCCCCTTTATGGACTATCCCTGTACCCTGCTCCCATGCTCAGTCAGCCCCAAATTCTGGGGATCGCCCCCCCACCCCAAGTCAGACTCAGGATCTTGCAGGAAGCAGAACTCAGAGAGATAACTAGCTTTTGGAGAGAAAAAGGAAAAAAAAAAAAAAAAAAAGAGAGAAAAACAAACCAAAACCAAACCAAACCTTGGGATTTTGAACAGAAAGAGCAAAGAAAGCTTTGGGAAGTCATAACCTAACGCTAACCCTAAGTTCTGGCGTTACGTTTTTTTATTAGTATACAAGAATTAGCAAACACGGCCAGGAAGAAGCATACCACCGCTTTCTATGGACATGCATGTCTTTTTAAAATCAGCAAAACCTCATGCTTATCAAAATCCAAGCAATAATAAACATTCCCTGAGTATCTGCTTCCACCAGGCATTTTGTACCTCTCCTCACTTCACGGCGACACTCCAATACACAACATACTGGCCACAGAAGGTGCTTAAAACATCATTACGGGTTAGAGGACATTTCAATGTCAAAGACAAAGCAAAAAGGTTAAGCTAGACCGGCCTGGAGGCACGAGGCTGCCAGGCCTGGTAGAGCTGGAACTCACGGGCAGGACTGGCCCCAGAGCCCTGGGCTAGCTTCCCGTGCCCTCATCACTCCCTGGAGACTTTGCAAGGACGTGTTCAAGGTCACCCCGTGGCCGAGTGGGCTGAAACGACTGCTCTAATGCCCTGCTCCTCGGGCTCTTCACGTGCGTGAACGGGATCACCCGGGTAAGTCGGGGCCTTGGACAACCAAGGCTGAGCACTGCCTGCCCAGGGCAGTCTAACCGCTGTCACCGTTCCAGCGTGAGACTCTGAGCGAGATGTTGGGATGGGCAGCTCAGCGGCCTCCTCCGACCCATCCTCGTATCGCTCGTGAAGACCCGCCGTGAGGCTGGCTGGGCACTGAACACACACACAGCACCTCCCCACTCTGGAGCCCCTGAGGGGGCATAGGGTCCGGCTGACCTCTGACCTTTCTGCAGATGACCAACCTGCGCTGGGCCGGGGGCTGGGTGGCTTTGTGAGCAATGGCCCTTCCCTCCCACCTGCAGCCCACGCGGGTGTTGAGCTCCACTCATCAAGGTGGGTGGAGCTAAGGACGCCCAGACAACCCAAGGCCGAGGAAAGAACAATGCGCCCTGTGCCAGGGAAGGAAAGAAAACACGGGGGCTCTGGGAACACGTTTTATTGGTAGGTGATGATTCTAGTTTCACGGCTGCTAGTTTCAGAAAGACGACGATCCCAGAACACTGACCTCCACAAAGTAGCGCAGGAAGAATACCTTTTTCCTTAAGTTTATTTTTTGTACTTAACTGTACCTTTTGTTTGCTTAAAACTTCAAAAGATTGGCTCCTTTAAGACTAAGTCGACTGGGACCAGAGATCTTAAAACTAGATATAAACATTGCTCAATGGCAGATGCAAAAATGAAACTCTCAAAGGTAATTCAGCGTTGATAAAGTAGGAACTGTCCATTACTCAGGAATAAATTAGGTTTAAAAAGTACTGATTAAAATGTCTAAAAAATATATAAAGATCAAGAAGATTTTACTCTGATTTACTATTCAGGAACCCTTTTTTCCAAATAAAACGTTGGAGACTTGTCTCAGAAATCTCAGCTCTGTTAGCTTTTAGGCACCTGTGATGCACCTGACCACAGGAAGCCAGCGCTGCTGCCCCGGTTTCCGCGTGCCCCGGCGATGACAGGTGATTCCTTCCCTCCATGTGGGGTGGCCAAGGGCTCTGCTCTGTAAACAAGAAATCCTGAACGCTGGAGAAAGGGCGTCAGTCAGGATCACGTAACTCTTCTTTATAGCAGAATTAGGTGGTCCTGTCTAGCTGCCTGCTTCACTGTCTGGAATACAATTTTTGAGGATATTTTAGTGTTTAAAACCTGGGAAGGGAGTTTTTTTTTTTTTTTTTTTTTTTTTTACTTCTCACCGGAAGACATACCCAGTGATTTTAGAGAGGGGGAAAGGAGGGAAAGAAACACAGATGTGAAAGAGAAACATGGTTGCATACTGAACCTGCAGCCGTGGCAACTCTGGCGACCAGGAATTGAACCCGTGACCCTTTGTCTCACAGGACTATGCTCCAACCAACTGAGCCACACTGGCCAGGGCTGGGGAGATGGGTAAACCGATGTTTGCCATTTCTAATTACTCCAGTTGTAATCATGTACTCTGATTCTAATCTTTACACAGAATCCCCTGGTTTGTGTCAGGGCGCTTCCATCCGAGATCTCTAGGGACGAGTCCCTGAACTTCCTGAACACTGAGTTCTGAGGACATTCTTCTGCAGGCCGTCTGACGTGGTGGGGGGGAGAGGATCTTAAACGACAGCAAGAGTACTAACAGGTGTTATTAGCCTCTTTCGACCACACACGTCAGATTACTTCTCCTTTTTCTGTCCTTCTCCAACCAAATGTTGTTTTAACTGCATGTTACTTTCTGACTTCACACGCCCAAAAATCCTAGTAGAAATATCAAGTCCAGAGATCACCTTCAGAGCTTCTCTTATGAAATCAGGAGATAAAATCTGCACAGCACACGGTCTACACTGAGGTTTCTGACAGAGTCAACACTGAATGATTTAAACAAGAGGACATGTTTCACCGGGATTTCACATATAGCCATCAATATGGGAAGTGCCTTTGCTCAGTGGGAGTAGTAAAAAAAAATTTATAAAAGAAATATTTCTTTGGCTCTCACCCATCCGTCCAGGTCTGCAGATTCCAGCAGTTTTAAGATATACTTTTGACAAATGTTTACCTAGGGCTCTGGCTAAGCCTATTGGTATAGATCTTTCTGATAGTTTGCAGCCAAGACTCAGGGAGTCTGGCAGACCGGTCAGTGGCTGCTGAATTACTGATAACCCAGACCAGCCGTAAGGAAGTGATAAGGAAGGCTGGGTTCAGAGAGGCTGGTTTCATTACTGCTTTGCTCCCAAGAGCTGAAGAAAGCGTAATCAGCAGGCAGCTTCCTCGAGAGGGAAAGAAACCGAAGGCCAACGGGATTTACCTACCGCCTTACGGGTGATTAGTTACAAAAACCTCCAGGTGCCCCATGGCAGCCTAACGCGATTCCCAGTTCCCTAAAATGATTCACTGGGCGTTTTCACAGAAAATAATAGCTAACACACTCGAGGGATGTTTAACGTGGGGCGCCAAAGAACACAGCACCTGAACCAGCAGCTCTGCACTCTCAGGGCTGGTGAGCTGGGGGGACAGCGCAGTGGTCGAAAGCTGGGGCTCCACAGGCAGCCTGCCCAGGGCTGAATCCAGGCTCCTGCTCGTCCCGGGGGGTGACTCAGGCCCCGCTTCTCTACGCCTCAGTTTCCTGAGCCATCAGTCAACGGTGATCATAACACCTACCTTACGGGCTGACCTGAGGCTTAAGTGAGATAATATAATTTTAAGTGTCCATCCAGCACGGCTGCCCCGCCCCAAGGGAGCGCTCAGTAAACGTTAGCGATGACACACCATGCAGCTCAGCAATGCCTGATGGCGCTTATCTGGACCAGATTTGCCGCCAAAGTGGGAGAGAGCTGATTGCTGGAGACCCTGAGCTGGAACTGGGGGTTCTGATCGCCGGAGACCCTGAGCTGGAACTGGGGGTTCTGATCGCCGGAGACCCTGAGCGGGAACTGGGGGCTCTGATCGCCGGAGACCCTGAGCTGGAACTGGGGGCTCTGATCGCCGGAGACCCTGAGCTGGAACTGGGGGTTCTGATCGCCGGAGACCCTGAGCTGGAACTGGGGGTTCTGATCGCCGGAGACCCTGAGCTGGAGCTGGGGGTTCTGATCGCCGGAGACCCTGAGCTGGAACTGGGGGCTCTGATCGCCGGAGACCCTGAGCTGGAGCTGGGGGTTCTGATCGCTGGAGACCCTGAGCTGGAATTGGGGGCTCTGATCGCCGGAGACCCTGAGCTGGAACTGGGGGTTCTGATCGCCGGAGACCCTGAGCTGGAATTGGGGGTTCTGATCGCCGGAGACCCTGAGCTGGAATTGGGGGCTCTCTGGCAGGGCTGGGAAGACCGAACCCAGCAGCTTCGAGATAAACGTTCCACTTCCTGACCTGACCTTGGAAGCCTCCCTGCCCTTCACGACGATCCCCACTGGACAGTCCACAAGGAGACTCACTAGGCCCCTGCTAAGTGCCAGACACAGTGCGGGACTCTCTCACTTTTATTCGAAGAGGGAACGGGGTGTGAGCACGCGTGCGGGTGCGGACGCGCACGCCCAGGCCGTGGCTGGGGCGCCACTTCGCTCCGGGCTTTGGAGCTTCTCCCTGATCGGCAGCCTCCGACCTGACGCTGCCTTCAACGTCCGGGGAGCCGCTCAGGGAACCGGAGGGTGTGAGACGGGAGCCCCTGAGCCCGGGCTCACGTCCGGGATCGGACAGACCCCGCGGAGGCCGCCCGACGGCTTTGACCTTGATACCCGGTAGCCCGTGTCCCATCCCGCCGGCCGGCGGCGACGACATAGCCCCTCGGCCGGGGCAGGGGTGCGAGCCGAGAGCGGCGCCAGGCCCCGGGGCCCGGGGACCCCACTGCCGTCGCCACCACGGGAACCCTGTGCCCCCCTGTGGGTCGCGGACTCCGGCCTCGCCCGGACTCAGCGCCCGCGGCGCGCTGGCCGCCGAGAGCGGGGCCAGAGGCCCGCAGGGACGCCCCCGGCACGAGGGCCTGGGCGGTGGCGGTCGCCTGCTTGGCCGGCGGGCGCGCACGTCAGGCGGGGGTCACGCGGCCGCCCCGCCGGCGCCGGCCTCCCGCGGCGGGAACAGGGCAGCCGCCGCCTGCCCGGCCCTCCCGAACGATCGGGCCCGGCCTCAGCCCCGGCGGCCGCGCGCCGCGGGCCTCACCTCCCTGCGCACGTTCAGCAGCGAGTAGTAGTCTTCATTGTCCAGCTCCTCCTCGCTCAAGGCCGTCGCCATCTTCGCAACCTTTCACCCCGCTCAACCGGCCGGGCCGCGCTCAAGAGGGACCGGCGGCCGGCGGCGCCACAGCGGCCCCTGGCGGCCCGGAGCCGCGCCGCCGCCGCCGCCGCCCGCGCCCGGAGCCGCGCGCCTGCGCCTGCGCCCTGCGCCCCCGCGCGGCCGAGGGCGGGACGCGGCGCCCGGGGCCCCCAGCGCGTGCTGCCCGCGCGCCTCGGGCGCAGCCGGCCGGGCCGGGGTGTGCCCGCGCCGGAAGGCAAGCTCCGCAGTCACCGTCCGTGGCCGTCAGCGCTGGGCGCCGCGGAGCCAGCTCCGCTGTCCCCGGTGCCCAGCTGGCCCCCCTGGGCCGCACCCGCGAGCCCGCCGTGGCGGGACGGCCCTCGAGGCTCCGCTGGCACCGGGCGACTCCAGACCGGGGTTTGCCTTGCCCACCCAGCGCCCCAGGAGAGGGCGGGCCTCCCCGTTTCATGTTTGATCATCGCCCCGTGTGTCGGCGCGCCAGGCCGCCGTCCTGCTGCGCACGGGAGGCCGCGATGCCCGTCCCGCCCCGAACGCAACCGTCTCCGGCAGGCGTGCGTGCCCACCGCGCCCACCCCAGCGCCGTTCTCCGGGCAGTGTCTCCCCTATAATTTAGCGGTGCGGTCTAATTGATTTCAACCTGGAGCCTGCCGTTCGGTGCATTATTAAAGATGTCTCGGTTACAATCACCTAAATAATTTAAATGTCTTCGAAATGATGCAGTTATACCGAGCGAGGGTGGACCGCGGGGCTCCCGCGCCCTCGCCCGCTGTTCGGTTCGCGCTGGCCTGTGCCCGCCCCGCGTCACGTCTCGGGCGCGTTCGCTCCTTGTTCCTTAACCAGCCGCCCCCGGGGTCCCCCCTGGGAAGCCCCCCACCCCTGCGATGTCTGGCCCGCGGTGGGCCATCTGGGCCTCTGCGTCCTGCCCGCGCGGTCGTCCCCGTCGCTGCGCCTCTCTTGGCACGAGACACCTCGGGGTGCTGGGACGGGCCGTTCGGGAGCGTGGAGTCAGCGTGGAGCGGACTGTCAGCCCGGGCTGTAAATTAAGAGCTATTTCTTCAGCGGCGTGAGGCTTCCCCACAATAGCTTTTCACGGATATTCATGCTCCATCAGCTATTCCGGCAAGTTTTTTACGGTCGTTCCTTTTTTTCTCCTTTGAAGAGCAGTGATTAGGGCTCGACGGTGTGATGACATTTGCTGCTCTTTAAGAATTTCTCGCAGAGAGGCTGGGGGAGAAATGACAATGTGGAGACATTCCTTTCTTCCTTCGCCGTGGAGACAGTAATTGGGCCACAATGCTCAGCCGGGTAGAGAATAGAGCAGTCCGTTGCCATCCTTCCTCTGCTTTGGAAAACACCGCCTCTAGGAGTTCCATAAACGGAACAGAACATATGTTTCCCAGCGCCCAGGTCCGTGTTTCCGTGACTGAGAGGGACCTGGTTTTTCTCACCACTCCGACAGCGTAAACAGTGACTCAGGGACACACTGCCCCTGTCCTCTCCTGGGCCCACGATATTTTGTTCTGTGGGCATTTGGAGAGCGGTTGTGACAAATGGAAAATAAACTTAGATACACGATGGGCCTGGGAATAGAGTTACTTCGGAGGTTGGCTCTTCGGGTTTCTTTCCTCCAGAATCTTAATCTATGATGGGAAAAAGAATGAAAATCAGGAGCAGTACGTCTGACAGACTACGCCTACCAGAGCAAGTGACAAAACTCGCCACGCTAACCCACTGCCCTTCCTCTCTATTGGGTACAGCCAGCAAGCAGTTTGAAACTCAGCTGTAAAGCAAAGCTGAATATACTTAATGTAATATGTTTTTATAACTGCATTACACGTGTATGTGTCTTTTATATACGGGTACATAATTCACTAATTCTATTATCTTTAATAGTAAATATAAGGACATTTGTCCCCACCTTCATTCATATTCAAAATGACCCCAGAATACTTGGCCTCCCAGGACTGCCACTCTAGAGGCTTCCTCTGTTTAATGCCTGCATCCAGGGCTGGGGTCCTTCCTCTAACATGTAGAATTAGGGTTGCCAGGTGCCTGGTTAAATGTGAATTTCAAATAAATGACAAATAATCATTAGTGTAAGTGTACTAATATTGCACAGGGCGTATACATAGACTAAAATTCATTGTGTATCTGAAATTCACATTTAACTGGGCGTCCTATGTTTTTATCTGCTGCACCTGGTGACCCCACCTGGCAACCCCTCAATCTGTCCTCTTTTCATGAGGAATAAATACTCCGAGAGACGAGGTGAGCAGCCTGGCGCGGGGCCCTTCTGCAGCTGGGCTCTATCCACACCCCTTCTCTGTAATTCAGGAGGGGGGATCCCCTGCGTTCTCTCCAGTGTTCTCTGTGGCGCTGAGTCCAGACTGGGATTTCGTGCTGGCTTGCTGTTCACAGCCTGGTCTCCCTTCCTCTCAGGAGCTCTGATAACCCTGTTACCAGGAGTTAGAAAAAAAAATAAACCTCACAGCTGAAGGAAGGAGAATTTGCAGGCACTCAAGAATTAGATTTTCTTGATTCCTCGCCTCCTTTAGCATTTCAGTAGCTTGTCACTGACGTCTTTAGCCAAGACGGTCATTGCAGAAGGGTTGAGTCAGCCAGAAGGGCCACACCTGCCCCTGTTGAGCTAGCTGGAGAGCTAACCCCAGAGGCAGCCTTGGGGGGCAGAGGGGTCAGGGCAGTACAGTAGAGCAGGGATAGACTAGTGGCCTCTGGACTCCCCAGTTTTACACCTCACCACCCCAATAAACCATCATCCCCCGAGTCTCCCACTCAGAACTTCCGCCTCTGGGACTCAGCATTTGACCTGTAAGGCCGTCCATCCGTTGTACTCGTGGATTTTGATTTCAGGTTCTTCGGCTTTACGTGTTAATCCATCCTAAGCCATCAGCTCCCAGTTGGGGGCCCATTCCAGTCTGTTTTCTTAGCCACTCAGCGGTATCATAATCCTTTGACCTTTGGCTCTCCATTCCCGGTCTGGGGTGTCTCCCTTATCTTCCTTTCTGCGCCCTTCCCAGGCTGTCAGGAGGGGCCAGGGAAAGGCTTGCTTGGAAGATTCAAAGTTGATGCTGTCAGACTAGAACTGGCACCGTGTTACTGAGCAGCCCTGTCACAGTCACCTCTGACAAACACCCTGTAAACCACCCCCCGCACCCCACCCCGGTGTCCATCAGCTTCTCTTTGGGCTTGAAGACAATGCCCAGGAAACAGACATTGGCATTTCAGCCATGCACAGGCGGGAAAAGGCTCCTGTTCTAGAGGAACCCACACTCCACCGGGGATGGAGGGGACCCACAATGAACCAGTTTGTTGGTAAACAGGACACTTTCAGGCGCTACGTGCTGTAAGTAACGTAACACCCGGGGACGTGATGGTGGGATGTCTCCGATGGAAGGCGGGCCCTTTAAGTTGGTTAGTTACAGAAGCTCTCTATGAGGAGGTAATTTTGAACTGAATGACAGAAAGGACACAGCTTTGCAAGACTTAGAGGAGGAAGCTTCTTGTGCAAAGGCTTGGGGACAGGAGCAGCTTTGGTGTGCTCCAGGAACAGGGGGAAGGCCAGTGAGCGTGACGGTGACGCAGGCGGGGAGAGCCACAGGAAGGGATGCTGGGAACCTCCGCCAGGTGGGCTCCTGGAGGGCCTCAAAGGCAGCGGTCAGGCATGGGGACCCATGGAAGGACCTCAGCAGGAGGTCCCCAAAGGACCGCTGCAGGGAGACTGGGTTAGAGGGCGCAGGAATGAAAGCTCCCTCTCACCCCGACATCATCAGAGGCTCCCACAGTGTGCCAGGGAAGAGAGCACGGTGACCGGGACTTGGACTTGGACTTGGCCATGGGGATGGAAAGGCAGAGAATGCAGGTTGGGATAGAGTCGGCCGGAACTGCTGGTAGATTGCGTCTGGGCCTGAGGGCAGGAGGATTGGCAGTCACCCCGGCATTTGGGCTGGAACCGCTAGCCCGGCCATTTGTGGAGCTGAGCAAGGCGAGGGGAGAGGCGGGCTCGGGAGGCAAGTGACCATGAACTCCGCTTTGGAAAAGAGGAAGGTCTTCCTTCGACCCCCAGGTGGACATGGCGCCCGCCGCTGCTGCCTCCTTGACCGCTCACTCCTGCATTTCTTATAGTCAAGTGATCGCCCCCATTGTTTCCTTAAACCCCCCTCTCGAAGTTTCCAGTGACTTCTTGAACCCCAAATCCAAGGCGTTGGTTTAGCTGTTGTCTGTCTGGACTCTAGGCAGTATTTGAACGCCACCTGCCTTTTTCTTTGTAACCTCTCTGTCCTTGACCGCTTCACTTCCTCGCTCTCTTGGCCCCTACGTTTCTCGGGATGGGCTCCCCTTTCTCCCCACTCCTGCCGGCTTTCAGGACCTTTTGTGATCTGGATTCACAGAGCGTTCAGGCTCACGCCCCCTGACTTTCCGGCATGCGTCTTTTGGTCTCGCCAGAAAGAAAAATTATTATTTTCTAAACATTCCTTGAACTTCTTTGTCCTTCATTCTTAGCTGCTTCTCTGAGCTTCCAGGTCAGGTCATTGACCATCAGCCTAAAACACACCCTGTGGGATTCCTTTGGGGTTGAGCCTGCTGCTGAAGAACTCTCAACTTTTGTTTATTTGAAAATCTCTCCACCTGCCTTCGTTAGTATTAAAGAATATGTTCTCGGGGTAGGGAAATTTGGCGAGCTAGATGTTTTGTTTTCCAGCACTTTGGCAATATCATTGCCCTTCCTTTAGACCTCTGCTCTTGCTGTTGGGAAGGGACTCTCTGGTCTCTTTTGGGGACCCCAACTGCACACCTTAGACCTTCTCAGTGCCTCCTCTGTGCTTTTAATTCTTTTTTTTACCTTCCTTCCTTTTATCTCTGTGGCTCCTTTGGGGGTAGTTCCCTCTGACCAATCTTCCACGTCACCAATCCTCTCGTTTCCTAATTTTTTACTACTTATTAAGGTATAGTTTATGTGTAATCTGATGCACATATTTAAAGTGAATACATTGATGAGTCTGGACACTTTATGCACCCAGGAATCCATTAGTCCAGCTAAATTAATGAACATTTCTATCACCCCCAAAGTTTCCTCAGCCCCTTTTATAATCTTTCCCTCTTTTTACCTCTGTCTCTAGGCAACCACCGGGCAGCCATCTATCGTTATAGGTTAGTTTGTATTTTCTAGCATTTTATGTCTGGGACCATTCAGACTGCTTCATAGCTGACATCCTGCATCACCCTATGTTGCCACTGTAGGAAGACTCTTTTCCTCTCTCCAGGGTGGGCACCTCTCTTCCCAGAATGCCTTGTTTTCTTTCTTTTTGTTATTGTTGATTGTTTTATCTCATTGTTTTGGGGAAGCAAACCTTCCCACAGGTTTTTGAGAACTTGGGTGCCTGGATCCTGACCTTATATTTGACAGCTAATTTGATAGGTAGTTTGTTTGGGTATAAAAGTCTAGCTTGTGCCCCATTTTCCCTGAGGATTCTGAAGGCATTGTTTTACCATCTTTAATTTCCAGTGTGGTTGGCCATAAGAACGATTCTATTCTAATTGCGAGGCTATGGAGCTGTCTTGTTTTGTTCCGTCTTTGGAAAGGTGGTTTTCATCCCGATGTCCTGAAATTCCATGGTGACGTGTCCTTTAAAGTTTATTGTGCTGTACACTCTTGGGCTTTTATTTTAAAATTTATTTTTATAGTATTTTTTCCATTACCATTTATCCCCCTTATACCTTCTTCCACCTCCAGCGCCCCTCCCCCAGCCCCCCGTCCCGTGAGTGAGCGCTTTTAGGCAGGAAACTCTGTCTCTCACTTCTGGAGAAATGTATTTGTTTGACAACTTAATTTTCTTGGTTCTCCCTGGAACTGTTTATCGTGATGCTTGATCTCCTGGACTGCTTCTAATTTAATTCTTAACTAAGTCCCTTTAACATGTCATATAATAAGAGCTTGGGGATGATGAACTCTTTTAGCTTTACCTTGTCTGGGAAGCACTTTATCTGCCCTTCCATTCTAAACTATAGCCTTACTGGATAGAGTGATCTTGGTTGTAGGTCTTTGTTTTTCATCACATTAAATACTGCTTGCCAGTCCCTTCTTGCCTGCAAAGTGTCTTTTGAGAAATCAGCTGATAGTCTTATAGGGACCCCTTTGTAGGTAACTCTCTGCTTTTCTCTTGCTGCTTTTAAGATTCTCTCTTTACCTTGAACCTTTGGCATTTTAATGATGATGTGTCTTGGTGTGGTCCTCTTTGGGTCTAGCTTGTTTGGGACTCTCTGTGATTCCTGGACTTGTATGTCTATTTCCTTCACCAAATTCGGGAAGTTTTCCTTTATTATTTTTTCACATAAGCTTTCAATTTCTTGCTCTTCCTCTTCTCCTTCTGGCAACCCTATGATTTGGATGTTGGCACATTTAAAGTTGTCCCAGAGGTTCCTGAGCCTTTCCTCATTTTTTTCAATTCTTGCTTCCTCATTCTGCACTGGTTGACTGTTTTTTTTTTTTTCCTTATGTTCCAAATCATTGATTTGAACCCCAGTTTCCTTCCCTTCACCATTGGTTTTGTGTGGATTTTCCTTCGTTTCACTTAGCATAGCCTTCACCTTTTCTCTTATGCATCTGCCGTACTCAAGCATATCTGTCAAGTCTGTGAGCATCTTTATCACAAGTGTTTTGAATTCTTCATCTGTTAGGTTGGCTATCTCCTCATTGCTTAGTTCTCCCACTGGAACCTTGATCCGTTCCCTCTTTTGGGCCATACTTCTCTGTCTCCTCATCTTGTCAGACTTCTGTGTTTGTTTGCCTCTGTGTCTTAGGTGGAGGTGTTGCTCCTGTTACATTGTAAGGGGTAGAGCCTTAGGGATTCGTCAGTACAGGGTGACCCATTTCACCACGTTGTGGCGCTGTGTGTGGGGGAGGGGTCCAAGAGGGAACAATACCACCCGCCCAGCACTCGCCCCTTTTTGAGGCACCTCTCCCACTTTGTATGGGACTGGAGCCCCTCTAGCTGCTGCCCTGGCCGTCGTTCCCAGAGTGGGTGGGTCTGCGGATGTTCTAGGACCATGGGGCCCTTTAAACAAGCGGACTCTGCTGAGAGACCGGCAGTTTCTGCCTCCGCCCCAACCCCCACGGGTCTGCACAGTCAGAAGCAATGAGGCTTGATTTTCCCCGGCGCTGGGACCATGAGCTACATGGTCTGGTCAGGAGGTGGGAGCATTCCCCAGGTGTCCCTCCTGACTTTTTAAAACATGTGACTGCGCTTTCCGCCAGTCTGCTGCTGCTGCCGCTGCTGCCACCACCACACCGTGTCCTCTCCGCCCCAGCTCCAGGCCTCCTACCTGTCTGGGTGAGTGTTTCTTCTTTATTTCTTTGTTTGCTGGACTTTCATGCAGCTCGGCTTTCTGGAACTTCTGGTTGTCTCTAGTTCTGAAGTAGCTGTTCCTTCTTAGCTGTGGTGGGAGACGCAGCATGTCTGCCTGGGCCTCCATCTTGGCTGGAAGTGTTGCTTGCTTTGTTTTGATTTGTTTTTATGTTTTTTTTTCTCAAAGAGTAAGAAGTTTATCATGCAATATAACAAGAGGCCCAGAGTGGGTAGTTGCAGAAGCGAGCAGGCCAGCTGCTCTGCTCGCTGCCTCATCCAGGGGAAAGTCATTCCCATGTCGCCTCCTTTCATTGTTGGGAGTTGTGTCTGCTTGGACTGGATCTTGTTTTGGTGCCTGGGTCATTAAGAAATAATACATATTTCATCAGGAATAAAAAAGAGAAGAGTGTGGGGAGACCTTGGGGGGAGGGGAATCGAGGCATCGTTTAACGGGTACTGAGTCTCGGTTTTGCCAGATGGAAAGGATTCTGAAGGCGGTTGCACAGCAGTGCGCTTCCTGCTGCTGAATTGCACACTCAGAATGGTTCAGATGGTCATTTTTATGTTATGCGTATTTTATCACAATTAAAAAAATTAAAAAAATTAGGTTGGGAGTCTTGACCTCTTGACTTCGGGTGGCTTTTGAACCCAGAGACCTTATTCCTGATCTCACTGTTGTTAGGAAGTTGAGGGTGAGCGGAAGTGTGGCCTGTGGGTCAGGGACTGAAACTTCCAGAGCTCAACACAGTCGCTGCTGCCTGACCACGCCCCACAGACACAGAGGGAGGGCTGGCGGCTTGCATGTGTGCATGTGTTTCCTTTTCTTTTTTTTTTTTTTTAAGATGTTTGTGGTTTTTTTTCCTCATTTTTTCTAAAGGCTTTATTTATTTACTTTTAGAGAGCAGGAGAAAGGAGAGAAACATCAATGTGTGGGAGATACATCAATTGGCTGCCTCTCACATGCCCCCAACCGGGGGGGGGGGGGGACCTGGCCTGCAACCCAGGCCTGTGCCTGACTGGGAATCGAACCGGGAACCTTTCAGTTCACAGGCAGGCGCTCAGTTCCCTGAGCCACACCAGCCAGGGCTGAATGTGCTTTCAATTTGAGGGAAGCACAGCTTCTGCTTCTGTTGTAGACAGCAGCTGGCTGAGGCTTTCGTTCGTCAGTGTTAAAGCTGAAGATGCTTCTAGAAAGGGCAGAACAGGGTTTCCAACCTCAGTGTATTAACATCCGGTGCTGGTTAAGTCCTTGTGTGGGGGAGTCCTGGGTACTGTAAAGTGCTGAGCAGCATTCTGGCCTCTACCCACTAGATTGTGACAACCAAAAACCTCTCCAGACATTGCCAAAAGTCCCCTGGGGGACAAAATTGCCTCGTTTGAGATCTGCTGGGCTAGAGGGGATGACATGGCTCCCAAACCACAAGGACCCTGACGATCGTTTTTCTCCTCCAGCGCTGGCTTGTACTGCAGGCACTCGGAGTAGGCTTTTCTAGCTTCTAGAATACAATGAATTGAACAAGAAAACGATTTCAGCCACCCCTCATGGAATATTTACCATGTGCCAGACACTGTGCCCGCTGATCCACTATCTCATTTAATCTTTCCAACAATTCTCTGATGTCATTATAGTAGCCTCACGTCCCAGGTAAGAAACTGGGTTTTGAGAAGTTACGTGCTTGCTCGTTCCAGGTCGTGGGACAAGCTAGCTAACAGGGAAGCAGGGTTCCGACGCAGGTCTGTCTCCTTCCACGGCTGCCTTTATGCTTACTTGTGTTTCCTCTTTCCGATTAGTTTATATAATGATGTTTCAGAAAACGTTCAGCCCTGTGTGTGTAACGCGGCTTCGTTTTAGGATTCCCTCGAGATGTGGCGGGTGAAGATGTTGTCAGTGACCACAGAGGCAGGCGAGGTCCAGTTTGCGGCTCACCAGCTCAGACCAGGAGAGAAAGTCTGCATTAGGACGCAGAGGGTGTCTGTGCCCACGGAAGGCGGCTGCTCCGGGGGCTCAGCATCCATCCCCTTCCTGGTTGTAATAATGCTCAGGTGTCCCTTGACCAGCAGAGGGCAGACCTGTGTCCCCATCCACTGAAGTAGGCAATGACGATTGTTCTTGAAGGTCTGGAACAGCGATGGGGACGGTTTCCGGGATAACGGCCGCTGTTTCACTTGCTTGTCCAGGGATGCGGCCGGTTTTTATATTTTCATGGACGGTGGATTTAATTGTCCTCTTTTTTCAAACTGCATGACTGCCTTCCATAAAGCCAGTAGGAAGTTAAAAGACCACCTATGCTTTGCTTTCCTATTCCTGACTTCTCGCCGGTAAGCTGATCTTGGTCTGCAAGTATTATAGGAACAAACAACTTAATGGTGATCCAGGCTTAAAAAGGAGAGTTTTCCTCTGCCTGTCCTTTTTGGCAGGTTCTCAGGGGCGCGGTATGGTGACTGAAGTGTGGGGACCATGTGTCCAGACCTCACCATGCTCCTGAGGGCAGGACACTGAATCCACAGGTGATGGATGTATCAAAAGAGGACAGTCACACCAGCCTTTATGTCACAAAGAAGGAAATACCCCCAGAACTTTCAGCCAAAGTTCTGTCCAGGCCGAAACTCTGACAAATTTACCCAGATCTTCCTTTTTACACGCTTACCGGCCTGAAAATTCCAGGAAGGGTGGACAAAAAGTGGCTCCAAGTTTGTGACGTTTCCTAGAGAAGCAGGGTCTCACTTGCTGCCTGGCCCTCCTACCAGCTCTTAATGCACAGGAACGGGACAGAACCATGTGATTCACGAGCAGCTCTTGCTTGGAGGCTGGCCCTATCCTGGCCACGTGACCACCAGCGTGGAGACTTTCCAAAACCTCTTCTCAGTTGGGGTGGTGGGGGGTGGGAAGCATTAGAATTATTTCTTTTTTCTTCTAAGTCTTCTGTGCTCCTCTCCAATGTGCCTGATGTAAGGCTGTTGCTAAGCCCAGGACAATGGTCCTTTGGGAAGACTCTTAAGAATGTTACAGATTCCATTCCTTTCACAAAAGAGGGGAAAAGTTCTGAGCAATGAGTTTTCTCCAGAAACAGTCCCCTTATTGGATTTGTGTGTTTCATGTGATGTTAGAGTAATTAGTTTCTTGCAAACAATACAAAGGGACAGATGTTTCAGGTATGGAATCACCATGGCAACGTCTCAGGTGCTCTGCTGTGCCCCTGTCTCAGAATGATGGGAACTGGACAGGCCGTCTCCGAAACCCGCCAAAGCATCACGTCCCACAGGGCCGCCCGTGTGCGCTCAGCACGTGCAGTTCTGCAGCTCTCGGGGTGAAGTCTCCTGTTCCATGGGGGTAATGGGTGCAATAGTGACCCCCCCAAAGGATATGTCCAAGCTGAATCCAAGTCCAAGTCCTGGATCCTGTGAATGTGACCTCATTTGGGAAAAAGGTCTTTGTAGACGTAAAGGCTCACATGACAGGTGTCCTTATAAAAAAAGGCAAATGGCAGAGGGACATTTGAGAACAGACACACAGGGAAGGAGCCCATGGGACGATGGAGGCAGAGACCAGAGCGATGCAGCCACAAGCCAAGGAATGCCAGGAGTCCCCAGAAGCTGGCAGAGGCAAGAAATAATTTTTCCTGAGCGTCTTCAGAGGGAACGTGGCTCTGCTGACCCCAGATTCCAGACATCTGGCCTCCAGAACAGCAAGAGAATAAATTTCTGTTTTAGAAGCCACCCAGCTTTTGATCATTTATACGGCAGCCACAGGGAACTCATACCGTGGGTGACTTCTGCTGCCCTGTCCAGTGTCTTTCTGTGCTTGAGCTGTGACAGAGAGCCCTTACCACTGAGAGAAGAACACATTTTTTTCTCAGGAGAACAAAACAAAAAAGCCAACCAGTTTTTGAATGGGTCACCCAGCTGGCCAGAGCATCGGCACCCACTCGGGGCTCTGTGTGGGTGCCAGTAGCTCACCCTGGGTCTCCCGAGAGCGTCGCTCTTCCTAATAGCTCCAGGTACGGCTCCTTGGCTTTTCCCTGTCCTTCCCGCTACCAGAAGCTCATGGGAAAGCCAGTTTCATTGCTACTATTTCTTTCTTGCTCTGGTCAGAATCCTCTTTTGTGGCATCATAAATGGTTTCCATGGCAATGGAAGGTTGCGATAAAATAGTGCCAATGTGCATGTCAACTTCAGAATTAAACAAGGGCTATTGTTTTGCCTGGGAGCATCATTCATTCTGGAGCTGCAGAGGGGATTTGGAATGTATACCAGTAACTCCCTGGCCTTCTGCTACCTTGCAGCCCACCTGGCTGAGGAGCATGGAGGGACGCAGGGACACCTCAGGTCTTCAGGCCCTTACTCTTCTGGCTTTCTCTCAGTTCTGGCATGTGTGTGTCAATGTCAACAGGTGAAGTGAGATTTGTTCTAAATAAGCAGATGCCCCTCCCCTGCCAGGGTAGGCTGTGGTGGAGACGAACATTCTAGCAGGAGATGCTACCTGGTGATTCTCCTTTGTTTAGTGCATCAGAACTGGTGAAGGAACTCGGACCCAAGGCTACCTGCTTGCCCTCGCGACCCCGGGGGCCGGGCTGGGAGTTTACTCCTGCTCCCTGCCAGCACCAAAGGCGCAACCTCCCACGTGCATGGTCTTCTCCAAGGTGCTCTAGCCGTGGGGAGAAGCGGACCATCCCCTGTCCTCTCACTGGCTCCCAGGAGCTGAGATGTGCATCTCTGGGGCAGGGGGCCCAGGTGGGGATGCCGAGTCACGGAATCTGCCCCCTTGCTGTACAAGAGATGCCACCTGGTGCTTCTTCCTTCAGAGCAGGTGGGGCGGCCATATTTTCACCCAAACTGGAGTGCTTTTCAGAGTAAAAGGAACCACTGTTAATCATACCAGGCACATAGGCATAGTCTGGACTGTCCCCGGAAGAGAGGGACATCTGGTAACCCCAGCTTTAGGCCAGCCTGGACTGGCTCCGCTCCAGGTCGCAGCGCTGAGGTGCCCTGGGACCAGCTGGGCTCTCCTCTTCCCCACACCTCCCACGTTCCCAGGGCAGCGCTGTCCATGGGAAGATTCTGTGATGGCGGAAGTGGCCCAGATCTGTGCTGCACAGAGCAATAGCCACTGATCAAGTGCCGCTACTGAGGACCGAAGATGACGTGTGTGTGGCTAAGGGGGTCCAATTTAAATGTTATTTAATTTCAGTTAGTACACATTTGAATGGGCACATGTGACTAGTGGCCGCGTGGGATGGCACAGGCCTAGCTGAGTTCAGCCAACCTGATGGCTTGAAACACCCTCTGTCGGTCCCGACTCCTAAACTTGTCAAGTTCCCCAGTCTCTCCCTTTAAAATCCCAGGCCTGCATATCCACTTCCCCATTTGATATCTTAACTCAGATGTCTAATAGGCACTTCAAACTTAACATATTCAAAATGAACCTTCTGGTGACAGTAAGATTCCACCTCAAATGCATTATAATGGCCCATAGAAAATAAACAGAAAATAGCAAGTGTTGGTGAGGATGTGGAGACATCGGACCCCTCGTGCATCACTGGTAGGAATGTAAACTGGTCCTGCTCTGTGGGAACGGTAGGGCAGCTCTTCAAATGCTTAAACAGAATGACCCTAAGATCCAGCCACCCCACTCCTAGGTTACGTCCAAAAGAACTGAAAACGGACTGAGACAGACAGTCGTACACCCATGTTCACAGCAGCATTATTCACAATAGCCCAGACATGGAAGCAACCCCAGCGCCCATCAACGGATGGATGGATAACCCAAACGTGGCACACTCATGTCATGGAATACTATTCAGCCTTTAAAGGGAAGGGGCTTTTGGCACGCTACCACGTGGATGAACTTGAGGGCATTAAGCTCCGTGCAATAAGCCCATCACAAAGGACAAATGCTCTATGATCCCTCTTCTACGACATTCCCGGAGGAGTAAACTTCATAGAGACAACGTAGAGCCATGATTTCCAGGGGCTGGGGGAGTGTCGAATGAGGGCAGAGTATCAGCTGGGGAAGATGTACACGTTCTAGAAATCGATAGTGGTGATGGTCGCACAGCAATGTGAATTATTAAATGCCACAGCCTGTACACATTAAAATGATAAATTTCATTATGTGTATTTTACTACAACAGGGTCGGCAGCCGTCCATCTCGAGAGACGATGGTGTAGCTTCTTAAGAGTCTATCTGCAACGCCGAGAATGGTTGTGCAGTCCGACTCGGGAGTGACACGGTATCTGTCTCCTTCCGTGTTGAATCGACATCTTGCGATGACGCTGGAGTGTCCTCTCCAGTGAAGCTGAAGCTACAGAGCCTGGGCAGGGTGATATGGAGGGTCTGCTGTTGCCCATGCAGCAGACCCCCCCCTCTTCGCAGCTGAAGGGTCCAAGGGAAAGACGGAGTCAATACAGCTTGGCTTCAGGTGCGCCGCAGGAGTTGCCGGTGTTGACTACAACGTCAAACCGCCTTAGGGACTCCGGCTCCAGATTTTCTGTCGGGGTTTACTCCCTTAGCCTTTCCCCTGAAGAGGTATGCCGCAAGGCAGCGGAGGTTTTTTGGAGTCAGAGTTTTCCTTCTCTGATGTGCCCTGACTGGAAGATCGAACCAGCGACACTTAGCTCACAGGCCGACGCTCAATCCACTGAGCCAAACCAGCCAGTTACTACAACAATAATCTTTTAAAAACCTTGTGTTCTTCCCTCTAAGTCTGCTCCTTCTGCCAACTAACCCTCTCAACCAGTACGAACTCTAGTTTTCCATTTGGTGAAGCCAGAGGGCCCCTGCTTCCTCTTCGGGCTCCTGTTCAGCTCGTCAGGAAATCTTCCTGCCTCTTCCTTCAGATACCTGCAGTTAGACTCTTCCCACGCCTCACCTCACCCCACACGTGGTCCTCGGGCCACCCCCACACGCACCCGCCCTGGCTTCTCACACCATTCAGGGTGGCAGCCTGTCCGTCCTAGGAGCCGTGAGCCCTGTTCCCCACCATCACCTGCTGTCCTCGTCACCCACCTGCTCCAGCTGCACAAGCCTCCTCTGTCCCTCAGATGCCCCAGGGATGTTCCTGCCTCTGGGCCATTGTTCCTGCTATTCTCTATGCCTGCCATGCTCTTCCCCCCAAATCTGCATGGCTCCACCCACTTCTCAGATGCACACCCACCGCTCAGTGAGCCCTTCGCTGATCGCTTTGGGGAAAACTTCAGCAACCCCATCCCTTCCTCTCCTTGCTTGCTTTGGATTTTCCACACTCACATGCATCTGCTGTCTAACATGTATTTGTTTTCGGTCTTCCCAACTAAAATGTATGCTGTTTCAGGCCAGGGTTTTAAAATCTCTTTTGTTCTCTGCTTCTCCCACAGTGCCCAGATCGGCACCCCACCTAGAGCTGACACTCAATCGATATTTGTTAAATCCACGAGGGTGTCCTGATGTTCAGGGAGACTGCTCAGGACCCACCCCTTCTTGGACACCTTTGAGGGATGTCTAGCTGCCCTAACCTCTCTGTATGGCTTCAGTCTCCTTGAAGCGCCTTTGGAAGCCTGGCCCACGTTTTGTGTAAGCCAGTGGTTCTCCATCAGGGACAATATTGTCCCCTCAGGGGGCGTTTAGCCACATCTGGAGACAGTTTTGGTTGTGACAAGGAAGAAGAGGCGTGTGGTGGCATCTGTGGCAGCCAGAGAGCTTGCTAAATGTCCTACGGTGCTCCCCGCAGCAAAGAACTTTCCCGACAAAATGTCAGTAGTCCTGGATCACGCCAGGAGTTGCCTAGTCCTTAGAGTTCCTTGAGGCCGGTTTTAGGTTGAATCCTGTCTTCCAAAATAAAGGAATGTTACCCTCCTAACCCCCAGAGCCTCGCAGTGTGACTTTATTTGGAAATAGTGTCTTTACAGAGGTAATTAAGTTAAGGGGAGGTCGTTACAGTGGACCCTAATCCAATGTGACTGGTGTCCTTATAAGAAGGGAAAACCTGGACACAGAAATGCGCAGAGAGGTGCCACGTGAAGATGCAGGGGAAGGACAGTCATGTGACTGCACCGATGCAGCCACCAGCCAAGGGACACCGAGGACTGCCGCAGCCACCAGAGCTGGGAGAGGCAGAAACGGTCCTCCCTGGGAGTCCTCAGGGAGGCTGGCCCTGCTGACACCTTGATTTTGAAGTTCTGTTGTTTTAAACCACCCCGTCTGGGGCGCTTTGCCAGGGCAGCCCCAGGACACTGACACAAGGGCCGAGCCCGTGTGAAATCCAAACTGATACTGACGGGGCCTGTGCCCCATGACAATTCAGTTAGCTCCCCGGGAAAAGGAGAGCTTTTACCAGGATGACGGTTAGATGCTCACATGGGAGGAGAGACAAGTGTGTTCAGTCCTGTGGGTCTCATGGCCTGGGGTCAGCAAAGACCGCTTGTATAATAGTTGTTGGAAGTCACTGGTCGCCAGAGCCCTTTGTGGGAAAATAACCCCGGCCCACAGTGTTTTCTGCTAATATTAACTTTGGTTCTATTTCAGACCAATGGAGGCAAAAACCAGGAGAGGCCATAAATCCCCTGAGCCTGTCCGAACTGCCAGATCACATCCTGATTAAGCTTTTGGTGGCTAATGCTACGGCCGTTCAGCCAGCGTGGCTGTGGGGGGGGGTTCTGGACAGGTAGGTTCTTAGGCTTTAGCGAAGGGGGGAGCTTTTGATGTGATTATTTCTTAAAAAAAAAAAAAAAAAATTAGTAACGAGGATAGTTTAAAAATAAACAAAGACCTGGATTTTAAGGCTACTTACTGTCCCAGGATCAAGATTAATGGCGTGGGGCAAGTGATCACCAAGAGCTGTAGCCCGATTAGCTGTGCAGGGATTCCAGAGAGATAATGTCTTTTCACATATAAAAGATGCTATTGATTTCCTGTTAGTATTATCCCGAAAATGTGTGGTGTGTATCTATGGACGAGAGACAATCTTCCATCACTTGCTTTATGGGAAGAGAATGGTTATTGTATCTCTTCCCATAAAATATAATCTCCTTTTCTCTTCCAAAATCTGCCCGTCCTTCTGGGAATGTCTAGTTGTAATCTGTGGAAGTGAATTGATTTTCTTTTTTTGCATGTGCAGTGTTTTTATGTTTGGCTTCCCTGCGTTCTCATTGTTCTCTGGGGCCTGGCTTTTCTAGATTGTTATTTGGGCTTGTCTGAGGATTCTTTGTAAACCAGCGCCGTTGAAACACACACATGGTGGGGGGCTTGCCCAGAGGAGGTGCCGCGTCCTTCCTCCTCCGCTGGGTGTGAGCGCCCACACTGCACTGAGGCAATGGAGGTCATCTGGTGGACCCCAACAGGATACAAATGCAGAAAACCAAGTCACGGAAGTAAGGAAGTGCTCTTCCTGAGGACGGGGCTCTCAGCATGACCTCTGGGTGTTGCTTCAAGATCAGCCAAAGATTCAAGGGCAAAGTCCTTCCTATTTAAACATCACACTCTGAGCAGCGGCTTCCTAAGTTCTTGAAGTCGCCGAGAAGAGCCCAGCAATGCAGTCCTGCGCGGACCTGACCCGGGAGCTCTGCGCGCTGCTTGTCGGTGGTCCTGCCTTCCCCTTTGACTCCTGCAGACCCTGCCGGACGCTCCTAACTCGAAGCTCCCTGCTCTTCCAGGGGCAGCCCCTCCACAGCTTCCCTCACAGCCTTTTCCCTGGTCCCCGAACCCCCGTGGAGCGTACAGATCGCACGGTCCCAGCCAGCGTTTAACGACAGCGCCTTTTATTCTCTGTGCGGGCGCATGTGCTCCGTTACGGCGCTGCCGGCGACTCCTGCCTTCGCCGCTCGATTTCACGCGCGCCACTTCCGCACCCTGCCCGGAGCCAGAAACTTATTTTGTGCTATTGCCAGATGTCTTTGTTAAAAAGCACATATGTATGAATATATGCACAATACATAGAAATCTCAATATTATGGGCTGAAGCGTGCCCTCCAGATTTGTATGTTGAAGCACTAACCCCCCAGTACCTAAGAATGTGGCTGTATTTGGAGACAGAATCTTTAAAGAGGGGATTCAGGTAAAATGAGGCCATGGGGGTGGGCCCTAACCCACATGACTGGTGTCCTTCGAGGAAGAGGCGATGAGGACACCCAGACACACACACTCAGAGGGGGAAGCCAGGCGGGTACACAGGGAGAAGGTGGCCATCTACACGCCAAGAAGAGAGGTCTCCGAAGTAATCAACCTGCCAACACCCTGATCTTGGACTTCTAGCTTCCAGAACGGTGGGGAAATTAATGCCTGCTGTTTAAGACACCCGGTGTGGGGTGCTTTGTTACGGTGGCCTTTGTAAACTAATAAAACCACTAGTCCCAGAGCCCAGTGACAAGAGACAAAGGCCAGATTTCTCAGCTTGACATTCAGACCCTTGATGTCCTTATCCCAGGCCATATGCCCAACCCGCTGTCTTCTTCTTCCTTCTGAATTGAAGCCGTCCGCCCCCCACCTGGCCGACTCTGGGGTCCTCCCGTCCTAGATACCCTCCCAGCCCCGCCCCTTTGCCCTTGGTACATTCTCTTCCCTGACGGCTCTCACCTTCTCCTCCACCCACGTGCACCCAAACCAAGGCCGACCCAAGTCCAACTCTTCCCTGAAGCTTCATGATATTCTACTAGCCAGGAAAGATGCAGGTTTGCTACGGATGGTGCTGTGGTTTTCAGGCTGCTCCCAGGACCCTCCCTTGGGAGCCACCGTGTGTGACAGCGGTGACAAGCCGCCTGGCCACCCCCCGCGCTGAGCTGCCTGACTCTTTATTCTGGGGGGTTAGTTTGTGTTTCCATATATTACTTTAAAAAGGGTTCTGTGGGGTGGAAGTCACACTGGAGAGCCCACTGAACATCCTCTCCAGGCTGTAACGGTAAGAAAATGTCCAGAAAAGTCACACGAAGCTAATCGTCCTGGCTCAGGAAACACTTAAGCAAACAAAGCCCGTAACGCTTTTATCTAGATTTCCTAGAACTCTTCTCATTGCGAGGGATAAACTCAATTATCAGAACTCATTGGCTCCGAAAATGTAAGTTCCATAGACTCCTGCCCAGTCCAATTTATCAGGCAGGGCGCGGCTGCACTGTTGAGCAGCCACGGCCTGCTGCGTTAGTCATCTATTTTCTAAGAATGGAAGGCTGGCAGTTTGGAGTCTCTGACATGGATGCGGACATTTGCCAGGTCACATCTGGCCAGGGGTTGGCCGAAAGATGGCTTCACGAAGGAATCAATGCCTGCTCCCTTCAGCTGATCTGAGGGCCCCCTTCGCCGGCTTGCTTTTCTCTATTGTAACGTAAAATTACATTTCAGTCTTTCGGATTCATACAGTGTTATTTCCTTCCGAAGTTAACAGCACACCGAGGAGGCGAGGAGGGGAACGTCTGTCTTCGTGTCCTCTGAGAATCCAGCTAAGATCTTTCTCCAAAGTTCGGAGCAAAATTGCATTGGACCTTTTTGCTTCAGGACTTGGTCAGATCTTAAACTAGCCTTTCAGCATCAAACGTCAATCTGTGCGCCTTCCGATTTATTGAATGCCCACGGGGTAAGGGAATTGGGTAAGTGTGGCCACATGTTCCCCACAGAAATACACGTGTTTTTTCCTCCTCCCCTGCTCTCCGCGCCAACCTGCTAAGATACGCACAGCTTCCGGGTCTCAGATTCCTGGGAATCTTCAGAGAGAAAGGCAATTCCTTCCAAGCCAAGGTGGAGTTATTTATTCTGACACAGATGGATGCTGTGTGGGGATGTGGACCCTTTCCTTCTCTCGGAAGGTGTAATTCTTTTTCTCATAAAATTCCATAACTAGATTCATAAGTCAGTATCACCTACTCTGATTGCTCTGTTTCATCAGAGACTCCTGTGTCATAGATTTTCTATGTTTCTGATCAGTTACCATGGATATGGCTTTGGTTCTCACAGTTCTCAGGAACTACAAGCTGTACTTTCGTGGGCTTCACCCACTGTAAGGACTAATCTGTACGAAGCTCTCAGGACAAACCTTGTTTGTGTTTAATTCTTTTACATGGGAGTGGAAGGGCTACAGATCCAGGGGAGGTGGTGGGGCGGGGACCGGAACAAATTTGCCACACGCTTGTTTATTACCCAACATTTCCAGCTTGTCCTCATGCTGAGCATAAATTTTGAATATGGTTTAAGCTTTGGGGACACTTCCCTCTGAGGCGGCTGAGTTTGGGGGATGTTTTCAGTCATTTCCTTTCTCTCCCTATCAGGCTCCCTGCATCACAGCGTAATGACTCGTTAACCGTCTGTCTTCCTTCTCCCCTCTCTGACCTTACAGTGAAGGCCCTGAGAGGGACTGAAGTTCATTATCACATTCCCAGAATCCGGAGTTGTGGCTCAGGGCACCTAGTTCTCCATATGTGTTGAACGCATGAATGGTTACTTTCTTATATTTCTCTCCTCGTACTCAGCTCAAGAGTGCAGTAAAATCGAAGATCCCTTGTTTGAGATGGGTTAACACCCCCCCCCAAAAAAAACCAAAAAAACAAAAAAACACTGATGGAGTGGGGGCGGGGGGTGGAGAGGAGCAGCCTCTCGCAGGCAAGGAGCCCAGGAAGAGCAGACCTCGCAGATGCAGGGAAAGCAGCATCCGGGGGGCCATTCTGGACGCAGGGCTGCCCTGGAGACCTCTGGCGCAGGAGTGTGGGGATTTTACCGTGTTCTGCCATCAACACGCGTCAGCAGAGGCTACCTGGGACCTCTCTATTCCCCGCTCCTCCGTTTCTCACCTGTCAGTGTCCTCTAGAGCTTCTGCCCACACACGGGTCCTTCTCTTTTATGACTTGAGTTGGTTGCCGTGATCTCTCTGACATCTTTCGTTGTTGTTCTGTTTAAAGGTCAATTGGATCAGTAACCGCCCCATTCGCTCAGCCTTATAGTTTCTTTCTTCTGGCAGCTAGAGCAACAATCTGGTCTGCTTATCTTTCTACTTAGTCAATGGATCGGCGGTCCCCAGGTCCAGTTCATTGAAGGATGGCTAGTGCCCATATGATAGGAACAGTGGCTTCCCACGACAGCTTTCACCCAGGGGCGTAGGCGGGGTCTTGGGGAGGTCATTTAGGGTTGTCTCAGCCACACTCACCATTGTATAGCTGTCCTGTGTTTGGGGGGCGCTGGACCTCAGCTGGGGGTAAAGGGGCTGCTGAAGTCGGTCAAGGCAATTTCCCCCCCCTCACCTTTGCTAGTTCTTGGTTAGAGAACCCAAGGTGGGGTAGACATGGGGCACTCCCCTGTCCTGGGACTGGTCCGGGGGCGGGTTCACAAATCAGTGCTATGTCGCACCAGGGCAGGTGTGCGGAGCGCTGACATGGCCTTGCTTGCAGGGCAGAGCCGTGGGGGAAGGCGGTCTCTTTACTGTAGACTCTGTGGTGCACGGTAGTTAGGCTCGGAGATGCCGAGCCCTTCCTGCGTGCACCTCGAGGATGACATCGCTGCCTAAGAGGGCAGAACCCGAGCACAGCAGGGAGTCTGCGCCAGAGTCCGTGCGTGAGGCAGGTTGGAAAGCCCACCTTTTCTCTTGACCTGCAGTCACGTCATCCAATATATTTCCTGATTGTCTAAGTCAGTTTGGGGTTTGTGTTTGTAGTCTTCCACTGCGGGTGCTGAATGAGTGGGGTAGGGGGCAGGAGGGAAGTGGGGGAGTCTCCGGGCCTGGGAGACAACGGGCAGTGTACGTGCTTCCGTGGTTAATTCTGAGCATCAGCGGGAGCAGGGCCCTGTGCTTGGCGTAATGCTCCGCGCAGCCGGCCTGAAATCCCTCCACGTCGAACAATGACAGCCTGCATTTTCATCCTGCACTGGCCTCACAAATTATATAGCCAGTCCCGGGCAGGTGATATAACTGTAAAGCATTATACAAAGCATTGCTTGTTGTTATTTATAAGCCTCCTAACCCTCCCCGTAGGGACAAAGGATACCGTGGGAACCTCCTATGTCTACTGTCATGGGTCTTCCTGCCAGGAAGGCTCCATCTCACTGTCTGCTGCCTGACCCCCAACCACCTGCACGGACCCCCGGGCTCTCATGGGAATATGGAAAGAGGGGCGGGGAATCACTGTTGATAGAAGTTTCTTTTTCATTTCTAGGGGTTTGGGGAAGCATGTGGCCAAAGTCGAAGTTTAACTGTTGGATTGTTTACTAAACAAACAAGGAAAGCCTGCATAGACACTCACAGACATAGACACACACAGGCACACACACACACACACACATGCACACACATGCACACGCACACCCACTACTATGGTTGCTCAGCCTGAATTAAATCTATTGCCCTGTTTGCAATCTTCCTCTGTCCTTCAGGGACCTAGCTTCGATCCACAGGCCCAGCTGTCCTCCCTTTTGCCTACTTGTGTATGTGTGTGTGTGAGTGTGTTCATGCGTCTCAGGTGGGAAGAATGGCTGAGTCAGCCTGCCGTTTCACCCTGCTCATGTTGTTATTGCGTGCGTGTTACTCGGGAGATAATTAATGCATCCCCTTTTAGTGCGAAAATATACCTTGTCCCAGGTCACATGACAAATTAACCATAAGTTTAAAATGCTATTATTTTAAAATTTATTTTCTCATAAAAAATGGTTCCTGAAATGATCATAATTTGAATGACTTACTCTCCAGTTATAACCCGTTATGCCCTGGCGCAGGTCCAGGCGCGGCGATCCCGGGGCCGAGCAAGATCTCAGCTGTCCAGGATTCTGCAGGCCCTGTCTCCATTGGCACGTCCTCTCGGGGGGCTCCGCTCTGTGTCCGGTCCGTTTTGTCAACCTGAAACCCCGGCTGCAGATCATCCATTTTACACTCTTTCCTCTTGCCCCTCAAAGGGCATTTCTTTGTGAAGTTACTGTGGAGGGGCAGGGATTTTTAAAAAGTGGATTTAATTCTTAGATACAGGGAAGTGCAGAACGCTCTCTGGGATCCTCGGGACCAAGGTCCCTTTTGTGCTTCATCAGTGATTCTAAGTCTTTGCTCTGGGGATGTTGACAGAAGAACGGCCAATTTATAGAAAAGTTATTTTAAAAATATGCTTTATTGATTATGCTGTTACAGTTGTCCCAATTTTCTTTCCCTCTGCTCCCCTCCACCCAGTGACCCCCCTTCCCTCCAGTTGTTGCTCCCCGCTTAGTCCATGCACATTGGTTGTGCATATAGTTCTTCTCAACATCTTCCTGTCTACTCCACTCCCTCCTACTGTGCTTCTTAATTCCTGTACCATCTCCCTCCCTTTCTCCCCTTCCCCCTGACATCCCCCATAATGTTCCCCATACCTATGATTCTTTTTCCAGTCTCGTCGCCTACTTAGTCTGCCTTTGTTTCGGTTCCCTCGCTTCTGTTGTTGGTTGTTGTGATACAGTTTTCATTTTAATGTTCATAGTTTGATCCTCTTTCTCCTAAACAAGTCCCTTTAACATTTCATTTAACAGTGGTTTGGATCTGATGAAGTCCTTCCGTTTTACTTTGTCCTGGAAGCACTTTCTCTGCCCTTCTATCCTGAATGACAGCTTCGCTGGATAGAGTAATCGTGGCTGTAGGTTTTTTATTTTTATTACTTTGAATATTTATTGCCAGTCCCTTCTTGCCTGCAAAGTTTCTTTTGAGAAATCTGCTGATAGTCTTACTGGGACCCCTTTGTACGTAATTCTCTTCTTCTCTCTTGCTGCTTTTAAGATTCTCTCTTTACCCTTAATTTTTGACATTTTGATTATAATGTGTCTTGGCGTGGTTCTCCCTGGGTCCAGTTTTTTTGAACTCTCTGTGCTTCCTGGACCTGTAAGTACATTTCCTTCCCCAAGTTAGGGAAGTTCTACTTCATTATTTTTTCACAAATTTTTCAATTCCTAGTTCTTCTTCTTCACCTTCTGGCAACCCTATGATTCGGATGTTGGCCCGCTTACAGCTGTCCCGTAGGTGTCTGAGCCTCTCCTCATTTCCCTCACTTCTCGTTTCCTGTTTCTGCACTTGTTGACTGTCTGTTCCTTCCCTGTGTTCCGATTTGTTGATTTGATCCCCGGTTTTCTTTCCCTCACCACTAGTTTTGTATGTATTTTCGTTCATTTCAGCAGGACTAGCCTTCATTCCTTCCCTGTCTTGATTAAGTCCTGCTGTTATTTCTGTCTTATGAATATAGCTCTGAACTGAGCCTCAGAAAGGTTATCTATCCATTCGTCCATTAATTGATGTATTTGCTTTCTGGTCAGCTGCATGATTGGGATCTCTATCATTATCCCTGCCATCCTGACAGTTTTTTGCTTCCTGGGTGGGGCTGTCACACCTCCTATGCTATAGGGGGCGGAGCCCCATGCACTCGTCACAACCGGGGGACCCTTCTCACCAGGCTGTGGCATTTTCTGTGGGGGCGGGGGTCCAAGCTGGATTCCCGCCGTTCACTCTCCACTGAGAGACCAGGAGCCTCCTCCTCCATCCCCACCCCCTCCGGGCCTCACAGTCCGAGGCAGCGGGGATCTGCCTTCCCCAGCATTGGACTCGCGACCTGACGGGTCTAGTCTGCAGCCAGGGGTGCTCCCCAGGCACTTCTCGCCTCCCCTTAAATACAGGGGTCTGTGCTTACCGCCGTCCCGCCGCCAGCACAGCCTGACCTCTCCACCCCGGCTTTGCCCCTCCTCCCCGTCCGGATGAGCACCGCTTCCTTATAACTTCATATGTTGGACTTCCGTGTAGCTTTATTTTCTGGAACTTCCGGTTATTTCTGGTTTTGCAGTAGTTGTACTCCTTCTTAGTTGTGGAGGGAGACTGAGCGTGTCAGCCTAGGCCTCCGTCTCGGCCGGAAGTCCAACTTATAGAAAAGTTTCATTAGCGTTTATTTGATTGAAAAGGTTGAGGACATACCTGAAAGCAAGACCTTAATGGATTGAGAAAATTTCCAGAGAATGGCGGATTTGCAGTTCCTTTTACACATTTAGAATCTGAGGAGGAGACACAGGAGGGCACATGAAACCCACTGGTGGGAGGTTAAGGAGGCAGGAAGAAGCAAGGCGGGGAAACCTCCGGGACCGGGTAAAAAGCAGGATGGAGAAACACATACTTCTTTTACACTGGTGCGTGCAGGATAGTCAACACTCAACACTGACAGCGCTTAGAGACGCTATGTGGGTAACAAGGTGACAGTGCCTGGTTCTGTGGTCTCCTGTTCTGGTGCTCTTGTACTCTGGGGCTGTGGACTGTGCCTTCGGGGGTCTAGAAAAGCAAACAACTCTGACAGTTCAAAGATGCAGGAAGACCATACCAGGGCTCTCTTCAGGTAAAGGCTGACCGTTGCTAAGAGAGCTACAGGCCTGGGATGTGACTACCAGCCATACCTGCCAGGATTTCTCATCAGACCATCCTGTGTGGCTGGTTACTTTTGGTACCAAGCTTGTCAAGCCTTCCCTGTAGCCTCCCTGACCTTCTTAGGTTTATTACATAGCCTCTTTTTCATTCACAGGGATCCCCCCTCCCCAACCTTGTCGAACCTCAGAGTCATCGGAAGTGCGTGGAAGCAGGAAGTCCCTGGTCATCATTTACTGGTGAGGTCCTGGTGCAGGGTGGGGGTGAGGTTGCCACCTTATAGGGTTGCACCCATGCTAATGGTAGCAAAAAGCAAAAATAAAAAAATAAAACAAACAAACCATCAAAACCCCATGCATGTCCTGCTGTGCTCCCTGCTAACAGGTGCAGCTTACCAGGTGCTGGGAGCCACGTCCATACATTGTTTCATTAATCTTTGCAACCGTCCTTTGGGAAAGTATTCTTGTTTCCTATAACTGCTGTCACAAATTACTATGTATTTAGTGGCCGGAGATAACACACATTTATTGCCTTACATTTCTGGAGGAAATGGGTCAGATGGGGTTAAAATGAAGGCGTGCACAGACTTACATTCCTTCTGGAGACTCTCGGGGAGGATCCATTTTCTCGCCTTCCCAGCCTCAGGGGCCCCTGCGTTCCTTGGCGTGCGGGCCCTTCTCCCGCCTTCCATGCCAGCAGCACAGCGCCTTCCGACCCCTCTCTGCTGCTAGCGCCGTCATAGCTTCTTGTCTGACTCTGGGCCTCCTGTCTTCCCCTTATAAGGACTCTTGTGATGACGTTGGTTCACCTGTGTAATCCAGGCTAGTCTTCCTAAGTCAGGGTCTTTAAGTTAGCCACACCTGCAAAGACCCTTTGCCACGTAAGTGCACATAGTCTCAGGTTCTGGAGATGTGCCTCTTCAGGGGTCATTATTTTGTCCCCCATAGAGAAGTACTGTTCTGAGTCCCACTTTACAAGTAAAGAAACGGTGGTTCAGAAGGACTTGTCCAAGGTCACGTAGCTGCTGTGGGACATCTGGGACTTGAACCCCATATGTCAGACTTCCTGGCTTATCCATTTGGTTCAGTGCGTATGTATCTTTCTGTCATGAAACACTTCCCCTAGTAGGTAATATGTGCCTGAACCCCCCCAAACCCACAGGGGGTCGCAGGCAGTGCCCACGCAGAGTAGAATTCTTCCATGTGTCGGATACAAACACATGGGCGGTCGGCTCCAGTGCTGACCCACACAGCAAGGCCAGGGTCCGGAAAATGTTCTCCAGCCCCCAAAGCGCACCGCACCTGGGTAGCCCGCTGCCGTGCGCTCCCGCACACCCGGGGCCTTGTTGGGGCTCCAGGCTCTCCGCCGCTCCTGCTCCCGCCCCCACCGACTGAATCAGCACCCGCATTTCAGCCCGTGCCCCTGCAGACACAGGGGCACAGCATGGTGTGTGCAGCCCGGGCCCAGGGGACCCTCTTCCGCCTGGGCGGACTTGTCCCCGCCCCCACTCGCCTCTCTCAGCGCCTCTGTAGGCGCCCAGGGCTTTGGCTCCGGCAGCCTGGGGGAAGCGGGAGGGAAATGTCCACGTTGCCCTTTCGGTCTCAGCGTCCGTGAGTTGGCAGCAGAAGAGGCACCGCCTGGCAGTGCTCCTTGAGGCCTGCAGCTGGGCGGGCGGTGGCTGTGGCCGGCGCGCCTGGGGACCCCGCCAGCTCCTCCTGCGGCCGCCTCTCTGCTGGCCAGCTGTTGGGGGCAGCGCTGGGCACCTGGTCCCTCCTCCTGTGCACCCGCCAGAGGCCAGGCGAAGGTGCGAGATGGCTTTGACCTTGGCGTTCAGGCTGATCCCTCTCGCTCTGAAAGTGCCTCAACATGTTGGCCTGGGCTGCTCTGAGCACTGGGGAGTTTTGGCAGAGTGGCCAATAAGTATTTTTAGTTCCTTCCTCCTTAATGTTTGCCAGAAAGCCACAGTCATTACTCATGAGCAGGGCAGGTCTCCCCCCTCCTGGGCTCCAGAAGAGTCCAGGTTTGCCCTCGGATGCCCACTGAGGGGCTGCTGCCCGGGACTTCGAAGTTGTCTCTGAACTCAGCGTGTTGGTAACACCTGCAGCCAAGGGCAACTCTGAGTTCCCTTTTTATAGGCGGAGCCCTAGGCTTTTTCAGAAAATTAATTTTTTAAATGATAGTAAAAAACATATATAACATAAACTTTACCGTTGTAACCATTTTTAAGCGCCCAGTTCAGTGGCATTAAGCGCAGCCAGTGTTGGGCCGCGGTCACTGCCGCCCTTTTTCAGAACTTGCCCGTCTTCCCGAACTGAAACTCTGCCCCGTTAGACACTAAGTAAACCGCAGCCCCTTGTCCCCAGGTCCCGGCACCACCGCTCCACTTCCTGTGTTGATAAATCCGACTCCTCTGGGTCTGTCACGTGAGTGGACTCGTATAGCAGCTGCCCTTTGTGCCTGGCCCACTCCACGCAGCCCAACGTTTTCACGGTTTCATCCTTGCTCTGGTGCCCTAGGCTTCTTTTTTTTTTAATCATTCCTCTAATTGATAAAAGTAATGATAAGTTAGGCACGAGTCCCTTTGTTGTTTTAGGCAAGTCGTTACTGATCGTCCTAGCTCGTGTCTGCTAAGGCAGAGCAGCAGGCTGGCCAGCGAGGAACGGGCGAGTGCAGACCTCCCCTCGGCTCCTTGGTGGGGAGAGTTCAGGGGAGCTGGCTTGGCCCTGCCGGGCCGGGAGAGTGAAGCCCACGGGCTTAGGGCTCAGACCTCTTCCCACAAATGCCAAGACGCCTGTTACCTCTGCCAGGGGGAGGGAGGAGTGCCTGCATCCTCAGCATCTCCCATTCTGGTTCCCAGTGTGGATCTTATTTTTAATGGCAGTACCGTCCAGACCACAAGGGACGGAGGCTCTCTCCGAAAAGCCTCGCCGTTGGTGGAGGGATAATGGCCCGAAGGATCTAGTTCAGTAAACACAGGATTCTTCCTCGATGTACTTTCCAAATGAAGCGCACACTTTGGGATTAATTAAACTCCTTTCTAGCAGCCTGCCAGGGTAACCTTTCTTTTATGCTTCTTAGGGGGGCGGCCAATGTAAAAAGTCAAATCTGTTACGTTCATGACTTGGAGGGAGAGCTCTGGGACAGAATTACCTTGCACACTGTTTTCGGAAAAATATTTTTTCCGAGTATTGGATCAAACAGAGAGCTGCGTGTCAGCTAAACAACAGACTCGACCCAGAAGAAGAGTGACTTGGAATGAAAGCCGCAGAGAGCGCTGATGACTGTGGGAACCCCACTTTCTTGGCCCACTTGCAGGGACACTAAAGAGGGGTGTGCCAGTTGAGTGGGAACCGTTCGAGCTGTAGCCTGCATTCTTGCTCCAACCTTGCTGAGAGTTTGAGCATCTGACATTTAATTAACTTTACAGTTAATTCTTTTCAGCGGGCCTTTTCTGACAGCGTCGTTGCCT
Source organism: Furipterus horrens (assembly GCF_987537825.1). Lineage (NCBI taxonomy): Eukaryota > Metazoa > Chordata > Mammalia > Chiroptera > Furipteridae > Furipterus > Furipterus horrens. Next base: position 3,384,112 of record NW_028327173.1, read on the forward strand.
GGCCTCTCAGCTGGTTGGCACGCACTCCGCATCAGTCATTACCCTAGCTCCAGCCCAGACAGGGTCATCTGGCCGCAGCGGGAGGCCGCGTGGAGCTGAGACAAGATTTCAGTGCGAGGACAGTTTCCTGGAAGAAGCTTGGTCCAGAAGCCCCATCTCCGTGTCTCCGGAATCCCTTTTAAAGCTCCCCTTTCTCTGGCCTCGGTCTCTAGCAGCTTTGAAAAAAAAAACAAACGCTTGCACTTTTAAGATGGATAATTAAAAAACAACAACAACCCTCTATGTCAGAGTAGCAGGCACAGTAACAAATAAGAAAGTGGAAAAGAGGTGATGCTACAGAGCAGCATTCCTACCCCGGCCGTCTCCTGAAAGGGACGTGTGAACTGTTCCTCCCTTGAATTCTTCTGGAGCCTCCTCGGAGGGGCTACGGTGATACCCCTCGTGCTTGGTTTGTCGATTTGGGGCTCTGTCTTCGGACTTCTAAGTAGAAAGGTAAGGATTGAGCTCACTTACACCCCAACCTTCCAACTTCGCCCTTGCTAAAAATAAAGGAAACCTCATTAAAAATGGGGTGAGGAACCCCTGAAGGGGGCACTCTCACCCACTGCCCCGCAGACCCCCAACAGAGGCCGGACCGCAGCCCCAGGGAGGAAGAGCTTCTCCGTGTTCGGCAAAACCTGAACTTCTTTGGCCTGCAGCCTTCAGGCTGGGGTCCGGGTCACAGCCCAGCCGACGGGAAACTGCCGCTCACCGCCCGGGACTGTCGGCAACGGCCCCTCCTACTTCTGTTCCTCAGACCTGCTTATGGGTCCCCACAGCTTAGCTTGCCCCAAACCGCAATTCCTCTGTTATACCCAAATAAGCTATTTTTTCTGGTTAAAAAATGTTTTTTTTTAAAGGTCAATACCCTGTTTTTTCTTTTCATTTTTATAACTGTTTATTGAGCTAGAATTCCCATACCATAAATTCACCCTGTTAATATGTACATTCAGTGATTGTCTTATTTTTTTACTTTAATTTTAAGTGTATTTTATTGATTATGTTGTTACAGTAGTCTCAATTTTCTTCCCTTTGCTCCTCTCTGCCCAGTACCCCCCCGCCTTCCCTCCAGCAATCCCATCCCCTTAGTTCATGTCCATGGGTCGTGCATATAAGTTCTTTGGCTTCACCCTTTCCTATGTTATTCTTAACTCCCCCTGTCTGTTTTGTACCAACCGATTATGCTTCTTAGTCCCTGCACCAGTTCCCCATTTCTCCCCTCCCCCTCCCAGCTGATAACCCTCCATGTGATCCCCACACCTAGGATTCTGTTCCTGTTCTGGTTTGCTTAGTTGGATTTTGTTTTTATTTTGTAGATTCAGTTTCTGATAGTTGTGAGTTTGTTCTCATTTTAATGTTCATAGTTTTGGTCTTCTTTTTCTTAAGTAAGTCCCTTTAACATTTCATATAATAAGAGCTTGGGGATGATGAACTCCTTTAGCTTCACCTTGTCTGGGAAGCACTTTATCTGCCCTTCCATTCTAAATGATAGCTTTGCTGGGTAGAGTAATCTTAGTTGTAGGTCCTTGCTTTTCATCACATTGAATACTGCTTGCCAGTCCCTTCTTGCCTGCAAAGTTTCTTTTGAGAGATCAGCTGATAGTCTTATAGGCACTCCTTAATAGATAACTCTCTGCTTTTCTCTTGCTGCTTTTAAGATTCTCTCTTTATCTTGAACCTTTGGCATTTTAATGATGATGTGTCTTGGTGTGTTCCTCCTTGGGTCTAGCTTGTTTGGGACTCTCTGTGCTTCCTGGACTTGTATGTCTATTTCCTTTGCCAAATTTGGGAAGTTTTCCTTCATTATTTTTTCACATAAGTTTTCAATTTCTTGCTCTTCCTCTTCTCCTTCTGGCACCCCCATGATTCAGATGTTGGCACGTTTAAAGTTGTCCCAGAGGTTCCTAAGCCTCTCCTCATCTTTTTCAATTCTTGCTTCCTCATTCTGTACTGGTTGACTGTTTTTTTCTTCCTTATGTTCCAAATCATTGATTTGAGTCCTGGTTTCCTCCCCTTCATGGTTGGTTTTGTGTGGGTTTTCCTTCGTTTCACTTAGCATAGCCTCCACTTCTTCTGTTATGCGTTTGCCGTACTCAAGCGTATCTGTCAAGCCTGTGAGCATCTTTATCACCAGTGTTTTTAACTCTTCATCTGTTAGATTGTCTCTCTCCTCGTCTGTTAGGTTGGCTGTCTCCTCGTCGCTTAGTTCTCCCACTGGAACCTTGGTCAGTTCCCTCTTTTGGGCCACACTTCTCTGTCTCCTCATCTTGACAGGCTCCTGTGTGGAGTTGTATGTGGGGGAGGGGTCCGAGAGGGAACAGTGCCACTTGCTCAGCACTCGCCCCCTTTCCAGCCACCTCTCCCACTTCCGCACCAGACTGGCGCCCCTCTAGCTGCTGCCCTGGCCGTCGTTCCCAGAGTGGGTGGGTCTGTGGATGTTCTAGGACCGTGGGGGCCCTTAAGACAAGTGGACTCTGCTGAGAGACCGGCAGTTTCTGCCTCCGCCCCAACCCCCACGGGCCTGCACAGTCAGAGGCAATGAGGCTTGATTTTCCCCGGCGCTGGAACTGTGAGCTGCGTGGTTTGGTCTGGTGCTGGGAACGCTCCCCAGGTGTCCCTCCTGTCTTTTTAAAACACGTGTCTGTGCTTTCCGCTGGCCTGCTGCTGCTGCCGCTGCTGCCACCACGCCGCGTCCTCTCCACCCCGGCTCTGCCCCTCCTACCTGTCTGGGTGAGTATTTCTTCTTTATTTCTTTGTTTGCTGGACTTCCATGCAGCTCGATTTTCTGGAACTTCTGGTTGTCTCTAGTTTTGAGGTAGTTTTCTTCCTTCTCAGTTGTGGAGGGAGACACAGCGTGTCTGTCTAGGCCTCCATCTTGGCCGGAAGTCAGTGATAGCTTTAGTATATTCACAGAGTTGGGTAGCTATGTCTGAATCCAGTGAGCACCATTCTCTAAATCCAGAACATTTTCTCACCCCCACCACCCAAGGAACCCCACACCCATTAAGCAGTCAGTCCTTATTCTTCCTTCCTTCCTCCCAACCTCTGGCAACAGCTGATTTCTTTGCATCTTCACCAGCACTTGTTATTTGTCTTTTAAAAATTTTTTATTTTAAATAGTCATTCCAGTGGATGTGAGGTGGTTTCTGATTGTGGTTTTGGGCTTGCATTTCCTTAATTGCTAATAATTTTGAACATTTTTTCATGAGCTTATTGGTCATTTATAGATCTTCTTTGGAGAAATGTCTATATAAGTCCTTTGTCTTTTTCCATTGGATTGCTTGTTAATTATTGAGGTATAAGAGTTCTTTATATATTCTAGATACTAGAATCTTATCAGATATATAATTTATAAATATTTTCTCCCCCTATATGGGATTGCATTTCACTTTCTTGATGATGTCCTTTGAATCATGAGTTTTAGATTTTGACCGAGTCTAATTATTGTTTCTTTTGTTGCTTATGCTTTTGGTATTATAATACACTTAAGAAACCATTGCCTAATCCAAGGTCATGAAGATTTATTCGTCCATTTTCTTTTTTTTAAAGATTTGTATAGTTTTAGCTCTTACATTTAGGTCTCTGATAGAGATTATATTGAACGTGAGAATGAATTTGGGGAGTTGCCATCTTAATAATATTGTCTTTCAGTCAATGAACATGGATTCCATTTATAAGTCATTAAATTTTTTCCAATAATATGTTGTAGATTTCAGTTTTTGATATTGATATAAACGGAATTGTTTTCTCAATTTCATTTTTAGATTGTTCATTGCTAGTGTACAAAATATAATTGATTTTTATATATTGATTTTATATCCTTCAGCCTTGCTGAACTCACTTATTAGTTCTAATACTGTATATGTGTGTGTATGGGTGTATTCTTTAGGATTTCCCAAGACCATATCATCTGTGAATAGCTTACTTTTTCTTTCCCAATTTAGAAGCCTTTTTTCCCTGTGCCTGAGTGCCTTGGCTAGAACTTCCAGTAACATGTGGAATAGAAGTGGTGAGAGTGGATGTCCTTGTCTTACTCCCGATCTTAGGGGCAGAGTATTCAGTCTTTCACCATTAAATACTATGTTAGCGGTCGGCTTTCCATAGGTGGCCTTTAATAGCACGAGGGAGTTCCCTTGTAGACCTAGTTTGTTAGGATTATTAATGTGAAAGTATTAAATTTTGTCAGATGGTTTTTCTGTGTGTATGGTGGTGATTATGTAGTTTTTGTCCTTTATTCTATTAAAATGGTATATTACATTAATTTTTCAATGTTAAACTAGCATTGCATTCCTGGGATAAATCTCATTTAGTCATAGAACTGATTATACTTTTACAGTTGTCTCAATTTTTCCCCCTTCCTATAGCAACGCCCCTTCCCATTCATGTCCATGGGTCCTGCATATAAGTTCTTTGGCTTCACCCTTTCCTGTATTATTCTTAACTTCCCCCTGTCTATTTTGTACCAACCGATTATGCTGCTTAATCCCTGCACCATTTCCCCATTTCTCCCCCTCCCCTCTCCCAGCTGATAACCCTCCAAATGATCTCATAACTATGATTCTGGTACTGTTCTAGTTGTTTGCTTAGTTTGTTTTTGTTTTTATTTTTTTAGATTCAGTTGTTGATAGTTGTGAGTTCTTTGTCATTTTAATGTTCATAGCTTTGGTCTTCTTTTTCTTAAATAAGTCCCTTTAACATTTCATATAATAATGGCTTGGTGATGATGAAGTTTTTTAGCTTTACCTTGTCTGGAAGCACTTCATCTGCCCTTCCATTCCAAATGATAGCCTTGCTGGGTAGAGTAATCTTGGTTGTAGGTCCTTGCTTTTCATCACATTGAATACTTCTTGCCAGTCCCTTCTTGCCTGCAAAGTGTCTTTTGAGAAATCAGCTGATAGTCTTATAGGGACCCCTTTGTAGGTAACTCTCTGCTTTTCTCTTGCTTCTTCTAAGATTCTCTTTTCGTCTTTAACCTTTGGCATTTTAATTATGATGTGTTTTAGTTAGTGTGGTCCTCTTTGGGTCTAGCTTGTTTGGGACTCTGTGATTCCTGGACTTGTATGTCTATTTTCTTCACCAGATTAAGGAAGTTTTCCTTCATTATTTTATCAAATAAATTTTCAATTTCTTGCTCTTCTTCTTCTCCTGGCACCCCTATAATTTGAATGTTGGCACTTTTGGAGGTGTCCCAGAGTCTTCTTATTCTCTCTTCCTTTATTTCAATTCTTGTTTCTTCATTCTGTTCTGGTCAAATGTTTATTTCTTCCTTATGTTCCAAATCGTGGATTTGAACCCTGGCTCCCTTTCCTTCACTCAACAGTGAATTTTTCTTTATTTCACTTAGTATAGCCTTCATTTCTTTCCTTATCCTTTTGCCATATGCAGTGAGTTCTCTGAGGATTCTTATCACCAGTGTTTTGAAGTCTGCATCTGGTAGGTTGGCTATCTCTGTTTTGTTTAGTTCTTTTTCTGTTCTTTTTTTTTTTTTCTGTTCTTTCATAACGGCTGTATTTCTTAGTTTCAATTTGGCAGACTCCCTGTGTTTGTTTTTGTGTATTAGGTAGAGTTGTTTTGGTTCCCTGTCTTAGTGCACCCGTTAAGTTGTATGGGGCAGAGCCTTAGGTATTTATCAGGGTGGAGTAACTCACTTCACTACTTTGTGGCTCTGAATGTGGGGGAGGGGTCAGAGAGGGACAATCCCACTGCCTGGCTGCTGGAGGCTTGCTCAGTGCTCGCCCCATTTCTAGTCACTTCACCCCCTTCTGGTATGGGACTGGCCTCCCTCTAACTGTTGTCCTGGCGGTGGTTCCCAGAGTGGGTGGGTTTGTGGACATTCTAGGACCATGCGGGCCCTTTAAACGGACTGTCCTGAGAGACCGGCAGTTTGTTCCACCACCCCAACCCCCACTGGTTTTCACAGTCAGAAATTATGAGGCTTTATTTTCCCAGAGCTGGAACCCTGGGCTGGGCGGTCTGGCCTGAGGCTGGGATTGCTCACTCCCAAGGCATCCCTCCTGATTTTTATTTGGGACCACCTGTTCTGCTGGCCGCTGCCACTGCTGACCCCCTGCCACCGCACCATGTCCTCTCCACCTCGGCTCCCTGTCTCTGCCCGTCCTACCTGTCTTGATGAACATGGCTTATTTAAGTGCTTGGTTGCTGGACTTCCATACAGGTCAATTTTCTGGTAGTTCTGGGTGTTTTTTTTTTTTTTTTTGAGGTTAGTTGTGATTCTTCTCATGGTTGCTCAGGGAGGCAAAGTGTCCCTGCCTATGCCTCCATCTTGACCGGAACTCATATAACCCTTTTTGATTATGGTAATCATTCCCAGTGTGGCTGCTTCTTTACATCTTTAGTTAGAGGAATTCTGTCCAGCTAGTCTTTAGGTGGTTCTCAAGGATGGCTGTTCTATAATTTAGTGGTAATTTTGAGTTGTGGGAGGAGGTGCACACAGATACTCCGCCATCTTGCCTGGAAGTCCATATAATCCTTTTGATAAGTTGCTGGATTTGATTTGCAGGTATTTTGTTGAGAATTTTTCCCTCTATATTTAAAACCAATATTGGCGTGTAATTTTTTTAGTGATGTTTTAAACCAGTTTTAATATTAGGGAATGTTGGTCTCATAGAATAAGTTGGGAAGTGTTGCCTCTTGCTTTATTTTTTGGAAGAGTTTGTGAAGAATTGGTATTAATTCTTCTTTAAACATTTGGTAGAATTCACCAGTGAGGCTGTCTAAGCGTGGGCTTTTGCATCTGTATTGGGGAAGCGGAACTTTTGATGACTAATTCAATCTCTTTTTTTGTTATAAGTCTATTCATATTTTCTTTTTCTTTTTGAGTCCCTTCATGAGTTTTCCTCCTTTTAATTTTTTTGGTATTTACATAATTTAAAATTTTTCTATCAGTAATTTTTCTAACTTTAAATAATGGGCTTAGCTCTTGATTTTTCTGTGCTCCAATTATTCATAATTTCATTTGATTCTTTGCTTTGTCAGATGAGGAAATACACACTCTCTCTTTTCCTCCTGCTTTTCTCGTGATCATATCTATTATTTACACTTTCATGACTTCAAGGTTGGGAACATTTGTGTTCTGTCCTGACAACGCAACCAAGTCTCGGGTGCTAGATCTGCAGTTTACATGGAAAAGTTAAAACCTATAAATGGCTTTACATTATAATGGCATCCTCAGAAGTGCCCCATACCTGGTCCAAGAGCCAACTGTGTTATTTTTCCAAATGCAACAAAAATATTATATTACATTGATTGCTTAAAATGGCACACATATTGTTTGTTTGTATTTAGACTATTATTTCTTATATACCTTTTTACTTTTTTTTTTTTTGCCTAGAGCATCTCATTGGCTTTCTTTTCTCCCCCTTCTCTTTCTCCTCCTCCTTCTCCTCTTCCTTCTCCTCCTCCTTGTTCTTTGTGTGCGACTTGCCTCAATTCTCTTCTCAATTCTTTCTCAGGCTCTCCATGATTCCATCTGTTTTCACCAGAGAGCTTCCTCCACGCCGAATGGTTTTCTGGTAGCTACCAGCAGCCTGGGAGAGTGGTCTTCCTGCTCCACCGCTAACCACTGAGACTCCCTGTCTCCTCGGGGGTCCACCTCGGCTCCTCTGAGCTCTGGCTTGTCCCTCCTACCTCATTCATCTGTTTCTGAGTCATTTCTTCTTCAGGTTTTTCTTCCTGGCATCCTGGAACTTTGCTTTACCGCAGTTTTCCCGTGTCTAAAAGGAAGCATCTCGATCGTTCTAGAATATCACTTCAGCAGAATTTAAAACAAGGCAGTAAGCGCCTATTGAAAATCCGCCCCCCAATGCCCAGGAGGAAGAGGTGTGACACAAAATCAAGGAATTGATTTCATTGTTAATTCCTTGTGACTTTTCCCTGGTTTTGACTAATTATCCATCCTGCAGGCTAGATTAACTTTTGAATTTAATATCATTGTATAGCATTCAATCAGGAAAAGGGATAATCAAGGTTAAAATTGTTAGAGAATTAAGTTGTAGGTTTCCTTGGCTCTTCAAAGGGAGATGTTAGGAGTTTACTTCTTTGACATTAAAATTAATCCAAATATTGATAAGTCTATCAGCAAGTTTTTGAGGAAGATAATTTAATGCACAATTCCTGCTGAGCACTTACGAAGCGTAAGGGCTGCCTATGTGAATGGGCAGAATTTGTATTTGAATCAACTGCTTCACTGGAAATTTTTGGTTAACTTCAACACATTTTTTTTTTAAAGGGGAAAACAAATTGGATGTGCAAATCATCTTTGCAAGAAGAGGGAGAAATCATTTTATTATAAGCAGTAAATCAAGAAATCAAGCTTTTACGGCTGGGAGCTTTAGGGCCAGGCTGAGTAGACGCTTCGATGGTGACAGACCTCATGGCATCTCGCTTCATATTATGAAGCAAATGACAGTGATTCAAGTTTTTAAACTTGCGTGAAAAACTCAGGCCAGACATGTATTAGGGTAAATTGAAGGACGTCAGAATCATATAAAAACTAAGATGTTTGGCATCATGAGTGACGTGTAAGGTTTTTAAGAAGTCTTTTCTGCCTTCATCAACGCAGACCTTTGGACCAATGTGAGGTCAGACATGCAAGTAAGTGCAAGAAAAACTGCCAGCTCATGAAAAACGTTTTACTCTCCTGCCGTGCCCTCATGCGGTAAATAAGGAGGAAAACCTCGTCTTTTAGCACCTTCCCAGCTGAAGTAGTTCATAGTTCTAGGCAAGTGGGCCAGTATCTATTTGGGAAGCGGAGTTAAACAGATGCCTTACCAGAGATAATGCGTATCTCTTAGAACGTGGAATTGACACACCTCAGGTTTCCCGTCTTAATTTATAGCACAATAAAAATGGTAATAAATGCAGGTGCACTCCACCCTGGCAAAGAGTTACCATTTTTATGATTTGGACCAGTTCACGCTCCTGGTTTTACCCTCACACTGTCCCAGGTTCGAGTATTTAATATTTAACAATCTGTGTCTATAAATAATAGATGTGCCCGTCTTCACAACTGAAGATCAGCAGCTGATTTTATTGTTGACAAGAGTGATAATGTTCTCTCACCTTCTTAACTTTTTATGTGACTGTTAATTTCCCCTCTGTGGCTGAGAGTGGAGGGAGGGGTTTGGGTCGTTCTGGAGAGAAATGGGCTGTAATAATCCAATTGGAACCGAGCACCAGGAGAAGCTTGGAGAACTCTGTGACCATTTCAGCAGTTCGAGGTCACAGATTTGTGCAAATGCCGGCGCCAGAACGCACCCGGCAACCGTCCCCCGCCTTCCCTCTCCCATGAGGCAACGCAAGTCTCCATCCAGCAAGTCCTGGGCTCATGCCTGTGAGCTGCAGAGAAGACCCTGAGGAGGAGTTGTTGGTGATGGGATTGGGCCAAGGTCATCTGGCTGACATTGGAGGAGCGGAGGAAATTCAATTCAATGCAGTAAGTGGTTGGATGCTCTTGAGAAACGGAGTCCTGGCTCTCAAAAAGTTTCGATCATATGATTTCCCCCAATGCAAATCCTACAAGTGGACTTCAACTGCATTTATATATGTATATGTCTATTTAATTTATATATTTATATATATATATATTTAATCCTCACCCGAGGATATCTTTATTGATTTTAGAGAGAAAAAAAGGGAGTGAGGAAGAAAGAGAGAGAGAGGAACACTGATCAGTTGCCTCTGGTACGCGCCCTGACTGGGGATCGAACCCACCACCTAGGTAGGTGCCCTGACTAGAAATTAAATCCATAACCTTTGGGTGCACGGGTTGACACTTCACCCTGCTGAAGCACCTGGCAGGGCCAACTACATTTATAATGAAACCCAAACTCCTCCTCAGGGCCAACAAGTCCCCTGGAGTTCTGGCTCCATCCTTCCCTGCCTGGTGGCCCTATCAGTTCCTTAGGTCAAGTTCGTTCCACCCTCTGGGCCATTGTACGGGCCGCTCCCAGGGCCTGGTATGCATTTCCCCTGGATAGCCCCACAGGGCCGGCTAAAACAGTGCGCGCACCCACCACCCCAGGCACCTGGGAAGGCGTTCTCCACCTCCTTTCCCTGCTGTGTTGACTTCTGAGCACCGATGTATGTGTTTTCTCTCTTGTTCGGTCCATTTCCTCTTGTCTCTGAGGACTGGACCCCCTCTCTGTGCTTTCCTACGATGTCCTCAGGGACACCCCCCCCCCCCCCCCATCCTGTGGATGAATAAACAGGCCACCACCGTGCTACGGGATGGCTCTGCCCCTCAGGCCATCAAGGCCCGTCTCGTCCGCCCTCCCCGTGAAGCTGCCAGGGAGCCCTCCCGTGGAGCAGCGTCTTCCTTGTTCCCCCTCGCACGGGTACGACATTTCTGCGAGTACTCACAATGCAGCTGTTGGGTTACTGACAGTGCTTAGTTTTCTGTGTCAACCTGACCGGGCCACGGGATGCCCAGATGGAACATTGTTTCCGGGCGCATGTGAGAAGGTGGCGTTTGAATCGGTGGACTCAATAAAGTCCGTGTGTGGGGGTGCGCGTTGTCCAAATCACTGAGGACCTGCGTGGACAAAGGGCGGAGTTGGAAGGATTCGCCTCCTTCTGCTTCCTGCCTGTCTGCTTCCGTGGGGGCATCTCATCTGGTCTCTGCCAGCCCTCGCACTGGGAGTTCCACGCCCGGTGCTCCTGCCTCTCAGGCCTTTGGACTCAGGCTGGATTCTCTCGCCAGCTATCCCAGAGAGAGGGGGGGGGGCGTGGGGAGGAGGGAGAGAGGGAAAAAGAGAGAGAGAGAGACTTTCTGGGAGGTCAGTGAATGCACGAGGGTAGCTGAGTGAGGGGAACCGAATCTTTGGAATCTGCACAAAGCATGAGCATATGGTCGTGTTTGTTGGATGTCTCCGCTGAAGTCCGCAGGGCGTGACTGTGCCGCCCTAAACCTCAAACGGGGGTAGGACAGTGACTCTCGCAAACGAGAACCACTGGCCAGCCGAAGGGCCGCGGGGCCGGTCCGTGCGGGTGACGACGCAGTGGCCGGGGCTGTGCCTTCCGCTCTGGGGTGTCATGCAGTTTCATCAGAACTTCATCAGGCGTCCGCCGACGTTCACAACAACCCACGACGTGCCGTGGCAGGTGTCGCGCACATTTCCGGAGGAGGAAATTGAAGCTCGCCGAGCCACGTGACTTGCCCAATGCCGCCGCGTGACTTCGGCAGAGACAGGATAAGAATCCAGGCCACGGGTCCCACGCCTTCCATCCCAGCTGTAAGGTGCGTGCTGCCAGGGTCGCGCACATGCAGGGTGGGCACCTGAGGGTGGGCGCCTCTGGAAACGCCGCACCTGGGCATCTCTCTTGCCTCCTCCTCCTGGCTCTGGCGCTGGCTGTCCACAGAGTCTGCCGCTTAGGGGCAGGGCGTGTGAGAGGGAGAGAGCTGTATTCAGGTGAGAGTCATCATTCGGGGCCCTGGTGACCCCTTGACATGGCCCCTACATGTGGCAGAGGCTCTTTTCTGCTTATGTTCAAGCCCCCTTCCCACCTGGTGTTCGGGAGTGGACTCAGTTTGTCCCCCGAGGAGGGAGAGCTCTGACAAAAGCATCCCCTTCCTCTGCCCAGAGTCTGTCATGATAAAGTGGGATGATTTTCACCCAGAAAAAATGGCCTTTGAGGAGCAGCGTGCAGGTGGGAATTCCCCCTGCCCTTGACACAGATCCGCTGTGCTCCCTGGAACAAGCATCTTCTCTGTGATCCAGGGCTTCCAGCTCTGGGAGGTGGGACAGAGCCGGGTGACCTGTGTCATCGGGCTGGTGAGAAAACAGACACCCACTCAACGCTGCCTGAGCACCCACTGCTCACGTGACGTTCCTGGCGTGGACTTTTCTCTTCAAATCCCAAGGACCTAGCCCTGCATGGCAAGACGGTCACATTGGAATGATGGGCCACCAGTCCCATTGGATGGACGGGCCACCACCCTGTGGGGCAGTAAGAAGGAATAATTCCATGTGAATGAACATGTTAGGCCAGCCAGTCTCATGAAGCACACAGCGGGCTTGCTGTAAGGACAAACTTTTATTACAAAAAAGAAAAAGGTCTGAGTTCTTAGGCATTTGGCCTGGAAGGCGGGCTAGCTCAGAAGGGACTCCTGATCGTCATTTAGACAGTGATCCATGAAAGGACGCTGTGCCAGAGGAACAGTTGGTTTTCGCTGGATCACACTGACGCTGAGAAAGGGCGTGTTTGGAAAACAGCAGCAGCCGGCACTTCCCCCCGGTTTGCCGGGGAACGCTGCAGCTGGCACGGGAGGGAGAGCGATTCAACACCACCATTCCTACCACTTGGAATCGCGACTCATCCGGCTGCTGTGCTTGCCAGGGCCCCGGCCGTGTCCGCCTGTAACTGGCTAAGAACCCACAACAGGATGCTTGGATGTGGTCCCCACGGCTTACACGTGGGCATATTAAATAAGCAGCGCCGCCCCAGCCGGGTGGCCCGGTGGTCGGAGCACCGTCCTGTGCACCAGGAGACTGTGGGTCTGATCCCTGGTCAGGGCACATGCCTGGGTTGCGGGTTTGATCCCCAGTCGGGGAGCCTACAGAAGGCAACCTGTCAACGTTCCTGTCACATCTCTCTCTCTCTCCCCCCCCCCCCACCCCGTCTCTAAAAATCAATAAACACATCCTCAGGGGAGGATTAAAACAAAGCAGAGCCAATTTATAAATTAAGCAATCTACAGACAGGGCACCTAGAAGGGAAAGGCATCTAAAAGCTCCCTGCACACCCACCCCTCCGACTCCTAGAGTTCATCCCTCCCAGAGGGTGTGGGGGAGCCCAGGGTGGGAGCAGCCGAACAGAAGTGCGTGTTGAAATCACCTGGAGGATTTATTCAAACCCGGGTTGCTGGCCTGTTCTTCTCCAGGAGTTCCCGATTCAGTGGGTCTGGAGGGGGACCCCAGGATCTGCACCGCTAACAGTGTCCCAGTTCACGCCGGTGACTCAGGGACCCCAGTTTGAGATCCACTGACCTAGAGGCCCATCCCCCCAGAAACGAGTGTGCGTCACCCTCTTAGGGACACGCCACTCTGACCCATGTGACCACTCAATATTCCGAACGTAGACAGGTATTTGCAGAACTGTCTGCAGTTCACAGAGAAGGACTGAGGCCAGCCCCTCACTCTTCCCTGGCGCCTGAAGCCCGCTGACGCTGCCTTGGGTAAGAAGCGGTAGCGCCGTGTTTGGGCTGCATCCAGTTCTGTAATAAAAGGCACTGTCTCCAAAATGGTTACTAGTCACCAGGTTTATTCTCCACGTGCCGGTGGCAGACTAACAGAAAAGTAACTCCTTAATTTTGAGCTTTGGGACATGGCCGAGAAGCTCCAAGGTCACGTGTGCTGAGTGCCGCTGGGCGCCTGCGTTGGGAAGGAGTCAGGTGTCCAGGGAGAGGACGGGCCCAGAGGACGCGTGGCCTCCAGGGGCGAGCGTCATCCTCCCCCACCCTTACGCTTTCCTCCTTGGAATCATTCTTCATGCTTCCCTGTTTCCTGAACTCCACATGCAGCCCGCCGGCAGACTGCTCGGCCTTCCGAATCGATCCAGAGCCCGACGCCTCGCTGCGCGCCCAGCCCCCGCTCTTACTCCGGTGCGGCTGACTGTCACCTCTTGCCATGGCTGCGCGACGGCTTTGCCACTGGTCTCCCTGCTTTCCCCCTCGCCATGCTCCTGCACCGGCTGCTCTCCGCACTGGGGACAGAGCGATGATTCCAGCCCATGCATCAGACAGTGCCCCTCCTATCCCATCTTCGGGCTTCCCACTGCGCTTAGCACGAGAGCTGCGGTCCTCTTCTGACCTGCTGGTGCCTCCTCTGGACTCTGAGCACCTGTCCCTCCATGCTCTCCTGGGCTCGCCCATTTACAGCCGCTCAGCCTCTTTGCTCTTCCTCCAGTCCGCAAGGAAGCGCGTACCTCGGGGCCTTTGTACTGGCTCCTTCCCCTGCTCTTTCCCCGAGGAGCCCTGTGCCCACTTCAGTCTTTGCTGCCTTCCCTCCAGTGACATAGCAATTCCACCCCTCACTCCTGCTCCCCTCACCCCCATTTCCTGCCTTACTTTTTCTCCCACAGCCCTCACTGCTATCTGACGTACGTGCTAAACTTTTATTTCTTTACTATAATGTATTTTTCAGAGAGAGGGGAAGGGAGGGAGAAAGAGAGGGAAGGAAACATCCACCTGTGAGAGAAACACCTATCGGCCACCTCTCGCACGCCCCCAGCTGGGGACCTGGCTCGCAACCCAGACATGTGCCCTGACTGGAAATTGAACTGGTGACATTTTGGTTCACAGGCCTGTGCTCAATCCACTGAGCCACCCCAGCCAGGGCTGTGCTTAACTTTTAAACTTTATTATCTCTTTCCCACTACGAAAATGTTAAAATCCACAAGGACAGGGATGTCCGTTGCTTTTGCTTCCAGGGCCTGCCACCTTGTAGGTGCTAATAAATGTTCATTGAATGAACTCCAATGTCAAGTGCAAGGTTAGGCAGGCCAAGGAATGAGAGCACTGGGAGGGTCACACGGAAAGGGTAGAGAGCATGGGAGGTAAGGCCTGCACCTTGGGGCTCACAGAAAACACACTGCGCTTCCTGGGCTCCAATGGCAAGGGGGCCGCCAGCCCCCAGTGGAGGCTGTCCCCATTCAACCCTAACTCCCTGTTTCCCCTCCCCCAAGTCCCTGGTGTCCGCCATTCTCCTTCCTGTCTCCGTGAATTTGACCCCTCTCGGTTCCCCAGTGGAATCGTACAGCTTTTGTCCCTTTGCGGCTGGCTTCTCTGGACCGCAGCGTCATGTCTTCAGGGCTGTAGGCCTTGCTGCAGACCGTCAGCGTTTCGTTCTTTCGTACGGGTGGGAGCACCGCGTCGCGTGGGTCTGCCGCGTTTGGCTTGTTCGTCCCTCTGTCCATGGATGCGCACCCAGGCGGCTTTTCCCTGGTGGCAGTCGTGACCTACGCTGCTGTGAACACAGGGGCACAAATGTCTGCGCGGGTCCCTGCTTTGAAATCTTTTGAGTGTCTACCTGGAAGCGGAACAGCTGGGTCATATGGTGGATTTACGTCTAATTTTGAGGACCTGCCGTGGCACCGTTTCACACCCCCACCAGCGATGCAGCTCTGGGAGCTCTCCCACGCACCTGCCAACACGTGGTATTCCAGTTTCTCTCGCTTTTGATAGCGGTTACTCCGGTGGGTGTGACGTGGCTCTGCCCCGGCTTTTCTGTGGTGCTCGACCCCAGGGACAATGTCCCCTCCCCTCTGTAGTCCACGCCCCTCTCCTTCTTACTTTCTCACTTCTCTGCACTTTGTCCTCAGTGTCCCACCCCCTCATCAACGTCAGCCAGGCCCACGCCGCACCCACGGTCTCGCATCCGTGTGCTTGGGTGCTCTAGGTCTGCGCAGGCTCTCCAGTGCTCGTGGGTGCCGTGTGCTCATGTATTGCATGCGCTCATGTACGCCATGTGGTCGAAGACGCCACATCCTCGTGTGCTTTATGGACTCCGTGTACTCGTGTACTCTGTGTACTCCATGTACTCGTGTACTCAGTGTACTCATGTACTCCATGTACTCATGGGCTCCGTGTACTCATGTACTCATGTACTCCATGTACTCCATGTACTCATGTACTCCATGTACTCATGGGCTCCGTGTACTCATGTACTCATGTACTCCATGTACTCCATGTACTCATGTACTCCATGTACTCATGGGCTCCGTGTACTCATGTACTCCATGTACTCCATGTACTCCATGTACTCATGTACTCCATGTACTCATGGGCTCTGTGTACTCATGTACTCCATGTACTCATGTACTCCATGTACTCATGTACTCATGTACTCCATGTACTCATGTACTCCATACACTCATGTACTCCATGTACTCATGTACTCCATGTACTCATGTACTCATGTACTCAATGTACTCATGTACTCATGGGCTCCATGTACTCATGTACTCATGTACTCCATGTACTCATGTACTCATGTACTCATGTACTCCATGTACTCATGTACTCCATACACTCATGTACTCATGTACTCCATACACTCATGTACTCCATGTACTCATGTACTCATGTACTCATGTACTCCATGTACTCATATACTCAAGTACTCCATATGCTCATGTGTTCTCTATACTTGTACACTCAAACATCATGTACTTCATATATGCCACCTACATTCTCTGCTATAACTTCATCGATATCCCGATTTCACCTCCTGCTTGGATGGTGTGTATTCTCAAAGGTATATCCCCAATTCAGACCATTGTCCCGAGCTCTGGATTTGTATGTTCAACTACTGGAAACAGAAGTTAAAAAACACTTGAAAAAGCTACTACGTCTGTCAGGCGCTAGGGTGAGTGGTTTGTAAGCACTTCGTTTTTAGTCATCGGACGCTCTCGTGACTCCCACGTGGCCACTGAGGAGGCCGAGGCTTAGAGAAGCAGCCTGCTCAAGGTCCCCTTGCTTCGGAGCCCGTGTCTTCACCACGCCCTTCTGTGCCCGGGACCTGCTGTCCCAGGAGATGAAACGCTTCATACCTTGAGTTGCAGTTGTGTGTTTTCTCTCTCTCTGTCTCTCGCGAGTCTGGAGAGTCTGAGGACAGGGACGACGGCTTTTATTCTACATTTTTATTTAGCTCTGCACTCAGAGGTCCACATGTGTGCTTGGTGTCAGAGAACATGCCCAGTGGGTGCTTGTTTAATATACGATGAGTGAGTGGACAGCCTTCACCTCGTACTATATTTATTCATGGTCCTGCTGCCCATACCCATGTAGGTTTCTACTAAAGAAATTAACGTCGTTCTACTTTTGTGGACTTCAAATTAAAATATTATGATTAAATGTGACTATAGGGAGAATCTCACAGGATGTGAGATCAGATGCGTTTTTTTTTTTTTTTTTCTGGATAAGGCAGAAAGGGTAGAGGAATAATTTGCTGATGTCAACAAGAGAGGGAAGTGAAACTTTTAACTTCACTATTAAGTAACTCATATTTAATCATCGTTGTCCAGTATTTTGTGTCTTTCTTCAGAAGATTATTATCATTTGAATAATGATAATGAATAAATTTAGAAATCAGGACGACTGCTTTTAAAAACAATGCATTTTATGGTACTTTTACACAATGGACTACTGCTCGACCGTAAGAAAGAAGAAAATTTACTGTGGCAACAGCGTGGATGGACCTGGAAAGCATTGCGCTAAGTGAAATAAGCCGGTCAGAGGAGGATGGATATGATGTCACTCGTATGTGGCATCTAATGAACAAACTGAACTAACAAGCAAAATAGAGGTCGACTCATCGACAGAGAGCAGGTGACAGCTCTGGGATCGGGGTGGTGAGGGGATGGAGGGATTGAGCAAAAAGAAATAGGACCCATGGACGACAGTGTGGTGATGACAGGGGTGGACGGGGCAGAGGGAGGTGGAAGAGGGTATGAGGGGGTAAATGGTGATGGAAAAAATACAAAGGAAGAAAATAAAAGCAATGCATTTGAAAAATACGTGTAAAAATATTCGGTGGGCTGGAAGGTCTGTGGATGTCTCTTCTCACCCCCTCTCCCAGGCCCCGGGGTCTTGATCTGAGAAGAAACCCTGACATGGGTTTCCTGTGTATCACTCCAAAAGCATTTATAAACGCCTCCCCCCTTTTAAAAAACAAATGGCCATACCTTGGATTGCGGCTGGGTTTTTTCACGTTGTCATCTATCTTAGCGATCACTCCGTATCCGTACATGGAGAGCAGAATCACCCCTCTCCAGGCGCGTGAGCAGCGCTGCCTGAACTGCTCTGGCCGACTTCCTGCCTGGGGTGGCGGAAACACGGGCTGCAGCCGGGACGCACCTTGTTTGACCTTTTCAGAAGTATTGCAGTTCACGCCCGTTTTCCATCCTCTTCCTCCTGTATCTGCGGTTATGGGACTAGAAAGAGCGTATTTCAGAGCACATGCTACGGAAAGGTGGACTTTGTTGATCCTGCGATGTATATGCCTCTGCAGGCAGAAGCACCCCGGGTTACCCGCAGATGCGATGTTGCGGGGCCGTCACAGTGATATCGTGAGGCAGGCAGGGCCAGAACCATTAAGTCCTTTATAAGAACGAGGTGACAAGCACCAAGCAATGTCAAATGACTTGTCCCAGGTGACCTAACCGGGAGGGCACCAGCACCTGTAACATGTCATGTGCTTCTCAGGATACAGATGAAAGAAGATTGAAAACCAGAGTCTTCAAAGGCAAAGTGCAGCCGGCTTTACACCGAAGGGACACTTACATACCATGTTCTGCTGGGAGTGGGATGAAAGACCAGGAAATGTAGTGTTGGTTATGTGACAGGAAATGGGACCTATGGGTATTTTTTTTAAATTAAAAAAAATTTATTGATTTGAGAGAGAGAGAGAGAGAGAGGAAGGGGTGGGGAGAGAGAGCGTGCGCGCGCGAGAGATAGATTTGTCATTCCACTTCCTTTATGCCACCATGGGTTGGCTCTTGCGTGTGCCCTGATTTGGGGTTGAACCTGCAACTTCTGTGCATCAGGATGATGCTCTAACCACTGAGACACCAAGCCAGGGCCCGGGCTTCTGTTTTAAGAAGAACCAGAGTACTGCCTTTTATTCCATATAAGTTATAAACTGAACTGCGTTCCCCCCCACATGCACATGTTGAAGACTTAATCCTGGGTACCTCAGAGGTGACCACATTTGGAGATGGGACTTTGAAAGCGGTGACTGTGTTAAAATGAGATCACTAGGACGGGTCTTAACCCAGTGTGACTGGCGTCCTTATAAGAAGAGGGACTTTGCATTGATGTTTCCCTCTCTTTCTCCCTCCCTTCCCTCTCTCTAAAAATAAATAAATAAAATCTTACAAATCAGAGAAGAAGAGGAACTTTGAACACAGAGAGAGACACACCACGGACGCTTATGTTCAGAGGAAAGCCCACGTGAGGACACGAGGCGAAGACGGCCGTCTACAAGCCAAGGAAAGAGGCCTCAGGAGAAACCAACCCTGCTCACCCCTGCATCTCGGACTCACAGCCTCCAGCACTGGAGGAAAATGCACGTCTGTTGTGTAACCCGCCCCATCTGTGGTGCTTGGTTATAGCCGCCTGAGCACATTACTGCGGCAGCCTTCCAAGGCTGCCTTTAATTCTCCTCTGTGTGCGTTTCCTGCAGAGCATTTCTCATTCACTCACTCATTCATTCCCTCATTCATTCACTCACTCATCCATTCACTCACTCATCCATTCATTCACTTATTCATTCATTCATGCACTTACCCATTCACTCATTCATTTATTCATTCACTCACTCGTTCATTCCCTCATTCATTCACTCATCCATTCACTCATTCACTCACTCATTCACTCACTCATCCATTCACTCAATCGTTCATTCCCTCATTCATTCACTCACTCATCCATTTATTCACTTACTCATTCACTCATGCACTTATCCATTCACTCACTCATTCATTCATTCGCTCATTCACTCACTCGTTCATTCACTCACTCGTTCATTCACTCACTCGTTCATTCACTCATTCACTCACTCATCCATTCACTCATTCATCCATTCACTCATTCATTCAGCATTTATTGCACACCCTCCTGGGCGCGGTCCAGTCTAGGTGCCAGGCACGCAGCAGTAAACATGACGAAGTCCTTGTTACCCTGGAACCACTATCTAAGACTCCATCCAAAATGACCCGAGTGAGACCCTGCAGACATTTACCAGGGCAAAGGGGAATGTAGAGACGGTAAACGCGAAATGACCCAAATTGTGATTTATAGATGGTTCCAAATGTTTGTTTGTGTGTTTGCTGTTGTTTGTTTCTTCGTTTTGCTTTTTAATAGAAGCTTCTTTGGTAGATTGCCTTGCTGAACAGGGACCTGTGAGGAAAAGTAGCCGAGGGGGATTATAATTCCGCTTCTCATTTGAAGGCAGATCAGAGAGCCTGGCCCAGTCAATGTGGAGGCTGGCAGCTCTGGCAGCATGCAGGGCAGCCCAGACTCTACCATCCCTGTCTGGGGTCAGTTCCCCTCTTGGCACGGAAGACTTCCGAGGGGTAAGACCAAGTGGCCGGTATGTGGGCTTGCTCCAATCCCGTCCGGCAGCGCTGCTCCCTTCCCAGGCCCCTCCTGCCTCCGGTTCCAGGAAGAGGGGGAGTCCTGGCGAATCCGCGCGATGACTGGTCCGCCTCCCCAGCTTCTCTCTCACAACGTACTCTCCAGCCTTTTCCAGGCAAGCCTGAGCGGCTCGTTGCAGATACCCATCATTACCGTGCCTTTCACGCTTCTTAATTCCCTCCAGAAGTTTAACAATCATGGCAAACACAGGCAGGGGACTCTTTCTGGAGAACGTCATTCATCATGCCTGCACCCCAACGGCCCTTCGTCTCCAGTGCGGGAATTAACTTTGGTTGTCGATGGGAAGAGGGAGCCAACAGGTATCTTTAAAGAGGCTCTTCCCACTGGAGGACGAAAAAAGAAAATATCACCTTTGAGCATTTAGTCACACACATCAAAGGCAACAACAGTTTCAATCTTCATTTGCATTGTACAGGCATTAGATGTGGTCCAGTTCCACCGAGCTCCGCTTGAAAAGGCAGAAGTGCCAGTACTTTTCAAGCCTTGACGGAGACAGAGAGAAAGTGCAGCCAGGCGAATCATATATCATCCTGCCAGGGCGTTTTCCATTTTTAAAAGGACAGAACAATTTTACATGATTTCTAGAGCTCCTTTGCAGCAACCATCCCTTGACATTTGTTCTAGCAGCCTGGCTGGCCGGCCTAAAAGTGGTTGGCCGGTCCCCGCCTGCTGCCCCTGGGGGCCGGGGACTGCAATCTGCCTCTTGTTCTCGAAGCTCCAGATATGAGAAGGGCAAGCGGCCCGTTTTGTTTTGGAGCACAGACAGACCGAGGTTGGTTCTGCAGATGGGGCCAATTAAGACACCACTCTGGTGGAAAGAATGTGGCATTTCAGGTCACTTGAAGGTGCTAAGCGGAGGGTCAACACCTGGGGCCTTAGAGCAGAAAGTGCAAGAGGGGCTTGAGGTTTCTCCGTGAAGCCCCCAGGAGGCCCAAGGGGTCCGGAGGTAAAAATCATGACGTGTGTGTGCACTTGACGGGGATGTCTGTCAGGAAAGAGGAAAAGGGCCGCCAAGTGTAGAATAATTAGCACAAGTGACTTCTAGTTAGGTGGACAAATGGACACGTTTCTCCAGATCCGGGTTGGTAAATTTCCCCAACTGCTCTTCCGTAGTCGCTGGTCCGTTCCTCCTGGCCAGGTGGGAGGGTCCCATCAGGGGGCAGGCTGAGGTTTCATCGCTTCTAATCCTAAACCCTGGCTGGCCTGAAAAATCTCGGGGTGCTGAATGATGGATCCCAACCTGCCCCAGAAAAACGTTAGTCAGCTGGCCAAAGGCACAGTGGCAAAAAGAGCAAATTGACTTTATCTGTGAGTGATTATGTTTGACAAGATGAAAAAGAAATCTTTGGCCACAGAAGAAAATTGTGCTTTGAGAAATCATTGCACGCGTCTTCAGGCTCTGCTTTACATGGTTTGAATTAAAATGAAAATCACTCCAGCCCCCCACCCAGCCCCCCAATAAAGAACAGAGAAAAGAACCTCATTTGCCTACATCTACTATGGCAGAGTTTTAGAAATCAGATCGGGAGCGCCAGGCCTACTCCAGAGCAGCACTTTCATTAGCTAGCAAACTCTCCTTCGAGAAACCTATTTTTGCAGGGCTACTGACTCCTAAAATTTATTTTTGCCTTTAAGTACGGTCACACATGCAGCCTGATTCCTTGTGGGTGGGAGGGCCAGGCAGATGGGCCTGTCTCCCAATAAAAAGGAGAACCAACGTTCATTCCGAGAGGGGAAAAGATCAGGACGGTTAAAATTACTCTCCCGACTTCACATTTGTCTTGTGCTCCCCGCACCCCAGTCTGCTTGGAATTGGAAGGAGCACATCGCGGCAGGAAAACAAACTGTTTTGACTCAATCTCTCGTTCCAATTTTACTGCCTTCATTTTTTCCCCCTTCGCTAATTAAAAATAAAATTAACCTTTGTTTAAAAAAATTCTGAACTCTTTATATTTTGAACCGTCTTCTCAAATAGCTGAACGGCTGACCCCCTCCCCTGCCAGCCTCGGCCCGAATGCCAATTTCCCGATGGCGTCTACACCGACTCCTTGCTGCTGCACATGCGTCTTCCCACCGCAGGGTCAGACGGCTGGTGTCTGTGCTCGGCCCATGGGGTGGCCACTATCATCTGTGGGATTCCTATGAATGCCTGCAAGTCAGAATCCCGCCCAGGCAGAGCGATGGGGCAGCACCCGGTCTCAGGGTCTGCGTTGGCCTGAAGACTCAGCCGCTGCTCCTGGTCTGGTGAAGACAGCCCTGCGGGAGCGCGGTGGTGGGGAAGAGGGCCGCCCCCTTGCCAGTCAGGCCACCAACGTTCCCACGCTGGTGGGGAACCTTGCGCTAAGCCATTCATAGATGACCCGTGTCCGGGTCCGGGTTTTGTACGTGGCAGAGCAGCTCCCTCTCTGGAATCTACTGAAGGTCAGCCCTCGACATGCGGGTTTGTGAAAAATAAAAATCACAATAAGGTAAAACGAAATGCATCTTTCAGACAGTGGTATTCCTTGTTCCCTCCACTTCTAATTTTTGCCAGCCTACCGTGGCCTGCCCTCTCACGTACTTTAGAATTTCTTTCTTCTCTTTCGGCTGCCATGAGAAGGCAAGCGCCTAGGAATCTGTGTTTCGGTCAGCCATGTACTTTTATTGCAGAGAGCATTGCGGTCACCTAGGAGTTGTTCAATAAATGTTGAATGACAGTGTCAGGGAAAGTTGTCCAAGGTTTGGAAAAAAGCAAGATCGTCCTTTTGGCCAAGTGCCGGGCCTTGCCGGTTGGACCCTCGGGGAAGATCTGGTTGAACGGGAGTGAGCACCTCTCACTGCCTTTCTATGGACCCAGGAGAAGTAGAAAGAGTAATACGAACGATTCTTGCCCATATGTGCTGCTGATTTTTGCCCTGTGGGAAGATGACCCCAAATAGAACACTTCATTGCCCTATAAATATGAACCGATTTTGCGTCTTTTAGCAAGTGTTCTAGCTTGCCTGGAGATATATCTCTGTTTTTCAACTTGTCCTTTGAAGTAGTTTTAATATCTTACTGGTTCCCTCGTTAATGCGAGAGCTAAAGGAAATTCTTGACACATACTCACTTTATATTTGTAGGAGTGTTAGGATTTAAAAAAAATCCTTACTCAAGGATATGTTTACTGATTTGGGGGGTGGGAGGGGAGAGGGGGAGAGAGAGAGAGAGAGAGAGAGGTAAGAGAGAAACATTGATCAGTTGCCTCCAGTACGCACCCGAACTGGGGATCGAACCCACGACCTAGGAATGTACCCTGAATATTGATTGAATCCATGAACTTTTGGTGTTGGGATGAGGCTCCAACCAATTCAGCTACCTGGTTGGGGCAACGTCATGATTTAAAAAAACATCTTTTTGAAAGTTATGATTGAGTGAAAAAATGGATTGCACTCCCTCTCCCTGGAGACCTTGCCTAGTCCCCTGGTTTTACATACCAGCGGATGCTGATTACCCCCAAATTTGTATCTTCGGCCACAGCCTCTCTGTGCCTCAGATGCGTCTACCCAGTGGTCTTCCTGATATCTCCGCCTGGGTATCTCACACACATGTCAGAATTAGCATGTCCTAAGTGGGGTTCTGGGTGCCCGTCCTAAGCGTGCTCCCCACTCCCCAATCGTTAAGTGGCAACACCATTAAGTCAATCGTTCAGGCCAAAATCTTTGTCATCAAACCTGGGCCCAAAGCATTTCTTTCTTTTTTCTTCATATTGGATGCCTCAGCTAAACCTGAGCAATATCTCAATCTTCGAAACATATTCCAAATCCACCTACCTCTTCAGACCTCCTCCTTGGTCTAAGAACTGCTGCCTGTTTTTATAAATAAAGTTCCTTTGGGGGAATACAGTGTCCCCTCACTTATCGCGGGTATTACGTTGTAGTACCCCCTGCGATAGGTGAAAATCTGCGAAGTAGGAACCTTCCATTTATTTTAGTATTTACATATATTTTAAGGCTTTATAAACCCTTCCCACACACTTATAAACCGTTCCCAGTCCCTTAACCTTTCCCACTCCCTTATTAACCCTCTCCACACATTTATAAACACTACTTATGTTTTTAAACATATTCTACACTCTTAACCTACGTCACTTTAACAACATACGTATACAGTACCGCAAAGTCCCGCAATATAGCGAAAAATCCGCGATAAATAATTAAATATAATATTTTAAAAAATCCTGCGGTACAGGGAGGCCGCGATAAGTGAACTGCAATATAGAGGGATGGCTGTATAGGCATGTCCATTTGCTTCCATATGGTCCATGGTTTCCTTTCCACTGTGATGGCACTTGTGACACTTGAGTAGTTGTGACAGGAGCCACAGAGTCTGCAAAGCTTCAATATTTACTATCTAGTCCTTTATCCAAAAAAAAAAAAAAAAAAGCCAATTCCTGGTTTGGTAGACCCAATAATGCCCCTCCCCGCCCCGCCCAAGATACCAGGTCATCACCTCTGGAACCAATGAATGTTATGTTATTTGGAAAATAGGTCTTTGCCAGTGGAATGAAGTAAGGGATCTTGAGATGGGGGAGATTATCCTGGCTTACCTGGGTGGTCTTTAAATGCCATCACAAACGTCCTTAGAAGAGAAGGGCAGAGGGAGGTGTGGTGCACACAAACACACACACATTCGAGGGGGTGATGTGAAGATGGAGCAGAGAGCGAAGTGAAGATGCTGGCCATGACCACCGATGTGGCCACAAGCCAAGGAGTGCCAGCAGCTACCAGAAGCTGGAGGAGTAGAGAAATGGATTTTCCCTGAAGCCTCTGGGGAGAGAGAACAGTCCTGGATCTGGCCTCCAGGACTGTAAGAGAATACATTCTTTTGTTTTAAGCTGCTAAGGTAATTTGTTATAGCAGCCACAGGAAACACCTTGTTTAAACCACCATCACGTCCTGACTGCAATAATCTCCTAACAAGTCTCTCTGCTTCCTCTCTTGACCCCTCGCCATCTATTCTCTACGTCATGGCAGGGTGACCCTTTTAAACCCCACTGAGATCATAGTCCCAGCTCAGTACCCTCCACCGGCTTTCTAGGGCCCTCAGAAGGAAACCCAAGGATTTCAGATGGAATTCAAAGTCCTAGCGATCTGTCCTTCGATCTCTCTCTGGATTCCCGTCTCCGGGCTCCTTCTGCATGGCCACATTGCGGGACCTACGACACCATGCTGTTTCCTCTGCCTGCGCTGTTGTTCCTGCCCCTTCCCCACGTCCCGTAACTGCATGGCTGCCTCCCACTCCCTTCCGTCACAGAGACCCCAGCCTACCTGACACGGCCCCCTCATCACTCCGACCTCTCCTCCTACTTAGCTTTTCCTCAAACATTTTCTAACCTCCGATCCTGTGTTTGCTTATCATCTGCCTTTCCCAGTTCCGTCTCCGCTTCACGAGGGCAGGGCTTCTAGTCTGTGTTGTTCCCTGCTGAGTCCTCAACAGCGAGAACCAGTATCTGGTCCATTGTAGGCAACCAGTCAATATCTGTCGCACGAATGCACGTTGTTAAAAAACCAAACCGTATCAGAAGAATAAGTCTCATTTTTCTCTGTTCCACCCTCAAAAGTCACCATAGGTAGGAGTTAAATTTCTTGTTATTCTTCCAGAAACCCCTTCTGTACATACAAGAATACCTATATATGCGATAAATATTTTATTTATATCGGTCCCTCTATCCATCTATGAGAATACTATACATTATGCCTGTGCCTTGCTTCTTGCAGGTAAACATTTAAGCTGGAGAACCTTCCGGAGCAGCACACACTGATTCTCCCCTACTTTTTTACTGGCTGCATAATATCCCACGGCTTAATACTTAGGGAGAAAGAAATTGCTCACGTCATTTGGCACATGGAAAAGCTAATGCCAGTTAAATGCCTCCAAGCCCACACCGGGTTTATTCACTCCAGGAGGTGGTGGCAGGCTGACGTTTCTCCGGGCTCCGGGGGGTCGTCACGGACAGCAGTGCCCGCTCACACGCCAGCCGCTCTTTCCTTCGGGCATTTTCACAGGTCATTTTACTTTCAATAACTGAACGAAGTTTCCTTGGAAGACCGAGGGTCAAAATATAATACACTGGAAAGAAGAGGGGCAAATAAGTAAGCAAACAGCGCATAACTTATGAGCCCTCCACATGATCTCGCCAGGCTTCGGTGGTAGCCGGGGGGTGACTTGGGCCAGCGTCACCCCCACGAGCCTCTTGGAGCCACCTGCACTGGTGTGTCTCTGGGTCCCAGGACGCAGGAAGCAGAGGTCTCCTGTATCTGTCAACTTCTGAAATCAAGCAGCTCTCTGGGTGCTAATCTTTCCCTCTTTAGAAAACAAGTCATTTCTTTGGTTCTGAGTTCAAATCCAACAGAAAAACCTCCCAGTCTGTAATACCAGAAGGCTCAAGAGAGAGCGGAGAGACTCTAGTTTTAAAGGGCAAGTCCAGAAAACAATGGGGTTGACTTCTTTAGTGGGGTGTCCAGGTGAGATACATCCCATCAGAGGCTTTTAGCCCTAACTCCAAGGCGCTTGGAGTTCAGGTGCACTCAGGTTTGTCTTATTCAATAGTTGAACAACGTGGAAAGGTTTTATGATTGTAACTATTGTTTAAGGAATGTCTCTTGAAACCCTTCCCATGAAGGATAATGTTGTGTTCTGGTTTCAATTCTAAAGGAAAACAGAGTCGCCAGGAGTGGTGTGGTGGGTCCTTGGACCTATTACTGTCCATTCTGGCTTGGCTACACTTCAGTAAATATTGGACCTACGAAACTACTTATTTATTTGTACATTTCAACAGGTTCCAGGTCCACAAATCAGGCCTTTTAGGTTCGAACGCTCTCTCACAGGAACTGAGAGGCAGCCCTGCGAGGCCCAAAGATCTCCTTATATTTGGAGTATGTGGCGAGGCTCCCCCTTGCACACTGGGAGTGGACACCCCCAGACACCAGCGGCGGATGTGACCGTGCGTGGGGGCGGTGGGTGTGGACAGGAGGAAAGAGGAAGGCTTGCAGGGTCGTGAAAGGCTGGTTCTAACCAAGCTCATGCTTTCATTGTGTTTTATCCTGAAAAGGCGAGGGGACACAGGACCTCTCTGCGTTCTTTCCTACAACTGTATGGGAGTCAACACCGGCAACTCCTGCGGCGCACCTGAAGCCAAGCTGTATTGACTCCGTCTTCCCCTTGGACCCTTCAGTTGCGAAGAGAGGGGGGGTCTGCTGCATGGGCAACAGCAGACCCTCCATATCACCCTGCCCAGGCTCTGTAGCTTCAGCTTCACTGGAGAGGACACTCCAGCGTCATCGCAAGATGTCGATTCAACACGGGAGGAGACAGATACCGTGTCACTCCCAAGTCGGACTGCACAGCCATTCTCGGCGGTGCAGATAGACTCTTAAGAAGCTACACCATCGTCTCTCGAGACGGACGGCTGCCGCCGACGACGATGGGAGTCTCCAATGATCTCGAAGTAAAAAAATAATGAAAGAAAAGGCGAGGGGAGAAAGTTTTTGGACGTAGGACTTCGGCATGTCATTATGTCGAACAACGCAGCCTTTCAAAGGTAAGGAAGGCGGAGAACGGCAGGGTCAGAACGGCTTGTTCCTTTCTTGTCCCACGTTGCGGGGAAGTGAGCCTGGTATCACCAGTTGTCCTTTAAGGGGTCTTTCAAAAAAGAAAGATTTTATTTATTTATTTTTAGAGAGAGGGGAAGGGAGGGAGAAAGAGAGGGAGAGAAACATCGATTGGTTGCCTTTCTTAAGGGCCCCGAACCCACACCGCAGGCGTGTGCCCTGACTGGGAATTGAAACGGTGACCTTTCGCTTTGCTGGACGAGGCCCCACCAACGAAGCCACACGAGTCAGGGCCCTCTAAGTAGCCTTTAAGCCTCTGTGTTGGGGTTCAGTCCAATGATTTCTTCTCTCAATCCAGCAATGTGGGGCTTCACTAACTCTCCAACTACGGAAGCAAGTCCAACCACTTTTATCATCATCATCACCAGTAATAATAAAGTCACTATAATTACTTCAGAAAGCTGACCAGGAAAGAAAGCTCTTTTAAAAATATTTTTGAGGTTAAAAATGAACAAGTTAGTATTCCCATTATTCACCTATTTCCATCTGTTCCTTGACAGTGGCCTTCTTCCCTTGAAGACCAGTAAGACCCAGGTGGACAAGGACTCAGAGTGGGGGGTGTCCAGTGTACCTTCCCTTACTGGAAATGCCCACCTCTTGGTTACCCTCCCGTGCAAAGACAAGCACCAGCTATTATGGACTAACTATTTGCGTCCTTCTCAAATTCACCTGTTGACACCCTACCCCTCACATAATGATGGTGGCAGGAGGTGGGGCATTGGGAGGTGATTAGCATCAGAGGAGGTCATGAAGATGGGGCCCCAGGTGGGGATTAGTGCCCTTGTAAGAGTCAGGGGAGAGCTCATTGCCCCTCTCTGCTCCTGGACATGTGGAGTACACCCTGAGCACAGACGCCCAGGCTCCAGAACTGTGGGCACCCGGTATAGGATACTTTGTTACAGCAGCCTGATCAAAGACACCAACCAACCAACCCCCCAAACATCTCATCCTCTACCCAGTGGTTCTCAAAGTCATTGATCTCAGTATCCTTTTAAACTCTTAAAACTTAGGGAGGAACCCAAAGGGCTTTTGGTTATGTGATTTGTTTACCCATAGTTTATGTACTGTATAGAAATTTAAAAATATTGATTAGTTCATTAAAAAATAATAAAGCTGCCTCCATGTTAACATATATCATATTTTGTGAAAATAACTAAAAAATTTCAAAACAAAATTAGTGATGAGTGGCATCATTTTACAGAGCTGCTAATCTTGTTAATATCTTACTTAATAGAAGACTGCTGGCTTCTCCCGGCTGCTTCCGCTTTCAGCCTGTTTTGACATCATATATCATGTAGCCTCCGAAAAACCCCACTGTACACGCATGAGCGATCGCCATATTATAATGTTAGTAGGAAAACAGCTTCGACCTTGTGAATCCACAGCAAGTGAGAACCGCCTGAGTCTCAGGTGCTCTCCACAGGTGACTTCAATGGTGACGGTGACGCTTTCTTGAGGCCCCGATGATGCTCATTACCTTCTGTGTCCCAGCTGCACCGTGACCACCTGCCGGTTGTTTATGTGTGTGAACGCCTGCTGGGGTACCAGTCCCTTGGAGGGAGACACCACTTCATTCCCCTTTACATCTTCAGGGTCTAACACCGTGTCTGGTCTGTAGTAGGCAACAGATACAATTATTTTTAAATTTAAATACATATTTTAATTTTAACAGCTGTATGGGTGACTATTACAAAAAAGTAGACAATTAAGAAAAAAAAAACAAACCCCACTCATAATCGTCCAGATGGATGTAGTATTTTGTATCAGTCTTTTTACAAAATGCCTTTTTTTAGACTTAGGGTTATACCATAGACAATAAACGAACACCATAAATTTGAATGTCTTTCTCTCCCCACCTAGCAGTAGGTAAGCTTTCCTTTCGTGTCTGATTGCAACTACCATAATGTTTCGTTGTGGGGACATCACACAATTTACTTACTAAATATCCAACGTTAGCACGTTCGGGGTTTTTTTTTTTTTTTTGTAATAAACACAGTGATCCTGTGAAGAGTACCTTCACACAGACAGCTTTTTTGGCATTTAGTGTTATTTCCTTAAAATAGATTCCCAGAAGTAAGATTACTGGGTCAGAGGATGCAGACATTTTTTATGGCTTTTAATACATACTGTAAAATTGCTTTTCAAAAGGTTATACTAATTTTCATTGCCACCAGCACTTTCAGGAATGTGTTTCACCACACAAATTGTCAACATAGGTGCCATTAAGAATGCTAATCGATAAAATATTGTACCCTAGTTGTTAAAATGTTGTATTTTTGGAGGCTCATAAAATTAAAGTTTGTTGAAGAATGAGGGTGTAATACAAGACACCCTTTCGGGACATCTTCATTTCTGGAAAACTTAAGAAATTTCTGCGTGTGAAGACCAGAGAAAAGAACACAGGTTAAGACTGGCACAAAATTCACTTTGACAACCGATCTCGATGCCAAAACACTTCAGCGGGGACCTTTCGCTGACTCTGCTCGTTGTCACCCACGGGAGCAAAGGAACGAACTGTTCTCGGTGCAAAGCACACCAGACGCACACGGAGGGGACGGGAGCTCCGCTCCGCGCTCCACTTTTCCTCCTGGGCTCTCAACTCTGAGATCCCAGCCCCCCCTTTGTCTCCGGCACCACCCGCCCGCGTGCACAGTTCCCGCATCTCTCGGGGAGGGGGCGTTTCGTCTCTGCAATCGCGTCCGCCCTGAGGCTCCTCCGTGCAGGGTGCGCGGGTCCGCTAGGCATGGACGGGTGTCCAGAGAGCTGCGGCCGTGTCTGTCGCCCCGAGGACGGGTCCTGCCTAAGCTGTTCCCGGGCGCGCCCTCCCCCAGGCCGGCGCCCAGCTGCTTCCCCCGCCTCGCACGGAGCGCGAGTGGAGCGGACGCCGGCATATGCGTTTGGGAAAGCCATGAGTAGGGGCCCAGGACCGAAGGCAACTCGGCTGGCTTAGCCCTCCGAGCGGGCGCGCGAGGCTTCTCTTCCTCCGAGATGCTAGGCAGCGGCCTCATCCTGGGACAGGCGTTCATGAGTCATCGGCTCCGTGGGTCACATGGCCAACGTGACCAAAATAAAGTTTCAGTATTTTAAGCAGCGAGAAAAGGGGACAACGGCGCACACCAGGGATGGGGAGCGGAAGGCGGGCACCGGCGGGCACGGGTTGGACCGGGCACCCGCGCGTGGGGCTGCGGCGGCGCGGGCCGAGGGGGCGGGGCGCCGGTGAGGTGGGGGGAGGGGAAGGGGCGGGTGCTGGTGGGAGGAGCGCCCTTCCCCCCACGGCCGACAGCGACGCCCGGGCTGCCGGGCTGACCGGGTCGGGAGAGCAGCGCCTGGCTGACTTCTACCCCGAAGCCTCTCGGCCCCCCGCTGTCCCCTGGCTGCCACAGGCTGCGAGATCCCGGAGGTCCCGCCGCGTTCTCCACCGCCGTCGGGACCCCACGCGCTAGCAGCGGCTTCCCCGGGAACGTCCTTCAGCCCCGGGAGCACGCGGGAAAAGCCCCAGCGCGCCAATGAACAAGCGCCTTCCTCATGACGGTCACGCTCAGGGGCGGGGCTTCTCTTCGCCTCTCCCAAGTTCCGGGAACCCCCTTTGATTGGTCTGGACGGCCTGGGAAACACTGTAGTAACGCCCAATCAGGAAGCCACGTCTCGGCCTCGAGGAAAGATTTCGTGTGGGACCCTTCCTGATTGGGCAATTCCTTCAGGCTCTGGCTACTGGGGAGCTTTGTTTAGGTCTGGAAGGCGGGCTTTCCTGGGAGTGGGTGGGGAGGGGGCGTTGACTCCTGACCAATCCTTTCATTCCGTTGGGTGGTGACCAGCCAATGGGCCGGATGAATAGGACGCTCCTCCCGGAGAGTAGTGAGACCCCTGGTGCGGGGCGATTGGTGGTGGGAGTGATGAGTGGCAGCCGGGTAGCCCAATAGGCGCAGTGCGTGGGCCGCGGGGCGGAGCCAGGGCGGGTGCGCGGCGGCGGCGGGGTGGCTGGGCCGGCGGCGGCGGCGGTACGAGGCGCGCGCTCGGGGTCCCGGTCGCGAGGAGGAGGAGGATGTGGCGCGCGGAGGGGAAATGGCTGCCGAAAACAAGCCGGAAGGTAAGAGCCGGAGCGTGAGGGCTGGGGGTGGTGGGACCCGGCCCCGCCGGACATCCCGGGCATCGGCGGCGCCGGGAGGGAGCGCGGGGGCGCGGCGGCGGCGGCGGCGGCGGCGGCGGGCGGCGGGCGCCCCGGCCGGGGAGGGGGCAGCGGGTGGGGGGCGGAGCGCGGCCGGTCCCGAGGTGACTCGCGGGGCGGCGGAGCGCGGAGCCGCACACCCCCCGCCCGGGGGCGGGCTGGGGCCGGAGGGGCGGGGGGCCGGCGGGCGGGGGCCGGGCCCAGCGAGGAGGAGGAGCCGGCGGAGGGAGGGCCGGCGCCTCCCCCACCCGGACCGGGCTTCCCCGCCGCTCCCGGGCCCGCGGCGCGGCCCCCGGCCCCCGCCCCCCGCCTGCCCCCCCCGCGCCGGCCTGGTGGGGGCCGCGGGGCGGAAAGTTTACCCGCCTCGGGCCCCCTGCGACCCCGCGCCCCGCTGCCCCGGGCCGGTCCCCGTCGGGGCACGGCCGGCGCTCGGGCGGCAGGGCCCGGCGGACCCCGGCCAGCATCCTCCTCGGGCCCCGTGGGCGCCTCCCAGAGCCGGCGGGGTCCTCGCGCTTCTCCCCAGCAGGGGGACCCCGTCCTGCGGAGCGGCCCCGGGCCGCCGGGCCTCGTGCGCCCCCTCCCCCTCCGCTCCCCGGGAGGGGGCCTGCGGAGCCTCCGCACCCCCCGCGGCCGTCCTCGTCCCACTCTTGCCCTTGCGCCCCTGGCCGCCGGGAGGGTGGGGTCCCCGCTGCACGGCCGGGGAGGCGCTCCGCACCCCCGTGCCCTTTACCTTCCGTGACCCCGGTCCCTCTCTGGCACGGGGGTCCGTCCCGTCCTCCCCTCCTCCGTGGCATCTTCTGGGGCCCCTGCGCGCCACCTGGTGACCCTGCCGCCGGGACGAGGGGACCCGGGCCGCCCGCGGTCCTCGCCCCGCACCCCGCGGCTGGCGGGGGGTCTGCGCGGCGCTGAAGTCATTCCTGAACGGGCGAGCAGACACTTCGCGCGGGCGATGCACGCTGCCCGCACACTTTCCCGGGCGCGGGTGAGCTCATTTCCTGCAGCCCCTCCGAGCGGCCCTCCTTTTCTTCCGGGAGAGGCTGGGCAGGCCGGGGCGCCCTTCCCGGCGCGGCCGCCCCCGTGCCCTGCTCCCTGCCCGGCCCGGCTGTCGGGGCGAGGCCGGGCGCCCCGTCACATGTAGGGCAGGGCTCCCGCTGTGCCTCCTCCCAGAGCGAGAGGGGACCCCGGCGACGCCTGCGGTGTCCGGGGAGGACCCGGCTGTCAGGTGGCCTCCGGCTTACTTTTTCCCCTTCGGTGGGGGCCGCGTTCCCCCGTGGACGGCGCCCCGGCGGGAAGAGGGCCCCGGGCCCTGGGCTCTTGGCGGGCCGATTGCCGTCGTCTTCGGGGGAAGCACCGCGTCTTCTGGGCGTGCACACCCCACAGTCAGGAGTCTTTGAACCTTCCCTGGAAATAAACTTCCCATTTCTTTTTTAGGAGAACCGTAGCCTCCCTCTGGCTTCTGTTTCCCCGTCAGCCATGTTTAGGAAGCCTGTTACCTTGACTTTTTCTAATTTTCTTAAATTGCACTCATGTTGGCTGGGGAAGGAGAAGCCATATGCCTTTCCACCCAGAAAAGGGAGCGGAGACACCGGGTCGCCCACGTGCCTTTCGGGAAGGGGCTGCTAGTGTGCTCCTTGTGCTGGCACCTTCCCGGGGCCCTGGCGCTGTCCCTCGTGGGACCCGAACATTCCCTCTGACCCTGTGGCTTTCAGGTGAAGGGGACATTTGGACGCTGACTATTTTTTGCTGCTCTGATTCTCTTTTGGCAAAAAAGGGATGATCATGATGCCATGCATATGTTTATATATACACGCATGTAGGATTGTATTCGTAGACGAAATCACACCCATGACATATGTGCAGAAGTCTGCAGGGGTTAGATGACTGTACATTTTGGGTGTCTGTGGGGGCTGGGAGGTTTTATCCGTCCGTCTGTCTGTCTCACTGCTGCTGGTAACTCTTCGGGCTGAGGAGGCTCGGAGGCTCACTGACGAACGGCCAGCTCTCACCACTCCTGCGTTTGTCATTGGTACCGGACTGAATAAGCAGAACGACACCCTGGGTGCTCACACGAAGTGGGGAGGACGTGCCGGTGCGCACCCAAACTTGGGCGCTCTGGCTTGAGCGGCGGCGTTCTCGGCTCGGTGCCTCGGAGGGTTAAAAGCCCTCGTCTCCATTTCTTCCCTGCCCTGCAGGGGAAGGGTGCTCACGGATTTGGGGCGCGTGAGCAGTGGGTGGGACGGACGGATCTGTGTTTCTGTGACACGGTGGGCAGTGAGCGGCCACCAGGATGCCGCTGTTTCACTTTGGCCCTTTACACAATCAAGAGAGGTCGTGCCTGTTCGGGAAAGGCACCTTGGGGAGGGCCTGTGACGCTTGGTGACAGGGTGGGAGAGGTTGCACCCTGGGCTCTTCCTGACTATCGCAGTTGGTGCTTTTGGCTGAGTGTCCTTGGCTCTGGGGCGGGGGCAGCGATGTGAGTCTCCTCTGGTCCCCTCCCTTCCTTTCACAAAACTCGGAACAGTTGTTAGCTGCTGTCACTTACTTTTTGACAGGCTGCGTTTGGAGCCTCCCCCTCCCCAGTGAGCTCTGTTGGACTCGGAAGCTTTTGGACCTTCCTTCCTGGGTTACCGGGTAAGGCGACAGGGCCACCTGGAGGACTGGTCAGCTTCGTCTGACTCGCGGACCTTGCCCTTTGGTTCCTGTTGAGGTGTCTAGTGGGCACAATGCCCACCGCCCCCAAGTAGCACTTGGACCTCAATTGGCTTTTCTTCTGGTTTTTGAAAGGGTTTCATGTTTTCCATCCAGTCTGGTTCCATACTCAGCTTGATGGCATTGTGTATTTTTAGGTTGTGGTTTTAGTGACCCTTGGAGAACAAGAAGTGACCACCTGCTGTAGATGTTGGTGCTTCCTTCCCCAGTAGAGGCAGCCCTTCTGTTGGGGGGTCCCTGCCTGCCCGTCTCCAGGCCAGCGACACCTTCGGGAGTTCCCCGTGCTCAGCGGGCGCTCCGTCCCGGGGCCGTGGAAGGAGGTGGTGAAGGTCGGAAGCACACACTTGTGTTGAGGGGGTAAGGCTGGGCTCTCTCCCGTGCGTCCGGTGCAGCCGTGCGTCTCTGTCCCCTGTCCGCAGAGAGCCCTGCAGATCAGCTTTCCTCTTGCTCTTCCGGTGTGACGTGCTCCCTTGCAGCTAGTCGGGCGGCATCGGCTCTCTTGATCTCCATCACCCTCTCCTCCCCCGCACCCCCCAGCCCCCAGCTTTTTGGACAAGGTTGGGTGACCCCGCGACATTTTGTCCCTCCTCTTCTTCAAGACCTGCTCTCCTGCCTCTGGGAAATGTTGGGTTTCTCCATTTCATCGTTCGGGGGTTCAGAATGTTGATGTGGTCGCAGCAGCCTCCACGCGAGGCCTGATTGGGTCGGATTTCCCTTTTCAGGAGACCAGGGTGGCTTTTGCTTGCTCTTTGAGACATATTTGCATATCGTGCTTATCTGCATTTTCCCGTTTGTGTCCTTTCCCTCTAAAGTAGCCTGTTCTCCGGGGTCAAGCGGCATCACTTAGTCCTCTGTTCATGCGGGTGTGGCCCGCGTGCTGGTGGGGCCTGACTCTTTCTGACTGACGGCGAGTGTCCCGTGGCGCGGCCTCGCGTGTTCCCGCTCCTTCGTTGCCTCCCGCTGTCTGAGGTTTGGGGGAAGGACCCCTCTGTGTGCAGTTGCGCTCCTTTCTCGTTTCCTCGGTGGAAAGAGCAACGGAAGGTGACGCTCATGTTTTCTTCCTTTCCTCCTTGTGCCTGTTGCCGCCGCTGTGGGACCCTTGAATTTGTTATTTTGGAGGGAAGTTGTTTTTACATCCATGTTCCCATCCCTGAGTATGTACCATTCCAGAGACGTTCACTGAGCTGCTGTTACGTGTGAGGGTCTGGGGGTGTTACGGGACTTTGCTTGAGACCAGAGGGGTCTTGTTAGTATTTTAATACGAGTGACATTTTGGTGTATCTTGTTCTTGTCTTTTTGTGTGTTCTTGCAGGGAATTCTTTTCTGAACTTAATTGTTTGGATTATCATCTTACAAAAATACACTGTAATAGTGTACATTCCACTGAGCTTTCCCCCAGCCTGCAGGAGTTAGGGCGTGCAGGGGTGGACGACGCCCCGGGCGAGACGTTTGCCAGCTTTCCTGAGACCGCGTGCATGAGATAGAGGGTCGGTTGGAATGCCTCTTTAACGTCTGCGCAGCAGCGTTCTGGGTCTTGTATGGAACACAAAACCAGGCGCATCCTTTGCAGAAGGGAGTGGTAGGAAAATACCTTCCCCTTACTGTTACCTGCTACGCTTCATATTGTCAGACAGTAAGCACTGCCTGAGCTTCTGTTACGTTTTTGCTGCCAGGAAGTATTATAGCTAAATTTAATGCCTACTTGTGGTGGCCATTCTTTTATTAAAAAAATAATTTCTTTTTAGGTTTTTATTTATTTATTTTTAGAGAGAGGGAAGGAGAGGGAGAGAAACATTGATGTGTGATAGAAACACCCATTGCTGGTCTCTTGCGTGCTCCGCGTCCCAGGGACGGGCCCTGAGTGGGACTCGAACCAGTGACATTTTGGTTCTCAGGCCTGTGCTTAGTCCACTGAGCCTCACCAGCCAGGGCATAATTACGGTGACCATTCTTAGGCTAGCGGTGTGGTATAATCATCTCTGCTTTTGGTTATTACGTGACTTTTAATTCTCTGTCCTTTTTAATGGTACTATTATTTGTGTCTTATCTTTCTTTCACTCTTCTTTTTTTTTTTGTAAATAGCCTCAGATTATTTTTGGAGGTAGGATGGTATACATAACGATGGTGATAATAGCAGAGAATTGACCTGAAATGCGCTTCTTCTTTTCCTTCTGTGTTAATCAGATTCCCTTCTACAACATCCGTAGAAGCCAGCACTACTGGGTGTTGCTCTGAAGATGAGCTCTTGTTGAGGACTGGCGTCGTCTGTGGCTCGGCAGTCCTTGGTTCACGTGGACGCGTGACTGCGTATTTTTTGTGGTGGCAGGCAATATGTGTTTCTTTGGTATTTCCATTAAAACAGATCATTTCCTAAAATGTTCTGAATCTTCTAGAATCACTAACCATGCCCTTGTTTTGATGTTCTAGATGACTTCAGTCCTACTTCCCTCTCTTTTCCTCATAAGGGTATTTTTTTATTGCCATCGTTATTATAAAGGAGTGTTTGTAGCTCCACTGTATCTACCGCCTTTCTATCATCCAGTGGACAGGGGGTCCCCCCTTCCTTTTGTGCTGTAGGAAGAAGCAGAGTTACTTTTGTTTCCCTGAGGATAGGGCGGTGGAATGGGGTTTCAGCCACAAGGCAAGGGGTGGGAGGAATATCTGTAACTGGATAGCGTCCCTGGGTGAAACACCGTGTCCTTCAGGCAGCTGGGCCTCCCCGTGTAGGATTTTGGAAATTTGTTTTTGCTGTGTGTAGTCGTCCTTCTGTCTCTTTGGCTCAATCATGGTAAATTTCTTTGGGCACAGCCAACAAGTATAATAGTACGTCGGGCCCTTCATTCACAAGGGCATGTGGGGTCTCTGGGGTTCCTTGCCTGTTAGAGCCCCATCTTTGCCCTTTGGGGGGTTGAGTAGGGAGTGTCCTTGCTCTGTGTCAGAGGGCACAGCCATTCACTGGTCTAGCTTTTCTTCTTCTTTCTTTTGAGTACCTGCCTAATCAGGTTCAGGGTAGAGATTGCTCAGGTGCTGCTGCACCCCTGCATTTTGAGCTGTCAGTGGGTGTTGTATCCATCAGTCCTGTGTTAGGGTCTGTTACCGTCTGTCATAGAACGAGGGGCTGGTGCACATGTAGATGGTCTCCCATCCAGTGATACTTGTGTTTGTAAGGAGAGTGCTTTTCTGTGTGTATTGACAGTGGACAGCAGTCCCATTTTTTACCCTGTGGGACAAAGTATACCATGGTTTTCTTTTCTCTTTTTCCCCATCAGTATGCTGGCCGTGTGTTTCTAAGGTTGTATTGCATCTTTCTGCTTTGAACGCCATTGCTTGTAGAAGGTCATGGGCCTCCTTGTGTAAAGACTGGTAATGCTTCCTGAGCGTTTTTTAGCTCATTACCCTGGACTAGAAAAGAAATATTATGTACCCCACTGCAAACAGAGGCCAGGTGTCAGCCACATTGCTTCCCTCTTCACTCTTTTTTTTTTAGAGGATTGTTCATTTACTTTCAGCTGATTGACATAAGATGGAATGACCAGAGATCTTTTTAAAATGATTCTCCTGCGTTCACCCCCATGTTTTCTGTCCCCCGGTAGGGTTGTGTGCTCTCTTATACACGAGTCCTTTGCTCACGTGCAGAAGTGCAGTCACATCTTAATTTCTTTCAGACTTAGCCAGGCCTTCCGAGTCATGCACTGTGTCCTTCCCGAGACTGCTCGCAGAGGGAGATGAGCTGGTTCCAGGCTGCGTTCCTCCCTCGGCCCTCGGTGGCGTGGCTTGGCAGTGACGAGTACCCAGGGTGGCACGCTGGAAGGAGGTGTTTGCGACTGAGTTCTTGGTAGTTCTAAATGTGTCACCGCCTGGGGACCAGGGGGTCTTTCTCTCACCACTGGTCTCGCCTCCCAGTGCACATGTCCAAGTGCAACAGCCCTGCCAGCCCCAGCAGAGCAAACGAGGAAGGCCGGCTCGGACTGCTCTGCTCCCGGCGCGGCCGCCAGCTCTGCACACGCCGCTGAATTGATACTTTTGTGCCTGCAGTCCTCAGGGGTTGACATGTGAAAAACCTTTTGGAACGCAGAGCGCTCAGGCATTGAATAGACCAGGCATCGCCTCTTCCATTTTTCCTTATCAGTTACCACAGGTAAGATTATGTATGTAGTGACTTAAAGACACTTGCAAAGTGGATCATTTCTCCTCCTTTGCTCCCACCTAACCCTTGGAGTGAATACTGGAATTGGGCTTCTCATAGCAATAGGAGATAACCGTGGCTCTCCTTCCGTGTTCCACACCGAAGACGAAATGCGGAGCTCGGTCCCGGAAACGCCGTCCCACAAGCAAAACTCGGACTGTCTGTCTCTCTGTAGCTTGTACGTGATTGTGCAGGTGATTCATACTTTCAGCTAAATCTGCTGTCTGTAACAAGTGACGGAAACCCAGACGGTTACGCTTAGTCTCGCTTTTGTACAGTGTACACTTAGCAAGAGTGTGTCTGTGCGTTATATTAGAATGATACATACAAGCAGAGGTACTTTGCAGCTGAAATTAAAAAAGAAAAGAAAACGTAACCAAAGCCTTTCCTTCTAGTTATGAAAAATAGGTATTATGCTTTTTTTCTTCATTGGAGTTGATTTAGAGTGCTAGGAAGCATTTCTGAAGGTATACAATCAAAAATTGATCTTAAAACTTAGATTTGATTTTTAGTCCTTGTCTGAAAAGTTGTTTCTGAGGATGTGTGTGCACCATTGGTTTTCTGGGGCATTTGGATATGCAACCATTTGGAATTGATAAAAAGAAATTGGTACAGAGTGTGCAGTTATCCAATAGAAAGAAAAAAGATGCAATAGTGAAGAAATTACCCATTTATTGTTAAAAATAATCTCAAAGTGATGATTGGAAGTGTCAGTTCAGATATTGTAAGGAAAAATGGAACGCTGATGTGCATACCATGTTGTAATTGGCAAATATCCCTGTTGTACAAAGAACACTCCCAAAATGGGGATGCTCAGAAGATAAAGAAGTTGATGGGATTGATTGTCTTAAAGTGTTAAGTGTTTTTTCTCTTTTTAAAAAGTAATTGAAATAAAATAGCCCTTTTTAGTGAAGAAAATGTAAACTCTAATGGAAGTTCAGCAGAATGAAACGTTTAAAAAGTGGAGATTGAAGATAAGGATTTTTTATTGCGAATCCACAAGGGGGTAGTGATGTTCTATCAAAGATATTTGTGGTGGAAATGTGAGCTGATCTCTTTTAACATTTCAGATTTACAGATTAAACTGGTCTGTGTTTGCATTTTAACTT
The DNA here is from genome assembly GCF_987537825.1 of Furipterus horrens. Taxonomy (NCBI): domain Eukaryota; kingdom Metazoa; phylum Chordata; class Mammalia; order Chiroptera; family Furipteridae; genus Furipterus; species Furipterus horrens. The sequence continues at coordinate 3,424,127 of NW_028327173.1, forward strand.
AATAAGATCTTCTTTTTCAAATCTTTATTGGCAAAATTTTTTATTGCTTAAACTTTAAAAAATTTATTTTGGGTGAATGGCTATTTTAAGCCACCTGAATGGTAAAGAAGAGAGAATGTTCTTGTAGTTATGTGCTTTGGAGACATCACCAAGGATCCGAGGGTCAGTTATTTTCTACGGGTGGAATAATCGTACGTTTCCTGGGAAACATTAGGGATCTAGGGATCAGTTCCTTAAGTGTCCTGAACAAGTGGATCTTAGTGACTTGTGTCTAAGCTTTATGGAGGTTTGTATTACTGGTTGTATTTTCAGTCCTGCCGTGAGAGGAAAATGTGACTAACCTGTACCACTAGTCGCTTTTAATAGTTGTAAGTAAATCAAATTTTTATAATATTTTTTATTAGTTTATACTACATCATTAGGTAATATCATTGTTTTCCTTTCACGTAAAGATTCCAGTAGCTTGCCTAAGGTCCTGAGCCCCACCCCGCTGAATTCCGAATTGCTTGACTTCGGGGGTCGAGTGGCCAGGGAGCTGAGTGAAGAACTGAAACTGGGCAGGTTGTGCGCTCTTTTCTGAAAGAGATGGCACATGGGGGTGCGGGTTCCGGACGGGGACGGGACTGTGTCCTGTGGTTTAGTGGTGACTAATCAGAGCCTTAAAAATATTTTTAACGACAATATGAAATAGTTCCGTGGTTTAGAGGTTATGCTTGTTTGTGGCATATACTTAGTGCAGTTTTCGTTTTTGGTTTAGTGCAGAGGTCGCTGATACAGCTTTTATCTCTGTTTTCCCCCCTTCCCTTGGTCTGAGCAAGGGCTTTTCTGTTTTATCGTCCTAACTACATGAGGGGTGATTTAACATCCCCAGAGATCCAGTTTCTTCACGGACTATGGCTGAACTCTGCTGGGAGCTGAACTGTGACGTCAGCATTTCCATTCATGAATTTGATTTTCTAAATCTCTTTTTTTGTTTTATATTCCTGAGCTGCCTTCTGGCACACAGCGCAGATCGGTTTACCATCAGTCAGCCCATAAATCAGCGATAAAAGGTAAAACAAAAGACAAGATGCTCAGGTGGTTTCGACAGAGTGACAGTTGCTCACGCTGATGCACGTCAGCGTAGTTGGGACAAGGGTTCTGGCGAAACGGAGTGAACCCTAAAAACAGTCAGTTTCATTATCATGATTTTGCGGGGTGAGCTGTGTTGTGAACACACTGACGCCACATTTTTGTTCTCCCATGAAGTGCAGAGCGCTGGGCTGTAGCTTCTTTGTTATAAAGGAGCATTTCTGTTGCAATTTGACTAAATTGGAGCATTCTGCTTTATTTCAGAGAGTTTAGGCCTGGAGATTAAATTAGGTTCTACTCAGAGTGCTTCTGGAATGCATGTGGCCTTTCACAGGGGCAGTCTGTTGCTCTTGAAATATTTTCAGTGGCTTTTTTGATCCTGATGTTTTCCGTGCACTGTGGCTGTTACTGTCAGTCGCGGAGCAGGCCCGCTTGGGGCTGGGTTTCATCTCCCCTCGGCGGTGCTTCGTGTAGCTGTTGACTCTGGTGTCTCCTCCAGGGGTGTCCGCGCGGAGGTCAGGGTGCGTGCGAGCGGCCCTGGGAGCTGCCTCACCCCGGGCTTTCCTCCGCAGGGCCGAGCGCGGGGCCCTGCCTCTGGCGTGGCCTCTTGCGAGCTCCGTAGCTGATGAATGGTGAGCTTTAAAAAAGTTCATTTTCTCCCCTTTCTTGGGGGTTTGTTGACTTTCCAGGTATTTCACTGCCAAGGAACGTTTCGATGTTTCTATTTAGAATGTGTTCTCTTTAGAACTCACGGGAGCTCAGTTCCAATTGATGGCGAGGGGAGAGGATTCCAGCTGCAGCCACTCTGACTGGTACCCAGGGCTACTCCTAGGGGGTCCTAGGGGGGCTTCTCAGCTCGGGAGCACTCGGAGATGGGGCTCCTCCCAGCCCTGCTGAGGTGCGGCTCTGTGCTCCTTCGGGCTGAGCCGGTTTGTCTGCTGGGGAACATACCCGTGTGGTCTGGTACTCAGCACCCTCCCGTAAGGAAGCGCTCTGAGAGAAAAGTCACAGCACGGAGACACGAGTAAGCGTCCGAAGATGACATAGATGACATTCATTACTTCCTCTAAGAACTGAATCACTTTCAAATTACTTAAATATAATTTCTAGGACGGATTTTGGTTGTAAACATTATTGAAGGAAGGAATATTTAAGGGTAGAGAGTATGTGTGGACACCCCCTAGTTTTAAAACCATGTGTCACTAGGGTTTATGAGAAGTTCAGGATTTCGATATCAGATTTCAAAATATCGGGGAGACCAGCGGCGGCGGCAGCGGTCTCAGCTTGCCTTGCCGGGAACCGAACCCCCAGACTGCTGCTCCGGCCGGGAGGCGTGGCTGACCTGCGGGATTCCCAGCCGGGGCGCTTCCCGTTCAGCCTCCGGGAGCTCGCGTGACCTGGCGTGACCTGGACCGAGGACGCCCCTCGGTGCGGTTTCCCGCTGCCCCGGTGCCACTGGGGGGGGCAGCCGCTGGAAGCCTCCGTCCTGGGCGCCGCGGCCTGCGGCTCCCCCCGGATACCACGTCCCCACTGCTGGTCCCCTCGGCCTGCCCTCCGGCTCCTCCCGGACCTCGGCGCGCGCGCAGGCAGCGCGTGGGTGGCAACGCGAGGGCACTGGCGTGGTGGTGCGGGGCTGTGCCAGGGTCGGCCTCCCCGGCCCCCCAGCCCGACGTCGGGCGGCAGAGCGTGGCGGCGGCTGGGCGCAGTCGCGCTTCCCGGCTGGTGGCGCCGGCGTCCTGCGCGGCTCGGGCTGCGGGGTGGGTGCCGCCCTCCTGGGGTCGGTTAGGTTTTCTCGTCTGTCCGACACGTCGGGAGGCGCCGCTTTGACAAGTGTATGAACTTGGTGAAGTGGCTGAAACGATGCACAGCACACAGGGCTCGCTGTGCTCGGTTACTCCTGTGCCGCATTGAGCTCTCTAGCCTGGTGTGGATGCGCGTGCGTAGTTCTGGGAAAACAGACCTAAATAACATGATTACAGATGGAGAAGTGTCTGCTAGCCCCAGACTTTTAATGTTTAAGGTGGTGGTATTTATGTGCTTTGAGTTTTTTCTTCTGGAGTTGATGAATATAACTGTTATTAAAATGCATTGATTGCTGGTAATTCAGTAAATAATTTCCCATTAAGAAACGTGGGGCGTTTCGGCGGGTCCGCTGTGATTGATCATGTAGGGTCTTCACTTGGGTGTACTTCCTGGGCTGCTACAAGCCTGGCATTTGGAGAGCCTCGCATGTAATTTATTTTGTTTGAAAGTTTCGTTCATATTTAAAGCTGCTGAGGGGCAAGTTAATGTTCCCGGTGTTCTTGCCAAGATTCTCTGCCTGATCCTTTCCATCTCTGCCATTATGAAGGGTGCTGGCTGAATTATTTGCTTTGACAAAGCTTCTGATGCAGGTCTCTTCCTCGTTTAATTTTATTGATAGAGGCTGTTGTGCTTAAAAGGGGAGTATGACAAGCAGAAGGCGGCGAGTGGGCACTCACCATTCTGGAGTGCTCGTCTAACTTCCTGGGGATCCTCCAGAAATTGATCATAGGTTACTTGACCAAATTCAAGGCCCAGAGATTTATTCCAGACATCCCGGGAGGCGAGGAGCATCAGTCTTTCTCTACTGAATCTGATTATTCTGCATCGGACCTGGGCTGCCTGGATGGGTGTCTTCTGATGCAAATCTGGTGATAGTGGCAACCTTTCTAACTGGGCTGAATATCCTTGACAGCTGTTATCTGTCCTCTCCAGGTATTTTTAGTCTCCAGCCTCTGTGGCCATGTCTAGAGGGAGCGAGGATGGATTTAGCTGCTCTGGTGCCACTCCAGGTGGCTGCGGATGCTCTCCGCCTCCTTCGCCACAGCCCGCCTTTCTCACGGGCCCACCTCTGATGGGGCTCTTTGCCCTTGTCACTGGGTGAAAAGGCATGCGCGGAAGTCATTTGTTAATCAGAGTGAAAGTCATGCTTTTCCGAGTGCTTTTAAAAATAACCAGTGGCAGTGGTGATGGGGCACAGCAGCATGAATGTACTTAATGCCACTAAACTGTGTGTTCCAAAAGGGTGCAAATGGTAAGTTTTATGTTACAGATATTTTACCACAATTAAAAAAAGACTCCCAAGTGGATTCAAAATCTAATGAGAAAAATAGCAGGAGGTCCTAACAGTAAATATATTTTCGTGACCCTAAGAGGGAGGTTGTGCCTTAAATAAAGTGCCAAAATCTTCCTCCCAGCCACCAGCCCTCTCTTCTCCCTCACCATGTCTATCTGTCTGTCTGTGACACACACACACACAGACACACACACACACACATGTACACTCTGAGGGTCGTTTATACAGAAAGTGAACACAGGACCGGTCAGCTGGCCCTACTTTAGTGGGAGCAGTTTTGATAGAAGGAATACGGGCCATCCGGTTAGGTAAGTGGAAGCGGTTTTGCATAAGGAGAGCAGAAGCGGCCTTGGCCTCCCAGCACCGAAACGGAAGTGGGGAGTCTGGAGTAGGGTCTTCCCCTGGAGTCCCGCCCCAGCTGGGGTCCCTTCTGGGGTGCCATGGCCCCCATCTCTGCTGTTCCCTGTTGCTCCTCACAGATGAGATTTCTCCCCTTACGGGAAGCTTCCTTGCTCCCTCGTAATTCCATGTCACTGGGACCGGCCATGGCCCAGTCTTGGCTCCCGTGTGTCCGAGTCCAGTTCCCGTGCTCCGCATGGATCCCCGACCAGCCGCTTTGCTTTGCTTCCGTGGCCTAGTGTTCAGCCTGTTCAGTCGGCTCTAGGGAGGGTGGGGAGGACCCGTTTGCCTGCTGACCATTTCGAGGCGCGTAGGGTGAAAGAAAGGAGATTGTGTGAGAAAGGGACCATAGCAGGGGGTCCTGGCCCCTCACCCTGTTTCCATCAAACAGTGTGGAAGGAAGAACGTTGACTCCCAAGTGGGTTTCTTATGTTCATTTGCTGTAGTGGGGAAACTGCGGAGAATCTGTCTGCTGTAGCTACAGACATGAGGCCACGCGTCCTCAGCCGGGAGGCCTGGGTGTGTGGAGTGAGTCACCTGTGGGCGTAGTCGCTGTCCCCAGGCTTGCGCTCTGAGCGGTGGTAGAGCAGGCAGGGCGTCCCGGAACGAGGGCACACTGGGCTCTGCCGGCTCTGCCGGCTCTGCCCTGGGCGGGTTCTCAGGCTGTAGTAGGCTGTTGGGGACGTCAGTGTCACCTGAGGTTTTCTAGTTGGGTCCTTGGGTGAGTTTCCTCGCTTTCCCCTGGTTGTAGACCACTCAACCTGAAAGGCTGGGGACGGGCGTCCAAAGTAAGAGAGGGAGACGTTGCCTTGGAAGAGGGAGAGGGCAGGACCACAGGAAACAGCCTCTGTTGTGCCTGCGTGGCCACCGGCACGGCACGCACATTCGTCTGGCTCTTCCTCGGTGTGCCCTTCCTTCTCCCAGCTCTGTTTGCTCTTGGTTCTCGTGGTAGAGGAGGAGATGAAACCAGAGTGGGCGGGCCGGGGACTGAGGGAGCGGTGGCGTGGCCGTGCCGAGAAGGCCCATCACCTGTGTGCCGTCGGACACGCAGCTGCTTAGTAACTGATGCTTCGTGGGGATGGCCTTGAGTATGTTCAGAAAGCAGCACTTGGTGTGTCCTGCTTACTGAGAGAGGAGAGTATGTAATGGTTAAAAAAGAACACAGCCATCTGCTCTGGCCGGGGTGGCTCGGTTGGTTGGAGTGTCATCCCGAACTTTGAAGGGTTGTGGGGTTGATTCCAGTTCTGGGCACATAGCTAGGTTGCGGGTTGGATCCCTGGTCAGGGATCCTATGAGAGGCAACCAATTGATGTTTCTCTCTCTCTCTCTCTCTTTCTCTCTCTCAGCAATGAAAAAAGTGTCCTTGGGGTGAGGGTAAAAAAGAAATCCAGCCGTCAAAGAAGTTCTTAGTACTTGAAGGGATTTGATTCCTTTTTAATAACTATTGAGATATAATTCATATACCATATAATTCTTTCTTTTAAAATATATAATTTAGTGGCATTGAATATATTTACACAGTTGTACAACTACCTCCACTGTCTAATTCCAGAACTTTCACTCCAGAAAGAAACCTCTTCCTGTTGGTAGCCAGTCCCCCTCCTTCCCAGCTCTAGGCAGGCAGCAGTCTCTTCTCCCTGCGGATTTGCCTGTTCCGGGTAGTTTATATCCACAGGCGCTTCCAGTACGGGGCCCGTGGGGCCCGGCTTCGTTCCTGCGGTGTAAGGCTTCCAAGGTTCGTCCGTGGGTAGCCTCTGTCAGAACTTCGTTCTTTGTATAGTGAAACAACACTGTAGGGATATGTGACATTTTGTTTGTCTCTTCATCAGCTGATGGACATTTGAGTTATTGTCACTTTCTGGCTATTATGCACAATGCTGCTGTGAACACTGTCCATGTTTTTTTGCGTGAACATGTTTACAGTTCTCTCGGGGGTGTGCCCTGCGTTGGAATTGCTGGGTCACGTGGCAACTCTGTTTAATTGAGGAACTGCCAAACTTTTCTAAAGCGGCTGCCAGCTGTAGGCCTTCTTATACGTTCTGGATATCAGTCCCTTATCATAGATGATTTGCAAATATTTTCTCCCATTCTGTGGCTGTCTTTTCACTTTCTTGATAGTGTCTCTTGAGGCACAAGAGCTTTACATTTCAGCCAAGTTCAGTTTATCTGGTTTTTCTTCTGTTGCTTGCTCTTTTGGTGTCATTAAGAAACGTCGTCTAATCTAAGGTCAGGAGGGTTTACACCTGTGTTTTCTGGTAAGCATTGTTATAGTTTTAGCTTTTTCATCTGGGTCGGGCTCATTTTGAGTTGATTTTTGTACATGCTGTGCGGTAGGTGGGCTTCCAGTGTCATTCTTTCTGGCATGTGGGTGTCCAGTTGTCCCAGCACCACTTGTAGAAAAGACTGTTCTTTCCCTGTTGGAGTATCTTGGCGCCCTTGTCCGTCAGTTGAGCATAAACTTGTGGAGTCTCAGTTCTAACCTGCTGACTTATACATCTGTCCTTAATGCCAGCACCGCACTAGTAAGCTCAGAGGTCGGGGCATGCCTGTCCTCCAGCTCTATTCTTCTTTTTTTAGGACTGTTTTGACTATTGTAGGTCCCTTGAATTTCCACGAGTATTAGGATCGGCTTGTCAATTTCTACAAAACAGGCAGTTTTGATATTGATAGGGGTTATGATCTGTGGATCAATTTGGGGGGAGTCTAAAGCCTTTTTATGGATCTGCTATTTGGGAACTGCTGGCCAACTCAAGCACCCAAGCTTCTTGCCTTAAAAAAAAAATCGTTGTTTTAATTTATTACTACGTAGGCTGCCTGGTGAGGTACTAAATCATTGATAGGCTGGGAGAGGACTTTTCAGGTTCTAAGAGGCAAACAGCTAATTCACACGCCTGTAGGTTGGCTTTGTTTGGTTTGTGTTCCTTTGCTGTGGAAGTTTCTTAATGTCTTGAATGCTTAGAAAAAACGTGGTATTCTAGTTAACACTTGTTCTGATTAATAGAGAATTAACAGGTATTTTATACGAATATTTAATTATTAAAGATAGAATATGTTACAATAAAACTGTGACATTAAAATTTATATAATTATTATTATTGACGGTGTCAGAGAGATTTTAGGATCTTGTAGTCCCGTGGAGGCCGTGTGAGTGTCAGTTACTGTGAGACTCTCAAGTCAGTTCATTTACTCAACAGACAGCAGTGAAGTGCTGCCCGGTGTGGAGGACAGCGGCAGTCCCTGCCCTCATGGAGCGCACGGGGAAACTGACATTAATCAGGGTGCTATGTGAAATTACAGCTCATACAGCACTGTGAAGATATAAATGCTATGAAGGGAAGGACAGTGTATCGTAAAGGGATTTCACTAATCTGAGAGGCTGGGGGAGGGTTCTTGAGTTAAACTATGGAGGAAAATGGGACTTAATTGAGAGAAAAATAAGGGAAAGGAGTTTCAGGTACTTGGATGAGCTGGTTAGTGCGACGTGTGGGTATCCTAGATTACGTTCTGGCTGTGTATAGTTTTGGAGAAAGAGTCTTCTGAAGACTTGACTCTGGTCTTCCTTCTGGCCTTTAAATGTCCTGTGACTTTAAGCAGGTAACTCAGCCTTTCTGAGCTTATTTAGTTCCTGTTTTTTTTTTTAATCTAACGAGGCAGTGCGTAGCTCTTTTTATTTAGAGATAAAACATAAATGAAAACATATATAAATCTAGGCTTCTAATGGATTGTATTAGTATAATTTTAAAATAATTGTTTTCTTGTGGTTTTCCATGGTTGGTTTCTTGGGAATGCAATAGAGTGACTATTTTCCTGAACACTTTCCCTAGTCTTTGAGAGTAAGAGTCACTTCAGTCCCTCCGTACTCTAGAAGCCTCCCGTCTGCAGGGGGGCAGATGTGGATGTGACTGATTCAAGGCTGGTCATCATGCGCGCTGTAATCAAGCTCCGGGACGGCCTGGGAGGCCTCCTTGAAGGAGATGGAATCTGACCTGGCAGCACTGGCAGGTTGGAGGAGAAACTCCATCCGTGCAGAGGAAAGCAGAGCGAGGGCACAGAGCCAGGAAGGCGCGGGTGGCTGGCCTTCCCGGCGTGCTGCGTAGATGAGCCTGGAAAAGTAGGTGGGGTCAGGCCGTAGGGCCTCGGAAGTCACACTGGGAGTCTGGGTTGTGTTCGCTGTCCTGGGAGAGGCCTTGTCGTTGCTGCTGAGCGGGATTGATCCGATCCCTCCTGCTTCCTCGCCCCTCACCGGCCGTGCCCAGCTCCTTAGGCTCTCGCTGCGCCGGGGCGCCATGCGTTCTGGCGGTGTTAGGCCTTGCTGCCCTTTAAGTGTCCCCAGAGGGGTGGGTGGCAGTGGGGGCCGAGAAAGAAGGGTCGGAGAAGTAGCAGGACGAGAACATAAAGTCAGCAATGCTAAGTGCAGAGGTGTAAGGAGTTTATTAGCTGTAATGCTGCAGAGTTTGAATAAAATGAAGACTAAGAAGAAGGTAATGCTTTTGTCGATTTGATAGTTGAGAGAAGGAGAAAGAGGTAGCAAGAAGGTAGATAATTCTTCCAAGGATTTTGTGGTAAGCATGGAGTGCTGGTAGAAATGCTGGTGAAACGACTGATCCGTCCAATTAGAGCAGATAAATCCCTGGGGCCTGACGCACAGTTATCTGTTGCTGTGGTAACAAGGTCCCACGGACCTAGTGACGTAGAACAGGACACACGTAACATCGGATCCTGTGTGTCAGGAGTTCAGGCGGGGCTTTGACGGCCTGCTGCTTCAGAGCCTCATGAGCCTGCCGTCAAGGAGTGGGTCGGGCTGGGGTCTCATTTGACGGCTCGACTGGGGAAGGCCACCCTGCCGGGCACACGTAGGTGGCAGGGCTCTGTCCCGCGGGCCGCTGGCCAGAGGCCCCCTGCGTTCCTTGCCGCGTGGGCTTCTCCCGCGTGGCACCCTGTCTCCTCAGAGCCAGCAGGGACGCCTGCTAGCAGGGCTGGAGGTATGGTCTGTGTTGCCTGGTCACGGAGGTGACGCCTTAAGCTGTGTGGTAACTCAGAGCCGCCTGGCCCTCCACGAAGTTTGTCCACATTAGAGGGGTGCTGGCACTAGAAGGCACTAGAACAGTTCTTCCGAAAGAGGCCCCATGGGTTGCAGGTGGCAGGATGGAGCTATTAGGGAGGGGCATTTGGGAGGTGAGGTTTCAGGAAAGGTTCAGATACAGCCTTGTTGGTGTTGGTGACTCTTCTAAGGGACCTGCCCTGCTGTCTCCATCCCAGCACGGGGGCCAGGGGCCTCTCCTGTGAGACGCGTTAATCGCATGTAACAATTGCCACTGGTAAACCCGCTGCCTTGCTGAAGGTGAGTGACTTACCAGCATGTTCCTGGCCAGGGGAGGCACCTGTACTGCTGGCTTTGCGATGACAGTGAGGATGAAGTAAGGTAATTCACATGGACGTATCTCACAGGACGGAAAGCGACTGCAGACACATGGCGGTCACTGCGCTCCTGTGCCCCTGGTCCGTGGAGCATGTGGACATTAGCATCCATGTTCCTTGTTAGCTTGGGGTCACTGTGTTGTACTGAGTTACTGAACTGGCCTTTATCTAATACCATGATGTTTTCAGGGCCTTTTGAGTAGAGTGTTTGCTTTTATGATAAATGACCTCAAACTGCTGTACCTTTCAACTACTTGTATCCAGTTTTTAGTGTTTCTTTCTTTCTTTCTTTCTTTTCTTTTCAAAATCTGTCCTTGCTATTCCTTGTGACTCCTTTGCTTCCCCCTCTCTGTCACTTTCTAGCTGTTCTTTCCCCTCTGATTTGCTGCTTCTGACCTTCTCTGGGCTTGGCAATCTGATCATTAAGCTGATTAGAACTGGGCGTAGTTCCGCAGCCATGGAGCCTGGAACGCGGATCGGGGAGCCCCTCTCACAGTGAAGTGTGTGAGCCTCTGTGGGCGAACTCTGTACAGACCCCTTTCGGGCCTCAGTGCACGTGGCTTCCTCACTGGCTCTGGCCGGGCGAGGGTGAGGCGAGGTCCCGTGGGGCCGGGCTGCGCCTGGGGGGCGTGGCTGCGTTCTCTGGCGCGCGCCTCCTCGCTCTGCTCTGCGCGTGGGTGCCCTTCCCTCCGTTGGCTTTGATGAGCTTTTAGTTTCCTGGGAAGGAGCACGCAGTGATAGGTGGCGGGGAGTCAGTCTGTGCTTCATGGACCAAGGAGCATTAGAGAAGCAAGGGGAACTGCCCCCGGCTCGGCGCCCGGGCGCGCGCAGGGGCTGTGCGCTTGCCCTCCTTCAGGACGGTGAGCCCAGCTCCGGTCCCCGGGCAGGGAGCCTCTGACCCTGCTCCCGGTGTGCTCAGGGCGGCCTGGGTGCTGCTTCTGCCCGGAGGTTTGCAGCGCCGTGTCCTGGAGAGGGCCTGTGTCCTTGTGGAGGCGGCACAGGAGGGGCGGGGCCTGCTCCTGGCTCTCGCTCTGCGCCTTCCTGGCTGTGCCCGTGGCAGGTGCCCGTGTGCCTCGACGTCTCCTTTCCTCGGGGACGTGTGCGGTCCTCTCTGCTGCCTGTGGGACCACGGCCAGGGTTTCTGTGTGAAAATGCTCGTTGTACGTACGTGATGTCAGATGGAATGCCTGCTCTGCTGGGTTGACTTTGTTGGTATTTTCCAGTGCTCTGTCTTTGAGGAATTTAAAAAATTGTTATCATTAGTACTAGTAATGAAAAGTGCTAGTAAAACAATGTCATTTTAAATTCTGTGTAGCTTTTTTCTGAGTATGCTCTCCTGGGATGTAGTTGTACAAATGTGGACATTTAATAAGTGCTCTTTGATTATTTTCAGAATATTGAGTATACTGGCTTCCTAGCCAAATTAAATTTATGAAAGTTTTGATGATACCGTGATTCATATCTAGAAAGGATAATTTTTTTTATTCTGAAATCACTTTAAATATGCTTTACATGAATCTGGTAATGGTGAATCAATTAATGTGATTTCTCAGGTCATAAATCAGGCTTGAAATGTAGTATTAATTCCTATGTAAGCTTCTTAGAACTTCAGCAGTTTTGTGGTCTGTTTTAGCTACTTGTTTGCTTTTGAACTCAATTCTAGGTGTTGAACTCAATTTGAGGGCCTGAAATGGTTTGTGCCCTAAATACCTTCGAGGTCACCGCTTCACTTTTTTATTAGCTGGCCTTTGTAGTACGAAGGCAGCCGCCTGTCTGACTTCCCCCTGTTAACTTGGGTATGTGCTTTCATTTAGTCTCTGTCTCGTAGGAATGAACCACTTAACAGTATATTTTAAACTTCTTGAAGAGAGGTAATATATAAGAAGAAAATGTTTTTGCACTGTACCACGTATCTGTTCCCCCACTAACCTTTTGGGGTTCAGAAAAAGCATAACGTTCCTTATGTGGAGCATGTGCCGGTTTTCCCATCTTCAGAGGTCATTAGTCCCATTCTGTGGGGGTCTCCAGGGATGGCCTGGGACAGACCCTCGTCCCCTTCTTGTCGAGCAGGCCTGTACTCTCGCCACAAATAGGAGTTGCGTTCTCTTGGTATCTGTGAGCACCGATAAGTATTTTTACCCACTGAGTTTTTAGTGGGTCTAAATTAGCTTTCGTCTTACTACTTAATTTTTCAGGGACCAGAGGATGGGTGGCAGCTCAGGGGGGCCTTAAGAGAGGGAGGGAGGTTCTTAAGACGTCTGCTGGCCTTCAGGAAATCTTACCGTCACCAGGGCAAGCGATGAGACCCGTCTTTTTCTTTCCGTGCACTCTGGGAATGTCATAAATTAAAAAAAATTTGAGCTTCTATTATTAGCCAGCCATTAAGTACCGGAGATACCAGAATGGAAAGCCAGACATCCCTTTAAGGGTGCCCTTGTTATTATATTCTTATTTTGAGTAGGTTAGAAAAATAATTTATCAGAAGAAAAACTACTAGATTGGTTTTAGGTGCTGAATGGCTTTGGGGATTAAAGGTGGAGTTGTAGGTCAACAGAAGACATTTCTGAAAGGAATGACTCTTCTGTAATTAAAAAAACCACACCATTACACATGGCGCTGTGGCCGAGACCGCCAGCGGATCAGGATGAACTCCGTCTCCTCTTCCCGGGCTTGGAGCCAGACTGCATTTCCCAGCCTCCCTTGCATTTAGGTGTGGCTCTGTGGCCAAATTCTAGCCAATGGAGCAGAGAGCGCAGAGAAGTGGGCCACTTCCAGGCCTGGCCCGTACAGCCCTCCAGGCGCGGTTGCCTGTGCCCGGTCCCTCCCCGCTGCTGGTGCAGTGGGACCCGGGGGGCTCCCGCACAGGACGGGGGAGCGGCAGCGCCAGAGCCGCTGCCTGGGGAGAGCGCGCTGCGGGTCAGGCACACCTGTTTGGGGCTTCGCACGGGCAGGAAGTAAATAGTCAGTGGTGCTCGAGCCAGGACACGGTTTGGTCTGAGTTAGCCCCCCTGACTGATGCAGGCGCGACTCCTGGAATGCTCAGCCAAACTGGCGAGTTTGGTGAGGGGGCTCAGGATTGTGGACTCGGCTCAGTTTTGATGATTTATGTGTCACGTGATAGGTACCAGTGAATTTTGAGAATCAGTTTATGTCATGGTAAAATTTATAAGCAGCTTGTTTTCACTGCATCACTTCTAATTGATACGGTGGTTGAGTGCACTCAGCGCGGCCTCGCCACCCCCCCCCCCCCCCATGTAGTGAGCCCCGTGCGCCCTCGGGGAGATTTCCGAGGATCCATGGGGACGGCGGCAGGCTCAGCCCCGCCGTCAAAGAACTGTAAGTACAGTTCTCATCACACCGCCCGTTCAAAGCCTGCCATTGCTTCTTATCACACAGCATTTTGTTTCATTTATTCCCACATGCAAAGGCTGCATGCATACATAAGGAAGGTGTCTGTGTGCAGCGTCCTGGAGGGAGACAGAGCGAATCAGACAGTCTGTGTCCCAAAGGCTTTGTGCTGGGTACACAGGCAGGGGACCGAGTTGCCGTGCCGCTGCCACCTGCCCCTCGTGTCAGCCTTTGAGAAGCCATGTGTCACTTCTTCGTTCCATTTGCCCTGGTGCTGCCTCTCGCGGGATAGTCTCTGTGGAGGCGGGGCTCTTTCACAGAGCATGCGCTCTTCCCCTCTTGACCACTGCTGGAGACCTGGACGCTGGGATGCTCAGCCGTCCTGGGCTTCCCTTTAACTGTCTTGCTGGGGTATTCTGGTGTAGCTCCGCGTTACAGTAGTTTGTGTCCGCAGACAGAGGTCCGTGTTTCATCTACCTAGGAGTTCCTGGCATTGTGCGGCTGAGGAATGATGGGACTGAGACGGTCTCTTTTGTCTGTTTGTTTGTTTGTTTAATAAGAGAAAGTGTATTTGAAATTTACAGAGGCAAATGAAGGGCCTGGAAGGGTGTTTTTTAGATTGAATTCCTGATCTAGATTATCTAGTTCCTGACACTCAGGCATGGCCCCAAATGGTGCCTGGGCTTCCCCGGCGGCTTTGGAGGGAACTGTGAGTCAGAACCTGCCTTTTAACCAGTTCCCAGGTGACCCGCAGGCACACCAAAGGCGGAGCCACACCGCGCAAGGCCGGCCTCCCACTTTACTCTGGGGAAAACTGGGAAAGTGAGTTGCCTGGAATCACACGAGTGTTTATTTCAGTGGCTCCCATCCTGGGATACATCTTGGGGTCACTCAGGAACCTTTAAAAGACCCTGATGCCTGGGTCCCACCTCCGCACATGCTGACGGAGCTGGTCAGGACGGCAGCATGGGCGTCAGAATGTGAAAAGTCCCGGTGACCACATCGCGTCCAGCTGAGCGCCACGCCCTGCTTCGTGAGAAAAGCTGGGATCCTGGTGCCCCAGCGGCGTCGCCCCGCCCCCACACGGGGTAGCCGTTCAGACACAGGGCTGACCCTGCCTGGTGTTTCATCTGGGCACCCGCCCCGTTTTCTTTCCTTCTCAGCGCTTGTCGCCCGCACTCCCTCCCCGCCCCCGGCACGCACCCCGCAAGGGCAGGAGGGACTCCCGTCCGTGCTGTTTAGGGCTGGGTCCCAGCTCCTGGGACAGTGCCCGGCACATGTTAGGTGCGTTGGAACTAAGAGAAGAGGTTATGCTAGAGGCACGCGTCTTACAAGAGGCTGTCAGACGGCGCCGGCAGGGTCAGTGGGACGAAGGCTCCCGCAGGGCCAGAGGTCCGAGGTGCAGTTCAGAGGCAGCCGGGGCGGCAGCGGGGAGGCCTGAACCCAGCCCGCCCTGACATTGAGCTCGTGCTTCCCCTCCGCACTGCTCCGTGGGCGGGGCGTCAGCGTTGGCCGGACTTCTCCGCGGCGGGCCGGGCGCCCGGCACAGACTCCTGCGCTCCAGCCCCTCAGCCCTGGGGCCCGCTCTGCACGGACCCAGCCCGGCGCTGGCCGCTGGGCGTGGTGCGGGGTTGCCGTTTCTTATGTGAATCAACTTTTTTTTTTGCTATTTGTTTTGAGAACCTGCTTTTTTTGAGGATGGAATGACATTTGGTTTCACTCTCAACTTGCCCTGAGTTTCTGTCCTCCTTAAATTAAACCATGCAGCCTGTTTATTATGCTAGTGCTGTGGAGGGATCATGGTTGGCTGGTTGTGATATTTGTTACGTGTTTTTTGGTGTTTAATTCTCCTTATTTGTTATTTGGTATATTTTACCACTGATTTACCTATCATCAGACTTTGAAGTCAGGTATAAAAGTCCTTTTTTTCCCAAAGCCATTTATTAGTGCGCCCCACTGCACATGAGTGATTTGTAAAGCTTTTGATGTTAAGGCCATTAAGATGTCTTGATAAGTGGTACACTTACGCTATCTTTTTTGGTAATAGGAAGCCAGAAAATGTTTAGCCTTGAATGTAAGACATTCTTTTAACACCATAAAATTTCAAGTTTCAATTCAGAAGCCACATTAAGATGAGACGCTGCATTAACGTGGTTAGAAAGCTGTTGCTGGGAGCTTGCGCACGAGCTCCGTGAGGTCGGTGCTGCCGGCTTCACGCGAACCTCTTTTCACGGCGGGTTGGCGTCATTGCATGCGCGTGGTGCTGGGGGGAGCGTGTTGGCTTTCCCGAGGGTCTGTGGATTCTCAGGTTTGTCCGCAGATCATAGGTCGTTACTACAGATGCTACCACAGGTCGCCAGTCCGTCATTACCATTATTAAATTAGAAGAAGGCCAGTAAAAGTCCCGGAACAAGAACTTTCCAGAAACCGAAAATAAGTAATTAGGAAGCTGATGCTTATCCTGGGAGCTAGGAGTCACATTGTGGAGAAGGGCTTATTTATGGCAGGGCATTTGATCATGGATATAAGGAGTCGAAAAGTTAAAAATTAAGGGGAGGCGACATTAGTCAGATTTGAGCTCTTTTTGGCCCCCCAAATTCAGGCCATCCTGTTTGTTCTTAGAAAATGTTAACGTTGCTGAAGATTACCCTACTGACCACAGGGACATTTTATTTTGGTGCAGTACTGGGACTTACAGCACTGTGGTATGCTTTACCCCACTCACTTCTCCCAGCGGCCCTGTGAGCTAGGGGGTGAGGTGACACAGAGGTTAAATTCCTTTCCCAAGGACACCTAGTAAGTGAGGGAACCGAGCTATTTCTGTGGTAAATGTAAAATGTCGAGGTGGTTGTCAGACTTGTAAACAATCCTTGGATTTCTAAGTATGTAAGTACGTGGTTTGTAATGCAGGAAGAATGATCTAAACATTTTATTTCATACTGCCACCAAAGGAAAAGGATGTTCTTAGGACTGAAAATAAGTGGCTGGCAAGACTCACAAAAATTTTTTCCCTTTTTTAAAAGTTACCATTGTGTAGGGTTTTCTGTATGAAAACTTTAATTTTATCTACATGAAGCAGCCCAAGAGCAGAAACCTGGTCCTCAGCCCCTCCCCGACTGACCGCACCTGCCACACTGTTAGTGGGCACCGAGGAGACCCGCGCGAGGGAGCTGGGTGTGGGGGTCACTGTGGGGAGATGGGTGATAATGTCGCTGAATGTGGACCGAGCTGCAAAATGAACCTGGCATTGGTTCTTCCTGGTAACCATGCATTGTCTGCAACACGTGTGCTCCCTGCTGAAAATTGTTTTTACATATGCTACATGTTCCCAGCATGTATCTTTCTCATACACATAGATTTAAAGTTTTGTAACACTGAAGCGTATGGAAAAACTGTGGTGCAAAGAATCCCACCCCCCCACCCTCCCCCAACTATGTGAGAATAAGTTGCCAATATGTTTCACTCCCCCCCCCCAATACTGTTGTATTTCCTACAAACCAGAACATTCTTCTCCATAACCACAAGACAGTAGTCAAAGTCAGGACACTGCCACCGAGGCCTTTGTGCCTTCTCACTGCCGACGCTGCTCCTGCTGAGCCCGCTGACCCAGTGGTGACATCGGCAGGGAAAGCTCCCGCCAGGACCCTGGGCTGCGCTCCGCTGTCTCCCCCAGCTCCTTTAATACAGACACCCTCTCAGCCTTTGACTTGCATGACCTTGACACTCCTGAAGAGTACAGGCCAGTCATTTTGTAGACGGTTCTTCGGGGTCGACCCAGGTTGTGCATCTTCGGCAGGAAGACCACAGAAGAGCCAGTGTGTGTCTTTTTCAAAGATTAGTTTTACACTTTATTTTCTGTTTCCTTAGAGCGTTTCCCAAAGTGTGTTCTGCGGAACTAGCACCTACTGTGTTCTCAACACCGTGCCACCTCTAGAAGGTAGGACTCGACAAGCTTTTGACTTACAGGAAGGGGTGGGCTTGGCAGCGAGAGGGTCTCCATTGTCGCAGCGCCAGGAAACAGCCTGTGATCAGGACTGAGAAGACCCGGGTTCTGCCTTTAACTTGCTGTGTGATCTTAGATGAGTTACTTAATCCTTCTGGGGGTAGCAGAGTAATACTCTCCTCATACTGTTTCTGTGAGGATTAAAAAGGCAAAGGGTTTAACCGCACGGGAAATGCAAAGCACTCTGCAAGTGTTGGATGCCAGACAAGGACTCTGTAATTTCAGGGTCCGACTCCAGACGGCCTAGAGCAGGGGTCAGGTGGGAAGGTGCACAGGTCAGGTTTGAATCCCGTTCGAGCCATTTACGCTGTAGATTTTGGGCAAGTTAATCTGACCCCTGGTTCTTCATCTGTAGAATGGGGGTGATTGTGCCCTGATGGGTGGGTTCTTGTGAGGACTAAATGAGAGGGTGCCATGCACTTTCCTTTCTGGGTGCCTGACGGAGGGAGCCTCAGATGCCGACTCCCTCGGGGGTAGTAGGGGTTCCGACTGAGACCGAATGGGTGACATAGAAGAGGCCCCCAGGCACCAGCAGAGGCACCCGATCTCAAGGCTCCTGTGCCACCACTTGGTCTGCCCCCACCCACACATTTTTAGACAAACACGTAGACGCAGACAAGTAGAAGTTGATTGAACCTGGGTTATGAGTTCACCTAAACCTGGGCCAGAGATTTGATCATGTGATTGAGAAAAAAAGGTAAATGTGGGCCCCCTAAAAATGGAAAGGGTAAGATTTGATGATCACACACTCTTAAGAAGAGGAAGGGGGTTGTTAAATAGCAGAACTAGTTATGTTTTTCTATGAAAAAAGCTTATTTTTTCCTTTTTTAAACTTTATCTTTTGGATAATTCCAACTGAGTTTAACTCACCTTGGAGAGTCTCTTTGGAAAAGAATAAGGGGAATCATACCAATGTCGGCACATAGTGGGCGCTTAATTAATGTTTATCTGGGATGAGCAGTGATTCGAAGGCCTTCCATCAGCAGCGGCAACATGTGCTGCCGGGAGCCCGGTGCTGCTTTGGGTGGAACAGTGTGTGGTTGTTTTCCTGAGTCAGTTCCTATCCTGCTAATTAAATCGAAGCACATAATCATTAGAGCTAAACAGAAAATTGTAGAGCTTCCTTTTAATTTTACCACTCCAAGTTGTTGATCAAATATATTCCCAGTAAGATCTGGCAATTTGATACACTGTTACACTGACTTATTTTGAGCAGTTTGGTCTAGAGGTTGAGAGGTTAATCATAATCAACTCGATTGGATAACAGTGTTTGTAATTATTCACAGAATCAAAATTATTTAGTTTTTATTAATTATGAATCAAAATACAATGGGTGGGTTGTTTCCAGGTCAGAGTTAATGCAGTCACAGCTCGCTGTGCAGAAGCCAACGGTGTGCCCCACGGAAAGGGTCAGGTATGTTTCTTTGGATTTAAATGAAGGAAGGGTTTGGCAATGTGAGCCTCAATTTTAGAGATAAAACAGGAAAACAAGAGTTCTGCTTTTCGCCTGATTGAGTGAGTGAGCATTTTTGTATATTTTAGAAGTTGTAGTTAAATTATACTATGTGTCTGAAATTATTATTTGGAAAACACTTGAAGGCTGGCTGGAAAGGGAGGTTCATTCTCTAGAATTGTAGCTGTCAGCCAAGGAGGTCACCTGTCAGTTTCAGGAGCCTCACTAAGGTATTTTTATTGTGAAGGAGGTTAGAAAATAATTTTCTGAAGGCACACATCATACATGAATATCATGTTAGGCGATGACAGAGGAGTGTTGGTGCCGTGTCGGGGGGCGCTGCCGTTTTGCGGCGCCGGCGTTCAGGGCCTCGCGCTCAGCCCCAAGCTGCAGCGGAGAGTGGCGCGTCCTCCACGGCCGCTGCTGACTCGGGTGCCGTTGCAGCCCCGGCACCGGGCCGTGGGCTCAGGATCTGGCACGTGCGGGCCTCTAATTATTGTAGCGTGTGTAGTCATTCCAGAAATGTGCAAAAGTCGCTCTTAATTAATAAGCACAGTTCCATACAGTGTAGCCATGTGAGCAGTTCTTTTCCAATGGAAAAGCAAAATTACTTTATATCACGCTTTTAACTGGAAAAACTGAAATTTGAAAATAAGATTTTTAACATTTTGCCTTTGTGAGTTCCTAAGATTCTTTTTCCCAGTATTAAAATTGCCATCTTCATAATGCACAGTGGGAAAATTATCCGTAGTTAATGTTTCTTAAAAACATCCAATTTATATTCAGCGCGAACCTGAAATGCTGGGAATAGCCCAGTTTCAGAACTGATTAAGGGGCACTCACTGGCCTGCTGAACCCCATGCCGTGCGTCCCCACGCGCGCTATAGAGATGTGACCGAGCCGGAGTCTGCCCAGCCCTCCTTTCCCTCCAACGCCTCCGGCCCAGTCGCCTGGCCCGGCCCCCCGGCCCAGTGCACGACGGCAGGCTTCCCTGGAGCGGTTACTGGTACTGATGAGCAGGGCTCTCTCCCCCTCGCTCTCCCTCTCCACACGCATGTGCGCACACCCGCCCATGCACACAGCACACACAAGTAGACACGCCTGTACACAGATAGGCTTTATATGTCACAGGGGTAGCTGGTGGTTCAAAGAGGCTAAAGGGATGGCTGACTGACGTCAGGTTGTGAACAGAACCTGAGAACCTGAGGTTTAATATTCTTTCGTTACTGTTCAAAATTGTATTTTAAGTGTTTTTTCTCAGTGAGATGACTAGACACATACAATTCAGGGTATGCCGCTGACGGAGCACCTAGCATAACACTGTTTTTGTAGAAGGCACCCTGTAAATGGTGAATATTTGAATGAATATAGATTTTAGAATCTCTCCTCTACTTTCATAATTGTACACATCGTGGGAGATTTTAAAAATAAGAGTAAAACCACGGTAGGGGCAGAGAGAAGGGAAGGGTGGGACAGGCTCCCGGGGCTTGGTGTTCTGCGCTTTCAAGTTTCACGGGCCGTGGTCCCCCCCTTGGGATGGAGTGCAGGGAGCACGCGCAGGCACATACAGTCACGTGGGTTTTATAGGCTTCTAATTAATACAGAACTTTCTATGGCCTTCTCTTAGTCGAACACTCCTTTTGGTTCCATAGCAAGATTTTTTTTTTACAGTTTAATTTTATTTTGCTATTAGATTAAAATTTTGGATTCTTAAAAGCAGTCAGTTCTGAAGTTTTTCAAGTTTTATACTGCTTATAGAAATAGAAGATGGGCATTATAATTCAATTGGTTGTGTAGTTCATGGACCAAAAAGGATTTAGCACGCTAAAATTCAGTCTTAAGTTACTCCCTATAAAATATTTTCATATGATGTAGTAAATTTTTTTAGACTTTATTTCTATGCCCACTATTTTCCTGTTAAGATCTTTTCCTTGAGAAGAAATGTGTAAATCAGGTGAAAAATGTTTGGGGAGGATTTTATTGTGACTGTAGAAAATAATTTTTATTCTTTTATGTTTTTTCACCTGTTCAAAAAATAGACTGTGCTAAGCAACATTATAGTAAATGACTGGAAAAATATGTTGTTGTATTTCACTTTTAACATTATTAACTAATACCTGATGCCTACATAAGGCTGTTTAATTGGTAGGTATGTAGGGACTTATGCCTGGAGGAGAATTAGAGATGATTTAAATCTTGATTTAGGAAAACTGATATTAAGTAACTTACCCAAGGTCACACAATCAGTAAGTAGCAGAACTGGGCCTGAATCCTGGACTCTTGACTTGGAGTTCAGTGTTTTTGTTATATCTTGTTAATATGAGAATAAGTTATTCCAACTGTGACTTTCTGGAGCAAATTCAGTGCTGAGTGTTGAATGCATTGCTCCTTTGTACCTGGTTACGCACCGCACCCTTTGGTTATTGGGGCTTCCATTTGGTGATTAAAACATCGGGAGCGGGTAATTTGAAACTTGGAACTAAATGTGCCTAAACTGGCAAGAAATTTTCAGCCAGGCAAAGGGACTTCGTTACGGGAATGAAATAGGAAATGATGTGCAAATGGATAAATGAATGAAATAATGCATAAAGGAAATGGTCTTCTCTAGAAAAAGTATCAGGGAGACTGATTATCAGGCAGTGCGACCATGCCGTCTAGTTTGAAAGTAGTGGGTCTTTCTTTCACCAATTTAGCAGTTATATTTTGATGAAATGCATTAATGATATATATATGTATGTATGTAAATCAAGTTAATTAAAATGGTATATTTTTTATTTAGGCTGGAAAGGCCGGTCTCTTAGCTAACTGCAGGTTTGAATTCCTTATATCTATAAGATTTGTAATTTGCTTTTGACAGGATAAGTCTCATTTGTATTCTAGGGGCTGAAGTAGTGTTAGTTTATGAATAAAATAGTCCTATTTTATTAGAATTCTTCTTCCCTGAGAAAAACTTAAAACTCTTCAACTGGTTAATAGAAGATTTCTGGGTTTTGTGGGGTTAAATCATTTTGCGATTTTGATGGACTTCATGGAAACCTGGTGCAAGAACCTTTAAAAGTAACGCTCTGGTCAGGGCAGCTGCTAGGGCCCCTGGTCGCTGGCTTGTCAGGGAGCAGAAGGCCCGGGCTCCTGCTGCCCCGGCCAGTGCGTGTGTGCGTGAGTCCTGTTAACTGAGGGGCGACCATGCTCGCGGGCTCACGGGGGCTAACCTGAGCGGCTGCTTCTGGTCTTGCCAGTGTACTTAAAGGAAATTTTCTCTTATTCTTTTCTCTGAATTTATTGTTTTCTTCTTTGTAGATGATCATGGGAACAGCAATAGTAGTCATGTAAAAATCTTTTTACCGAAAAAGCTGCTTGAATGTCTGCCGAAATGTTCAAGTTTACCCAAAGAGAGGCACCGCTGGAACACTAACGAGGTAGATGCACTTCTCTTTTCAGGGGTATCATTTCGTGAGGGGCCAACTTCTCAGGTCATTTTGCACAGTACTATTTTATATTAGCTTTAAATTTGAAATATTGAACTAGGAAATTGTGAACGAAAAGAATATTTAATCTCGATTTGACAGAAATCAACATGTTTCTTGAACTATCTCTGATCTGCTTGCTTTGAAAAATATAAAATGTGCACGCTGAGTGACTTACTGAGGTAGCATGAGTTCCTGAATCTGTGTTTGCCTGCATTTTGGCGTCTGCGTTGGTGGCTAACTCTGCCTGCACCCCCACTAAACGTCAGTGCTCACGTTGTCACGAGATAGTAAAGATAAGCCCAGTGCCCGCAGAACGGGCAGGGCCTGGGCGATGTGACGTCTCGGTGGAGCCGGGACGGGCAGGCTTCCCACTGGCAGGGCCGCTCTCAGGCCTCTGATGCAGCCGGTTTGCGTGGTTTTCCGTAACGGTAGGACGTTTTATTGAGATTGAAGGCTGTGTAGTAGATTGTATACAGAGTGCGGCAAAAGTAGGTTTACAGTTGTTCCTGTGGAAAATAATACAATAATTAATTAATAATAAAGAAGAATAAACTTTGTGTTTCACATACTCAGAACTGTAAACCAGCTTTTGCCAAACTCTGTATTTGGCCTCCAGGTAGAGAGAAGTTTGATGAACTGGAATGCGTAAAGGTTTATCTTCTTGAATGATGTTTCCTTTTTTCGTAAGTCTTAATCTGGGAGCCTTACTACTCGGGGTGGATTGTTTTGTCGTCTTTCTTAGTTTGGACTCTGAATATTTGACGTTAGGGCGATGCCGACTTAGTGTGGTGGAGAGAGTTGGGTGTGTGTCCGTCTCTTGGGGAACTGTAGTCCTTTAATTCAGACGGCTGGGGTCGCCGGATTTGCAGAGTTTGTTGTAGCCCATTTGTGTTGCTGGCTCAGCTTTGACTTCCAAGTGTAGTTAAGTGTGACACCCTACGCTGGGCTGGGCACCCAGTTCGTTAAAGGGCGCAGGAGGAGAACAGCTGTGCCTGTTCACCCTTTTTTTCTAAGGATTATGTTGCTCTACCTTCTCGATTCAGAATGCTTTTGTTTCGAGTTGTAAGAGGTTCTACAGATGAAAGTTTCTTTACGTATCCCAGTTTACTGATTGAAATACTCACTAGACCCTCATAGCTTTGTTACCTCAGCGCAACTGATTTTAAATATCTTTTAAGGTATGCCTGTTTTGATTATTTATATGAATTATATTCCCCCTTCAGACAGAACACTGGCTTTGAAAAACATTGGCTAGTTTAGAGGCCTGGTGTTTCAATCGGTCATTTATTAAGTATTTTAAATATTTAAGATAATGAAAACAAAGTAGATATGCTGGAAATTAGTCTTAGTCATAGATCGTTATTCTGTCAGTAAAATATAATAATTTGGGAGCCATTCACTAGGTCACAACTAGGTTATGAGTTATTTAAAAATTCAGTATGTTTCCTTGTATTCCCTGAAACATGGATTTGATACCATATTATTTTATATTATCTCCAGTTTATATGTATCAAAACATACTAGGAGCACATTTTTTCAATTTTATATTTTATATGAAGTTGGCAATTTATTTTAATTATGATTTGAAGTTACATTTGAAATAGCTATGGCTTAATTAAAATCAGTCATCTGAAGAATTTTATAAAGCTGGAGGTAACAGTGTTAGAAACTTAGTTGGTAGATTATTTAGGTCATTGATTTCAAAACTTTTTTTGAAACTTTGCAGCACAGTCCTTCAACTAAGTTCAGGTTTATTTACCTCTAAATTATGTACATGTTTAGATACATTATATTTTAGATACATTGTAAAGCACCCAATAAAGAATATTTATAGAGGAGGAGATTAAAAGGAAAATAAGTTCTGTATTTTGTCCCAGGAGCCCAGTACTTACAGCTTCTGGGAAACCACTGGTTTAGGTCACACGTTGCTGAAGTCCAAGTCCAAAGGGAGGCCCTGCGTCCCTGTCCGTGGCGGGCGACGTGGAAAGCTGAGGTCTGAGAGATGGGGGTGGCTGTGCTCAGCCCCAGGGCTGCCGGAGCAGGGCGGGGAGAGCGGCGCCGGGGGCGGGCTGTGGCGCTCGGAACTGGGAAGCCTCGGATGGAGGGCTTGGCCCGTGTGTCTGTGTAGGGGCACTGGCTTGTTGCTGTTGCTCACTCGGGGCTTCAGGAGAGACGGGAGAGCCTTAGCGGGACAGCAGAAGACTCAGGTTAGGGGCGGTTCATTCTGCAGAGTGGATGAGGTAACGGTAAACAAGAACCAAAGCAAAGGATCTTAAAATCTTATTGCATTTAAAATGCTCTTCAGTCGCAGTTAACATGCAGTATTGTGTTAGCTTCAGGCGTATGACACAGTGATCAGACATTTGTATACCTTATAAAGTGACCCCCCCGTAAGTCTGGCGCCCACCGGACCCCATACGCAGTTACCACAGATGACTGACTGTGTCCCCAGGCTGTACTTTGTCCCTGGGACACTTGTAACTGCCAGTTTGTGCTTCTTAGTCCCTCCCCGCTTTACCCAGGCCCCCAAACCCCTTCCCGTTCATTTTTTTTTTTTAACTGGCTTGGCTCCTAGGAGGAACCGATCGTCAGTGCCCTGATCGAAGCACACCCCACTCTGACCTAGCTGGGCACGTTCCGCCCCTCAGCCTCCAGGGTGCCACTAGCCCCCGAAGGGAACGCACGTCGGCCCGCCTGGCATCTCGTCGGGGCCTGCTGGGCCTGGGAAGGCGGTGGCCCGGCAGTCAGACCTGCCCAGGAGGTCTCTGGGATGGCTCCTGGAGCGAAGCGTGGCCATGCTGCCGCCGCGGGGACTGCTGTGTCCCTTGAGCTGGAGTGGGCTGCTGCGCCCGGCGGCCGGCTTGTGTTGGGGCTGTGTTGCTGCCGCTGCAGAGGCCCATGGGGACCACGGGCGCCTCTTTCCCGTCTCCCCTCGCTGCCCCTGTGGCCCGCGGGGCTGTGTCCAGTGGGGTGCCTGGCTGTGACATGACTCCTCTGTAGGGATCTGGAGCAGCGCCTCGACTCACACCTGCGCGGTGGTAGCTGTGGCGGTTTGCGAAGGCCTAGCTTCTTCGTCGGGAGTTTGCTGGGAGAGGGAGGGGAGGCTGTGCCTGTCCACACGCTGCCCTTTGTGGGGCACCTGCTCTTTGCTGTGACGGAGTCCTGGGGGTAACTGTTTCTGCGCCTTGTCGCAGCGTTACAGGGTGTGCAGTGTTTTATTTGGCAGGTGAGGGAGTGTTGGTTAAAGGGTTAAATAAGCTCTGGCCGGTGTGGCTCAGTTGGTTGGGCATCGTCCTGCACAGCGAAAGGTCTTGAGTTCAATTCGCGGTCAGGGCACCTGCCTGGGTTGTGGGTTCGGTTCCTGGTCGGGACACACGCAGGAGGCAAGCCGATCAGTGTTTTCTCTCTCACATCGATGTTTCTCTTCCTTTTTCTCCCTCCCTTCCCCTCTCTCTCGAATCAATAAAAAGGAAGTGGTTGAATAATTTGGTCAAGGTAGTACATTTGGTAGGGCTTGTCTTGGTCTGACCTTAATTTCTATGTTGATTTTAATTCTTAGAAACATTTGTTCTATTGTGTGTTGTCTAGGCTTTTAATCAAAGACCCAGAACTCTTAACCACATTAGGGTACTTGCAAAACCATTCTGTGATTTAGTTTTGGATTAAAAAGAGTTAACATTGGATTTGTATTGTGGGTTCACATGCCAATATTTGGTGAAGCTGTACGTCACGGAAAAGGAAGACTCTTATAAAGATAAGAGATCTTAGGGCCTAGTTAAGCTACTTTTAAGCTTTCTAACTCATTGGAATAGGTAAAATCTCCTTCCCTTCTTGAATGCCATTTGAGTAAATGCATCCACAAGCAAATGAATTGCAGATGTACTTTCTCCCCCACACATGCCCTCCCCTCGGCTGCTGTAGCTGCGGAAGGAGGTGAGGACGGCGGTGAGGGCGGTGGCGGCAGTCCCGGCAGCTGAGCTGGTAGAGCAGCTCTTGTATGTGGGGCGTGGGGGTGGGGGTGGGGTGGGGAGGGCTGGCCGTGAACCCTCCCCGCACTTCCTGCATTAACCTGTGGGTTCCGTGGTGGTCCTCGCACAGGGGAGGAGGGCATTTGAGTGGTGGTCTGGGGAGTCCGCGCCCACAGCCTGGTGGTGGGGCACGCGCGCTCCCGTTCTGTCCCAGAGAGGAGCCCAGGTGGCCGTTCCCGAGGTCATGCGCTGTTCAGTGACCCTTTGTTTCTATAGAAGTGCTGGGCGTCTTTCTTTCCTGCATTTTTAAGTAGTATACATAAACTTAATGTATTTTTGCATGAAGTTCTTTTTTAAGTAGCAAACCCTCATTTTTTAGGGAAATAGTTTTGATTTTTAATAATGAATGTTAATACATGGGCTGTGGATAATGAAGAAAATATATTACAAGTAGAAATTTTGTACCCCTGGGTAACTGGAGGGTTGGGCTTGATTTTTTATCTTCAGGGCAGGAGAGGAAGAATGTATTAAACAGCACATTTGTCAAAGAACCAGCTCTCACTTCATAATCATTTTGGTATTCACGTCTTCATTAGGTGAACTATTACAAGGTTTCTGCATTTTAAGTTAATATTTTTAAGGCCCAGAGCCAGACATAATTATGCTAATGCCACTTTCTGATTGCACAAATGACTACTTCATAATTACACATATTAGTGCTCCATGTATGTTGTTGGGACTGAAATTTCTTTTGTTTAGTCATTAATTAGCTGTTTGACTGAAATAGCGCTGCCGCAGCCGGGCCTGTGTTCTTCCACCGGCAGCCAGCTAACGGCGCGTGGGGCCCTTTACGGCGAAAATGCGCTCCTTACGTCTGTGCAGCTCACTCCGTGTGTGCTGCCAGCTTTGAACTCTTAATGGTCTTTCTTTTGCTTGTTTTTGCTCATATACCGAGTTTCTCTAGCGTAAACAAGCAAAATAGAATCCTAGTTCGTACTGATCTTAAAGTTACATCAAAGGTTTTTAGTTGGTGGGAGCTTCAGAAATTTCCGTATTAAGTGCATTTTTTTTTACTGGTAAAGACGTCTGTCAGAGAGCAGTACAGCTACAGACCGAATCATTCAGAGCCGGACCTCGGGTCCCGAAGAAGAAATGCCCCCAGACTGTAATGCCTTTCAGAGGGAGAAAATGACCCTTTTCAAATCTGAATACATTTTCCCCAACTTTTTGTATTCACGTAAGAACAACACACTTTAAGACCATGAGAATTATTAAATTTTATTTCATTTAAGTTATTTTAACAACAAGAAGCCACCTTTAAAAGATTTCATTAATGACTTTTTTGGTGTAGGCATATATTTTTGAGTGTTTTTGTATTTTTAATTTTTTTCTTTGTATAACTGGTAAAATCATAGATGTTAAAAGTCATAGACTTAGGGATGTAATTAAAAAAAGTTTTTTTATGGAGAGGGGAAAGGAGTGAGAGAGGGAGGGAAGTATCGATGTGAGAACCTTGATGTGAGGGACATCAGTGTGAGAGAGGAGCATCGATTGGCTGCCTCTCATACGCGCCCTGACTGGGGGCCGAACCCGCAACGCAGGCATGAGCCCTGACTGGGAATTGAACCCGCAACCCAGGCGTGAGCCCTGACTGGGGGCCGAACCCGCAACCCAGGCGTGTGCCCTGACTGGGAATTGAACCAGCGACCTTTTGCTCTGTGGGACAATGCCTAACTGAGCCATTCTGCCCAGAGTAGGATGTAATTTTTTAATGAGTGGGTTTGCTAGTGTACTTATATGTTATTTTTAGAAATCAGACCCACATTTTTGTGGGGACCATTTAGCACTTCTCAAACTTCCAAAATGTGAGCTGAACTAAAACGCATGGGAAGCTGTTTCAGCCTTGATGACTTGGAAAGTAGCTACCCCTGAGACGGAGCTTGCTTTTGTTTTAGCTTTTGGCAGTGCCCACCGTTTGAATGGTCCCAGATTATTCTCTGAGTCCAGGCAGCACTTTTCTGGTTAAATTGCAAGGAGGAGAATGCAGATAGGAACACAGAGAGCCAAATTTTAAGAGTGATACTGTTTGAATTTTGAATATAATATAAGGTACCAAATTTCAAGTTAAACATAATTTTATAGCAGTTGAGTTAACCATAATCCCTTGTTGAACTTGGTATGAAGTAAGATAATGGGTCCCAGAATTCAGGTGGGCACATAGCTCTGTCAGGTCTGTTTGTCAGTCAGTGTGGACGCCGCGTGGTCGTGGCAGAGGGAGATCGGATGTGTTGGCATGCTGGGGGCAGAATGTCCTTCCACAGCAGTGAGGCTGACGGGTGAGCGGGGTCAGGGTCCGCACAGGCAGGTTTGGCTCTGAGCGACGGTAGGGAAGCGCATCTCACCTGCTGAGAGCAGAGGAACGTTCGTGACATTGGAACAAGATGCTAGCGAGCCTTTTCTCTAAAGGGAGAAGATTCCTGTGGACCCACCTCCATTTTGACCTCACTTGTTTTATTCTAACATTACTTCAAAATGTAGTATAGAGAGGACTGCGTGTCCCATAGCTGGTGTTCAGTAAATATTTGCTGAGTGGGCGGAATACGTAAAAAGACGCACACAGAAAACCTGGGAGTTCTTCTATAAATATAAAACTCAAATAGATATACACTATGTGAAAAGAAATCACAGAACTAATAAAATTTATATTATCATTAATTGAATACAGCGGGCGATGCTTTGCCCGAACGAAGTTGTGTCTCGCACTGTGGACGTACGCTGACGGTTCTCAGGCAGGCCTCTGGGCCCGGCGCGGCCCCCCCACGTGCCCTGCAGTCGTCCCACGCTCTGCCCGCTGGGCTGCTCCGCTCGGCCAGCGGCTCTGTGAGTCTGCTGTTAGGCCCTGGCCCAACACGGCCTTTAGTTTTAGGTCACTTCTGGTTCTTGTCATTAGTCCAAGAACAGTTGGGTCCCCAAGTGATTGTGATCACCAGTCAGACCCGAGCAATGGCTTTGTGTGTGACGGTGTGTCTGTTGTAGGCCTTACTTTTTCTGATAATATACTAAGTTAAGGTGTGAAATTCACACTTCCTTAGTGAGCCCAGGGGTCACCAAGGTCTGGGCAAAGATGCAGAGCTGGCAGTCAGAGAGGCGGAGCCTTGGCTCTGCCCGCGGCCAGCGAGCGTTAGGTGAGCCGCCTGCTTGGCCTGAGTCCTCGGTGATTGTGCTCGGAGACCTCTGAAGAGTCGTCTGCAACCCCGGTCTGCTCTCTTGGCTTTTGGAGTTGTTTGGGAGTGCGGACAGGCTTCGGTCTGACTTAGCAGTTCATTTGTGGGTTTATTTTACTGTTAATTTTCCTTTTCTTTGTTTTTATTTGTAACGTGTACAGTCCAGTGGTCTCTAGTGTCTACACCAGGCTGTGCGACCGTCGCACCGTCGGATCCCACAACGTGTTCATCCCCCAGTGCCGAGGGGTTTTCTGTCCCCCTGACTTGGTGGGGCGGGCTCCGTCAGGGGGCGGGCGGCCTCTTTTCCGGGGCTCCAGGCTCTTCTTTGGTATCTTCTCCAAGTTTCTTTACCTGTCTAGCACTGGCATTGAAGTTGGAACAGGGTGTTGTTTTGCCCAGGCCTCAGCACGCTGGCTGTCTCCGAGATTGTTTATTGAAAGTGGTCAAGTGCAGATGAGGGCCCGTCTGGGCCCGGCTTCCCGAGGCTGGGTGGCGAGGGCGTGCGGCTTAGTGTTCGGCGGCACTGAAACTGCTCTGCGCGGACTCTGTCGGTGGGCCCTGTGGGGGTCCCATGGCCTACTCTCTGCAGCGATGGTGGGGGACCGCTGTGGCGGTGCCGTCCCGCCCCGTAAGGGGAAGCTGGGTCCCCAGCGCGCGGCTGAGACGAACGGGAAGGGCGCACGGGACGGCCCCTGGCCCCCAGCTCCGGGGTTTCCAAGCTGAGCTGGTGGTGGGGCCGCCTGGACAGCTCGTTACAGCACAGGCCGCCGGCCCCACCCCCGAGTGGGTGCTCCCGTGGGCCTGGGCTGGAGCCCGCGAATGCGCATTGGGAGTCCCGGCCGTGAGGAATGGCAGCCTCCTGGAAGGGCGCTCTGACCTCGCTTGGCTGTAGCTCAGCTCTGCCGCCCTGTGCGGCTCAGGACGGTGGCTTCCCTCGGCTGCGTGGGGTCCGGCGGGGCTTTGTGGTCTCTTCCTCGTGTCTCGTGGACTAGAAGTAAGGGGTGCAGCGTTGGTTTTTGGTATTTATCTGAACTGTTTGTCGGAGTCCTGCGATCCAGGAAGCCCCATGAGGCTTGGTGGCAGTGGTAGGGGTGTGTGGAAGCATGTTCCAGCTTTTGTGATTTTTTTATTTTTGAAGAGGTAGCATGAAGGGTAGACTCGCCCCACCGTTCTTTCCACCGCCATGTGGCCCAGACAGCTGGGGGAGCGGGCCTCTGAGGCTGGGTGTCGCGGCGGCCCGCCCGCCGCTGTCCGTCCTCTCGGTGCCCGGGCCGGGCGGGTCCGAGGGCAGACTCTGTTAGCGCGGGACTTAGGAAGCTCTCTCCAAGATTGAAAAGACGTTCCTAAAAAATAATCTAAGTTCCCCAGTTTTAATGTTTTTAGACATTAGGAAACAATGAGAAAGAAAGGGCACAGAGAAATCTTTTTAGCAGGCCGGGAAGGCCCCGCTCGCGGGCTGGGCGGCTCAGATGAGCGGGGCGTGTGTGCTGGGCGGTTTGCGTTCTGATCGCGGGGTTGTGAGAGCTCACCGTGTATCGTGGATAACAGGCCTTTATCGGTTGTGTCTTCTGAAAATATTTTCTCCCAGTCTGTCGCTTGTCTTCTCATTCTCTTGATACTTTCACAGGCCAGAAAATTTTAATTTTAATGATATCCAGCTTATCAGTTATTTCTTTCACGGGCCCTGCCATTGGTGGCGTAACATTGCACCCAGGGACGTCAGTTTTGCTCCTGGTTGTCTTCGAGGAGTTTTGTAGTGCAGTGTTTTACATTTAGGTCTGCGAGTTATTTTGAGTTGGTTTTTGCGAAGGATGTGAGTCTAGAGTCATTCTTTTTCATGTGGCTGTCCGGTTGTTCAGCACCGTTTGTTGAAAGGGTTTTGTTCCGTTCTGTTGCCTTTGCCTGTTTGCCCAGGATCAGCCGACTGTATCACGTGGGTCTGTTTCTGGGCTTTCTGTCCTGTGTCCCTGCTCCGTCTGTGCTTCCGACCGTCCACGCTGTCCCGAGTGTGCAGCTCTGTAGTGGGCCTGGAAGACTGTGCTCTTACTCAGTACTGAGTTGGCTATTCTGGGTCTCTTGCCTCTTCGTGTAAACTTAGAAGCAGTTTGTTGATAACCACAAAATTACTTGCTGGGGTTTTGAGTGGGATTGTGTTGAATCCATAGATCAAGTTGGGGAGATCTGACATGTTGACAATATTGAGTTTTCTTGTCCAGGAACATGGAAAATCTTTCCATTTATTTAGTTCTTTGATTTAATTCCTCGGGGTTTTATAGTTTTCCTCATATAGAGTGTGTACATATTTTGTTAGAGTTATATCTAATTATTTTATTTTGGGGGGCTTGCTAATGTAAATTGTATTGTGTTTTAAAATTCAAATTCTACTTGTTCATTATTAGTATAAAGGAAAACAACAGACTTTTTTTTAAGTATATTTTATAGATTATGTTGTTACAGTAGTTCCGGTTTTTTCCCCCTTTGCTCCCCTCTGCCCAGCACCCCCTTCCCTCCAGCAATCCCACCCCCTTAGTTCATGTCCATGGATTGTGCATGTAAGTTCTTTGGCTTCACCCTTTCCTATGTTACTCTCAACTCCCCCCTGTCTATTCTGTACCAACTGATTATGCTTCTTAGTCCCTGCACCATTTCCCCATTTCTCCCCCTCCCCCTCCCAGCTGATAACCCTCCATGTGATCCCCACACCTGTGATTCTGTTCCTGTTCTGGTTTGCTTAGTTGGATTTTGTTTGTATTTTTAGATTCAGTTGTTGATAGTTGTGAGTTTGTTGTCATTTTAGTGTTCATAGTTTTAATCTTCTTTTTCTTAAGTAAGTCCCTTTGACATTTCATATAATAATGGCTTGGTGATGATGAACTCCTTCAGCTTTACCTTGTTTGGGAAGCATTTTATCTGTCCTTCCATTCTAAGTGATAGCTTTGCTGGATAGAGTGATCCTGGTTGCAGGTTGCCTTTCATCACATTGAATACTGCTTGCCAGTCCCTTCCTGCCTGCAAAGTGTCCTCTGAGAAATCAGCTGATAGTCCTATAGGCACCCTCTGTGGGCAACTCTCCGGCCTCTCTTGCTGCCTCCAGGACTCTCTCTTTATCTTTCACCTTTGGCATCTCAGTCATGACGTGTCCTGGTGTGGTCCCCTCTGGGTCCAGCTCACCCGGACCCTCTGTGCTGCCTGGACCTGTATGTCCATCTCCTTCGCAAAATTTGGGAAGTTTCCTCATTTTTTTCAATTCTTACTTTCTCATTCTGTACTGGTTGACTGTTTTTTTCTTTCTTATGTTCCAAATCATTGATTTGAACCCTGGTTTTCATCCCTTCACCATTGGTTTTGTGTGGATTTTCCTTCATTTCACTTAGCACAGCCTTCACTTCTTCCCTTATGCATCTGCCGTACTCAAGCGTATCTGTCAAGCCTGTGAGCATCTTTATCACCGATGTCTTGAACTCTGTGTCTATTATGTTGGCTATTTCCTCATCGCTTAGTTCTCCCACTGGAACCTTGATCCGTTCCCCCTTTTGGGCCATACTTCTCTGTCTCCTCATTCTGACAGGCTCCTGTGTGTGTTTGCCTCTGTGTCCCAGGCAGAGCTGTCACACCTGTTACATTGTAAGGGGCGGAGCCTTAGGTATTCGTCAGTACAGGGTGACCCGTTTCACCACATTGTGGCGCTGTGTGTGGGGGAGAGGTCAGAGAGGGAACAATGCCACCTGCCCAGCACTCGTCCTTTTCCAGGTACTTCTCTCACTTCTGTATGGGACTGGCACCCCTCTAGCTGCTGCCCTGGCCGTCGTTCCCAGAGTGGGTGGGTCTGCGGACGTTCTATGACTGTGGGGACCCTTTAAACAAGCGGACTCTGCTGAGAGACCGGCAGTTTCTGCCTCCGCCCCAACCCCCACGGGTCTGCACAGCCAGAAACAATGAGGCTTGATTTTCCCCGGCGCTGGGACCGTGAGCTGTGCGGTCTGGTGAGGAGCTGGGAATGCTCCCCAGGTGTCCCTCCTGACTTTTTAAAATGTGTGACTGCGCTTTCCAGCAGCCTGCTGCTGC
Organism: Furipterus horrens; assembly: GCF_987537825.1. NCBI lineage: Eukaryota > Metazoa > Chordata > Mammalia > Chiroptera > Furipteridae > Furipterus > Furipterus horrens. The sequence continues at coordinate 3,457,640 of NW_028327173.1, forward strand.
TGCCGCTGCTGCCACCACCACACCGTGTCCTCTCCGCCCCAGCTCCACCCCTCCCACCTGTCTGGGTGAGTGTTTCTTCTTTATATATTTGTTTGCTGGACTTCCATGCAGCTCGATTTTCTGGACTTCTGGTTGTCTCTAGTTTTGAGGAGCTGTGTTCCTTCTTAGTTGTGGAGGGAGATGCAGCGTGTCTGTCTATGCCTCCATCTTGGCCGGAAGTCTATACTTTTTAAATTAAATTTATTGGGGTGATATTGGTTAATAGAGTCATGTAGGTTTCAAGTGAACATCACTGTGTCACGTGACTGCGCGTGCGCTGTGTGCCCGTCCCCATGGTCAGGTCGTCTCCCCTCACCGTGTCCTTGGCCCCTTTATCTTCCGCGCTCCGCCCCCTTCTCTCTCGTAACCGCCTCACTGTTGCCTGCGTCCACGAGTGTCAGTTTCACGTCCCACACACGAGTGGGATCACACGGGTCTTCGCTGTTCCTGGCGGACTTATGTCAGCATAATAGTCTCGGGGTCCGTCCGTGCTGCCGCAGAGGGCAGTGCTGCGTCTCCTCTGGTGGCTGAGCGGAGTTCCGTGGTCTGTCTGCGCCGCGTCGTGTCCAGTCCTCCACCGAAGGCCCCTCTGGCGCTGCAGTGAACCTAGGAGTTTGTGTATCTTTGCAGATAAATGCTTTTGGAAGTTTTTTGGGTAGATACCCAGAAGAGGGATTGCTGGGTCATTCGGTCACTCTGTTTTTAGTTTTTGGAGGAACCCCCATACTGTTTTCTATAGTGGCTGAACCAGTTTACATTCCCACCAGCTGTGAAGGAGGGTTCCTTTTTCTCAACAGCCTCTCCAACACGTGTTACCACCTGTCTTGTGGATACCGGCCATTCTAACAGGTGTGCTGCGGTGTCTCATTGTGGTTTTCATTGGCATTTCCCTAATAGCTCGTGAAGTTGAGCATCATTTCATATGTCTGAGGGCCATTTGTACGCCTTCTTGAGAGAAGTGTCTGCTCAGATCCTCTGCCCATTTTTTTAGTTGGATTGTTTGTTTGGTGTTGAGTTGTATGAGTTCTTTATAGATTTTGGGATACTAGCCCCTTGTCTGAGCTGCTGCTTGCAAATAGCATCTCCCACTCGGTTGGTCGACTCTTTGTTTTGTAGTCAGTTCCTTTTGCTGTGAGGAAGCTTTTAGTTTGATGGAGTCCCATTCATTTGTTGTTGCCTCTACTTCCCTTGCCTGTGGGGTCAAACTCATTAAATGTTCTCTCTGACCAAGATCCGCAAGGTTAGGGCCTGTGTTTTCTGCTGTGTACTTGATTATAGTCCCATATCTCATACTGAGGTCTTCGGTCCATTTTGAGTTAATTCTTACACAAAGAAAAACTGTAATCTAGTTCCGTTCTTTGCGTGTGGCTTTCCAGTTCTCCCAGCCCTGTTTGCTGAAGAGGCCTTCCTTTCTCCATCGTGGATTTTGGCTCCTTTGTCAAGCATTATTTGTTCATGTTCCTGTGGTTTTATTTCTGGGCTCTTACTTCTGTTCCATTAGTCAGTGTGTCTGTTCTTCTGCCAATACGGTGCTGTTTTTAAAAAAAATAATTTATTTATTTGGTCATTTGTTTACTTATTTATTTTATTTTTAGAGAGAGGGGAAAGGAGAAAGAGAGGGAGAGAAACATCACTGTGTGGTTGCCTCTCACGTGCCCCCAACTGGGGACCTGATGTGCAGCCTAGTCATGTGCCCTGACTGGGAATCGAACCAGCGAAACCATGCTGCTTTGATTATTGTATCTCTGTAATATAATTTAAAGTCAGGTAGTGTGATACCTCTGGCTTTGTTATTTTTTCTCAGGATTTGCCTTGGCTGCTTGGGGACTTTTGTGGTTTCATAGAAATCTGGTGGTTTCTTTAAAAAATGACATTGGGCCCTGGCTGGGTGGCTAGTTGATTGGAGGGAGCATTGTCCTGTACACCCAAAGGTTGTGGGTTTGGTACCCGGTCAGGGCTCATGCCTGGCTTGCGGGTTTGATCCCTTGTTTAGGCGTGTAGGGGAGCTAACTGATCGATGTTTCTCTCCCCCCCACACTCCCAAAAAACTAATGAACAGATCCTCAAGTGAGGATTTAAAAAAAAAAAAAAGACACTGGGATTTTGATTGGGATTGCTTTGGGTTATATGTTGAATTTTTCCAATTCATGAACCCAGGATATCTTTCCGTTTCATTCTTTTTCAATCCCTTTTAATAATGTTTTGTAGTTTTCAATATGTAGGTCCCTCACATCTTTTGTTTATTCCTAGGTATTTAATTTTTTTGGTGGCAACTGCAAAAGAAGTTTTCTTTTTCATTTCTTTTTCTGAAGTTTCATTGTCAGTATATAGGAGAGCAGTAGATTTTTGTAGTGATTTTGTGTCCTGCAACGTCACTATATTTGTTTATTGTTTCAAATAGTTTTTTGGACTTTGGTATATTAATCACATATAATTACTTATTGGTTCCAGGAGTATTTCAGAGGGCCAAACCATTTGGAAAAAGAGAGCCCATCATTCTGTGTGCGGCTCATGACCGAAGCGGTCCCTCTTAAAGGGGTCAGTGTGGGTGACACTGCAGGGAAGGGGGCAAGTCCTACCCCAGAAGGTCGAGGGCAAGGTGTTTTTGATGGGGGACAGGAGCTCTTCAGAGAGGCTGGCCACAGCGGAGGCTGTTCCTTTGGACGCTGGGTTCTTATTTAGAAGGGACTGCAAAAGGCTGTTTTCAGAAAGAGAAGGGGAAAAGCACTTAACTGTAGTTACCTTTTTAAAAATAAGGAAAGAGTTGAAAGAAAGGGAAGATGCCATTCACTTCCCATTGCAGAGAAAAGATACATTAAAGTGGCTTCAGATTAAGCTGAGCCTTTAAAATTAGGGCCCGAGTGTCACCATTGCCCCGTCCCCTGGCGCGCTGGGGGTGCTGCCGCGCCGGCCCGCTGACCCTGGCGCCGGAGGGCCCTCGTCGGGGTGCACGGGGAAGCGTTGTTTTGTGGTTGGCCTGGTGAACCAAACTTAGACTTCCTAACTCTGATGGGTTTATTTAAGAACCATTTTTGTTAAATGCTTTAATTATTATTAATTAACATTTTTATAGTTAAGCATTTTCCAGTAATTTTTAACAATCCATTTCTGAAGCAGTTTGGAGCACCTGCCGTGTGATGCTTCTGTGTTTTTTACTTCGTCAGGGAGGGTGGGGAGACGCAGGGTTTGGGAATTAGCGTTTGTCAGCGCCAGATACGCTGTGGGAGTCGCTTCTTCTTACTGCGTGTTGCCTGGTTGTCCCTGAGATCGTAAGGTCTGGGTGGGCTGGAGTCTTCATCTGCCCTGCTTATCGACGTGTCCCGGGAGCTTAGAACAGTGCCTGGCGCCTCGTGGGTGCTCCGTGACTGTCACCGAAGGAGCGTGTGAAGACCCGGTCAGCAGGCAGTGATGAGGCTGCCGCCCCAGTGTGCTGCCGGCGCTTTGTCTCTGAATTGGCCAGTGTGGCTGAGGAGTCGTCACTGGGGGCCCCAAACAAGCCTGTGGGAGCCGAGCCACCGCTGACGAACCCGCGGAGTGGAGGGGAGGAGCAGGATGTGTGCCCTTGGCATGCACGCGGGTGCCCAGAGCCCGCGCGCACACTCAGTGCTGCACCCACACTTGGCGGTAGAGAAGTTGCTCCTGTCTGAGGTGCGAGTGAGGGGCGGCAGGAAACCCGGAGTGGCCTCTGTGGAGAAGCCCTCGCCCCGTGGAAACTAGGAGCCTGGGGGAGAGGCCCCCCCACCCCGCCCGTGCCCAGGTCCCACAGCGCAGCCCCGGCAGAAAGAGGCCAGATTGTCAGTGAGGAACAGCTGGCTCTTTCTGTGCCGATGAGGTCACCTTTCCTATTTGTGAACTCAGAATAGGGTTGCTGTACGTGTAGGTTTGTAACCTGGCTGTTCCCCTAGTGTCCTGTATGCCTCTCAGGCCTTTCTGACAGTGGCTCACAGCATCATGCTTATTGGCTGCATGTTGTATTCCGCTGCACTTCACGCCGCCGTTTATGCATTTAGCAGTAGCTCTGGGGGCCTAATACGTGTCAGGCACTGGCTGAGGATGATGAGGATACCAGACAGACAATTTTTTGTTCTCATGGATTTTACAGTTTAGAAGGAAAGACAGTACATAAGTAAACTAGTAGGTAAGAATTTCAGAGAGCGCTAAGAAGGGAACAGAACAGGATTCCGAGCTGGGAGCACTGTGGGCTGGTGCCGAGAGGCGTTTCTTAGGAAGTGACATTGGAGCTGAGACCCGAATGGTGAGAGAGGGTGGCCACTTGAGGACCTGGGGGAAGAACATTTCAGTCAGCGGGTATAGCAGGTGAAAAGGCCCTGAGTCAGGAATATATTTGGTTCGAGTAACAATCAGCCATTGCGGCCGGAGCAGAGTGAGCACCTGGAAGGTGAGCTCGGCAAGGTAGGAGGGCTGGGTCTCCAAGATCCTTGCAGGCGGAAGGACTTGCACTTTTACATTAACAGTAATAGGAAGTCACTGGACAATGAGCTGTCAGGAAGTGAGTGACATGATATGGGTTTTTAAATTTTCGAAGCCTTTCTCGCTGCTCTGCGGCTTCTAGGGAAAGCAGAGACTAGTTAGGAGGCTGTTTGCACTAACTGGCACTCTTGGTAAGAGATGATGGAAGCCCATGTGACATCTGTATTAGGGTGTGGATACTTTTTCGGGGGGCACTGTTCTTCCTACCACAGAGGTCACTGGGAAGCCGAGTACAACGAGGATAGAGAAGTCACCGTTGGGTTTGGGCACCTGGAAGCGCAGTGTTGAGTGCAGAGGCCCCGTTGGAAGGAGGTGAGGATGTGGGGACCGCAAGCATTAAAGTCGAAGAGGCATGACTGACAGAGGAACACGCCAGGCGCGGCTCTGGGAGAGGGAGGCGGGGGCCCTGGTGGAGCCCGGAGGTGCAGGGGGACCGCCAGGCCAGGGGCCTGAGCATGCTGCTGTGCCGCGCGTGGGAACAGGCCACCTGTGACGAGCCCGGAGTGAAACCAGGGAACGGTGGATAGAGGTGGAGCCTGCCGAGCAGAGAATGAACACAGTCAGTCTGAAATGAGCAGAAGGCGCTGATGACTTCTGCTTGCCTGCGGCAGGGGCCAGACCCGTGTCCGCAGCTGCTGCAGGCCCGCGCTTCCCCTGGTCGGCTGTGGCCATCCCCCCACGGGTGGTTGGCCAAATCTCTGAAGTCAGCGCAGAACTTGAGCCTTTTATTCCTCGTGGACCAGTGCGGTCTGGCCCCCACTCAGTGCCACGGCGGAGAGCACGTCCCGTGTGCAGTGCAGAGCTGCCGTCCTTTCCTGCCTCGGTTTCCTCCGTTACTTTGTTACGTTTTAATAACACTCATACTCAGCAGTCTGTTGAACACTAGGCTCTGGGCAGAAGCCGGCGAGGCAGACAGATCCCTGCCCTGTGGCCCTTGTGCTCTAGAGGGGCCGTCTCATAGCTAGTGGGGCACCCGGGCCGTTCCCTCCTGGAGGCAAGGCATCGCGCGTCCTCGCGCCGCTCCTCTCCGGGGCCCCGGGCGCTCTGGCCGCTCTCGGCCGCTCTGCCTGCCTCACTGTGGCGGCCGCCTGCTGGGGCAGACCTGCGGTGCTGGCTGCTGGCAGAGCTCCTGCTCCTACCCACGGTGACCCCTCACTTCTCTAGCTAATAACCTAATTACTCCTCATGCCCTTTCTTGAGCTACAGGAGTCCCTCTTTTCCTCCTCTTTTCTTACCCTGCTAAATGCCAGGGTCCACGGTGCATGATCGCTCCCTTCCAGGTACGCCGGCTTGCCTGCCCTCTCTCCTCCTGTCGCACCCGCTGGACAATCCCAGTCCTGAATGAGCCCCGTCTCCTGGCTTCTCTGCCCACACCCACGCAGCTCAGTGCTGCTGGAGAAAAGCAGGCTAATGAGTCAGACTTGTATCTCTCTGAATTCTTCATCAGCAGCCGCAAGTGGGCTGTTAACACTACCCACAGGTTTCCAGTGTTCTCTACCCACGCCGTGGGCTCCTGCTCTCCGGGACCCCCGATCCCTTCTGCGTTCTTCCCGCTCAACAGCCCCTTCGCTGTCACCACCACTGAGCTGGGCAGGGTCTTCCCTCCTGCGGCCCAGGCCAGTCTGCTCACCTGCGCTCTGGGGCCCAGCCCCCTCCCTGAGGGACTTCAGTCCAGCGGCCACCTTGCAATCTCCTGCGCCTGGACCCCTCCATTGGTACCGGGTCATTCAGACGAACGTGCAGGACCGGCCTCTCCATCAGTAGCCCCTTGTTCTAAGCTTCAACGTGGAAACTTCTCAAGAAAGCAGGCCATGCCTTCCTCTCCTCCCGCACATCCCAGTTATTCTGCGGTGCTCCCTGTCCATCTTTGCCAACGTCGCCAAGCCCAGGGGACATTCTGGAGCCTCTTAACAGCTTTCACCATGGGTGCCGCTTTCCCCCTGCAGACACGCCTCTTGGTGATGATGCCGCCTTCCGGGTGGTCCTCCCCCTCTCCCCGCTGACGTCAGGCCTGCCTTCTCAGTCCGGCCTTTCAAGGGTGGAGTGACTCGGGGCATCTGTCCCACAGCGTCTCCCCACACAGCGCTGTGTCTCTGAGTGACCCTGTCTTCCCACGTCGCTCGGACACCACTGTGTCTCACATTCCGCCCGACTTCCTGAGATGCTTACGCAGCTGCCGTGCAGGCATCCGACTGTCCCCACCTCTGCTGCCCTGCGGGTGCCCTCGTTTTCCTCGGTGTCCCAGCACCGAGTCCCCCTCTGTCTCTGTCACGGGTTGCTCAGGTGCTTCCCCGGTGGAGTGGGGACGCCTGTGGGTGCAGCTGAGCCCACGTCTGTGGCAGACCGTGTGCGTGCGGGGCTGCGCAGGGGCCGGTTGGGTTGGGACGCTTACCCAGACGTGGCTGAAACGCAGACTTGTTATGGTGCAGCGTGCACACTGCAGCCCTGGTGGTGGGTCTGTAACTGCCAGAGAATGAGGAAGTGATACACACACAGACGGGACCTCATATTGTGACAGCGGTAATTGGGATAAAAAAAATCTGAGATTAAAGAGTCAGGTAGTGTCTATATTGCTGAGGGCTGTTGCCATTATCCACAATTTTAAAAACGACTGCATTTCAGCTGGAGGTTAATGAAATGAGGATGTAGTTCTTTTCTCATCCGAGTTCGTGGACCTGCGCTGTCTTCACGGCACTCCTTCCATTCCCCCCATCACTGTCACCACCCTCACCTGCACCACCACAGCAGCCTCCTGTGCGACCTCTCTGCCTCCACCTGGACCTCTATCCCCACAGCAGCCAGTTACCTGTTTTATTTTTACTTTTAATCCCCACCCGAGGACATTCTATTCATTGCTTTAGAGAGAGAGGAAGGGAGAGAAGAGAGAGATACAGAAACATCGAAGCGAGAGAGGGGCATCGGTTGGTCGCCTCCTGCACGTGCCTAGGCCGGGGGCTGGCGCGCAGACTAGGGGTCAGCTCCCAGGCTGGGGACCCTTTGTGTCCAGACTGGAGGTCACATGTACCTGCACCCAGACCTGGGATCGAACCCACAACCCTATGATTATGGGATGATGCCCAACCAACTGAGCCACTTCAGGCAGGTCCCAGCCAGTTATCTTTTAAAAACAGTAAAACGTGAATCAAGTCACGTTTTCCCCAGCTTTACACTCTTTAGTTGCTTTCTGCTGTTTTCTGGATCGAAATTTTAGCACATTAAGACGGCTGTCAGATCCCGGCTCAGTCTGGCCTCACCTCAGGCCCCCATCCATGTGCCCTGGGCTCCAGCCCTGCAGTTCTCCCACGTCTTCGTTTGTGCTGTGTTCTCCCACCGCGGGACCCTCCCGCCACACACAGACCTGTTGCTGCGTGACTGTTGCTGTGAACTTAGTGGGCTTGACCATTGCACCCTCACGGGCGTTCACCGTCTCGGTCGCGTGGGTCTGGTGTCCAGCACGGCCGCACTGGGCCCTCCTGTAAGGTCTCCCCGGCTGCAGAGACCGGGTAGTGGTCACTCGGAACCACCAGTGCCCCGACACGTGTCTGTGTTCCCACGACTTAGAGTTAACTCACAAGTCCTGTCCTTACTTGGGAGGGGTTACACTGGGGTCCTCGTCCCGCCTCACCCTTCAGCGCACCGGTCTGCGTTTGCGTGCGTTCTTGAAAGAAGAAACAGCATTTCCACGCGCCTCTCCAGAGCAGGGCCTCGTGGGTAGAATGCCCTGGACATGCAGGAGCTGGGTCTGCCCCCTAAAAATGTGGTCTCAGAGAGGGCGATGAGCAGTTTCCCGAGTGGCAGGTTGAGGCAAGGCGAGAAAACGACTTTCTCAGATTTCTCCCTATTCCTCCTGTCCTTTCTTTCATGATTCTCCAGTTACTTACAAAGTTCCTACCACGTGCCAGAAGCCGGGGTTAGAAACAGGGGCAGTTTGCAGTTTTACGTTAGTACAGGTCAGTGCAGCCCAAACCTGGGGTTCTCTGGAATGGGCCTCTCAGCGGGGCTGCTGCTGAGCCTTAAAAGGATCTTTAGAAAAAAGTGGGAGCACACTTTGGGTGTCACAGTGAATGAGTGCGTGGGGAGGGGTGTCCTGTGCAGAATGGCACGAACGCCCTCCCTGAGAGCCTCGGGAGCCAGCCTCTGCCCCAGTCCGGTGCTCTCTCTGACGGTGGTTTTCACCCCTGGCCCCAAAGGAGGATTCGGCTTTCTCAGCATGCCAGGCCTGGGCTCCACCCTTGGCAGGTCAAACTGAGGTCTCGGGTGGGGCCCGGGCTGGGGATTTTAAAAAGCCCCCTAGGAGATTCTCAAGTGCAGCCAGGATTTAGAATCACCACCTTCAGTCTACCGCTGACTACTTTCAGAGGACGTCTGAGTTGCAATTAAATAAATGGTGGTTAAAAGTAAGCAGAAGGCGATCTGGAGGGGAACATTTGTAATAGACAAGTGAGCTTTATTAAACGTACAATTACGTTATTAGAACAGATCGTTTGGAACCAGCTAACACTTCTGAATTTGGATTAGCTCTCGTAAGCTGTGGGTAATAGTCAGTCTGGTGTCTGTTAGGGCAGAGGTTATCCATTTCTGCTTTTCCCGTAGCCGCCTTTATCCTTCTTTCCTTCCTGAATATTTCAGCCCCATACGATGGAGCGCCTGTTTGTAATGAACTGTTTTTTCTCCTTCCCGTAGTTCATCTCCAGTTAGCTGCTCTCCTCTGCCCATGCCTTAAGGCTCTGCGGTGTGTGCTCCCATTTCCCACCCAGTCCCTAAACACTGGGACAGTGAGCGGTCCTGATACAGTGGTCATCCAGTTTGAAAAGACAATATTTTGCAAGATGATCAGTTTCTGAGAAGCTTCAGGTACTAGGAAACTTGATAATGTTGGCGTAGTCAGGGAAGGATGTGGAGAGGTGACCAAGAGGTTAGCTCACACCTCAGGGAGGGAGTTCTCAGAGTAGGTATTGGCCACTGGTGGTCTCGTAACTCTTCCGTGGAGGGGACTTCACTAGTGCGAGGGGAACTGCAGCCACCCTGCTTGTGAATTTCCCAAGTTTCCTTCCCTGTCTGACACTGACCTGGTCTCCCGGTGTCAGCAAGTTCAGGTGGCTTTCCGATAGTTCACAGGGAGGCAGGGAAGGGTGACTCCACTGCGCTTCCCGTCTTTTACCAGAGCAGTTGTTTTCCTCCGCGCCCGCGCGCCAGCTTTCGGTTTCCTATTGTTTGACATTTTTTGCATTTGTCATCTGTACAGCTGAAGTCTTGTGATTTTCTGTAAATTGATGCCAGTCTTCAGAAGTGTGGCTCTGTCTTTTCATTCTTCTACAGAGTTGCATTGGAAATGCAATTCTCTCTTCAGTCAGGTTGACTTCTTTAATTTTTAAGTGTGGGCTGGAAATGTTCTATGTCTTAATGCATTCATGTATGTGTTCTGTGCATGTGGATAAATGTCACACACATGTATGTATGTGTACGTGTGTGTGGGTGAGGACTGGGTGTGGGTATAAGAGCTCTCTTGGTAGTCATTGCGCGCTTGCCTAGTGAACACAGCCTGGTGCCCAGCACTGACTTCCCGCGGGTCTCTCTGCTGGGCCTGGTGCCCCCCTTCCGCCCCGTGTGCCTCCAGCACTCTGCGCACCTGGGAGAGCCGTACTTCGTGGTTCCGAGGAGTCGTGAGTTAACAGCAGAACAGCTAACGTAACGCATTGCGAACCGTCCGCTCGCTTGTCTGTTCATGTAGGAGTTACATGTTAAACCGAGGCACAAAGAGCGCTGACTGGGTGAAGCCAAGGCTGCTCTGTTGGGTTACATGAAAAGGACTTCGCTTTTTCAAAAGACACCAGTAAGAGAATGTGAAGTTGGGCCATTGAGTGGGACTGGCCAGCAGAGGCCTACAATCAGGATATTTTGAGAAGTCCTAGAAGTCAGTAAGAAAAAGACAGACAAGCCTAGTAGAAAAACGGACAAGAGACGCGAACAGGCACTTTGCAGAAGGTCAGTAAACACAGGGAACCGTGCTGAACCTCGGGAGTCATCAGGGACTGTCACGTCACACCACAGCAAGGTGCCGGTATACACCCAGGCGGCTAAGTTAGAAACGACACTGTCTCGTGCAGCAGGGAGCGGAGCAGCGGGAGCTTTCCTGCTCTGCCCCGGGGCCCCCACGTGGGAGTAGAAGCGCAGACGCCATTGTCTCCGCAGTCCCCCGCTCCCGCGTGTGTGCACCAGAGACAGGTACGAGCGCGTTCTCGGCGCGCGAGTCCACGGCCTGAAGACCAGAAGTGCCCAGAGGCTTGGTGGCAGCAGGATGGAAAAACGGATTGTGACTTGCGCGCATGATGTCAGGTGTAGCCATGGAGAGGAAGGAAGTGCTGCCCAGTCAGGACACGGGTGACCCACGCCCAGTGTGATGTGAAGGGGGCCCGGCACTCAGACTCGCATGTTGTGTGATTCGGGCCTTGGGTGCAGGCCGGCTCAGAAGTGGGGAAGGTGCATTTCCGGGCTGGGGTCCAGCCCTGTTCCCTTCGGGGAGCAGGGCGGGTGCGCGCGGCTTCCTGGGGCCGGGGGTGTTCTGTTGTTGGTCGTGCGTGCGGTGCGTGCAGACACGTAAATGCACTGGGGACTGGCGCCCTTTCCCCGTTTGTGTGCGCTGTTCCCGTAAGATGGCACGCAGTGCATAATAGATTACTGAGGAACAGTGGGAAGTGAACAGCGTACAGCCACGTGCAGTGGCATGGAGGAGTCTCTCAGGGTGCTGGTTGCTTCTGGGTTTGTGAAATTTGAGAAGAGTCAGTGCTCAGCTACCCTTCAGGGAAACAGAAGTAGCTCGAGTGTGTCGGTCAGGATCCAGTTAGGGGAGCTGAACCACTGTTCTATGGAATAAGGGTTTGTTTATGACAGGAATAAGGCTGTCTACGACTGTGGAGAACGTGGGAAAAACTCGAGCCCCGGGAGGAGTCGGAGGGAGAAGAGTTACGAAGTGCACATCCCGAGGCACTAGTGTGGGTGGCCGGGACAGCCTGCAGGGGGTCTCCGGGGCCTCGGGGGCCGGCCTAGCCTTCTGTTAGGGGGACAGACTGTCACCTCTGCGAGGCTGCTGCTTTGTTAGGTCTCCCACCCAGTATCCAGTGGCAGGTGGGGGCTGGGGGCTGCAGCGGGTGCTTTGTTTGGTCAGTAGGGCCAGCTATGGGGACAAAGCTAATCTCGGACACTGAAACGTGTGGACAAGCTGGAACCCTCTGACACTCGGTTTCTTTCTGTTGTCACCTCTAATGGCACAGGCCTTCAGAGGGTGGAGTTGGGTCCACTTTTGCCTTTTAAATGCTGGGCAGACTCGGAGAAGTGCTCTGTGATACAGGAATGACATCTCATTAAAGCTGTTACTTAAACAAAACTGCCACAGGCTGAAACCTTTAAAGAAAAGCAAGGAAAGAGTACACAGGTCAGGAGGTTGGTTACCTTTGGGAGCCAGAAGGAGCTGTGGAAAGGAGTTTGGGTGTGAGAACACTTCTTTCCTCATTAGGCTGGGCCCCCACAAGCGCCTGCTTTATCCCGCGTGGAACGGCCGCGCGCCTCAGCCCAGCGTGGCCGGCGGTGAAATCAGGGCGGTTTACCCAGTCGTGGGGCAGGGGGAGCTGTAGGCTTCGTTCTCTAGCTTTTTAGTGATCAGACGATGCTAACGTGGGTGCTTCGAAGGCTCTTCCTGGGGATCCCCAAGGGGGGCAGTGATGGCTTCTCCCAGTCCGCATGTGCGCCACCCACCTGTCCCAGGGACGCTGGAGGGCAGCGACTGGCCTGCTTGTGAGCCAGGCCTCCAGGCCTCCCGACAGGTCTGGGAGGAAGGGTTGAGAATTCGTTAATGGGATATTTCTATCACTTCTTACTGCGTATATTTGATTTCAAAATTTGAACTAAGATTTCTTTGTACTTAAAAATTGATTTTACAGATTCATTAAAACTTTGACATCAACTCTGTTTTGATAATCCAAGAAATTAAAACCTCCTCTTCACCTAAAACTTACTGGAAAATGCCTGTGTCTGCTCTCTGTTTACATGGAACCTTTTTGCATTTGAATGTTTGTTACGACTTTTTAAGTTCTTTTTGTAATGAGAACTCAGTTGTCCAAGTAAAGGGGTGCAGCTTTCCTTCCCAGGGCTGTGGTCGTACCGCGGGTAGGAAAGGGGTGTGAAGGTTTTCACTGAAGTTCAAAAAAAGAGTGTTTTGTACCATTTGCAAAGACTGGAAATACCATATTTTTTGAATGAGATGACTTTTTGATTGATGTATTTTATTTTTAAATTTTTTAAATGTTTATTCTATTACAGTGTCCCAGTTTTTTCCCTTTTGCGCCCCTCCCCCAGCCCACCGTTTCACCTAGTCAGTCTGCTCTCTGCTGCCCCTGTCCGTGAGCCATTCATGCGTGTTCTTTGACTAGTCCCTTCCCTTCCTTGCCCCCTCTCTCCTTCCCTCCTATAGCTGTCAGTCTGTTCCGCGTTTCCAGGCCTCTGGTTCTGTTTTTTCTTGTTAGTTTATTTTGCTCATTACATTCCAGTTACAACTGAGATCATATGGTATTTGTCTTTCACTGCCTGGCTTATGTCACGTAGCGTAATACTCCCCAGTTCCGTCCACGCCGTCACAAAGGGCAGCAGCTCCTTCTCTCTGCTGCATAGGACTCCACTGTGTAAACGCACCACGGTTTTCCGTCCACTCATCCGCTGACGGGCACTTAGGCTGTTCCCAGCACTTGGCTACTGTAAATAGCGCTGCTCTGAACGCAGGGGGGCACAGGTTCTTTCGAATTGGGGTTTCAGGATTCCTCAGGTATAATCCCAGCAGTGGAATCACTGGATCGAAAGGCAGTTCCATGTTTAGTTTTTTGAGGAAATTCCATACTGTTTTCACAGTGGCCGCACCAGTCTGCAGTCCCACCAACAGTGCACTAGGGTTCCCATTTCTCTACATCCTTGCCAGCACTTGTTGTTTGTTGATTTATTAATGATAATAGAGAGCCCAGAAATAAACCCAGGTCTCTGTGGTCAATTAATATTTGACAAAGAGGGCATGAACATACAATGGAGTAAGAACAATCTCTTCAATAAATGTTGTTGGGAGAACTGGACAGGGACGTGCAAAAAAATGAGACTAGACCACCAACTTACACCACACACCAGAATAAACTCAAGACGGATAAAGGTCTTAAATATAAGTCGCTACACCATAAAAGTCCTAGAGGAAAACATAGGCAGGAAAATCTCAGATATTCTACGCAGCAATATTTTTGCTGATACATCTCCTAGGACAAGGGAAATAAAGGAAAGAATAAACGAATAGGACTACATCATACTAAAAAGCTTCTGCACGGCTAAAGAAAACATCATCAAAATGAAAAGGGACCCAACTGTCTGGGAAAACGTATTTGCCAGTGACACCTGGGACAAGGTTTTGATCTTCAAAATATGTAAAGAATTCATGTGCCTCAACACCAGGAAGGCAAACAAATCAATTAAAAATGGGCAAAGCACCTGAACAGACACTTCTCCAAGGAGGACATGCAGAGGGCCCATGGGCACATGAAAAGATGCTCAGCATCACTTGTCGTCGGAGATGCAGATTAAAACCTCAGTGAGATGCCACCTCACGCCTGTCTGAATGAGCCGATTTAACTTCACTGACAGGAGCCCCTAAACCATTGTTTCTGCGTGGGTTAAATTTATGATATAAAGCCACATTAGTATTACTTACGGTGCCTCTGAACTGTAAGCGTCAGAGAGATATTTGTTACATAATGAGGTTCTGAGTGTTTTATGATTTGAGTAAAATGTCACTGTTTCTAGTTTTCCATTGAGAAACACAGTTTTGATAATTTTGATAACCCCATTTGTTAACTAAGCATTGTATTGGTTCATCTACTTGCTCAGTGACCAGTCAGAGTGCCTACTGTGCGCCTCGAGCCCCGAGGGAAGCCTGGCCGTGGAAGTAAATAAGGGGGTCACGGTCGTGGAGGGAAGACGGCCGGGAAGAAGAGCGGCAGTGGGGGGCCGTGCGGGCTCTGAGGGAATTGTGGAGTGTGGACGCGGGGGATTTGGGGCATGTAAGTGGTGGGTGTTTGGTAAAGAATGACACCGAAGCTGCACTTTGAAGGTGACTGCAAGCTTCCTGGGCAGAGAGAAGCAGCAAAGGGACCTTCCGGGCCGAAGGAGCCGCTCGTGCGAAGGACGGAGAAGGAGGAAGTGCGCGGGGCACTGGGGCGGCCGCCGGGGCGCACTGAGCCCTGCGGGCCTCGCTGGGCTGGCGTTTGCACGTTTTTACCTCGGAAGCCCTGGGGGTCCATGGAAAGATGTCACTCAAAGAAGGGAACACCGGATTCTCATTGTGCACGGCCGCTCTGCGGGCAGTTGTGAGCCTGTTTGGAGGGAAGCCGGAAATCTGTGCCGGAATTCCCACCCGGAGTAACGAAGACCTGCGCGTTCGTTCGTGTGTGTGTTTGTGTTTCGGCGGGTGGAGGGAAGGGTCTGCCCGGGGAGCTGGAATCAGTCGGGTTTAGCGTGGCCTGAGACGCGCTGGCGGGGGAGCCGCGCAGTGCCCGGGCTTCCGGCCGAGCGGGCGCACGGAGAGGGGCGGCTCCGGCCGGCGCTGGGCGTCTGGGTGCCCGGTGGGCTCAGGGCCCGTGGGAGGGGCTCCGGGAGTCCGGGGGGAGCTGGGGGGGCTGCCGCGCGGGCAGCGGGAGGAACGAGAGCTTCGGGCGGGCCCGTGCCTGCGGGAGGTGGCACAGGACGGGGAGAGGGGAAGGGAGCCGAGCCTGTGAGCGAGCCGCGGGGGGTGTGAGCAGCTGGGGGGGGGGGGGAGACCCGGGCTGCGGGTTATGGGAACCAAGGGGGGACACGGTCGCAGGGAGGAGGAGCCCCAGGAATCGGTGCTCGGTTGCAAATATAATTGCATAAACGTTAAAATACTTTCGATTTATATGTGATTAAGGTACTCAGAGAAATGGAGGGCTATCTATTTAAATGGATTTGGGACAGTTGGCTTACCAATTAAAAAAATAAGCTTAGGTCTCTGTCTCATACTTTATACCAAAATAAACCTAAACATTTAATGTGAAAAGTAGAAGCACAGTACTAGAAGAAAATATGGGTCCATATTTGCATAGTCTTCAGTGTTTTTATCATGACACCAAAATTGGAAAGGAAAAGGCTGATGAATTGGACTATATATAAATCCATCATTTCTATGTGGTAAAAATACTGTAAAATTAAAATGTAAATGGCATACCGGGAGAAGTATTTGCCACATGTTTGATAGGCAAAGGTTTACTACCCCTCATATATAGAAGATCTGTCAATAAAAACCAGTAACTAGAGATTTCTGGTGAAGCAGTGATGAGTAATTGGGATAGCAACTGCTCACTGAGCTGTATTTATCTAAACTTCCAAAATGTTTGTAAGATGACAGCAGGAATCAACAGGTATAACCCTACAGAGATAGGAAACATTGTGGGGGGGGCTTTTGTTCATGGTAGACGGAGTGGTTGGGCCCTCTTCCCTGCAAGTAGAAGAGCTGGACCAGATTTGAAACAGAGTTTGTGTGAAGGCGATTGAGAGCTTCGCGAGACGGGGCAGCGCTGCGGGACGAGGGTCTGGGCCAGCAGGGGGGCTCGTAGATGCGAAGCCAGCTCTGCAGACCAGCTGATTCACGAAGACGCAGGCAGATGAGAAGCTGGGAGGCTCAGCAGAGATGTGGTGGACTCAAGGGGCTGACCGTGAAGGGCAGAAATCGGAGTTAGGCTCAGGTCAGGAAGGGGGGCCTTGGCAGGCTCCTTAGGTTCTGAGTAGGGGTCCCAAAGGCCTGCATCCGAGAAGACAGCCTCTCACAAGTCCTGAAGTCCAGCTGCAGATTCTTGTCATCTTTGATTGCATCAAGGTGACCTGGACCGAAGCAAGTGTAAATACTTTCTCAAAGATGACATCACCCAGCGATTCAGATGATCTCTGCATGTATTTACAATGTCTCACGTTCACTGGGCAGATGGGAATTTAAGACAGTTTGTTTGAAAACCAAGAGAATGACCAGACGATGGAAGTGGATGCACAGGGATCTGGATAATAAAGTCGTTATCCCTGGGGTGTATGCCGAGACCCCCAGTGGAGGCCTGAAACCGGGGAGTATGGGGCCCCATCTCTGCTGCCTTCCTTCCCTGGACACCCATACCTAGGATAAAGGTTAGCGTAATTCAGGCAGTTTCATGGATAGGAGAGACCATAGATCTGGCGGCCTCACCTGTGATTTCTTTTCTTCCCTTGTGAAGCCGAGAACCTTCACTTTTCACTTAAAGGAAGTACTTAACGGCTTTACCTGGGCACAACAGAATTGCCAGCATCATCGTTCTTGCGCTTTGGGGTCATTACTAAGTACAATGAGGGTGACTCGCACGCAGGCTCTGAGACTCTGTGACAGTCGATCTGATAACTGAGGCAGCTACTAGGTGACAGCTGGGCGGGTACAGAGGGTGGAGATGCTGGTCAGAGGGACGATTCACGTGCCAGATAGGACAGAGCAGGACGGAGTGAGAGCGCATCCCACTGCTCAGAACGGCGTGCAATTTAGAGCTTACCGATTGCTTATTTCTAGAAATTTGCCTTCCTGTGTTGGACCGTGGTTGGCCACAGGGCACTGAAACCATGGGAAGTGAAGCCACAGATCATGGGGGGGCTGCTGTGCTAATAGGTTTCAGTAAATAAGAGATAAGATTAAGGACTAGGGGACTGGAGCTAAAAAAGCAAGTCAAATGTAAATTCTAGAATTGAAGGCTGATAAATGAATTGATAGTAAGATCTCAGTTGGTGGAATTTTAACAGTAGACTAGTAGTAATACATTGAAAATAAATATTCAGAATGATGAAATGTCGAGAAAAACTGTACGGGAAACGCGGAAGAGATGTGATGGTCAGGGAAGGCCCTGAACAAACCTGTGACGGGAATCTCAGTGGGAAAGCAGGGGGGTGCGGCGCAGAGGCAGTGTTCGGGGAGGCGCGGCTGAGCGGTTGTAACAGGCAGAGCATCTCACCAGACTCGAGGGATAACATGGATCCCACAGTGGGCAGGTAGATCCAGTGAAGTCTCACTGAAACGTGAGATTGTGGAAAACCCAAAATAACAAGAAAGATAACAGAGAAAAATCACATATTACATTCAAAAGAGCAATAAGAATGACAGCCAACTTCTCAACAGAAGGAGAAGTCAAAAGACAATGGAATGATATTTTCAAAATGTAAACAAGAAGGTAAACTGCCAGACTGGAACTCTATATCTAGCGAAGAGTCCTTTGAAAATGAAAACAAAATATCACCTTTTTAGACCAACAAAAATGGAAAGAAGTAATCACACCAGACCTGTACTACAGGGAATGATAGATTCCTCTTTCGCAGAAGGGAAGTGATCTTAGGTGACAGCTTTAAGGTGCAGGAAAAAGTGAAGACCAAAGAGAGGGTCCATGCAATTAGTACCGACTGTAAAACAACAACAATGATGTCTTGGGTGGTTTAATTTAAAAACGTAGTAATAACGCATAAGCTGTGGGGTGTAAATGGCATGAATGGCCTGCAGTCAGTGCCGTGTCCAGGAGGCGGTAAAAATACTAATTTATTTAAGACTTTGTTAAATCCGGGATGCATTGTGCAGTCTCTAGGATATTCATGAAAAGAATTATCAGAGAATATATACGAGCCAAACTAATAGAGGAGCGCTGGTGGCGGTGGCGGTGGCGGTCAAACAGAAGTCAGGAAGACGGAAGGAAGAACACGGAGCATGTGGGAAAAATAGGAAGCAAACAATAAGGTGATATTTAAATCCAGGCTATCAGTAATCGACATTAAGTAAAAGTGAACTAAAAAGTTCAATTAAAAAAGAAAGATTGAGAGATTTAGATAAACAACGTGGATCCCAGCTCTCTCCTGCTGACAAGGATGCAGAAAAGGGGCAGGTACAATGGTAGAAAAGTATAAATCATTCAAACACTAACCAAAAGGTAACTAGTGTACCTGTGTTAAAAAAAGTGGGATGTAGGGCTGAAAAGTGTTACTAGGGATAAAGAGAGACATTTTATAATGTTTACTCAATTCAGCAGCTGTACATCTCTATGCACCTGAAAGAGTGGCCTCAGAATACACAAGGCAAAAATTGACAAAGCTAACAAAGAATAGACAAATCCACAGCCATTGTGGTAAATTTTAATATACTTCATTAACTAATAGAGTAAACAAAGAGTAAGGCTATAAAAGACATCAATAAGACATTTAATAAGATTGACCTAATTGTTCTTAGTGGGTTTAATAGTAGGTTAGACACAGGAGAGAGAATTAGTACATTGAAAATAATAAATATTAAAAATGAAATATATGATTAACAAAATGAAATAGGAAAGAAATAGGGCACTACGTCCGATAACTATAGATTATACACTTTTCATATGAACATAGAACATTGATAAAAATTGCTGATCTGTAAGGGAAGTCTTCACAAATTTCAAAAGCTTGAAAGGAGACTATCAGACTTTTTATAAAGATAAGCTTACTATGTGAAAAATCAATCACTATAAATCACTAAATAGGGTAAAGCAGAAAAATAATGTCAATAGATGCAAAAATTGCTTTTGATAAAATTGAACATCCATTCAAAATGAAATCCCTTAACACAGTACGACTAAAGGGTAAGTTCTTTAATTTGATAGAGGCTACTTAGGAAAATCCTATGGCAAATATCATGTTTAATGGTGAGAAGTTGATAGGTTTCCTCCTGAGACTGAGGAAGAAATGTTATTTTCCCGTTACCACGTCTATTCGTTATTTTATTAGAGGTCCTACCTAGGTCAAACAGATAAGAAAAATAAAGGTACAAGGACCAGGAAGGGAAGACTGAAACTGATTTTGTGTATGTACAAAATCCAAAAATCCCCTTAAAACTTACTATAATTAATAAATAAGGTTGCAAGATTCAAGGTAATGCTGGACACAAGTGCAATTTTATACACCAACAACAAAAAGAAAAGGTAATAAAACATTTGCAATAACAAACAGATTTTTCAAAATAAATCTAATGCAAGGCATCTGTACAGAAAACAGTACACATTATTGAGATAATTTAGAGATCTAAATAGAGGGATATACCATATTCATGGATTTGAAGACTCAATATTGTAAAAAATTCATCTACACTTGCAATGTAATACCAGTCAAACACCAGCCGATTGTGTGTGTGTGTGTGTGTGTGTGTGTAACTTGATAAACCAGTATTAAAATGGACTTGAAATGTACACAACAAGGAATAGTCAAAATAATTTTGAAGAACAACAACCTGAACTGACTTATTCTACTGGATAACAAGCCTTATTTTAAAGCCATTGTAATGAAAATAATGTGTTAGTAAAAGACTGGACAAGTGAACCAATGAACCAGAGCAGCCGGACGCAGACCCACTCACGTCTGGACTCCTGATTTGTTTCCCAGGAGGCGTGCACAGCAGCAGAGAAGCAACGGCCTTCTCAGTAAAGGGCGTGGGGGTAGGTATTCACGGGGAAGGAACGGAAACGTGGCCCTTTCGGTGCCACATGCACAGTGGTTGCAAGTCTGTGTCGGTCTGGATCCAGGCAAGGAAGAAAACCCCAACAGTGGAGTGAAAGCGTTTAACCGAAGAACTTTAAGCTAGAACAGGGAGTTAAAGCAGCGGGGTCTTGGCTGGTGAGCAGTGAGGACCCTAACCAGTGAGGACCCTAAAGCACATAAGGGTAGCAGATGCGCAGGGTCCCACCCCCCGACCTTGTCTTGAGGGCACACGGGCCTTACTGAGGTGGCCATGGTGTCATGCCGCCACTGGAACTGATGGAAGCCTGCCCTCTGGGACTTGCCCAAAGTCACCGTGGGGCGTCCTAGAAAAGCTCCCAAGCCACCTGCAGTGGGGCGCGCTGGGGGTGCTGCCTGCTGCCGCTGCGGCTGGCCTCTGCCCGCGACTCTGTCCGGTCCCTGCAGGCCTGGGCCCTGTGAGGGTGTCGCAGTGTGGGGGCTGGCTGCCGGGGGCGGTGGCGCAGCGAGTTTGAGGAGAAGCACCTGGAGGGCCGCCGTGCACTCATGGGCCAGGCTGCCACGGTGGGGGCGAGGGCTGCGTCTCCCTAGGGAGTAGACCACGGCGTCCGTGTTTCTTTGTGGCAGTTCAGCATTTCCTTCGTAAATGTTCCACATTCTGTGCCGGACAGTGTGTCACCAGGCACACGAGAGCAGGCAGACGTTGACCGTACCTTTGCGGAGTTTATAGTCCCGAAGGACAGCCAGCCGGGCAGTCGGTCTGGCGGTCAAGGCTCAGTTTATCAAATTCCAAGAAAAACAGCCATTAAGCAGGTAATTATAAAAATAGGCATTTATGAAATCATATGAAGGGCTGTGGAGGAAAGATACAGGCTGCTGCAGGAGAGGAGGGTCTACTCTAGGTCAGGGGCGGGGAACGTCTAGGAAGTGGCGTTTTTGTGACGAGGGGTGAGGGAGTCAGCCTGATGGGCTGGGTCATCAGAGAGAAACGTGCTGTGGCAGAGGGGCCAGAGGGGGTGGAGGGGGGCAGAGGGGGTCCGGAGGGGCAGAGGGGGGCAGAGGGGCCTGAGGGGGCGGAGGGGGGCCGGAGGGGGCGGAGTGGGGCAGAGGGGGGCCGGAGGGGGCGGAGAGGGGCCGGAGGGGGTGGAGGGGGGCAGAGGGGGGCAGAGGAGCCGGAGGGGCCGGAGGGGGTGGAGGGGGGCCGAGGGGGGTAGAGGGGCCGGAGGGGCCGGAGAGAGGCCGGAGGGGGCAGAGAGGGGCTGGAGGGGGCGGAGAAGGGCCGGAGGGGCGCTGACTACAGCAGTTCTGCATCTTCTGGGAGGAGGGGGCACTGGGGGCGGGTCTGGGTCTGGGGCCCTTATGGGCACATGCGCTTGGGAGGGGAGACCATGGAGAGGAGAAACGGCAGATGTTTGAGTGCCCCTGTGGGACTTGTCTGAACTCTGAAATGTGCAAGACACGGGGGTGCGGTGTCCTTGTCTACAGGGAGCTTACATTCTGCAGGAGAGACTGCAGATAAATAAAATAAGGTGCTAAGTGCATAGTAAAAAGGAAGACGGAGCCCATTAGGGGGGACGTGTAGGAGCCGCGTGGGTGGTCAGTGGGATGCAGTTTCACAGTGGCGGGTGGCGTTGGTGGATTTGGCGCCGTTGGAATGCGAGGCACAGCAGGCAGAGTTTTCTTGTCGCTGCTGCATCCCCAGAGTATGGAATGATGCTTGCCAACAGGTGGGTGCTCTGTGACTGTCGTGCGGGTGAGCTAGGGGCTCAGGTGCCCAGGGGTGGCAGGGAATCAGTTGTGGCATGCCGATGTGCTGGGAAAACGCTTCCCCCCGTGTGTCTCCTGTACTCCCGCACGGCCGCCGCGCTCACGCCACCAGGCGTGGGGTTCTCTCCCCGCCCCGCAATTCTTGGCGACGCGGCCTGGGTGTCCTACAACTTAGCTCAGTTCTGACCCTATCTGCCCGGAGAGCGCGTCCGATCCCGCAGGGCTCAGTCCCACGAGACTGCGCCCCCCGTCCCCCACCCCACTTCAGGGGCCAGTCACAAGTCCAGCTTGTCCCCTGTGCTTCTGACTGACTGGCTGTGGATCTGAGGCTCCCACGACCCCCTCCCGGGGTTAGTTTTCTAGAACTCAGGGAAACACTGACTCACGTCGCCAGTTCATTAAAGGGTGTGACGAAGGTTCCAGATGGAAAGCCAATGAAGACACGCAGGGCGGGGCCTGGGAGGGCCCCCAGCGCAGGAGCGTCTGTCCCGTGGGGTTGAGGGGTGTCACCTTCCCCGGCAGTTGTCTGAACCCTGTACTGTTGGGGTTTTGTGGATGCGTCTCATGCTCAATCCTTGACTCCATTTCTAGCCTTTCTCCCCTCTCTGGAGAGCGGGGTGAGGGGCAGAAAATGCCACCGTTCTGATAATGGCTTGGTCTTCCCGTGACCAGCCCCTACCCAGCAGCCCACCCAGAGTCACTTCATTGGAACAGAAGGTGCTGCTGGTGCTCTTCCTGCTCAGGACTCACAGGCGTTTAGGAGCCCGTGTCAGGGACCGGGTTCAGAGGCCCGACACTAGAACGAGAGAGACTCTTGCCATTTGGGGAATCACAAAGGGTCTTAGGAAACTCTGTGGCAGGAACCAGGGCTGGGGACCAGTATGTATTTTCTCATATCACGCTCAGGGTTCAAAACAGTATCAGCCGCGGATGAAGACTTACGTAGGGATATTAGTACCAGTATCCCCACTTCAGACTTTAATTATGCAGCAGTCCCTCGCTCTATCGCGGTTCACTTATCGCGGCCTCACTGTATCACGGGATTTAAAAAATATTATATTTAATTATTTGTTGCGGATTTTTCGCTCTATCTCAGGATTTTGCGGTACTGTGTATGTATGTTGTTAAAGTGACGTGGGTTTAAGAGTGTAGGATAAATGTAAGGTTCCTACTTCGCGGGGGGTCTGGAACATAATGCCCGTGATAAGTGAGGGAATACTGTAATTGCTTTTAAAGGGCTTAACTATTCAGTTATGTTTTGAATTCTTTGCTATAGCTTAGTTACATGGTGTTTTGTCCACTGGATATTGCTCAGTTGTCTTAATATAATTTACAGGTCTCCTTATCCTTCGGGGCATTGAGAGGTGACTCCTTTTGGTAACTTTAAAATCAAATTGGAATCACATATTGATTTATATGTTAAAGTTCTCCGACAGCCTGTCTTGCAGTCAGCGCTCTGTTGCCTGAAGGTGCCGGTGCCGGTGCTGGTTTAGGGCAGTGGGACCAGCGTAGCTGGAGCTCAGCTGCGGCCGATGCGTCCGTCGGGTTTAACGTTACGCTTCTTGCAGTTCCTCTTCTCGTCTCAGTGGGGCCTGTCCTGAAGTGTTCCCTGCGGCCTTCGCTGAGTTTAGCCCACGAAGATCTTGTTTGCTTGAAATCGTGTAACTCCTCCTGCATTAGGTGTGCGTGAAGAAGATTGTCTTCTGTGTGTGGAGCCTTGCACTGTATTTGAGGCTTCCAGTGCCTTGTAGACCTTTGTCTTAGCTCAAGATCTAACTTCTGCTGACTGCTGAGTATAGGGCCTTTGCTGAAAAGTTTGCATCAGGCGTCCTAGGACCATACACTGTTTGAAGAACCTCACCTATCAATGAGGGAAAAGAAACATACAGAATCACCTGCATCCTTTTGCCAGAGTTGGTCTGCCACCTCCCATAGAAATTACTTTATTATATTTTTCATAGAAAGTATGTAAACATTTAATTATAAAAGTAATAAACAGCCATTGGAAAAAGGCTAATAACATAGTGTAAAGATTAAAATTTAAAGCTTTTTCTTAAAATTGTATACCCTAGGATATAACCAGAAAACGACAGTTTGATTTGTATCTTCCTCTGGACTTAAAAAAATGCATATGTAAATTGCACGTGCGTGTGTGCATATATGTATATATGTATGTATGTACTCGCGTGTGTGTGAGCATACACCCCAACACACTGTTTTTCCTCTGTACCATAATCTGTTGTGGTCACTTTTCTCTTTAAGATTTAGTTTGTTTATTTATAGAGAGAGGAAGGGAGGGAGAAAGAGAGGGAGACAAACATCAATTGGTTGCCTCTCACATACCCTCTACCTGGAACCCGGCCTGCAACCCAAGCCCTGACCGGGAATCAAACTGGCAACCTTTTGGTTAGCAGGACAACGCTCCATCCCACTGAGCCACACCAGTCAAGGCTGTTATTGTGACTTTCCATACCTGTGCACATGTGGGTGTGGAGGTACATAACTTTAGAGCATGGATATTTTATAAAAATTTTAAACCAACCATTATTGATTGTCCAGATTTGATCTTATGATCAATGAGGCACTTACCATTCTTGTTCACATAGTTTTTCATACTCATCCAGTTATTGTCTTAGAAGAGAGGCCTACCAATAGAGTTACTCATTTGTGATGCAGCTTCTAGGATGGTTGTACCAGCTTGTACTCCTGATAGTCAAATATGAGTGTCCATTTCCCCGGACCCTGACACTAGGTATTACCAGTTTTTTTAAAAAGTATATTTTATTGATTATGTTGTTACAGCAGTTCTAATTCTTTTCCCTTTGCTCCCCTCTGCCCAGTACCCCCTTCCCTCCAGCAATCCCACCCCCTTAGTTCATGTCCATGGGTCGTGCATATAAGTTCTTTGGCTTCACCCTTTCCTATATTATTCTTAACTTCCCCCTGTCTGTTTTGTACCAACCGATTATGCTTCCTAGTCCCTGCACCATTTCCCCATTTCTCCCCCTTCCCCACTCCCAGCTGATAACCCTCCAAATGATCCCCATACCTATGATTCTGTTCCTATTCTGGTTTGCTTAGTTGGATTTTGTTTTTATTTTTTTAGGTTCAGTTGTTGATAGTTGTGAGTTTATTGTCATTTTAGTGTTCATAGTTTTGTTCTTCTATTCCTTAAATAAGTCTCTTTGACATTTCCTGTAATAATGGCTTGGTGATGATGAGCTCCTTTAACTTTACCTTGTCTGGGAAGCACTTCATCTGCCCTTCCATTCCAAATGATGACTTTGCTGGATAGAGTGATCTTGGTTATAGGTCCCTGCTTTTCATCACATTGAATACAGTATTCCCTCACTTATCGCGGGTATTATGTTCTAGACTGCCCCCACGAAGTAGGAACCTTACATTTATTCTATACTCTTAAACCTGCGTAACTTTAACAACATATGTATACAGTATTACAAAATCCCATGTTATAGCGAAAAATCCACGATAAATAATTAGATATAATATTTTTAAAAATCCCGCAATGCAGTGAGGCCGTGATAAGTGAACCGCGATATAGAGAGGGACTACTGTACTGTTTGCCAGCCCCTTCTTGCCTGCAAAGTGTCTTGAGAAATCAGCTGATAGTCTTATAGGCATCCCTTTGTAGGTAACTCTCCACTTCTCTCTTGCTGCTTTTAAGATTCTCTTTACCTCTAACCTTTGGCATTTTAATCATGATGTGTCTTGGTGTGTTCCTCTTTGGATCTAGCTTGTTTGGGACTCTCTGTGCTTCCTGGACTTGTATGTCTATTTCCTTTGCAATATTTGGGAAGTTTTCCTCCATTATTTTGTCACATAAGTTTTCAGTTTCTTGCTCTTCCTCTTCTCCTCCTGGCACCCCCATGAATCGGATGTTGGCACTTTTAAAGTTGTCCCAGAGGTTCCTAAGCCTCTCCTCATTTTTTTCAATTCTCGTTGCTTCATTCTGTACTGGTTGACTGTTTTTTTCTTCCTTATGTTCCAAATCATTGCTTTGAATCCCGGTTTCCTTCCCTTCACCATTGGTTTTGTGCGGATTTTCTTTTGTTTCACTTAGTGTAGCCTTCACTTCTTTCCTTATGCGTTTGCTGTACTTAAGCCTATCTGTCAAACCTGTGGGCATCTTTATCACCAGTGTTTTGAACTCTGCGTCTGTTAGGTTGCCTATCTCCTCCTCTGTGAGGTTGGCTATCTCCTCATCCCTTAGTTCTCCCATTGGAACCTTGATCTATTCCCCTTTTTGGACCACACTTCTCTGTCCCCTCATTCTGACAGGCTTCTGTGTGTGTTTGCCTCTGTGTCTTAGGTAGAGCTGTTGCACCTGTTACGTTGTAAGAGCCTTAGGGATTCGTCAGTACAGGGCGACCTGTTTCACCACGTTGTGGCGCTGTATGCAGGGGAGGGGTCTGAGAGGGAACAATGCCGCCTGCCCAGCACTCACCCCTTTTCCAGGCAGTTCTCCCACTTCTGTATGGGACTGGCACCCCTCTAGCTGCTGCCTTGGCCATCGTTCCCAGAGTGGGTGGGTCTGTGGACATTTTAGGACCGTGGGGGCCCTTTAAACAAGTGGACTCTGCTGAGAGACCGGCAGTTTCTGCCTCCGCCCCAACCCCCACGGGTCTGCACAGTCAGAAGCAATGAGGCTTGATTTTCCCCGGCGCTGGGACCATGAGCTGTGCGGTCTGGTCAGGTGCTGAAAACGCTCCCCAGGTGTCCCTCCTGACTTTTTAAAATGTGCGACTGTGCTTTCTGCTGGCCTGCTGCTGCCGCTGCTGCCGCTGCCACCACCACACCGCGTCCTCTCTGCCCCGGCTCCGCCCCTCCTACCTGTCTGGATGAGTATTCCTTCTTATTTCTTTGTTTGTTGGATTTCCATGTAGCTTGGTTTTCTGGAACTTCTGGTTGTCTCTAGTTTTGAGGTAGTTGTGTTCCTTCTTAGCTGTGGAGGGAGACGCAGCGTGTCTGTCTACACCTCCATCTTGGCCGGAAGTTGTATTATCAGTTTTAAAATCTTTCTCAATTGACTAGGTAAATATTTTATGTCTCCTTTTAATTTGTGTTTCTTGTGTATTCCTGAGACATAGCATGTTTAGGCCACTTGTGTTACTTTTTTGAGTTGTCAGTTCTTTCTTTTGCCCTTTTTCTAATACATTTTTCATCCTTTTTCTTTCTGATTTTTATGTGCTTTTCTTTTTAAAATTAAAAAAAGTATTGATTTTGGAGGGAGAGGAAGGGGTGCGAGAGAAAAACATCTATTGGTTGCTTTCCATATGTGCCCCGATGGGGAATCGAACCCACAACCTTTCAGTGTATGGGATGACATGCAATCAACTGAGCCACACTGATCAGAGCATGTGTTTTTTCTTTGTTAAAAAATGTATATGTTGAGCCCTGGCTGAGTAACTCAGTTCATTAGGGCATCACCCCATAATGCCGAAGTAGCAGTTTCCTTCCCCGGTCAGGGTACATGTAAGAAGCAACCAGTGATGCATCTGTGAGTGCAGGAACAAATTGGTCTCCCACCCCCACTCTCCCTCCCTCTCCCTCCCTCCCTACTACCCTCTCTCCCTAAAATCACTAAGCAAAAAACAAGAAAACAACAATGTATGCATCAATTTTTCCTGGCTAGGCCTCCTATGTTTTATTCTTAATTTTAATACTCATTATATGCTTCTGTCAGACCTCTGAGCCATGCCATCAAACTGAATTTTTCTGGCCTTGATAGCGTACCTAGAAAAGTCTTCCCCACCACAGTTTTTAAGTATTCTGCCTAGATTTTCTTTTCTGTTCTGAATTTTTATCCTTAGGTGTTTAATACAGATAAGTGTACACACACACACTCACACTCACACACACACACTCACACTCACACACACACTCACACACACACTCTCACACACACACACTCACACACACACACACACATATGAAAATAGGCCAGGTGAGATAGAGCGCTGATTTCCTGCCCCAACCCATTAGATGCTTATTATTGAATTATTTATCCTTTTTACAGCTTTCAAATGTTGCCTTCACCTTGTGCTTTATCTGGATGTTCTCTGTCCATTGAGCTGTTCCCTCTCTGCCTGCGTCAGGACCACGTGTTTTCTCCTTTGCTGACACACTGGTTTGGTCCTTGTCAGTCTAACGTGGTGAAGAGAAACTGTTGTCCCTCTTCTCTTACAGATCTATCAAAGACGGAGCGCGACTGCGTAGTAGAGATTCGTTTGTTTCTCTGAATGGTCTGTTACTAGTTTTATCAGTTGAGAACACAATCTTTTTTTTTTTTTTGGCAGCAGTAGTTGTGGGTTGATGAAGTAAACTAATTAAAACAACCTTTCTTGCAACTGAAAATCGAGTTGACGTGATAGCCAACCTTCATTTCTCTAGTCATGGCTTCCCGGCTCTCTCACGTCTTAGGACGCATCAGACATAACGGTGCTTCTGGGGCGTGTGGGGCCAGAGGCCGCTGACCCGCAGCTGTGTGGCCCGGCCCCTCGGCAGAGCACGAGGGGTGAACGTCTGGGACGCATGTGCGCTGCGTCGCATGCATGTCGTTGGGGACACGTGGGGACGTGCTGGTGTGGTTAGCGCCGCCCAGCTTTGACTTTCCCATTGTGGGGCCGTGTAGCTTGACATGGATTTAACATTTTGGGAGTTAGAGTTCTTTTTTCTTCTAAACTTTATAATTGTGGTACAGTATACATAACACAAAACTTAATCTTATTGTTGTGCCGCGGTTGCCACCACCCGCCTGCCGTGCACTCTTCTTCCTGCCAAAGGGGAACTGTCCCCGTGGAACGCTCACTGCCTCTCCCTCCTTCCCCCAGGCCCTGGCAGCCTGCATTCTGCTTGCTGTCTGTGTGAATGTTCCTCCTCTGGGTGCCCCTAAAAGTGGCGTCCAGCTGGCATCTGCCGTCTTGGGACTGGCTTATCTCACGCAGCAAAATGTCCTCAAGGTTCCTCTACAGTGTAGCATGTGCCAGAATTTCCTCTTTTTAAGGCTAATATGTCATCAAGTATATACTACACTTGTCTGTTCATCTGTCGACGGGCACCTGGGCGCTGTCACCTTTGGGTCTTGTGACTAATGTCGCTGTGAAGCTGGCTGTACGGATCTGAGAGGCCGGCTCCGGGAGAGTCGCTTCCGTTTTTCCGCTGAGCTTCTCCTTAGCTCACCCTTGACCTCTGGGCTGTTACACATAAGGAGACTTTTCAGTGCTTATTTTATTTGCTTTTTCAGATGTCCCTAAGCCAGTGGGCCGCGCCTCTCCCTGTGGCCCCTGGTTTTTCTCCCATGCGCTGGATGGTCCCTCTTGGTCTCCTCTGCCCGGCATGTGAAGGTCGTGTGTCGCCAGGGCTCAGTTGAGACTAGACCTTCTGCTCCGTGTGACTGCTCTGTGGCTGTTGCTCAGGAATCAGACCGAAGCCCTTCACTTCCTGTTTCTTTTTCCTCTGGCGGCCATCCCTGCTTCCCTAGGTGCAGCCTGCGAGGGCTCCTGGGGTTGCGTTTTGAGCTCAGCTCTCTGCTGAGCCCCACACCAGCGCCGGCTGCCGGGCGTCCGGGGGGCCTGACCGGCTGCCCTCTCAGCGGGTCTGCGGTGGGGCTCCCCGCCCACTCCCTGTCTGCCCGTCCCAGTAGAGGGCACTCACTCCCAGGGGCCAGGTCAGACCCGGTGGTTAGTGTTAACGTGAGCTTTTACACTTAGGACAGTTTCAGAGTCATGGTCTCCCCTGTTGACAGTGCCTGGCCCCTTTGTCCCGGCCAGTCGCCAGTATCCATGTGTTGTTAGAAACCGCGCTCCCGGTATTTGGATTTCTTTGGTTTCCCCAAGTGTCCTTTTGTGTTCCAGGACCCCGTCCAAGACATCACATTATGTTTGGTTGTCATGTCTCCTTAGGTTGTTCTGGGTTGTGACAGTTTCTCAGACTTGCTTTGTTTTGGTTGACCTTGACAGAGCAGCTGATTTGTGTGAGGTCCTTCAGTTTGGGTTTGTCTGCTGTTTTTCTCACGGTTCGGCTGGGCTGTGGGTTTTGGGAGGGGAGACCACAGAGGTGCAGTGCCCTTCCCGTCACGCCGCATCAGCGTGACTTAGCCCTGGTGGTGGTGACCTTGAGCCCGGGCTGGGCAGTGTTCTCCCGGTACAGTCGCTGACTTTTTCCCCCTTAGGGACCATTTTTGAATCCAGACCTATAGGTTGTGTTCCCAGGTTTCCATCCTGTCCAAATCACTCTTTACAGCCACCCCTCCAGTCCCCGCCGGGTGGCTTTGAGGGACCTCCGGACCCCTGTCACTGCTGTCCCCTGTCCTGTCCCCTTCCAGCCCAGGCTCCTCCCCCCAGATGCCAGAGTGGTCTTTTGAAGATGCCAGCTGGGTGTTGGTCCCCGCCCCCCCGAGCCTTGGAGTGGTTTCCCGTTGTACTTGGTGCTGTGTCAGCTCCCACCGTGGCCCCCAGGCCCGCGTCCTCTTGCTGTCACCCTCCAGCCTCCTGCCTGCCCCACCTCTGGCTCTCTGGTCCAGCCACTGGAGTCTTCCTTCCGAGTTCCTTCGACACCCTCAGGTCCTCTTTGCCATGTTGCCTTTTACACGCCATTCCTTCTGCTTAGAAAATGGTCGCCCTTCACCTTGCCAGGCTTCGGGTCTCAGCTAACTGGGTGTTTCCTGGGAAAAGGCCTCGGTCCCAGCAGCATCAGCGAGCGTCCCTTGCCGTGGATGTCTGTGGTGTCATGTGCATCTCCCTCAGTGTGTTCCCGGGGCCTCGCCTCCGGGTGTAGACAGACACGGCTGAGACCCTCTGCCCTTCACTGCGCAGCCCGGCACGCGGTGCAGAGCCTGTGCAGAGTCAGGGGCTCAGGAAATATTTGTGGGTGAGTGAATTTGTCTTTTAATTAAAGTAGTAGAACTGTAGAATCAAAACAGTTACTCTTCCTTTTTTGCATACAAATATGCAAATAAGTTCTTGTCCTCATTTCTGTTATTCCACTGATTTAAATCCCACGTGTACCCTTTTAAGTGTATTGTTTAGGGTGCTGTGATAGGTGCAGCAGTGGGTCTAGATGTGTGTCTCACCCTTGAGGACCTACCTGTTCATTCATTGCTGGGAGCGCCTTGTGTGGGGCGCGGGGAAGACAGGCCGCCGGGCTGTGGGGCGCCTTCCTGGCCCTGCAGGGCGGGAGGCGTGGGGTCGGGCAGGTCTGGGCAGGTCCAGCTTGAATTCTAGCTCTGCTCTTTTTTAAGATGCACAGCGTGTCTCAGACTTAACCTTTGTCGTCTGCAGAAGCAGGAATAGCAGTGGCCCTCTTGTAAGCCTTGGGCAGGATCAGATAAGGGGATGTGAGCAGATCAGCATCGCAGTCACAGTAGCCGGAGCTCACGGCCACTGCTTTTTAGGTCGTCCGAGCACCATGCTGAGCAGTTTTTATCACTTACTTGCATTAATTCTCTCAGCGCCCCGATGAGGTAGGGATGTTATTACCTTCATGTTATAAGTAAAGGAAGTGAGACTTAGTTTAAAAATTAAATGAGTTGTCCAAGGTTGTAGGAGTAGGAAGTGGAAGAGCTGTTCCTGGACCCGGAATCACTTGGCATGACTTTAAAGCCCAGAAAGGACTCCGTATTTCCTATGTAGCCACCCTGCCTGTCAGTATAGTTTTCTTCTTTTGGGTTTTAAAGGCTTTTTAGGCATGTATTGGCATTAAGAATTTTATTTAATAGTCTTGGGAGAAGGACCACACAGCTATCACCAGGTGGGATTTGTGGCTCACCCTCCTGTCGCGGCTTTGCCAGCCGGGCCTGGTGCGGAAGGAGGCGGGCGCGCGTGGGCTCCAGGGGGTGGGTGGTTTCCCGAAAGCGAGAACGGTGGCCTCCTCTGGTCAGTCTCATGGGGGTCTCCTGAGAGTGCAGGGGGCGTGGCCCCTCTTGTGATGCGCTCAGCTGTACCCCCATAGGGGTGGGGCTCGGGAACCGGTTTTTACAAATGACTGGGCTTAAGTAGAGGATTTCAGTCCATCTGCAGTTTGAGAGTCAGTGAAGAGAGGAAATTGGAAATGGAGGCGCTTTGATGACCCTGACATGCAGGAAGCCAGGGGGCATTCACATGGGCCCTGGTCTGCACGTCAGTGAGCGCAGAAGCCACCAGTACAGAAGTAAAGGCAGCGCTGGGTCAGTCTGTTTCCCTTGTGTGTTTGGGGGAATTCGGCATAGGTCCTGTTATTCTTTTTCCCTCGTGGGACAGTACCAGAAAGGAATGGGGTATTGGCTGTGACACGGTTGACATAATATATACAAATCTGAGAGAAATTTACGAATGTTTGGTGAATTTAAATGTCATTTGCAAAGCTAGGAGTATGTCAGAAGTTGATTTCGCATAGTCTCTTCTTAGAGAAACTATGTCAAATTGCCCTGATTTTCAATTTAGAAAATATGGTAATTTCATGTTTGTGGCTAACATGAAAGTTAGTAACAATAGCAAGTCTTTTAACTATATAGTACTTACGTATTTATTCATTTCAAACAACAAGGATTCTTTTATGTCACCTACCAAGAAGACCAGCAGCAGGTGGTTCCAGAGTTGGGGTCATTGGCTCAGGGAAGGTGGCCCCCAGAGCTCAGCTTTCCCTGCATGGGGGCCACATGGAGAGGCAGAGCTCATGCCCGGCGCCCGCCTCCCCGCCTGTAAGCAGCTCGTGTGATGTGCAGTTGGCATGTAATGAGTCCTCACACTTGAGGTGGACAGTCGATAAGCATGCGTGTGTGTGCACACAGCCGTCACCTTCCACCACAGCGAACGTCTGCATCACTCTTTAAAGTTCCCTTGTGCTCTCTGCCTCCCTCCCTTTGTCAAGTCTTGGAAGCTGTTGGGACAAAAACCGCCTTGTTGGGGACAAAGGTCTAGGCGGAAAACTCCTTAGCTGGTAGTGAGCTTTGGTTCCTTTTTGAGGACTGTGGTGGGAACAGTGTGACGGTTGTAGGTATGGATTGCTGTATTATTTATAGAAACGTTGGAGACACGAATAGAACAGATTCTGTTTGAGAAGCTCAGCATAGGAAGTCTGTTTTCAGAAAGGTGGACAAGTGGTCAGGAGGGGAAGGGGCAGGAGGGAGTCCAGGCACGTTGTAGGAGTCACAGACTTGAAAACCAAATGCTTTTGGCTTGGTTTTTCAACATTCGGTATTTCTGACACGCCGAGAAACTGACATCAGCTCTAACCCTGAAGGAAAGCAGAGTCCTCACTTAGCTCAAGGCTGGACTTTGCTCAGGGGCGTTTCAGTCGAGCGAATGATCTGTTCTGTTGAATGACACGGTGACAGTTTATTCATATTTATAATGTATAGATTAATTGGCGTTTTTTTTTCCTCCATCCCTGTGTAGACATTTGTTATGAGTTTATTTCAGCCAAACTGATGACAGTTGCCGGGAAGCAAAATCTCAACCGACTGAGAAAATGCCCCGGAGAAGGGCAGTTAGCGCCTCAGTTTGTACTTAGAAGAGCGGTCCCTGGCCTTTCGGGCAGCAGGGGCTGGTCCACCTGCACTCCTGCCGTGTGGCCTGGTTCCTGACAGGCCGCTGACCCTCCCGGTTCGCATCCCGGGGGTTGGGGAGCCCTGCATTATATTCAGAGAAGACCTAAGGGGTTCTGTGAGACCTGTTGGTGACAGACGAGGGAGATGAGAGAGTGCAGAGGGGGAGTCTCTGGGACTGGATAAAAAGTAGGAGGAGCAGACAGGTAATCGCTCTAGGATAGTTAACAGTTAACATGATAGCAGCAAGTTACCTTGACCTCCTGCAAGCCTGTTAGAGATGCAGACAGACAGCAGACAGGCTCATTTAAGGTAAAGACTGACCTCTGTCAGGAAGGTACTGGCCTAGGACATGACCACCTGCCCTGACTTGATTTTAGTTAGGAAGCTTTTTTTTTTTTAGATCCATTTATTGATTTTTAGAGGGAGAGAGGAGAGGGGGTTGGGGGAGAGAGAGAAACATTGATTTGTTGCTCCACCTGTTTTTGCGTTTATTGGTTGGTTGTTGTATGTGCCCTGACCCAGGCCGTCATGGTTTTGCGTTAGGAAGTTTTAATTTCAGACCATCCTGTGTGGTTACTTTCGGTCTCTTGAGTGTGTAAGGCCCGCCAAGCAGGCCGCCCCTGAGCTTGCCCGGTGTGGGATGTGGCCACCTTTCCATCCACACCTGTAATAAGTTTTTGGCTGGATGTTTCTCTCTTTCATCTCTGAATACGCTCACCGAGGTTAGTTTCTGCCGCAGAGAGCAGTGCTGTTGAGGTCATAGCCATTCTGTGAAGAATTAGTGAAACGTGCAGGGCGATTGTGGGAGGTTCTTCCACTGTCTCCTGGCTTCTCCGGCTCTCTGAATTGTCTTGGTGCTTCCGTTTCATTTCTTTCTTGTTCTGCTGTGAGTTTTTGTTTCGAAACGGATGTGATTGTGGTGAAAATGGCAGCACTTGTCATGATTTAACCTTATTAGAAGTGGTGTTCTTCGTTCTGTGTCTGTGTGGTTGCGAAATGAACCAGTCCTCTGTGCTTATCAATGCGGGCTGTCCTTGGCGCCCAAAGTGATTGAGCCCAGAGCACAAATTGAGCGTGTGGAAACCCACGTTCGTGTGAAAAGTTGTCGGGCATCGAGACCTTCATACGGGGGAGGCTTTCCTAGGAAAAGTGGTTTTTGACTCTGCTGGAACTCTGATGTGAAAGTGACGCTGGGTGTGCTCCTTCCTTGAGTGACGTCACTCAGCAGTGTGGGGGTCCGGTTTCCCAGCGTTAGGTTGTGGGAGCGTGTCTGCTAGTTATGCCCCTGAAGCGTTGGGGGGTCAGGACTATTTGGAGTGTTTCCCCTCTAATTCAGTTACTGGTTGCCATTTTGGAAGGGCGCTCTCCTGCAGTAGACCAGCCTCCTCTTCCCCTCGACGGGACAGTGTCGGTCCACCAGGCAGGGGTTTCGTTTGGGTTCAAGGAGCCCCTTTTGTCCTACCTGTGCAGTGTCCGTCAGGTCAGCCCATCCTGGTGCATGTCTGGCCTTCCTGAAGAGGAGGCGGCTCTGGAGAGGGGAAGGTGGACCGTTCTGGCCCATGAGGCTCTCGGGCAGGGGCCCAGGAGACTGTTTTGTGTCCAAGTCCTTTGGAAAAAATACAAAGCTCCTCAGGCCCCACGGCTTCTGGCGTTTGGAGCAGAAACGTCCCTTGAACAGATTTGGGGTGAAGCAGGCAGTTGTCAGGTTGTGTCTGTGGGAAATGTGCGTGGATTCCAGACACCTGCCTCAGCACAGAGGCTCCGGCTGCAGCTCCTGGTCACGGCTAAACCCGGTGTTCCCAGGTGTGCGCTGGCCTCCAGGCCTCTCTTGACTTGCCACGTGTCCGGGATCCTTGGTGTTGGGGACGCAGTGAATCCTGGAAGCCTTTACTCTCCTCCAGCCCAAACAGTAAACTCATTTGGAAAACATCAGCTAAAATCCTTCACAAGTGATTTTAAGTTACCTAAAATTTGGGCTAACGTACTTTTGTGGGTTAGTGAATTTTAGAAATGATTTAGAAGACTTTTGAAAAGCTTCTGCGCGTACTCGAGACTCTTGTTTTCAAGAAGAAGTTACTTAATAAACCCACGTGTCTTGGTAATAGAGGGGTACATGAGACATTCGATCTGAATGCATAGACTTTTTCTCATTTTTAATAGGAAATTTTTTAGTAAAACAAAACTTGACTAATGTTATACTGCTGGCTTCTTGCCTTTTCTTACAAAGATGCTGAAGTGGTCTGAATAACAATGCTACTGTAATAACGCATGCCTCCTTTCGATGGGGTATCGATTCCTCTGTGGTGTGCAGAATTGCTTGCATGCCTCCCAGCAACAAATACATATGTGACAGACTTTATGGGAGATGAGTGTTCCAGAGAAATGAAATGCTAGTTTACTTTTCAGTAGCTATGGAACTTAAAAAAAAATCATGTTTTTTAGGAACAAGGCTTCATGGCACCAACTCACTTGTATCTAGTGTAGGAAACTCCGCAAGTTATTTTTAACAAAACCTAGTCAGGGGAAACAGAAACCTGATGTTTATGGAGTTTGTTGACAGGCAAGATTTTGGAGATGTTGCAGGTTGGGGTCTGATATTTTAATAAAGGGAATTCTAACAATCTTTTTGCTGGTGGAGGGTCTTCACTTTGTAAAGAAAAAAATTCAACATCTGAAACTCAGTGAAGAGACGCGCAGTGGAAGGAGGCTGCCTGGGTTTACCAGTTGCACTAAGCCACCAGGAAGGGTGTGCCGTTCCTTCTAATAAAGCCGTTCTGGGCAGTTGTCAGTGTTTAAGTCCGTAATATTTTTGGAATTTGATTTTAACAAGCTGTAAACTCAGTGTTAGGTATTGTGGGATGAAACCGAACTAGGGGGCTGGGACTCACGGTTCGTCCCTGCCAGCTGTGCTCCCCTTCGCTCTCCTGGCGGGGAGCCGGCACCTGCACCGCCTGCTGTGACCTTGGCTCTGGAGTCGGGGAGGGCGGCCTGCTTGAGCCGCGCTGTAGACGGAAGACTCGCGCTTGTGGCGTCCGTCCTGTCGGCTGGTGAGACGGACGTGGAAATTACCGTGGCTGCTGGCGGTCAGGCTTGCTGGGGCTGCGGAGCTGTGCTTGGCGTGATTTAGGCGGTGCCTACATGTTGCAAAGCAGAATCGTAGCTCTTCGTATTCTTTCTAAAACATAATCTATTTTGGTTTGTTTTTGGGGAGGATAAGTAAGTTTTAACATTTGTTGAAGAAATTGAGACCTAACCTGCCAGATGCTTTTTTCCCCTTGCAAGATAGTCCTGGTGTTGAGCTTCTATTATTAGTTCTGTGTAATTCCGAGAGGACTAGCAAGTTATTTTGCTTAAAATGTCTTTTTCACCCTGTGCTGTGAGAGTTGATGTGAGAACAGTTCTTAATAGATATAGTTACACAGTTTATTTTATCATGTATCACTTTATTGCTGTCTCTAGAACATTGTTATACTAAATGTTCCAATAATGGAAATTTTATGCAGCTACTTCAAATGAAACAAATTTGCAAAACTCAATTTTGGAACTCATTCCTTGAGGAGAGAAAAAAAAAAAAAAAAAAGAAAACCTCACCACGCCGTGACCAGATTAGATTTCTGATATGTTGGCAACTGGTCACACACTGTCGTTTCCAGAAAACAGGGCGTGGAGTCCAGCAGAAGTGTCGGGACTTCTGTCATTGGTGACGGGGGTTATTCTGGGTTTTAATATGATTGAATGTTTAATTTTGTAAAAAAATTTTGTTGGTAACAGGTAATTAAAATTTGGTTTTGTACCTAAATAAAATGGCTCTACATGAAATCGGGAATGACTGTGTTCTATTACCAGGGACTCTTCAAGAACTAAATTTTAATTTCTCAGAGATATCAGTTTTACTTACTGGAGCTCCTTTGTTTTGCAGAGATCATGATGCAGCCGTCCTTTTGGATTTCTTTTTAATAATGTGTGACCCTTCACCTTTGATCCCCTGACCTGCATTATCTTGGTAACCATTTCATTTTTTAATTTAATTTCATTTTTTAATTTTGGTGTGCAAGCTGTAACATTTCATCTCTCAAAGTGTAATGCGCTGATTTCCTCAAATAGAGATATCCCTTTGAGTGATAAATTTGCAAAATGCTGTCTTCATTTTCTGTATTAAAATTCATTTCAGTTTTTAAAATAAAATGTAATCTGTGTTTTCATCCTTTTAAAATTTTAGTTTAATGAGTGCATTTCCCCATACAGTATATCTGTTTCTATTCATATTTTGCAATAGCTAAAGTAATTTGTTCCCACAGATCTCTCTCTCTCAGGCCCCTTCCTTTTTTCTGTCTGTCCCCCCCCATGCCCCCTTTCTCTCTCTCTCTCTGTCTCTCTGTCTCTCTCTCTCTGTCTCTGTCTTTCTCAGGCCCCTTCCTTTGTCTGTCCCCCCCCATGCCCCCTTTCTCTCTCTCTCTCTGTCTCTCTCTCTCTCTCTCTCTTTCTCTCTCTGTCTCTCTCAGGCCCCTTCCTTTTTTCTGTCTGTCCCCCCGCCCCATGCCCCCTTTCTCTCTCTCTCTCTGTCTCTCTCAGGCCCCTTCCTTTTTTCTGTCTGTCTGTCCCCCCCCCCATGCCCCCTTTCTCTCTCTCTGTCTCTCTCTGTCTCTCTGTCTCTCTGTCTCTCTCTCTCTCTCTCTCTGTCTCTCTCTCTCACACACACACACACACACACACACACACACACACACACACACGGCACCACAACCCCTTCCCTCCGACACCCTCCCCGTCATCACCACCAGCCCCCTTTTTGCAGATTAACTCCCGTTTCTTTCAGAAATAGTAGCAACTTGAATTTGTTACTCTTAGCTGCCACATTCTGCAACCTTCGGTTACATTTTGTATTCTCAAGTATTGTTGGGTGAAAAAATGTAGCCCTTTAACTCCATGTATGGGCTGGAAGATAAGAAAGTTGTCTCATTTCCAAAATTCACCTTTCCACTTTAATATTTTATTTCTTTATTTGAGGCATAAGTTAAGAATAAGCAACATAATCAAAACTGTCCTTCTGTCTCTGCTGAAGTCTGGTTGGCTGTGATGGTTTGTGCACCAGGTTGCTTGATGCCACGTGCTGTTTTAGGACTGTTTTCCATACAGTGCATTTTTTATTGTGGTCTTCTTTTTAGAAGATTCTTATTCCAAAGCGAACAACCCAAAATCTGAAAACAAAAGTCAAACTTGAGTTTATTCTTTGGACTGGCAAGGTATTCCCAGGAAATTGTGTTCTTAAAAAAAATACCATGTGAGATCTCTTAGCAGGGCCCACTGAAGCACAGATTATTTGTTAAGTACCTCATTATTTTATTGTCTAACAGTTAATGCTGATGCTTTAATTGCACACAGCTGAAGCTGCTAAATGAGCATTGAAATGGATGTAAGTCCTTTCTGAGCTTTGTTGATGCCTATAAAAGTTTATGTCATTCATTAGAACCACAAATTAAAATTAGTTGTAGCGAGCTGTTCATTGGTGATCGGGATGCTCACGAACTCTTCGTCAGGCTCACCAGCTTGCTTTCGTCTGTGATACTTACATAGCTGGGAGACTGCCTATGGCCCGTTGGGTGTCTTCACAGAATCGCAAAATGTCAGAGCCGAGAAACGCAAATGGGTAAAGCATCTTATGGTCATAGAGCCAGAAAGGACATGCAGTACATGTCCCAATAGTTGGGACCTGACTTTTTAAGGTGATTTGTAATGCACATGCTTTCACACGGGGTAGGAATGCTTCCCCATCCCATCTCGTATTCGAGCCTGGGATGCCATCCACCCCCCGCCCCCCCTACGAGTGCCACGTAGCTCGGGGCTCCAAGGGCTGTGCTTGGCCGTCTGCTCCGCTCCTCTCACTCAGCAGCCCCGGATTCGCCAGAGCCTGAGGGGGAGCTGTCTGAGGGTCCCCAGAGAGGCACAGCTCCCTGTTGACAGAATCAGGGCCTCTTGACATCTCCCCTGTGGGCTCCTGTGGCATCCGGACAGAGTCCAGTACTTGGTTCAGGCGTCCAGTTAGGAGCTGATGAGACAGTAGGTGAAGAAAAAAAATTTAAAAAACTGGTGCTTCATTTTGCATTTAGGTCAGTTAGATTTTCTTTAACATTTTCTGCTTAATACATTTTAAGATAATCTAAGTTTCTAAGCTTGTGTATGGACACTTATTTTCAATGATCATTGCTTATTTGGTTAGCATTTAGGAATTCTGGGAGGTTGCGGCCACATGGATGTAGCTTTGTAACCATGATTCGATGAGAGCAACCTGGTCTGAGGACCAGGAAACCTGCTTATGATGAGCAGGGTCCCTGCATAGCCATTGGTGTCTTTCAGGGTGGTCACATGAAGCCAAAACGCACACTGGAAGACTTCGGAAGACCTCCACGTTGGTACTTAGGACCAGTGACTGGGTTGTCTGCCCCGCTCTGTGGACCTGTGAGGCACCCGCTGGTTTACTTCAGCTGTGCCTTGCGTGAAGCGTGGGTACCGCGTGTCTCCTACTTGTTCTCCAGGGTTGTCGGCCGGAAAAGTGAAACGCTGATGACGGAGACACGGGGGACCCAGAAGAGGTGCTTTTGAACTTCAGCCGCGCCCTGTGGCTGTGTCGGTGGCACGTGCAGTCACGCTGAGGGGCAGTGGTGATGAAGCCTGTGGAGAAGGCCAGGACTGTGGGCCGGGGCCAGGCTGCCGTGGGTCGCACCCCACTCGGCCCCGTGCAGAGGTCTGACTCAGACAGTCCCTAACCTCCCGGTGCCTCAGTTTCTTCCTCTTTACAATGGGGATGATGATGATAGCACTTACTTCGAGGGCCACGGTGTGTGTCGGCACTCAGAGCAGGGCCGGGGCGCAGTGTGGCCGCGGCTGTGGGGTCCCAGCCAGGCGTTCAGTGAAGTGGAGTTCTGGGGGGAACATACACCTTCCACCAAGTCAGGCTTGGAAGGTTTCCCTGTTAGTGGTCTGCCATTGCCTTGGAGACTCGTGTGTGCTTCCAGGGAGCCGAGCTGGCGCAAGTTCAGGTGCCTAGAGTTACATCTGGGCTCCTCACTTTTGGGGAAGAAAAGTATAGGTGGTTACGAGCTACTCAGCCCGTTGTAGACAGGCGCTTCCGTTCTGGCTGCTTTTGGCTGTGGAGACACAGGAGAAGAGGCCTGTGGGAGGGTCCCAGCACCAGCGCTCTGTCCCTTTGGCCTCAGTAACTTGTCTGACTAGTTTTCAAGGAGTCAGAATGTGTTGAACTGATTAAAGATTTCTACCCAGAGGCCTCAGTGCTCCCTCCTACTGGATAAGTGAGAAGGACATCACTGCTGTCACTTGTCCTTCCAAGTACTTTCGTACACTTTAGTTACTGAGTCTGTCTGGGTGGTAGGTGGTGTGTTAACCCAGTCTTGTGCCCGAGAACACTGATGTTCAGGTCAGGTAAGTCACATCTCGCAGGTCACTCTCCTAGTCAAGTGCAGACCTGGGCCCGACCAGGAAAGGTTCTGCCATCTGGCAGCAGGGGCCTCAGCTGTCCTCGCTACCATCCCCAGCTGCCAGCACCCCGACTTAGCGAGGCCTCCAGCAGCCCCCACCGCCACTGCCTGCAGGAAGGCCCTGCCATCTGTGTGGCACTGGTAGGGACTCCGTAACAGCAGCTTCCTCAGTCGTGGCTGCACGGCCAGGGTCGCCTGTCCAGCCTGAAAATACAGAGCACTGACCCCATCCCAGACTCTCGTCTGGCTGCCCAGCAGAGAACCACTGACAGATAGGTGCAGAAATACATGAAGAGGACGTTATAAACAAGCGAATAAGTAAATAACTTGTGCACGTGTAGACCCGTGCCGCCAAACATGGGCCAGTGCTGTGGATTCTGTCACAGCCGCACGGTAACCTAGAACGGGCCTCGTGGGCTAGTGCAGTAACTCAGCCGCCCCAAACCAGCGCCTGCCCCGCCATCTACCCTGTAGGACATAACACAGGCTCCTGAAAACGGGCGTTTGACCCACACAAACACCAGGCGAGAAACGAGTCAGGGCCAGGTGACGTTAGAGGGCCGCCTTTCACCCGTTCCCTCCCGCGCGCCCCCGCCCGTCCTCTCCCGCGCCCCTCCGCCCGTCCTCTCCCGCGCCCCTCCGCCCGTCCTCTCCCGCGCCCCGCCGCCCGTCCTCTCCCGCGCCCCGCCGCCCGTCCTCTCCCGCGCCCCGCCGCCCGTCCTCTCCCGCGCCCCGCCGCCCGTCCTCTCCCGTGTCCCCGCCCGTCCTCTCCCGCGCCCCCGCCCGTCCTCTCCCGCGCCCCTCCGCCCGTCCTCTCCCGCGCCCCTCCGCCCGTCCTCTCCCGCGCCCCCGCCCGTCCTCTCCCGCGCCCCAGCCCGTCCTCTCCCGCGCCCCGCCGCCCGTCCTCTCCCGCGCCCCGCCGCCCGTCCTCTCCCGCACCCCCGCCCGTCCTCTCCGCGCGCCCCAGCCCGTTCCCTCCCGCGCGCCCCCGCCCGTCCTCTCCCGCGCCCCTCCGCCCGTCCTCTCCCGCGCCCCTCCGCCCGTCCTCTCCCGCGCCCCGCCGCCCGTCCTCTCCCGCGCCCCGCCGCCCGTCCTCGCCCGCGCCCCCGCCCGTCCTCTCCCGCGCCCCCGCCCGTTCTCTCCCGCGCCCGCCCGTTCTCTCCCGCGCCCCCGCCCGTCCTCTCCCGCGCCCCCGCCCGTCCTCTCCGCGCGCCCCAGCCCGTTCCCTCCCGCGCGCCCCCGCCCGTCCTCTCCCGCGCCCCTCCGCCCGTCCT
This sequence comes from Furipterus horrens, assembly GCF_987537825.1. Classification (NCBI taxonomy): domain Eukaryota; kingdom Metazoa; phylum Chordata; class Mammalia; order Chiroptera; family Furipteridae; genus Furipterus; species Furipterus horrens. The sequence goes on from NW_028327173.1 coordinate 3,499,816, forward strand.
CTCCCGCGCCCCGCCGCCCGTCCTCTCCCGCGCCCCGCCGCCCGTCCTCGCCCGCGCCCCGCCGCCCGTCCTCACCTGCGCCCCCGCCGCCCGTCCTCTCCCGCGCCCCCGCCCGTCCTCTCCCGCGCGCCCCCGCCCGTCCTCTCCCGCGCCCCTCCGCCCGTCCTCTCCCGCGCCCCGCCGCCCGTCCTCTCCCGCGCCCCGCCGCCCGTCCTCTCCCGCGCCCCGCCGCCCGTCCTCTCCCGCGCCCCGCCGCCCGTCCTCTCCCGCACCCCCGCCCGTCCTCTCCGCGCCCCTCCGCCCGTCCTCTCCCGCGCCCCTCCGCCCGTCCTCTCCCGCGCCCCGCCGCCCGTCCTCTCCCGCGCCCCGCCGCCCGTCCTCGCCCGCGCCCCCGCCCGTCCTCTCCCGCGCCCCCGCCCGTTCTCTCCCGCGCCCGCCCGTTCTCTCCCGCGCCCCCGCCCGTCCTCTCCCGCGCCCCCGCCCGTCCTCTCCGCGCGCCCCAGCCCGTTCCCTCCCGCGCGCCCCCGCCCGTCCTCTCCCGCGCCCCTCCGCCCGTCCTCTCCCGCGCCCCGCCGCCCGTCCTCTCCCGCGCCCCGCCGCCCGTCCTCGCCCGCGCCCCGCCGCCCGTCCTCACCTGCGCCCCCGCCGCCCGTCCTCTCCCGCGCCCCCCGCCCGTCCTCTCCCGCGCGCCCCCGCCCGTCCTCTCCCGCGCCCCTCCGCCCGTCCTCTCCCGCGCCCCGCCGCCCGTCCTCTCCCGCGCCCCGCCGCCCGTCCTCTCCCGCGCCCCGCCGCCCGTCCTCGCCCGCGCCCCGCCGCCCGTCCTCACCTGCGCCCCTCCGCCCGTCCTCTCCCGCGCCCCGCCGCCCGTCCTCTCCCGTGCCCCGCCGCCCGTCCTCTCCCGCGCCCCCGCCAGTCCTCTCCCGCGCCCCGCCGCCCGTCCTCACCTGCGCCCCGCCGCCCGTCCTCACCCGCGCCCCCGCCCGTCCTCTCCCGCGCCCCCGCCCGTTCTCTCCCGCGCCCGCCCGTTCTCTCCCGCGCCCCCGCCCGTCCTCTCCCGCGCCCCCGCCCGTTCTCTCCCCCCTCTTTAATGCAGTTCCTGTTTCAGTCCTTCCTCTCCGCTTCCTCCCAATGCCGCCTCCTCTCCTTTCTCATTTTTTCTGTTTTTCCTTCTATTTAGTAGATGCTTGTGGGCGTATCTGTCATCAGACAGGAAAGTAAATCTTCCCAGGGGCCTAGCACAGAGCAGGTGCTCTGATTGATGGTACCTTCCAGGGTAGATACTACCCCTCATTAGCCTAAACACGGTCAGATTTGTTGGTGTCTGTCTGTCCTAACGGGTGGTTCACCTTGGAAGTTGAGGTCACTCGGTGTGACCGAGTCAGCCAGTTTGAGGACTGCCCGGCTTCAGTCCCTGACTGGGACGGAGTGGGCGCCCTAGAGGCCCTTGTCTCAGGCTGTTAGAGCACCTGCGGCACAGTCTTCAGAGCTGGGAGGTCTGAGGTCATGGGCTGGCGCCCTTGTTTTGGTGATGAGGAACCTGCTCCCAGGGGCAGCCCTTGCTCGAGGCTGCTCAGGGCCCCGCCTCCTCTGTCACAGCCTGGGGGGAGCAGAGCGTGGGCTGTGACACCCTGCATGCCGGAGAGTGACGGTCCTTCCCCGTTTCTCCTTCCTGCTCCTCTCGCGTGTGTAAGTCACCTCGGGTGAGGGCGAGCCCAGGGTGAGCAGGGTGCCTCCCCTCGGGGAGGCCGCCGGCGGTGTGGCCCTGGCCTGGCAGGCGGGCCCTTCTGCCGGCACTTAGCCCCTCTGGGGGCAGCGAGGAGACAGAGGATCCATCTCAGGGGAGGAGGAAGCAGGGGTGTTTCGTTCCTTCAGTGGAAATTGGCCCTGGCCCGGAAGTGGAAGGAGGCAGCAGCAACAGGATCGTTCTCCACTGAGCGCCCGGGAAACCGCTGGGGTCCCCGTGCTGCTGTGCGACATGCCTCAGACTTCCACACCTGTCTTTTGTTTTTTTAATCTGTCCCCAAGGACATTTTTTCATTGTTTTTAGTGAGAGGGGAAGGGAGAGAGGGAGAGAGAAGCATCAATTGACTGGGGATTGAGGATCGAACCCACAACCTAGGCATGTGCCCTGACTGGGAATCGAACCTGCAACCTTTCCGTCATGGGACGACACTCCAGCCAGCTGAGCCACACCGGCCAGGGCCCACACCCATCTTTAGGTGGGGTCAGAAATAGGCCACCCAGTAGTCAAGTAGCACATATGCGCACCCCAAATTCGATGTCAGGGTTTGATCATCCGGCCGTTCTTGCTTCCCTGCCGATCCTTTGGAGGATTTTACCCCTCTGAGTCCCTCAGTTTCCTAAAGAGAAACCGGGGCCTTCCCTTTTTTGTAGTCACTGTTTACACAAGGGGACTGTCAGGCTGGACAGTCACGCTCTGGCCGAGGCTGTGTGCTCTGCCTTCCTCTCACCTGCTCTGAGGCTCGCACATAGTAGGCACTCAGCAAACGTTCCTCTGCTTTCCGTTCTCATTAGCACAGGTAATTAAGGACAGGAGCTGATAGACCACATGTATCGGTGCAGATATGTCTGTAATTAAAGTTTTAATTAAAGAAACACCAGACCAGGCAGATGGTTCTTATCCCTGCATCCTGTAAACCAAACAGCCACGGCTTTTCCATCTTGTGACCCAGCAAAGTAGAGAGCAGCGGCACTTGTGGGGGTGCCCCCGAGGGGAGGGGTGCTCCAAGGGGAGGGGTGCTCCATTAACTAGCCATAATCTAATTTTGGGAGCACTCAGTGAGATGCCAAATCCAGGGATAGTCATTGCAGTTTGAAATGGAAATACAATACATCAAAGTTACGTCCCAACCAAAGCTTTTAAGCCTCCAGTCAAGGACATTACCGTGGCCCAGCTGGTGTAGCACAAGGCACGCGGTTTTGCGGGATCACAGAAGCTGACAAAGGGTTATTTAGGATCAGCAGCGAAATACAGTATCAGTCAGAGCGCCAGCCCGGGTTCTCAGGCCTTGCCCCCTTAGAGCGGTGCGCTGTGAGAGGGGACCGTGCCTGCCTGGCCCGGGCAGGTCCTCTGTGCGCTCTGTGTCACCGCGACCTTAACGACCCGCCCAGCACAGGATTTAAACCGCCACCACCATGGGCAAGAGAGAAAAAGACATGCCACTTCTGAGACCCCTGGCCGTGTGGGCCACAGCCGTTGGCTCCGGTGCCTCCCTGTGGGGTCGGCAGTGGCACCTCTTGGTGGGGTCCGGGCCTGTTCACTGTGACCTCTTGGGACTCCGTAAGCCCCGATTTCTTCCCCTTCGCAGCCGTTTGCTGGGCCACGCTCACCACTCTCTGGCACTGGGTGCGGGGAGGCGGTCCGGCGGCCGAACCGCGTCCTGGTGGGTGGTGTGGGCTTTCACCACCTGCACCTTGCTGACTCATTTCTGCTTGGGTAGCGGCCGTACTGAGGAAGTTTATTTTCTGTGCCAAAGAGAGACACCTCAGTTCAGAGGGTTAGGAGAGCAGTTTCCACTTTGCTGAACTCCGGGTGACCTCATCTCCCCCATTTCTTTGAAAGGAAGCAGGGCCGTCCCAGGGACTTGTGTCAGTGTCCCCATGTTAAAGACCTTGTCACCAAAATGGCAGAACCTGGAAGTGCTGTAACTCCGCTTAGTGCCACTGTGAGGGAGACCCCAGTGTCCCAGCAGAAGCGCCCCGATCACAGCCCTGGGCCTGCCGCGGGGGAGGCCGGGGAGGTGGGCGGGGAGGCAGTAAACAGGGAGACACCCGCAGGCAGACCCACGTGGACGAGGAGGTTTTACTTTCTCTAGTGGGTTTTAAGAAAGCGGTGACCTCCTTGACATCTGTGTGGTGATGGCACGGGGCTGATGGGGTGCTCTCCCCACCCTCAAAGTGACTCAACTCAAATATTTACTCATTCGTTCAGTAAGTGCTGACTGAGGGCCCAGCGCCCGGCCCTGTCCTAGGCACCAGGAATAAAACAGGAAACAAGGCAAGACCACCCCTCCACGAGCTCATTTTCTGGGTGGGGGCAGGAGGGCGACGAACAAACACAAAGCAAGCGGTACTGAGCAATCGGGGGTCCGAACCGGCTGCACCGTTAACCCCTTCACTCCTCGCATGCCGAGGAGGCGGGGGCTGTCCTCCTGTGAGGGCCCGAGGGACAGAGGGCGCGCCCGCCCCGCTCGGTGTCACCCCGCGAGTGCGTGCTGCCGGTGCCCACTAGCCCAGGCCACCCACCTCTGGGTTTCCTGCTCTTGCTAAGCACCATGCTGTTTTGTTTCTGTTAGAAAGCAGCCTCGTGCGTGTGTTTCTAAATAAAGAAGGAAATGTCAGCCGATAACAGGTGTGACACAGAGCAGTGGAACCAGGTAACCCCTCGACAGGGTTTTAACTGTTTAAGTGGTTGGCCGGGTGCGGGCACTATTCCCACAGTGAGACCTGCGCAGGGGCCTCCGGCGGGGTGACTTGAAGGGAGTGACACGGTGAAGTAAGAGTGTCCCTGACAGAGGGGACAGCAAGGCCACGCCCCCGAGGTGGGTGTGAGCTGGGCAGTAGCAGAGAAGCGAGGAGGAGAGCCAGGGGCCAGCGTGTGTGGTGGAGGGGAGGGGGCGCGGTGGCCAGGAGCAATGTCCAGCGGGGCCCTCGCTCACGGGAAGGCCTGTGGCTTTACTGAACAGAAGGGAAGCCCTCGCGGGTTTCTGAGCAGGAGCAAGACCTGCTTAAAAGGAGCACTTTGAAAGGCGTGCGGGCAGGAGTCTCGGGAGGGGCTGCCACACTGTGGCCCGAGGGCCTAGTCAGCCTGTCCCCTGCTTTTGTGCAGCCAGCAAACTGGATGCTTTTCATATTTTCCAGTGGTTGAAAAAAATAAGATGAAGAATAATATTCTGTGACACATGAAATGGTATGACATTCAAAAGTCACTGTCCACCCAGTTCCAGCCTTGTGGGGAGGGAGCCGCGCCCTTCACGGACATGCTATGCGACTGCTTTTGAGCGGCAGCAGCCACGCTGGGCAGGTCTGACACCATCTGGCCCGCGGGGCGACGCGGTTCCCCCTCTGGCCCTTTAGGACAAGTTTGCTGGTCCCGGTGTAGGGGGCTAGGGATGGAGACAGGGAGACCGCGGAGGGACTGCCGTTGCCAGGGCCCGGAGCCTGGGGCGGGTGGACAGGAGCGGCGCAGTGCTGGAAGTGCTTCCGAGGAGGAGCCCAGGGGAGGGGGCAGTGGCGGTGCGGGCAGGGGCCGGCGGCTCCTCCCGGGCAGCTTTGCTGAGACTGGGCAGGCGGGGCGGGCCGCAGCGCGGGGGCCGGGCGCAGACAGAGCCAGAGGACGGCGGTGGGCGTGATGGCTCTAAGCTGCCAGGTGCGGGTGTTGGCTAGGCAGCCGCGTGACGCGAGTCTGCAATCGAGAGGAGGGCCTGGGCCTAAGCCGGGAGCGCCCTTCAGCTCTCAGATAGATGGAATCCTGTAGGGGGTGGGGTGGGGAGGGAGGGTCGCGGGGCCGGGCAGGAGGAGGAGGAGTAAGGGGGATGAGAAGGACCACGGGGGAAGGAGAGCCAGGGGGAAGGAGAGCCAGCGGAGTGGGTGTCAGGTGCCGCTGAAGGTCAGCGAGAGTGACTGCGAGCTGACCGCGGACCTGGCGGCGCGGCGGGCCTTCAGTGCGGCGGGGCGGACAAAGGCCCGGTGCTGGCTGCCTTGCGTGGCCTAGCGAGGGCGGGGAGGGGGGCTGGTGCTTCCAAGGAATTCTGTCTTCTGGGAGAGGCAGAGCTGGGTTCTCCTGGGGTTTGGGATTTTGCCAGGGAGTACTGGGGGGCGGGAGGGGCCGGGGGTGGCCTGGGGGCTGAGCGCCACTGTGGTGATGGACCATGTACTCTAAGCTGGCCCGGAGTGGAAGTGATGCAAGATGGGGATGAGGGGGTGAGGGCCAGCAGGAGGCTGGGGGTCCGAGGGCTTGCTGGAGGGGCAGAGTGGGGTGCTTGCACTTGGTCTGAGGAAGGGAGCGCTTGGTTAACACCAAGGCCTCGTGGAAATACGGCGTGGGCCACATGTGTCATTTGTAATGTTCTAGTAGCCATGCTTTCAGAAAGTATAAAGAAACAAATTAGAATAATTGTATCTTTTATTTAGCCCAACGTATGTGAACGTGCAATCAATAATAACTTGAGACATGAGTTTTATTTTGTATTCAAAAGTTTTTGAATTTTGATGCGGTTTTTACACTTCCAGCACATCTTAATTCAGACTAGACACATTTCAGATGCTCACTAGCCATGTGGCTTGTGGCCGCCCTCCTGGACAGTGTGGATTAGGGGGCGATGGTGGAGTTGAGTCCAAGCATCAGAGGGGAGAGGCTCAAGGAGCAGAGAGGCCGCCTTTATAGAGGTGGCCTCTGTGGGTCTGAGGCCATAGGACTCCTGCTGGGAGGAGCGGGATGGAGGGGCGGGATGGAGGGGCGGGAGGGCCCCGCTGCGACTGGCTGCCCACCGGAAAGTACCTGCTGACCCCAACCCCGTCCCCGGCCCCGCTTCTCAAAGCTTCTGTGAAGGTCTTCCCTCGCTTCACACGGCACCTCCTTGGAATCATGGGTTTCGGGCAAGATTTCTGGGTCAAAGTAAAATTTCAGGACACAGGCCATAGTTTTGACAGGCTCGTCCCCAGATGGCAGCTTTTTGTTTGGGTTTTCACTTTTATCTGTAAGACCTTTCACTGAATCAGTAACGAAACACGGACTCAGTGCAGCAACTCATTACAGCTGTTACTTTCCCCAGGAAAAGTATCCTTTAGATTCTTATCCTTATTTTGTCATATCTTTGGATTCCTACCGTTATCTTGGCATAGTCCTCCAACTCTGTCAGTCCCACGTGGCTCAGCAGTCCTGCGCGTGAGTCCTGGCAGGGCCGCCTGCCGTGGCTTGGAGGCTGTCCCCCTTCCCACAGGCCGGAGCCCGTGCCGGCCCGCCCCTCCCAGGCCTTGAGAGGCAGATGTGGTCAGCCTTTACCACGCAGGGAAAAGTAATCTGTTGGTGCACATTGTTTCCTTAAAGGTTAATGAAAGTTGATGATGTGGTCGGACTCCTGTGTTTAGCTTTGCAGTCCAGGAAGTGCGACAGTCTTGAAGGGCAGACAGGACCGCTTGCCCCGGCAGCACACTGGCTGCTGACCTCCCGTTCAGGAGCCACAGGGGAGTGGGAACGGACACCCCCGTCGGGTACCTTTGTCAGCCTTAAATCCCCTTTAGATTGCTTCCTGCCATGGTAGGATTTAAAAAATTGTCAAAAACCCTGCCATCCCCCATATTTAGGAAGGGCCCGTTTGGAGCCAAGTGTCTGTGAGCCTTATGTTCTCGGACACCTTCTGTGTTCATTCTGTTGGAGCCAATGTCACAGAACGTGAGACCTGGGGGTCTGTGTCGTCAGCGGCCAGACTGGAGTCGTCCTCGAGGAGCTCACGGAGAAGCCATGTGGTCACTGCTGTGCCCTTTCAACTCAAGTGCCCTCCCCGCACCGTTATCCCCACGTGCAGACCCCGCTGAGCGATACTGAAAGCCACTCATTACAGACAGCTCCTTAAACTCGGTTCTAATTGAAGTGTTTTCATCTGATGGGGAAGAGTATGACTACTAAGAACTGGAAATTAAGCAAGACATTAAAAGGACATTAATGGCTTTATTGCAGTTTGTTCTGAGGTTTTTCTCCCCACTGGGTGGTGTTTTGCTTATAGAGTCACTCCTCCCACATAAATCTTCATGACATCATGATGTGTCCCAGCAAAAGAAGAGCTATTTTAGGTTGCCACTTGTCAATTATAACATTAGGTAAGAGACCCAAGGTATTAGTTTTTTAAAAGCATGGTTAACATGATAACAGTTTGGTACACAACACAATTCTGGTTGGTTTGGAAGTGAGGGTCAGTGTGTCTGGGAAACTAGGACGGTGAGCGTTTTGACGTGGGTTCATTGTTTTGATCTAGCCCTGGGTCAGTAGCATGCTTTTGTTTTAACTTTTGCCTCAAACAAATCCAAACTACCATTTAAGCTTGTAATTTATCCCTTCAGAAATTTACTGCTGAAACTTACACTTGAACCAGCAAAGCCAGCATAACCGAGACAGACACGTGCCCCTCAGTAGGCAAGCCCTCACCCCCCTTGTCCTGCGGGCACGCACAGCTCCCGCGCACCCAGCGCTCTGCGTGGTGCTGCGTGTGGTCTCCTGCACTTGTGCCCTTACTCAGTGCTCATTAATCCGCATTCGGTAACCGGAGCTCCATCCCCGAATGCAGATGCCGGGGAAGGCGGAGAAGTGACAGCCCCCAAGGCCCTTGGTGGTCAGGCCCAGGCTTCTCCCTCCCACCAGCCCGTCTCGCCGGCCCGCGCGCTCCCTGGCGCAGGCGGTTCGCAGCTCCGACCTTTCACACACAGGCTCTGGCCTTCTGCACCCCATCCTTCTTCCTCCGCTCTTCTGCTGCCCGGGTGTCGTTTCTCCCAGGCTCCCCTTCTCCACAGCCTGTCCTGGTGGTCCACTCTTATCCTGGGCCCCGCTGTCCGTGTCCCGGTGAGGGCCCTTGCATGTCTTACTGTAATTTCCCTGCTTATCAGTGTCTGTGATCCACTAACTTGGGGGCACCTGGAGGGCAGGGGCTGGGCCTCCCGTTTCTGTTGCCCTAGAGTATAGCCTGGCACTCGTGCGTGGCTGTGTGTGTGTGTGGGGCGGGGGGGGGGGGGCGACGGGGAGTGGATGACGAGGGAAGGATGATGTCCTTCCAAGCCAAAAAGGTAAACTGAATAACTGTGTTACGGAAGAGAATGAATACTGTTTTTGTTTATATAGGTCTTAAAATCTTGGTGGCAGAGAGCAAATGTGCAAAGAAATGGAAAACAAGTCAGAAGCTGCTGTCTGATTCCACGGAGAGGATCGCATTTTATGTAAAAAAATGGGATTTACATTTGATTGCCTTGAAACCTTCAATTTGTTGTTCTGATGTCTTAATTTAACTACTAAATTATTTGAATAACTCCTAGGGAAATAGATCATAAGTGCCTCTAGGCCTTCCCTTGTAAGAAGTCCGCAGCTCTTTTCGTAATGGGTCCTTTCAGTACCGTTTCTAGGCTTGTGGGACTGGCCTCTGAGCACTGGACACACGCCCGCGGGTGACGGCGCTTGTTGACGGGACTTCACCCACCGGATTCAGTGGTGACGCTTCCGTCACCATTCTGAGGCTGTGATCAGTCCCGCCCTGGGAAAACGGGTTAGACTGCGTCCCTCCCGGCTTGCCCCCTAAGACTGGTTATTAGCACAGTGTCCCGTGTTGTACCCCACATCATGCGCTTGGTGACTTTTCCCTCCAGCAGTACACGAGTGAGGGGAGGTAAGCGAGAGGCAGGTTAGAAAGGCCGGCCTTCTGAGGCTCCCTCTCCGCGCGCATTTCGGCCGCTCCGAGAGCCGCCGTCAAAGCCACGCACATGAAGCGCAGTCCCGTGTGGTTCGGAAGTGCTGGTCTCGTTCCTCACTCAGGGCCCCTTTGAAATACTGTGTTTCTCCAGCCTGCCAAACTGGCCTACGAGGTCACGATTGGAAGTGCTGGGAATTACAGTTAAGACGTCCATCCCTTCGTCCTGGGACCCAACTAAACGTCTTCAGCAGAGGATCCTCTCGAAGCATTGTGTTCTGTTATATCAATATGTGCTTAGACACATTAATCTGAATTAGAGAGCTGATTGTACATAATGACTCTCTGGGGATGCTGTGTTAGAGGAAAACAAAACAAAAACTTAAGTAGTTCGTTGAATATACATAGTAAAAATTATTCTAAAATTAGTGTTCATTGAATCTGAACCTTGACCATCTTTGAACCTTTAATTTTTAATTTTTAATTTGATCCTTTAAAAATTTTTGTGGCCTTATAAAGATACAACCTACAACCCAATAAAAGTTATGCTGTAATAACTTTGTAATGGTTGCAAAAAAAAAAAGATTATAAAAGATCCAGTTTTGAGTTACTGTAGGGAAGTAAGTCACGTGTGGGCGTATATGTATATAGTATGTTGGGGGCACATGTGCACATACATGTATTTGTTTATACTCCAGCTTGTCTTTATCCAGCTTTCTCCTCTCTCTGCCTCTGGAAATGGGGCAGGTTTTCTTGTGCGAAACACAAATAGAAAGGTGGTCCGGACCCACCTGACACTTCTCTGTCTCAGGCTCTCACCGCACGCTTGTTCTTGGGCACAGCAGAGCTGCGTTGGAGTGGCCGCTGGCGAAATTTGTAGGGAGAGCACTGCCATCCTGCCAGCTCCATATCTGGCTTCAAGACAATTCTATTAGTGAATTATTTGTACTCAAAACCCAGAATTAATTTGAACCAAATGTTACTAAAAATGAAGTGGTTTGAAGTGACCCACTCCTGCTTCATCCAGGGTTATTGCCACGAGGCCCCCATAGCCACCCTCACACGCAGATGCCACTCCCAGGCCCTTGGCCAGCTTCTCTTCCCGTAAGAGCGCTTGCTGCCCGAGCAGTGATACACTTATGTGCTGGTTGCGCCTGTCACCTGCGGGAATGAAAGTTCCTGAGAGCAGGGCCTCTGTCTCGTCACCCTGTGTCTCCAGCACCCGGGACAGCGCCTGGCACAGCACTGAGTCTAAGTAAATGCTGGCGGATGAAAGAATGGGGGCGGGGTCAGCCAGCAGTGCATCCTTTCTGCATGTCTTCCTTTGATTTGCCTTTCACGTATGATCTATTAAAATGTAAGGCAGTGAGATTGGGGCGTCAGTATGAAAGTGTTGCTGTGATTGGTGACATGAGTGGCGGTCCCTTGCAGGGTACCTGTGTCATGCCAGAGCGTAGCAGGGCTTTGGGGTTAGGGATTGCAGGCTCCCTCTGTGTCCCAGCACCCAGGCCTCCCGATGGGGAAGGAGAAGGGACAGAGGAAGGCACCTGAGTCACGTCTCTCTCTGGACGACTTAACATCAGGCCATCTAGTGAGAGTCTAGAAAGGAGCATCGAGAAATAAAAACAGGGAGGGAGGAGATGGGCAGATGTTTAAAATGTTCCTTAATGTTTAATCATTTGAAATAATACATTTTGGCCTTAGTTAAAAACCCTCAGATATTTTCTGGATCAAACGGGCATTGCCAAAGGTATAGATGGGAGGGGATTGTTCAGATGATGCGAACTTGAGCACTTCTGTTCCAGATTACCTTCAGGACGTCGTAGTCACCCCCTCTTTCTTCTTTGGGTTGGGGTAGGCCAGAGGCTGATACTGTTCTTGGAGACTTTTGAGGAGATTTTTTTTTTTTTTAAATGCAAAGAGCAAAAGCAAAACCAAGGAGACAGTATCCTGAGATGTAGGCTGTTGTCTCAAGGTGAGTTTATTTGTGGCACTAACTTGTGATGAATTGCTTAAAGAACAAACTTTTTTCAGGTGTGGATGTATTATTTGTCCGGATTTGTTCATTTCAATTTCAGTTCGGTTGTTTATTGCACACTGAAGGAATCAGCTAAAACCAGAAAAAAACAAAGGCCCAATTGCTCTTGAATTTTATTTCACGTAGAGAAGAAGTATTTCTGATCAACATTTCTGATGAACTCAGTAATGTACTTCAGTTTCTTGTAAATCAAGTGTGAAAAGCAAAGGCCAGATTTTTATGCACCACGAAGCAAAACAAAAGCAAAAAAAACCTTTCTGGGCATAATGCGTTTTTCATTAAACTTATTGCTGAACTGTTTTGATCATGTGGTCTTATCCAGCCATGAAAGTATCAGAAGTGTGAATTCTGGGGTGAAATATAATTGCAGGAGGTGGTTAATGAGGCAGAGCTCGCAAATCTGCATTTATAGTTTTGTGGACAAATAAATCATCCGTGGATGATACAACTGTAAAGGAAAATTTCTGATTGCATTCCAGAGGTGCAAGGTTGAACTTTTTACCAAAACAGCATTTAAAGCTTCTCAGAGGGATGTTTATTGCATGTGATGTGCTCAGAGTAGGAACACTGGGCGTCATGAACCCTGGTAAACGTTCACATTTATTCCTACGAGGACTGTAGCAGGGACGGTTAAATCATGGCTTAATCATGCGTAATAAACTGTACTCTAATTTTATTACGGTGAATGTCCACATGTAATTCAATCAAGAGCAGCTTTTTAAAGCAAAGAAGAGACTGCAGCGGTTTTCTTGGTGTTCTTCCGGGTGGCGGTGTAAAAGATGCCGCAGGTCTGTCTGGATGACAGCCTTAGTGACGAAACATGTGGGAGCAAATGTGCACCTCTTAGTTTTCTTTTCAGAGTGTGAAGATTTGACTAACGTACTGGTTTTAGCACCCCCCACTGCTGCGTGTGTTTCACGGAGTTTGGTAGAAATTCATGGCCAACCAGTGCTTAAAGCCACTGTCAGAATTACATACTTAGCACTTCATTGATTTGAAATCTAGTTTTCATTCAACATTCCTGCAGCTTAAAACGTGTGACATAAGATTTTCAAGAGTGGCTACATGAGTCAGTGCCCTCTGGTGGCACGTGGAGGACCTCAGGCCGAGCGGGATGGGCCCATGAGCCTTCCGGCAGGTCTTCTGGACATGCACCTGGTCCTGGCTCTGAGAGCCTTCCGTTCTGGTGGGGGTTGCAGAGTCCCGTGGTTTATGCCCCCCGGGAAGGATGTCCGTTTCCGCTCCCTCCAGCCTTGCCTGGAGCTCAGCAGCCTTCCAGCGGAGTCGCAGCCTGGGTTGTGGGCCGGCTCCTGGGTGAGAGAGTGTTCGGGTGGACTTGCTGTAGCGAAGTTATATCAATGTGTTAGGGTTTCCCGTGGGGGGCCAGGACATCCATTGTGGGACGCAGCTCTTCAGTTACCTTTTCAAGGGGTGAGAACCATGTCACTTCCTGGACTGATGGCCTCTGGGTGCAGCTTGAGATGAGCCCCCCGTGGACAAACATTGGTGGGCAGCCCCACCTTTCCCACTTAGGTCGCTCGACCAGGCTCAGTTACGCTTTGGGCTTTGGGGTCAGGCAGCCCAGGAATGGGATCCCAGCTGCACCTCTGGAAGAGGGGGACCCTGGGACAGCCCTGCCTTTTGTGAGTGTCTTCAGCTGTGGGACAGGGGCTGCTGCTGCTGATTCCAGTCTCTGGAGGAATGGTTGTGGGGTTGGAGTGAGTTGATAGTGAAAAAGTCTTAACGAATTGAATGGCGCAGAGTGCTATTAAATACATGTAATTTCCTTCTCCCCTTCAAAAGCTCCTCCCCTTTTTAAATTTAAAAGGTCACTTAAAAAAACACTTTAGTTCGGAATAATTTCATATTTACAGCATGTTGCAGAGAGGGCACAGTGTCCATATGCCCCTCACCTAACTCCGTGAGCCTCACTTTGAGGTGTTGCGTTTTCCTGGTTGCTTCTCGTATGTAATCCCTGGGAACTTGGATCAGAGCCGGCCTGAAGTGCCAGCTTAGCCCTTGGCAGTGAGCTCGGGCTGAAGCGGCTGCCTTGCATACCTGAATTCTGCTGGAGATGTGGCATTTGCTTCCAGCTGTCCTTCCGTTTTTACCTTGGTATTAGAATAACCTTGACCTCCGAGGGCCTTAGCCCCTAAGTAGTCTCCCTGCTCATGCGGGTAGAGAGCAGTGCTGGCGGAGGGGCGGGGGGCAGGCGGCTACGTAAGTGTCTCAGGGGCACGTGCGCGGTCTCGTGGCTGCTGCTCACGCCTCCCAGTGTCGGTCTTGGCAAAAGCATTGCATTTTTGACACCCCCGCCCCCCTCATGTGTCTGGGTGGAGTGAGGGAGGCCAAGCAGTGAGTGAGCTGGTTGAGGCCACAGAGCAGCATTGGAGCCCCAGTTCACAGGCCCTGTTCTGCCGATGCGACCGAGCCCCCAGTCCGGGTCCCCCGCCCCGCACTCCTGCGGCATGCGTGGCTTTGAAAATGCTTCCCCCCTTTACACTGGCCAAATCCTACCCTGGTGATCACGTTTCTGCTTTTAAAGAGCAGAACAATTTCTTTGATACCTAACTGCCAGTTTAAATATTTTGTGTCACCCAGATCCTTACCGCATATCATGAGATGGGCATCAGTCACTAGACTGATTTAACAGAATCTCGCCATCTTGCGCCTCGAGGGGCACCCATGGTCTGCCTCCAGCGCGGTGTGACTGCGGTCTCTTCCGAGGTGGCGTCCTGTTTGTATGCGCTGGGTACACGTTGCGCTGCAGAGAAACCCTGACGTGAGACACGTGCGACATGTTTTCCAGGAGCCACTGAGACACCTGAATGAGAAGGTGACGTCTCCTGCGCAGGGGACAAGTGGGCTGTCTTCCTCATTAAACATGTAGGTCTGGTCGGAGACAGAAGCGGCTGTCATAAGGAAGTATTTCTGCGAGTATGGTGGGGGTCAGGGCTTCTATGTAGATTCTGACACCTGTTTTCGAAGTTGAAGTTTGTCATCAGGTTTGATTGGTTTCTCAGTGCATCTCATTGATCCTTTCTGAAACCCTGAGTGGCAGCTGTTCTTAGACTGTTCAGTCTCACCGACCACGTTTGCTGAGCTTGGTGGGTGTTTTTTCTTTTTAAATCAATAACATAGACGAATCTACAAAGCCAAAGTCAAGTGTAAGAGTTAAGGCATGTTTTAATCTTTTGAAGTTGTAACAGTTCCACTCAAGAACCATCTTTTCTGTTTTTAAGCTGACAAAGCATCCGAGCGTTTGGATTCTGGGGCGGCACTGGGGTGATGGCCTGGGAGCTTTGCCCGCGCCTCCAGCCCCGTGGGCGGGCTGCCCCCTTCTCGTAAGAAGGAGCTCTGTTAGTGCCGCTCTGGCCGCCCTCTTCAGGGTTGGTGCTTTTAGGGGTTATAACGCAGACAGACCGTGTGGCCGGACCGCGAGGTTGGGCAACCATTGAGCTGGAGCCTGGAGCATCCCTGTTGATAGGTTTGCAGAATTCGAAATAAGGCGTCAGCTTCATGTGCACATTGTGGGCAAGTCCGTGTCATAATCGTCACATGTCCTGTTGGGATACCCCTGGGACTGATCCTGAGAAGCTAGACTAGACGGGCCCCCCCGCTGCCATTGGCTCTGGACTTCGCTGTGGGTCACCTGAGAGATGGGTACTCCTCTCCTGTCCTTGAAGTCGGAGTCCTGTGACCTGGGTCGCCTGTCTGAGAGGGAGGTGTTTGGTGCTCATCTGCAGCCGACTGACACTGACTGGAAAACAAATGACAATTTTGATTGCATAATTTACAATAATGACCAAACACACCAAGCCCACTCCCCACAGATGATCCAGTTATCCAAATGTCTGTTCAGCTTACACGTTTCTTTTAGCCGTGGGTGGGCTTTATTTCTGTTTCGTTCCTTTCTGTGAGCTCTACGCACCAGATAGTTTCACACTGAAAAATGAAGCAGGCTCCAGTGTCCACGTGTCGGAAATTAAGATGCGTGCTCAGAGGTGCCTTGAGGCCCTCACAGTTAAGAAAGCGGAGCACTGGGGACGACAAGTCCTTGAAGGTTGAGCGTGACATAGGAATGAGCCTGTCTTTTTAATCCCCACCCGTCTGTCCTGGACTAAAATAGGCATTTGAAGTAGGTTTTGCATTTTAAGTTCAGTTTTGAGAACCAACCATTCATTCTGAATGCAGGGTTGCTGGGAAGTTTGCTTTAAATACGACGCCCCCTCTATTTTGGTGAACCCAATAAAATCCAATAAAAATAGCATGGAATAAAATTTAATTATGCTGTACTGAATATTTCATGTGGAATTACGGGGCAAGAGTTGCCTTTTAAAAGCCTTAGGTTTGGAAGGAATAAAGGCTTTGCAGGCTCTTTGGAAGATACTATAATTAAAAGATTTGCTCAAAAGTAGTCTTCCTTTTTTGAAGAGTTTAAAGAAATCCATCCCTGTCTTCTTAAATTGATTACCCCTTAAACAGTAGCCCCGCTCCGAGTAAGTACGGTGAGGCTGCTGCTCTGGTGATTTGACGGCCGCTTTCTATAAAAGTAAACTAGGGTTTTAATCTCCTGGTTTAGATGTTTAATAGAAAGGGAATGTTTGACTTGCTTTGGTTTCTGCGGAACCTGTATTTAAATCCACACAAACAGTTTGAATAAAGTGAAAACATCACTGGACTAGCTATTTTAAACATTTCAGGATATAAGAACGCTAAATGGGGTTCCCTTTTAAAAATAGACATGGCTGCCGCATTTCCGTAATTACTGCTAACTAGCGCAGCGCCGCCAGTGGCGGCAAACTCGGGGAAGAAGAAAGGTCTGCGGAGAACAGCCTGGGGCGGGGGGGGGGGGGGTGCTGACGGGGGTCCGGGCGCGGCCGCTCTGTGCGGGGCCCCCTGCGAGGCCGGGGTCCGAGGCTCTCCGCCGGGAGGGCGCGCTCAGCCAGCTCCTCGGGGCGCCCGGAAGCTGCCCGGAGCCGGGGCGCAGGCGTGACCGTGGCATTAACGCCTCGTGTGCCTCCCGGCCTCGGGGAGGGCGCAGAGCCCTGTGGTTAGCAGGGACGGCGGTCCCGGGCCGGTGACAGAGCACGAGGGATGCTGTGCAGTCGAGGCCGAGGGCGCACACTCACGCTCAGCCGCATTCCACGCCGCGGCCCGGGAGCCCGGGGCGCCGCCCTCCGCTCCGCAGGCACGCAGCCCGCCCGCGGGCGCTGCTCTCCGGGCCGCTGCGCGCCTTTGCCGGGCAGCCCTCCCCTCTCCCGTGCCGGGCCCGGGCGGGCTGATAGACCTGTGACAGGAGAGGCCGCCACCAGCGGGCCCTGACCCTGCGCTGACGCCCCGTCCGCTGGGAGCCGTCGGCCTGCGGGGTCCGGGTCCGCTTCAGGGCTCAGCCCCCGCCGCTCGCCCGTCCGTCGGACACGGGCCCCTCGCCAGTCCCGGCTTTGCATCAGCTGTTCCCTCTCTGGGGGTTGCTCCACCCTGCCGCCAGTGTCACGTGCTGGCTGCTTCCGGCCACTCAGGTTTCCCCTCAGGTGTCGCCTCCTCCGGGAGGCCTGTCCCCGACGACCCAGTCTGGTCTGGTCCCCCCATCGCGCTGACACGTGGCAGTTCATTTATTGCACAGTTTTCTCATCACCACCCCCGTCCACCCCAAGTGCGAGCTCTTTCACTAGGGCAGCGGGGACCTGCCTGTGTCCTCCTGCAGGTGCCTAAAGGTACCCAGGTCATGGCTGGTGCAGTGAGTGCGGGAGAGGAACCCTGGAGACCACTCCTGTCCGAGGAGGGCACTGAGCCGGTGTGTACCCAGCGCCTGCAAGGGTGGTCCTGAAGTCCTAGGTGCCCCACGGTTTCCGGAACCGTTTAGGAAACACTGCTCTTGACTGTGCCTTTGGCATTGAAAGTTGCAAATCGGGGTTTGCAGAGTGGCTGTACTTACAATCAGCCTTCGTCCCCAGAGGGACATCAGTGTGACTCTCAGGGCTCCCCCAGCAAGATGAGACAGTGTTCCCAGCAGTCTGGGCTCATGTGGGGTGGTCTGTCCCCTATGCACTCACTCGCACCTCGCTTGACACCCAGACCGCCTTTTCTGTGTTTTGGTTTGAACACGAGGAGGCCACTCTCAGCACGCCGTCCGTTACTGGTTAGGGAACAGCCCCGCTAGGATGCCGCGTTTGCAGAAACCTGAACTTGGGTGAGCAGCTTGTAGCTTCCTCCGTTTGCCTCCTGCCGACAGGTCAGATTCTCGGAGGAAACGTGGCAAGGTCACTGTTACCTGGGAAGTTGGTGAGGGTGCCCAGGCGTAGCTCAGGGAGCCGTGTGGGGGGCGGGGCGCCGGGAAACGTCCTCTGGGAAGGAGCGACTCGGGGCCCCGGCTCCCTGAACCTCCAGCACGTCCTGTGGTCTGGGGCGGGGCTGTGGCACTCGGGAGGCCTGTGCGCTGGGCAGTGCCCCACAGCTCCCCACGCTGTTGCTCTTCCCGGGGTGCCAGCGCCGTGGCCGGTGGCTGGGCTGTGGGCTCCGCAGGGAGCCTACAGGGAACTGAGACCTAGGACAAAGCCCCGGAGCTAGAGGGCGTGGGGCTGGCGCCTGCTGTCACCCAGGCTGGGTGCCTTGACTGCCTGACTGGAGGGGGGACGCAGGAGGAGGGAGCCGGCCACGGCAGGGCCCGGCCTGCGCAGCACTGAGGTGCGGACATGAAGGTGGGTCGATAGGACGGGCCTTTGAAGGGTGTTGCCCGTAGGAAGTGGGTAGTTGTCTCACACTGGGGCGCTGGTGTGTGTGGCAGGGAGGACGGGAGCACGTGTCGTGTGTGGTCTCCTGGTTACGGGAAGCCATTCTTCTCTTACGAGAAACACTCCGAGAGCCCACCTGCTGCACTCCCCCGCGTTACGTCGCTTTTCTGCTGCCACCCTCGGGCTGATGGCTTTGGAAGGTAACGCGCTGGCTTAGTGAACTGAGTGCTCTGAACATGGTCCTGTGCAGACCTGGCTGCTCGCGGTCAGTAATCCTGGGAGTATTTGAGGGGCTCTTCCACAGGGACCGTTAGACGCGGTGTGGCCGTATGCTTGCCGGTGTCGTATGGTGTGGTTACCGATGGCATGTTTGAGGGCGGAACGGGGCCCTCTGGTCCTGCCCTTGGGGACGGACGTGCTGACCGTGTTCCAGTGCTGTCGGGTGTCGGCCCAGGACAAGCACGCACTGCTGTCCGCTTCACCCCAGCCTCCACAGAGCTAAAGCGCTTCCGTGCCCACGGGCGGCTTGGTTTGCTCTGTCAAGTCCGTCCGCTCTCGTCTGAGACACTCGCAGGCATTTCCGCCCCCGCGCCCGCCCCAGACGCCGTGGTCAGCGCTGAGAAGCCCTGTACACCCGAGGGTGTGTCCGGGAGGCCGGGCTCCCTGCTGCTTCAGAGGCTGACCTGCGGCTTTTATTGCCTGTCTCCGTGCTCTGGTCGGCTCGTTTAATGTTTCCTGAAACTGAAGTGTTAGATTTTAGTGTGTGCTGATGTGGAGAACACTGACGATTCAGTCTACTGGACAAGATCCGCCTAGGACGCCGCCCTCAGGTTGTGGCGATGGAAGGGGGTGCTGCAGATCGTGTTTCCAGCGGATGAGGTGAAGCTCCCATAGCAGACCCCCAAACGGGTCCCTGATTGGTTCTGTTTGGATTGTTATTTTGCTAATGGAGCAGTGCGTCCTGTAGGCCCAGGACCAAGGTGCTCCTGCCGTCCATCCCTCCACGCGCCCGAGACCACAGGGCGAAGCTGTCCGGGTGGGGGCGGGTCTGTGCCACCCGCGAGCGTGCCCGGGCCGCGGCCCGTGGTCCGGGGCGCGTGGGGCGTGACGAGGAGCCGTGCCTGTGGTGTGACAGCTGAGAGGCAGACCCCAGCCCGGGCGTGCTGGCGCGCTGCGCGTCCCTGACGGATGGGGCCTGTTCTGGGAAGCAGCTTGCTGCCTCACGTGAGCGGCCTTTCTGAAATAAATGACTGCTTTCTTAGTATTTTGAATCATTTTCTTCAGCACATGTTTTGTAGCCGTGGTTTGAAAGCTTGCCAAATATATGCCTCTGCACAGCTCCCTGTAGGGCTGGATATACAACCAGACCCAACAGGATGATTTAAGGCTGGACGTAATTGGAAACTCAGCAATCACTTGCCTTGCATTTGATAGAATGGCAGCGGAGTGCTCTGGAGTTATTTCTCCGTTAAAAAATTATATAGATAACACCACACACAAGCGCACACACGTATGTAGTTTCACCACCCCCTAATAGAGAAGTCACGTCTGAAACCACTGGGCAGAAACCCGGCGTGATAAATAATTACTTGACTTTCGTGATGGAGGCAGTAATTAACTGCACACAGATCCAAGGTGATACTGCAGATGTGACTGAGGACCTTGGTCCGATTACGTAAGGTTGCGGGACGGAAAGAAGTCGGATGGCGGCAGAAATACACGTGAAGTCTCGGCCCTCGGCCCGTCTTTCATCGGCTGGCCTACTCCCACGTCCTCTGCCCTCCAGCGATTGAGCCGTAAGCTTGGCGCTGGTTCCCTGCTAAACAGGGGTCTTCGGTTTTTACATTTCTTTCTTCTTATTTTGGCCAAGGAGGTTTGTTTTGTGTTTTCTACTTTTTTATTTTTATTGAATTTATTGGGAGTGACATCGGTTAATAAAGTAAGAGAGGATTCAGGCATGCAAGTCTGTAATGTGTCATCTGTGCACTGTACTGCGTGCTCACCACCCCAAGCCGAGTCTCCTTCCAGCACCGGCTATCCCCCGCTCATCCTCCTCTGCCTCCCCCACCCCCTCCCCTCTGGTCATCTGTCTGGCTGGTTTTTTCTTTGCTTAATCTCTTCACCTTTTTCACCCGCCCCGACAGCTGTCAGTCTGTTCTCTGTGTATCTGTTTCTGTTTTGCCCGTTAGTTTATTTTGTTCATTAGATCCCACATATGAGAGCGATCACAGGGTATCTGCCTTCCTCTGACTGGCGTATCTCACGCAGCATAATGCTCTCCAGGTCCCTCCACGCTGCCACAAAGGGGAAGAGTTCCGTCCTTTTTACGACCGAGTAGCAGCACACTGTAAACGCACCGCAGCTTTTCCACCCACTCAGCCACGGGCGCGCGGTGGGGGCTGCTTCCAGACCGTGGTGGAAACACCGCTGTGTGTGTGTCACTGTTGGACTGCAGGGCACCTGTAATCGAGACTCCTCACGGGCCTCTCGTGCTGGTGGAAAAGGTGTTCTTCGCAGTCCCTCTCGGGAGGTCTTGAGAAGTTGAAATCGAGGGCTTTGTGAAAAGTACCTGTGAAATCTAAAGTTTGTTAACCAGGCCGACAGATGCCATTACCAGGGGCTTATGGCAAATACCCGGCTGTCAGACGCTGGAGACGCCCTAAGCCATGCGCTGCCGTTCCTCAGCCTTGCCCAGGAGACAGAGCTGGGGTGCGCAGGGGGGAGCCTCGGACCTGTGTCTGAGTCGCCACGGCCACCAGGGTTCCCTGGTGAGGACAGCCTCCCGTCCTCCCCGGTAAGAGGGCGTCCATCAAACCAGGAGAGGAAATACAACCCCGAGGGAAAAATGTTACCATCTCAGCCTGTGCAGCTAAAGTTAATTTTCTCCAAGGTTTTTCCCCCTGAAATGTTGGACACTTTGCAGTCATTGAAAAGCACCTAACTCTGGGAGTTTCAGACAAATTAACTCCAAAATCTAACCGTTATTTGCAAACAATGTGATTATGAAAAACCTTTTATAATTTAAATATAAAGAATGAGTGAATTCAACAAGGCTACAAGATACGAGGTCAGTTGTATTTTATCATATTAATAATAAAGATGAAATTAAAATATCAGTACCATTTGCAATAGCTTCAAAAATAACAGCTGCCTTAGAATAAGACTAAGTAAATCTGTGCCAGACTTCTCCCCTGAAGACCACTACAGTCTATGGCTGGGAGATACGAGAGGAGATCTTCTTACACTGAGGGCTGCCCTGTGGGTTGAGAGAGTCAGAGTTGTTAAGATGCCTGTCTTCCTAAGTTGATTTATGAATTCAGTGCCATCCTTGTCAAAACTTAGACAAGCTGATTGTGAACTTTATATGGAAATACAAAGGACCTAAACCAAACCAATTTTGAAAAAGAACAAAGTTAGACGATTACGTTGTCCGATTTCGAAGACTTCCTATAAAGCTCCAGTAATTGAGACTGTGGTATTACAAAAACAGACACGTAGATTGGGGGCACAGAATAGAGGGTCCAGCAGGGGACCCCGACACAGACTGTCAGTTGGTTTTTGACAAGGGTGCAAAGACAAGTCAGTGGAGGAAGGATGGTCTTTTCAACAGACCACAGTCGTCGTCGGCAGCCGTCCGTCTCGAGAGACGATGGTGTAGCTTCTTAAGAGTCTATCTGCACCACCGAGAATGGCTGTGCAGTCCGACTCGGGAGTGACACGGTATCTGTCTCCTCCCGTGTTGAATCGACATCTTGCGATGACGCTGGAGTGTCCTCTCCAGTGAAGCTGAAGCTACAGAGCCTGGGCAGGGTGATATGGAGGGTCTGCTGTTGCCCATGCAGCAGACCCCCCCTCTCTTCGCAGCTGAAGGGTCCAAGGGAAAGACGGAGTCAATACAGCTTGGCTTCAGGTGCGCCGCAGGAGTTGCCGGTGTTGACTACAACGTCAAACCGCCTTAGGGACTCCAGCTCCGGATTTTCTGTCGGGGTTTACTCCCTTAGCCTTTCCCCTGAAGAGGTATGCCGCAAGGCAGCGGAGGTTTTTGGGAGTCAGAGTTTTCCTTCTCTGATGTGCCCTGACTGGAAGATCGAACCAGCGACACTTAGCTCGCAGGCCGACGCTCAATCCACTGAGCCAAACCAGCCAGGGGCAACAGACCACAGTAGAACAATGGATATCATGTGAAAAAGCCATGACCTTCAACCCATGCCCCAAACCATATGGAAATAGTAACTCAGAACGGATCATACACCTATATTGAGATTCAAAACTAAGACTAAACTAAAATGCAGGAGAAAGTTTCTGTGAGCTTGGGACAAACAGGTTTCTTAGATACCAAAAGCACAATCCATAAGAGAAAAAAGTGGATTTTAGATTTCATTCAAGTTTTAAAATTATGTTTTTCCAAGGATATTGTTAAGACAGTGAAAAGACAAGCCACAGAATGGGAGGGAGCTTTGCGAAGTATATGTCTAATAAAGGGCTTGTATCCAGGAGATGGGAACAACTCTTAAAACTCAGTAACATGAAAACAACCCATTTTAAACATGGGCAAGAGGTGTGATGAATAGACGCTTTGAGGTGCACAACACAACGGCTAAGCCCACGAAAGGTGCCTGACATGATTAGTTGTCAGGGAAATGAAACTAGAACCTATGACGAGATACAAGTCAGTACACACCTGGCAGAGTGTGGTCAGAACAAAAACCCGGGTAAAACCGGGTTCTCTGTGCTGGCGCGAATGCAGAATGGGATAGCCGTTCGGGAAAGACGTTTGCCAGTTTCTTCTAAGTCTACACTTTAAAAAAATCTTAAGTCTGTACCACAGTATGACCCATCAGTCCCACTTCTAGGTACTTACCTACGGGAATGAGAAGTTCTGTTCCTACAGAAACTTGTATGTGAGTGACGAGCGTGGCTTGAGGCATGAGTTCCGAAAGCTGAAAGTCCAGGTGTCGTTCAGCCGGTGAATGAGTCAGCACCTTCCGTGGGTGCTGCTCCGGAAGAAAAAGAAACCGGGCGGCATGACTGCACCTCGCCACGCGTTATGCTTCGTGAAGAGAATCCAGGCTTCAAAGGCTGCCTGCCGCACTCACGGCCTGGTCCCGTCCGTGGGCTGTTCTGGAAGCGGTGAAGTTGTGTGGAGAGACATCAGTGGTTGCTGGGATTGGAGGTGAAGGCGGCGCTCAGTAGCCGACAGGCACAAGGGAAATTGATGGAGTGATAGAAATTCTCTATGCTTTGATTACTATGGCTACACAACTATATGTATTTGTTAGAATGTACAGACACTTGACTAGGTACCTCACAAAAGATCAATGAATAGCCAATAAACATGGGAGGATGCTTGACATCTGCACTCATCAGAGATGTACAAATTAAAACCACAAGGACATAGCGTCCGTTGGAATGGCTGAAACAAAAAGCCGCCACTGTGAAATGTTGGTGAGATTGTGGGGTCGACCGGTAGGCGCGGTAAGTGGTGTGTCCTCTTTGGAGACCTGCTTGGCCACTTTTGTGAAGTCGCACATCTGTGCTAGGATCCAGCAAGTCCACTCTAAGTACCTGCCGTAGAGAAATGAAACCGCATGGTCACAGAAGGACGCGTACAAGAGAGGATGTTTTCATAAGGCCCCAGACTAGAAATGGCCCAAATACCCGTCATCTGAAAAATGGGTAAACACACTGTCCCAATGGGATGCTGCTCATACACCCCGGCGGATGGATATTGAAAACAGAAGTACAGTGGGCCCTTGAACAACGCAGGGGTTAGGGGTTCCAACCCCCCCACCCCCCAGGCAGAAACTCACAGCATTTGACTTCGACAAAACTCAGTCGTCTGCCGGTGTCTGTGGGAACAGATTCCTGGCCCCAGTGGCCGCCGAAATCCGAGAATGCCCAAGCGCCCTGCGTTAAATGGCACGTAGGCCCTACAGACAGTTGGCCCTCTGCCCCCGCAGGTCCTAGACGGGACAGGTGGCATTGAGGGAAACCTGCACGCGATGGAAGCGGACGTGCGCAGTTCAGACCTGTGGTGGTCAAGGGCCAGCTGTACGTGTTGATGAAACCGATCCATGGAGGTCGAGGGTGGGTTCTTGAGGGCAGGGAGAGGGAGAGAGCAAGGAGGTTTCTGGGTGCTGGAGAGGCACCGAATCCCATCGGGGGTTGTGGAAACCCGGGCACACGTAGCTGTTAAAACTCATCAAACAACTGAAGGTCTGTTCCTTTTGGATTGTATGTTAATCATACGTTAATAAAAGTATCTTTGAAACTCAGCTTTGATAGGCCTTTAGTAAGTCCTGATTTTTTTTTAGCCGTTTATTGTTTGGTTACCATTCGGTGCCTTTGGCATAGCCCGCGTTTCTGTGTGGTACGTCCTGGTGACGTTATCCCTTGTTCTACTGGGGCACGAGGACGTGTGACCCAGCTCAAAGCATCACGATATCAAAGGGCCAGGTAAGTAACCCGTGCTTCTGACTCTGGGTCCGCTAGGACCTGCCTTTATTTTTACCAGCTCACCATTTATAGAGCCTCATTGTTGCAGAGACCTGGGAGACGCCTCAGTTCTGAGGGGCAGCCACTTCTACAAGCTCATGTGGCTGAATTCCAGCCTCAGGGACTGAGCGGGTGGGGGTGGGGCCCGGACGGGAAAAGCAACTCTTGTTCCAGCCTGGGTCAGGCACCATGCCGAGGTGTTTGTTTTCGTTCTGCCCTCTCCGTGGGGGGCAGTGCTGTCCCCGGGGGGCATGGCTTCAGCCCTCACCAGTCTTTCTGCCATTCCCACATTTGCAGTTCACTTTTTTCTTGAGTCGAAACTATATCTAGGTACCTGCCGTGTGTGGTGTGGCTGTCTCCCCCCTGCTCACAGATGTGCTGCTGTTCCCATTGTACACAGGGTTCCTCTCGGTCTTTCCTGCTACTCTTCTCTCTCTGTTGCCCTTCGCATCCTCTCCTTCCCGCAGAAGCTGGACCTCTGCCCCCCACCACCCCGTTCAGTAGAAAGGCCCCCTCTGAGGACCCCTGGGAGCTCCTAGTTCCTGGGCCCCCGGCCGTCTTCCGCCCTCATCCTCCCTGGCTTCTCCGCAGCCTCTGTCCTGGCGTCTGTCCTGTTCTCCGCTGGCTCTGATGCCATCCTTTCTCCTGCCTCCCTGCGCGGACCCCGCCCGGTCTCTGGCCCCCCTTAGAGATGGTGTCCCTGCCCCCTTTTCTCCTGTAACAGTGCTGGCCTGTCTTCCTTTCTGACGCTTAAGCTCCCGTTTCCACAGCGGTGACACCACTTCTGGGTCCGTAGGCCCCGCCTCGCCCCATCCCACGTCTTCTGTACTGAACGCGCTGCTTCCTGGTTCTTTCTGGCTCAGCGTGTCCCTGAGGCCGGTGGCCGAGGCTCACAGCTCTGGGGTCCTCTGGATGCCCTTCCGTGCCCCCTGGAGAGGGAAGGACGACCCACTGGTTCTGCCTGAGAACTTGTGTTCTCTCTTGTCTCCTCCTGGTGTCCCTCCACTGCCTCAGCGTGGGCCCCTGTGAACCCCAAACCACTCCTGGGTCTCCCCACCTTGGCCTTCCTGTCCCCCGACAGTCCGCTCCTGCCGTCAGTGACCCCCGCTCTGCAGGAGGGAGCCTCAGCTCCTTCGAATGGCAGTGAAACCCTTGGCCTGTCCCTTCTGCCCGCCCCGGGGACTTGGGGACACCTGTGGGTTTCAGCTCTGTTCTCTCCTTGGTATTACCCTCTCGTTCCGCGGCACGGCGGGTGGTTGTCGTGTGGCACTGGGCATATTTATTTATTAATAATTTGTGGCTGTGTCTGTTACACATTTGGGGTAGTGCCTGCATCTCTCACGTGTGTGCTCGGGCCAGACACAGGACCTCGGACACAGAAGACGCTCAGTAAAGGGTCCCTGAGGTGCAGAGTGGCTGCCAGTGTGGCCACACCCTCCCTGGAAAGGCTCTGGCCCCACTCCTCCCGAAGCCCTGCCCTGCGGGGTGTGCAGCGGGGCCGCTCTCCCCCCTGCCGGGATGCTGGGATGATTCTGCTCTGGCCTCAGGAGCCCCCCACGTTGCCCGTGGTCTCCGGACGAGCCAGAGAGGACCACTGTGACCTGAAAGCTTCCCGGAGTTGATGCTGAGAAGAGGGATTTCCTCTTCTTGCCATGTCAAAATGGTCCTGGTGACCTGGTTCTCCGGGGCTGTCCTCTTCCCGAGAGAGGGTGGGAGGAGGCTGGGGGGCCTGCCACCTTGGGGCTCCGAGGAATGGAAGTGCGGTCTCTCACAGAGGAGGGAGGCTTTACGCCCAATCCGAGCCTCGAGTCTGGGCCACGATGGCTGGTCAGAGACGCAGGAGAGCCTCAGTCCTGGGAGCCGCCCCTCCTCCGCCTCCCTCCCGGCCTAAAATAAAGTGGCGTGGGGGGGCCTGGAGGAGGGGCTCGCTTCTAGACTGGCCCTCCCCGCAGACACCGCCGGGGCGTGTGGGGGGCACTGCGGGCAGGGCCTGAGACAGGTGGGGACCGTGGCCATGGGAACGGCCGGGCAGGAGTGTTTAATTGATGCCTTTAATAATTACTGTTTGAGCAACAGAAGGCGAAGTGAGATTGTTTCAAAGGCAAATTGGAGCGGCATGATTTTGGAAGCTGACTCAGAAACCTGTGCCTCCCATCCATGCTCTGTGGCTGTTATCTAAATACATTTTTTATTTAGTTGTCCCTCCCCCTCGCTTCTGAGTGCGGCAGCCTTTCCCTGAAGGGCGTGAGGTGCCATGTGACTCTTTTCATACAGTGATTGTTTGCCTGGGGCCAGAGCAGGTTTCCTCAGTAAATCAAAACGTGCGTTTTAGTGAGGTTTACCACCTTCCTGCCGGAGCGTGGTGGCCGGTGTGCGGACGTGGCGGTGACCTAGCCTCGCTGCGGTCCAGCGGGGTCCCTGGGCGCTGACGAGGAAATGGAGATTTGTCTTCACCAGAGACATCGTTCATTCTTAGACCTCAGTGTTTAAACATCTGAGATGTGTCAGTTTCTTTGCTTTGTAAGAATCCGGTGTGTGGTTCCCACGGTGCCCTTGAGCTGGTGACACAGGAGGAGTTGTGGCCGCCCCGGAGCCCGGCAGCATCGTCAACACTCGCTGTTTGCTGAGTCGCCAGACATCTGGGCTCTGGGACGGACGAAGGGACGCAGTCCCTGACCTCTAGGCGCTCACGCTGCAAGCAGACCCGACAAAGTGACTTGCAGCCTCAGCTGTGCCCTCCCTGCGGCCCCTCCCGCCTCGCCAGTTCCCATATTTCTGGACGGGGTACAGAGATTTTAAAGGACAAGAGCGGGTCGCTGCAGTTTAATTCAGGGACACTTCGGAGCAAGGTGTGAGCTTCAGACAGTGGCAACTGGGGGGTGCTGGGCTTTGTCCAAACCGCCGCTCTGTGACCTTCAGAAGCCGGGGCACTTCTTGAGGCTCATGTGCCTCCTGGCAGACAGCGAGCTTGCACCATTCCCTGGGGTGACAGTCCCTTCCTGGTGACACGTGGAAGACAAAGTTGACAGTAGGGACCAGACCAGCCCGACAGGAGTATGGGTGGCCATACCCGGCTGGACCTTATGGCCCTGGTTTCTCAGAGAGAGAGACCCCATGGTGACGGGCCAACTGCCCAGCTCTCTGCCTTGCCCCCAACTTCTCAAACCTGGCTCTGACCCCTCCCCACTGCCCGGAACCTCCAGGCCTCGGCTTCCCCATCCTGCATCCCTGTGCATTTCTGCCTGGAACCCAGATAGTCACCAAGTCCGGGCTGCTCGGCTCTGCTCAGACGCCCCCTTCTCATGGCTTCCTCCCCACCCCTCTGACTGCCACGTGCCTGTCAGGTGCTGCAGCTGCCTGACATGCCATCTCCTTGTCTGTGTGTGATCTGTGTCCCTGGAGGCTAAGCCCTGGGAGGAAGGGGCTTTTGCCGTCTGACCGCCAGTGTGGCTGCTGCCCTGGGCTCGGCGCAGGGGCGCTCAGAGTTCAGTGGGGCCCAGCCCCCGCCCGTGGTGGGCAGGCTGGTGGCCAGGCCTCCTGTCTTCACGCTCACCGTCCAGTCCTGCCCACAGCTCATCGGCTTCCCGGCACGGGGCCCTGTTCACTGCGGCAGACGCTAACCTCGGGTGTTCGAGACAGATATGTTAAGTGAGAGCTTAGTGTGCTTCTCCCAAGAAAGGGGTCTGTGTCAGCGAATTGGCTACTTGCTCACCTCCCCACCCGTCCCCGAGTGAAGCCTCTTAGGACAGCGGCCCTGCCACCCTCTCTGGGTTTGGCACAATCAGACTTGGCAGTTGAAACCCTAGTCGCGTTCATTTTACTTTTGTGGGGTGGAGGGTTGGGCGGTAGGCAGAAGCATTTTTCAGTGTGCTTTAACTGTGACAAAACCCGTGTCACGGGGCGCTGGGCGCACAGTGTCGGAGAGCCCCCTCCACAGCTCCGCGGGAATGTGCCCCAGCGCCCCTCCCCTCACCTCCCAGCTCTGCTCCGGACGGGCTGTGCCCGACACCTCAGGGTGTGCGCGTTTTCCCCAGGACGGCACTGACCGGTGTGGGTGCAGACTTGCTCGGCCGGGCTCCGGCACCTGCAGACTCACACACGAGCGCTGAGAAATCACTGCCGAAACTGCTCGGTCAATTTAAATTTAATTAAAAGACATTGAATCAAAGAATAACATGATAAAGTACAGTAAGAACCACAAGAACCCTGGTCATTTCATATCATCCCTTTCTCATGTTTTCGATGGGGGCAGGTAGGATTAAGCAGGCTGACTTTCCATGTTCTCTCTTGCTCTTCAGGAACCAAGAATTTCCTTGCCTGAAGGGAAAACTCAGCTTACTCGTCTGCTTTGGTGTCTGAACTGTTAGAAGTCCTGGAGGATCCTTGGGACTTGTAGTAATGTACATGAAAGGGCACATGAAGTCAAGTCACCTAATAGTCTACATTCGGATAGAGTATTTCTGAATTAATTCAAAATACACGTGAAATGTCAGTTTGGCCTCACACCAGCTTCACTTTGGAAGAAGACTTAATAGGTACGCTTTCCAAGCGGAATCATTGTTTCCTTCTCAGAACTCCCCATAGTGACACAAAGAAATGCTGCTGGCCCCTGGCCGTGGGCTGGGAGCAGGCATCCCCTGGAAATTCTGAGCCAGAAAAGGCCCAGGTCACTGCTGCTGGGCCTAGGGACCTCTCCAGCGGGGGACGAGGATCTCGGGTGAATGGGTCTCCACCTGGGGGTGGGCCTAGAGCAGACCCACGGGCTACACCTGGCAGAGGTCTAGGTCCGTGGGATCAGGGTGTGGAGGCTGTAGTCATCCACGGAGCTGGGGCAGCTGGGCGCCTGTCACTTTGCAATGTGGACTTCAGTGGAGCAGGTGGGCTGGCCTATAGGAGGAGGCCCCAGAACAGGTCACACGCTGCTGGGGCCGTCCTGTCATCTCAAGTATGACCCAGGTAACATGAACCCGCGTACACAGATGAACTTCCCACGCCTTGCCTTTCAGGCTCAGCTCTGAGAAATGGTGACCGCTCTTGGGTGGCCCCTCTGGCCTTAACCTAAAGCCAAGGTCACAATCCAGATGACTCCAGAGCTGCCATGGGCTGTCCCCAGGTGACCCGTGAGTAGGAGAGAAGAGCTGTAATCTCAAAACTCCAATACGGCAACTCGCTTTCTTCCTTGCTCCGCTTCCTTCTGACTTCTGCACGGGTGCGGTCCCTGGGGAGGCCCACACCCTGCGTGTGCCGGGCTGGAGTGTACAGGGCTAACCCTCTCTCCAGGAATGTTCCTGCTGCGTTCGAGGCTAACAGGGAAGTGCTGGGCTTGTGTGTCGAAGGGGAGATGCTAATGTGAGTTGGTGTGAGTCCTCGAAGAGCACTCTGCTCCCTCGGTCGCTCCGACATGTCACGACTTGGGAAGGTTGCGTCGTCCTCACGCTACCTCTTGTGCCTCCGTGTTTACAGAGCACAGTGAACCAGGGCAGGAACCCATGCGGAATATTGACTGGGAATATTTAGAAGATGCGGGTGTGTTCTCCCGTCACCTGGCTGGTCTCTGTGGAGCTGGTTGATGAATCCAGGGTGCTTTGGGCCTGGCCCCGGGGCCACGGACCTTTCCCAGTCGCTCAGCCGTGAATAAGTTGAAGCGGTGGGCAGGGTGTGGGCCTGAAAGGGAGCAGTGTGTGTCCCGGCGCTGTCCTCCAGGATGTCATCCTAGAGTGCGGTGCACCTGCTAATGAGGACGCAAGGTGTGACCTTCTGCTCGGAGCAGCTGCATTAATTACATCCTCTCGGACGTCCCCTGTGTCTGCCGCTCCTGGCCGGGATCCTGCGCCTGAAGCGAGACCAGGGCACAGGGAGGCGGGCGGTGTCCCTGAGGCCAGGGGCCTCTGATCCGTGGACATGCATGGCAACGGCTGCTGGGGCCAGGAGTGGGGGGCCGGCTCTGCGAGGCGGCCTTGGGAGGGCGTTTGGGGAGCCAGGGGCCACGTGCATGAAGGTGGCCCATCTAGGCTAAGAGGGCTCTCTGCCTGGTGTCACTCCTTTGACTCCCTGGGCCCTCGTGGTTGGCAACTGTCCATCCAGAGTGAGGCAGCGACAAGTCTAAGTGCCAGGAAACAGCCGCTCTGCACAGTGCCCCACCTCCACCCCCCCGTGTGCATTCTTATCCCTCACCAAGGGGGCCCGAGAGCAGGGCGGGTCTGGAAGCCACAGCCCTCCGACTCTGCCTTTTCCTGTCCCTGCCCCAGCAGCAGTGAGGGGCAGCCGAGCCTGTGGCCGGAGCTGGCGAGGGCCGTTAACCTCCCTGAACAGCCCATCCTTCGGAAACCTCTTGGGTCTGCTGTGAAATCCACATCATTTCTCAGCCTCCTTGGCTGCATGCCCCCTGCCCCGGGCCCAGCACCCCGCGCGTTGTTCCCGGCACACACTAGGCGCCTGGCACATGCTCCTGGAGCAGATGAATGTGACAGTGATTTGCACAATGATAGCTGAGGACATCCCACCCCTCATCTTGCTGAATCCCTGCTTCCTCTCCTCCCCTGTCCTGTGCAGTAACTGAAGGGTGAGCAGCCTTGGCAGCCCAGATTTTAGGATCCCCTAATTGGTGGACCTGGCTTGAGGCACATGTGAGAGGCTGGGCTTCCGTTTGGTTGCTTGGCTCTGGGTCCCAGATGAGCCAGTTTTGAGGAGCATGTGGCTTGGGGAGCTGTAACCCTGAAGGTCAAGTCCTTTCCGGCTGGCTGCTTCAGGATGCTTTGCAGGCCAGTGGGGTTCCCGCTCGTTTCTGAATGAGACATTATTCCCAAGAAGTCACCAAGTGGGGAAACGTGTGTTGTGTTGCTGATGGGACACTAATGAAATATTAAAGTGCGTGTCTCTTCCTGCCGGCCTCTTGGGGACCACTCTCTCCTCTGGATTTTGGTCTGTCTTTACATAAAGAGCCCCGGGGAATTAATGGTTCTTAGCGCGTCTCTGAATAATCTTACCACTGCAGAAGTTGATGATTTACATTGGTGACAGTCTGGTGGGTTGGGGTGCTCACTCAGTAGGGGCGTAGTGCCTGGGGGGGTGCCTTTGGGTGGCCCTCCCAGCCACCTGTCCTCCAGGCGGATGCCTTCTCCCAAGTCCCCATGCCTGCCCCTGCCGCCCTCTCAGCAGCAGACCTAGCCCCAGGTCATAGGGGATGCGCTGTTATAGCCACTCCGGACTGAGCCAGACCCACTGCTCATCACCGGCATGTGTCACAGAACCCTCCCGCCTACTCAGCTGGGTACCTGTCCCCACTTGGTTGGGGAGGAAGCCTGGGCTTGGTGGCACACCACTGGTCAGCCCCAGAGGCAGGATTTGAACCCAGGCCACACACCACAAACATGAGGTTCCAGCCGGGCTGCCTTCCCCAGCCTCTCCTGTCCATCCTGTGTCCCCCCAGCTGCCATCCCTGTGTGTGTGACCTTGAGTAAGCTGCAACATCCCTGCTTCCGTCCCCCCTCTGAGAAAGGACCTAAGGGCCATCCTTCATCCCCCCCGTAGGTGAACACTCCTGGGGACAAAGGCCACAGCAGAGCGGGTCTGGTTTCATGGACCAAGGTCTCCCGCTGGGCTCTCGGCCCACGCCCTCATCTGGCCTTGGCAGCCACAGCTTGCCTCGAATCCCTGGCCGGGATGCTTGGGGTGCGGAGTCAGCCACCCACACCCACGCCCCCGCAAGTCCCATGTGGCGGGACCCCTGCTTCATCAGGCTGCTTGGTTCCCTGCTGAGTGAACCTGCAGGGACCTCCCAGAGCAGCTTGCCTCTGGGTTCCCTGTTCCTCCAGCCTCCTGGGGCCGCCCTCCCCAGCAGGGTGCCACCCGGGAAGGGAGGCATTCTGCCCCTGGTGCCCGGCTCCTCCTTTCCTTCCACGCCCTCAGCTTCCTCCCGAGTACACCCTGGTCAGCTGCTTTCCGGAAGCTTCCGTCAGCAAACTCCCCTGCCCCGCAGTCCGCTCTCTTCTCTTGCCTAGTGTTTCCGGTTGCTTTTTGGATGAGCCTGTGGGTGAGTGGGCGATGATGAGCTCCTCCTCCTGCCTCCCCCCGCCCCGACTCCCCCTTCACCCGCTTCTGTGGAAAAGTTGTCTTCCACAAAACCGGTCCCTGGTGCCCAAAAGGTTGGGGACCTCTGCCACACAGAGGCACCGAGCATAATCACAAGTGGTTATTCCTGCAGGTTCTGTCCGATGTCTCGGCCCCCGCTGACCGCAGGGTGCGAGAGGCAGGGCCCGTCTCCGACTTCCCGCTGTTGTGTCTGGTGGTAGCCCGGCGCCTGACACCTTTAACAGGTGCTGCCTACGCCCTTGAAGGAAAGAGCATGCACTTGGGTTAGGGGAAGCCAGAGGCCCCAGCGAGGGGTCGCCCATTCCGTTCATTTTGGCTTCTGCTCCTGGCATGCGCTGCACAGGGCACTGTGTCCCTCCTTGGGTCCGGTCCCAGGCAAA
This sequence comes from Furipterus horrens, assembly GCF_987537825.1. NCBI lineage: Eukaryota > Metazoa > Chordata > Mammalia > Chiroptera > Furipteridae > Furipterus > Furipterus horrens. The sequence goes on from NW_028327173.1 coordinate 3,532,964, forward strand.
TGTTGCGGGAAGTGGGGGGGCGGGGAGGTGGCACCTGTCACCTGTGTGTGGTGGGGTCATGGGCCTTCCCCTCGCTGAGACGCAGTCAGCGGGGCCTGGTGTGGAAAAGCCGGGCTTTGGGTTCAGTTGGTCCGAGGGAATGGGGCTGGGGGGGCCTCGTTAGCCGGGGGCTGTCGGAAGCTACAAGCTTGGGGCACCGTTCTGCTGCTTTCTCTTCCTCCCCAGGAACACATTCTTGTCTCCATCTTGCTAGCTTTTTATCTTAATTTACGAGCCTGCTGTAGCACTGATGAAGACATACTGCGCCTCCTGCGAAACACACAGCAGAATTCTAATTCCGTGCGACGCAAAGGCAGAGCTGCTCCGGGGACGGGGAGGGCAGGCCACGCAGCCCTGTCCGGCCTCCTGTCGGCCCTGGGCTTCACGAAGCCTTCTGATTTATTTTGCAATTTGTGATTTTTTGAAAAAAGAAAAGCTGCTTTAATGGAAGCTTTTAAAATCCGAGAGCTTTGGATTCCTCCACTTTGTCAGGCGAAAGTGGATACATTTAACTAGTTTTATTTTTAAAAAGTACATATACTTAAGAAGGTTTCAAAATTAGATTCTCCACTCCTTTTACTCCAGGAACCTAAAAGCCAAACTCGGAAAACAACCTTCCTCGTCGTGGGGGGTGTGTTCACTCAGCCCTCCCGCCTCCCTCTGGCCTGTGCCCTCGGGCGCTTGGCTCCTGAGGCCTTTCCCCTCCAACGAAGAGTCTGATGCCGCTGTCAGGCCCCTCCCAGGTTCTGGCCCGGGGCTGCCCCCCACCCCGCTGCTGTGCGTTTGGAGTCTTTGGATGTGTGGGTGGCTCTTGGGTGGGTCTCTCACGCTGGGTGCCGGCGGCGGGGCCCCAGGCTCTCCAGGGCACGCCCGTGGACGCCTCCCCAGGCCCAGATGCGTGGGAGGCAGCGCCGCACCGGGGAAGGGCTGGCGCAGGAAGCAGGGCACCATGTCTCTGTTTCTCCTGGCTCTCTTCTGTCCCCAGGGGAATCCCCAGGACAACAAGATCTCTGGGTCCCCTGCTGGACTGCATCTGGCCTTGCCACCTGTCAGCACAGAGCCGGACCTTTCCCCGGCACCACCCAGTAGAAAGCTCCTCCGTTTTCCAAGAAAGAACACGGAGAGAGGCGGCCAAATTGAGTTAGGAGTGCCAGGAATCCAGGCCCCGGAGCCGCGGGGAGTTCCTGTAAGGCCCGCCCCCCCGAGTCACAGCTGCGAGGCTCGCAGGGGGCCGGCGCCTCCCCGCGGCATCTCCAACAGCTTGATTTACAGGCTGCGTGCGCGCTGCGCTCTCTGCATCAATCCTCTCTCCTTCTTTAAACTTTTAAGCCTTTGCCTTAGGAAAGAAGCCACTGGGTATTTAGGTGCCCTGTGCTCCGTATGAGGTTTTCTTTTCCTTCCTTCCCAGTTTCTTCAGAAACATGTTCTGAGCGCCTGCTCTGAGGCCTGCGGCAGGCGCCCCAGGGGTCCGGAGGTGAACTCCCGTAGCTCGGGGCCCCTCGGAGGAGCGGGAGGAAGCCCACTGTGCACGTGGGTTCTCCGCGCTGCGCGCCACTGAGCGCCAGTAATGGACGCTCGTTCTGTGCTGGCGCTGTGCAAGGCGCTAGGCCCCCGCCGACCAAGACCAGCCCGGACCCCGAGCTCACCTGGGGCGTGCAGAGGCGTGTCAGGAGGTAGGAAGGCAGAATCACAGGCCACTTGCTGTGCCCACGGCAGAGCTGTGTGGCCTGCGTGGGAGGATCAGGGAACATGTCTCTGAGCAAGTGGTCTTTAAGCTGAGACCTGGAGGATGAGCAGGAGTTAGCCAGGGGAAGGGGACTGGGGAGAGGAAGATTGTTCCGGGCAGGGAGAGTTACCCTGTGAAGATGTGGTGTCCAGAGAGAGCGTGGTGTGTCCAAGAAACTGCAGGACGTCCAGAGAGCGTGCGGTGCGGAGGGCACGCGTGAGGCTGGCCTAGGGTGGCGTTGGGGTTGGCTGCAGGCACCGGGCGATGCAAGGCCCAGTCAGCTGTGGTGGGATTTAAATTATATTTTTTAATCTTCACCCGAGGCTATCTTTATTGATTTCAGTGAGAGAGAGAGAGAAAGAGAGAGAGAAACATCGACTGGCTGTCTCCCATGCATGCCCCAACCGGGGATCGAACCTGCAACCCTTTGGGGTATGGATGATGCTCCAACGAACTGAGCCACCCGGCCTGGGCTGTGGGGGAGAGTTTATATGATGGGCCTAGGAAGGCACAGAGGGGAGGGCCGCTAATGAGATTTCTGTTGCTGAGAAGGAAGGGCCAGGGTGGCAAGACTGCAAGGACTGTTTGCAGGCCGTGGACTTGCTGTCATTAATCTGGGTGACAGTTGGACCGGAGTGTTGCAGCGGAGCCGGAGAGAAGCGACAGGCTCAAGAGATTAAGAGCAGGAATCTGTAGGATTTGGTCGTCAGTGGGGCAGGGAGTCCAGGACGGCTCCAGGCTCTCTTGTCGGGGGCAGCGGCTGGAGGAGCCGGTGTTCCCTGACACGCGCAACTCGGGGGAGCAGAGGGGCTGCCGTGCGGCCTCCGGAAACACCCGGGCAGCGGGGCCTGTGAGCAGAAGCCCGGGAAATTCGGGTTTGGGGGTCAGTAGAAGCTGCCCGAGGGAAAGGCACGGTGTGTGTGTAGGGGGCATGCAGAGAGCCCCCGAAGGCCCAGCACTTAAGGGGGACAGAGGCAGAACTCCCGAGCGGTATGAGAAAGGTCTGTGTCAAGGGGAGCATTTACACGCCTTCCCAGGTGGTGGCGGGGGCACTGGGGGAAGGCCTTCAGGTCACTGCACCACCGTGACCGGCGCAGGAGTGGGGAAGCACCTGGCCTGCCTGGGGCCTGCGCCGGACGGGGCTGCGTCTGACCCAGCACCTAGAGGGCCCGTCACCCCAGGCCTGGGGCCTTGCTCCCTTGCCTCTGACTTTCCCGCGGTGGCACCCTGCGGTGAATGCTTCCCAGCTCCTGCTGGCGCAGCGTCACGCCGCTCTCCTTACCTGGGATGCGCATGGGCAGCCCTGCCGCCGAAGACAACGTGTTGGAGCAGGAGCACTCTCTCGCCCAGGCCCGAGTCCGTTGCTTCTGAGCGTCCTGCGGAAGGAGGTTTTCCTGATCTAAACGAACTTCACCTTTACACTTGACTGCAGCACAGACCACATTTGCCCCGAGATCCAATGGGAAGCCAGGGTTTGGGTAATCTAAGCGAAGGCCCCTCGGCTGCCCTGCATCCATCATCAGAAGTGACGGAATTTACATCATTAATCATTGGCATAATAGAAAAGTCATTGGAACAGAGTGTTGTCACAGGATAAATGTCTCAGCTTTACTGTACTGTTTGTGCTGAGAAATACTGTGGCTTCAGAATGGTGTTTATGGGCATCAGGAGGCCATGAGCGCCAGCCCATCCAGCTGATAGCCTCTCCCGGGGACACCCCGACTTCCTGTCCAGCCTCAGGCCCAGGGTGTCACCCACACAGCAGGGGGCACATGGACGAGGCGGGAGATGCTCAGGATCCAGCAATCCGTCCCGCCGCCCTGGGCCGTCCCCGCTCCCGTGGCTGCGGGGGTTTGTGCCTTCCCTCTGTGGCCCAGAGCAGAAACGGATGCGACCCTGGCCCAGCTGCGTTGGCAGCAGCAGCAGCAGCAGCCTCAGCTGCAGGTGCAGCGGCTGCGAGGTGCCCGCGGGCTGCCGGGGCCAGGTGAGGCCGAGCGAGCCAGAAGCCGGAGCGAAGCGCTCCGAGGCCGCGTTACGGTCTGGAAGTGAAGTTCACAGCGTTTCTTGGCTGGCGTCTTTCTGTTCTGTGACCTGGAAACACTCTGTTTTTGGAAAGTGCAGCTCTGCTGACGGCTTTTTCCGGAGCTGTGTGTGTTTCTGCGGCCAGCGCCCTGCGCGGCCCGGCCAGGTGCTGCCGCGGGGCCTCGGCTTAGGACGCAGGGCGTGTTTTGCTGGGGTTTGAGGGATTTTGTTCTGTTGGAGCCTCGGGCTCTCCATCTGCACGGTGGGCTTGGCGCCCTGAGGGCCCAGCGGGAGGAGTGGGCACCAGGAGCAGGCCCCCCAGAGACCGAGAAAGGAGCCCAAGGTTTGCCGGGGCCCGGTAAGGACTGGAGCTGCGTGAAACCCCGGCCCAGTGTCGGAGCTGAGAAACCGGGCGGGGCTCTGCAGAGCAGGTTTGGTGGGAGGAGAGGCTGCTCCCCTGTTTCTGCGGGAGGTTCCTCAGCCACAGGCTCTCGGACATGGAAGTGATCCGAGGCCATCTACCCAGGCTGCTGCCTGACCTTGGACATCACACACTGGCCACAATTTTAAAACTTTTAATTTGACCAAGTGAGACTATTAAAAGCCAATTGTCAGCTACTGTGTCATCATTTTGTAAATGGAAGACTATTTTAACACCAGCAATATGAGGGACATAATTTCAAGATCAAGGATATTGCTTCAAATGGAATAAGTTTAGCTTATGAAGAATTTTTTCCATTGTATCTGCTTCTCCCTCCCTCCTCCCTGGCCCTGACGCTCTCATTTCTTAAAAGGCTGGCAAAAAGCTGTTCCTAGTCCCCGATGCCATCCCTTCGACTGAACAAAAGGAGGGACGGGTCAGCCAGGGAGGCTTGTGTATTGTCCTAGTTGTTTCTGGCTTCACAACGAATCACTCCAGACTTAGAAAAACCCTCCATCAGCACCTCTCCCGGTTCTGGGGTGGCCGGGGCTTGGACTCTCGGTGGCAGCAGGCGGATGGCAGACGGCTGCCGGCTGGGTCGTGGGGCCCCTTGCCTCCTCCCTCTGTGTGGTCCCCGTGGCGCTCAGCACAGCAGGCGTTTCATGTGGCCCCGCAGGTGCCTGTCCTGAGAGAGCCAGTGGGACTGGGGTGCCTTCCGTGGGCTCGCAGTGTGACATTTGCGAGCCATCGTTCGAGGACAGGAGAAATAGGCGTCCTCCTGATGGGAGTGCGCTGAAGGGCTTGCAGGTGTTTCAAGACCCCCACTGGCTGGCTCCCAGGCTCCCTGGAGAGCCAGGCTTAATCTGGGGTGCTGGGCTCTCCCCCACCGTGTGTTCCAGGAGAGCTGAAGGATGATGAAGGGGTGGCTCTCTGGGGACAGTCCCTGCTCGCACCTCTGAGAAGTAATAAATTTCATGGGTAAGGTAGATGCCATCAAATAAGTATCAATTAAGCTCCTTTATGATCATAGCTGACATGATGAATTAAAGTCAATCTAGAGGGAAAACCCAGTAAGGGAGCAGAGATTTCAGGAACGCAGTGTGAACCCGGAGTTACCTGCACTCGCTCGTGTTTTATGGGAAGGCTGCCTGCCTCTGGCCCAGGTTGAGGGCCTGCTGTATGCAAGGCCCAGGGGTGGCACTGCGGGGTCCAAGGGTATGTGGAGGTAAGGGAGGCCCAGACCTGCACTTCTGGATGTCCGTGATGGAGCGGAGGTGTCAGGACCAGAGTGCGAGAAGGGTGAGGGCCGGCCCTTATTAACCCCTTCTGCCTGGTGGGGGCTAGCGGGCGGGCGGGCTGGCTTCTGGTTCTCGGGAACAGGTGCTCTGGGGTCCCCTCTGTGTAAGGGGATGTGAGGACCTGGTGAGGTGGGGAGGCAGCCCTCCCCAGTCCGTGTCCCCAGGCCCCGCCTCCTGAAGGCCTCATGTGTGCAACAGAGGCCGGTAGACGGGCCAGGGGAATGGGTTGCCAGCAGCCTGGGAAGGACCTCCTGGGCAAGACGTGTGCAGCCGTGCAGTTGCTCGGTGTGATGAGCTGGAGCAGGAAGAAGGGTGGGGGTATTGTCAGCCCCTGGCGTCCCAGTTACCGAAAGCCAGGTGCCCTTTGCTTGGGGCTGGCCCAGCGTCCTGCTTCCGCGGTGACCCCGGCTCCCCAGCCGCCAGCTAATGAGTTCTCTCCTCTGCTGGCCTCCTGGCCTCCATGGGAAGCCGCCCCCACGGGCTGTGCTGGCTCTGTGTGTCCCCTCCTAATGCTTTGAAATGTCTGAGGGGAACCTTCTGATTCCCTCAGAGTGACAAGCCCTGTCCCCAGGAGGTCCTCCGGAGCCGGCCCTGCCATGTCACCCGCCCCTTCTCTGTGTTTCCCGTGGTTCCTGGGAAACGGAGCGTGGGAGGCTTTGGTGCCTGCTCATGGCCCCTCTGGGAGCCGGTCTCCCAGACAGGCGTGTCTGCGCCAGACCCAGTGCAGGATGGGCCATGGCGAGGGCCTCCAGGAAGCGGCTGTCCCTTTGTGCATGACGACGAAGCACCTGTCATGTGCCAGGCACCCTTTTAGGTGTATGGACGGAGCAGCAGACAGATAGACTCTCGCCTTCCCTGTGGGCCTGCCCAGAGGTCACGTTCTTTCTCCCTGAATCACTGAGACCTGCTATGTTGGGGGGATAATTGTTTCTCCCATAGCTCTTGCCAAAAGGCACAGAACTCACCAGAAGCAAGGACCCCTCCAAAACTGTCAGGGAGGTTGGTCTGTGGCCCTGCCCAAAAGATGGGGGCCGGGTATGGTCACCCGGGATCAAACTGGTAACAGCTCAGACAGGTCTGACCACACGGTCACTAAGCCAGTGGCGTGGTGCTGACTTACCACGCGCTGGGCACCATTCCCGGGGCTGGGCGTAGAGAGCGAAGCCAAGGGAAGCGACTGCTCCTCCTGAGCTTTGCTTCTAGCTTGGGAGACGCACTGCAGAAACCGAGAAGACGGTGGGAACAGCCAGCTGCCAGGGAGGTGGAGGGTAGCAAAGGCTGGCTGGGCTGGGTGACATTAGAGCGGGGACTGCCCCCTTCCTGAGGCGGGACACAGGGCTCCACCGGGGTCACCTTTGAAGTGCGGGAGGTACCCCGGCCTGGCTTCTCCTTCGGCTCCGGGGCCGGCTGCGCTCTCATCTCGCCGCGTGCGAGGAGGAGGTATATATTTAGACGCCTCTGTACTTTCCGTGGTAACAGGCGCTTTATTCCTGGTGAGGAAGGAGGAAACTGGGTCAGCTGTATTTACTAAGAAGCACGTTCCAGCTCCTTTTCCGAGGCTATTTATAAACTTCAGGAAATGCGAGCTCAGTTTTTACATCTTCCTGGAGGCCGGGCGCCTGTGAACCCCCTCTGTTACTACGCGGGGCCTGGGCCTGTGGAATGGAAGCCAGTCAAGGAGGGCAGAGGGGAGCCTGGCAAACTGGGGTTTGGATGAACTCAGGCAGCCTAGGTGTGCCTCCCGGTCGGGGTCCTCTGGGTATTTTTTTTTTTTTTTCATGTGGCACTGTCTAGCTTTCCTGGGTGTGGCGGGGGCCATGCGCCAGCTGCACACGTTAGAGCCAGCCCTGCGGGCCCTTCATGGCTGCAGGGGCGAGGGAAGGCAGCCGGAAGGCCGGGGACCTGGGGATGCTGTTTGGGAACCCACTCCGTCTGTGTCCCAGTGGACAGGGCCACAGGGCTGGGCCCGTGGGGTCGGCCACAGCTCTTTCTCCCCACCCGCCATCCCTGAGTCTGGTCTTGTGTAGCACGGGGTCACACTCGCTCACGTGCACCCCATGTGCAGAGAAAAGGTAGCCTTTCTGTCTCTGTAAGGGCCTGACCCCGCTTTGAAGACAGGTGGGCTGGGTCCCAGATGTCAGGTCCGGGCTGGCGGGTCTAACCAGGTGGTCCCAGCGGCCCTGAGCGGTGACTCGGTCTCCACCTGGCCGTCTGGGGACCATGTTCAGGCTTCCTGAGCGCCCTTGCCCAGGCCCCCTCTGTACCTTTGGGTACGGGGGTGTGTCCTTGTGACCTGGTGGTGGCTGAGGGAGAGGGCCACTGCGCTTGGTGACTCCTTGGGACCCTCCTGGTGCCCGTTGCAGAGAGGCTGGGCTGTTGAGCAGCCCCAGGAGCCAATGACCCCATCTAGACCTTGGTGGAGGGGGCGCATGGATGGACCCCGGCCCACTTCAACCTTCTCGGTGTTCTAAGGGCCCTTCCAGGAGGCCTCTCATCCTGACCGTCTGGGGTGTCGGCCTTCCTGGCTCCCTCCAAGGTGCTGGGGCCGCCCGCAGGCCTTAAAGCTCTAATCGGCCCTCGGCTGATGTGTCCACCAGGGGGTGGTGTGCGGGGTCAGTGAGGCTCCTCCCCTGCCCCGCTGAACGGCTTGGGGGACCTCACCCCGCCTCCTGTGGGTATCACGTTGATAGAAAGGTGGTAATAGCAACAGTAGTCCTGACCTACTGACCACTTACCCGCCTGGGCCCCCATGTGTGAGCCGATTTCATACAGAGGCAACCAGGGCTGAGGTCGACCATCACCCTGCATATCTCTGATCTCCCTGCTCCGCATTGGCAGGGGCCTTGGGCCAGGTGTCCCCCGGAGAGGTTCCCAGGCTTTCTTCGTTCTTGCTGATTTTTGTGTGTGACATTCCAAAGCCTAAAGAAATACCTAATAGTTTCATTTATTAAGTAGTTAGATCCAAACACCTTAATAAATACTTGAGTCCTAACAACTTAATAGCCACTTGAAAATATAGTACACATAATTTTTTATTTCATTCTTAAATAACCAAATTACTTACTAATGGGATATGTGTGCCCATCGGGCACTGGGCAGCTTTTCAAATCCAGAATCAAATTGGGAATCCATACTGATGTTTGCGAGGCGCTTGCTCCCACTCTCAGTGAGCACAGCAAACCCAGCTTCGCAAGGACGGGACGTCTCCACGGGGGCTGTCAGCTGCTCTGCTGGTGACACTGTAAGCTGCCCCTCGCCAGAGGTTCCCGCGGTGTCAGACATTAAGGATCGCTTTTTCCCCTCAACAAGTTAAATACCTTGCAGGCCTCCTGAGTCTGCCTAGGCTTCCCGGTGCACAGTTTGGGGACTGTGTTCCGGACGCTCCGTGGCTTTCCCCGGCTACCCGGGAAGCAGCAGCTCAGTGGCACTCAGGGTCTCAGACTCCCCCGTGCCTCTCCGGGGGGTGGTGTGGCACAGATGACAAGGATCCTGTGTCCCACCCACCCTCTTCCTCATCTCATCCCCTTCCCTCTCTGTCTCTAGGAACAGGAAGGGGTGTGCTCTGCCCGCCCCCCCCCACGTTGTATTTTGTCTGGGGCACAGTCCAGTGGTCCCACTGTCAGGAGTGCAGAGACACCTTCTCCACACTTCGGGGCTGTGCCCCGTTTTGTGGGTACTTCCCCCCAGGGCCTGTGCTTCTGCTGCTCCGGCTCTGATGTAGCCCTTCATCTTTACTGTTTCTCTTGTCTGCCTCCCCCATCTTCCTCTCCCCCAGGGGAGCATTCACTACACCGTTCTGCCCTGGGAAGGTACCTCTGGCTGTCCTGTTCCCAGACAGGCGCTTCCTGGGGTTCCAGCCGCTGCTCTTGTCTCCCTCACTGGCGATCTGCCAGCTCCAAGGTCTCAGTCCATTCTCACCTCAGGGCCTTTGCACTGCGGCTCCTTCCCGCCTGCAGCCCTGTCTTATCCGCTCCGGTGGCTGGGCTGTCATTTTCCAGGTCTCCCTTTAACTGCTGCTTCTTAAAGAGGCTGCCCCAGAGAACTCTGCCCAGGGAAAGCCCCCGGCCCCCCATTTACTCCTCCTGGCCCCTTAAACTCGAGCGTCGCCCCGGCAGAGGCCGCGGCCACGTGTTCAGCCCCGTTTCCCGGCACCTGGCCCCCCATGGCCCAGGGAACGTGTCCCGATGAGGACGCACTAGTGCAGGCCAGCACTTTTTGTTAAATAGAAGGAGCTCACGGGGTCACCAACTTTTAATGTTGCCAAGTAAGACTTAGGAAAATTCCAGCAACCATATATCATCAGCGTTTCATGAGAGGAAAGTTGGAAGGACGTATCTCAGAATAAAGGACAGGCCTCTAAATGGAATAAATTCAGCTTTCTTGAAAATGTGCTGCGCTGTCCCTTCCTCATCTTGGGGGGGGGGGCAGATGAAAGCCCTCAGGAAGGGGCATGAGTCCGTCAGTCAGCCCCATCCTCCTGTTGTTCCCATGACATTTGTCCCCTTCACCAAGCCGGAGACTCCTGCCCGGGACTGTGCCATAGACCCAGGCAGCCTCTGCACGTGCTGCTCCCTCTGCTTTGAGGCCCAGTGGGTCCCCAGATACTCCCAGGTCTGCGCAGGTGCCCCGGCTCGAAGCTTGGCAGGACCGCGCTCGCCTCCCCTGGCTCCTTGGTGCCTGGCGACGGTGTCATCGTTGGTCTGCAGGCAGGTCTCCCTGGCGGGGGCCGAGTTTCCTGCACCAGGACCAAGGCCCCCCGCCCCACTGCCGCCGCACGCCACGGCCCTCACTGTGATGGCCGCCCTGGCCACCTCTGAGCGCGCGCGGCAGGGACCAGCCTCCGGCCACAGCTCAGGGGCTGTGGTGTGGCGCTCTCTCTCCCTTCCAATAACTGAATTTAATTTCTACTTCAACCCTTTGCCCCACCGGGCCGCAGAAACACAGTCGCGTTTCGTTCTGGGGTTTCTCAGTGAATTTAAAGCCCCCCCTGATCCGTGGCTGGGTGAGGGTGAGGGCTCTGGCATGCAGTTACTGCCATTTTCTGGGGTCCCTGGCTGTCACTGTATATGGGCCACAGCTGTGCTCCTTTGTCCCCATGCAAGGCCTCACTAGGGCCGGGCTTTCTCAGCTGCTTCTGCGCCCCTCCTGTGGGGTGAGGGACCCCTCAGCCGCCTGTCCCGGCAGCCACTCTGTCGGTCCTCCGGGTACAGGGTGAGTGCGTGGGCTCCACTTCAGGAACAAGGCCCAGGCCCCGGGGAGCACGGGCCCCTCTGGGGCCTTCCCGTCTCCTGTCGCCAGGGCCGGGAGGAGGGGCACCTCGCCTCCTGTTCTCTGCTCCACAGATAAGCCCTTGCCCAGGACATAGGTGTCCCTGGTCGGGCTGGAATAAAAGGCTGCAGGACAGGAGGTAAGAGACCCTATTCACAGCCGCACGAGTTAACTTGCTGCAGGAGAAGCTGCTGACGTGGGCCTTTGTGGGGCGACGTCCAGGGCAGGGGGGCGGTGTGGACCGTGCGCTGGGCGCGTGCTCCGAACGAGCCGGGGGCGGGTCCGCGCTCCAGCTCGCCTGCTCACCTGTGAACTTGTATTTGCTTAAACCTTTCCGTTCAGAGCGAGTGCGTGTCGGTGAGGAGGAGGGAGGCCACACGGGAAGGCCAGCGGGGGCGGCCGCCTGGCTCCACGTCTTGGTCTCCACAGGTAGCTTAGCGACACACTGGTGACCGTTGGAGCACCGGGAGGCTCACGCTTGTCGAGTGCTGACGTGTGCCAGGCCGTCAGTGACGCGGACACGACTTTATGGCTGTGTAACGTGAGGTGGCTACGACTGCGTCCGCGTTCTCCAGGTGGGACGATGAGGCACGCGTGTGCTCACGCCTGCACGGGGTGGGGTGTGCCTGCGTGTGCGCGCGCACATGTGCATGGCCACGACTCAGCCACGAGTGCGCCCGCCGGTCAGGGCTCTCGTCCCAGCTCTTTTCAGGGGAGTGACCGTGCCTTCCCTCTTGTGACCTCTAGTTCAAGCTTCCTGGCCGCTGGTGGGCAGGTCGCTGTCCCTCTGCCGCCCCTTCTTCTCTTCCCTGGTTCACGGCGTCCGCGCACACGAGAGCCTCCCACACCACTCAGGGGCACGTTCACATTCTCGTCCCTTTCGAAAAGCCGCTCTGCTGAGACATAATCGACATGATGCACCGATGCATTTAAAACGTACAACTGGGTGGGTTTGGGCGTCACCAAAGCAGCAGAAGGAACGGACCTCCCGCCCCCCAGGAGAGTCCCCAAGCCCCTGCGTGATTCCTGCTCTGGACCCACCCTCCTCCCTCCCAACTGCCCTCCTGTTCCCTGTGACTGTACTCAGTTTGCGTTTCCTGGAGTCTTATATAAATGGAATCATGCAGTCTGTACTCTTTTTTTTGGTCTGCCTCTTTCACTCCGCACAATTACTGTGCGACTCGTCCCTGCTGCGCAGACCTTTCATGTCATTTTATCACGGAGTCGGGGTCCATTGCGCGGCAGCGAGACGGTTTGTCCAGTCCCCTGTTAAGGGACATGGGGGTGGCTTCCAGTTCTTGACCGTTACAGATGAAGCCGCCGGGTGCATTCGTGTCTGTGCAGGACATACACTGGCTCTTCTCCCGGGTGTGCCCCTAGGACTGGAATGGCCGGATCGCGTGGGAACTGCCACTGCTTTTCACAGTGGTCACCCTGACTTCCGTCCCCCCCGGTGGGGCAGAGGTCCAAGTCCTCCACGTCCTCTCCAGCCCGCCCCCTGCATTGTCCGTGTTAGCTGGAGCCGTTGTAATGGGCGTGTTGTGGTACCTGCTCGGGTTTCAGCTTGCATTTCTGAATAGCCAGTGATGTTCATGCACTTATTTGCCATCCCTGCATCTTCCTTGTGAAATATCTGTTCAGACCTTCCGTCCATTTCAAAAAGTTGGTTTGTGTTCTTCCTGAGTTTTGGGTGTTCTTTGTTAGCAGACACCCTCTCTACAAAGACTTCCTTCTGGTCTGTGACTTCTCAGTCTCTTCACAGTATCTTTTGAAGAGCAGACGTCCACTCTGATGAAGTCCAATTTATCAAGTTTTTTTTTTGTTTTTACGCAATTTGTTTTTTGGGTCATGTCAGAGCAACCTTTGCCTAGCCCAGGGTCACAAATACTCTCTCCTGCATTTTATAGATTTTAGGCTCGTTTCTATAATCCATTTGGAGTTACTCTGTGGCGGGGTGAAGCACAGTTTTTGTCTTTGTTGGTTGGCTTTTGCCTGCGGATGCCCAGTGATCCCAGCAGTGTCCGTTGGACACGGCCTCTTTTCTCCCCTGAGCTGTCCTTTGCGCTTCTGTAAAAGGGCGCTCATCCTCGGGGACGAGGGTCTGCTTCTGGGCTCTGTTCTGTTCCGTCGATCCGGTTGTCCGCCTTGACTACTGTAGCTTTAGAACAGTCCCGAATCCCGTTGGGTCACAGTGGCGTTAACTCTCCAGCTTTGTTGTTCTTCTGGGGGCTTCGGCTGCTCAGGTCCTTTGTGCACGGCCGTATGGATTTTAGAGTCGGTTCCTGTTTCTGAAGCACGGCCTGATGGGATTTCGATGGGGATGGAGCCTCATGTCAGATGCCCCGAGGGCCTGTCTTCTGGAGTTGTCACCTGATGGCCAGACAGACGTCTGCCCGCGCCTGCTTCCTGTAAAAAGAGAGAGTGTTACTGTTTATAAAGTACCTGGGGACACGCTGTGCACTGACCTTGGGGTGTCAGGCTGGGCTACTTCTCACGGAGCTGGGGTCCCTGCTGAGAAACACGGACCTGGCACATTGAAACCGCCTGTGGATGTTTCCATTGCTTCTGGGCCTGCGTTGAGGCTCGGCACAGAAGCCACCTTCTGTCGGGGCGGCGCGTGTCCTTTGCTGCGCTGGTGTCACCGGCCTCAGGCTTAGCGCTTGAGGTGGCACAGGTGTGAACGCAGGCTCACCCTGTGTGGAGCCTCACGTGACCCTCTGAATAGGCACCAGGCAGGATTTTCTTTCTAGAACATTCCTTTGAGGAGGAGAGAGAAGATTTGGTAGAGTGGCCCTGTCCGGGCTGGCCACGTGGCTCTGTGTGTCCCTGGCCACGAGGTGAGCTGCGGAATCCCTCCCGTCCTTCCAGGGGTGGCCGGCGGCTGGCGGGAGCCGTCTGAGCCCCCATGGGCGGCCCCCGCCCCCCCCCCCCCCACTTCCCCAGCCCTCTCTCCGGGCTCCGAGGACGCGCTGACATTCATTGCAGTGGGCTGCCCCTGGGGAGAAGGAGCCGTGAAGCTGTCAAAATAAAAAGTCAAGCAAACTCCTTAGGCCAATCGAAAGCACTTAACTCAGACGACAGGCAGCAACGGCAACAGATGGAATTTAAAGAATGGAGGGAAAGTTTTAAAATATTGGAGTCTACCTAGTCAATAATACATTAAGTTTGGGATTCATAAAAGGAAACAGTGGTGAAAATCTCCCCAAATCAGTCATTGTTCCGAATTTGATGACAGGTCCCCCGGAGCCCCGGGTGTCCCGCAGGTGTGGGGTTCTGAAACACAGCCGAGGCCCCAGGCTGGCGCACAGTAAAGCGTTACGAGGCCACTCGGCTGGGAGCGCCCCGCTCGGCAGTCGGGAAGCAAAACCCTTTCGCCTTTACAAGGCCAAGCGACTCTTAATTCCTCCCGGGAGAGTTCACGTTCAAATGTGTTCACTGCCAGCTGACAAAAGAGGCGAGTCCAGACTTTTTGCCCCGGCACCTGCAGCACAGAAATGATGGATGGGGAAAATGTATTCAATTATCATTCCCTGCCACGGCTCTGTCTGCCGTGTCGCAGGGCTGCAGCTGTTGGCACGCACTTTATTTTAAAGTCAATGTGCTTATCTGCAGCGGAGGCCGCTCTCCCCAGTAAATTGACTCGCGGGAGGCGGGGCCGGCGGGGCCGGGACCCAGCTGAACGCACGCAGATCTGTATTCCGGGCGCCTGCTTCGGCTGCCGAGCCCGCCCCACGTTGTATCGGCCCTGGGGGTCGGCTTTTGTAAAGAAAACACTGGCAAGAAGCAAACTTTTCCGCGGCCTCTCTGAGCCGGAGTGAATGGTTTTCCTTCCGGGGCCGTGAAGCGCCAGGGGGTGGTGGGTGCCCACGTTCCTGCCAGGAGCTTGGGAATCTCTGTTGGTTGCACCTCAGAGGGGAGACCCCCCACCCACCCAATGCCCCTGGTTGGACTCTGTCCTTCACCAGAGGGGGACCCCACAGAGATGAGAGGGCAGGCTTGGGGGCTCGGAGGGAGGAGGTCTGGGATGGCGCCCTGTGCCCTTGGGGCTGGGGGCTGTAAGAGGACCAAGGACCGGGGTGGTGAGCCTGATCCCAGATGGATGACCCTGTGAAACTGCCCTCCTATTTGTCTTCTGTTAGAACCTTCCGGAAAAGAAAGCCCTTGGCAGAGCGCCTGACGTGGGTAGAGGGCGTCAGATTCCGTGGCAGAAGGACGCTGGCGTGGCTGCAGGGAGTCTGCGCCGTGAGCCCCACCTGAGAGGATGCTCTTTCCGATGAAAGTGGCCCAGCTCCCGGGCAGCACCCAGCGTGCAGGTCCCTGCCGTGTCTCTGAGCAGGGTTTGTGCGCGGCATTTTGTGGGCGGTGGGATCCAGTACGAAGCGGTGGAGTTCCTGCTGAAAGGAAGCACAATGACTGCCTTAGCAGTGGGGACACAAGCAGTGGTGACGCTGGGGGTCCCTGACGGTGCCTGGGGGGCGGGCGGGGGCCTGCGGAGGGGTGGGGGGCGGTTTCTGTGAGTGTGAGCTGGCACGGGGGCGGGGGGGCTCCTTCCCTCTGACCTTCCCTTTGATAAATCAGGGTGTGAGATTTCATCTGCTGAGCCTGCACACCGGAGGCTGGGGGGGGGGGGCTCTGGCTTATGGGTTTGGGCTGCGAGCAAGGTGCTTAGCCACGGAGCTTTTCGGGTATTGATCAGATTTTGCCTGTAAACTAGAGTGACTCCATCCCCATCACCACATCATCCCCAGCCTCCCCATCACCCCATCATCATCATCATCATCATCATCATCATCATCATCATATCATATCATCATCATCATCATCATATCATCACCATCATCCTCATCGTCACCATCATTCCATCATTATCCCTATCACCCAATCACCCCATCATCCCCATCCCCATTATCCCCATCACCCCATCATCACCATCCCCATCATCACCGTCACCATCATCACCATCCCCATCATCCCCATCACCATCATCATCATCTCTATCACTCCATCATCACCATCGTCATCAGTGTTGCCACTTGTTATGGGCCAGGCTAAGTCTTTTAAATTCGTCATCCCCTTTCATACCAGGAGGCAGACGTTATTCTGTTTATTTTACAGATGAGAAAACGGAGGTTGGGCTAAGTGGCAGAACTTTTAAGCCAGGTCTTGGAGCCCACTCTCAATCACCTCTTTCCATTTAAGCAATTTAAATATATGTATTTCCTTGTATAGGATAAAGGAAGGAAAGAGAAAGCCAGCTGCTCTTTTCAGGAAAAAACTGGAGGATGTCAATAACGTTGAGTTTGGAGGCCGATGCGTGGGGATCCTGGCTCCCGTGTGGCTGACACCCCCCTCAGCTCTAGGACTGGGGCCTCCGAGAGAAGGTGGGCTGGTGGGGCAGAGCTGTGAGGGGACACGGAGGAGGTGCTGTGGGGTCTGGGCCCCAGGAACTTGGGAGAGTCACAGTTGCTAGTGGGGAGCCCCAGGGAAGTGCAGCCCTGACTGCTGGAGTGGGACAGGGACAGGTCCCTGGGGGGGCCTTGGGCACAGACACTGCGGTCCCTCTCAGGTGGTGCGGCCCTGCGCTGCCCCTGCCGTGTGTTTGTCCCGTTGGTGCCTGACACTCTGATCCCACTCTGGCCTGGCCGCACGGCCTCCGGGAGGCCTGGCCTTCGTGTGTCTGGCCTTTCGTGACTTCCTCTGGCACCTGGTGGCCCATGGGGGCTCTGGGTTTGAGGCTGGACTGTAGTGGAGGCTGACCAGGATCGTGGCTTCATGGCTGAGCTGCCCAGACACACAACAGGGTGACGGAGCATGGAGGACACGCTGCATTCGCCTCTGTGGCCTGCTGCTCCACGCTGACAGTGAGTCTTGGGGTTCGCACCAGCTCCCCACAACCTCAGGCCTGCCCCAGCTGAGTCTCTCAGAGGACAGTTTCCAGCATATACTTGTTGCGTGTCTGCTGTACTCCAGGCTTGGGAAAACTCAGGGGCCCTGATGGCTCGCAGGACTGTCCCTCCCGCTCACATGTGCTGTTACCGGCCCTGGGGCCATTGGGACTTGAGGCTGTAGCCGGAGGAGCAGGTGTTTCCGCACGGACTGTATTGGAGGTTGAGAAGACAGGACATGTCACGACCAGCTCATCAGGGTAACTATGGGCGAGAAATTAATACCGGTTTTATTTCTGAGTGAGGCTGATGACGCTCCTTTCCACATTAATTTTTATTAAGCATTTTATGTATTATTCCCAAACCACAGAGTGTGCAGAGACAGTTCAGACACATTATGGGTTGTGTGTTTTGTAATTATCATATGGCCTTAGTCCAGAAAGTAGAAAAGCAAATAAACACCATCACTTTCCAATAGAGGGGCATCAGCATGGTAACGTGTGAATGGGCCTCAGAGCCCCCAGCGCCACGCACAGTTGGGGTTCAGGACCCGGAGCCCCTCTGGGCATGGGGACGTGGCATCAGCAGGGCTCCAGGGCCCAGCCCCTCCCCTGTGGTAAAGCCCTGCCCCGGGCTCTCTGCTGCCCGGGCCTTTTACTCTCCTGTTCTCCATCGCTGGGTGCGTCACTCAGGTGCTTCTTGCTGCTCCTGTGTCCCCGCAGGGGCGCCCTCCCCACCTGCCTGCACCGCAGCAGCCTGGGTCACTGTCACAGCGCAGGTTTGGGTTCATCGCAGCACCTGTTTACTCTCTGAGGGTGCGGCCGAGCCTCTGTCTCCTGGCTTCCTTCTGAGCCCCGTGCGCTCAGGGGCCTTATCTGCTTGTCTCCGGGTCCGTGGCAACTAGAATGGCGCACGGCACGTAGTAGGCGTGCTACGGATACTTACTGGGTGACCGCGGGAGTGAAGGAACGAGTGTCTCCTCCGCTTGACGGTCCGCCTTGGCCGCGTGGCCCGCGCCGTGCAGCCAGGTGCCTTGTCCTGCCCGACCCGAGAGCGGGGACAGAGCCCTGCTGGGGCCCGGGGCGGGGCCAGGGGCTGCGGTCGCTTGGCGTAAAGAAGGGATGGGCCTCGGGGGCGCCGAGGGTCTCAAACGAGTTACAGTCCAAGGACGTGAGAGGCTGTGGAAATGGGGTTCGCTGGTGTGGCGTGGGTCGGCGTGGGGAGGACAGAGAAGACCATGGCGGGGGCCCTTATGCCCGTGTCACCATCGCTCTTGTCTCCTCCATCCCCCACCTCTTCCCATTCCAGGGCTGCACCTGCCCCAGGTGTGTGTGGGGGGGCATCCTGACCCATGGGCGCACTGGCCTCGTCTCCCTGCGGAGGAGCCCACGCGGCTGTACGAGCGGGGCAGGGCGAGTTCCCCAGCCCGCCCGCCCGCCCGCCCTCCGCCTGTGCTGCTGCCACTCTGCGCACACCCCCCAGGGGTGTCTCACAGTTGTAGGGGCTCCCAGCCGCGACTCCTAATCAGCCTCATTTGTCCATGGCCCCTGGGCACTGCTGATGCTCTTGAAGCTGCAGGACACCATCGGGAGACTGTGGTGTCCCCAAGAGAAGGATGCCCAGCAACCCCCAGGTCTTGGATTGGACAGGGTCCCCGCTGTGCAACAGCTTGTCCCTCATCCTAGTCCCTTGGGTCAGATGCAGGTATGTCCATTCAAGACCCAGAAAGTGCGAGGCCACGGTGCCTTCCCCTGAAACTGACCCCTGGCATGGGTTTGGATGCGTGTGGTAGTTTGGGAGGTGGCCCGCCGGTGTCTGAGAGCAGTCAGCACTGTCCTGTGGAGGGCGGAGGGGATGGAGCCGGCGCATCGGTCCCCCAGCTCCTGTCCCGCACAGGCTGAGGGTCACTTCTGGGTGTTGGTGGCCCAGCAGTTCTGAGCAGTGCTGTAGACCGACTGAGCCTGAGAGCGGTGGCCAGGTGCTCAGAGTGATCTGCAGGTGACCTTTGGACGAGGGGTCGGGGGGAGCAATATGGGCGGCCAGCCTGCTCTGTGAACTTGTCCAGCCAGCCGGGGCCAGGGGAGGGCCAGCAGCCAGGTGTGGCCGCGCAGGCGCGACCAGGGCTGCTTTCCAGGACTCCAGACGGAGAGGTGGGAGGCTTGTGTCTTTAAATTCAACCAGCGAAGAATAAGAGGAGACATATCTCTGGCGGACGACAGAAGCTGCTGGCATTGCTGGGGCAGTGTGGCCGGGGCCGGGGGGCCGAGTGCGGCTGAGCCGTCGTCTCTCTCGGGGCAGCCTCGCCTAGTGGGGTTCAGCGCCGGGGCCTGCACCCCAGGCACTGCATGGGCTACCCGCGAGCCTGCCTTATGCCCTGACTCTTCCCCTTTTCAAGAAAGCTTCATTTTACAAATGGTTTTCTGCATATTACAAGTGCTATTCACAGCGCTTCCTCCCCGGTTCATAATTGTCCCATACGATCCACCCTGTTCAGAATTTTTAATCAACTGTGGCAAGTTGCCCCAGCAATTTAAATAAAGAGTATATAAATGAATTTAGTATTTTAATATTACAGTGACATTAGCCTTATATATGTACTTAGCAATTTCATGCAGTATGACAATTTTATAAAATATTCCTCTTCATTTGGCTGGTGGGTAAACCCTGGAGTTCAAACCGTGGGGTCTTCATGCAGCCAGCAGAGGAGGAAGTGAGCTCAGGACAGGGGGTACCACCTGGAGGCCAGGCTGTTCCTGTCCCCTTCTCACCAGCGGTGCCCGTGTGCCCAGCCATCCCCAGGCTGCCCTGGGCAGGGTCTGTGTGTGGTGCTAGGGGGGACCTCCTTGGACACACCCCAACGCAGGGTGGTGTCAGTGGGCCGGACCCGGCCGGGGATGCCCCAGTGCCTGCCTGGGCAGCCCGCTGTGTGCTGGGCCGGGCGTGAGACGGGGCCTCTGGGCCTAACGACCACGTGAATGCAAGAGGACCAAGGCCCTCCCAGCGCCCAGTGATTTCTGCCGCAGGTGTCCGGTGTGCTGGGTCACGTGCTGACCACCCTGAACGTGTTACTCCTTGTCAGGGTCACAGCGACCTGCTGTGGCTGGTCTGTCCTCATGTCGCTTGACCCACGAGCAGCAGTTGGCGCAGCCGATCCCTCCCTCCTTCCTGAAAGAGCCCGCCGGCCCCTGGGGACCAGCGCCGCCTCAGACTGGCGTGGCTCACATGACACGGTGTGCTGTCCCCCATTTTGGGTGCGCCCGCCCGCTGCCGAGCAGCCGTGGCCGCCGCCTAGTCTCCAGGACGGCCCGTCGCGCAGGGCTGACGCTCCGTTCCCGTCAGACACTCGCTCCCCCTCCCCCAGCCCCTGGCGCCCGCCGTCCTGCTGTCTTCCCTGTGGCTGTGACTTCTCCAGGGACCTCAGGGCGGTGGGATCGTGCGGAGTTTGTCCTCCTGTGTCTGGCCTGTTCCACTGGGCGTGATGCCCTCCAGGGGCTTCCATGTTGTGGCGCGTGACCGGATTTCCTTCCTCTGTGAGGCTGAATAGCATCCCCGTGTGTGGATGGACTCCGGTTTGGTTACCCACTCACCTGTCCGTGGCACTTGGGATGTCCCACCCGTTGGCTGCTGGGAATGTTGTTCTGGGAACACGGGTGTACAGGTGCAAAGTGATTCTTTAAAACACAAATTGCCATGACAGTCCACAGCCCAGCCACGGCCTTCTTCTCTCGCGGAGAAGCCCAAGCCCTGCCGACAGCACGGGGACCTGTCTGTCCCTCCCACCCCCCCTCACTGCTGGCTCCCTGGGAGCCTCGCTGCGCCCCCGCGCCTGCTGAGACGCGCGGCTCGCTCCGGCCTCCGGACACAGACGTGGCTTTTCCCTCTAGGCCTTCTGCCTGGACGCCACTCGCTGAGAGCCTAGTTCTCTCCTCCACCTCGCTCGGGTCTCCGTTCCCGGGTGACGCCTGCCTAGGTCATCCCACCCCCTGCACGTCAGTGCCCTGGCCTGTCCTTTTGAGCGTAGACTAACCCCATTCTGCACAGTGTATAATTTTTATTTTCTGTCCCTTGCTCTCGGACGGCAGAGGTCCTTTCTGCTTTGCTCACTGAGGCTTCCTGAGCACCCAGCTCAGCAGTTTGCCCTCTTCCACCTCCTGGCACACAAACCAATGATTAAAGCTCTGCGGCCCACCAAAAAATACGTTTTTTGCCAATCTGACAAAAAAAGGTATAATTGTGATTTGTTCGCCCTGGATGGCCATTGCTGTGTTGGCTGCTGTCATCTTTGCATTTGACAGTCTAAGGAAAGAGAGGTCAGTGTCCCGACTAGTCAGGTGTTACATGTTTTAAAAATTCTTGCAGCACACCGGTTGGAGATTGTTGACCTAGAACATGCTTGGTACATAGTAGATACTCAATAAACGCGTGTTGAATGGCCACACGAGTCTTTTTGTAACAGCTTTATTGTGATATAATTCATATAGCATACAAGCCACCCATTAAAGTGTACAATTTAATGGTATCGTCATAGAGCTGTGGAGCCGTTGGCACAGCCAATGTTTAAACATATTCCTAATCCCCCCCCAAAACCCAGTCTCTCCATTCATAGGCAACCAGTAATCTATTTTCTGTCTCCACAGATTATCCTACTTCGGACATTTCATAGGAATGGAAACCTATATGGTCTTTTGTCCAGCTTCTCACCCTTACCATAATGTTTTCAGGATTTATTCATGTCGTCATCTGTATCAGCGCCTCGTTACTTTTTATGGCTGGATGACATTCCGTTGTGGGCACAGATCCCGTTTTGTTTGTCCATCCATCAGTCGGTAGGCAGGCCGCTGCCTCCACTTTGGGGCTCTTCATGGTGCTGCTCTAAACAGTCACGGCGGTCCCTGTCATGTGCACTAGTGTTTTCGTTTCCCTTGGTGTCCACCCCAGAGTGGACTTGCTGGGTCCCCCGGTAACTCTGTGTTTAACCTTTTCAGGAGCTGCCAGCCTGTTTCCCAGAGTGGCCCCGTTGCGTTCCATTACCCCGCTCTGTGCAGGCGGGCTTCCGTGTCCCCGGGCGCTCACCCACATCGCCTCGCTTTTGGTCTTAGCCAGCCCAGTGGTGTGGGTGGCGTCCCACTGGGCTTGGCCCTGCGCGTCTGATGACTGATGAGTCTGAGCATCTTCCATCTGTATATTTGTGCATCTTCCATGGCTTAATTTCTTTCTTTCTTTTTTTTTTTTTTTTTTGCAAAATGTCTGTTCAGATCTTTTGCTCATTTTTAAATTGAGTTATTTGTCTTTTTATTATTAAGTGGTAAGAGTTCTTTCTATACTCTAGATACAAGTTCCTTATCAGAAACATGATTTGAAACATTTTCTCCAATTATGTGATTTGTCATTTTACTTTCTTGATGGTGTTTTTAAAGCATAAATGTTTTAAATTTTGATGAAGTCCCATTTATTTATTTTCCTTTGATTCCTTATGCTTTTTGATGTCATATATCGGAAGCCTTTGCCAAGTACAAATTCACATAGATTTATCTTTATGTTTTCTTCTAAGAGTTTTATAGTTTTAGCTCTTACAGTTAGTCCTTTGATCCATTTTGAGTTACGCTTGCATACGGTGTGAGGTAGGGGTCCAGCTTCTCTCCTTTGTGGCTCTCTAGTCGTCCCAGTGCCATTTGTCAGAAAGACCGTTCTCTCCCCCTTTGGATGTTGAAGCCTAAATGTGAGCATTTATTTCTGAACTCTCCACCCTAATGGATTGATCTGTGTACTTATCTTCATGCCAGTAACATGCTGTCTTGATTACTATAGCTTTGTAGCAAATTTTGAAGTCAGGAGGTATGAGAGCCGTCTTTGCTCTGTTTGAGTCCCTGTATTTCCATGTGCATTTTTGAGTCAGCCTGCCAGCGTCTGCAAAGTCCAGATGGAATTTTGTTAGAGATTGTGTTGAATTTGTAGACCAACTTGGGGACCGTTGTCATCTTAACAGTACTAAGTCTTTTGAACTATAAGCATAGGATGTTTTTCCACCAATTTGGATCTTTAATTTCTTGGAACAACATTTTGTAGTTTTCAGAGTGTAAGTTTTTCACTTCTCTTTTTTAAAAGATTTAATTTATTTATTTTTAGAGAGGGGAAGAGGGGGGAGAAAGGGAGGCAGAGAAACATGGATGTGAGAGAAAAACATCAATTGGTTGCCTTTGGTAAGCGCCCTGAGCGGGGGCTGAACCCGCAACCCAGGCGTGCGCCCTGACCGGGAATCGAACTGGCGACCTTTTGCTTGAGATTGATGCCCAGCCAACTGAGCCACATCAGCCAGGGCTGTACTATTTTTGTTCAGTTTATTTCTAAATATTCTATCTTTTTTGATGCTATTATAAGTGGAATTATTTTCTTAATTACACTTTTGAACTTGTTCATTACAGGTGTATAGAAATGCAGTTGACTTTTACATGTTGATCTTGTGTCCTGAAACCTCGCTGGACTTGTTTATCAGTTCCAGTGGTTTTCTGTGTGTGTGTGTGTGTGTGTGTGTGTGTGCATGTGCGTGCGTGTGTGTGTGTGGATTCCTTAGGATTTTCTATATATAAGGGAATCTCATCTGGGAATAAAGATAGTTTTATTTCTTCCTTTCCAGTCTGGGTGCCTTTGATTTACTTTATTTTATTTTATTTTCTTCCTAATTGCCCTGGCTAGAACCTCAAGTACAGTGTTGAATGGAAGGGATAAGTGATTTAATGAACCCTTACGTTATTCCAGGAAAGCCATCCCAGTTTTCACCCCCACTTGACAGGGACGCACACCGGAGCTTAGGGAAGTGAAGTGAGTTGTCTGAGGACGCGCAGCTGGCAGGTGACAGGGGTGTGGGGCAGCCCCCTTGTCAGGGCGCCTCCTTTCTGACTGTGCCGTCTCTGTGCAGCGTGGGAGCTTGGGGGGAGACCCGGCCAGCCGGCCGGCGACACTCAGAGGGCTTCGTGGCGAGCTCAGGAAGCCCGGCTAGCGTGACGGGGTAGCCCCTGTGCGCACTTGTGTGGGCAAAGTGCAGCCGGCGGCCCCTGCACATCCTGCTGAGGGCGTCCTCTGTGGGGTCTCCTTCCTCCTCTAGCGCTGCGTCAGGTGCGAAGGACAAGCCTTACTGTCCTCGTTTTACTGATGAGGGACTGGCGCTCAGAGAGGCTGAGTGACTGCCCAGCCTCTGGGGAGTGATGGCGGGCGAGAGGGGTAAGGCGCAGGACCCGTCACCTGCAACCTTCTGCTTAGTCCTCACTCCACATCGCTGTCCCTTTGCTGCCGCTCAGAAAGCTGATGGCCGCTCTGGGCTCAGCCATTGGCCACGGCCCCTGGGATGCACGCACGCAGCTCGTCACTGGCAAGCCCGGGCTCTGGCCCCAGCTGCTCCTGCTGTCCCTGCCCCGCGAGGCTGGAGGTGACTAAGGAAGTTCATTGAAGGGAAGCGAAGATGGAAAAGGAATGATCCCCGCAAGGCAGGCCTTGCCAGGGTCTGTCACTCCCTGAGACGCGTCCCCTTGCTGCGTCACCCCCCACTCAGTTTAGCTGCTACAGAGAGAGGCTGGATAATGGTCCAGGGAAAAGCAGAAACCTGTTCACACAAACTCCTGCCTTTTCAGCGGGCAGGCTGACTAACGCGGCCCCTGTGACTGATCCACTCCCTGGCTTGCTCTTTAGAACCAACGGTCAGTTGAAATGGGTCAGATTTTCCCATGTCAGCCCCCTGCCTGGGGCTTCCCCAGGGGAAGCCGGTGAGGGGTGGCAGCATCAGCGGGCTGACGCCGGGTGGTTTCGAGGGTCTACATTGCTGGTCTGTGCTCTCAGAGGCCGGATCCCACACAGGAACTGCAGCCTCTTCCACTGACATCATGGGTGATTCCATTTGGATGCTCAGGGCAGTGCCACATGCCACTGGGACAGACATGCAGGGTGGTGGCCTTTTAACAGACCCTGTGGAGGCTGCCATGGGTGAGGATTCTGGGAAGGCAATGCTGGCATCTTGTGACGTCCTTTCCCGTTCTGTCCCAAGAGCCAGTGTCTCGCCCCAGGATGACTGAAGGCAGGGACCGAGCTGGCAAAGTCGAGAGGAGCCGCAGAGAGGCTGCTGGAGGGAGCCCGCCCCCGCCCCCCAGCCCGCCCTTCCGACCCTCACTGTCCGGAGACTGAGATCAGAGTTGGTAGACCCTGGCGTTGGAGTCAGACCCCTGGCAGCTCGTTCTCTGGGTGACCTTCAGCACACGGTTTAGTATTTTTGAGCCTCGATTGTCTCATCTTAGAGCTCAGTCCAAGTTCATTTTTCAAAAGGAGGCACTGAATTTTGCAACCGTCCCAAAGCTACAGAATGAGTAAGTGGCAAAGAGGCAGGGCAGGGCCGTGGGCTGATGGCGGTGGTTGGCCAGGCACTTCCGTGTCCACTGTCCCATCCGGTCCTCGCACCAGCCTTGGGCTGTTTGACAGGAAAAGACCCAGAGACTCGCATGGCTGGGTTGCTGTGCCGAGACCGCCCAGCAGGAGGCAGCAGAGGCGGACTGGGACCGTGCGTGCGGACCACAGGCCCGGGGCGCGGCCCGCGACACCCACGGAAGGATGTGGCCTTGGACCCCTCCCTCTGCTGGCTGCTCTCTTTGCAGCCCCCGGCCATTCATTGCCTCCTGGATGCTGAGCAGGGTCTCACCTGTCCAGGGGTGGGGACAAGTGTTGCCCAGATGAGCCTGGAGAGGCAGCAGTGAGGATGGGGGTGGCCTTCTGCTCCCAAACTGCCCTACGCACTCTTCTTTGCACACAAGCCTCATTGCCGAGAGGCGCCTGGGCCCCAGGAGGCTGTCGGTTTCTGTCCTGATGGGGTGCTATGTATGTTTAACTTAGAGACGGGGGTGTTCCCCTGGCACCCAGGACTGAGAGCCTGGGACGCTGCTTGGTGAAAAAGGAACCCCCGTGCCTTCTGTACTAGGCTGCCTCCAAACGGCTCGTCAGAATAAGCGGTGGGGACAGTGGCCCCAGGCCTCAGGGACTTAAACGGCAGAGGGCGGTTCTCACACCTGCCTCAGGCTCATTGCAGGTGGGCAGGCGCTGGGCTCAGGGCGGCCTCCCAGATTGCGGTCCCGTGCGGGAGGGACCATGAGACCCCTGGGGTCTTAACCTGGTGACCCCCTGTTCCAGCGGAAGTGAGGCACTGCTTCACAGCCCTTGGCCACACCTAGTCCTCAGGTGCTCCCAGGGAGGGTGGGGAGGGGCAGACCTGCCACACGCTGCAAAGGGGGAGATGGGCCCTAGGTGACCTACCCGCCAACCGTGGTGCGGAAAATTGCCACGTCAGGGAGGGGTTCCCTGTCATGGGCCTGCCCAGCAGGAAGGGGTGTCTAGCAGGTGCGTCTGGGTCCAGTGAGGGCCTCCTGCAGGGTCTTCAGTGTCTCTGCTGATGGAGAGGCTGCAAACAGGGGCCTGGGGCAGAAGGAGGAGGCTGCAGGGTCAGCTCCATCCTGCTTTTCCTTATGGCCTTGCGTTGGGAGCTGCAGACAATCTTTCTTAGCTGATTTAATGTCAGGGATGCTGAAAGGGCCCAAGGACAAGGTCCCTGAGGACAGAAACATGCTTTTCTGTGAGGTTAAGTGGGGAAGGGGCTTGTGAGAGACAGTGAAACCTGACTGTGACGCTGCCTGCTGGGGAGGCTGCAGGGCTGGGGTCTGGATCAGATGGGCTTCGTGCAGCCAACCAACCATCCACATATCCACCCATCCGTCTGTCTGTCCGCCTGCCCATCCACCTATCCACCCATCCGTCTGCCCGTCTGCCTGCCCATCCATCCATCCACCCATCCGTCTGTCCATCCACCTGCCCATCCACCCATCCATTCATCCATCCATACACCCATCCGTTGGTCTGTCTGCCTGCCCGTCCACCCAACCATCCATTCGTCTGTCCGTCTGCCTGCCCATCCATCTATCCATCCACCCATCCCTCTGTCCGCCTGCCTGTCCACCCATGCACCCATCTGCCTGCCTGTCCATCCACCCACCCACCTGTCTGTTTGTCCGCCTGCCCATCCACTCACCCACCCACCCATCCACCTGCCGGTCCATCCACCCACCCATCCATTTGTCCGTCTGCCTGCCTGTCTATCCACCCATCCATCCATCCATCCACCCATCCGTCTGTCCACCTGCCCGTCCACCCACCCACCCATCCGTCTGTCTGTCCACCTGCCCGTCCACCCATCCATCTGTTCGTCTACCTGCCCATCCACCCACCCACTCATCCGTCTGTCTGTCCGCCTGCCCGTCCACCCACCCACCCATCCGTCTGTCTGCCTGCCTGTCCACCCACCCACCCACCCATCCATCTGTCCACCTGCCTGTCCATCCACCCACCCACCCGTCTGTTTGTCCGCCTGCCCGTCCACCCACCCACCCACCCACCCATCCACCTGCCGGTCCATCCACCCACCCATCCGTCTGTCCGTCTGCCTGCCTGTCTATCCACCCATCCATCCATCCATCCATCCATCCACCCATCCGTCTGTCTACCTGCCCGTCCACCCACCCACCCATCTGTCTGTCCGTCTACCTGCCCATCCACCCACCCACTCATCCGTCTGTCTGTCTGCCTGCCCATCCACCCACCCACCCATCCATCCACGACGCTAGTGTCGCACCTTACTGTGTGCGTCTGGGTGAGTCACTTAACCTCTCTGAGTCGTGGCCTTCTCACCTCTGCGTTTTGGGAGCTAATGACTGTGAGGTGTGCCTTGCAAACTGTGGGGTGTAGTTCAGCTGTGAGAGTGCTTTGGAAACTGGGGGGCGCTGGACGACTGTGCAGCATGCCACACAAGCGGAGGGGACGATGGCAGCAGGTGTGGCTTTCCTCGCCTGTGTCTGGCCCTGCTTCCCTGCTCCGTAGCACCTTGTTGCTCCCTTGAGCCCATCCCCCACGCCCTCCCTCCCCCAGCCTCCAGGCCCCGGATCCCTACCTGTCAGCCTGCTGTCCGTCCCCTGCGGGGCCCTCTGTCTATGGTCACCCTCGTATAGCAGAGGAAAGCATAACACTGGGCTGTTCAGATGTTTCTGGCTTCACGTGGGGGTAAAATGGTGAAGAGTTTTCTCTGGGAAGAAATAATACTTAAATATTTACGTTACCATAATCAGTCCCAATTGTGCAAATGACAATTCACCGCAGGGACTTTGGAGAATACAGGAGAGAACTGAGAGAAAAATGGGGGTCACCCCAGATCTCCCCTCCCAGAGGTCACGGCATCCTGGGCCAGCCCTTTCTGCCCGTTTCCGCGTGTGTTTGTTTTGTTTTATTTCATAAAATTGGGATCCTAGTTTGGTAGCTTCCTTTTCCATTGAGCAGCATACTGTGAGCGTTTCCCCTAGTCATTAATTATCCTGTGCAAACATGATTTTTAATGGTTGCCTCATAGCCCTCTTGGGGCTGTCCCGCCATTTCCTCTCCGCGTTGCCATTCTAGCTTCGAGGAATTTGGTGTAGAGCCCCTTCGTGGAATCTAGCCCAGTCGGAGAGAGAGAAGATTCTAGAAACCGTAGAGCATTTTCGCCTTCCCATGCACATCTCTGACCCTTATGAGCCGGGCAGACCTGGAAGAATGTGGGGGGGCTGGGGTCCAACCTAGGGAGCTTGGCCGGGACCACAGTAGTCCGTGCTGGTAGCTGTTCCCTGGTCCCCCCTGCTCGCGGCCCCTACCGCGGGCGCGCCCTCTCTGCCCTGCTGGGGTGGGCACTCTGAGGCTGGGGCTTCAGGGACACACAGGCCTGCAGCACCAGGTCCGACCCAGTGACAAGTCCCTCCTGGCTTGTGCCGGCTGGCTTGGGACCTACGCCCGTGCCCGCAGGGAGCCAGCCTGCCCTGGAATCTCCCATGTCCCTGACCTTGGATTCCACCTCCTTGTGTCCAGAGTCTGTTTTGATTGAGGAACTCTCCAATACAAAATGGACAAACCCAAGGGCATGAAAGTCACTGCACTTTATAGCCTTTTCAGGGCCTTTTAAAAACAATGTTCACCCCCCCCCCCTTTTATGAGCTTTGTGGTACACAGCACACAACCCCATGTAAGATGGCTGAGCATTATGCTGGCGTGGAAACCCAGTGACGTGAAGGCCTGCGGAGTTCCGGGTGGGCGGTTCACCGCAGGTCTCCAACCGTGGGAGGGTCTGGATTCCAGGCCAGGCGCCCTCGCTGCCCTGGACGGCCGGGCTGGGTGACTGGGTCCTCGCGCCGGAGGCTCAGCCCTTCGCTGGGCAATGATTCCGTGGCGGCTCCAACCCTGACCTCCAGCGTCAGCCTCACGTGCTGTTTGGTCCTTGGCCACGTGCTCATCATTTCGTGCAGAGTTTGCCGTGTTTCGGTCAGCGAGCCTGGGGAGGCCGGTCCCAGGCTGTGGCGTTTGCCCTCGTGAGGCACCTGGCGCAGGCCAGAACTCGCCTGCCGCTCGAGTCCCGTGGGGCGGGGGAGCGGCTGGGGGGTGCTCTGGCTTGTTTCTCGTCCTGATCATAACTTCCAGCCCCCCCAAACCAAGGCACAGTCCCGCTTGTCCCACAAGTTCCCGTATTTCCTTATCCGAAGGATCTCTCGGGCCACCTCTCAGACGCGCCCTGGTGGCACACAATTACCTGTCAGATCTTGACGTCTGAGTTTTGCTTTGCAGAAGGGGAGTAAGGGTTCCTGCTTGTGGCGTGGTCACTTCATCCGGGCTCAAGTCTGGGACAGAGTGGCCCCCTGGTGGGAACTCATAACGAGACCAGAAGAGAATCAGAGAGCTTAAGTCACTTGCCCAAGGCCCCACAGGGGACCTGAGCTCGGAGCAAGCCCCTCCGCCGGGCCTGGGCAGCTGGGGTGGGAGCAGGCGGCACCAGCGGGCACTTGTTTCTGAGCGCGACAGGCCTGGCTGGGACACTGCCCCCTCCTCGGACACGTCCTCCCTGCCTGGCGGACCGGGGCCCGGGCCCTCGGGGGCGCGTGCCTCCCCTCCGGGCCGCGGTGTCCTCCCCGCTGTCAGCAGGGCTTCGTGCGTATTGGCCGTCCGCTCCGGACCCTCAGTGCTCCTCTGCAGCCCCGGCAGTCTGGAAATCAGCCCTTCTCCTGACCAGCACAGCTAATCCCGGCCTGGGGCTTCAAGTGAGCGGGGCGGACTGGGGGGTGGGGGTGCGCAGAGCCCGTAGGAAGCCCCGAGGGGTGGAGGATGACACCAGAACCAGCCTGCTGCGCGCCTCCCCACCTGTCCCATCACCCTCTGCCTTGGGGTCAGAGGTGCCTGTCCCTTCACATGTTAGAGGTTCAGAGTCAGACCTGGGCTCTGAGAGGGGACTGCTCCTTGGGTGTAGCCCGGAGGCCAGGTCCGCAGATGGCACCCGGATGGAGCCAGGGCTCCCCGTCAGGCAGACCTAGGTAGAGGCCTGGCCTGGGGGCCCCCGGTGAGGAGCTTACCTTCTCACTAGGGAGAGTAAGAGCACCTGGGGCTGGCCCACCTGAGCATGGTGGCGCTCGGGCTGATTATGGTCCTGTGGCTGCGCGGTGGGGCCTGCTGTCTCCCAAGGGCCCAGCCTGGACTGCACCTGCTCCCTGCCCCTCGCTCCCCATCTGTTTTGCTACCTGGGGGAGAAGTGGTTTGGACTGGGTGTGGCTTAGCTGCCAGGACTGTGGGGTCTGACCTCGGCCCTGCCCCGCAGCCAGCAGGAGGAAACTCAGATCACTCAGAGATTTTCTCCGTGACCCTCCAGGCAGCAGCTGCGGGGGGTGGGGGTGGGGGCGCTGCACACGTGCCAGGATGTGTGGCGGAGGGCACGTCTGCAACAGTAGTTCCAGCATTTTCTGCGTGAGAAGGCGCTGCAGCAGGGCCTCACGGGGCAGCCGCTGCTCATCTCTGCCATGGGGCAGATGTGACTTGAGTGTCTTCTCTCTGCCGGGTGTGCCGTCGGGGACTCCTCAGTCCTCGATCCCAGAACCATCTGGGGGTCCTGCCGAGTTCTCGCCCTGAAGCCTGCTCAGTGCCCCGGCCCCAGCAGGACCTTGGGAGGCAGGTGATACTCTGCCCCTCACCTCCGCCAGGTGCTTACTTAGGTGCATGCCATGCGTCTGAAGTTCACGGTCAACCTGAAGGTCTCGGGGGTCTGCGGGGCGTTCCCAGGGTCCCAGGTGTCACCGCTCCCTCTGCACCGTGGTTTGTTAGCACTCGCTTTGTCTGGCCCCCTCACCCCCTTGTTTATCATTTGCTGTTAACAACAGTAATTACAGTATAGTTGTGAGATGGAAACATGACTAAATTACGGCACTGCCTGTGTAACAATCCCTTAAAACGGACTCAGAAGGCAACAGCTGCACAGTTAGGCTGTAAATTCTCTGAAATGAACTTGTCGGTGGCAACGGTACCTGTGCGGCAGTCGTGCGGGCGGTAACTGGGCTTCATGGCTTGAGAGGGAGCACCAGGGATGGCCTCGTAAAGAAGAAAACCGCTCTTTGTCATGAGCCACTTGTTCTCTTACAGAGACACGGGGCTCCGTGCCGGCCCGTCGTCCCCCTCTGTCTGTCGGGGCCACGGTGGCAGATCGTCCGTCTGACAGGCTGATGTCAGGGATTCTCTCCTGCCTTCAGGTGTGGCCTTGGCTGAGCCTCACGCAGAGACCCGGCAGCCAGCGTGTGGGCGGCGTGGCCTCTGGGGGGCCCCGGGGAGCGTCTGCAGTCTCTCTTCATGGGCCATCAAGGCCTGACTCTCCTAAGCTTACCAGGACACTGACCAAGGTCCCTG
Organism: Furipterus horrens; assembly: GCF_987537825.1. Classification (NCBI taxonomy): domain Eukaryota; kingdom Metazoa; phylum Chordata; class Mammalia; order Chiroptera; family Furipteridae; genus Furipterus; species Furipterus horrens. The sequence goes on from NW_028327173.1 coordinate 3,564,386, forward strand.
AGGGACGCCGATCAAGGTCCCTGAGGCTGCAGGCACCTTGGATGTGGGTCTGGGAGCCAGTGGGGGTGGCGGAGGCTTGCTTCCAGCTTGCTCTCTAAGAGGGGTGGTTAAAAATGTTTTTGCCTCCCCGGCTCTGACGAAGGTCAGCAACCTGATGTGTGACGCTCTCACAGGAGGCCCCGCTGCTGGTGTTCGCTCAGCCCCGGGCGGCACAGCCACCTCCTGCTGCTGCCAGAACAGAGTCTGCCGGCTTCTATTTTAGTTTTTAAAGATTTTATTTATTTATTTTTAGAGAGAGGGGGAGGGAGGGAGAAAGAGAGGGAGAGAAACATCGATGTGTGGTTGCCTCTTGTGCGCCCCCAACTGGGGACCTGACCCACCACCCAGGCGTGTGCCCTGGCTGGGAATTGAACCAGTGACCCTTTGATTCACCGGCCTGTGCTCCATCCACTGAGCCACACCAGCCAGGGCCACAGACTTTTATTATCGTCGAGCTGTGAGACAGAAGTCTGACAAGCATCTCATGGGGCTAAAATTAAGGTGTGGGCAGGGCAGCTTTTAGAGGCGCCAGCATTCATTCCTTGGCTCATGGGCCCTCCGTCCATCTCCAGGGCCAGCAGTGGCGGGTGGAGCCCTGTTCACGTCCTCTCTCTCTGACCCTCTCTTCTGCATCCTTCTTTCTAAAGGACCCGTGGGATTGCACCTTGCAGCCTTAATTCCCATTTGCCATGTAACGTAACGTCACATACAGGTATGATGGGACATCTTTAGGGGGACGTTATTCTCCCCAGCAGAGGAAGGTGGAGTGCAGGCCCTTGGGCCAGTCGGGCCTTTGTGACCCCTGAGCGGGGCTCAAGCGGAGCATGGACGTGAGGAAGGGTCACTGGGGTGCTGGTCTTACGGGAAGTCAGAGCGAGAAGGAAGTGTGGTTCGGCTGTCAGCGCGGCCTCAGTTCCAGGGACAGCGCCGTGTTCCAGGAACTCCCCGCAGAAGAGGGTGTGGACGTGCGTGAGCAAAGCCCAGCGGCAGACGTGTCCCCCAGCACCAGAGACGGTGCCGAATTTGCCGGGATGAAAGCCTCCGCGGCAGCGTGCCTGCTGGACCACCTCCGCGGCGTAGGTGCACATCTGGAAGCCGGCCTTCCAAGCTTCAGTTCAGCGTTAACAGTTTTCAAACTAAGCGACCACCACACAGACCGCAGGCTGCGCACACGCCCACTGGCAGGAGCCCTGGCGTGGCCTTTGGGAGCTTTCACCGTCCCGGGACTGCGAAGCTCTTCGCCAGCAGCGTCGGACCAGCGGCCTCCTCCCGCTCCGCCCCCGGCCTGGCTGGGAGGCAGCCCGCCTCTCCTCCCGGACAGCTTTTGGGATGATTTGCAGGCACCTCCCCGGACCTGTCCCTACAACATATTTCTGGAGCGTGTCCTCAGGGACCTCCAGCTCCAGGCTTATTACCGAAGTCCTTCACCCAGAAAATCTGTTGACGGAACTGTTCTCTCTGAGCTGCAAGCAAATTGGGAAATTTGAATGTGATGCAATAAGCCTGCAATAAAGCAGAGCCTCCCAGACGGGCACGGATCGCGGCTCCTCCCAGCCCGCGTCCACCGCGCCTCTGCAGCTCCCCGAGCCGTCAGCCTCCAGGGTGGCCACACGCAGTATTTATTTTTTTTAATTAAGCTGCAAGGCCGTGTGCTCACTCGCCACAGATGCTTTATACGGCCCAGCCTTATAAGTTGCTGAAAGTTTTTATTTTTTTTTTAACGGATAGTAAAATTAAGCAGTTATTAGTATTCACGAAAAATGCTCGTGGCAGGCTCCACACACGTAATGAGAAGCCGCCTGCAGTTCAGAGCAGTACTTGATAATGCTGTAATTAGATCTGAGATGCAAAAAAGCTCATTAAAATTAAATAACATATTTGTCACTGTTTTAAGAGGTACAGATTGCTTAGAACCATGCTGGTCTCTTGACCTTGAGTATTTTGGCGGAGTCCTTGCTGCCAACAATTGGAAAATAACATCAGCAATTCTGCAGAGAGACCTGAAAACATGTTCCTCCTCGGCTCAGTCTGTGTTGAAAAAATTATATAGATATCCAGGGGAAATCACAGATTTGTATACCGCGTGTTCTGGGAGGGAAGGGTGACCAGAATCCTCTCTGAACAGCCGTTCGGCTGACGCTGCCGGGTGATGCTGAGAGCGTGGGGGCAGCTGGGGGACCCCGTGGCGGGGTCTGCGGGGAGCGGTTATAGCAGCCACCACCGCTCGCCCCTCCGGCCCTGGCCGGCAGGACGCCGCTTGCTGAGAGCAGGCCCAGGGCTACTGAGACTCAGACTGCCAGCAGTGCTGGGACCAGTGAGATGTGTTCCAGACTTGCAGAAGGTCACAGCCTCGCTGGGGAGACAAGGCACAGGGAAGTCAGGTGCCGGGAAGTCAGGTGTTAATAAAGGCAGCCCAGCCTCTCCCTGGCTGTCCCTCCGCTTTGAGGAGGGTAAGGCGCTGGCATGAAGTCACGGAGTCAAGCACATGGGTAGCTGGGCCAGGATTCAGATCCAGGTCTGTCCTCCTGCAGACCCCTCTCGGGTCACAAAGCAGCTGAGTGCAGGCCAGAGCAGAGGCCTCCGGAGGGAGGAATGACACAGGGGCCCCTGGAACTCACTGTCCAGTGCCCCACTTTGGGCTGATCCTGCTCTGAAGCCCTCCCGCCGGTGCGTCGCGTCATCCTCATGGCAGCCCTGTTTCTCCACTTGACGGATTGGGACGCTGAGGCATGAGAAATTACAGAACCGGCCCAGAGTCACTCCTAGGTAGTCGGTGGCAGAGCAGAAATTAATTAAGCACTGCCCTTGACTGATCCTCTGCACTCTTCTCTCTCGAAATCTGTAAAGCGCTCTGCAAAGGAAGGATGTAATCCAAAAGCAATCGTAGTTATTTTTATTATTGGAGAAAGCAAATGCAAGCAGCCTTCGGGGAGGCAGAGGTGCAGGGAGCTCTTATCTGGAAGTGAGCGGACAGCTGGCCGGGGCGGTGGGGGCAGCTGGTGCACAGAGGCCCAACGTGGCCTCCAGGGAGAGCCCCGGCTCCCAGGGCCCGCAGGAGCTCAGGCCGCGTCTGTCCTCCAGGCAGGAGCCTGTGGGAAGCCAGTCTGCGGCCGACCGACCGCCCCTCCCCAGGGCGGCTGGATTGATTTTCGAGGCTGACTCTCCTGGCACTGGGTCCAGATTTAGTTCTGTGGAGAGCTCGTCTTTCAAAGTCCAGCTCAAATGTCACCTCCTCTGCAAAGACTCCTCCAACCCCCGAAACAAAATTAATCACCCCTCTCCTGTGCTCCCACAGCACCGTGGGTACCTCCAGAACAGCCTTATCACATCGCACTCCGATTTATGTGTTTACAAGTCTCTCTTTCCAGCTGACAGGGACGTCTGGAGGCAGGTCCCCTGACACTCTGCCTCCCGTCCTTGCGCCTGGAGCAGTGCTGTGCATACAGTGGGCGCTCCATAAATGATGATGGTGACCGGCTAGGTGACCCTTCCAGAGCACTTAGCCCGTTACGTGGAGGAACCTAGGAGTCTTCACAAGCAGCCCTGGGATCAGTTCTGCGGTTCTCTCCACTTTATGGCTCAGGACACCGAGGCCTGCAGGGGCTACGAACTTCCCCGTGTCCTTCAGCAGGCGTGGGGCAGGGCTGGGGTGTGAAACCCCTGCAGTCCCGGGGTGGGGGCGGGGGGCGGGGGAGACAGACACCGCTGTTCACAGCAGTCTTGTAGCTCAGCCCACGCTGATTGTGAGTGTCGTTCTTACTAGGGGAATCTCAGGAATTGATTCTTGTTTCTCTCCTTTAAAAACTTAACCTAAATCGAGGAAGGTTTGGGCTTCGGGGCAGTTAAGCGTCCTCTGTTGCAGCCACAGAAACCTGCTCTGGCCCAGCTGAGCAGAAGCGGGTTCTCCCCTTGTGAGGGCGGCACCTGCGGGACGGACCCAGGCTGGGGGTGGGGGGCGCTGATGGAGGGCCCCGCAGTCGCCGGGGGGTTGCAGGACCTTTGGTTTTCATGTTGTCCCTGCCCCGATTCAGCTTCCGTGGCCTGACTGAGGGGGAAGAACCAAACAAAACGGGCGCGCTGTTGAGGCTGTGACGGCGGAGGGGTTTGCGGCCGTGAGTTCCTGCTCCTCAGGTGCTTTTGGTGGTCTCACGGCCGCCCTCGGTGGCCACCCCTGTGGTCCCGGGGGCCGGGGGCATGGGGACGCAGGGCGGACAGTCATGTTTCTGGGAAACGTCATTCTGGAGTTGGGGGGAGGGGCCGGGGGACCCGTGCTTGGAGGAAGAGACACTGGCAGTGACCTTTCCCAGGTTTTTAACATTTTGAGGGATTGATTGCATCGATCCGCGCCTGTTCATTGTCGGCCTCCAGAGGGCCTGGCTGCCACGCACCAGCCCAGCTTAGAGGTGTGGGAACTGGGCTGCGAATGAGGGTTAGACCCCGTGTCTCCTGCTGGGAGGCACCAGCCTCTAAAATACGGGCAGTGGGGTCTGGCCGGTGTCCCGGGAGGGACGGGGCAGGAGGAGAGGGCGGCTGTGCTTCACTCCCAGGGCGGGAGGCGTCGCGCCCTGTTTGTCACATCCAAGCCCCCAGCCTCGGGCGGCCCTCCCCGCTGCCCCGCTGGGCGCTGGGTTCTGGGAGCAGGGGACCTGTTTTCCTTCGTTACACAAGCACGCTGGGGGCACCTGCTCTGCGCCGGGCACAAAGCAGCGGGAACGAGGGAGGCGGGGTCTCGCGCACAGACAGGGGCACCAGGTCTCCCCCACTGCCGCGCCTGCCTCTCCCCGAGACGGACCCCGAGCCCCTCCTTTGAGCCCGCCTCACTTCAGCCGTCAGGTCAAGGTCAGCTTGCCCTTGCTGGAAGGTGGGCCGGGAAGTGAGTGCCCTAGGTCCCCGACCAGGAGTGGGTGGAAGGGGCTGGCCGGGCTCCTCCCTGCGGCGCCCCCTTTTCCTCCCTGCCAGGCCCTTCCCCCAACTCTGGCCAAGCCTCCTCCTTTCTCCCGCCTCTCGGCCCCGCCCCCTGTCCCGGCCCCCCCCCCCGTCTCGGCCCCGCCCCCTGTCCCGGCCCCGCCCCCTGTCTCGGCCCCGCCCCCTGTCCCGGCCCCGCCCCTCCTGCTCCGACCTCGCCCCCGCGCCGCTGCCCCCACCGGGGCCCGGGCAGAGCCCACATGACTACAGTCTTCTGAGCGGTGACCTATAAACCCTGTTCTTCAGAGGTGTCGGCTCTGGGACTGGGCGCCTCTGAAAGGGGCCTCTGCCGCTCGCGTGTCACGCCGACGACGGCGAAGTAAAGGAGTCATCGCTGCCAGGAAAAGAAGGGGGCGGGGAGGTGCCCAGACCGCACTCCATTTGCCTGCGGGGCCTACAACCCTTCCCCAAGCCTGGCTCGGTGTGCCCACTGGGGGGGGAGGGGCCAGGGGCACTGGGGGTGTCCTCACCAGGCCCACGGGCCCAGGTGGGTAGTGGGAGGGTAGCGACTGTACCCCAACCCTGCCCTTGTGGGAGTGGGAGGCCCGTCTCCGTGGCCCAGACCCTGACGGCACTCGTGCGAGAGACCTGCTTCATCCCTGAGGGCGCCCGAGATTAGCCCAAGACTGTCCAGGTGGGGGGCAGCAGCATCGTGGGAGCTCTGGGTTTGGGGGCAGAGCCCTGGGAACCCTGGGTGTCCCTTCTGCATCTTCCTGGGAGACTCATGTACTCAGCTCCACCTTTCATTTGAGACCTCGGGTCTTTGTTGCTTGGGCGGAAAATGTGGGTGGTCTTGGCTGCTTCACCGTGATGTTGGATGTTGATGGGCACGTGGCCTTGGCGGGGCCACGCGGAGGGTCCACACAGACAAGTGACATCAAAGGCTGTACTAGCTCTCTCTCCTGTCCCCAAGCAAGTGGTCTGAATAGAAAGATGACAAGTTCCTTAAGGAAATTTTGCAACATTGTTTTGCTTAGTGGCTGGGTTCTCCTCTCCAAGGGGCCTCTTGGGGAAGCAGTTAGTGTGTCTTGCTGGTAGAATGCCGCTGGGAAATCTCTGGAAGGAGGACCAGGAGGTTTCTCTGCAGAGAGGAGTCAGCTGTGGGCCTCTGCGCCTGTCTCCTGTCCTGACACCCTGTCAGGGTTTTGGAGAGCAGGCGGGGTCCGCTGGGGAAGCAGCTGTCCTCTGTTGGAGGCGTTTGAGACCCCCTGTAAGGATCGCGGAACCGCAGGTGGACATCTGGGCGTGTTATCACACGGAGAGGCTGGGTCACGTCGCGGAGACCTGCGCAGTCCTCCCTTCGCTGGGTGCGTGGTGCTGGGGTCGGGGACAGGCAGCTTTCTGCACTGAGGCATCGCTGAGAGGGCCTGGCCGGGCCTGTCACTGTGTGCGCGTGTGTGCATGCATGTGTGTGTGTGATGTATGCTCCATGGTGTGTGCGTGCACTCGCATGTATGTTCTGGTGCCGGCGTGTGAGTGCCGTGTGTGCTTGTGTGCGCCCTCCTATGAGTGTGGACATGCACCAGTGTGCACAGCACAAAGCCTGAGCTCACCTGGGGAGTGAAGGCAGTGTCGTTATAAATAAGGCTGATTTTTATACTCCCAGCCGACCAGGGACTGCAAGCAGCAGACCAAAGGTAATGCATTCCAGCCGCCCGCCCGCGGGGGACGCTAACTGGTTTATAAGCCCCTCTGGCTCTGCGGGCTGGGCCGCAGCGGCAGCCGAAGCCAGGCCACTCCAGATGGGGGGAGGGGACGGGCCAGCGCCGTGCGCCTGTGCCCTGAGTTCTCCAAAGGCAAAGAGCGACATGCCGCCCGGTAGCTAATCAACACCGAGGAGAAAGTCCTGACAACAAGAAAACTTAGCTGGCAATAAAATCAGGGACTTTTTATGGTGGTTTTTATGGGAACATTTTCATTTGGGGAGTTATTAGAGCCAGCACGGGCTGTGACAGAGCTGCATTTGCATATCACCGGTGATGGAGGCTGGATGGGGCCTGGAGGCAGCGTTAACTGCATGTCAGAGGCCCTTTCAGAAGCCAAACAGGATGACATTTATTGCGGGCCGAACCCACGCGCCTGGCATTAGTCACCGCTTGTGGTGTCCTGCGGAATGTAGATTTTCACTCTTGGGATCTTTCCGTGATTCCTGGCAGCAGCTTCCTGTGTCAGAAGCGAGCTAGAGCTTTGGAGTGGGGGGTGGGGCCGTGGGGGAGTGGGATGCTTCCCGAGGCGGGGAGGGAAAGGCTTTGGGGGAGTTACGCTTTGCCTGGGTGCCTACTGGGTGCAGGCTGCCATGGGGTGGCTGCCGGTCTGCCAGTCAGGCCCCATCCAGGAGGAACAGGAATTCCTTCCAACGGTTTTTTCTTTCTTTCTTTTTTTTTTAATAGAGATATAATTCACATACCATACAATTCACCCATTTAAAGTGTCCAAGTCGATGGCATGTTGAGCATAGACCATTCTAGTCTGTTCACAGAACTGGGCAAGCATCGCCACGGTCAGCTGTAGCAGGTTCTCAGCACCCGCAGAAGGAACCCTTCACCCCGTGGCCGTCACCCAGAAGCCGCTCCCCCCTTCCAGCTGTAATGACAGCTAAGCCACCGTCCGTCCCTAGGGGTTTGCCTCCTCTGGACGTTTCATGCCTGCGGGCTCACACCGTGGGTGGCCTTTGGGTCCGGCCCCTGGTGCTCAGCACGGCGTTGCTAAGGTTGTGGCGTGTGCGCTGAGCACTGGGTCCCCCCGCGTGGCCGGATCGTGCTCCATCGTGTGAGGGACCGCACTTTGTCTGTTTTGATGAGCTGGTTTCTCCCACTTTTAAGACTTGTTTCCTTTATTATTTTAGAAGATACGCATGAAACAGCCATGGTTGAGCCCGTGTGAACGCACTGGAGTTTCCGGGGGGAGGAAGAAGCAGAGAACGGGAGAGGGCCCAGTGGAGGAGCAGCACTTCCTGCGGGAGAGGCAGAGCTGGCCCTCGGCCACCTGGCCAGCTGAGGGCTCAGCGGGAGGTCGGCTGCCTTTGCCCCCAGTTGGTGTTGGGGGGGGGCTCTGCTGCTTGTCATTAGAGAGAGTTCTGTATTGAAGGGGACCCTCAGCCTGTACGTCCGAGGGATGCCTGTGTGGTGAGGGCTCCGGGGCAGCTTGGACGGGGTCCCCCCTCTGCCTTGGCTCCCTCCTTCCCACAAGCTCTAGTGTCACGGGTCAGTCACCTCTTTGAAGATCTGGGCTGAGTCTGCTGAGGAGGGACAGCAGGTACGCGTTTCATACATGGTCTGCGTTCTGCTGACGTTGGAGGGCAATGGCGGGAGGCACAGTGGGCGTCTTTCTGGCCCAGGTTTGTGGGGGGGCCTTTGGGCAGCGTATGCAGTCAGAACGTCCTGTGTTTTCTCTCCCAGAAAATCAGGAGGATGCCTTGGTGACTCAGCTCTTAGTTTTCATTGTGCTGCTATGTAAATATTTCTGAGGTCTCTTGTTTTTTTCGGCTGACATTATATCCCCATTAATAACTAGAGGGTACATTATAAATATGCAAAGTAGTAATAATGCTTTAACTCAAAGAACATCAATACATCGCCAAAGAGCCTGAAGCATTCGGCAGCTTGTTCCCTTTGCTGCCTAGGCCGGCCCCCCTCCTGAATCATGGAACCCAAGAATTCCCTCCGCCCACGCTGTCCCAGATGGCCCGCTCGGGAGTGGCTGGCTGCCTGCTTTGGGCGCCTGAGAGCTGCCCTCGCCGTGGCTCCGAGCGTGTGCTCCAGGATCTAGGGCACCCCTGCGGAAGCAGGCTGAGCCGTGTGCGGACTTGCCTCCTGCTTCTGTTGGCACTGGGACAAGACCAGAAGTAAGGGCTGGAGGGATGACCCCTGCCCAACTCCCCGTCCTTGGCTAAGTTGGAACAGTCATGGAGGTCAGGGTGGACACTGCCTGAGTTCCTGTCCCAGCTCCCCTGCAGTGAGCATGGCCTTGGGAGGTCATGTCAGCTTCTGCATCTGAAGTTCATTAATTTAACAAATACTACGCACACCCACTGCGTACCACTGTGTGCCAGGCGCTGCGCTGGGCAGTGCGTACAGTCCTTGCCCTCTGGGAGCTGATAGGCTGCTGGTGGAGACGGATGAGCACACAGGTACTGCTATGCATGTGATCAGCACGCCTGTGGGAAGTGGAGCAGGTGCCAGAGCATCTGTTTAGGGCAGCTAATCCAGTCCTGGTGGGTCAGGGGCATGTCCTGAGGGAGCGCCATCTAAGTGGGGACCTGGGGATGAGTTGGAGACCCCTGACAGGGGAAGAGGGCGGACGGAATGGAGGTGGGCCTATGGTACAGGGAAGGGCATGCCTGGCAGAGGGAACAGCATGTGCAGAGGCTTTGAGCAGACAGAAAGCAGGCTCATGCTGCAGCATGGGCCATGACACCCTCCCCGTCCACTGCCAAGTGCGCTGCAGCCCGAGCCGCGCTAAATCAGGCAGCTTCTGAGCAGGATGTAGGTTACAGGCCTGAGCCTGGAGCCTGGGCAGGAAGGAGGTGGTGTCTGTGGTCTGTGGGGGAGGCAGCGGGATGCATGTGACCTGAGTGGAGCCAGTCTGGGGTGGGCACAGCGCGGAAGTGAGGTGGTGGAGGGGTGGAACCGGCCGGCTGAGTCCTGGGCTCTGGTCGCCATGCCGGCACTTTCCCCACAAGCTGGCCAGCCCCCCACCTGAGAACAGCCTGATCTCACCTGCTTTGCGACTGTGCTGAGGCTGAACAAAGGGCTACACAGAAGTGGTACCCACAGGAGATGGGCATTTAAAAAAAAGCAAAAACTTCTGAAGCCCTTCCCCAGCCACCCAATTCCTGCGCATGGAGGCGAGCCGTGGCCCAGCGCCTTGTGTGACGTCGTAGTGACTCCAGCCGGGTGTGCTGCAGTGCTTTTCCTACAGCACGTGTGATGCGTGTCTGTGCGTGTGTATAAAATCTACGATATACATAAAGTATTTATGTGCGTTTTGTGTATATAACACACACATAAATATACATAAAATATTTATGCACACAAAGCACAGGTTCTCTTTCCCAGTTATGCCCGCATTGTGACCACTTCATCCCCCGTTCTGTGTTTCCTCGTGATTCTCTCGACGCTCCAGGGTCACGGTTCCCGAGTGCGTGCGTCTGCCCACCGTTACCTGCGTGTCCGTTTTAGTGCGTTCAGCAAAGTCTTCTCCCCTGTGCTGCTTTCGGTTTGGCCTTCAGTTCTGCTGTGGCCTTTTTCTCCCCCTTTTTAAATCTCTGCTGCTTTCTGAGCTCTAAAAGCTAATGTTTTAATCTTTTATTATCCCCTGTATTGCCCCTTTGTTCTCTTATTTCATCTCGGTGTTTATTTCATGGAGTTTCTGGTAATATTTCACTGTGACTTTTTTCTGTTGAGTGCTTTTATGAGCCTTTCGTTTTTCCTGTTCCCTACATTTTTTAAAAGGAAAGTATCTTCTGTGCGTCCTGGAATTGTTCCTTTTGGACTAGTGCTCATTTTTGAATGAGGTGAGCTCCTTTTGTTTTTCTTTTCTTATTTTAAAATTCTCATTCTTCCACCTCTTCCCCTCTGGCAACCATCCACTTGTTCTCTGTATTTATGGGTCTGTTTCTGTTTAGTTTATTCTTTTGTTTTCTTGATTTAGTTCCACATGTAAGTGAGATCATAGGTGGCGTTTGTCTTTTTCGGACTTACTCCCCCTGTTTCACCCAGTGTAACACCCTCTTTATCCACCCCTGCTGCCTCAGATGAGAAGATCCATGTTCTTATTGCTGAGTGACATTCTACTGTGCATTCTCACGCGCGTCACACCCTCTCTGTCCGCTCCCCGGTCGGTGGACACCGAGGTTGCTGCCGTGTTTTGGCTCTTGTACACGATGCTGCAGTGGACGTAGGGGTGCGTGTGTCTTTCATGTTAGTGTCCTGTTTTCTTTGACGACATACCCAGAAGTGGAACGGATGGGTTGCATGGCAGCTTTAATTTTAATCTTTTGAGGAACCTCCTTACTGTTTTCCATAGTGACTGCACCAACTTATAATCCCAGCAGCAGTACACGAAGGTCCCCTTTTCTCTACATCCACACTTTCACTTGTTATTTGTTGGTTTCTTGATGATGGCCATTCGGACAGGTGTGAGGTGGTACCTCATTGTGGTTTTGATTTGCATTTTCCTAATAATTAGTGATGGTGACTGTTTCTTCACTTTTGTGGGCCATCTGTATGTCCTCTTGGGAGAGATGTCTATTTAGGTCCTCTGTTCATTTTAAATTGAATTCTTTTCAGTGTTAAGTTGTATGAATTCTCTGTGTATTTTAGTTATTAACCCTTTATGGGATGTAGCATTTGCAAATATGTCCGCCCATTCAGTAGGTTGTCTTTTGTTTTGATGGTTTCCTTTGCTGTGCAAAATCTTTTTATTTTTATTTTTTCCCATGTTTTAAATTGTTGTCCCATCTGGTCCAGGGCTTTTGTGTGCCGGGAGTTTTTTGATTACTGCTTCAATTTCACTAGTTGTCATTGGTCTATCTAGGTTTTCTGCTTCTTCTTGATTCAGTTTTGGAAGATTATATGTTTCCAGAAATTTGTCCATTTCATCCACGTTGTCAAATTTCTTGTCATATAGTTGTTTGTAGTAATTTCTTACAGTCCTTTGTGTTTCTGTGATATCGGTTGTGATTTCTCCTCATTCATTTCTGATTTTACTTATTTGGGTCTTCTTTTTTTCTTGAAAAGTCTGGCTAAAGGCTTGTCGATTTTATCTTTTCGAAGAACCAGCTCCTGGTTTTATCGATTCTTTGAATTGTTTGTTTAGTCTCTGTGTCACTTAATTCTGCTCTGATCGTGTTGATTTCCTTCCTTCTACTCGGGGCTTTGTTTGTCATTGTTCCTCTAGTTCTTGTAGATGTAGGGTTAGATTTTTTATTTGGGATTCTTCTATCCTTTTTAGGTAGGCCTGGATTGCTGTGATCTTCCCTCTCAGGACTGCTTTTGTTGTGTCCCATAGGTTTTGGGTTATTGTGTGTTCGTTATCATTTGTTTCCAGAAACTTTCTGATTATTTCCTTGAGGTCATTGTTACCCCATTCATTATTTAATAGCATGTTATTCAGTCTCCGTGAATTTGAGTGTTTTTGAATTTTTCCTTGACGTTGGTTTCTAGTTTCAAGCCATTATGTTCTGAGAAGATGCTTGATATAATTTCAATTTTCTTGAATTTGTTGAGGCTTTTTCTGTGTCCTATTGTGTAGTCTATCTTTGAAAATGTTCCGTGTGCATTTGAAAAGAATGTATATTTTGCTTCTTTGGGGTGAAAGGTTCTGTATATATCAATTAAGTTCATTTGATCGAGAGCGTTGTTCAGTGCCACAATATCCTGGTGCTTCTTTGCTTCGCAGATCTGTCCGTTGTTGACAATGGGGTGTTAAAGTCCCCTCCTGTGCGTGTGTTGCTGTCTATATCCTTCCTGAAGTCCTCCAGGATTTTCCTTACCTATCTGGGTGCTCCTATGTTGGGTGCATATATGTTTACCAGGGTTATATCTTCTTGATGGATTGTTCCCTTAAGTATTACGAAATGTCCTTTGTCTCTTTTTATGGCCTTTGCTGTGAAATCCGTTCTGTCTGATACAAGTATTGCTACCCCAGCTTTTTTTTCGTGTCCACTTGCCTGGAATACTTTTCCCTCCCCTTCACTTTCAGTCTGTGCAGGTCTTGTTCTGCGGTGGGAGTCCTGTAGACAGCATGTATGTGGGTCACGCTTTCCTACCCACTCGGCTCCCTGTGTCTTTTGATTGGTGCATGTAACCCACTGACATTTAGGGTTATTATTGACAGGCGCTTATTCATTGTGATTTTGCCCCTTTGTACCTGTGGGCCCCCCCGGACGGGAGGCCAGGCGCGGCGGGGCTGCCCTGCCCAGCCGCTCGCCCCTGCTGTTTGGGCCGCGGTGCATCCCGTGCGCCCAGGACGCGCCGCAGCCGCCTCGCAGGCAGGTCCGGGCGCTTGGGTGGAGCCTGCCGTCCCCGGGGCCGCGGCACAGCGGCGCTCACCCCCCTCCCCCGCTCCCCCCGCCCCCCCCCGCCCGGGGAGCGCCCACGGCTCCGCAGCCTTCCATCGACAGGGCGTCTGGTCAGTCGCAGGAGACCGGCCCGGGTACAGGAGACCTGTGTACGGCCCCCTCTGCCGGGGCGTGGCGGGGAGGCCCGTGGACGCTCGCCGTGCTCACGCTGCCCACGCAGCGCCGGGCACGGGGCCGGGGCTGTCCCGACGCGTTGTGGGCCCTGCTTTCTCCCTTCGTTCTAAGGTGACAGCCCCGGGCAGCGCGGCTGAGGACAGCTGAGGTGGTGGCAGGTAGGCCGGAGTCCCCATCTGCGCTCCCGCCCACCCTCTGGGGGGTTGGGGGGCGGGCACAATGGCGCGTGTCACCTGCGCCTGCCACCTGGCGAGTTCCCGAAGCCCCCGTGAGTCCCCCCAGTGTCCCCCTCCGTCCCAGCCCCTCTCTTCCATCTCTTTCTCCGGCTTGCTGTCGGAAGCGGGTCCTCCAGGGCCCGGCGTGTGGCAGAGTCGTGGCTGCGCACCCACGTGCCCATGTGACCTCGCTTGGGGGAGAGACGAGAGCAGCCGGGGCCTGGGCTGCGGCCGGCGTCCTGCCTCGGCCCCGCCGTGGGATTCTGCCTTCCCCTCCTTTTTTTCCCGCCTGTGGTGGAGCTACAGTTGAAGCCGAAATCAAACTGACTACAGTCCGGGCTGGAATGTTCCAGGAGACCCTCTAGGCCAGTCGTTTTCCCCTGATTCCATCCCGGCCGCTCGGAGACTAATGACTAAAACTCGGCCGCACACCAAAAAATATAACCGCTGATCTGACACCAGAAAATAGGTGTCATTTTGATTCATTCACACCGGACAGCCAGTGCCTTGTGGCTGCTGTTATTTTTTAGGTGACGGTCCACGGGGGAAGAGGGCAGTGCCCCTGACTGAATTGTCACGTGTTGCCTGTTTCAGAAATGCTTGCCGGGCACGGGGTGAATATCGCTGCCGTGGGCGCCAGACCGCCTGCAGCTGCGCGCTTCTGCCACGTCTGCTGTGCTAGTGTCGTCGTTCAGCACCCGGACGCGGTGACGCTCCGGTGGCTTCTGCAGGTGTGGCCGAGCCCTGCTGGCCAGGCTGTTAGACTTCCCCGGGCTTTCTCTCCACGCCCTCCCAGCGCTAAGCCTCAAGGGACGGCCAGATATGTGGCCTGCCTGGGCCAAGGACCCTTTCTTCCCTGATGATCCTGCTGCCCCCAAAGTACCGTCTCCTCTCCCAGGCCACCACCCCCCAGGAACCAGGCCAGGGATCCTGGATCTGGGCCCCAGTCACACGGCCCTGGGGTCACTTATAGGGCGGGGTCACACGCCGGATCCCAGGTCACAGGGAGAGAGCGTTGTGCCTTTTTGGGGTCCTTTGAAGGTAAACACAGCAGGAAGGTGGGCGTTCTCAGCCTACCTGTGTTTGTGAGATACAGGTCGGAGGGGTGCTTACTGGCCGTGGAAGCCAGCGTGCGCCCACAGTTTAGGCCCCCACTTTCCTCTGCACTAAGTGTGGACCACAGGTGTACTTTACCCTCATTTTGAAACCATAGAATTATAGGAAGTTGCCGAGATGATCTGGAGAGGTCTGACGTGCCCTGTGACCAGTCCCCGCAGTGGCTGCGTCTCATGTAACCGGAGAGCTGCGTCACAACGGGAGCCCGACGCCGAGGCGGTGTGCGTGTATTTGTCTACCTCACTTGCGTCGCGTGTGTAGATTTGTGTCACCGCCACCACACCCAAGATCCAGGCCTGGTTGCCCCCACAAAGGTCTCCCACTGCCTTTCATTGTCTGTTTCTGCAAGATTTTTATATTGTGAGTTTATTATAATAACATATAATACGCTCCCAGAAATTCAGGGACATGGATAGAAAAGTCTTCCCATCATTTGCTGCACTCACTTAGCCACCGCGGTCACGCCTCTAGTGCATATGTGTAGGTTCTGTGTGTGCGGCCCTCACACACATACAGGACTTCATACCCCGCCTTCTCTGCCTGACGCACCGCATGCGGTCCTCATACATGAGGTGGGAGCAGAGCGGTGGGACGCCGGGGGGCAGGGGTCGGGGGTGGGCAGAGACCAGGCCTCGCAGAAGAAGCGATGGGGCCTCCCTCAGCCACGCCTGCCCTCCTCCTGAGGCCCCAGCAGCCCCTTTGTCTGCCTTCCCATCACCCCGCTGCCACCTCCCCGCTGTCCCAGGCTGGAGGAAAGCTTGGGAGTAATTCACAGAGTGAGCACAGGAGGTCCTGAAGAAGAGCGCGCTGGGTCCTCGCCCTCCCCTCCTCCTCCTCGGGTTTGTGAGTGACTGCACGTGGGTGTCAGCGGTGAGCGTGTTTATAGCCGCGCCTCTTCTGCGGGGATGTCAGAACTTCTTCTTGGTGGCACGACGCTCGTGGAAAGGTAACCAAACAGCGGCATGCGCACTTGTAGCCGAGTCACTCCTCTGCGGCTTTAATTAGGGTCACAGATTAGTAGGAAGTAGGAAATTCGGAAGGAGAATGTCCCGCAGAGTCTGTGAGCACGTGCGCGGAGGGGTCTGTGCCCCCCAGCCCGACCGCGGACTCACGGTCGTCTCAAGTGCGCGGGGGCCGAAGCGCCTTCGGGGAAGCTTCCGCAGTGGAGAACAGGTCCGCAGGCGGCCGTGTTACTAAAAGGCGTAAACAGCTTTGAAATCTCATTGCGTTAGAGCCTACGTGGGGCAGGACAGTGGTGTCTGCGGTGGAATAAAAACACGGCTGTTCTCCGTCGCTGTCAGGTAAGTGATGGGGATGGATTTCCGCTCCGGGAAGAAGACGGGAAGGAGAAGGCCGAGGCTGTGCTGGAGCAGCAGGGAGGCTCGTCTGCAGTGACATCGGCGTCATCACTGACACGTGGGTGTGGCTCAGTGCTCTCTGCCCCCCTGGAGACCGTGTGTGTTGAGGATGGGTTGTGACCAGGGAGTGGGCCATCTTGGTATTGTGTGCACAAGAGCAGGGCCCTGCAGGGATGCCTCGGATCCTGCCACGAACCTTCCCTTACTCCGTCTGATTCCACTGAGTGTCCACGGGTGCCAGGCTGGTCTTTGCGGGCATCGGGGTACCTAACTGGGCGAGCATGGTCCCTGCCCTCACCGAGCTTATAGTCTAAGGAGAATGTTGTTCAGGGGAGAGGGAAGTCCCACCCTGCTGTCTTAGGGGCTGGCGCTTGGCCAGGGAGATCTTGATTAGGGGGGCTGCCTTAGTCCATCCCAGCTACGGTAAGGCAGTGCCATAGGCCGCGTGGTGTATGAACAATATTCACTCTCTGGGGTCCCTTCTGTAAGGGCGCTCATTCCATTTGTGAGGGCCCCACCCTCATGACCCAATCCCCTCCCAGAAGCCCCACCTCCATACCATCACATTGGGGCTCAAGATGGCAGCATGTGAGCTTCAGGGACACAGACACTAGTCTGTAGCAGGGGTTGAAAGCAGGGGGCCGTCAGGGCTGGCGGTGAGTTCATTCTCTGAATGCACACTGAACCTGAACCCGGTTTGTTCTCGACACTGGGCAGGTTTGGGTCTCCTCCTCTGCCAGGCCACACCTAGCGCGTAGGGTTGTCGCGACCTCCAGCATTCAGCCTGCGCCTGGGCCCCGGAGGCTGCTCGTGAGGGTCAGCATCCCTGCGGCCATTAGAGTGAATGAAAGAGTCCTCCCCTCTTACCTCTGGCTGGTGGGGGATTTAAGCTGGAGAAACTGCCTGCCACATGGAGGACGTCTGCCCAGGAAGCAACCTCCGCGTCCCACGCCTCAGAGCCGGATGAGCCTGCTCCTCAGGGCCAGCTCGCCTGGGACGCCCACGGTGAGACATGGTCCCCAAGTCTAGTTTGAAGCTATGACTGATTTTTTTGTGGGGTTCTCATTTTATTTTTTAAAAGTTTTATAGTTTTTTAAAAAATATTTTATTAATTTTTTTTAGAGAGAGGAGAAAAGAGGGAGAAGGGGAGGGAGAGAAACATCGATGTGAGAGAGAGACACAGATCGGCTGCCTCTTGGATGTCCCCAACTGAGGACCTGGCCCACGAGCCAGGCATGTGCCCTGACCGGGAACCGAACTGGAGACTTCAGTCCACGGGCTGGCACTCAGTCCACTGAGCCACACCAGCCAGGGTGTGGTGTTTTCATTAAAAGAAAAAAAAAAATTTTATTGTTGACACTATTACAGATGTCTCCACTTTTCCCCCTCCTTTTCTCCCTCCACCAAGACCCCGCCCCCTACCTGATGCCCCACCCCCAGCCCACCAGCCTTCAGGATGCTTATTGTTTAAAATTTGGCCTGGCATGGCGTTCTGGTGTGAAGAAAACCAGAAGCTGGCACTTCTCGGACCCTAGCACAGCGCACGTAGCGGCTCGGGACCCTGCAGCTTGGGTTGGGCCATTCTGATGGGGAAGTTGGCTTGTGATGCAATTATTCGTTGTTTTGGTGCCAGGAGCCGCAGTGTCCAGGTGTGGGGCCAGGAGAGGGAGGAGCAAGGGAGCAGGAGGGAGACAGGAGGCGAGGACCCAATTTTTCATATAGCAACAAAACAATACAGGAGTGTATTCCCATAATATCCCTTCAGTTTCTTGGGGTCTGGAGTGGCATCTATTTTTAAAAGCACTAGGACCAATAACTCTGCTTTATGCAGACTGACTGGAGGATCTCTGGCTTGGAGACTTCAGGTAAAATAAACTGAACGTGGCGGGGGCACACAGCATGACAGCCTGCAGTGGTGGGCAGCCGTTTTCCTTAAACAGGGGCGGGAGCAATCGCTGTTGGGCTCTGCCCCAGAGCGAAGGACTTGTGTGAGCGGGGGCGCTGGGTGGCAGCCGAGCAGCTGGCAACGGGAAGCTGGTCCGATGCCCTCCTGTCCCCTTTGCCCCCACTGTGAGCAGATGTCCTGCCTGGGCCCCTCAGAGCAGGGAGGCTTCCGAGAGAGAGGCTTTGAGGAAGCTGGCGGCCATCCGTCCCCACAGCTGGGCGTCTGGCCTGGAACATGGCACAGGAGGCTGCGCGCGGGCAGGCGGTGCTGTGCTCTGCAGGGTGGTTTGAGGCGGGGCTGGGGCGGCCTCTGAGCCACATCCAAGTGCAGGTTTTCCTGGCCAGTCTCTCGTGGGTCTAGAGCCCCAGCCTTGGCTATCTTGAGTCTCTTTTCAGAACAGGTTCTCCCACTGAGGGTCAGAGCCTCCTGCCTGAGCCCTGGCATCTGAAATAGCACATCCCTGGGACCCCTCTCGACAGGACCTCCAGCCAGACAAGGTTGTCTCAATCTTCTAAGATTTCGATGTCATTAATCAGTAAATCATTACTGAGCTGTTCACCTTTGACTCAGGTAAAGGCCCTTGAAGGGTCACAGGGCTTTTTCATTCATTTGTAACAGGGTGTCTGCTCTCTTCTGCTCCCAGCCTTTTATTTTGGGAACATTCTGTCTTCTGCTCCATGTCTGTCTGTCCCAGGGTTTTGAAGCATTCTCCAGGATCCTGTTAAGTTTGCTTTTTTTAATTTTAATTTATTTCCCAGGATGCCCCAAACGGCGGGAACTTTGGAGTGACAGCACTTTCTTGTCTGCCCCAGTTCTCTGGTCGTCACCTCAAAAAATAAAACATAAGTTGTCTCCCAGTCTTAGGTGTTGTGCTCGGCCGGCGAGGTGGCTGTGAATTAATCATCTCTGAGAATCCCCCTCAATGTCAGGCGGGAACTGTTTCAAGGCGCTGGGAGTGCAGGGAAGGTTACCTTTTTTTAATTTATATCAAAGGAAATCCAATTCAAGGCGTCATCTGCCACGAGGACAGGTTGGTCCCAAGTCTGGAGTTCTCGGGGCCCATCCAGGGTTGTGTGAGAGCCCAGAAGACCCTCCACCTCCCCAGTGGGGCTGCTGTGGCTTCCCCAGCTCTGCTGAGACCAGCAGAGCAAAGCAGAGGCCATCGGGGTTGGGTGGCCCCTCTGGTGGCCCCACTCCCTGCCAAGTAGGGGCACCCCCTTCTGAGGTCCTGCTGCCTCAGCACTGCTATATCGGATCAAGCCCAGACCCTGCACCGGAGACCTTCCACCTGCGTCCTCTCCAGACCTGGGAGGAGGCAGCTCCCCTAGGACCAGACCCCTCCCATCTGAAGACTTGGCTCCGAGACCTTTGGAATGTGGAGACCTCTGTCCAGGGGTCTCCCTTCAGGGCACACAGACAGCTTCTCTCCCCAGCCCTGAGACCTGAGAGAGTTACTTAATTCTCTATGGAGTAAATAATAATAATAATAAATTTTATCCATTCATCCAGCTAATATCAGGTACTTGCCATTTTCCTGGGGAAAATGGAAAATACCTTTTTTTTTTTTTTTTTCCATTTCTGATGCGTCTACAAGATACAAGTTAATTTTTCAACATATTATCCTGCCAGATTAAATTCTCAATAAATCACCGTGGCACACACGGCTGGCTTTTCTCGTGAAGGAGGGGCTTCGCTTTTCTGGGGGACACTGGGGCAGAGATGAGGCGGCTGCCAGAGTCCCACGTCGGTGGAGCTGGACGCCAATCCCCGTTCTTCTGAAGCCAATTCCAGCTTCCCCTGCCACCAGCGGTGTGAGCTTAGGGAGGAGAGGGAGAGGTACGGAGTGTTGTCCCTGTGCTGTGGGGCTTAGATCTTCTCGGGAGGAACAAGTGGGAGACCCCAAGAGCTCAGTAAAAACGTTAAGGACCGACGGCGTGATCTGGTCAGCACCCCCACCCGGCTGCTTGCTTTTCTGTCTGCTGATGTTTTTCATTTGCCCGTGGGTGCGGCCTTGGGAGCCGGGAGTGCGTTTGGCTTCCTCTTGAACTCGCAGTAGGTGCGCAGACACTGTTCGGTGCCCGCAGGAATGAATGAAGGAGTGGATGGATGAATGCCTTGGGGGTTTGAGGAGCAAGGCCTTGAAGGGTGGGTGTCCTTCACAGGAAGGACAAACACTAGTTCAGGCAGGCGGGGGGTGTATGGCGGGAGCAAAGCAGGGCAGAGCCGGAAGGGAGCTTTATTAAAATATAATTCACATATGGCACAGTCCAGTCAGTGGTTTTTGGTGTGTCCACAGAGCTGTGCACCCCTCACTGCAGTCAGTTTTAGAGGACTCTCGTCATTCCACGGAGAAGCCCCATGCGCTCTAGCTGTCACCCCCAGCCCTGGCAGCCACGCGTCTGCTTTCTGTCTCTGTGGCTTTTCCTGCTTTGGACCTGTCATAGAAGTGGATCCTACCGTATGTGACCTTTGGTGCCTGGCTTCTTCCACGCAGTGTGACGTTTCGAGGCTCTTCCGTGTTGGGTGTGCGCCAGGCTTCCTTCCTTCTGTTGCTGAGTGACGTTCCGCAGCCCGGAGGCAGATCAGGGCACCTGGGATGTGACACACGTTAGGTGCCCAGCATGGCGGACGCTGATCGCGTGACACAGGGCACGTGCTGGGGCAGAGACGAGGGTGGAGGCTGCCCTGGGTTTCTTGGCAGGAAGTAATGCGGCCCAGAACTGGGGAACAGAGAAGCTAGCAGGGGCAGGACAGTGAGGAGGACGTGTGTGGCACGCAAGCTGGGTCTGCGAGGCAGATGTGGCACTTCTGACCCGAGACAAGATGCACGTGGTGACTGACAGGCACGAAGAGAGGTCTGCCCCTGCGCCTTACCTTCCGCCTTTCGGAGCGATGGCAGGGACCGTGTTCAGTCGGCTGCAGGGACTGCAGGGAGGGAGGCCCTGGGGGACAAGGCCCCCCTCCCTTAGGAATTGCCTCTGGGAGAGCAGATCCGCCTGGGAGACAGGCCCTCGGAACAGGGAGGACATCTGGGGTCCACGCCACGTGCTCCGAGGAGGGGGACCCAGGCCCGGCCGGGCCGGGAGGGCTTCCTGCGAGGCGGGAGGCAGACTCTGGAGGCCGGGTGAGCTGTGTCCAGACAGAGAGTGGGCGAGGGAATGTTCTGGCCTCGAGCCATGCAGGTGGCAGGGGCAGGGGATGGGAGAGGCGTGTGGGTCAGGCCCTGGCCTGGAACCCGCCACCTGCAGAGAACACGGGGCCGGGCAGGCGGGGTGACGCCCGACAGCAAATAACAGCGCCCCTTGCACGCCTGGCGCCGGCTGCTCTTCGCACCCCGACAGGGCCGACTGTGCTATTGTTCCTACTCTGCACGCGTGGAACCCGAGACTTAGAGAAACGCTTGCCCTAAGCCATGTATCTAAAAATGGCTGGGTTCTTAGGAAGCTTTCCGTTTTGTGTAAACAAAAGGCAGCCATAATTACAGCCTTTTTGAGATTGGATAGACTTTCTCTGCTGGTGAGTCTAGGAGGCTTCTAGAGATGAGGATTCAGTTCGAGTCCACACTAACCGAGGGCTGGGCATTTGGGACATGTCACTGAGTAGGACGCTGTCCTGACCCCGGATGTCCTGCCCCGCAGAGAAAGGACCTCCGTCCACATCATCTGCCCGGTTCTCCCCACCTCCGCGCCTTGCAGGGAGGGGTGGGATGCGTCAGTGCACGACCCGGTGCCTGGCCCCGCTCTCACCTGGCAGGGTGGGCGTCTGAGCAGAGACACCGAGGGCAGAAAGCACGGGGTGTGACCCCACGCGCATCGTTTGGGGAGGATGGAGGAGGGTGCGGGAGGGCGGGGTGGGACAGGCAGGTGAGGTGGGACGTGCGGACCAGCCGCAGCGGAGCAGCGTGTGTCTCCCTTGAGGACGTTCCCTGAATCCTCCTTGCTCTGTGCCCTGCAGGCCCAGCACAGCGGGCCTCCCAGGTGACCCCACGCGCCCCGCCACCTTCGGTGCGTCAGGGCCTCCAGCAGCTCCAGGGTGAGGGCTGCCTTTAACTGCGTCCTGGGGAGCAGGCTCTGGAAGAGGAGCCCTCAGCGAGCGCCCGCCTTCCGCCGCCTTCTGGAAGAGAGCAGCTTTTCACATTTCAAGCCACAATTTGTATTCAAATGAAGGTCATTTGAAAGGTGTAACACAGTAAACAGCCATTATTTCATTTTGATGGTGGCACTAAAATTATAGTGTTGGTTGAATTATTTTAGTGTAGGACCATAACCGTCTCCCTAAAACACTTAGAGGGGTTCTTAGAACGCTGCTACAACCCTAAAATTAGAAGAAAATTAAAAATCACAAAGCTGTGGTGGTGGCAGTGTAATTGGGGGGAGAGGACCCGCGGGGCGCGGGACACTTGCCCTGCCCCATCGCTGCTGCTCCTGGAGCTTTCCTCGCTCACCACCCGCAAGAGGGGCCTTCGGGGCACGGGAAAGAGGGCGTCGTGAGGGCTTCGAACTGCGCGACTTAAAGGAATGTGCCCCATCCCCATCCTTCTGTCACTCAAGTCCTTAAAAGCCCACCGTTGGAACTGGACTGCCTCGGGCTTCCCTGCCAGAGAGGAGCCCCTAGGAGAGGCAGCTTGCTCTGGCTGCCACCACCCTTGCCAGGTAGTCTGCCAGTGGCACCGCTGGAGGAGCAGGTGTCCCTGGGCCCGCCCAGCAGGGCCTGCAGTCTGGGGTGGGGGGGTGTCAGGGTGGGCCCTGGCTTCCCCGGCAGCAGTTACCATTCTGGGTGCACTGGGCATGCGGAAGCCGGGGCCCCGGCTGGCCAGGGAGGGAGGGGGCATTAGGTCAGCTGAGGAGATGGGGTCCCTTGGAGGCCTCTTCACATCGCATCACGCCCGGTGGCACTGGGAGTCACAAGTGTGCAGGGAGGTCTTTGCCCTGCACGGTACGAATCTGGACAGCAAGGCCCCAGACAGACCAGCGTAGTCCCCTAGGCTTCCTGTCTGGCGCTGGGTGCGCGTTTTCAGTGTCTGTCCCCGTGTGAAACGCTTCAGGTCGGCCGTTTGCAGCGCTCGGAATCCTTTGGGTTTTGGAAAAGCCATTCGGCGTGACTACCGGCAGAATCCCCGTGGCTTTTGGGGTGACCCCCGATAAGCACGCACATCGGTGTTTCTGCAGCGAGACGTACGCGCGCTCCCCTGCACGGATAACTCAGCACTGGAGATCCTGTCCGTTCACATTCGGTCTTGCCACCACCCGGGGCCGAATTTAAGAAGGAAACCGGGTCTCCTGAGCTCTTTGGGTTTCAGAGTTTCCAGTCAAGGACGTGGCTGTGTCTAGTAGTGACATGTGCTCCTGGAGGAAGTTGAAAGGTTTGGAAAGGTACTTTTAGGCAGGGATGGCAATTGCCCCGGTTTTACCAATTCCTAGACTTATGTCTACATATTTTTACATAGCTGGGTTCTTACTCTGTACAGTTTTGTGTTCTATTTTTTATTCCCACCTAATTGTACGTAATAAACAAGCCTTTCTGATGGTCGCGCAGGGTTAGAAGCTGGGCGTCTTGACTCTCAGCTGGACCTGTTGTTCTCCCTGCAGCACAGGCTGCTTCTCCGTGGCGTGTAGCCGCCCCCTGAGCACCCCTCAGGAACACTGTCTGGCCTGGTCGGGTCCCCTGGGAATGGCCAGGCCGAGGCCGCTGGGAGCTGAGTGGGGGTGAGCGGTCTTCTGGGGCAGAGCTCGGGGCCGTTTCCGGAATGTTTCTCTCTTCCACAGGCAACTAGGAATCCATTAACTGGGAAAAGGAGGGCAGGTCCTGGATAGGTGGCTCTGTGTTTGTCTGCACATGTGGAGGCGGAAGAGGGACGGAGTGGGGTCTTCACCGGGTTCCCCACATGGGAGGGAGGGTCAGCCCTGGAGCAGGGGTGTCCTGCCTGCAGTTCGCACTCAGGAGGCCCTTTTCCGCTCCTTTCGCCTCCCAGCTACTTCTCCATGATCCAGTGCCCTTCCTCCAAGTCACACCAGCCTCATCACCCTGGCGCCATCTTCCTGTCCCTAGAGAGGTGGCAGAGAGTGGCTCTAGGCCTTTGGTCCTTGTGAGGGCCCCCCTGCCACCTTCCCCTTCACCTGCAGGGGTTCTCTGTCACCTCTCCGGGCGCAGTGGACGTGGGCGAGCGTGCTGCCCCAGGAGGCCCCTGCCCCAGCGGCCCCGTGCCTCTGCCTGCCCGGCCGGGCCTGATGCAAAGCAGGCTGCTGGAGACCGCGGGTCCCGGCCCCAGGAGTCCTGGAGGGGGGTGGTTCCAGTCCACAGGGCCGACTGGCAAGGGTTTTCTGGCTGGGGAAACCTCTGAGCTGCCCTGTTCATACTTTCCTAGGTGGCTCCTCCTCCCAGACCCTGCTTGGGGTGTGGGAACAGCCGACAGGCCTGTGGAGTGTGCCTGGTGTGGGTCCCCCATTTGCTGTCTTTTCCTGGGTTACTCTCCGCCGCGACGGCCTGTCCAGATGTGAATTTGCCTGTGTATTAGGAAACCTGCATTTCTGGAAACCTTCTTCTCTTGATACTTTTTGAAACATATTTGTTTCCAAAAGGAGCTACTTTCTGAGCCCTCAGCGTCGGCCCACACGGCCCTGCCCCACTCCAGCTGTGCTGGCGGCCTCTTAGGTCCCAAGGCAGTGGCGCTGTCCCAGCCCCAGACCTGCGGTGCCCACTCTCCTGCTCCCTCCCCTCCTCATCTGCTAACTCCTGTGAGGTCTCAGCTTAAATCTCAACACCCCGAACCTGCCGGGCACCCCTGGGACCATCTATCACCATACTATGTGTTCTTTCTCATAATACTTACCGTAACTTGCCTTCATGTACTTTATTATATTTATATATTTATTTTGTTATATTTTATATTTCTCTTCTCGACAATGCTCTGTGAAAGGAGGTTCCATAAATAATTTGTTTACTGCTCTAGCTCAGTGCCTGGCACGTGGTAGGTACTCAAAAAAATAGACCTAGTGGATGTATGGATGGATGGGTGGATGGGTGGATGGGTGGATGGACGGGTGGATGGACGGATGGGTGGATGGGTGGATGGGTAGATGGATGGGTGGATGGACGGATGGGTGGATGGGTGGATGGATGGATGGATGATGGTTGGGTGGATGGATGGATGGATGGATGGGTGGTGGGTGGATGGGTGGATGGGTGGATGGGTGGTGGGTGGATGGGTGGATGGTTGGGTGGATGGATGATGGATGGATGGTGGCTGGATTTATGGATGAATGGATGAATAACAGATGGATGGATGGATAGATGGGTGGATGGACGGGTGGATGGATGGATGGATGGATGATGGACGGGTGGATGGACGGATGGATGGATGGGTGGATGGATGGATGGATAATGGTTGGGTGGATGGATGGATGGATGATGGTTGGGTGGATGGATGGATGGACAGATGGGTGGATGGATGGATGGGTGGATGGATGGATGGATGATGGTTGGGTGGATGGATGGATGGATGGATGATGGATGGATGGACGGATGGATGGGTGGTGGGTGGATGAGTGGAGGGCTGGGTGGGTGGGTGGTTGTGTAGCACTGTGTGTGGGTGGGGGTGGGCTGACGGACGTGTATGGTTGGGTAGACGCATGGGTGAGCGGGTAGATGATGGGTGGATGGTTGAATGGTTGAGTGGATGGACAGATACATGGATGGCAATACCATGTATTTCATGAAAATTCAGCTAAGCATTTCAGTGTGTCACTGGGCCAACTGTATTCTGACTTCTTCCTACGTGACGGAACAAGCTCAAGTCCACTCGAGAACAAAAGGGACGTGTCATGAGGGTACCACGCGGAGAAGTACGCTCAGGTAGAAAGTGGAGCAGGGGCTGCAAGGCCGTCCAGACTCTGTGTCCTTCCTGCCCGCACATCACAGTGCTTCCTCTCGCACGCCAGCTGGCCACGTCTTCACGGCAGGACAGTGGTACCTCCGCGCTGGGTTTACTTCCCTCAGGCCAGCCTCGTGGAGAGGTGACTGGCGGGCCCTCGAATCCGGTCCCAGGTCCCTGGGGAGAGAAGGCGCAGTCGTCTGCTGTTAGGGTGGCCAGGGTTGCCTGCTGGGACTGCTGGGGGGCACCTCCCAGAGAAAGGGTCATCGTGTCGACGCGTGGGTTTCCGTAGGCCGCCCAGTGCGTCTTCTTTCCAGTTTGGCTAACGTGCTTGTATCCTGCCTGGTGACCGTCCGGGCCAGTGCTGGTGACGTCCCAGCCTGCGCTGACAGCGGGACTCCTCAGCTGCAAGCCCGGAACCCTGCCCGCCTGCAGCTGTGAGCACAGGCCCGTGGGCGGCCCTGCTGAGCTCAGCCGGCCTGGCTTTGGGAAGAGGACATCGTGCCCCCCCAGGAAAGTTCTCCTGGGTTTGCCCCAGCGAGATGCCGCCGCTCCTGGGTGCGTCACACACCCGCGGGGACACAGGGAGGAGCCAGTGCCTGGCCTTTCCGATGAGCCCTGCCCCTCCCCCTCAGTCTGGTTTGCAACAAGCAGGGAGCTGCTGTCCGGAACAGACATTTTCCCCGTGAAAAGAAAGACGCCTCTTTATGCACGTTTACAATGCAGGATCTAATTTAGGTTTCAGTAAGGGAAGGGACCATTATATCGCCCTCCTTCAGCGCTTCTTGTCATTACGTTATATTTTTAAAAATACTTTCATTGGGGGCCCGATATACACTTACAATCTCTCTGCCTTTATTTTCTCTTAAGAACACGTATAATAAAACTCCAAGTTAATAGCATGAAAATAATTTCTACAATAACAGTTGTAGCAAATCTCAGCCTTGCCAGGGTGAAGGTGGCTAGATGGTGAGGCAATTACGTGTGTGTGTTGTTAGCGGCGCCCGGGCAGGATTGACGTGCCGCGGGCTGCGTGGAGGCAGCAGCCTTCGGACGTGAGCTCCATCTCAATGGTGGGATTCTCACCGATGATAACTCCCTTCATTAACATTTTCACACATCGCCGACTAGCAAATGAGGAGAGAGGCCTCTGCACTCCCAGATTTATCCTGCTTGGGTGCTCTCTGCACCTCTGCGCCTGGGCAGGGCCTCATCCTCCAGCCTCTGCCTACGGGGGGGTTAACTCTTCCTGGGTGAACCTGTTTCCTTCGGGGGTGAGAGAACGTTCTGGAACCACAGGCTTAGTCCTTTCCTACTTTACACAGGGCCACTCCTGGGGCTTGCTCTGCGTCTCCCTGTTGGCACCTGCAGGTGACTCAGAGGATGGCGGGCGTGAGGGGACCAGGCCGGGGCAGGCTGGTGCCACATATCGCCCTGCAGGCTGTCTTCCTCCCGACACTCCCTGCTCAGGTGCTGTGTCACGGGTGGGGCGGGGCATCCTTTCAGCTCCAGGGGATGGTCGTTTGACCTGAAGTCTAGCTGTCCTCTTTGCAGGAGGAGTAGTGGCTTTTTGTCTCCAGCTGAGGCAGGGGACACAGCCCAGGCTGTGAGAGAGGGAGTTCCGGGCGGGCTCACTGGGCAGAGTGCAACCCCGAGAGGGGGCAGTGGACGCTGCTCAGGTGGACTGACCGGGGGAGGCTGGGTATCACCAAGGGCTTCGGCACCACGGCGCCTGTTCCGGGGGGATTTATAGTCTAAAGAGAGAGAACGCGAGGGAAGCAACAGCGTTCTGGGTTCATTTAATATCATCAGTTGTCAGTGGCTGCCTCAGCCGCGAGCCTGAGTGCCGGGTCGTGCGGAGAATGCCATGCATGACTACCCCATTAATCAGGGGAGGCTTCCTGGAGGAGTCTGCAAGTAGTGGGACTCCAAGGTGGTGGTTCCTGGTGTGTTGTCTGTCCTGGCACCAGGTGGGTTAGAAGAATGCCGAGGACGGAAGTTAATGCACGGTGAACTCCCCTGCCCCCCCAGACTTTGGAGCAGCAGCGAAGGGTTTTCAGCCCGGCCTCCCTGCCGAGGCAACCCGGCTGCTTTCTTTCGAGACACAAACCCTTGGTGACTCAGGGATCATTACTTTGTAAACTGACTCTTGGGCAGATTTTGCAATTTGGGCTCCTGATGGCACGTGAGACCCCCGGGTCAGTTCACTCCAGCGCCCCTTTGTGCGTCTCTTAAGGCCAGCACTTTGGCAGACTCGTCGTGTGTCATCTGATCCAGGCATTCTTGGCCCTGTCTGCACATGAGCGTCATTGCCTGGGGGCACTTTATGACTGCTGGTGCCAGGGACCCTCGGAGGCTTTATTTTAAATGGTTCGTGGTGGGGCTCAGGCTCCCCAAACGATTCCAGGGTCCAACAGTGGCCAAGGGTCCCGGAGACCATTCAGGCAGGTGGCCTGGCCTTTGGGTGAGTCAGCTAGATGGAAGTGGGGCTGCCTGGAACACACAAGTGCACAAATGGGGTGCATTTATAGGGCTCCCCCTTCCTTTCTTCCCATTGACAGCCTGGAGCTGTTCGCTGCTATTAGATGCGACATGGGATGCCCAGGACCTGGCGTGTCGGTAATCATGGAAAAGGGCACCTTGCCCTTGGTCCCGGGTGCCCAGGCTCCCCTTCCTCCGCCCTTCCCGCCTGTGCCGTGTGGCGCCCAGCCCAGCCCGTGGTCCCTGGACACGCCTTATCTGGGGCACAAGCTGCTGCTGTCATCTCTGCTCCCCTCCTGGAACTGGGGGGCTCCGCCGCCTCCGTTCGACTCCAGCGCTGCTCCATTAGCAGGGGCTGCGCGGCCTCCCACGCCTCCTCCCTGGGAACATGAGCCCTGAACTGAAATCAATAGACCCAGGACATGCTTGGAATCCAGAAGCCAGTCTTTCCCAAGTTCTGTTTTCCGGTCGGATTTCTCCTCGTGGTGGGGGCTGTGCTGTGCTGGGGCAGCGGCCCCCGTGGGTGGCAGTGCGGGCTGGCCCCACCGGGGAGGGCGCCAGGGTGCTGTAGAGGGCACCATTCTGCTTCCCGGTGCCCCACCAAGCGTTGAGGAGCCCAGGAGCCGAGCCTAATGAAAACGCAGCCTCATTTTGCATAATCAGGCTCTCCTGGAACGATCCTTTCAGTGCTGCGTGCCGCAAATTAACAATCTGACTTACACACAATAAAAACCCGCGTATTGTACCGAGCGATACTTCTTAGGTGGTGGGTACACAGATGGAAATTCATTTAATGAACTACAAGTCCCCGGATGGATCTTAAATTTCTTGTAATTATCCCGGAAAAAACCCCCATAGAAACCGAAAAAAGCTTTTTGTGTCCCCACCCTGCTCCACGGTGGCCCGAGTCCTCCATCCTTGAGCCTGCTCGTAGGAAATGAGTGTCTTTCTGTGAGGCGTTCTGCGGGGCATGGCCAGGGGGTCGGGCCACATGCAAATTCTCTCCCCCGCCCCCCAGATCCGGAGAGGAGTGTGATTTGCAGACTGCGGTGCTGAGCAAAATGTGACTTCAATGGTACTGTGAGGAGTTTAACCCACAACCAAGGTGTCAGCAGTGAGTCATGTGGCTGGCTGCCCGAGGGGTGACTCCAGCCCCCTCCCGGTAACTCCCCCTGACAGATGTTGCAGTGAGGGAGGCCCTCAGAAGGGTTCCCCAAGGCCAGGAATTGCGTTCCTCTCTGCCCAGGTGGCAGAGGCAAGGGGACAGGCGGGATGGTGGGGCCTTAGGCAGGCCCGAGCAGAGCGGAGGACCACTGCTCGGGGGAGCCGCCTCCTGCCTCCCAGCATCGGGCCGATGGCCAGGTAGCCCCTGGGGACGGCCCTCACCGAGGGGCCGGCTTCCTGGAAGGGGGCAGGGACGGCTGCGGCCTCCACCGAGAGTGCCACACTCGATAAGTATCACAAGCTGTTCCATATTTATTATGGGCAACAATTTGACTAACGGAGAATTTAGATTAATAACATTCAGGCTGGAGAAGTAATTTCCTTTGAGAAAGCGATTTACATGCACTCTGCCAGAAAGAGCCGCTGCCGCTCTCCTGCCGCGTCAGCTCCAATAATGAAGTTGAAAATAACATGGAAGGTTAATAGGTCCAACTTATCTCCTTAGAACTGAAAAGGAAGATTTACACTGTAGAGGCTGGTTTGCATATTTCCACAGGGAATTGAAAGGGTTTTTTTCCCCCCAAACAAGATTTATGAGAACCCGTGGTTCAGGTATCTGCTCCCTTATTGCTCCTCAGTGAGGCAGGCAGCCTCTTCACTGGGGCGGGGTCCTCGGGCCCGAAAGAGCCCCTCGCCGGCCAGGGCCCGCGTGGGATGCTGGTGCTGCTCTGGCGTCTTCAGAAAAGGGCCACCTGCTTTGGCCTCCGAAGGTCACACCCTTTGTGCGCTAACTACTGAAAGAGACTTAAAGAATTCTACCCCCTGCATATTTAAAACATTAAAAGAAATTTATTTTGTCATCCTTGGTGGGCTGGCCCTGGCCTTGAGGAACATGGGGACACAGCTGGGTCAGAGCGAAGGAGGGGGCAAGGGCAGAGGGGCAGTGTGACTCCTGGACCCCAGGGAAGGCGGGCGTGCCTGGGGCCTGCCCAGCATTGCGCTGGCCTCTCCGAGAGCTTCCCTGTGAGTCCCACCCAACTACCCCTGCTGACGTCTCGTCGGCCAACTCTGTCTGCAGGGGGGGGGAGGGGGTACAGGGACAGGTCAGCTCTCACTTGCTTTCCTGCCCATCAGTGTGTACTGTTTGAGGATGGGGAGACCGGATATTGGGAGGCCACGAGCAGGCTTAGGACCAATGCTTTGTGCATTTATTTGTAATCGTTCTTGTCTTCTGTGAAGTGCATTCAAGCTATAAAATCCCTGTTAAATACTCCTGAGGTTGTGTCCCATGACCCCCTGCCCCCCAAGCTGAAAGAACTCTAGCTGACATTCTTCCATATGTCATGAGACCATATTGCTATATCTGCGTGATCACATAGCTATTCATGTATGTATTCAGTAAGCCATCTTCGTTTTTGAGGCATTTCATAGTAAATTGAAGCTAGTGGTACACGTCACCCCTAAATACTTCAGGATGCATATTGTGAACTGTTCATTTACTTTTTAGGGCGGAGTTTATATAAAATGAAATGCACAGCCTCCAGTGTGCCCACTGGAGGTGTTGGACAAACACATACGCATGTGTAATCCAAGCTTCTTTTACGGGCAGACATACTCGTGACCCCAAAAGATTCTCGTCATTTTCCCCAGTCACTGCTCCCCTCCCACAGGCAACCCCTGTTCTGATTTTGTTTCAGCCATAAATTATTTTTGCCAGTTCTGGAACTTCATATAAATGAGTTCATATAATATGTACTCTTTTGGCTAAGGCTTCCTTCACTCAGCATGTTTTCGAGATTTATCTATGTTGCTGCAAGTATTGGGAGTTTTCCCTTCTTATCGATGAGTCGTGTTCTGTTGTATGAATTTCCCAGAGTTTGTTTACCCATTCATTAATGGGCATCTGGTGTTTTCCCGTTTTTGGCTAGTACGAATAAAACCACTATGAATATTTCATTCACGTTTCTTTGGGAGCGGCGCTTTTTATGTCTCAGGAGTACGTGCCTAGGAGGGAATGGCTGGATGCTCTTTTTCCTTTTAAAAGGGACTGGAAGACTTTTCCTACAGTGATCGCCTACTTCACATTTTCGACAATGACAGGGGACCGTTCCAGGTGCCCCACCTACTCGCCATCACTTGCGGTGGTCCGTCTTTACCCTTAGCCGTTCTGGTGGGTGGGCAGCGGCCCTCACGTGGCCTCGCTTTCCATTTCCCTGATGACTGACCAGAGTTCTCACGTGCTTATTCATATCCGTTTCTACATCTTCCTTTACAAAGGGTCTGCTTTACCTATGAAAAATTTTGGACTTTCTTTTTATTCTTGGCACGTAGAAGTACTTTATAGAGTATGGATACAAGTCCTTAGTCAACTGTATGTTTTGTAAATATTTTCCTCAAAGGTATGGCCTGCTTTTTCATTTTTATAGTGGTGTCTTTTCAGGGACAGAACTCTTAAAGTTTATTGAAATTTAATTTGTTAGTTTTTTTCCTTTCATAGTTATTGCTTTCTGCATCCCTGCTAAGAAATTTTTGCTTACCATCTTGTTATAAAGATATTCTCCTGTTTTCTTCAGGAAGTTTTATAGTTTTAGCTTTTACATGTACATATATTATTCATCTTAAAGTATTTTTTGTGTACGATATAAGGTAGTGTAACAGAACCCCTGGGCTGCTCCGATTGAAACAGAACCCACGGGCTGTTTAGTTAGGGGCCCGATTGCCTGCCGCCAGAATTACAACTCTCAGTACTAGAGTTTAGTGAAAAGAAAAAGAACTGTTTATTTAACAATTAAATAGATTTAGATTACTTGTGGATTTCTGCCGTTAAGTCTTATGTTCCTTAAAATACCCATAAACACATAGTCCTGCCTCCCCCTACCAAACCAGGCCAGCCTTAGGAAAGTCAGAAACACCGTTTCCCTACTTCCTAGGCACAGTTCAGCTTTACCAGCAGCTGCCAATCACTCAGTTCTGATTGGGGAGGTCCTTTCTGTGCTGTGGTGCCCTCCAGCTCTCAGTGCAGAACCTCCTGGGTTCTCAGCCTCCTTGCAAACTGCCTTCTTCCTGCAAACCGCGTGGATCTCCTCTCCTTCTCAAAACCGCATGGGGAGAGCCTCTTAAAGCAGCCTGGAGAGCCCTCTCAGAACCGCATGGAGAACTCAGCTTCTTTAATCCGCATGGAGAACCTAACGTCTCAAAACCGCATGGAGAAGGCCCCTTCACCAAGCCGCATGGAGGGGGCATGAGAGAGAGAGCGAGCAAGAGAGGGAGAGAGTGAGACCCAGCTAAAATGCCCCTAGCCACTTATGTATCCCTGACTGCGTCCTCTGATGCAGTGGGTGTTGCACCCAGTTCTGACCATTCACAGAACCCCACGCAGGCTCTGTAGGCTCCTTCTGTACCATCCCACAGTCCAAGACCCCACCCATCTTCTTGGGCCTTGGAAGTATCAAAGCCATTTTGCGTAACAAAGACACTAGCAACTAGCCCCAGGCATGCAAAGGCGTCTTAAAAGCTGCTTCCTTTTCCCCATCCCCCATCAGCAAACTCTGGGGTTGTTTTTGGACACCCCCGTTTCTGTAACAGTAGGAGGCATTTGTCATTTTCCGCACTGAGGTCCAGTTCTGTCAACACCATTTGTTGAAGACTTTTTCTTTCCACGTTGGATTGCTTTGGCACCTTGGTCTAAATTTTTTTTTTTTAATATGCTTTATTGATTATGCTGTTACAGTGGTCCCAATTTCTTTTCCCTCTGTTCCCCTCCACCCAGTGACGCCCCCCCAGTTGTCCCCCCCTTAGTCCATGCCCATTGGTCGTGCATATAGTTCTTCTCAACATCTTCCTGTCTACTCCACTCCCTCCTGCTGTGCTTCTTAATTTCTGTACCATCTCCCTCCCTTTCCCCCTTCCCTCTCCCTGCTGACCTCCCCCCAATATGCTCCCCATACCTATAACTCTTTTCCCACTCTCGTTGCCTACTTAGTCTGCCTTCCTTTCGGTTCCCTCGCTTCTGCTGTTGGTTGCTGTGATAGTTTTCATTTTAATGTTCATAGTTTTGATTCTCTTTCTCCTGAACGAGTTTCGCTGGATAGAATAATCATGGTTGTAGGTTTTTGATTTGCATTCCTTTGAATATTTCTTGCCAGTCCCTTCTTGCCTGCAGAATTTCTTTTGAGAAACTCTTTTTATCCTTAATTTTTGACATTTTGATTATAATGTGTCTTGGCGTGGTTCTCCCTGGGTCATTTTTTTTGGAACTCTTTGTGCTTCCTATACCTGTAAGTCCATTTCCTTTCCCAAGTTAGGGAAGTTCTGCTTCATTATTTTTTCACATAATTTTTCCATTTCTAGTTCTTCTTCTTCAGCTTCTGGCAACCCTATGATTCGGATGTTGGCCTGCTTATGGCTGTCCCGTAGGTGTCTGAGCCTCTCCTCATTTCCCTCACTTCTCGTTTCCTGTTTCTGCACTGGTTGACTGTTTGTTCCTTCCCTGTGTTCCGATTTGTTGATTTGATCCCTGGTTTTCTTTCCCTCACCACTAGTTTCATATGTGTTTTTGTTCATTTCAGCAGGACTAGCCTTCATTCCTTCCCATCTTGTTTAAGATCTGCTGTTAGGTCTGTAAGCATTTTTATAACCGAAGCTCTGAACTGAGCCTCAGAAAGATTTCCTATCTGCTGAGCCGTTAGATTAGAAATTTGCTGTCTGGTCACCTGCGTCACTAGGATCTCAATCATGATCTGTGCCATCCTGACAGTTTTGTGTTTACCTTTGCTTCCTGGGTGGGGCTGTCCCACCTCCTATGCTATAGGGGGTGGAGCCCGTGCACTCATCACAACCGGGGGACCCTTCTCACCAGGCTGTGGCGTTTTCTATGGGGGTGGGGGTCCAAGCTGGATTCCCGCTGTTCACTCTCTTCTGAGAGACCGGGAGCCTCCTCCTCCGTCTCCACCCTCTCTGGGCCTCACAGTCCGAGGCAGTGGGGGTCTGCCTTCCCCAGCGTTGTTCTCACGAGCTGACGGGTCTGGTCTGCAGCTGGGGGTGCTCCCCAGGCGCTTCTCGCCTCCCCTTAAATACGGGGGTCTGTGCTTACCGCCGTCTCGCTGCCAGCACAGCCTGACCTCTCCGCCCTGGCTTCGCCCCTCCTACCTGTCTGGATGAGCACCGCTTCTTTATAACTTCATACGTTGGACTTCCGTGTAGATTTATTTTCTGGAACTTCTGGTTATTTCTGGTTTTGTGGTAGTTGTATTCCTTCTTAGTTGTGGAGGGAGACTGAGCGTGTCAGCCTAGTCCTCCGTCTCGGCCGGAAGTCTCCTGTGTGTGTTTGCCTCTGCGTCCCAGGTAGAGCTGTCACACCTGTTACATTGTAAGGGGCGGAGCCTTAGGGATTCGTCAGTACAGGTGACCTGTTTCACCACGTTGTGGCTCTGTGTGTGGGGGAGGGGTCAGAGAGGGAACAATACCGCCTGCCCAGCACTCGCCCCTTTCCCAGGCACCTCTCTCATTCCTGTATGGGACTGGCGCCCCTCTAGCTGCTGCCCTGGCCGTCGTTCCCAGAGTGGGTGGGTCTGCGGACGTTCTAGGACTGTGGGGGCCCTTTAAACAAGCAGACTCTGCTGAGAGACCGGCAGTTCCTGCCTCCGCCCCAACCCCCACTGGTCTGCACAGTCAGAAGCAATGAGGCTTGATTTTCCCCGGCCCCCGGCGCTGGGACCATGAGTTGCATGGTCTGGTCAGGAGCTGGGAACGCTCCCCAGGTGTCCCTCTTGACTTTTTAAAACGTGTAACTGCGCATTCCACTGGCCTGCTGCTGCCACCGCCGCTGCCACCACCACACCGCGTCCTCTCTGCCTTGGCTTCGCCCCTCCTACCTGTCTGGGTGAGTGTTTCTTCTTTATTTCTTTGTTTGTTGGATTTCTGTGCGGCTTGATTTTCTGGAACTTCTGGTTGTCTCTGGTTTTGAGGTAGTTGTTCCTTCTCAGTTGTGGAGGGAGACGCAGCGTGTCTGTCTACGCCTCTGTCTTGGCTAGAAGTCCTGATTTTACCTTGGTCTAAATTAATTGACCATTAAGAGTGGATTTATTCTGGGCTCCCTTCTGCTAATCTGTTTGCCTCTCCTGATGTCACCGCCTCATTATCTGATTGCTGTGGCTTCGTGGTATTGAATATGTCTTAGACCCAGTCTTCCAACTTGGTTCTTTTTCAAAATAGATTTGGCTAGTCTACTTTCTTTGCATTTTCATATAAATTTTAGAATCAGCTTGTTAGTTTCTACAAAAAAACAAAACGCTGCAGGTATTTTTAATGGGAAGATGCTAAAGATATAGAGCAATTTGGAGACAATTACCATCTTTAAAATACCGAGTCTTCCAGTTCAAAATTATGATATATATCTCCATTTGTTTAAGTCTTCTTTAGTTTCTGTTTTATAGCATTTAGTGTAGAGAGTTCACATATCACTTGTTAAATTTATTCTTAGGTGTTTCATGCTTTTTGGACACTTTTTAAAATCTCCAATTAAGATAATGGATTTGTCCATTTCTCTATTTTTGTCAATTTTTACATCTTGTATTTTAGGCTCCGTTATTGAACACATTAAATTTATAATTCTAATGTCTCTCTGATTAATCCCCTACTTCCTGTTATGAAAGTCTCTATTTCTAATAATACCCTGTACCTTGAAGACAACTTAATGTAGCCACCTCAGCCTTTTTCTGCTTACGGTTTGTATGGTATATCTTTTCCATCTATTACTTTAATTGTTTTCATATTTAAAGTATGTTTCTTGTAGACAGCATATAGTGGGTTCGTCCATCTGACAGTCTCTGCTTTTTAATTGGATCATTTAGTCTGTTTACATTTAATGTAATATCGCTTTGGTTGGGATTGTGTCTCTCATGTTGGAATTTTTCAGTTAGTCTCTTCTTTTCTTATTGCTCTTTTGGTTGAATATTGAAAATGAATTTTCTTTTATTGCTCTGTTGACTTTTTTGCAATGCTCTTTGCATGTTTTGCATTTTTTTTGGTGGTTGCACTGGGGAATATAATATATTCTCAACTTTTAACGGTCTCCTTACAGTTAGCAGTTGTGCCACTTATGTAACCTGTGAGGATATCGCAGCTGTGCATAGTTTAATGTAATCCTGTCCTTCATACACTACTTGTTACAGGCATTGCATCTGGATATGCTGTACGCCCTGTAATGCACTTCACCTTTTTTGTCGTAATGTTTTATATTTTATTTTTCTGAATATGTTTCTGTTTGTCTTTATTATTGGTGGAACTTTTTATTGGGTATTGAATTCTTGGTTGACAGTTTTTTCTTTAGCACATTACAGAAGATGTTCTCTCTTCTGGCTTCCTGTTTCTGATGGGAACTTATTTTTCTTCCTTATGAAACGTGGTGTTTGTCCCTGGTTGCTTTCCAGACTTTCTTTTTATTTTTGGTGTTATTTACTTGGCCCATGATGTGCTTAGGTATTTTTGCTTTGTTTTGTTTATTTTGTCTTCTTGAGTCTGAAAATCTGTGACTTTCATGTGGTCAAATTTTGTCCATTATTTCTTCAAATTATTTTTCTGCCTTATTTTCATTCTTTTCTGGTGGGGGATCCAATTGTACAGATATTTGATCTTGAATTATTTTTTTTAATAAATCACTGAGGTTCACTTTTAAATATATGTTTGTTTTTTAGATAGATCACAATTTAGCGATCCCAGCACAGTTGACATTTTGGGTCAGATCATTATTCTTTGTTTGTGGGAGGCATTTCCTGTGCATTGTAGTCTGATTAGTGCATCCCTGGCCTCTATCGTTAGATGCCAGTGGCATAGCCCCCCAGTTGTGGCAACCAAAAATGTCTCCAGACATTTTTAAATGTCCCTTGTGGGGACAAAATCAACTCTAGGTAAGAATCATTGAGATAAAGCAACAGAAATTAAACAGTTTTCAAGTTCACTAACTCTTTTTTCTCTTATTTTCAATCCAATGACTGTATTTCAGATATTTTATTTTTTGGTTATAGAATTTTAATTTGGTTCTTTTTTTGTAGTTTCCACCTCTCTGCCGAGATGACCTCTCTGTGTTCATTAGAAACATATTTTCCTGTATTCATTTGAGTATAGTTATAATAGTTGCTTTAAAATATTGTTCTCTGATTTCAAATTGTTTTAAAATGTAGGTTATTATTATTCAGGTATGGTGTGACCAACAAATCAGAAGACAATTGCCATTGAAAATAAAGTTTGTTACTCAGAGTTGCCCAGAAGAGGGGACATGCGTGCTGTGTTGGGCCACACAGGGAAGCTCCAGGGCTGGCCAAGGGACAGAGGGAGTGAGGGCAGATGTGGTCAAGAGCCTTCATCGTGGTTTCTGTGCAAAGGGCAAGGCAAGGCGGGGTAAGCAGGAGTGGGACTGGCTACTTGGAATAATTCCAGTGGGCTTTGGGTTCTTGGGGCTGTCCTTCCTCGTCTGGTAGCTGGCTCTGCGGTGATCAGGGCAGGAGGGGTGCGGTGTGCACATGTGGCCTCTGGGAGTTCCCAGTGAGGGAAGGGCTTGGGGTACGGGCTTTGGACTGGTCGGCTTGTATGTGAAAGGTGTGCTCCTGGCCAAGGCGCTTGCTCTCTAGAATTAGCTGATCATAGGAGGGGCGGTCCCTTCCACGTGTCAGCAAGGCCACAGGATGTCAAAGCCTCAGAGTAGAAAGACTTGCTTACTCTAAACACGTGTGTCATCTCAGAATCGGTCTCCATTGATTACCTTTTCTCTGGAGTGTGGGTTACATATTCCTGCTTGTATGTTTTATAATTCTGACAGGTAGTGATTTTACTTGGTGTTTTAAGTATTTTAAAATTTCCCTTACGGTTTTTCCTTTAACAAGGATCAATAGAGTGCTTTCTAGTTCCCAAATATTTGGATTTGTGAGTGACCCTTTTGTTAATACTTTTACATTTTATTATGTTATGTTTTCAAACATGGTTTCTTTGATGTTTATTCTTTGGCATTTACTGAATCTTCCTTTGTGCCGAGTGCATGTTTAACTTTTGTGACTGATGCACATGTACTTAAAAAAGATGTGTGTTCTCTGTTGGGTGAATTGTGCAGGTATTTTGTAGTTCAACCGTGATAAATCTCTTTATCTTTGTTTTTTGCTTTTTCTGTGTCTGAGCCATTAATTTTCAAGAGGGGTATGTTAAAGTCTCCAACAAAATTCCTCGATTTATCTGTTTCTTTTCGTAGCTCAGTTGCCCTGCACCTTTGGGAGCCGGGCAAACCCTTAGGTGCGTATCTGTCGTGACCACGCGGCCCGCTGGGGGCGCCGTTCCTCCCAGACGCCTCTCATGTCTCCGTCTCCCTCCTCTGGCCCTTGGCACCCGGAGCATCCTTCCCGTGAGGCTGTTACCTCTTTAATTCTGGGGAGCTCTTGGATGTTGGTTCTTGATGGCCCTCTCCGCATGTATGTCTCTGCCCTCCTAGAACATGGATGTTGACAGGTCCACTTCTGTTCTTTATATTTCCTTTTAATTTAAAAATATTTTCCATGGCTTCATTTTTTCTTGATGTTTTCCAGGCAACATTCCTGGTGCGATCTTTCAGCTCCCTAAATCATTCTTCGGCTATTTATTGAGTGCTTTATTTTAGGAAAAAATATGACAAGTCTGCACCGCTGGCAGGCAGCCTTCAGCCTCGCGTGTGAGTCCCGAGGGGGGCCCCGAGCGCCGTGTGCACTGGGCACGTGCCCCCAGTGCCCCCCACGCATCCCTTGTCCCTTCGTCACCGCTCTCTGTCCCTCATTATCCATCACCAAGAGGGGCCCTGACTCCCGGGACCCCTCCCCAGTGAGACCTGTCCTCACGACCCCGCCTGGAACCCACCCCATTCTCTCCGCCACACCCCGCAGCCCTCACCCCGTGTCTCCATCTTAGGTTCTGTAGCCCTCCTGCCAGGGCGGAAGGCAGGCCCGGCAGGTGGCCGTGCCGCTGCCTTTGTCCTCTGACGCGTCGTGGCTGCCCAGTGAATACTCGCTGACCGGGGCGGCGGTTATCCCAGACTCGCGATTTCACCTGCTGGGTTTTAAGAGCTCCCTTTTTATTGGACGTCTTTGTGCCAGAAGCGGCGCGAGGGTCTCTCCGTCCGTGGTATTACTTAAATAGAGGGTCATTCATTTCTGTATCTTTGTCGTCTTGTGGTGGGTCATACATAACACCAAGTCTGCCGTTTTAGCTGTTTGTAGGGGGACAGTTCATTGGCATCGAGTCCATTCACGTCGTGGTGCAGCTGTCCCCACCGTCACCCCCAGGACGCTTTTCACGTCCCCAGACCGAAGCTCGGCCCCACTAAGCAAGGTTTTTCTGTGTTTGATGCCCTGTATTTCCAGTTGGGTCTGCTGTACAACCGCCTGGTCCTGCTTTGTGTTCTCAGTGTCTTCCCCGATTTCTTTGAGGGTATTTATTTGCTTAGTTTGAATTCTTGTTGGGTTTGCTTTCCCATTAATTCTGCTTTGTGGATACACGCACGGTGTCTCTTGTCTTGCTTTTAGGGTGGCTGTCCTCCTAGAGGTCTTATCATACTGCCCTGGGAATCGGGGGGAGGGGCGGCGCCCAGACCTGCACTTGGGCTTTCCACGGTGACTTTTGGAGAACGGGTAGGTGCGGGGCGCCCCTTGGGCTGGAGAACTTTGGTGACACGAAAGTCTGGGCTTGCTCATTTCCTGATTTCAGGTGGCCCTGCCCATGCCCCAGCCACCCCGACCCTGGCAGGTCCTCTTCCGAGAGCTGCCCGCCTTGGCTGCAGTCCCCTTGCCAACGAGGGGGAGCACAGGGACACCGCTGCCTTGGTGCCGCTGTTGTAGACGTCCCACGTTCGCCAGGCCCTGTCGCCGCAGCTGGTACTGAGTGAGGGGCGGCGCTCCTGCTCTCTTCTGTCCTCGTCCTGGAGACAGGCCCAGAAGCGGCTCTCTGGGGCGAGATACAGGAGGGGCTCGGACCCCTGGAGTGCTTCCCTGCAGCCCTGCTGGTCATGGGGATGGCTCCTCTCCCACGGCCCGGTCCTGTACTCGCGGTTCCTACTGCTTGCTCCGGGGTGTGTCCCAGGCACGGAGAGCCAGCGCCCTGTGTCAGCGCACTTCCTGTGACCTTCCTCTGTCTTTGAAGGTCTGTGTTCTGAAGGCCACCGGCATGTGGGGTTGGCTTCCAGCGGCCTTGTTTGGGTCGGAGTTGCAGAGCAGGGTTGTTGGTGACCTGAGGAGCATGTCTCATGGGGAAGGATCTGGAAAGCAAGTGGTGGAATAGTCTGGAAGTCTCCCCAGATTCCGTGGAGCAGGCCAGGTTGAAGGGTCACAGCCCTGCTATGGCAGGTTCTGCAGGCCTTTCCCTTGGGACCTGAGGCTCTGCCCTTGAGTGTTTGATTGTTTTTTTTTTTTTAAGTATATTTTATTGATTATGTTTTTACAGTAGTTCCAAGTTTTTCCCCCTTTGCTCCCCTCTGCCCAGTACCCCCCTTCCCTCCAGCAATCCCACCCCCCTTAGTTCATGTCCATTTGTCGTGCATATAATTTCTTTGGCTTCACCCTTTCCTATATTGTTCATAACTTCCCCCTGTATATTTTGTACCAACCAATTATGTTTCTTAGTCCCTGCACCATTTCCCCATTTCCCCCCCTCCCCACTCCCAGCTGATAACCCTCCAAATGATCCCCATACCTGTGATTCTGTTCCTGTTCTGGTTTACTTAGTTGGATTTTGTTTTTACTTTTTAGATTCAGTTGTTGATAGTGGTGAGTTTGTTGTCATTTTAGTGTTGATAGTTTTGATCTTCTTTTTCTTAAGTAAGTTCCTTTGACATTTCATGTAATAATGGCTTGGTGATGATGAGCTCCTTCAGCTTTACCTTGTTTGGGAAGCACTTCATCTGCCCTTCCATTCTAAGTAATAGCTTTGCTGGATAGAGTAATCCTGGTTGTGGGTCCTTGCTTTTCATCACATTGAATACTGCTTGCCAGTCCCTTCCTGCCTGCAAAGTGTCCTCTGAGAAATCAGCTGATAGTGCTATAGGCACCCTGCTGTGGGCAACTCTCTGCCTCTCTTGCTGCCCCCAGGACTCTTGTCTTTATCTTTCACCTTTGTCATCTCAGTCATGATGCTTCCTGGTGTGGTCCCCTCTGGGTCCAGCTTGCCCAGGACCGTCCGTGCTTCCCAGTCCTGTATGTCCATCTCCTTTGCAAAATTTGGGAAGTTTTCCACATTTTTTTCAATTCTTGCTTCCTCATTCTGCACTGGCTGACTGTTTTTTTTTTCCTTATGTTCTAAATCATTGATCTGAACCCCGGTTTCCTTCCCTTTACCATTGATTTTGTGTGGATTTTCCTTTGTTTCACTTAGCATAGCCTTCGCTTCTTCCCTTATGTGCTTGTCGTACTCAAGCATATCTGCCAAGCATGTGAGCATCTTTATCACCAGTGTTTTGAACTCTGTGTCTGTTAGGTTGTCTATCTCCTCATCTGTCAGGCTGGCTATCACCTTGTCGCTTAGTTCTCCCACTGGAACCTTGATCCATTCCCCCCTTTTGGGCCACACTTCTCTGTCTCCTCATCCTGACAGGCTCCTTTGTTTGTTTGCCTCCACATCCCAGGTAGAGTTGTCGCTCCTGTTACGTTGTAAGGGGCAGAGCCTTAGGGAATCGTCAGTACAGGGCGACCTGTTTCACCACGTTGTGGCACCGTGTGTGGGGGAGGGGTCCGAGAGGGAACAATGCTGCCTGCCCAGCACTCACCCCATTTCCTGGCACCTCTCCCACTTCTGTATGGGACTGGCACCCCTCTAGCTGCTGCCCTGGCCGTCGTTCCCAGAGTGGATGGGTCTTCGGATGTTCTAGGACCATGGGACCCTTTAAACAAGTGGACTCTGCTGAGAGACCTGCAGTTTCTGCCTCCGCCCCAACCCCCACTGGTCTGCACAGTCAGAAGCAATGAGGCTTGATTTTCCCTGGGGCTGGGATCGTGAGCTTAGCTATCTGGTTAGGAGCTGGGAACGCTCCCCAGGTGTCCCTCCCGACTTTTTAAAACATGTGACTGTGCTTTCTGCTGGCCTGCCGCTGCTGCCGGCCTGCTGCCACCACCACACCGAGTCCTCTCCGCCCCGGCTCCGCCCCTCCTACCTGTGTGGGTGAGTATTTCTTCTTTATTTCTTTGTTTGTTGGACTTCCATGCAGCTCGATTTTCTGGAACTTCTGGTTGTCTCTAGTTTTGAGGTAGTTGTGTTCCTTCTTAGTTGTGGAGGGAGACGCAGCGTGTCCGTCTACGCTTCTATCTTGGCCGGAAGTCTCGAGTGTTTGTTTATTGCATGTGTTTATGTTCAAACTCAGTTTCTGCACTTCCCCACCCTTACCTGTTAACTTCTCCCAATTCCTGCCTCTCCCTTTGCCAAATGGTCTGCTGGCACCCCAGTTTGCAGCCCGTGGTATAAGATCGTTAGGTTTGGTTTAGAAAGAGATGTTGTAGGAAGGCAGACACATTTTTATAGCATTCCAATGTCTTTGGCAGGAGGGGGTCTTGGGGGTGACAGGTCTTGTTGATTTCACTTCATTCTATATGTGACTCACTGATTACTCATCTAAGGAATACAAATCCCAAGCTTTTAGGAAACCCCCACTATTTCTTTTGGCTGCACACCTAAATATTTACAGTTAATTGTTGTTACATTTATAATTCCTTTTAAGTTTTAAGGTCCTGAGTATTGGAGCTGTAGTGTCAGGAGAACATTTCTTTGGAAGTTCTTAATTATCAAGAAAACTCCCGTCTTTGCAGCACTTCCCACAACCTCCTCTTCCCCGACCCTGTGATTTCCCTGGGAACCGGCCTGTGTCATTTGCGCACGGCTGTCGTTCCCGGCACCTAGGACAAAGCTCTCCGTCCGCATTTGCCGAGTGAGCAAGTGACAGTGAATGCCTGTCTCTGTATGAATCCCTTCTCTTAGCACCATCCTGAGCTTGAGGATTTTCAAGGCTGGAAAGCTTACCATTTGGCATGGTGACCTGCCTGTCATTTCTGAGTGCAACAGATGGTCAGCAAGCTCTTCTGTCTGTTGAGCTTAAATTATTCCCCTTGAATTAGTCCTCCGGAACTACGAGGCTGCCTGGCGCCCCTCTTGTCCTGACAGCCGCTCTGGTGTGGAAGGTGGCTGCCGCGGGCTCCCGGGGCGTCTTGAACAAGCACATGTCCCCATTCCTTCATCGGCTTCATAGCACTTGATGTTGACAGTTGTCCCCCTCTCAGTGCCCCTCCCCTGCGTGTCCTCTGTGTTCAGTGCTGCTTTGAAGTGTGGCAGCCACACCGACACCAAACGACCAGCGTGCTGCTGAGCAGAGCCGGGGGCAGTGGCTCTGCCGCCCCCTCCTCTCGACCTTCTCCTCACGTGAACGTAACCAGGTTAAGGCCTTTGCGTTTGTGCTCAACTTAAACCATG
Source organism: Furipterus horrens (assembly GCF_987537825.1). Taxonomy (NCBI): domain Eukaryota; kingdom Metazoa; phylum Chordata; class Mammalia; order Chiroptera; family Furipteridae; genus Furipterus; species Furipterus horrens. Next base: position 3,608,196 of record NW_028327173.1, read on the forward strand.
TCCCAGTGGGCTCTTTCCCTGGTCCCGGACTTCCAGCGGGGGAGGCTTCGAACCGAGGGGCAGGCCCTTGGCCGCCCAGCCAGGTGAGAAACAGAAAGGACCCTGGGCTGGGCGTTAGGAGACCCACCCGTGGGATGGCCGGGTGGTAGTGACCAAATAGAATGTCCGAGTACGAAAGCGCTTTGAGGGCGGGAAAGGCGAGTCACAGTGAGGCCGTGAAGGTGCGTGAAGAAGACCACAGTGAACTGCAGGACTCTGTGTGGCTCCGGGCCCCTCCACCTGGCCGCTGTCAGCTTTCTGAGTGGGGCCGCTCCTCGCTGGGGGCGGGGAGGGGCGGGGTGAGGGGGGAGCTGCCCCGCGCCCTGAAGGATGTTGGGCAGCATCCCTGGGCTCTGTCCACTAGAGGCCGATGGCACTGGTCTCCAGCTGGGACAGTAAAAAGTATCTCCAGACACTGGCCAGTGCCCCTTGTGGGGAAGAGTGCTCCGGCTGGGAACCATGTCTCCCTGAAGGAGAGGGGCAGACATGCTTAGGCCAGTAACACCCCCCCCCCCCACCACCACCGCCACCACCACTGTGCTTTTCTGGACGCGGCCTCAGAATAGCGCAGGTCCGTGGTTTTGCGAAGGATGGCATCCAAGTGAGCTGGAAGGCTTTGGGTTCGCTCTGTCAACCCTGGGACCCCGAAGCGAAGTCTGGTGGCTGGAGGGGGGTCAGGGGAACGAGACTGGGATTAATGCGGGGCACAGGTAACTGGTTAGGTGGCTGGTCCCCGTGAGAACAACAGCAGTGAGACTGACTCTGGGAGGGACGCTGGTGGAACCCCGGGTCTTATCAGTGCCCACCTGCGGCGAGTGCGCTTGGGGCCTTTACTGAGGTCAAGGGCAGCAGAGCCAGGTCAGGGGGGCTTTCTCCATTACTTCGGTTTTCAGTAACCACTCACTCGGGTCGGCTGGTGGTCGGGGCGGCCACACGGGGCTTTGTTCAGGCGTGACTGCTTCCGTTAGAAGGAGGAATGATTTTCATAGGCCAGCAGGAGGGACCCATGTTACCACGGGGGGAGGATGGGCAGAATGGGAAGTCTCCAGTTTTCCAAAGCGTCTGCGTATGCCCCGGGAGGCTGTCCGAGCCTGTCGTTGCCCATCAAACACAAGATTGTTCATCGTTATTACTTTCATTTTGAAAATTAACTCCCCGAAGGGGCCGGGCTGTGCTGTCTCTCGAAGGTTTTGAATATATTCTACTTTAAAATGGAAGCTGTTTTGAGATGATCTGAGCACAGGACTGCATCCAGTTACAGAAATTGATTTCCCTAGTTTTCTTTCAAATAAAAAATAGCCCAGCATGCTTAGGAAATGGGATTATGGTGGACATTGCATTATTTTCTGGATGGATCAGCTTGTACACTGAAGTCCCATCATCCAGTTAATGGTGAAAAATTGTCTGTTTGAAGGGAGCATGATTGCCAAGGAGCAGAGAGCCGCGTCTAGTTTTCCTGCCCCTCGCCCCCCCAAAATTGGGAGTTTGGCCTCAGTTGTGCTCAAGCTTTTGAATGAGGCAGGTGGGACCTCAGCTGCAGAACTTGGGACAGGGAGCCCGGAACTGGATGGAGAGGAGGCAGCTGCCCAGCACTGGCTTCTGGGAGGCCAGCCTGGGGGCTTGGCCGGTCAGCTGGGCAGAGCTCCAGCGGCCCCACCCTGCGGCTAGAATGTTCTCACAATCTCACGGAGCCTTTAGAAGTGTGTGTCTTTTGTTTGCCTTTAAAAAAATCGTAAGTCTTTTTCATGATGTCAAGCCTATATAGAAAAAAGGGTACATAACGAAACTGTGCCGGCCAGTGGAAGTATGGAAACCATTGAATTTTAGAATACAGCAGTCCCTCTCTATAGCGCAGTTCACTTATCATGGCCTTGCTGTATTGCGGGATTTTAAAAAATATTATATTTAATTATTTATCGCGGATTTTTCTCTCTATCGCGGGATTTTGCGGGACTGTATTCGCATGTTGTTAAAGTTACGTAGGTTTAAGAGCGTAGAATACATGTAAGGTTCCTACTTTGCGGGGTGGGGGGTCTGGAATGTAACACCCGCGGTAAGTGAGGGAACCCTGCGTACTACGCCAGCCCCTTCAGAAGCTCCCTCCTCCACTCGTCCCCCCTTCTCCACACCTGATCTTGGCCCAAAGGCCCAAAGCGATCTGTCCCTTCTTCTCAGAGACAATCATTGTTTTCACTGCTAACACCATAATTTAGTATTTTCCTTTTTTTTTTTTTTTGTCTGAAATGTTCTAAACCTCCAGAGAAGTTGCAGACGGCTGTGATGAGCACCTGCCACCTTCACGGGGATGGGCCCCCGTCACCATTTTGCCACATCTGCTTTTTCTCACCTGAGAAATTCTTAGACGCCAGCCTCACCAGACTTTTGGGTCGTCTGGTTACGCTGAGGTCAGCGTACCAGATGGGTACTCCATTTGCTGAGCCTGACCAATGCCAGGTGCCCGTCTGAAGGCTCCTGGAAAAATGAGGAATGGGGGGGCATTCTTCCAAGGGACCCCGAGTCAGTTATGGGGCAAACAACCAGTTAATCCATCAGTGAATTCATTACCTCTCCCTCCCTCTCCCCCCTCCCTCTCTCTCCTTTTTCTCCTTTCTCTAGTCACCAACAAATGCTGTCAGCAGAGGCTTAGCTAGACCTGGAGGAAGACTGCAGATTGCTTCTTAGACCCGCCCACAGGCTTTGGGTTCAGAAATTTTCCAGAGCTGAACCCAGTCTTGCTTTGGGCAGTGGGGAGTCTCCTGGTTCTCCCAGCTCTGACCTTAACCCTGGGTGGTAGGGTCTGGTGAGCAAAGAGATTTTTAAGAGTAGGTTTTACTTTTTCCTGTTATTATTTAATACATGCTTATTACAGGACATCCAGAAATACAGAACAGAAGAAAGAAGAAAACAATAAATAGGGCTCTTCCACAGGACTGCAGCTAGTTGAAGAAATCCTTCCTGGTGAACTGAAGGCGGCCGGATCGATGCCTTTCGTTGTGTGTATTTGATGAAAAGACCAAATAGAACAGCCCTGTTCCCCTTTCAGAATCAGCCTGAGGCCCAGGCACAGACAACTGGCTCAGTGATTGGAATGACAATGATAGAGAGGGGGGACCCACCCTGAGGGAAGGCTGGAGGGGGTTGGGGGGTGAGGTGGGGCCGCTGTTCTGGGTGCTGAACTGGAGGATTCCCTGCCTGGCCCTGTTGGGCTGCTTGCTGTGACCGAGCATGGTCACCCATCATGTCTGGCCACCTTCACGTGTCCCTCTCTCCCCACTGCAGTGGCGGGGCACTTGCCATGACTGAGCTTGGTCACCTGTCACGTCTGGCCACCTCCACGTGTCCCTCTTTCCTTCCTCTCCCACACCCACGTGCTACCTTTTCTCCTTCAGCCGCTCCGAAATCAAACATTGGCAGTGTGGTACTGTTTTTAGATTTGTTTTTCTTATCAGGGGACTTAGGTATTTACTTTGGTTTACATCCCATTTGCTTCCATCAAGGACCTGTGATGGCTTTTAATGACACTTTTTCAGTGAGGCTGCCAGGAAACATAAAACCCAGTACTAGTGACATCGTGATTGGCCTTAGCGTTAGCTGCATGGGCCCTGGTGGTCGGGGCCTGGTTAGCTGTTGGGAAGGAACTCGACCCTCTCTGAGAAGGGGGCCCCTCTGCCACCAGCCTCTTCATGGAGCTCTTATCACTCGGGGTCTCCCAGGGGGGGCCCTGACCAGGCTGACGGGCCCTGAGCCTGCTATCTGCAGGGCTGTGGCGTGCAGAGCATTTCCTAGAATCGTCTGCTAATGAGAGCTGAGGCCTCGTGGAAGAGGATTCAGGAAGTGCGGGGTCTGAAAACGGGGCCTTGCGGGGGACCCCAGGGTTCAGAGCTTCCGTGGCCTCTCCAAGGAAACAAGCCTCACGGAGTTCCTGGTTCAGCTGGGGACGCAGAGCACCTCCCTGGGGCCTTTCTGGCCTTGAGACCCCCCTGGGTAGTCGGTCCCACTTCCCACTGGAACCAGTTCCAGCTCCTTGGGACCCCTTTCGTGGTCCTCACGGGCGGGCTGGTGTGCTGTCCTGCCTTTAGCTCTGAGCCACCCCCTCCCCGCCCGAGCGCCCTCACACATCGTGGGCACTTGGTAATTAGTCATTGAGTTGGCCTGGGAAGCCCCTGGAGTTTGTAACTCCTGAGGACGGGGTCCTGCACGATGGGAGCACAAAGGCCCGAGTGGGTGGGCCCTGAGAGTGGGCAGCCGGAGGCCCCGGCGGGTGCCCCTCCTGTGCAGGGGGAGGGGAGATGAGGGGGTGCAGGGCCTCTGCGTGCGCTGCTCTCTGGGTGGCCGGATGAGGAATGGGGGGGCCGGAGGCTTGGCCTTGTGGTCCCCGCTGCCGGGAGTCTGGGGAGTGGAAGGACATGGAAAAGGAACCTTTTTTAAAAAATGGGTGTCAGGACACTGTATTTTCATTTGTATTAAAACTAAAAAATTTTTTTCAATGCAGTTGACACATTATTTTGTTAGTTCCAGATACACACCATGGCGGTTAGACATTTAGGTACTCTTTCGTTCCTGCCCGGGGCCTCAGGTTTACCCCAGTGAGACTCTCCAAACCCCTCACGGGGATACAAGGCGGGCGCTGGGCGGGTAACGCAGGGGGGCAGTGCGTGCGGGAGCGAGATGGGGCAGAGACCTGGGAGCGGGAGGCGCCTGTGAAGGTGGCGGTGGGGCCTGGCGGGGACAGCCCTGCCCGGGACAGAGGCCTTGCCCAGAGCTCCTGCGCGGGGAAGTTCGCGGCTTGTTGGTTTCTGGGCCTAACAAAGGTGGACCGGATACGCAGTGGGAGAACATGGACAGGCAGGGGTGAGGCTGGCTCCGCAGACGGCCCAGCAGAGGAGGGAGCCGGGTCCCGCCCGGGGTTGGGGGGTGAGCCCAGGTGGCTGGGCCCCAAGGACCCTCCCCGGCAACCCTGGGCCCGTGACCAAGGGGCACGTTCTAACCTGGTGTCTGTCCCAAGTCATTCAGGGGAACTTCTACAAGTGGATGAGTTTGTTCTGGTTGTCGAACTTCCACGAGGTGTGGGGCCCTCTCGCCAGCGCGAAAGGACCTGGGTGGCTAACGGGCGAGCCGCGAAGGCTCCTCTGCCCTGATTAGTTCATGTGAGTAGGTGCAGAGAATTAACTTCCGGCTGGCTGACGGTGGAATCCGTAACTACCTGAGCTCTTTGGTGAATGAGATAATTAACCTACTTTGTGTGCGCTGAGTGACCTAAGGATAAGTGTCACCGTTTAGTACGGGGGGAGAAACAAAGGGGAATAAACAGCCCCTTTGGCTGGTGGCTCCGCACTTGTCTGCGCGTGGTCCGAGTCAGCGGGTGCTGCTCATCCGTGACCCTTGGCAAGGGAGCCCGGTCATGGGCATGGGTCACGTCCGATTTGCCGTGGCACAGCATGGCCAGTGTCTGATTTTCTAGCGGCTTAGGAGAAATGGCAGAGAGTGAGTGTGGGGCAGGAAGGAAAGAGGGACACGGTGGAGGTGGCCGGACGGGACAGGTGCAGCCGGACAGGGAGGCGGTTGTGTGCAGCCTCTGAGGCCCCTCCCCCCGGTGAGGCTGCGGGTTTGCGCCTGCTTTTCACCCGGGGGGCTGGTCCGGGGTGTGTGCTGAGCCCCCCGCCGCTGCCTTTCTGGTCCTTTCCGTTGTGGTCCGTTTCCCCCAGCGGGATGTGAACTCCGCGCGGCGGGGACCAGCGCGCGTCCTGCCCTGCGCTCAGGGCTGGTGGGTGGGGACGCGCGGTGCCGCCCCTTGTGTGTGACCTCGTCCTTGCCAGCGGTTCCGCCCCCTGGGCCTGGGGCCCCCAGCCGCCCTGCCCCTGCTTCTCAGTCCCGCCCTCTCAGACTGGACGCCACAAGGTAAAACCACAACCCTGGGTAAACGGGGCGCGCCCCCCCCCCCCCCCCCGCACCCATGCAGCCGAGCGGAGGGAGCGGCCGGCAGACTCCGCATCCCGGACGCCGCGCGGTGCCCTGTGCGCGCCTTCCCCCGCTCCTCCGCCCCAGCACTTCTCCTGCCCTCTCCTGGCTGCCTGCCTTGCTAAGTGGGGATCACGGCGGAGAACTTCCTGAGGCCCCTGTGCCTCGGAGTGACCGGCCTTCTCTGTGGCGACCTGTGGTGGGAGGTGGCTGGGGGGCACTGGTCTGTCCTCCCTGCTGTTCTCGATCCTGGTCTCCCGCCTTCCCAAACATGTTTTCCTCCTTTTCCTGGATCGTCCCGTCGGCACGCAAACATGCCACAATTTGTCCCATCTTAAAAATATCCCTTTTGATGTGGAAAAACGGGAGCCCTTGTGCACTGTTGGTGGGAATGTAAAATGGGGCAGCCGCTGTGGAAACCAGGAAAAATTAAAAATAGAGCTACCATGTGACCCAGCCATCCCACTTCTGGGTATCTACCCGAAAGGGCTGAAAGCGGGGTATCGAAGACCGTTGTGCGCCCGGTTCTTAGCTGCGTTACTCACAGTAGCCCAAAGGCGCGCACGACGCCAGGCCTGCAGATGGAGGGGCGGACAAGCAGAATGTGGCAGCTCCATGTACCGGGCTGTGACTCAGCCTCGGGAGACTGGACACAGGCCGCCCCACGGAGGAGCCTCGAGGACATCGTGTTCCATGCGGTCCGCCCGTCACAGCAGGAGAGGTGCTGTGAGCGTCTGTTCCTCTCAGGGACTCTGAGGAGTCAGACTCAGAGGCGGAAGGCAGATGGCAGTGCCAGGGGCGGGGGGGGGGCGGGGAGAACGGGCGTGTCCAGTGGGGACGGAGTTTCAGTTTGGGACGATGGAGAGGACAGTGGTGACGGCGGCCCAGCAGCGTGGACGTGCTCGGGGCCCTGAGCTGCGCACCTAACGACAGCTGGGAGGGCAAATCAGATGTGTGTTTTACTGCAATAAAACATGTTTAAAAAGTACTACACAGAAATTTGGGAAGTTCGGAGAGTTGTAGAGAAGAAAATGAAAATCAGCTATTAGGAAACATTCCCTCTGACCTCTCCCCCTCAAGCTCCTGCCGTTTCTCCCCATCCTTTCTCGGTGAGCCTGGGAGAGAGGGCCCAGGGCCCAGTGTGACACTGGGAGCCTACCACGCCCTGCTGGCACCCAGCCGCCACCCCCGCGGTGTTCTCAAGGCCTTTCCTGGCCACTGGGGACAGTTCTGCCCCACCCCCGCCCCGGCGCTTCCCGTGTCTCCACGTTTTGTTCCCACAGCAGCATCGCTGGCTGATGAACCACGGGTGACGCCTGTTTCTCTCTCCCTGTGAGAGTGGAAGTGCTGGTCCCGGGAGCCCGGGACTCCTGGTCTCTCCATCCCTGTGTCCCTAGCACCGGGTCTCTGGCTTATGCATTGCAGGCGCTTGACAAGTATTTGAATGGATTTGTTGAATGGATGGATGGGAAGCCTCCCCCTCCCCCACCTGGCGGAGGGGGCGTCTGAGCAGGAGATGGTACGCGAGCATTTCAGGATCCTTCAGACGGCTCCTGGAGACCCCGGTTTTGGAGTAGGGCTGGAAATGGAGTGGTCTTTTAGAAAACTGTGGTATAATACGCATAACATACAATCTACCATTTTAAGCATTTTTATATGTGCGGTGCATCTACATTTCCAGAGCTTTTTAAACATTGATTTGGGGGGGGGGGTGAGAGAAACATCGATTTGCTGTCCTACCTATTTATACGCATTCATCGGTTGATTCCTGTACGTGCCCTGACTGGGGATCGAACCTGTAACCTTGGCGTATCGGGATGATGCTCCAACCAAGCTACCTGGCCAGGGCCATTTCCGAATGTTTTTATCACCCCAAACTGAAACGATGTTTCCATGAAGTAGTATCACCCCATTTCCCCTTGTCCTCAGCCCCTGGCAACTGCGGTTCTGCTTTATGTCTCTCTGAGTTTGTCTGGTCTAGGAACCTCACAAGTGTGTTCTGATGCTGGCTGCAGGTAGCAGGAGCTCAGGATGGACGCAGGAGCTGATCTTGGGGTCCCTAGCTCGCTGCCCCCAGGGCGTGGATCGGGCCCTTCACAGTGTGCTGGTTTTTCAGACATACGTTCTTGAGGGTGCGCGCAAGGGTGCCTCTTCACCTCGCAGCTTCCAGGAGCTGGCACGGTTCTCCTTCACGTCACGTGTCTGCTCTTCCAGGCCCTCTTCCACACTCCTCCTCTTTAAAGCCCAAACCACAAACAGGGCCTGAGAGCACCCCCCAAAGTCAGAGACGAAGTGGCTGGGCTGCGCCGCTGCCACCAGAGGCGAGGCCGTGATCTCGGAATATAGAAATCTGGCACATTGGCTTGTCCTAAAAATACGGCTCTTAAAATAGAGCAGTCTGCGTGGGAGGGGAGCCTGCCCACCATGCAGGTTCCGAGGGGCCGCTCCAGCGAGGGGAGGGGACAGGGCCTGCTGGGGGGGGGGGGTGTCCTGGAGAGGAGGGGGCCTGGGCTTTGCTCCCAGGCACTCAGGTTCTGGCGTGGCCCCTCCAGCCGCTGGTCCTGACGCCCCTCCTCCGTTCAGTGTCTGCACACACGGAAATCTGAACTGAAGCCAGCCTCGAGCTGGGCCTTGGAAAAGCTGCAAACAACAGTTTGTGTTTGGGGTGTGAGGCTATAAATAGTCAGGGGGCCTGTGGGGGTGGAGATTCAGTCAACTGTGAACAAGCTGGGGACAGGCTCCTCCTCAGGGATCCCAGCGCCCTCTGGAAATGTGAGCTGCCTTGGCTCCCTGCACCAGCTCACCGTCACACGCTGCAGGGACCGGCCCTCTGCAGCTAAGCCCGACCCACTGCAGGACAGATTGCCGGAGCTGCGGTTTTAATGCAGCGAGGCCTTGGGCGCTGTCCCCTGGCTCCCAGCCCGGAGCTGCTTCCAGTAACTCAGAACTCGACTCACTTCCAAAAAGGAGCCCCTTCTCTCTGGGGCCGGCACCAGGCCCCCCGTGACAGGTGCGCCAGCCTGGTTGCACATTCTAGGTGACATCTGTGACCTTTGGGGCCGTGTGCACTGTGAGCGTCCCAGTGCACCCGGGATGAGCATCAGGGAGCTGAAGAATGTCTGGAAATGGTTTGCAGAATTGGGTCTCTGTGTGTCTTTTTCTGAAGAAATACGGAGCTTTCTTTTCCAAATTCTTAAAGGCTCCCTGACGCAGCCGTCACCAGCTAGGCAGCCTGTAAGTTTTCTTCCAGCCCGGGTGGTCTCGGGTCCTATTGTCCCAGGCCAAGGAAGTTTGGATGTTGTAGGGTGAAATTCCCTCTCAGAACAGATGCCAGGATTTGGAAGTTCCCGCTCCGGTGCCGCCCGGGCTTTTGCAGGGTGCACGGGTACCTCAGCGTGTCTGAGGTTTCTGACCTTCAGAGGCCCCGGCTCCTGTGCCCTGAGCTGCGCTGTCCCCCTGGGGCAGCAGCGGGGCTGAGTGGGGACGGTGCCGGGCAATGCCGGGTGCCCTGTCCCCCGCCCCCACGGCCCGCGCTCCTCCCCTCCCCGCCCAGGGAGCCTGGCTTGCTGCTTCTCCCTGCTGGAAGTGTCCCGCTGCTCCCCTGTCCCGTCCCGGCAGCCTTCAGGGTCTGATCGGTTGCCTTGCATGCGGCCGCCGCTCCTGTGCATTCCTCTGAATGCGCCTGGTGTTAACGCTTTTTCAACTTTAAAACATTTTGTTTTTAAATGACCGTACTGTAGCACTGGCTTTTTGGGGGCTGTGCATAGTTGTTCCATGAACTTTCACACCGGTGACCTCCACCACGATCAGGATATGGAGCAGTCCCATCTCCCCAAACTCTGCCTGGTGCTGCCCCTTTGTGCCCCGCCGGTCCCCGCCCCGCCGGTCCCCGCCCCGCCTGCAGTCACCGCGCTCCCCGCCACTCCGCTCTGGTCCTGCTGGGCAGCCACACTGAGGCCGGCTCCTTCCCTCAGCCCCGGCCTCGGAGGCGCATCCCAGTGTGTGTCCGCGGCTGGGTCCCCGTGGTGGTTACCGGGTCCGTTCCCTTCACGCATTCTGTGCACACTCTCTTGGCGGGTTTCGCCTCCTTTGCTGCAGGTCCCAGGTCGCCAGAGCACAAGGGCAGGGCCACTGGTGTGTTTCTGTGGCCGTCCCAGTGCCGCGCAAACGGCGGGCACTTGGCTGTTGGACGGGTGGATGAGCGGGCCGCACCGAGTGACATGGAAGTGAAATCAGCTTTACAGAACTTGCGTGGTTTCTCTGCTGTAACAAATTCTCTGGTAAACGTAACTGTCCGTTTTCTGAGTGAGAGACAAGGACTGTCCCTCTGCATTGTGTCAGTAGGAGAAATGGGAAGGAAAGCTGGCGAACCTGGTAACAGGGGCTGCTCTCTGCCCACTGACCCACCTCCCAGTCTCTGTCTGTAAGCGTCTCCTTGGCTATGGGCTCTGCCACAGGGTCTGAATTCACCCTTCTTATGCGTCCCCCCCCCCCCACTCCCCACCCTGAGGCCTCAACAGCTCACGTCTAGAAGAAGGCAGCACTCCCGAGAGGTCCCCAGAGGCCCGCCGGAGTGGCTTCACTGCTCGGAACCTCCCAGGAGGGAGGCTCAGCCTGGTCGTGGTCCTTCTCTGGGGGCCCGGCTGTGTGGCCTTGCTTAGGTTGCTTCCCCTCTCTGGTCTTTATTTTCTTTGCCTCGTTTCTTAAATAAGGAGGCGGGAACAGGGGATGTGTGTGGTGTTTCCAAGCCCTGGAACAAGCTATACAGCCTGACTCACACGCTCGCAAACATGCAGGGGGGCCGTTCTCACGCACGCGCTTCCGCTTGGCGTGAGACGCCGGCTCGCTGCTCAGTCGCGCGTGCACCCACTCCGCACAGGTTGGTAGGCGCCCGCTGTGTGTCAGCTTGGGCTTGAGCGTTTGTGTTCATAGGACTTGGAAATACGACTTGATGTCTTGTTTTGAAATGAAGGAGGGGCAGGAAAGAGTAGATGTGGCCCTGTCTAATCTCTATGGATCACTCTTTTCTTCTGCCTCCGTCCTTGGGATCACCAGATGCAGGCTGGCGTCCCGCAGATGCGTGTCCTGAGGAGGGACTGTCCGAGGGGCCCAGGAATGCGGGTTGGGGCGGTGGCGCCCGAGCCTGCCCCCGTTGCGCTCTCTGTGCCACTCACTGCGCCTTCCGCAGAGGAGGGGGCGGGAGCGGCCCTGGGTGCAGCCGGGGCCTCACGTGACAGCGTGGGTGCCCCTCTAGGCCTCCCCTTCAGGGGACCGTCTGGGGAGCATCCTTGTGGAGGTGCCTGTGACCCCCCTCTGTGGTTCTCATAGACTCTGCACAGACAATGGCTGGTCCTGTCGGGCTCCGAGGCGGCAGGAGTCATGTCCAGGCCACACAGGTGGTGGGCGGGGCTGGGAGGTCGGATCCTCTCTTGACTCCTAGGTCAGAAAGCGGCTCTGTTGAGCACACTTTTTATGGTCTCAAATCGTTTGACGAGAGAGGATTCCCCGGGGCAGGAATGGGACGCAGCAGAAGGCCACAGGGAGGTGCTGGGGTGGCCTGGGGTGACTGCTCTTGGCGCAGGCCGGGCGCGTTTTCTGTCCCCAGCGCGCCTGCCCAAGGAGGGACAGCATTTTATTGTTATTTTCACCCCAAAAAGAACAGGGAGGGAGAGAGCCAGGTAGGACCCTCCTTTCCCCATCTGGGAACTCCATGGCCGGTTTAAACACATTCTCCCTCCTTCCAAACCCCCCAGATTTATACCACCAATTATGCAGCCAGCAAAGCCCGCTCTGGGCCAAGGCTGCTTCTGTAGATGTCTTTTCAGCACGAACAATATGGTCTTAGCAGCACGCAGGAGCCTCCACGTCCTCCAGCCACGTAGCCATGGTAATCACAGAGCATGCATATGTGAGGTGAGAGCTGTTTCCCATCCTCGGGGTCAAAGCCGTTTTTGGAGTCATTTCTCAGTTTTAATGCCGATCCTTTCCCTTCCTAGCCATTAAAGCTTCTAACCTCTTCCGGCATCGCTTTTCCCTGAGAGAAGCCAGCGTGACCCAGGACGCTGGCTCTGCTGTCTGCGCGCAGCCTCCGGGGAGCAGCCTGGGGTCCCGGAAGAGAGGGCCTGGGGGACGGCCGTGCCTCCTGACTCCTGGGGCCTCTTCCTCCTTGGACTCTGTGGACTGCTGTCCTGGCAGGGGGGCCGTGGCAGGCGGAGCGGGTACCTGCGCGCCCTGGTGCCCTGGCGGGAGGGTGCACCTGGCCCGTGCGCGGGGTGCAGGCTGAGGTCCGCAAGGCTTCAGAGCACTGTCGTGGCCTCGGCCCAGTGCTCCCCAGGGCCTGTTGGCCCCATGTGGGTTCCCTGCTTGCATGTGGAGGGGTTGACCTCCCTTAAGATGGGTAGGCCTGGGGAGCTACTGAAGAGTCTCGGTGGTCCAGGCCTTGGTTGTCACCTTGAAGGTTTCTGTAAAGGTGTGTTGGGGACATACGGAGCAGTTCCCTCTGAGCAGCAGCCTGCTTATTGGTGGCAGACCTCCCGTAGGGGTAAGATCGGGCTGGGGCTGGTAGGCTCTGTTTGCAAATTCAACAAGATGTCCTGTGTGGGAGGAGACGCAGGGGTGGAGGCGGCTCCCGGTGTGGGACGGCAGTGACAAAGCCCCAACTGTGGGGTGACAGGCTTCACGTACCCTCTCAGCTTCCCGGAGGGGACAGTGCTCCACTGTCACCAACGCTACCAGATATCAGAGAACAGGAAAGCAGCGACATAAACGATAACACCACAGGCCAGAGTCTGTTTGTTTTGCTCCCGTGTAAACACGGAGAATTTTCATCAAGACGGAAGACAAGGACGCAGAACACCGTGAGCCCTTTGCCTCTGACCCAGGCTGTTTCCCGCAGACACCCAGTGCTGGGCGTCCCGTGCCTGTTCTTCCCCGACCCTCCCTGACTGCAGCTCCTGGGCCACCGTTTTGTATGACAGTCTGGAAACTCAGTGTTCCTTTTCCTCCTCTTTCCCACGTATGCAGCTCGTGACCCCAGAAACCCAGACCGGCCAGTGTTGCTGGTCACGCAGGGACACAGGCATGGCCGCTGTCTGCTCTTCCACCAGAGCCGTGAGGGTGCGCGCATGGAACAGATGATTCTGTTCTGCGTCCTGAAGTAATTCGTCCTAAAATCATGCGTGTCAGTTGGAGCCATTCAGGGCTGAGTGTGTTCCGAAACATATACAGGCAACAATAGCTGCGAGGATCGGGAAGTAATTTCCCACCACTGGGAGCTGAGGCTTAAGGGCAAGGACCCCCTGAGGACTCCTGCAGGATGCGCTTCCTGCTTCCGTCCCAGTGAGGGGGCTGCCGATCGCGGGCTTGGCCTTGAGCTGTGTCGTGGGACAGCGTGATGACCAGGGCCAGAGACGGGACTGGGAAGGGGCCAGGCTGCCCCAAGGCCACAGGCGGCGGCCAGGCGTCCTCCTCCCGAGGGACCGGAGCTCGGCCCTGGCTCTCGGAGGCCGTTGCCCCGCGCTATGTGGATCTCCTGCTCTGGGCTGTGGGGCCTCGCCTGCCCGGACCAGCCTCCTGGGTCGCAGGCTCAGGCCGTGGTGTTGCGTCCCGCCCCAGTGTGGGCCTCACGGGCCTGCTTGCTCTCTGCTCTTAACCCTTCTCTGTGCTCGGGCTGCGGGGCAAACCTGTGGGCCCCCACGGGGGCCGGCGGTCGTCGTGGCTGCGGCCAGCCAGATCCTGGTGTCCGAGATGCCCTGGGAACCCCCTTCTGGGCACGCCAGCCCTCGCCCACCTTGCCAGGTGGGACCACTCGGCATTTACACGCGTGGTTTCCGCACATGGCCGTGATGAATGATGCTCTAGCAGGGCTTTGACAGTGAAAAACGGGGCAGCGAAATGGAGCCCAGCGGTGTGGGGTCCCCGCCGAGCTGGAGCCCCGCGCCTGAGCCGGCGCCTCGAGCCTCCGGAGGGGAAGCAGACAGACGCGTGCCTGTGCCCTGCCTCGCTCTTCTTGCTCCTCCCTGCCTGCGAGTCAGCTCGCTCCCTGCCTGTCTCTCCAGCATGAGGTGGCCTCGCACTCGTCCCTGGCTTCCTCGCTGCGCCTCTGCCCCTCCCTGTCCACCTTCCTCCCTCTCCCTCCTCCCTCCTGTCACAGCTAAGCCCCGCCCACTGGGCGGAGAGCGGGGGCAGGAGGGAGGATTGGGGGGGCACGGGGGACTCCTGGGGTGATGGGTTTGCTTTGCTCCCTGTCTTGGTTTGGGGGCGCTTTCACAGGGGCCGGCATGTGTCAGAGTCGGTCAGTGACACCCACTCAGTCACCCCGCGGACTTGGTCTCAGTTCTTCGGCAAAGCCGCTTCCCAAGAGCCTCACCTGTCTGCCGTGGGAGGACAGCGAGGAGACGCGTCTGAGCCCTTGACGTGAACAAAGGCCTGCGCCTGCTTCCCTGTAAAGCAGGGAGGCCGAGCCTCAGGCCGGGGGTTGATTTCTGGGGTGCGGGTGCTCCAGGACCATTAGCAACACCAACAATAGCCACCACGGTCTGGGGAGCACTTGGCTTGCACGACAAACCGAGGAAATTGCGCTCACGCTTGTCCCCAGACACTCAGGGAGGAAGAGGAGTGACCTGCCCAAGGCTCTGCGTCGCCCCTCGGCCCTGCAGCGTGTCCTCTCCTCTCCTGGTCGTCATGGGACAGAACTGCCACTCAGAACAGCAGGCAGAGCGGCCTGGAAGTGCCCAGTCGTCTGCCCTGGACCCTTGGCTGGAGTTTGAAGAGGATGAGGTCTCCTTCTCTCACTCTGGGCCTCACCCCTGGGCCTCTCCCTTCTGTGTCCCTGCTCCCAGCCGTGTGCCATCTGTCTCAGTGTCCCTCCTTCCCAGACTTCGGCTGCCTGGCCGGTGAGAGGGACCCATGGAAAGGACCAAGGACAGTGGCGAGGTGGGCGTGGCATGGTGGGGGGCAGGACACCCGAGGAGCAGACTTTTTATCTGGGTGTGGTCCCCCTGAGTGGTCTAGGGTGACACGGAGCAGCCTCTGGTAGGAGAAGTCACATTCGGTCAGATCTCGGCTTCTGAGTTTTCTTAGCTATCCCAGTTGTCTGCAAGAACGGGAAACTGAGCCTACAACATACACAGATGAGAGACCCAGCCATGCCCTGTCCATGCAGGGCCGAGACCCTGGGCCGAGAACCTAGCCTAAGATCGGGTCCCGAACCAGCGGGGCCTTCAGGCTCGGTCAGGTATGGGTGTCAGCCTTGTGCCTGCGAGGCTGCCTCTGGCACACAGGGCATGCGTGGGACTCCCATGGAGTAAACCGGGGGCGCCCAGTGTGGATCGGCTCTCAGACAAAAAGTATAAACCAAACAAGGAGGCCCACCATCACGGGAGATAACAGATGCCGTGAAAGGGGGACTCCCGTGTCGGGAGCTACACACAGCGGGGCAGCCTGAGAGGACGACGAGACCAAACGCGGGAAACTTCCAAAGAGATGAGCTAAGCAATAGGGCCCGTAGGACCTGCATGGGGGGGGTGACAGGGTGGTTAAAAAGGGAGAATCAGTTCGTTATTTTAGAAATAAAAATACATACTATTGACAGTTAAAAGGAAGAAAAGTGCCCCAGGCGAACTCCTAACCCCGGGGGTGAACAGAAGAACAGGTGCCCGGCTAAGAAGGCGCTTGTAAACCGTCAGGCAGTCCCGAGGCGCTCCCCGGGGCCCAGCTCGGGGCAGCATGGGTGGGACGTGTGGGCAGGAAGGTCCAACGTGCGTGTAACGGGCATCCCGGAGGGGCCCTGGCCCGCGGAGGCCCGCCTGAAAGAAGCGTGGCTGAGGGCGTAAAGGAGACACGCGCCCTCCCGTGGAAAATGAACACGGGGCCCGGATGGAACAAACAAAGCAAAGGCCCACGTGTGGGAACATCGCAGCGGCGCCAGTGAGCATCTGAGGTTGGGACACATCTTCGTAAACCACCAGGACAACAGCCGGAGCCCGTGGGCCCGAGCCGGTTTGGACAGATGCAGAACAGGGCCGAAGCGGGGGAGGGGCTGCGTTCTCGGTTCTCCCGCGTCGTCCTGGGAAGGTTAACGGGGAGGCGTGGCGTCCCGGCAGCCCGCACCGGCTGTGCCGTGGCCTTCACAAACAAAAGCCCCGCGTGTGTCTTCCCGGCGGCTCGTGAAGCCAGCCGGGTCGCTAGTGCAGCGTCTGCTCCGTGAATGTCTTTTGGGGATAAACCTTCAAATATGGGCTGTGGGCCTGGGATCCCCTTGACAGGTGCTGCCGAGAACATAAATGTGATCTTCCCAGAGTGCTTACCTTCTATTAATAAAAGAAAAAAGCAACCTAAATTAATGTTTGGAAGTAAAGTGCCGTATGAATCAGCTTTCCTCACTCCGAAAATAACTTACTGAGAATTTATAGATCCCCTAAGTTCTGCTGATTTTTTATATTGTTTACTTTCCTCTCCAAAATATCAAATAATTCACAGGTGGTAGGTACAGTGGCTCTGTGGATAATTGAAATGAGAAATGGACAGCAAGAGAAATTTCCTTCTGGGGGGTCAGTGCCAGGGTGACTCCCTAAGACTAATGGTGCTGGATTAATAACCCGGGGCTGCTTCAGTATTCATAGCCTGTTCCCCCCGAAGGCTGGGCTATTTCCCACTTTTATGTCCTGCACAGAACTGTGGAGCAGAGATGGGCTCATTGCAGCCGTGTGCGTAATGAGATGCGCAGCGGCCGCTCCTGCACATTAATCAGTGTTTGGGGGAGGCTTCTGGGAGCCTGACCTATTGCCGGGCAGCTGATCGGAATGCAGTGACTTTCCCCGGTGCGCGTCCAGGCTGCAGGACCCGTGGGGTGGCTCTGCAGGCCTGGGGCCTGGCCGTGAAGCTGTGCTGGGGAGAGGGGGGTGGCCAAGCCTCCAGGTGCTCAGGCTGCGGGGTGGTGGCGGGGACTGGGAGACAGGGCTTGCAACGTGCCCACTGTTCCTGCGTGTGCCTTGTCAGCCCCTCCGGCCTCAGTGGGGTGGGTGGAGCTGCATTCATCAGGGATTTGGGGGCATCTCTCTGCCAGGCCCTTGGTTAGGTACTGGGGAGACACCTCAGTGTTGAGATGTTGCGTCTGCCTTTAGGGTGCTCCCAGGGGAGTGGGGAGGGAGAGGCCCAAACGTGATTTCAGTGGAGCTGACTGGGGGAGTGGGAGAGAATCTGATTAGCACACAGATGAGCTGCTTACCCACTTCGGAGGCAGAGGGTGGAGGAGGGGCTCTGGGTCTGGGTCTGGAGTAGTGTCTGAGCTCAATCCAGGGGTGATTCAGGTCTGACCACGGGTGGGGAGGTGGGCACTGCTTGGGCGGAGGCCTGGAAAGGAGATGAGCCATCGTAGCCAGGGCTGCAGGCATGCGAGCGCCCCCCTTCCGCATGTCCGGCCGATGTGTGACCCAGGTGAGTAAGTGTGTCCCGGAGGGGAGAGGCCAGGTGGAGAAAGGCAAGGACTCGGGACAGCAGGTCTCGGTCCTCTGCTGCATTGTGATGCCTCCTGAGCCATGGTTGGAGTTTGTGCTTCCAGAAGCTTCCACCCCCTGACCTGCGTTTCCTGTTTGTATTTGGACGCACACGCACACACACACGCACACACATGCACACCACTCGCCAGCTGCTGAGATCCCTGATAACACCCTGCACATCAGCACTAAAAGGCTGCTCCCAGGCTCAGTGACAGTGCATGTGCTGCATTTCAATGTCCGCAGTTATGGTCAAACCTGAGAGGACGGCTCCCGGGAGGCCCACCGGGCCTGGGGGCGGGGCGCATCCAGCCGCAGGGATGTGTTTCACCCACCTGGAGGCTAGTGTATGCCCGCGGACGCTTCCTTATCTGTTCTTCAGTCGTGGTCCTCACTGGGGCCTGTATTTCCGGGGTGCTCAGTCAGCTTGGTGTCCCCGCGGTAGTGGTGACTCGGACTCTGTTCCCTTTGATAGTAAGGCCTGGATGTGCGCTCACTGTCAGCCAGAAATAGGCTTTAACATTTTTCTTCCTGACACGTTCGTGGGTCCCAGTTTGTGGCAGGAACGGAGCTGAAGAGGAGAAGTGGGGTGCGGGCCAGCGAGCAGTGAATGGCTGGCAGGCACGGCTGTTCCTGCCCGTGAGCCTCTGGGTGCTGGGACCGGGGGTCAGGGCGGACCTGCTGCCGGAAGCCCGTGGGGGCCAATGAGAAATGCCACACCCACTCAGCCCCGGTCCCTGAGAGGCTGTCCCGACACAGGGGTCCTCAGCAGTCGGGGCCCTGATTTCTCTCTGCCATGACAGTGTCATTTTCTGCATCTCCTCGTTCTTGCTCCTGTCCGTGAATCCGAGTCCTGCTTTCAAGGTTATTCTTTCTCCCGATGTTTCAATCAGTCTAGCCCTTGGCCGCCTGGCCCCGGACTCCCCGCTTGTCCGGTGGCATCCCTGTGGCATTTCACTATTGTCATTCGTCATTCTGTGTCCCCACCCTATCTAGGCTTTGAGGTCCATCTTCTCGCTGTGTGTCTCTCCAGGGCGTCGCGTGGAAGGTGCACCTGCTCTGTGAGTGATGGGCTGTCGGAGGTCAATGAATGCACACTCTCGTTCTTTCTGAGCGGGCCCTCAAGCTGTTCTCAAGTCAGGGTTTTTAATAACTTGAAAGACTGAGTGCTTAGCTCCCAGCCCCCACCGCCTTACCTCCTAGACCCAGCTGACAACACACACTCATCCCACCTTCCTGCTGTAAGGTCTGTCCTAAGATCTGGGGACCGAAGTCTGACCTGAAGCCAGGGAGCTTCGGAAGCCTGCAGGACATAGAGCAAACCAACCACCTGGACTTTGATTTCTCCTTCCATGCAATGGGGAGGTTTCTCCCTGCTCTTACCCATTGTAGGAATATGTGGTTTGCATAGATTAAGCCCTACAGAACTTTTTAATGTAAAAAAATTGACGGGGACTAAAAGAAATGCCAGTGCCATTGGAGCTCTAAGCACCACAGACCGCAGAGTTGTCTGTGACCACGGTGACTCGTTCATTCCCCGACTCAGCAAATGGCTACTGAGCCATCTGCTCTGGTGGCCCAGCTGCTGTGATAGGCCTTGGGGTGTCAGGAGACAGACTGAACTCCGCCGAACTCAGGAAGTTACATTTCGTTGGGGCAGAGAGAGCCGATACTCAAATACTATGTGGCACGCTGTCAGGCAGGTGTCGAGAAGGAGAACACGGCAGAGGCGAGGCAGAGGCTCACTGCAAGGCCTCAGAGAAATTCCAGAGCGGGAGGTGCCATTGGTTTGGACTCAGATCTGGATTCCAATCCTGGCTCCCTCATCCTCTAGGGCAACCAATTTGAGCCCTTTGGACCCCAGTTTCTTTATAATGTACGTGCATAATGCTCACTGCGCAGGGCTGTTGAGGGTAACGAGGGTTTTAGTTTGCGCGTGACTGACACAGTGAGGCCTGAGTGCGTGGGAGCTTTGGTGGCCGTACGACCGTCGTGAGTATTGTTCCCATGAAGGGAGGGGCTCTGTCAGCCAGCCACAGCGAGCAGTCTGCTGCCAGTGATTGTACAAACATCGAGAAATACCTGCTTTTTTTCGCAAAGCCTGTGACAGCAATTCAGCTTCTCTGGAGCCGGGGTTCTGGTACTTCGGTCTCGGAACGTCTCTTCACCCTTAGCGTCACTGAGCACTCCCAAGGCATCTTGTTTGTGGGAGAGGGCCAAACCACTCCCTGTGTCAGAAATGAAAACTGAGACGTTATTAGAATCTATGTTAACTCATTAAACTGTAGGAGTCGTAAATCCATTTCGTGTTCACATAAACAGCATATTGTTTATTGGAAAGTAACTATTTTCTAAAAATAAAATTTAGTGAGAAGAGTAACATTGTTTTATGTTTTTGCAAATCTCTCTAATGTCGGGCTTAACGAAAGATAATTCAATTCTCATATCTGCCTCTGCCTTCGATCTGTTATGCTATTTGAAATTTAGCCTTTCCCAGATACATAACTGGGAGAGGAAGAAGTACAGAATTTTAATTTCCTTTTCAGAGATTGTGAATATTCTTCTTTGGTACTACACCAAAACTTGACAAGTGGTACTTCCTTAGAGGTTAGTTGCAATGTGGAATCTGAAACTGTATCAGTAAGTTTTTTGGTACCCTGTTACATTAAAATTTATTGGCCTATACTTTTTTGAGGGGCTACCTTTTATTTTTATTATTACTGTTTTTTTGATCCTCACCCAATGATATGTTTATTGATGAGAGAGAGAGAGAGAGAGAGAGAGAGAGAGAGATGTAAGGGAGGAACATCGATCAGTTGCCTCCCATATGTGCCCCAGCTGGGATCGAGTCTGCAGCCTAGATATGTGCTCTGACTGGGAATTGAACCAGCAGCCTTTTGGTGTATGGGATGATGCTCCAACCAGCTGAGCCACCCAGCCAGGGCAGGGAGCTATCTTTTAATATGGATATTTGAAAAGATCTTCTACCCGGTCATAGTTTTGTAAACTTATGTTGGTCATTTTGAAAATACTGGTGTACTGGTCTTACAGATGTTGGCATATTTCACTGTACAGCACCACAAAATTATCTTTTTAGTATCATTTCCAATGGGTGCCATAGGAAAAGTTTTTAAGTTTTGAAAGCTGTTGAGCTCACAGTGGTGAATACAGGTTTTCCCAAATTCTGATTTTTGCTTAAAAACTTAAGTTTTGTCATTGGCACCGAATATAGTCAGTGGAAGTCATAGTCTTGCTATGTTCACTATCGAAAAATATCTGCCAAATACCTGCCTGCTATTAATTTCTAATTTTACTCCCTTGTGGTCAGAGAACATACTTTGTATGACTTGAATTTTTTTTCAATTTATCAAGACTTATTTTATGGCTCAGATTATTATCTATCTTGGTAAATATTCTCTGTGCCCTTGAAAAGAATGTCTATTCTGCTGTTGTTGGAATGCTCTAAAGTATCAGCTAAGTCAAGTTGGTTGATACACTGTTCGAGTCTTCTGCCTTCTTTCTTTTTATGTGTATTTGTTTTGTCAATTATTAAGGGAGAGTTGTAGAAATCTCTACCTATCATTATGGATTTGTCTATTTCTCTTTATATTTATATCAGTTTTTGCTTCATATATGTGGAAGGACTCTTGTTTGGTATAAAAACGCGTTTGTGATGGTTATGTTCTCTTGATTAATAAACTTTATCATTATAAAATGACCCTTTTTTATTGCTGGTAGTAGTTTTTGTTCTGAAATCTTCTTGCGTGATCTTTTGATTAGTTTTGACATGGTACAGTTTCTTCCATCCCTTTACCTTTAACCTGTTTTCTTCTTTATATTTAAAGTGGGGTTCTGGTAGCCAGTGTATAGTTGAATCTTGCTTTTTTAGCCAGTCTTATAATCTCTGTGTTTCAGTGGAAGTATTTAGGCCACTTACATCTAATGTGATTATCAATATGGTTGTCTTTTCGTTTGATTTTTATTTTATCCATCTGCTGTTTGTTCCCCTTTCCCCTTTTCTACCTTCTTTTGGGTTAACTGAGAGATTTTGTGATTCCATTCTGTCTTCTTTATTGGCACATTAGCTATAGCTCTCTGTTGCTTTCGCGGATGTTAAAGAGTTTTGGGCATTCAGCCTGAATGATCCACGCTCAGATGGTGTTGCACCAATCCATCTACAGTGTGGGGTCTTCACAACAGTGCAGTTCCATTTCTCCCTTCCGCCCCTTTTCTATTCCAGTCGTGTATTTCATCTCTAGTATGTGCTAAACCCCACTATTGTCATTGTTTTTGCTTTAAATAGTTACCTTTTAAAGAGACAAATAATAAGAGCCTTTCTATTTACCCATATGTTCACCAGTTCTGGTGCTCTGCATTTCCCTCTGTAGGTTCATCGTTCCGTCTGGTATCATTTTTCTTTAGCCTGAATGACTTCCCCTAACATTTCACGTAACTCGTGTGTGGGGGTCCTCAACTCGGCTTTTGTATCTCTGAAAAAAGTCTTTATTTTTAAAAGATATTGTCAGTGGGTAAAGAATTCTAGGTTGACAGTTTTTTCTTTCAGAACTTTAAAGGAGGTGCTCTGTGTCTTCTGGCTTACCCTTGTCATCGCTGATGAGAAACCCGAGTGCTTCATATCTTTGTCGCTCTGTCTGCAACACGTCCTTTTTCTGTGGCTGCTTTTAAGATGGTCTCTTTATCACTGGTTTTAAGCAAGTTGATTATGATGTGCCTTCACATAGTTTCCTTATTTTTCTTGTACTCGGGGCTCATGGAGCTTTTTGGGCCTGTGGATTTTTAGTTTTTTAAACCAAATTTCGACATGTTTGGCCATTATTTAAACATTTTTTTCCCTTCTTTTGTGAACTTTCTGCACATGTGATAGTGACTGAAGTTATCACTGATGCTCATTCTTTTTTCTTTTTTCTCTTTGTGTTTCATTTTGGAAATTTTCTGTTGCTATGTCTCTGAGTTCACTAATATTTTCTTTTGAGCTATTTCTTGTTGATCCTAACCCATGTGTTTTCCATCTTATACTGCATCTTAGGTTTTCATTGCAGTTTTCTTTTTAAAAAGTTTTACTTGGGTCTGTTTAAAATTTCCGTCCTCTTCTTAACAAGTTCAATCTTCTTATCTAAAATTTTATCATTGTGTAATTTTTGCTTTGGTTGTGATTGATTTTTTTTCTCAGTAAGAGTCATATTTTTTTGCTTGTTTGCATGATTGGAAAATTTCTGTTTGATCTGAGACATCATGAATTCCACCTTGTGGGTACAGTATCTATTTTTATTTCTTATAAATATTCTTTTAAAAATTTTATTGATTTGAGAGCAAGAGAGAGAGAGGGGGAGAGAGGGAGGGAGAGAGAAGCATTGATTTGTTGTTCCATTTATTCAGGGTTTCACTGGTTGATTCTTGTATGTGTCCTGACCGGGGGTCAAACCCCCAACCATGGTGTATTGGAACGACATTCTGATCAACTGAGCCACCCGCCAGGGCCTATACATATTCCTGAGCTTTGTCCTGGAATGTGGTTACATTTCTTGGAATCAATCTGATCTGCTCAAGTCTTGCTTTTACACTTTGTTAGGTGGATCCACAGAAGCATTGGGTCTGGGGCTAGTGTTTCCCCCACTGGTTGGGCCCAAGTGTGAGTGATGGTGATTTCTATAATTCTTTTAGGTGATTAATTACATGCCCTCAGAAGTTTTCTTACACACATGCACTGGTCCATATTTATTTGAATACTTGAGGGGAATCTCTGGATAGCTGTAGAGTTTTCTTGGCCACCTTCTCTGGTGCTCTGCCCTCTACCTTCAGAGCTCTTGGTTCCTGGGATTCTTGGTTCCTTCTCCCCAACTCAGGGAGGTTACTGGGCTCTGCCTGAGTTTCATTCTGCTCCAGGGCCTGCAGCTTTCTTTAGGAAGTAGCTGGGGTGATCATAGATCTCATTTTATCTTTTTTTCACTCCTCAGGGGATCACTGTCCTTCACTTCCTGATGTCCAATGTCCAGAAAACTGATGTTTTCCATATGCTGTCCAGGTTTTTAGTTGTTCCAGGCAGGAGGGTATAACCCAGCCCCTGTTACCCCACATTGGCCATAAGGAGAAATTATGCTAAATAGCCAAATCTGAATAACCATAGCTCATCAGTTGTTCTTTTAAGTAGAAATGGTGCTCCAGGGAAAAGGTGGCTAGTTTAGCTGGCAACCAAAACAATTACACAAGGGCTTTTCTTCAAGACAGCCGTCATACTTCAGTGTGCAGCAGAAAACTTTATTTTTGTCACACAAAATATTAAAAGACATGTAATCAAAGACTGATATTTAGTAAAATTAATAACTTTTACTGCTTCATTAGAGAATTTTTAAGCAAAACTGGTGTACGTTTCCATAATTGCACGGTGGTGAAGACTACATGGTTATTTGCATAGTTTTTTGATACCGCCTTAATCTGTGCTGAGGCCCCAACTGTTTTACCCACCATTACTTCTGCTCCAGGGGGGCAAATGTCAACACAGAGAAAAAGGGAAGTAACTTCTTAGTGTTTTACAAAAGTAGTTTTGAATTCATGGTCCTTTAAGAGTCTTAGGGATGCCCCATGGGCCCACAGACCATATGTGGAGAATTGCTATCCTATGGACATTCTTTACCTGTGCACAGAGATATGTACAAAAATGTTCTTTGTAGCATTGTTTACACTAATACAAACTTGAAAATTTAATGATCATCAGTAGTAGAATGGATAAATGAATTCAAGTATATTGATACAGTGAATCATCGGTTAAAATGGATAAGCTAGAGCTATGTGTATCTATATGTATGAAGATCGAAAGAGCTGCGTGGAAAAAAGACAGGTTGCAGAAAAGGACATATTGTGTGGTACCATTTATATAAGCTTAAGGTGTAAAAAAGATCCATGTCGTGTATGGATGCCTACATATGTGGTAAATATAAACCAAATGGGAAACAGCGGCCACCTCTTGGAGGGAGCGAGCAGAATGAGAGGGGATAGTTAACAGGAACTTCAGCAATACATGTAATTCCTACTTTTTAAAAAAATTATTTATTTATTTTTGGGGTGGGGGGAGAAAGCGAGGGAGAGAAACATCAACCAGTTGCCTCCTGCACGCGTGCCAACCTGGGACCGGGCCTACAGCGCAGGCATGGGCCCTGACTGGGAATCGAACCAGCGACCTTTAGCCTCGCGGGACAGTGCCCAAATAACTGGGCCACACCAGTCAGGGTTGTAATTCCTACTTTTTACTTCTAAAAAAAAAATTAAATCTGAGGAAATATAGCAGAATAGTAAGATTTGAAAATCCGGTTGGTTGGCAGGTAGGTGTTTATGATATTCTGTATAGTTTGGGGGAGGTTTGAAGTCCGTCATTACCGTCACTCTCGTCAGAAAACACACAAAAAGAGAAACTGTGTCAACACACAGGAGATCGCCACGTCTGTGTGAAGCGTCTCGGTGAGTTCTAGTCGGTGAGCTCGCCGTGGTGTCGCGGTGCCAGCGTCCCCTTCACAGAGGCTGCAGCCTGCCAGGGACTTCACAGGCTGAACACTTAGCTTTGCGACTGCCTATGAGGTCGGGATTCTTATCCTAATTCTGCAGCCTGGACGACTTGCTCTCCGAATCGCTGAACTTGCCCAAGGGCACGCAGTTCGTTAGTTTCGAAGTCACAAGAGGACCCCAGGTCTTCTGGGGTTGAGGTCTGTGCTTTTTCTACCTCGCTAATGTCTGAGATAAGTGACTTTTCATTTGAAGTGGTTCTGTTTCTATTTGTCCTCTAACTCTTGCTCCAAACCCTTCCTTTTTTCTGTAGTTTGCCACCTTCCTACTCAGTGAGCCAACCAGACCAGTTACGTTGTGTTTGCTGCTACAGCAGCAATGCAGGCAGTGTCAGTAGGGATGACTGCTGTTCCGTTCTGCGGGGACTCTCAGCCGGGCTGAGGCCCCTGGTTCGCAGAGGGCTCGTTCCTGCCGCTGCGCCTCCCGTCTCTGCAGCCGGTGGTGTCGCGGCTGTGTTTCCGTGAGGCCCGGTCAGGGCTGGCGAGGGCCAAGTTTAGGGCTGGCGCTGTAGCCTGCTCCGAGGAAGACTTCCTCATCGGTTTGTCACGGGATCACTTACAATGCTTCAGGTAATAAAACAACAGAACCTTCTGAGGTTGTTCCCAACAATAGCCCACTGACTCAGAAAGCGTTGTCTAAACACGTATTTGAATGACGTGAGTGCCTGGTGGGAGGAGAGGTGACATACGTACTCCTGTCGTCCTGTCTTCGTGCAGCTGTCGGGTGGAGAAAGACGGGGGCAGCGCTCCGGAGGTGCTGTCCCTGCACCCGGGGAGATGGGGCAGGGCCGTGCAGGGTTTAGAATAGGAGTCGGAGGGTCTGTAGGTCCCTCTACCTGCCAGCGTTCCCGCGGGGCCGAGACGGCGGCTCGGCAGAGGCGGTGAGGCGCGCTTGGGGGGGTCCGCGTGGAGATGGCGTTCACGTCTGGCCCGATGGCTCTCCGCTGCCTTCTCGGTGCGTTGGGCTCTCGCCTGTCTCCACGGTATCTGGAATATGGACCGTGTTCCTCTTGTTTAGATAAGTTTGAAACAACACAGCCTGGGGAAACAGAAACTCAAACGCTGGTGGTGGGACTATCTGCTGGTTTGATCTTTTTGACCATAATTTGTAAGTATGGTGGTTAAAAGTGCCCGCTCTGCAGTCAGACTGCCACTTGCTGGCTGCAACGCCTCAGGCACGTCGTCTGGCCCCTCTGCGCCTCCCTTCCCTCAGGCGTGCAGTGGGGAACAGCGGTGCCACTTCACTGGGCGGCTGTGAGTGGGGTCGGGGCTGATGCATGACGTGGTCACGGCAGCGCAGCCCTGCAGTAGGTGTTAGCTCTTCTCAAGGCCTGTGTTCTTCTGAGTCAGCCTTTACACATTTAGGAAGTTGTGCTATAGAAAAGGAGGCGTGGACCTTAGAAGACACGTCCGCGCAGACCCGCACTGTGGCGCGGTCGGTGTCAGGTCTCTTTAGGGTCGGTCGCAGCGGCTCAGTTTGCCGAGCGATGGTGCCACCATCAGGTGCGGTCTTGGCAGCTCTAAGAGGGATAAAGAGTCACGGAAAGAGATCAGTGCCTCGTTATTAAATGAAAAAATTAGTTTTTTAGGCCATTTCAGATAGAAAATTTTAAACATGCACTAAAACGGAAAGAATTTTGCAGGGAAACCCATTTGCACACCAACTAGCTTCCACAGTTAACACTTTATTCTGCTCATTTTATCCCCCAGCCACCCCTCCATCCACCATTTGTCTTAATATTTTGACTTCGTTTTAGAGAAAGCTGCAGACATTAATACACTCTCCACCAGATATTTCAGCCTGCAGGCATATCACTAATTAAAGTTCATTATTTGTTTAGAGTTCTTCTGAGAATTTAGTTTTTATAACAATACAGATCGTGTGTGAAGCCATTTATGTAAAAAACAAAGAGGTTTATGTATGCAGGTCTGCAGGTCACAGCAAACCACCCTGGGTGCTGATCTGCTAGGAGCAGGGTTACTGAGCAAGGTCCTTCTGCTTTATAAGTCTATAAGGTTTGAATCCTGCCATTTAGCATCTTTCCGGGCCGCAGCATCGTGGCTCTTCCTTCTCCCCCTCCCGCCTCCTCCCCGTCAAACAGGTGTAGAATGCTTTGCTTCTGTCGGAAAGGCACCCAGTGCTCACGCAGCCCCTGCGAGCCATGCGGCAAAGGGGAGAGCGGGCTCTTCTGTGACACCTTTTCTGCCCTGAAGCCTGGGGTCCCTTCTGTTGTCTTCGCGTGAGGACGCTGAAGGACACCGCACAGCGCTCCGTAAACATCTGCACAGCCATGTCAGAACCCGATTTTAACAAAACCCCGAGAACCATGGAGACTCTTAAGGGGAGGATGTGTAGGTATGCGGGGTGATTTATCTCAAGGGCGTTTTATTCTGTGAGAGGCATGGAGCTAATTGGCAGGTGTCAACTTGGCTAATGGGACTTGATTTAAAGCCTGAAACCAAAGTTCTAAAAGGCAGAAAGATGAGACTCTTAGATTTGTTGCAATTAGGTATCCAAGCGCTTACACTCACTCGATAATTTTCTCCTCGTTTCTGTGGGCTGTGCAGTGTGGGAGGAAAAATGGGTAACCTGTAGGGGAGCGGGGGTGGGGTAATCCTATATATAATTTACTTCTCTGGGAAGATACACAGTCAAGTCACTTCAGCTGCTTTCTTCTGGGGGCGTGAATCCTATAGCTCTTGCTCGGAGTTGGGTGGAGTTCATTAGAAATGGTGAAAACGTTTTTTTTTATGGAGGAACTCAGTAACTTGTAGAGCTTTGCAGTGCCTATTTTTTAAATATGTGAAGTGCCCGCAGGAGCCTCGGCCACCTCAGTCTTCCTTCGGCACGTGGGTTTTACAGCTGCACAGGGTGACGTGCCCTTTCGGGGGTTGCAGCCCATACCAGCTGCGTCTTTCAAGTGACATTTCAGACACGGCGGGTTCCAGCACGCTAACCGAATTCTCTGGCTTTTAGCATTTTGGAATCGAGTTCGGAGTTTCAGAAGCAGGCGGCACACGTCACTGCGAGCCACCGCTGCTGCTGTGCCTTCTGTTGGCAGCATAATGCCAGGGCCACAGAGGTGTTGTCACAGTGTGAGTGATTTGTGTGTTATGAGTTGTCTGAACACGTAGGTGTGTGAGGGGCTGCAGGACAGTTGCCTCGAGACGGCTTCCCGGGACGGACCGTAATAGTTGCTTCGGAGTCATTAGAGCCCAGCGTGTAAGTTATCCGCGTTTTAGGGGGGCCTTGAACGTGCTCAGACAGTGGATGTGAATGCCTCTGCCGTGTTCAGGGCCCCCGGCGAGGACCGCAGTCCGCAGCCCCGGAAGGCACCCGCCGCGGCCTCTCACACCGGCTCTCCGCGCCGCCTGTCCGCCCGCCCCCCTCCCACGAGTGTCTGTGGACAGGCGTCGGGGCTTATCGGTCTGCCTTCAGAAGTGTGGGCTGTGAATGTCACCAGGGAGCGTGCAGACTGAAATCTGGACCCAGGACTTGCTGCCTCTCCCTTTGGTGCCTCCCCGCGTTTCATACAGATGGGGCGCGTGTGCGCGGGGACCCGGGGGGCGCGGTGGCCCTGGTGTCACAGGGGGCGGGGAGATGAAGAGGAGGCTGCCCCTGAGCCAGCACAGTAGGTCAGGTGCTCCCCCTGTTCCCACTGGCGGCCCCGCTGGCCTGGGAGCTGGCTCTCTGACCCCAGGCCCTGGCTGCCCCGTCCCCTGCTTCCTTTCCGGAGGGGTGGGGACGGTCAGGTGAGACCTGTGATGGCCGCGCGTGCGTGTCCACCTGCCGTTGAGGAGGCCAGTCAAGCTTCTCTCTGAAAACACACACACACACAACATAACATACATCAGAGCCAGAATCTTTTAACATTTACAGTTTTAAATGAAATTCCTGTTGAGAGTCTCTTAAGCTAGATTTATATCTGATTTTGCATTGAGCTGTGTCGTTATGTGGGGCTGAGAAATCTCACGAAATTAAGCATAATGTGAAAACATGCTGAAAAGACAGTTCTGTAGAAATGTGAAACATTATTATGTTATAGAATATTGGAGTGAAGAAATATGCATAAAGGCACAATTACCACGGACATTTTTCTTTTAATGATCCTTGTACAATCCTCGGCAGAAAGGTTTGCTGACGTCTCCTTGCAGATCAAGGAAAATTGAGACAATATTGATATTCTTCATCCATTTTGAGTTTCAGGGGATTCTGGGCTGGCAACCCAGCCTGTCCCTCTTCCACGGCCCACGGCCGGGCCTGTCCGAGCTGATACCTGCAGGGACCCCGCAGACATGCTCTGCTGTCTGTGCTGGGGTCACACTGGCGCCCACACACCGTACCTGGACCGAGAGGTCGAAATGACATGTGGAAAGGTTTAACTTCTGGATGCTCTGAACTGGAAGCTTCTAGAAGCTATTGGATTGGGTCACACTGAGGTGGTCGGATCCTTTTTCTCTGAAGAGTTTCTAGGATTTGAAAGCATCTGTCTAGGGTGGTTTGGGGGTGGTCTCAGGGATAAGGTGACAGAGACCGTTGTGTTGGGCTAAGCCTCATTGTTCTTAGCTGGGGTCAGGTTGTATCCCATGCACCCCGCAGGAGACCCTTCTCAGCTCTGTTTCCCACGGGAGACGTCCCAGACGTCCACTCACCTGGCTTAGGGCTGAATGGGTATTTGTGACGTCCCCTGGGATGCTGTCCTTCCTTCTTTCCACCTTGAAACTAGCAGCTCCGGTCTCCAGAATGACCTCAAAAGCAAATGCCTCTTCTCACCCCTCCCCTGGGCTACCCTGGGCCCTTGGCATGAGTGCTGTGTGAGCAGAAGCCCCTTCTTTCTCTTGTTCCTGGCAGACCTGCTTCTTGTGGTTGGGGGTTGTGATGCTGGAAGGGAAAGGAAGCAGTGTTCCCCTGCCTCCTGGGTTCAGTCCCCAGGCCACCTTCTGGCACAAGGTCCTGGGCAGCTGGGCCAGGCTGGCTGGTGGCGCTGAGATGCAAGCCTTTGAGAAACCCTCCCCCACTTCTCTCCCTCCCCCCCGCCTCCCACCCCCTCCCGCCACACACACATCGAGCTCCTAGCAGGTCCCTGGGCACATTTATGCTCTCCCGAAAACCCTCCTTGAGCCTTTGCCCTTTAAGCCTGACATTGAGACTCAATGGGCCCGGGCGGGGTGGGGGCAGGGGAGCAGAGGCTGAGATGTCACCCCAGGCTGGAGCGCAGAGGCCTGTGAGCAGCCCCGTGCTGCGTTAGACGCAGGGTCAGGTGACAGCCACCTCATGTCTTAAGTGGGGCAGCGGCAGCTCCCGTCTCTGCTTCCTTTTCTTCCGCGCTTCTTGGAAGCTCTTCAAGGACCTCAGGGCCTTTGTTTCTTCGCGTGGCCTGAAATTAAGCAATTTATTTCTAATTTAGGCCTGTAATGTCTGGTTCTTGACCACCAGAGGTCACTGTAATAAGGTAGAAAGCAGGTGCTTCAGAGAGTCTTTAAGTTGGCAGTTGGCTCACACCAAAAGAAATTAATAAATAAAGCCCAACAGAATCCCCGCTGTTTCTAAGGGGCCCTAGGGGCTGCGGTGTGCCCGCGCTGGGGAGGAGCTGCCCTGCTGCCCCGCCTGCAGGACCTGGGCAGGCGGCCCCCAGGGAACGTTCGCTCCCAGGCCCCTGGTGCGGGTCTCCCCTCACCGCCTCCCCCGGCGCACGCCTGAGCTGCGTCCTCAGAATCCATTGTTTCAGCGCGCGTGGGGTTAGGCTGTCCCGGGGACGTGTGTGAACGTGTGTGCATGTGTTTCTGTCTTCGGCGGGGGCTGGCAGGACACCTTGAGGGCTTTGGGGGAGGTTGGGGGGGTCTGTGTTTAGCAACTGCTTGGGCCCTCTGGCTAGAGCCTTTGTGCGGCCTGCCACGCGCTGGTTTCTCTTAAAGGCTGAAGTGCCCAGGCGTCTGACACAGTGAAATTAGAGGGTCCCTGCGGGGGACCAGGTGGCGCGGGGGAGGCGGCTTTCGGATGCAGGTGCTCACGCTGCTCGCCGGGAGCATTTGCAGGATAGATGGAGCTTGGGCAGGTGGACGCATTACCTGGGGCCTCTGGAGGGCCGTTGCGCTGCCGGCGGAGGAGGTCAGGGACAGTGATCTGCAGGACGCGCTGCTGCTGTCGCCGTCGGTGGCGATTTCCCGGATGTCTCTGCAGAGGCGACACACACACTCTCTCTCTCTCTCTCTCTCTCTCTCTCTCACTCTCTCTCACTCACTAGGCTGCAGAGCAGGTGCCGTGGCTGCGGGGGCTGGGAACCCAAGTCCAGATGGGCCACAGGGGCCGACAGGTAGGCAGGGGCCCCGCTGAGACAGAGCGGTGATGCTGGGTCCCCCGTGTTTGTAACGTGCCTTCTGGTGCACCCGACGGCGTCGGCGTGGGGGCTTCGGCAGGTCTGAAGGCTCCGAGGCTGGAAGGGCACTGGCACAGGCGCCGTTGCAGGCGTTGAGGGCGGGCACGTGCCCTCCGACCTTGACAGCGTGGCATTGAGAGCTGGGTGAGCGGCGCAGGAGGTCCGTGGTCCTTCCTGCCGGGGCCACCTGAAGCTTCAGCTCTTCGCTGGCTTTGGAGAGGGCACTTCTCCCTGCAGGGGCTCCTCCTGCCTCCCCTGCCCCCCCCCCCCACTTCCTCCTCCCTCTTGTGTCTCCCCGTTCACTTACCGTGGGTGTTACTTTCCAGACCCCCCGCGAAGTAGGAACCTTACATTTATTCTACACTCTTAAACCTACGTCACTTTAACAACATACGTACACAGTACCGCAAAATCCCGCGATATAGCGAAAAATCTGCAATAAATAATTAAATATAATATTTAAAAAAAAACCCGTGATACAGCGAGGCCGCGATCAGTGAACCGCGACAGGGCGAGGGACTGCTGTACACGCAGCAAACAGGTCTCTCCGTGGGTGAGCACTCCTGCGTGGGGAGCCCTCGCGAGCTGAGTCTGCACCCGCACGCTCGGCACAGATGAGGCTGCCCTGCTTTTAATGGCAGATACGAAGCAAACATTTTATGTGCTCACCCTTCCATCCTCCCAGAGACCCCAAGACAGCAGTACTAATACCACCCCTGTTTTTCAGTGCAAAATAGAAATTCAGAGCATTTAAGAGAGGACTTGCCTGAGGTCACCCGGCTGAAAGGTGGCAGAATACCAGGGCCTGCGTGCTCTGTGCTCTGTGGTCTCCGGGCACGGCGGTCAGCCTCTCCTGGGAAGGACCCCTGCCGCTGGCCACAGCTGCCCATCTGCCCGCCGTTGCTGCAGTCGGAAGACTGTCCCGCTGCCTGTGTCCCCAGCTGAGACAGAGCACAGTGGGTCCCACCCACCAGGAAACCCCCCTTCATGTATATTCACTAGTCATTGGGCTGCCCCAGGCCCACCTGGGACTCTTTAAACTTTAAACTATTTCCCCATTTGAAGGATTATTTTTATTCCATTAGAACCATTACACGCTTACTGTAGATGCCCTTAAGGAAAAAGGGTTCCTGGAAGGGGGACCTCGAATGTGACTGACGTTGCCGAATCCTGGCTCTTTCCATCCAAGATAGGAAATTGGCTTTGGGAGCGCGCCGTGCGTGCCCTGCCACCGCGGAGCCCGAACGCAGCCGTGGGGCGGGTGTCAGGGTTCCTCTTTGAGGAGGTCCTCCGCTATCTGTGCGGCTGGTAAGGGCTCGACGTGACCACGGCCCTCCCTGGTCCTAGTTCTCCCTCTCTGTTAAAACATGTGCATTCCGAGACCTTGCGTGGGCCTGATTTAGATTTTTTGATACCGAACGGCAATGTTAATCAGGGTGTTTGGCAGGGACGTGGTATTTAAACCTGAACAGAATGGAAGAGAAGATAAAACGGATGGCTCCGGTGCTGCCATCCGTCTCAGACTGCTCTTCCAGGTGCCCAGAGCCCAGCTTCTGTGGGAGGGCCTGGGGTTCCTCCCATGGGTGCCCTGATGGGGGCAGGGGAGGCCCCTCCGTGAGACTCTCCCGCTCTGGCCTCTCTGGCAGAAGTGCACAGAAAGTCCAATTGCAGATTTGCTTCTGTATATTAAGAGCGATATTACTTTTATATTGAAATTTTCATTTTTTGTGCGTGGTGTGCAAGCAAATAATTAGGACCTAATTTACTCTATTTAATAAGGCAGCAACCTCCTGGATTTTTCTGGTGGCTTGTTTGGGTCTGAGCACAATCCAGAGCAGCAGGAGGGCAGGACAGCAGGACCTTCCTAGTCTCCTGCCAATGCCCCAGCCATCAGCCCGCAAGGCTAGTGCCGGCCGCCGGGAGCTGTCCATGGTTCTGGGGGGGGGGGTGCCTGTAGCAGCCTTCGGTGCGCGCTCAGCCGACAGCCCTGCAGGGGCACGGGCTTTCTCACGCATCCCTGGGATGGGCCTGACGTGCTCATTCTGTGAGTGTTCTTGAGCGCTCGATGCTTTGCTGGCCAGGCAGAGAAGGTCCTGCCTTTCCCTTGAAGAACTCACAGTCCGGGGGGAGAAACAGGGGGAGAGACAGGAGTGCGGACACTTCCATGTGGGAAGGAGCGTGGGTGTGGGACTCACAGTCGGGCCTCTGTAAACATATTCGACTTCTTTGAGCCTTGATTTCTTCGTCTGTAAAACTGCACAGTAGTGCATTTCCTTCCGGCTTGTTGTAACAATGAGCCGTCAGAACAAATGTGCAGGCTGCCGGGGGGTGGTGCCCATCAGGGCTGTGGCCCTGGGCAGACTCGGGAGGTGGCCTCAGGGCTGGTTGTTAGGGTTTCTGCATTTGCTCCTGGGACCCTTGGTGGGACTGCTGTTCCCTCCCCTCTTGGAAGTTACAGGCGGGTGTACGTCTGTCTTTGCCCGGTGCAGGGTGGGCAGAAGTGACGAGGGGCTCTTTGAGCAGAAGCTTTAAGAGCCAGGATGTGGTTTGCTCCCTGCCCTTCCCTGACCGCCACGCCTCCGTCAGCCGGGATCCCTGAGTGACCGCAGGGAGCAGGGTCCCCTCCCCCACGTGCGTTGGACCTGTGATGTGAGCAAGAAGCGAACATCTTGGTTTGTAAGGCACTGAGGTTTCAGGGTTGGCTGTTACTGCACTGTAACCTCACGCGTCCTGCCCGACCTTCGGAGAGGGCACGTGTTCCCCTTTTGGCGGGAAGGCAGCGCACCAGCCTTAGGTGTCGTCGTGCAAGAGGCGTGTGCGAGCAGAGCCCCCCCCAAGTTCGGTGTGTCCCCAGGAACAGAGGCCCTGTGGCTTGGGGAGGCTCTGTACAAACCTCGGGTTTCTCCTGCCTGGTCGCTTTTTCTGGTTTTCATCGACAAAGAAGAGGTTGCAGGACTGCACTGACCCCTGCGCTCCAGGGAGTTCCCTGATTAGCTCCTTGGTGAATTCCAGGCGAAGCCGTCCTGGGAGCCGGGAAGGCCACTGCTCATGACTGTGCAGCCTCTCTGGGGGCCTGGGACGCAGAGGAGTTTTCTGATGGGAGCAGGGAGGAGGGAGTCTTTCCGGCCTTGTGGAGGTCGGCCTGCTGCCGAATGGCGCTTGTTTGTGGCTGTGCTTTGTTAGGTAATCTGAATGTCACCACCACAGGAGCAGAGCCTGTTAGTTTTTATGACGAGGAGGGGTTTTTGGTTGTGGAAGGGGGAAGAAGGAGAATCACTCCCAGGTAAGATGAACTGCTGCCGCTGGAAAGTCCAGGTAACCACTGGAGTGAGACGAACACTAACCAGATAGTCACCGCGGGGGTCATTTGGAAAACAAAATACAGTTAAAAGTTGAATATTTGATGGAAACAGTAAGCGGGGAGTTGCAGGAATGGGTCTTGTTGGAGAAGGGAGCGTGCCGTTTGCTTTGGGGCGGTGGGTGGCCGCAGCGGGATGGGCCCTGCTCCCGGCAGCCTCGGCCTGGAGAGACTCTGTCCCCGTCCCCCGTGAGGTGCAGTCCCATTCGAGCTCCGTCAGAGTCCCAGCAGCCCCCCGAGGCGTTGGGAGCATGGCCCACTGCTCTCTTGCCAGACTCTTGCCTTCCTTCCATGCTTCTCGAAGCTGCTCCGGAGTCTGAAAGGACGACTCCGTCCCAGCCAGGTGGGGGCGTGCCTCTCATGTGGGGTGCGGGTCTGCAAATGTGCGCGCGCTTCAGTGCTCAGAAGGGCCTGTGTGTCTTCTGAGGACGGGACGGCCGTCCGGAGCTGAGCTTTGGGAGGAGGCCGTCCCCAGATGCGCTGGAGCTGTCCACAGGACTTCCGAGACTTTAATTAAGACGACCCACCAGCCTGTGTGGCACATCTCCTCCAGCTTTAGGAATTGGTTTGAAATTAAAGTTATAGGCAGGCCGAATTGTTCCTCACCTGGAGTCAGTCCGGAAGTGGCATTTCACAGACATGCAGTTTGATGACCTCTTTGATGTCATTGTGGTGCTTTTGAATATTTAAATGTATGGTTTTAATAAATTATTTTATTAACAGAACCAATAGCTGTTCTCAAATAACTGTTCCAAATAATTGGAACACACTGCCGCCAGGTGGGAGGGGCCTGCCAGGTGGGCGAGGGGACGGTGGCCTGACCTCTTTGCTTAAGCTGCATGTGATTATCTGAAAGGTGTTTTGGAGTAATTTCTTTTTCAGCTCTTTTTATTTTTGAAAGTAAATAAAGTACTCTTAAAACAGACATAAAAAGTGCTGTAGGATACCTGGTGCAGGGATCACAGCTTGGTGACTGTAGTCAGTGTTTATCCAACAGCTTTTAAACCCAGGCCCTGTCTTTGGTGCTGGGGACACAGAGATAGGTGTGACTGGGTCCCCTGAGGGAGGAGCGCTCACACCCTGGGGAGCACCTGGCAGGTGCCGGGAAAAGGTGTGCATGGGAGGGTGCGGGGCGGGGGGCTTCTCTGCTGGGAGGGGCCTGAGAAGGCCCAGGGCCGGTGGTATTTCAGGGGAGACCCAGGCGGAGGTGTGAGGACCACGAGGTTCCGCAGGGACACCCGCTGGGAGATCCTGTCACAGGCCGGCACCACTTCCCAGGCTCTGTTCACGTTTTCCGTGGGCCCCCCCTTGCTTCTCTGCTCACCCTCATGGCCTAGGGCTGGCACTCCTGAGGGCGACGGAGAAGGAAGGAAAGGGGGACACAGGCTGAGCCCTGGTTTTCTGCTCTTCTCCCACTCCGACCTCAGACGGCGTCTGGGCCCCAGGCTCCGGGGCCTTCTTTCTGTCTCTGCAGCCCGAGGTCTTTCTGGAAGTCTCCTGTTTGGGAGACAAAGCACGTATGTTGAGAAAGGGAAACCAGGCCATGCCAGCGGGGCTGATGGAGCTCTCCGCTGTGCGGGGCGCTTACCTCCGTGCTGGGAGGCGTGAGACGGCGCTGCGGAGCGGCTGCTGCGCTCCGCTGCTGCCGACGGGAGCGGCCTGGGGCCCGGGCGCCCGAGCAAACAGGCTGAAGAGCCAGGCCCCGGCGCGGCCTGTGCAGCAGCCAGGCTCCAGGGCCTCCGGGGCGGTCGGTGTCGCTTTGATGTGCAGACCTGGGGTGCCTGTGCATCCAAAGTGGACGATGTGTGAGTTAGGGAACCTTAACATCAGTCAGTTCCCTACTAAGAGGCCACAGGATCTGCACGGGCGGCCGTGACAAAGTACCACAGGCGCTGGCTTAAGCCACAAAGGTTTGTTTTCTTACGGTTCTGCAGGCTGGACGCCTAAGACCAAGGTGTCGGCAGGTCTGGATCTCCCAGGGCCTCTCTCCTGGGCTTGCAGATGGCTGCCTTCTGGCTGTGTCCTCGAGTGGTCTCCCTCTGAGCACCCGCGTCGTCTCTCCTTTGCAGGACACCTGTCACGGCGGGTCAGGGCCCACCCACACAGCCTCAGTTTAGCAGCGTCACCGCTTTCAAGGCCTGTCCCCACCGACAGTCACATTCTGAACTACCTGGGGATTGGCCTTACACATGCGACTTTGGGGGTTACAACCCAGCCCATGGCAGGGGTCTTCTGCTTCATGTTGGAGGGGTCTCCTTGTGTGTGGGGGGGGCTTTGCCACCTGTGCACAGGTCTTCACAGCACCGGGGGAAGCAAGTGAGCCCAGAGCGGCAGGCCGTGAGGTCGAGAAGGCGTTCCGAGTGGCCACGGCTGCACGGCCCCCTGCATGGTCCGTCCTGCTCGGAGCAGCGTCCCTTTCCTTCACCCCGTGGGATGGGCTGTAGCCTCTGGTAGAGCATTAGGCAAGCTTTCTGCACTGAAACTGTGCAGGACGAGGGCTCTGCTTTCCCAGGGGCCCCTGAAGCGTTGCCAGGAAAGCAGACTTGTCGGAGATTTATGTTGGTTTTCCTGACATAACGAAGATTTCGCTTTACTTCTTGGAAGCGCCTGGAGTGTGCTTGCCAGAACGCCTCTCAGAGGGAGCGGAGGCCCTTCTCCTGGCCCCTCTCCTCCCTTCTTTACGTCCTCTCAGTTCGGTGTCGGGTCAGAGCCCCGTGCGGCCGCTGGGGCTGGGAGGTGTGTCAGAGCCCCCATCTGAGCGCCGACGGCCCGGGGACAGGCTGGGTTTGGCCCGCCAACGCGCCCGACAGGCTGGGAAAACCCCCAGTCTTTCCGTTTCGTTTTTGCCTGAGAGAGTCCGGTTCAGTTCAACAAATATTAATTGAGTGGCTCTTCGGTGCCAGGTACAATGTCAGGTGTCCAGGCTGTGACACCGGGCCAGCCCTGTCCGGAGCAGGGCAGACAGGCGCGCACACTCGCTCTCAGGGTGTCCCAGCTGGTGTGGGACCTGCCGCTGGCTGTGCTGCTAGCCTCCTGGGCCCACCGCCGTGGACCCACCGCAGCAGGGAACTCGGGGGGTTTCGGCTTGAGCAGCTGATCACTGTGCAGGATGTTGACAGGGCGAAGCCTGAGGAGGGACAGGTTTAAGGGGGCAGAAAAAAAAAATTTTTTTTTGGACAGTTTTGAGGTTTTCCTTACGTGCTCAGATGGAGAGGCCCAGCAGGCGGGGGAGACCGGAGTCAGGGCTCAGAGAGTCCGTCTGTGCGTCCTCAGCAGAGAGCCGTGTTGAAGGTCGTGAGGACCGCGCAGCGAGGAGGGCAGCGGGAGCCTGTTCACGCGCAGGGCTGGGTGGGAGGCGCGGCACGGGGACATCTGGGGCACAGGAATGGGGAGGACACAGCGGTGGCCGTGCCGGTGACGCAGGAGAAAGCGGGTCCCTGCGGGCTCACGGGAGCCAGGAGGGGAGTACGGGGCGGGGGGTGGGGTGAGCCGTCAGCTCCGTGGACGGCCGCTCAGAAGCTGCGATGACAGAGAAGGGTCCCTGTACTTGGTGGCCTAGCAGTGAGAGGCGACCGTGACGTTTGTAGTGACTGTGGCCCTGAGAGGTGAAGTGAGCTAGCAGGGGGAGGGCCTGAGGTCCCCGAGGACGCAGGAGAGGGTGGGGGATGGAGCCAGGCATGGGAATCGGACCTGGCTCGGCCGGGGTGGGGGGCGTGCCCTCCACGGTGGCAGGAGGGGGAGGGAGGACGGGCCGCCCTTGCTGGGGGCTCTACGTCCCCTGACTGAGAGACCCAGAGAAGGGCGGTGGGCGGCTGGGGAGGCGGAAGCCCTAACCCCCAACGTCTGATTACCGAGCCGGCCAACCAGGGAAGTGCTTTTTCCCTTCCCACCTGGTGAAAGGTTGTCCTTCTTCCAAAGAGCAGGTTTATCAGTGTCCACCCCTGCTGCGTCTGGAAGCCCAGCAGTATGTCAGTGGAGCAGGAAGCGAGAAGAACAGAGCGTTTGTCCCTGGCTGGAGGGTCCCCTCTGGCAGGGGTGTCTGCGTCGCACATCTGGAAGGAAGGAATTGGGCCCGCGGGGCTCATGCCGGGGTGGACTGGTTTACGGGGAGGGGCCGAGCCCTGGATGGGAGGCTGCCTGACCTTGATCTCACATCTGTCCCTGTCACGGCTGCTCCATGCCTGACCAGCGCCCTCTCTCTCCTGCCCTTTCCTGCTCCACAAATGGCTCCTCTCCCAGGGCGAACGGGGGCGGCGCTGGGGCAGCCTCTCCAGTGTCACTCTCAGCCCCGGTGGCTTCGGCTGGTTGCCCTGCCTGATGCTCAGGGCCCTTCTGTCCCCTGGGTCTCGTCTTCGGTGGGCTGTCCCCCTGGGCACACGGAGCGTGAAAGGCACAGCTGCCCATGTGCGCACACTTGTTGTTGACAGACAGGACATGTCCCTGAAACAAGCAGAGACGGTGTTTCAGGCCCCTGAACTCCGCTCTGACTCCGCGGCCCGCAGACCAGACTGTGCTGCCTTCATGGTGCATGCGCGCACCTAGCGGCGACAGCCCCGGGGACCTGTGCCGGGGGCGTGACGCACCTGCCGCCCGCCGCCTGGCTGGGCTTGGCAGAGCCGGCATCAGGTGCAGTTAAGGGGCCCTTGTCCACGCGAAGGAACGGTCTCCTCCCCTCGGATGCGGTGGGCTCACCAATCTGGGACCCGCGACAGCAGCTTCCCAGGTGGCGGTGAGCACCCTGCCGCCCTCTGGGCGAGCACCCGAGGGGCTGAGGACCCGAGCAGTGGGCGAAATGGGGAGAGAGGAAGTTTTGCTTCCTTGCCAGACTAAGTTTTCGTGTGGGAAGTCTCAGGCGCTCACGGTTCAGGGGAACACACGTGACTGCATTTGCTGTCCTGCTTCTGTGACCTGACGGGGGACTGAGCGCTCTCTGCTCTAGTCCCAGGCAGCCTCTCGGCTTCACGCCAGCATTCGTTTATTCTGCCATTTCGCCCGTTTATTCGATTGTCCACCAAATACCTGAGTGCCTTGGGCCAGGCCCTGTGCTGCTGGCGAGGGGTGTGGCGGAGAGTAACACAGGCTGTGGCCCTGCCTTGCCTGCGCGTGTTTTTGCTGGTGCCCCGCAGAGCGTCCCTGGAGGGGGCCGTTTCTCCGGGCAGGGGTCGCTTTGGGGGTTCTCCCAGCGGGAGTGCCTTTCCTTCTTGCCCGCGGGCGTCAGTGGGCAGGTTCTTCGGGAGAGGCTGGGGCCTCTCCAGTCCTGGGCCAGCGGTTGGTTTTGGGGCCCCAGTGCCTCAGTTACTGCCAATGAGCTGTGTGGGGGCTGCTGGGGGCACTTCCTAGCTTTACGGAGGGGTGCAAGGGTCCCCTCTGTGGGGCTGTGGGAGGCGTGACGACAAAGGTGGGAGCGGTGCTCACCTGCAGCCCTGCAGTGCGACTGAGGCCAGAGGCTGCCCAGCTGCAGCCAAGCACCCAGTCCCCGCTGCCACTGCTGCCATCACCTCCAGACCGTGGGGACAGGAGACTC
The DNA here is from genome assembly GCF_987537825.1 of Furipterus horrens. Lineage (NCBI taxonomy): Eukaryota > Metazoa > Chordata > Mammalia > Chiroptera > Furipteridae > Furipterus > Furipterus horrens. The sequence continues at coordinate 3,648,521 of NW_028327173.1, forward strand.
TGTGATCCTTCTCGTTTAGGGTTCAGGTTGGGTTGTCTGTGATTTTGCAGCCGGAAACATTGCTATTCACAGACGCTTTCCTTTCGCCACCCTGCCAGCACCAGCCCGCGCTTCAGCCCTTCCGCGAGGTTCGTGTCGTGCCCCGTTTAGTGCACGGGTGTGTTTTCCTCTTAACTGTCAGGTGCTAGAGGTCGCCGCCTCTGCTCTTTCCCATTCCTGGGCTCCAGCCAGGGCCTGGCCAGCCTGGGGACTTGCATGCGGTAGGATATCAGTGAGTGCTTACCGAGTTGTATTTGACTAACCATGGGCTTCTGAGCAAGTGTTGGAGGCCAGTCAGCGGCCCAAGAGGAGGACGGCAGATCAAGGCATGTGCCGCTGGGCCGGGTGACGGCGGTGGGGATGAACGGGCCCCGCACGAGGTGCCAGGGAACATCCGTCATGTGTTCTGAGCAGTTTTTACTGAAAAATCCATTTATAAATAATCTAGAGTAATAAAGGAAGATAATTTATTGGGATTTAGAAAAATTCATGGCTACAGAACAGAACATTGGTCCAGTCCAGCCCCACAGCTCCTGATAAGCTGCCTGTGCCCCTGTCTGTCACGGGGCCCTCCCCCATCACGGGGACCCTCCCCCATCACGGGGACCCTCCCCCATCACGGGGACCCTCCCCCATCACGGGGACCCTCCCCCATCACGGGGGCCCTCCTCCATCACGGGGGCCCTCCCCCATCACGGGGACCCTCCCCCATCACGGGGACCCTCCCCCATCACGGGGACCCTCCTCCATCACGGGGACCCTCCTCCATCACGGGGGCTCTCCTCCATCACGGGGGCCCTCCCCCATCACGGGGACCCTCCTCCATCACGGGGGCCCTCCCCCATCACGGGGACCCTCCTCCATCACGGGGACCCTCCTCCATCACGGGGGCCCTCCTCCATCACGGGGGCCCTCCTCCATCACGGGGATCTTCCTCCATCACGGGGACCTTCCTGCATCACGGGGACCCTCCTCCATCACGGGGGCCCTCCTCCATCACGGGGACCTTCCTCCATCACGGGGACCCTCCTCCATCACGGGGGCCCTCCTCCATCACGGGGGCCCTCCTCCATCACGGGGGCCCTCCTCCATCACGGGGACCCTCCTCCATCACGGGGACCCTCCTCCATCACGGGGGCCCTCCTCCATCACGGGGGCCCTCCTCCATCACGGGGGCCCTCCTCCATCACGGGGGCCCTCCTCCATCACGGGAACCCTCCTCCATCACGGGGGCCCTCCTCCATCACGGGGGCCCTCCTCCATCACGGGGACCTTCCTCCATCACGGGGACCCTCCTCCATCACGGGGGCCCTCCTCCATCACGGGGGCCCTCCTCCATCACGGGGGCCCTCCTCCATCACGGGGGCCCTCCTCCATCACGGGGACCTTCCTCCATCACGGGGACCCTCCTCCATCACGGGGGCCCTCCTCCATCACGGGGGCCCTCCTCCATCACGGGGGCCCTCCTCCATCACGGGAACCCTCCTCCATCACGGGGGCCCTCCTCCATCACGGGGGCCCTCCTCCATCACGGGGATCTTCCGACATCATGGGGGCCCTCCTCCATCACGGGGGATCTTCCTCCATCACGGGGATCTTCCTCCATCACGGGGACCCTCCTCCATCACGGGGGCCCTCCTCCATCACGGGGGCCCTCCTCCGTCACGGGGGCCCTCCTCCGTCACGGGGACCTTCCTCCATCACGGGGACCCTCCTCCATCATGGGGGCCCTCCTCCGTCACGGGGGCCCTCCTCCGTCACGGGGACCTTCCTCCATCACGGGGACCCTCCTCCATCACGGGGCCCTCCTCAATCATGGGGATCTTCCTCCATCAAGGGGACCCTCCTCCATCACGGGGGCCCTCCTCCATCACGGGGACCTTCCTCCATCACGGGGGCCCTCCTCCATCATGGGGATCTTCCTCCATCACGGGGACCCTCCTCCATCACGGGGGCCCTCCTCCATCACGGGGACCTTCCTCCATCACGGGGGCCCTCCTCCATCATGGGGATCTTCCTCCATCACGGGGACCCTCCTCCATCACGGGGACCCTCCTCCATCACGGGGGCCCTCCTCCTCCTCCATCACGGGGGCCCTCCTCCATCACGGGGCCCTCCTCCATCATGGGGGCCCTCCTCCATCACGGGGGCTCTCCTCCATCACGGGGACCCTCCTCCATCACGGGGACCTTCCTCCATCACGGGGACCCTCCTCCATCACGGGGGCCCTCCTCCATCACGGGGACCTTCCTCCATCACGGGGGCCCTCCTCCATCATGGGGGCCCTCCTCCATCACGGGGGCCCTCCTCCATCACGGGGGACCCTTGTCTGTCACCGGGGCAGCAGAAGCCATGGAGCTGACAGCTACCTGCCTCCACAGACCTGTGAACAGGAAAGGCAGGTTTTGGACGTCCACCATCCTCACAGGCCCTCTCTCACCCTTGGCCACTGGTGTCCCATTTCATGTAACGTTTTTATTTTGTGATTGTGCCTGTAACCCAAAGCGGCTGGGGGAGACTGTCACCCGCAGAGCAGGAGCAGTCACGCGCCCTGTGTGGAGGGCTCCCCGCCCGGCCCTCGGAGCGCCCCGGACCGCTGCAGACGCAGAGGTGCGAGGACGTGTCCAAGGCGGTGCAGCTTACCCGTGAGGGCGTCAGGGTTAGAGCCCGTGGTTGCTGTCTTAGAGCCTCGCCGTGTCCCCGGGGCCACACTGATCGGGTTTTTCCAACCACAGGTTGGATGCCGGCTGCCTGGCCCAGGGGAGGGAGGCTCTTCAGTGGCAGTGGTCACGGGTCAGCGGCAGGCTCGACCTCGTGTCAGGGGCCATTCTGGGCCCAATGCAGGGAGCGCAGGGGCCGCAGGGGCCGCAGGGGCCGCAGGTCTCTGACGTGGCTGTGGCTTTGCGTGCTGCCCGGGCAGAGGGCTGGCCCGACCGGGTGGAATGGCGGGGCCAGCCAGCTCTGGAGCTGAGACGCAGCCTTTCTCGCTCCAGGGCCAGCCCGGGAAGCCGACTCGGCACAGAAGACACTGCAGCACAGGCCGGAACCGCACCCGAGCTGTAGAAAGCCTTGTGTGGCCGGGACCTCTAAAGCCGGCCCAGCAGGAGGCGGTCTCTGTTAATGAAAGCCTCTGCTGCTTCCACTCCTTCCCCTCTTTCCCCAGAGGCCCCCCGCCCCAGCCTTGGGCCCGGGAGAGGGGACTCTGGGGGAGGGAGGGCTGGGCTGGATGAGCCGCGGGGCCTGGGGGGCCCTGAGACTGCCCGCGCCCTGGTGTGAAAGCTTCAGGGGCTGCCGGTTCCTCTCCTTCCCTCCTTCATCAGGCAGGGCAACCGCACAGTGAGGGGACCCGCTCTGGTGAGGGGACCGGCCCAGGTGAGAGGGGCGGCCCAGGGAGGCTCCACGGCCCCGCGTCACCGCCTGGAAGGGGCCAGAGAGGTGCCGCGCATGGTGCCCTGTCCCGAGGCTCCCAGGGAGAGCACGGGCCTGACACCACCTCTGCTTTACGCAGCCTCATCGTGAGTTCCCGATGGGTCCTGGAGGAAATAGCTTCTCATTCAGCAACTTGTCTTTCATCACTTACAGAGTTGGGGGGACTCTGGTGCCACTGGGGGTCACTGTCAGCTGCCCTCTGCTGCAGAGTGACCCTCTGGGGTCCCCCGGTCCCCCTCCCGGATTCCAGAGCCCCCTGGGCTTCGGGAACAGTGCCCTGTGAGAACCTGTCCTTACCTCTGACCTGAGGTTGTGCCTAGTGACCCCGGATGGCGACAACGGGGGGGTGGGCAGCTCAGACCCAGGCCTGGGCCAGGACACGTCGCCGGGCAGTGCTGGTCTCTGTGGGTGGCAGGGGGGTGCGCAGGGAGCAGAGTCCGCGCCAGGCGCCTCCACCATCCTCCCTCCAGTTCCCCAAACTGTCAGCAGCAGCCGGTTTTCTCCGAGGGTGGGAAGCGTCCCTGTGAGTGTGTGAATTCTAGGGTGCTCACGGAGGCCAGGTATAGACTCGGGAAGTCACCCGCTGTGCCGCGAGGGGCTGGGGAGCCCCTGCGCTTTTGCTGGCTCTGAGCGCCCCTGTGGGCCCTGTGGACGGGGGAGGGGGGAGGGGGGAGGGGTGGGCCGTGTCTGCGCAGGAGCGAGTGGAAAGAGGGGCCCTCTGAGCGCCGTCTGCTGCCTCTGGCAGAAGCGACTTACTCTTGGTGGCCTTGCTGTCGGTGGGGTCCTGCTGGCTCCACAGGGAGGCACACGCGCTGGCCAGAGTGCCAGTCAGGGTCCACCGGTCCCCTCCTTCAACAAGGACGTCAATGACAAACGCACAGGAGATGACGAAGGGGGATTGTGCAGGGTTTGGATGCGTGTTTCTTCTGACCTTGATGGGGCCGCATCCCTCTGTTTGTAATCTTGGGTTAGGACAACTGACAAATGGCCTGATAGGAAGCAAGAGCAAACAATAGACTCACTTGAAAGATACAGTGAATAGAATTTAATTGAATTTTTTTTTGGTGCAGACATTGATTTGACCCTGGAAGATGTATGGAGTAAATCATTAGGGGAATTAATATACATTAAAATGTAGTTTATTATCATGGAACTTTTATTGTGCTTGTAGTTGTGTTTTTAATTATTATTTTAATGACTTTCTGTATTTCAAATAGTGATAAATCTACTTTATTTTTAAAAAAATAAATGGACTATAGTTTTACAAGGTGATGTGTGGAGCAGCGCTGTTGATGAGTATTGCTCCTTCATTAATGAGAATGAACAGATTACAAAGACTGAAAATGAACCGATTTACACCCTTAAAAAGACAATTAATAACTAACCATTAAACACAAATGCTATGGATTCGTCTTACCATCTTATCTATTCTCTGGGCTCCTGTTGGATCATGTAGAGATGACTTTAAACCAGCTAAGTGAAGGGAGCTCTGAGGGTGGAGATGCCCGGGCCTGGAGAGGACAAAGCGTTTGGCCCTGAGGGTGGAGATGCCCGCCCTTGCTGCCGGGGCACCGTGGCCCACGAGAGCGGAGAGGACGGGCTGTCTGGGAGGGACGGGGCAGAGGCTGGGAGCTCTGTGGGTAGGATCGGGGTTTGGGGCCAGCTCCCCGGTGGTAAAGATGGATCTGTGCTGACCCACCTGCGCTGTGTCTCCTGAACCATCTTGAGACCAAGGGCAGATCCTTGTCACATGTTCCTGGGGCTTTGGGCGCAGTCTTTTAAAATGGAGATCAGCTCCCTGCCCACCCTCTCCCCACCCCAAGCTTATCCAAGCTGTGCTAAATGACACGCGGTATCAGGATCCTGGTCATATGCCTTGAATGTCCCAGCGCAAACCTCTTGTTTAAAATATTTGGTCCCATTGGTGACGCAGGGGCGCACACGGCTTCCTCCCCGCTGCATGCTCATTGGGTGTTTCTGACTTGGCAAGGTTGTCAGGAATCACGTCTTGACAACCAGAAGCAGAGCTCGCAGATGGGGGGCGGGGTGTGTGGGCCTCTGAGACCCAGGCACTGGGTCTGAAGCCTGCCCGCAGGACTTATTAGCCAGGCGGCCTTGAACGGGCTTTTTTCTTTCTGGTTTTGTTCATTCAATAAATACTTACTGACTGGGTAAAGCGCTGTTCTGGGGGCCGGGGATAGAGCAGTGACCAAGGTGGAGAAAAGCCCTCTTTTCCAGAGTGCGGGCGGCGGTGGCAGGGAGCAGGGGGGACCGTCAGCCCCAGGACAGTCACACGCAGAGTGTTACCACTGCCGCGGGTGAGGGGGGCAGGGGACACTGCTGCTTTGGCACAGCGATGGCGGCCGGCCTTACTGATCAGGGGACATTGGGGCTGGACCAAGAGGAAGTGAGACAGTGAGCTCAGGGGAACTCTGGGAGAGGTCTCTCCTGGGCACAGGGAAGTGCAGGTGGGAAGGCCTGGGCGTCAGTGTGCTGGCCTGCTTGGGGCGCAGCAGGGGGCGGAGTGGCAGGGGACAGATCAGGGAGGTGGTGAGGCCAGGACACGCAGGGCTGGATGGCTGCGCTTGACTTTGAGTCGGGGGAGCCTTCTGGAAGGCTTTCCCTGGCTGGTGAGGGGGGAGCAGGACTGTGAGCAGGCAGACCAGCCAGGAGGCCTCACGGTCCTCCAGGTCTGGGGCGCTGGTGGCTTGAGCCAAGGGGACAGCGAGGAAGGCGGGAGGAGAGGTGGACTTGGGACACAGTTTGAAGGGAGCGTGACGGGACTTGCTCACGAATAGGGTCTGAGACGTACGCGAAGCAGAGGAGGCTGCTGTGACGCCCAGAGGCCGGGCCTGCGCCCCTGGGAGGGCGGCCGCCGCGTCTGCTGGGATGAGGTCTGTGCTCGTGTTCATGCGTGAGACGTGCCCTTTAAGGTGCTGACCAGACGTCCAGACCAGGACTTCTTATCGGCTCTGGCAATGGGGAAGCCACTGGGGAGCACAGGAGAGACCTTGGTGGAATGAATGGGGTGGGGGGGGAGCCTGACAGAGACGGGATTCAGGAAGGACGAGGAAGCAGACCTTGGATGCTCTTTAAAGGAGGTTTACTCTGAAGGGGAGCCTACACGTGGGATGATAAAGTTACTGAATTAAAAAAATTTCAGCTTTCTGATCTTATAAAATGGGACAATGACTACACGTATATCACCGAGTTTTTGGGAGGATCACGTGAGATGCTGCTGGAAACTCAGCACTTGGCCTTCGCCGGAACTGCGACTGGGCCTTTGTGGTCGGGGTGTGGGCACGAGGCCCTGCGCAGGGGTCTGGGTTTCTGGGTTGTTGAAGGTAACCCCTGTTACTCCGCTCTCCGAGGGTCAGAAGCAAATCAAGGGTTTTGGTGAATTCCCACGTCAGCAGGTACGAGGTGTCGTCGAGAGGTCAGGAGGTCGGAAACTCCGTGTTCCCGCCCAGTGAGGGGCTCGTCTGCGCGGCTGTGCAGGCGGGACGTGCGCCCCCAACTCCTGCGCTGGTCTCGCCGCCTGCCTCGCAGGGTGGCGCCTCTCGGGATGAAAGAAGCCACTTTGGCTTGGAGTCTGTGCAGTGTAGCTTTTTTCTCTCTGATGATAAAACACACTGATTGTAGGGAAAAAAGGAGCGCGGAAGAGAATGTATGAAAGAGAAATTTATCGGGGGCCTCACACCCAAATCCGACTGCTGTCAACATTTTAGCAAATTTTCTTCCAGCATTTTAGGAGCTCTTTAATTATGTATTTGGGACTGTTATCCTGTTTACAGATTGAAGACCTGTTTAGGGTTGTACACTGTCCCACAGCTCTGTTTCCCGGTTTTCCTCCTCAGCGTCGTACGATAAGCATTAAATTCCACAGCTTTTCTAAATGGCTGTGTAACGTGGAATTTTTGCCACCTGAACTTACATCAGAGTGAAATATTAATAGTAGTTAACCCTTGTGTAGTGTTTACTGAGTTCCAGGCTCTCTTTTATTTTATTAAAAATTTTTAATTGCATTTTTTCCCATTACCGTTTAGTCCCCTTGCGTCCTCTCCGCCCAGCCATCGCCACACTCTGGTCCATGCCCACGGGTCCTGTCTCCTCGTGGCTCAGTCCCTCGCCCCCTAACCCCCCCGCCCCACCCCCACCAGCTGCCATCCTGCGCTCCATCTATGAGTCTGTCCCCATTTTCCTTGTTAGTTCAGCCAGGCTCTGTTTTAAGTACTTTACATAAATTAACTCATTTAATCCTCATTACCACCTCTGACATGGGAACAGCCACTATTCCCAGTGTATAGTTAACCCCTTTAGTGCTGGGTAAAAGCCCTTCATTGAGTGTGAGGACCAAAGGACGAGGGAACCCATGTCTGTCTGTGTGATGTACATGCCTGTGATGAAATATCTGAACACAAGTTTCAGGCAACAGTCCTATCCATGGGGCAAGGTGCTATTTTCCACTTCACTCCATTCTGCTCAATTCCACTTAAAAAAAGCAGTAAGCACCCGAGATTGGTGCTCAGGACTCACCCACGCTGTAAGGAGCTGCCGCCCTGGAACACAGAGCTGGGTCAGGACCAAGGACAGTGGCCTCTTTCCTGCCTTGCCTGGCTGTCACATTTTGGTTCCTTACCCCTCCAGCATCTGTGGGATGTGAATGGCATTGTAGTTGCCTGTCGCTTTGTAACTTACGGGCCTGGTCTTCCTGAAAAGAAGGCCTAGGTCTTCTCCATGGCCTCTGCTCCCCCAATGCTCGACCCATGTCCCCCGGGAGCGGGTGGCGCCCCTCATGTGAGGGTAAGAATATTACTTTGAGGCTGCTCCCGTGGGGGCGCGGCTGGCTGTGGACCCTCTGGGACTGACTTTGAAGACTGTCCTCCCATTGGATAGGGAGGGGCCCCTTATTGGAACCTCTTCTCTCACATCAGCAGAGAAAAAGACCAGTTCGGTCCTCCTCCTCTTGCTGTTGCCAGGTGAGGGTGCTTGGAAGAGTGGGCTCCCTCTCGTAGGTCTTGGCGTGGTATCATCACAGCACAAGGTTCTCAGGAAGTGCACGTGGCCGACCGCGTCTGTTACCTGCAGCCCACGCCACTCTTCAGGTGACACAAGGTGACGCTGCTGTGCTCCTCACGTTTCATCTTCCTGCTTGACGTTGCCAAGAAGGAGGAGAAGAGGGAGAGCTCTCTTTTTGCTTTTAAAGTCCTCTGGGATGGGGTTCGTGTGGTCAAAGGGGAGACTGGCGTAGACTTACCCACGTCTGTTTTCCGAAGCATCTCCCACTTGTCCTTTAATTAAGGCCTTGGCTGGACCAAGGCTTGGGCCTTTGGGAACAGGGCCTGTGGCCGGGTGCCCCGTCCTGTCCTGTGTGGCTGCCGGGAAGGCCGTGCCCCCGCGCGTGCTGAGGTTCTCTGAGAGCAGACTCAGCTGCCTTCCAGGCAGCGTGGGACATTGCCTCTAGAAAAACTCATGAGTTCTCCTTCTGTGTCCTCTTCGGTTGCAAAAGCACAGAGCTGGGTTGCCTGCTTGCCACGTGGGACTCGTAGTCACAGGAGTCGGCAGATGAAGGTGATGACTAGGCCGAGCCTCTCACGAGGGCGGGTTATGAAACCCAAACACCTTTCAGCTCCCGATGGCCACCAGCGGCCTGTAATCAAGTCACACTCTGTTAGCTACACAATTAACTTGTTCGCTGGATTCAGGATTTGAGACTTTGGCTAATTAATCTTACTCGCTGTCTACTTCAGCTGCAACCCCCATGTTTTCCGAATTCGGGCCGTTCTGGGATTTAAGGAGAGAGATTTGTTGACTTTGTGTCCTTCCGACCTGACATGGGCATCTGTTCTGCTTTTGCTCAGAGGGAACCAAGTGGCTCCTGAGCCTTCCCTCCTGCCGCGCTCTTCCTGGGGGCCACCCTCAGCCCGTGGCATGCCGGCGCCCCTCTGTGGGCCCTGGGGAGCCTCCCCTTGGCCAGCCCCCGGTGCCCCCTGCTCGCGGCTCTCCTCTGGAATGCGTTTCCTCCGCAGACAGTGGGGTTCCATGCCGGGGCATTAGGGCTGTTTCCGGAGCTGTCAGCTGGGAGGGAAGGTGGAGGCATGAGCAGTGGTCTCTGCTTGTGTCTCAGGTGTGTGACGGTTAGGACGGCTTGCTTCTGTTTTTATTAGTTGTGCTGGATTTGGGGTGTCGGAGGGGTTAGGATGAGTGTTGGGGTCTGTTCTGCAAGGATACCTAGTGGCTCCGCTTTAGCCAGAGAGGCAGGGAGGGCCCCTTGCAGAGAGCTCTGCTCGTTACTGTGTTAGAGCCGAGGTGGCGGGTTTTATCGTTGGGGGTGGGGTGGCCTATTGCTAGGCAGAGCGCTCTCTCTCTCTCTCTCTCTCTCTCTCTCTCTCTCATGTAAATTTCTGACTATTCAGCCAGGGATTCAGAATTTACCTCAAAGGGAAGTGGCTACGCAAAGACCGAGGAGATGCAGGGTATTTTTACATTGCTTGTCCCTTGTCCCTAGTTCTTAATGGGAGTTGGCAGTGTGTAGCTGTCATGAGAGTGACACTTTCTGTGCAGATAAAATCCTGCCAGGCTGGAAGAAGAAGCCACATTCTTGCAACACTGCTTCTGTTTCATATTCAGGGTTATAACAACCTAGAAGGACTTAGGCAGCAATCTGGGCCTGCGTCGGCTCTTCTGACTCCTGAACTGAATGTGTCAGGTCAGCAAGTCCACGTCTTTATCTGGCCGGGGTGGGGCGAAGGGCAGGCGGTGTGGGAGCAGAGGGGTGTTCAGTTGCCCCTGCACGGTCCCTGCCCCGCCTGCCTCCTTCTGGGTCTCCGTGGCTTTGTGGTGGCCCCTCTCTGAGGCGGCAGCGGTGCCCACGAAGTTTCGTCCCTGCTGCCTCAGGCTAGCTACATCCCTTATCAAAGACTGTGGACCTCTCAAGAACGAAATGGAAATCTAAAAATTCATGGCAAGGCTTCTGCTGCTGTTCTGATGGAGTGACTGGAACCAGATTTGTCTTCTTGTTGTCAACAATTATAAAACTGGACAAAATACGTGAAATAAATATTTTCAGATGTTACACAATAGTCAAGAGAAGACTGAGGTTCCCAAGAGGAGACTGTGGGTTCTGAAATCAGTCTGCGCTTCTGCCCGGAGGCATTCCCAAACTGTGGGTGCAGGGGATGCACCCCATGCTGAGTACACTCATCTTGCTGAATTGGGGAGACGGACATCAGAGTTTGGGGAGGTTAAGGGGCCAGAATTCAGAAGGCAGGGTATCAGAGAAGAGAGGGCCTTGGGGAGAAGGTGCTCCAGAAGTCAGCCTGGGGCTCCTGGGAGGTTCTGTGGGATACGAAGCTGGTGAAGTGTGGAGGGACCCTCCGCAAGGCTGGCCCAAGAGCGTCGAAGGGCTGCGAGGTGCGCGGTTGCCCGAGCTCACACCGGACTGAGAGGCATCCGCACTCCGGCTGCAGAGTCCTCCTCCGCTGCACGGGGCGTTCGGCACAGCAGGGGGAAGAGCAGCGGTGGGGCCACAGACCCACCTTTGCAGAGGCTGGAAATGTGGTGAGCGGACCAGGGGGACCCACGAGTGACATGCACGCCTGCCCGAGCGCAGCCTGCCCCTCCTGATTTAAAGGCAGTGTGGCTGACGGTGTTCCAGGTGTGGTGAGAACGGCGAGCCCGCTGAGGCCAGGAGCTCAACACACCCCAGGCAAGATCAGCACCGAGGAAACCACGGCAAGGCACACCGTAACCAAGTCACAGCAAATCGGCGATAAAGAGAAAACCCTAAAACCCACCGGGGAGGCGGTGGGCTGGGGCGGAGCGGACGCCTCACAGATAACAGAGAGAAGGGTGTTTGCAGACCGCGCACAGGAAGCCCGCGAGCCGGAAGGCAATGGGATGAAAGCCCTGAAGTTCAGAGACGGGGAACACCTGTCAGCCCAGCATCCTATACGCAGTGAAATCACCTGAAAAAATTAAAGCGGAGTAAAGATGTTTTCCAATAACCAGACAAACACACAAGTCAGCACAGACACACACACCAGACACTCCACTGCTTGGAGACCTGCCCTGTAAGAGATGTGAGCGGAAGCTTCAGGTGAGGAAGAGTGACACCGGGTGACAGCCCGGAGTGGCACGGAAGAGCAGGAGGCTGAAATGCCGAATACGTGGGCAACTATGTTTCCTTCATTGTTAATTTGTTTGGAAGGCAATTGTTGCGGAACTCACTGCGTTGGGGCCTATAACATCTCTAGAAGTTAAACACTTGGTGCCAAACAGTACAGGAAGGACGGGGGGCAGGGGAGGGAGGGGCGGAAGTGAAAGTGCCCTTTGGGCCCTCACGATGCGCCTGAAGCGGCACAATACTGTCCGCGGGTATGTTCTGTTAGGCTCCGGAAGCGTCCTGTGCGTCCGAGAGCGAGCTCAGATAAAACAGAGGCAAGCCTGGCATGCCAGCGGCGGGGTCGAAGCGGCTCCTCAGAATCAGTCAGTTATCCCAGCTGAAGGCGAGAAGAGGAGGAAAAGGAAACAGAGCTGATGTAACAAATGGCGTGGTGGTCAGTTCAAACCTGGCCACAGCAGTGATTACACCAAACACACCCAGTCTAAGCATCCCCAATAAAAAGCCCAGAACTTGGAGCAGAGAAAGGTTTCTTAAATTGGGTAGGAAGGGAGAAAATGATAAATTGGACGTAAGCAAAATTAAACACTTCTGCTCTTTGAATTATGACTTGAAGGAAATGCAACAGGAAGCCGGAGACTAGAAGGAAATGTTGCACGAAGCTGAGCAAGGCCTCATCCGAAGCCCAGAAGGAGCTCCTGTGATTCAGCAATAACAGTATGAGACGTTTAGTTACACACTAGGCGGCAGTTAGAACAGACCTCACAGAAGAGGATCTGTAATGGTCAACAAACACGTGAAAAGTGGTAACTATCTTCAGTCGTTACGGAAAAGCGAAGGGAAACTTCAGTGAGTTAACGGCACACCCACTAAAGTGGCTAAAATCGAAAAGACCAGCAGTGCCAAGTGTTGACAAAGAGGTGGAGCGGCTTTAATTCGTATACACTCGGGGTGGAGCTATCACGCGGCACAGCTGCCTTGGAATGCACGTCGGCAGTTTCGTACAAAGTCAAACACGCTTAACACGTGACCGGGATGTTCGGTGCCCTGGCTGTCACCAAAGGAAACTGAAAATGTGCGTCGGCACAAAGGCTTGCAAGTGAGTGTCCATCACAGTTCATCTGTCACCCCCGCCTCCCCCTGCTGGAAACAGCACAGATGCTCCCCGCCACACGAGGAACGGCGTTAAAGGGCCGCGGCATTGGGAAGGTTGAGAGCCACTGCTCTAGAGGCGCTTACTTCTGGGTCACCTGTATCTGTTAGGGTCTTACAGGCCAGTCCAGAAACCCCAGAGCGGGAGCCCCAGACGCGTGTGCCCCCAAGGCCCCACAGGTGTTGTGGGTGAAGCCAGCCGGCCAGGCGGGGGAGGCGGCCGCCTGGGAGTGCGTGCTCCGCGGGGCTGGGGGAAGCCCTTGTTTTTCGGGAGAAGCTGGGCATTTCCACCTCCCAATCCCTAAGTACTGACAAGTAGACCGAATGCGAGCAGGCGGTGCGCACCCAGCCTGCGCGTCCGTGGGCAGCTTCTGCCCCGGGGCTGCCTTTGCTTTGCAGATGCCCTCACGGCCTCCCTGCCCCTCAGTGTCTGCAGCCGACTGTTCTGCAAGCCCCGTTTATTTCACGTTTGAAACTTTCTTGCCCTCTTTTCATTGCCCTTGTCACAGTGCGATCTCCCTGCCCCTTTCCTGGGTGGAGTCGTGGTGCTCCTGGGCCTCCCCTCTGCTTCAGGGCTCCCGTGGCTGAGACTCCGTCCCCTCGCCTTAACCCCCACCCCCCGCAGCTGAGCCCCCCCCCCCCCCCCGCCCTTTCCAGCTCGGCGTCCTGTCACCCCCTGCCCAGCAGACTCCCGCTGCTGCACGGGACTCAGGGCTCCCCGAGCACATCTGTGTTTCCCACATTCTCACCGTTGTGATGCCGCTTCCTGCCCCTGACGCCTTTGCTGCGTGTCAGCCTGGCTGCCTCCCACTCAGTCGTCAGGGCCCCGCTGAAGTGTGGGCTTCGCGGCGCAGCCTTTCCTGTCCTCTCGGTGTGAGCACGTCCCTCACGCTGCTGATTCCATGCCCGCCGTCTGTCTTGCAGGTGACACGCCGGCCCCGGTCCCCTCTGTCTCCCCAGCCGCATCTCCCAGCGCCACACGCACTCACCTTTGCGTTATTAGGGCCTCGCGCAGTGCCTGCTGCATAGTAGGTGCTCAGTAATCCATCGAGCGATCGAACCGATGAGGGAACAGCGAAACGGACGGAGGGCGGGCTGGACTGCCTCTCGCCTGACCCTCACCCCGAATGCTTTTATGGCGGCTCATTGTCTCTGCGCTGATTGGCAGCTCGGTGGTCGTGAGCGCGCTTTGCCGTGTCTGAGTAACACACAGCCGCGGGCCCGGCTTGATGCCACACGTCCAGGCCATGAATTGCTACTGAACTGTGTTGTAGAAGGTTCTCCAGACACGCTTGGACCCCCGAAATCTTGGCCAACACCACCTCTGTGTCGTGTCAGAGGGGAGCTGGGCTACGCCTAGGGAAGATAAACAAACCACGATTCTCTGCGCTAGTTGGGCAGGGCAGCTGGTCATTGGGCGGCATGATTTGGGCGTCGGTTTTGACCAGTAGCAGGTGTTGGCTCGGCCACCTGGGTGTATATTCGTGGGTGGGGACAGGGGTGTGCAGAGAGGGGGCTTGGACCTGGGGGTGGAATATGTATCCCGGAGGAGAAGACCTTCCAGCTTATGCTTGGGATGAGGAGAGAGCGGGGGAGGGTTGCGGGCAGCTGGGATGGAGTGGCCACTCACTCATTGAGATCAAGGCTCAGTGTTTTTGGGAAAGGTCAGTGAGTGGTGGCTTCTGCTGTCCCCATGTTGGTTAGAAGTCATTCATATGACACTCACACACCCTCACAAAGTACAGAGCCGGGGTCTGGCACCTGAGAAATGCCCAGAGGACGTTAAGTGTGGGTCTTACAACCAAGAATGTTGGAAACAAGATATTTTTACTCCTCGTTTGGGAGTGACATAATTGCGTTTTGTGGCTCTAGCAGATGCTGGGCCCAGCTGCTAGGAGAGCCCTGGCTTTTCGTTTCCCACCCAGCTTTGGTCCCTTACAGATGAAATCCTGGTGCAGGCCGCTCATAAAGAGCAAACTTTACAAAATTATCCCTGCTTGAAAGATCCAACTTTGCGGGCAAAACATCTGAGATTGTGTAGACCACAGATATTTTTATTACTTTGATTCAGGAGAATAAAAAACAAAGCATGGTTTGTTGCTGTTTTGTTCAGTTTGTCCCAATAGACTATGGGCCCCTGGAGACTGACCTTGGACCCGTGTCTTGAGGACACAGTGAGAGGGAGTGGGCATGACAGCAGCTTGGGCTGAGAGATGGAGTGGCCTTCTGTCCCTCTGAGAAGCCCACACGGCAGGGCTGGACATGGCTCCTCTCTCTGACGCAGACCAGTAGGACCGGAGCCCTGCTTCCCAGCAGCCTTTGCTGCCCGGGCCTGCCTGCACACCTGCCTTCACGCCAGGGCCCCACGGCAGCCCGTGGGTGCGCAGGGCTCGGCCGCACAAGGCATGTCAGTTTTGTAGGTTCCTGTGATGTTTGTGCCCCAGCCGCCCTGCCCCCACGGCTGCCGCATGGGCCTGTCGTGCACCTGAAGTGTGGCTGCTGCACACTGGGACGGGTCCCACGTGCGAAGCACACAGAAAGCACACACCGGAGTTTCAGAATGTAGCAGGAGAGTGCGAAATGGCTCGTGACCCCTTCTGTAACTAGTGAGATCATATTTTGGATACATTGGTTTAAAGTAGAAAATCTATTAGTTAATGTATTTCTAAATATTAATTTCTCCTGCTTCTTTTTACTTTACTTTTTTAAATGTAGCTTCTAATGCAGTGAAAATCCCCGGTGCAGGCGGCATCGTTGGCTCACGTGTGTCTCTGCTCCACAGCGCTGCTCTAGTGCGGCTGGCTGGGCAGCTGCCTTCTGCGTGGGGGGCGCTCGCCTCCTCATGCGGGGGTCCCGCCTCAGCAGCAGCTAGAGCAGCCCTCCCGCCGCGCCCTTAGAAGGGGACATTGCCCGCTCTCACTCAGCACGCATCTGGTCGGCGGTCGGCTCTGCACACGAGGTCTGGTCGGGCCCTGAGGGGTGCGGGAGCTGAGACTCGGAGCCTCTGTGGGCGCTGAGGACCCAGGAAGGGGGCCCACGGTGCACATAAGCACTAGCGACACAGAGCTAAGGGTCCGGGAGTGGTGCAGCCACTGCTAAGAAGGTTCCAGAAGTTGGAGGTCATTGTGGAAGGAAGACTCTCTGGGGGAGACGGTCTGTGAACAGGGCTGGGCAGGTTACGTGGGCAGAATCGGTGTGTGGGGGCCGAGGGGGGAAGGGCACAAGGAGCCAGGCTGGCACAATGATGCTTCCCACCCGCTAGTCTCCGGGGCCCCTGAGCCTCGTCTGCCCACAGCGGGCTCACCCCAGACGGGCTTTGCAGTCCTCCTCCCGAACGCATCAGCCTGGGGTGGGCCGACGCAGCCCCACTGGTGGCCGACCGGCATGCCTGTGGGGTGGCGAATGCACGATGGCGTGGCGTGTGGCCAGGCACGGACGCCCCGCACTGCCCTCCGTGCTGGGGCCGGCCAGTGCCCACCGCCTTCCCGGTGCCAGGCAGATCGAAGGCGTCTGGGGCACGCCTCCAGCATGTCCCCTGCCACACAGACGCCAGGGCTTGGCAGCAGTTCTTCTAGTTGAGCATCCAAAGGACAAACTAAGCATTTAAAATCCGCAAGCTGGACAGTCTTTGCTTTGGAGCCTGCAGAGAATTCCTTCATCCTGACAGCCGAGTCCTTCTCAGGGTTGATGTAGGGCTCGGGATCCAGGACGGGAGAGGAGCTGCGGGAGCTGGGGAGCTGGCAAGGCCTGCAGGCTCAGGGGCCCCCTTTGTAGGCAGGGGGGGCTGGCTGTTCTTCGTCCCGGAGCCCCGCCGCGCTGGCTGTCCACACTCCCTTCTTCCTTCTGCTGCGATAAGATACACACGAAATGTAGCACATTCACTGTGGCGCGTATCCTCCTCCTCTGTCTCGCTCCAGACATGTCATTTCCCCAGAGGAATCCGCATCCTGATCAGCAGCCACTCCCCATGCGTGTTCCTCGGCCCCTGGCGTGCACTTATCTCCTTTGTCTGTGGGTTCACCGGTCCTGGACGTTCCGTAGACACGGCCTCACCCAGATGGGCCTTCTGCGTCTGGCTTCTTTCACCGGGCATCCTGTTTCCAAGGGTCATCGTGTAGCATGTGTGATGACTTTATTCCTTTTTATGGATGAATAACATTCTGTTGTGAGAATCCACCATGTTCTCTTTTCCCGTCCACCTGCCGGTGGTCACTTGGGCTGCTTACACACTCTGGCTGCTGCGAACATTCCTGGGCACGTCTGTGTTTGAGTCTCCGTGTTCACCTCTTGGGGCATGCGCTTGTCCTGTTGGGGCGCTCTGTGAGTTCCCCAGGCCTGCCCTGGTTTGGAGAGGCAGCGGGTGGGAAAATCAGGCACACACCGGGTGTCGGGGCCCCGGGCATCGGCCACAACCAGGCTGGCCTGGGGCCGGGCCCTCCTGCTCTCTCTGCCTCGGTTCCCTGCTCTGTGCAAGAAAAGGAGATTGACCAGACCTGTTTCTACCCACCCGCGGAGCCCTCGGCTGGGGGAGCGGTGGGGAGAGAGGGGGGCCAGCCTTCTTTCCCAAACGTCTCCTCCTCCTCACGGAGCGCCTCTCATCTGCTCTGTTCTTTGTCTGCCTTAAGCAGAGGCTTCGTGGATAGACGGCGTTTCCCTCTCCCCGAAGGAGGGGAATCATACAAGGGTTTGGGGGTAGAAATAAGCTTGATCCTGTTAGGAGAAGCTCCCGCTCGCGGCAGCTCCGTCTGCCTCCTGGTCCCCTGAAGGGAGGGCGGGCAGTGACGTGGCTCCGGGTCCCTGGGGAGCAGGAGGCTGCTGGCCACCTGGGGAACGCACGGCCCTCCGCCTGCGGGTTTCTCTTCTCTGTGCGCGTGTCATGGCCATCCTTCAGGAAGCCCAGAGCTGCAGGGGAGAGCGTGGGCCTTGGAACCGTTCTGCATGCGCTTGGGTTCTGGCTCAACAGAGAGTAGCCGCGTGCCCTTGGACCTCAGTTTCCCCACCTGTAAAGTGGGCATGGTTCCTGCTTCATGGTTTTAAACGAGGATTAAGTAAGCTTATCCTCCAGAGGCTCCTAGAGCGATAACCAGCCTTAGACATCACTCTCCTGATGTTGTTCACTGAGACGGCCTTGATGACACAGGTAGTGAGGTCCCCCGTCCCCCCGTCATTCCCCTTCCTAGGCCAGTGCACTCTTCTTACCCCCCTTCTCTGAATTTGGTGGCTCTCGCTTGGCCCTACACCGTTCAGCACTAGATAATCTGTGTGGCTCTTTGGCAGGTGCACACCTATCGCCCCAGCCCGCGGGGTTCAGCCGTGGTCTGCCCACCTGATGTCGAGGTGGCCTGAGCCCCGGGAGAAGGAGATGGGCTGGGAATACTGGGAAGCATGGGCCTGGGAGTAGACGGGTGACTCATTCCCTCCCAGGCAGCAGTGTGGTAACATTCCCTGGTGGCCAAGGTCAGCTGCAGGGCCTAGCCAACTTGGACAGGACAAGGAGGATCCTGGCTCAAGGCAGTTTGTGTCCTTTGCTCAGAAAGGCTGCTCAGAGTGGGGTGGGGGGCCCCCAAGGGGGCTCTCTGTGGGGGTGTCATTGTTGTCTTGGGGGAGGAGGGGGGAGTCCTCAAATGTAGTTTGTAAGTCAGTGTGAGGGAACAGCGTGCTGGTGGGTCAGCCTCTTAGGCTCAGCCAGTGAGCGAGGCAGCCCGCTCGCCGCAGGTTCTGCTTCCGGACGGCGGCGGCCCGGGCTCCGCGTTCCCAGTCGCTGGCCGCCTCGTGGCAGTGGCTGGGTTCCACGGTCATGTCAGACCCCAATCTCCACCTCCACACGCGTGGCAGGGCTGGCGTTTTCCACTTGAACCTGCCCTGCTTACCTGGTTTGGGTGATAGTCTCTGCTTTTTCTTCAAAGTCGAGCTTAGTGTTTCAGGTCCTAGGTGTGAACTGCATTGTGTCCAGGCCCACGGGAGACTGACGCAGAGGACGGCCAGGAGCCTCAGGGCGGGGGGTGGGGGGCGTGCCAGGGAGTCCTCCAGGATCCCTGGCTGCAGAGGGAGTTTGGACGGGGGCCTCTTCTCCGCACGCTCCTGGGAGTCAAGGGCAGCAGCCCGGTGCTGTATCGTCACCAAGATCAGGGGACATGTGTACTGCTGCAGCCTGAGTGTAACTTACAGCCCCTGCCAACTCCACGTTAGCAGGTCTGTTTGGGGCTGGAAGTGATGGGCCACATCATGCCTCTGAGCTGGAGCAGTGACTTACGTGGATGTCACCCACTAGCTTTTCATGGAAATTATTAATAAACCAGTAATTCTATCTGCAGCGATGCTGTTGTGTTTATAAATATTTAATTTACCTTCAGGTGCCCACATTTTGTCCATCTTTGCCTTAAACTGTGCTGACATCGCACTTCCTTCTGGAGCCCAGCTCAGTGGGTTAAGTGATCAGTAGTGGAAAGGTTAACACTCTCTCTCTCTCTCTCTCTCTCTCTCTCTCTCTCTCTCTCTCTCACCCCCTTCCCCCTTCCCTCTCTCTCTCCCCCCCTCTCCTTCCCCCCCCTCTGGAATATGGCTTTCTTGGTTCATTTTAATCCTTGTGTGATTTGGCCCAGGGGTTGGTCATCGCGCTGGGAGAAGCAGCGTTTTCTGTGACGACGATGAAAGAGCAGTCCAGCTTCAGAAGAACACAGACTGAACTTTCCAGTTACGGTCTCGCACGACGGCAGACCTGTTGTTGGCAGGCCCTTTTCCCGCCTTCTAGTGAACGACATTTAGAGTCTGAAATGCTGACTGGTGTTTTCCACTCACAGAGAAATACATATCTTTGTCCTTGCCACCGACGCATCTTTTCAAACCCGGTGCTTTGATTGCTGTTGTGAGGCAGTTTGAATGGAAAGGGCTTTCAAAATTCAGAACAGGAGCGCAGTCCAGGCCGCGGGTTCCCTGGCAGAGGGGTCCGCCTTGCAGAGGAGGAGAGCGGCTGGGAAGCTGCAGAGTGCCCCCCTCTCTGGGTCCAGCCTGAGCTAATCGTTCTTCTCTCTTTGTTCTTCTGTTTCAGGAGATTGCAGCTTATTTGATAACATTTGAGAAACACGAGGAATGGCTCACCACATCCCCTAAGACAAGGTAACGGCCCAGACCTTGCAGGTCTTTACATATGTACAGTGAATGCACCGATTCTCATTGATTACCTGGTCGAGCCCATCAGTTCGTGGGCAGGTTGAAAATGCCACGTTGCGTTTGATAGCGCGTGACGCCGAGGTCGTGCTGAGGGTCCTGAGGCCGTGGGAGGGACTGCATGTGCTGGATTCAAAACCACGTGGCTGCCGGCTCGTGCGCTGGGACTTGGAACCTCACAGCTTGGTGCTCGGGCCCTCTGCTGGGTGCTCTGAACGCCCTGGTGGGCAGGAATGGCAGGGGCTGTTTATTTTGGGAATGTGCCCACCTGCCACCAGCGTTGTCTAGAAACTTAACGTTTTAAAAGGGAAACTACCTGGACTGTCCACTTTCATCTCAATGCGTTTTCCAGACCGGCCGTCACGTTACTCTGGATGGGGGGGAGCAGAGCTCCCGGATCAGAAACAGTGGCTGAGTTGGCAGTTGATTATGCAGTAAATGACCTTGAACCTGCCAATGGCCACAAACACGGACTTCTCTCGCCGCCAGGGTGTAGAGGGAACTGGGGAGGACACAGCGGCTTGTGTTCTGCCTGTGCTAGTGATACTGTTTTGTGCAGAATGGCGAAACTGGGATTTAGGGTTTATTTGAAAGGCAGCCTCCTCTGCCCTCTCAGTTTGTATACCCTGGTACGCTACATTCCAGAGCTTCAGAAATGTGTGGCCCCTCTCTCCCCATGGCCGCGACTTTTCTATCAGTGGTGACAGGGCCAGGTGTTGATTAATTTCCAGAGTGGGGCTTACGGGAGCATCGGGTTGTAGGTTGCACTGAAGAGGCAGAATGCCCCGTCTGTCTCACTTTGGGCGGAAGCACCAGCTTTTCCACGTTTGTTAACCGGGACCGGGAAAAGGAGTAGCATGTGTCCTCTGTACCCAGGGCCGTCAGCTTGACCCATTCATCCTTTCTGAGCCATGGAGGGGAGAGGGTCGTGTTCTCTAGAATGCTTACTCATTCCGGAAGGCACTTGGAAAGATGCCTTTATTAGGCTTAGGTTTTTAGTGGTGAGTGCCCTTCAGGAGGGCCAGAGGACGCTGAAGAAAGGAAGGCTGTTCCCCGAGATCTGCATCTCCCACGGGGGGCGGGGCAGGTAGAGGTTGGCTCGGAGCCCTGCAGCTTTCCCCGAATTCCACAGCACGCCCTCCTGGGCTCAGCCTTCTGGGCCATGCCTTCCTTTGCTGTAAAATCAAGTCGGCTTTCACTGTGTGATGCCAAGTAAGAAGCCCTCTCCCCACTCAGTGGTGTATGGCAGCAGACCTTTACGTCCTGCTCTCAGGTCCGTGGGTGGGTGGTGGCTTTGGGTTGGGTTCAGGAGTCCTCGATGTGTCTTTTTGTTCACTGTCTGGGACATCTGGTTTCCCCGGAGGATGGCAGAGGCTGAAAAGCCTTGGGTAACCCACGCAGGCAGAGTGAGAAGCCCTGGGCACGTGGCACCCGTGTCAGGCCTGCGCGCAAGCTCGTTGGCCCAGAAGGGACCTCCCTCCTTAGATTGTAGGGGGCGGGTGGAGAGGGAAGGGTGACCCAGACTGCTCTTGGTGAGCAGAGCTGTACCCCAGACCGTGGGGAGCCTGGCACGTTCATCCCGCTTCTCTTCTGAGGGCATTTTCTTCCAGGGTGGTTGTGCCCCAACTCGAGCGTCTCACGCAGTAGGTCTGGCCGGGGCCTGAGCACCCGATGTTTCTGAGAAGTTCCCAGGGGATGACGGGACACGGCCTGCCTGGGACCTGGCTTTGATGGCCGCTGCTGCCCTAGCTCCCTGGGGGAGAAGGAGGCCTTTTGGAGTCGTGCTGGGTGCCGTTCCCCGACACTGGCCGCTGCTCTCCCCTGGAGCCGCCTCGAGCCCCACGGGGTGCCCGTCAGTCCTCGGCGGAGCGCTCCTTGAACTAAGTGGAAGGGAAGCGCTTCCGTTTAGCCAGATGGGGAGCTCTCTGGACCGAGTCGGGCCAGCCAGCCGATTTCAGACGTGCACACAGGAGCCCTGCCGCAGCCACCGTGTGATGGCAGAACAGTCGAACAGGTTGTAGGCAGGCGGGGTTCTGCCTCCTGTCTCAGCCTTGGGAACCTGGGCTCCAAATGAGCAGTGAATGTCACCCACGGTCCCGCCTGACGCACTTGACTTTTTGGAGTGTAATTAGAGCCAAGGGACGTTCCCTCCGGAGGCACAAGGGGTGCACGTGGCCAAGGGAAGGGATGTGGGTGACAGATGCTGACACACCTGGGTGTGAACCCTGGCTGTCACTCAGCCACTTTGTGGCATTGAGAAGTCACTTCAGCCCCTTTAAAAGCCCCACCGTTTCTTTTTCATATGTGGACTGGAGCTGATACCTCCCTGGGCCGTTGTGAGGGTTGAAGGACGTTCGAGTGGTGACCTTGCCGTCCGTGCCCGGAAGACCGGTGCTGTGGTCGCCCTCTCGTCAGTGCAGCGGGCCCAGGAGCCGTCGGCCGGAGTCCTTGCAGGCTGGGGTGGCCGGGCTCCTTCCTGCAGACAGAGGGTGGAGCCAGCACGTTTCCTGTTAGTAGTAGAGTATCCACTCGGTGTCACACTTGAAAGCCGCTGGTCCCGGGAGGAGGAAAACTTGCCGCCGTCGGTCCTTCAAGGACCTTCCTGAATTAGTTGTTGGGTCGAGTTCAGGTCCCCCCGCCCATCTCTGCGACGGAAATTAATTGGTGCAGCTAACTGCTGAGTTCATACAAACCGGCCTCCTGGTACTGAGGGATTAACGGCACCAATACTCTGCCGAATGAGAAGGCAGTATGACTCCGGTCTGCCGCCGCCACTGCTGATTTCATCTGAGAAAATTAATAAAAGCGAATTGCACCAATGACAGTTATAGAGTTTCCTAATAAAATGATACATGGTTTGTGTGGAGGCATCCCTACGAAATTAATTGTTGTAATCAGTGCACATACAGATGTCAGCGTAGGAGCGGCAGGAAACCTGTCCCTTGGCTCCGTGGCCGGGGCGTGGCTGGGGGTTGTAAACAGAGCCCTTGCTCCGATTCTGCCCTAATTTCAGAGAGGGCCCGGGGAGCCCCGCTCACCTGCTCGATAGTGACGTGTGCCACACAGAGGCTCCCGGGGCCGGGCGCTGCGCGCCGCGGTGGCACCCGGACAGGGCCAAGTGCTGAATGCTCAGGCGGCCCACATCGCAGCCTCGGCTCCGGGGGCGTTCGTAAGTGGCAGTGTGAAAACTCACCCTTTAGGACGTCTTCATGTGGCACTGGCCGGGTGCTCAGTGCTCGGATAAGACCATTTGGGGACCCTGGGGAACGCCACGCTCCCCACCCCACGAGGGGAATTTCCGGTGTTGAAATCCAGAGCCTCCTCCTTCCGTCTAGAATGCTTTTCCAGAGCCTCCTTCCACCCTGATTTAGGGGGTCACGTCCTCTGCGAAGTCTTCCCTGAACACCCAGTTTAAAACCGTACCCCTCCCCCAGCCGACCCCATTTCCCCTCCGGTTGGCTCGTGTTTCTCTGAGCGCTTGTCGCCACCCGACAGCGTGCGTCTCACCCGCTCGTCTGTTTCGTTCCTTTGTTCATTATCCGCCTCCTCTTCGCCCGAGCGGAAGGGCCACAAGGAGCGGGGCTTTGGACCGGCCTGTGGGTGGCATGTCCCCTGTGCCACCGTGTCCCGCAGAGAGTGCAGCCCCGGGTGCCGGGCAGGGACAGGCCCGCTTGCCCGGTTTTACCGTGTCCTGGTGGCCCCCCTGCCGGCCGGTGGACCCCGCACTGGGCCTTGGGGCGCCCTGCGGGCTGGCGCTGTGCTTCCGTGTCTCCTGCGCTATAGCTGATTCTTTTTATCAGACTCTAAGAGAAAATTTAAAAATATCTATTGACTTTATTGGGGTGACACTAGGTAATACAATCACATAGATTTCTGCTGTGCAGTTCTATAACAACATCGCCTGTATATTGTGCCGCGTGCTCACCGTCCCAAGCCAGGTCTCCTTCCGTCACCGTTTATCCCCTCTCCCCCCACTTCTGCCTCCCCCACCCCCTTTCCCCCTGGTAATCACCGAACTGTGTCTGTGAGGTGTTCTTTTTCTTAATTCCTTCACCTTTTGCACCCCAACTGCCCACCCCCGTGACAGCGGTCAGTGGTCGTATTTCTGTTTTGTTTCTTAGATTCCACGCACAGTGTGTGTCTCTCTCTGACTGGCTTCTTTCACTCAGCATAGTGCTCTCCAGGGCCCTAAGAGGTAAGGTTTCCTTCGTTTTACGGCCGAGTAGTGTTACACTGTGCAGATGTGCCGCCGCTTCTTTACCCCCGGTGCTGGGCTTTGAAATTCTTTCAGCAGCTCTGCGGGGCACTGAGACGCAGAGAAGGTGCGGCGTCTGTCCGGGCTGCACAGCAAGTGGCAGAACGGAATTTGAAGCCAGGATAAAGCCCACACAGTCTTGGCTTTTCTGTGACCCCTTCGCTGCGTGCGGTGGTGTGGGAATCGAAGCGGCCCCTGGGGCTGTCCACCTCCCAGCTCCTGACTCTGAGCCCCTGGGAGACCAGGCACCGGGCAGAGCCTCCCTTTGTCCGTGAGCGCGGCTCAGGCGCCTTGGCCAGGTGTGTTCATGTGCTGTGTCCTGACCTGGGTTTGGCCTCCGAGTTGCAGGCACTGTCCTGTGTGGCGGAGAGCAGGGCTGAGCAGAGCCGCGCAGATGGACCGCAACACTTAGCAACCCCAGTAATTTATTTCTCCTCCCCTGGGAAATGAGCAACCTTCCTGGAATCGGGAGACACACAGGCTCATGGTGGAGCTGAAAGCACCTCCTTCCCAGGAATCCTGTGTAACTGGGTAGAAGGAGGCTGGAAAATGCTATTAGTTATTTAATTAATTAATTTGATGTTACATAGATAGCACCTTAACACTGAAGCACTCAGAGGTCTAGTAACAGAGTCTCCCTAGAATGACCACTAAATGCTTCTTGGTCAATGAGCGGTAAAGCAGACAGCTAGAGGGGGAGTCTGGAAGGAAAGAGAAGAAAGCTAAGATCTGAGTTTCAGGAAGACCCGGGTGATGCTAAGGGACCCCTCCCTCCCGCTGCCTGCTCTCGGGAGCCCCACCCTGCGTTCTGGACCTGTTCTCCCCGCCGTGGTGGACGGTCAGGGTGGTGGACACCGAGGCCTGGGTCCTCTGCTCGTTCTTACTGTGGTCCCCTCCCAGGGCTCCAGACACCAGGGTGTGACGACTCTCTCTCTGTGGACCGCTCTCCAAGTCTGCGTCCCTCTCCTGGGCACCTGCGCGTCATAGTATCTCAAACGCGCCGTCTTTCCTCTTCCTGAGGAGGGAGTAAGGGGGGGCCTCGTCCCCAGCCGGCGGCCACCATGACTTCCCTGGTTCTCAGAAGAGCCACCTTGTTTTAAAGACTGCCAGGCCCACACCTTGTACTCCTTTTTGGCCTCTCTTTCTTTTGTTCCCTGAATGGGATGAGTCACCGGCTCTGCCAGTGACAGATGAATTCCCATCCTGACTCCGGTGTTCCCAGGCTCGGCCCTTGCCCCTCTCTTTTGTCTCTGAACGGCTGTGTACAGAGGGACAGGAGCTTTGATGGGGACGTGGGGTGCCGTGCGGACTCCGGGCCGAGCGGCAGGTGGCACCAGCACAGACCAGCAGAGAGGACCGGGCGGGGGTGCCCGTGTGTGATCCGAGGGCTCACCTGGAAGCCCACCCGATCAGGCTCTGGGCTGGTTCCTGCACGCTGGTGTTGTTCTTGCGAGCCCCCCCGTAAGTGACATGTGCGGGTGACCTGGGGATCACCTCTAGGGCGCCTGCTCCTGGGGACAGTTATAGGGCTTTTCTGCGGAAGTCCCTATTTCCAGAGCGGCTGCTCCAGTGACCAGAATAGAATTGTAGAAGTCTTGTGGAGATCCCATTCGGATGATTAAAGTTTCCCGAACTAAAAAGGAATGTGATCCTGGCACGCGCTGCAGCGTGGACGAACCCCGAGGACATGGGGCAGCGCGTAATAAGCCGGCAGTGGGAGGACAGTGCCGTGGGATCGTGCTGCTGGGAGGGGCTGGGAGGTGTGGGTTCGTGGGGACAAAGCAGAACGCGGAGT
The DNA here is from genome assembly GCF_987537825.1 of Furipterus horrens. Lineage (NCBI taxonomy): Eukaryota > Metazoa > Chordata > Mammalia > Chiroptera > Furipteridae > Furipterus > Furipterus horrens. The sequence continues at coordinate 3,674,480 of NW_028327173.1, forward strand.
GCTGGGGGCTGGGCAGCGGGACCCTGGAGTGAGCGTTTAATGGGGACAAAGTTTCGGCTTGGGAAGATGAGCAGACCTGGGGGTGACGGCAGGGACGGCCGCCCTGCAGTGTGGATGTTCCTGGTGCCACTGAACTGAACACTTAAGGGCGGCTGAGATGGAAAATTCTGTTCTCTGTGGTTCACAACACCAGAGCTGCTTCTGTGGGTCTTTGTGCCCCGCTGGGCAGAGGTGGGGGGTTGGGAATTGGTCCCGTGGGTGCGAGAGGGTGCTGTTGAGGGACAGAGTTTGGGGGGGCAGCCCAGTACCTAGAGCATTCCAGGCACTGTTCTTTGGAACTGCGCAAAGGAAGAAATAAACTAGGTCAGCAGTCATTTCAATGTGGTGACCTTTGCATTGTGCTGAACTGGGGAACTGGTCTCAAATTAACATAACGATGTGTCATGTTACATCTATTTCAGCATTTGCCTGATGTGTTGAGCAAACCCTTGACGAAGCCCGGCTATCGTCATTAACCAAAGCGCCAGTGTGGTGTGCGGGGAGGCACGGGCGGGTCTGCTGACTCAGGACGCAGGAGGGGCCCCAGCCCGCGGGACCCTCCCCACCCCAAGGCTTGTGCCCACGGGTCCTGTGGCTTCGGGGCGCGGCAGGGAGTCAGCTGTGGCCTGGATGCTGATAGTGTCTGGTGTCTCCACCACGGTGGTGGGGGAATCCCTAGCCTCCTTACAGAAGTGGGTCTGTCCCAGATTCTAGGCCATTATCCGGAGTCACAGACTGCAGAGGAGGCAGAGCAGCAGGAGCTGGCCGAGGCCACCTCCCCGAGTCCCCGCCGTGCACAGGAAGGGGCCGAGGCGGGGGCTCTGCAGCCGGCTCCTGGGTGGGCAGGGGGCCTTTGTCACACACATACGGGCTTGTGTGTCCTCAGCTGTGCTCAGCCACTGGTTGAAAGGTGACTGCCAGCTGGGCCAGCCTTCATCGCGCCCTGCGCGTCCTTGGGGAGGAAGCTGACAGTGCAGTGGCTCTGTACGTTTTCTGTCTCCCTGGGTTCGACATGGGCCAGCTGCAGCTCCTGCCTCTCCTTTCTCTTATTACTTTATATTTGAAATATCCATGCACATAGTTTAATAAGTCAAATGGTCCTCAGGCTCATAAGAAAGAACAGCAGTCCTCTGCCCTGCAGCTCAGTCCTGTTTCCCAGGAGTGGCCACTTCCAGTTCCCTTAGTTCTGGTATTTACGTCCAGATTTCTCAGTATGTTTTTGCGGCTCGACCTTGATTTGTGCATTTTAGATGTTATCTTGTGACTTTCTCCTACCTCAGTGAAGATTTAGTCCTCCCGCTCTGCCCTCCACTTCATTTTCCCTACAAAGGAGAGGCTTGTTAATGCAGCCAGCGCTGGGCGATTCTGACATCCGGCACCTCTAGACGCTGACATCTGGGATGGCACTCCAGGCCTCCGGAGAAGGATCCATCAACGTACCTCCCGGTGGCTTGGGCTGGCTCCGCTGCCAGGGGTCGGGGAGCCAGGCAGAGGAGGGGCTTGGAATTTCCCCAGGAGTTACTTCACTTTCCTGATTTGCAGGGGTGCTTCCTGCCTCTCCTCTGTGGTCTGCAGGGCCAGTCTTCTGAGCTCTCTCCCCAGAGGATAAACATGTCTCCAGTGGGGACAGAGGCCAAGCAGGGGCCTGGTTGCTTGGGTCCACGTAGGGCAGGCAGGGTCTGATGTCCCCCACACAGGTCTGCAGCCTCACCCTGCCTCCCACCCTGTCCCTCCCCTCTGCCTTCTCTGGCACCCGATTCTTCTGGGGCTCTGCAGGCCAATCGGCTTGTTCCTCGTGTCCCCTCTTGGCACCTGGGTTTGAGCTGCTCCCACTCGGCTGCATCTGCTTCCCGTCTCTCTAGAATGTGCTGACACCTTTGACCCGTGCTCATCCCTGCTCACCTTTGCTCTGTCCCTGTGGGTTTGTACCTGTTTCCGTCCCTTTGCTGTCCCTGGATCGGAGGTGCGGTGCTCAGTCCCCCACGTCACCGGGCGCTGCTTCTGCACCGGCCGCTCGCCTCTCCACCTTCGCTCCCTTCTCCCGCTCATGCTCAGTCTGACTTCTGTTCCACTCGCTTTTTGTCTCTTTCTCCTTTTTCAGGGAGAAATGCCTCATAATGGGGTTCTGAGGGCCCTGGAAACCCTGCAGCCAGCTGCCGTGCATGCCATGCGCCTGCGTCCCCACCGGCTTCCGCGCGCCACCTGTGGCTCGGCGTCTCCGTGGTGTCAGCATGGGGCGTGGCCTCTCCCTGGGCGGTTTCAGGGTCCTGGGGCTGCCAGGGCCATCAGGTGCGCCATGCGTGTCACCTGACAATAGCACCTCTGTGCTTTTTATGCCAGTGGTGTGCAGGTGTCTCCCTTGGATGGTACAAAAGCCCCATGCGGCAGGTGCTTCTGGTCGGGGCACCTGTGATGCATGGTGGGTGCAGGGGCACTCGATGGGAGACGGCTCACCCAGGGGGTGTCTGCTGGCGTCCCTAAGCACAGCCTGGCAGGGGGGACTCTTACTGAGAACGAAACGGCTGACTGGCACTGCGCTCATCCGGATCGCCAGGCGTTTGCGTGGCCTGCCCGTCAGCGTCCGGGGACTGTGGTCCTGTTTCGCTTCTGTTGTCTGTGAGTGTATTTGTAGCATCCTCACGCCCCTATCCTGGGTTTGGAAAATTAGGACTGTTATTTCTGTGACAGGCTGGACTGGCATCTGTGGTATTTCCTCCGAATCGATGCTGATCTAATTAATTGTTCCTGGCTACAGGGGAAGGCAGCTGCCTGCGTGCCCAGCAGCCCTGAGGGTGGGGAGCCATGTTCTCCAGGAAGACCCTCTGTGCAATTCATAATTTTCTGTGCAGTGAGTCACTGCCAAGGCCGCTGGGCGTTCCAGGCTGCTCTTAGGCTGTCCAGGAGCTACGACTGTGTGCTGTCCTCAGGCTCCCCACCGCTCTTCATTAGGGGGTTAAAAAAAAATCAAAGCTCATACACAAATACACAGCACCCACATATGGACACATACACACCTGCTGTCGGCACATACAGACACAAGCGCACACACACGCATATATAAGACATAGGCACACACACTCAGACATGCACAGACACACATGCACAGATGCACAATACACATGTATACATATGTACACAGAGAACACACTACGCTCATACACGTGGAGACAATGTATGGAAATACACAATACCCACATACACACACGTGTACACAAGACATTGTGTTGCTTCAGTCATGGCTTTCTTTTGTAAGGAAAGCATTTCTGGGAAAAATTTCCTTTGTTTTATTTAATGACTTAATAAGATGGAACATTGACACGTTTTGGGTGGAGGAAAATTTCTCCTGAACGAAGAACTCGGTTCTCTTGTACTGGCTGCCGTGACCTCACCAGGCAGGGAAGTTACTGCTGATTGAGCCGTTTCGTTAGAGGTGACTCTGGGGGGGCAGAGGGAGCCCGGGTCCTGGCTGGGGAGCAGCGGGGGTGGGGGGCCTGGCTGAGCCGGGGTTGGGGGTTTGCCGAGCTCCTCCTGGGCTGGCCGCTGTGCGGTTCTCATCACTGCCCTGATGAAGTCGGCGGGAATTCAGGACCAGTTTTTAAAATTTTTATTTTTTACTTGCTTTTTGGGCAACGCTCGAGACCCAGGCCCTTTGGGCTGCAGCAGAGGTGGACTTGTAGGTACAAGGGCAGCGGGTACCTGGACTGCGGGGGGTGGGGAGGGCACAGCACTGCCAGCTTTCAGGGACAGGAGTGATGGAGGGGTGAGAGCAGGCCCGGCGCAGCACGAGAGGTGCCGTTCCCGCGTGTTTCTGTCACAGAGGCCTGCGACCGGCGGCTTCCAGGGTCCTGGGCCCCCGAGAATCAGCTCCGTCCACCAGCTTGGGACATGCTGCTCCTCTGATCTGAGGGGACAGCGCTCTGACGGGCGGGGGAAGGGGCATGGTCTTCTCCGGGGGTGACTTGTGAGCCCTCTTCTCCTGGACAAATGACCCCAAATGGTCACCTAACGTTGTTGTGGGTCTGCTTTCCGTCATCTGTTTATTTAGAGAATACTGTTTAACTGCTCAGGGTGTGCCAGGCGCCATGCCGGGCTTTGCGGGTGTGGTAGAGAGCAAGACAGATACGTTATAATAACGGCCAGCTTGCGGAGTGCCGCGGGGACAAGAGCAGTGAGAGGCCACCTCCGGTGGGCGTGGGCAGGAGGCGCCGGGACGGTCCGGCCGCCTTCCCGAGGGGCTGAGCTTGGCGCAGAGACCTGAGGCTTGAGAGAGAGAGAGAGAGAGAGAGAGAGAGAGAGTGTGTGTGTGTGTGTGTGCTGTGTGTGTGTGTGCGTGTGTGCATGGACTGGACGGGCAAGAACGCGGGCCCGGAGAGACCAGGGGGGCGCGCTGACCCGCCGCTGCGGGCAGCCGTCTCAGTGGTGGGAGGGCTGCGGCGCTGTCCGTCTGAAGGCACCCGTGCCCTGCCGGCTGCTGTCCCTCAGAGGCACCGTCGGAGCCGACCTCCCCCGTTTGGAGAGTCAGAGGACGCTCGGTGAGCCAGGCTGCCCTGGGAGGACCGAGTGGTCGGCAGCTGAAAGCTCTGGTCCCCGTGGAAATGCTCAGCATTTGACAGGTGTCACAACCCACTCGTCCCTCTGTCCCCTTGCGTTCTGTGCTCATGCTGCTCTCTCGCCTCTGCTGCTCAATCCCTCTTCTTCTGATGGGGTCCCGACTGAGGCCCCGCAGGAGGATGTGGCCTCCAGAGGCGAGGGGCTGTGCCGGCCACGAGGGAGCTTCACATCGCGGGCCCGTCTCCACGTGAGAAAAACACGATGGTGACGTAGATGGTGACTGAGGACAGAGAGAGAGATGGCGGGAGTTGTCGCTTGAAATAATTGCCACACATTGCGTTCTTCTTTGGCTGCGGTGCAGAAGGCGAGGAAGAAGCCTCTCCCTTCCCTTTCTGAGGCAGTGGTCTGTTCTCCTTGTAGAGAAGTCCCGCCCTTGCCCCTGCCTCCCGTCGGCGCACGTCTGGAATTATCCATCGTTGCGCCGTTTCTCTGGTGCTTCACTTCCTTGCCCAGTGCCGGCCGGTCCGCGAGGGCACGTCGGAGTTGTGCAGTTTATTAAGTTTGCATTAAGTAATTAATAGTAAAGTTAATTGATGAATTATTCAATTTTCAGGTAAAATGGGGTGATAAATATTCATAACTTATTTTATTAAGGGAATTTCCATTTGCTATGTCATTAAATCTAGATTAACGAAGGCTGATTTTAAATGAAGATTGAAAACAGTTGTGCTTCGGAATTAATTTACTAAGTTAAGGTCATTGCTTTGTGAGTTGAGCCCCCTGCCAGAAAGCCAGGGCTTCGTCATCTGGCCAAGTGTCTGGATTCCCCGTTTAGGAAACGTTGCCATCAGTTTCGGAAAACACTACGCGTCTGCTGGGGATTCCTCGCATGGGGTCCCCAGTCCCCAGTGGCGCTGAGATGGGCGCGGTGGGGTTGGCCTGCAGTGGGGCAGGTCGGGGTCTTTTCTGGCGAGCCCCTGGCTGTGGCTTTGAGCTCTTTGTTGTTTATTCAGGAACTGTACCAGAATTTAATATTAGCCCAAACCAGGTGTGATGAAGACCTGTGTCCTGGTAAAACAATGATGAATACATGTGCCTCAAAGTCAACTGTAAAATAACTTTGGGTTTTCCCATAGAGCTTTAGGGGACGTGTGCTGTGTTTCCCTGTCAATTAATGCTCTCAGCCAAGGGTTAGCAACAAAATCAATTTTTATTTGTTTTTTTCCTAGCTATACAATTTCTTGTAGATCTGGTTTATATTAACTTGTAAAACTGCTTAGAGCAGTGATCCACAAAAGTACGGCGGTTTCCTAGGACCTCATAGGCTGTTGGTGACTCGCAAAGCTCCTTCCTGGGATCTCAATCCTCATAAGAGCCCTGCACAATGGGAGAGGCTCACTGGATACTGAGGCATAAAAAGAGAGTTGGGGGAGGAGCAGGAGGAGGGGGAGAGCGTGCCTGCAGGAGCCACACATCAGACAGCCCCCTTTTTCTCCTATGTGGCCACTTCCCTCAGCTCAAGGTTGAGGAAACCGAGCCGTAGAGATGATGTTACCTGCCCTGAGTTCACTCAGCTAATTAGCCTCAGAAGCTGGGACTGGAGCCCAGATCTTTCTGACTCCATTTGAGTGCCTTTTTCAACTTCAGTATCTTAGTGCTGTAAAATAATTTTTTAACCACCCCAAGCAGTGGGGCACTTGGGAGTATTTATAACCCAGTGGAGCAGTTTTCTCTGCATCACCAAGTCTTCATTATAATTTCCTGGCGACGGTTTGCTCTGAAGAAGCTGATCCCACAGTGAGCCTTCATCTCGGGGGGGGGGAGCATCCGACGCTGCATCTCATGAACCTGCTTCCCTAAAATTATCCCTAATTGGCATGGGAAGTGGCTTCCCATGGGCAGATGGCTTAATATCTGGACTTGGTTGTGACTAAGGGCGGCACCGGTCCTGCCTGGTGTGGGACCGTGATCTTGTTACCTGGGAGAGGAAGATCCTGTCACGAGCGAAGATGGAAGTGTCGCCTCGGGGAGGTGGTGTGGAAACCCCCAGGGACAGCCTGTCCCCTCGGGGATGTCGGGTGGCAGGTAGGGCGGGGGGAGGTGGCGTCGCAGTGCAATTCTGTAATGTCTAGCCGTCGTGTCAACAAGCCTTTATTGCGTGCCCGCTGCGCGCGCGGGTTGTACCCAGCACTGCGCGGTCACAAAGGCAGTAGAAAACATGGCCCCAATCCAATTGGAGAGACGAGTCATGCGAGTCTGAGGTACCCGGGGAGCTGTTCCCAGACAGCACACCCAGGAGGGCCTGGGTGCCGTGCGTGCACACGCGCCTGCGTCCTCGCACACGCAGGGCGGAGGAGGAATGCATGAGAGGGCCGAGATCAATGGCGCGCAATTGATTTCATTGGGAGAAAGCACAGCAGCACTTCTGAGGGTGCATTTCAATCAGAAAAGCATGACCTTCAGTGCGGGGGTGGGGGGGGGGCTCCCCGGTGAGGGCAGGAGGGACGAGGCCTGCACTTTTCTTGGTCCGGAAACCACAGGGAGAGCAGATTAATTGGCGGCTTTGGCGTAGATGATCCCAGGGCACGATGAAGGCCCAGAAGTCGTGGCGGGAGGAGGGACGGGTGCCTGTCTTCATCTGGGTTCCGTGTGCGGGGCCTGGCCGGGCCGAATGCGGAGGCCGGGCTGCCCGCGATGCTGGAGAGCTGCCCTCGTGGCAGGACTGGCCTGGGCAGCTGGCTCAGTGCAGGGCCTCGAGGGCCTGCCCACGCTGCCCGCAGACCCATGGCTTTCTGCTTGGAAAGCCTGTGTCGGCCCCGCTGCACGCGCACAGCTCAGAGGGTCCTGAGAGGAGCCTCTTGCAAGGCCATCCTGATGGGCCGCTGGGATTGTCCTGACTTTGTCCGCCCTCCTTCCCGCAGTACCTCCAGGATACGTGACAATGTCTGGAGGCATTTTTGGTGGTCCCAGTGGGAGGGGACCTGCTTCTGAGTCTAGTGGGTAGGGGCCCCTGACGCTGGCGAGCATCCTGCAGTGCAGAGGGGCACCTGCCCCCTGGTGTCACAGCAGAGGGGCACCAGGCCCCTGGTGTCACAGCAGAGGGGCACCTGGCCCCAGAGTCACAGCAGAGGGCCACCTGGCCCCAGAGTCACAACAGAGGGGCACCTGGCCCCCAGAGTCAAGAGTGCTGAGGCTGTGAAGCCCTGCTGCCAAGGAGGTGAACTCATGCTCGAGGGCAGGGTGGTCATGAGGCAGACTCTACCTTTCAGTCCCAGTCCTGCCACTTAGGAGCAGCAAGCCACCTCCCCTCTCTGCCTCAGTTTCCTCGTTCATGTAACGGGAGTTACAATGGCACCACTGTTGTGAGGTGCACATGAGCGACTCACGCTGAGCACTGAGGACACAGTGTTACCGGTGACTTCCCTGGGATGGTCGCCCCGGGAACCCATTCAGAGCGGCAGCCCCAGGTGGCCCGGGCTGAACGCACAGCCCTGCGCTGTCCCGCCGCTGTTTTTGCGGCTGCGCAGAAAGGTTCAGAGCAGAGAGAGCAGAGAGAACGGAGGGAGGACAGGTCACAGCACCCAGCAGAGAAGAGCGTTTTAAGTAGGAGGCGGTGGTCAGGAGCCGGAAGACCCGGCTCAGGGCCCCTGTAAGTGGCTGGGCGCTTTCATTCACCCGCACAGAGTGCGTACCGAGCGCTGTGCTGTAACCTGCTGCTGGGTACAAAGCACCTCCACCCCTCGTCGCAGAAGGTAACCGGTATCTGTCATTGCACCGTTTCTCTGGGGCACGCACTGGGACACCTTAATTGCATGCCTCCTGCTCACGGTCTCTCACGGGCTGCACCCAGGGGTCAGCACCAGCTCACGCCCAGGCGAAGGGCTCTCACCGGGGCACACAGCCCGGAGCAGGGCTCACCGGGGGCTCACTTAGGCACCGCCCGCCACCGCCATGCCTTACGTGAAGACTGGCCCGGAGACCAACTGTGACTGACCACGTGCTTCCTCTGTGGCGGTGGGCAGAGCGCGTTGGCCTCGCTGAGACTCAGCTGTCTTCTCCTTGACATGACTGAACTGGATTCAGGGAGGGCAGACAGGCGTGGCCCATCACTGCCCAGGGCAGATGTCGCTGATCCCGATGCGGTTTCCTGCTGGCTGGATACAACCTTGAATCCTCGCTAACACACAGTGCTGGCTTCGGACGGCCCCTGACGCATGTGTTGACATCCACGTGCCATCTCGGAGCCATCTGTACAGGGACGGTCTGTGGTTATGGCCCCTCAGACCAGCCATCGAGATGTTACAGGAAAAAAGGGAAGATGGACTGTCCTGCCGGCCGGGAGCCCGTGGGGCCTGAAGCCCAGAGTGGGGTTGGCTTGAGCTGGCCTTTCATTGGTGGGTGGGCTTCGGTCTGGTTCCTCCTGGCTGTGGATTTGAGTCCAGTGACTCCCCTGCCTGTGGTGGCCTGAAAAGGGAGCGTAGGTCCTTCTGGAAATGAGCTCCCGGGGGCCTGAGATAGTTCTGTATTCAATGGGTCTGACTTGCAAGTGATTCATTCGGTTCCTTCCTGGAACGTGCTCCTGGGCTCCAGGTATTGGCTTAATTTGCTCCTGAGATCCTGGTGGGCTCATTGCTTCCAGCGGCTGCTGGGCTGCTCTGGCAAGAGGAGGAGAGCACATTTTCTGGGCCATGCAACCCTGTATCCAGCCCATTAGAGTTTCCAGCAGCCCCCCACCCCCTTAAAGTTGCCTTTCCTGAAGGGCTGGGCTGTTCAGAGGTAGTTGAATAGACATCGATTTACAATGATTTTTAGCCATTGTGCTTCAGGAGAGGCGAGAAGCCAGTAATTAATCCTTTCAACAGCTCATCCCTTTTGTTTTAAAATGACCTAGTAGCTGAATCGCTCCAGCAGGCCAGGTCAGCCTGACCCAGTTCAGCTCCCTGCCTTCCGCTGCTTCATTCAAATCAGACTGCTATGAATTATTCAGGCCCGCTGCTGGGGGGAGCGGGTCCCTTCGTTGTGATGTCTCATCGGCACCCTGGGAGGCCGCGTCCTTTTTACAGACAGCTGTTGCTGACCTGGGGCAGACGAATGGTGTTCTTGGAAGAAGGGTCAGATGCTGCCTTTTCAAGGAGGCTGGTTTGTCCTCTGGTCCCAGAGGAACAGTGCTGATCCTCAGGCTTATCCAGGCCCCCCTTTGCTTGGTCCTCTCCCTGTAGCAGCAGAAAGCGGCCTCGGGTCCCTCCCAGCTGAGGGACGCTGGTGTGACTGCTTTCCCCACGTGCACCCAGCCCTGTTGCCTCCGTAACCACTCACCACAGGCGTAGTGGCGTACGGCGGCCCCTGTTTGTTATCTTACGGTTCTGCCCGTGAGACACGCGGCCCGGACTCTCTGAGCTACTACCGAGGAGGGCTGGCTCCTTCAGGAGGCCCCAGGGCAGAGTCTGTTTCTTTGCCTCCTCAGCTGCTAGAGGCACCTGTACTCCTTGGCTCGGGCCGCCCTCCGTCGTAAGAGCCACAGTGTGGCATCTCTCTCCGACCCTCCCCCCGTCTCTGGTCCTCTCTCCTGCCCCACGCCTCTACTTTTAAAGATCCTTGTGCTTACATTGGGTCCCCTGGAGAACCCAGGACACTCGGCCTACGTCAAGGTCGGCTCCTGAGCAACCTTGATTCCTCATAATGCACTCACAGCTTCCAGATATTAGGATGTGGACATCTTTGGGGAACATGATTCTCACTGCTCTGCCCCGGTGTTCCGGCTTCGTGGGCATTTCCATTGAGAAGAAACCCTGTGAGAGCAGGCAGCCTCATGCCACTTTAGGTGGGCTTTGGAGCAAGACGCACCTGGGTCCGTCTCACTCTGCGCTCGGTGAGCTAAGAGGGTGGTGTTGGACACGTGACCGCAGGTGACCGGGGGCACGCTGCTTCATTGCTCTGAGCCCCAGTTTCTTCTCCTGCACAAGGGCCATGTGAACCCCCGGCTTCCAGGCCTTGGCGAAGATTGAGTGAGATGACATGTAGGAAAGCACTCCCTGGTGGCAGGTGCTGGGACCATCCCGTCTCTGTGTTTGCGGCCTGAGTGTGTGGGCATCGCGCCTTTGGGAAGTGGGGGCTGTGTCTCATTAACGTCTTGCTGGAACCTTCCGTAGGGGAGGCTGTGCAGGGTGGCTCGGGGGCGCTTGCAGGGCCCAGGAGCCGGCGCACTGACTGCTGGTCCCCTTCGTCCTCGTGTCTGGCTTCATTCAAACTCCCCCTCTTCCTTCTGCGACACGGATGGGCCTTTTTGTTTGTCTCTCTCAAGCTCCCCGGGGCTCACCTTCAGAACCTCCTGCTTTGCCTGGGTTCTGTCATGTCCCCCCAGGGCGCAGCTGTCCCGCTCCTGCTTTTCTCACCACGGGGGAGGCAGAGACTGCTGTCCCCCTTTTACAGGCAGAAGGGGAAGGCGCGACGACCCCTCCCAGGCTACGTGCCTGGTAAGAGGCGGGGCTGAACGCCGACCCTAGGCCTGCTGACCCAGGTTGGGCGCCTCTCCTTGGGGTTCTAGCTCGTCCTCCCCTCCGACGCCCGGCAGGCAGTGGCTGCTCCTGATAAGCTTTGGGGCCCTCCTCCGCCCCGCTATTTCTGTCTCTTTTCCGGGCACCCCAGCCTCCTGTTCGTTCTTGTCCGTGACACGTGAAGGGGAGGGCGGCAGTGCCTGGGGCTGGGCGCCCCCTCTGGCCCCAGCGCTCCTGTCCCGGGTCTCACGGGGCTGCTCTCAGAGCGTGGGCGTGGGGGGTGGGGCTGCAGCGCCGGGCCGTGCATCCGTGCCCCCCACGTCCCAGGTCGCGCTGCTTTGCGTGGCTGGGGCTCTGGGTTCGGGCCCCTCAGCTGTCTGTGGCCGCCTGTGGATGTGCCGGCTCCCGGTCCTTGTCCTTCCCCTTCGCGCCGTCAGCGGGCCTTTCCTCGGCAGCCCCGCGTCCCCTTCGTGGGCGCCTCTTCGGGTCCTTCCACTGGGCGTCCAAGAAAGTGTGGCATCAGCAGGAGAAGCGGCAACTTTCGGAAATGCAATGTGTGCAGATAAATTATTCAGTGATACTCCGTCTGACTTTATTAGGGCCAGAATCGTCGTTTTTTTGTCAGAAACCACAGACAGGGCAGGTTCAGCAGGAGGCCCTGGGACACAGGGTCCCCTGAGGCCGGGGGACTGGGCGGCCATCGCCGAGCCCCTGTGTCTGGGCCGCCTGGCATCCGTGTGTGCCCTTGGCCTGTGCCCAGACGAGCCTCTGCGGGCCCTGTAACCAGACCGGGCTGCTGGGAGAGAGGAGACTGAGGTGCAGCTCCCTTGGGGAGGAGGGTCCTGACCCCACTCCCTTGTCCAGAGGCAGAGGGGGGGCTGGAGTGTCCTCAGGTCAGAGCACCCGGGAGTACAGAGAGGCGAGGGGGGGTCTCAGGCAAGGCCTCCCACCACAGGCAGGCTGGGTGGCACGGACTTAGTCGTGGTATTTAACACCATCATGAAGTTGAAGAGCTTGTGGCATTTTAAATGATTTTCAGATTAATTTCTATTCCAGCGTGATAATGAGGAAGTGGCTTTTGTCCAAGAGGTGAGGTATGCAAAGATAACCTTTAAGTTTCTCATGATTAACCTTTAATGATATTCTCTGGCTTTTGCAAGGTACTTCATGCTTCAGAAATGTAACAGACAGACAGAAGGGAGTGCTTCTTCCTCCAGAACCCGGCAGAAGTGAAATCACACTGTTGTCGGGGCTGCCACCTCTTAGCCCTTTTGGTCTGGGTCTGTGGGGCAGAGGGGAGATCAGGGAGATAGTCACGGGAGCCCTTGGCCTTGTGGCTGGGAGGACCTTTCTCCCCATCAGTCCACGAGCCGCCGTCTCTGATCCCCCATTGCTTGTCCTTGCTCCTTGGAGCCCCTCCCACCGCGGCTGTGACCAGCTGACGGGCCAGTGAAGGGGCCTTTTCCTCTGTCCTCACTCCTCTTCACCTTTTGCAGTTTCTGACCCCACAGACTAGGGGTCAGATTCCTCTGACTGACCTGCGGAGCACCTACCACATGCCGAGTGCTGTGGATAGGCTCCCCTCCCGCCTCGGAGCGCCGGTCTGCTGGAGGCCGATCACACCCAGATCCCCGTGACCGTGACAGAGGGGCCAGGAAAGGGCCGTGATGAGGGCGCGGGGAGGTGGGAGGGAAGCGCAGCAGAGCGAGCGGTCGGGGAGGCGGCCCTGCTGCGTCCCAGGTGCCCTCTTAGTCAGGGCTCTCCAGAGAAACAGAGCCAGCGCGTGGGCGTGGGCGTGTCTGTTAGCAGAAGTCGGCCCACCTGGCTGTGGACGCTGACGCCATCGAAGCGCTGCAGTGGGCAGGCTGGGGCCCGGGAGAGTGGGTGTGCAGGTCTCGGGCGATGGCAGGCGTGGGACGCAGGACGAGCTCAGGTTTCCTACACAGCCAGAGGGCAGGTGAGCCTTTGTTCCTTGCGGGCTCGGCCTGGTTGGGTGAGGCCCGCCACGCGGGGAGGGCAGTCCGCCCCACTCAGCCCCTGCTCCACATGCGGATCTCTCCCAGCGACGTTCTCTCAGGCACATGCAAAGGGGTTTGGTCAGCTCTCTGGGCCCCGTCAGCGTGACGCGTAAAATGAGTGCCCCTGGCGTCCTGCCTTCCGAGTCCCGTCTCTCCGCGTCTTCTAGAAGTTCCTTGCCTCTTACTCCCAAGCCTTCAGCGTCGGCTTTAGGCAGATACTTTCTGTGCTTGACCGCAGACCCAGCTGCATCAAGGCACTCGTTAGTTTTTAAAAATCATGAAAGATAGGTATTGACTTACCAGTCTTTCGACTTGGGGCTGAGGGTGTTTTGGTTTTCCCTGTGCGGGCCTGCTGCTGGCGGGTGAGGTCCATGTTTGTTCATAGGCGACCTAGGAATGACTTGCTTAGGATTTCTTCAAAGTGGAGGGGAAACCAGGATAGTTGGGGAGCAATCTGGGTGCAGACTTTTCCTAGGCTTTTACGTGCTGCCCACGTCAGTCCTCTCTAGCTTGGCAGCCTTCTTTAAGCAGCTTCACAGAATCAACCCTCTTTCTTGTTGTTTTAGTGTTTCTCTGTTCTGTATATTATTTAGTTACATAATTTCAATAAAAAGTACAGCCAGCGCAAATAATTTTGGAAATACACACAACCGACTTTTTAAAAAATTGATTTGAGAGAGAGAGAGGAAGGGGGAAAAGCAAGAGAGAGAGAGAGAGACATCAGTTTGCTGTTCCACTTACCTGTGAATTCATTGGTTGATTCTTGTATGTGCCTTGACCAGGGATCGAACCCACAACCTTGGTGTACTGGGATGACGCTCTAACCAGCTGAGCTACCTGGCCGAGGCCCACACTGACTTTTGCGACACATACAAACTCAACTTGTGGACCAAGAAATGCAGGGGCTCCTGGAGAGGGGCTACCACCTGCTGTGAAAGTGCCGGGAGGGAGATGCTCGGCACGGGCAGGGCGCTGGGCTGTGGCAGTGGCCGAGTTCCACGGTGTGAATACTCCCACCCTGCCGGCATCCAGTTATCGACTGTCCGATGGCGACCCGCTCAACCCCCTCCTGGGAAAGTGGGCGCTGGCCGGCCTGAGGGGCGTGCGTTGATGCCAGCGCTCGCTGACCGTCTGTCCCTTCCCCTCGGTCTTGGGCGGCAGCGGGCCAGGCACTGGGTTCCCCAGAGGGAGCAGAGAGAGAGTTTCTCTGGCTCCTGAAGGACAGATCCGTGAAGAGAGCTTTCACTGGGCCTAACACCCTCACATCTCGGCATCCGGCTCCTCCTCTCACGGTGCACCTTCTAACCCCCACCCCCGCTTCTTCACTGACACCCCTCCTCTGTCACACCCTCCAGGCCCTTTGCTCTGCTTTCTGTTGTCAGGGGTCCCTGCTGGGCCTGCCCTCCTCACATGGCACTTGGAGCTTTTCTGGCTTTTAACTCTTCCTACAGGATTTCTCTGTTCTGTGTCCCAGCCCCTTAGGGTCCTGCCAGGCAGTTGCCTGACGGATCTAATCAGCATTTTCAGCCAAGGTGTTGGCTTCAGGAGGCTTCAGGTACTGCCGTGCCCTGCCTGGGTGACAGGCTGGCACGTGTAGGCGTTGCCGGTCCCGGGGCTCTGCCCGAATCCTCGCGTGCCCACATTTGTCTCTGTTGATGGAGACAGCCACCTCTGAAGGCTGGGAACCCATTTCAGAGTCCCCGCGCTATTCCTCCTGTCCCTGGGGGCACCAGCGGGGGCAGCTTCTCCTCCTTCGGGGGCGTAGGGTGGGTCAGAATTAAGCTTTAAATTCTTGGCATCCCGCTTTGCCTGGGCTTTGACGCTTTTGATGCTAATCAAAAGGTGGGTTTTGGAGTCAGAAATGTTTACGACTGTGTTTTCACACATTGTTTGAAATTTTTCATTGTGAAAAAAATGCATGCCCCAGTACGTCAGATCAAAGGCCCTGCGCCCGCTTTGCAAACACACACGGAACACAGAAGCGGGGCGTGAGCTTCGGCGGCCCCGGAGCCATCTGCGCGTCGGGGCGGGCGCGCGGCCTTGATGGGGGAACCCACACAATGGCGAACCTGTGCTCGGCCTGCTGTGTGCAGACCCGTTTGTGTGAAAAGCTGTGTGTGCTGGGAGATGAGCTGACTTCAGAAGCTGGCTTTTATGCTGAAGAGCAGAGTGTGGCACGTGTAATGTGCAGAGTTTATCTTCGTGTGGAATGAGAAAGAATTTGCTAAGCCGCCAACTCCTGCCTTTCCCAGGATCCCGGGCAGCTTGCGCACAGCCTGGGGTCTGGGGCACAGGGTTAGCCTCACTTCCCAGAGCTCTTAAAGGACCCCTGATGTCAGTTCAATTTTCAGAACTTAAAGGATTAAATGCTTTCGGTTTTCTCCGAAGACCGGCAAGCACTTGATCTGTCTCATTAAAGTGACTCCTTTGGTGCAGTGTCCCGGCAAAACCAGCCAGGAGCCGTCTCGGCGCTGCCCATGCCCCCTTTAGGTCTTGCCGTCATCTAGGCTGGGACCCCGGTGAAAGGCGGTGCAGGAGGTTGGAGCAGCCTCTCCGAAGCACGCACGCAGGAGCCCAAAGCATTCAGCGCAGGGGACACAACCCCCAGGGCCTGTGACCTCCCCACACCCGGACTCCTTTCCAAACCAGCCGTCCTTGGGAGAGCCTGGCGGTTACGGGCGGCAGCTGTGTTTCCTTCCTGCCAAGTCTGAGCCCTAGCGGCTGAACGTGGATGAACCCGTGCATTGCCAAAATAAGGGAAGATGCTTGTTATTGCACAATAAGCCACTGTCCTTCAGTCACTCTGAGGTCTGTCTTCTGGGCTAATGGGTGGGTGGCGTGGGCAACGGTTTCTGCAGCAGGAAGAAGGGGGCCCAGGAGAGGGCCCTCGGGACGAGGGTGGACGTTACTGAAGTCCTGCCTGTGGAGAATGAGCTCGTCTGGTGTAGTAATGCCCAGCAGCCGTGAAAGGGGAGCTCCTGTGGAGCGCGTACTCGCAGCCTTTCTGCCTGGGCTCCCATGAGTGGTAGGTAAGCCACACAGAACGGCGGGTGGGGCTGGGGTTCACGTCTTAGTGGGGCTGCTCAGGGAGCCCTCATGGCTAACGGCTGCCTTAAAGGAGCTAAGCCCTCTCCTGCCCTGTCTCGTTTCAGTCCTTACAGCCAGTCACCCCTGAGGTCGGGACGGGGATGGTCCCCATTGTACAGATGGAGAACCTGAGGCTGGTGGGTGGGCGATGGGGGGCAGGCAGCAGATCGGTCTGACTCGATGCTGTCTGTTGCTATGTGACAGTTTACGCCACAGACTTAGTGACTTAAAAGGACATATCCATCGGTTTCAGTGGCGTAGAAATCCAAGCTCAGTTCAGCTGAGTCTTCAGCTTCAAGATTTCTCACGAGCCCGTGGCCAGGGAGTCAGCTGGGGCCCCGGTCCCACATGAAGGCTCGGCTGGGGCGTGGTCCCACGCGAAGGCCCGGCTGGGGCGCGTCCGCTCCCAAGCACACGCGCCTGTCTCAGGATCCAAGGCCCTCAGTTCCCGGACACACGGGCTCTCAGATATGGCTGCCTGTTTCCTCACAGCGTGGACGTCAGGAAGGCAGCAGAGAGTCTCCTAGCAAGATAGAAGTTCCGTCGCATGTAGATTAATCACAGGGCGATGCCCGCCACCTTTGCTGTTGCAAAGAAGCAGAGCACACACTTGGGGGCGGGGGGGTTCCGTGAGGTGTGATCACCAGGAGGCGGGAGCACTGAGGCGTCTTTGAGTCTGTCCACCATGGACTCCAAGGCCCCCCCCGCAGGCCCGCCACCCCCTTTGCGCGTGGAGAGGGCCCTTCATGGTGGTTGTGTGCAGACTTGCCACGTTGGCTGAGGAGCGTAATTGGACTGTCTGCTTTTAGGTGGGGCTGGTTCCATTGTTTTCTGCAGCTCTGATGTTATCAGGGACAGAATTAAAATCTCCGCGCCACACTTTTGATTAACGTATGAGATGCAATATTACACATTTCATAAAATTATCTTTCAAAGAGAGGGAAGTTGCTTCCAGGAGAGATGTCAATGGCGTCAGCTGCTCTGCAGAGGCTCCCACTTCTGGCGGCTGAGGGACGCCTGCGATTCTGCCCGGGGTGCTGAGCGTCCAGACGGCCTCCCCAGGGCCCGGTGCCACGCTTGGAGGGAAAAGGGTTTCCGACGGAAGTCAGGTCAGGCACGGCGACGGAGAGCTGAGTGCGGCGGGCAGTCGGGCCCTCC
Source organism: Furipterus horrens (assembly GCF_987537825.1). Classification (NCBI taxonomy): domain Eukaryota; kingdom Metazoa; phylum Chordata; class Mammalia; order Chiroptera; family Furipteridae; genus Furipterus; species Furipterus horrens. The sequence continues at coordinate 3,691,827 of NW_028327173.1, forward strand.
GGGCGTTTCTGTGGCACGGGGGCGCCCTGGCTCTGGGCCCGGCTGGCCCAGGACGGCGCGTAGTGGAAACAGGCGTGATTGAGCTGTGTGTGTGTGTGTGTGTGTGTGTGTGTGTGTGCGCGCGTGTGTAGGGGGATCCACGGGGACGTACTGACAGACACTGCAGAGAGGCAAAGAAGTACCCACGATTTTCCACGTGTGATAGGTGAATACGGTGGATTAAATGAAGCCCCAGCTTGGTCAGGAATTAGATGTTCCTGTTAGTGGAACACAGTGATCCCTCACTCACTGCGGTTATTATGTTCCAGATGCCCCGCAATCCGTGAAAATCCGTGAAGTAGGAACCTTACATTTATTTAGTATTTATATGTATTTTAAGGCTTTATAAACCCTTCCCACACACATACACCATTCCTACTCCCTTATTAACCTTTCCCACACTTTTATACACACTACTTATGTCCTTAAACATATTCTACACTCTTAAACCTACGTAACTTTAACAACATATACAGTACTGCAAAATCCTGTCATAGAGCAAGAAATCTGTGATAAATAATTAAATATAATATTTTAAAAAATCCCGCGATACAGTGAGGCCATGATAAGTGAGCCGCGATACAGAGAGGGACTGCTGTACTCTGGTTACTAGAGAAGAGCCATCTACACCCATAGAAATGGTCAGCGTTGAAAGAATTAGAAAACCTAGGGTCATGGGTGTTGTTCACGGGTGGAAGTGTCCATGAGAGTGACCATTAATTCCCTCTCCCTGATGATTCGTGGGCACTGGTGGGCGTGTCCTGTTCACGGGTGCATTTCTGAGTTTCTGAGTGTGCGCTGCTGTTCCTGAGCTGCTGGGTCGCCTCCGACCCGAGGGGGCTGCTGGGCAGGAGAAGGCACAGTTCTGCTCTCCCGCTGGCTCTCGGGAGTGGGCGTTCCCCGGCTGGGACAGGAGGCCAGCACCTCAGGTCCTGGCAGGCCCTTCTCGGTGGGTTCCCTGTTCTTAGATATTGGTGCTCCGGCTTGGAAAATGCCCCATGATGGAGGGAAGACAGCCACGAGCGGGTGCCCGGTCCCTCTTTAGGAGTCAGTCTGTGCCCCTGAGTCTTCCGGGGTTTGGTGGGGTGAGAGGCCCCATGTAGGGAAGGCACTGCTTTTGTCACTTGGTTCCCTCACTGCTGTCGCCTTCTCCCTGGGGACAGACAGACAGGCCTGTCCTCTGGCTTGTCAGTCACTCACCTGACTCCTCAGGATTGCTCCAGGGGAAGGACCCATGGGAATGGCTGAACCTGTGGGAACGCCTGCACCCGCGGGAACACCTGCACCCGTGGGAACACCTGCACCCATGGGAACACCTGTACCCGTGGGAACACCTGCACCCGCGGGAACACCTGCACCCATGGGAACACCTGCACCCATGGGAACACCTGCACCCATGGGAACACCTGCACCCGCGGGAACACCTGCACCCATGGGAACACCTGCACCCATGGGAACACCTGCACCCGTGGGAACACCGGCACCCGCGGGAACACCGGCACCCGTGGGAACACCTGCACCCGTGGGAACACCTGTACCCGTGGGAACACCTGCACCCGCGGGAACACCTGCACCCATGGGAACACCTGCACCCGCGGGAACACCTGCACCCGTGGGAACACCTGTACCCGTGGGAACAACTGCACCCATGGGAACATCTGCACCTGTGGGGATGGGAACACATGCACTCGCAGGAACACCTACACCCATGGGAACACCTGCATTCATGGGAACACCTGTACCCGTGGGAACACCTGCACCCATGGGAACACCTGCACCCGTGGGGATGGGAACACATGCACTCGCAGGAACACCTACACCCATGGGAACACCTGCACCCCTGGGAACACCTGCACCCGTGGGAACACCTGCACCCGTGGGAATGGGAATACCTGCACCCGCAGGAACACCTGCACCCGTGGGAATGGGAACACCTCCACCCGCAGGAACACCTGCACCCATGGGAACACCTGCACCTGTGGGAATGGGAACACCTGCACCCATGGGAACACCTGCACCTGTGGGAACACCTGCACCCATGGGAACACCTGCACCCGTGGGGATGGGAACACATACACTCGCAGGAACACCTACACCCATGGGAACACCTGCACCCCTGGGAACACCTGCACCCGTGGGAACACCTGCACCCGTGGGAATGGGAACACCTGCACCCGTAGGAACACCTGCACCTGTGGGAATGCCTGCACCCATGGGAACGCCTACATTGCGGGAACACGTGCACCCACGGGAACACCTGCACCCACGGGAACACCTACACTTGTGGGAATGGGAACACCTGCACCAGCAGGAACACCTGCACCCGTGGGAACGCCTGCACCCATGGGAACACCTGCACCCATGGGAACACCTACACCCACGGGAACACCTACATCCATGGGAATACCTACACCCATGGGAATGCCTGCATCCATGGGAACACCAGCCAGCAGAGCAGGAAGCACTTAGAAATGCAACAGAGAGTAATCTGGGCTCTAGAGCGGCCGAGGGGGAGCAGTGCTACCCGTGCATCTGCCCCTGTCCCCTTCCACTTCAAGAGCTGAAGTCCTTGGATCTTCCTCCCTTCTGATGGCACTTGAACTCTGTCCACTCTCCCCGTCACCTGGCCTTCTCGCAGGTCCCTGCACTTCAGACTCATTGGAATGTGCCAGGTTAGTGTGCACAGTGACACACACCCAGTCAGACACGGTTCCCCCGTCCCCAGGAGCTCAGGGTCTATGAAGGAATGGATGCAGAGATTGTGAGGCAGGATGCGGAAGGCGAGGAGCAGGATGCCTATCGCCTGGGACCTGGCACGTGTGCTCTCCAGAGATGTGTTTTCTGCAGAATCGGTGCAAATTCATGGACAGGTGGGGGATGGTCTCCTACAGCCAAGGGATGGCACGTGGCAAGGCAAAGAACAGACAGAAGCTCTTTCTTTATTCTCCTCCACCCCGCACTCCCTGTGGAGACCCATTCCCCTCGCCATGAGGGGTGCAGGAACCCCCCCCCTCACTTCCTGTCCACATGAGCTCACAGGGAAATGCGTGAGGGGAGTGGGTTTGTGGCTGGCGCGGAGCCTGATGCGGGAGGCGAGACTGCCCACTGCCCCGGCCTCAGGCCCGCCTCCTGCCTGGTGGCTCGAGCTGGAGCCTGGCGCCACCCTGAGTCCTCTCGCTCTCACCCTCACAGCGGGACACCGCGGTGGGCCCACCGTGGCCACTGTCCCCACTGAAGCAAGCGCGGTTCTGACCATGTGTCTTTGGCTCTTCCCAGGGTGGGACTCGTGGCCTGATGGCACCAGGGAGCCCTGTGGGCGGGACCCCAGCCTCACCCCCGGTGCTCTGAGCCGCTGCGTTCGCTTCCTAGGGCGGCCGTCCCGGGCACTGCAGGCTGAGAGGCGAGCACCAGCGCAGCCCTTTGTCCCCCTCTGGGGGCCGGATCCTGGCTCCTGCGGGAGCCCTGAGGGAAAGCCGTGCCCTGCGTCTCGCCCGGTGTCTGGCGCCCTCTGCGCGCCTTGGCTCTCAGGGGGCCTTCTCCTCCCTGTGTCCACATCGTCTCCCCTCCGAGCATGTCTGCCACTGCGCCCACATTTCCCCCCAATGACCCAGTCACCTTGGATCGGACCCACCCTGATGACCTCATCTGAACTTCATTATCTGCCAAGATCCAGTTCCCAGATACGGTCATGTTCACAGGTGCAGGGATCAGGACGTCAGCCTCCTCTGGGGACACAGTTTAGCCCCTTCGGTGCTGAGCCCTTCGGTGGCACCGTGGGAACCTCTGCCGCACTGGGGGCGAGGGCCGTGAGGCCGCATGCACGGCCGGCCAGGGCAGGGGCTGGGGGCTCTGAGTGCCCCATGGGTCAGCCTGAGCGTGAACTTGGTCAGGAGCCCTGAGGACAGGCTGGCCCGTCACTCCTGCTGCCTCTCCCCTGCAGGGATGTGTTGGTCAGAGATGGGGGCAGTTCTGGGGACAGGCCTGCCACCTCATGGCTGCTGCCTTGTCCCCGGGTGGCCTGCTGCACACCTGGTCATTCTCTTCATTTCTCAGTCACCAGTGGGTGACTCCATGGAGCAGGAGAGCTCAGAGCACTCTGTCTGGGGTCCATACTTGGCACCATGCTGCTTTGGTGCCAGGGTCCTGTCCTTCCAGTGCCGCTTTCCTCCTCCTGGGACAAGGCCTGCCCTCCCAGACACCCGTCCCCTGCTGCGTGCTGCTGTGCAGCCCCTGGGACAGCGGGTAAGGCAGGCTCACGCTCCCTCTCGTTGCTGGTGCAAGTCCCCCATCTGGGGCGCGCTCTCCGCCTGTCTGTGTCTGGATCTGACGCCCCTGCCCTCTGAGGCCCTTTTCTGCAGCCTCATCCCACTCAGGGGCTCTTTCTCTGTGAGGAAAGTTGGCGTGGCGTGTGGATGACACCTGAGGGACTGGAATGAGTACAGTGGAAATGTACTCCCTCCTGTCCCTCACTTGACTGTGACGTCGTCGAAGTCAGGGATGCTGTGACATTCATGCTTTAGGCTGCAGAGAGGGGACACCCAGTAGATGTGCTGACTGACTTTTTTAGGCTTTGCCATCAGCCAGTGGTAGGCAGATTGCCTGAAGTTCAGGACCGCGGGCCTGCTCCTGGGGTCCACATGGGGAAGCATGGTGCTGACGGGGAGGGGGGACTGAGGAGTAAGTACGGGATGAATGAAGTTGCTAACTGAGGAGATGTAACGTCTGTCTTCCCAGGTTTTGTGAAATTCAGTGGTGAACTCTTGGGGAACAAAGACCCCCCCACCCCCACCTCAAGGCTCTAAGGAAATGATGCTTTATTGCTGCTCAGGAAGGGGGCGGGGAAGGGGCTGTGCGTGGGAACCCCCCTAGTGCCCAGGTCCTTCTCTCAGTGCCGGCTGCACTCTGCTCTCCCACCTGCAAGCCCCCTGGGAGACTCCTTGTTCCCATCGGATCAAATGCTCGACTTCGGAGAGGCAGGTCCCCGGCTGTCCTCCCCTCCCCCAGGCCTCACCTGCCCCTGAGTAGGGACCCAGGAAGCAGTTCCCCTGCTTCCACGGCACGCTAAGACGGAGCGTGTGCTCAGCCGGTGAGGAGGTTGAACCAGGTATGGGAGTCAGCCTCTGACGCCTGCAGGGGCTGGCCCTCCCCGTCCCTCTCCTCCAGGTCAGCCTCACGGACACGAGGGGATCTGCTGGGCCTCAGGGTGCCATGTGTCCGTCTCTCTGCCCGATGCTGATGGAGTCCCTCCTGTGTCCTGGGGGCCGTCCGGGCCATGAGGGTCCAGTCCAGGAGCGGAGAGGACCCGCCCCTGCGACAGCGGGAGGGGAGGCGGGCAGAGGGCGTTTGGGGGAGACTCTCCAACAAGTCTAGAGGCCCGATAATGCACCCGGGTGACCGGGGGCGCGTGGGGTCTGGAGGGCCAGAGCGTAGGGTTAAGGGGCTGGAGGTTGAGGGAACACGCCCCAGAGGGCCTCATGTGTCACCCAAGATGCGGAATTCCAGCTGGGACCCAGAGCAGGTCACACACATGGCGGAGGCACCAGGGGGTCCCTCCTCCACCTTCCTCCTGGGGCCCATCGACCCACAGACACTGGACAAAGGCCTTCCTGGCCTCGGCGGCCACCCCCGGCGGAAGGCCGTGGCAGCGGTTTCCCCAACTGCCCCCACCTCTCTGCCCTCCCCGATTTGATTGGCGCTGCCCGCTGCTCAGGCAGCTCGCGACACGGAGCGGGGTTGCATTCTGAACTCTGCAAACTTGGGATTTAAGCAATGGATTTTGTGATCTGCCGAGCTTTTTCCTGGACAGAATGATAAGATGTCAATTGGGAAGATTTAAATATTGGTGAGTTTTAACTTTTGTATTGATTGGGCAGTGACATATTTTGAATAATGATTCACGTTAAAAATACAAGGATACATATTGATCACGCAGTATCTGGTTGTATAAAATAATTTAGTAACCCGCAGAACTTGGTGTCTTTAAAAATCTGTTTCTCCTAACAGCTGAAGATCCAACCAGTGCATGACCTGCAAAAATATTTGAAATTCCTACATCTGCCTGTCTGCATTCGTCTGTTTCCCTGCAGGACTCCTGCTCTCAGGGGCGGGGGGCTGGCCAGCCTGGGGTCTTGGGGGCAGGTGACTTCCTGTATGTGGAAGCCACTAGATGTGGGGAACCCCTGTAGATGTGGGGAACCCCAGGGGAGTTCTCTTACTGTTCAGCGTGTCCTGGGTGCCCCTGGCTCTGGTGTGAAGGGAAGACCAGAGGGAGTTTGGGGGTTGCTTTGCCTTTCACTTTTGTTGAGCTTGAAAGTGCCCCCTGGGGTCCGAGACGGGCTTAGCGCAGAGCTTTGCCCCCACTCCCCGACCTCACCTTGGCCCTTCTCCTTGGGACCGGACCAGAGCCAAGGCTGTCTTTTCGTCTGTTTTTCTCTGTCCATCGAGCTTCCCCCAGGACTCTCACGGGGCTCAAGAATCAAGCATTTAACAGAAGGAACTACCCTAGTCCCCCCTTATCTGCAGAAGGCACATTCCAGGACCCCCAGTGGATGCTGGAAGCCATGGAGAGTGCTGAGCCCTGTAGATATGCTGTTTTTTCCTATATGCACATGCGTGTGAAAGAATGTAACTTATAAATCAGGCACAGGAAGAGGTGAACAGCGGTGACGAGTAATAAAGTACCGCGATTGTGACAGTCCGCTGTACTGGCAGTCATGGGGGCGTGGTCATTCCCTCCCACCCGCTTGGTGTCATAGGACGGGGCACAGGCAGGTGTCTCCCTGACACCCCACCCTCTCCCAGCGCCCTGCTGCCTCTCCTTCCCCGAGACACCTGCTCCTGTGAAGCTCGTGTTGTCAAGGTCCTGCTGTGCAGTGTCCTTCTTCTTGCAGGAAATACAGGTCCCCGGGGGCCCTCTCTCTCCCTCCTTGAGTATCTTAGCACCCGGTCGCTGTCTCTTTCCAACACCACACCTGCCGTAATTCTTGGTGTTTTTATCATCCACACGGAGGTCCTGTGAAAGCCCAGGAGTCTGTTACCGTGAGGAATGCTCTCTGGAGGAACAAACCAACCTCAGAAGCTCAGTGGCTTCATTCAACCCAAGATGATTTCTTTGCTGCACCTGACGTGCGTCCCTGGCACTCCCTGGGCAGGTCCCTGTCAGGCAGGGCCACCGAAGGCTTGCGACCAAGCGGCTCTGAGCGACTGGGGAGGATCGCGGGGCGTCATGAACGTCCGGGCCTCCCCCTGGCCCTCGGGCTGCCCAGGGACCCCGCACACCGCCCGTTACTGGGGCAGTTCCCTCTCTCTCACCCCCCCGTCTCCCCCTCTCTGTGGGCTCCTCCCTGCCAGCGTAAGGCAGTCTGTCGCGCCTCCTCTCCGCCCCTGGGCTCCCTCTGCAGCAGGACAAACTGTGTAGTCCCATGCGCTCCTCCCCGCCCCTCCCTCCAGCTCTCCCTCCAGCCCAGGCAGGCGCGTGTTCCCCTCTGTGGGCGTGACTGCTGCTAAGGACGCCAAGTCCGCGATGGCTGTCACTGGCCACCTCTCTCCCGGGTCGCTCCTGCTGCCCCTTCCCAGTTCCCGTCAGGTGGCCCCTTATCTCCCCAGCCTCTCAGCACTGGAGAGCGCCAGGCCTCAGCAGTCACCATGGTCTCCGCCCCAACGCTCCCGGGGTGCCCCTTCCAGGCCAACTGTGTGCTGCTGACCCCACGTTTACAATTCCAGCCCCGATCGTCCCGTGGACTCCGGACTCCTCCGTCTGCTTAGATCTCAGGAGGGTACCTCACACGTAACGTGTAAAACAGGGCTCCCATGATGCTCACACCCGGAGTTTCCCATCTCGGGAAGTGGCAGCTCCAAGGGCCCCGTGCCCACCCGTCACCCTCGACGCCTTTTTCTGTCTCCTTCCTCACTGATCCATCAGCAAGTCCTGCCATCTCCCCGCTCAGGACTGACCCGGAAGCCAGCGACGCCTCCCACACCCTCACCGCCGTGGTCACCCCACCCGCGCCGTTCTCCTGCGTGGCCATTAGCGCTCTCCCGCGGGATTCCCTTTAACCTCCCATTCAGCCCTGCCACCCCGTTGCTCCCGCCCGACTCAGGGATGACAGAGTCCTGCTGGGTCTCGCCCGTGCCAGCCTGGCGGCCGCATCTCCTGCACTCACATGACTAAAATGCACCCCACGTCCTCCTGCCTCGGGCTTCTGCACGTCCCGCCGCCTGCGCGTGGCATGCCCTCCCCAGGTGTCCTCCCGGCGCCCTCCCTGACCCTCTCCTGTGTCTCCTCCAGGGTCACCTTCCCGAGGAAGCCCCTCTCGACCACTCTCCAGAGCCTGCCACCTGGCTGTGAGTTTGCTACCGTCTGTGTCCCCAGAGTGAGCCCCAGGGGCAGCCTTCCGGTGCCTCTGTCCCCGCTCTGCGCCGGCGCCTAGGGGAGCGTGCGGCTTGTTGGAGGGACTCAGCCAACCCTCAGGATGAATCAGTTTTAACTTACGTCCTTGATTAATAAACGCAAAGATCCCATGCCCTTCTTCCACATTAATCTAAATTTCAGAAATTAAATATAATGACTGAAAAGAAATACATCACTTGAAATTTGAACGTGCACTTTTATCATTAATAACTATTATAAAATTTAGGCTAATTTTTAAAGATCGAAACTGTACAGAAATGCATAGTGAAAAGTGAGAGGTGGCCCCTTGGGGTTTGTCCCATCCCTCTGTCTTCCTGTCACACTTTCCACAGTGTCCCTCTCTGGTGACAGTTTGTGTGCATCATTACTCTATATGAAGAACACACACACTTAAAATACTGTCTTGTTCTGTAGTCTATAGGTCACCCTTTTTACTTAAAAATATAAACCAAAGGTACTTTTCTGTGCTAGTACCTGTCCACCTTCTGTGACTGACACCAGGAGGGTGTTACCCCCTCCCCCACGCCCCCCAGGGGTGAGCCCCACTTCTGTATCAAACAGAGCCCCTCCCTGGAAAGGCCGGATTCTCTGAGGGTGACGTTTCCTGCTTCAGAACCTCTCTGGCGCCGCCCCTGGCGCTCCCTGCCGCCTCCCTCCTGCCCGTAGCATCGCTCCGTACGGTCCTGATTTGCTTGCTTACACGTGCCTCTGGGACCAGGCAAGTTCCTTGTCTTCCATCGGGTGTAGATTCAGTAGGTGCTGGGTGAACGGATGGATGGATGTTTGGGAAATGGGAAGACCAGCTTCTCTCCAGTTTAGTCCCCCAGACTGAGTGACGCCTCGAGTGCTTTGTAACTCAAGTCGCGCGGGTTTGCCGGCTGCCGCGGGGGCCTTCTTACTTTGTTCAGTCCATCGGGGGATGTTGTTGGCATTCAGAGACCAAACAACAGCAAGGACCAGGTAAGAACACTAAGAATTACAGTTACCACTTACTGAGTGTTTGTTTACTCTAAGCGGACACTGTGCTTAAATGCTTTATATGCGTTGTCTTCTTTAATTTCCCAACAGTGTGTGTAAGTTAGACAATATGAGTATTTTCCTTTTGTGGAACAGAGAGGTGGAGCAACTTGCTCAAGAACGCACAGCTAGGAGTGACGGAGCTGAGATTCAAACCAGGGCTGCCTGATCCAGAGCCCAACCTCCCAAGTCCAACCTTGCCTGCCCTGACGGGAATTGTTCCTCCCTGTGGGAACTAGTGCTGTTTTTATTGCAGAAAGTACCCAACTTGTGATTAACAGATTAATGTGGCAACTCCTCTCTCCCTGAGAAAAACAGTTCTTTAATTTACGCGTAAAACGAGTGGTGAAAAGGCTCTCTCCAGCTCCAAAATTACTAATTCTCTTTCTAGCTCCGTCTCTGCCCCACTACACACACACACACACACACACACACACACACACACACACACACACACACAAAAGAAAGAAAGAAAAAACCCAAATATCCCTTACATGGCTTCAAAAGGGTCAACCCAGCTCCCTGACTACTTGATTTCCGACTGCTGATTTTTGCTTTAGCTAAAAGAAGATGTTCTCCTGAGTTACACCCAGGAGAATAAACATTTAGGCCCCAAGTGGTTTGTTATGTAAGCAATAAACACTTTGGACAGAATCATCAACTGTTTGTCAAACTCTGCGTTCTACAAAACTGAGTTTTAAAGAAACAAACAAAAAAAGCTATCTGCGGAGATTTTGTTAAAGTTCCACTTGGTCAGCAGGCTTGCAGTGCGCACTGTAACAAAGCTTTAATATAATTAAATTCTAAATTCCGTGTAGACTCTAGCGGGTAGGCAGATGTACTGGTATGTTAAACTTTATGTCTCTTGAAAATGGTTTTCCGCTACATCAGAGGGGGCCCATCCAGCTGTAAAGTTATCAGCTTTATGATGTTGTATCACAGCTCTGATCTTTGTCTTTTAATTAAAAATGTACCTTAAAGTCGAACCATCTCCACTCCGCTACGTCGTCACCTCTTTCTTAAAATTTACCGACAGACGATGAAGTCGCCTGACTGCCGTGTGGCTCTGTGGGGATGTTTGCACAGGAAATCACTTGTCGATTAAATATTAATTTTTGTGGCCCTCCTCAGGCCAGAGGGCAGCCCTCACGTATCTGGTGTTGCCGGTGCCGAGATGCCTTCGCCGGCGTCAGAACGTCCAGCCTCTTGCAGTCAGTTCCAGCAGGAACGAGTGATGGGTCTTTGCAGAGACGGGGGTTCGGGGGACGCTCGCCCCGCTCTTCCCGACCTGGCCAGGGTGCGCTCAGCCTTCGGAGGTGTCTGCCCTCAGAGTGGCACGTCAGGGTCTCTGGGAGGATCCTTGCTCACGTTCACCCCAGCAGCTTTCCTTACTCCTTCTCTCCTGGGAACATTATCCCTTTAATTTGTTCGATTCTCTGTTAAAATACAGACCCGTGCCGGACAGGTGGTCATTCATCAGTCATTAACCCCCAGATCCTTCAAGACCATAAAGGCAGTGGGAGGGGCGGCCGGGAAGGGGCCTTTGCAGAGAGAAGAGGACACAGGAGGGCAGAGTGGGGGGTGGGGGCCGCCCCACACCTGGCTTAGCGAACACAGCTGGAGGCTCACTCGGTGTTACTTTTTCAGTGAGAGCAGTCTTATAAGGTGGCTGGGATGGAGCCTGGCACCCAGCAGCACTGAGTAAATATGGCTTTATTGAGGTTATGAATATTTTATTCTAATTACAATCAGATCCTGGTGGGCCCTCTTTAGGGTCCTTCTGGAACCTGCTGGCAGGAGAAGGAAAGGAGACAAGCAGCTCCTCACGGGGGCCGTCAGGGTGGGATCTGTGGGCACATGTTGTTTGGTGCCCCCCGTGGTTTCAGAACAGGAGACAGGGCCCCTGGCGGAGAAGGGGCTCGCCCAGCGCACAGAGGGCGCCAGGGCGGAGTACGCTCCCCTGACTTGCCCTGTCCTTCCCAACAGCCTGGCTGCGTCCCCTTGTCCCAGCTTCCTGTGCACCGGGAAGGGCCAAGCCGGAGCTGCCCGGGTTTGGCGGTCCCTCGCAGCTGTAGTTGGGACGACTGCCCAGGTACCCGCTGCAGTCTTAGCGAGCTGCCAGCTGCCGCTGCTCCCAGGCTGGAGGCGGGATGGCTGGCCAAAGAGGGTCTCCCTGGGTGTGGAAGAGCCTGGGGTTGGCAGCAGCCTCTCTGCTTTCTCCGGACCCCACTGGGCCCCCAGCAGCACCCACACTGCACTGCAGGATGTGCCGCTCCTGCCCTTGCGCAGCCCCGTGGTCACGGCCGTGGTCTGTGAAAGCGGGGCTCTGGGACCTGCGGCCCCTCGGCACGCAGGCATCTGGGGGAGGCTTGCTCTGTGGGGTCAGATGTGGGAGGGGACACGGCCAAAGGGTTCTGCTTGGAGCTTGGCCCAGAGCGACCACTCGGGGGCTCAGACGAACCCCAGCTTCCCCTGCCCTCCAGGGGCTTTTGGGCTGGGGACCAGACCACACACATGTGGATCTGAGGCAGGTGGTACAAGGCACTGCCTCCAGGCAGGTCAGATTGTCTTGTAGGTGCTTCTGGGAGCAGGCAGGCTTCATGGGGCACTGGCTGGGGGCTGGGGGGGGGTGTTAGCAGCAAGGTGAGGTGAGCCCCCAAGACGCAGATGAGCTCGGGGCCAGGGGGATGTGGGTAGCAGCCAAGCCCCTGGACTTCGGGGCTGAAGACCAGACACGGTGCGCAGGGGTCGGTCTGCCTCCTCACCAGTTTTCCATATTTTGAGTATCAGTGGCATCCTCAGGCGCAGTATTAACCTCAGTGAGGAACACACCCTTCCTGAGATACCTTTGCATGTTCCAGATGCTGGCAGGGTCGGGCTCTGACGAGGACTCTTCCGAGCTTGCAGACGGGGTGGCCCCCTTCCTGCGGTGTCCTCAGTGACCTTTCCCTCTCTCCTTACCAGGCCATAGGCCTGTGGGATTAGGGCCCCGCCCTTGTGGCCTCATTTAACCTTAATTATCCAGTAAGTACAGTCAAACTGGGGGTGAGGCCTTGAAGATAGGTATTGGGGGGGCATACCATTCAGCCCCCAGCACCGTGCCACAGGCCCCAAATACATACTCCCTTGGCAGGATTTTAAGATTTGCCTGGCAGGTGTATGCTCGTGATTTCCATACTGTAAGAACTTAACTCTTGTCTCAAGAGCGTTTTACAAGGCTTATTTGTGCAGACACCAGAGCCTGCAGTTGTGGGGGGCACAGCTCAGATCAACGGCTCAGACTGCCCCGCCGCCATTCTGTGTGTTGGCCTCCCTCAGCCTCCCACGCTAGCGCTGACTGAGGCCAGTTAGCAGCGTGTCTTCTCTGAACAGCACTTGGCCATTTGAACGGGAGCGATTGAGGCCTGTAGTGGGAACAGCTGTGAGTGGGCATTGTCTCTCACACCGAACCAGGGGTGACCTTGCTTATCCGTTCCATTTCACAAATGCAGAAACGGAGGCGGGCGGAGCAGTGACCGGCTCAGAGGCCCAGCGGGCTACATTGAACCTGGGTGGATTCTTCCTTCCAGAGTTGTGGCCCATTTTGCTGCATGACTGGGCTGGGCGTGGGATGGTCATGGGGCGAAAGAGAGGTTCAGTGACTGGCCAGGATCTTCCTGCAGAGAGTCCTTCGTCCGGGGCCTTCTCCCGTCACCTCCTGAAAATCCACATTAACTTGAGAACGCAGAGATGCCCCTGGGGCCATCCAGGCCCGGGGCAGGGACGGTACCGCCTGTGCTCCTCTCTGGCTCTCATAGGACTCTCGTCCCTCTTCCTCTTGCCTTAAATAAGGATTTTAGTGAGCTGCCAGCTTATTCATCTTTTGTATTTATGGAAACCACTAAAGACTTCAAGAAAGGGTTTAATTCAATGTGAGGTTCTATCTTTGAAGACATTTGTTTAATAGTGCAGGGAAAATTGGGCTTTTAATACAGGAGGAGCAGAGCCGCTCTGTAACGTAAAGGAAATATGGAAATCGGGGTTGGGAAGTGCCAGCGAAGCCACTGGGCTGGGAGGGAACACGGGGCAGCCGAGCCCGGCGAGGCCTCCCGGCCCACGGTGGTGCCCGGGAAGGCGGGGGGCACAGGGAGCTGGCAGCCCAGCAGTGTCTGGTGGCCCTGGATGGTGGCAGGAGCCCGGGTGGTGGGAGGGAGCAGTGTGAATCCACAAGGTAGTGAGCCCCTGGGGGCCGGGGCGGTGCGTTCACCGGCCACACACACAGCCAGCAGTTTAACGAGGGCGTCCTGGTCCGTCTGTGGAGCCCAGACTGGGAATGGCGGCAGGTTGCCCTCAAAGGAAACAGAGTGGGTTGGGGGCTTTTGTAGTGAAAAGAGTTTTGGAAAAGTATGTCCTGGGTCCACATCCCCTTGTCTTTATGAGCCGTGTGACCATGGCCGGTTTCCGAATCCGCCTGAACTTCAGCCTCCTCGTCTGTGCAGCAGAGTTGGGGCCCGCACACTCGGCTGTGGTGAACATGAGTCGTCGCTTCTGTTTACTGAGCACTTACTACGTGCCTGGTGCTGTGCCCGGTGTGTGAGCTGGTCATGCTCCGTAAGTGAGGAGCTGTTTCTAAAGACCCAGCTGGTACGTCCCCCGACGGATGCTCAGTAGTAATGGCAGTTCCTTCTTCTGCCCTTAGAACTGGGCAGCCGGCTCTTCCAGAAGCAGCCATGCACCTACGACCCTGCCCAGGCGCCCTGGGCCACGTGGCTCCTGAGGCCTGGAGTCTCGGATGTTACTTTTCACAGAGAGTGCAGGGGAAGAGCAGGTGGGAAAGGGGTGAAGAGGGAGGAGCACGTAAGAAGGGCTTTCCATTAAGGAAGGCAGGAGTCTCATCCGGAACTCTCCAGCTCATTGGTTTGCTGAGCCAGAAATCGTGGTATTCCGTGATGTGTCAACACCTCCAACTGTGGCAGGAACCCCACTGCGCCCTGAAGGCTCCTCCGGGAGCTCAGAGCAGGGCCCCAGGCACCTGCCATTGGGGTGCAAAGGTCTGTGCTAGGGCCTGGGGCTGGGTCCTCACCACGACAGCTGGGGAAGGGGTGGCTTGGGGTGTCAGATGGGGGGAGGGGAGGGAGGGCATGGCGCAGTGGGGTCTCTTTCTGTCACACTCCCGCACACGCATGCACACACACACACGTGCTTCTTCTCCCACTTTTGCTGACTTCTAATGAGGACCTAGAGGACCTTTTCTCCAAATCTTAGTCATGATTATTTCCCTGCCTTTAAAAATGAAAATCAAGGCTTGACTTTTTAGGGCAGTTTTAGGTTCACAACAAAAGTGAACGAAAGGACAGAGATTCCTCGCGTGCCCGTGGTCCTGCGTGCACAGCCTCTCCACGGTCCACATCCTGTCCAGATGGCACACGTGTCAGAGCTGAACCTGCATGTGGGGGTCCCTCTCCGTGGTGGGCGTTCCGTTCCGTGGGCTTGGACCAACGTCTGCTGGCGTGTCGCCATCGGTCCGGCGCCCTGCAGAGGGTGTGCAGGTCCGCTGCCCCTCCCCCTGTATCCGCCCCGGCCCCCACGGTCTTTTCGCCGTCTCCACGCGGCTGCCTTTCCCAGAAGGCCGCGTGCTGGGAATCACGCTCTGCAGCCCTTGCAGACAGGCTTCTTTCACTCAGCACGCGCGTTTAAGGTGCCCCGTCGCTTTCATGGCTTCGCAGCGTATTTCTCTTATGGGCTGAATAATACATTCCGTTGTCTGCATGGACCACAGTTTATTCATCCGCTCAGCCGCTCCGGGACGCCTTGGTCGCTCCCATGTTCTGGCAATTATGAATAAAGCTCCTGTACGCACCCATGTGCAGGATTTGGTGTGGACATAAGTTTTCAGCTCCTTTGGGTAAATACCAGGGAGTGGGATTGCCGGATCGTATGGTGAGAGGCTGTTTAGTTTTGTAAGAAACCGTTACACTGTCTTTCGAAGCGACCGCACCGCGTTGCATCCCCTCCAGCAGGGAGCGAGCTTCCTGCCGCGCCACGTCCTCGCCAGCGTTTGGGGTTGTCAGAGCTCTGGATTTGGGCCGTGCTAACAGGTGCGCAGTGGTGCCTCGCTGTCTGAGCTTGCATTTCCCTGAGGACATAGGAAGCGAGCCTGTCTTCTGTGCTTACCTGCCATCTGCGTGTCCTCTTCGGGGAGGGGTTCTCCGTGTCTTCTCCGCCCCCTCCTGGAGGCCTGGCGTCTGCACGCAACACCAGGCGTCTTTACCTGTCAGCGAATGGGGTGGGGCCAACGGCATCTTCACTGCCTTCTGGGGTGCAACCAAGGCTTCCTTGTTCCAGTTTGGGGTGCAGCCAGCCTGCCCATTCAGTGTGGGACCACCCAGAGGTCCAGCACGTCACATGCCTGCCAGGTTCTAGCTCCTCCCCCTTTTATCTGGGGATCCCCGGGGCCTCTGACTGTGGCCGCCACTTTTCAGAGCACTGAGAAGGTGGCCCCTGCCCGGTAGTGACCGGCAAGTGCAAGCAGCGCCTACTCTTGTCCAGCCCCCCTGTCAGGGCGTCTGGTTCCCACTTCTCTGTGCAGACAGGCTGAGGGTCCCCAGGCCCAGCTTCGGCTCAGGGCTGACCCAGAGGAGGGGGTGGAATGCTTGTCGCCTTGTGGCAGGTGCTGCAGGACACGTGTGCACAGTGCTGAGGAAGAGGATGGAGGGAAGAGGCCTGTGCTCCTGGGCACATCACCCGGAGGCCCGTCATCCTCACCTGATGCCCTCCCTGCCTGCTGCCCAGAGATGGGGATGTGGCAGAGGTGGGGCAGGGACAGCTCCGGGGACTTGTGAGTGGCAGGATGAGGCGGAGTCCCTTCTTGCCATTCCCTGCCCGAATCTGTGCTTGGTGGAGACATGGTGGAGACAGCAGCTTCCCTGCAGGGAGCTGGGAGTCCCAGTGCCCCCTTCCGGGCTTGGAGGGGGGCGCGCCCCCCTGGAAGATGGGAGTGTTTGTGTCTGTGCACGTTGGCCGTGGCTTCTGAGGGGCAGAAGTTGCCCCTGGAAGGGCAGACAGTGACTGAGCAGTTGGAACCTAGGGGGGCCAGACTCTGAGAACAGCTCCTGGACAGCCTGGTCAGGGAGGAGGTGACCACCAGCCGCCCCCCCCACCCCCCCCAGGTAATCACTCATTTCCTGCCTCTCCGTTGTGGTCAGATGTAGCAGGAGAAATGCAGTCCCCTGTACAGCCTTTTGCTGTAGAAACACAGCTTCAGCCCAGGCGCATGTTTAGCTAGTTACTGCTGTGTGGTCTTGGGGCAGTTGCCTCACCCCTCTGATCCTGCAGTGAGGACGCCCACATCCTAGGCCTGTGCCCAGGACCAAATGCAGCAGTGCCCGTGAGGGCGCGCTCAGTCTGGACACGGGGCGCGGTTCCCCAGCTGGTGCCAGACGCACCCTGAGAACGGGAGACAAGCCGCTGGGTGCTGAGCTCTCCGAGGGGCGGAACCACCGCTCTGCCCAGTGCAAAGGCAGAGATTCTGAGCATTTGGGATCAAACACAGGCATGCGCACAGGGCAGGATGTGGAGCCCGGGGGCAGCGGTCCTTCCTTCCGGATGCTCCGGGATAGAGGACCGGGGCTCTGTTCGGACATAAAAGGGGAGGCTCCCTTCTCTCCCCGGATTGTCCCCGCCGGCCGGTGCTGCGGGCGGGCTGAGAAAGCATCGTTCCCTTCTGCCTGAGCAAAGGCAGCGGGCATTGTGTGCTGTTCATGCATTGATTGACTCATCAAACGCTCTGCCCAGCTGCCTCCATTTGTTTACAGGGTGAAAATTAATGCCACAGATGTTTACTGTATAATAGGATTGGAAATCTGCTGGGGGAGCAAGCGTTGGGGCTGCTGGGCCAAGAAGGAGAAAAACACTTCTGCATAAAGGAGGGTCTGGTTCACTAAGTAACACGCGGTGCCGGCTGTCAGACGCTAACAAGAAGCAGGCCCCTCTCCTCTGGCCGGGGCCGGCCTGCACGCCATCTCCTGCGCTTGCTTCTGTCCTGTGTCCTGGCGTGGCGCCTTCTAAGGCGTTTTTATAATTGAGGGAGCTTCTTCTGGAAGGGCGCACCCCAGCCTCACTGTTCACCGTTGGCCCCAGTGCAGGCCCGGCTCCCCTCTTTATACTGGCCCCTGGGCAGCCCTGACGGCCTTGCAAGCCTGGCAGGACCTTGGTGTGTGAGGGGCCCCCTGGCAACTCCCCTCTTGGCTCAGGCACCTGCTGCTTAGAGCCAGCCCTCTGGCTGTTATCCCCCCGTGCGACGGAAGCGCCCCTTTCTTGCCAGGGCACTTAAGTCGTGCGGCTGAGAGGGTCATGCAGCCCCTTCCTGGCCACGCAGCCCCTTCCTGGCCCCGTGCAGGGGCTTTGCCAGAGGCCAAGGCTGACAGGGACCTGGGTGCTTCCGTGGTTGAGTCCCTTCTTCCCCCTCCTCCGGCTGTGGGGAGGGTCACCCAGTGGGAAGGCACAGGGTGCAGGTGCAGCCCCTGGTGGCCCCGGCAATCCTGGAGGGAACCCCCTTCCGGAAGGACCCTCGCCATGGTTTGCACTTGCGCTCTCCCGCTAACTGGGTTCCCTGCAGATTCCCATTCCCATTATCTGCTGTAATGTGTGTGTTTTAAACCAACTCTCCCTTCGCAGATTGCGGTCTTTATAGCATAGGAATTGTTTCTCAGTCACTTTAAAAGTCCTGCTTCATTAGCCTGGTGACCGTTTGGTGATTTGCAAAGTCACTTTCACAAGTTCTAATCCTGCCCGATTGAGAGTCACAGTCATTAATGTATTAGCTCTTAATAGCGTTATGATTCCGTCTGAGGTGACAAGAACGAGGCTCAGCAGTGAGCTCTGACCTCAGCACAAACTACCCGGTGCAGGAGCCAATGCCAATTTGGTGACCAAAGCTCCCGCCATTTAAAGAATCTTCTGGAAAGGCCTCGGAGCCCCTTTGTCTCGGCAACAACAAAACCCTGCCTCTCTCCAGCGCCTTGGTTTCCCCTTTCTCCTGACGACGGCTGAGAGCTCTCTATCCTGGAGAACCTCTCGTCTAGGCTGCACCCACCCGGGAAAGGCGCAGACAGTTCGCAGCCCCCACCCCTGGGCTCCCCTCCAATGAGATCTGGCAGGTGGTGCAGCCCGCCCGGAGGCTGTGTCTAGAAGGTTCCGTTTCTTCCCTTCCCTCTTTCCGTTTTGCGTTCTCCCATTTCCTCTCCTCCTGTGTGGAGGTCGCCTCTAGGTCACGGGGGAAAGGGGACATTGACAAGTGGGGTGACGTCCATGCCCTGCTCTGAGGTTTCCAGGCCCTTCGAGGGGAGGGCGCTGCGGGCCGGGGCCGCCTTCCCTGCCCCGTTCACACCAGCTGCTCCACCGCCCGGGTGGCCTCTCAGGCCCTTCCCGCGACCAGGGAGACCGGGACCAGCTCCCTCTTGGGAGGGGGCTGGGCGGGCTCAGAGGAGCCGGGCGCCTCGCGTGGCTTTGCGTGTTTCCCTTGCCCTGATTAATCTGGCGTCTGCACGAGCCGGAGGGAGCGGTGCTCTCCCCGCACCTTTCACAGATGTTCCCGGCCAAGGTTTTCCGGCCAAATCGGTTTTGACATTTTGATAAGAACCCATTCACCGTGTTCTGTGTTTTGAATCTTTGACTCTAAGCTGTTCTGAAAACCAGCTGTGAGCCTAAATCGCGTTTGTAAAATCTGCATACGGCCTCAGCGGCAGAACCGCGGGGCCATTTCACGGACACCGGAGCGAGGCGGCGGCCGCAGAGTTGCGGAGTCACAGAGTCGAGCAAGGCCCGGGGGAGGTGCGTCACGAGCGCCTCAGCCCGTGCTGGCTCTCGCAGGGTTCAGAATGGGAAAAAAATACCCCACACAGACCTTTAATGGAAACATTCTGTATTCATGAAAAAGACCAAGTCCCTGCTGCTCAGGGAAGTGGGCCGCAGTGTAAGCTTGATCATCGGCATAAGGAGCCGGGGATCTTTGTCACTTGGTAGAAGGAAAAAAAATTAGAGATTGGGTGGAAGCATTTTAGGGAAACACGTCTGTCCAGCCGGGGCTTCCACTGTGCGAGCCGAGTGTTCGTGGTTGGAGCGGGGAAGGCCGGCCCCGCCCCCACACCAGCTCGCCTGTCCCCCCGAGTGAGGCTCTCAGAAGAAATTACACGAACCAACGAGGCCAGCAGAGCGTGCGAGGGGAAAGGCCTTGGGGGGGTGGGGGGTGAGTGGCCAGCGCTCCGGTCCTCCCTTCCTCCCGGCGACAGTCCGTGTGAGGCGTGTGGTGGGCGGGAGGGGTTGGAGCCCCCTCCTGCCCAGGGCGGGCTTCCTGCATGACGGCAGGTTCGTGGTCCCGGGCTCCGTGACCCCCTTCGCCTCCTCTTCGCGTGCGGTCCCTCAATGAGAGAAGGAGGCGTTCTGGGGGTGGGGTGCGTTCTGTGAGTGGCAGTGCGCACATGCCGTTAGAGGGGCGAGTTGGGACGTAGCCCTTAAGAAGGTAGAGTGGAGACACGGAGCCAGGAGCCGCTGGTCCTAGACTTCTGTCCTAAGCCTGCCGCTGGCCTCCTGTCTGGTCCTGGGCACGGCAGGTCCTGCCCGAGGCGCCAGGGGTCCCAGGCGTGCCTCGGGGTGCTGGGCTAGAAGACTGCCCGGGAGCGAGCCTTGTTTCCTCCCCGGCGTCTCTGTGCAGAGTTGTGGGGGGTCCTTTGGAAGGTCCTTGCAGAAGAGAGCAGGGAAAGATGGAGGAAGATGTGGGGTTCGCCCACTTGTGTAGTTCTGGGGGGGTCCGTTCCTGGAGTCAGAAGATGAGTGGATTGAACCCAGGCAGTAACCCTTGCTCAAGACTCATTTGTAGGTGTTGGGGTTCCACCGCCTGACGTACCCCCAGCTGCAGACCTCACATCTCTCAGGTCCTGTCAGCCCTGTGTGCCTGGGAGGGGGTGACGCACGTTTCCCCCTCGTTTCTTCATCCATTCAGGGGTGCGGCTGCGGGGCACCCCTTCTAGGCCGAGCTCTGTGCCAGGAGGGGACACAAAGGTCCACAAGGGGTCGTCTCCGTCTTCAGGGAGCTCCCCGTCAGGCGGAGGACGCGGTCCCAGAAGGCAGGTTGTGACATAGGAAGGACACGGATGGAAACTCACACGTGGGAGCAGAGAGAGGGGGTGGGGGGCCGCCCTGCGTGGGCCACGGGGCTCTGCAGCCGGGAGCTGACCTGGGAGCGGAACGGGCTCCCGCGGCCTCCACGGGCTAGTCAGCCGCGCCGCGTGTCGTGGGCAGCACGCCGCGGGCCAGAGGCTGCCCTCGGCCCTCAGCGCCTGCACAGTCGTGTCTGGTGTTTCCTCGGGCCGCCTGCGCTTTGCTGGGCCTTCTTTTTCCAAGACCCAGACGATTTTAGAAGCTCAGATGCCATGTGCAGCTCCGGCCCGGGGGCAGGTCTGCGGCAAACGTCCGAGTCATGGTTTCAGGTGTCTGGACGCTGTCATCCCTGCGCCGTGTTGCAGACTGTCTTGCCGTGATTGTGCATGAGGGGACCCTGCCCCCACTCACACGGCTCTCGTACCATCCCCAGCGGCCTGGGAACCAGCAGGGGCCATAAGGGAGCAGCTTCGATACAGATTCTCAGTCACCTCCCTTGTCTCTGAGGCAGTCACGAGCCAGGAAGACTTCACATGCAGAGAAGGTAGTCGATAAAAATTCCCACAGTGAGTGGTGACAGCTGAGTAATTTAGGCGTGGACGAGCCCTTCTGTATTCCGGTGAGAGGCGAGGATAACTCTCCCACACCTGCAGCACAGGGACACGCAAACTAAAACCACAGTGAGGTACACAGCACACGCAGTCAACCGGTCAGACTGAGGAGACCGAGGACGCTGGAGTTGGCAAGGTCGTGGTGAACAGGAAGTGTCTCACATTCCTGATGGGGATTGAAGATGGTGTGGCCACAGTGGAAAAATATCAGAAAGATTCTTATTGAACAACCTAAATATACATCTACTTTGTGACTCAGCAGTTCCCCTCCTGGACATTCACCAAGAGAAATGAGCTCTACAAGGTGGGACAAAAGGAGGTTTACGGCTGCTCCTGTGGAAAATAACACAGTAATTAATACATAATACAAGTGTGTTTCCTGTACCCACAATAGTAAACACACTTTTGTGCCTCCCTGTATAATTTTTTAAAATACCTGTTCTTGGTAGTTTTATTCCTAGTAAAGATGGGAAGTAACTCCAGTGCTGACCAGCAGGTGGATGGATAAGCAAAGGGGAACCTCTCCAGTGGGGTGCCGCGCAGCGAGGAAACGGGACAGGGTTCTGATACGTGCCACAGTGCGGGCGGGTGTCAAAACACCGGGCTCCCTGAGAGAAGCCACACCCACGTGCCAGTTACGTAAGCCTCCGGATTAGGCGAGACCAGTCCACAGTGAAGAAATCACGGAGCGGCCGCCTCTGCGGTGGGCGGTGTTGTCCGAAGTAGACTGCAAGGGACACGCGGGGACTCCCTGGGTTACAGCAAGGTCCCGTGCCTTGGCAGGAGTCCGGGTGACACAGGCGGGTGCGTTTGTGAAAATCCAGTTGCGGTGCGTTTACTCTCCGTAAATTTTACCCCAAACCTTCAAACAGGTGTTGAACTCTAGTTAATGGCGTGCTTCCGAAGTGTGGTGGCATCTGCAGCTGACACCGAAATGCATCAGGGTGAGGAGGGCTGAGGTCCGCCCAGAAGGACGGGTGGTCGGGGGAGGGGCAGACGCGGCAAACCGTTAATTCTAGGGCTGGGCGTCGGGAATGAGGGTTTCCTCGGTGCCGTTTCTCAGCTTCTCTGTATGGTTGATAGTTTTCATACTCAATCGTTGGGTTCACACGTATCTGGTCAGGGAATTATAAACACAGAGACCAGGGTAGTTGTTGTGTCTTTGGGTCGGCTTTCTGGCTGGGGCTCAAAGAAATGCCCACAGTGACGTCCTCTGGCGTTTTTGGTTTCTGAGCCGGGGTGGGGTGGGGTGGGTCAATGTGCCAGCGGGAAGGCTGGGCAGGGCCCCAGGGGAGAAGAGGGGGTGTCCAGAGGAGCTCTGCCTTGAGGACCAAGGGAAGGGGGTGGGTGGGGAGGCGCCTTGGAGGTGGAGTGATGGGGCTTCCTGAATGTCACGTGGGAGAAAAGAGTCAGGGAGACTTCGGACTTCCGGTGTGGGAGGGTGTTTGTAGCCCTGAGTGGGGCCGGGAGGGCAGCGGAGTACACCAGAGGCTCGCTTTAGGGTGACCGAGGCTGCGGAAGGAGAGGCAGGCAGAAGGCCGTTGACCCCTGAGGGGACCTGTCAGGAGCGGAGAAACCGTCTGGGATCATCAGCACAGGTGTATTGCGGGCCGGGGGGTGTCAGCTGGCCTGCGGAGGGAGCAGAGAGGGTTCCACGCCACTGCAAGGACTGGGACGAGGCCGGTCCATGGGGCCACGTGCACGTCAGTTGCAGCGGCGGGTGGGGAGCCTGCTGAAACGAGAGTGGAGGAGAGGAAGGGGCTCGTCTAGTGGGCCTTGCTGCGGAGGTGGGCGAGGAGGGGCTGGCGCGTGGAGGGAGGCAGGAGGTCTCGGGGGAGGGCTACGCTGTGGAGGCACGTGAGCACATTTAAATGCTGGTGGAAGTATTTGGAGGTGGCAGCTGATCACGCAGAGGGGGGAGGGGAACTGAGGAGGTGAGCGGGCTGGACCCAGAGCCCAGGCGCCTGGTGGCCCCTGGTGGGAGTGGAGCAGCTTCTCCTGGGGCAGGAAGGACGGCAGGGGGCAGGAGCCCCGGGAGCTGGTTCCTGACCACGTGCTCCTGTTTCCACAGAGAAGTGTGAGGTCGAGACATTGCCCAGGGTGGGGGGACAGGCTGGTGCTGGGCGTTGTAGGGCTGGGGACGTGTGGTGCTGTCATCTGCTGTCATCGAGGGCGGCCGAGTGCACCTGCAGGGAGGGGAGGGAGGGCGTATGATCATGACTCTGCCTGAGACTGGTCCCCAGGGCGGCTTGGACTGTTCCCAGCGACACTCCGCTGTCTGGACACAAGAGTGGATGAGGTCCGATAGTTTGTTCCTTCCTCCCTCGCTGCCCGCCGTCCTCCTTCCAGCCCAATGCAGGGTGAGGGCCAAGGGGGTCAGCATGTCTAGGAGGGAGCACAGCTCCGCTCCCTAAAACCCAGGCTGGGAGAAAGGCGAGGCTTGGGGGAGGGCGTGGTGGAGAATGAGGAGGAGGTGTGGTCGGATGTCCCCTCAACCTGAAGATGGCTGGGAGCACGCCCGGCACAGGAGAGGTGTGGGGAGGGCGCTGCTGGTCAGGGGAGGGGCGTTTGCACAGTGGCTGGGGGCTGAGGTCACTTGGAATGGTGGCAGTCACTCAGAATGGTGGCGGTCACTCAGAATGGTGGCAGTCACTCGGAATGGTGGCGGTCACTTGGAATGGTGGTGGTCACTCAGAATGGTGGCGGTCACTCGGAATGGTGGCGGTCACTTGGAATGGTGGCGGTCACTCGCAATGGTGGCAGGCACGGGCGTGCAGAGAGGCAGTGGCCCAGGAGTCACTGACCAGAGCGAGCGGATGGCCAGGAGGTGGACCATGGCCGTGACAACAGGTGGCATGCAGTAGCGTCAGCGCTAAGGGAGCGGCGGTCTGGGAGGAGGAAGCAGGAACCACGTGTAGGAGCTGGTAACTGCGCAGCGAGGGCGCCGGTTGCTGGTTGGGGCTCTGTGATCCGTGGGGTGTCGGGAAGCGCAGCCCCTGGGAAGGCCGCCGGCAGGCCGGGCCCTCGGGCACAGCTGCTGCCGTCCAGGCGGTGCCGCATGATGCCCCCTCTGTGGCCTGTAGTTTCGGTTTTCTGGGGAGCTTATCTCACGCACGGCTGTGTCCCCGTTGGTAGCGCAGGGCTGAGCACCTAGCAGGCGCGCGGCGGTGTTTGTTGAACGGAAGTTCGGTTGAGACGCTTCTCCTGATGGGGTCCCGGGGCGAGTGCAGGGGTGAGCTGGGGGTCCCGGGAGAAGGTGTCTAAACTTACAGGCTTCCCCCTTTCCCACCCCCGAGCTCCTCCGCATTCCGACCCTGGGATGGAAGTCCCGTCTGCCCTGCGTTTCAGCTCAGCATTTTTGGCCAGTAACAAGGCATCTGATGCGGACTTGGGGCTGCGGACGTCCCCCCGGCCCCAGCCGGCCCCCCGACTAGCTGTTTGGAAGTCGAGGCAGACAGACTGGATTGGGCTGTTGAAGGCAGTTTGTGGTGGCAATGGAGTTGAATTTATTATCATTTCTGCCAGCAGTACTTTGCCAAACATTTATTTAATCTGAGGACTCCAGAGAAGTGCTGGGGGGCTGATGGGCTGGCGGGCGGCCGCCAGTGTGGCCTGTGTTGGGGCTGGCGGCCCTCACTCTCCTGGCGCTTTATTAATCCGAAGCTGGGGACCCAGCAACGTGGGGCAGCCCGTCTGGGGTCCCGTGCCCAGCGCTGGCCCCATGCCGTCATTGGCTGAGTCGGGCAGAGCCCACAGGAAGAGCTGAATTCACATTGCTGCCTTTGGAAGTTGGGGAAATCAACACGGTCACTTGGTCTTGCGGTGTTTCAGCCGGTAGTGAGGCTTGTTTCCCTTTGCACGGACGCGGGACGAGTGAGGGCGCCGTGAGGAGGCCCTGTCTCGCTGTGGGAGAGCGCACGTGGGGCCAGAGGCCCGGGGACCCCCAGAGAAGGGACGCAGACCAGCATTTCCGCCTCCTTGTCCGAGGCCTCGGCGGCAAACACTTCTGTGTCGGCAGCACCCTGCGTTCCCACAGCGGTCCCTGTGTCTCTTTTTGGAACTGTCAGTTTTCTTTATGAGAAAGTGTTTGGAAACGGCTTTAATTGAAAGCTGTTTCAATTTAATTATAATTGAAAGTGTTGAAAGTATGACAATAATAAAATTGACATCACTGGCTAAAAAAAAAAAAAAGATCTATTTTTTAAATAGAAAACTAAACAGCTTGGGTCACAGCACTTAAAATTGGTTAAGATTACCAGTCACCCTAGGGTGGACAGCGGTTGGAATATTATCATCGAGTGGCTGGAGAGCTCCATTTAAAATGGGTTAGTAACTCCGTCATAATGTGGTCACTGGGGGTGAGTACGGAGAACGATACAGTGAAACCCGGTTAGATAGCACCCAGCTTCATCAGCTCTCTGCTTTGCCCCATTTCACTGGATATTTTTGAAGAAGTAAAACAACATGCATGTCTTGACCCTGTTCCTTCTGTCCTGCCCCATTCCAGTGCGTGTTATACTTTGTGACACCCTGAGGGATTCACTCACAGGGCAGAGCATTGTTCCGCACGTTTTAAAACTTGAGATAAACAAGGCCGCCTGACGCCCTCCTGCAGCATTGCCGCAGGACTTGCTGTAACCGCCGCGCAGAACGTCGCTGTGTTGGCCTTAACGTGCTCGTGCTTCTCTTAAGGGACGTGTGCGTGCGCACATGTGTGTGTTTAGACGTGCCCATGTTCCTAGAAGTGGGACTGCCGGGCGGTAGAGTGTCTTCGGCTTCACAAGATAACGTCAGCTTTCTCTGCACAGCCGTTGCGTTGATTGATGCTCCCACCTTCCGTGTGTGGAAGTCCCCTCCCCGTCCACACGTGACATTGTGGCCACCTGCAGGTGTGAGGGCCTCAGTGGCCCTGGTGCCCGCTTCCTTTGCTGCCAGTGAGGCTGGGCCTCTTCACGTGCAGTTCCTTTTCTCTGTGAGCTGTTCATTCATTTCCTTTGTCCATTTTTCTGTTTGTTTTCTATTGAACTGTTTGCCTTTTATTCAGTTATTGATTAATTTGTAGAGCTGCTTTGTATTTTCTGCATATCGATTCTAAGCTGTGTGTATTACAAATGTCTTCTCCATTTTTAAACTTAAAAAGAATGTTCTTCGTGTTGTCTTTTGATGGATGGGAGTTTTTAATTGGGATGTGGTTCAATTTTATCAATCTTATTTCTTATGGTGAGTGCTGTTTGTTCTTGTTTAATAAATCTTTTCCTCTCTCAAACCATAAATACTGTCTTCTAAAGGAGTTATGGTTTTGACTTTTACATTTAAGTGTTAAAGATTTTAGTTTTATTTATTTTTAGGGGGAAGGGAAGGGAGGGAGAAAGGGAGAGAAACATCGATGTGAGAGAGATACATCGCTCAGTTGCCTCTCGCTCACCCCCAGCTGGGGACCTGGCCCACAGCCCAGGCACATGCCCTGACTGGGAATCGAACTGGCGACCTTTCGGTTTGCAGGCAGGTGCTCAATCCACTGAGCCGCACCAGCCAGGGCTCACATTTAATTTTTAATCCATTTGAAATTCATTTTATGTAGGCAAATTCTTTGTTTTTTCCATGTTAAAAAACAGTTGTCCCCAATCTACTTATTGAAACACTCATCCTTTCTCCAGTGATCTACATAGATTAAGTTTCCACATATGACGTCAGTTTTATATTAGGTAGCCATATTTGGGTGCGTCTGTTTTGAGGCTCCCTGTTTAATCCGAGTGGTCAGTCTGTCTTTTCCTGCCCTGGTACTTGAGTGCTAAATTCACTACCACTTTGACACGTGCTGATACGTGGCAGGTCAAGTTCCCACCTCTTACGTTGTTTGTGTTCTCAGATGTGTCTCGACTATTCTTATAAACATTCTGGAAGATAATCTTGTCAAGATCATCAAGTTTGTGTGGACATTTTGATTGCAACTACATTGAACCTATCAGTTTGTTGAGAATTGGCTTTTCCACAGTATGGAGTCTTCTACATTTGAGCACAGTTTAGCCATCCACATACTGAGGACTCCCTTAGTATACTCTCGTAAAGCTTTATCCTTATAAATAAACTTATTCTTAGAAACGTCATATTTTTAATTACCATTGTAAGTGGCATCTTTTTAAGTATATTTTCTTTTTTTTACTGTTCTATAAGGATGGACGTTATTTTGTATATGGATCTTATATCCAGTCCCTTGGGTAAAACTTTTTAATGAATGTAATACTTGTCTGTAGGTTCTTTTGGGTTCCGTGTGGATAACCGCACCATCTGAGGATGTCGAGAGTGTCATTTCTTCCTTCCCAAAGCATATAGCTTTCGTTTCCTGCTCCTGCCTTCCTGGGAAGGTCAGGGTTTCGGGCGCCATGCTGGGTAGATGTGTAAGAGTAGGTACTCTTGCTTCATGTCTGATACTCAAGGGGATCCTGTTAGTGTCGCATGCTTAACAGAGATGTCTGCGGGGTTTTTGTTGGTGGTGTAATGTAAACTTTTCAAAAACATTCAAGGAATTTCTCTTCTGTTCCTAGTTTTCTAAGAGTTTTGATCACAAATGGTTCTTGAATGTTATTCGATGCTTTTAATGTTCACATAATTTTTCTTCTGAAATCTGTCAATTGGGTGAATTGTATTTATGTATTTTATAATATTAAACTTAACTCTTTAATCCTAGGATAGATTCATCTGGTTCATGATGTGGTATCCTTTTTCTGGTTTAGGTGTTCTGTGACTTTGTGTAGGAGTTTTGCAGGTATGTTCACGAGTGCTATTGACCTCCACATCTCTTCTCCTCTGACGTTTCTGTCAGGCTTAGTGTCCAGACTCGGTCAGTTTGAGGCTGTGGGATCATTTGTGTGAGACTGGACTTATTTGTTACCTGAATATCTAACAGAAATATTTAAATGGCACCGCCATCTTGGCCTCGTGTGTTTAACCTACTGCCTCAGCGTTGTGTGTGTGTTTACAAGAATATTCAGGTCTCTGTATACTCTTGAGGCAGTTTCAATAGGTTTCTTATTGGAATTTGTCCACTTCATTTAAGTTTCCAATTTATTGTCGTGAAATTGACATCGAGCCTCTCAATCACTCGTCAGTCTTTGAAGCTTCTCTGGCGATGGCTGTCCTCACTCCCAGTGCCAGTGCCTTTTGTCACCAGAGTTTTGTGAACTGCATTGTTCTTTTCAAAGGACTTGTTGTTCGCGTCCATTTCACGTTTGTTTTCTGTTTCATTAATTTTTCTTTTGTATTTATTTCCTACTTTCTGCACTCTGTGAGTGTATTCTGCTTTCTCTTTTCTAATATACTAAGTTGGAAGCTTGGCTCATTAATTTTTAAACCTCTTGCTTTTCTGTGAGTATTTAAATTTGAAAGTTCTCTATACGTTTTAACCATGCCCCACACATCTGATGTGTAGTATCCTATTTATATTTTACTTCTAAATATTTTATAACTTCCATTATATTTTATTTCACATAAAGAAATTTTTCTAGAATCTTCTTGCTACTGATCTTAAATTTAATGTTTGATTTATAGTTGCATTAATTGTCATTTGGAGAACACGATATGTGATGCTGGTCCTTTGAACTTCTTGAGACCCAGGATTGGTGTCAGTAGCCACGGACACACGGACCATGGGATGTGCAGTCCCCATTTGGCGTGCGGTGCTGTGTTCCAGCCGTGTCCCCGGGTCAGGCTCGCTAATCCTGTCATTTGAACTTCATTTATCCTTACTGACATGTCTGTTCGATCCACCAGTTACTGAGAGGGTTGTGCCGAAACCCTCCCATTGGCCGGGCGCGGTTTGCGGGGTCCCCCTGTCTTCCCTCAGAGCTCTCCTCTGTCGACCCCTTTAGTCCTTGATAAATTTGCTCTTGGCCCGTTCTCCTGATACTGGGGGAAAATACAGCTCGTTCCTTGTTCCATTTGTCCGGTGGCCAGGTCCCGGGAGGCTGGCGTCGCGTCTGTCCCTCCCGCAGCAGCGGGCCGTGAGGAGCATGCTCGGTGTGTTCGTTTACAAACGTGGCTGTGCAGCCGGGACTCTGTGTCGTCGCTCATCCGCCCCCTCCGTCCTGAACACCCTAAGGTCCCCTTTGTCTACCCTGTCACCTGTGACCTTTTAACCCCCTTGCCCCCCCAACGCCTGTCCCCGATGACGTGCTCTGTTTCCCCTCCGCGTCCTCCGCGGTCACCTGCAGAGAGCCTGGGGCCGCCGTGGACTCCGCGGTCAGCGTGTGCTGACAGCACTGGAAGAGGTTCTGCCCTCGAGGACCCCTCCCTGTGAATGATTCCCCCCAAATCAGCGCCATCCCTTAGAGTTTTGTTCATCAAGGTGAGATTCACGTGGCATAAAATAGGCCATCGCTGAGTGTATCGTTAAGTGTCATTTAGTGTGTTTACAGTGTCGTGTGACCCCTGTTTCCATCACTACGGGGTCAAACCCCGGGCCCAGGAGGCAGCCGCTCCCCACCCGCCCTCCCCAGGCCCCGGACGACACTCCTGTGCCTCCTGTCTGCGCGGACTGGCTGCTCTGGGCACGTCCTACCAGTGGGGCGTGCGGCAGGGGGCCCCGGCCCCTCTCTCTGCGCAGGCTGTCTCAGGCCCCGCGTGGCGGCAGGAGGCTGCCCCGCTGCGTGCTAGAGCCCCTCTGTTTCTCCAGCGCCCGCTGGTGGGTGGCGGGGCTGTCGCCGTCCTCTTTCCCTTCTGGTCACTGCGCCTCACTCAGTGAGGGAGGGTGTGGGGGAGGGCTGGGCAGGAGCCGATGGGGGTGCACATCGCCCCCCACTGCCTCCCGGTCCATCCGGAAGAGCTTCTGGGGAGGGGAAGGAGTGGGGTGTCAGGCAGCAGTGTTAGGGGCCTTGAATCCCCAGGGTGTCGGCAGAGGAGGTGAGGGCACTGGGGGGGTTAGAAGTGCAGGAGGGCCGGGACCCCGGGACCCCGGTGAGGGTTCCCTCCCTGGTCTTTAAACAACGTCTCAGCAGGCTGCTGCGTCTCCGAGAGCCCCCGCCTTCCTTCTCCCCGGCCTCCCCCAAGGGGCAGGAGGACACTGGTCCTCAGTAGTAGGAAGGACGCTGGGTTCCTGGGACAGTGTCCGTGAGTGGCTGGCATCCCGGGGGGCCCTGGGCACTGAGGTGTGAGGGACGGGGCGCAGCACACCAGCGCCTGCATCGTGGGGTTCTGCAGGCTCTCCGTCCGTGACCCCCTAGGTTGGGAACTGCCGAATGGTTGATGATCCTCTGCACCAGCAGTTTTAGTCTCTGCAGCTAAAATTAGATTCCATCCCCAGTGCCTGGGGGAGGACGGGCCAGCTCCGCCCACCCATCCTGTGCCGAGGGTCCAGCTGGGGACAGCCTGTGTGGCAGGAGGTCCGGGCCAGGTGGCTGGACACCGTTCCCTGGGGTCCCCCTCAGCTCCTGCTGTCCTCAGAGGCCACAGACGCAGTGGGGCCCTGCCCCCGGCAGGTTCCCGTGTGAATCTCAGTTCCACCCCTTCCCAGCCCTGAGGCCTGGGGCGCGGGCGCACAGCTGGGGACCCGATCCCTGCTCCTGGGGCTGTGAAGACCCAGGGAGGTCAAGGGGCAGCCCCTGCTCAGGGTCCGGCAGAGCGCCTACCAGCAGGTGCCCAGCAGGTGTCGGGCCCCTTAAATCTTCATGCAGGGCAGAGAAACCAAATGATTTTTAAAAACCATGTCTGTCTCTAGGCTTCGTTATGTAATCCTTTGGTGGGGGCGGGAGGCGCAGGGAGGGGATAACGGGAGACTTTTCTTCCCACCGAACCCCGCAGACCCCGCCGGCCCCAGCGGGACGTAGGGGAACCCAGAGTGGCCCAGGGGGACCCAGCAGGACCCCACAGAGCCCAGGGGAGCCCGCTGGCACCCCGCCTTCACTGTGGGTCACCTTGGTCACTGAGGTCCCCCCGGCCCCACGCTCTGTGGTGTCTTCGGGCACTCCGCCTGGGCCCTTGGGCCCTTTCCTTGTTGCTGAGGTTGTCGGACCCTCCTGTCCGCTGACACAGGAGCCGCTCCGTGGCTTTCCCCTCCTCCCGCCTCCCTCTCCGGAGGAAGGACGGCCCATCGCGGAGCCGGAGGGAAGCTCTCCGGGCCCTGGGTCCCGGAAGGACGGCCGTCAGGCGCTGGAAGCGCTGGTATTATTCTTCTGCAGGACTTATTAGATTACAGACTTAGTAAAAACAGCTCCAGCTGCAGCCGCTATACAAAGTCGATATCAACAAGGAAAATTTATGCTGTAAAAATAAAAAGAAACTCAAGTGCATTAGTCAGTGTGAGGAAGTGTTCACGGGAAAGGTTTGTTCTCCAAGTAAACAGCCACAATGGAATTGTAATCAAATTTCTTAATTATTTCCATAAATCTTGGGTCCATAAAAACACAGAGGCCCTTTTTCCAAAAGTCGGTGTTTACAAGGGCCCTGGGTGAGGGAAGAGGCAACCCAGACGGCCCTCGTGTGCCGAAGCGGGGAAGCTGAGCACCAGGCCTGGGACCAGAGGGACACGTGCAGCCCACCCAGGAGCCTACTGATGCCGCCTGGCCAGAGGCTCGGTGGCCTCTGGGTGGGGACACCATGGGGACCAGACCCGGGACCTCAGCCGTGATGGCTGCAGCTTCCCGGGACAGGCTGCAGGAAGCCGGTTCCCTGCGGCGCGGGGTTTCAGCCCAGCGTCTCGCTGTCCCCCCCCCGCCACCCCCCCTCCGGGACCCGGGGCCCCTGGCGGAGGCAGAAGCGGGGAACCAGCAGCGCAAAGCCCAGGAGGCGCTGATGTGCAATCTTGGGCCCTTCCAAGCAGAGGCTGTGGTCTCGGGTCGCGGTTCCTCCTGGCTCAGGGCGGGGCAGGGGGAGGTCCACGGGGACAATCGGGCCAGAGGACAGGTCCCCCCAGTGCTCGGCTGCATCGGTCTGCGGGTCTCCTGTTGGCAGACTTCAGGCATCCGGTTTGCCTTCCCCAGGATTAACGTGTCATTCTTCTTTAGAAATAACTTAGACAATTAGGAATTTAGAGAAACTGGTGTGTGGCTGTAAGGGAGAGACAGACACTGGCCCGGTGACAGAACCCACGCCTAGGTGTTGGCACCTTTCAGGTGTCCAGGTGCTGCCTTTCGTCCCCGTGGACACTGGGAAGGACAGTAGACAGGGTCGTTGGCATCTGGCTGTGATGCTAGTGGCGGTTCTGATGCCCTGGGACGTGAGACGGGGCACTCGATGCGCATCAGTGACATAACAGACATTTTTCACTGTGCAAACGCCCTGCGCCAGAATCACTGCTCCTCGGTCTCCTGTGCCCCCGCCACCTGCTTAGCTCTTCGAGAAGCAGATAGAGTGTCTTGTTTGAACAGTTGGCCACACATGCGCTCGATAACCCAATTCCATTAGAATGTTCATACATTCAGCACAAAGGCACACCGCCAAATGCTCTATGTGTTGCATTAAGCCATAATCAGAATTAAAATGCGGAATCCCAGCCTTTCCAAAATGCGCATTTCTTTACCAGGCTGAGCGGGTGGGGCCCACGGAGCAGCGTCTGGGGGAGGGGCCGCTGGACCCGCCTGCGTGGGCACTCACGTCTGTCTGGGTGTGAGGGAGGTGCCCTGGAGGCCGCCCTGCTCTTCTCGGAGGGTCCCCAGGGCTGCGGCAGAGGCCTGCTTCCTGACCGTGGGACCCCGCCCCTGGAGGGCACCCCTTCCTGACTGCAGTGACGCTTTATCCTCAGCACAGACCTGTGAGGAGGCCCCTGCCTGCTCCAGCTGGGGGCTGGGACCCGGCTCCGGGCCGTGTGTGCCTCTGCGCGTGCGTGCACGCACTTGCGTGTCTCTGCGTGTGCATCTCCGCGTGTGGTTGCACATGCGTGTGTGCACGTGCCTCAGAATGCCCTCCCTCCTTCTGCCTGAATCTTCCCTCACGGGCCCCTACTGCTCCTTGGTTCTTGGTGTCTCCTGCCTTTCTGGGTTTGCAGTAGCCTTTGCCTACTGGTCTCGCCTTCTCCTGCACGTAGGGACATTTGCTTCCCTGAGTTGTATTCATCTCGGTATTTCAGGGGCTCATGACATAGTAGGTGCTTAATAAACGCTTGCTGAGGCACATGTATGCACAAGGCCCTCTGTTGGGGATAGGCCCATGCTAGAAGTAAAGACTGAGGCCGGCCGAGGGGCAGTCAGTTTCTCGGGCTCACGCTGCCACGGGGGAAGCCTGGACCTGCGTCCCCCATCAGACGCCCCTCCGCACTGGAGCCGTGGCTCTTGGAGGGGTCTGAGGAGCTCTGGGGCTCCATGGCACCGCCCGAGTGCTGCTGGCATAGCGCCCGAGCAAGGGAGGGGTGGGAGCTGGCCCTGGACCTACCCCGTGCCACCCGGAGAGCTCCTGCTCCGTGCAGGTGAGATGGCACTTGTTCCGAGGAAATTTGAGCCCCTCTGCAGCCCCCTCTGCAGCCCCCTCCTGCCGCGGAGCTCGAAGTGGCTGTGTCCCGGGGTCAGTGGGTGTGCCTGGCACAGTTCTGTCCCCAGCTGGGGGCTTTCGCCACCATCTTCCCGCAGTAGCCAGCTGAGGGGCGCGTGTGGCAGGGTCCCCTTGAGTCTCTCTACTTGCAGGTCCTGTACTGACAGGCTCTCCTTAAGTGCCGTCATGGTTTCTGAAATTGGGGTGTCAGAGAAAGCTCTCTCTGACCCACAAACTCCGATTTGACAAATCTGTTGTTTGCTTTGTTACTGACCTGTTCGTTCTCTGCTCCCACGCTTACGGAATAACCCTGAGAAGTTAGGACCGGCACTCCTGGGGAGGGGGCTGCACTCGGCCACAGGGGACCTCCGCACGCCCTCCTGGGCCCCGGCTCCCGCCGCTGCCTCGGGCACACACCCTCCTGTGACTGTTCTGACCCAGGTCCCCCTGCCCGGACACTGGGGGTGGGGGCTTGGGGTGGGGACAGTTCCACTCTGATTAAACTTATGGAGCCCGTTTGTGACATGGGTAGCCGCCGCTGCTGCATTTTGTAAGACGGAGATTTTGCTGCAAGGACTCTATTAAAGTAGCACTGCGGTTGGGTGTCTGCCAGGCCGGGGGGGGGGGGTGTGGAGGCAGAGCTGAAGGGAAGAGGATCTCTGTGGTGGCCAAGAACGTGTGCTCTGCGGTCACCGACGGGGTCCTGGGGACCCAGAGTGGGCCTGCTAGCTCCCGCCATCTGCTTGGAGCCTGTGAGGGGGACCCCTCTGAGGGAGCCGTGTTCTTGTGTGCTGGAAGCACTAAGGTAGCGTCAGGAGACAAGGTGCTGTGCTGGGGTCCCTGGGAAAACCAGGCGCCCACGCGCAGAGACCGTCCTCGGCCCCGGGGCCGGGGTGCACATGCTGGCGCCTCTGTGCCCTGTGAGTGCAGCCGCTCTGGGCACCGCTGTGGCTGTCTGCTTTGCTCACTGTCCCCATCGGCCTGGGTCAAGGACGGGGACAAACAGGTTCCCAGGCCGACGGGCCAGGACCTGCAGGCTGGGCGTCTGCTCTGGGGCAGTGGGGGTGTTTGGTTTCTAGACCAGGTCCTGGCTTATAACAGTCAGTCGGGGAAGTCTTGGAAGAATAGGTGACCCGGGGGCAGCACAGCATCGTGACAGAGGGTGAGTCGTAGCAGTGGTCGGGCCACCTCGAGTCTCTCAAACTGCGTGTCCTCACCTTGAAGGTGGGGTGATAAAAGTGCCCACCTGAAATTAACAGTAGGAAGCCAATGGGAACAATCAAGGAAATCAAAAACTTAAAAAAGGAGATCAGTAAAATTGATATACCTCTGGCTAAGCTAATAAAGAAAGAAAAGACACAAATAACTAATTGCCAGAAAGGAAAGGGGCCACATTACTGATTGGGTGGCCATTCAGAGAATGATAAAGGGGCACCGGGAACAACACTATGACCAACAGTTTGATAACCCCGCTGAAATGAACCCGGTCCTTGGAGGACACAAGCTGCCCAGATTCACAAGAGGAAACAGGTATTCTGAACAGACCTGTCGACATGGAAGAAATTGAATAGTAGGTTCACTGGTACATTCTACCAAACATTTAAGGAAGAAGTTATTGATATATCAATTCCCCGTGGTCTCTTATCAAAAGACAGAAACAGAGGGATCACTTCCTAACTCATTCTGTGAAAATATTCACCTCGTAGGGTTGATAAGGGATTGAGACGCGTGTCAGATGTTTAGCATGGGCCTGATGGTCATGGAGCACTTAGTGAAAACATTTTTAAATGAACTTTATTTTTTATACCAGTTTCAAATTTACAGAAAGGTTGTAAAGATCGTACAGAGTCCCCATACACCCGACTCCCCCTCTCCCGCTGCTAACATCTCACATTAGAATGGTGCGTTTGTTATAACTGATGGACTGATACTGATAGATGATCAGTAACTAAAGGCTCTATTTTATTCAGATTTCCTTAGTGAAAACTAGAAAAATGTCCTCTTTCTGTTCTGAGATTCCATCCAGGGCATCACATAACATTTGGTCACCGCGTCTCCTTAGGCTCTTCTTATCTGTGACAGTTTCTTGGATTTCCCTTGTCTCTGATGACCTTGACAGTGCTGAGGAGTCCTGGGCAGGTATTTTGCTGAATATCTCTCAGCTGGGATCTGCCTGCTGCTCTTCTCGTGATTAGACTGGGCTTCTGGGTTTGGGGAAGGAGGACCGCAGGGGTGAAGCGCCCCTCTCATCACGTCCTGTCAGGGCGCCTGCTGTCAACATGACTGATCACTGTTGCTGTCATCCCTGATCCCCTGGCTCAGGCGGTGTTTGCGAGGTGTCTCCAGTGTAGAGTTTCTCTTCCTCCCCCGCCCCCTTCCACGCTGTCCTCTTGGAAGGGAGTCTCTAGGCAGCCCCCACTCAGGGTCCTGGCCCACTCCCGTCAGGGCAGAGTACCTACAGAAATTATTTGAGATCCTTTGCACGGGAGATCTGTCTCTTCTCCCCGGCTTATTTATTTAACCATTTATTTGTGTCGACGTGGACGTACGCTTTGGGAATTCAGTGTGCAGTGCTGCCTATTTTATTGCCCAGCTCGCTGCTCTGTGGGCCCCTTTCCGTTGTCTCCTGTCTCCACAGTGACAGACCTCTGTCATTGTGGGTGTTTTCGTGCTTCCAGCTTCTCTCATACACTTCCTGCCCCAGCCCCGGGGCCATTTCTCCATGCAGCCCTGCTTCATTTTTATTGGAAAAGGTATTAGAAACCAGATTTGGGGCCCCGAGTCAACTTTCAGCCTCCCCATAGCCCTCCTGGGTGCGCTATGGTGCAGGTCACCCTGTCCAGGGGTTTCAAGACTTTTTATAAAGGAAACTTACATTAATGAGGGGTAGCCACCCTCAGATCTCAGGGGCTTCATAAAAATGTAATGTTTGCTCTTTCGTCCAGAGGTTCACACATTTTTCTGTAAAGGGCCAGAGAGTACGTATGTTGGGCTGTGTGGGCTGGGAGTCCTCTGCCCCTGTAGTCTGAAAGCAGCCATGGACAGTCGTCATGGTTGTCATCGAATGGGTGTCTCTGTGCTCCAGTAAAACGTTATTTACAAAAACTATGGGCCCTAGTGTGCTGACCTCCGTCGTACCCCAATGCAGTTGTTTGGTGGGGGTGTGGGGGGTCCTCCACACAGTCATTCAGCGGCCGAGGCGCCTTCTTCCTTACAGTGCCGTTATGTTCAAGGCTGGATTGTACCTCGTACAGAAGGGCAGATGCAGGTGGACCAGCGCATGGGAGAAATAGTTACAGACCAGGCCTGGAAGTGGCCTACATCATTCATGCCACATTCCACTGGCCAGAAGTCAGTCCCACGAGCCCAGAGGACAAAAGGCTGAGAGATGCCCTTTTGTAGTGGGCCCAGAAAGGAGAGAAGGAAAGCACATTGCTGAGCACCTGTCTGCCCAATGGAGTACCCGGGACAGACCGGCCAATAGGCTAGGCTCCACCCACACACCGAGACCTCTCCCACACACCAAGGACCACCCCCACAAAGGATCCTTCTACACCTTGAGGCTCCTCCCACACGCTGAGGCTCCTCCCATATACTGAGGCTCCTCCCATATGCTGAAGCTCCTCCCCCACACAGAGGCTCCTCCCACACACATACGCTCCTCCCATATACTAAGGCTCCTCTTACATGCTGAGGCTCCTCCCACACACTGAAGCCCCTCCCACATACAGAGGCTCCTCCCACACACGGAAGCCCCTCCCACACACTGAAGCTCCTCCCATACAGAGAGGCTCCTCCCACACATTGACAAGCCTCTCTTCCTGCAAAGTCCTGTCTGAGGAAGAAGCCTGAACACTTCAAAAGCACAAGACGACTCCGGTAGCTGTTGCGTCTCTCCGTGCTCAGGGCTGCAGAGCTGGTGCAGGGTTTGGTTGGTACAAGAGATTCCCGCTTTCCACCCCTGCCCCAGGTCAGCCTGTGTCTCCGCTGATATTTTTAAAAGGCACTTTTAAAAGGCTGGTGAATATTTATTCCTTGTTTGTGTCTTTGCCTGATTTATATTTCGAGTGATTATTAATTGCCCACCAGTGAAGGCTCAGCATTGGTAATTAGGTTGGCAAGTTCTACATCGCATTTTGGACTGCGCGTTGGGGCAAAGAGGGAGCCCGTGTGCATGGGTTGGACTAAGCCACGCCCGTCCCCGCCCGCGATGACCCCGGGTGGGTTCACTCGGGACCTGCCTGGTACTTCACTAATCATGGGGTCTCTCTGGCTCTCTGCCTTTACGTCCTGGTTCAACTCAGCCACGGGCTACCAGCTTTGTTCCAGAGTGCTGCCTGTGCCCAGCAGGGGTGCCTCTCTGCTTGCCGCTTCTGCAGGGGCGCTGGCTCCCTCGGTGGGCAGCAGGGTGCACCGAGCTCCCAGCAGTTCTGAGCGCGTGGGGTGAAACCCTCCTCGGCCTCCCCATAGGACATCTGCCGTGATTCAGCTAAACAGAACGTGGTGTCATGTCATGTCAAGAATTCACGATCTTTTAAAAACACAGTTGGACTGGAAGCATCCATTCTCGGCCGTGAGAGGGCGCTGGGCTTTGGCTATGGAGATGCTCTCCAGGGTGCTGGCTGCGTGGACAGGTGGGAGTAGCCCAGGAGTCACGAGATCTTTCTAGAACAGTGGTTCTCAACCTTCCTCATGTTGCGGCCCTTTGATACAGTCCCTCATGTTGTGGTGACCCCCCAACCATAAAATTATTTTCGTTGCTACTTCATAACTGTAATTTTACTACTGTTACGAATTGTAATGTAAATATCTGATAGGCAGAATATATTTTCATTGTTACAAATTGAACCTCATTAAAACATAGTAATTAATCACAAAAACAATATGTAATTATAGATGGTCCAAAGGGGTCGCAACCCACAGGTTGAGAACCGCTGGTCTAGAACAATTGGTGCCCTAAAGGGAGGGACATCTGTATTAAGGCTGTAGGGTGCCTTCATGACCAAAGCAAGGTATCTCTGTGTCCCTCTGAGGTCACTGCTCTAAATAACACAGGAACCGCCTTTATGAAGCGGGAACCACAAAGAAGAAGGGGTTTTGGGTAGAGACACGCTGATAATGGGAGGTTTGAACACACCACACTCGGCACAAGACAGGTCAAGTGGGCAAAATGGATCAACACAAGCAGACAACACAGGTATTGTGGGTATATATATTTTTATACATATGAGGTCTGTCCAGAAGGTACCCAGCCATGTACTGTGAAAAATAGAGACATTTATTGAAGAAGGTACAAGATACAAGAAACATTGCACACAGGACAATGACGCCTCAGTCCTCTTCAAAGCAGGCCCCTTGGGACCTCACACAGTTCTCCCAGTCACCATCGGCTGCCCCGTTGTATTTTCCTGAATCTCACAAATGGTCTGAAATCCCTTCCTTTCCAAAGGTGATTTTAGTTTTGGGAAAAGCCAGAAGTCATAGGGTGCCAACCCTGGGCTATAGGGGGATTGAGTCACCTGGGTGACTTGATGTTTTGCAAAAAAACTGTACTAGACGTGATGTGTGAGCAGGCGTGTTGTCGTGATGAAGCTGCCAGTCACCAGGTGCCCACAGCTGCGTCCTTCTGAGTCATCCCAATAATTTTCATGACGAATGTTCAAGCTTAACATAAAATTTGAGGCAGATTCGTTGCTCTACTCAGTCAGCATTTTTAATGCGACGGACACACAGTACACATGCTCACTCAGTGGCGTCCCCGCTGACTAGTACAGTGAAGTCGTCATTGTTCGTGTGTGTGTGTTCCAGCCGTGTCTCCTTGGCTGCCAGGTTACGTCAGCCTTGTGCAAACCTCTGTTGTTATATTAACAATGGATGGACTTTTTCTGGACAGGCCTCGTAATGTATGAATTCATGCCACAATAATATAGAATATGCCTTCGTCTGAAGTACAGCTGGAATATTTACAAAAGTTTATCATGTATTAGGTCACAAAAAAGTTTCCTACGTTCTACAAAGTAGAAATATTACAAACAACACTCTGATCATAATGCTAAAGTGGACATTTGTTAACAAAAATGAAAAGGAAATTTAACCTGGAAATTAAAAAAAAAACAAAAACTTTTCATTAAACAACACTTAGATGAAAGGGGGAAAATGAACAAATTAAAAGTGAAAAAAGAAATAATGATAATGAAAACACTACCTATCAGAATTTATGGAATACATTTAAAGCTGTGATCAGAGGGAAATTCACAGCCTAAACACTTTTACCAACTAAAAAAAAAAAAAAGAAAGAAAGAAGTGAACTAAGTTTCCAGCTGAAAAGCTAGGAAAATAACTGCAAAGGAAACTGAAAGGAAGCACAAGGAAAAACAATAGGACAAAGCAGAGTAATAATAGGGTAGCGGACAGAGGAATAATAGATCAAATTAATAACTCAAAAACCTAGTTTTTAAAAACATTAACAAATGGACCTTACTTGCTAACAATAAAAATGTAGAGAAAACACAAATATATAAAAATAAGAAATGACAAGGGGGACATAACCAGTGAAATAGAGGAGACTGAGTAAATTATGAGACTATTTTGCAGACCTCTATAAAAATAAATATGAAAGCCTAAATAAAATGTGGTGCCAAAATTGGCTTCATTGGATATAGGAAGCTTAAAGCAATTTCCACAAAAGATCTCGAGAAAATCACCAAGGAGCGAAGCCACAAAAGAGCACCAGGGCTAAATGGTTTCACGGGGAAACTCTACCAAGCGTCCAAAGAACAAGTAGCCTCCGCTCTTTATGAGTTGTTTCGGAGTATTGAACATAAAGAAGTAGATTCTAATTCTTTTTGAAAGGAGGTATAACACTGATGCCTAAATCTGAAAAAAAAAAAAAAAACAAAACAGAAAAATTACAGAACAATATCACTAGTAAATATTGAAACAAAAGTATTAAACAAATTATTTGTAAACCAAATTTAACACAACATTAAGAAGTCAATGCACTATGACCAAATGATCTTTTTTGTCCCCAGGAATGCAAAGTTGGTTCAAGATGAGGAACGCTATTGGTATAATAGTATGCTTAAAGGAAAAAAATTATGGGATTATCTCCATA
Source organism: Furipterus horrens (assembly GCF_987537825.1). Classification (NCBI taxonomy): domain Eukaryota; kingdom Metazoa; phylum Chordata; class Mammalia; order Chiroptera; family Furipteridae; genus Furipterus; species Furipterus horrens. The sequence continues at coordinate 3,732,610 of NW_028327173.1, forward strand.
GAAAGCCCTGGATGGTTTGGCTCAGTGGATTGAGCGTCGGCCTGCGAGCTAAGTGTCGCTGGTTCGATCTTCCAGTCAGGGCACATCAGAGAAGGAAAACTCTGACTCCAAAAAACCTCCGCTGCCTTGCGGCATACCTCTTCAGGGGAAAGGCTAAGGGAGTAAACCCCGACAGAAAATCCGGAGCCGGAGTCCCTAAGGCGGTTTGACGTTGTGGTCAACACCGGCAACTCCTGCGGCGCACCTGAAGCCAAGCTGTATTGACTCCGTCTTTCCCTTGGACCCTTCAGCTGCGAAGAGGGGGGGGGTCTGCTGCATGGGCAACAGCAGACCCTCCATATCACCCTGCCCAGGCTCTGTAGCTTCAGCTTCACTGGAGAGGACACTCCAGCGTCATCGCAAGATGTCGATACAACACGGGAGGAGACAGATACCGTGTCACTCCCGAGTTGGACTGCACAGCCATTCTCGGTGGTGCAGATAGACTCTTAAGAAGCTACACCATCGTCTCTCGAGACGGATGGCTGCCGACGATCTCCATAGATGCTGAAAAGCCTTTTATAGAATTTGACACTTGCGCCTGATATATCAGTTAACAAAATAGGAATGGATGGGACATGATAAAATATTTTATATGTCTGCTAAGGTCAGCATCCTATTTGATGAAAAAATACTAGAGGCATTTTCACGAAGATCAGGACCAAGGCAAAGATGACCATTGTCTCCCCTCAGATCCTATAATTGTGCTGGAGGTATTAGCAATTAGGTTAAAGAGAGCAGGTAGAGGCTTGAGCAGCAGAGAAGAAGATTCAGAACTGTCCAGTCTGTGGATATGATAATGTACTAGGAAAACCCTAGAGACTCAGTGTTATAAGTAAGTGAAACGATAGAAGAAATCATTGAGGTAGCGGGATAAAAAATTAACATAGAGCATCAATAGCTCTGTTGTTCATAGGTAAGAGCCATTAGAAGATGCAGCAGCAGCCACGAAGATAAAATTCATAGGAATAAACTTAGCAAGAAACAGGCAAAGCCTGAGTGACAGAAAGTTTAAATCATTTCTGAAAGACAGAAACTATTCTTGGACAAATAGAAAGACATCTCTTGGTCTCGGATAAGATGGCTTAACATCATAAAAATGCCAGGTTTTTCTTCTCCAGTTAATTTATGACTTTAACACGATCCCAGTGAAAATACCAAAAAGCTTTTATATGGAGCTAGACAATTAATACTTCAGTTCATATGAAAAGGCAAACATGTAATACCCACCATGAAAATCCTGAAAAATAAAAACTACTAGGGGAATAGCTCTAACCGACATTAAAATGAACTATAAAGCCTCTAAAATTAAAATAGTGTGGCACGGGGGCGAGAACAGAGGAAGTGGTGGCACTGAATACAAAGTCCAGACGCAGACCTGACTACATATGGAAATTTCGAATATGATGAAGATGGCATCTCAGATCGCAGGAGAAGAGATTAACTTCCCAATAAATTGTGCTTTGAAAACGGGGTGGCCCTCAGGAAAAGGGAAAATTAGATGTATTGCCGCATCTCTCCCTGCATGCACGCACAAATTCCAGACGGGTCTCAGAACCTAAATATAAAAAAGCGAAGTCATTAAGTTCCTCTAGGAAAACATGAGTGAATTTTCCTGTAGCGTGGGGACAGGGAAAGGTTTTCTAACTATGATTCAAAATCCTGATGTAGTAGAAGGTTGACAAATTTGAGTTCACGGAACAGCAAAACAAACAACCCCCAGACTCTGCCCTAAGCACAGTCAAAATGCAGATGACAATGTGAGAGAAGCATTTGCGACATCCATCAGACGCAAAGGGCTGATATCCTTCGTATACAAAGAACTGTTCGACTATGGGGGGAGGGCAGGTGATAGAAAAATGGGCAGAAGACACAAGATAATTTGCATAAGAAATATACAAATGGCCTTTGAACACTGAAAAGATGTTCAGCTGAACTCATAATGAGAGAAATGCCAATTCACGTGGCTCTGGGAGCCCTTTTTACCTGTCAGACCGGCCCCCAGACGGGCACCTGCGCTGCTGGTGGGAGTGCCCACGGGCATCACCCTCGGGGAGGAGAGCACGCGCTCCTTATCACAACTACCCGCGTGTGTACATTTTGACCCAGAAACCCCAGAAGACTTACTTAAAAAGGTGGAAAAACTCATGCACAAGATCATTCCCTCCAGAATTCCTCGTGATTGCAAAGGATTGGAAGCCGCCCGGCGTCCAGCCGTGGAGGAGTGGCCGGGTCCCTGTGGTCCATCCCTGCGGTGCGTGTTGGTGGGCTTGTTTCTGAGATGACTTTGTTTATATTCAGGATCGAGGAGATAGGGAAGTGTGTGTGACTAATCAAAGCCCGTTTTCTCTGACTCAGTGAAGAGGAGCGGCTCATACAGGAAGGGGGAAGCCTGGGATTGGGCAGGGGTTTGGGGCATCGGTATGAACACGCTCACGGATGTAGAAATAGGGAAGAGGGTATCAGGGGAGCTCTGTGGGCTGGGAGAGCCTAACAGCAGTGGCCCTGCATGGGGACAGTTTGGACCAGAACATAAGGAAGTGCTCAAAGGAGGAGGTGACATGGTCAAAGGGCCCAAGAGCCAGGCGCGCAGAAGTCAGGTCTGGAATCAGTGAGCATCAAATTAATACAAACCATGAGTGGAGAAGGCAGCAAAGTGTTTTCCTAGAGCAGATGGCCAATGGAGAAGGAAGTCACAAAGCTCCAGCGTATCTGCCCACAATTTCTCGTCCATTCCAGAGGGGAAATTGTAGGTTTTCAGTGGCAGGATGTGGCAGGCCCTACCCCAATCGAGTGCCCAGAGTAAGCACCACTAATAACGGGACAGAGGCCATGCTGTGCCTCTAGGTCCAATGTACCGGGCAGCAGCATCTCTGTGGTCTCCCTGCCCAAAATGTCTCTAATTCTGAGGGAATGTCAGGCAAAGCCAAATGGAGGGACTGCTACAAAATAACTGGCCTGTACTCTGAGGGGAATGTCACGCCACGAAGGGACTGAGAGACATAAACACTAGACGTTAGGGTTGCTGAATCGGATGCTGGACCAGACAGCTTTTTGTGCTTTCCTTTTGCTCGAAAGAACATTGTAGGACAGCTGGTGTGGTTTCAAGGTCTGTAGGTTAGATAACAGTTTTATGTCAGCGTTAATGTTCTGACTTTTAGGAAAAACAAGGTATTTGAGGTAAAGGGCACCGTGGCTTCATCTCCCGCTCACACAGGTCAGAACCATTATGTACATGTATGCGTGTGTGTGTGCGTGTGTAAAAGAGCATACGCAAGCAGATGAGTTACACGTTAACATTTGGCGAATTTGGGTGAAGCATATGTGAGAATATACTATTTTTTGCAAATTTTCCATAGGTCTTAAAGTGTTTCAAAATAAATATCAAAAGGCGTCAGGAACATGCTCCCCAGCCCTGTGGAGGGTTAAATGAGGGAATTAATACATTTACAGGCTTGGTGCTGGGTCTCCCACAGAGACTCTGGGAGTGAGGGCTGGTGGTCCCCGGCGAGCCGTCCTCCTTGCAGGCGAGCCTTCTAGCAGAGGTACACCAGAGTGGGGTCAGTCGTTCGTTACCGAGTGTGTTCACCAATCAGACACCACTTCTGGACACGCGGTGGCAGGCCCGTCCCTCGGCCCGCGCCCGAGGGCCAGGACACTGTAACCGAAGGGAAATATGCAAATGGTCCATGGTTCCTGGAGGGTGTGCTCAGAGCCCCCCTAGGGAGCGAACGTCAGTGAGCCTGCTGGGGACCCTCTGGCTGTGATGGCCTGGGAGGGCAGTGGGGCGCAGGGTGGGAGGGCACAGCAGGGGGCGGGGGGAGCCGGGCAGGAGACGGTCCTGGGGCACTGGAGCTGAGACTGGCCACGAGCCTGGGTTGCAGGTGAGGGGCGCGTGGGGCCCCAGATCCAGGAACCCTGACTGGCCGAGCCTCTGCAGAAGGTCACCCTGCTCCGTGGCGAAATGGCGTCAGGAAACTCATGCCCGAAGGGCTGCCAGCTTCTCTCCCCCAGGAAGGACGGTCCGTTAGGTCCAAGCTCACTTTGTTAAACATTAAAAAACAAAAAAACCCTTTGTTTGCAAATAATATTGAAAGCAGATGGGCAGTTTTTAAAAATGTCCTTACTTAACAAAATAAAAAGTTGTCAGTTCTATATTTGTCTCTCTGTGGCATTTTTAAAAACTAGATCATAAAACTGAAACATCTGGGAACCCTAGCATTCTAGATTTCACGAGCAGAGTTTCATGGCACTTTCCAGTTTTTAAAAAATGCATTTGTTATCATTGTCGTAAAATATTTCACGATGCAGAAACTGATGGAGCCCTAAGAGGCACCTTGTCCCACCTGCCCTCTGGATTTCAGACACGCCCTTCGTACCTGCTGTGACTGTTATTTCCAATGTTGCTGCTGATTTCTTTACCTGCTCGGACCGCCTCCGGCGCATCCCGTGACACGGTGCACGGCAGGGGCCAGGTGCCGTTGGGGCGCACGACGGCCCTTTGCCTAGTTCTTGGGGAGCTGCTGCCTTGATGCCACCGTTTTGGTGCAGGGACATTGGCGTGGGCCTAAAACAAACCATTACACCTTTTTTAGAAGTAGGATGAAATACAGACAATGTAACATTTGCTGCCTTGCCATTTTCAAGTGTGGTTCAACAGTACGTTTACGCTGCTGTGCACCCATTCCCACCGTCACCTCCAGGACTTTTTAAATATTCCCGTCTGTCCCCATTAAGGACCCATGGGCTGTGGCTCCTCCCCCCGCGCCCGGCCCTGCCCTTCTGCTTTCTGTCTCTCTGGGTTTTTCTCCCCTAGGGACCTCACAGAGGTGGGACCACGACAGCATTTGTCTTGTGTCTGACTGATTTCGCGTACTGTACTGTCGTCCAGGCTCCCGCAGGTCTTAGCGTGTGGCAGAATGTTCTTCCTCGAGAAGGCTGAGTGACAGCCCATTGCGTGTGAGTACCGCATTCTGTCTATCCGCTCACCTGGCCAGGGACGCCTTGTCGTTCCTGCCTTTTGGCGACCGTGAGTAGGTTGCTGTGAGCTTGGGTGCGCAGGGATTTGGTAAGGTGCCTGCGTTCAGTTCTTTTGCATATATGCCCCCGGAAGTGGGATTCCCGGGTCACGTGGAAACGTTACATTTAATTTTCTGAGCACCTGCCATACAGTTTTCCACGGCGGCTGCGCCATTTTTCATTCCTCAGCAGTGCACCAGGGTTCTTGTTTCTCCCCTTAGTATTTTTCCAGTTTTTACAATAATAGCCAACCTAGTGTCGTGAAGTAGTGTCAAACTGTTACATTTTACACAGCGAGAAGCCCCCCCTCTCCACAGGGGACATGTTCCGAGACCCCCGGGGGACGCCGGAACCGCGGGCAGCACCAGACCCCGTGTGTGCCATTTTCTCCTGTGCAGATGTGCCTACGGCCAAGTGTAATTTCTGAGTTAGGCACCGTAAGAGATTGGCAATAGCGTCTCGTAGGACAGAACAGTGACACCATGCCGTAGCGGAAGTTGGGTGAAGGCGTCTTTTGCTCTCCGAGTGTCTCACTGTGCCGTGTGTACAGCGCGGCGACGCTGGACAAAGGGACGCCCCCCAGCCGGGCCGGACACGGGCAGCAGGCTGTGGGGCTTCCTCATGCCCCTCAGAACAGCATGCGATTTGAAATTTAGGAATTGCTTGTTCCTAGGGTTTTCCACTTAACGTTTTGGGACCACGGTTGACTGCAGGTAACTGGATCCACAGAGAGCCAAACCTCAGATAAGCGGGACGACTGTATATTTTTATTACTAAGTGATACGCACACCAGACACCCGTCCTCTCTCCGTTCCCATCCTGGTCACCATGCGCATGAGATTGTCCGTGGAAGGCCGGCCCTTGCTGCATGGTCTTTAACAGGGAAACTGGGGAAAACGGAAATGCCCATCAGGAACGGAACGGTTAAATGATGTGTGCCCCACACCGATCACGGACGGCCACACAGCCATTCAGAAGGATGAGTTATGTTTGCAAGTGGGGACAGGGAGGAAGGGCCATGATGTATTGCTCAGAAAAAAAGCCAGAGCATAGCAGAGTAAAACCACATGTATGAATGGATGTGTGGAAGGTGTATGTATTTTATGCAATGCACATAACGAGCATTATATGCAATGTAAATTATTCTCATGTATGGATATATAAATGGCATGTAATATTAACGTATATGTACCTTTTATAAATACACACATAGAAAGCTCTGGAAAAACGTGCGTGAGGTTGGTGGTTGATTATTTCTGAGAAAGATGGAGGTTCGTGGGGAAGGAAATTTTAATTTTTACTTGTTCCAATCATTTGAGTTTTGTTTTTTGTTTTTTCTGTGAGAATGTATTAGTTCTACAATTTAAAATACATGAAGAGCTCTGGCCTGTGTGGCTCAGTTGGTTGGAGTGTTGCTCCATACACCAAAAGGCTGTGGGTTCAATGCCCGATCAGGGCGCTTACAGAAGGCAATCAATCGATCAGTGTTTCTCAAACCTCTCTCTCCCCCTCTCTCCTTCCTTCCCTCTTTCCCACTCTAACAGCAAAGAAAAAGATGTCCTCGGGTGAGGACAAGAAATATAAAAAACATATATATTAAGGGAAAAAAAACCCAGTTCAGTAATCCCGATGTGCAAATCACGAAGCACAGACCCCCCAGCCCGGCGCACACGCATTTATTTTAGATGCACGTGATGGTAATTGTTAATGTCACTCAGGTGCTGCTGCCGCCGGGCTCCGTACAGGTGCTGACTCACTCGGCCCCCACAGTCCATGCTTCGCAGGTACAGAAATGAGCTCAGAGAGGCGAAGTCCCTCCCTAGACGTCACCCAGTCAGTACGGGGTGCGTACTTAGTTCTTTACTGACAAGACCTCTTTCCTCTAGACAGGTGCACAAGTAATTTTGTAAGATACGCATTTTCACTTCTGATTTGTCTTTAAAAATAAGGAGATGCTACAGACTGTGTTTGCAAGATTCGAGGACCATTGGGGTCTGTTTTTGTTGGTTTGTTTTTATTCTTGTTTGACTTTATATGGATGCAGCCCTGTTTATCAGGCCCTTGGGCGTGGGAGGGGTGCCAGGCCCTGGTGAGCAGGGCTCATCAGAAATGCAAGGGTCTGTGTTTCTACTTTAAATAAAAAAATTACTAGGTAGGATACCAACCACCTAGCTTTCCTCTGAGCCGTAGATGTGGTTGGAGACTTGATAGATTATTTTAAAGTTACTGTTGAAGTCTCTAATTCTGGATAGAAGCATCTTATTAATTTACCTCCGCAGAAGCACTGTGTATAAATTGCTCCTAATAGCCTAAGAGGTGGGTAAGGTATCCCACCATGCACCATGTTATTAATAATTGAGCGTTTTTGAGCAGCATTATTTCATTACTTTACAAATCATTCTTTTCTTTGAAGGAGGATTTCTTGGGTGGCACCCTGCCTTCTGCACCTAAATAAGCAGCTTCCACAGCAAAGATTGCCAAGTGCATCGTTTTGTTAAAGTCTTAAAACTGTTAAATTAATAAAATCAGCTTAACAGAACCCTGATTAGCTCGAAATTGCTTTAAATTTGGTCATTAAGTTTCAGGGAACATGCAGTTTTCTCTGCATCTGGTGCAGCTGGGAGGCACGGGGACACGGGCAGAGCGGCGGTAACGAAGGCGGGGGCCGGTGGGGACACACTTCGTCAGTGACGGTTTCTGCGCCGTTGCAGCCCCCAGGGACGAGCTGCCGGCGAAGCGCTGGGCCCCACTTTCTCCCCCAGGAACGCACTCTCCCTGCGGCGGGCAGGCCAGGCCCACTCCCCGGGGCGCGTGCTCCTCCCCGTCTGTGCCTCGACTCCCCCGTCTGTGGAATGGGCTGCTGCCCACGGTCCTGCTCCTTCAGCGTGTTTCAGGGGCTGGTGGGGGAACGGCGCCACCTTTAGTTAGAAAGATCGAGTGGCATCATTTGGGTGACCGAGGTCAGCATGCGTGGGATGCCGGCCTTGCTGCCAGCCTCCTGGCCCTGCGGCGCTTGTGGTCGCCTTGCAGGATGCGATCTGGCGGGCACCGACACTGATGCTGGACCAGTGTTTGCGGCCAGCCCCTCTGTCTGCATGTCCCCCTGTCGGGAAGCTAAGGGTTGACAAGCCCCGGAAGCCAGCTGCGCTGTGTGGGTGCCTAACCGGGCCTCAGGGCTCAGCCCTTGGCCTTCAGCTGGGACAGCTCCACTGTCTTCACCACAAGCGGCTGTGACCTCCAGGAGCTTTTGTAGTTTTCCACCGAGGACATGCCAGCACTTCGTGGGCAGACCCCGGTGTGAGAAGGGGCTGACGCTGGCGTGCCCGGCAGTGGAAGTCCTGTCGCTGCAGGAAGGAAGCCCTGGGGTCTCGCGTTTGGGAATCTGTGAGCGAGGGCTGGACCCGGGGCCAGAGGCAGCCCCGATGGAATGTGTGTGCGTGCGCCCGTGCCCGTGGCTAAGCCCACGCCGGGGCGGTGATGCCGGGCGGAGACCAGGTCCCGAGTGCCCGCGTCCTCCGAGGCCTGGTACCAGGGCTCGCTGCTAGTGTGGCCTCCAGACAGTTCTTCCGTGTAAGGCACGACTCCCATTCTACAAATGCAGGAGCGAGGCGTCGGGGGTCCCGTGACTTGCTAAAAGCCACGCCGTGAGTCGATGGCAGGGCTAGGAGCGGGTGTTGCACGTGGAACCCCCAGAGGGAGCAGGAGCTGAGAGGGGGAAGGGAACCCCGTTGGCCAGGCCTTAGACTGGGGCCCTCAAGCCTGCTGAGGGCTCCCTGCTGTCACTCAAGAGCCACCCTTCAGAGCACTCGGACCTAGGTGGCCCCGGGGAGGGGCTCAGTCCGATCAACCCCCACAGGTACCGGAACTTCACGGGGTCCAGCGTCTTCTGCTGGTCCTTTCAAAACAGTTGTCTGCTCTCCCGAGAGTGTGTCATTTCTCAAGTCCCATGTCTCCCGTGAAAGCCAGGCTCCTACTGGAATTTATGGTGCTTAAGTAGGTCACTGCGGCCCAATTGCATCTGTTCCTCAAAAACTGTTAACGTTCCTGACAACTGTAGACAAGTTCCAGTGAACTCCCCTGCTGGAGCTGGGGGTGGTTTTGTAGGAGGGACATCAGCAGGGCGTGAAGGACACTGTCCCCCAGACACCAAATGAAGCTGGAGGGAGACGGGGGTAGAAGCTGGGGCCGCATGCAGAGCCCAGGCGGCGGCTCCCCTGAACTTGCCACAAACGTGAACATTTCGGACGCCCAGGATTCTGTCGCGGCCGCGGAAAAGGAGAGGCGGTCTGGGAATTACTTCCTCCGGGCGCCCCTCCAGGTGTTCAGTGGGCTTTGCAGAAGGAGGCTCACGGCTTGAAGGTGTCACCAGCTGTCAGCTTCTGTTTGTGATTGCCACCATCTCGGATGCTGACAGGCGGGGCCCTTGAAGACGGCCGCAGAACAAGTGGCCGCCTGCGTGTTCCTCCGTCTCCCTGCCCTCGGTGCCAGACCGTCCAGGTGTGGGCAGACGCGCAGGGAGGCTGGCAGGAGGCACCCACGCACGCACGTGCTGCACGGGCCTCAATGGAAGGCCTGCCTTTCAAGTTCAGAGTCATACCTGCTAAGATGAAGAGCTTTGGGCTCATGGAATGCGGTCTTTAGAAGTTGAAAGCAAATAAACATTTCTACCGAACTCTTTCTCTCTGCAATCACCTTCTGTCCTCAATAGCTGGTTGAAATACCGTGACTTTTTTTGTAAGTTGGTTTTTAAAAACCGCCCTGTCTTCCAAAAGCATAGCAAAGTCTTCTCTTGGGTGGTTTTGGCGCTTCCTGGCGTTCTCAGGCTCCCTGGCTCTGAGCGTGGCTGAGAGAGATCTTCATGGAGTATATATTCGGACAGGTGTCGACTAGAATAAACTACATTTAAATATTTATATGGGGCATTAGTTCTCTGCAGCGCTTTTCTTTAACTCATTGAATAAGGCCCTGCCATCGCTCTGAGTGACGCGCGTGCACCGCCTTCCCACATGTAGATCGCTCTCGCCTTGGAGCAGTATCTGAACTTGAAGCCTATTTCCGCAGACCGCGTCCTCCACGTTTGTCATCATGGCGCGCGTTCTGTCCCGCTGCTTCACAGCGGGGCTTGGAGGGTTTCTTCTGAAAATAGCTTCTTATTTGCGGGAAACTGAGAGGGGAGAGGGCAGGGAAGAGAGCTGGCTGTGTTTCATCTGCCTGGTGCCCCGCAAGGGGGCCCGGAGGCCCGCGTGGCTCTGTCCGACCCCCAGCTCTCCTGAGCGCCTGTGCGTGGCTCCGGGCTGTGAGGGAGACGGGCTCCTGCCTTCTCCCAAGAGCCGCAGACTCGACTCCGGTGCTGTTTGTTTTCCCCTCGTGCCTCCCAGGCCTCCCTCCCTCCCTCCTCCTTCTTCGTCAGTTTGAAGAGCTCCCTTCCTGTTCCTAGTAGTTATCTAGATAACCGCCGTCTGTTTTTCAGATTGATTCGATAAAGAGTATATTAGGCAGCTCAGGGGCTAGCGTGCACCACCCTGCCGGCCTTCTCAGAGCAGAAAGGTGCACGTGGGAAACAGACAGACAGACTGACCCCAGGAGTGGGGTGTTGCCCCGTCCAGCGCGCAGAGGGGGCTGGGTCGTCTGAGCACAGTAGTGGTGTGTGTGTTTGCCTTCCGGGCGTATGTGTGGGCTTCCCCTTCCTTGGGGCTTCGGGTGTCTGGGGTGAGTGTGTCACTTGCTTTGGTCAGTGAAATGTGAGCAGACATGTCACGTCACTTTAAGGCACATGTTTGAGAGGCCCAGAGGCCCTCCCTATGTTTGTTTTTGTGCAGGGGTGATCATAGAAGCCCCTAGGGACGAGCCTCCATTGGCTGGGTTCCCCAAGTAAGCCCCGAGCTGAGCCAGACCGGCTGTGCTGTGAGCAAGAAATAAGCCTTTATTGCTCCTGCGGAGAGTCTAACCTCCCTTGAGTGACACTTCCGTCACAGCAAGTGATGCCATCAGGGGTGCTTCCACTGCACACCGTGAACTCACTCACCATGTGTGGCCACTGTTCCCGTGAGGAAGCTGGCCTGCTCACGTGCTGACATGTAGGCAGTCCCTGACCGCAGCCAGAAGGTAAAGGTCGGTCCGATTAAGGGTGTGTGTCACGTGTATATCTGTGCGTGTGTGTGGTGCTGAGGTGTGCGCATATGTGAGTGTGGTGCAGGGCATGTGTCTGTGTGTGTATGCATTTGTGTGTGTGGCGTGTGCATCCATGAGTGTCATGTACATGTCTGCACGTGTGTGGTATGCGAGGCACGTGTGTTTGAGTGTGGTGTGGGACATGTGTCTGCATGTTTGTGTGGCACTTGCATGCAAGTGTCATGTGTATGTGCATGTGTGGTGTGTGTGTGTGTCTGTGTGTGTGAAGGAAACATAAGTCTTCGGCGACCTCTCAGCCTGCTCCACGGAGCTCCCGCCTGTGATGGTGCCCGGAAGTCCCCCGGAGCGGGGTGCGGGGGTGCTGGCGTTCCGCATTGCTGGAGGAAACCCCTCCACCCAGGATTCAGTGCACCAGCAGGTTTCGGAGTGATTTATATGAAAACAGTTTAAAGCACTTACTAGCTGTAAGAACTAATTTCCAATAAATCAGGCAGGATTCCCTTGGGAACTGGGAATAAATGAGGGCCAAAGAAATTGCTAAGGGTTGTTGAGCAATGAAGAGATGGGCTCTAGATATCTTAAAATGATATTTAAACGGACAAAGTTGACTTAACTGTCTTTTTTGTGTCTAGGAGAAAGATTTAAGTCCACAGCATGTCATTACCACCAGGAATTATTCCCCAGGAGACTTTCAGCATTTCAGGCACATTCCACTGACTGGCAACCCTGATATTCCAGTTCTAGTCTTAAATTGTAACGAAAAGGCCTTAATTGCTTGGTTCCCTGCAAAGTGCATAAACAAAGTGTTTCCAGAAAAAGTTCAAATTTGGTACACAAGGGAGACTTTTTATTATCTAATTTTAGTCATTTTTTCTAATTAAAATTTTAAACGAATATATATTTTATTACCTTCAAGTCCACAAGTACCTATTATACACGTACTGGAAGTCTGGCTTTGTGCCGTGAGCCTGCGGAGGCAGAAGAAGTAGATTATGTATGTGGTTCCTGACTCCAGAAGTGTACATTTCACGGGAAGATTAACCCTTTGAGTGCCCACGTCACTGGGAGCGACGCTGACAAATTTTCCTAAAAGTGCCAGCGTCGCTCCCAGCGACTCTTTTGTCTTTGGCTATAAATGTAAATAACAGTGGAATTATTCGTATTTTATGTTTTGTTCTCTTTTTTTGTACCTGAGGTTATATATTGATATAACTTTTTCTCATGTTGATCCAAATTTTGAATTATACCTGGCACTCACGGGGTTAAGCTGTGAATCCACCCCTGACGTGGCAGGTGAGCACTTGAGGATCACGGGGCTGGGAGGTGCTGGTGTAGCTTCTGAAGGAGTTGAGGTATAGTGTCCCCATGCACTGGCTGGCCTTGGTCAGCGCCAGGAGAGGGTCTGCCCTCGGGGTGGGCATGTGCTGTGGCCGGAACTGGACACAGGAAGCAACGTTCGGAGTTCTCCATGGCTGAGAGAGGCTCTCCCGGCGGCCCGAGCTGGGCTCCAGAGAGATGTCTGGTGCCCTCAGACCTGGGCATTGCTCATGGCCAAGATCGAGCGTCATTTCAGGAGAGATGACCTGTCTTTGTAGTAACCAGAGCATGGGATGTTCTTGGGGGAGGTGGAGACGCAGGAGGAGGAGGAGGGACAAAGGACACAGCAGTGTTGTCCCCCTGCGGGTCCCGTGGACGCTGTTATTACCTCCCTGAGCACTTCCAACAGCTGGGTACCTTTTGGAGACTTCAGGGAAATCTTGCCCCCAGACCTGGCCAGGAGGCTGCAGGGTGGTCTTCCTGTCCTGGCCGTGCCCCTTTGCAGGATACTGAAGACATCTCAAAGCCCAGCAGGCCAAGGCCTGTCCTCTCCGGGAGTTCAGGATGTTGGGATGCCCTCCCCGCCAGGAACCCGGTTTCTGCACATGCCCCTCTTTGGCACAAGAGAGGAAACTGCTCACCAGTGCAGACCTGCCCCAGAAGCCCCTGCTCAGCACCCAGCAGGCAGGACTCTCGAGTGCTGACCCTGCTTTTGCCCCCCGCCCCCAGGGCGCAGCTTCTGGCAGTTCGAACCCCCGGCCGCCTGCCGCTCACCTTGACCCTGACTCTCAGGGCAGGACGGACATGAGGAGCCCATTTGCAAAGCGAGGCGCTGGCCCAGCCTGCACCCGCGGTCCTCCTTGGGTGGCGGTGGCTGTGGGCACCTGAGGAGGCTCCAGTAACTTTTCACTCTCAGGTCACTCCCTTGCTCTGAAGCTTCCGGTGCGCCCAACGCTACCCTGAGCAAAACTCATGGCCCACTAGGACCCCCGGCACCTGGGGTCTCGGCGTCACTCACCCTACCAGCCCTGTGGGTGCTTCCTGCTCCGCTGGGAGGCAGGCGGCAGCCTCGGCCCGGGGCCCTTCCTTTTGCTGTTGCTGCTGCCTGGAACCATCTTTCCCCTCCCACAGGCCCCCCTTCTCTGCTCTGTGCTCAGCGGGCCCCCCAGGAGGACAGCCTGCCTCGCAGTGGTGCCCCGTCCATCTCTGCTGGAGGACGGGCCGTCCTTTGTTTGCTGGCTTCGCGCTCCCTGCTGCTCAGAGGGCAGGTGGGGGCCTGGGCTCCCGCCGGTCCTGCCCCCTCTGCTCAGGTTGGGCCTCCGCCTCCAGCCTGACGTCAGGAAGCCCCCGCGGGGCAGTCCAGGCGCAGAGGGCCAGCCGAGGTGTGGCAGCTGCCTCTTCTCTGGCTGTTCCCAGGCCAGGCATGGCGGTGGTGCTAGCGCCGCTCTAGGAGAGCCCTGTCCTGGCTCAGCGCTGCCGGGAAGGCCGCTTCCACAGGCAGTGGGGGGAGCCCCAGCCTGCCTCCCAGGCCTGGGCATCCCCCGCCAGGCTCCTTCCTGGGGCCCCAGACACCCAGCCCCGGGGCAGAGCCTTCCCCGCCCCTGTGCTTCGCAAGCGCGCACCCCGCCGCTGTCTGGTAAGATGTCTTCCTTCCCTCTAAGGTGGACACGTGTGTGACACGCTCTCTCCTCGGTCCTTTCTTCAGAGCATCTGTGCCCTGTGTGCAGAGAGAGTTTCTCATCACTGCTAAGGCGCAGCTGAGGGCGCGAGGGAACGGCCGCTCTGTGGAACCTGCACCTTCTCAGGAAGGGGGGGTAATGGGTGGCAGCACGGAAGGGAGTGGGCTTTTTAGTGAACAATGTGCAGCGGCCCCTCTCTGCATTGGGGTTCACTGATCGCGGCCTCCCTGCATCGCGGCGTTTTTAAAAATATTATATTTAATTATTGATCGTAGATTTTTCGCTGTATCGCAGGATTTTGCGGTACTGTATGCGTATGTTGTTAAAGTTATGTGGGTTTAAGAGTGTAGAATATGTTTAAGAACATAAGTAGTGTTTATAAAAGTGTGGGAAAGGTTACTAAGGGACTGGGAACGGGTTATAGTGTGTGGGAAGGGTTTATAAAGCCGTAAAATATATATACGTATTCAATCTTGTATAGATACAAAAACGTGAGTAATAATAAATGCACAGCCCCATGGCGTTGGCCTGAGAAGCCAACGCGGCACCGTGTGCTCTGGCCGCCGCGCCCGCCGCGATCAGGGCGCTCTGTCTGCTGTACACACGTGTGCGTCTCATCAGTGATGCCTCGCTGCCGCGTGTTTGCAAACTCTTTATGTGAATCACTGCATGTACTGCAAATGCTTTTTAAATTAAATTTTAATTTCAAACAATTTTAAAATATTTTGAAAATGGCAAAAATAATGACGTTATCACTTGTATATTATTCACCAGATTCCACAGTTGTTAACATCTTACTACATATGCTTAATCATTCTCTCTCCTATGTATGAACACATATATACACATGCACAGTGTACATGCATACACCCCCCCACACACATGCACAGCATATATGCATGCACAGTATATATACACACAGTATATACTCACATATATACACATGCACAGTACACACACCTGCTAAGTATATACACATGCAGTATATACACATGCAATATATATACATGCACCGCACACACACATGCAGTATATATACATGCACTGCACACACACATGCAGTATATATACATGCACCGTACACACACATGCAGTATATATCGTCGTCGTCGTCGGCAGCCGTCCGTCTCGAGAGACGATGGCGTAGCTTCCTGAGAGTCTATCTGCACCGCCGAGAATGGCTGTGCAGTCCGATTCGGGAGTGACAATCCCTGCCGCACTTGGTACAGGTGAAGGCAGATGGCTGTTGTTGCTGCTGCTGACGCTGCTTCCGCCTCGATCTTTTCTGGACCGCCTCCTCGTTGCGCGCAGCCTCCGCGCGTGACGTGCCTTGCCTGACCGCGAGCCTCCAGGCTAGGCGGTCGTCTGCAGTATATATACACACAGTATATACATACACGTGCACATACACACACTGTATGCACACACGCATACACATGCCCAGTTTACGAATATACACACAGCGTATACACATGTACATACACATACAAACAGTATATACAATACATATACATATACATACATACACAGCATATACACATGCAGTATAACACAGAGTATAGACACACATACACATGCACACATATATGCACACTATGTATACATGCATGTATACACACTATGTACACATCAATGTAGCTAAAGATTTGTCGATTCTTAGAGAATCAGCTTTTTGTCTTATTGATTTTTTCTGTTCTCCAGTTTATTAATTTCCACTGTAATGTTCATTGTTTCCTTCCTTCGTTTTCCTTTAGGGTTTCTTGGTTGTTTTCCCCGCGTTCAGGAGGACGATTAGGTTATTGATCAGAGATGTTTTTCTTCTATATATTTCTCTCTATATGTCCCCCCAGCTACTGCTTTTGCAGTTTCCCATGAGTTCTGTACCTTGTGGTTTTGTTCTTATTCATCTCAATGCGTGTTCTGACCTCCCACTGCTCATGCAGGTGTCTCATGTAAGTTACCATGTATTGGTGAATTTCCCCCAGCTATTCATGGAGGGTTATTTTCCATATACATTTTAGTATCAATTCGTCCAGCTCCATAAAATCGCATTAAACTTTTTTTTGCTATTGATTTCTAATTTCATTTCATGTGGTCGGAGAACACACTTGGTATTATTTCTAACCGTTTATATTTACGGAGGCTTATTTTATGGCTCAGCATATGGTCTAGCCTAGAGGATGTCCCAGGTGGCCTTGATAAGGACATACGTCCTGGTGGTGTCGGGGGAAGCGGTCTGAAGGTGTCCGCCAGGCCAGCTGGCATATGTGCTGTTCAGGTCCTTCCGTGTTCTTGCCGGTGCTCTCTCCAGTTCTCTAGTTCCGTCGTTATTGGAAGCAGGCTGTCGGTGCCTCCAAGTGTTATTGTAGAATTATTTGTTTCTACCTTAGTTTCTATCGGCTTTTTTTCATGTATTTTGGTGCTCTGTTATTAGGTGCATATGTGTTTATAATTGTTAAATTTCCTGATGCTTTGACCTTTTTATTATTACGAAATGTTCCTCTTTACCTTTGGTAACATTCTTGCCAACAATATTCTGTGTAATATTGGTTTGGCCACTCCAACTTTCTGGTGGTTGCTGTTTGCGTGATGTATTTTGTCCATCGTTTTATTTTCAATCTATTCAATATTTGTACCTTTGGACCTGAAGTGTGTTTCATTTGTGAAATTTTTTATTTTATGTAGTCATATTTATCACTTTTTTTTTACTACATCTTTACTTCTGAATCATAGTAAGAAAATTGTTCTTACATTCACACTGTGAAGGAATTCACCCACATTTTCTTCTAGTACTTGTATGGTTTTATTTTTTCATTTAGGTCCTTGATCTATTTAGAACTTATTCTTGTGCGTGGCATGAGCTGTGGTTATTATCTTTTTCCAAGATGTTAGCCTGATGTGCCAGCCACATCTTCCCAAAAGCCCCTCTTTTCCTCGGCGATTTGAGAGGGAGGCCACCTTCTTCATGCACAGAATTTCCAAATTAGCTGCACCTGGACCTGGGCGTCCTTGTCCATGCCACGTCTCTGTCTCTTCGTCCACCTGGGTCGTGCTGCCTTCATCCTGCAGGCGTGGTGGCATTGTAGTGCCCGGTCGGCCTCCTTCCGCCATTGGGGTTTTCTTTTCCTCACGTAATTTGTAGTTTTTAAATCTTTACATTATTGGGGTGACAGTAGTTAATAGGATTACATAGGTTTCAAGTGTGCGGTTCGGTGACACATCATCTGTACGTGGCGCTGTGTGTTCACCCCCCAAAGTCACACCTCCTTTTGTCACCGTGTGTTTGACCCCTTCACCCTTTACTGCCCCCCCCCCCCCCCCGTGACACAACACTGTTTCCTGTGTCTGCTGAGTTTCGGTTTGTTGGTCTATTGGTTCATCTCTTGATTTCAGTTTTATATCCCATGGAGAAGTGAAATCAATGGTTCCTGACTTTTCCAGCTGCCTGACCTCACTTCGCATGGTGTTCTCAAGGTCTGCCCATCTTGTTGGAGCTCTGCTTTCCCCGTGCTTTCCCAGCTATGCATGAAGGTTTATTTTTTCCGTATAAATTCTAGTATCAATTTATCTATCTCCATAAAATTGCATTAAACTCACAAAGAAATCAGCTTAGGGAGAACTGATGCCCTTAGGATGTGGATCTGTCCCACCCAAGAACAATTTACGTCCTCTCGTTTGCGCAAGAATAGTTTTGCATTTTGTGTTAGTTTAGAAAAGTTTTCGTGTAGCTGTTTTATTACCTGTATTGCCGAGTTTATTTCTACATATTTTATCTTTTGTTGCTATTGTAAATGGTATTTTCTCTCTAGTATTGATTTTTAAATGTCAGTTTTATATTCTACTTTTACTGATCCCTTTTTTTCACTTGGTTATAAATGTGTTTTTCCCCTGGCGTGTTTTCACGAGATTCATCTACGTGGACACCTCTAGCTCTCGTTATCTGTTTTCACTGCTGTGTACTGTTCCACTGTGTGAACATCCGACTCCGCTTATCTCTTCCCCTGGGAATGAGCATTCAGGGGGCTCCCTATTTGTCCCAGTTGCTGAGCAGTTTACCACAGTCATCATGCCGGTTGTCACTCCTGTGTTCCCGTAGGACTCACTGTGGCTTTGTGGCTCTGCCAGTGTTTCTGCCTCGGCTGCCCCCCCCTCCCCCCGCGCCTGCCCCCTCACTGGGTGACGCTAGGCCGCTTCCACCTGGGCCTGAGTGGCAGAGGCACCTTTACACACGTCAGGTGTGCCCTGCGTCAGGGGAGGGACGCTCAGGGCTCCTCGTGGAATTGTTTTGCTGAGTTATGCACTGTTATAACTTACGTGATTATCAACAGTGAGCATTTACTGAGGGACAATTGTTCCTGGCACTTTCCTAGGCTCTGTACGGGGCCATGATGGATTAGACCTTGTTCCCCCCGTCAGGGGGCTTATGGCCCAATCGGAAGAGAAGGTGCCACTAGGCGAAAACAGCGTGATGGCCGGTGAGGACGCACGTTCCTGGCTGCTGGTGCAGACAAGAAAAGCCTCCATGAAATGAATGCAAATGGACGGCTGTGTTACACATTTAGGAGGAAAAGTGGCCACTTACTTGTTCTCCTTGTTTTAAACCGGCCACCTTTAGCCTCGTGTAAGAACGTGCGCACTGAGACAGCCCCTCGTCTCTCCCGTCTGCACCGTCACCCGCAATCACAGGGTCACCTTTGAGCTCACTTCTACCCCTAGTGGCTGCATCTGGGATCAGCCTCCCTCCTAAGTGAGCGGACTTCAGGATCCTGAGTCATGAGACCTGGTGGCCGGGCCAGTTGTGACCCGGGACAGGGTGCCTCACCCCCGTTTCTCTCGAGCTCCCAGTGGGATCTGCCCCGCCTCCCTGAGCCCAGCGCTCCCCGTCCTCCTGGGGCCCGGGGCCCCGCCGCCTGTCCCGGCCCCACGGAGCCCAGAGCCAACGCCCCAGGTCCACGGGTTTCCTCAGTGGGCAGTTCCTCCTGCTGCTGCAGCCCACACTGGGCACGTGGCTCCGGTTTGGTCACTGCACACGGGTAAGAAGGTTCCCGCTCGGTGAAGTGTCACCTCCC
The DNA here is from genome assembly GCF_987537825.1 of Furipterus horrens. Classification (NCBI taxonomy): domain Eukaryota; kingdom Metazoa; phylum Chordata; class Mammalia; order Chiroptera; family Furipteridae; genus Furipterus; species Furipterus horrens. Next base: position 3,751,865 of record NW_028327173.1, read on the forward strand.
TCACTTTGCAGAAGGGTGACACGGCCCTGCAGAGCCGGAAGCCTCTCCCTGCCACTCGGTGCTCTGTGGCCAGCAGCACCCTCGTGAGACAGCTGGCGGCGGCGGGTGGGCACGGGCCATGCCAGGCGGTCTCTGGGGCGGGGCTCGCTGGCTCCCCCGTCCGCCTGCCCGGCCAGCGGGCCCCTGTCCCCGCCGGTCGGCTTGTCCTTCCATTTGTCCTCTTCTCACTCACTCAGTCGCTCATTTGTTAAACACCTACCGCTGGCTCTGCCGAACGAAGCACACACCTGCAGAGACCCCCGCTCCCTTCGGCCCGCGGTGTGCCGGGCACCTCGGGGCATCTCAGAGTGCGTGGGGCCGCTGCCACGGCCGCGCCTGCTTGTCTGGCCCGTGCGGCTCTGTGGCGGCTGTGGTCCAGCCAGCCCGCGGGAGGAGCGGGTTCACACGCGCGCCTCCGGGTTTCTGCCGTCGCGGTTCGGATGAGGATGGCGCAGACCGCTCCCGGAGGGTGGCATGGTTCCGGGCTGCTTCCTGGAGCCTGGGCTGAGCCCTGAAGGACGGGTGGGCGTTTGGCAGGTCCTGGGGTCTGTGTCTTGTTGGTACTTGGAGAGAACTGTGTGACTAAGTGCACTCACAGGGGCATCGCAGGTTCTGGAGACACTGAGAGGCCGGCTCGCTGGCATTTGTGAGCTGTCACGTGTCATATCCTTGGGACCTCCTGCTTGGCTAGTTTTGCACTTGGGAACTTGGTGTGAGAAGCCGTGTTCTGGACAGGCCAGCGCTGGGCAGGACTGGCTGGCGTGGGGCCGTGGCAGGACCGTGGGCGTACCGCAGCCTCCACCCGCTGTGGCCACAACACAGAACTAGCCTGCGACCCCGAGTCAGGCCCCCCACCCCCACCCCCTGTGTGACCGCTGTCGGGGCCCTTTCCTTTCGGTGCCGTAACGGCAGGGTGAGCCCCTTGTCCTTGGTGATGGCGTTTGTTTCCTTGATGAGCAGCCAGCCCTAGAGCAGGTGCTGTTAGAGGAGGTTAGGATTCCGGTCTTCAGCCTGCGCGGGCGTGCGGGAGCTCTCTCCACGCCAATTACTGTCTCCTTGATGGGATTAGCCACCGTGCTAATTGCTACTGAGAAAAACTGCCAACTTTGTTGTTTCAGACTCGGGGCTTCGAAAATATTGCAGATGTCATCTTAAATGCAAATCGTATTCGGTATGAGAGATAACTGTCGATTCATTGCCACTTCGGGGGTGATTTGTATCCGAGGCTGCAGGAGAGAGGGGAGCCCTGCCCGGGATATTAATTGCGACTTGGGCGCTGGCTGCAGGACCGGGACTGGGGGCAGCTGCCGGGCGGTTTCTTGGCGCTCTCTCTGAGAGAACCCAGGGCTGTTGGCAGCAGTCTGTTGGAATTGGCCAGAGTAAGGTCTGCAGCAGCCTCGGTCTTCAACCCAAGAGCATTGCCCGTCTGCTCTGCGGGTCAGCCCCGTCCATGCGCAGCCTCCGGTCCGCACCTTGAACCTGTGTCTGCAGGAGTGGCCGGGGGCCAGAGCAGCTCTCCATCCTCAGAGGTTTCTGAGTCCGTGGCATCTTGCCATTTTGGACCAGGAGAGGCTAGTTGGAATCAGAGAATAACCTACGGTTCATAGCATTTTATTTCTATTTTATATTTTAAAAACTTTGAATTCTGAAATAATTAAAGAATTTCAAAGTTGTAGGAATAGTACAAAGAAGTCCCATATCCTCTTCTCCCAGACTCCTTAACTGTTACTGTTTTATCATTTTGCTGTATCATTCTGTGTGTGTGTGTGTGCGCGTTTTTCCTGAACCACTTGAGAATGAGTTCAGACACACGGCCGGCCCGTTGCTCCCAAACCCTGCAGCTTCTGTCCCGAAGAACTAGGACGTCCCCTTGCATAACTTAGGACAAGGATCAAAATCAGGAGAACGGCGCTGATACAATACTATCACCCAGTCTCCAGGTCGTGTTTCTGTAACCAGTTAGGTCTTCACAAGGGTCTTTATAGCAAACGGACCCGTGTCCGTCCCAGCTGAAGGCCTCACGCTGCATTCAGTGTTGCTGTCTCTCTCGTCCGCAGTGTAAGGGGGGGCCGTTCCTTAGTTCTTCTTTGCCTTGGGCTCCTTTAAGATGGAGGCCAGTTGTTCTGCAGACTGGCCTTTATGTTGGGTTTGTCTGCTGTTTCCTCTCGACTAGAGGCCGGATGTGCACTTTCGGCAGGAAGACCACAGAGGAGATGTTGGGTCCTTTCAGTACTTTGTGCTGAACGGTGCGGGGTGACTGCTGCCCCGTTACCGGAGCTGTTCGCTCTGACCATGGGTTAGTTGGTATGCCCCAGGTCGCTCCAATGCCACATTGTTGCGTTCCCTCTAATTAATGAGCATTTTGTGGGGAGATAGTTTAGGTTTACACAAGTGTCTTGTTTCATTAAACCTGCTCTGGCATCCATTGATAATTCTTGTCGGAACAATTATTATTATAATGTCTGCCAGATGGTGTTTTCCCCCTAAATTATGTATTGTTTAATACTTCCCACTGTTTTGAAGAGCTTTTTCTTTCTTACATTTTAAATTTACTCATTAATTTTTTTTATATCCATATGGAGTCGGTGGGTTACATTGACTGAATTACATGGATCAAGTTACTTTCAGTGGGTTATAGACCAGTATTCAGTGGCTTATAAACTAGTTATTTTGAGAGTGAAGCTGTCACTGAGTTGGCCAGCAGGAACCCTTTCCATCTGGCTGCTCTGTCCTTTTGATAAGCCCCTACAATATTTTCCATAACATTTTATTATAAAAGATTGTTTGATAACACAGAAAGGTAACCGTTTTTTCCAGTGAACACCCATCTACCTATGAGCTAGATTCCTTAACTAAGGCTTCGCCATGCTGGCTTTACCTGTGCACGTATATCCGGCCACCTGTCCCTCCAGCGATTGCATTTCAAGGCAGACGTCAGTGCGCTTCATCTTCAGCCACGTTGGGTATTGTCTGGAGTTCAGTATTTGTTTCCAGGCCTTTTGTTGGGTCAAATGTACATACTGTGCAGAGAGTTTTGACAGATGCATTCCCCTGTGTCAGCTCAAACCCCGGTCAGGACGTAGAGCATGGCCTTCGCCCCCAAGAGAGTTCTTTCTTGTCCCTTCCCAGTCAGTCCTGCCCCCACCTTCCTCAGGAGCAACGCTGTTCTGGTTCTCTTCTGGCCATAGACGAGTGTTGCCTGTTTTGGAATCCCGTTGACATGGGACAGGCCCAGCTGTGTCCTCTCGGGTAAGGACTGTCATCACGGGGACCCCACGGCTCACCGGGCCGCTGGCTGTGCCTGTCCTCCCTTCGCCCACCGTTCGCGGGGCACCTCCTCACGCTCCGGCATAACCCAGTGTTCCGTGGCCACCTGCCCTTCCCTCGTACCAGCCCAGGCTCTGTCCCGTGGGGAACGGTTTCTGGATTCCATGTGTATTCACTGCTGGTGCTGTTTTATCGCTTCTAGCACTTTCCCTGTTAATACAAAGAGCCAAAAACATGTGGGTGAGCATATGCTCAGAAACACGTATGTATCTACATCTGTTTCTGTGTCTATGTGTGTGCATGTGTGTGTTGCGTGCGTAAGACCCTATATTCGTAATGATACCACTTCCTGTCCGGCACCACCGGGCTCGTCCCAGCCGCTCACCTTTCCGCTTGTGGCACGTCCCTGCTCCACAAGGAGAGACGTTGCTGACTGTGTTTACGTATTTTCTGAACCCTGAGATACTTGTAACGTAGTTGGATAGGAGTTACCCATCCACAGAAGGAAACGGACCGGCTACCTAGAGCCCAGCGTTTGTCGATGGCTCGGGGGCGCAGAGAGTTAGGGCGGCGCTGGGGAGCGGCTGAGGCTGCGCGCCCTCTCCCCGCCCCGCGCGCCCCGGTTCCGGTCCTGCTGGAGGTAAGGTGCAGCCTGGCTCTTTTCTGTTCGTTTGTGTTCAGTTTCATGGTCCCTCCCCATGCTCGTTGATGTGTTCTTAGCATGTAACATGTTACCACGTTTACAAAAGTAAAACTGCAAACCAGCTGGACCCGGGACGTGCGCGCGTCCTCGCCCGCCCGCCCGCCCGCCCCGTGCGGGAGGCACAGCTCTGTTTCCTCTCTGCCCTGTAATTTCTGCTGCGGTAAGCAGGGTCATGTCTGTTTTCTTTTCTTCTTCTTTTTTTTTACAAACAAAAGGAAGATACTCCTTTGCACGGTACTTTAAAAAAAAATTAAACTTTTTATTTTGAGATAATTGTTGGTTGTTTCACATACAATGGTATGAAATAACGCAGGGAGGCCCACATCCCTGTCCCCTGTAAACAGCTTCCGCAATGGTGACATCTCACCACCAGGGCAGCGACGCTGGCACAGCCAGGGCGCAGGGCACTCGGTCCCCACCCGGATGCGGCCTGCTGTTCTCAGCCTCCCCGCTTCCTTCCCACCCCTGACTCCCTGCAGCCCCCAGCACCCCTGGTCGGCTCGGTTCCGTCGGCCTCGGGGTCTCCCTCGCCAACACCGCCTCTCCTGGTCTGGCGCTGCCGGCGTCCCTCGCCGCCCCTCCGGGGTGTGCGTGTGCTTCCTTTTCTTCCATTAAGCGGAGCTAGCGGTTACCCTGTTTTGTTCACAGAAATCCAGAGTTTTGACTTGTAATTTGAGCTGCCTCACTATTTCTGCACCTAACTCCATGTTCCCTTCCTGTGCTTTTCTTGGTGTTCTTCCCCCCTCCTAGGGTTTTGAGTTTGGTGTTTAAAAATTTGATTTTTTCATTTTTACTGAAATGAGTGTTTATGGTTATGCATTTTCATGTGATTGCGGCTTTGAATTCATCTCATAAGCTCTGATAGGTAGTATTTTAATTATGTATACATTTATGGAATTTGTTTTAGTTTTTTTATTTTAAAAATTAATTTCCAGTTTTATTGTGCCATGATCAGAAAATACTCTTTATAATATTTCTGCTATATAAATATTGGTTATTTATTTGTCACCTAAAACATGATCAATTTTTGTGGACAGTCTATATTCATTTAAGAAGACACATACTCGAATATTATATCTGTGTGCATGTATATATATAAAGATGATCTACCTTACTGATTTTGTTGTTTGGGACTCTACATCCTTACTTATTTTTTTGTCCACATGATCTTCCATGCTGAAAATGTGTTAAAGTGTCCTCGTATTAGTGTGTTTCCATCTGGAGAATTTCCTACAGTTTCTGCTTATAAGTGCAGCTGTAGTCTTATTTGGTGCATCAGTACTCATTACTATTATATTTTCATTATAAGATGTGATTTTTTAGCATTTATTCTACTGTGTCGGATACCAAAATCGTTTTGTTTTTATTTCCATTTGCCTGATATATCTTTGCCCATCTCTTTATGTTTAGCCTTTCTGAATCCCTTTTTTAAAAGTATGGCTGTTATATACAACATATAGTTGGATCTTGCTTTATAAGCCAAATCAAAAATCTCTTTTCATAGGTAAGTTAAGCTCATTCACAATTATTTTTGTGTACAGTATTTATATGATTAATATTTTTGGTATCAACATTTTCTTAATATTTTTGTAATAGCTACTATGTATTATGTTCTATTTATTGTACTTTTTCTCTACATGGTGGGTTTTCTTCGCCCACTTAATTTCTTGTGATATATAAGAAGTTTTAGTTTTTGTTCTAATGGTTACATTTGTGCTTACTACCTCTGAAAATTTCTCTTAATCCCCTGTGAACTTTGTCTGGTGTGTCAGGTGCTGACTCCCTGTCCAGCCATCATTACGTACAACCTATACGTTGTAACCATCATGTACAACCTGTACGTTGTAACCGTCATTACACACAACCTGTACGTTGTATACAGTTTCCTGCCAACCATCATTATATACAACCTGTATATTGTATGCTGTTTCCTACCTAACCACCCTTAGATACAGCCCGTACATTGTGTACGGTTTCCTAGCAACGCGCCATTATACACGTCAGGTACAGTTTTGTATCCAGTCATCACCGAGCTTTTCCTGGTTCTGTTTTCCTTTCCTGTGCTGTGTGCCATTCTGTAGCTGCTTAATTCTACTTTGACAAAGCATAACAGCTCTACATTGCTTTACCCCTATTTCCACATTTAGTGTAGATGTATAATTTCGCTCTATCTGCTCCCCGTAAATCCGTTCACCAAAGAGTCACCTGCTGCTCGGAGGAAGTTAATTCTCTGGCAGATTCCTTAAGGGGGGCTCGTGGGCACGTTATTCCTCCCTTTCTTCCACGTCTACCACTGGCTCTCGCGGCTCTGGCTTTTGCGGACCTGCTCCGCGGGCTGTGGGCGCGCCGACTCGCCCCGTCCCCTGCACGGCTGCGCTGTGCCGGCCTCAGTCTCCCGCCCTTGCGGTCCCTGGGTCCTCTGGTCTGCAGGCTGTGGGGATAGCTCCACAAATGCTTCTTTGAGATTTTTAGTTCCAGCTGCCCTGTTATGTTTCCGTTTGTTCTCCTGCTTTATGGGTAGTTTTGGAGTGATTTTAATCCGCTGAAGTGCTTGGAGCCTCCCGTCTGCTTCCTCCTTGGAGTCGCCGCTCACACCTCTGCGCTGCACAGCAGGCGGCACGGGCGCGTGGAGTGGTTCATGCGATTTTTGGTTCAAGAGCCCCCTCTTCTGTCAGTGCAGCGTAGTGCAGCTTCCTCAAGGGTTGGCTGGGGGCGGGGCGGGGCGGGAGGGGGAGGGGAGGTGCGTATTATTGTTGTTGCTCTGCGGGGTTCCTGATGTCTGCCCCTCCTTTCTCTCCGGCCACTGCGCCCCTTCTGCCAGTCTCCCACCCCTCCTTGCACAGCCCCCCCCCCCTCCCAGACCCCGCAGGCCGGGCCCACCTGTGAGCCCCTCCCCTCCTGTCCGCGTCTGGTCTCTGCATTCTTCCGTGTTATTTCACGTGGGGTGCACATTCTCTGTCTTCAGGCAATTTTACTTCACCCCGAGGCCCCCGAGCGCGGTGTTGGGACCCTCCCTGCCCTCCTGCTCTTTGCAAAGGTTGTGGGTGGGAACTCAAGAAAGGGCGTCACTGGAAATTAGTGTTTATCTTATGTGTATAGTGCCTCTCTCTCTCCCACTCATGCTAACGTCATGGGCCGTGTGTGGTTTTATTGGTTCTTCTTGTCGACCGTGTCGCTCCCGGGACATGTGTTGGGAGACTCAGATTTCTGTGGCCCTCATTACCTTGGCTCCTGGGGAGACGCCTGGGTAGCATTTTAAGAGACTGTGCAGTTTCATCGACTTTGAGTCTCATAATAATGGAAGTGGTTTTGTAGTAACGTACGTTCATGAATTTGGAAGGCAAGCTTGAAAAGATGTGTTAGCGTAGGCAAGCTAGGCCTCTCCCCTGTGAGCCCACGCACACGCTTCATCCGTTCAGCCACGCAGTGATGCTTTAGGTGAATATTGGGGAGTTCTCGGTTTCCGCATGGAGGGGCCGACTCAGTGAGACTCCTCCTGTCGGTGTGGCGCCCCGGAGGGAGGACCGCCACTCTGTCGCCAGAGGCGAGTGTGGCCCGGTCTGAGACGTGCACACAGGTGGCTCTGTGTCAGAACGGACCGCTCACACCTGGCCGTGTCTGTAGTCTGATGCGGGGTCCAGAGCGGAGTCAGACGCAGCCCCGCGCGGCGAGGGCGGCTGGGCACCCCGGCGCCTGGCGCGTTGCAGGGGCTCAGGAATGCTTGTGGAAGGAATGCATCGAACGTTTTTGTTCTGAAAACTGGGCGCCTCTGAGTTATTACAGCAGAAAACCCCAGCCCCCGGGAAGGAGAGGGGACGCTCAGAAAGGGCCTGCTCTTTGGCCGCAGACGAGCCACGAGCGAGGTGGAGCAAGGGAAAGCCCTGTTTACAGACTCTCCTCCCCGAGGGGGGCCGGGGGCTTCAGGCTCACCCTCCCGTGGGCTTGGGGACCCGGGCTGCCCCGCCCCTGGGGACCAGCAGCTGCCCTGCACAGGGAGCGCTCACAGGGGCGCCCGGGTCCCTGGACACAGCCTCGGTCTCCCCACACACCCGTGGGTTTGCTCACTTGGTGCCCTCGGGTGCGGCCCGCTTTTCTCCTGTTCTCTGTGGGTCCCGAGGAGGAGCTACCTCCGCTGTGTGGCCTCCGACAGCTTCTCAGGAAGGACGCTGCCTAAGTCAGAGCTGCCTTTCTAAATGAGAGGGGATCTGAAGACGAGGGGTGGGGAAGAGGCTCCTCTGGCCACTCGGAACCCGCCCGCCCAGAGGCCACAGGTCAGGCGCAGAGTCTGTGCTTCAGCGCCCGGCGGCACCTTCCACTCCCTCTGGTCTGGCGCCACCGCTCCAGCTCGGCGTGGCCACCTCCCCGATGTCGGGCAGAGCACGTGGTCAGGGCTGGGAGGACAGGGGAGGGCCAGGTCTCTGTGCCCTGACCCCTCAGACTGGCTGGGCGGCCTGGCTTACTTCCTGGTCACTCAGCACAAGAGTGGGGCCTTGGGGCACCTCCCGGGCCTGCCGCGCAGGAGGGCCAGTGGCCGGGGCCTGCAAGCCCACGGGACCCAGCACGAGTGAACAGGATGGTGTCCTCCAGGCCCTCCTGTGGGAGGTCCGAGGCTGCTCCTGAAGGTCGGACAGTGAACGAGAGGCTGTGGGGGACAGGAAGTGACCTGGGACGGGGATGCTGTGGGCTGTTCTCCCAGAGCCTTAGTCTTCCTCCAGTCTGCGGCCAGAACCGCCATTGCAGGCATGTATTTCCTCGTTCGCTCATTCCTTCACGCACACACTCAGTGAGCATCACACTCTCCAGCCGTGCGCCCCCGACTGCCAGACACTGCGGATCAAAGTGAGGCTCCGCGCTCACGCCTTCGGGGAGCGTGGAGGAGCAGCGTGGTTCCCGCGACTGGGAAATTCACAGTGTGCCAGCCTTTGAAGGTGGGAGTCCGTCCGGAGTCAAACCTGTTCCGCTTTGTTAAACCGAAAATGTTGCAAATGTCTTCAGCTGTGGACTCGACTCTTCCTATACTGTAACGGGTAGAGCCACGACCCGCGCGTGGGTCCGCCTGCCCGTGGGGTCCGCTGAGTCACAGTCTCAGGGTGTGGGCTTGGGTCCAGCCCAGCCTGGCTGCTCGTGGGTGCAGGACTGGGCCACGTGCGCCTCGCCAGGCTTTGGCGTTCTCATAGACCGTTTCTGCGCTCGTGGGAAGGGGTGGAAGGGAAAGGACGGGAAGTTTTACCCCGTGGTCAGGAAGGCCGGTGCCCGCTGCGTGCCTTGTGGCAGCCTCTGCCTCCTCTCAAAGCACGTGTGCACGTGTGTGTACTCTGTGTGCACACACACGCACGCACACAGGTGCACAGCACAGGCGTTCCGTAACCCCGGCCCGGGAGACGGCAGTGACTATGCCGTCTAGGAGTTGTCTAAGCTGTCGGGTCTCCAGATGAGGCGGGGGGTGGGGGGGCACTGACCCCCTTGAACTGCTTTGCTGCCAGACACATCGTGCAGGGCCCTTATCATTGTCACTTAGATTTGGGGGGTGGGCCAGATGTGATATCCGGCTACATGAAATATTTCAGGGCCATCAGCTACACAGGAGGATTTGGGGGAGATCCCTTGACCGTTAGGTCAGACGGCCGGTGGGGTCCCGGGAGGCTGTCCTCATCTGTCCTTGTCCAGGTGGGTGACGCATCACCTGAGCGGTTCCTTGGGTGCCTCTAGCTGTGAGGGCCTGGACTTCATGTCTTCATGGACTTGAGGGGGGCGGAGATCTGACCCGTGTGGAACACTTGGTCCTTCCTGCACTCCACCCGCTTCCTCCCCCTTCTGTTCCGTTTCTCCCTTCCTGTTGCCCGGCTCTGGCACCTGCAGAATATTATTTAGGAAAGTCACATTGCCTCCCTGGCCCACCCCTGCCCCCATGAAATAGGGTCTGTATTGGGGGGCAGGGGGAGCTTGTGTTTTTGTGGCCCGGAGGGAGTCCTGCATCCTGGGCCCTCCCTGGGGAGCCCCCGCCCCCTGCTCTTTGTTCCAAGGGGTGTAGCTGCCACGCCGGCAGCTTCTTCTCTGCGCCCTCTGTGGGGACTCTTTACAAATGCCCCTTTCTTCCTGGCCCCTTCCCTGGCTGGGCCAGAAAACGCCTGCTGGGCTTGCAGCCACCGTGGTGGGAACTTGTGTCAGGCTGATCCCATGGGCCCCAGTCCTGGTCCGCCACGTGCTGGCTCCGCAGTTGGGCAGGGATACCCCGCAGACCGCCGTCTCCTCCTCTGCATGGCTGGGGTATCAGCCTCAGGCGTGGCGGGGGCCGCACTGTGGGGCCCAGGGCACTGCCTCGCACAGAAGAAGGGATCGGAAAGGGTCAACTTGCTTCTCTGGGCAAACCCTTCACTTTCCTTAAGTTCTTGAACCATTTTCTTCTGGATCTCTTTCCCTCGCTGGTAACATCCTCATTCCTCCCTGCCTTTGCTGGCCACCCCCTGAATATATCTTCCCATGGGCCACAGCTTAGGTGTTTATCTTGCCCTTTTAATCTGTCCATCCATCCACCCACCTGTCTACCCATCCAGCATCCATTCATCATCCATTTATCCATTCATCCATCCACCTGTCTATCCATCCGTCTATCCATCCATCCATCCATCCATCCATCATCCATCCACTCATCCATTTATCCATTCATCCATCCATCCCCCCATCCATCCACCTGTCTACCCACCCATCTATCCATCCATCCATCCATCCATCCACCTACCTATCCACCTACCCATCCCTCCACCCATTCCTTGGCTTCATTTATCTAGTGATTGGATGTTTCCTTCATGTATATACCAGGCTGCCAGGAGCAAAGCAGATTCAGTCTCTGCCCTCACTAAGTTTATAGTCCAACAGAGAAATAAAGATGTGAAACAGGTGTGTGAGTGTATGTGCGCGTGCGTGCGTGTGCGTATGCATGTGTGTGTGTGTGTGTGTGTTAGATGCAGGTGCTAGGCAAGGCGAGTAAGGACTGCTTGGGAAGTAAATAGTGAGATCGCTAAACCTAGTCCAGTGAGTGAGGAAGGCTTCATGGAGGAAGTGACTCCTGCCACCTTGACCACAGAGAAACACCCTCAGGACAGAGGTTTGTTTTTAGGGTTTTAGAAAACCAGCATCACCAACTGGCAGTCACCTGAGTGCCTACTATTTCTACGAGGTACCAGGGTTACAAAGAGAGCTGGAGAGACAGAACAGGCAGCGATGCGAAGGAATGGTTAACAACTGCTTGCTCAATAAATTTGTGGGTGAGTGTGCCTTTGCCGGGCTTATGTTTGCTAAGAAATCCTCCCGGCAACTGTGAAATCCCCGACTCCCTATGAATAAGGAGCTTAGAGGAGCTCATCGCAGCTTTCCCCTGGCTCATGCATATGCAAGCAAGCTTCCTTCTAATCTCAAATTTGGTTTTATTAGCTGTATTTTAATTTATTTATCAGATCTCCGTGTCCTGTTTGGATCTCTGAGAGATTTAATGAAGGCATGGTCCCGCCTTCAGGGTGGTGGGCAGAAGGTAGACAGGGCCGTCACCCAGGTGGAACATTCCTGAGTACCTGGATCAGCCCTGAGACCAGGCTGCGGCCCGGCTTCTTCCAGCCACAGAACAGTCGTGATTACCACCAGCACCGTGAACCGTCAGGATGCACAATCGTATTTAGGGCTTGACCTGTGCTGAGCCTTTACGCGAAGCCGGAGAACTCAGACCATTGCTGTACGCCTCTGATGGGGGACAGGCCGCCTCCCCGGCGGCGGCGGGGTGGTGGGTCTTGCTGGCCTCGCTGGATAGCGGGGGACACTGTGGTGTAGCCGGGAACGTAATAGCTGCTCAAGGTCAGCCGGTCAGCCGGGGGCGGGGGCACCTGGTGAGCGTTCTGCTGAGTGAACTACACTGTCACCAGCCTGCCGGCCCTGTTGGCAGGGCCACCACGGTGGGGGCTCCACTCCACCCAGTGGGCAGAGGAGGGACAAGGAACAGCCGAATCCCAGCGGCTGTGCTCACGCTCTCAACGAGGTTCCCGATGGAACCGTTTTCTAGAACTGTTTTCTGTGGGCTAAAGTTATTTTTAAAGGAAGTCTGCTGTGTATTGGTTTTATCTTTAAACATCATCATCATTTTAAAACTCGAGCTTTTCTGCCCCACTGCTTCCTGCCACGACAGTGGGGACCTGCTGCCTGGAGGCAGGCTGGGGGCGCGGGGGGGCGAGGCATCGGCCCGGGTGCTGGTGGGCACACGGCCCTGCTGGCCCCGCTGCCCCGCGTCACGGCGGCTCTGTGACGTGCGGGGGGCCCCGATGGCAGCCCACCACACTGCAGCCTCACCTGCTGCCCCAGCTCACAAGAGGTGTCAGTCCATCGCCTGCAGCCGGCGGAATGACAGAAAGAGAGGGCCCCGACCGCCCCCCCGCCCCGCCCTCTTCGTCCTCGGGGAGGTTGGAGAGAGTCTGGAGGTGTCAGGAAGGTGCCAGCAGAACAGGGGTGCCTCAGGCTGGTGCGGGTTCTCACTGAGAGTCCAATCTTCCATTCCGCCTGGAAGGCTCTCTCTTCACCCCCCGCCCCGCTCCCCCCCGCAGCGGTTCCCTGGGACTGTGTGTGACCAGCGGTGGGAGCTCGTTTTCTGGGGCATTGGGGTTCTGGAGCTTAGAAATTCTTTTTCCCAGGAGGCCGAGAACCCCGGGAAGTGACGTCGCCCGTGAGGAGTAGCTGAGGTTGGCCCCTGGTGCCACGTGCTGGTGGTCGATAACAACCCGAGAGAAATACGGAGAGTCCCGGGACACTTAGCACCGTTTCTGGGTTCACGTCTCCAGAAAAGCTCCCAGGCACAGGTGCACAGGCTTCTCTTAGGCTCTGAGTCCTGCCCAGCGCAGGAGTCCGGGGTCCACTGTCCCCCACGGGGACTGCTGGGAGGGGCCAAGCACGGAACCCGCTCCCTCGCCGTTCTGAGTGCGGCCCGCCGCCCTGGCCGGCTCCAAACCTCTGAGGTGCGTGTCCTCACCCCAAGGTCGGGACCCCCACGCCCCCGTGGGTCTGCCCAGGGGTTGATCGCAGGGTATAGGGTGGAAGGAGCATGCCCTGTGCAGCCCGGCGCCTGGTCCTTCTCCGGCTTCAAGTTCATCGTCCCCACGTCCCACGAGGATCCAGTGGGCTTCTTACTCTGCCCGGTGAGAACCATCCTCCAGGCCAGCACTGGCCTACAGAGGACCTGCTCTCCGGGTGGCGGGTGTTCACGCCAAAGGGGGTTGACATGGGCTTGCCGCCTGCTGCCCTGAGCCCTCTGAGCCGGCTCTCCGTCACCTCCTGCCCCGTGTCACCACCTGCCCCTCGTGGCGTTATCATCCCTGCTTCTACGTGGGGGTTTCCCCTGGCCCGAAAGTCCCAGGCGAGATCGAGTACCACTGCGTCCCCAGGACGGGGCCGAGCGTGGCTGCTCCCCGGACGCCTGCTGCACTCCCCCAGTAATCCCTCTCCTTTAATTTTATTAAATTCACAGCTTCCTCTCATTGCTCAGGAAGAGCATTCCGGGCCCCACGGAAAGGTAGAACAGAACCCCACAAGTCCTCCGAAGCCCGGATCCACGGGGACAGCTGAGGTCAACATTCCAGAGACCCTCCGCCGCAGCCCGCCCTGCGTGCTGGGCACGTCCGCAGTCCCGCATCAGTGAGAGCCCCACAGACAGGCTCATTTGCATCTGCTTTTCTCTAACCTCCTCGGCCTCTTCTCACGCCCACGAACGCAGATCGGCACCGTTTCCCTACCAGCTGCCCCTGCCCCATTGCGTCAGCGCCCCAGGACTCACTCCCAGGGCGGCTCGCTGAAGCCCTTCTCCGGCGTGCGCGCGGTGGTGACAGGTGTCACCCGTGTTCACCTCTGCCACGGACTGCCCCCGTCGGCAGGACCAGCCCCGTCCTTGTACAACGAGCGACATGACACTCATTTGCTCTTGTGAAACAGTCCCTTGTCAATGTTCATTTGCTTCTGTGTGGGCTGCGGTCCCTGGTGGCTTCTCCTCTTCCCTGGCGAGGGTGCCAGCCCCGGCAACGAGGGGTGCTGGGAGCAGTGACGGAGAGCCGCTCGCAGTTGGCCCTTTGCTGTTAGGTTGTGTTCTGCCTGCGGACAGGCGCCCTCTTCCTTTCTAAGCCAGACCCTGCCCCAGCCCTGCCCAGGGGTCCTCGCCCAGTGTCCTGCGCACAGTGGCCTCTGAGGTGGCCGCTGACTGCAGGGAAGAAGGACCCGGGGCCGGAGCCCCAAGCTAGAGCGCTCTGTGCCTTACGGTCACGGGGGGCTTCTTGCCCCCTCTCAGCCACCTTGCTCCCCTGGCAGTAAAACATCGTTTTCTATTAAATGATGTGTCTGACATTTACCAAAATTTTATGTGACAATTTAGAAGGAACTGGTTGCATTAAGCAGCCTTATTAATATTGCAGTAACATGATTAGGGGGCCATCACGGCCGTTAGAGCGCAGGGCCCTGATTTACGAGCCCTGGAGAGAGGCAGGAGAGGTCTCTATTGATCAGAACACCTTCAGCACAGTCCGCACTGTAATGACGAAAACCAGAGCGAACCCGCCCGGTGACACTGCCCGGCAGCCCGGGGGTGGTGCCGAGCGCCCGTGGAGAAGCCTGCATTGTGCGCATTTCCATCTGGGGAGGACGCGTGCTGGACGCGGGGGAAGCCCCCCTCCGTAGGGTGCTGTGGTGGCCTGGCTGGCATTCGGAGTCCGCACAGCATAACCCTCTTCTGAGCAGGCCAGCACCGGACAGTGGTCCGAGCCCTGGGGTCACCCGCCACTGCCACATGGACCTGGGCCAATGCGCCGCCTCCTGCGAACCTTGCCGGCCCCACCTGTGCGTCCCGGCCAAGGGGCCGCGGCTCGTGGGCCTGTGGGAGGTGCCGGTGCGGGTGCGGGGTGCCCAGAGCAGAGCTCCAGCCCCCTCCCCGCACCGGGGAGGCGCCGCCTGGCTCCCCTCGAGGCCCCGAAGCTCTGGGCTTGCAGCAGCGGCTTCCGTGACTCACAGCTGCGCTTTCTGGGCTTTGGTCCCAGAGCCCTCCGGGGAAACTAAATGCGCCCTTGCCGGTCCAGGGGCTTCCGGGCAGCAGGGATGAGGCTTGGGGTCAGGGATGAGTGACGATGGGGAGGAGGAGAGTCTCTGAGGGGAGCTGATGGCCCCCGTTCTCCCTCACCCCCCCTCCCCCACGCCACCCCAGGCTTCTGAGGCTGCTTCCTGCCTGGTGTCCTCACCCTGTCCCTCTAGGCTGACCCTGCTGCCCCGCTGCCCTCCCCAGGCCGGTCCTTCCCGGCGGAGCAGCTCCCTCCCTGCCTGTCTCCTGCCGTCTGGAACGGCCCCGAATCTCTCTGCCTCATCGGCCCTCCATCTGCACCAAAGGTCATTTCCCTGCTCCGTTGCTCATCTGGCGGCGTTTGCTGGGGTTTGCGTCCTACACGGGAGAGAATCATTGTTCTGTGCAGGCTGCAGGTCCTGGCCTGGGGCGGAGGCATCGGTCCGGCTTTCTGCCTGGGAGCCAAGGCTGAGAGACCAGGGACAGCCTTGTCCCTTCCCGGCCAGGAGGGCAGCTGAGCTGGCTCCGGGGCGCATCCCACAGCCCCTGGATGCCGTCCGGGTGGGCAGAGAGAGGTCTGAGAGCTGAGGGCTGTGGCCAGCGAGGCCTGTCCTCCTGTGGGCAGGTGGCCCCTTCCCTGTCAGAGTTCCTCTCCTGAGCTCAGGAGCTGGTGGGAGCCTTGGATGCTGGGGACGTGGCAGGTGGACTGGGGTCCCCAGGCGCCTGCGTTTGAAATGAGGCAGATCTGGTCACACAGCAAGGGGGGATCCCCACTCGGGGTGCACTTGAGTCTGCACATCAAATGAGAGCCCCTGGGTGCCCCTCTTGGGATGGGGCGAGCAGCCTTGGCTTAGTGCTCTTGGGGGAGCTGCCAATGTCCTCGCCCAGTGGGGGTGGCTTTCACGGTGGGAAGCAGCCAGGTCTGGAGGGAAGGGGCAGGCGGCACCGTGGGGTCCCAGTGCTGGTCACGTGCTCAGCCAGCGTGCGTGTGCTGTGAGGTGTTCAGCAAGCCCACGTGTGACCACGGTCATGGGACCGGGGTGGGGGGGGCAGTGACAGACCAGGGCTGAACTCAGCCTCCACTCGGCAGCTCTGCAGCCTTGAGGCATTCGTCACCTCTGATGTGTGGCTTCCTCAGCCACTAGCAGCCACCCAGGGGGCTTGTGCAGGTTACAGGAGATGATCCTTTTAGCTCAAGGAAACAGCCTGCCCTCCCAGGGCTCCAGGAGCCGGGACAGCTCCGCCTGCCGGTGTCCTGACGGGGTCGCACATGGGCTGGCGGAGGATGTGGTGGGGTTTGCGTTGCGGGGAGACACCTCCTGGGGTGACGGGCCATCAGAGGGAGCGCGGCCTGCTGAGGGCCCCTGGTCCCAGCCCTCTTCTCCTGGCCTCGAGCCCCCCGCTCTGGCCAGCACGTGCAGGGGTGGTCACTGCACCCCGAGGTCCATTCGCGGTGGCTGAGCTGGGGCCCCCTGGACACCCCCAGGCGTGGCTGTGCCTGTGCCGGACGGTGCGGTCAGCCTGGGCAGGGACCCCGGTTTCCCGGGCCCTCACGGCCAGTCCCCCCAGGCCGGGACAAACCCGCGTCTTCGCCCTGACTGTCCTGTCTGCCCTGGCACCAGCAGTCTGAGTCACTCCAGAATGCCTTGTGACGTTTTGCACCACAGATGAAAAACAAAAGCTACTGGACGAAACAGTTCTATTTCAGTGCCAGGGATTCCTATCTAGCCTGTCTCCTCCGAGGCGCTTCTCTGTTATCAGCTTGTTTGTTCAGGGGCAGATTTCCCCACGGGAGGACCCACTCCCTGAGGACCAGGTGCGCCTGTTGGGTGCTGAGCCCTGAGCCCGTGGCAGCGCCCGGCCGGGAGGGGCCGCAGGACGCACGTGTCGGGGTGCCGGGGCCGGTGCTGGCCGCGGTCTCGTGGGCCTTCCCGGGAGGCGGCGTCTCCTCCCTGCCCGTCTTTCTCTTAATAGTTATGGATTATGGAAAAGAAGAACAAAGCCCATTAAGAGGTTCTCCTACATTTGATTTGAGGGAGTTTTCATCAGAACGGCTCCATTTATTGGCCTTTAGCGTGTAGGCTTATTCCCTTCTCACCGAATGAATCTTGCCTCGTCTCCTTGAGAAAAATGGATTTCAGCCAGGCAGGAGAACAGCAACCCCCCCTCCGCCCCCTCCCCACTTCTTTTCTTCCTCCCACTGAGACAGAATTTATCTCTCAGGTAGGTTGGGGGGGGGGACAGGAATAATTGGACCCGAAGCTAATTCCCAGAGATTCATCGTCTCGGAAGCTCCCACCAGAGTGTGAGGAGCTTGCCTTGAGTCGCATGCTAATGATAAATGACAATTCTAACAGACCGTCACATTGAGATGTTTAGTCCTTCCTGCTAGGAGGTGACACATTAATTTTCTCTCAGATTTACATTGGATTATTAATAAAATATCGGTGTTCGAATATGACAAGTGAGGCTCTGCTGAGGGTCACGGTGTTGGCCACGGGAGGTGTCATCGACGCCAGTGGTATCTGGGGGCGGCCCCACTGGGCCGGGGCGCGCGCCCTGGGCAGCAGGAATGGATGTCCCTCCTTCCCCGTGGCGCTGAATCCAGAGAGGGGCCCGCGTTTGTTTGCCCACCTTCTTCTCTGCTTTGTCACAGACCAGACACTTGAAATGTAAACGATGTTTTCTGTTTGTTTTCAAGAAAAGAGAGCGGATTTCCTCTGTTCCTGCCCCTGAGCTGCTGCATGAGCTCACCCCTTTGATGAGCATTTATGGCGCGTTTGCTGTTTACAGGTTGTTATGATGGGGGATGGGTGAGCCAGACGCGCCAGTTAAAACGGTCGCCCCCCTTTCTCTGCTTAAAGCCCTCCGTCACGTCCCATCCCTGTGAAGGTGAAGTTCGGGAACCTCAGAGGAGGGGGCGGGGGTGGGGTGGGGGGAGACCCTCCTGCCCCAATCTAGACGCAGCCTCTCTGTTCCCTGGGCTCCTTCTGCGCAGCGTTTATAGCCACCCGTTGAAGTCCAGACCCCTCACATCGCCTTCACTGCAGGTGACACACTTGTGTCCCTGGCGAAGTGCGTCCTTCACCACCTTTAGCACAAAGTCCGCTCTCATGCCAGGCTCCCCCGGCCTGACTTGCTCTCTGGCCTCATCTTCTGCCCCCCACCCCACCCCCCATCCCCGCCGCCACTTCTCTGCCCTGCAGCCACACCCCGGGTATATTTCTCGGGTCGCTGACCTCGCTGCTGTCTCTGCCGGAGCGCTCTGCTGTGGAGCCTGCAGATGGGCCTGAGCCTTCGTCCCGGCTTCTGTTCAGATGCTCTGTCCCGGGAGAAAGCTCCCCGGCTGCCCGTCAGCACCTCGCATGGGCTGTTACTGCGCATCCTCTCTTGTCTGCCGAAGGTCCCTGCGCGTGCCCTTTCTCTCCCCCACCTCCAGGCCGGCACGCGGCTGGACCCAAGCTTTCTAAAAGCCCGGCTTTGGGCCCTCTGTCCCTGGCAGCACCTAGAGCACCTTACACAAAGACCTGGCCCATAATAGCTGCTCAATAAATACCAGTTGAACACATCTCTGAACGTCGTACTGGAGCTGCCAGCAGAGCGCCCTGGGAGCCCTAGGAAAGGAGGCGTTATCGAGTCCCTGCAGACTTGCTCTGGACCCTTTTCTGTCTCCTCCACAGGCAGCCTTTTCTGTGCAGTGACCTCCAGCAGCAATTTAAGTGAACAAAACTGTGCTTAGCAGCCTGCATTTAAGGACCCTCGGGAAAGACAGACTGGGTTCTGCCTCCAAGTTCTGGAAGCTTGAGCAGCCCCATTGTTCTCCTTTCAGCCCCCACTAATACGTCCCGGCCGTGGTGACGAGGGTCCGGGTCACAGGAAGTCAGATGCATGTTCCCCGGAGTTCTCTTGCGGCTGGCGGTGGGCCTTCCCCCCGGGGTCGCCGTGGGGCCTGGGGAGACTGCCCGCGTTCAGCACCGGAGGCTGGACAGCTCCCGCAGGTCGCTGCCTTGACTCTGGACACCAAACCAGGCCCGGGTCCTGGAAGGGCCTACCTCCTCCTGGAAGCACTGGCTTGGGGTACCCTCCCCTCTGACGGAGAGGGAGCAGGCGTGGTGCCAGCGTCCCGTGGCTTCTGGGGGGCTTTACACACGCGGTGCACCCGGGCATTCGCTCCCTGATAAGGAAGCCTCTCTTATGATTTTCAATTTGCCCTTATTTTAATGAAAAGGAGCCAGGGTTGCACTGCCCAAGAAGGAGCTAATCAAATAAAGCAAATTGGTGTTACCTTCTCCTCGTCCTTATTATTTCTATGGCTCCAGCTGGAATTTATTATGAAAAGCAATTGGTTTTCATATCTGGCAGATTGCAGCAGGGGCCGGGCCTGGCAGCCCTTTCTCCGCGATCACTCCATAAATAGCTCGGAGCGGCCGCGTGGGGTGGGGGAGGGGAGGGTGCAGCGGTCCCCACCAGCTTTCTTGTGCCCTGGCCCCCGAATCGTGAAGACCCTATAAACAAGTCAGAAGAAAACACAAGGTTGAAAGTTCGCAAAGCAGCCCCCCCGCCCCCCCGGGGAGATCTGGGCTGTCGTGGTGGCTTCTTGGGTTTCCAGTTGGCGTTCCGTCAGCCTCGCTGTGCCGCGGCCATCAATTACCGCTGTCGCCGGGTTTGTGTGTGCGGGAGATAAGCAGAGGAGACGTTTCTTTTTCAGATGTCTCTCCTCCCTTTGCAACAAAAGAAAGAACTGTAGGAACAATTTAAGTCAGGCCCAAGCGATCCTTCCTTTGGAAGACGCGGTCTGCCGTGAACGGCTCTCGTGGGCTCCGCAAGTGCCCTGGGCCGCTGCTGTGACAGAGGGGAGAGGGCACCTTGGATGTGCCAGGGCTTTGCAGCAGGACGGAAGGAAGCGGTGCGGAGGGGCGGCCCGCTGCTTCCGCCCTCAGCAGCTCCGTGACCTTGGGGAAGGTGTTTCCCATCTCCGTGCCCCATCTCATCTGCGAAACAAAGACAACAGTTGTCGTGGGACGAGAATAAGAAACAGGCGTACGGGGCTTTGCCCTGTGTCTCACACGCCGTGCGCGTGATAAATGGCTGCCCTCGTTGTCATGGTAATTGTTGTCATGCTTATTGTCGGCGTTTTGGACCGGCTCGGTGCCTCTAATGGCGCATTTACATCAGGTGGTTCTGTGCTGGAGGATCAGAAAGAAAGGTGTGCGGACGGCAGCTGCGTGAGCTGTAGTTAAAGACGGCACTTCCCGTGATCTGGCTGCCCCCGGAGCAGAGAGAGCTTCAGCGCTGGCCCCAGGAACGCGTCCGCTGCCCTGGGACACACCAGTTCGCGCCTGTCACGGGGGCCTCTTTACTTTGGGGGTCAGGGCTTGGAGGCGGTTGGAACTGTAGGAACTGCACTCCCCAGCAGCCAGGCCTTTCCGTGGGCCTTGTGGTGGGAGGGATGAGACCCAGGCCAACGAGAAGGAAGGGAAGGAGCCTGCCCAGGCTTTACGGTCCAGCCAGAAACAAGGGAAATGCTTTGCAGAGGTTCACTCTTTAGAAACCATCTGGATATTACTCATGGAGTTCTGCTAGGAGCAAGGACATCATCTGTTCTCAAAGGGAAGCTGCAAGGACAGGCCTCATCAATTCAGGGGAGCAATAGCTGGTCAACCAAAACAGAGCTCACTCACTGCTCAAAACCCGCTGCCTCTGGGCCAGGCCGGGGCGATGGGCTGATGCAGACTCGGTCCCAGGAAGTCTGCGGTCACCGAGGAGGAAGTGGGTCTCCACTGCGTGCACGGAATTTTCGGTGGCTGTCAAGGTCTTATAGCTGATTGGTTAGTGACAGGGAAAGTGGGGGTCCTAGGGGGAAGAGCTGTGAACCTGAGTGGATACATAATTTCTAAACGGAGACTCAGGCATTGGAAAGAGAATCCGGACCACTAGATTAACGTAGTCTTCGATGCAACCCCCCATCGCTCTGTAAATCCCTGTTTCCTATCCACACACAGGACCTCTCCAGAACACACGCCTCCTCTGATCTTCAGTGAGTGACTGTCCTCTAGCTGCCTCGTTTGAAGGATGTGGCTCACCCTGCGGTGACGGCTGAGTGTCCGTGCTGCAGGTGTTTAGGGGCGGCCTCTCCCGTGGGTGGGTTTTCCAGCCCTACCCAGATCCTTCCATCATTGTTCCCTGGAGGGAAGCCCTACAAAAGGGGCCGAGCTTGTTGTTATTAGTCACAAAGAACACGAATCACATGGCAGGCAGTGTGCTGCGTACCGTGTGTACATTACGTCTCCTACAACTGAGAAGTCAAGTACCTTGTTCAAGGTCACATACGCACAGGAGCTGAGCCACGAGTTAAGATACACCTTAGAGCTCCCTCCAGATCTCACGATCATCTTCTTCCTAAAGACTGATTGTGGAAAATTACAACTGTGTACGTATGTAGAGAAACTAGCCTAGTGCGCTCCCTCGTACTCATCACCCGCGTCCCTCTGTGGCCGCCCAGGGCCGGTTGTGCCTCTCACGCCGCCACCACCACACACACTGTTCTGAGGCGCATCTTAGACACGTGTGATTCCACTGGTTAATGTGTGGGTCTCTCTCTCTCTAACATGTAAGGTCGCTTTTAAAAAAATACTTCTGTACCACGATTATTACTCTTTAATAATAATTCTGAATAACATTTAATATCCGGTCACTGTCCAAAATTCCAGTTGTCTCACAAATGCCTTATATATATTTTATTTTATTTATTTTTGCTTTGTATTCATGTTAGGCCTACACGTTGTGACTGGTTGATGTATCTTTTTCTTTATCTCTTTTAACCTGTATATTCCCATTTCAGAAGGCTCCCACTCTCTTTCTCATTGAACTTGTTGAAGAATCCAGGACATTTGTCCTGTGCAGTGTCCTGCAATTGGAACGTTGCTGGCTGTACCCTGCAATCTGAGCGTTGCTGGCTGTACCCCGCAATCTGAGCGTTGCTGGCTGTACCCCGCAATCAAGCATTGCTGGCTGTACCCCATAGCATCCTTTATTGCGTTCTCCTGCCCTCTGTGGATCTAAGAAAGTGGTAGTCAGATCCAGAGCCTGAATCAGTTCAAGCTTCCTTTTTTTCTTCTACAGCAAAATATTCTTCCATCGGAGACACACACTATCTGGTGGTGATGTCAGTCACTGTGATGATCCATTAATTCAGTGATTTTTAACCAGCGTGTTGCGGTAATTTTTAGAATATGCAATACCTGACTATTTAATCAGCAGCAATGACGTCTTTCCCCTTAGATTGGCAAATAAAAAGGTGACAACCGCCAACTCCACAATAGTCATCCAGTGTGAACGAATCACACTTATACCTTTTGGGGGGTCAGATCAGTAGAAATACATTTTTTGGTGGGCTGCAGAATTTCAGGAATTAGTCTCTGTGTGCCATGAGGTGGAAAAGGTTGAAAATCGTTGCATTAATTCATTAGGGGGTTACAAAAAATTCTCTCACTTCTTCATCTATTGGCTGGAATACTTTTATAGACAAGTCCTCTCTCTACTTGCTACCTCAAAGGAACAGTTTGTATAAGAAGTAGAATAAGTGCCTAGTTCTTTATTCTTCTTTATTCATTTATCTTTTTATTTTGTTCCGTTTTCAAAACAGTGCATTAGGTCAACAGCATCCTACGACAGTGATCAAGTAGCTTTTTTGTTTGTGGGCAACAGGATCATTATGAACTTAAGGATTTACATATATGTAATGTGTTTTAATTCATAGCATTTACCGTTTTATTGATGTTCAAATTGTCCCCTCTTCATACTGGTTCCAACCCCCTTTCCACACCATGCTTACTGGGGAAACCAAATGCGACAAGAGCGTTTATTCTCACTGCGTCTGCATACCTTTGCACCAGAGCTTCTAGCCAGTGCAATAAGACAAGAAAGTAAATACAGTAAAGGCATCTAGAATGGACCTGAAGGAGTGAAACTGTTTATTTACAGGTGACTTGATTGTATAGATAGAAGGTTCTAAATAATCTTCCAAGAAATCATTAGAACTAGTAAGTGGGTCTGACAAGGTCATAGGATACAGTATCAGTAGGCAAACATTAATTGTATTTCTATAGAGTGGAAATGAACAATCCAAGATTAGATTAGGAAAACAATTCAATTCATAATAGCATGCAAAAGAATAAAGTACTTAGATAAATGTAATTTGCAAAGTGTAAAGCCTGTATTACAGCATCTGAGAGAAATGAAAGATTTATATAAATGGAGAGGCGGTCCATGTTCTGTGACCGGAAGCCATTTGAAGATTCAGTTATTTCCAGAATGATCTCTAGTTCCAGTACAACCCCTCTCAGAATTTTAGCAGGTTTTTTTTGTTGTTGTTGTTGTTTCTGTTGCAGAAATGTCAAACTAATCTTAAAATTTATATGGAAATACACACACAAAGGGCCAGAATAACTGAAAAGTAAGAGCAGAGCTGGAGGACTCACACTCCCTGATTTCAAAACTTACTGTAAAGCTGCAACATCGAGACAGTGCTGTGTTGTCAGAGGACAGAGAATGGAACAGATTATGAAGTCCAGAAATAAAGCTTTACATTTGTGGTCGGCTTATTTTTAACAGAGATGCAAGAGCGATTTAATGGGGGAAAGAATCGCCCAGACCCGAAGCACGTGGTGCTGGGCAGTGGGGCATCCCCGTGCCCGGGACCGCTGGAGCCGCTGGCTCTCTCTCTACACAGAAGCGACCTCACGGGCATCACAGACTTAAAGTAAGAGCTGCAGCCCTGAGGCTCTTAGAACAAAACACAACGGGAGACTTTTGTGACCATGGGTTAGACAGAAATTCTTGGACATGACATTAAAAGCGTGATGCACAAAAGAAAAAAATGACGAGTTGGACCTCACCAAAATAAAACACGTTTACTCCGTAAGTGTGGTAACTGCAGGGGGAGGGGAGTGGGAGGCGGCGGAAGGGGGTTTGGGGGAATAAATGTGAAGGAAAAAATAAAAATTTTAAAAAATAAAGGAAACTATTAAGGAAAAGAAAAGTCATGAATTGGGAGAATTATTTGCACATCGTGTGTCTGCTAAAGGACCTGTATCCAGATTTTATTTAAATAACTTTTATTCAAAGAGAAGACAAACAATTCATTGAAAAATGGGCAGAAGATTCAAATAGACGTTTCACTAAAGAAATTATGTGAATGACTAATAAGCACATGAAAAGATGTTCAACCTCATTAGCCATTGGGGAAATACAACTGGAAACCCTACCACATGCCCACTTGGGTGGCTGTCATCCAAGACACAGACAAGGCCGACTGCCAAGGGGACGTGGCCATGGGGGGACCCGACGCCCTTCCAGCAGGCGTGCAGAACGGTGCTGCCACTTTGCAGACCGGCCTGGCAGATTTATTTTTATGCCACCAGATGTACCTACCTTTCAGATATTGTTGCTTGAATTTTAATCACGGTTAGGAGAGTTTCCTCCACTTGGAGGTTGCAGAGAAATGTAGCTGCTTGCTTTTAGAGAATGTATGATTTTATTTATTACGTTTAAATCACTGTTCTGTTGGAGTTTATGCTGCTGTGTGATGGGAGGGGTAGGCCCAATTTTATCTTCTTTCATATGCCTATCATTACTCCAGGATCATGTATTAAAAAGTCTCAGTCCCCTCCCCCAAACTGGATTGCGGTACCTCCTTTAGGGTACACTGAATTTGTATATGTAAGAGGGAATATTTCTGGATTTTATATTCTGTTTCATTGGTCCGTTTATTTGGATGGCAATAATTCCATACTTTTAAAAAATATAGAGGCTTTATAGAACGTGGTAATAGCTGGCAGGGCTAGCCCTACCCCTTGATATTCTTTATTGGAGGTTTTTGGCTATTCTTGGCGTTTTTGCCTTCCTAAGAAATTTTATGATAAATTTGTCTATATTCAGGAAAAAATATCCTCATGGCGTTCTCATTGTCATTATATTATATTTATAAATTAAGTATATTTTTTAAATTAATTTTTTATGATATTGACTTTTCTTAACCAAGAACATGGCTTTGCATTTATTGAAAGTTACTTTTGTGTCTTTCAGATTTTTATAGTTTGGGGAATTTCTTAATAAATTCATGCATAGATGTTTAATCTTCTTTTTCTGTGTCTTAAGTGGAAACGTCCCTCATTCCTTCTCTCCGGTCTATTTGCGTGACTGTGCATATGACACACACATGTTTATATAAGCTATTCTATGTGTAAACCATCGATTATGTATTTTAATCTTATACCTGCTTCTTTTAAAGTTTGCAGTAGTTTTTCCATCGATCCCATGATCTTTTTACCATATTACACTGAGCGGTATTGGTTTTGCTCGCTGTCACTTTCTTAGGTTAAAAGGCACCACTTGGCTGGAAGCTTCCCAGGTGAGACCCCAGCTCCCTGCAGGCCACCTTCCTTCTGCCACTTGTCTGTCGCTGCTGCTCGGGGGCTCTTGCTTTGTTTCCCTGGGGCTCTTGCCTTGTCAGCCCCAGTTGACCTTCTCCCAGAGGGAGGCCCTGATGTGAGCATTTGATTTAGCTGCTTATTTGGGAGGTGGCCCCAGGAAATGCCAGCAGGGGAGTGTAAGGTGTGAAAGGAAAGGGAGGAATACAAATAAAGGGCCCATTTTTCCAGGAAGTCACCATGGTGGATGACCGGAACTCCGGCCCTGGGAGACTCTAGAGCAGCCAGAGCTATTCTGTCGGGTGAGGATGCCTAGGATTGCCTCAGAGTTGCCCCACTCACGGGGCCAGGAAGCCAGCAATTCACCCACCAAATACCCACCCCCTGGGCGAGGGATGCTTTCAGGACCTGAATGATCATCCAGGTGGCTGAGCAGTTCTGAGATTCGAACCTGGGCTGGCCCTGCCGTCTGCGCTAAACCACAACCTTAGGGGTGAGTCTGGAGGCAAAGTGGCTCTTTCTGGCTCAGAAGGCTTGATTTCCTCTTGATCTGTGTGTTGGGAATGATTGTGAGACCCACCTCATAGGGTTGTGAGACGGTAGGGATGTAGCTGTAGGTACACTCGTAGGCACAGATACAGACGTAGACGTGGGTGTGGGTGTGCCCATATATGTGGACATATATGTACAAGTGGATGTAGAGCAGACACATAGATGTAGGTGCAGGTGTAGACGAAGACAGAAGTGTAGATAGACATAGACGTGGACATAGATGTCGACGCAGAGACGTACATGTAGATGCAGAGGAGACGTGAGGTGGACAAAGATGCAGATGCACATGGATGCACACGTGGAGGGGCGTGTAGACATGCATGTGGCATGCCCCGCCCAGCATCAGACGCCAATGCAGAGGTGGCGGCCTCACCGAGCGGCGGACTTTGGTGCTTCCTTGCAGACGCTGTCACCCTCTGTCCACTGCGTTTCTCTCTCCTTGCTCTTCTCCGGTGGGTGCTACCTTCAAGGCCTCCCAGAGTGACCCCTTTTCGTGGCTCTTGCCCTCCTCTCTTTCCTCCCAGAGGAGCACCCGGCTGCTCCCTCACCATTGAGAACCCTTCCCACCAGCTCCCACAGGTACTGCGTTATATCCCGGGATGGCAGTACAGCCCCGCTGTCTTCGCACTGGGGGCCCCGGTTCCCTCTGCAGCTGCTCTGATTTTCCCTTTGCTGTTCCAGGGACCTGTGGACCGTGGAGCGGGGCTGCCCCTCAGGCATCAGAGTGGTGGATTAGACGCGACTGCGTTACTCACTATCGCAAGTGAAAATGGCGATTCCATTTGTTAAGGCCATCCGAAGTGGACACTGGTTTCCTTGGGGTTACGTCCTGCGGGAAGGAGGAGGACAGGGCCCCCCTCACATCCTCACCTCTCCCTTCTGGCTTCTTCAGCTGCTCTCATGGTTACGTCGACACGGAACAGATTAACAGGAGGAAAAAAAACAAATTATTTTGTATGTACTGGAGCCCCAAAGTTAGTGTCCCTCACACAGTAAGGAAACGGCTTCTGTGCTGTCCTGAGCGGAGGAGAGGGGGCGGGGCCCGGGACCACCGGGAGGTGGGAGGGGCTTGGGAAGCAGGTGTCACCGATGCCATGCAGAGAAGGCTTTCTGATGGGAAAGGCAGCCTGCGCATCCCCTCTCTCTCTGCCCCAGGCCCCGCTCGACTTCCTTAGGCAGCTAAGGGAGAGGGTAAAAGACTCGCCCTGAGTCTGTTAGGCCTTGATTGCCTTCAGCTCAGAACGGTCCATAGCCCAAGGGGCATATTTGGGGGTCATGTATCCCGTTGCCCCTCAGCCCTGCCTTTGAAACTTCCCCAAGAAGTACCAGTGCAGGAGTAGAGTTGGCAGCTTGCTCAGTACTGAGACCAGGTGGGCTTCGTTACACCCATTTCCCCCGAGCAATCGTTGATAAGAGCTGTTTCTATGGAGACACAAAGGAAAACAATGGCCGGTGCCTGGAGCAGACTGTGAGGCCACCTCTGAGTCCTGAGGGTGGCCCTGCGGATTTCTGCGCCAGGCCCGAAGCACCTTCAAAGGGGGGGTTTTCCCGGTGCGGTCCCTGCCGGTCCTTCTGCGTGGCCGCGCGGTCGCGGGCACTGTGGCCGTCTGTCCGTGTGCCGTGCGCCTGGGGGCCTACCGCGGGTTGTCCACCTTCGGGTCATGGGGCCGCAGCAAAGGGCAGCTGTCGTTCTCACAGACCCCAGGCCCGCGGGTGGGAGCAAAGTCCCAAACAACAGTTGGGAGGGTCGCAGCCGCGTGTTGGCAGCATCTGGAAGAGCTCAGGGTCCAGTCCCGTTTACTTCTGGGTGGAAAACAGAACCTCGGAGACAAATAATGGCACTGGAATTTGACATCCACAAAGGTGTGTTACTGAAACATTTTTCTTTCTACAATTGCCCCCTTTGCTATCAAAAATAGCTGCTGTAGGATTAATTTGTTTGCAAATCGAGTGTAGTTTTAATAAGCTCGTCCTGTTTGTTTGTATAAGTGCGGCGAGGATGGTGATTGTAGCCACAGAGGCGCTAGGCTGGCGTTCCTGGGACGTCCCGTGAAGAAGTTCAGAGTGGGTGCGTCAGGCCCTCTCAGGGCTGGGAAGGCAAGCCAGGGGCTTGTCAGACATCACCTACAACACCCGTAGGTTCTGCTGAATCTTTCTTCTCAAGGTCCCTGAAATGTCCCGGAAGTGGCCTCTCTTACCCGCCTGCTTAGGCCGCTGGTGACCCTGTAAGCCAGGGGCCCGCGAGCTTTCCAAGGGGCTTTACTGGCCCCATAAAAGCAGCCTTAGTTCCTTAAAGCTGCCTGGTCCTGTCAGAGTCTGTGTATATCCCTGTCAAATGTGACATTCCAGGCAAAGCCCTGGTGATGCAGCCAGTGTTTGCAGCTGTGTCCTCGTGGAAGGGGAACGGGTTCTTACCGATCTACGTTGCCGTGTGTTGTGGGGAAGGTCCAAACGTCCAGACTCAGGACTGAGTCTGAAGAACTGACGCATGGCTTTATTCCCGTTCATGGGAGCTTTAGTAGGAGACGCTTACCTCCATGGGCAAGGCAGCTGCTCCCCGGGGTGGCTGGCTGGGAAGAATCCACGCCCTCCCAGGACAGGACCCCTTTTTATAGGGGTTACCAGTAAAACCATATGATGGGTAGTCCCTAGAGCACCAGCAAGAACAATGCATTTAACCGATAACATCAGCCAGTTCCCACACTCTCTCCTTTCATTAACCTCCTTCCTGGGGGCATCCGGGTTCTCTGGTCGTCAGCTAAGCCTGAGGCTACAGAGAGTTAAGGGGCCACAGAAAGTTAGCTGAGAGCTCAGCCTTTCCCAGACGCCTTTGCTGCTGGAGCCACGCTGCGTCTCTCACTTCCCCACCCCGTGAAGATAAGCGTGCTCACGAAGGGTTTCCGAATTCTGGAGGGTCGGGTAAGGAGAAAAAGATAAATGTTCCATCTTTGTTCAGAAAAACATATTTTAGTAAATTGCCATAAGTCAGAGACTGCTTAAGGGGCAAGGTTTTCTTATAACTGGAAAACAAAAGATTAAAGAAGCAGCAATATTTTAAACAAAAAGTCATAAAAATTATCATCCTCCTCATTAATTCAATCAGTCCCATGTAATTAATTCTTGTTGCCTTTTGTCAGCAATTTTATGAAGCCATCGGTTTTCTTCATTAGGATTCTGTACGGCTTACCCAGTCCGGTAGCGGGGTCTGCACGTCCGCAGAAGCCGTGTCTGAGGGCACTCGCGGCTCTTGGAAGATGGAACACTTTGCAGAAACGCCTTTTGCAAAAGCATCACAGTAAAATAATAACTTTCTGTAAATGACGAAAGTCTTTAAAATGTGCATGGTCAAAATCAGGCGAGAGCTCCTTACAATGTTATCGGCGGGGAATTTGGTTCTGTGGCGCAGCATTTGAAGATAATAACTAGAATTACAAGGACTAACGTTATCGCAGGGCATCTGATTTCTAGAATCTCATACACCTGCTAGAACACTTACGTCATATGCCCGTATAAATATAATAGAACGAAGGCTTAGTATTGCTTCTCACCTGAAGATGCCACCTATGTAATTTAACGTACCAAATATTTTGATTAGTTTAACATCTCCATTTTTATAAGGAGAGAGAACAAACTTTTTGAGATGTTCCAGGGACCCTCCCAAAATACCCAATTTATTTTAAGGTCAAAAGGATTTTATTTAGAATTGGATTTAGGGGGAAAGTATTAATGGTTTAGACATTTGATTAAATAGGATCACAGATCATTATGAAACAATAATTAATTATCCATTTAATCAAAGTGATAAAAGCTCTCAAAGACAAATGCGGAAGGGCTACATCGTTCTGAGCAAAACTCCGCTCGTCATGGTGAGAAGACTAGGCTTACTTATGTAATCAAAGACTGATGATTTGGTTAGCGTAAGGCACAGGAAATTATCCTGATAGAACACAAAACCTCTGCTTTCTAGGCAGATTGCCCAAAACAAACAAATAAACCCAAAACCTTCTACCATGTCTTATCAAGAGCAGACCAATAATCCAAGAAAACTTTGTCCTTTTAACAGAGAGAAAACCAAATTCTAATTTTGCTCCGTGTACTTCTGATCTTAAAATTCATTCGTTCATTTTTAAAAACACTTAGTTATGTCCGTTCCAATCTTAGCCAGTTGGACGACACATAAAATTTCGTTCCCAAGGTTTCTATTCCCATGAAGCTTCTATAAGTTTCATTTTACATTCAGATCTTGTCCGGTGTTTTTCCTTTTTCCCATTCTGATACAACCAGTTTAAAATTAGGACAAAATTACTGTCTCTTCCCTCAGCAAAAATTCATCTCCGTGCTTCATACCTTCTCTTTCTGAAAACACATTTTCTACTCTCCTGGCCTGTGGAGGGGCTTCCCTTGCTATTTCAGCAAGTTTTAATTGAATATATTAATTAGAATTCTTAACCCTTAGGAACCTTAATTTCTAGTGAAAACTGAGTTCTTGGGACGTGCCTGTTATGCCAGCATTCTTTTGACTGGCAAGTTTATGAATATATTTATTGCGTAGTCCCCAGAAGCTGCTGCTTTCTTACTGTACATTTTTTAAATGTGGCACAAGAGTGTTTACTGCAGATGAAAATGTGCTTAGTGTCTCTGTAATAAGAAGACAAAAGTGGATCAACTTGCCTTCATTAATCAATGTTCCTGAATTTTACCTTATTTGGAAGTGATCTAGATAGTTAATAAATTCCCATCATTTAATTTAATTTAGTAAAACTCTGAGATTTTAAGTTACCAGAAAGATTTGAGAAACTATTTAAGTAGGCGAAATGTAAAACATAATTATTATTGAAAGGTTCACTTCCAAACTCTTATTCTGCTTCTGTCTGATTCACTTGGTTAATAGATGATTAAAATTCACGAGACATTAAAACAGTTAGCCGTCATCTTAAATTATTTTTCTTGCTGACAGATTTCGCAGTAGAGGCAGCATGAGATTATGTGCCCCCAGTAAATCCAGGTAGACTGAACATATTATACTTAATGCTATATGCCTGTATTAATGAAACCAGCAAACAAACGAGCTCTTGTTTACTGAAAATTATGGTAGAACATGTACACTTGAAAAATAATTTGGGTTAGTTTTTATAGTTCTGAGTTTTAGGAATATGCAATTCATAAGTGCTTATTTTAAAGATAATTAAATAGCGCTCTTTTGCAAATCAACTTTGGTGATGCCCCCCGGAGATAGGAAAGGATCACGTATATGTAACATCCATTCGTAGGCAGATATAAGCACATGCACACAGACAGAGATGGTATATAGCTTCCATTTTAAAGTGTCCGCCATGAATCAGGTACAACAGCGTCACATTCTCTAGTTTACAGATAACAGTTGAATCCCAGTTGGCAGATGGAAGAAAGTAAGGTTGTCTGCTCTGATGCCGAAATAAAGCTTCACACTAATATTTGTGGAGAAGCCTTTGAAGACCTGGGTTTGCTCTTGACAGGTCATCTTAGGGAGGCTGTGAATGAGATTTGGGGCAAGGCCGGCTTTTCAGCAGCTTGTATTTTAAGAGCCCCCCCCGCCCCCCCCCTCGTTTTTCCTTCCGTTTTAAGCCCTTGTTTTAGTTATCACCTAGGGTTTGTGTGTTCCAAAGACACGCTAAGATTTACGGAAAGAAGGCAAATTTCCTCCCCAGAGTTTTGGGGCATATTTGTCTATTTCCAGAAGTCTAGGGTAATGACTATTTTACATTTTGTTTGTTTTGCTCAAGCGCAGACCGAGGGAGCTCCCGATGCCACGGGTGTTTGGGGTCTGCAGCGTCCACAGATAGGCAGGAAGGGGTCCGCGCGGACCGGGACCTGCTGTCGGAGTGTGGCTTTTCCCTCTCCGGGCCTTCGAGCTGAGACTCAGGAGCGGGTCCCCACTCCTTTTTCCTCTCTCCAGGCCATCCTGCAAGAGCTGGGGCGCCTTTTCCCCGGTAACACCTCAAGGCCGACGAGCCTGCCCAGCCACGCGATTTTGAATTTACCTTTTCACACCAGGGAGGAAACTTTCTGCCAGGGTGGCAATGAAAATGTTCCAGAACCTCGGGGTTGAGTGCCACGCGCCCGTGAAAAGTCCGCGTAAAGCGCTCAACAGAGGCCTCGGGTTCTTAGGTTTAGGGGCGCAGTTTAACGTTCAGTCGGTCTGCCTAAGGGGGAAGCCTCTGTAGTGCTCTGCTCCCCCTGATATCGGCCTCCAGCTAAGCCACGCGGTTGTTCCCAGGAGGGAGGACCTGGAGGCACTTCTGCCCCCTCAGCGAGGGCTGTCCTCCGGGGGCCTCTGGCTTGTCTCGTGATTACAGCACAGTCCTAGGTGGGAATAGCCCCCTGATAAGGCCCCTATAACTGGGGTTGTGAGATGGTCACTTGTTAATTAAAATGCCTCTTTAAGTTTGGGGGGATCTCCTGAACGTGGAGGTCAAGGGCTTTGTAATTCATAACATCTACTGCTGTCCGGGGACACGAGTTCCATGGGTGGGCGTCTAAGGGACGTCTGTGACGGACATCACACCGAGGCCCGACGCGGGCGCCGCCTGGGGACAGAGCCCAGCACGGGGAGCCTCCCTGTCCGCCCCAGTGCGACTGCTGACATCATGTCCATGCTTGGCACATCCCCACGGCGTGCTCCCCGATCTCACAGGGAGAGGGACCAGAGAGCAGCGGGTGGGGGTCAGTCAGGGTGCGGGTGCTGGGGAGCTCAGATTTGCTGCGGAGGGGGGGCTCGTTTTTAAGAAGGGGCTTTCTGTCGGGTGTGGCTTCATCTTTGGGGTTAAGCCCCCTTTCTAGTTTCTGTCTCACTGAGGCTGTGTTCCTTTGTATCCACGCCTTTAGGGTACGGTTTTGTCACACCGTTTTTTTTATTGTCGCTGTTACATTTGTCCCAATTTTCCCCCTCTTGCTCTCCACTGCCCAGCTTCTCTGCTTGGTCTTTCCGTCGGTACCAGTAAGATAATTGTTTAGGGCGAGAGCTCTCTCTAAGAACGTTTTATTTTTTAAATATACTCAATTCAAAAGATCCATCGTTTGACCATTGATGAGTAGGACCTTCTGTGGACCTCAGTAACAACTCAAACCAGTAAGCCTCCTCATGGCTTAGCTGTGGACACAAGAGGCGTGCAAAGAGGCAGCCCTTTGACAGGATCCAGAAAGTTCCTTCTCACTTATCCTGAGATGGAAGAGACCTTCATTGTCACACGTGGTAAGAGAGGGCACTGCAGGTGGTGTGGCCTCCCAGGAGAACGGGAGGCACCTCCCGCCCAGACCCGCTCAGCAGAGACGCCAGGCAGCCGCTATCGGAACGGGACTTCTCTGGCACTAACAGGACAGCGAAGGTCCCTTATGGACTAGGCCCCCTCCTGACAAACCCCCCTGAGAACTGGCACAGCCAGACACAGAGTGCTGCTTGTGACCTCCCGTCTCAGGATCCCCGTCTGTGTGACTGCCACCAAGCGCGTGTCGGCACATACACCTGCTGGCTGAGACCAGAGAGCTGTTCTCCCTGATCACAAGGCGAAGCCCTCGGGGCACAGAATAAGGGGAAAGGAAAACCTCACCGAGGGCCCACAGCAAAGTTTGTCTAAACAAGCGCCACTCTGGTGAGGGCAGGGACCGGACGGTAAGGCTGGTTCTAGCACCAGTTTACAGGCCCCTGTGCCTGCATCCTCCCCTGCAGTTTCCCTCCCTAGGACAGGTGGCCCGAAGGACAGACAGGAAGACAGTGCCCGTCTCACAGCGACCTTTACCGCAGCGTCGGCTCCCCAGCAGCTAGCTCACAGACCTTTGTCCTGCTAGTCTGACGTTCGCAAAGGACGAGGACTTGCGCCTCCCTCACCCCCACGGGGCCCTGCAGGCAGAGATCTGGGAGCCTGAGGTGGTGAGAGCTCCCGTCTCCGCTGGCCCTTGTCCCCCGTCCCAGGGTCCCTCGGCTGCCGTGGCCCCGGAGGGAGCAGCGCCCAGCCCCACATCAGGTGCCAGAACTGCAGGGGAGAAAACGTCTCCCTTCTCCTGTCTAGGTTCTGTGGCTGGTCTAATGATTCAATTGACTTAAGATTAACAGGAGAAAAACTGCCAATTTAATTTTGTACCTACAGGAGCCCCCAAAATATGAGGCTCCCAGAGAGCCTGATAATTGAGGCTTATATGCATCTGAGAGAAGGAGAGGAGGCAGGGGCCTGGCCCACACGGGGAGGAAGACAGCTCACACACGGGAGGGGTGGGGGGGGCACGTGTTTGAAGACAGACGCTTGCTCTGCCCTGCCCTGCCCTGTGGAGAAAGTGGCCCCCTCTTCCTGGTGCAGGCTCCCTATATGAAAACTTTCAGTCGGTTAGAAGAGAGGTCAGACTCCTCCTGAGTCTGTTAGGCCTTGATTGCCTTCAGCTTAAAATAATCCGCATGTCAAAGTGTCAAAGTGGTATAGCTTGGGGTCATGTAGGCTGCTCCCCCTGGAATACAAAGGTCACCAGAGGTGGATGGGCCTCCTTGGGTGGGTGCAGTTGTGTCTCACTGTGGATGTGACAACCTGGGGACAAGTGGTCTGAACACACTGCTGAGGCTCTTGACCAGGGTGAGGAGGGGCAAGAGGGTGGAGCCTGGTCTCAGCTCACAGGCAGCCGCGCGAACTAAGGCTGTGTCTCTGGCAGCAGATGGGGTTTCTGGGCCCGGGGCTCCCTGCCACCCTGTCGCGAGGGTCTCCCTTCTGGTTCGGAGGGGTGGAGACACGTGCAGAGCCCACTAGTGGGTCAGACGCAGCCCTGTGTCAGTTCCCGAGCAGAGCAGTGGGGCTTCGGGGCCCCTCTAATGGGGCTTCCAGGGTCTGGGGGGCTCAGGCCCGACACCTAGCGCAGGGCTGCAGGCTGGGGGCGGGCCTCACCGGCCTCGTGATCCAACCTACCTGCCACAGAGAAACGAAGAGGGCTGTGGGCTGTCAGGGTGAGACCGGGACATCAGGTGACAGCCTTGGGACTGGCACAGGGAGCTGTTTCCTGGTTGTTGTCACCTGCGCCGACGTAGGGAGGAGACCGACAGACAGAAACCGTGAAGTCCCTGAGGACCTGGTGCTTAGGCCTCACCTTGTGGCTGACAGACCACAGTTCACTGCTGACACCCCGGCGCAGTTTTATTTTTCCCTACACAGGGGAACAGTAAGACGTCAATAGCCAATGTCCTGCACCCCATTGTTGAGATGGCCCTGCGGTTCCAAGGAGCAGGGAAGCACAGGGCGGGGGCTCCTGACCCAGGCCCCGGTCAGGAGGGCTGGTCACCCCTCCCCTCTGCCGTGGCAGAGAAACGGAGCCTCCCGGCCCGAGAAGAAGCCGCGTCCTTGCGTCGGCTGGGAGTGACCTGGAGTGCCTGCCCACGCTGGTCACTTGCCGTTCCTTTCTCCGTGCTGAGCGTGTAGTGCAGAGTGATGCGGAGGTGGCCCCGGGCAGGGATGGGGACCAAGGGATGTGCCGGTAGATTTCAGGGGGGTCTTGCTCGAAGGCTGGATCCACCACAGCTGCTGAGCCTCTGTTCTGGAAGTGGCTCCCAGAGCACGGGCCTCCCGCCACCCCAGAGGGTCAGCTCTTGGTCCCCCGGCGTTTCCGAGTCAGAATCTGTGGCCGCTGCAGCGGCGGGGTGTGCGCCTCCTCTGCTCTCTGCAGCTCATGCGTGGCTTCTTGGAGGGAAGTTCAAGGTTCTTCTTAGGTGGACTTTTTAAGTGGCACTAGAACTGCCACCCCACTCTCAGCGTTTAGCGAGAGGGCAACTGTTTTCCTGAGACCGAATGGACAGACTGCCCTGGCAGTTCCTGGGTCCTCTGACAGCCGGCGCCCAAATGGGAAGGAATCGGGCGCTCAGCTCGCTGGGGAGCGTGCACCGGCTCTCGCTGCCTCCGGCCCTGATCTAATGCGGGCCATGACTCGGGGCACTTGACCTGGCGACGGGCCTTCCATCGGTGTGTTCCTAACATAGTCACCCGCGTCCGTGTGCACTTATTTATTTCCTAATGCCGGGCAGTGGATTAGAACGTAGGTAGAAGATCTTTCTAGAAGAGATGAGATACTGCAGGCTGCCAGGTCAGCTGGCTCCTTTTGCTGCTCTGTTTTTCCTGCTTTCGGTGCCGGCTCAGGCCCCAGCATCGTATATCCTGCTGAGAGGGTGACCATTACTACGGGGATGTGTTTTTAAGCCTATCACTGACACATTTAACTCATTAGGTACCAAATCCACAAGCCGATTTTGGCTGGCCATAAAACACGGTTAATCCAGGGGGCTGCAATAGAGAAGGTGAAAAATTGCGTCCCAGCAACGGCGGAACATGGCTCTTCTGTAGACCCTTCCTGGCCCGCGCTCGCTTCATGAGCTGGTCCTCTGCCCGGCTCCCTCGGTAACCTTGCCCTTTGTTGTTGCAGACCGCAGAATGGCTCGATGATCCTCTACAACAGGAAGAAAGTGAAGTACAGGAAAGACGGGTACTGCTGGAAGAAGCGGAAAGACGGGAAGACGACCAGGGAGGACCACATGAAGCTGAAGGTCCAGGGCGTGGAGGTGAGGGGCGGGACTCCGGGGCACACGGAGCGGGGGTGGGGGCTGCTCTGCGGGGTTTCCGTGCCCGTCGCCCGGCAGACGTGTTTTTGTTTGCCCAGATCCGTCTGTTTTCTTCTCCCTCCTCACTCACCCTGCAGCCTCCCCTCGGGTTTTCCGCGCTCCCCGGTGTGACTCAAGTGCTCCTGCTCCTGGGGAGCCCCGGCGTGTGGGCTGGGGTTGGCACGGTTCCCACAGAGTCGCGTGTTGTGTTTATTGAGGAGGGGCTGCCAGGGGCTGGGGAGGGGGGCGCTGCCTCGGGGGGTGCCCTCCTGAGGTGCCCTGGGGTTCCTGGAGAGCTGGCCTCCCGCCCTCTACCAACAAGCGCTTCTGTTCCCCTCGGCGTGTTTCAGCCTCGGGGGGGCTCGCAGGGTTAAAGGTAACCCGACAGGCCGGCAGGTGTGCGGGTCGCTGCCAGGCTGGGGCGGCGGTGAGGCTGCAAAGACATCGTGGGGTCATGTGCACACTTCCGTCTGGACCCCAGGGAAGACTGGGTGCAGTCCGGCTCCCTGGCTCCCGTTCCAGCCGCACAGGCGCGCACCTGGGCAGCCATGGCCACGCGGTTCCTCTGTCCAGGGTTTCAGGGCCCGGCCGAGTGCCACGCGCTAGAGGGAAGGGTCGGGACTGTGCTGCATTTGCGGTCCGCTCAGCAGCGAGCACCCACTTCCCTCCATCTTGTGGGTCCCTGTGAAGGGTCTTCCCTGGGAGTGGCAGGTGCTGTCTCGGGCCAGGAGCTGAGAAGCTGGCTTATGACCTGCCTGGTATTTCAAAGTGGTCACAGAAAGGGCTCCTGGCGTCTTCTAGCGTGCCGGGAGGGATGGCCAGACCCCTCAGCCCACGTGGGCTCAGCCACTCCCCGCCTGCGACATTCTTTGTGATGCCCTTGTCAGTAGGGCCTTTTCTGTATTGATCATGCACTGCTCTGCACGTTAAAAATGGCTTCCGGTGTCTTTTATTATGTTACCCCCAGAGGGAGGTGACTCGGTTTTGTGTTTTCGGCAGTTTTTTAAAACACCTACTAACTGCTTCATGATGGTGAACAGCAAAAGGCCCCAATATGAGGGATTCCCGTTCCCTGTGTTGTCCTGCGCTGCTGTTTGCCTGGCACGGTTTGGTCAGCAGGGAGGGGAGCATCGAGATGCAGATGCCCCGGGACGTGTGGGCTGGACCAGCTCTCGGATGGGCCAGGACGGTGCCCACAGCTCAGCCTTCGCTCCCAGGGCCTGGGGGCCCGAGTTCTGTGGGCGCTCCCCCAGCGCCTGTGCCGCGGGTCTCTGGTGCATCCCCCTGCGGTGGCCCGTGAATCAGCACCTCGGCTGTCAGTGACAGCGAGGTGGAACTCCTCCTCAGGGCCACACAGACGCCCAGAGGGAAGAAAGTCGGTGCCCGTTTGCTTGCTCCGTGCTGTAAACTGGGACTGTCCCTGGAGGGACCAGCATGATTTACAGTTATTTTTAGGCCACATTTGTGTTAGGAGTCGCACACTTGAGATCTAACATGTAGCCACAAGGGTGGGGGCCATCCGGACCCTCAGGACACAGAGGAGGGGATTCGCAGGGCCGCAAGGCATTCTGTCACTTTCTGGTGAGTGTCAGTGGCGGTCGGAATGGCAGGTGGGCCTGGACACGCCTCGACCGGCCACACAGAGGGGTGCTGTCAGGTTCTGGGAGAGGGAAGCCCCTCAGGTGAGGGCTTGGTGTGGGCCTCTCCCCAGGGCCATTGGCAAGCAGAAACAGGAGCCAGGCCCCTCGCCCCATGGGTCAGAGGTAAACTGAGGAGCCAGCTTGTCCGTACCTAAAAGCCACAGGCAATGCTGCAGGGCCCACGCTTTCGGGACGAGTGTGCTGGGAGTTCAGAGCGGGCCGAGGAGGCCGGACAGGCTCCCCCGGTGCGGTGGATTGTCCTGAAGCTCCTGGACGTTGGGAGGGACTGTGTGTGTCCCTTACACAGCGTTCCCTACCCCACCTTTTCCCTCAGCGCTGGGGTCTGAGCTCTGTCCCTGCAGACGCTCAGTTCCCTGGGCCCCTTGAACCTCACGGTCATATTCCGCTGCAGAAGCCCTGAGCCGCTCGTTTTCAACGTCACGGTGCTTCGTGTCTGTGCACGCGGGTAACCGGTCACGGTGCTTCGTGTCTGTGCACACATGTAACCAGTCACGGTGCTTCGTGTCTGTGCACGTGTGTAACCGGTCACGGTGCTTCGTGTCTGTGCACGCGTGTAACCAGTCACGGTGCTTCGTGTCTGTGCACATGTGTAACCGGTCACGGTGCTTTGTGTCTGTGCACACGTGTAACCAGTCACGGTGCTTTGTGTCTGTGCATGTGTGTAACCGGTCACGGTGCTTCGTGTCTGTGCACGTGTGTAACCGGTCACGGTGCTTCGTGTCTGTGCACGTGTGTAACCGGTCACGGTGCTTTGTGTCTGTGCACACGTGTAACCAGTCACGGTGCTTTGTGTCTGTGCATGTGTGTAACCGGTCACGGTGCTTCGTGTCTGTGCACGTGTGTAACCGGTCACGGTGCTTCGTGTCTGTGCACGCGTGTAACCGGTCACGGTGCTTCGTGTCTGTGCAGGCGTGTAACGGTCACGGTGCTTCGTGTCTGTGCACGTGTGTAACCGGTCACGGTGCTTTGTGTCTGTGCACACGTGTAACCAGTCACGGTGCTTTGTGTCTGTGCATGTGTGTAACCGGTCACGGTGCTTCGTGTCTGTGCACGTGTGTAACCGGTCACGGTGCTTCGTGTCTGTGCACGTGTGTAACTGGTCACGGTGCTTCGTGTCTGTGCACACGTGTAACCGGTCACGGTGCTTTGTGTCTGTGCACACGTGTAACCGGTCACAGTGCTTTGTGTCTGTGCACGTGTGTAACCAGTCACGGTGCTTTGTGTCTGTGCACACGTGTAACCGGTCATGGTGCTTCGTGTCTGTGCACGTGTGTAACTGGTCACGGTGCTTTGTGTCTGTGCACGCGTGTAACCGGTCACAGTGCTTTGTGTCTGTGCACGTGTGTAACCGGTCATGGTGCTTTGTGTCTGTGCACACGTGTAACCGGTCACAGTGCTTTGTGTCTGTGCACGCGTGTAACCAGTCACGGTGCTTTGTGTCTGTGCACACGTGTAACCGGTCATGGTGCTTCGTGTCTGTGCACGTGTGTAACTGGTCACGGTGCTTTGTGTCTGTGCACGCGTGTAACCGGTCACAGTGCTTTGTGTCTGTGCACGCGTGTAACCGGTCACGGTGCTTTGTGTCTGTGCACGTGTGTAACCGGTCACGGTGCTTTGTGTCTGTGCACGCGTGTAACCGGTCACAGTGCTTTGTGTCTGTGCACACACGTAACCCGACCTGGGATGGCCGGGTGTGAGGGCTGCGTGGCTTCCGTCCTCCCAGACGCTGCCCAGTTGCCCCACGTGGCGGTGCCCAGGACCTGCCCACCAGCCCTCACCCTATCACACTGACGGATGAGAGCTGGGTGCACTTGGGGTCTGTAGCTCACAGAAGGACCCTGCTTTCTCCCGTGGGTTCAATCAGGCGGTCCCCATTGACTCAGCCCCCACACCACGCCAGGCGCCATGCCGGCCAGCTACCCCTGCCTCTGGGGGATTCAGACCACCCTCGCGGGCCTGGAGCTGTGATTTTCTGAGCTGGTTTCCTTGGTTCAAGGGCACGACAGAGACATCTGGATGTACCGTTTAACATATCACTTGCTCTAAGTCTCCCCTCAGGCCAGGAGACTCCCAGCCCCGGAGCTGCTCAGCGGCCGGCTGCTTTGTTCTCGCAGCCCTCGGTGCAGCTCAAAGGCACATTGATTTTCTCAGGCAGCGGCGGGATGGGGCAGCGCCTTTGAAGCTGACGAGCCGCTGGGTCTGTGATGAGTTGTCTTGTCTGTGAGCCAAGGTGACGCTGGCTCGATAAGGCTTCCGGGGATGACACAGATTGGCAGGGAGGGACAGGAAGGTGCCAGGAGGTCAGCGTCTCATGAGATGCTATCTCGGCCGGCCTGGCGTGGGTCCCACCCCACACGCGGACTTATGCTTGTTTATCGAGGGGACTGATGGGGGGCTTCCTGGAGAGGAGAGGGCACCCCTAGAGTGTCCCCTCGCCTCCTGGATTGCTGCTCCAGGGGTCTGATGCGCTGCATGAAGCCAGCCAGAGGGGCCGTGATTCTTGGGGCAAAACTGGAAGGGTCCTTCTCAAGCTCACGGTGCTTCCTCTGGCCTCAGAGGTGGCAGGCTACCCTCGCACCTTTCCCGGGGGAGTGCGGGGGCATCAGAACCCAGGCCAGCTGCGGGCAGCCTGCCTCCTGCTGCGTCACTGCTGGGCTCCCCCTGGAGAGAGCAGCCACGTGCTCAGTGCAGCGACACTGCAGGCTGGCGGTCCTCCTCCAGCCCAGGGACTCTGTCTCCTTCCACCTTCCTCAGAACATCTGTGCAAAGCGCTTACTGTGCCCCTTTCACAGATAAGAGACTGAGCCTCAGGAGGGCCCCTCTTGCCCCACGTGCCACTACAAGTCAGCGTGGAGCTGAGACTGAGCAGATGCACCTGGTACTCGGCATAAGCTCTTCCCTGACACCAGTTGCTCCTGCGCCCTCGGGCGGATCTGTCATTTTTCAGGTCCAGTCGGCACGTTCCTTTCATCCATCAGTCAGCTGTCTACCCGGGTTGGGATAGGAGCTGAGGACGCAGTGATATCAAGAATTCTCATGATCTTGGGGGCGACTAAAGGTCAAGCATGCAACTGTAGCACAGGGTGTCGAGGGCTGGGATGGAGAACTACAAGCCCCGTGCGGAGCAAGCACGCAGGAGGGGACCCAGTCTTAGGACGTGACATAAACTCAGGGGACGGGGCCGCGTTTTGAGTTATGCGGTAACGGGGTCTGGATTGGACGTCGCCGTGGGCAGGGACAGAAGCCGCCGTGAAGCCGGCAGCGTGGCACAGCACAGCAGGTGCCAGGAGTGCGCAGGGGCGGTGTCTTGCAGCCCTAGCAGACTGGACGCTGCCCTTGCAGGGACAGGGCTTCCTCTGCTCTGATCGTGGGGCGAGCTTTGCTGGGTGTCCGGCGTTGGCACTGCAGGTGGTCACCACAGAGGCCGCTGGCTCAGGTGTGGTTGCACAAAGACACGCTTCCCCACCCAGCCCGCCCTGCGGTGGACGGGACCCCCCGGCCTAGACCATCTGCCCCTCAGCGAGGCCGGCCGTCACCGCCGACCAGGCTCCTCAGCAGTGACGAGCGTTTAGTTTTGCTGACGTGACTGCCTGCGAGCTCCAAGCCCACTGTGAGTGCGGCAGCGGCGGTGACAAGGTTATGCTTTTGGACGCAGCCTCATTAGGGCTGATGTTCTTTATTTGGACACTTGGGCCACATATTAAAAAGAGAAAAAAAAAGCACCTCTTTTAAAAGCAGGGATGATGTTGTAGTTACCGCATTAGGAGTTAACAGGGCATGAAATAACTGTGTGCCTCACGGCCGTGCCAGATCGCGCAGCCCCGCTCGCAGCCGTAAGATAAATAGGGATCTTGCTTGCAGCTGATGGAAAAATATCTAGAAGGGCCGGCCACCACACGGCAGCACCCAAGTCAGGCTCGGGGAAGGGCCGGGGATGGACGACGGGGGAGCCGGCTGGGCTGCCGCGCGCGTTCTTAGAGCGCGTGGTGTCGCTTCGGCCGCCCGCCGCGCGGCTCTGGGCTGCGGGCCTCTTATTCCGCGCCCCTCCCTGCGCACGCGCCGTGCGCCGGCCAGTCACTTCGTATGTCAGCCGCCCCTGCTCAGAGTCTGTCTGCCCCGTGTCTGCGTGAGTCCATGTCGGCCTTGTCACCTCAGTGCCTCCCCGGGTCTCCTCCCTGGTCTGCTGCAGTCAGAGTCACGAGTCCCGCCGTGCACGTGTCCCCCAGGCCATCGGGGCCTTCCTGAGGGAGGTGTCCCCCGCGACTCCGCACGCAGTGGGTGCGAGGACCGGTATTGTCCAGGTCCTGGAAAGCCTGGTTTCTGGACACGACGTGACCTGTCAGGCGCAGAACTGAGAGGCAGGGAAGGCAGAGTCATGCCTGAAACACGTGCAGACCCAGAACGCCAGTCGTTTCAACAGGATGCAGGACCTGCCGCCGCACAGGTCCTGGGGTTCGGAATAAACGCGTGCCCCTGAGCGCAGGTCTGGGTAGGTCGCCGCAGGGACGTGCTCCAAGCCGTGAGGCTGACCAGCCTCCTCCGGTGCCCTCATCGGGGCCCCCCAGCCCTGCGATACAGTCCCGGTCGCATGTCTGGGGCTTGGACCCAGGTCTTTGATCGCCAGTCCCGCTGCCTCTCCTGCCTGGAGCCACGCACTGGGCCTGTGGGGTCCCGGTCTCATGGCCGGCTCCGGCGTGGAGGGCCAGTCCGCGTGGCGGCACTCCGGGGGAGCTCCCAGGGCTCTCTCTGACTTTTCATCATCTGGATTTTTGTGCAGCGTTCTGCTGGTACACTGACTCAATAAAACTTAATTTCCTGTTACCTGGATGTGTTTGGGTACAATCAGCTGAGGAGCTCAAATCCATAGTCTTCCCTTAATTTCTAATTATTTGGCATCCCTGGTGACACATGCCTACCCAATGCATAGAATTAACATTTTAACTCATAAATAGCATGAGGCCGGCGGCGTTGGGCGATCGCAGTAGCCGCCATCCCTGCTCGGTGCCGCTGGGCTCACGGAGCCCTGGCCGGGGCAGCGGTGTTGCTTCTCCTCCTTGAGGCCCCTCCGCCCTGGCCAGCAGCGGCTGACAACAGTGTCATTTCCCGAGCACCTGCTGACTTCCTGGCCCTGCGTCCGTCCTTCCTGTATGTCGTCTCATTCAGTGATCGGCGACATCTCTCCAGGGAGGGGCTGTCAGCATCCCCAGAAGGTGTCATTAACGTCCAGGAGGGTCAGACGTGTAT
Source organism: Furipterus horrens (assembly GCF_987537825.1). NCBI lineage: Eukaryota > Metazoa > Chordata > Mammalia > Chiroptera > Furipteridae > Furipterus > Furipterus horrens. The sequence goes on from NW_028327173.1 coordinate 3,795,432, forward strand.
CCAGTGACACCTAGCTGGTTAGCAACAGAGCCGAGGTGCCACCCAGGTCGGTCTGACCAGGTTTCTAGTTGCCGCATCGCTGCACCGCGGTGGCACCCCCGAAGTGTGTCCTTCGAGTGTGGAGTTCCGGGAAGGAAGGGTCTGAATGCAGTAGGAGTGGTGGGCCCCCTTCCGGTCACCAGGCCGCCCCTTCTTACAACTCCAGCCTGTCCAAGCGGAAGAGTCCCTACCGCACCGCTTCTCCAGCCCCGGACGCTGCTCGCCCAGCCGCCAGGGGCTGCAAGGAGAAGACTGGGGGCTCCTGCTGCCCGCTTTGCTGCCCCGCCAGTGGCTGGGGGTTCGTCGCCACCACTCTGAGGACCTGCCTGCAGGGCCCGGCCCCTGCAGCTCTCATTTCCTCCAAGTCTCTGGGGAGCCTTGGCTCTTCCCACGTTGACCTGCACTTAGGGTGACGAGCTGTGTGCACCTCCTCCTGCTGTGAACTGTCCCGCAGCTGCAGCTTTCCGCTTCCGGGATCCGCGCCCTTTGGGGGTGAGGGCTGTGTGCGCACACGCCCTGCACTGGGTGTCAGGGTTAGCACGTGCGCACACACGCGAGACAGGAGGCCACTTACATCTGAATTTCGGACAAACATAAGTGGTTTTCGGCGCAGTGTGTCACATGCGTTGTTGGAGACACGCTGACACTGAAGCAGGGTCTGTCGTTTGTCCGGAACCCATGGTCCGGTGGCACCCTGCCCTGTCTGTCACCCGGCAGCTCCGGCCGCCGGAGCAGTTCCCTCTGCGTCTTTGCAGATGGGTGCTCCTAAGGTATTGGCCTCATTGAAGCCTCAAGGAGGCGAGCTGGTTTATCTCCGAACACATTATTGGGGCAGGAACCACAAACACAGGGGGGACACTGACCAGTGTTAAGGAGGAGGTGCCCCTGGCCACTGGTTAGTGAACCCAAGCACTGCCAGGCCTGGGGACCCTCCTGCCCTCCGACAAGTGGGTCCTGGGTGCCTCTCAAATCCCAAAGCGCGGGGACTACAGTCGGCCCCTGTCTGCACTCTTGGCGGCTGCCCCCCACCCCCCTGAGAAAGGAAGAGCTGCGTGTGGGTGAGAGATGTGCCAGGAAGATTGTGAGGGAAACGTGTTTGTAGCTTCTGCCTGCCTTCTATTCCTGGTAGGTTACAACATGTGAAATAGTTTGCAATTTCCTTTTTAGAACTCAATTTGAGCTTTATTGAGCTCGAAGCTCCCTGTCGAAGGTGGAGCAGCAGGCTGTCAGCTTGGCGTGCTGAACTGGTATTTAATTGTTATCCTAACAGCCCCTCAGCGTCATTGCCAATGAGCCCACAAGGACACGCACGGGGATTTCCGCGTGTTCACTTCAGGCGGGAGCCCCGGGCCAGCACTGTCAGAATTCACCCGAGGGCCTCTCTCTGTGTGGGCCCCGGCGGGCAGCAGACGCAAAGTCTGATGTTGCCCAGGACGCGGCTCGGCGGCTCCGTGAGCGTCACGGACGGCCGTGTCGGCAGCTGGGGATGCCTTTCAAAACGCGTCAGTTTCCCACCCTCTGGTCAATGGCCAGGTACGGTTGTCTGCGTTGGGTAAAGAGTACCTCTGGCCTTCACTCTCCCAAATAGTAAATTATCGATCTTCTCTGCACCTGTCAATCCCCTAATACTGCAGGGGAGATTTTCTCCCGTCACGGGCGCTGTGGCTGTCACCTGGGGGGCAGCCCGCGCACAGAGGGCACAGGTCTCCAGGCTTGGCCCAGGATTGTCACGCCCAGCCCCCTTTAACTGACATTAATTAGTCAGTGACACAGGGAGGGTGTGTGTGTTGTGAGGTCATCAGGCCCACGGTGCTCCGACTGACTGGACTGACTGCTTCCCGCAGGCCAGCCCAAACCGTGGGAAAGTGGAGGCGCCGTGAAGGGTTTTTGCGCTCCCAGCAGGAGCGGGGAGGGAAGCTTTACCTCTTCACTTTGCGGAGGAAGGAGGGGAACAGCTATTCACACAGCTGCGGGGGCAGGGAGGGCAGGGAAGGCTGCTTTGATGGGGCTCTCGCTTGTGGGAGTTCTGGCTGCTGAGCGGCTCTCTGCTCGCCCTGCCTGGCCATGGGGCCACGGCGGGTGGACAGCAGGTGATGTCACGAGAGAGCACCTCTCTGGGTCCTGAGGTTTTCTCCTGGATAGATTAGGTGGCCTTCCATTTCTCTGTCCCAGCAGCTCGTAATGCTGCTGCCCTTCAGGACGCGCCTTTGCTTCTTGATGCAAAACCCTCAGAACCCCCACAAAACCTGCGGCCCTGTTGCTGCCCGCTGCCCACAGCGTGGCCCACCGAGCCGAGCGTCAGCCTCACCTGCGAGCCTGTCGGGCGTGCAGCCTCACAGGCCCCCCTGGAGCTGCTGAGGCGAAGTCACCTTTCAGGGAGGCGCCCCACGATTCACGGGCACGGCGGTTCGAAAAGGATTGACACCTGCTGTCCAGGGTCCTCCCTCGGTGGCTCAGCCCCAGGCGGGTGGGGTTCGTTTTTATTTAATCTTAGAGAAAGTCCAGAGGAAAATCTCATGAGTTGGTTTGGCCATTCATTATTTCACTCCCAGCACTTTAAACAAAACGTCTAATTATCAGTCCTCACTCTGCCCTTGGCCACGAAGGAGAGACCGGCAGGGCTCTGGGAGCAGAGCGCCCCGCTGGCCGTGGCTGACCGGGTCCCTGGCCCTGTCTGCTCCGGGTGACGCAGCCCTGCCCTGCGTGGGTGGCTCCACTCCGCGGGGCGCTTGCTGTCCCCTGCTGGGGTGCAGGGCTCCGCACGGTATCCGGTACACACTTGGGGCTCAGGAAACTTTTTTTTTTTTAATGAATGGATGAAATGATGAACTTTTGTAAAGGGCTGGACAGTAACGAGTTTCAGTTTTGTTGGCCAGCCAGTCTCTGTCCCGACTGCTGTAGTAGTTGCCGTGGATGGTGGTTAAGAAACGGGTGTGACTGTGTTCCAATAAAACTTTATTCATGAGGACAAGCCGAGGGCCGGATTTAGACCAGGGACGATGCCTGCCGGCGCTTGTTCTGGATGATGGCAGCAGGGCCTAGAGAGAGCGGGGTACTGTGGGGGCTGGGGAGAGACTGGTGGGGAACGATTAAGGACGAACCTGTTAAGGACTTGGATCTGCGCACTGGTATGTCCTAGAACTTGGGTGTGCAGCCTGAAGGTGCTCATGCTCCGCTTATAATTCTGCAGTGAATTCACGCTTCTATTCATGACGCGCCAACTGTCACGTCAGGCAGCGGCGTTAGTGCAATGCTGTCCTGGGAACGTCAGGGGCTTTTCTTTCTCTTTGCTTCTAGTGGCAACGCGCCCAATGGGCAGAGGCTCCGTTGTCCTCGGCCTGGAGAGCGGGCCGTGTCTTTTGCGAAGGGCAGTTTGGAAGTGGCGTTGGGAAGTGTCCTGTTTCTCCCACGTGCCCAAGGCTCTGCTCGGTGGCTCTGCGGAGAGGGCGGGGCGAGTCCCCATGATGCGCGCCGAGCTCCCCTGTCCAGGGACGGCTGAGCCAGAGGCGGGGCGAAGCAGTGGGGTGTCGCAGGGGACAGAAAGGCTGAACCGCCTGGTCTTTGGGCTGGAAGTGCTTTGGAAGCAGCCTGGACGTATTCAGGGACAACGTCCCCCTAGAATGGAGGCCGCAGGGAGGGTGCCGGTGTTGTTTGTCCGCAATTAAGTGTTTACATGACACCACGAGAAAACGGGGGGCTTTCTCTGTCACCTCAGCTGCCACGGTGTACGAGCAGCTTTATGATGGATGCGAGGAGGGGACATTTATCACAGAAGTGCGAGAGATGTTGACTCCTCATGAATTGATTATTTGGGATTTATTTTATTAAATATTCTAGGTGGCGTATGATAAACTGAACCTCTGCTGGGCTGCAGCTTAATGATTCATGTATCTGCGGTGATAAGGAGACCAAAGGCTCTGTCTGCCGTTCCAGGGCAGCAATATGGATTATCATTAAGTCTGCAATGGGCCTCTCAAGAAGCCTTCCTTAAGGGGACACACATGTCAGTGATTTCTTCCCCCGACGCGGACCCCAGCGCTTCACTTACAGAAACATAAATTCTGAGCAAGTGGCCCTGGTCCTCCCCGCCCTCTGGCTCCCTGCACCCGGCACTCCTGGGTGGTCGGCTCTGTCCCTCCGTGAGTGTCTAGCCCTCATGTCCTGTAATCTCCACGTGTTCGTTTCCCCGTGTCTGACTCTCCGTGCTCACATCTCCACGGAGATCTACGCGTTTCAGCCTCTAAGATGCTGGTGCAGCCCAGGACGGTGTCGCTTTTACTTGACATTTCCTGAGAGATTTGGGTTAGGTCTTGGGGACGCCACGGGTGAGTGTCAGACCTGAGATGCTGGCGGGAGTGTGCTGGGCTCACGCAGGTCAGAATGTGACCCTGAACCCGTGCGTGCAGAAGCCCGCAGGCAGCACAGCTCACCTGTTGGCTTACGCTTGTGCCGAGGACCCCAGGTGGCAGTGCTGTGGGGCCGTGCCCAAGTTCTCAGGTGACACGGAGCCAGGGAGGGTTGGCAGGTGTGGCTGTCCACCCGCCCCCTGAGGCCAGGCAGTGCAGGGGAGCTGCCAGGTGACGGTTAGCAAGGATGACAAGTGTCAATGCTCCTGGGGGCGTTTCGAAGGTATCAGCATTGTCTGACAGGCTGAGTTTGAAATACTCCGTGACTATTTCTCCTTCCCACCACAGAGGACACACTTGGGAACAAACTTGGAAAATCCCAAGATGCCTTATTTCCCCCAAGATTTCTTCCTGGCCCGCGAGCAGTGCAGCCAAAACACAGGCTTAACCCCGTTCCGTGTGTGACAACCCGAAATGGTATTTTACTCCAACTCCTCATTTCCTGTGTGCTTTTGTACGTGGGATTGGACGTGAGTGTCAGTATAATGTCATGTGAAGTTCGTTTTCCCCAAAGATGGCATGCTAAACTGCCCAGCAGTCATGTCTTGCAAACAGAATGTGCCTGGCGCTCCGCGGGACTAATCAGTTCGGCAGGAAGTGCGTGGTGCTGCTGACCTTTAGTTCTTTAATGGCTCTGAAATCCTGACGCAGTCCCAGTGGCAGCCGCAACCGAAGGGTGGGTGGAACGCAGCTCGCTGGGGCTCTGTCTCTGGCGGGCTGCGAGTGGGTGGTGTTCTCACCGGCGGCCCCCCCGCTTTGTGCTGCGCTCCCGGGCTCCCGACGGGGCTGGCGGCTGGGGTGACGCTCCCGGGCCCTGGTCGGCTTCCTCAGCTTCCGTCGCACCAGCGCTGAGCCCAGCAGGGACTCCGTGTCCCGTTCCTGCATGACTAAGGGGGCATGACAGCAAGCCCATCAGAGTCCCCGGGGCCTGTGCAGGGACTGCGCTGCCGGGCCGCCCTGAGTGACTCTGGCTCCGGCCGGGTACCGCGGGCCCATCACCGCTGCCTTGTCCTGGGAGGCAGTTAAGGGAACCTCCCTGAAGTCGCTTCCCTTCCAAATGGATGAACGCTTTCAGACACGGTACGAAATGTTTGGAAACGAGACGCAGCACAGTATTTTGGCTGTGTTTTTTTCTCTCCTTCACAACACCTGGCAATAAAATTCTCAGGCTAAATACCAGATGAGCGTGCCTCGTTATGTCTAGGAACTTCGCTATAACTTTTCTAAGCCCTCCAGATGGAAGCGCAGCATAAATGTGGAGAGCTTGAGGAGGGGAAATGAAAATAAGTGCGCTAAGAAATAAAGAATCTGTTTTTTTATCCTTTCTTTTGCAAATAGTGTTTGCAATGACATATTGTGAATGGACTGAATTATAACAAAAACAGAAAGGAAACAGAGCTCGGGGGTAGGAAGAGCAATTGTCACACTTCCTTTAACGGGTATAATGCACAGCCACGCTTCTCACACTCAATTAGCCGCACGTTGCGTTGGACACACACCAGGACGCACAGCGCTTTCGGGCTTTGTTTTTGCACGATTAAGGGAGATGAGATGAAGTGAATTCAGGGAGTTGCCCGCTGTTCCTCCTGGTCTGAGGGGCTTCTGCCTTGGTTTTCCTCACCCTGCTATTGAAGGACGGGGACTCACGCCCCAGTGAGGGGAGCGGGCCCCGCCTCTGCTCACAGGGACCCCTTTTCCAGAGCTCCCTCCACCACATCAGGCCGCTCTTTTGCCGCATAAGCAGGGTGCTGACATTGGGCAGTTGGCCACACTTCGTGCTTTGAGGGTCAGAAAAGACAGCAGAGAGGCCTGGACAGAAAGGGCAACACCGAGCCTGCGGCCGACGGGCCCGCGAGCGTCCCCATCACGGAAGGGTTTCCAGGGCCGTGCGTTTCAGGAGCCGTGTTTAATTCAGCTTGCTTAATGGTCCTTTCTTGCATTTTTAATACTCCTAATGGGATATTAGGAATTACAATGTGTGATTACGTATTGCGCATTTTAGTATGTGCTAGATGGGAGGGGACCTGTGGGGTGATGCTGTGACCTGGGAGCAGACGGACTTGGGGGACCCAGCCCGGGGCCTTCCTGTGTGCATCCCGGTCTCCTGCAGGGAGGGGCTGGTCTCCGCAAGTAACGTAGACAAGCATTTCTCCAACTTGAACGCGCGCATGCGTGCCCTGGACGTTCTGATTCCATTCGCTGCGCGGGGCCTGAGATGTGGCCTTCGGGGCTGGCGCTGCTGGTCACAGGTCCTTCGAGTAGTGAAGATGGGGGAGACATTGGGGGGTGAACACGGCGTTGGGTGTACCCCGTGGGCTGCCGATCAGCTAGTAGCCCCTGCTGGCTGGAAGTGACCACCTCCGCTGACTCAGCCCAGGCACGTGCGTTTCCCTCTGGCACAGGGTTGTGGTCACGGGCCCTGGCCCAGCGGGAGGCCATTGTCATTGTCACACGTGCAAAAGGAAAGCCACACCTGTGGCACTTTCAGTGAGTCTCTGTTTTATAGTCAAAACCACAGACACGAGTAAGAAAACAATGGGAGAAACCTGTTCGGTATAATACCCAATTATAATTATTTTTATTCCAAAAGGCACATCAAACAAATAATGCAGTTTATGTTACTTCCAGAAAAGGCAGCAGCATTAGTTAATTTACATAAATTATACAACTCATTATCTTTGTTTATAAAAAGCCTCAGCAATATTTTGGCTTACGGATCCAAAAGGAGGAACGCAGTCCCAGATTTCTGTCCTGTGTCATTCCCTCTCCTCGCGCTGCCCCCTTTTTATGTACTTACAGAAAGAGGGGCTGTTTGACAGGTCCCCTTAGGGTGAGCGCCCCAGGCTCAGGCTGAAGGAATGCACTGTGTGGCTGTGGTTTATAAAAAGCCAAGTAAGTCCATGGGAATTCACGAGAGTCTCCAGAGAGAGCCCTGAGCGGCAGTCCCGGCTTCCTCGACTGGCTCTGCCCGGGGCCGGCAGCCAGGGGCGGGGCCTGCAGCCGGGGGCGGGGCCGGCATCCGGGGGCGGGGCCGGTGGCCGGGGGCGGGGCCGGCGGCCGGGGGCGGGGCCTGAAGCCAGGGGCGGGGCTGCAGGGACCAGGAGCAGGGTCTGGCGCCGGTGTGCCTCCTCTGCGCGGCGGGATTCCTGTGCGTCCGAAACGCATGTCACTGTGGAGCACCCAAAACACGCGTGCCAGAGGTGTGGCACATGCACCGCGCACCCGAGGCTTAACATGAAAAGGAGCCGTGTTGAAGACCCCATTGATACGTCCATTGAGTACATGTTGAAGTGATACTTTAAATACGTTAGCCGAATAGAATATATTGTTAACATTAGCTTCCCCAGCTTGTGTTTAGGTCTTTACTGTGACTACTGAGACATTTACAGTGTGGCTTGTCTTGCACTGGATGGCGCTGGAGGGGCTCCGCCGTGCTGACATGAGGCTGGAGGCCTGGGTTACATCAGCCAGGACCGTTATGCAGACGCCGTTCTAACTCTTCTGCTGGCCCCACACCGGCAGCCTCCAGACCGAGAGCCGGGACATGATGCGCCACGGGGAGCGGGTCTTGCTGGGCGGTGTGGTTGCAGATTCGAAGGGCCCGTAGGGGAGCCACGTGCTGGAAGGAAATGGGGCTCCGCTCCCTCAAAGGCACCTGGTTGGCGTTTCTGCTTAAATACTGAAGTCATTGCTTGTGGAGCGAGGAGCCCAGCTCCCAGGATGTATCAGAGGGGACGCTGGTGAGTCTGGAATTCTCCTCCCTCGCTGACGGAGACCCTCCCGAATGCAGTGGGGAGAGTGCAGGAAGGGCCTGGAGCCGGGCCGTGGGGTTCGGGGGGGGAGGGTGAGGAATTGTGATCCTGTTCTGAGGGTCTGAGGAAGCCACTGAGGGATTTTAGCAGGCGTCTAGGAGGCAGTAGGGAAAGTTCTGGATGAGTGACGTGGCCCTGGGCCCAGTGATGCTGGGCACATCACTTACTCCCTCTAGTGTTGGTTTCTTTACCTATGACGTGGAAGGGCTGGGGGGGGGGGTGCCAGAACGTTCTGCAAGGTTCCTTTTTATTCCGAATGCTGTGATTCGGAGAGTGCAGTCTTCCCCCTCCTCAGAGTCCGTGACTTTTGTATCCCTCCGGGACTGATTCTGGGTGGCCTGCTGGACACTGGCATCACCATAAGTCTTCACATTTCACGTGTGTGAGCTCTTTGGCTTTATAAAGCACAAGACGGCAGAGCGATCCTTGGACAAGCAACAGAATCTCTGTGGGCTGCCAAGGTTCTAATGTGTAGTCTGGGTACCTGGGCATCTGTCATCTCAGAAAAGCTGCCCAGGTGATTAATTCTGAATATCGGACAGGTTGGATGTACCCTGGAGATTGGGCCTCTATATGGGGACAGAGAAGACCCCTGTGTCCAGAGGTTCTCTGTTTAGCAGTGTGCCAGATGCTTGAGACTTACAGGGTTTCCTGGGACCCCTCCAAGTTCCAATATCCAGACCTACCGTCCGAGCAAGGGTCTTAATTCATAAATTGTGATCACATTACTTTGCACAAAGAGAATCAGGTGCAACCCCCAGAATAAACAAATCCGTGGTAGACTGGGGCTTTCGGTGGGTGTTTGTCTCCCACTGACGGGTTGTTTGCCGAGAAGGCAAAGCAGCTGGCTGTCGTGGCTGCTGCTAATGAAGGTTTGGGGTTTGAGGATGTGACACAGCCAGTGAGGAGCGTTCCCGATGCTTCTTCCTACCACCCCTCACACCCCGGGCCATGAAGATAAGCTCCTAGGTGTCTGCAAAAAAACCTAAAAACCCAAGGACAGACCTAGGTGCTCATCCTGTTCCTTCTCGTACGTCTCTAAAAGTGCCCTGAGAACTCCAATGGCAACGGCAGAGTAACTGGGAGTGGACTTACTGTCCCAATAAATCCAGCCAGGTCCCTGGACCGCATACGTGAAACGTCCGCATGCAGGACTGTGGCGTCTGAGAGGAGTGGACGGACAAGGTGAGCTCTGGCTGGCTGGCTGGCTGAGGGCTTTTTCCAGTAGCGCGAGGATGGGAGCGACCAAGCAGAGCCCGGTTGCACAGCTGAGTTGAGGAGATGGAGATTAGAGTTTGGGGGGGGGGTGTGGCAAGGCAGCTGGAGTTTACAGGGCAGAGTGCTGGGGAGAAGGGAGATAGCAGAGAAGGAGGTCCAGACGTCTGCACAGTAGGTCCCCTTGCCTCTCTGGCTAAATGCCAAGCTGAGTATGTATGAAGTGAAACCCCACGAGGTCAGTTGATGAAACAGCCACTGGGAGTTACAAGCTAAAGTTCTGAGGATTCACACAGACCCGGGAGATGTTCAGCTGTGGCCGAGGCTGGGTGACAAGACGTTGTCAGACACCAGAGGCATCCAGTAGGGACCCCAGAAGGGTCATGCCTTAATGATAGGGCCAAGCTCTCCCCAGAGTAAAGAATACTCTAGACTCCCCCTCCTCCCACAGCAAAGCATAAAAGCCAGTCTAGAAATGAGCAGGCTGATCTACAAGGGCCTGACAGACAAAACTCAACATTCTTCAGAGTAAGACAACAAAATTCACACTCAATAATATATCATTCACAATGCTCTACATTCAGTAAAATATATTTAACATGGAAAGAAATGGGAAAACACGGTCTGGATCAGGATAAAAATCAGACAGTGGATATGGAACCTAACATAACATAAGCATGGAGTTAGAAGATAAGGATCTTTAAACAGCTATTGTAAGTATCCTCCGCGATTTAAAGGAAAAGATGAACAGTGTGAGAAGAGAACTGTAAGAGAGAAAAATAACCAAATACTTTTATAATTGGAAAATAAAATATCCAAAGTGAAAATTTCACCGGATGAGGGTATTAGTTATTGACTGATGTGTAAAAAAGTACCACAGATTTAGCAGCTTAAAATGACAAACAGTTATCATCTCACAGCCCCTGAGCATCAGGAATCCGGGAGTGGTTCGGGGAGTCCCCTGTTTCAGGGTCCTTCCCGAGGCCGTGAGCAACATATTGGTCAGGGCTGAGGTCTCATCTGAAGGATCAGCTGAGGATCCACTACTAAGCTTTCTTGGTTGTTGTAAGAATTTGGTTCTTGACAGCTGTTGGACCGAGGGCGTCAGTTCCTAGCTGGCTTTTAGCCAGAGGTCAGCTTCAGTTCCTTGCCGTCTGGATCTCCCCAACGTGCCAGCTGGTCTCATCAAAGCACATAAGCCAGAAATACAACAGTGAGAGTCTGAGAGCAAACCAGAAGTCAGAGGCTCGTGAAAACTAACCACAGGAGTAATATTCCGTCACCTGTTGAAGCAGGTCACCAGTATGCTCACCAGAAAGAGGTGGAGACCGCAGATGGGTAGGAGGGAAAGGGGGCTGAGATCATTGGGACCATCTTAGAGCCTCAGGATCACAATGGGCTAATAGCAGAATAAACACTAGAAAAAGATGCGTGAACTTGAAGACACAGCAGTAGAAACTGCTCACACTGAAACGTCCAGAGAAGAAAGGGTAGGACGAAACCAACAGTGACTCAGTGAACTTTGAAATAGTGTCGAGTGGAGGCCCAGAGCCTGGGGCGGGGGGTGGGGGGTGGGCGAGACAAGGGCATCAGAGAAGTATTTCAAGAAATAATGGCTAAGACTTTTCCAGATTTCATGAAAACTAGAAAATCACAAATCCAAGTTCAATGAATCTGAACATGAAGCAGGAAAAATATAAATAAAATAACACCAAGAAGTATCATAATCAAATTACTGAAAGTCAGCATCAAAGAAGAAATTTTTTAATTTGCCAGGAAAAGAAAAAAGACATACTACAAAGGTAGGAACTACAACTGATGTCTCATCACAAACACTGCAGGCTAGAAGACAATGGAACATCCTAAATCATGAAGAGAAAAAAACTCAACCTACAATTCTATATTAACCAAACATATCCTTCAAAAATGAGGGTGAACAAAAGACATTTTTAGACAAAAAAAAGCTGAGAGAGTTTACTGCTAACGGGTCTATACTACAAGAATGTTAAAGGAAGTTCCTTGGGCAAAGGAAAACATCACTAGATGAAAACTCCAATTTACACAAAGGAATGAGAAGCAAAGTGGTAAAACGTATGGGTAAATATAAACTGTCCTCCTTCTTGTTTTTAAATTTTTCTTTAAAAAATAATCGACCAAAAGTTATATCTCTTAATGCCTATATTGAAATAGAAGGAGCCCTGGCTGGCGTGGCTCAGTGGACTGAGTGCTGACCTGTGAACCAAAGGATCACGGTTCGATTCCCAGTCAGGGCACAGGCCTGGGTTGTGGGCCAGGTTCCCAGTTGGAGGCGTACAAGAGGCAACCACACATTGATGTTTCTCTCCCTCTCTCCTTTCTCCCTCCCTTCCCCCCTTCTCTAAAAATAAATAAATAAAATCCTAAAAAAAATTAAAAGAACAGCTCAAGCCATAACCAAAACTTGCACCTCAGGAAACTAGGAAAAAGAAAAGCAAACTAAACCCAAAGTATGCCAAAGGGAGGAAATAATAAAGATCAAGTTAAATGAAATAGAGAATAGAATAAGAGTTAAAATTGATGGAACCAAAAGTTGATTATTTTAAACAATTGACAAAATTGTCTGACTTACGATTGGGAAGTGGCCCATCTATTCACTTGTACCACTTCTACTGAGTGCTGTCCTGGAGGTCCTCACAGCGCAGGGACACAAGGAAAGGAAGCAAAATGCAGACGGATGGGAGAGAAAGGAGTAAGACTCTGTTATCAGATAACGCGAACAAATACGTGCAAAGTGCTGAGGACTCTGGAAAAATTATTGGAACCAGTGATGAAGTTAAGAAGGCCACAGGGGACAAGATCGATATACAAAGAAACATCTTCTGGCCAAGATGGAGGCCTAGACAAACACGCTGCATCTCCCTCCACAACTAAGAAGGAATACAACTACATCCCTCAAAACTAGAGACAACCAGAAGCTGCGTGGAAGCCCAACAAACAAAAGATATAAGAAGAAATACTCAGACAGGTAGGAGGGGCGGAGCCGGGGCGGAGAGGACGCAGCGTGGTGGTGGCAGCAGTGGTTGATAGTGGCAGGCTGGCAGAAAGCACAGTCACATGTTTTGAAAAGTTGGGAGGCACACCTGGGGAGCGCTCCCAGCACCAGATCAGACTCACAGTTCATGGGTCCATTGCTGGGGAAAATCAAGCCTCATTGCTTCTGACTGTGCAGACCAGTGGGGGTTGGGGTGGAGGAAGAAACTGCCGGTCTCTCAGCAGAGTCCACTTGTTTAAAGGGCTCCCACAGCCCTAGAACATCCACAGACCCACTCACTCTGGGAACGACGGCCAGGGTGCAACTGGAGAGGCGCCAGTCCCATACAGAAGTGGGAGAAGTGCCTGGAAAAGGGGCGAGTGCTGAACAAGTGGCACTGTTCCCTCTCGGACCCCCCCCCACACACACACACACATACAGCGCCACAACGTGGTGAAACGGGTCACCCTGTACTGATGAATCCCTAAGGCTCCGCCCCTTACAATGTAACATGAGCGACAGCTCTACCTAAGACTCAGAGGCAAACAAACACAGGAGCCTGTCAAGATGAGGAAACAGAGAAGTGTGGCCCAAAAGGGGGAACAGATCAAGGTTCCAGTGGGAGAACTAAGCGACGAGGAGATAGCCAACCTAACAGACAAGGAGGCAGACAACCTAACAGATGAAGAGTCCAAAACACTGGTGATAAAGGTGCTCACAGGCTTGACAGATACGCTTGAGTACGGCAAACACATAAGGGAAGAAGTGAAGGCTATGCTAAGTGAAACGAAGGAAAACCCACACAAAACCAACCATGAAGGGGAGGAAACCAGGACTCAAATCAATGATTTGGAACATAAGGAAGAAAAAAAACAGTCAACCAGTCAACAGAATGAAGAAACAAGAACTGAAAAATCATAAGGAGAGGCTTAGGAACCTCTGGGACAACTTTAAACTTGCCAACATCTGAATCATAGGGGTGCTAGAAGGAGAAGAGGAAGAGCAAGAAATTGAAAGCTTATGTGAGCAATAATGAAATAAAACTTCCTGGATTTGGTGAAGGAAATAGGCATACAAGTCCAGGAAGCACAGAGAGTCCCAAACAAGCTAGACCCAAAGAGGACCACACCAAGACACATCATAATTAAAATGCCAAAGGTTCGAGATAAAGAAAGAATCTTAAAATCAGCAAGAGAAAAGCAGAGAGTTACCTACGAAGGGGTGCTTATAAGACTATCAGTTGATTTCTCAAAAGAAACTTTGCAGACAAGAAGGGACTGGCAGGCAGTATTCAGTGTGATGAAAAGCAAGGACCTACAACCAGGATTACTCTATCCAGCAAAGCTGTCACTTAGAATTGAAGGGCAGATGAAGTGCTTCCCATACAAGGTAAAGCTAAAGGAGTTCATCATCACCAAGCCATTATTATAGGAAATGTTAAAGGGACCTATTTTAAGAAAAAAATGATCAAACCATGAACAGTAAAAAGTCAACAAATTCACAGCTATCAACAACTGAATCTAAAACGTAAAAACAAACTAAGCAGACAACCAGAATAGGAACAGAATCATAGGTATGGGGATCATTTGGAGGGTTATCAGCTGGGAGGGGGGAGGGGGAGAAATGGGGAAATGGTGCAGGGACCAAGAAGCATAATCGGTTGGTACAAAACAGACAGGGGGAAGTTAAGAATAATATAGGAAAGGGTGAAGCCAAGGAACTCATATGCACGACCCATGGACATGAACTAAGCAGGGTGGGACTGCTGGAGGGAAGACGGGTACCAGGCAGAGGGGGGCCAAGGGGAAGAAATTGGGACTACTGTAATAGTATAATCAATAAAATATAGTTTTTAAAAACGTTGCTGGGAGAAATTAAAGAAGACTTAAATCAGCAGCACATGGACTGGAGGGTCGGTGTGGTTCAGAGGGCTCTTTTATCCAGATGGATCCACAGCTTCAGCGCGGTCCTGCTCACAGTCCCACCGGGCTTGCCTGGGGTAGAAACGGACAAGCTGGGTCTGAGATGTATCTAAAACATGAAAGAGACCTAACCTACCTAAAAGAATTTATGAAGGTAAAAGAGCTAAACTCCCTGAAGTCCATACTTCACCTGAAGCTGCAGTGGTCAGGGCTGTGTTGTGAGGGCCCACAGTGGATGTCTCAGACACGCAGATTTCAGGGCTCAGTGTGGGGCGTGGGGCGTCCTGTGACTTGGTGGTCAGTAAGGCTTGACTGCTAGAAGGGACGTGGGGAGGCTCAAGAAGACAGTGTACTATACTCAGTGGTCCCAGGCACTGGGGACGGGCCATGCAGGGCCGCACGGGAGAGACAGCCGCGCAGGGGGCAGGTGTGGTGGGAGGGGGAGCCTTGGCCGTGGCCTTTACTGGGCTGCCCCGGGAAAGGCAAGGCACGGCACAGTGGGGAAGGGTGGGCAGTTTCAGACGAGGCAGTCTTACTCATCTTCGTAGGCTCCAAGCTCTAGGGACAGTCCCCCCTGGCCCAGTGCCTAGCTCAGGGGTCATAAGGCCTCCTGGGATGTAAGGGACAGACGGAGGGACCTGACTATGGGGGGGTTGGTTTGCCTGTCAGAGATCTGCTCCAGGCCGAGCCCTTTCCAATCTCTGTGGATGGGCTGACCCCCAGGGACAGGCTCCCCCTAGCCAGAAAGGTTTTTAAGTTTCAGTTACGCAAAATAAGTACATTCTAGAGCTCTGTTCTATAGCAGAGTTACTGTATTGTTTATTTAAAAGAGGGCAGGTCTTAGGTCAAATGTTCCTGCCACACACACACAATAATGATGATGATGATGATGATGATGATGATGTCGTCGGCAGCCGTCCGTCTCGAGAGACGATGGTGTAGCTTCTTAAGAGTCTATCTGCACCGCCGAGAATGGCTGTGCAGTCCGACTCGGGAGTGACACGGTATCTGTCTCCTCCCGTGTTGAATCGACATCTTGCGATGACGCTGGAGTGTCCTCTCCAGTGGAGCTGAAGCTACAGAGCCTGGGCAGGGTGATATGGAGGGTCTGCTGTTGCCCATGCAGCAGACCCCCCCTCTCTTCGCAGCTGAAGGGTCCAAGGGAAAGACGGAGTCAATACAGCTTGGCTTCAGGTGCGCCGCAGGAGTTGCCGGTGTTGACTACAACGTCAAACCGCCTTAGGGACTCCGGCTCCGGATTTTCTGTCGGGGTTTACTCCCTTAGCCTTTCCCCTGAAGAGGTATGCCGCAAGGCAGCGGAGGTTTTTTGGGGTCAGAGTTTTCCTTCTCTGATGTGCCCTGACTGGAAGATCGAACCAGTGACACTTAGCTCGCAGGCCGACGCTCAATCCACTGAGCCAAACCAGCCAGGGCTTGATGATGATGATGATGATGATGATAACGGCAGGAGGAAGCTTTGGGGGGCGATGGGTGTGTCTGTGGCCTCAGTGGTGGTGACAGAGTCACAGGTGTGTATCTGTCTCCACACTCACCGTGTTGTGAACATTAAGCATGTACAGCATTTTACATGTCAACTGTACTGTAACAAAGTGGTTTATAAAAAGATGTCACAATGTCACACTATGCAGAAAATGAAACAGGAACAGGGCAGACTCATTCTTGAATTGCCCACGGACAGGCTGATTTGCTAAGAAGCCCCCGACGGCAGCCGGCGTGTGTCATCTCCTTGCCTGTCCCCATCACCTCCAGGTGAAAGCACCTTCCCTTTCCTGTGGCTTCAGAGTGGCTACTCATGGGCAGGTCATTCAGAAAGGTGGGCAGAGACGGAATTCACCCTAAGCCCTTTGTTGAAACTGCGCTGCACGCCCTTCTGTGTGTTTTTTACATGCATACATTTGATCAGAACGGGGGATTCTGTCATACACACCGTTCTGCACTTGGTTAAGGGACTTTTGTCACCGTCCATGGCTCCGTGTGACCCTGTGTATTCACCTACTCGCCGCCGTGAGGCATTGGTGGCGCTGCGTCCGTTTGCCGCTGGAAGCCACACCGCATCCTCCCCGTGTTCTCCAGTGTCCCTTCGACTAAGAGGGAAGGGCTTTTCTTACTGGTCCAGCTGTTTCCTTGGGCCCAATCCTGGAAATGGGACAGCGGTGCCGGGTCAGGTTTGATACCTGCAGCAGCCTGTCCTGTAGAAAGCCTGGACTAATCTGCCCATGGAGTTTGTGGGGTCCCGCTGCGTAAACAGATGGACCCGCCCCACAAGGCTTGGCACGGGCAGGGTCCCTAGTTGGTAGTGGTGTTATTCACTTAGCGATGGGTGAGATCTGTTGTTTAGCGAGAGTTACGTGTGGCAGGGTGCTTCCTCTCGCGCAGACGGGATGGAAGGGCGCCTGCCCTCTGAGTTTTTGCAGTGAGTTTTCCGTTTGCCATTCAGCCACTTAAGAATAGAAACAACCGCAATACAGGTGCCGGTGGAAGCTGCCGGGATTATGCTGAGTGCTTTTCATGCCTGACTTCCACTTCACGACAACTTGGGATGTTTCGCGGGGGCCGGGGGAGTCTGAGGCTCAGGGGGCTCGAACGCGTTGGTGGCTCAGCGGGTGAGCAGCGCAGCCGTGACGGGAACGCTGGCTGTCCTCGCCCCCGAGCCCAGACGCGCGCTCTGCCTCCAGGCACGGAGTTTCATCTTGAATTAGGTCTTTCTCTTCCCAACAGCCCTGGCTTGGGGCTTACTCATCCTAGACCTATTTCGGAGCCCCCGCCCGCCCGCCCCCCCCCCCCCCCGAGGGCCAGGAGCTTCCAGTCTGGTGGCGGAGACACGGTGTCGTCACCCGATTGTGTGAGAACCACTGTGATTGGAGCCTGAAGGAAGCATGTAGGAACTCGAGGGTCTGGTCTAATCCGAGGATCAGAGAAGGCAGCTCTGAACATGTGCTGCCTCTGAGAGTGCCGGGGAGCGGGGGCGGCAGGGCAGTGAGGAGAAGGGGGAGGCGGTGCAGCGGGGCGGCCCGTGCAAAGGCCCTGGGGCGGCAGGCAGGCAGGCCGGGCAGGGTGCTGGGGGCTCGGGAAGGGGCAGGCGCAGTGAGGAGGGAGGCTGCCGAGGGGGCGGGCACTGAGCCTCGCGGGCCTCCTGGGCTGGGTTAAGGCCTTCAGAAGAGCAAAGCGGCCACGGGAGGGGTTGGGGTTGGGGGCAGTGGCGCCATGATGCTGTTTTATAGACACGGATCAGGCTGCTGCTCAGAGGAAGGATGGGGGGTGGGGTGCAGACTGGAATAGGAGGGGCTTCTCTTTTCATTGTTCAAACAGGTGGCCTGGCTCTCTCTCGCTCAGATTTCTTCTTTTTCTTTTTCGGTTCGTTTCTTCTCCCACTTCTGTTTTGCATTCTGGGCCCCAGGCTTAGGAGTGAGAGGCTACAGATGGCCGGGGTCTTAGAGCAGCAAAGCCGGGGGACTGGTGGCCCTGAAAGCTGTCATATGTCACACGAGTCACCCTTCCGGAGCCGCAGCTCCCCTCCCGGCAGAGAGCCAAGCAGCCCGTCACCGGGAGCAGCTGCGCCGAGCGGTGCTGCACGTGTCAGAGCGCCGCAAACGGCAGCCAGGTTCCTGCGGAGCTAACCTCCCGCCACCCCCCACCCCCTGCACCTCGCTGCGCCGTGGCCAGGATTCCCCCCAGCATCTGTCTGTGGTCCTTCCAAAGTCCCCATGCGGGCCTCAGGGTCAGCCGTCTGCGTGCGGAACTGCGGCCAGGGCAGGAGCGGGACCCCACGCGCGGCTCTCGCTGCCTCTGTCCTGGGGAACGAGCTGAGGGGACAGGAGGGACTTGCTGAGCGTGGGCCTTAGCGGCTGGCACCCCCCCAGGTGGGAAGGACAGCAGGGCTTCCCCCAAAGCCGCGCTGCGCATCCCGGGGTGGGAGCCCCCGCAGCCTCTGTGAGGCCCCTGGGCCCCCGAAGACCGCCTCTGTTCCTGTCAGCGGCAGAAACACCTGGCCCTAAACAGGAGCGATGAAGCACAAGGCCCACACTGTGCCCTCCTCCTGCCCGCCGGTCCTGGCTGCCTGCTGGCCGGTGACCTCACGCCTCCGGATCTCAGCACGGTGCCCGCCGGAAAGACCAGGGGGGAGACACCAAGCGAGCTGCCTTGTGGCCCGCTGTGGGGTGCTGCGATGACCCCCAGCCTGTGCCTCTCCTGTCCCGAGGACGTAGGACGCTGTGCCCGGAAGGGGGCGTTCTGCAGAGGCAGACGCTCTCCGGAACCACGGGGCCAGCATTTGGAGTTCGGGTGAGCTCCAGGTGCCACGCGGGTGTCCAGAAGAGCTGTCAAGGGGGCGCCCTTCCTGGGGGCAGGCAGCGTCCTGATGGCCGCGTGGCCCAGGGCTGCAGTAACTGCTCGGGTAATGGCTCCGTAATGGACGGCATCGCCTTCTTCCTGTTTAATAGACAGGACGAATAAAGCCAGCCTGCACGTGGCGGGATTGTAATTCAAGTCCCATTGACTGGAGCTGCGCATTTTTCATTCAGCACGTACAGGCAGTTTCTATGTAAATTAGCTCGGAAGGTTCTCCACGGTCTAATGACATTAGCATCCGCATGGGCTGGAATTGTCTGAGTAATTGGCGCTACACCGGTGTGGTGCATCTTGGACAAAGAAGTTGGCCCTGCGATGCGTATACTTTTTATTGTTATTATTACTATTATTAAAACCAAATTAGGGGAGAACTGCTGAAAAGTGCCAACAATTATTTCTTAAAGAAGGATCCAAAATGTGACACGTTTGTTCTGACTTAAACAGCCAGATCCTTTACGAACACAGAACTGGTGATTCCGCTGATAACCTTGCCACAGAGAAATGAAAAGCTCAGCGCTGGAGTACAGTCCCCGTTTCTGCTCCTGACCACAGGGCCCCTCGAGTTCCCGTCCCCCGACTGGCAGCCGGGATGTTAAAGACATTACTTCCGTTTTTAAAACACATGCTGTAATTTTTAATTTATAACGAGGCAGAATATTAATCTAGCCCACCAATTCAGGAATCGCTTCTAACAATGGCCTCAGGGCGTCAGGGTTGCAAGTTTAATAAATTGGAGCCCTTACAGCAAATGTATCAGAGGCCCGGCCCACCGCGCGGAGGGAGCGATGGGTCAGAAGTAAGAGCAAAGCCAGTGGGCGTCCTGAAAACTTGGACCGCATCCCTTCGAGCACAGATCCCTGGTGAATTAAATCGTCCTGCAAAGAGGAATCAAAGCAGCAGGAGAGGAAAACAATCAAAAACTTGAAAATGAGTGTGTTCTTAAATGAAAGAATTAATCATGCTAAATTAGAAAAAGTGTTAAAAATAGTTTTAGGTTAATGCCGACCGTGAATATCAATATAATTGCAGCAGCCTAATTTGGCATAAAAAGCATCTAATGAAATATTTTAATATCACTGTCCATTCAATTTAGCAGCTTGTATTTATTTCATGGGGGACTCAGTGGATTCTAAATGGTCATGGCAAAAATCTTCCAAATCCATGTGGGTGATTTTGTATGTGTGCGTTGTTTATGGAAGGGGTAAGAAAGAAGTAGGTGTGTGTTTAACGAGTCTAGACCCAAACTTCTACTTTGTAGAACCAGTAAACAACCAGTTCCTCATTCTTGCCAACGGTGCCAGGATCAGCATTTCTCCACTTGTGGTGCGTTTCCCGCTCCGCTCCATGTTATCCTGACAAGTGCCCGGTTTACCGAGAAGGGGCGGCTGCGGCGGTGGGCGGGCGCGGGAGTCCCGGGGGCCTCGTGCCAGCCAGACCTCCGCGTGCAGTCCGGGGGGACGACCGCCCCATTGTTCCGGGAGGGGAGGTGGAAGGGGGCTTCCATCTTGTGACTTCGCTGACTCCCGGAGCACCGTAAAAGCCCCTGCATGCCAGAGAGGAACTCCGGGTGCTCGCTGTCCCCCGTGCTTTGTCCCCGCACGGGCCCCGGGGCCTGTGTCTCCGAGGCGGTGTTTTCCTGGCCCTGCAGCAGCGCTGGGGCGGGCCTGCCTCACAGCCCGCAGGTGCTGGACCGGGGCCCTGAGTCCGGCCTTCTCTCTCCCCGACAAACGTCCTCTTGTCTCGTTCCTGTGGCTCTGACCAGTCTGATAACTGCCCCCACCCCCACCCCCTCTGGAAGAGCAGGGACCAGTGACCTCTAGTTGACTCAGCTGACGGGTGTTCGTCTCTCACCTCAGCTGAGTTCCTGGGAGCATTTGGTAACAGCCCGTCTCACCCTCCTCGAAACTCCTTTTTCCTGGTGTCTCCCACCCAGAAATCTGGGCCTTGGCCCCCCCTCTCTCTCACCCACCCCCACGTCCTTTGGGCTGTGGTCTGAGGCTTGAGCACAGCTTGAAGGGAAGACGGGCCACACGTAGGTCCTGCGGCGGGGCGGGCAGTTTGCATTTGCTGCCTGGGCCATAGAGAGCGAGTGGGAAAATATGACAGATGTCCCCAAAATTTATGTGCAACAGTGCTCGTCACAGCAGCATTGACAATAATGCGGCTTTGGAATCACCTAGCTCTCCCCCAATAAGGAACTAGTTAAATAAATATGGTCCTCCACAAATATCTGTTGAGTGATTGTGTAGACAAGCATAAAGAAGAACAAAGAAAATAAGTTACCTCTCGTCCTGTCCCTCAGTGTCCCCACTTTCTAGGGTTTGGACATTCCGCGCCCCCAGCTCTAGGCAGATACAACGCGCATGTCACCACCAGCCCCGTCAGACATTCCGCCTGGGCCTCGATGCCACCCTCCACGCACTGTCCTGTTGTGGGAGGCTCCCTGAGGCTCCGACCGTCCCTTGCCGTCCTGGCTTGGAGGGGCTGTGTGCCCCTCTGGGCTAGGAGCGCGTCTCAGTTTGTGCCTCCCGCTCCCCGAGGCTGCGGCAGGCAGGCCTGTGGCTCCATTAGCTCCCGCCCACAGGCACCCGCACTTCTCTGTCCCCCACCCCAGACCTCCCCTCGGAGTGGCAGGCAGGACAGTCCCCTGTGCATTCGACCTCCCGCATTAGATTCAGCAGGTCCAAACCCAGCTCACGACCTCCGTCTTCCCATGTGTCTATTTCAGTGAAAGGCAGCGGCAGCCATCCAGTTAGGAGAACCGAAACCTGGGAGCAGATCTTAACACACCCTTCTCCCTCGGCCCTGTCTGGAGAAGTCTGCTCCTCTGACCTCCTGAAGCTCACGAACCCATCCCCTCCCTCTACCCCCTCACGGCCATCGCACTAACCCCGGCCTGGACTTACCATGATCCTTCCCTGGGCCGGCTCACGCCCAGTCCCTGTCCACCCTGCTGCTCAGGGTCTCTGCACAGGGCAACCCCCACCAGTCCCTCCTCACTTCTCGGGGGGAGACTGAGAGCCATCGGGTCGGGCACTGGGGCCCCAGAGCCAGGCTGCCCAGGGTGAGTCCCCAGGACCCCCCCTTCCGCCTGGGGCCGCGTGCATTTTACGTCCATTCTCCCGTGTTCTGTTCTCTCGTCCTCCTGAGGATTAGGTGAGTCGGTCACAGACACTGCTCCTGGGTAGCCTGACACGGAGAAAGGCTAGTCCAGTGTTTGCTCTCGTTATTATTAACTTGCTGTTGTCGTTTGTAAAACAGGGACTGTAGCGAGAGATGCAAGTGCTCCCGTGGACCACAGAGAGAGCAAGTCTAGCTGGTGGCAGCGGCTGCTCTTGTCCCCTGGGCCCCACCCTGGGCCGTGTGGCTTCTGTCCTGTGCTCCACAAGCTCCTTTGGTCCCTGGCTCCCCGCGCGCGGGCCCACCACACGTCCTTCTGCCCAGGACACACACCCTCCTCTTCCCTAATTGAGGTGCCCTCGTGTCTTAGCTCGACTGCTCTTTCCCGGCCTCCCTGGCCAGGCCACGTCGCCCTGATTTGGGGGCTCCTTCCCGGAGAGTGCGGAGGGCTTGTCCAGGGAGGGATGTCACAGTGGAGTAGGGGTGACACGTGTAGGGGAGACACACTCATGCAGCCCTCCTGAAAACCCGGTGCTTCACGAGGCCCAGGGAGGGGAGCTGCCCCCCCTGAGCAGGCAAGGCCGGGTGTGCCCTCCGCTGGGGCTTGTCAGGCAGCGCCCTCCACGTCACCCACCAGCACAGCTGGTGGTGAGAAAGGGGTCACAAGGCCAGCAAGAGCCAATTTCCTCTCGGTGTTGCCCGTGTGTCCTCGGAGGTCCCTCTAGGCTTGGTTGCCCTGGGAGTTCCCAGGGGCTGGAAGGCGGGGAAGCAGGCTCGCAGGTGAAGGGACATCCAGGACGCTCAGCGCTCCATGGCAGGACGGGAACTCGCCCTGGCTCTCGGGTGCTGAGCGCGCGATACAGGCTCCCGCGTCCACTTGCCCGTCCTCTGGGTCCGCCAGAGCCTGAGCGCGTGGGCCAGGTGGGGACGAGGACGGGCAGAGACGCGGGGGCAGCGGCTCCACAGCAGGCCCACCCCGCGTGTGGGTCTCTGTGGAGCTGTGTGCAGCAGGGCGAATGCCGGCGGGCTGGCTGGGGGCCTGGGCTGCAAGGCCAGCCTGACCTCGCGCTGCCGCGGAGGCCTTGTGCTGCAGCAGCCGTGCGCCTCTCTGCCCTCGGTGTCCTCATCAGAAATGGGGTCCGTTGCACGTCACCCCTCAGAGTGCCGGGGGAAGGAGTGCGCTGAGCGCCTGTTCCCAGCGGGCTGGCTGTTCCTCCAGCTGCGCCCTCCTCGTCACCCTGAGCAAACGGCCTGCTCCTCTTCCGGGCCCACGCTACTTCCTCTCGAGGAATGCTCACTGGCCAGGGCTTTACGCTCCACTCCTGGGCTGGCCGAAGCAGGAGAGTGGAGAACCTCGCCCAGGAACGGGGGGCAGTGGGGGCAGGGCAGCCGGCCTGGTTCTGTCCTGCGGGCCGCATTGCCACCAGACGTTTTTGGTTGCTACCCAGACGTGGCTTTTTAGTTGGAACACTGGAGGCGCGTGCCTCTTTCCAGCAACTGTCTGGAAACAGAAGGCGGTGCAGGGAAGAAAACCAGATGGCTGCTCCCCCGCTGTTTTGCCCGGGCTCCGTACACGGCGCTGCCTGAGAACGCCGTCCAAGGGCACGCGTGCCCACCTCCGAGCTGGCCCGCACGTCGTGGGGATGGCGGGTGGCGAAAACACACTCTGACGTTTATATTGAATATTTTAGTTTGCAGAAATTTGAAATTAAATATACTTTCCACCTACACTATGAAAAAATCCATTTATAGAAACCAAATCAAATTGGACATCTAAGGATGGGTGGCCAGAAATGAAATGTTTTAAAAATAAAGTGTTTGGAGATATAATTGCCGCGGCGGTGGCTTGTTCTGAGGCTTCCTGCGATATGAGTTGGGGGAAGGCGCGTTGGACAGAGCCCTCTCGGGGTCACTTCTGGGCTGCTTCTGCATACTGGCAGCTTGGGGAAAAGGGAAAAAAGTTTTCTGAGAGAACTTACTTAGCAGGCAGAGCCAATATTCTGTGTTTTCTGGAAGCCGCCTTGCTCCGGCTCTGGCAAATGTGCGTGTCTCTGAGGATCTTTGCAGGAATTGCTCGAACACTGGAGAGGCTCAGCCCCGATGCTGAGCCCCGACTCTCAGTGCTCAGCAGACGGAAGCTCAGCCTCAGCTCTGGCTTCCGTTTCTGAACTGGTCCCGACTGAATCCCTTCTGAAGCAGCCTCTTCCCGGCCCTTTGCGAGGCACCGAGCGCTGCCTTTGCGTGCTGCGCTGTGCCCACGGACACCTGAGGAAGCTCGGCCACGGTGCCCGAGCGAGCTGGTGTCACTGCGGTCACGTTCCCAGCTCCGGTCGCGAGGACTCCTGACCCAGGCCCAGCGTCCTCTGCAGCTTGGCTTACCCCGT
Source organism: Furipterus horrens (assembly GCF_987537825.1). Classification (NCBI taxonomy): domain Eukaryota; kingdom Metazoa; phylum Chordata; class Mammalia; order Chiroptera; family Furipteridae; genus Furipterus; species Furipterus horrens. Next base: position 3,819,708 of record NW_028327173.1, read on the forward strand.
GAGGACATAAACACAGGACGTCCTGCAGAGTCCTCGCCCCCCCTCCCCCCGCCCCCATCTCCCACCAGACAGGCGTCAGGAGCGTGCTCTCAGGAAGCCAGTCCTGGTCCCTTTCTCCTGGAACCTGGGAAAGTCTCTGACCCTCCTGGGCTGCGGGGGGCTACAGCGGGGCTAGAGCCCAGGTCGTTCCCAGGGGCACGCTGCGGCTTCCAGGAGACAGGGAGGCCAGGGCTGGAGAAAGAGGGCAGGTGGAGGGTGGAGCCAGTGGCGCAGCCTGTCCCAGCGACCGGAAGCAGTGGTGAGGCCCAGGGGGCGTGGGTGGTGTGTGCTAGTGGGGGGCCAGCTGTGAGGGTCCTGCCCGCACCCCCGGAGGCCGCTGTGGGCTGGGCTGCTCTGGGCTGGGGCAGGTGGGCCCGGCTGGCGGTCACTCAGCCAAGACAGAGGGTCATGGTGAGCCGGTCCGTGGAGAGCACGGAGCGGGGGGTGGAGGCCGGGCCGTTCCGTGGTCCCAGGGTGTGCCTGCCGGCTTTGGCTTCTCTTCTGCTTTCTCGCCATCCCCTGGGAAACATGTTTATCACCATGGCTTTCGTAATGCAGTGGTCCCTTTTCGTCTGTTGTGACAAAATGCTCTAAAAGTTTCGTCGTGATGGGAGGGGCTGGTCAAAGGGTTGCGTCCCATTTCGCCCTCTTGATGGAGAACCTAGACGTGAATTTCCCCAGCTCAATGCCTCAAGGGATTGGGGTTCCCCTGGGGATGAGGGCCAGACCCTGAGCTCTGCTCAGCCCTGCCTGCCCCCTGCCTCTCTCCAGAAACTCAGAAGCCCCCCATGGGGCCTCCAAAGCCTGTTGGAGGAGTTGCCATCCGTTGTCACGAGCACTTGGCATTTGTCATCCTTTTTCTGCACCTGCCAGCAGCCTCCTGCTGCCCTCCTGTCAAAGCTCCCGGGAAAGCGTGGAGCGTCGGCTGGCGTTGCCTGGGGGAAACAGCCGAGCCCCAAGCCCCAAGTCCTCATTTCTGTGCAGGGGGCATCGGTTAGTCCCGGTGCCTGGAGAAGGTCACCCCAGAACAGCTGTCCCTAGAAGCCAGCGGGGGGTGGGCTCCACCCAGGTGGCGGCGGTGCCCTCGGCGGTCTGTGGGTGGGCTGCGCTGTTCCCCCAGGCTGAGCCCTGTGTCCTGTCGGCCCCTCGCGTGTCAGGACTGGGGGCCACCCCGAGCTGCTCTCGGGAGTAGGGACGGAGGGGACCTCAGCCGCTCTTGTGCCGGGGGCCCTGAGGCCTCAGGACGGGACATCACCCGGGGGAAGGACGGAGGGAGGGTCAGAGCAGCAGCGTCCGGGGCCAGGCAGTCTGGGCAGCAGCCAGCTCGTACACGTTCTGGGGTGAGACACCCTACGCCTTAGCAGAGAAACTGCCCCCCTCGTCTTCAGTTTTCCAGAGAGGACGCTCCAGACCACGCAGCTTTCTGGGCCCTGGAATAGTGCTTTCTGGTCAGGCGTAAATAAGTGGGTGTTTTCATTCCATCCCTGTTAAAGGGAGGAAGGTCACTCTCAGACTCTGGAGTCACGCTGGAAGCCTGCAGGTGAGCACCCGCCCTGCCAGGGGAGTCCCTGGGCGGCGACTCGTGCCAGGTCCCTGCCCTGACGGCCTCCGAGGTGTGCCCCACAGCCTCCTCTGCAGGTGCCCTGGGGTCCAGAGTGCCCCTGGTGCCGGCGTCCTCCCTGCACCCCGCCCAGCCCAGGGAGGAGCAGCCCGTCTTCCCGCTGCCAGGCCGTCCTCACGCCACACTCAGGGGCCCAGGCTTGCAGCAGCCCCCGGCGCCCGGAGACTGGCCCTGCTGCCTACCTGTCACGGGCTCCACTCTTCTGCCTCGACTTTGGCCTGTAGCCCAGGGTCCGCGTGGCGCTAGCCCTCCGGGGTGGGAGGTGCCAACGTGTGGGACGGCTGGTGGATGTGCGCACCGCGTTGCCAGGGGACTGGTGCCGGTCCTGTCTTGCGTGGCATCTCCACGGTGGCCTTGCCGTCAGAGCCCCAGGAGTGGGAGCTGCCCTCTTCCTTTCGAGCAGCCCGTGACCCCGCAGGGAGGGTTTGCCGGGCTGTGGATGGGCTGTTTCTTGTCGGCGTGCCCAGCAGTGCCCAGCAGAGCTCCGGGCCTGTGGTCAGGACCCGGAGGACGCATGCTGGCCGGCCAGCGTGGGGGCAGCGCCCCGGCCAAGTTCCTTCCAGTGTCCCTCACGCCAGCGGCACAGGGCCACGCGGGAAACGGCCAGCTGCGTGGCATTCATTCGTGCGTTCGGCAGATGTTTCTGAGAGTTTGCCGTGGCACGGTTCTTGTTCCTGGGATGCAGAAGTGAGTGAGACAGGTCATAGCCACACCCTGCCAAGGCCCTGGCAGCAGAGGGACTGACGGGGGACAGGTCCCACCCAGGAGGGGATCGGGACCCCCCAGTAGGCAGGGCGTGTCAGGGTGTGTCAGTCTGCTTTACAGTTACCCGAACCTTAGCGGCTTACAAAACACACAGCTCAGCTGTCATCTAGCCCTTTGTGTGGGCATGGGTTCTGGGCACAGCTTGTGGGCCCAGCAGCTCAGGGGCCCCCGCGAGGCTGCAGTCAGGGTGACGGCAGCGCTGCGGTCCTCTCTGCATCCTGCTGGGCCCAGTTCTTCCCCCAGGCTCACCCCGTGTCTCCTAAGCTGGTAGATGAGGGTGTCGGTTCTTTGCCAGCGATGTGTTGGGTGTCACCTGCTCCTGCCTGTGGTCCCTCCACAGCACCCTCACAGCGCAGCGTCCTGCTTCCTTGGGGCAAGCCAGTGAGAGAGGCCACAGGCCGTGTGCTGCTCAGGCTCTGGCCTCCCAGCCTTTGGTCCCAGTGCTCATGTGCAGGACAGCTCCCCCTCCCTGATATCAGAAATCCTCTTCTGTTCCGCAGGAGTCACTGACAGGTTCCGTCCGAGCCCCTGGAGTCCCCGGGAACGTATTTTCTGCTCGGAGGCACAGTGATCGTCTTTCTCTGCCTGTGAGTGAAAAGGGGGCCTTAGGACTTCCCTCTCTCCTGGGAGTCTGGGTGCACAGGCACACACCCCCATTTGCAGGCTCAGGAGCCCTGTCCCTTGTTAGTGAGGACGTTCTAGAGTTAGGTACCCACGTGGCCCTGGATTACCAAAGTCTGCGGTATATGGCACTTCTATCTGGGAGTCACTGACGCACGTGTCAATGCGTTCTATCGTAGATACCTACTAAGTTCTTCATCCAGCGAACTTTTAATAAGCACTGGAGATGTCCCAGGCCTTGTGCTATGTCCTGGAGTCCCCAGATCTCTGACCCAGGGCCTTAGAAATGCACCCAGGAACCACTTCAGCGACTTCGGTCTCATGCTGAGATGGGGGTCACTGAACCTTTGAGACAGAGCACCCCGGGCAGCCAGCACTTTGGCCCTGCCCCTTTCCTCCATCGTCCGTCAGGTTCAGGGTTCTGGGAGCCCAGCTGCCACATCCCTTCCGCTGCGGAGAGCCGAGGCGGTCGCTTGCTCTCAGGGGCACATGTGATCGAGTCGGATGTCTGGAGTTTGTATCTTACCTCTCCACTGACTTGCTGTGTGACCTTAAACAAGTATCTTCCCCTCTCAGGTCATCTTCAAAATATCTGAAAACCCTGATTCAAAATATGAGCTGGAGGCGCGGAGACCCCAGTTCCCTGCCCAGCACACTACGCGTGTCCGCAGACTGTCATTGAGAAGACCAGTAGCAAAGCGCTTCTTCCTAGTGAAACAGTATATGAAATAAAGACTCGATTTTGTTATGTTAAAGGCGTTTTGTCCATCTAGAAATGTCATTAAATCATCTCGGCCTGTGAGCAGCAGTCCAGCATCGTCAGCAACAGTCTCCCCACTTGTGGCAGCCCGTACGGACCGCAGCGGGGGGAGCGCAGTGAGGGGCCGGCCCGCCCTGCCGCCCCACGCCACCCAGGGGATCTCCTGCTTGTTCAGAGTCTGGGCAGCCTGCCCCTCGCTGCTGCGTGATGGGCTTGGCGAGCTGCCAGCCTTGCCCTGAGCCAGCGGCCCCCTGAGTCAGAAGCCGGCCATTGTCGTGTCTCCTGGAAGCTCCAGATAAAGCCCTCCGTCTCCGTCTCCATCTGCCCCCGGTCACCTTGAGGCAGCATGCCCACCCCCACCCCCATGCACAGACGCGCCTGCTGGAGAGCAGAGGCCTCAGCGGCCCACCCCACCCGGACACCTCAGCCAGCGCCTCATGAGGGGTGTTTTCTTGTGCTTTGAAATGTAAGCTTATTTCTGATCTGGGGCAGACCCCAATTTTATGGGATCCGAAGCCAGTGTGATTTGGGGGCCCTGCATAAGCATAAGCAACACAGAACAAGGAACACAAGGTCAGGGTTAGCGTCTCAGGAGGGCCCACGCCTCGCGAGGGGTCCTGGGCCTGAGTGCTGGTCTTTGCGGTAACCTTGACTACGGTTCTGGTTCCCCTAGAAGCCGGACTCACTGGCCCACGCACCTGAAGTACATGGTCATTTGCAATCAAGTAGGAATTGCTTGCTGTCGATTTGTTTCAGAATCCAGCAGCCCTGTGTAGTTTAGATTTGAGATAATATTATTTTTTAAAAGTTTCTCTTCACATGAGAGCAGTGGATTGCAGGTCTGACAGCCCCCAGCACCTCGCTCCGGCCCTGGCGCTGAACCGCAGCCCCGCTCCTTCTCCGCCTCTCCTTCAGCCCCACCCCCACGCGTGCGCCGCCCACGCAGGCAGCGCCTTCCCCCATTAATACAGCACCCACGGTTTTAACTGCAGTAATTGTTTACAAAGCTGTATGGAAACTGATTGAACCAGAAAATTGAAGGATTGAAAGTAATTGGCAGGCAATAAGGGAAAGCGAATTCCAGTCCTGTTATTGGCTGGTGACGTTTTCCAACTCTCCTGGTTTCAAGTTATTCCAGAGCAACTTTATTTGAATAGTCTATGTTGCACTTCAAGTAAATATTAATTCCATTATGCCATAAACTTTTATTTATCATGACAGCAAGTCATAAAGTTCCCTTACCAGAATATAGCTGCTAAATTGCGGATCATAGATGAGATACAGTGCACACTGTGGAGGCTCCCGCAATTACCCGCCATCCCCTGGGCACGCCTGTGCTCCACGCGCTCCCTGAGTACGAGCCGCGGTCGGAGCTGATGCGGGAACCTCCCGTGGCTGTGGTCCAGGAGCCCAGAAGTGCGAGGCGAGGGTGACAGGGAAGTCACAGCGGGCAGGGGCCAGACGGGGGGTCAGAGTGCCGCCAGTCCCCGGCGGTGATGCGCACGAGGTGTCCTTTGCACGTCACGACGCCGACTTTTTAAATCTCATAAATTGCTCATTAGAGGGGCCTCGTAATTGCCTTACCCTGTGGTGTCGTGAGAAGTGTGGGTTTTAATTATTCCTTTTGGATTTGTAGTGTGGTTTTGACTTGTTCCGGGTGATGGTTGGAAACCGTGGATCTGCTTTACTTGTGGTACTGAGTCAGGAGACCTGGCTGTCGGTCACGTTCCTTGCTCTGCCTTTGGGGAGCACAGGGGCTCTGACGGATCCTCAGCCTTGCTGGCGCCTGGAGACGGCCCCCTGCGCTTTACGGGCGGCCCTTGGGTGGCCTCAGCGGAGCCTAGCAGCGGCTAGCTCCCCCGACCGCCGCCACGTGGAAGTCCCCGCCCCTCTCCCTCCCAGTATGGACAGGACTGGAAGGGCCGAAACTCTCTTCCTCTTTGGAGAGTGGGGCAGAGACAAGGGGCGGTCACAGGGATGCAGACGGGAGGGCACTGCTGGGAAGTCCACAGCAAAGCCACCACTGCCTCTGCCCCTTCTCAGGGGCAGCCGGTCACCACTGCTGCCCCTGTGGCACCGGGGCTCCCGCCTACCTGCCCCCCCAGACCCCCCGCCCTGCCCAAGGAGCCCAGCTGCTCTGAGCTCTGGGTGGGAGGGCCAGGGTCCCATCGCCAGTGCCATCCAGCATGGGGGTGGGGGGGTGATGAGCTGTGAGACCAGACCCGTGGCTTCGGGGCGAACGCCCAGGACCCGCCCTGGCCCCTCGGCAGCCAGCACCCAGAGACGAAAACTCAATTAGGACACGGGCCCTTGAAAGGCAGTTATTTCAGGACTCGCTTTGGGAAAGACAGGGATTTCCTTTTCCAAGATAAAATTACGCATTTGTCAATACAGCAGGAGCTTTGGCTGCTTTCTCTTCGGGGGTCTCTGGCCTTAATTATTCTCCACCTAAAGCTCCTCTCTTTGAATCCTGGCTGGTAGTGAGCTTCCCGCATGCGGCTCATCGAGAGATGCTCCTCGGCCCCTCCGCACCGGCCCGCCCCCTCACCGACAGCCACGGGGCCAGCCCTTGCGAGACTCGGGGCGTTCTGTCATAGAGCCCCGAACCATCGCCCCCTCTTTTCATCACCTGTTTTATGCGTGTGGCACACTCTTCAAGGCCAGATTCCTGTGACATGAAAAAGACACTAAATATGGGCTGCCACAGTCACCGTCACTAACCGGCCACTAGCCGTGCCATTATAAATTTTTACACGCCGCTAAATTATAAATACGCAGTGCAGAGAGTAATGAAATATGCACCTGTCCTATCTGCAGGGATGGGATTTGTGATTCCGCGTGCGTGTGCTGTACATGGGACTCCGTCTCTTTCCTGGTTAGGGCCCGCGGGGCTTCTCCTCCTAGGGGTCTTCATGAGGGTCTTCCCCGTGGAGCGGAGCCTTGCAGGGGGCACCTCTCAGGGCTGGGCCTCCGGGCTGGGCGCCCTTCCTCTGCTTGCTGCCCGTGTGTGTTCAGTAGCCAGGCTCAGTGGCACCCGCCATGTTTCAGAGCTGTGTGAGGCTGTCACTCCACAGCCGAATCCATCTGAGAACACGCATCATCGCCTGTCTGCTCAGGGGATGGGCAGGCCAAGCCATGGCAGTGCAGGGTGACGAGGCCCAGGGCGGGGGCCGGGGGTGGTGGAGGCTGCAAGGATTTTGAATAAACTGTGCCTCGGTTTCCTCATAGGTGAGTGGGCCATCCCCTGCCCCCCTCGTGGCGCGGATGGGGATGTCATCGGAGCATTTATTTAAAGTGGCGCACGGCGCAAATTAACCACGCAGTAAATGTTAACTGTTGCAGCCACCCTGATTATTACTTGAGTTCTTGCTGGCTGATGAACAAATTCGTGGTGCTTCCCGCCTTGCCAGGAGCGTGGCCCTCAGTTATATTGTTTCCAGGTTTTCTGAACATGTTTTTGTGTGCTTGTCGGGTTATTTTCTCTGACATGGAGATAGTTCATTGTCTTTGTTTTGATATCAGAAGTCACCTAGTATAACCATGCAGGCAGTGTGAAAAGCAGAGACTCCGAGTCCCCCCTAAACCCAGCGCGTGCACACGTCCACACACACAGTGTTGCTCTTAGTCAGCACCGTACCGTGGGCTTTGTTTCAGCGCCACAGATAAGTCCGTGTCAGCAGCTGCGTGGTCGTCGTTCAGCGTAGCGACCTCCGCCGCTGTTGGGCAGTTCTAGTGCTTCATACTTTTGAACATGTTTTGTGTCCTTGTCAGATTATTTTCTTAGAATAAATTTCTAGAAGTGCTCTTGTCGGTTAAAGGACTTCCATATTTTTAAATTTAGCATTTTAAACTAAATGTTGTGCAGACTTTCATGGAGCAATGCGTAATTCAAAAGGTAGAAAAAGGCTGCCTCCCGCCTTGGGCCCCGTCCATTGTCTCCTCGGAGGCCACCCTGGGGTCCTGCTCTCCCCGCTCCTTCCCGAGAGGGGCGCTTTTCTTCTGCACACATGTAGCGTATGTCGCACACGCACCACGCCTAACTTTTTCAGTGCAGCGCTAACGTGCAGATTTGGTTTCTAGGAACGCATAGAGGGCGCCTCGTCCCCGGCACGGGTGTCACTGAGCAGCTGTGGCATGTCTTGTGCTGTTCTGGGTGCTGGGGACACATGTTACATACCAGCTGGCACGTTCTGGAGAGGGAGGCAGGCAGTAAGTGACAAAAATGGGTGTGCGCCTTTGTGCGCCAGGTGCCAGCGGACACCGTGACGACCAATAAAGCAGCTGAAACGCCCAGGGGCGGGCACTTGTAAGCGGGGAGGTCAGGGAGGGTCCCGGCAGGAGGTGGCATGAGAGCGGGGCCGGGGGAGGGGGGGGCGCGCTGAGGCCCCGGGGAGCTTCCCGGGCACGGGAGCCCAGTGTGGGCACTGAGTTGGGAGCCGGCCGGCATTCACCCCAGCGTGGGCCGTCGTCGGTCTCCTCACCGTCCCTCTGTGGGCGGATGAGGCTGAATTAAATCACGGCGGGAGGGTCTGCTTCCTGGCACCCTTGCCCGGACCCGTCATGGGGCTTTGTCTGCGTGGTGCCGACACATCCAGGTGGCTGTCTGACAGTCTGCTTTGCCTTTATCTTATTATTGAGACAGTTGGGCACGTTTTCTTACTCTGTGAATTGTGTGTTCACCTGTTTGTCACATTTTGTATGAGCTGTTGGTCTTTTTCTTACTGATTAGAAACTCTTGCTATATTATAGAAATCAGCCCTTTTTCTATGATATGTATTATAAATGAGTTCTAAGTTTTTTATTAAAAATTGTTTTCTACCTGTTCAAAAACTTTTTAAGTAGTCCTATTTATCAGTGTTTTTCTTTTCTGGCTTCCAAAGTGTGTGGCGTGGTAAAATGGCCTTTTCTTCCTCCCAGATTATACGCACACACACACACACATAAAAGTCACTTATTCTAATACTGTAAAGGTTTTGTTTTGTTCTTAATTTAAATCTTTGATTGACCTGGAACTTACTGAGGCAGAGCGCTGCAGTCCATGTACAGTTCTTTTCTAGAGAGCTCCTCAGATCTCTCTACCCGGGCCGAACCATCCACCTTTTCTTCTGTTATGGGCGCGTGCGTCCTGCGTCCCAGTTGTACTGGGATCCACTCTGGGACTCTGTATTGTTTCAGCGACTGGTCGGTGTCCTCATGCCCCCCCGCCTCACACCCCCACTGATCGCAGCCACGTAACACGTGGTCACACTCCTGGACCTCGCCCTCCTCACCCCTTTGTCAGAAGGCGGCTTTGCTGGGTTATTTTTCTAGCAAACGTTAGAATAAGCATCCAGACCTAAAAGCAAACCATGGCTGGCGTTGTTATGGTCGTCACCCGCTCACTCCCCGCGCCCCGAAGCCCTGATAGCCACTGGCCACTCTCCTTCGCTACAGTTCTGTCCATTTCACGGGGGCTCACACAGTGTGGGCCTCGGAGACCGACCTCGTGACTCACCCGGGGTGTGATGCTGAGTCCCATCCTCTGGGGGCACGGGCCGCTGTTCGTTTTGTTCATTCACTGAATCGGCTTGGTTTGGGTGGTTGCAAAGAGAGCCGCTACAAACATCTGTGCATGCACTTTGTGTGAATGTAAGTCGTCTGTCCCCGGGGTCAATACCCAGGAATGGGGCTCTTGTGTCATACGGTCAGAATTTCACTTACCTGGTAAGAAGCTGATTAGCCGTGTTTATTGTTGTGGTGTGCGTGTGCGTGTGTGTGTGTGTGTGTGTGGGTGTGTGACTATTTTAGTAGACGTGTACTGGTATTTAATTGTGGTTTTAATTTGCATTTCGCTAATGGCCGATAATGTCGAATGACTTCTCATGTGCTTATTTTCATTTCTATATTCTTTTTAATGAAGTGTCCAAGGTTTTTGACCATTTTTAATTGTGGTTTTTTTTTCTTACTGTTGAGTCATAAATCTGACTTGCCAATATTTTTCCCAATCTGCAGCCTGACTTTTCGTTATCTTAAGAGGTCCTTTCACAGAACAAAAGTTTTAAATTTTGATGAGGTCCAATTTATCAGTTTAAAAAATGGATCTTTCTTTTGGTGACATTTCCACGAAATCTTCGCCTAGTCTTAGGTCCCAACTATTATCCCATATGTGTCTTTCTGAAAATTGTATGACTTTGTATACTGAATGTAGATATATGATCTGTTTTAAATTAATTCTTATTTAAAGGTTTAGGTCAAGGCTGCTGGTTTGTTTGGTTTTATTTTCTGTGGATGACCAATTGTTATGACACCACTTTTTGAAAAAAACAACTTTCGCTGTTGAATGACCTTGCACCTTTATCAAAAATCAATTCGGGTCTATTTCTGGACTTCATAGTCTGTCCATTGATCCGTATGTCTGTTATTTCACTGATACCACACTATCTTGATTACTTTAGGTTTCTAATAACCCTTTAACTTGTGTAATGAAATTTCTCTAACTTGATTTTTTTCAAAAATTTTTGGCTATTCTATTTCCTTTGCTTTTGACATGAATTTATGAACCTATAGCTACAAAAATTTCTGCTGTATTTTGACTGATATTGCATTAAGTTTGTATCCCACTTTGGGGAAAGTTAAAAGCTCTACACTGTTGAATCTTGTAATCCATGACTGTAATAGGTATCGCCATTCATTTAGGTCTGCTTTGAGTTCTTTCACTGGTATTTTGTAGCTTTCAGTATACAGATGCTGTTATAATTTTGTTAGATTTACACCTGAGTGTTTCAGAAATTTTGAAGCTATTGTAAATAGTATTTAAACGTCTTTTTTGTTTCCAGTTGTTTGTTGCTTGTTTATAGGAATATGGTCTATCTTTGTGTGTTGACCTTGTACTATGACCTTGATAAGTTTACTTGAGGTTGAGCTCTGTTGAGTTTTAGATAGATTTTTGGAGGATTTTCTGTGTAGACAATCATATTGTTGAAAATAATGGCACCTTTGCTCCTTCCTTTTAATCTACATGACTTTTGTTTCGTTCTCTTGCCTTATCGCATTGGCTAGAACTTCCATGTGATGCTGGTTATGAGTTGTGAGAGTCCTCGCCCTCTTCCCGGTCTCAGAGGGAAAGTTTTCAGTCTTTACCCATTAAGTATGATGTTAGTTGTACGTTTGGTGATGAATACTCTTCATCAAGGCAAGGCAGTGCCCTTCCATTCCTATTTTGCTGACACTTTTTTCATGAATGGGTGTTGAATTTTGTCAAATCCTTTTTCGACATCATTTGATACAATCGTGTGATTTTCCTTCTATAAACTGTTAATATGGTGGTTTACATCGACTTATGGATATTATTCCATTTCCAGGATAAAATCCATTTGGTCATAGACTTTTTATGTATTGCTGAATTTCATTTGTTACTATTCTGTTGAGGATTTTTTGCCTCGGTGTTACTGAAGGATACTGAGCCATAGTTTTCTTTTGTTGTACTATCCGTGTCTGGTTTTGGTGTCAAGGTCATGCTAGTCTCATAATGGAGTGTTCTGTCTTCTGTTTTCCGGAAGAGATTGTATAGAATCAGTATTAGTTCTTCTTTAAATGATCGGTAAGTTTTGTCAGGGAAACCATCTGAGCCTACAGAATTCTTTTTCAGGAGGTTTTAAACTATCGATTCAATTTATTTACTAATTATAGGACCAGAACCACAGCAGTCCCTCCTTATCTGTGGTTTTGCTTTTTGTGGTTTTCAGTTACCTGCAGTCCAAAATGATTAAACAGAAAATTCTGGAAATAAACAGTTCTTTGGTGAAATCATGTACCGTTACTAGTAGGGCGATGACATCTCATGTCGCCCTGCTCTGTTCCACCTGGGACAAGCATCACCCCTTCGTCCAGCACATTCTGCTGGATGACACTCCCTGCCCACGAGTCAGATAGTCACTGTTACAGTATCATAGCGCTTGCATTCAACTAGCGCTTATTTTACTTACGAATGGCCCCAAAGTACTAGTATAGTGATCCTGCCCGAGAGGAGCCGTAAAGGTGCGTACAGGACAACGGGGTATTTTGACCACATTCATATCACTTTTGTTACGGTATACAGGGATACCTCAGTGTTTGTCAGTAATTCGTTCCAGAACTCGTGATGAGTGCTGATGCCAACTAGCACCAAACGATGGAGCGTTTTGTCGTGAGGGGCAGTGCCGTGGCTCATACAAGTTCTAGCAGGTGCGATGAGCCCCAGGCAAGTGCGGAGCGCTGAAACATTTTCTTTTTTCTCACCAAAATGTGACGAGTACGGGCTGTGAGGGGTTCTGAAGCTGATGAGTACTGAGGTAGGACTGTATTGTTACAACTTTTGTTTTATTCTTAGTTACTGTTGTTCATCTCTTACGATGCCTAATTTATGAACTAAACGTTCTCATAGGTATGTATATATAGGAAAAACACAGTAAATACAGGGCTTGTTGCTATCTGTGGTTTCAGGCATCCACTGGGGCGGGGGGTCTTGGGATGTGTCCCCGCAGGTAGGGGGGCCAACTGCATTTCTGTTTACTTTTGCCCGGTTTCCCGATGCTGTCCTCTCTGACCCTCGCTGCCTTTAGCCGATTTACTGTCCTCTGGGCTGCGTCCAGTGTGGCTCTGCGTTGTTTTCCTGCTTCTCTCCAGGGCCCTGCCAGCTCACACTTGGTTTCCCACTGATGCCGTCCCTTCCCCAGGCTGTTGTATCTCTGCTTTGAGTTTTTCTTCTAAAGAAGCATTTTCTTTAATATTTTTGAGCTCATGGTACTGTTTGTCATCAACTTTTATTGACTCCGTGGCATTTTTTCTTGTGAATGTTCTACATTTAATTATTTCTGTTTTGTTCCTACTTTTTTCCTGTATTTTTATACTCACTTGGTTTTGATTTATTTCCTATAATTCCTAGTTTTCAATGAAGTGGATTTCCACACACACACACACACACACACACACACACACACACACACACCCCACATTTGTTATTTGAAGGAATTTTCTAAAGCAGATGATCCAGGGCAGTGTTTCTGTCTAGGAAGAATTTTCCCTGAGCCCCAGGCATGGTCCACAAGCCTTTACTTCTCCGCAGCCAACAGAGATCAGCAGCCACGGGACACAATTCTACCCTCCAGTCTCTTCTCTGCCCTTCTCCCAAATCCCACCCCCTGGCCCTGTCTGTGAACCCTGGCCATCCTCTGCGGCCAGTGTGTGGATTCTGGTGTCCTGCTTCCAGGCACAGCGGTGCTGGTTTGGGGCCCCAGGGCAGATGCTCTCGCTGTCATGAGCCACACTCTGCGAGCTTTGCCTGAGCTGAGGTCGCAGACACCTCTGTGGGCCTCTTCCCTGTAACCCTGTGAGGTCTTTATTCTGCGGGGCAGCCCTCCTTCAGCCACCGTTACAAGAGATGGACATGTTTTCTAGTTATCTGCTCTGGGCTTGTATCTCATTTGTTCTCCTCAGTGTTTGGGAGCAACTTCCTAGAAGAGAGGGCTGACACCGCAGTGACACAGCCATACGGCGACCAGGGTCTTATTTAAAGTTTGTGATACATGTTATAAAATAGCCCTCAAAAGTGTGAACTGTCTCTAAAATTGTCTTCATAAGTTTAACCTGATGTACGAGGGAAGAGCTCCGTGGGAAGGCAGTAAGTGGGAGAAAGCAGGAAGACAGGCTGGAAGGCGAGCTGCTCCACTGTGGCCAGCAGGATCCTCAGGGAGGCGGTTGGGAAGCAGGCCCGAGGGTCTCATGCGGGCAAAGGGAGCAGTCAGGGCACCAAAGGGCCATTTGACCGAAGGTTCTATGTTCAAAAGGCATTTTTGTGTCAGGTGTCTGAATACTGACTCAGGGCAGTGTGGCCAGCCGACTCTAGTATTCCTAAGGGACGATTATTTGTAGGGGCAGGGACCTCGTTCCCTCGACAGGGGTCCATTCCCAGAGCTGGACAACTTGGAGACCAGCAAGCTCTCTCCCAGTGACATGTGTCCCTGGTGCTGTCATTTAGTCGGGACCCCGAAAACCTGCTCCTGTCTATGCCTCTGGGAGCTGTTCTGGCCCTGGAAGCCAGAGCCCTTCACCAGCAGCGGCGCTGGGGAGGACGGCAGGCGCGGTGCTGCGCGATGCACCCTTGTCTGTGTCAAAGGCTACAACTCCCAGTGCCAGCCAGGGAAGGGGTCCCTGGGACCAGTCTGCGCACAGGGAGAGGATCTGTTCACAGCGCTGTCCGTGGTCCTTGGCCGCCAACCACACCCTCACAGCTCCCTCCGTGGCCCTGACCCTGACACACGGTGCTGTCCATGGTCCCCAAGAACGCGCTCCCGGCGCTGTCCATGGTCCTTAACCACGACCTCAGTGTGCATGGCCGCCAACCACACCCTCACGGCTCCCTCCGTGGCCCTGACCCTGACAGCACTGCGCTGTCCATGGTCCTCAACAAAGCGTGCATGACACTGTCCATGGTCCTTAACCGGTTTCCTGATAGAACCCAGAACCCAGATGTCTTGCTGGGCTGGCTCCCAATAGTTCTCAGCCAAATGAGCAAACAGGCTGTGATGGGAGAGACAGAGGGAACGGTGACAAGGGAAGAGAGCTGCGTTTAACTCATGTAACAAATGAAACTGGGACTTAGGTCTCACAGCAGAGGTAGCGGATTCCATGCGCTGTTGACAAATCTTTCACATTTTCGACACTTACAGGTTTCTCCTCTGGGATATAACTCTAGTGCCCTCACTTCTGTATTTATGGGATGGCACTTTAGGTGTACCCCCAGAAGGCCAGAAGTTCTTTACTGAGAATCTGAGATCTGATAGCAGCAACCTCCAGCCCCCAGGGATCCTAGCCCTCCTTCCAAGTCTCAGAGAGAATACCCAAGTTTTAATCATCCCGAGACTCTCTGGATGAAGGGCAGACATGACCTTGAGACATCCACAAGAGGGATGATTAGATTTGGAGAAAGAGAGGCCAGGGGTGAGGCTGTCGAATGGGTTTTTGGACCTGTGGGTCAGTGATGGGTGTCAGCGATTACGAGGAATGAATGAGAACAAGCTAGAAGGTTCAATTTCATTGTTCCTTCCCCTGGAAAGCAATTGGCAGCTGTTGACCTTCAGAGCCGCCCCAGGGCCGAGGTTCATGTCAGATCGCCTCCCCCACCCAGGACTCTGAGCTGCCCAAGAGAGGGGCGGGCACTCAGGTCTGAAGCCACAGGCACATCGTCTCTGTTGTCAGCTGTGGACACTTGTCTGCATGTGAAGCCTGGGGCTTGGCCTGGGCCCGTGAGTGGAGGAGGCAGGATTTGGTTCCATTTTTCTTTTTCTGTGGGAAGGACTGAGACACAGAGATGAGGGGGGAGGGCGGTGGCCTTCTCCACTGCTCTCCCCCGAGTGTGGATGGGTTAGCAGCTCGGAGCAGGGCTTGGGAGGCAGCCGGGGCTGGCTCGGTCCTTGGTTTATTCCTCAGTAGCGGGATCAACGTGGACAACTCTCTAAGCTTCCCTGAGCTTTAAACCCCTCCCCTTCCAGATGTGGACCTTCTACCTCTTAGGATGCTGGGTTCCTTTCCTGGGGACACCATAACAAATCAGAACAAACGGAGGTGGGGGCTTAGAACAGGAGAAATGTATCCTCTTGTAGTTCTGGGGGCCGGAAGTGAAGGTTCAGTGAGCGCACTTTGCTCGTTTGTCTGTGTCCTGGGGGCCTAACGCTGGGGCAGAGTCTGTCCTGTCTCGGGGGTGGGAGAAGTGGGAGCGAAACAAGCGATCGAGATGTGGACCTCTTCCTGGAACGGAACGGCGTCCCCCAGGGGGACATGGTGGCCCTTCCCTCTCCGTCCCTCCCAGGGATCCATCCTGGGAGAAGGGACGGAGCTTCTTCACCAGGGGCCCAGGGAAGGCAGCGAGGGTGAAAGGCAGAAAGTCCTGGCCTGTGAGAGTCAAAAGGGGGCCACCGTGGGCTCCCGAGGGGGAGTCTGGCCGCTGCGGGCTGACATCAGAGCAGCCATTCCGTTTGCTTTCCCCATTGCTTAGCCCAGGCCCGAGAACCTTGGAGCTGCTTACTTACTTAGCTTTGAGCCAGGGTGCTGAAAGGGAAGATTATCTTAGTCCCACCTGTGCAGCCCCGAGGCCAAACTTAACCTCTCTGTGGCCCCCTGTGCTCATCTGCAAAGAGGGAAAGACGACAGTGTCACTCACTGACCACCACCCCCTTTGACCAGGCAGTCCGTCAGCAGCGGGCACGTGGGCTTTCCCAGGCCTCAGGCACTGCTGTACGTGCCACGCCCACTCACTGAGCCCCCCGGGAATGCGTCCTCATGTCCCCTTTGCAGCTGAGGACTGGTTGCTGCAGAGAGGTTACATAACTGCCTCAAGGGTGCATGGGTCAGTCTGAGACGATCCTCAGCCCACGGCCTTGGCCAGTGGCTGGTCGGGTGGGGGCCCCTTCCAGGGGTCTGCTGGTGGTGTACCCCGAATGGAGGACAACATTGAGCAGCCTGCCAGGGAGGCAGAGGGCATCAGGCTCCACACCTCTTTGGGGGGATATTTATGAGAGACTCTTCAGCATTGGTTGAAGGACTTAATGTGACCAGAGCTGAGTATTATTGATTTTTTTGCTGTCTCTGCCCTGCCTGGGGAATATTTCTTGATCCTTTTAACACCCTGGGGAGGGGCAGACGCTTCGTTCATGGAGGCCTTACCTCCCACCAGGCCCTGCTAGCTGATGCTCCCGTGCCTGTTGCAGGGTGTGAGGGAGCCCCAGAAAGGGGCCAAGCTGATGTCAGAGCCCAGGCTCCCGTGCCGGGCGCCTCCCAGGAAGGCCCCTGCCCCAGCCCAGGGTGCGCTGCTGCCCAAAGGACAGGCCAGCTCCTCCCACTGAGGCAGAACTGCACTCTGCCTGGATACGGGGGGCACAGTGCCGTAGCGACTGGCACGTGTGGCTTTCTTGGGTCAGGGCTCACCGGGGCATGTGGGCTTGGTAGTGACACGCTGGCTGGGAGCCTCTGCTGAATGGGCATTGGTGTATCCTGGATGGAGCCCAGCGGGGGCACACTTACAGGGGGACGACAGACAGTGAGTTCCATACCCGTTTGGGGGATATTTATGAGAGACACTTACCTTGGTTAAAGAAAAATGTATTGTGACCAGAGCTAAGTATTATTGATTTTCCCCTCCATTTTGGTATTAAATGGATCGCAGCTGGTACAAGCTCTGACTGTATTAATGGGGTTTCCTTCGATGGCTACTCAGCCGAGAGAACTACCAAATTGGAATTCCACCGGAGAGCGTTATTGGATGTGACAACTAGGAAGGGGATGTTTTTCCGCGGCTATTTTGGAGGATTACGTGGAACGTTGTAAACAGGGAGACCTCTTCTCTTCTGCAGCCAGACAAGAAGGGCTTTCCCATTGCCGCGAGGGGGCCCCACTCACAGTCAGTGAGTGCCAGCCCTCAGGTGCAATGCTGTTTCCTGCGGCGTCCCTAGACCCTAGCCCAGTGCCTGCCACAGGCTGGTGTCTTGGAAGGCGCTTGTTGAGTGGGGGGATGAGTGGGGACTGGTGTAGCTGAGCCCAGTGGAGAACACCAGTGGGGGGGTGAAGGCAGTGTGATGTCCTGCGTGCGCCTCAAAGACCTTATCGAATTGTAGGCAATGGTGGTGCATTAGTCAAAGAATATTTGGGGGGCACCTCCTTAGGCCAAGTCCATGTTCTGTGCTCCTGAAATCTACGTTCTTGTGGGGAAGCAGACATTAAATAGTTACACAATTAATTACCTATGTGCAATTGTGGGGGGCACTTCAAAAGAATGGGAACCTAATGTGGTGCAAGGGTGAGGGAAGGTTTGTCTGAGGACTTGACAGTCCCATGAGTATCTGAAGGAAGTGTATCAGGTAGTAAAGAGAAAATATAATGGGCATACATGTCCATCCGTCCATCCATCCATCCATTTATTCATTCATTCAGAAAATAGTTATCGAGCAGACAAGTTGTCCCAGATGTGTCCCAAGTGATGGGAAGAGTCCACAGTGAGCAAAATAAGGTCCTTGCCCTCAGTGAGCGTAAAGCAAAGTGTAAAATTTTGTGCATTTTTTTTTTTTTTTTAGATTTATTCTTAGGGAGTTGATATTTTTGATGCCACACTAAATCTTATCTTTCAGAATTTTCAATTTGTATTCTGTGGCTGCCGATAAAAAGAAATGCAATTTATTTTTGTATATTGACTTTGTATCCAGCATTCTTGCTGAATCTTTTGTATCCTGCACGTACAGTTATGTCATCTGCAAATAACGAACATTTTATTGCTCCCTTTCTGATATTTATACCTTTGATTTATTTTTCTTGTTTTATTACACTGGCTAAGACCTTCAGTACAATATTAAAAAGAAATGTTCCTTCTAGCCACCTTTGCCTGGCTCCTGTTATCAGAAAGAAAACTTGCAATAAATTATTATTTTTTAGTGATGATATTTGCTCTAAGGCTTTAATATGTAGTCTTTATCAGATTAAGGATATTCCCTTCTGTTCCCAGTTTGCTCGGACTCTTTGTTTATTTGTTGTAAAAGAATATGATTATTGTTATCTGTTCCATGGGATGGAGACTCTTTCTGGTTGACACAGGAAGAACACAGTTATCAAGTTGACTGCCCTGTGCCATGTGTCTGAGACTGGCAGTCTGCCCTAGGGAAGGCGCGTGGGGCGAGCTGTGGACTGATTGGGGCTGCACCTCGGCTGAGCTTACGGGGGTCTGCAGCCCTCCTTCAGGATCTGTCTGGTTCATCCAGGGGCTACACTGGCGAGTTCAGTGGCAACATAATGGGAACCACCACCGCTGCTTCCTTTAGATCTGCACCACCCCTGGGCTGTGAGAGTCCTCCGTCTTTGTCAGCATGGGGACAGGAGCAACTTCAGGAATTGCCGTGTGGTCTTTCTTGCTTGTACCTCATAGACCAAGGACCCTGTGTGGAGCTCTGTCAACTTCCAAGCAGGCTACCCCCAATTATACATAAGAGGGGGGAGCAAGTGACCACGGGTGGACCCGCAGACCCCGAAGACCACGGTGAGGGGACTTTGGGCAGGGTTCCATTTGTTGGCAGGTCTCTACTCCACCAGCTGGGCCACTGTGACACATGTGGTCTCTTGAGTCTCAGCATCGACTCGGACTCTGTGTTCCACGGTCCTCAAAATTCCCGGGCGCACGTGATGTGCGCAGACACCTGCAGGGCAGTAGGTAGGACTGACGGAACCCTTTCAGGATGGGTGTTTGCTGTGGAGTTGAACGTGACCATCTCTTCTCCAACGCATTCCAGCTGTAACAACCTGCTCCAGCCTGGGGACTGGATAAGGGCTGTGACATTCTATGGGGAACGGCCCCGTCCCCGGCTCACCGGGCACCCTTCCTCGGTCTCTCCTGCTGAACAAGCCTCTCTGTCGCGCCCCTCTCTCATCCTGTCTTCTAACGACCCTCCCTGTAACTCTCGAAAAGTCTTTGGCTTCCATGCTGGCCTAGCTGCTGGTTTCAAAATTGTGACCCCCGACTCTGATGACTGTGTACTGCCTCCTCTGCTGCCTTTTCTGGCTGTCATTCCATTGCACTCAGTGATCCGAGTTCTCCGTCAGCCAAGCTCCCTGCTTCCACGGCCCTCCAGCCCTGGCCTACAAAAGAGCCACGGCTCCCACTGAATCTGAAGTGACGCTGGTCCCTCTCCCCATCCCTTCCTGATGGTCCTTCCTGTGGAGCATCCTCTCTGGCGGGTGTTGTGGCCGCCACGTCCCAGCACACCTGCTCCTGAGCCCTTCCGTCCCTTCCCCCGTCAGCAGGGGCTTCCCTGGCACTTCGCCTTCTCTTTTTGCGTGTTTTTAGGTGCCATCCTGGTGGGGAGTTCACACCGCCTCCGGGAATCCTCCCAGGATGGCAGCTCTCAGGAGGATGCTCCTGCGTCCAAACCCTCTCCACTAAGTGTGGTCAGGTCCCCTCAAGCTGCACCTCAGAGTCCACCCCCATGTCCTTCCTCCTTCCTGCCAGAACTTGTCGGCGGGAGCCTGCAGCTCCTTTGGGGTACAGCGCCTTTCCTTCTTCCTTAGGCCGGGAACCCCCCGGCCCCGGGTTAACCCAGGTGGGGGCCTCTGCGTTGTTCCCCGGCTCGGGACAGAGCTAGCTCTTCCGAGGGCGGGCGGGCCCTTCTGCAGCCTTGTCAGGGTCCCCAGCGTTCCCAGCTTGGTCCCTGACCCTGGCATGACACACGTGCACTGGTGGGCCTCTCGCCGGCTCTGCAGCCTGTCACTCGTTACTCGTCACTCGTCACTTGCCAGATCCTGGTCTTGGTCTGCCCGGCAGCCGGAAACCCCTGTGGCTTTCAGTCGCCTGTGGTTGGCCCTGAGCTTTTGATCAGCAGACTTTTCCTTCAAGAGACCGATAGCAAACGTCTCGGGCCTGCAGGCCCTGCCCTTGCAGCTGCTCAGCACTGCCCTGGGGAGGCCGCTGGAGACATGAGTGTGTGTTTGGGGGAGGGGGGTGCGCCGATGAAACTTTATTTACAGCAGCAGGGGGCTGCCCGCGGAAGCGGTCCGTCCACCTGTGCTGCAGCGCGCCCGAGGCAGCGGCCAGGTGGCCATCCTGCCTTCCCAGCTGGTCCCCGGGCTCCGCCGCGGGGGTGGGCGCGGGGCCTGTCTGCGGCCTTCGCGTCTGCCTGGTGCGTCCCGTTCCACCGAGCATTCTGGCGGGAGGGGACGGAAGTGCCAATCACGTCCTCCTGTCTCTCTGGTGCTCAGTTCGTCTGTGCCTGGGTGCCTGGCCTGTCCCTAACATTGTTAAATGTACTTTCCTTCTCTTCCGCTAGATACGATTGCCAGAGGTCTTTCAACGTTAGACTCTTCAAAGAACCCACTTCCGACTCCACCGACCTTCTCTATTTTAGGTTTCTTTTCCTTGCCATGAAGTTCAGCTCTCGTCTTTATTTCTTCCTTCCTCCTTTCTTTGTGTTGACTCCATTTCTCTCTCTTTGTTTTTACTCTTTTCTCTGTTACTTAACTCATTATTTTCCACCTCTTCTTCCTTAAAAAACAAACCCCGAAGTATGCTTTTCCCCTGTCAAAGTGCTATTGCAGGTGCACCCACGAGTTTTGATCAGCAACGTTCCCACTGTCACTTAGTTTAATACGTTTTTAATTTCCCCTTTTATTTCTTCTGTAAGACTCGTGCCTTGTCTGAGTATTTTTAAGTTTCCAAACATGAGGGAATGTGGAAGATTTCCATAATATTCAACCTTGGCAGCTTTCCTTCCGATCCCCGTGTGGTTGCTCCCCAACGTCCTTCAGAGCTTTGCTCCGGGTTCGCCGTCCCCGGGACTGCATCTCCCTCCTGAATTGAATATCTCGTCTGTATGCAGTGACCCGCTTTACCTCCAGCAGTGCCTGGGCCTTAAAGTCCATCCTATCTGTTCTATTGGTCAGTATCCTGTCTTTTCCCTCTCAGCCTCTTTACTCCCCTAGTTTTAGCTGTGCCGGGTTTAAGGGGCACCTAGCAAGGCTTTGTTCCTGACTCAGGCTGGCCATCTCTTCGTGTAAACCAAGAACCGAGTCTATTTATATTGGCTCTAATTACTGATCTTCGGAACTCCTTTTTACCGTCTGGTACTTGTTCTGGACTTTTCCGTGTATGATTTTTTTCCTCCTCTCTGTGTTCTCAGTTGACAAGCTCTGTGTTTTCTCTGGTCCATTTTTTAATATTTCTGTGGTTTAGAAGCCGCATTCTTTATTTCTGGTTTTGAAATGATCGCCCTAGGAAGTTTAACATAGATATTTAAGTTAAAAGTATAAAAAAGCGACACAGGAAACAGCAGAAGGCACTTGACCGTGACCAGCCCAGCCCCTCCCGCTCCCACCAGCATGGGCTTGCTGGGAAGGCGTTGAGGGCGTTTCGATTTTTTATCTCCCACAGAATAGACCTGTTATCATTGTCATTTACACAGTTAACATTTTCACGCTTTCCTTCAACAGATATGTATTGAATGCTGTGTGCCAGGCCCTATTCTAGGCCCTCGGGGTACATGAGTGGGACAGACAGAGCCCCCCGCCCCGTGGACTCCCCTCTCTGGCTGGAGGGGTGACAGATTCTAAGCAGTAACCGTAATCCATGAGGACATTATATAAGATGTCAGGGAGGAGCGGTACTATTGAGCAGGGTAAGGGACCGAGGGGTGGGGAGGGCTGGCCCCAAGGAGGGGCCGGAGCCGAGGGAAGCCCGGAGGGAGCCGAGAAGGAGGCTGTGTGCTGGGAGGAGGGTCACGCAGGTGGTGACACAGCGCTAGAGTCTTAGGTGGGCGTGTGCGTGGCATGTGCAGAGCCGGCCCAGGGGGGCAGTGTGGCTGGGGTGGAGTGAGCAGGGCAGGAGGGGCCCGGGAGGCTGTGCGCCGGGGCCTGGGCCACAGCAGGGCACCTGCCTCATGTGTCCAGAGGTTCCCTCTCACCGCTGGTCGAGAGCGTGCTGTGGGAGGAGAGAGGGCCAGCAAATGGGCTGTCCTAGGGAGCCCGGCTGCTGAAACAAGACCACGGGTGGGCGGCTCACGAACAGGAAGACCGATGTCCGCGTGCCGTCCTGGCAACGGTCCTCGTCCGGGCTGCCAACTGCAGCTTCTGCTTGTGTTGGTGGGGAAAATAGAGTGAGGGAGCCCTCTGGGGACCCTGTTCCAAGGACACTGATCCCATTCATGAGGGCTCCACGCTGATGACCCATCACCTCCTAGCACCATCCCATGAGCATTAGGGTTTCAGCCTATGAATTCGGGAGCGGGGACACAAACATTCAGTCCATCGCTTAGGGGACCAGTCAGGAGGCTAAGATTCTAACCCAGGCAGGAGAAGATGATGACTTGGGCCAGGGGGTGGCCAGATAGAGGGTGAGGAGGGTCCAATGCGGGGTACCGCCTGAAGGGGGCACAGATAGATGTCCTCACGGAGCAGGTGTGGAGGCAC
Source organism: Furipterus horrens (assembly GCF_987537825.1). Classification (NCBI taxonomy): domain Eukaryota; kingdom Metazoa; phylum Chordata; class Mammalia; order Chiroptera; family Furipteridae; genus Furipterus; species Furipterus horrens. The sequence goes on from NW_028327173.1 coordinate 3,842,462, forward strand.
GCATGACCCCGAGCGGTTTTGTGCTGAGCAGCTAGAAGGAGGGAGTGGCCGCCAGCCGAGATGGCGAAGCGGCAGGAGGAGCAGGTGTGGGGAAAGGACGGAGTTTCCGTTTTGGACATGCTGAATTTGAGATGTCTCAGAATCCTGACGGGCAGTTGGATACCCAAGTCTGGGGTTTCCAAGGCAGATGCAAGAGTTTTAGGCCGGAAGCTTATACAATTCCCAGGGCCTTTTAAAGAAAAGAAGACGCAAAATTACATAAAAGCAGATACAAGAGAGACCCAAGAACATTCACTCTACCAGCTCGACAAGGAAGCTGCCTTTTGGGGGTTGGGGGGAAGTTCACCCTGGAAACATAAGTGCGCGTGTTCTTAGCACTCAAGCGGCACTTTTTGACGTGAGGTTGTGTACAGTCAAACCCTGACCTCCGGCCCCTGTGAGTGTGGCCTTATTTGGAAGTGGGGCCTTCGCAGGTGTGACCAGGTTAAGGCGAGGCCCTCTGGATGCAGGTGGGCCCTCTGTCCAGTGTGACCGGTGGCCTTGGGAGCAGAAGACTTGGCCACAGACGCAAGGGGAGGCGGAGGCTGGAGGGAGGCGACCTCAATTCAAGGAAGGCCCAGCCAAGGGTTGCCAGGAGACACCAGGGGCCGGGGAGGAGCAGCCTCAGGGGCCCCGCCGACGGCCCGGTTCCAGGTTGCAAGGCTCCAGGACAGGACAGGACAAGGTGTCGTCGTTAGAGGTCACCCACGTTGGCGCTGCTTTGTGAAGGCACACCTGGGAGGCTAATACCACCAGGAGGGCACGTCCTTATCTCAGGGCGGCAGGCTCAGCCCCGAGAGGCTCGTCAGGGCCAGTCGGGGCCCAGGAAGGCAGGGGGAGCAGGCGCTGGCAGAGGAGAGGACCGCCCCCCCTCCCAGGAGAGCGGCGAGAGCACCGCCACCTGAGCACGCAGATCAGCGGGCGGCCTGCTGGCTCCGGGTCACGCTCCCGGAGGACTGAGGACTGCCTGCTGGCCTCAGCAGGCAGGAGGCCATTGTGTGCTGCGTGGGGGCGAAAGTCTGTTTGGGGGTGGTTTGAGAGAGACGAGGACGAGAGAAATGGGGGGCAGAGAGTCACATGGCTCTTTCCAGGGTGACCGCAAAGGGAAGGAAAGGGAAGGAAAGGAAGGAGGTGGTAGCTGTCGGAGACGTGGGGCAAGATATTTTTAAAGGTGGAAGACATGACAGCTTGTTGGCATACAAATGGGGGCGAAGTGGTAGAGAAGGAAGTAGGGGTAACACAGGGGACAGCGGGGAGGACTGATGGGGAGAAGGCGTGGAGCGGGTGAGAAGGGGCAGAAGAACCGCCTGTGTGCGCCCGCAGGTCGCGCCTCCTTTCTCCGCGTGGCTCTCACACCCACGCCTTCCTTCTGGCGGCGTTTCCCGTGCAGCCCTGAGACGCGTCCTTATCAGAATCGTGGTGGTGAGCTCTCGGGTTTTGTATTGTTTTGTTGCCGAAAATATCTTCATTTCATCCTCCTTCTTGAAATATTCTTTTGCTGGAGACACGACTTTAGGTTGACAGTTATTTTCACTTGAAAATATGAGCCCCGCGTCTCCTGGGACTTACTGTTTCAGCTGAGGAATCAGCCGTCCGTCTGCTTGTCATTCCTCTTTCTCCGACTCCCTCTGAGGCCGTCTCTTCCTTGTTGCGTTCTGCATTCCCCTCAGTGGGTCGGGTGGGGCTCTGTTCTTCTTTATCCTGACCGGGATTCACTGGGCTTCTAGTCTGTGGATGGCTTGGTTCTAGAAACTTCTCTGAGAACCCCAGTCCCTGCTGTCGGCCTGGTCTCTCCTTTTGCTCTTGAACTCAGACCAGGCAGGTTATTCTTTCCAAATCTCTGCCTCTGTCTCATCTTTTCCAGTATCTCCTGCTTTATTGGCCTTCCCAGTGACTTCTTCTGAGTTATCCTTTAGTTCACCAGTTCTGATTTTGACTGATGTTTTCTTCAGGTTGAGTTTTAGTTATTGCACTCTGCTGCACGTCGCAGATGCTGTGTTGGGGCAAAACCTTCCCCCCGCACAAAGAGAGGACCCACAGAAGCCTCAGACGGTGGTTAGCATTTTTCAGCAATAAAGCACTTTTTAAAGGATTGTATTTATTTATTTTTAGAAAGAGGGGAAGGGAGGGAGAAAGAAAGGGAGAGAAACATCAACGTGGGAGAGAAACATCAATCGGATGCCTCTTGTGCCCCGCACCGGGGACCTGGCCCGCAGCCCAGACCTGTGCCCTGACTGGGCGTCACGCCGAGGACCGACCCTTCACTCTGCAGGACAATGCCCAGCCTGCTGAGCCATGCCGGTGAGGGCAGCGATAAAGCGTTTTTAATTATGGTGTATATGTATTTTTTAGCTGTAATGATATGGTGCACTTACTAGACTGTGGTGTGGTGCAAACATCCTTTTGTATGCACTGGGAAGCAGAAAGGTTTGTGCGTCCCGCTGATTGCTGTGGCCTGAGATCAAACCCACAACGTCCTGTGCCTGTATTTTTGTTTCTAGAAATTCTACTTTCCTTTTTTTTCAAATCTGCCCAGTCTCTTTGGGGATTTTCTTGTTTCCTCACCATCTTTCCAGTTCTCTTTTTCCCTTTAAACAGAAAAACAAACTCATGCTGTAATGCGTGTCTGATCCTTCCGACACCGGAGTCTTCGCGGTGCCGATTCTTGGCCCCCTGGCCGGCGCGGGTCTTGCCTGCGGAGGACGGTTCCCTCTGGTGCTCGCGGCGTTTTCCTGACGACCCTGTGCCCCTAGGGCTGCAGCAGAGAGAGAACCAAATGCCCAGCTGCCCCTGGTGCGTCTCCATCCTTCCCACACGCACGCGGGTTTTAAGCCCGAGGCGTGTGGTGAGCTTCCGCACACGCTGGGCTGCTTGAGCGTGACGTCGAAGTTGGTAAAGTGACCCCATGGGGGGAAAACCCCGAAGTCCAAATTAATAACTTAATGTCATTTCTAACTCTGTTGGGTTTTTTAATTTCCTTCCCTGGATAAATATACACCGTGGCTAAATGTTTTCTAAATAATTAAATGTAATGTCTTTTAATAATTAGGACATGGCAGTTGCGTTCATAATTAATCATCTTCTTCCCTTGATATAAAAGACCTTTTTCATTGGATAAAGGAGATCCCAAAATTTTAACCCAAACGTAGCACCAAGAGTCTCATCGCTTTTTAAAAATGTTGCCACGTTATGGTCCACCCTTGATCCCCCAAGCCTGGCTCTCAGGCTTTAGTTTTCTGAGGAGGGGACCCCTTTAATGCTCCTCCCACGGCGAGTCTCCCTGGAATTGCAGACCTGAGAGCTGAAGGGGCTTAGCGGCCCATCCCCCCCTTGCAAAGCTGTCGGCCTGACATGCAGGGAATGTGCTCCCAACCCACACCCCTGCTGTGCGCGGGGCTGCGGGGCAGGGAGAGCGCCCTCTGCTGACAGGAGCGCCCTCCCTGTCCTCTGTGCGTGACCCCAGGCTCATTGCTGCCGCGGCTCTGTAATGCCAGCACTTGCAAAAATGCCGCTTTATTAGACAACGGAATGAAGTCCCTTTTTAAAAAAATGTTTGTTTTTATTGCTGACACCATGACACCATTACACACGTCCCCACTTTCCCCTTGGCTCACCTCCACCCCGCCGCACCCCGCCGGCCTTCACGACACTCCTGTGTCTACGTGAATTTCCATTTAATGATGAAACCCCAACACGGAAACAGTTCTTCCTTGTCATTGTTACGAGAACACACATACAGCTGGTACCAGTGCATACAGCACAAAAGGGCACGCAAGGGGAAGTGTCTCTCCGCCGCCTCCCAGACCCTTGCTCGGAGCTGACAGTGGCCGCCCTGGATCCCGGCTGCTGGTGGGCGAGTCCCAGCCCCCTGCTCCCTCTTCCCTCCGCTCTCTCTCCTGGCTTCTAGGCAGGCAGGAGATGCCGGGCCATGTGGCCGTGAGGTTCTGCTTCGGGCCGCTGCTGCCCGGGCGGGAAGGAAAGGACCTTGCATGGAGGGAGGGCCCGCCGTTTTTCCACACAGAGCTGAGGCTCTGTTCACGGGGTCTCTGCTCCTCGGAGTGGCTCGCAGAGGTGGCTGCATTACCAAATGTCCAGCCCACAGCCACACGGCTAGTGGGGACAGGACCAAAACCCCGCGCTCTCTTGTCTGGACCACGCTGACGCTGGGGAGGAGGCAGGTCCCTTCCCGTCCCCAGGCTCCCCCAGTCCCTCAGCGGCCTCCACCTTGGCTGGGAGATGAAATGGGAATGCTCCTCTAAGGATGTTTCTGGACCCAGACGTGAGGTGAGGGCAGAGGTGAAACCAGAGGTACCTGCAGGAACCACGAGTGACGCCCCAGAGCTGGGCATGTTGCCTCACTGATTGAGATCGATCACTGTAAATTTAAGATGACGCCTGAGTTCTCAGTGAGGACCCTCCCCAGGTGCATGGCATTTAGCAGGAAATATGAAGCCACGATTCGGTCATATTTCTTGTACTGATGACGGTTAGGCTGTAAAGGTTTTAAGGGCCAAAGGCATCCCTGTGTTTATCTCCTTAGTGTAGGGACTGGCTGCACAGACCAGGCCGCACGTTACGGGACAAGCACGGGTGGCGTCTCTGTCATGCCAACAGGCACCCGCCAGAGGCAGGCTGAGGCCTTGTCATGGGGGCGGCTCGTGGAATTGGAGTTAAACGCAGGGAGGTCCCCACGCCAGTTTCGGGGCCAGCGTGAGCCCAGGGGCCCGGTCCGCCCAGCCGCTGCCCCGAAGGCCAGTCACATCTTAGTCACTGCAGGAAGTGACAGAGCCCAGGCACACCCCTGGCCAGCTGACCAGAGGGGCTCTGATCAGAGCCACATGCCAGGCGACGAGGGCGACGGACCTCACACTGTGGTCAGCAGCCCCTCCTGGTCCCTGGGCCTCCTCACCAGCCTGGACTGGGACTAAGGGCTGCCGACTTCAGTGGAGCGGCCCACCTGTCCCTAGTTCCCCTTTCTTTTCTGTCCCCGTGGTTGCTGGGAGGTCTTTGGAGGTCTCCATATTCCGGCTGCAAGAAGCTACTTGGGAATCATGACTTAGACGCCTCTCCCTGACTCCTTCGGGCAGAAAGGCTGGCTTTCTCCACATGGTGAGGGTCCCTACCGAGACCCCGTGACTCCGTCCTCACTCCACGGCGCGGGAGAACTCGGGGATGGGGCTCTCTGTTCTGTGTCCAGGCAGCGAACGGTCATGCAGCGCGGGGCCGGCGGGTCAGGGAGGAGCTGCGGTTCGGGCGTCCGGGCTGTTCAGCCCATCACGCCCAGTTCGCTGTCAGGAGACGCTCATAAAGAAGTCCTGCAAGGACTGGGAGCACATGTTTATTTTATGAATGACTTCAGGGAAAGGGGGAAAAAAATCATCCAGGAGGCTGTGTTCTTTTTATTATGTTGTGTCGGTAAACAAAAAAAATTGCCACATTTAATACTTACACTGGTCCTGCGGGATTTCTCTGACTAATGTAAAATGACAGTTGTCGCAACATTCTATATAAATACAAGTCTGTTTGCTGGCGCCTGTTCTATTTTTAATGTAAACCACACCTAACTTTCTCTGAAGAATTGTACCCTTGGAACTGAGAGTCCTGTGTGTTGCCTGTTCGTGCAACGGCGGCCCTGTCTCGGGAGCAGTCAGAAGACACCAAAGGCGTCCCAAATTTTCCAGTTTAATGTGAGAATTATTCATCTAATTTTCCTGCTGCTATTGTGCTACTTAATTTATTGTCGTGCGGAGCTGCGAGGTGATGTCGCTAACGAGTGACGTGGTACCGTCGGCGAGAAGCGCTGCCTGCGGTCTGAGCGAGGCCGGCAGGAGAAATAAAGCACCTGCTCACGGGCCGCGTGAACGTCACAGTCCCCAGACCCGCGTGCGGCACCTGTCGGCAGGCTTGCGGCCCTCTGGGCTGCCCAGACACAAACTTCCCTTTCCGTGTGAACGGGGAGGGCCGATGTGTTTTGTAAGTTTACAGGGGACTCCGTGGCCTGCCCTTCCGAGGGCTACGGGCTTAGGAAGAGCTGGAGGGAACAGGACTTCCACGGGGTGGGGGTGGGGGTAGCCCGGTGACCCCGACGCTCCACCGCCTCTCATTTCTCAGCCACTTCCTCCTGCACCCATTCAAAGTGGCCCCAGCTACAGCGTGTCCCCCAATCCTCGCAGCGGGGCACCCGACAGTGACTCAGCCTTCAGGAGCTGAACCGATGGGGGGCCTGAGGCTGGTCCCCTTTGGAAATTCGGGCAGGATGGCAGATGCGTGTCTGGATACCCCTCTGCTGGTGGTGACGAGCCTGGGCTCCCGGCAGTGTCACCAAGCCCGAGGGAGTGACACCAGCTGAGTCTACTTGTCACTCTGTCGTGAGGAGAAGACCCCGGGGCCCCTCTCTGATCCAATACCAGACTCCCATCAACCAAGAGTGACCACGCAGGTGCACCTCCCTCCTGGGTCACCCGGGGGAGAACGTGTCCTGGGTGGGTGCAGATAGCACACGCTGTTCTTTCTGCCCCAAACCCCCCTTTTCATCAGGACGGCCTGCAGGGGAAAGGCTGAGGCCATCTCTCTTTGCAGGGCTTGCTGACAGTCCCCGACAGGGTTGCAGGCTTCCCCACAAATAGCAGCCTCTCCACGGCGCGCCCCTGAGGCGCAGAGAGCCCGGCTGCTTTCCACCCCGTGCACCAGGCTTCAAAATCCGCCTCAGGTCTGCTTCGCCTTTGCAGCCTCGTGAATAAAGCCTCTTCGTAGCCCGCTCAGCATCCTCTCCCGGTGTTTACATTTTAATGGGCATTCCAGGGAAACGGAGGATCTTCTTTATTACTTCCATCTATCAGGAGAGGCGGTGGGGATGGAGGCAGCCCAGGGCTCGGGCTGCCTCCCCTCCGAGCGCCGGCCTCCCCTTCGTCATGGCCGACCGGCCGGATGAGCAGAACGCGCAGGAAAGGCCACTCGTGGAGCTCACACGGCGCTGAGAGGCGCCGCCATGGGCAGGGAGAGCACTCGGAAGGTACAGCGGTTTATTTCCTAAAGTTCCATTCAAGAGTCGTCCTCACAGACGGGAGGCGGGGGTGGGGGGGTGCACCGATTTTCTGGGAAGGACAGAGAAGCCTGTTGACAGCTTCCTTGTTGCAAATGCTCTTGGCAGGAGAGTCCTAAGGTGACCTCAACTCCTTGGGGGCATTTTAGGGACAGATCTTGTTTCTGGGGCTCCGTAAGGGAAACCCCACTTGGATCCTGGCGCACAGAAGCTACTTCCTGGAGGCAGTAGGCCCTCTTGGGTGTGGAAACCGAGCTTCTGCTTGTCCCGGCACGGCACCAGCATGAAGCGTTGCTGTGCAGAGGGCTCCCTTCTCACGGCGGATCGTGCGGGGCAGCAACACCGGGCCGAGGCAGCTCCTGGGGCCTCGCGTAGGTGGAACTGCCAGTGTTTTTGTCTCCCCCCGGGTGCCTCTCTTTCTCCTTCCCCGACATCCCTGGGAGACCCCTAATTAAAGCTACAGCTGTGGTTGGAAAGCACACCCACCAGATGTTAGTTACAATGACCTGTAACTGGCAGGAGAGAGGAGAGGCTAATGTGTGTGAGGCCGCCTCGGCCTTTCCCGGCACCACCGTTCGGAATGCAAATGGGCCCCCGGCTCCCGCAGAGCCTCCCAGCCCTCCCCACCCCCGCCCGGCTGCCAGCGCGGAGCCCTGAAACGAAGGGCTTGGAAAGCGATGCATCAGTGATCCTTGTCACCTGGCATCCGCAGTGCGGGCCGCCGCGTCCTGACTAGGACGTGTCGTGGTGCGACTCAGGGGAAGGCTCTGGCTGTGCTCCGCAGGCAGCAGAGGCGCCCCCAACTCCGGTGAGGACAGACCCCTTTTTACACCGAACCCAGGCCTGGCGCCGGACCTGCCGTGCTTTAACGGGGCCTGGACACGATGGAGCAGGGGGGTCGCTGAGCACCTGCAGCACCAGGCACCAGCACCGAGGCCTGGGCAAGGCAGACCCCTCAGCTGCCCTTTTCCGTTGGTGCTAATTTTTCCGCGGAAGGTCCATTACGTTTGAAGTGAGTGAGATCTCAGGCTCTTACAGCTGTCCTGGCTGGGCCTGCGAGGCTGGGCAGTGAGGAGCGCAGTGCTCAGTCTGCAGGGCTGGGGACAGAAGGACTTCCTTTCCCCGAGGACTGAAGCACGTGGGCAGCACGCGCCTATCAGTGCGCTGATCAGAGTGAACAGAGAGGGGCGATAACGGTTTTCCCGTCAGAGCAGTGGGGCGCTGTCAGCTCTGCCATCAGCAGCTCCTGGCCCGTTGCCCCCAGGGTAGGCTTTGGATAAAAAGATGCCTCTGCACCCGAGAGTCAGGCACGCCTCGCTCTGGGGGGAAACCAAGGCCCGGCGTCACGCAGAGGCAGAGCCAGGCAGGGATTTGGATCCGAGAGGGTGGGCAGACGTCACCCACATGCCCGTCCCCCGTGAGCCTGCCAGGTGTTGCCAGTCGTTAGGGGCAGATGTGTTCTAGACAATGTCAAAACCAGAACCTCTGCAACCTTGGTGTCTTCCACACAGACACGGGTTTGTGTAGTGAGTACTGTCTGGTTCCGTATGATTAATCTGTTGGTGGTGGGGGAGGGGCCTGCAGGGCAGAGTGGGTATCTCAGAGGCATCATCATGCATCGGGCTAATTAAAAGGTAACCGCTGGCTCACGGACTTCGATAACCGCGGTTCCAGGAGCCTGGCCTGGAGCTGGCTGATCTGTGCCTTTGGCCCCGTGACCGGGACAGGCACCAAGGGCTTGTGTCCCCTCTGCAGCCTTTGCCAGGTGGTCACCCAGCCACCACATCGCCATCTTCCTTAGCAAGAGCTTCCAGGGTGACCAGCACCTGGCCAAGTGCCCAGGCCACGGCCTGTCGTACCTTTTTCTCGTCGTTCTCGCCCTCGGTCTCTGGGCTGTGTGGGGCTGTTCGTGGCACGAGCTCCTGGAAACTGCTCCCCACTGACGGCCCGCGGCATCGTTCACGGCTGGTGCAGAGTCCGTCTCTCTCAGGACACCAGCTCCTTGACCCCCAAGGGCCTCTGAGGTGGGGCTTTTCCTAGAGGGCTCTGGGCCCGCCTGCACCCCGAGCTCTGCATGGCCGTCCTGGGGCAGAGTCCTCCTTTGAGCTGCACAGGCCGTGGTCGGCCCCAAGGACACAGGCAGTGCCGAGGGGCCGGCAGTGGGGTGGGGGGTCATGAGGAGTCAAATCAAAGTCACCTCTCCCCTCCCCGCCCCTGCATGCTGAGCACAGTGGGGACCCGTCCTGTCGGGGGGTGAAAGTGCCCCCCTTCTCTTTGTTCTCCTGAGCAAACAAAGCAGGCTGGTCATTCTGGGGAACAAAGGACAGGCTGAGCACGCGTGTTAGGAGAGTCCGCACCGCCCCTGTGTCAAGCTGTCCCCTTTGGGCTGGCTCCCCTGCAGATGACGAGAAGAGGAGCCCCGCTGGCCCTCGCCAGCCTGGGCTTTTCATGGCTGCCACATGCCTGCCATCCCGTGACTGTGCCGCCTCAAACAGCATCTGTGCGTGTGTGGTCGCAGGCAGGCGGGACCCCCTGGCTGGCTGCGGTCCCGTATGCTCTGCACAGAGCGCGAGTCCTGTCCATCTGTCCCCATGGGACAAAAGACATGCGGCGTCCGCGTTCCAGAAGGCGCTCCTGGCTGGCGGCCTGGGGAGCCATGAGGGCGAGCGGGTGGGCACTGGCCAGCCTGTGTCTCTCTGCGTCCTCTGGCCCCTGGTGGCCGCTGTGCAGGGAGCCGGGCACACGAGCCGCAATCCTCGGTGTCACTGGGACGCGTGCCCCTGCCTCTCTGTCCTGGAGCGGTTTCCGTGTGTCCCCCATGTCTTCCCCACACTCACCCAGCTCCAGTCAACGAATGGGAACACCGAGATCCTCAGTGTCCCAGCAGGAAACTGGGCTTGGGATCTCCTAAGTCTGCCCCCGGGGTGCCATCGAAGCCATGTGGGGGCCATCTTTGGGGGTGGCTGTGTGTCTTCAGTGGCCTAGAGGGCAGGGGGTGTGGCACCCAGGTGACCTTCGATGACCTCTAGGCTCCCCGGTCTGTCCTGATGCAGAGCCGAGGGGGTCCTCTGGGCTCCCGAGTGGGAGGCAGGCCCCCTGCAGCCCCCCTGCACTGGCCCAGCTGGCTGCTCTCCTGCGGTCTCCGGGGTGCCCAGCCAGCCGCCGGGGACAGGGCAGCAGAACCTGAGGTCTTTCCCTGCTGTGCTGTCACCTGCGCAGGAGCTGACTGCAGCCTGCTCAGCTGTGCCCGGAGGAGGAGTGGGGCTTGGGCCGGCGGCCTGGGAGGTCGGGATGGGGAGGAACGGCCCCGCATGCTGGCGGCAGGGTCCAGCACTGACCCTGGGAGACCGTTCCTCATTTCGCAAACTCCTACCGCCGGTGGCTCCTGGCACGGAAGGCTGAAGCCATTTCAGGGAGCAAGGAATCCGGCCCCTGTACTGGAAGTGGGAGGAGTACGGGAGGGGAGCCGCACAGCATGGCCGGAAACCCAGGCGGCTGGCGGTGGAGCCGGCTCAGGGCCGTGAGCGCTCGGCCCTTCCTGGCCGGCGGGCAAACTGTCCACCCCCGGCGGTTTCCATAAGTCCTCCGAGAGGCGTTTCCTGCAGGCCCTGGGACCATCCGTCAGACTTCCTGCTCCCTCGGAGGCCTGGGCCCAGCGACCTCTGCCCCCGGCATGACGCCCTTGGCTCCTTCTCCCCGACCCCGGGCACTGCTGAAGTGTTGTCCTGTGGATAGGAAATGAAAGGGGCACCACCTTATTTCTTCCGAGCGCGCCCAGCCTGGCCCAGGGGCGCAATAAACCCCACACTTCCCTTTCAGGGGTCATCCTTCATGAGGAGCATCCCTGCGCCTTAAGTGGTAGCCACACAGTCGTGAAATGAAACCCAGGGCTCAGGGCTCTGAGCAGCGACCCCCAGGGGTACGCGGCAAGGCTGCCCGCATCGGGGGTGGTTCCCTGGGGCGCGGGACCATGGCCCGGGGGTGGGGGGTCAATGACATCACACTCGTCACCCAAAGCTAGAGGCTTCTGCACCGCTTCTCTGTCCCGTGAGGGGGTTGGTTTTCAAACAGAGAATTAGGATAATCTTCATTCCTGACACTGCATTGTTTACTTCACAGGGTTTCTGTAACTGCGTCACAAGTCGCGTACCTCCCTCTGTGCCCCGTGGGGACGCCCCGTTCCTCCCCACCTCCCGGCCCTGTGTTAGTGCCTCATTTAGTTACCTGCTGTTTCAGCCCCGTTGCTAACAGGCACTTCCCTAAATAAGACCGTGCTTAGTTTCATCTGCCTTTGAACTTGGTGATAAACAGCCTCACACTGTGTGTGGTGTTCTGGGATCAGCTTTTGTCCCTCAGCATTATGTCACCGAGACCCATTCCCGTGGGTGAGTGGCCATCGCTCATTCGTTTTTATTGGCCGCGTGTTCCCTGGCGCCTCCATCTTGCCTGGAAGCGGCAAGCGTCCTCTCTACGGGGTCCCCTGAGAGATGCGAACGTCCATCCTTACGCGTCAGCCCAAGTTGTTTTCCAAAGTGACCGCATCTTGACAGCCCCCCGGCAATGCTGATTTGCCAGGTGTCCGCCCTCTGCACGCGATGTCACGTTCATAATTGGTGTCCCTCGGCATAAAATGGGATCTGGCCACGGCGTTCCCCACAGGTCCCCGATCATGCGGGGGGTGAGGCACCGGCTCACAGGGTTATCACCCACGTGTTTCTCCTCTTTCCTGTTCAAGTCTTCTGCCCACTTTTCTATTCGATTGCCTCTTATTGTAAGAATTCTTTACATTTTCTTGATGCTAATTCTCTGTCTCTTCTGTAAGTTGCAAATATCATTTATTTTTCCGTTTGGAACGTTTCAGTTTCTTTAACCCATTTCCGGCTTGCCCGGAGAATACTCGCCCGTGGCGCGGGCGGCCGCAGCGCTCACCTGGCCAAAGAGAGCACACAGCGTCTCGCTCTGCTCCAGGGTAGGGGTAGCGCTCGTCCTCGGAGGCAAATGGCAACGTTCTCCTTACAGCGCTCTGTCTTCAATAGTGGCAGCGAGCTCTGCTTTTTATTCTAAATAGGAAATGGAGCAAGATAGCTTTGAATGAGCAGAAGTTCTTAGTTTCGATATAGGCAAATGTATCAATATTTTATTTTACAGTTAGCACTTTTTAATCTCACTTAGGAAAGAAGTCCTTTCCTAGCTCAAAGTCAGAAGGCTGTTTGCCACAATTTTTCTTAAGGGTTTGATGTTGGCATTTGAATTCTGAATCTCTCTGGAGTTGGTTGATTTTTATTTTGTATCCTTTGGGACTAACCAGCGTTTCCGGCTTCCTCCCCATGGTCTGCCACCGTTTCTGATGTGCCCACGATAGTGGGCACTTCTGGTAGCCGTTTGCTTGTATTCAGAGAGTGATATGCATGAGACCAACTCGTGTCTGTAGGAAGATTCTTTTGAAACCACGTGGCTCACTCTCTGCATCTCTCTCGCTCGTTGGGTGGGGTTCTAAGAGCCCCACCTCATGACGGCTTGACCTCAAACCCACGCCTCACCTCTGTCAGCTGTTTGTACCCCTGCCCCACTGTGAAGGGCAAATCTAGTTCACGCTGTCCAGTGCCCAGCACATGGTAGGTGATAATGCCCAGAGCTCGCGGCTCTGGGCAGACCCTTGAAGCATCGGCCGGCAGAGGCGCTTCCGGAGAGCACGGGAGTCCTGTGTTGGAACCTGCCGCTCGTCCTCAGCCTCAGGAATCCCTAACTGCCAGAGGAGGCCCAGGACCAGCCCCGCGGGTGTGCATCCCGGAGTTCAGCAGAAGGCCTGGTTACGGCAGTCCTGTGGGCGGGCTGGCTGTCGCGGGCTGGGCTTGGAAAGCCCCTGGGGCGAGTTCAGTCTGTCTCCCATCCCAGAGGCAGACCCTGTGTCCCTGGAAGCCCGAGCTGGAGAAGAGGGCACCGGAGTCCTGGATGCGGGTCCCAGTCCCGCCTCTGCCTTGCTGTGGGACCTCGGACAGGTCACTGTCCCTCTGATCCTCGGGCTACTTCTCTGTCGAATGGAGGGGGCGATCCATGGCCAGCCGGTCTCTCCGCCGCCTCCTCCTGCCGGCGGCCTCAGCCTCTACTGTGGAGGCAGGTGTTTGCTGATGCGACCGACCTCGTTCCGAGGACAAGGACCTGGAGCAAGGAGAGCCTGAGGTTCTGCTGGAAACGTAAGCAGCCGAGAGCTGGCTTCCTCACTAGGCGGACTCCGGCGGGTGGTGGCGGGCCCCCGCGCTGTTTCGGTGCGCCGGGCCTGCGTGGGGTGCTCCCGAGGGGGCGCCGGCATGGGCAGGGCTTGGCCGTGAGGCCCCCCTGCAGGTCCCAGCAGCGGTCAGGTGCTGTCTGGAAAACCTGAAGTATATGGTCTTGTTTTCTACTTTATATTTATCCACTCTTATTGGGGTACAATTTGCCAACTAAAAATTGTTTATATTTAAGGTGGGCAACGTAGCAGTTTGATGCATGTATTCAGTATGTACCATGAAGTGATTTCCACAGGCCAGTTAGCAAAGCGGTCCCCTCACACAGCTCCTTACTGCTGGGGGCACTTAAGATCCACTCCCGGAGCCAACTCCGCGTAGCGACCGGCACTGCTGGCTGCGGGCCGCGTGCTGTGCGTCAGGTCCCCGGGACGCCCCCGCCTCGCCTCTGCGCGTTTGTGCTCGCTGACCGACGGCGCCCCCTTTCTCCTGCCCTGAAACATCCTTTGAATGGAATTTGTGAGGAAGGGGGGGGTGGTTGGCTGGAGCCTGTGATGCGGTGGCTGCAGGTCCTCGCAGCCCTCGGGGCCTGGCGGAGGCGGTGCTGGTGTCTGAAGGGGGTCGTTTGGGTGTCCGAGGGCTTGTAGCAGCCCTGCAGGTGGCCGCACCTGCTCGTCTCAGGAGGCCGGGCTCCTGCCTGCGGGGCGTCTTGGGTTCCCCATGGGGCCACACCGGGAAGCTGAGAGCCGGGGTCCCAGTTCCACCCATAAACTGTCAGGGACAGGACCCCAGAGCGATTCGGACAGACATGTTAGCATGTTGTCCTCAGCCCCTCAAGGAGGCCTGTCCCCTGCAGCTCGGCTGTTTGGGGACGGCCTCTGAAAGGTTCCGCCGCTCCTCCCCAGCTCTGCGGGCAAGACAGGAGATGCGGGTGATTTACGGCAGGAGCCAGGCAGCCCCTCGTCCCCACGCTCTGTGTGAGTGACGGTCCTTGGAGACGACAGCGCAAACAGGCCTAAGGAATAGTTCAGGGCTGTCCCCTCCATCATCGGCCTGTCCCCGTTCCGCCTCTTCCATAGACATGTGCAGCCAGGCCTGGGCTGCTCCATCAGGGAGGGGCTTCGGGACCCGTCCCTCGTTTTCTAGAACGGGAGCTGAGCTCTCCTGTGGGGACTGCCTCGCCGGAGCGCAGAGAGGGCGGTGCCCAGGCTGGTCCGGAGCCCGGAGCCCAGCCACTGCTGTCACACCAACCCCCTGGGTCATGGCCTTTGGTCACGTTTTTAAAAGTGTTCTCCATGTGGTCACAAGAGCCAAGACCTGCTCAGCATGCGTCCTACTTTCTATAACGAAGTTCCCCAGCTGGGCGGTCTAAACCCACAGAGGTGTGTTCTCGTGCCGGAAGTCTGCGATCAGGTGCGAACAGGGCCGGTTCACACCCACCCCACCCTGCACCCCCGGCCCCGGGAGCTCTGTGCCCTGCCTCTCTCCTGCTTCAGTGGGGCCAGAGTTTCTGGCACTCCTTGGCTTCCAGACGCACCCCTCCAGTCTGCCTCCGTCCCCACTTGACTTCCTCTCTCTCTGTGTCCTTTCCTATCCATTACGAGGACACCTTCATTGGACTTAGGGACCACCCTCATCCGGTAATGATGTCATCTTGATACTTCATTCCCTTTGCGAAGACCCTGTTTTCCAAATAAGGTCCCATTCAGTGGTTTCAAGGGTTAGGATGTGGACATGTCTTTTCCCGCCCACGACACCTCCTTAGAAGAACTGTGGTTTGATCAGCTGGGGTGGAGGACTCGGCCCTGTGACGAGGCCATCAGACGGGGCGGCCCCCGGGGGACTGGCTGGCGGGGGTTGTGCTTGCCCAGCCTGTGTCCTGGGCAGCTTACTGCTTAGAAGGGTCCCTGCCTCCATGGGGCAGCCTTCTCTCCAGCGTCTCCCTCTTCTCCGCCCCGTGGCGCCTGCAGCTGCTCCCCCACTCCTTGTCTTCACTCCTTTCTGTCCCAGTTCAGCGCTCTGGCCTCCCTGGGAGCCACGTCTCTGCTCCTGTTTCTGCTTCTGTCCTGGGCGGATTTGGGGCTGGTTCCTTGGGAGGAAGCCCTGCTGGTGACGCCGGTCCTCTCGTATCAGCGCTGGTGACAGCTCCCAGGGCACCCGGTGACTGGTTGTCCTGGGGTTGTGAGTCCACTCTTGGTCTGACAACAGGATGGGGCAGGGGCCGCACGTGTGGCTCCCTCCGAGGGGGAGGAGCGTGGCAGTCACATGGCTGCCAGTGAACTGAGTCCGAGAGGAGAGAGAGCTGTGTGACCGGGGCCTGGGAAAAACCACCACAGGGGACGAGCCGGCACGCGCCCGAGCCTCATCACCCCTGAGCTCAGAACCGCGACTCAGGGCCTGCTCTGACCCTTGAGGCACAAAGGAAAGCCGGAGCCCCGTTCAGTGCCTGGCGACCCTCAGCGGGCCGGTGGGGGGCGGGGGGGGACGGACAGCTGCGAGGAGGTCAGGTTTTCCAGCAACCCCGCAGGGCACCCCAGAGTCGCCTGCTCCCCGTGTCCTGACTTTGCAGGTCCCGTTTGGGTTTTCTGGACGCTGGCTTGTGCCGTGACGTTTACAGTTTGGCCAGAGGGAGCCGTTTCCTCTCACCTGGTCGCGAGATGCTCTCGTTCCCTGCGAGCGATGCCATCCCGTCCCGGGGAAGACCGTGTCCCTGTGCCGCAGGCTCAGGACGGCCGATCTGCGCTGAGACAGAGACGTGAAAGTCATTACCATTCTCCGCAAGCAGACGTTAATGACACTGCGGAATGGTGATGATTAGATGCGGCATCATTTCACACCATCAGCAGCGCGCTTTGCATTTATTTATCGCCCTTCTCTTCTCCCACGTCAGCGTCAGCGGAACGGAGGCCTATGCCGCGCCGCCCGCATCCGCTGGGAGGGCCGTCCCGCCACGGATACTGGCTGCCTGTGAGCCCGCCGCACTGCCAGCCTCTGCCGGGGGTCTAGGAGGCCCGCTCACCCGCCTGCCCATCCTCCTGGCCCTCCACGTCCCAGGGCCCGTCTGACATTGGCGTGCGCGCGGTTTCACCACTGGGGGGTCTGCGTTAGTCGGCTCGGGCTCCACAGCAGAACGCCGCAAACGGGGGGCTTGCAGAGCAGAACCCACAACCTCGCGGCCCTGGAGGCTGGAAGCCCCGTGGCTCCTTCGGAGCCCTCCGTCCTTGGCCTGAAGACGGCCGTCTTCCCGCGGTGACCTCACACGGCGGGTGTCTGTCTCCTCTCCTTGTAAGGACGCCGGTCAGATTGGGGTAGGGCCCCCCCGTGACTTCATTTTACCTTGATCACCCTTTAAAGCCCTGTCTCCCAGTAAGTCATGCTGTGTGGAACAGGGGTTAGGAACTCAACATACGAACGGGGGGAGGGGGGCGGGGGGCTGCCATTCGGCCTGTAACACCAACTCCCGTGGGCCCGGTGGTACGTTTTCTGAACAAGTACGGTTCTCGGTGGCGCTGCCGGGGCCTGAGGACTCCGAGCCTCCCAGATGGGTCTGTCGACCTGCCTCATGGTCGATCACCCCCGCCCTCCACTTCACCTCCAAGGTGTTCTGGTTTGGACAATACATCACACAGTCCCTTTTCTGGGTGGAGAGAATCAGTGTCCCTCGGCCACCTCTCCAAACCTCAGGGGCCCAGCAGGGGCCGCCTCATGGTGGGTTCAGGGGGCGTCAGTGGCCCCGCTGTGCCGGGCGCTGGCCGGCCACCAGAACAGACCTATCCTTTTCTAACCTGGCCAGCTGGCCAGCTGTTCTGTGCCGGGCACGGCGCCTTCACACACACGTACTTCCAGCATCTGCACCGTGGTCCTGCGGAGGGTGGACTGCCATTGTTCCCAGGCCTTTGGACGTGGAAACGTGAAACCAGATGGGTTAGGTAATTTGCTCAAGCTCACACGGCAGGGTCTTTTCAACCCGAAAGCCCATGCCATCCGTCCCCGACTCACGAGGGGGTCGGGACAGAGCCCGTACCTTGTCTGGGGCTACCTTGGTTTCCCTTTCTGCAAACTAAGCGTAGGTGACAGAATCAGGTCGGTGCCTGTGGCGTCAGTTCTTGTTTTGGTTTCCTGGGGCTGCCTTCCCAAAGCGCCACAGACTGGGTGGCTTGAACAAAAGTTATTGTCGCACTGCTTAGGAAGCCAGAGTCTCAAATCAGGCTTGGGTCACACACACACACACACACACACACACACACACACACACACACACACACACACACACACACACACACACACACACACACACACACACACACACACACACACACACACACACACACACACACACACACACACACACACACACACACACACACACACACACACACCCCCACCCCCACCCCCCCCCACCCGCTCTGCCCCGGGTCATGGCCTTTGGTCACGTTTTTAAAGAAGTGTCTCCATGGGGTCCCAAGGAGCCAAGACCCGCTCACCATGTGTCCCACTTGGCCGTGACCCAGGGGGCTGGGCGGGTCGGTTCCTTCCATGGACCTTGAGGGAGAATCCGTTCCAGGCCTCTCCCCGAGCTTCCGGTGGCCGCAGGCGTTCCTTGGCTTGTAGACCTTGTCTTCCCGGTGTCCTCACCTAATCCCGTCTCTGCGCATGTCTTCCTCTGTGTCTCCATGTCCCCATTTCATGAGGACACCAGTCATACTGGAGCAGGGTTCACCCTAACGACTTCGTCTGAGCTTGATCATCTGTGAAGACCCTGTTTCCGGATAAGGCCCCGTCCATAGAGACAAGCACTGGGACCTCAGCATCTTCTGGGAGGGACACAAGTTAACCCCTAAGGACCCCAAAGGAAGGTGCAGCTGGACCTCGCTTTTAAAGTCAGCTGTGACGAGCCGCAGAGCTGCCCAGGCCCCGTGGCCTTTGTCCCGCAGGCCTGCCCTGGGCAGCCCTGGGAGTGCAGGGGGACTCTGGGTGGAGGGGCGAGGGGTGGAGTCTCAGCGTGGGCTGGTGCTGGCGCCTCATTGCGGACACGGGGACACCTTTCCATGGACTCACCCACGGATCCTTCAGAAGCAACACACCTCCCTGGGTGGACCCAGGACCCTGGCCAGGCCTGCGGAGGGTGCCCTGTCCTGTGTGCCCTCTGTCCTAGCCACCCTCCCCTACCCGACTCTCCACACTCGGCATCAGGAACTGTGGGTGCCAAGCTCAGGGAGGTGCCAGGGTGGCTGTTAATGGTGACACTGTTTCACACACACAGTCCTCCCAGTGCTCCCAGGGTCTCAGTCCCTCCAGTTACGGACGTCCCAGCAAAGTCAGCCTCCCGTGGCAGGCTTGGGGGAGGCCTGGGCTGTTAGCTTTTACTCACGTGCCGTCTGTGTTCAGGGAGGGTTGGAGGTGGGCACCGTGCAGTCTCAGCGGCTCCGTGACATCACCTGTGAGAAGCTGGCCCCTGACCTTGGTTTGAAGACCCCCTGTGACAGGATGTCCAGGACTCCTCAGCTGCAGCCTATTCCTGAGCCAGAAAGCTTCCGTGTCCAGAAACGTTCATTTCTTGTCTTTATCCTGAGCCAAAACCTATCTGGCAGGGCTTTAACCTTCTCGTGGAGCTGTGGGAATAGTGCAGCGCAGGGGTTATACAGAGGCCACCGGAGCAGTGGGTGGGCCCGCGTGGGTGGGCAGGTGGGCACTGAACACATGCGTCATACAGGTGGAGCACTTCTTAGAATCGGGTCTGGTCCCACAAGTTTTGGAGGGGCCTGTGTTTCCCCCCCAGGCTGATGAGCACGCTGGGCCCACCAAGCCTGTCACGGGGAACTCACTGCTGCTGTGACATGGTGCAGCCCCTCTGAGCACTTTGGCGGTGGCAGGCCTTACTGTGCGAGGACACCAGGATTTGTGGGGGCCAGAGTGTGACCTCCAGGACGCTGACAGGGCCACCTGCCGGAGCAGGCACTTTCTCAGGGGAGGCTTCTCCCCGGCACCGCCCTGACGTCTGCGTAATTCCTTTCATTTGGGGAGCGTGCAGAGTTCGCCCGCATCCTGCCTTCTGATCGGAGCGCAGCGCCGGGCACGCAGGGAGCCGGAACAGCCGCGGGGACCGACTGGCAGAGCGAAGCCTGCAGATGCCTCCGGGCTCCCGGCCCAGCTGACATGCAGGGAGTGGGACAGAGGCTGCTGTCAGAACCCACCCCTCCAGAAGCTCAGAGGTCACCCGCCGGAGAGGCAGTGGGTGCCAGCATCTGGGAGAGTCTTCCTTCAGCAGGGACCTCACAATGGCCTTGCCTGGTCTGTGGCTCAATGGCTTGGCCTTGTGGCTGTGCCCTGGGCCCAGCTTCCAGGGCAGGCAGGCCCATCGGGGTGATGAGCTCAGAAACCGAGAGAGGGGAACAGTTCCATCTGCTGTGCAGGCCCCGCCCCTCCTGCGTACCTGTGCAGGCAGGGTGGGTGGGTCAGAGGGAGCCATCATCATCTGGGAAGCCTTTTAACGCCGCATTTGGAGCTGTGCGTAAATCCTGAGCTGCTGGAGAAGATGCAACCGCAGTATATCATTGGCGCCCGGCATTTATGGCGAGAATAAACAGAGCGCTATTACCACCGAATCATGAGCCTCCGACCAGGAGGAAGGCGGCAGGCTAAGAGCGCACACATGTGGGGGGCGGGGGGGCTCCTGTGCAAAGGCGGACGAGCGATACGCTTCTGCTTTAACGCCACCCCTGCAGAACAGGGACACGGAGCAGGACACAGAACCGTCAGGAAGGTGTCCTTCAGGCCCGGGGCAGCCAGGGCAGAAGCCGGCGCCGACACTGTGAGCGGACTGGGTCCCCTCCGAGGGGTCTCCGGGGTTCCGGGAGACAGCAAAAGAGGAAGGCCGGGGGTGGAGGCGGCGTGGGGAGCGGGAGGAGGTGGGGAAGGATGGAAGGGGGGGCCCAGGGAGAGAGGAGTGAGAAGGTGTCAGTACGGCCCCTGGGCTCCCAGTTCCTTCCAGGGGAAGGGAGCGTCGCCTTTGTCATCCACGCGACTTGGCCACGTGTGTGCCTTGACACCCCCTAAGAAGGATCATCGAGAGGATTCTTTGGGCTGTGACCTCCAAGGACAGATGTGCCGTGGGTGTCACCGAGTGTTTGTGTCATGGCGTTTGCACAAGTCCCCACTGTGAACATCTTGTTGGGTCACGGACGGGCCAGGGTCGCTGAGGTGATGGCTGAGCGGCAGAGTCTGTTTCAGGTGTCCTTGCTGCCTTCCTCCCAGGGAGACTCCTTGGCCATCAACAGTGGTCCCCTTCCCAGGGAGAGAGTTTCCAAGTCAGTCACAATGAGCCACGTGTTTGCCGGGCCCCTCAGCCTCGTCCGGCTGTCCTGCTCCTGGCAGGCCCTGTGAGTGTCGGGGCACCTCTGGTTGGAGGGAGGTGGTGAGGGTCTCAGCCTGGGCTTGCACGACTGTCCATCTTGGGGGCGGGAGGGCACCTTTCCAAGTGTCTCACCTGAGGACCCCTGACAAGCTGCACCGACTCCCTGGCTGAACTCGTGACCTTTAATGAGGCCCTGATCTCTTTCTCTGAGCAAGGCAGCCTCTAAGGGAGAGGGAGGGGGGCTGGCGTGGCACCTCTCCATCTCAGGGGCCAACGAAGCAGTTCAGACGGCCACAGGTGTTTGTGGAGCGTGTCTGTGGGTTCTAGGTAGACACACCCGATCACCACCCTTGACCGTGCCGTCAGCCTGGGTCACAATGTGACCTTGATTAAGTTACCTAAGCCCTTGAAGCTACAGTTCAGTCATCGCTCCCCATTGCTAGCACCGTGCCCGGCCCACATCAGCACCGAAACCTCCCTCTCGGCTGATAGCCCCCCCGTTTATTTCCCCAGCTCTGACCTCCCTCCTGAGCCCCCCACTTCTGTATCGAGCGCCCACTCAGCATCTCCTCTCGCGTGTCTGATGGTCTCCCGTACTGATAGAAGCAGCAAAAAACTCTTTCTCAAGTCCCCCCAACGCATTCCTTCACCACCCGTCCGTGTTCTCCGAAAGCAAGGAGGCCGCCGCCCAGCCAGCCCCGACGGCTCTTCCCCAGATGTGGCCGCGTCCCCCTCTCCTTCCCACTGTGACGCACGGAAGCCTCTGCCGCTCATGCTCCGCTCCGCAGCCGCGCCGTGGGCCAGGTCGCGCTGCTTCCCCCCTCAAAAGGCTGCAGGGGCTCCTTGCAGCTGGAATAAACCCAGGCTCCTCCTCGCGGCCTTCCACCCGCCCTGGTCGGCCCCACACCCCAGCCCCCTCACACCAGGCTCTCCCGCTCCCGGGCTCCAGCCTTGCTGGTGCTGGGGTGCTGACCTCACCCCAGGGCCTTCTCTCTGCCTAGAACAGTCTTACTCCAGATTATGCACAACGGGCTGACTCATCCAGCACGAGTGTCCCCTCCGCTCCCCACGAGGACCTGGGGTGGCCTCACTCTGCATGGCCCGGGGACAGAAAGGCTCACCCGCCATCCAGAAGGCTGGAGAGAGCATGAGTGGGGGCCGTAGAAGCAGTGGAGACTCTGTGTCAGAGCTGCCGTTGGCGGGGTGGTAGGCCAGCTTTGGGGGGCTAGAGGTTCGCAGTGAGCCCGACCCCCACAGCCTTCTTCCTTTGGGGGGATTTCCCTACATGACTGGAGGGCGTGCCTGTTTAGAGGTTGGTGCACCGTCCTTGTGCCCGTGGAGGGCAGGCCAGGGGGCCACCTGAGCTCTCGCTGTGGGGTTTCCGGGCTTTGGCTGATGTGTTCGGCTCCATCCGAGTTCAGCCACAGCAGTGACCTTGAGTGAGACCTGCCGTGGGGACCAGGTTCTCCAGGGCCTCAGAGCCTCCCCTCCTCAAGGGGTACATGGAGCCTACGGATGGTTCCAGGGCATCTGCGGACGTACGTGAGTGACTCCACCATCGACTCCTCAAATCCCCGCGTCTGGGTGAAGGGGGGCCCCCACCCGTGGGCCCCCAGCAGGCGCAGAAAACAGCGTCAGTTCTTGGTGCCGCCGCTGGGTTTAGATACAGCGAGTTGACGTTTATCAGTTTCATGTAATCAACCTTAGAGCGTTTTGAATTCAAAGAAAGGAATTTGAATTATTTTATTTTATTGTTCCTTAGCTCATTGTTTCTGAACTTTTTAAAAAGTCGTTAGTTCGAGGACATCGTTTTTCTCCCATTTCTATTGCAGACAGTTCCTGACCTACGATGGCTTGACTGAACGATTTTTTGCCTTTACAGGGGTGCGAAAGCGATACACGAGCAGCAGGATCTGTAATGCAGATTTTGAACTGGGTTTTCTCCCCGGCAGGCAGGGTGGGGTTCGCTGCACCACTGCGGCACGTGCAGCAGGCGGTCAGCCGCGCGGTCCGGGGCACACAGCCCTCTCTCCGGGGGGCTGTCTGTCGTCCTGTGGGTGAACCTGCCCAGCTGGAGGCTGACAGGAGCGTCCAGGCATGTTTCGGGCGGGCTGGGCTCAGCGGGACGTCCCGCAGCTCATCTGCGTTGGGTGCGCTGGTGACGTGCAGTTCCAGTTCCCCTCCGGGTTCTGGGGCGCAGCCCCACGTAGGCCAGGGAGTGTCTGTGTCTCATCCTGCCTCCCACTCCAGCCCCGCTTCCTGCGCCCCAGCTTCTGGCGGGGACCGTGGCTGGGACGCCTGCCCACGTTGCTGGCATCCTTGCCACATGGCTCCCCAGTGTGGGTTTTCTTCTCTTCCTTCTCGGTCGTTCTGTGCTCCCTTCTTGCTCCCTTTCCTTAGTGCTTCCCTTGTTCTGCCCCTCGCCCCCCCCCCTCCACCCCTCGCCCCACCCCTCCCTCCACCCCTCGCGCCCTCCCAGAGGTGGCACAGGGTTGGCACAGGGTAGCGCCCTGCAGCCGTGATCTGCACCACAGCTCTGCGTCCTGTTAGCTCAGTTACCTGTCACCTCCGCCCCTCAGTTTCCACAGCTGGAAGTGGGGGCGGGGGGAACACTTGCCTGCTAGATTTGGCGTGAGGATTCGATGTAAAACACCTGGCGCCAAGTACCTGCCCAATGAAGGTCAGTGTTAGAGTAGCTTCATGGGGGACCAGGTATTGCCTCCATTTGTGGCTGCCCTCGATGGCCAAACGGAGACTCACACTTCAGCTGGACGATGGTGGGCCGCGCTCCGTGCCACCCCCAAGCTGATCCACGCGGACAGCCGGCCCGCTGCCCCTCCTTGTTCCAGTTCCCTCAAAGGCAACTTCCTCTTGAAATTCAAGCGCTGCCTTCTAGGGCCTTGTGAGTTGTGCTTCTAGGCTTTTCCATGCTCTTTTTGATTGGGGGAAATCCCTGGGTAGGCTTCCATTTAGTGTCTGAGCAGGGTGCCAGCATGTCCTGACCCCCGACCCCCCTCATCACCCCGGAATGAAGAGGGAGACCATTGTCTTCCCCAGAAGGCTGCCCTCACCTTCAGCGGCTCTTTGGAGGCCTGCAAACAGGCTGGCATATTCTGGGCTCATTTTCAAAATGAAAGTCCAAGCCCAGGTATTTGGAGGGCTCATGGGCACAGGAAACACCCCCTTTTCCCTGCCCCTCGGAGCTCCTCTCTCTGCCATAACGGGGCGACCGGGAAGGGAGGCTGCAGCCACAGGAGGCCCGGTCCTGGGGTTCTCTCTCCGGCAGAGGAGGTGGGCTCTCCGCCTCGGGTGCACCTCTGGATCTGTAGCTGAAACCCTGACTTGACCGTGAGAGGTGACCTTGAAGAACGTAGCCATTATCTAGGAGTCGTGGAAGCAGGTATTAAAAACGGGCTTCATTTACTTTATGAGGAGCCAGAGCATGTCAAGCTTCTCATAATTAGTAATAAACTCTCTCTGCTTGATGGCTTTTTACACTGTTTGTATTTTTTATTGATGTAGTCACGCTCAGGTGGCCGGGCTGTCGGGCTGTGAGGGGGCTGCTTAGGGGGCCGAGTTTTATGTCGTTCTCTAGGAGGCCTGGGCCCTCCGCGCCCCACGAGACCCCGAGGTCCCTGTGCTCCCAGCGCCCTTCTCCATGTGCTTCTGCCGCTCCGTCTTCACCGCACTCACGCTTGCCTCTTGAACGTGGCGGCCTCTGATGCACAGAAATAAATCTCCGGTGCTGACCACTGATCTCTTCCCTTTCTTCTCCTTCGAGGGGAGATGATTTTCAGCCTCCTCCGTGTGGGCCAGCTGCCCTCCTGTGCTGCGGTGGGCACACGGTCAGGGCAAGTACTGCTGTTTCCAGGCCGAACGAGGCCTCGGGGTCTCGTTAACGGGGCTCCTGGCCACGAAGCGCGGTGTTTATGGACAGGCAGGTCGCCCCGGCTTCGTCTCCTCCGCCCTGTGGTAAGACAGCATGTCTCTGACGGGCATTAACTGTTCGGAAAGATGGAGGGGCTGCAGCCTGGCAGCCTCCGCTGTCAGATCTCACCCTTCAGTAGCCCGGGGGTCACTCAGTGAAGTGGGGACCGACCTCCTTTCTAGAAAGTTCTGGGAGGCTTGCCCTGCCTGCAGAGCCTGGGGAGGAACAGGCTCACCTGTGTACGCGTGAGGTACTCCCCGAGGTCTCGTTTGCTCCCCTTCTTTCTGTACAGCCCTGAGCTCGGGTGGGGGCCATGTGACCCCTTCCCAGTGAGACTCTGGGGATGGCCAGCCTGTCCTCATCCTGTCCTGTGCAGGGGCCATGGCAGGGCCTAAGAGAGGCACACGGAGTGGGGGGCCACAGAGGCTGCACGGAGGAGCAGGGCAGCTGCACAGCCCTTCCTGGGGCAGGGGAGGCGATAGTGGGCCTCCCCGCATTGTGCTCTGGAAGCGGCCGGAGAGCCCCACTGTTCTGCTGCCCCTCGGTACTCCTTGCAGGGACCCAGGCAGGCCCCGCTCTTGGCCTTTGCTTCCCATTCCCCTCCCTCTTCTCCACCTCTGCAGTCATGTTTTAATCCTTTTGCGGCAAGAAGCAGTCTGGACCACCGTCACCGGTGGCGAGATGGCCGTCTGCAGACGGGCCAGGGGGCCGTGCCCAGAGGAGAGGTTTCTCTAGAGCTGGGTGTGTGGCGGAGGCTGGGGGTCCTCCCCGCGTTCGCGGAGCATACGCTCTGAAGGGGACAGAGTGCGAGGAGCAGAGAAGGTGGAGCCCCTGCCGCCTTCGGAACCGGGGCTGGGGGAGGTTTGCACAGCTGGCACCCGCGTCTGCTGGGGCTGCTGCAGCCGAGGGCGGCCAACGGGGTGGCCCGAGCAGCCCAACGTCACCCGCTCGCGGCTCTGGGGGCTGGGAACCCAAGACCAGGGGGTCCTTGAGGGAGAGCCTGTTCTGTGCCGGTCCCCAGCTTCTGGCCGTTGGGTGGCAGGCTTGGCCAAGCTCCCTGGCCTGTGGGCTATTCACTCAGCTCTGCCTCCACCGTCACGTGGCGTTCTGCCGCGTGCCTGTCTGTGCCCCCGACCCCTTGTGAGTACACGGGTTCTTTAGATCAGGGGTCACCCTTATGACCTCATTTTAACTTGATTCCCTCTGTAAAGATCCTCTCTGCAAATAAGGTCACATTCCGAAATGCTGTGGGTTAGGACTCGAACACAGGACTTTGGGGGGGAGGGGGACACGTTCGATGAATCGGTGTAGCAGGCTGGAAGGGGTGGTGCCACCTATTGGCATGGAAGCTGGGCTGCACCGCAGAGGCGGTTCAGGAGCCGGGGTCTCTCAGGGACACGCCCAGGACCCGTGTGCGGAGGCGGCAGGCTTGGTAAACCACGGTCCAGACCTCAGCTCTGCCGCCGACCAGTGTGACCTCTGTCAGTGATTTCCGCAAAGCTCGGCTTCCTGTTTGTAAGGTGGGATGAGCACCCACATTGGAGGGCTGGTCTGGGGACCAGGGAGCTAACAGACGAAAGGCCTCTGTGTACCCACCCTGTGCCAGGAACAGAGTAGATGCTCGCGGGTTTGGGGTGCTTCCCCAGGACCGCACGAGCCTTGAGGCTGTGTCTGTCCTGTCCTGTGGCCGCCCCCTCACCTGGCCTGGGGGTGTGGTCAGTCACCGTTGGCCGAGGCAGGTGCAAGGATCCTCAGCGAGGGAAGAATTTGGGAGTAAAAGCAAGCAGCCGCGGCCCCCCGACCAGGCCTGCCCCCCCCTCCCCGCCCCCCACTGGTCATGGGCAGCCACTTGGCAGGCAGGGCACACCGCGGCTTGGTGGAAGGGAGTTCGCTGCTGAACTTAATAGGGTCATTTTCTGCAGCACACGAATCCATCTACGCTTGGTTGAGGTTCCCGGGCGACTGGCACCAGCCATTGTTAATGGGATTTGCCCTGGAAAACAGGGCTGTGGGCATTAGAGCATTATTCTGGGTGTTTTTCCTTCGGGGTGGGGGTGATGCAGCTCGCGGGAAGGATAGCAGTAAACACTGGGTTTGGCTCCTTGGTGCTGCCTGCCAGCCGAGCCCAGGGGTCGCCTTCCACAGAAAGCGGGATGGACCCCGACCTTGGCATTTGTGATCCCTCATCATCACGGCTGCCACCGGGGCCTGAACGGACGGGGTGGATCCCACGGTTTGCTCTGGACAGACACTCATTCATTTGTTCTACAAACATCTCCTGAGCTCCTGGCTTGGGCCAGGTCTGTCCCTAGCCCCGGGGATGCAAAGGTGACCAGGGCAGATTTGGTCCCCAGCCAGCCTCACGGGATTTAGAGTCAAGCAGAGAAACTTTAGGGGAAGGGGTGGTGGTCACCTCCCCAGGGGAAGGAGATGGTGGGTGAGCCAGAGCTGGCAGGGCTGAGCGAGGCAGAACCTGGGACCCCTGAGGAAGTGCGTTCCCCTCCTTCTGGGACCTCCGGGAGTCTCCTGGTTTACTGTGTGGAAGGAACTGGAATATGCGGGTCAGATGTATCCGGTTGCCTTGTGTCCTTTCCACAGCTTGACTTTTTAAAAAGTCAAGGTGAATCTCATTTCATGCCATAAATATTAACCGGGAAGGTTGGGGTGCATTAAACTTTTATACATCACAGTCAGTTTCTCATGCAAGAGAGAACTTGCTCCTCACAGGGAAGCCGGGTGAGGCCTCCGCTGGTGGGGGTGCCACTCCTCCTCCCAGGCACGCCCGTGGGTGGCAGCTGTCCCCTCCCTGCTTCTGTACCCCAACGCCCTGGGGTGGCCCTCCGCCTGGCTCCCCCTGGAGGAAGCGTCCCTGAGATCCACCCCTGGGAGCTCAGTGTTCCTAAAGCCCCCGGGCCACAATCTGTCTGTCCGAGAAAACCAGCCGTGAAGCTGCTCTCTGTACTTGGGCAGGGCCAGGTTGCCCGTCTGCAAATAGTCACACCTGTTCCCAAATGACCAGGTGTCCTCACAAGGCCATACGTGTCCCCTCCCTGCTTCACCTTCTAGTCCCATGATTTGACGACTCACACTTCTTCTGCCTCGTTCGCCTGTCTCCTGTGCGGGCGGGGTGGGTAGGAGGGTGGCATGGAGCACATGGGGCCGAGGGCCAGTGAAACACAACTGGCAGGTTTGCCAGCCCCCCCCCCCCCCCAGCTGAGGCAGGCTGTCCACGGGGCAAGGAGCCAAGCCAGAGAGGCCACTTGTCTGGCCCTGAGTCCGGTCAGCATGGTGCGGCATCCCTCCTTGTGTGACTCCCGGCCCCGGGCTGGGCTGTTTCCTTACATCCATTTCACTGGGTGATTAATACCTTTTAAATGTTCAGCTGCAGTGAATTCTTCATAAATTATTGTGTAACACGTTGAAATCACACAGTAAGCTTTTTGTTAACACCTTTAAGAGGCCGCCAGCTATAAAATATGACTTTGCCGCATTCCTGATGCTGGACGTTTGACGTGACGCTCTGGTCCCCGAGGTTGTTCATCGGTAACAAATGGAGGGGTGCCCCCTTGTAGCGCATCTCCTGTCGGCTGACTTCACTTCAGCCTTTTTCCGACACCGTCTGCCGGCGTTCAGGGGGTGGCAGTCTGCAGGTCAGGGCGCCGGTTCCCAGCGGTGAGGATACTGCCACAGGATGGGTGAAGTCAGGCCCTGTGGTCACAGGTCTGCTGGGGGCCCATGCCGTGTGGGAGGGGGGTCTCTTGCTTGTCTCATCAGGGCAGCCTTGCGGCCCCGCTGGGGATCGTCCGTGCGTGGACCGTGGTACCCCACCGCCGACCAGCCACACGTGGGTGTCTCTCCAATGAGCTTCTGTAGCAGTGCCCTCTGCTAAAGGTGTTCCGCCTCGCTAGCCCCCCTCAAAGGCACAGCACCCGGAAAGCGACTGATGGTTTATCTGGTCCCGCTCCACCCATGCGCAGAGAAGAGCTGCGGTTCAGGGGGGCAGGGCCCGTCCGCAGGTCACACAGGCCCTGCTGATTTTCCACTTGAACCTGGAGCTCTCGCTCTGTGTCCGGAGTTGTCCGTGGGGGATGGCTCTGGAGCTGCTTCATTTTTATCGAGCGCTGTGGGGACACCGTGGAGAGCAGGGCAGGCGTGGGCTCCCCGCCCTCCCGGAAGGTGCCCGCCCCGCCGGGAGTCCGAGGAGATCCACCAGACGCAGGTGGCAGGGAGGGCGCGGAGGGGAGGCCTTCCCGAGGCTGGGACCTGGGAGGTGAGATGCAGAGACGAGGAGGATGTTCTGGGGGCCACAGGAGGGGGTGTCCCGCTGGGTCGTGCACTGTGGGGCACAGAGGCGTGGTCCCCGTCCGTGGCACCTGGATGAGCCCAGTGGAGATGTCGTGTGTGGGGCTCGCAGCACCCGTCAGAGTCCCCGCACGAAGCAGAGGGCCCATCTGCGTTGGTGGGACGAATGCACACATGAGCCACCTGTCTGACCCCGACTTCTCCGCGGGGCCAGGTCCCGGTTGGGGGTGGGGGGGATCCTGCAGTGAGGACCTTGGATTGTGAGTCATCCAGAGGGTGACCTGCTCCAGGAGCCCCAGCCTGCAGCCCCGGAGTGTGCGGCTGAGAGTGGCCCTCCCCCAAGCGGGCCGAAGGGCCCGACCTATAACCCCAATTCAGGCACCTCAACATCACCCTAACAGTGATCTCCAGAGTTTTATTTCCTCGGATCCTGGATAGATCACGTTTTATTGTAGAATGCTGAAATCTCATTACTTTAGGAACTGCTATTACTAGGCTATTACTTGAAAGGAATTCCTCCCTCCTGTTCTGATTAAAACCTCCTGTTCATATTTTTAAAATATCATTTCAGGCCTATTTTTTTATGCTCCTAAAAGTCTAAACATGCATGCCACTTCTCTCCCAGGGCCTGGTGCCCGGGTATGGCCTTGCCTGTGTGGCTGCAGACAGGGCAGCCCTGCCGGGTCTGGGACACTGGGTCCCCTTCTGTACCCCACCTGGGGAGGCTGCTCCCCTTCTCTCCCTCTGGTTTGGTTGCTTCATTAGGATTCTAATCATATGCTAAGATTATACATAATGTTCTCGTTGCTCTTCTGGGCCAAAGGGCAACCCCCCTTATGGTTGCAGCCAGCTCTGGGGTGCTTTGCCAGCAAGACGATTCTGGGAAAAGCTGACCGCTCGTTCCAGAATTGGGCCTTTCCCTGACTGATGGCGCCTGGGGGGCGGGGGTGGGGGTGGGGGTGTTGGACTGGCTCAGCCTCCAGCAGGGTCAGGCCAGGGCTGGGGCTGCCGGACCCAGCAGTTCCCAGGAAATGCCTTCTCTGCCTTGGAGATGGCTCCCCTGTGCACAAAGCCACCAGGCCTCCCCGTCTGTCTTCCCAGCCTGGGGTGGTCCCCACAGGGCTCCCTTGTCGCCTGCACACACTTCCTCCCTGGTCCTCTGTGCCCCAGCCTCTCCTTCCTCGCCATCACCCTGGTTACGGCTGCAGGCAGGCAGCGCTCAGGGAAGGTCTGTCAGCACCACCGCTGGCACCCAGAGAGCAGAGCGGGGTTGGGGGGTGGGGGTTCTCCCCAAAGTGCCCTGAGGGTATCCTAAAGCAGAGCCCAGGGGTTCGGCCTGCGTGGGTCCCCCAGGCCACACACATCCCACTCGGCCAGTCTAGGACCCCGCCTGCCTTCATAGCCTGACTCCACTGGTCTAGGACCTCTCGGTGCGCGTCCACCTGGACGTGAGGTCCTAGCGAGGCAGCCGGGGGTGGAGGCGCCCGGCCCGGGCCTTGGCGGGCGAGAGCCTGGTCGGGAGCCAGCCCTTCCTCTCCAGGGGTTGCCCCGCCGAGGCCACTCTTTGCCTTGGAGGAAGCTCGGATAGCTCTGGGCACCCCCCGAGGTGCTGGCCGGGTGCGCACGTGGCTAGAATTCTTTTCTGGACTCTCGGCAGATGGAATTATTTACAACGACCGAGGCCGAGATTTCTGCGCTCAGCGGGTGACCTGCAGCGGGTGCAGTAGCTACTCTCCCCCTGCCGGAGCTGTTGGTGGCGGTCAGCTCTTCCCTCCCCACAGTGTGTCCCCAGCGGCACAGCCGTGGGTGCTTCCGGTTCCCTGTCTGGTCGGCATCTAAGATCCTCCGCGTCTTCAGTGCAGGCTCTGGGAGCTCGGGCTGCAGAGGCTCAGCGCCCGCCCCTGGGGTTCCCACAAGGCTGCCGTCACCCAGAGCACCCTCTGCAGCTGTGCTCCCCGAATCAGACAAGGGGCAGCTCCCCGTGTTGGACCCAGCCCAGCCCTCTGGGTAACTGGTTCCAGAAGCTAATTTTGGTTGGAACCATCTGGCTTCTGCTGCTGCAAGACCTGACCTTTGACCTCTGACCTCGTCTCTGGGCCCCTTCTGTCCTCCTCAGCCCAAGCCGCCTGCTTGCTTCATCTCTGTGCCGTTCTTTCCTCTTAAAAAAATCCTGCTGACAGGAGCTTTCTGACTTGTCGTTTTGGAGATCATCAACAAATTCTATCGAGAGGTGACCTCCATCATGAGAAAGAAGCGGGGACTTGGATGGGACCCAAGCTGGGGAGTTGGAAGTCTTTTGACTGGCAAGGTGACATTGTGTGTGTCATATCAGCATTCATGGCCAGCCCTCTCCTCCTCAGAGAGTAATTATTTCTTTCAGAGCGAAAGGTCCAATTTGCTGTAGAGAACAGAGCCGCAGGTAAAACGGAAGGGCTGGCTGTGAGCTGGCTGGACATAAAGGAGACCCGACGGGCCCCGTCCCCGGCTCCGCTTCCGACTCCACATCGTAATGACCGTTCGCCAGATTCATGGTGTTTGTTTGCACCTCCTTCCCGTCCCAGCACAGCGGGTGGCTGCCGGGCCCTGCGGTGCGGCCTGGCGGGCTAAGCCAGCAGCGTGCCCCGCAGAGACAGGTGCTCCTGGGACTCTGCCCAGGCAGGGACGGCCCCTTTGGAGAAACACCCCAGGTCTGTGGCTCTTGGCACCCTCCTATTTCCCCAAGTCCGGGCCTTCCCAGGAGACTCAGGACCAAGTCTAGGGCCTGGGACACTGACGGCGCGATAGACCCCGTCACCGACCTTGAGTGCGTGGTCCCCTGGGCGCAGAGACCCTGCCCACGAAGCGGCCACAGGTGGTGCAGCCCTTGCAGATCCCACGCCCCCCCCCCCACCTCGGGGCACCTGCTGTGCTCCCAGCCCACGGCAGGTGTGCCCCGCACTTCGGATAAGTGATCGGATGACAGTGACGTGAGATGAGTTCCTGCCCAGGGGACGCATCTGGTCACCCACGGAGTCTGGATTTGGGCGCCAGGCTGTCCCTCCGCCCAGCGCATGCCACACGCATGACATTTTCTTGACTTCCTGTTGCACCACAGTATCACACTGCATTTTGACATGGACCTCTGCCTGCTTCCCCCTGCCTCTGTCTTTGGGGGTTCAGTCAAAGTGGACATGTTACCCAAGCCTAGAGGGGAGAGAGTGTGGAGGCCCAGGTGCCTGAGGGGGCCCGGCCCAGTCCTGGGTTGGGTGACTTGCTTCCTGCCCCACCTTCACCCCTGTCACGGCAACCCGGCAGAGGGAGGGTCATGTCCTCGGTGAAAAGTGTCTGAACTGGCCCCTCAAACCCACAGGAGCAGAGTGGGGACTCCTATTTGTCACTCTGGTCTTGGTCCGAAGCCAGGATGGTGTCAAGTGCCGCTGATCCAGGTCCCGTCATGAGGTTACCTGGCTGACCAGGGGCAGGACAGAACTGAGACTTGAACTTGGGACTGCTGGTCAGTGCTTTCTCCCAAAGCCCAGTCTCTGTGTGTGACCGTCAGGGGCACCCAGAGGCCACGCTCACTTCTGACACCACCTGCAAGGTGTCCTCCCTCTTGCGTTGTAGCCCCTCCCCCTTCGGGGCGCAGAGCAGCTAGAGCCCCACGGGCGCCTTCCCCGCCGGCTCCATGTCTCTGAGCCCCGCCTGCCCCACCGCGGGGGCCGGTCTCCAGGAGCAGGGCGCCTGTCCCTCACCTCTGGCTGTGGCAGCAGCTCACTTGATTTGCTGTGTGCAAAAGGAATAAAACTCGGAAGCCAATTGACTTAAACGCGGAACAAATGCAGCTTGGTTATTATGGTGTACGCTAAATTTTAATGGCATTTAGAAAGCGTTTCGTGGGGTCGCAAATGGAAGCAAACCCATCAAACTTCAACTACGCTCCATGTTTTATTGCGCAGAACATTTTCCTGCTACAATCCAAAGACTTTAAAATGTAATAAGGTACATCTGAACCCAAGGGTTTTAAAATAGACGTAAGACACACGCACATCCAGAGATGGAGTAAAATACTCCATTATGGTCGGATTTGAGGGAAGACACACTTTACTGGAAACGCTTTCAATGTCTCGCGTCCCACAGACCGTTGTTTATCGACCCGAGTTTTCGTGGGGGGCCACCACGCCACCGAGAGGGACAGGAAAGCGTGGGGGAGGGGCTTTCACACTCCGTGTTGTTGGTTTCTTGGTATTTATTAGCCTGTTTACTCGTATGTGTCTCATCGCATGCTAAGTAACTTAATACATTGATTGAGAAATGCTGATCTTTAGTCTTACATTTCATCAGAAATGCACGGCGACCGTCGCGCGCATCCCCGGCCCCCGCGCCGTCCTCAGCAGCTGGCTCGCTTTGCCCGGCCCCAGCTCGCTGCAGCACTCGGCCGCCCACGCCCACCTCCTCCCAGCTGCTCGCTGCGTCTGTGGCCGACAGCGGCCTGGGTTCCTGGGACCCGGCCGGGAAGCAGTTCCCTGCAGGAGCGGCTCGTCTCTTCAGGCTCATCTGAAGCACGAATCTTTTTCCGTGATCCTGGGCCAAGAGGGCCGAGGACATTCTAGGCTTCTTCTAGTAGTTCAGTTCTGTGTCGGGGTTGGGGGGGTGTTTTTGCCCCCAGGAACATTTGACACCCCTGGAGACGTTTTTTGTTGTCATGCCTGGGATGGGGGTGGCGCTCCTGGCATCTAGTGGCATTCGAGACCTAGGAAGGGTCTGCGCCCAGGGTGGAGACGGGGTCGGGGTTCGGGAGTCCACCCAGGAGTGTCCACATCTCCCACCAGACCTGCGCTGCCCACCTGGCGAAGTCCCAAGCAGATGGCAAACCTCTCCTCTGTTGGAGCCCCCACTCTGGCCTGTCCCCCACATTGCTGCTGCTGCCGCTGGTGTGGCCGGCCCTGCAGCATCGAGAAGAGCCTCATGTCTGGCAGGGCTGAGGGCGTAGGGGTGGCCACTCCCCTGGCTTAAATCTCTCCCGACATCCCTGTCTTGTCAGCGCCCTCCAGGGCCAGTCCCAGCTCGTGCCTGCCCTGTGCCGGCCTCTCCCAGCCCCCGGCCTGGCCCGGCGGCGGCTCCTCAGTGTCAGCGAGATCACTGCAGGCTCCTTACGGGGAGCGTAGGCGCACTTATGCCAGCTAAGAGCCAAGACTCATTCCGGGACTGAAAAGATTCCTGATTTTTGTGACAATTCCTGCTGGTGTGTTTATGGTGTTTTATTTTATTTCACCTGTGTTAATTTCTTTTGCAAAAGACAAGAAATACCCAGAGGTCTCCTTCCTAGCCCACAGCGCGGGAACACTGCGCCTCCCTCCTGGTCTGGTCTGTGGCAGGCGCGTCACTGGGGAGCTGGGGACGTGACAGGCACGTGATTTGGTGTCCTGTTTTCTTACGCAGCCTTAAATAGGAACGCTTCTCTGTGTCTCGGTCACCTTCATCGCGGCTGGTGTTAGTTCTCCCGGCCTAGTCACTGAGCGCTCGCACCCGCTGGCGCTGTCCTTGTGCTCTTGGGGCCCACCAGCAGCCCTAAGTGGCCGGCTGTGCACGGCACCCTGTGGTGCAGGACTGGGGCTCAGCTCCCGGAGCCGGTTGGTGGCAGAACCCGGGTCGGAACGACTCCCCCAGAGCCAACCTGGTTTCCGTGGCTGCACCCTCAGCCCTGCGTATCAGACCCCACTGACGTGGCCCTGGGCTGGCGGTGGCCCTTCTGCAGTGCCCTTGATGGCTCCAGAGCTTCGTACCCAGCCTAGAGCCCCAGCTGGACGCAGCAGGCCCTTGCTGACTCCCTGCGCGGCGCACTTAGCCCGCCGGGGGCAGTGAAGCGACTCTCGCCCTCCGCATCATCGATGTTTGGACCAGATCGTTTTGCTGTGGGGTGTCCTGCACATTGCAGGGTGGTCAGCAGCACCCCCGGCCTCTGCCCACGGGACGCGTCTACGCAGCAGCAACTCCCGCATCCTCCAAGTTGTGACCACCAGGGATGTCTTCAGACTTCGCCACATGTCCCTGGGGAGCAGGATCCCTGGAGTTGAAGACAAAATTTCGGTATAAGGAAGAAATGTGTTCGAGGGCCGGGTTTGACTTTCTGTGGATTTCAGTTCTCCTCGCCCCGCTGCACCCCTGAGCTGGCTGCAGTTGAATGAAGTGAGGCCGAGGCCTGGACCCCACATGCAGGCAGCAAGGGGGAATGCTGGTCCAGCCATGCCCCGCCCTGGGCTGCCCTTCCCCCACACCGAGGGGGGGGGATGGGGAGAGTGTCACACACAGACTCGTCGGAGCCAGTGCCGCAGAGGACCCCAGGGACAGCGGGAAACCCAAGACGATGATCCCCTGCTTTCAGGCAACTGTGCTTTTTCGCCTTGTGAGGAAACTTATAAATTATTTGGAGAGCAATATTAGTCTTTTTGCTTCTGAAAAGGGTTCTGCATCTTTAATAGAGCCTGGTTTTGAAACATAACTCACAGAGTTGTACAAATACCCCATCAATAGTGCAGTGGCTCATTTCATTGTTCTCGGCGCATGGAATCTTCATTATCTGCACTGTTGATAAAAGGCAGCCTCTCAGCAGATCTGCCCTACTCCATTTAGCTGAGAACAATGATTTATTCCTCCCTCACCGTCGGACATCCTCAATTTCCTTAGGTAATAAAGAACGCTCCCACGGATGGGATGAGCTTGGCAAAGTCAAGAAGAACAGGGAGGGTCTTGACCGGTGGTCCCTGCCGAGGGAGGGACGCAGAGCCCGCCTCCAGCGCCCACTGGCAGCGCGGCCTCCGAGGGAAGCCGGCGTTAGCACGTGTCACTGGTAAACTGCCCAGGAAGCAGCCCGGCCCCTGATGGAGAACCGCCCCCCCGCCTCACAGACAGCGAGCCTGGGCCCTGTCCACACAGCTCTCGGAGCTGGGGGTCCTGCAGAGCCTTGACCCCACACCCACCTGGGGAGGGCAGTGTGTGAATGCGTGTGCGTGTGCCGGTGCTTGCTTTTCTGCGTGTAGGGAAATGCACAGGCCGTCAGAGGAGGGGCCTCCGGCTGCAGATGGAAGAGCTGTCACGTGCAGCACGTGAGGGGGTCCTGGCGACCTCAGGGCCAGCAGGGAATCAGGCTCTGTGCCGGGGATGCGGGGCCGCGGGGACGGAGGGGCTGCGGACGGCGACAGGAAGTCCTGACCCGCGGCTTCTCCCGAACACAGGGGCCGTTTTCCCTGCCTCGGCCGCGCTTGGGCAGTGAGGAGAAGGGGCCGGCAGTCCGGCGTTTCCCGGCTCAGAGCGATGGCTCCTGGGGCTGCGGGGGCGGCCCGCAGGCTGACGTGGTGTGCGAGCTCGTTAGGTGCCAGGACAGCCCTGGTCTCCAGGCCCGGCCACTAGGTAGGCCTCTGTTCCTGCTAGAGTAGCGGGCACGTCGCCACCAGCCCAGCCCCATGGACCGGCGATGAAATGCTCTATGTTTTCCGCAGTGTGATTTCAGGGACGGGGCTCCTGGAAGGTACTGGAAGGTTCTGGAAGCAGAGGACTAATGAGCTCGTGGCCTGGGTCATTTCCACTGGGGGCACAGAGAGAGTCAAGATGATCTTCTTTGACATCAGTGCAAGCAGTCGGCCAGCTAAGGGTCACTTGGTGCTGTCCTGGGCTCGCCCCACAGCCCTCTGTCCGCCTCTGGCCACTTCCACTGACTCTCACGGGGCCCTCAGGTCACCCCCCTAGGCAGAAGCAAAATCTTGTCTCAAACAGTAACTGTTGCTATGACAACCTGGCCCTAGGGGTTCCCTGGTTGCCACTGGGGTGTCTAAGATGAACACACAGAAGTATGTTGGCCAGTGAAGGAAGGGCACCTGCCTCGGGCCCGGCGCTCCGATGGGGCTGGTGAGCTGGCCAAGGCATCAGCAGGGGGCTGGGCCTCTCCCCCAGGCAGGCCTGGCTCCTCAGATTGGGGGGCCCCTGTCCCCGTGCTAGCCCATGCTAGAGGGCAGCAATAAATATTGCGGCCCTGGTTCCAGACAAGAGATGTGAGATGCCAATTTGTTTGTGAATTTGCGAATCACGCATCCCACTGCAGCCTCCTTTCCATTGGCTGGCACCAACGGAGAAACTTAATGGGGGCAGCTCCCTCTAAGCCATTCTTTGTGCGCAAAGATGGAGTCGTGGGGAGTGTCACCGGGGGAGGTACCCGGAAGGACAGAATGGAGTGGGCTGAGGGCAGGGACCGCCTTCTGTGTCCCCTTCTCTGGCAGCAGCCCCACCCAGGGGCCTCCCAGCCGCCTCGTGAGTCTTCAGCTTTTAAAACACCCCTGGAGAGGCCGACTAAATATTTAAGGTCACCCATGGGCTCCCTTGGGTCTTGTTCAGTTATAAGCATCTCGGCCATCTCAGTCTCGAAATGTTCCCAGTTGCAGCTGTATGGGGAGTAGAACGCAGCTCTTTATTTATTTGAGCCTGGATTGATTTTTGCCGCCTCAACCCCCTGGCTGGGCCTGGTCACGAGTGGACGGCAGCGCCGGTGCTCTGGTCAGTCCCGTTGGTGCCTGCCGGCGTTGACAGTGGCCCGCCGGCCTGGAGAGCACCTGAGTGGAAACCTGCATTGCAGTCAGACCTCAGCTGCGAGGAGGAGGCCGACCAGAGGGGCCGGGCGGGCAGGGGCGGCCACCATGTGTGAGCGTGACGGGGGTGTGCCGGCGCCTTGGGAGCCTAGCCCAGTGCCTGCAACTAGGCTGCACAGACGGGGCGGAGCTGGTACCTGATGGGAGGCAGGCAGGGTGCCCGAGAGGCCTGGCCCTTCTCTCCCGTGAGCTCCTGGGGACAGAGGGGATGATAGGGCTGCTCTCCCCTTGCCTCCCCGCCTCCTAAGAGGTGGGCATTGGCAGATGTCCTTTGCTGCAGGCCGGAGAGGAGAACCTTGTAGCTCCAGGTCGCAAACCTGGGGGGTGGGGGCTAAGACTTAACCCCACATCTGCGTACTGTACACACCCTCTGCTGTCTGGACCCTGGGCTGCGTTTGCCCTGGAGATGGACCCGATGCACTGTCTGTCCGGCATTGGCTACCGTGTGCCCCCATCCCCCGCCCTCGGGAAAAACACCACCTCTCAGATGGGGACTGATGTGTCCTGAGCCCGGGTCCAAAGGCTCTTGAGGAGGAGATCTCCGATTGGATTGCAGATCTGGATCAGTTGGGAGGTGCTGGGCCTGCCGCAGGTCCATTCTGAAGGTATCCCCTGCCTGATCGCGGCTCAAGGATAGCACCAGCCTGGCCGGGTTCCTGGGCGTGTGAGCTGTTCTGGCTCACTCAGCACCCCCCACGCCCCCCAGCCCCCCTCCACTTTCAGCCCCTCACCCGAGAGGAGCTCTGAAAGTCTCCAAGAGTTCGTTCACTCGGCAGATTTTCGCCAAGGGCTTAGGAAGTGCTGGGCACTGGGCACACCGAGTGAGCCACGCCCTCAGGTTGGGGCGCACAAGCCGTGACTGTCATCGCAGTTGCGTCCCAAGGTCCGCAGTGGGGCTTCGGGCCCACGCCGGTCCTGTGCTCCCTCCACGACTTCCTCATCCTCAGCTTGGTTTCCTCGAGTCGGTAAAACGGCTGCTGGCACTCAGGCCTCGCGACACACTCCGCTGTCCAAAGGAAGAGGGAACCTCTCTCTCTTCTCAACCGTTGAATTGAACAAAAAGTCCTGGGTTTCACTGTCATGGGGTCGGCGGGCCACCTGGAACCCGTCCCTGTGCCTGGGAGGATGCCGTTCAAGTCCTTTAAACTGCAGGTTGGCCTGTGGACCCAATCCAGCCTGCCTCCGTCTCTATAAACAAAGCTGGACTGAAACACAGCCACCCACTTGTTTACGCCTTGCGTGAGACTGCAGAATCGAGAAGGTAAACAGACTGCGTTGTGTACAAAGCCCGAAATGTGCACTGTGTGACCTTTTACAGAAAGGTTGCCAACCCCTGGCTTAAACACTCCGCCATCTATCCTGGAGGAGGGCGTCCGAGGACAACCCCCTCACTTGCGAGCGTTGCATGGCAGGGCAGGGGAAGGAATAAGTGCTGCCCACCGTGGCACCGCGTGGTCATGCAGCCATTCAGATGAAGCTCGGTGATTCCATGAAGCTGACCCCCTGGGCTCTGCTGGGCAGAGCCCGACGCAGAGAGAGAGAAGGAAGCCACGTGACATCATCAGAGTAGCCAAAAGGTGGAAGTGACCCGATGGCCCTCCACGCAGAGGCAGATTAAGGTCGGGTGAGGCTCCCAGCGCAGAAGAAAATATTGGGCCACTTATAAAAAAGAGAGAGACGGGGAAAATAAAAATACACGTTAACCATATTTTTAAATAAATAAAAAGTGTTATGTACTATTAATGGTTTATTTCCAATAAAATTTGAATATATGTATAATATTAAGAGCATAATAATCACAGAGTTTTGAACTAATAGTTGAACACATATAAAAGTATGATTATAATTAATGATAGTATACATATAATAGGAGTAACAATCAGAAATTTGAACAAAAAAAAATCATAGAATTTTACTTGAAATTAAAATTACAAATGTGAAAATATTTAAATAAATTTTTTCTTGCTTTTTGTTTTGCAAACTTTTTAACTATCTCATCACAATCAATAATTAAAATTGCACGTATGAAACCACCCCTGGCTGGTTTGGCTCAGTGGATTGAGCGTCGGCCTGCGAGCTAAGTGTCGCTGGTTCGATCTTCCAGTCAGGGCACATCAGAGAAGGAAAACTCTGACTCCAAAAA
Source organism: Furipterus horrens (assembly GCF_987537825.1). Lineage (NCBI taxonomy): Eukaryota > Metazoa > Chordata > Mammalia > Chiroptera > Furipteridae > Furipterus > Furipterus horrens. The sequence goes on from NW_028327173.1 coordinate 3,882,109, forward strand.
ACCTCCGCTGCCTTGCGGCATACCTCTTCAGGGGAAAGGCTAAGGGAGTAAACCCCGACAGAAAATCCGGAGCCGGAGTCCCTAAGGCGGTTTGACGTTGTAGTCAACACCGGCAACTCCTGCGGCGCACCTGAAGCCAAGCTGTATTGACTCCGTCTTTCCCTTGGACCCTTCAGCTGCGAAGAGAGGGGGGGTCTGCTGCATGGGCAACAGCAGACCCTCCATATCACCCTGCCCAGGCTCTGTAGCTTCAGCTTCACTGGAGAGGACACTCCAGCGTCATCGCAAGATGTCGATTCAACACGGGAGGAGACAGATACCGTGTCACTCCGGAGTCGGACTGCACAGCCATTCTCGGCGGTGCAGATAGACTCTTAAGAAGCTACACCATCGTCTCTCGAGACGGACGGCTGCCGACGACGACGACATATGAAACCAAACTTGGTGTCATTAGAAAAAAGTGTAAAGTTGGGGTTTTGCGGGGCCCTTCAGAAGTCGGGGCCCAGGGCGCGTACCTCGTGCGGCCACCGTTAAACCCGCCTCTGCCTCCTCGGAGGAGCGCACCGACACTGACACCGACACCGACACCGACACCGGAGTGTTCCTCACAGCAGGGGGTGGGGCCCCGGGCCCGCGCTGTGGCAGGGGTGGGCCTTGAACCCGCGGTGCTGAGTGAGCACAGCCGACCCGGAAGGCCACAGATTTACAGGACTCCATTTCTGTGCAGCGTCCAGAACAGGCAAACCCACAGCGACAGAGGCCGATTGGTGGTGCCAGGGGTGGGGGGCGGGGCCGGGGAGCAGCCACTCCACAGACAAGGGCGGGGTTTCCTTCTGCGGGGGTGGAAATGTTCTGGAACTAGATGGCAGCCATGGTTCCACAGACTGCGAGGAGTGTGCTTGGTGCCGCTGAGCTGTACACTTTAGAAGGCGAATGTTATGCTACGTAACTTGGATGTCAATTTAAAAAAAAAATCTAGAGCCCGCATCAGCACTAACCTGCGTGGGAAGGCTCGCACGCTCTGTAGATGATCAGAGGAGGAGCCCCGGCTCGGGGCCCGGGGCCCACAGCCCCTGGTCCCCACCACAGAGGGGCTCTAGTGGTGGCTTGTGTGCCTCCGGTGGGGGCCCCCGGGCGACCCCTCCCGCCTGGCTCTCTCCAGCCCCTGGTGGGGAAACACCACACCGCCGACGGTCTGTGCGCCGGCCTCCAGGCTGGGCGTTTCTGTTCGCCGCCTTTGTGAACACATGGTTTCCCGTTGCTCCCTGGCTTTCATCATGTCAATATACGAAGAGCTGCCTCTCAGCGTAACGTTGTAGACACGAGGCCGCTTCCTTCATCCCCTTGAGCACGTGTGCTTTCCAACGTGGCTTTCAAAAATAGTTGGTTTTCAGAGCTGTCACAGGAGCCTTGCTGTTGGCAGCAAACTAGGTTTGTTTTTCCTTTTTTTCTTGTGGTCTGGAGCAAACTGGGTGATGGGATCCTTAATTGAAGTTCGCCTTTAACATTCAAGTTATATTTTTATTGCAATTTGCAGTCCATTGCGAGGGATCATTATCTGCGGATTCGTTTCCTTCGGGAAGCTTCTTCCTTGGTGATGTAATTTAGATTCAGGGAGCCAGGAACCAACACCAGCGTCTCCTATGTCAAGCTGGTGGCAGAAAAGGCTGCTGCTCTTGGGTGCCCAGGAAACCGGAACACAGCGTTTTCTCTGTCTATGGGTTTCCTTCCTGTTGGGTCCTCGCCAGGACCGCCCGACCAGAAATCCCTGGAAGGCAGGGGCGGTAGCCAGCTGAACTAGCAGGCGGGTGGAAAGGGACTTGAACTTGGTTCTCCAGGTTTCTGACTCCTCACTCTGGTCCCTCCGCCCTCCTGATCGCCTCTCCCCGCCGCCGTCTCCTCCTAAGGAAACGTGTCCTCGTGTTCTCCGTTTCCACACTGTGCGCCGTCCACCATCGGGGAGCCGAGGGAAGGCCCTCTGCGCATCCGCCTTGCGTTCTCCTGCAGAGAGCTGCAGAGGCCTCGGCCGGCTGACATCAAACCGCCCAAGTGAGCAGGGTGGGAAGGGCCATTCCCGGCCAGCAGTCACCGCTTCCGGAAGTAAAATGGCAGTTTAGTTAATTGCCCGGTGCCGGTGCTGAGGACAGAACCTGCACAAGCTTCTCTAGAATTGAAGGAAATTATTAGATTGCGGATTCATCTCTTAGGATGAATACCAAGATCCAGACATCATATGTTTTGACATGTCTGTTATTTATATGCAAATCTGGCTCTGTGGAAAGGGTTTCCTTAGAGACAACTGGGTCCCTTTTCCTGCAAGCGCGGCAGGTGACTTGTCCGTCTGCCTGGCACGTGCCTCTCCTTGGGCATCCTTCAAAAGCTGGTGCACTCGGACCCAATGTCACCACTCGTGGCCCTGCTTCCACTGGGGCTGCTGAGCTTAAAACATCCTCCCTCTTTACAGCCCAGTTCCATCGTGCCAAATAAGGCTCTGGCAGACACCTGACTGGTGCAGGTAGTTTGAAGCCTCTTTCTGGAGACGAAGGAGCAGTCTTCCCTTCTGATGCCAGGCAGGAGCGGGCCTGCCCACCCAGTCGGGTCCGGGCGATGCCTGCCTGCAGAGAGCACGGTAGGGCCACGGAGCAAGGGGGAGAGTGAGTGGCTACTTGGCAGTTATTAGCATTCGCTCTGGACCAGACGCAGTAACAGAGGCTTCATCACAGAGTCCTAAAGTCTGAGAAGGACGGCGAACATGAGCTGCTTTCTAAAGACGGTGGTTAAGAACGTGTGCTCTGGAGTCAGCTGTAACAGTTAGATGTTCAGCTGCAAAGTCCCACCACGGCAGCGGCTTAAGCAGGAGGGTTTCACTCCCCGTGGCAGCTGGTGGCTGATCGGAGTCCCAGTTTCCCATAATGCAGCATCACCATCCTCGAAACACGCTCCCATGTCCTGGGCACGAGGCGGCTGCTTGAGCTCACACTGCAGTGCCTGCGTCCCAGCAGCAAGGAGGGGGGAGTCCTGCCTGCGTGCCGTTGGCCACCGCTCAGGTGCAGCCACATTTCACTCCGGAAGAGGCTAGGAAACGATCTTCACTCCGGTGGCCGCACGCAGCTCAGTTTGGGAGCTCTAGGACTCGAGGAGGAAGAAAGGAATAGGTGGGGGGGCATGGGTAGGGTGAGGATGATGATGGTGACATTGAGGAAGAGGAGGATGGCGGTGATGATGAAAGGCCAGTGTGGCTCCATTCAGCCTCTAGTAGCACCACTTGCCATACTCTCTACTCGTTGTTTGTCATGGAGCTTGGAGCGGCCAGGGCTCACCTGGTCTAACCTGGAGCTCGGCCTGGCCCTTCCGCACTGCCATTCAGTCACCCCTCCCACCCCCACCCCCGCAGGGCCAGCACTGAGTGCGGCGACCCACCCCGGAGAGTGTGTGGGCCTCAGAGAGCCTTCTCCAGTCCACGTTGGCTCATTTTGGGGCCAACAAGTAGCTCAAATGCCTGATATTTCCCTTAATTTCATTCAAAGTTAAGAGAGGTTTGTGCCCGTCTCAGCAGCAAGGGCGCACGTTAGATAAATCAGTAAACCTCGGCCGTCTTGTCAGGCTTAATTCTGTGTTAATTTAATTAGGATAGAGATCGTCGGGTCCAGGTGTGCTGAATCCCCCCATGGAGCTGTAAATCGTACTCACCGGCCGGGTGGGGGCTGCGGCTTTGGGAGCGGCGGGCAGGGCCCCTGCTCCCAGCCGCCCCAGTACACTCCTCCCCCCCCCCCCCAACTCCGACCCAGCCTCCCTTAGGGCACCTTCTTCTCTCTCTGCCCCCGGCCTGTGAGGAGGCGCAGTGCCCCCTTCTGTCCTGCGGGAGTGCCCCCTTCTCAAAGCCACTCTCATGGCTCAAGGAGAGCTGAGGCCAAGCAACCTTTGTGCTGAAAAGTGGGCTTCCTCCCCATTGGGGGTCTTACTCTCTAGGACTTCCACCTGTCTCTCCTCCCCTGGAGGCTGCTGACTTCATTTCCAACCCAGGGCCTGGCGCCCACCCCTCTGCCCTGGGGCAGACTGGCCGAGGCAGCCCCTTGGACAGCTGCTGGCCTGGCTGCTTCGTTTGCAGTGAGTGCTGGCCCGAGGAGAAGGGGCTGGTGCCGGGCCACCCCCACAGGCAAGCATGGCCGCCGTGGGAGGAGAGCCAGGGAAGGGCCGGCCTGCCAGCCCCGGCCACCTCCACACACCCCTCTGGCTCCCGTGCACTTGGTTCTAAGTGTTACGCCCAGGGGCGCTGAACGGAGCAGGGTGTGGCTAGAACCATTTTTGTCAAAGCATGAGTGACAGGGGTGGAAGGACTCTAGGGACACATCTGATCACTTCTTAAGCCGCAAACGATTCTGCCAGGTCCGAGTGGGGATGAGCCCGGACGCCCAGCCCTGAGCTCGGGCTGCAGCAGCTGGGGGTACAGCAGGTGCTGCCCTGCCCTGTGGGCCTCGGGCCTCCCGGCTTCAGCGGGGATGGCTCCCTGAGCATGGGACTGTCCCCTCGTCCCTCTTGACTGTTTGCTATCTGGACACTGGGTTTTAGCTGGAGGCTGCAGGCAGTACTTCCGGAATAGCTGAAGCTCCGTGGACAACGGCTCTAGGCATTTTACGTTTCCATGTGCGTATGTTCATCTGGCCTTGGTGCTTCCATGGCATCTCTGCAGGAGAAGCCACCGAGAAAGGGGGACAGCAGGCACCAGGCCAGCCCAGGCTCTTGGGCATGTCCCCGCGGGGTGCTCGGCCTGGGCCGCGATCTGGACGCGTGCTGAGCTGACAGCTGTCACCCTCCTTTGGGCATGGGGCTCCCTAATTCCAAAGCCGCTTTGGGGTGCCCTCTCTTACCCCCTCTCCTCTTCCCAAAGCTCAGTTCCAGCCCCACCCGCCAGCCGCTCCCATCCACGGGCCCCTTCTGGCTCCAGGGGCTTCTGACTGTCGTCGGCTCGGGACCCGGGGGCCTAGCGGGTGCTTCTGCGCGGCCCACACACGAGGCTCGTTCTCTCCAGCCCAGGCGCCATGCTGGGCCTCCGAGAGGTCACTCAGTGGGGCGTCTGGGCAGCCTGCCCTCCCCCGCTCCTCAGCGCCCACGGGAGTCAGAGACAGACACGTGGGAAACCTGCTGACCGCCGTCAAGCAGATGCTGATGTCCGCCCTGTGATGGGCTGGGGGACGGTGATGTGTTGTTATAGAAGCGACGTTTCGAGCCATCTTTCCCCCAGAACAGGTCTGCCCCGAATGGTCCACCTTTGTGCCGAGGGCTTGGTTTTGATTCAGCTCCACAGGCCCACACTGCGGAGCTCAGTAACGGTCCTGAGTGCGTGTCCGACCGATGCCCTTGGCCTCCCCTCAGCACAGACAGGGGCTCACTGCCCCTGGGGAAGCCCCAGCCTCTACGTCACCCTGGTGAGGAGGCAGGGGCGGTGGAGACGCCGGCCTTGCTGAGGGGCCCCAGCGCCATGCCTGGTTTCCACGGCCCCTCAGCGCTGCTCCGGGGTCTCTTCGTCTCCTGTGCTCGCGCCCCGTTCCTGCCTGCTCACGGGCTCCGTAGAGAGAGGTCCGAGAGCCAGCGTGTGGAAGCGCTGCGCCCGCCAGCGTGGCTCCTCCACCCCTCCAGCTTCCACAGGAAACAGCCTCTGCGCATCCCACGGCATTCCAGCCCTCGCCAGCCGTGCCCTTCCGCTGAAGCTCGGTGGTGCTGCCCACTCCTGCCTGGGGACTCTCGTTGTCATGGTTTCCCTGATGCTGCTTCTCAGGTCCCACTGATCCTGCTAGTCTTTTGTTTCCCAGCTTCCTTTGCTGGCTTCTCCTGAAAGTCAAAGTCGCCAGAATCCTGCTTTGGCCGCCTTCCTTGCCAACATCTCTGTATTCTGCCTGGGGTGTGGGGTTCCCACCCACAGGGGGTCCTATCCATCCTCAGGACTGCAGTCCCTGCCCCAGGCTCCTCTCTCACTGCGCACACTCATCCCTGAACCTCTCGCCTCCCATCACCAAGCCTGCACCCCACCAACGCCGTGAAACAATGGGCTCCCCTCTCCCCCAGTTACAGCAGCATCACTAGTCACACAGTTACCCCACCTTCTCCTAGGCTCCCACACCCCAAGTTCTGTCCCTCATCAAACACTCTGGATCCCCTTCGGCCACCTGCTCTCTCTTTCTGTGCAAGCCAGGCCGCGAGGCCTCTGAGCTCCCGGCTGCAGCCACTCCTGCCAGCAGGCAGGGTCCTAGCTCCCCGGGCCCCGGTCACTGTCACCGTCACTGCCACCTGCCACGTCGGGGCTACAGCCTGGGGCTGCCTGCTCTCCTGCGTCCCCAGACCTCCTGTGCTTCTCTGCTCATCTTAAAGCTCGAAGCGACATCCTCCAGCTGATGCCCAGAGAAAGCTGCAAAACAGACTTTAAAATGCGTGTGGTGTAAAGATGATAGCAGGAAATGGAACACAGATGGTAGGAGGTTATGACAGAGGAGAATTTTGCTTAATCTTGGAATGAAAAATACCCCGATCCTGGCAGAGTCCAGTCAGAAGGAATTTCCAGAGAGATCTGTCTTCCTGCCACATCGTCTCCAACACAATTGATCTTTGCTTTTATTGCCTTTCTCCTGCCTCCCCTTGACTTGGCTTTTTTTTGCAGATAATGCACAGAAAGCCCTTTCTTCCTGTTGGGACCGTTTGCGGGAGAGGCTTTCCGACCGCCCGCCCGCCCGCCCAGGGCGCTACCCGGCGCCTGCCCTCTGGGCGGGCCCGTCTCCATCTGAGCGGCTCGCTGGCCTTGGGGCTCGGGCTCAACCCCCAGCCCCGCCTGCCACGTGGGCAAGTTCCCGCCCCAGGGGTCTGGGTTTTGCCTCTGGAACGTGGGGCTCCGAGCCCCTGCCTCGCTGCGTCGCTGTGGGCGGTGAGCAGAGCGCAGGTGGGCCACGGGGTCAGGCCGTGGCTGCCTTGTCACCGTGACCTTGAGTGTGAGCCACTGAGCCGGAAACGTGGGTGCTCCTCGGGGTCAGGCCCGCAGCGGCTTCACGCCCATGTACCCACCCAGGCCCAAAGAACGCAGGAAACAAGAAATATATTTAACACAGACACCTAGGCTATGACGAGTTCATGCCAGGGGCCTACCCTGTGCTTAGCACTTGGCACCAACGACAGATGGAGGGATGCCAGGGGATCCCCCTCATCTGTAAAGACAAACGTACCCCTCCCCCCTGCCCAATGCGTTACCATAGGAACAAGTAAGCCTGCAGCCCAGGGGTGTCACGCCCTGCCTGGGCCGGGCCAGGCCAGGCATCTGACACTGCCCAGTGTGCCACCTGGCACGGCCATTTCTCGCAAGATGTTCACTTCTGTTCTCCCTCTTGGAAAGGTGGTTTTCCCTCTGTCACAGGCTGGGTGGCATGTCCAACTGGTTCCCCACTGCTGGGTACAGTGTCCTGGTGTGAGAAACGCTCACAATAAAAACCGGGACACAGGACATGAGCAGTAAAGTGAGGCCTTTATTCACGAGTCTGCAGAACCGGGCGCACCCTCACAGCCAGGAGCATGTGTGCGCCAAGTAGACAAAGGAACCTGGTTTTGTAGTTTTGGCTTCCCCACCCTAAAATTGCCACCCTAAAGTGAGAGCGATTAGCTTCCTGCCCTAACGCAACTAGCTCCCCCTCCCCTCTCCTTCTTCCCCGTTTCTCCGTGACTGGTTACTCTGGAGTTACAATCTAAGGTGTTCATTTAAATGCCCCTATTGTGATTTGTAGATATGCTAATGCTGTCAACTCCCTTCTCAGAGATCCTTTAATTACATTTGCCCTTTGTTACTAATGACTTTCTACTGGTTTGGGAGTCACTATGACCTTGTTTCTTACACTGGGTCCCCACCCCTGCATGTCTCAGATGACCCTTCACACAGAGCACCCAGGTGCACCTTCAGCTGCCCCTTTGCAGCCTGTAAGTTTTTTATTACCCCCATTTTAGAGATTAGGAGATGGTGGCTTGGAGAGACTTGAGTCACCTGTCCCAGGTCGCAGGGCCAGGAAGTGCTTGGTCTCTGGCGTTTCATGAGATACAGTTAACATACAGTAAACCCCCCTTCTGAGTCCAGTTCTGAGAACTGCGGCAAACGCATGTCGTCTGGGACCGCCGCCGCAGTCAGGACGCAGAGCGTCTTGGGCGTCAGAGGCACGGACGCCCAGGTGTCAAATGAGCAAATCCTGGGGGGTAACGTACAGCCTGGCGGCCGGTGAATGACGCCGCGTCGCGTGTGTGAAAGGCGCCGAGGGGTAGGGTTTCTGTGTCCTCATCCCAAGGAAAAATAGCTTTCGTGACTACGAATGGGGATGGTTGTTGACTAGACTTTAAAAGAAGTTACAGAATATTCCCATCGGCTCGGAGGATTCCTCTCCACCCTCTGTGGTCAGGCCCGCCCCACGTCCTGTCCCAGAGTGTCCTATTGATGGACCCCTACAGTGTGTACCCGTTCAGGCCGAGGGACCTTGGGGCTCAGCCACCCCTCCACGTGGGTCAGTGGTCCGCGCCCTTGTCCTGGGGGGCAGTTCTGTCCCGTGGCTACGCCGCTGGCAGTGCGGGTGATCACAGGTGGGGGGGCTGCTAACATGCACATACAGGGTTTTATGGAAATTGAAGTTTTTATGTCTCTTGCCCACATTTCTGGGAGTGAAATTGCTGGGTCATATTGTTACAGAGCAGGTCCTCCCCACCCACACCCCCAAAAAATAGTCCCCAGAGGCTGCGGTTGGGGGATGGGGAAGGGGCCGCTTTCAGGAAGCCTTTGCATATCTATGGCTGGTGGCTACTGTCTTAGTTATGCAAATGGCTTTGGTTCTTCCAAGACCCCAGCCAGATGGGAGGGGTTTTGACCAAGGATAGTGAGGAAAATGCGTACAGGGCCTGCGCAAGGTTCTGTGAGTGGTCAGAACTGGTTCCCCTGCCCACTGCGTCACAGGCCACGGTCAGGGATTTGAAAAGAAGGCAGCAGCCATTTTAGGGAGGAGAACCACCCGGTTTGCAGAGGGAAGAGCACCATGCGGTGTTAGAAGAGATCCATGCGGCTTTGAAAGGGCAGAGAGGGAACCACACGCGATCCAGTGCCACACGGCACACGTTTTCCTGGACTGTTACACGGAGGCTGGTGACGTCGTAACCCTGATCCTGAAGGAGACGGCTGACAGATAAGGGATGGGGAACCTCTGGGCATGTTTTTGGCTTCTAGCCTTTTGGGGAGCAAGGGAAGTGCTGGGTCCCGTGGGAGAACAAGGCACTGAGCTGAAGTGCTCACTGCCCTCCCCAGGTTGGAATATGGTAACTAAAGACCTGTTTTCCTCAACACTGGGTTTACAGCAAGGCGCCACGGGAAAGAGCCCCCTTTTGCTCCGTAACAGTACATGAGCAAATGGGAGTGGGTATGTCCCAATAAAACTTTATTTACAGAAAGAGACATTTTTGCTATGAACATAAAACTGTTCTAAAAATATAAAGTCTATTAAAGAAATGCAGACAGAAGAAACAGCATAACTTTGTATTGTTCCTGCCAAATTTGCATAATCTGAATATAATCATCAGACAAAATCCTTTGAGGAGACATTCTACTAAATAATTGACTGGTAGTCTTTCAAACAGAGAAGGAAAACTCTGACCCCAAAAAACCTCCGCTGCCTTGCGGCATACCTCTTCAGGGGAAAGGCTAAGGGAGTAAACCCCGACAGAAAATCCGGAGCCGGAGTCCCTAAGGCGGTTTGACGTTGTAGTCAACACCGGCAACTCCTGCGGCGCACCTGAAGCCAAGCTGTATCGACTCCGTCTTTCCCTTGGACCCTTCAGCTGCGAAGAGAGGGGGGGTCTGCTGCATGGGCAACAGCAGACCCTCCATATCACCCTGCCCAGGCTCTGTAGCTTCAGCTTCACTGGAGAGGACACTCCAGCGTCATCGCAAGATGTCGATTCAACACGGGAGGAGACAGATACCGTGTCACTCCCGAGTCGAACTGCACAGCCATTCTCGGCGGTGCAGATGGACTCTTAAGAAGCTACACCATCGTCTCTCGAGACGGACGGCTGCCGATACGATACGATAGTACGGTAAATTAATCATAAGGAACAGCCAGACTGTTTCCCGAAGAGACTGTGCCATTCCGCGTTCCCCTCAGCGGTGCATAGGCACTGGCTGCCCCGCGTCCTCGCCAGCATTTGGTATTGTCATTTTGTAGTTGTTCTGCCGGGTGTTTAGTAATATTCCACTGCGGTTTAAATTTGCACTTCCCGAAAGACGAATAGTGTTGAGCTCATATGCCGTGTCTATGTCTATTTTAGCGGGGGTGTCTATTCAAATATTTATTGCCTATTTTTCGTTGGGTTGTTCTATTCTTATTTTTTTACTAATGGATCTTGACAGTTCTTTATATACAAGGTCTGTCCAGAAGGTATTCAGTCATGTAATGTGAAAAATAGAGACCTTTATTGAAGAAGGTACAAGAAACATTGAACACAGGACAATGACGCCTCAGTCCCCTTCAAAGCAGGCCCCTTGGGACCTCACACAGTTCTCCCAGTCGCCATCAGCTGCCCCGTCGTATTTTCCTGAATTTCATTGATCGCCTGAAATCTCTTCCCTGTCAAAGGTGATTTTCGTTTTGAGAAAAGCCAGAAGTCGCAGGGCACCGACTCTGGGCTGTAGAGGGGCTGAGTCACCTGATGTTTTGCCAAAAAAACCCTCTGCACAAGACATGATGTATGAGCCGGCACATTGTCGGGGTAAAGCTGCCACTCACCAGCTGCCCACAGCCGCGGCTTCTGAATCATCCAGATCATTTCTGTGGGGCAATGTTGAAGCTTAATGCAAAATCTGATGCAGGTTCATTGCTCTACTCACTCAGTCATTTTGAACGCGACGGCCACACAGTGCACAGGCTCACTCAGTGGCGTCTACCGCCCCCGCTGACCAGTGCAGTGAGGTCCACTCTCTGTGGCTGCCGGGTTCCGTCAGTGTCGAGCAAACTGTTCCCGTTACATTAACAATGGCTGGACTTTTTCTGGACCGACCTTGTATTCTGTATACAAGTCCTTCATCCTACGTGGGGTTTGCAAATACTTCCTCCCAGGCTGTTGCTCACCATTTTATTCTCCTAACAGTGTTTCTCAAGGAACAGAGGCTCTAATTTTTGAGGAAGTCCGATTTCTCCATTTGTTCTCTTACGAATCATGCTTTTGATGTGGTATCCAGCAGTCTTGGCCTAACTCAGAATCACAAAGATTTTCAATGCTTTTTCTAGTTTTAGATTTTACATTCGTGGCTGTGATCTATTTTGCATTAATATTTGTGTATGGAAGGAGGGATGGATCGAAGTTCTTTTTTTTCCATATGGATGTCCAATTATTCCGGCCCCATTTATTGAAATGACTGTCTTTCCCCCATTGAATCACCGCTGCACTTTTGCTGAATATCAATTGAGTCTATTTCTGGACTCTGTTGTATTGATATCCACCGCTTTGCCAGTTCCCCGCCGCCCTCATTTCTGCAGCTGTACAGTAAAACCTGACACCCGGTGGTGTGAGTCCTCCAGCATCCTTCGTTTTCATACTTGTTTGGGAAGTTCTCCGTTCTTTGCCTTTCCTTAGACATTTTAGAATTAGTTCGTTGATTTCTACCAAAAAAAAAAAAAAAAAAGTCTCCTGGGATTTTGATTCGAATTGCATTGGCTCTGTTGATCAGTTGGAGAATTAACATCTCAATACTTTTGGGCCTTGGAATTCATCAACACGAACTGTGCCCCCGTTTTCCAGGCCTTTTCTTCCTTCCTGTGGTGGTTGGTGGTTTTCAGCACCCGTAGCTTGCACGTGTTTCCTCAGGTTTATTCCTTTTCTGTGTTGTTTGTTGCTGTCTTGAATGACGCCTCTTTTTCGCTCCTTCCCAGTTGTGCGCTGCTGTCACAGAGGAGTGTGGGTGAGTTCTGGTGGTTGTGTACTGAGCCGAGGTCAGGGCTTTCGGGCTCCACATCCAGCCCCTCGCCCCCACCCCCAGCTGTCTCCTTCGTACCAGGAGCACGGGCTAGGGACTGGGTGACTGGCTGACTGGCTTACCGTCAGCCCCAGCCTCTGAGCCACCAGCCTCCGTCCCAGGGGGACTGAGACACCTGCTCTCCATGGCCCCCAGGAACGAGATGAGGGGCTCAGGCAGCGAGACCCTCAATGCCCTGGCGTGGATAGCCGGACATGGCTGAGACCCGTCGTTTAATGTTTTTCTTCAATCCGCTTGTTGTCATCTGCACCTTGGGGAAAGCAGATGTGGGGGGGATGGGTCATGGGGCTTCCCATGTCTGTGTGCACCCCCAACCGAGAGCGCCTTCTCCCTCCACCCCCATGCCATCGCCTCCTACCTGCTCTGTCCTCGCTGGGGTTGGTTATCGGTCCCTCCCCCAGACTGGGGCATATGGGAGCCATCGAATTCCTCCCTGTGGCTGTCCCAGGGCCCATCAGCGGCCCGGTCACGGGTGGTCTCAACAATACCGAGTGGTGCCAGGCCTCTCCCGGGGTTTCCATCCCCTTCCTCTCGTTTCCTTGCAGTGTACAGTGGTTTAGGGGGTTCTTCTGTCGGGGCGGCAGTGAGCAGCAGCAGGGAAAGCTAGCGGGGACTTTGGCAGGAGGAGGTGGGAGGTGGGGAGCCACACCCGACGTTACTGTTGAAGGTGGAGGAGTCGAGTCCGGAACACACCGCAGCCGCCGCGGGAGAGGCCCGTCCTCAGACAGCACTCTTGCCCGCCCCTGTCCGTGGTGGGGGTGGCGCAGGCGGGCAGCCTGGCCCCGTTCATCACTCCTTCCTTCACAGACCCGCGCCTGGCGCAGAGTAGGAGCTTCAGGAACGTTTGACGAGTGAATGGGTGGGTGACTGACCAAGTGCCAGGTGCCGGGCTCTGTGCTGGGCATTTGGGACACCGAGACGAATGAGGAATGGTGTCAGCCGTCAGGGAGCCTGTGGCCCACCCAGGGGGCACATATGGACAAAAACTAACAGTGTGGCTGCGCCTGAGGACAGAGGTGTCTCCAGGCGTATGTGGCGAGGACACCTGGCTCTCCACCTGTCCCCAGGTCCTGGTTGGACCCGTAACTGTCCTTCCTGGGTGGTGAGGGGAGGGCATCCCAGCAAGCTGCGCGCCTGACTGCTCACCTTTGACCGGGTGATCTCTTGCCATCAGCCGTGTCCAGTTCTGGCCCGCAGACAGGCCAGAAAATCTCCTCCTGATGCTTTTGATGGAATTTAAAACAATAAGTAATTGTATTTGTTTCTTGGTGCTACTGTCACCAGTCCTGTGTTATTGTACAATTCTGTGGGTCGGGCCCACGATACGGTGTCACTGGGCTAGAATCAGGATGGGGGCAGGGCTGGCTCCTTCTGAGGCTGCCCTGGCCTTTGCCAGCTGCTGGAGGCCACGTGCCTGCCTTGGCTCCTGACTCCTTCCCTGTCTGCGGAGGTGGCAGTCGCGCGTGTCCCTGAGCACTCATCCAGTTACGCCTCACTCTGACCGCCGCCAGGCGGGTCTCTGCTTTTCCAGGGCATGTGATGACCACGGGGCTGCCTGGCTTGTCCCGGGTGATCTCCCCTCCCGGGGGCTTTAACCTGATCACACCTGCAAAGCCCGTTACCACGGGAAAGGCGCCACAGTCCCAGGGGCCAGCGGTCAGGACGCAGGCCCCTTGGGAGGCCACTTCTGCCACAGCGACGCAGTCACAAGGCTCAGAGCCCAGGGCCGCGGTGAAGGGCACGCGTGGAGGGTTTGAGTCTCTTGACACAAATGCACGTGTGTGTTTACACTTTCCCTTTCATGCACCTCTTGCCCATTTATTTATTCACGATTTGGAACCTTCGCTTCTGCCATTTAGTACGTCCCAGAAAATGGTTTCCGTTGTACATGGGGAACTTCTGTGTCCTTTTTTTCCCCCTTTATTTTTCCTAATACTGCATCTTGCTCCATTGTGGGGACGCACCGTGGTTTATTATCATCTCTAACACATTGCCGTGACAAACACTGTGGGAAGTAATTCTGTGCGTGTGCGGGGTGAGCTCCAGAAATGGGCTGGCTGAGTCAGAGGGCAACTCTTCGGCTCGTCGTGACGGCTAATCTCGCTTAGATCTCCTATGTCCTTACGTAGTTTTGTGTCCTTTATCTGTCTGGGACTGGGAGCGGGAATTAAGGTCTCCTAGCGTTAGCACATGCCTGCTTCTCCGTGTGTCTTCTCTAGCGTCTGCTTTATTACGGCTGCTGTTTGTTGTCCCCCCGCCCCCGGTAACGTGCCTTCCCTGGGAGCCGCAGCTGTTAGCATCGTCATGCGGCATCTTTCGGCCTCATTTTTTGCTTGTTGACCTACAGTCTACCTTTCCTGACGTCACACCTTCTCCCCAGCACGCCCTGGGCTCTGGTCCCGTCTGCGGCCTCACAGCCCGTGAGCACGCTCTGGTCTCATTTCTGAGCCCCTCAGAGGGTTGCTGCTCCCCCTGCCTTTCCTGTGAGGCTCTGACCCTTCCCCTTGAGCCTCTTCAAAACCGCCTGCAATGCCCCCCACTTCCCTTTGAGCAACTTTGCACATCCCCTGGTGCTGGTGACCCTCCGGTGTCCCCAAGAAGATGGTGAGCACCCACCCTGAGGCAGAGACCGCCCTCTGTGCTTCTCACCTGCGAGGTTTACTGCAGACAAACACAAAGCTGGTGGAAAACAGGAGCTCTTGAGTGGAAGGGGCTGCGTCCCGTGGGTGGCCTGGGTGGTGGGCACCTCGTTGCCACAGGACTTTTGGGGCCTCCCCCCCCCCAGCTTCAGCTGCAGGGCCCCTGGGTCCCCACAGGGTCTCCCAGGAGTCTTGCTAAGGGCTCAGGCTCTGAGAGGCCCAGGGCCACCTTGGCTGCAAGGCCCTTCCTACGGGGAAGAGCCTCCCTCCCTCCCTGGGACTGGAAAACGGTTTCAGGCACATTTTACAGAAGTCGGTCCCTGCAGAACAAGGCAATTGCAGGTCTTTCTGTGTGCAAACGGGAGTGTGAAGCCTGCCTAGTTAATGATCAGCATAAAATAAAGGTCTTTTTAGTGTAACGATAAGTTATCTGCTAACTGATGTGGAAGTACCCTGACGATGGGGCCGCATTCATCCTCACACCTGTGGCGCCTGGCGCTCACCGCGGGGAGAGGCAGAATGGACGCTGGTGGCGGTCCCGGGAGAAGGAGTGTCTGGCCTCCTGCCCACTCACCTCTCGCAGGGCGGCCTAGCGCACCCCCCACGAAGCTTCTGCATCAGTGGGCACCTCCTCCGGACTCGACAGAGGAGTCAGGCGTCCCTGAAAGAGTGCTAGACTTGGGGTCCACAAGACGAGTGTTAGATTAGAGCCTGACGCCTCCCTCACACCAGGCTGCGGCCTTGGACATATGAGCCACGTTTGTGAAGCCTCAGTGTCCTGATCTGTAAGCGGGGACAACACCACACTCGGTACATGTGAGGCTTCCACTAAATGCTAGCCCAGTGTCGCGCCCTGGGACGTGGCCAGTGTGACCGAGGGTGGCGTGGATGGCGTGTCCCAGCTGTGGGAGGCGGGAGGGAGCATCATTCTGGACGCAGCCACCCTGCTGTTGGAAATACTGTGCTGTCGATGGCAGATTACCCCTCACTCCTCTCACCCAGGCCCCGGCTCTGCAGCAGGGGGTGTGGGGAGCAGCCAACAGAGGCTCAGCCGTGAGGGCGGGGGGTCCTGTCTGCACTGTGGGGTGGTCCCCGGCCCTCCCATGAGAAGGAAATCCGGCCCAGTCTCCAGAGTCTTTCGGACCGGGAAGGGAAGGGACCCCCAAGGAGGGTCCCTATACAGCGCTTGGGCATGGCCGAGGGGGAGCGGCTGGACTCAGGGAGCATGGCCAGCACTCACGGCACCGGGGTGCCCCACACCCCAGAGTGGCAGGGGAGGGAGAGCCTGCTCAGGAGGGCAGTTTGCACTGCAGGGAAGGGGCACCGGGTGTTCCTGGAAGACGGTGCGTGAGGCCAGATGCCAACGCACAGGTGATGCGCGAAGTCCAAGGCCCGTGGCCAGCACTGGGGAGAGTTTTGAAGAGTGCTTTAAGCATGTCCTTGAGTTGCCCCCATGCCCTTGGCTTTGCCTTTCCCTCTTGGGGCCCACGTGTGTGCGCACATGCCCTCGCACTCACACAGGCACGTGTGCAAGGGGGCCACCTCCAATGCTCCTGAGCTCCTGGGCTCCAGTGGCGGCCGTTCTGCTCAGAAATGACTGTGTCCTCATGCCACTGCTGCCCTAGCAATGTGTACGCAGGTCTTCGGGCTGTCGGGAACCCTCACTTGAGTTTCCGAGTTATCTGTGTAGAAGTTACCCGTTAGGCAGGGCCATGAAGCAGAGAGAGGGGGAGTTCGGGCTGGATGACGTGGGAGGGGGGCCCTGGAGTCTCGGTCCCCATCCGGCCCACTCTTGCGCTTGCCTTAAAACCAAGCTCTGGCGCAGCGGGACTTGCGAGGGTCCTTACTGACACGGTTGTCGTGGGCGGCTGAGCACCGTGTGATTCGGTGAGGACAGGCTGGCTGGGCAAACCCTCCTGAGATGGAGTTTGGTGGCCTCGCTGCGCAGTCCCACGCGCAGGCTATCAGGTGTACTCCGCGACCTGAGCCCCTCTCCGCAGTGGGGTCACTGGAGGTGGTGACTCAGGGGCTTTCGGCCACAGGGATAGCACTCGGGGAGGGGGGACCGATGCCATCAGAGCTGGACTTGGGGCCAGGGGGAGTCCGACGCGTGGGTGCAGGCCCAGGTGTGGGTCAGGGCCCCCTTCAAGGCTGTTGCAGGGCATTGGGGGTCTGGGAACAGCACCCCAGGAAGGCAGAGAGACAAGGCTGTCTTGTTCTGTGTCCCATTTTTGTCTTGGACCACTCAGGACAGATGGTCCCACCTCCCAGGAGAGGGACTTGTCCTCGTCCACAGAGGAGCCAGGTATTCCTGACAACCAGTGACTAGAGTGAGGAGTGAGCCCCAGATCCCGGCCCTCAAGGAAGGTCAGAGTAGGTTGGCACCCAGGCTGCAGGGCTGCTGCCCGTGGTGACACTCAGGACCCATTCTGTCCCTCTGCCCTGTCCAGGGGGCCAGCTGAGGGACACACTGGCAGTGCCCCTTGGCCACCTGGGGTCCCATCAGAGCAGGTTCATCCTGCCTCAGCTCTCTCTGGCCAGCCCCTGCCTCTGCTCACATCACAGCCTTATGTCCTGTGCCACGGGGGAGGGCGGGGGGGAGGGGGTTGGCAAGCCACCCTGAGCGGCGCCTCTGCCCAGCTGGAGCCTCCTACAGGAGACACGACCCCACGGCCAGCTCTGACCTTCGGTGATGGGCTCAGGCGTGTATCCTCAGCTGCAGGCTTCAGGGCATCAGTGTCTACAGTACATCATCCTAGGCCACAGGCAGCTTCCCTGTTCTCCATCCTGCCGTCACCCCCCCACCAGTCCAGCATCAGAGCCTGGAGGGCTCTTAGTGATCCTTATGCCTGTCAGAGTGGGCAAACAGGCAAACTGAGGCCCAGAGAGGGCGAGACTTTGCCCCCGGGCCCCTGCTCCCACCCACGAGCCCCGCGGTGGGTCCGTGCCTCCGAGCCTGGCTGTCCAGCTGTCTCCTCCTCCCCGTGTGGCTCCCCTTTAACCCAGCGGCGCAGCGGAGGCCAGAGCCTGTCCTGGGCATAGCCCTCTTGTGCAGGCCCCTGGCTTTCAGCAGGCAGTAATGAGGCGCTCCTTCCAGTACCTGCCCGTGGCCTTCTCGGAAGGCGTGACGATGGCCGCCTGCGGAAGGAGCTGCCTTTCGAGCTGGTGGCCCTGTCCTCCCGGCTGGGAGCCGTTGGGAACCGAGCGGGGCTGCCGCTGCGAGGCAGGAGGCAGGTCCACCCACCTCCCCATCCGCCGACCGTGGCCGGCAGCCGGATTCTGCCTGCAGGGCTGAGAGTCTGCCACCAGCCCTCCCTTGTCCTTCCTGAGGAAAGGCCTCCAGCCCCACAGGCTGGTAGAGAACCCGGCCAGGCTGCCCTGGAGGGAGAGGGTGAGCAGGGGGACCTCACCTGCCCAGGTCCTCCGCTGGCAGGGTCCAGGGGCCTCCGGGACCACAGCGGTGCTAAAGGCTGACATGGGGTGATGGTCCCCAAGCCGGGTACTGTGCTTGGCACTTGTGCGCAACAGCACTGAGCCCTCCCAGCGGCCCTGGGGGGGGAGGGGGGGCGTGACACCGTCTCCGCGGGAAGAGCAGGGGACTGGGGCATCTCCTTTAGCTTTTAGGTGAAAAATAAGCTCTTTTCCTTTTCAGAGGGGAAATCCCCGGCTCCCCAGCCCAGGTTTCTCTCCAGAGCACCTTCAGGGGTGGGGGTGGGGGACAGGCCTGCTGTTTTGGTGTCAGCCCAGTCGTCCCATTGCGTTCTGGGCTCAGGGAACCTTCCCTGTCTGTATGAGGGCCGAGGTCTGGACCTGGAGCAGCAAGGAGCCGCTGTCCTGTGGCCGTGGGCACTCAGCCACTGCCTTGCGACAAGGAGCTTTGAAGGGGACGTGACTAGAGGCTTTGCGTTTCAACAGAGGGCAGAGGGTGACACCCGAGTCTTTTCCCTCACAGCTCCGTGCTCCTTGAAGGGACATAGAAGGGATCCTTTACCATCGATTTCCACGTGAGCAGGAAGTGAGCAAACAAAACGTCTTCTGTCAGAAGGGCTCGGACAAGGGCAGGACGGGGATTTCCTCTGTCCAGTACAGCCTGGACCCGGGACACACGGGGTCAGCACAGAGAAGAGAGAACCAGAGACCCAGTTTTGGCCCCTGGGGAAACCCTGGCACTGTGGCCTCTGGCGGCTGCTGAGGGAGCGTCTCGGCCACCACGCTCTCCTGGCTCAAGCCTCTGGACGACCAGAAGCCCATGCAGGGGGCTATCTGGTGTCTCTTCTTAGAAGGGCACTAATCCCATCTCGGGGCCCCGCCCTCATGACCTCATCTAACCTCGATCACCTACCAAAGGCCACACCTAATACAACCCATGTGGGGCTAGAGCTTCAACATATGGATTTTGGAGAGACGCTAACGTTCAGTCCATAGCAGCCTCTGAGGACAGGAGGGACACCCACTGTGGGAGCGCTGTGGGCCAGGAGGGGCTTGCCGGCATGGCCCGCTGACCTCAGCACGTAGCCCCGCTGCTCGCCCGCAGCCTGAAGGGCATGGGATGCTGTGATGAAGACATATCTCTTAGATGATGGACTAAAAATACTAAAATTTAAAAATAAGTCTTTAATATCCCTCTTTTACAGGCAAGGAAAGTGGGGGCTGGAGAGGGTAGGACCCAGGCCAGGCAGCTCACAGCCCATGGGGCCAGGCTGCCATGCTGCCTGCAGCCCCTGCGTCCCCCGCACTGACCAGGGCCCTGCGTCCGACACAGGGGTCACGCTGCAGGCAGACGCTCGCTCTGGCCTCAGGGGCTGGCCGCGGCTGCGAGAGGCCCTCTGCAAGCTTCCTGTGGATTTGTGTCTGGAACTGCAATTAACACTTTCCTCAGGTTGCCCTCCAAGATTAATTTTCAGAACATAGATTAATGGAAGTGCGTGTTTAAGTGTTTGGAGAATATTTCCTCTATTAATCTCGATCGGAGGCCGATTACTACCAACAAGGCTAATGAAAACGTAGCATGAGTCAGGCCAAGTCTTGGGAGAAAGAGCCCTGGGGTAGGGCCTGGCGGAGACCAGATCTGCCTTGGGAGTGAAGACCAGGCCAGACAGAGGAGCTAAATCCCCGCACCCCACCCCCGCCGGAGGTGCTTTGTGGAAAACAGAAGGAAAGCAGTGCGTGCTCACTCCCTGGAGCTAACCGGCCGCTAGCATTTGGGGTGATTCCCTCCCTCTGTACCTGTGGTTCTTAGGGGAACTGGTACTGCGCGTTCAGTTTCATGCCCGGCTTCCAGGTGGTCAGACTCGCCTCTTGCTGCCTCAGTTTCCCATCAGCGCTCCAGGCTGCTGCCTTCCTTGCCTGGCTCACGGGGCTGTCGGTCGTGGCAACGGGGTTGGGGCTTTGTACAGCCAGGTGTTTCAGGCTGCCAGGATTTTGTGCCGGCTCCTTTTTTCATTCATTTGTTCGTTCGTTCGTTCATTCATCCATTCATCGGGCAGATCCATCTGTAACCTGCCAGGTGGAGAGAGTACTACAGAAAAATCTAGGGTTGGTGTAGAGGAGAGGTAATGGGGGCAGGAAGGGAAGGGGCTCTGGATGTCTTCCCCTTTATTCGCCTGGCGAACTCCTGGTCATCCCCTAAGCACTCACAGTGGATTCCCTTCCTGACCTGTCACTGGCAAGTTGACAAAGGTGACAGCACCTCGTGCAGGCCTTGCTCTGTCCAGTGTGCAGGGGCCAGAGACACTTGCACAGCCCGAAGCTTGGGAAACCTTAGCAGACATTTCTCCGTCCACTCAGTTTCCCTGGACACCTGCCTGGTGGGGGCCTGGGGCCAGGGAGGGGCAGGACGACGGCTGGAGCAGGGTCGTTGACTGTTGCCCCCAGTCTTGGTGCTGACATAAACCGACAGGAGTTGCCAGCCTGGGGTGTCCAGCTTGCAGCCCATATCTGCTAAGTAACGCCATCAACTGGATGGATATACCCGTCGTTAGATGAAGCAGGGGGTGCCCTGGGGGTCGGGGGCCAGGCACAGCCTGATCTGCATAGAGATCTTTCGTTCACTTCAGTGAGAGCGTCAAGGTTTGGCAAATCCATAATTAATCAGCGCGGGCAGAGCTTCTGTGCGTGGGGTTGGTGACAGTGCTGCGAAAAGGCAGCGGAGGACGGGGGTCCTCGGTGGGGACAGAACCTGAGGCTTGGGGACGCGGGCGCTCGGGATGGGGTCATTTCTGTGCTCGGGTTCCGTACGTTCGCTTGCGTGTGACTCGTAAATAAGGCCTGTGGAAAGCTGCAAGAGCGGGGGTGGACAGCCCTGCCCGGCTGTCCTGTGGGAGGCAGGTGGAGATTAAATTTGGTCCTTAAATCTGGCCAGTGTTCCCAGTAATTCCTCGGGGCCCCACAGAGGCTTTCTGCGCAGCGGCGGGCATTCGAATCGCATTTCCTCGCTCTGCATTCCTAGGTGTCCCCCCTCCTAAGCTGTCCCAGGTGCCCCTTCCAGAAGCAGAGCCGTGATTTAGAGGAGGTGGCGTCCGCACACCCAGGGACAAGTCAGGGTGCCAGCGGGTGGCGGGCAGGGGTGGCCAAGGTAAGAAGGGCTGTTTTTTAAAATCCTGGAAAGAAGCTGGGCCACCTTTGATTTAAAAAAAAAAATGCATCCCGGGACGACGTCGCCTTTTTGGCTGCTTTCTGACTGGCCCGCAAATGTCAGAAAGGCTCTGTCCTGGCCAGGCACTGATAGGTCCTGCACACAGCGGCCCTGACCTTCAGAGATTAATGCACAGCCGTTCGGGGTCGAGGGGCGCGAGTACAGTATTTACAAGCTGGTGGCGAATGATCCGAACTCGGTATTTCCACGGCAGTGGGTTCAGAAGACCCGCTCACGCACCCTCCCCCGACCCCCACGCTCAGCCCCCATCCCCCACAGCACGCGCGACTGTCGGGCTGGCCCGCGGGCAGAGCTCTCGGAAGGTCTGCAGAGCCTAAATTGGAGTGGGAAGATTTAGTCCTGGCCTACACCATCATTTGCTTTAAGCTGTATAAATAGTATTTTATGTGGGAACTCATCGAAAGGAAGTTTTGAAGGTCACATCCTTCCCAACACTGAGTGCGTACGTATTTGATGTTCAGTCTCACGTCTCTTTTATAATCCTGAGTGGCTTGGCTTCAGATATATTTTTAGCAATGGGAAATTGAATGTCAATTTGAGAAAGTCTTCCCCCAGGACGGCCCCTCCTGCCCTCTGCACACATTCCTGAGCCCGGAGAAGAGTTATAATCCTGGCAGGGCCTCCGGGGGAGAGCCGTTGCTGCGGGCGGGCGGGCCCGTCGGACGCAGGCGTGCTCCGGGATCGGCCCTGTGGTACGGTTAGCTCGGGCTTCCAGGATATTCTCCAGGCCTCTTGTGGCTCATCCTTCCTTTTGCATCTGCCCTCCTCGGGCATCATGGAGACGCACCAGGAACTAGAGAAAGGGCCCAAAGCAGAGCAGAGGGGTCTTTGCTGCCACCCCCCACCCAGTCACCCACACACACCCCCCTTCTGCTCACCGTGGACCCAAACAGTCCCCATCAGAGTGGGTGTCTGCGGAGGGAAATATTGTGTTCTGGAAGGTTCTGGCCAGCTCACAGACGTGCCGTCCAGGGCAGGGTGGGGGCAGGGAGGCCATTGGCCCCCGTCAGACCCTGGGGAGCTGTGGGGGCATTGCTGCTGCTGAGAAGGACAGGCTGGAACTGGGCCCTGTCAGGTGGTCGGGGCAGCCTGGCCTGGGAACGTTGTGCTGTGCACCGGAAGGGGGACCCCAGCGGGCAGGGCCGGGGCTGGCTCCCTCACCTGCCCGCACCAGCGCCGAGGCGGCACGCTGTGAGCGTTTGTCGTCTGGAAGGATCTTTGGGCGGGGACTCAGAAGACAGAGAAGACAGAAGTGTGCTTGCTGTGTCGAGGACTTTGGGGGGGGGGGCACGCCCTGCCCTGTTCTGTTCCCTCGAGTCGTCCCTCAAGGCGTAGAGTTAAGTTCAGACTCTTCCGGGGCCTCTGCTGTAGAGACGCAGCCTCCTGGTCGTCCTGTTCTGAAGTCACTGGGGCTCTGGGCTCCTCCTCTGCTTTCCCACAGCGCCCTCTGCCCGGGATGGGGACTCCCCCTTTCCCACCTTCAGAGCCGCGTTCACGTGCGTCCTCTTCCCAAAAGGCCTCCCCACCGCCCCATCGTGGGCTGAGTCACACGTGGCCCGGCTTCGCCCGGTTGATTCCGAGCAGGCTGTCCCTGTGTCTGGCTCCCTCGGGCAGCCCCGGGGCCGGCACGCTGGTGGCCTCGGGCGGGTGTCTGTTGGGTGGGCCGCCCTTGGGTCTGCTGGCCGAGGGGGCACAGACAGCCGTCCGCGCACACCCAGCACCCAGCACCGGGGCTTGTCGGGGGGGCCTGCCCGCCGTCCTCAGGTTGGCCCGAGGGCTTTCGGGTCCCGTGAAGGAAGCGGCTCCTCTGCCCTTTGAGACAAGTGCTGTCAGGACTCTGGGGCCAGAAGGGGTCCCGGTCTGAGCTCCGTCTCCTACAGGGTGTGTGTCCTTGAGTAAGTTCTGACCCAGTTTGAACATGGGTTTTCACGTTTGATAAGCCCAGGAAGAGCTCACACGGTGGTTGTGAGGTGGAACTGCGATAATTTATGTAAAGCCATGAGCGCCGTGCGCAGCACATCGCAGGTGTTCACAAAGGGGCGCCGTTGGCCTGCGGGGGGCGGGGGGGGCGGTGCAATGGGGAGGATGAGGATGGGGATGGCGGTGATGACGATGGGAACGATGGAGGGGGTGGGGGCGGGGAAGATACACAGTGGAGAAGGGGGGCTGCTGAGGATGGTAATGAGGGTGGTGGCAGCAGTGATGGCAACAGGGACGCTGGGGATGGTGGGGATGAGGAGGAGGACGCAGGTGAGGGGGATGGTGGGGATGTTTCTGCCACTTGGGGGCTCGGTGGGGCCCCGTGCCTTCGGGACTTTGCAGGCCTTCCTGGTACCTGACCAGGCGCACAGACCACCCTGCCCCTCCCCTGCCGTCCTCTGTGCCTTTGCCCCCAGGAGAGGCTCTCTGGAAGCCCCTGCTGTGCTCAGCCCTGAACTTCCAGGGCCCATCAGCTGTTTGCTATTAGAGTCTCACGCATCCCTGTGACATATTTTTATTGTCAGGTTAGAAGAAAATATTCTGCTCGTTTGCAACATTCTCATTATAGTCCCTTTATAACGATTTCTAAAAGAGAATAAATATAAAATATTTCTCTGTGTTGTGGCAATATTTCACCCTGACTGTAATACGCTGCGTGGTTTCCCAGCTCCCAGTCCCTCCAGCCCTCTGATGACAGTTCAGAAATGTTCAGGCCTGAGAAGACGTGTGGATCGATGAGTTCGTGGGAGCACAGGACACTTTATGGGGACTCGGGGGGAGCGGCTCTGTGCCGTCTCGGCCTTGTGAGGGTGAACCATTCCAGCGATGCCTGTCTCCTTCCCCTGGGCCGCGTCTGAGAACCCAGAGCCGCCTCCTTCAGGAGCGACCAGCAGCCGCGTCCCTGGGGCGCCTGCTCTGGAAGCTTGGTCTGGAGCAGGAAGTGGGGCGCCCATGGCCATGGCCTCTGGCTGAGCCCAGTGCCTCCAGGTAGCCATCCAAGCCGACCCCGGGTGTCCCGGTTCCCAGTCCCCGCCTGCAGCACAGCCCCCACCATGCCTCCGGCCCAGGCCCAGCTCCCTGTCTGTCCCTGCAGTCGCCTGGGCAGCCCCCTGGGCAGGTGTCGGAATGGAGGGCAGCAGCTCCCCCCGGACAGACGCTGCCCTGGGGTGGGCGCCGGGCCACTCAGCCGGCTGGGGGCCCTGCTGCCCCCACCACGGTGTCTCCCAGCAGGTCCCAGCCCACCTGCCGCTCAGGGTCCTTCGGGAGGGCTCTGCCCCTGCACCCTTGCTCAGGCACCCCCTGTCCGCAGACTGCCCAGGTCTCTCCTGACCTTTGAGACCTAACCGTCAGCCTTTCCTGGTTCTGAGCCCCTGGAAACAGCCTTTCCCCATCCCCACCAGCACCCCGATCCCCGGAGCCCTCAGTTTTCTGCCCAGGGCCTCAGCACGTGTGGTGTGGGCGCTCCGCGTCCCTCCAGACTGCAGGCCTGTGTGTCGGTCGCCGACTTCCCTCCAGGGGTGGGGCAGTGGACAGTGCCCTGCGCGTGGTGGCACACGGGCCATTTGCAGTGGCGGCGCCAGGAGAGCACTGAGCCCTGAGCCAGGCCCGGGCAGCCCTGGTTCTGAGTTCTAGAGGGTAGGACCCCCTGCGGTGGTGACGGGGCGGCCCTGGCCAAGCTGGCCCGGGATGGAGTACACAGAGCTCCTGTTTGCGGGGCCCGTGCGGGGCCAGCACTCCCTCCCACTTCTGAACCCCTAACCTTGGGCGCGAGGCATCTTGTGCCCATTCCCATAGAGGAGAAACAGGCCCAGGGAGTTTCCAGAAAGGGACCCCCCCACGGCCACGCAGTCGGGAAGTAGAGAAGCCAGGACCCGGGAGCTACTGGCCCTGCAGGGGTGGGAGGAACGTGTCCCAGGGGCAGTGGGGAAGGCGGGGCACGCAGACCCCCGTCCCGGGACAGATGAACACGGGCTATCACCTGGGTGAGGAAGCCTCCCGGGGTCCCCACGGCCGGGGCAGGGGGCTGCGGCAGCTGGGACCGTGGCTCTGCCTCACCCCTCCTGAGCGTGGCCCTGGGAAAGGCAGATGAACCAGCAACGTCTGTTGTCTGAGTTCCACTCAGTCAAACAAAAATTTCAGTCACCTGTGGCCCTGCCTCTCCTGGTGTCTGTCCAGGGCTTTGGTCTCTCGGCGCCCCTGGGAGGGAATTGTTTAGTCCTTGTCTATTTCGTTCTCTGCCAGAAATGCCAAGGCTGAGCCCCGTGGGGAGACAGGTGCCCCTCCCAACCAGGGCCTGCACCCGAGTCAGCCCCAGAGGGGTCTCCAGACCCGACAGGCCCCCAGCCTGGGGGAAATCACCCCTCAGAAGGTAGAGGCAGCCCCCCTGCGCTCCAGCCCCCGGTACCCCCAGCTCCCATAGACCCCAGGCTGCCTGATTCCTGCCCTCAAGCTTCCTGGGAGGAACTCTCCACCCTGAGGCTTATAGCTGCCCCAACATGCTGGCTGTGGGCCTCGGGAAAGGAGGGAGGGGCAGGGGGAGAGCTGTCCCCCCACCCACCTCCTCGCTTCACCCCATCTATGCCTACCTCCTGGTAACCAGAGCTGGACCCCCTGCTGCTGGGTATGTGGGAGCTCTGTGACACCTCGTTTTCTCTTCTTGGCATCCCTTCAGGTGGGGCTCTTACAGCTGAGGGGTCTGGAAGCCATCAGCCTGTGGGAGTGCCCACCCCTGCCCAGGGCCACCCCTGCACCATGAGGTCCCTAAGGACCACCTGGGAGCTTCCTGTTGAAGGGTCCCTCCAGGTGCCTGCTTCCCAAGGAGGGGCTCGTCCCTGCAAAGCCAGCGGCCAGGAGGGGCCACTGGGAACTCACTGGTATGCAGGCCACCTGGGTGAGGCTCCAGAGAGGATCACTGGTCACAGTCAGTCCCAAGGGCTGCACACTGTGTGCTGTGTGGGTGCCTTCCTAGAACGTGGTGGAATTGCCAGAACGACAGAAATGGGGACAGAAATGGGGCTGGGGCGGGAGGGAGTGTGTGTGGCTAGGGGGTTGGGGAGGTGCTGTGTCTGGGTTGCGATTGAAAGGGAGACGCGGTGGTCCCAGGACGGCGGGCGGCCCACCTCTTGGCCCCAGAGACAGAGGTGCTGCCCGTCCTCCTGAGGCAGGTGGCTGGGGCATGGTGCCTGTGTGCTGGCCGCGGGCTCCACCCCTGGCCTCCTCTTCCATGTTCAGTCCCCTGCCCTCCTGGAAGGCGCTCATGCAGTGTCCCTGTTCTCAGCTCTCTTGCTGTCCTTTCCTTTCCAAACTTGCCCTTAGAAAAGCAAGTGCCGCCCTCCACGGCTCCGAGCGTCTGCAGATATCACTGCTCTTTCGCGGGGACCAGCTCTCGGTGGCAGCCAGGACCCGTCTCTTTCAAAGGACTGCGGCAGGGACATCTGCCTCCTCCATCTTGGCCAAGGGCAGGTCCTGGTGTGCGCACAGCTCTCAGAGTGGGCAGTTGGGAGGAATGCACTGTCCGTCCATCCGATCATTTGTTCATTCATTCATTCATTCATTCATTCAGCAAATGCCCCTGGACCCTCACTATGTTCTAGGACCTGCTCTAGGCACCGGGTCCTCTAAACTGAACCTGACATTGGCTTGCCTGCCCCCGATAAGCTCAGAGGCCCCGAAAGTCCTTCTTTGTCAGGCACTGGCCCTGCTGCCACTCCTGTTTTCAAGCAGAACCTGTGGTTTCCTGAGAACAGAGTCCTCAGCGCTGGGGAAGCAGCCAGCAGAGGAAGCTGCCTGCAGTGTGCCCGCCTGGCGGAGCTGCGCGGGGGTGCACCTCCTAGTGGCCTGGGGCTCACCTGTAGGTACTGGGGGTGGCGCATGTGGGGGCCCTCCCGGACGGCCCCCCTCAGGGAATGCACCCTCGGCTTCAGGCGGGACCTGAAAGGCACCCAGCTCGCAGCATTCAGCCCGGGGCCCTGGGCAACATTCTGCCCGACCCAGCAGAGGTGTCGCAGGAGGAAGGGGGGTGGGAAGTGCCCCACGACCTGCACCCACAGCAGACAAACCCGATTTGCAAGCAGGAGAGGGAGGCTTGGGGCTTCTTAGCCCATTATTTATCCAGCAGATGCTCAGCCTTGTGGCAGCTCAGGCCACAGCCTGGTATGAATAACAATTGGGGCAATGCCCGCCCCCCCAGCCCCCAGGCCCGGGGGCCAGTCAGAGCAGCAGATGCCACAGGAGGAGAGACTGCTGGCAGCGGGGAGGGACCCAGTCCCTGGGGTGGGTGAGGTTGGAGAAGGCAGGGAGAGGGCTGAGCGCCCAGCTCGGGGGAGCAGAGACCGGGGGCCTGACGCACACCCGTGATGCACGTGGGTGAGAAGCTTGGCCCTGGGAGCCTGGTTCCCCCATTTGTGGAATGAGGAATCCTGAGACCCCTTCATGGAATGCTCTAGAATTCTGGGAGGCTTCATGCAGCCCCTGCAGGCTGGTGTCTGAGGCAAAGGAGGGAGGCAGAATCCCGGAGAGCGGGCGGCGGAGACCACGCGCACACCTGCGCCGCGCGCCCCTGGGCGTCACCCCTGCTCCCACTGCAAAGGCGAGAACAGGGCCCCTGACCGTCCCACAGGCCCTCTGCACCCACCAGCTGGGGAGGGGGCTGTTCCCTCGGAGGCCCGGGAGCTGCCTCCCCAAGGTTGTCAGGGAGCCGATGTGGCTACAATCCTGACTGTCCACCCTCCAGACCAGAACACAGATGGGAACCCTGGCCTCCTCCTCTCCATCCTGGCGGCGGCAAAGGTCCCCTGGGGCAGAGCCATGGCATCCCCGCAGGAAGGCGGCCTGGCCAGGGCCGGGCTGCTGTCCGGGAAGGAGCCAGGACGGCCTGGGGCGCTTTGACTCTGCATCTCGTGTCTGATGGAGCGTACCATTCCTGGTGCATCTGTCTGTTTAGGGATCTGTTTCCCAAACCGGCGTTTCCCGAGCAGCAGCCACAACAGCCTGCGACACCCGTAGCTGGTCGGTGGCAGGTGCGTGTTTGTCCCCCAGAGGGCGGCAGGCGGAGGTGCTGGTCACGGCCCCAGCGCCTGCAGGGCAGTGTCTGGCCTGTCCTCTCGGAGCTCCAGGCCCGCCTGACTGGGGCCTCCTCTTGTCCCCTTTCCTATGGCTCGTGGGCAGGTGACATCGCCTCTCTGCACCTCAGTTTCCTCACATGTACAAGGGCAGTGGTTGTAGTTATTTAACGAAGCTACTTGGGGTTCCAATGGACAGTAAATGCAGAGTCCACACACAGTAGGTGCTCAGTGGCCGTCCAATGAGGGGCACCTTCGCCCTCTTCCTCTGTCCGCTCGGGGGCCTTGGGGACCTGATTCCGGCTGGTTCTACTGGTCTTGTTGGCGCCAGGTTCTTCGTCCTTGTTTGTATCTGCGTCCCCTTTGGATGAGCAGCGTGACCCTGCCCAGTGGGCTCAGCCCACCCGACCCCACAGGTGCCCGTCTTCTGTGAGCGCCTCGGCTTCTCTACCAGCCGAGACCGTCTGTTGTTCCCTGTTTGTTGTTTGGGATTCAGAACACTCGGTCCTTTCTGCATTTCCAGGATAACACTCGGTGTGACCCTGAACGTGTTTGTGCAGGCCACGCCCCCCGCCGCCCGAGCCCTGATCTGCTGCCCCCGGGGCACGCACCCGGGACCCTCCTGAGCAGCTCCAGCGGGCGCCCACGTCCTGTGGGTCTGGGATGGGGAAGCGGCCGGTGCTCTCCGCAGTGCGCGCTGGGGGCCCCCGTCTCAGCGGCAGGGAACGAGCCAGGAGATGAGACACAGCCGCAGCTCAGGCTGCCCTGCAGGGCCGGGGCTGCGGGACACAGGAGCTGGGTCACGGGAAGGACGTCCTAAGCTGAGCTCTCAGAGGCCGCAGAAGGGGAGCTGGCTGAGAGGAAGGGACAGCTTTGCAAGTGGAGTTGGCACCTTGAGTGCGGCCTGGAAGCTAGGGAGCAGCTCTGGGCTCTGGCCCTGCTCAGCGGTGGGACAGTAAGTCCCCAGGTGCTGCGGTGTGGCTGGCGGGGCCCCCAGGTGCAGCATGGTAGCCCGGTCATGCCTGCTCCTCTCTGCTCCTAGACCATGGCGGGCACTGTCTGCACCGTCACCTACTCCATCACCTGGCCCAAGGGTAGGCCCAGGGGACACCCCCAGTCTAGAAGTTTCAGAGGGCTGCCTCGTGCCTGCGTCAGCCAGCAGTCCCCTCTCCAGGGTCCCCGTGGATGGCATGCGGGGACCTCAGGGCTCCCCAGCACTGCCCCATCCTCGTGTTTCCATGGAGAAGCCCTGACTCCGTGGTCTCTGCTCTCCCGTGCCTTCCTGGAATCTGTCCACATCAAAGCGAGATCCCGTATGTTCAGTGCTCAGCAAGGCCGTGGTGATTAAGCACTTAAGTTGATTAATCAGATTTCCCGTGATGAGAACTACTGTCATTCACTAATCTGAGCGGGGTTATAAGTAAGAGGCAGCAGATACAGGAGGCAGACGTGTTGACAGACCGAAGCCACAGCCTGAATCACAAGCAGGCGCCTGCTTCCCGGGGGCTTTAGTGGGAGACAGCAGGGGACAGAGCCTCCCCAAAGACACAACGAGACTGAGGTCGAGTAGCCCCATTGCAGTAAAGAAGCGGCCCTGGCTGGTGCAGCTCAGTGGACTGAGTGCCGGCCTGTGAACCAAAAGGTCGCAGGTTCAATTCCCAGCCAGGGCACATGCCTGGGCTGTGGGCCGGATATCCTGTTGGGGGTGTGTGAGAGGCAACCAATCGATGTTTCTCTCCCTGTTTCTCCTTCCCATCTCCTCTTCCCCGCTCTAAAATCTTAAAAAAAAAAAAAAAAAAAAAGTGTGCGCAGAGGAGCGGGCAGCGGAGGGCAGCTGGGGGGCGGGTGCAGGTTTGCAGGCTGGTGGCCGGCTGTGCCCCTGGAGGGGACAGTGGTGCAGCTTCCACAGGGAAGCAGACACTGAAGGGCCCGGACGTCAGAACTGAGCGCCGTTTCTGGGGGTCGGCCCCGCCCGGGGTGCCAGCCCTGCCTCCCCGCGGGGCTCACTTGCTGTGACCAAGGTTCTCAACCCCCTGGGCCTCCATTGCCCCACTGGTGACACTGGACAGATGTGGCTGTTCCTGGTGCCTCCCTGGCCAGGTGGCCGTTCAGGTTAGATGAGGCCCATGCTGGCCTGGTGTTTAGAGAGGTGGGCAGTCCCTGCGCCTCACAGAGCTGGTGTCCTTTTGCAGAGCGGACAGCAAACACAGGCCCCCCTTTACCGCTCGCTGCCGAGGTGGGGGCCCTGGAGAACACGGGTGTGGGGGAAGGGCATTCGCCAAGGGGCCTGGCCTCTCAGGGACAAGCAGACGTTCTCGGGGAAGAAACTCCCAGGGGAGTCAGGGCCGACTGTCAGGAGCGGGTGGAGGGCAGGGAGCGAAGGGCATGAGGGTGCTGACCCAGGAGGGAGCAGGGCGGGGAGGGGAGCCGTCGAGGGGCCGGGGTGGCCGGAGGGGGGCCGTCCCAGGAGGGGCTGGGAGGTGGGCACCACGGCCCCGTCACTCAGGGCTCCGGCTGTGCTGAGCGTCTGGGTCTCCCGAGTCAGCAGTCCCTGAGGGGAGCTTCCATGGCGAGCGGCTTGGGGAGTCGAAGGGACCCCCTCACCGAGGCAGGCGTGGAGGGCATGCGCTGCGCCCCGGCCCTCCCAGCAGCACGTTCTCTGTTCCCCTCTGACCCCAGAGGCCTGTTGTCCTTCCAGTCCCCAGTCCTCGTACACCTCTTCCCCCCAGTGGTTCCTGCCTCGGGGCTGCTCCCCCTGACTTCTGACCTCGTGCGCTGCTCCCCAGCCCAGGTCCAAGGCCTGTGACAGCCCCACAGGGCTCTGCGGCCTCTTGTGTAACCCAGTCACAGACGCGACAGCCCCACGTGCATGATGGTCAGCCGGGCCCCTGCACCCCCAGACCCGGCGTGGGGCCTGGCTCGTGGCCGGCCTCGGCAGCCCTCGTAGGCTTCTCAGGTGCCGCGTCACGGTGGCCTCGGCAGCATCACAAAGACAATGGTCGCGCCAGAGCGCGCAGGCCGGCCTCCAGGTCGTGTCTCCTGGGCCTCAGGACCCGGACCGCCCGGTGGAGTTGGCTGAGCGGCTTGGCGTGCGCCCTGCGACAGCACTGGGCGCGTGGCCTGCCTTCCAGCAGCCTCGGGTGGGACCGGAGACAGGCGAGCTCGTAGGTGGCGGCGGGGCCTGAGGGTCGGGTCAGGGCAGGAGCCCCGGGCAGCAGCGGGGCTTTCCGGGAGCGCGATGCCAGTGCTGGGGCTGCAGGAGCTGCGGGGGCTGGGGGGCTGGGGACGACGGAGCCCGGGGTTTGAGGCGGGGATGGGCACACACAAACCGCCCGTGCCCCTCAGGGCCGTGGGCCATCTTCCGTCTGTTTTGCCCTCCTGACCCGCTGCGGGGTCTCCAGGCAGCCGAGTCGGTGCAGGGGGCCCTGCTACCCAGGAGGAGGCCTCGCCTGCCGCCCACTCCTCTGCCTGGACGCAAGGACCAGAAGCATCATTGCCCGCCCGGCTGGGCTCCCACGCTGGGATCCGTCAGCGAGCCTTGTCCTTTGGGCCCCTGGAGAGAGGCTGCGAGAGTTTGGGGGCGGGGCAGGGAGAAGCAGACTCCCTCCCGCGGAGGACACCCGCCGTGGTCAGAGACAGTAAAGCTGTCACTCCTTGCTGCGTCGGTCTCTTCCACGGTTCTGCTGGACAATTAAGGTCCCCTTATTAAAATGGTTACCAACCGAAACACGCCGGCTCTTCACCCGCCGTGCCCTTCCTGTGCAGGCGGCCCACCTGTAACCTTTGCCCCGGCACTGGCGAGGGGCACAAGAAGCTTCTGAGGCCCCGCTGTGTGCTCCACGCCGTGGGAAGGTCCCACAGGTGGCGGCGGAGGCGGTGACGAAGGGTGAGCCCGTGGGCGTTGCGGATGGAGCTGGGTCTGCAGGATGGTCAGCGGAATGCGGCCCCGGGCCCCCAGGGAGCTGGGAGCGTGGCGGGCAGCCTGCAGGGGCGAGTGCCCGGCCAGAGCGGAGCTGCTCGAGGTGGCGATGCAGGACCGGGAGAGGCCCCGCCAGGAGGGGGCAGGGTTGCCCCAAGACCCCTCACGGGTGGAAGGACTTACTTGTGCCCGGAACGGGGGGGGGGCACCAGGCTGCCTGAAGCCGGAGAAGCCAGGAGAAGGTGAGGCGCTCAGGACAGGACAAAGACTTGGCCCTCAGCGGGGGCCCCGCCTCGGTCACCTCTACCCTCGTGTTAGAAGAGTCTTGCACAGGGTCTGAATTTCTCAAGTCTTCCAAGACAGTCTGAGGTCACCTCCTAAGTGATGGAAATTTCAATGTGCTAGGGCCAGCAATGGCCCGGAGGGACGGAGGCGGGGGTGTCACCTGCGGTCAGCCTGCTGGGTGGGCCTGGGTTCCACCCGGTGCGTCCACGGAGGCCTGACCCCCGTGGGCGAGGCCTCGGCCATGCACGGCCCCATTTTCCTCACCTGGAAGCTGGAGGAGTCGGGCTCGGGCCCTTCCAGCTCCAGACGTTCTCCACCTCGATGGGTCTTCCAGCCCCTGATCACCTCGCTGTCGGCGAGAGCTGCGTTTTAATGAGAAAAGCGTTTCTTGGAATATTGAGTATACTTAAAACCCTGCCACAGGAAAAAAAAAAAAAGCCCAGCAAACTTTGAGGGAACTTGAGGAAGTGAGAATCTTAAAACACAGTCCTCATTTTCCTCTCCCTGTGACACGGATTATTAAGTCAGGTTTGGAAAAAGCTCCTATTAAATATTTAAATATCGCATTAAATATTCATCATCTCAAAAATTGCTTTCTAACAGATCCTTCGGTAAATATAACAATATTTGATCACAAAGGCAGCGCAGAGGCTCAGGAAGGGGGGACCCTGTCTGGGGCTCGGCTCCCGGAGGCTCAGGGAATCCCACTCACGGGAGGGGGCTGGGAGGGAGGCCACCCCACAGTGAGGGGCCTGGGTGACCGGGCCTCAGGGCATGAAGTGACAGCCAGGTCACACAGCTGGTGGCTGAGTTCTCAGTCCTCCTGAGTGATTTGGGGCCAACCTTCTTGGGGAGCTTTTCAGTGGGGAGGGGCCGCCCAGCCTGAATGCAGTGCTCAGGGCGGGGACCCCCGTGGTCTCCTGCCACCTGGGTCATCTGGGCCCCAGGCCAGCGTTCACAGCCATGGGGGGAGAGGCACCTCTGCCTCCTTCTCGGCGCAGACCCTTGGGCCCAGATGAGCTGTGCTGGTCGCCCAAGGTCGCAGGTGCCATGAGTTCAGGTTCACTCTGGCCCCAGAGCCCATGATCTCAGTGAAGTCCACACCAGTCACCCATGTCACTGAGTCCTCCAGCGGGTGAGCAGACCCCCACCTCTTCTCCCTGCCCCCCAGAGCCAACCCTGGTGTTTGCAGAGCCCAGAGTCGGGGTGCCACTCCCAGGTCTCCCCCATCGCCCCCTCTCCTTCCCAGAGCAGATTCGGGGGTGAAGAGGAGGCCACAGGACTGGCGGCCTGCTCCTCAGCAGTGGGCGTGGGCGTGGGTGGGGCCTCCCCTGCAGGGGCAGGATTCTGGGAAGTGGTACCTACTGCAGTGGGGGCTCGCTGCCTCCACGCCCCTGGGCCTGCCCGCAGAAAGGCCTGAAATCCGAGGCTTCAGGGGATCTGGAATGTTCTTGAGCCTCCGTGTCCTGGAGGAAGGCCCATGTGCTAGAACGGAACCTGATCTCTCGGGACACGGCCCAGGCATCCAAGCTGAACTTGGCAAGTGTGGCGTCGCCCCAGGGAAGCAGGGCCTGGCCCTCAGCCCCCTCGGGGGGAGGAGGCGGTGGGGAGGGAGAGCCGCCGTGGGCCGCCTCGCCTCGTAAGCAGCACAGATGTGAGCTGGAGACAGGCGGGATTGAGTTACCAGCCGCCCGGCTGCCCGCCCCGCCGTTTCGCCCTGCCTGCGGATTCAACACCGCCCCACGCAGGTTAGCAGCATATTGGATTCCGACGAGTCATATTTTAACGCTGCCAAATAGTCGCAGGCGACAGAAAACCTGTTTCTTTCCCATTTTATACACCCAGGAAGTTTGTACCGCATGCAGCCTGCATGTCATTACACACATTAAAACACTGCCTTCCCTCTTCCCAGAGCCTGCAGATCCATCACAAGGCAGAGGGTGTGCAGGGACGAGGCTGAGCCCCTTGCCTGGGGCCCAGAGAGAGCAGCAAAATTTGGGGTGTTTGCAGCTCCCCATTAAGGATGCAGCCTGCTGTCTGTCCCCTCCCCTCGCCTGGAGGCTGCAGGGTGATCTGTTATTTCCCCGGGGAGGCTGGTGAAGGCTCGTGCTAGCCAGGGAGAAACAGGTGTAACTACAGGGGCCCAGGCGGGCCCGGCTGTAATGGATGTAG
This sequence comes from Furipterus horrens, assembly GCF_987537825.1. Lineage (NCBI taxonomy): Eukaryota > Metazoa > Chordata > Mammalia > Chiroptera > Furipteridae > Furipterus > Furipterus horrens. The sequence continues at coordinate 3,916,853 of NW_028327173.1, forward strand.
GACCAGCTGCTGGATTCCCGTACACGTTGCTGAGCCCTGAGGTGCGCACCACACACACACACACACACACACACACACACACACACACACACACACACCCTGAGATGCACGCACCACACACACACGCACCTTAGGCTCCACACACACACTCACACATACACATGCGGCTTAGGCTCCACACTCACACACACGCGCACGCACACACACACACACACTCACACACGCGCGCGCACACACACACACACACACGTGGCTTAGGCTCCTGGTGCTGCCCATCCCCGCTGCAGGTCGAGCCGGCCCCTGGCACCCGTCCCGCCCCGTTCTAGGTGGATGCCATTTGCCTTCTTTTCTCGTCCAGGCTGCACCTCTGAGGGGCAGGTTTGGGGAGCGGGTTCCCCGAGCTCCATGTCACGCTGAGCGGCCGCAGCTGGCCGCCCTCCCCGCCGGCTCTGACAGCCCTGGGGCTGCCGAGACCAGGAAGCTCCATCCCTGCCAGAGGCTCAGGCTGCGTCTCTCCTGAGTGACTTTTCCTCCTTTGGTCCTTGGCCCATCGAGCTTTTCCAGAACATTCAGGGCCAAGACTAGGGTAGAGGGAAACGAGGCCGAGCCTCCCCAAGAAGCTTTTCAGCAGCAAGAGGCCTCCATCCCTCCCTCCGTCTCTGTGTGGCTCCTAGCGAGGTCTGGGTGGACAGCTGAGCTTGGGAATCCTGGTTTCCTCCTGGCTGGGTCCCCACAGCAGACCCGCTCTGTGCCAGGCCTTGTGCAAACTCGGGGTGGAAAGCCAACAGAGGGGAAGCCCAAGGTCAAGCCCACACCCAGGAGGAGTGGACAGTCTCACTGAAAAGATAAGACCCTTAGACACTGGATGGAGAGGGGTCGCTGCTGCGGGCAGGCAAGCTGCCGCTTCAGGGCTGGGATCTGGGCCGTGGGCCTGCCAGGCAGGACCCAGGGGGGCGGGCCGGCCCCTCCCCGAGAAGCGAGCCCCAGAGGGTGGGCTTGGCTCCCTGGTTCCCCAGCGAGTCCCCGGTGCCTCAAGGGCTCAGCATGTCGCCCTCAGCAAGTGTGGCAGCTGGGCAGCCGGACTCACAGCTGGCCTCTCTCCTGCGTCCTCACGGGCTCCTGAAGCTGAGGCAGCTTCTCCAGGGACTGGGGGCAGGGGGCCCTTGTCCCTTGTCTGCGCCTGGGCCATGGTTTTGTCTTATTTTATCAGTTGAGGTGAGGTTCGCGTAACATAAAGCTGACCATTCTATTTATTTATTTTATTTATGTTTTTAGAGAGAGGAAAGGAGAAAGAGGGAGAGAAACATCAATGTGTGGTTGCCTCTCACGCGCCCCCAACTGGGGACCTGGCCTGTAACCCAGGCACATGCCCTGACTGGGAATCGAACCAGCGACACTTGGTTCACAGGCCAACGCTCAATCCGCTGAGCCACAGCAGCCAGGGTTAAAGCTGACTATTTTAAAGAGAACGATCCAGAGGTATCTCATACATTCACAAGGTGGTGTCACCACCACCTCTGCCCCCAAACCGCCCCCCGCCCCCCGGGAGGCCCTGGACCCCCCGGCGCTGCTGCCTACTGTGCTCCCTGCGGATTTGCTGCTCCGGATATTTCACAGGAAAGGCACCCGACAGCATGTGACCTTTTGGGTCTGGCTTTTCACGAAACACGGTGTTTTCAGGGTTCATCCGAGTTGTAGCGTCTGTGAGCACGTCGTTCCTTTTCACGGCAGTACAACGTCCCACCGTGTGGCCACGGCCACACTGCATGTGCCCTGCCACTGTGTTGGCGTGCGCTGTCCCCACCTGGCATGAGGGGAGCTGCTGTGGCGGGAGTGTATGCGCGCCTTGGCGTGCCTGCTGTTACGTTTTCACTTACTGACTTTTTTGGGGGGGGTGGAAGGGGGAGAGAGAGAGACGTGGGTTTGCTCTCCGAGCGCCCCTGCGCTCCTCCATGGATGCTTGCTTGTGCCTTGACAGGAGATGGGACCCGCTACCTTGTATCAGGACAACTGAGCCACCTGGCCAGGGTGCAGCACCTGCTTTTCATTCTTTGGGAATTGCTAGGTCAGGTGGTGACTCTGTGTGAACCCGTTTGAAGGACAGGCGACAGCTTCCCTGTACGGCTCAAAGGAGACTTCGAGTGGCCGTCCAGCTGCCGGCACTGCCAGGCTCCGAGGAAACGGGGGGCGAACTCTGTTAACCAGAGTGGGACGGGGGGTGGGGGACAGGAGAGAGCAAGCGGGACCCAGACCATTTGGGGGGATTTGCACGTCATCCTGGGGGGCAGGGAGTGGACTCTGGACGGGACTGACAGTGAAGGGGTGGGAGCAGGTTCTCGCCTTCGAACCTCCGTCCTGGCCGGGATTCCTGGGGGCGAGGTGGCGAGGGCTTGGGTGGGGTCTTGACGGAGCAGGTGGAGTGAAGAGGCAGACGGGGGGGACCACGGGCTTCGGGGGTGGTGGTGAGAGGCCAGTTAGGTGGGCTGCGTTCAGAGCTGTGCCCAGGGGGGCTGGTGTACGGTAGACGGCACACCGGGGACCCCAGCTGTGCCGGGTGTGGTCTGGGCAGCAGACTGGCCAGGCTGGCCTTCCCTCCTGTCTCTGGACTCTGACACGGGCCCCAGACCGGTCGCCTGAGACGGGCGCTTCCTTCACAGGCGGGATGTCTGTGTGAACTTGAGAAAAACCGGGAAAAGGCCGACTCCCTCTGTCCAGCCCATTAATTCTGCATGCTCGGCCCGAATTAACCTTGGCAAGGCTGCGAGCGGAGAGAGTAATTCTAACCTTAAAAATCTGCTGATTAAAGCTGGTTTCAGGCATTCGATTCCACTTAATGTCTTGGCAGGGAGCCCAGCTGCACATTAACAGAGCCACAGCCGCGTCCTGGCGGTCCCTCCACCTCCTCAATAAACAAAGCCCCGTCGCCTGTTTTGAGCCACAGTTTCCTTCCTGGACTCCCTGGCTGTGCAGCTGCGTGTGTAGAAGTGGGCCCTGGGTACCTGGACAGGGTCACCCGGGCCTGGACGGGGCGGCGCTGGCAGCTGGCTTGTAGCAGGCTCTGGAGCGAAGCAGCAATCACAGCCAGAAATGCCGGCGCTCCAGCCCTCGCGCGCACGGCAGGGCTGGGCACGCCGGGGGCTTTGGGAGCCGACTCCGGCCGTTACCTGCATCTCCTAAGTCTGTGTTCCTTCTGGGAACAGGGGACCAAGGCACAGAGGATGAGTAAGGACAAAGGCCAGCTACGTGGAATAGGCACCCAAACCCCCAGCAGCAGAGGTCACAGCCCCCGGTGTCCCCCCCAGAGACTCGACGTCTCCCCATTACTCATCTCGGGCTGAAATGTGCCAAGCCCACCTGTCAGGATGCGCTGGGACTTGGAGGTTCCAAGCCAAGAGTTACTGCCGGGCTGCATCTTCCTCCTGAGTCCTCAGTGCTGGCCGCCTGGTGAGCTTGGAGCGGCCCAGCAACTGCCAGCAGGGAGGGGAGGGAGGGGCCCCGGGCGGGGGTCCAGGGTCAGCCTAAACCACTTCAAGATCAGTTCCAGCCCCTTGGCAAGGCTCCAAGAAATAGGTCTCAGCACATTCACTTTGAGGAGAGAAAGGAAATTTCACTTTATTATTTACTAGCTATGCCCGGTACTTTCAGGAAGCTTCTGAGACAGACACGGCTCAGGCAGACTGAACCTGATGTGGGGCGGTCACAGGCTGGGAGCACAGAGGTGCACACATACGTGGCAGGATGAGGGGTGCGGGGCTGCCAGATCCCAGGAGAGGCCTGAGAGGCAGAAGGGACCCAGTAGCCTGGTTCCCCAAAGCAGTCTGGCGCGTGCTGGGGCAGGGAGATGGGGAGGAGCCCCCATAGACCTGGCTGAGGGGTCCCAGGAGCGAGAAGGCATGCGGACTGGACCCCCAGCTGAGGCTCCTCTCCTTGGTTACTGGCGACAGCCCCCAGAGAGAGGGCAGAGTGAGCCTGCCGCCCCTCCCTCCCAGCCAGTCTTCTGGGGCTGGAGATTCATGGCCTGGATCAGTGTCCTCTCTAAACCTAAATTTACCTCATTATCAATTTTTTCCATTCCATTTTATGCCCACTAATTTATTAATCCTGGATCTCCAAAAACAATAAAGCTGAAGCTCCAGGGATTTTATTTATATCTTCAAGCATGATTTTTATGCCTTTTTATCTAAAAATTCATTTGATTTTTATTGCCCTCCTCGCTCCCGTCAGCGCGTCTGCAGCCACTTGCTTTAGGGGCTTCTGGGGCCCCACTTCACCCTCGGGAGGGTAGACCAGGCGACCCTGGCGGGTGTGATGCCCCACAGTGGCCCTGGGGCAGGACTGCCACCTCCCTGGTCCCTCTTAGACCTCACTGTCCCCTTATCTCTACCCCCCATTTCCTGTCTAGTAAAAGTGGCCTAGAACTTTCTGTGGAGATGGAGGAGTCTCCAGGGTGAGAACTGAGAGTCTCTCTCTCCATAGTCCACCCCACAGCGTTTCTCTGGATTTCTCCCCACTCCTCACCCAGGCCCAGGGGCCTCGGTGGGGGGCAGTGCCGTCTTCTTCCCTTCCTTCCCCCAGAAACCCCCTCCACCTGTCATGGCCCCTCCTGGACAGTCTCCTGGGCCCTCTCTGCTTGCCTAAGCAGCTCCTCTCCCTGCGTGCCCCTCCTCGGAGCGCCCCCGATGCAGGTGTCCAGGGCTCTCCTGACCCCAGAGCTGGGGACCCACTGACGCAGGGGCGGGGACACACATACCCCAGGCTGCCAGACACCGACGCATCTCCTGGTGCTGCTGCTGGCACACTGCCCACCTGGGAGGGTGGGGAGGCGCCAACCTTTGCTGCCCCACATTGGTTTCTCCCTGCCCCTCAGGTCCTCCAGCTGAGGACCCAACCTCTCTAGCCGGGGTGGGCCCGCTGATCCTGGCTGTCCCTCCGGTGCGTGCCCCGGACCTTCTGCCCTGTGAGACGGGGGTGAGCTCCTGCGGTGCAGATCGAGCTCTCACAGATGTGACCTTGAGCGAGGTCTCCCCATCTCTGAGCCCCAGCTCCCACGTCTGCAGAGAGGACCCCACACCACCCCTCTCCCGGGACTGCTCCCTGGGCCACCCACAGCACCGAGCACTGGGGGGAAGCTCGATGACCTGGCCAAAAGACAGACCTGATGTCACAGAAGGTCAGGCCAGGGGGTAGCCATCTCCCAGGGAGGAGGAGTTCCCGAGGCCCCAGAGCATGAGCCTTTGGGAGCCTGCCCACGCTGCCCAGGGAGCCTCCCCGGAGGTGCGGTGCTCAGGGGCTGTTTCCACGGGAGGGTCTGGCCCCACTGGGGCAGCCTGAGCCTGGCCAGGGCTGGCATCTGCCTGTATGGCCCACAGACTTCGGGTGGAGGCCCTGGCTGTCCAGCCGCAGTGCCCCGGAGCGGCAGGGCCGCACGGCTCCAGGCGACGCCGTCCCAGGGTGTCTTAGGAGAGGGGCCGCTCGGCGCGCCGGTCGGTGATCTGATGTTCCAGATCTCCCGTCACCCAGCCCGGAGGCGAATCAACCTGCAATCCATTTAGCTCAAACCAATTTTAAAGCAATTCGCTATTTAACACGTTCCGAGGCCCAGTGCTTTTCCAGGCAGCGTGTGAATCAAATCGTTTGGTCTAATCTTAGATTAATATGAACCAGAGCCTGCAGCGGGACCAGTCCCAGGAGCAGCCTCGGACTTCACCTCTGTCTTTGACAAAGGCAGGCCCTGCAGACGGCCTGGCCTTGGCCCCGGTGTGGGTGCCAGCCTGCAGCTGCCAGGGGAGGCGTGCAGGGGGCAAGGCACCAGGGCGTCGGGCTGGAGGTGGGTGGGCTGGTGCCTCCCCGGCCTCTCCCTCGCCACGTGACCTTGGGCAGATGGCTGGGCGGCTCGGCCCTGGCCCTCCCTGAGGATGCCTCTGTGCAGGGCAGATGTAGAGACAAGACGAGAGGCAAGAGCAAGGCCACGCCATCCCCCCATCATCCCCACAGCAGGTCGTCTTCCCAGTGCTTCCCAGGATCCGTTGCAGCTTTCGGGGTTCCTGGGGAGCAGCAGGGCTGCTGGGTTCTACTTCTGCACCTTGCAGCTGCTGCTAGTTGGGGGAGATCTGGGAGGTGCAGGGCGGTTCTCACCCCCACCTGCTCCATGGGGAGCACCTGCTTCCCCTTGGGATGTCAGACGTTGGCACCCAGGGGCCTGCAGCTCCGCCTGCTCAGGTGCCTTCCTGCCCCGCCGAGAGGCCCAGGTAGGCGAGGGCTCCGTGCGGCGCTGTCATCTCACCTCTGGGAGAGGGACTGTGCTGCCTCGTCAGGCACACGGGAACCGTGGGTCCCGGCCCCGCTGGAAGGGGGAAACACGCAGCAGTGACAGGAGAAAGGGCAGGGGCGCTGCAGGGTCAGAGCCAGAGTTCCAGTCCTGCACCTGCGCTTGTCCCTAGAACTCCAAGCTTCCCGTGGTCCTTCCAGGAAACCTGCCTCAACCTGCGGAGTCCGGACCAGCGGAGGAGGGCAGATCCATAAAAGTCACAGGGCCTTGGCTCCAAGAGCAAGGCCATCTGCCAGCCGCTCAGCACGGGTCCCTTGGGGGTTCTGCAGGACGATCTGTGGGTTCATGGACTCGGACACCCAATGTTGTCCCACATGGGGGGTTTGGATGGGAAAGCTGGGAAGCCGCTGCAGCCCGGCCCAGCAGACCGTCCCCACTACTTAAGAAGCCCGTCTCGTCCACCTGGCCAGCTCCCCACCCTGTTGGACTCGTCACAAATGTCACCTCCTCTTAGGTGACTCTGCTGACCTAAAACATGAAAAAAGGGGCTCTTTCCTCCTTGGGGCTCCATCACACACACATCCCCCGCGGCCCCTTGGGTTTAGCATCAGTGCTGTTTGGATCTGGTTTTGTGCGTCGGCTTGTCTCTCTCCCCCTGGGAGCCTGGGGAGTCGTGCGGGACGGGTCTTCAGGCCCACACAGCGCAGACTGCGGGGAAAGCTTGTTTCCAGGACACCCACTTCTGGTGCCACCTCCTGCCCCTGAGCCAGCCCAGCCAAGGCGGCCCTTTTCCGGGGGCATGGCTGCCACTCCCCCGACCCTGCCTGGGCCGTTCTGAATAAATGGCCGTGGCCAGTAAATCACTTCCCAGCGGGCTTAAATCACCATCTTCTCCGTGGATGTTTCTTTCCCTTCTATTATCTCGTTTTCTCCTGTCACCTTTCTACCAGAACACGTTTTTAAAAACTATTCATCTGTGTCATATGCACATCAGACTTCAGTGTGCGAGGCAAGCCAGGCACTAGAACTGCTTTCACAGGGATGGCCCTTTGTGCAGACTGTCACCTCCCCAGTGGGAGGGAGGCGAGGCCACTGGGGCACCCTGAGCCCCCAGCTGTGGCCTGGCCGCCGGGGCAGATGCAGGACTGTTGGCGGCGGTGGAGGTAGCAGCAGGACCCTCATGAGGAGGATTATGGATGGGGGTTTGATGCAAACACCCTAGTCTGAGGGCACAGCAGGTGTTAGCCCTGAATTAGAGGTGGCTTGGGGGACTGAGCTCTTTAATGGGGGCACAGGGGACTCGGAGAGACACTCAATGACTGCTTCAATCTGGCCCGGCCACGTCCCCAAAGTACCAGCCCCCACAAGCCACCTCCGTCCTAACCGCGGCTCCCCCAGATCTCAGCCTCTGGGCTCTCAGGCTCCAAGGGGCTCAGCCAGGCACCTCTGAACTGGACCCCAGTTCCCCCTCTTGTCCTCCTGAGCCTCCACGTCCAGCAGAACCTTCGTGATGACGGACCGTCCCGTGCCACCCAACGCCACCCAGTGCGTAGCCACTAACCGCGTGTGGCCATTGCGCACTTGGGATGAGGCTAGTGCAGCGGCGGAGTGGAAGTTTCTCATTTATTTCGTTTGACTTCGTTTGAATTTGAATTTGAGCAGTCACATGTGGCCTGTGGCTTCCACGTTGGATGTCACTGCTCTGGAGAGGCCCAGCAAGCTGCGCTGGGGACATTGGGTCCCGGAATCCATGGGGTGAGACGAAGGCCTCACTTTCCCAGATATGGAGGCCAACAGCAGACCTTGACTTGGGCAGTTGTCTGCCCCTGTGGAAGGAAGCTCTCCCAGAGAGGAAGTTTCACCGGGATCAAGACCGCAGAGGGTGTTCTCCTCCTTGGAGGGAAGGGACCAAAGCACCTACCCACCCCCATCCTGCTGCGGCTGCCGCCAGCTGACCGCGCCATGTTTCACTGGCTCCTGCTCAGTTCAGGCTGATGGTGCTTGCCGGGCAGGAGGCCGTGCTTTGCTGGGGTGGTTCCTTCCCGCCAGGAGGTCCCTGGTCCGAGCCCCCGCTGGTCACTGGCTGATCTCACACAAGGCAGGCAGGGTGAGGGGCCGCGGCGGGGGGGGGCGAGCTTTGTCTGATATTCGCACGTGTGTTTACCGAGTGTGCAGTCCGTGTTTTCCATGTGCGTGGCTTTCGCTGCTCCTCGCTGGTCCTGCTTAGGTGTTTGCATCCTGTGGACATCGGGCAGATTGCTGAGCGCCTGCTCCGTGGAGTCGCGGTGGGGAATTTGACACAGGACCGTGTAACTCACACTCCTCTCAATCTGACGGCTGGGGGTCGGCGAGCCAGTGCCCTGGGACGAGACCTTGGCCACCTACCTTTGTACGGCCTGTGAGCCAAGAACGGTTTGTGTATTTTTTTAATGGTTGGGAAAAACGTCACAAGGCGAATAATATTCATGACGAGTGAAAATTATGCAAAATTCAGTGACCGTGTCCATGAATGCAGTTTTGCTGGGACCCGGCCGAGCCCGTTCATTACCTGTCCTCCCCAGCTGCTCGTGCCCCACAGGAGCCGAGTCGAGCAGTGACAACAAGGCCACGTGGCTCACAAAAGTGTCTGCTCTCTGGCCCTTTCCAGAGACTCGCCCAACGCTTGGTTGTGGGAGGCAAATGGCAGCAACAACATATACGACCCCGAGGCAGAGTCCACATTCCCGAGGCTGCTCCGTGACCCCGATGGGACATTCCCAGGGCCCCTGTCCACTGGCTGGTCAGGAGAGGCCTCCTGCAGGAGGGAGGGGAGGACCTGAGGTGGGGGGGCCGTGCGAGGACAGGTGTGGAGGGAGGAAGCCCCAGGTCTGCCATGAGTCAGCTGTTTTCGGAGCCAAAGCCCAGAGTGGAAGAAGCAGAAGGAGGGCTGAGCTTGTACCCAGGGTGGGTGGAGGTGGCAGAGGGGGGTTGCCAGCCGTGTCACGTGACACCATCCGAGAGCCGGACAGGAGGCACCGGCTGTGCCCAGCGTCCTGATCAGCAGAGCCAGCCAAGGCGCTCCGGGCCATGGCCACAGAGGCCATTGGCTGTCGGGCCCTGATGGTCCCTCTGGCCTGTGGAGACCCCCGGCCGCCGAGTGTGTCGGGGAGAAATCCACTTGAGGAGCTGCGTGGCCAAGGCCCCCTTCAGAAACACCCTTTCTTGGTGGGAAGTGTTGGTTTTGAACTGCAGGGAACTCTTGTTTGCTGTTTGTTGCACCTGTAATTCTATCTTTCTCTTCCGTTTAAGAAGGAAAAAAGCCCCACTGTGGCATAAAAGCAGTTTTGGGTGTTGAAGGCAAACCTCTCCCTTGCTCAGCTGTCAGGCCTAACTCCCCAAGTCGAGCGGGTCTGAGCGCTGCAGGGTGGGCACTCCTGAGTGGGCTGTGAATAGCTGGCTGCTCTCTCATTTTAGGTCTCCGTGTGCACACACGGGGGCACACGGCACGCTTTCCCATACACACCCCCACACGCGTGTGCAGGAGTGCACACGCACGCACGCACAGCTGTATCCAGCAGCCCCAGGATGTGACTCTCCCTCCAACCACATCATGGCCCCTAAATGAAAAGCTCAACCCAGGGAGCCCCCGGGGGACCCCCAGAGCCTGATCAAAAAGCACCAGGAGTTTGTACAACACAGATTGCTACAGACAAACTTGATTGCTTTTTTGATTAGTGGGTAAAGGGAACGGATTTGATACGCTGCCTGGTGCAATAGTGAGCAATTAATCCCCAGTTGGCTCGGCGGTGACATTGTCGTACTGGCAGGAAGGCTGCAGCGTGAGGACGATGGTGACAAAGGGAAGTGGCGCGGGAGCCTGGGGTCAGGGCCGGCCAGGGCCGTGGTTGGGGCTCGTGTGGTAGATGAAGGGGGGGACGGGGGGGCTGCCCAGTGAGGCAGGTCGCTCATGCCCTCCACACATTGCCCGGGCCCCACTCACCTGCTCTGCCCACCCGAAAGGCTTGGCTCTGTGTTGCAGGAACCAGCCTGAGTGGGCACCCACTCCCCGGCCTCTCCGTCCACTTCCAGTGCCTGTGATGCCCAGATAGTCCCAACCCAGATTGAGCCCCAGATCTCCGTACCTTATTGCATTCCGTGTGGCCTTAGGAGCCCCTCAAAGTCACCAAGTGAAAATTGGACGCCAGCCCTCCCCGCCAGCCCACTGCCCCCACCCCCTCTATTTCCCATCCCGGTGAGTGTGACCACCATGTGCCCATCTGCCCTGCCAGAGAGCTGGGCATCGCCTTTATGCCTGGCCGAGGGGACCGCTCCCTGCACCCTTGCCGTCGGGCCCAGCATGCCTCTGACCCACAGGACGGGCCCGCGTCCTGGCCACACTGCTGCCGCACTGAGCTTCTGAGCCACGCGTGTAATTGTGATGTTCTCGTACTCCCTGCCTGCCCCAGGGCGAAGCCAGACTCCCAACTGCGGCTCTGGTGGCCTTTTGTGATCTGACAGCTTTGTCTCCCTGCCTGGCAGCGGCTACCCGACCCCCCCCCCCCCAGCCCCACCTGAGCACGTCACACTCCGTGAACCCCAGCAACCTCCCGGTGGGCTGCCCAAGCCCCCTGCGCTCTCTTGCCTCCCGTCCCCCTCCTGCTTTCCCTGCCACTCTTTCCTTGGCCAACCCTGCCCATCTTAAAGCCCCCCCAGCCTCCTCTGACCCCCGTCACGCTTGGACTGTCCTGGGCCTCCCATCCCAGGCATCAGTTCTCAGCCCACCCAGCCACGCAGGGGAAAAGAGGAGGACAATGCCCATTTTACAGCCTGGAATGACAAGGACCTCGGCTGGTGAGCAGAGGTCCCCCCCACCCGCAGGCAGGATCCATCTCTCCTTGCTGACTGCCACTCACTCACCACGGACACATCCCCTGCGGGAACAGTACCAGCTGCCCAGCCCTGGGGACACCCCCCACCCCCCCCCACACACACAGAGCCATTTTCCAGGATGCTTTTCTTGGGTGAGACTTCACAGGACCTCACTCAAAACTTTAACATGTCCTGTCTCCGGGTCCTTTGCTGGACCAGGCTCTAGAGACAGGTGTCCTGGGAGGGCCACTGTGGGAGACCCGTTGGACACCTCCAGTAAGAAGGTCCCAGGCTCCCTCCCACCAGGACCCCCCAGTCCCCAGTCCCGGGGACACAGCCGGGCAGATGTCCCCAGGGGTCCACCGCCACCCCCCCCCCCCCCGCCCCCCGCCGCCTTCCTAACACTGTGCTTCTCATCTGTGGAGACCGAGACCTCGGAGCGCCGGGTGGTTGGAGTAACATCTAAAAATAGAGTAACTGGGTTCTGAGTGAGGCCCCGAGGGTTCTGATTAAAATGCATGAGCCTTGATGTAGAACTGGCGATTTTTCTTTTTAACATCATTCTGCTTATTGGATGGTCCTGGGCAGTTCCCAGTAGGGGAGGGTGCCAGAAAGAGGGGGTGCGGCGGGGGGTGCTCCAGGGAGGGCGTGCTCACTGCGGGGAGGGGCGCACAGTAGGTGCTTGGTAATTTCTTGAGGGAGAACTTATGCTGCGAACCCACTGTGCTCTTTTCAAGTTCAGGAACCAGCTGTGGAGAGAGACAGGTGAGGAGGGGAAGGTGTGAGCTCTCAAGAGGAAGGAACAGTGGGAAGGAGCAGGTGTGAAGTCTTTTATTTCAAAGGGACGGAGGGTCTTGTCACAGCGATCACTCTCTCCCTTCACTTGGCTCATGGGAAAGTCCTGAAACTGCCCCCAGAACGCGCCAACTCCACAGGCTGCTCACTCGCTGCAGCCAAACGCTGGCAGAAAAAAAGACCCAAGTGTGAATCTCTTTGGGCCGAAAGGAGGGAGGTTACCGAAAGTTTTTAAAAATAAAATAAAAACAAAGGAAAAGTGTATTGAAAAGTCAGGAAAGAATATTGCCTTCTTAATAATAAATATATTCCGTGGGCACGAACTGCAAAGGAATCTTTTAAATTAATTTCTGCGTTGTTTGGTTTGTACAGGGCTTACTTAAGTCCCGGCTGACAGCGATCTGTAAAAGTTCTAACATATCGGAAATCTGATTTTCTTGCAGCCAGAAGCTCATAGTCCAAAATGATTTCTCTTTCAACTCCGCTAATCAGACAGGCAAGGCTTAAGCGGGCTCCTGGTCGGAGCAGTGCACACTTTGGCGGGGGGTGAGGGGCCGTGTAAGAGGTGTCTCAGGAAAGCTCTGCAGAGCGGGTGCTGGTTGGGGGGGCTAGAGTGGGAGACCGGGCTGTGGCAGGGCGGGGGGGGGGGGGGGGAACCTTGCTCGTCCTTCCCCAAGGCTCTGCTGGCCCTGCCTTCTCTTTCTGCCACTCCCTTCTGGACAGGGTGCTTTGGGAAGCCAGGGGGCTTCCGCAGAGATGCACGGGAGCGTTCGGATTGGGACCGGGCAGCGAGAGAGGGCCAAATCCCCTCGCCCCCAGACGCTCAGGGTTCGATGGTGACTCATCCTACCCACCCGGCTCCGTGCGCAGCCGGTCCCCTCGGCACAGCGCTGTGTGCGCGGGCAGTGCCCAGAGCAGCGTGACTGTCCCACCGGTCTGCTCCACCCCCTGGGTCTCTGCTCCTCCTCCCATCGGCCCCACGCAGCAACCCTGAACTTGAATTTCCACTCAGCTTACTCATGTCCACCTTATATCCAGCCTAGTCCTGGGTGTTTTCTAAAACCAAATCCACCTGCACAGATGCAGGTTTATACTTCGGACCAACAAGTACATGAATCAGCACACTGCACATCAGAACCAGAAAGTGGGGATGTGCCCTTGGGCTCTGGAGGGGACACCTAGGACCGCTGTCCTCCCGGCCCCACCTGCCTCGGGCTCAGACCCGCGGGCCTGCCCCGGCTGGCGTGACGCTCTTTGGCCAGGAAACACCTGGCGTGTATGTATGTTTGAGTCAATCTGGTAACCTCCAGCCCCTCCCTGTCCACCAAGGGGTCTTAACCTAGGCCCTATGAGTGAACTCAGCGTAACTCCCAGCCCCTAAAACTACAGGCAAAATGAATATACATGGGCACTCCCCTGGTCCCCGGCTTTTCTGGGTTCTCATGCAACTCCGTGGCCCCCCAAAGGGTGAGCACCCGGCATGTCTGCCAGGTGTGCTTCCTGGCCCCGAGGCCTGAGGCAGAAGCGCCTGCCCTCGGCCCATCCTTGCTCCTTCTCTGCTGCGCCGTGCCCCTCCCTCCCTTCCTTCCCTCTTTCCAACTGAACTCTCGTTTCTCCTCTCTCCCTAGTGCTTGTACGGCTGCTATGTCCATTCCTCCATCATCCCCACCTTCCACCGGAGGTGCTACTGGCTCCTTCAGGTAGGTGGCTGGCACTGCATTCTCTTCCGTCTCTGGTGCGGGAAGGGGCCGCGGAGGGCGCTGAGCGGGGCGGGGCTCCTGCGTGCGGCGGGCCCCGGGCCGATGCCATGGCCCAGGCCAGCTTTCCTAGTCGGGCCGTGGGTGTGCGGCCGACCCCGCCCATTGTGGGTTCCGGGAAGGGAAGAGGCCTGGCAGGGGGTAGTCCTCGCCTGCCCCATGAGAGGAAAGCGCCAGCCGGTGTTTCCAGGGTGCTTCTGTTTCCTCTGGGTGGGGGCAGAAGGAAGGCTGAGCATCCTGCCCCCGGCAGCGAAATGCCTGTGGGCTGAAAGCGGCACCTTCGTTGTCTCTGGTGGGTTGGTTGTTGGCACGTGGGGAGAACCGGCTTCTGGAGGCACGCCAGCTGCTGTCAGATTGACTCGGATTGACTGGGACGGTGGTTGGGAGTGGGGGCGCTCCTGGCTCAGCGGGAAGGAGCTCGGTAACCAATTTGTGATTTCTGCCGCGTATCAGGATGGAGAAAGGGGCGGAGAAGCCGCCGGGTGTCTCTGCCCAGGGTGGTCTGGCGCCCAGGCCCCTGTCCGTGGTGCTGTGCCCAGCCTCGCCAAGCCAGGCCCGGGCCCTCTCCCAGGCCGCCGGCCTCCTGCCAGTTGGTGGTCACTGGGCGTCCTCTTAGCCGGCGAGTGGGGCGGTCGGAAGAAGATACCCAGGCAGGCTGGACCTGGGTCGTTCCCACGGTGTGGCCTCTGGTGGCACCTGCTCTTAGAGCCCAGGTTCCCGCTCCTGCCTCTGCCCAGGAATCGCTGCTGCTGGCCTTTCCTGCTGTGGCCCCCCTCCGTGCCCACTGTTGCTCAGGCTGGCCCACGCCTAGGCCCCGGTGGTTTGGGGGTGCCCCTGCCCTGGGCAGGTGGCACGTGTTCCGAGAGAAGGCAGTCATACGTGCTGTGGAGTGCAGGGAGGCCTCTGGTCCCAGGGAAGGTAGGCTGGGCGGTGTCCACAGGGCCCAGAGCCATCTTGGTGTGGATGTCAAGGCTCCCCCGCCTCCAAGCCCTTTCCCTTCTCCCCAAGTTCCCAGAAATTATTATCCGTGGTTCAGGCAAGTCTGTTAGCAGATGACGCCTGAGACTGTCCGAGGATGTGCTGAGGGGCAGACACTGCTTCCCTGGCAACCTGACCCATTGTCAGTTTCCCGGGGTCTCTCTCCCTTGGAAGTTGGCCTGGTAACACCTGGTTTCTTAATTTGTCTGCCCTGCGTCCTTGGGAGAGGGGCCTTCAGGTGGTCACGGGATGACAATTTTCCTGTCTGGTTCGTAAAGACAGACTCAAGGCATTCCATCTTTCGGCAGTGCCCCCAAGCTTGCCCCCGCCAGCTCACCTCCCGTCAGCCCCGGCGGCCCGCTCTCCAGGGCCACTCTCCTGCCCCCTGTCCCCGCCCCTGCCTGCCGCCCACTCTTGTGGCTTTTTAATTCCACTGAATTCACGTTCCTGGAATCAGACAGCATCAGGGTTTTGAGCTCATCGCTCCGCAAACTGAGTCCCATTCCATTGGGCGCCTCCAGCCAGGTTCCTCTTAGATTCGGTTGTACCTGCGCTGTCTCTGGGGCCAGGCAGGAAGGAGGAGGGGTCCTGCTCGTCTGCCGCAGCTCCGGTCCCTGGGACTTCAGGCCTGGCTGGAGACACACCTGAGGCAATGCCGGGTGTCTTGGTTCATTACCTTCCAGCAGGGGGGTGCGTCCAAGCCTCCCCAGAGGGTAGCATCGTGGGATCCGGTTTCTTCAGGGCTAATCTGGGCCTCTATTTTCTCTCCAGTCCCTGGGGAACTGTCAGTCCACCCCCTCTCCCCTGCATCCTCGAGTGTCACTCTTGATTCTGTGAGCAGGTGACAGGAGGGCAGGCACCCAGGTGTGGGGTTCTGCTCCCCAGTCATTCTGGGCAGTCGGAGGCTAGGGACTGAAGGCCAAAGCGATGAGCGTGACTCACGTCCCGCGAGGAGCCGAGCGCGTGTGGCAGCTGGCTGCTCAGGGCACTGTGTTCTGGCGCCAATTACAACCCCAGGAGAGCGACGACGGGGCCAGCCTCATGTCCCTGATAGGAACTAGGAAAGGAGCTCTGAGACTGGTCCAGGCTTGTCTCTGACACCAGTTACCACAAGGAAGTGCGGGCGGGCGGGAGCAAAGGTGTCAGCACAGCCACTGACTGCAGGAGAGGGCAGCTCAGGGGCCAGCTCCAAGGAAGCCAGCCTCTGGGGACACGGGACATGCTGCTGGGGACAGGGGCGGTGGCCCCGCCACGCACCTCACACCCCGCTGCCCAGGGCCAGCTGACTGGGTAGGACGGAGAGCCTTCCAGACAGGAAGGGGGCTTGGAGAAAGAGGAGGCAAGGAGGGTGGGCTTCTGGGTAAAGGAGCAGCCCCTCATCTCCCCGCTGCTGTCCCCCAGCTCAGCTCAGTGGCCGCCCCTGCCATCCTCAAACTGACACGGCCTCTCCAAAGGCCACTTAGCACAGCAGGACTTGGACCCAGCCAGGCCAGACTGTGAGCTCCCTGAGGGGACACCTGCAGCGCCCTTTTCCCCCCCCGGCACCCAGCACAGGACCTTGGCCGGAGCGGGCAGGGCCGTGGTTCTGCTGCAGGCAGCCTGCCGGCCCGATAGGAACTAAGTGAGCTCTCGGACCCGACCCAGCCCTGGGGTCGGCCGTGTTGCTGGGAGGTGGTCACGGGGGTGGACAGAGCTTCCGTGTGACCTGGCTCTCAGGAGACAGTGCGCTCGCTTTTGCATTCTCTTGCTAATGAATATTTTATTAGGATGTGAGCGGGGCCTCCCTGGAGTGAAGGGACTAAGTAAGGCCACTGGTTAGCTCTTAGGGGCATAAGCTATTGCTGTAACTGGTGGGCACCCCGTGAGTCGCCTGCCCAGGGAGGCATCTTGAGACCCCAGGCCCCTTGGAGCCCATGTGACCTGCCATCGGGCCACTGGCCCAGCTGCAGCGGGGCCCTCGGCAGATGTGTCTCATGACCTTGAGAAGCCCTTACGCGGGCCGGCACATGCGCTCCTCCTGGCAGGTCATCGGAATGCAACCCAGCTGCCACTTTGCCTGGGGAGGGCAGGGCCAGGCCCGGGGGGCCACCCAGCTGGTTGGTGATGGCCCCAGGCTGGGACCAGGCCTCCCACTCCTTCTCACCTCGGCCTGTGGGGCCCTGAGCTTGGTGGGGGCCCCAGGGAGTGCTGCCCCGGCCTGCTGCGCTACTCCCAGCTGAGCCAGGCAGCGAGGGCCTGTGGCTTCCATCCCGTCCCCCTGCGGCCTCTCCTATTCGGGATTTTCGAGCGACTTGGCTCCGGGCCTCCAGCCTCCTTCTGCAGCCCCTTCCCCCTGTGTACATTTCTCCGCCGCCCGCTCCCCAGGAGACAGGCCCCTGCGGACCAAACAGCCCGGCGACATTTGGAAACTATTTCTGCTTCTGATGAGCGTTCCTGTCTTTGCCTCATTCTCCAGAATGCTTCGTGAGCGTTTTCTGTGCTCGGTGAAGAGGGGATGTGTCCCTGTGTCTGCCACTGCTGTGCGGGGCTGTTGGGAGGCCAGGACTGGCTCTATGGGGAGCAGACGGCGGGGCTCCCCCCCCACCACCACCTGGCCGCACACGCACACGCAGACGCCTGCGGGCCCTGAACCCTGCTGTGCACACCCAGGGTCCCTGGGGAGTAGCGGACGTTCGGGGTTTGAGTTTTAGGACATTTGGGTCATGAGGAACTGGGTTCTAGCCCAGATGACCTTGAACACCAGACGCTGTGACCACAGCCAACCACCCCAAGCACTGACTCCCGGCTGGGCCATATCTGGGCCTTCACCTGGGGCCCCATGTCACCCTCGTTCCTTCCTCCTCTCCCTTCCTCTTTCCTTTCTTCCTTCCTTCCTTCCTTCCTTCCTTCCTTTCTGACTAGCTACCTGCCTTCCTCTTTCTTTTCTTTTGCTCCTTTTTTCTCTCCTATTTTTTAACAGAGGAAAACATAGCTTCATAAAAAACACTTCAGGCTTCCCGCGCGCAGTAACCATTTCTGTGTGTCATTGGGGTGAGGCGGGCGCAGCTGGGAAGGAAAGTGCCAAGGAGCACACTCTGCGTGTGGGACCCTGAGGTTCTGCGGGACTGGCCACCTAATGAGGCTTTGACGGGACTCAGACAGACGGGGTGTGACCATGAAGCTGACTCTTTGTGCCAAAGGGGACGCTAGATCCATGTGTTTCAAGGACGGGGAGCCGGTTGGTGTCGGGGGGGTCCCTGTCCCCAGTCAGCAGGGAAGGGAGGGCACCCCCAGGTAGCCAGGCCTTCTGCGCGCCCGCAGACATGGCGCCATGATAGCTGGGGGCGCAGCCCGGCCCTGGTGTTGGCCTGCAGCCACAGAACATGGGGGACGCCGCGTACAGGCTGGGCTGCGGCCGGGGGTCTTCCCGACCTCGCAGTGGCACCAGGCCGCCCTCAACACCTGCTGGGACACCAAGGCCAGCGCCTTTGTCCTCACAGCGGCCCGCGGAGGGAGTCAGGATTCAGTGACTTCACCCTGATTTTCACAGAAGGAACTGAGAGTCTGGGAGAGTGAGGGAACCCCAAAGGGTAGGGCAGGCAGGGCTGAGCTCTGGCCTTTTATACGCAGTCCCTTCCTCAGGAGCCCACAGGCCACGGTGGCCAGCCCCGAGGGACGCGGGTGCAGCGGTGAGCAGAGCCGAGACGGGAAAACAGCTCACAGGTCCTAGATGTGACCTCACAGGGACCAGGTCCCGAGGCCCCGTCTTTGTTTCCTGCTCTCGGCTGCCACCTCCCAGCTGACCAAGGGCACCCTGCAATCTACCAGGGAGTGGGCAGCACAGGAGAGGGCGTGGCTGGACCCTGCAGGACCCTGCCCACGTGGGGAGGCCTGCTGTGTGCAGTGGCAGGTGAAGAACCCGGTGGCACCTGAAGCTGGTCAATGCAGTGGATCCACAGAAGGAGACACAGTGTGGGCTGGGCAGTCTGAGGGGCCTTCCTGGAGGAGGAAGTGAGCTCAGGGCTGGAAGAACAGGAAGGCGATGTGGACCACATGCACAGCAATAGGTCACTCTAACAAGGCTGGGTGGGGTCCCAGCACCATGGGCTCCAGGTGTGCAGGCCAGGGCTGTTATACAAGAAGCCCTCGGGACAGGTGTCCTGGGCCCCGGTGCCAGTCGAGGACTTGCAGGAAGTGCTAGGGGAGGGGTGGCCCACCCCGTGCCCCCTGCCGCCCAGTCTTTGCTTGGGCCAAGGAGGAGGGAACAGGAGAGGTGGGGCTGGACCAGCCGAGGTTGCGCGTTCAATGCCTCTGGGAAAGCTGCTCCGTGCTGATGGCGATAACAGTGGCCTTTGATTGTCATTTTTATTATCAGTGATAGTATCAACAGCTGTCATCCCCATGGCTTCCATGCCCCGGTACTGAGGCCAGCACATGGGAACAGGCCGGGCGCTGGGGGACCAAGTTGTGCATCAGCTTCTCAGCAGGTAGCAGGCCTGGCCGCGTCCCTCCCGCCCAGACACCGCCCCCGGCCTCACGGCACCGACAGTCAAGCGGGAAAGACGCACTTCCAGGGAACACAGTGTGGTTAGCCGATTATGGAGAAGGTCAAGGTCAGGGGAGAAGGGTGAGGGGCTGTGGGGCCACGGGGCAGGGCTCTGCACGCGGTCGGCACTGAAGGGGGAGTGGGTGGAGGGGCCAGGTGAGGCAGGGTGGCATGGGCCGGGTTGGGGAGGGTAGGAGAGGGCACATGCCGAGTGGGGGGGAGGCCCCCAGGCAGGAGACACGTGGGGACAGGGAGGAGGGCTGCGGGGCAGGGTCACTAGACCAAAGCTGTCTTATCAGCCCTGGGAAGGCGTCTGTCCGGGGAACGGACACCCAGGAAGTGCCCGGGAGAGCTGGGGAAGGGCTTGTGCCGTCAGACAGACCGTCCCTGAGCTGCCTTCCCGTTCTGGTTTTATGCCACGTAGCAGCTTCCATTTCCGTCCCCATTTACTGCGCCCTGAAGAATGAGACACGGTAGACACTGGGAATTTACTGCGCTGTGCAAAAAATTGCTCAATTCCATTAAGATTTCGGGATCTTGGCCAAGGCCGCATGGCACAGCCAGTGTTGGTCCTTCCCATACGTCTTTGCTTGATTGCAATTTACGACACCGAGGCCCCTAAATAAAGCCTCCAGAGCACAGGGCTGCTCCCTCGAAGCAGCCAGTATTCTCTCCGAGGAAAGTCACTGGGCATTTTCCAGGGGACTCCCTCATTCTGATCTGCCCCTCGGGGGACAGGGGACGTCCGGGGAGAGGCTGCAGTTGGCTTTCTCAGCTGGCCACCAACCCAGAGGGCTTGCTGTGAGCCGGTTGCAGCTGCTAGATCCTCACCTTGCAAATTGCAGCTTCCTGTGCTGCCCGAGCCCGGGGGGCCCTCTGCCCCCACCTTGTGGGTGGCGTGGGGGGGGCACTGAGCATGGGGGAGATGGGGTCGCAAGTGGAAAGGCTTCCTCTGGCTGCCTGCTGGGGCCACTTGGGCCTGTGGTCCTTTCAGGCCCACGATCTGAATTCAGCTGCCCCTTTTTATGGCCACATGATTCTAGCCGAAAAGTTAACCCCTGTGAATCTTACTTGTTTTTCTGTAAAATAGGCACCAAATACCTCGCTCCTGAGGTCACTGGGAGGATGAATTTAGCTAAAACCCACCAAGGCCTTAGTGCGCGCTTGGCCTGAAGCAGCCCCCGGGCAGCCGGGGCTGGGGCCCTCGTTTGCTCCGGGCATTGGCTGGCTGAGCGTACTTGGGAGGGGGGAGCCCCCTGCCATGGTCCCATCCAGAACATCTTTCCAACGCTCCCGCCCTTGCGGCTGTGTGGTGACAAGCCCCGCTGGCTAATTCACACTGCCATCTCCGGCAGGAACTTGATGTGGTCAGTGACACGGAGCCTCCCGTTCTGGTCATCACCCCGGCGCCCACAGTGACTGACCCCTGTCTGTGCAGCTGTCCTGCCCACCCTTCCCTGTCCTTCAGCCCTGAGAGGACGGGGCTGCCGAGGCCACACTGGCAGACAGAGGAAGGACGTAGCTCTGGAGCCGCAGTCCCTCCGAGATGGAAATTATTAATTAGTCCTATACCCAGCATTGTCAGTCTCTTAATCCTTCCGTCTTCAGAGGGCTTATGTGTCCACGGTGCATGTTGTCAGCCTGGCTCAGCGATGGCTCTTTGTGTAGATGCAGAACAGCGGATGATACCACTTGGTTACAATCCGGATTTATCAAGCTAAAGAACTCCGGCTCCCCTTTGACAGAACACCCTTCAGGGGTGGGGAGAAGGCAGAAGCTGCTCACTTCCCTTTCTAGATGGCTTATAACATGGGGTTTTGTTTAATTATCCTTTTCATGTCATCTTCCCGCTGATATTCTGTCCTTAATATCCTGATCCTCTTTGGGGCAAAGGGGGAAGTGTGATTTCCAAAGAAGAGACAAGAGTCTGCCTCAAGGAAACACCTTCTGTTCTGCCGCTGAAGGAACTCAAAGGGCCGTGAGGGGAATTCAGCTGTAGTTCAGTGGAGTATAATGGCCGGTGCCAGCCTGTCTTTGGTGAAAGCCATGTATGTGGATGTCAGGCACTGTCCCTGGCCCCTAAGCAGCACCCGGCAGTTGACATTCGTCAGCCTGGGCGTGTTACAGGCTATGGTCCACGACACGCATCGCAGCTGCTTGGAGCATCCTTAACTTTCCAGTGGGCCCCCAGCTGCATAAAATCCCACACGGCACACGGCACATGCCACTGACATACAGCAGGAGATTTTAGCCAGACAGGTGTGCACAGGTGAGCACAGGCATCACTGCTTCTCATGCCTCCCCACTTGGCTCTCCTGTCCCCTCCCAGTAAAGGGCCCTGGGAGGCCCCAAGGAGACTTCTTGCCATCCCCACGCCCACTCCAGAAATGGACAGGACTTTCTGGGGGCTTTCCCCTCTCCTTTTCCGGACACACCAGGTCCCCCTTGGTGGGAGTATCAGCAGGGATCGAGCTTTCCTCTCCGTCTGGTTCCTGGGAGAAGGCAGCCGTGAGCTCGGGCCTCGAGGGGCCTGCAGTGACAGGTACGCTGAGGCTTGGGGACCCTCCAGCCCACAGAACAGCCTGCGCCGAAGTCGCACGCTGTCCTGGGCAATCCTTCCTTTGCTCCTCCCGCCGCTCTGCCCGCTCTCCCCACCCTGGTCCCTGTCTGTCCCGCCACATCATTGCCGTTAGCTGGCAGACAGAAAACTCTCCTGCAGGACAGACGTTCTCAGGTGTGCGTCTGCTTGTCCCCCCTCACCCACCTCCCACCTGCCCGCACCCTGCACCCCACAGCTGTCCTCATCCTCAGGGCCACCACGAGGCTGTCCTGAGCTCACCAGCAAGCTCCAAACTGCAGAATCCAAAGGTCATTTGCTGCCCTCATCCTTCCTGGCCTTCCAGCAGCACTTTCCAAGGTCAGCCATTCCCTTCTTCTGGAACGTTCTCTCCTCCTGCTGCTGTGACACACCTGGCTGTCTCCCACATGGCCTGTTCTCTGCAGACCCCTCCCCCTCCTTCATCCCCTGCCGTGGGAACATCCCTGGGCTTCCTAGGCCTTCTCTGTCTGCACTGCCCCCTCGGGTCCCCTCTCCAGTTCCATTCATGCCAGCGGGCCACACATTGTCCTCTGCGTGGGTCCTGATGGCACCACGGGGCGCCGGACTCAGCTGCACCCTCGCGCTCCCCTCCGCGGTCAGGCAGGGCTGGACCCCCGCACCGGCGCCCCTCTCCCGTCTCCTGGCTGGAGCAGACACAGGGCCAGGCTCCCGGGGCTCAGGCCAGCCATTCCGGGACCCCCTCTTTCCCTCACTGTTCTCCCCAAAGACGTCCTCAGCGTGGGGCTGCCTCTCACTCCCCTGCCCCCCTGGGGGAAGCCGCGGCGCTCCCCTCCCCAGCGTGGGTCTCTGCCTCGTCTGTTCTGCACACAGCAGTCAGAGTGGGCCCCTTGCCTCCCAGGTCCCGTCCTGTCGCTCAGTCACCTCCTATGTCACCCCGACACGGGCAATGAGAGTAGACCCTCATCAGGGCCCCCGAGGGCCGCACCCCCCACCCCACCCCCGTGCTGGGCGCCCTCCAGCTGCCTGGCTCCCAGCCCCAGGGCCTCCACGCCCACCCACCCACTCTTCCCGCCGCCCTGCCAAGGCCCACCTGGGTCTCTGAGGCCCCCACTCCCCTCCCAGTCCCTCAGTGGGGTGCGGCTGACGCCCCATCAAACGCTCCCTCGCCCCCACCACTGTGCCCTTCAGCACGGGGCAGTGAGGTGTTGAGGCGCACAGAAAGGTCGGAGTGTGGCAGGCACCCTTCTCCCTGCGCCCCGGTTCTGCCACGAACGCGCTACCGCGCCGTTTTATCGCCTGCACGTGCATCCACCCAGCCATCCATCTTGTCTCTTCCTGCATCCCAGGCTGCAGGGCGCCTCTCCGCACGGGCTTCAGGGCCTGCCATTACCCCGGGTTCAGTATTTATGGGCAGTTCCTTTTTTCTCCTTTTGCTTCGAGGTGAAATGTATACCCAGTGAAGCCCGCTGAACGCACAGATGTTAACGTGCGCGCTGACGAGTTTGAATCGGTGCCCACACCAGCATAGCCCGGGCCCACATCAAGATGTAGACTGTCACCATCACGCCGGGAGTTCCCCCGCCCCTTCCTGGTCAGTCCCAGCCTCCATACCCGAGAGGTCCGGGCCCCCCCTGCCCCCACGGCTCGGCTTTCCCTGCCCTAGAGCTTTGCACGAACGGAATCGGGCAGCGTGCACTCCTGGGCGGGGCTCCAGTCTCGCAGCCACATCTCCTGCGATTCACCCACCTCATGGCCACATCAGCTGTGTTATTTACTCCCTGTCTGTCCTCTCGCCCCCACCGCACCCCACCCTTCAGAAGGAAGTTCCGTAAGAGCAGGGACTTGATGTTGTGTTTGCTGACATGTCCTGAATGCCTGGAACCGGACATGGCACACCTGCCGGATTCGGTGGGTGGGTGAGGGTGCTGTTTGTCCCCACCCACAGGGAGGGGGCTTCCTGAGGGCGGGGCCGGGCCACCTCCTGGCAATGCACCCAGACTCTCCCTTGGCCACGCCCAGGCCCCTGGCTGAGCCCCCATCGCTCCTCAGCTTCCCACAGATGCCAGAAAGGACAGACTCTTCCGGAAGCTCGTCCCCTCCTCTCTCCCCCCTCCTCTCCCCTCCCTCCCGACAAGGGAGAAGGGTCACCCTTTAGAGATGCAGCTGAAACCGGGTTAGTTTGGGGAGAGGCATCATGGAGTCACTGTCGTGCCCAGGAAGGGTGACCCTGGGGACACGCGGCCTGAGAATCCTTCACGAGGTTAGCTTAGAGGACAGGAGGAAACCCAAGGCAGAGAGGTTTGTGGACCCTGAATTGCTGGAAGATTTCTTAATTTAGAGGTGAAGTTCTCAGAAAAACACTCAGTTCCCAAGAGATGAACTCCCGTGGGGCTCATTCCTCTCTCTGCGCTCCTCACTTCTCTGCAGCTGGAAGGAGGGGGTTCGGGAGACGCCTGCAGGGAGTCCCCAGCTCAAGCCTCTGGTGTGCGTTCAAGGCGGGGGGCAGGGGGCGGCACACAGCTCTGCGGGAACCCACGTCCCTCTGTCACAGGGGGTGATCCGCTCTGGGAATGTGCTCGGGCCCACCTGCCATTACCCTGGGGGCACTGTGGCCCCGAATCCCTGCTGGAGGCCTGAGTGGGCAGCCAGGGGAGGCCCTGCCCTCGGGGGGGTCCGCAGGCTCCCCAAGCTGGCGCACCCTCCCAGGAGGCGGAGCCTCTGCCCCAGCAAGGCAGGAGCGTGCCTTTCTGCCCGCTGACGGGCTTTGAAACAGTTCTGAGGGCCTTGGCGTGGCTGACCTGGGTTCTAAGTGGGGCTGCGTCACGCAGGGCGAATGGACCCCAGAGCCTGGGGCTCAGCTTCTTGACCCATAAAACGGTGCAGTGCCGTCGTGAAGATTCAAAGAGGTTCTCGTGCGTTTTGCGCGGGTTCTGACTCAGGCAAGCACTCAGCGCGCATGGCGACTGTTCTGCTGTTACCGAGCCAGGCTAACCTGGACAGGCCCGCCCCTCCCCGCAGGCCCTGCAGACCCCGGGGCTGACCGGCCCCTCTGCCTCGGCCACGCCCGTTGCTGGCATTCACCGCCAAAGATGCGGCCGAGCCCGGGTTCGTGCTCCCCATGGGGCGAGCTGACCCAGCTCAGCGAATTCCAGAAACGTCTCCTGAGCTGCCCAGACCTGGACCGGCTCCTTCTGTTGCCTCCCAGAAGCATGGGTTCAGAAATCCTGCCCCAAGCCCTCATCCTGCCTGACCCTAACGCTCAGCGCCACCCTCTCCTGGCCCTCGCTGACCTCGGACTGAAACCAGAGGCCCCTGTGTTCAGGCGTCAGCAGCTGCAGCCTGCTGAGCATTACGGAGGCTCTGTCCTGCCCCCTCTCTCCAGCTGTGTGGGAGCAGTCAGCTCCACTGCCCCAGGGGAGAGGGGGCAGGAAGCCCGCCTCTGATAGGTGTCACGGCGCTGACAGCCGCCAAGATGCTCCCTGACACACCAGGCTCTCTGCTTCCTGGGAGCAGCTGCCTTGGGTGGCAGCCGGAGCGCTGGGATGAGTTAGAGCCAGGCCCAGGAATGGCACGGCCCTGCTCCAGCTGAGCCATAACCCTGTCAAGTTCAGCAACTGGGGCGGTGCTGGGTGGACCCCTGGAGGTTGGGGCTCAGCGCTCACGTTCTGCTGACCTTGGTCCACAACACCGGAGGGTGTCCGGGTTGCCAGGGTCCGGTGAGGCTCTGGACGGCTTGAGTGGAGGAGGGTCCGGAAGAGCCCGTCCCCCGAAATCAGGTTCTGTCCCCCGCACCAGGCCAGGCCCCGCTGGATTAGGGAGGTTTCAGTTCCATTGGAGGCAGAGCCAGAAGGACCTCAGAAATTAGCAGGCACAACCTCTGTTTCCATAGGAAAGCTGTCACCCAGCCTCTTACCTCGAGGTGCCTGGAACCCCAGGAAGGACTGGGCTTGACCCCCGCTTCCTGATGGCCAGGCCTCTGTGCGGGGCACCCTTGCCATGGAGACTGAGGGCGGTCGTGGCATTAACTTTCTAAGCCGGCACCCAGGCCACCGTGGCTCCCAGCACAGCTGCCTGCCTTCGGCGTCGGTCACCCTTCATTAGACCAAAGGCCGTTCTGCTGCCAGAAGCAGATGGCGCTCTCAGCTCCCGACATGGCGATGGAATAGAACGGGCTTGGGGTCGTGCGTGCCTCTGGGGAGGGGACACAGCGCCGTCCCCCACACTGGCGTGGCCGACAGGGAGGGGCCTGTTTCCTGGGGTTGAGACTGGGGTCTGTGACGCAGTGGCATGTGGGTACGTGTCTGACATCCAGCTCCCGGGAAAAGCAAACGCCTGGTTGGTAGTATAGTACTTGCCGACTTCCATGGTGGAAATACCCCACCACGGCCACCTCCAAGGTTCACGTGTGATGTCCTCGGCCCGCCACATTCTTGGAAACGGAACCAGCCGCTCGCCCAGGCAGGCCCCAGCTCAGCACTGCTTTCCCATCTCCGCGTCTCACAGACACAGGAACTGAAGTCCGGGCCCATGTCCCAGGACCTCTGCGGGGCTCTCCACTCCTTGCCCAGGACAGAGGCTCGAGCCTTGGGAACAGAAAGCAGGGTCTCCCTCTTGAATCTTCACTGGGACAAATAAGCTGCCGCCACGGAGATATCTGAGGCTCAGCAAGGCCTGCTTTGGGCATCTGAAACCTGGCTTTCAGCATGGTCTCTGTGTCCCCTTTGTGCCTGTCACTGAACCGTCCTGTGGCAGCCCACCCTGTCCCTCCTGTCCCGCCTCCTCTGTGCCTGGGGTGACTCGTGTGGACCTGTCCTCAGGTCATGGCGTGCTGCCCTGGCTTCCGTTCTGATGGCCCAAGTGCCGCTCTGAGTGAGCCCGGTTCTTCCTCCCCACGGCCCAGCGGAAATCAGTAATGCTGAGCCTGTCTTTGTAAAATGGTATTTGGTTCACCATGGATTTTTGCATTAACTTTGACTTTTTTAAAGGCTGCACTAAAATAGTATTTGTCTTGACGGCTGAGCATTGGGGCACCCCCTTAAATTCCTACCTGTAGCGAGTGCCCTCCCCACCTTGCCTAGCCCCAGCCCTGTCCGGGATGTCCATTGAGAGCCAGTCCGCGCTCACGAGTGTCCCCAGCGACCCCAGAGAGCTCGTGAGACAAAAACACATTCAGAGCCAGACCTACAGTGGCCTGCAGGGTGGACAAACACAGCACCTTCTCTGGTGACAAGTCCCACGGGGCACCCCTCGTGGGGAATAAAGACACCAAGGACTGTAGCGAGCGTCCCGAAGGCCTCGCTGTGAGCCCCCCGAGGAGGGGACGCAGGCCATGCCTGTCCTCAGCCCTGCTAACTGCCTCCGCCTCCCCATCACCTCCCCCCCAGGCTTTCAGCCCTGTTTCGGCGAACCCTCCTCAGCGGCCCACACAGCCTGATTCTGCCCCCAGGCCCGGCGGGGGCCCTCGCGCCGTTCCCCGGCACCGTGGCCACGTTCCTCACCCTCCACACCTCCCACAGCGGGGTAGACCACACGACCCATGGAAATGTGCTCTCCCTTCCTGCCTGGTATCTACCGTGTGACTCTAGACGCCCACTGCCCCCCAGGGCTGCTCAGGGGACCAGAGGCGTTCTGCCGTCGGCATCCGGAGGCTACGCCCATGCGTGGGTGTGCTCCTGGTAGGACGGGGTGGAGGCCCGGGGCAACCAGCAGTGGGTCCAGACCCTGGTCTCTGGCACCTAGCCCTCCAAAGAGCCCACACCAGTCTCCAGCTCCATCCCTCGGGCATCCAGGACCAAAGGGAAGGGGAGAATCAGGAACCGCAACTCGTCCACCCAGCCCTTCTGCCCATCTAATCATAGAGATACAAACATACACACACAGACACACAGACACATAGTACGTACACACACACACACACACACACACACACACACACACACACACTCCACCCCCCCCGCTACCCCCCAGCACAGGGACTACAGCTCGTCCACCCAGCCCTTCTGCCCATCTAATCATAGAGATACAAACATACACACACACACACACACACACACAGACACATAGTACACAGACACACACACACACACACAGCGGCTACCCCAGCACAGGAGACCCAGCCTGCAGGGCCGGTGCATGGAGCTCCCACTCCGCTAAGGGGCAGGGGTGTCGGCATGCAGGGAAGCCCTGCCTCAGAGCCTGAAAACCATCCCCAGAACAAGGTGTTCTCTCCCAGATTTTTATACATTATTTATCAGCACTTAGGCTACATTTCACACAGAAACTGGCTTGAAAGGCTACATGAGGGGAAGGCTGCAGATTCTGAAGGTCGAGGGTCCGTAAGTGGTTCCCACGAAAGCCCAGCGTGTTGTCCATGTGGACGTCACCTGGCCGGCTGTCTGTGATGGCACATCATGCACTGACTTCTTTGTCCAGATGACAGTCTGCCACCTGCTGCTCTGGGAACATGGGCAAGAATGCAGACAAAGCCTGACTACACACCATACACTCTTTCTGGGCTCCAGTGATCAGGGTTTGGAGAGGAGGCAAAGTCACCAAACCACCGCTGGACACAGAGCCCTTCCTAGTGCAGAAAAGGGCTTTGAAAGGGTCAAAAGAGTCGTGAAGCTTGCAGAGATGAGGGGAGCCTGAGAGGAAGCCACGGCACCCCTTTCTGCCTTCCAGCCCCTCGGAGTGTGGGAGGGCGCGTCCGGGCGGTGGCAATGGGCCCAGAGAGGCTGGGTTGCCCAGCGTCACACAGTGTCCCCCCACGGCCAGGCAAAGCCCGCACTAACGAGCCTGCTTCCCAGCCTGGCGCCTCTGCCCCTGCACCGCTAACAGCCCCGCCCTGCTAGTTCTCAGCTGTCCCACGACGTCCCCTGCCTCCTCCAGAACAAGGAGGGAAGAACCGAGCTGCCCAGACCAGGCCTTGGTCCAGACTGCTTTTATTTTCCTCAACGGCCTCTGCTTTCTCCTGCCACCCTGTCCCCAGGCCCCCTGCGCAGGAGTTCTCCAGTCCAGACCTGAGAACCACCCCGCCCATGTCAAGGCCAGGTCGCCCAGAGCCGCACGTCTGAAGGCCAGAAAACTTGGGGCTCGAGGGCACGGTCCTGAATAGGCCCCTCGGGCAGACAGCCGGGTGGGGGCCCCCGGTGGCCCTGCGGTGCCGCTCTCCCCAGTCTGCCTGTGCAGCCTCATACGGAAAGTGTCCGGGTGCCTGGAGGGGCCCAGGGACGCTTGGTCCTGGAGATCCGGCCGTGCACCACGGGCACTGGCATGTGCTGTGTGAGGAGCTGGACCCCGTGCCAGGGGCTGGGGACACGGGGGTGCACATGCAGACGGTGTCCCTGACTGAGGGGGCTTGCAGCCAGGGGGCGGGGCAGACGCACGCTCCCACGGGCCCAGGGGTGCCTGTGGTTTATTTACCCTGCAGATTCAGTACCCTCTGCCCCACCCACGGGTTTTCTCTGTGGTTTCCATTCCCCGTGGTCCACTGTGGCCCAAAATATTACGGTGAAAATTCCAGGGGTAAATTTTAAACCGCCTGCTGTTCTGAGCAGCGTGATGAAATCTTATCTCTGGCTGTGCCCTCCGGGACGTGCATCATCCGTCTGTCCAGCATCTCCACGCTGTACAGACAGTACAATCAGATACTTTGAGAGAGTGAGAGACTGCATTTGCGTACCTTTTCCTACAGCATATTGTTACAATTTCTGTATTTTATTATTGGTTGTTATTTTCCACCTCTTGCTGGGCCTCGTTTATAAATGAAATGCTTTGCTGTCTGGCCCAGGACATGCATCATCCGTCTGTCCAGCGTCTCCGCCCTCTGTACCCGCCGGTTAGACACTCAGCCGTCTCGGTTACCCGTTCGACTGTCATGGTGTCTCAGGGCTTGAGTTCAGGTCACCCTTATTGTGCTTAGTAACGGTCCCAAAGCACAAGAGTAAAGATGCTGGCCGTTAGGATGTGCCCAAGAGAAGCCATAAACTCGTCACAGGGACATAGGAGGAAACGTAGTGTCTGTGGGGTTCAGTTCTATCTGTTGTTTCAGGCACCCCTAAGGGTTCTGGAACAGATAAGCGGGACTGCAGTATAGCCTTTCGTGTA
Source organism: Furipterus horrens (assembly GCF_987537825.1). Taxonomy (NCBI): domain Eukaryota; kingdom Metazoa; phylum Chordata; class Mammalia; order Chiroptera; family Furipteridae; genus Furipterus; species Furipterus horrens. Next base: position 3,946,690 of record NW_028327173.1, read on the forward strand.
TCAAGACTCTCTGAGGTGGACACACCCTCCTGGGGCTGGTGTGGCAGAGGGCGCCCCCACACCCCACCCGTCCAGTCCTCCACTCCCCGCAGGGCCAGGGTCCCTGCTAGACAGGGCGGCTTCCACACCGAGGGCCCTCCGCTGATATGCCGTGACGTCGATGAGGTGGGGAGGTACCCCCGTATGCTTCTCCATGCCGAGTCCCCTGAGCAGGAGGGACAGCAGGCGCCAGTGTCCTCAGCTTGCTTCTGGCTGCTCAGCACACGGGTGACTCTCCGCAGGTACAGAAGGGCACATGGGCGCCCGGGGAGGTGGCGCGTGTTCTGGCGCAGGGCCCCAAGGTCATTGCCGCTGCACCTCACGCCCAGCACCGCCGTGCGTCGGAAGCTGAAGCCGTCCTCCAGGTGACTGCTTTCTCCTCTAAAAGTGACCCGGATACTCCGGTTAATGTCACAGGGTGTGGCTGGTGTGAATGGCTCTCCCCCAGACCCAGGATCCGTCTCTTCTCATCCTAAGCCTGCCCTGGAGCGTCCCTCGCTGAGAGCGTATTTCCGTAAGAGATGCCGGGAAGGCTGGGCAGCCGCCGGTCCCAGTATAAGTCCGGGAAGGACAAGCCAGCCCTCCCGGAAGCCAGAACCGTAAATACCCAGAGTGGCTCTAGAGGCCGCCTCTCTGCCCCGTGAGGGGCCGGTGGGGCCAGGGGCACTGTCACCAAAGCACGTCTGTGTCCTTTCTGTGTCCTGTCTGTGTCTGTCTGTGTCCTGTCTGTGTCGGGGCCTGTGCTGCGAGGCGCTGCGGCCCCCAGGGACTTGCCCTGCACTTGCGAGGACAAAGGTCTGTGGAGATGGGGACGGCCTCCCTGGGCCAGAGGGGCCAGCCTCTCCCAGGTGGGACACTCGTCCCTGGGGAGACCCTGAGCCTCCCAGGCCAAGGATTTGGCCCCAGAGCGGTTCAGTCCTCCGTGCACGGGCCTCCGCGGACCAGGGGCGAGCCTGTGGACTCAGCTCCACCCCCACCCCACTTTCCTCATGTACCCCGTTTACTTCGCATACTTATCCTTTTGGCTTGTTTGTTTGCAGATAACCTAAGGAAAACTCCTTTCTTCTTTCCCAAACAAAAAGGTGACGGTAGTGCATCTCACCGATACCGCTCAGGTCCCCCCAGCGTGCTTTCTTAGCGTTCCCGCCTTGCACCCCGAGATTGCCCTGCCCAGCCCCTGCCTTTGCGTGAGCGATTCCACACCTGACCCACCCAGGCTGAGGCGGCCTGGCTCCATCTGCCACCACCCCACCCCCCATAAAGACTCAAGGAGGGGACTTCTGTGCTTGCTCCTCTTCAGGGCCAAGGTGAGCTCCTGCTCTAACCTGGTGTTTTCAGGAGCATGCGCCCTAGAGGTAAAGGCTGCTTCTGGCACGTTCTGGGAAGATCGCCCCGCAGCCCCACGTCGGGTTTAGAGGAGATGTTGAGGGCAGCGGTCTCTGGTCTGGCGAGAGTGCACTCTGACGTTTCGCCGTTTCTAAAAGGATTAGGATATGTGCTGTCTTGGCCATTAGTTAACATACCTGGGAGTGCGGGGGAGGGACGGAGCTAAATAATGACAGGCACTTCAGTGATTTTTTTTCTTCCTACTGACTGAGGTTAAAATGAATAGCGTTGATCCGTTGCCCAGGCAACAGGCTTGTTAAAGGAAATGGTATTTAAAATGATTTTTGAGCCAAAGCAATTTGGCTGCTCTAAGGCGTCCTTTATCTTTTGCTTTCAAGAGGATAATAACATTTAAAAACGAAGTCACTCATATCACTTCCTGTCGGGAAGCCTGCTCGGTGACAGGCAGCCCCTCCTTCGTTTCATCTACCTGCTCCATGGTGCCAGGTGCAAGCTCGATGGGCCCCTCCCAGAGCCCTGGGTGCCCCCATAGAACACGGGCCCGCGTGCTGCTCACGCCTGCGTCGTGCGTGGCTCCTGTTGGACGTCCACCCCGGTGGCTTGAGCTTCTGAACTGGAGGCTGGTGACAGCTGTCCCCAGGGGTCAAGCAGAGGGCTCCGTCTAGGTGGGACACACACCTGTTTGGCCAAGGGCATCCTCCCCGCAAAGAACATGATGGTGGGCCCGGCTGGACAGGTGCTACGCATGTCCCTTCGGTGGGGTAGGGCTATTTCCTGCCGGCCCATGTGAGCGGAGCTGGGGCAGCCGACACCCCTTTTACAGTGAAAGGGGCAGAGGAGCCAGCTTCCCAGTGAGTGAGTGTGATGCCGGGAAGGTGCTGTTCCAGAAGGTTCTGCCCTGCCTGGGTTTGAGCTGGGCAGGGCTGACTTGGGTAACCTGCATGGGGGCTGGGAGAGCTGGTTCAGCCTTTGTAGGCCCAGGATCCTCTGCTCAGACCTGCACACAAGCAGGTTGGGGGGTGGGGGTCCCCGCCTGCCTCCCTCTCACAGAAGCCCAGGGCAGCTCAGGGGGCAACAGAGTGGTTCGGAAAGACCCTTCCACGGTGGTAAAATGAAAACGACAACACCCGCCCCTCGGTGTGGCCCAGCGCCTGGCACACATCAGTGGAGCCACACGTTTCAGTCCTTCTGTGACCTTTCGTTTATTACTTGAGAGCAGAATGCTTCAGGGAGTCTGTGGTCTTGCTGAGTGTGCTCTTTGCTCTGCCTTGGGGTCACATGGCACCGAGTGGGGGCAGGGTGCAGCCGAGGCCTTGGCAGTGACAGACGGGCCAGCGGGGACACGTGGCCTTGCTCCCCGGGTCCACTTCCCAGGCTGGGCAGGACCTGCCGGCATCCCTGTCTTGTCTCATGGGGGCTGCTGGAAGCCCCCCCAGCCGCAGCCGACCGGGTAACTCAGGCTGGCTGCTGCCCCCTGATGCATTTTAAACATACTCTCAAACTCTGTTCATTTCGCCTTTGATGGGGAGGTGGCCTTCTGGGTTTTTCTTTCAAGAGATGCAGATTTAATGGACTGTGATTTTTCTCCAGATCTGCTGCTTTAAAAAAAAAAAAAAAAAAAGGAAAAAAAAAGGCAGCATTAAAAAAGCAACTCAGAATTTCTATTTGCTCAGGGAAAAAAAAAAATCTGCTTGCTATTCAGGCCTTAGATTTTCCTGGGAGATTAGTGTACTTGCCTGCCAAGATGTTAGCTAAGGGAAAACACATTTGCTATAGATCAGAAATATTTATCCTTTTCTGGGCAGGAGACCCAAAGAACTTCATCTGAATGTATAGCACCTGGAAATATGAATGAATTCAATCTCCTGAGCTGCGGGCACCTGCCAGAAAGGCCCGGCCGTGGGGGCTCAGGCAGGCTCCCTGGCGTTGAAGGCATAGGGCAGGAGTTGAGTGAGGCTGCTGGTGTGGGGTTCGGGGCATGGGGGGCGTATAGGTCCGGGGCAAGAGCCCTGGGTCCAGACAGGAAGCGAGAGACCAGCCAGAAGGATGAAAGCAAGCGTCCCAGAGCCTGGTCGCCTTAACCAGCAAGCTTGCTTTGTCCTGGGACAGAGGACGTTGCCCCGGCACTGCCTGTATGCCCTTGGCGCGGGATCGGTGCCGAGCATGGGGGGGTGACTTGGGCCGCTGCTACTCCTGCTTCTTGACAAGACAGAGGGAATCCCAGCTTCTGCTGAGCTCCATGCTGCCCCCCCAGAAAGGACAGCCCCCATCTTTTACTCATCAGATTCTTCCTGAACCGCTGCAGACGAGTGAGAGAGACAAGTTCACGAATGACGAAGACCCCCAAGTCCTTATTTGTACCCAGACGGCAGCCCTGCATCCCAGCGCGGCTGAGGACCAGGAGCGTGCCTATAGCTGTGGCCCCGCCAGTTTCTTGTTGGGCTCTGTCATTCCTTGGTCGTTACTTTTAGGGTTTATTTGATTCCTGCAGTTGCATTCTGGGTTCTTTACGGGGAGGGCCAAGTTCAGAAGGTGGGTGGGAAGCAGTGGGAAGAGGGAACCATAATTCCTGTGACCTCAGAGCCCCTTCTGCGATCTTTGAAAGGTCTCCATTTTCCGTTCATGGGAGTGATTCGCACTGACTGCCTGCCAGCATCTGCCATGCTCGAACATGGCAGGGCCAAGTTGAAGCTGAGCCCTTGACACCTGGCCTCTCACCCGAGGGCTGGCGGGGACCTCTGGCTTCCCAGGGTTGGGAGCCATGCCCTGCGCACTGTGGCTCCCTCCACGCTGGCGTCTCCAAGGAGCCCCTGGCCAGGCATGGCGTGAAGATGCGCATATCTGTCAGAGAGGTTTGCTGACCAGGATTCTGTTAACCAGAGGCCCATGCCCTTGTTCGAGGGGCCCCTGGGTCACACCCACACAGAATTTCTCCCCGAGTTTCTCAAGGCTGAAGCAGCCCAGGAGAGACTGCGAACCCTGGGAATTTGCAGCAGGGCTGCATGTTCCTGGTTGTCTATTTTGTTCTTGTTCAGAGTGCCTCCTGGCTGTAATTTAGTCCCAGGTAGATGAAAGCTCCTTGCCTGCCCCTCAGCACTGGGGGTGCACTTCCTCCATCCCTCCTGGGACAGGGCCTGCTCTCTGAACTCCCCTGGGAGCCAGAGCTGGCCGGCTACCCCTGGAGGGCCGGCTCTGAGCCCCGCAGCCACCCCCCTCTTTGCTTGAGGTCAGTCGCGGATGGGCTGCCTGGACACGCTGGGGCTTCTCTGCACACGCAAAGCAGCCCGCATGTGGGAAGGCGCACAGGAGAAAGGGAAGGAGGCCTTGTGAGCCAGTATCGGCCCCCTATGGGGCGGCGCTTGCACACAACTTCCTGGGCGCAGCGTGGCCTGCAGGCAGGGTCTCAGAGTCCAGAGTGAGCAGGCAGCTGGCTGTGGTTGTATCAGCCCCAAAGAGTGCTGAGGGTGCAGGGTATAGTGTGCATTGGTCATGATCATGAACCATCATAGCCTGCATGGACTGGTGTGTTCGATGACATGTGTGTGCACATGTGTGTCCTGTCCCTGCTCACTGGTGCAGCAGTGGCTTGGCGCCCCCTGTGACTGCCACCACGCTGGAATGCCGGGGCCACTGCAGCATGTCCCTGGGAATGGACCGCGAGCATCTAACCCAGGCATCGCTCGCCTGGTATCAGCCACAGTTAGAAAGTGGGTGTTTCAGAAAATAAAAGCAGGGAGGTAGCATGGCCCCTGCCCTGTCCTGTGTCCCCTTTAGAGCAAGGTGTTTAACTGGTGCAGCTCTCCATCCTTCTGCCTCCCAGGAGGCTGCCGTCTGACTCCCCCCCACGTGGACTGACCCTGAGCACAGGCGAGGAACGCGTCCCCACCCCCGTCTCAGCCCCACTGCCCAGGGCCACTGCTCATCCGCATGGTCAAGCTGGATGTGGCCCAGGGGCTCCATCCGGAGGGTCTGCTCCCTTCCTGGGCAAAGCCTGGGGAGAGAGGCACAGAGGCCATGCCAGGTGCCACCCCCAGCCCAGCCCACCAAGGCCACTGTCCTTGTTTCCCTGAACATAAAGTCCATCACCCAAGACGTGCAGGAAAGGAAGTGTCTGCAGCTCCCCGAGGCCACTCGCTCAGCGCTCCCTGAAGGGTTTGTCAGGCTGCCTGTACCCCTGCCCCCGAAGGTGGGGCCCCACCAGCTGTTTCCCATCCCAGCAGCCCCAATGCTGGTCACGGGCATGCTCTGTCCCTGAGGATGCCTGGAGCTGGAAGCCAGCACCTCCCCTCGGGCAACAGCTCCCTCGGGGCCCTGAGCCCAGGCCGGTCCCACCCTGCTCCTCGGCGCCCCCTCCCCAGGGAGCCTTGGGGACTCACAGCCCCGGCCTGCATGACAGTCACAGCTGCTGGCACACACGTCAGCATTGTTGGTTTACCCGGGCGTGTTCTTGGTGTGATGCCAGACAGGTCCCCATGTCGTGCAGCCTGGCGCTTGTGCTTCTGACACTCTCTCGAAGGTTCTCTCTCACTTTCCTGCTGGAGACTCAGCCCTGCGGCCCCGACCAGCGCTGTTCCCAGAGCCCCAGGCAGGAGCTTGCAGCCGGGGCTGCCGGCACGGGCCTCTCGGGACAGCCGGTTCCTGCGCACTGTGGCACGTGCCGTCGTTCACTGTGGGCACGGGCATGCTTATAGGCCCCTGCCGGGGAGCCAGGGACCGTAGCCAAGAGAGGTTCTAGAGCATTCTCCCAAGACCCTCCGGCGAGGACAGCCCTGGGAAGCTGCTTCATACCCGCCCGTCAGAGCAGCAGTCATCCCCAGGTTGGGCACAGTCCGAGCGAAGGCTAACAGACGGCGGGGTCGGGGTGGGGGGTGGCGGACGAGATGCATGACAAGTGTGGGCCACGGCCTGGTGCACAGGACGACGGGAAAGGCCCGAGACTCTTGACTTGTTCTTGGACCCCTGGGCCACACGTGCCGCCTGCTGCGGGCTTGCTGACTGTGTCGTTGGGGGGGTTTGTCTTGTAGAGCACCCCCCCACCCCGTCCCCAGTGAGAGGGCTCACTGAGACACCCTGTACAGCCCGAACTCTCTGGGGGGTGGGGGGTGGGTCAAGGACACAGACTGGGCAGTAAACCCCGGAGGCCTGACTTAGCCACTAAGCATTGCAGGTGCCCATGTCCATGTGAATTTCAAGTAAACAGCAAAATTTTTTTTTGATTAGCATAGGTACGTCCCACATGAAGTCTCGGATGCACTTGTCCTGAAAAGGGATTTACTTCTGTCTGAAACCCACATGGGGCTGGCGTCTCTGTCTTTCCCAGCAGCCTGTCGGCTCTGGGTCTCCTCCTTTCTCCGCCCCCACTTGCCCACAGGGTTGGTGAGTTTGTGACGGATGGATACCCGCCAGAGCCCAGGCTCCTCGGCCACCTGCAGCTGCGTGGGGTGCCTGTGTCAGCTGAGGGCATTTGCCCTGTGACCCCAGAGGCTGCAGAGGGGGTGAGGGCAAGCTGGGGCTCCGTGGTCTCAGCGGTGACCCTAGGCCCCTGGGGAGGAAGAGGCCCGCAGTGTGCCCGGCAGGTGTCCGCCCTGGGTTAGACACATGGTGCAGCAGCCACGACACTGCAGGTTGCCAGGACGGGTCCAAGGCCGGTGAAAGCCTTGGAGAAGGGCTGGCGGGGTTCACCTGATCGGGTGGAAGAAAAGAACCAGCCCCACTGGAGCCCCGACTCTGGCCAGAAACAAGCCCAGACCCAGCCTCTGTGCAAAGAAGTGGCCTTTGAGAAAATGTGTCCCCTGCTCCGGGAAGGAACATTTGCAGTCAAGTCTGTGCGTGGAATTTTTATTCCTCTAATACAGCCTAGGCAGGATTTAGTATACAAGTTCTCCAGAGGAAACGCATTCAATAAAAATTTGATGGGCTCCGGCAGCTCTGCAGAAGCTCCTTGCGAATTCCAAGTGTTTGTTTGGTCCCTGGCCTGGGCAGGAGCCAGGCTACAGGCTGCAAATGGCCTCTTCAATGGATTCGGGGCAGGAGGGGGGCACTGGAGCAAGCACTCGCCCCGGCCCCTGCTCCCCTGCGTGGGGCAAGCGTGCTTCACTAGTTCAGGGAGCAGGGGGCCTCTCAGAGGAGGAGCTGGGCTCCAGGACTCTGGGGAGCTCAGGGGATCACACAGGGTGAAGGCAGGAGACACTCGTTCATCGGGGATATGTTGCATATGAGGGTCTGAAGTCGGCTGAGAAACGGAGAAGAATTGACTGTGGCATTTACTGGGGGGAGTATAGTAACGTTTTAGTTATTATCTTCGGACATTTCTCGCTTCCCTGCACCCAGAAAAAGACTTTCAAAGCTGAAGGGAGGTGTGTGGCCCCTGCTAGGCCTCCCGCGGCCACCGGGCTCAGGAGCACCCCAAGGGGAGAGCTCAGCTCCCCGCAGGCCAGGCAGTCTGCGTTTCTCCCTCACCTCTCTGTCCTGGGCTCAGCTGGGCCTTGCACAGAGGGCGGTGCCACTGAGTGGCAGGTACAGGAGGGAGGGGTGTTGGAGCCCACTGTCACCCCTTGGCTGCTCAGAACGCCCCTGGCCCAACCCCAGTGGCCCGGGTCTTCATCATAGCAAGAGGGCCCCGCAGGGCTGCGGCTGGGGACCAGAAGCCGTGGCCAGTGCACAGAGGGCATCCTCCTGGGCGTCCGCTCCAGAGCACGCAGAGGGCGACGCGGGTGAGTAAGCCAAGGGCTGGCTGATCCCCAAGGGGCTCCCAGTTCCGAGTCACAGAGCAGTGTCCTTGCTATGCCCAGCCTCGTGTCCTGGAGAAACGCCACCGGCCCAGGCAGAGGCCTGGGAAACCGGCCTGGGTCTCCCTCTGGAGACGGCAGAGGAGGGAACAATGGCCACCCTCGCCCACGGCGCCCAGGTGTGGGGACGTGGGGTCTGCTTGCAGACCCGGCACTCCCTGCTGGGCAGCCCCCAGCAAGGACCTTGACTGTCCTTCAGCTCCTTTACTCATCTGCAGACACTCCGTGGGGCCATGTTTGTAAAGCACAGAGCAGGGAACCCGGCCGGAGGCCCAGCTCCTTCACAGCGGGGCGGGAGTGGGTACCTGTCTCTAAGCTGGGCTGGGCGGGAGCGGGTACCTGTCTCTAAGCTGAGCTGGGCGGGAGGGGGTACCTGTCTCTAAGCTGAGCTGGGCGGGAGGGGGTACCTGTCTCTAAGCTGAGCTGGGCGGGAGGGGGTACCTGTCTCTAAGCTGGGCTGGGCGGGAGCGGGTACCTGTCTCTAAGCTGAGCTGGGTGGGAGGGGGTACCGGTCTCTAAGCTGGGCTGGGCGGGAGCGGGTACCTGTCTCTAAGCTGAGCTGGGTGGGAGGGGGTACCGGTCTCTAAGCTGAGCTGGGTGGGAGGGAGTACCTGTCTCTAAGCTGAGCTGGGTGGGAGGGAGTACCTGTCTCTAAGTTGAGCGGGTGGGAGCGGACCCAAAGCCCCAGGCCATCCAGAGGCTTCCCCTCAGGCTCCGAGGACCTGTCCCAGAGTCTCTCTGGCAGCGGTTTCCCTTTGTGACAGGCCGCTAGGCTTGCCATCTCTTAGGTCTGCAGCCGTCAGAGAGCGGGGGCGGCCCATCACTTGCACTGTGCCCCCGGGAACCCCCAGGATGAGCATCCGGGAGACTGACTCCCGAACGTCCCAGCAGCACCGCCCACCCATGCTCCCCCACATTTGATGCGTCCCGGTCTTTCCTCGTCCCCTCCCTTGAGCCTGGCCCTCCTGTGCTCCACGGCCCCACGGGGCCTCCGTGTCAGGACTGGGGGCAGGAACGGAACAAACATTCCGAAACCAGCGGAAGTACTGCAAGTGCTCTGAGGGCGAGCGGGGTTGGGGGCTGCGTCCCAGGAAGTGAGGGCCCTGCGCCAGTGGCCCTGAGCAGGGCGGGTGTGCAGGCCTGCAGCCCGGGCGCTCCCAGCCAGGCTTGCCCCGCGGCGGCTGGAGGTCCGCCTCCCCGCCCACCCTCGCTGCCCTGCTCCCCTTCCCCTCGGGCAGGCCCCCCCCCACGCCCTCGTCTGTTCCTGTGCTCGCTTGCACACACACACACACACACACACACTCACTAGCCGTCCTGCACACGCACCGCGGCCTCTCGCCTTCACACTGCTCACTCTCACGCCCGGGACAAGCTGTGCCGCGCGGCCTGCCGGGGCGAGGGCACAGGCCGGCGCGGGTCCCTCGGAGCCATTTGCTCCTCCAGGCAGCACTTAGCTCCACTTCCTTTTCCTCTCTCCTTTGGCGCCTGGAAAACCCCAAACATCCCCAGGAGGGAAGGCAAGCCCTTTATTACCTCCCGGGCTCAGAGCTCGGCATCGCAGTAATTGAAAGTGGCTTGACTCAAATTGCGTTTTCCTAGGAGCTGTGAGTGGGAGTGCGGGCGGGCGGGCCGGCAGGGGGTGGACGGAGCTGCAGGCGCCACACCAGGAGGTGCAGTCACGGAGCCCCGGGCCCAGGGGCAGAGGCCCCCCTGGGGCTGCACACCCGCAAGGAGCGTCCAAGCTCCCGGGGGGGCAGGTGCACCCCCCTACCACCACCAGCCTCCTAACAGGCCGCCCAAGAAGGCGCTTTACTGTCGCCCCAGCCAGTCACATGGTGGCAGCTCTGCCTGGCACACGCACGTTCAGCACCTGGTGTGGCCTGAGTGCTGGGTCGTGCCTCGGGGCCTTTGCCTGACAGGTTCCCTCTCACATGTCCCTGCAACAGGTCATGACAACGCCAGCGAGGCTGTTGAGTGCTCTCTGTTCTGCGCAGGAGCTGAGCACACTCACTACCTCATAGAGCCTGCCCAGCGCCCTTAGGAGCTAGGGATTAGTGTCGTCGCCACATTACTGATGCGGGGGAGGGGAGCGTCTCCCCTAACAGGAAGTGGAACTGGGCATTGGCCCGGGTCTCAGACTCAGCTCTGAGGCACGGCAGGGCCTCCCTGTGGCCCCCGCTGTGCCAGGCTCGTCGCCCCCCCCCCCCCCGAGAGCCCCTAGCAGGCCCTGTCCTGTGGGGAGAGGGCGCCATGTCTCCATCAGAAGAGTCGTTTAAGAGGCCTCTCTGGCCACTGGGCTGTGGGGCTGCTGTGGTTTGAAACCCCTTCCCCCAAATGCCTGGGACCCCAGTTCATTGTTAGTAGGGTTACTCTGAGACCCCACGCTAAAGAAGGAGAGCAAAGGGGGTGGGGTCACTGCGTTCATGCCTCTGTTCATTTACAAGCCGGAACCCCACGAAACAGGCTCTGAGTCATCTGTGTGCCCTGCACCCAGCTCGTGGCAAATGCTCCCAAGATACTTATGGAAGGGAATTAACGAGTGAAGCAGGAAGGGAGGGAGGGAGGGAGGGAGGAGGGCTGGAAGGAGTTCCAGCACAAGCGACCGAGTGGGAATGTCGGGGCACCCAGTTGTAGCCCCCGAGGAAGAGGAGGAGATCACTACACGCGGGAGACCCCCGGGCCCTTATCTCCACCCTGATTTCTGTAGCGCACTCAGCTGGTGAGGAAGAAAGCGAGACCCCCAGAGGGTCAGCGGGGTGCCGAGACCGCGGAACCGAGCTGGGCCGTCCGTCCTGAGCCTGTCAGGGGGTCCCCTCCTGGCCTGCCGCTCTGAGGGCGGACGGCAGGGCCTTCTTGCCGCAAGTCCACCATGGGCCCTCCCGCCTGGAGTGTCCCCTGCATACGAGGTGGGTCCCTGGGCCAGAGGCCCCAGGCCAGCAAGCCCAAGGGCTTCCGCCACCATTTAGCGATAAACTTGGGTCTCTGGGGAGGAGCGACCTGCTTCCTTCCCTTTCTTTTTTTTTTATCTAAGTGACAGCACTGTGGCATCTCTGACAAACACATGTGTCCCATCCCGCCAAATGCAGGGCCGCGTTTGCCCTCTTCCACGCTGCCCGCGCCTTCTGCGGAAAACCCAGCGGAAGGGGGGCGGAGCGGCACGGCCACACGCCCCCACCAGGCCGCTGTCCCTCGGCGGCAGAGACAGGATTCAGGGTGGGAACGGAACCCTGTGACACCAGCTGATTTCTGAGCCGTCGCCGCAGCGGACTTAATAGTCCACAGACACTTGTACTGTTTTTCCTCCTCCCGGTTACTCTATTTCTGGATTATTGTCCATAAGTTTCAGAATGGCCCGGGATCCCTGAGTGGTTCATAAATTAGGGCTGTATTCTGGGAGCACCCAGCAGTGCTGATATATTTTAGGTGGTGTCAGAGTTTCCATTACAAACCCCATTTCTCAGAGGTTTATAACTTGGTCATAAAAGTGCTCCGAGGCCCGAGGCTTGGACGGTGCAGGCCTGGGTCCCTTCCAGGTCTCCGGTGGGGACGTCAGCTGGCAGGGCACAGAACAACGGGCTGGGGTACAAGGGGGTGTGGAAGGGGGGCCTCCCTCAGGAGGCACTGCCCAGAGAGTTCTGCCGCGCGGTGGCGGGTCACCGGTGAGCGGCAGAAAAGCTGTGCTGCCCACCAGGGCGTCTCCTGGGCTCCCCATCTCTGGCTGTCACTCTTAAGTCATTCTGCCCAAAATTGTGCCTCCTCTAGGTCACCTGGGTGCCCCGTGGGCAAGCCCACTGACCGGGGACCGGGCACATGCCGCTCAGACGGAGGTTCGCCCTGGGAAGGGTCCCTGTGCTGGGCGCGGAAGGACTTGCACCGACGTCCCCGTCTGCACTAACCTGCGGCTCCTATGGCCTGTCCGGGAGGTGGGGCTGTGAAGACCAGGCCTGGGGGCCTGAGAAACAAATGCCAGACCCCCCCCCCCCCCAGGAATGGATTGCATTGGTCTGGGCCGTTTTGCCCCACAATCCCCAGGTGACCTCCCAGGCTGGTGTCAGGGAAGGGCCCGCCCCTGGAGTCAGGTTCCCAAAAGGCTGGCGGGGAGTGGCTTCCAGGACCTTCTCTCTCCCCAGAACCTTCCTGTCACTGGGCCTCCTGGGGGGATAGACTGGGGCCCAAGACTGGGGGCCGGCAGCTTTCCTGGTCAACACCCCCCCAGAAGGGACATTACGAGCAGATACAGGCTACTGAGCCCCTGCTGTGTGCCGTGCCCCCTAGAGAACTGCGGGTGCATCAGAGAGAGTCCTAGGGTCTGGGAAAGGGCTGGGGACAGCCTCCTGACTTGGAGGGACAGGGGAGATCCGTCCTCGGTGGAAAGAACAGACCCTTCGTGTAGGAACAGCAGCTGGGGAAGCACAGCCGGGCAGAGCTGCTGCCCAGGGTGCAGGGCACAGGCCCGTGAGAGCCGTCACCAGGGACAAGACGGGCTGTGAGGGGCCAGAAGGAGAAGGGGAGCCATCCTGCAGGCGCAGATCCTGCAGCTGTGGGTCCTAGGGCCTCGGAGGCTGTTTCGTGTGGCGGAGCACACCAGCTGAGGCTACGGCTGTGGTTTTCTGCTTTGGGAGCCCAGACGGTCCCGGCAGGCTCCCTCCGCTGGAGATCACAGTCCCTCAGCATCGCTCACCTGGCTCTGGCAGCTCCTTGCTCCTGGGGCCTTGGGAGGTTCCTTAAGACGTTAGAAAGCGTCTCAGACACAGACTAATTCTCATCTAGGCACTCCCGCTGTCTTCCTGTGTGACCTGGGGCGAGTCACAGAACGAACCTCTCTGACCCCAGTGTCCTCTAGGGGTTGCAACCGTGAGTACTGAGCAGAGCTCCGCACCTGTCTCAAGGGCTCAGTCAGGATGGGCTCAGCTATGGTCGGACCCCTGGATCTAAACCTTGTCCAAGGCTCTTACTGGGAGGTCAGGCTGTCCCTTAGCAAGCGTGACTTCTCCCAGGTGCCTTGCTCTACCCCCACCCCACCCCACCCCCCGCTCATCCGGAAGTGAGAGGCATCTGCCCTGTAGTGCTTCGTCCCCGCTCAGCTGACCTCCGGTGAGCTCCTGACAGGCCTGACTTCCCGTTTGCCAGGAATCACAGGTCTGCTCAGTGACCCCGGCTCTGGTGTCTCCTGGAGATTTCACAGGCCCTGAGGGCAGCAGGTCAGGGCCGCACAGGGCCGCCTGATCCCAGCCTCTGAGCAGGGCCAGCCGTGTGGAGGGATCATGGAGCCTGGTGGCTTGGACCCAGGGGCCCAGGGTGCTGATGGTCCCCGGGTCCTCACATGGGCCCCTGCCCTGCGTCACATCCTCCCCAGGGAGCTCCCAAGTCAGAGAGGGCCAGCGCTGCGCCAGCCCCTCCCAGGCCGGCCCGGCCCGCGGTGGACGGGGTCGCTTTCCTCAGTTAACTCAGAATGCAGTCTCCACCACGGAGGAGGTTTGCTTGGAACTTCCGCTTGCTCAAATTAATGCCCAAAAATGCCAGATGTGTCCACAGCTAATTATTCATTAGATGCTTAATTAGTGTGGGATGATCATGACATTTTTAATGTTATTAATTTTTATACTGTCACAGGAATTAAATTTCTGCTGTCCTGAAGCCTCCTGTTGGAGTCACACGGTGGCATTGGGGGCTGGGAGGACCCTTCAGACGGCCGGGCTGATGATGGGCAGAGCTGGGGTGGGGACAAGGGTAGACCAGAGGGCTCCCCAAGGCTTCTTCCTGCTCAGATTGAGGATCCCCCATTCCTCGTTCCCTCACCCCAAGACGGGAGGAGCTACAGGGTACCTTCCGAGAACCCTGTATGGAAAGGAGGAGGGACGGAGGCTGGGTCACCCCCAGGGGCAGCAGAGGCCTGTCACAGAGCTGCCCCCCATTCCCCACTCGAAGGAGAAGTGCCTGTTTTTAGACAGATGAGAGGGAGCCCTGTCTGCTGCCCGAGGGAGTTCTGTGTGGGATTCCCGGTGGGCTCTTCTTTGTACAAGGACACAGCTCTGCCACTGGGTTCTGACTGCGAACTCATCTGTGCCCACGTTTAAAATCCAGCAGCATGGGACATTAAAAAAGCTCTTCGAAATCACATGACATTCCACCATTCAGATATAATAACTCAATATTTTTAGTATGGGAACTTCTAAGCTATTTTTAGCCATGTAACTAACTATGTGTGGACGTTCATTAAAATATACTCATATTCCGTAGTACTTTCTTACAATCTGTTTTTTTTCCTTCACTAACTATCTCGTGAGCAAGATATCTTGTCAGGCTAACGGATGCAAACCCTCACGGTCCTTTTTAGGAGTCACGTTATAATTCCAAAGAATGAGGCCCTGGCGTTTATTTCACCAGTCCCTGGTCATTGGGCATTGGATCATGTGTCATGTTTCCCAGTGGCTTATCAGGGCTCCTCCGATCACGCTCTTGATGTTGGTCTGGTTATACCGTCAGGATAAGGTCCAAGAGGTGAGATTGTCGGGGACCCGGGGGCTGTTTCCTTCGTGCTAAGAGAAGCTCTGTGGCCGCTTGTACCAGTGCTTTTAATTGTCCTGAGCTGTTCTTCGAGTTGTGGGGCGGGCGGCAGGGCCTGGCGCTTAGTAGGAGCTGCTGCTGAAGCCGTCGCTGCTCCTCGGTTGTGCTGTGCTGACTCGGTGTTCAGAGCCCTTTGGTGCCTGTGATCTCTGCCACTCTCGTTACCCCAAAGGGAAGCGTAAGTGGAAAGGACGTGCAGGCTGAGGAAGCGCTTGGCTCAGTTCTGGGGTGGGCAGCTCCAGCTGAGCTGCTAGGAGGAGGGGTGACTCCTGGGTGTGTCCTGAAGTATTCAAGGTCAGGTTTCTAGGACAAGCAAACACACTTCCATGTGCTGTGTCTGGCCGCCACCATCCCCCACCCCATCTGAGAGAGAAATATGGTCTCCGTTTAGTCCAGGGACGGACGTTCTGATGATAAGCCCCATCCCTAAACAGTCTGAGGAGTGCAGGCAGAGGTCTGAGGCAAGATCCTGTAAAAGGAAGTCCTGCTGTGGGAGGCGGCAGTCCCCCACCGTGGCCTGGGAGGCCCCTTCCACACCCAGCTCTGAGTGCCCAGGACTCTGGTCTGACCCAGGAGCGGCTTCAAGCCTCGTGCTCAGGAAGCTTGGGCAATCCCGGAGCACGGCCCGGAGGAGGGGGCCGAGGGCACTGGCAAGCTTCTCCAGGGGGATGCCAAGGCCTTGGGCAGCTGCAGGAGCCAGGCTGTGTTTAGGAAGAACACATCAGGGACAGGGGACCCTATTGGCCTTCCCCAGGGCTAGCTGTCAATGCTTTCTTACATAGTTTAAAAAATACCTGGTCACACAAAGCAGGCAGCACCCCCAGACCCCCAGAAGCCCCCTCAGAGGTGTGGCTGGACCTCCCAGAGGCTGAGTCGGCCCCGTTCCCCACCGCCCACGGGCCTCTTCATTCTGGGCCCGATCCTCATTGGGTGCCGAGGGTGGAGGGTGGAAGTGGCAGAGTCGTGCAGGGGAAGCCCACACCGTGGAAGTTAGGGCGGCCCGGTGGGCGGGGAGCCTGGGCCCTCCCCCTGCCTCAGAGTGATGGGCCTGTGCCCCCCGGAGCTGGCTCAGGAGAAGGGGCCAGGCTGACCCTGCTTCGCGAGGGCAGCGTGCCTCGCAGCTTTGTCTAGTTGGCTCTTCCTGAGACGGGAAGTGCCCGTCACTCAGAGCCGCCATCTGTCTGGAAGCCAAATGCCATGACAAAAATCCATGAGACCCTCTGAGGGCGGGCTCCGCCGTCGGGGCTCCAAGGGAATGACCGGTGATGCCGGCCAGCAGGAAGCCCGGGGATGCCCGGGTGCCGGGCGGGGGCGCTGGGCTAGTGAGAGGAGGGGTCCCCAAGGAAACCTCCGGCCTTCCTTCCTCCCCACCTGCCGCCCGATGAAGAGAGAGAAGGGGGAGAAGTGTTAACGCGCAGTTGAAGCTGAGGTAATAAACAGATGCTCTGATTAGAAGTCTTCTCCGAGGTCAGATGCCAGAGGTGTCCCGGTGCCCGTGAGGGGTCTGGGGGGGACGCCAGCCTGTTCCCTGTGGCCTCGGCAGATGGGCGGGACTAGGGAGACAGGGGCGGACAGGGTCTCCAGCCAGCCTCGGAAGGGCAGCCCTTGCTCATGCAGTTCTACAGTGGCGTGAAAAAGGAGGAAGAGGAGGAGAGGGCGGAAAGGGTGGAGGAAGAGGAAGCGGGCCGCCTCCCGGGCCCTTTGGGCAGAAGGAGCTGTCACACCTGGAGCCCTCATGAACAGGGGCAGCGGGAAGCCTGGTGGGGGAGATCCTTGGAGCTGGAGGGGGGCTGCTCCCTGGCTTCGTGGCTCCCTTGAATGTCTGTCGGCCAGGGACCTTCCTGGTCTCCACCGCCCTGTACCTTGGCCTGAACGTCCTGTCGCACCACCCGGGCTACGGATGCCGTCTCCACCTCCAGCCCCGACCCTCCCCTGAGCTGCACACCTGCGCGTCCAGCCACCTGCTGGGCTCCCCCGGCGGC
Organism: Furipterus horrens; assembly: GCF_987537825.1. NCBI lineage: Eukaryota > Metazoa > Chordata > Mammalia > Chiroptera > Furipteridae > Furipterus > Furipterus horrens. The sequence continues at coordinate 3,963,413 of NW_028327173.1, forward strand.
CCCAGGCCCTCCACTCATTAGAGCGACGCCGGGCTCCCCGCAGCCGTCCTCTCCTCCCACCTGCCCGCCTCCCTCCTGGCTCACCGCACCTGGACGCCTCCCCTGTCGGTCCTGCCCTGAGCATCCCCGCTGCGTCCCCGCCTCTCTGTCCTCCGTGATCTTGCCAGAACACGTCACTCATGTCATTCCCCGCCCGGAGGTCTACAAAGGCCCTTGTCCTGTAGGAGAAAAGGCAGCTGCTGCACGGAGCCCCCCACCTTTTGTGAGCCCCCCCGCCCCTGCCAGCATCCCTGCTCTGCCTCCAGGGACACCAGACTTGGGGCTCACAGACCCACCCTGTGGTTCTCTGAGGGCACCAGGATGTGTCTCAGGCTGCACCCCTACCCCACCTGGATCGCCCACATCCTCTCCCTCCTCCCCCCCACCCCTTTCTCCGTTTTTCAAGAAACCAAAAGACAGCCGGCCCTGGGCAGGCACCAGAACCCCCCTGCCAGGTCCCCGTGGGGTCAGTGGACCGCTACACCAGGGGCACTTTGGAGGTGATTAAAACGCAGAGGCCTGGGCCAGGCAGTCCTTTGGGATCAGAACCTCTGCCCCCGCGGCCCAGAACCAGCCTCGAAAATCCCGCCCCGCACCGACGTTCAGAAACGCTGACTGGGGCTGGGGCTGGGTGTGCGTCGGCTGGACGCGTATTCAGGGCCAGGGCGGCGGCCTGTCTTCTCTGGGTCTCAGCGTCTGACTCGGGCGTTTGCCTGTTTTTGACCTTCTTTGAGGGGGTTATTTTCTTAAACATTGCGCTAAACTCTGTAAATCAGGTACAGTTGACCTTTGAACCATGCAGGGGTTCCAGGTAGCGACAGCCCATGAAGTAAAAAGCCTGCGTTTAACTTTTAACTTCCACAGAACAGAACTACTATTGACTGGAAGCCTTACTGGTTGATATATAAACAGTCGGTTAACATGTATTTTGTAGGTCATTTGTATTAGAGACTTACAATATTATGTGTACAATATATATGCAAGCTAGAAAGAAGAAAACGTTAAGGAAATCGTAAGGAAGCAAAAATACATTTACAGTATTTACTGAAAAAAGTCTGCCTATAAGTGAGCCCATTCAGTTCAAGCCCATGTTGTTCAAGGATTATTTGTAATTTTCAAAACAACTCAAGGAGGTGGAGCTGTTGTTCTCACCACTTGACAGGTGAGGAAACCGAGGCACCGAGCTATTCAGGGACTTGCCTGAATTCCCAGCTGGCAGGTGGTGGAGCTGGGATTCGGACCCAAGCAGTCTAGTTCCAACTCTGAGCTCTTAAACACCCTTGTGGGTTCCTTCCCAGTGCTTGGGATGTGATAGATGATGGATGGATGGATGGATAGGGTGGATGGGCAGACCACGTGCCTGCATGAAGGAACACATGTTTGTGTTTAGGAAACATTCTCAGCTCCAGCTTCAGGCCCGGGGCTCAGGGTCAGCACTGCTACTCCTCTCCACGATGGCTGTTTTAGGGGGGAGCGTGGAAGCAGGCCCCTTGCTAGCTGAGAAGACACCTCAGGCCTCACCGCTGTTGTTCCGCCTGCCATGGCTCCACCTGAGATGCCGGGCGTCTCCAGCCGCTGCAATACCTGGCCTTGCCCCTCAGCCCTCGCAAGGGTGGCTCTGCAAAGGCTCCAGGGTGGGGACTGGCGCCCGTCGGCGCACCTGGAGCAGATGCAGGCTGGCAATGGCCTCCTCCTGGAACTCCCCTCTAGAAAGTTCTTCTGTCACAGTGCCTGGAGCTGGCTGGGAGAAATAGAATTCCTGGCCAAATGGAATAGCTTGGAGCTGAGAGTTACTCAGTTAGTGGCCCCAGGAGGCCCCCTCAGAAGTGCTGAGTGCAAGCTTCTTGGCAGGAAGGGGGGGCCAGCAGGGTCCCATGCATCAGGTCCCAGCCTCCCTGAGCCATCAGTCACAAGTGTCACGGGGCAGAGGTGGGACCGGCAGCAGGGGATCCTTCTGCTGCAGCAAGAGAGATGAATGATCTGCTCACCAGCCTCACTGGGGCAGCTGCCCAAGAGGGCAGCAGGGGCAGAACGCGGGGTACCATGTTGGGGTGCACTGCAGCTGTGAGTGGCCCCACCCCGGTTGCCCCAGGTCCCCATGCTCAGGACCCAGAGGACCATGCAGCATCCTGCGTCCTGCTGCTGAGTGTGGGAGGAGGGTGTGAGTGCTGATCCCTGCAGTCTGCGGAAGGTTCTGGCACCTTCCCCGCCCCTGATTCCCCGGGTAGCCGTGGTACCTCAGCGCACCACGGCCTGTCTCCAGACAAGCCCTCCCTGCACGCAAACCCCTCCCCCCAGAGAGACAGACATGCGTGCGCACACACATGTAGTGTCTGCCCAGCCAGGACTCGGTATCCGCGGTTCCCGACGGCATGTCTTCAGTCCTTAAATAGCTTGTGACAAAGCTCCTATCCCTGCATGGAGAAAAGAGAGACTTGTGAATAATGGGGTGAGCTTTTCATGCACTAAGTGTTCATTTTAACAGGACAGCCTTTCATTCTGAGAGTGTGACCTTCCTGCCTTTTTTACGCCTAAAACACCCTTGCTCTTGTGGTGGCAGTCATCAGGGGGACTGTTTATAAGAACTTATTTGGCAGCATTAAAAGGCAACATCCCCCATATCTTCCACTGAACATTTTAATTGAGATCATTCTAGATCCAGATACAGTTGTGAAAAAGTAATACAGAGAGATCCCGTATACCACTTACTAGTGACATTTTGCAAAATGCTGGTACGCTGTTACAGCCGGAATACTGATACATGCAATCCGCCAGTCTTGCTCCGTTTCCCCCATTTTCAGCGTCCTTATTTGTGTGCGCACGTGGCTGCGTTAGCTCTGCAGTGTTCTCATGTGTGCCTCTGTACAGCCCCCGCCACCATCGGGACAGCGACCGGAAGGTCCCCCACGTGGCTGTGCGTCGTTGGCTCACCCCTTCCCGCGGCTGAGTAGTATCCGCGGCGTGGAGGTGTCCCTGTGGAAACCGTCCACCCCCCACCCCCGCCACGGGTGTCCCGACTGGGGGCTGTGCATGCAGTTGCTGTGAACGGCGTGTGCCCGTTTCTAGGCGAACCCAAGTCTTTATTCCTCCGGGACCCACGCCCACGGTGCAGCTGCTGGTCACGCGGTGGCTGCCTGTTTCGCTTCGTGAGCCTGACTGCCGACCCGCCTTCCAGAGTGGCTGGGCAGCAGTGCCACCAGCGGGGGCAAGGGGCCCGTTGCCACCTCCCTCCCGAGCTTGACGGTGTCCTGTCTTTCATTTGAGCCACTCTGATAGGTGTGCAGTAATGTCTCATTATGGTTTTAATTTACATTCCTTTAAAGCTAATGATGGTGAACGGGGTTTTTTAATGTGCTTACCTGCCATCTGTATATCATCTTCAGCGAAATATCTCTGCCTGTCTGTTGCCCATTTTCGATTGTTTAATGGCTTTTACTGTTGAGTCGTGCGTGTCGGTACACATTTTTGACGCTAGTCCTCCGTTGCTGTGTGGCGTGCAGACATTTTCTCCCGCCTGTAGCTTGTCTTCTCGTCCTGTTGAGACCGGCGTTTACGGAATGAATACAGGTTCTCCGTGGCGAGGGGGTCCAGTTTCTCTCTTCTCCCGTCGTGGCTCGTGCGTCCAGTGTCCAGTCTAAGAGCTCTTCAACTGGCCCTTGGTCTCAAATATTTTCTCCTATGTTTTTTTCCTAAAAGTTTTATAGTTTTACCTTTTACATGTGAATCTGTGATTCATTCTGGGCTGATTTTTGTGTCAGATGGGTAGTTTGGATAGAGATTTCTTTCTTTTTTTTTTTTTTTTTTTTTTTTTTTTTTTTGCCTACGGCTGTACAGTGGTGCCAGCACCACATGTTGAAAAAAAATGACCCTTCATCCATTCAGTTGTTTTTGTCCCTTGGTCAAAAATCAGTTGGACATAGTCATGTGGGGTTACGTCTGGGGTCTCTATTGATCTGTGTCTGTTCCTCCTCTGACATTATGCCGTCTCGATTGCTGTATATGTTTAGTTATATTTATACAGAGTTAGCCCTCCGTATCAGGTAAAGGAATTCCTCCTACTTTATTCTTCTTTGTCAGGATCGTTTTAACTCTTCCAGGGCCCGCGCCTTCCCATGGAAATCAGAGAACACATTTGTCTATGACAATTTCACCCTTTGCGTGCCAGCATCCCTGTGAGCAACGCTGACAAATTTTCCCAGAAGTGCCAGTGTTGCTCCCAGCGACTCTTTTTTCGATGGCTATAAATGTATATAACAGTGGAATAATTCATATGTTATGTTTTGTTCTCTTTTTTTGTACCTCAGGTTATATATTGATATAACTTTTTCTCCTGTTGATCCAAATTTCGAATTACGCACGGCACTCAAAGGGTTAAACTATTGCTGTGATTTTTGAGAGGAGTTGCATTAACCCTGTAGATTAACTTGGAGAGAAGTAACAGCTTCACTGCGTTGAGTTTCCGATCCATGGACAAGATGTGCCTCTTCATTTATTAGCTCTGCTCTGATTTCATTGATCAGCAAGCATGTTGTGATGTTCTGCATATAGATCCTGCACACGTTTTGTGAAGTGTGTGGGTAAGAATTTAATTTTCTTTGGAGCTACTGTGAGGGGTGTGGTGTTTTAACTTCAGCTTCCGCGTGTTTGTTATTAGCATACAGAATTGCAGTAGCTTCTTCTGGGTTGATCTTATGTCCTCCGACTTTAATGCACTCACTTACGGCTCTAGGATATGTGTTGTGCAGATTTGTAGATTCCTTGGGCCCTTCTCTACATAGAAAGTTGTGTCATCTGCAAACAGGGACCGTTTTATCTCCTCCTGACCAACCTCTGTGCCTGTTATTTGGTTTTCTTGCTGTATTGCCATGGACATCTCTCTACGGCGCAGCATAAAAGTCCTATTCTAGGGAAAGCATTTTGTCCACCCACTAAATACAGGGTGGGGCCAAAGTAGGCTTACAGTATTCTTGCGTAACGAGTAAGAATAAACTCACAGCTGCCCACCTTCTTTGGCCCCACCCTGTACACTATCAGCTGTCAGCTTTTTGTAGATGCTCTTTATCAAGTTGAGAGAATTTCTATTCCTAGCTTGCCAAGAGGTCCCTCCTTCATTAAACTGTGCTGTCTGTAAAACCTGGGGACCCAGCCAGGCTCTCATTCCATCCCCGGGGTCCACAGCGGCAGGAAATGGGTCCAGGGCTCTCAGCCCAGGTTTTTGATGCATGTCCTCTGCCCCAGCCGTTCAGCCCTCCTCTGCCCAGGCCTTCCCGCTGTACCAGGCTCCCAGCCAGTCAGGGGCGGGAGCTCTGACCAGCCTCACTCACTGGGTGAGCTCGGAGCCCTCCGGGCCCTGGAGCACAGACAGGAAGGTGTGCACACCTTGCCCCTGGGAAGCTCGGTCCAGTACGCCAACCCCACTGGCCCCTGCACTGCAGCACACCCCACACACACACACTGTGGTAGGTCCCCCCAGCTCCTTCCCCTTGGGGCTGCCCAGCGCTGTGGCTCCAGGACAGCTCTATCATCTCCCTTTCCCAGGAAGCATGTGTCCCAAACAGCCCCCCGAGCCCACCTGCTACCCTCCTGTAGCCGCCGGACCCCCGTGCCACCCCAGCTCCAGCCCTGACACTGGAACCTTCTTCAGAGCCGTGGGCTGCCTTCCTCCCCACGGCCCCGGGATGATATGCTGTTGATGTTCTTGCTTTTTTTTTTCCTAATCAAGGAAACAATTTCTCTATGTGCAAATCTCCTCAATAATAATAATAATATCATTATCAGTGTGGCCTCAGGCAGAGTCTGGCTGAAGCGGAGCAGCCAGGTTTATGGTTTTCAGCATTAACAAGCCCAGAGCATCGTCACACAGGCCCCTGGGAGCACAGGGAAGCCGTTTCCCCTCGAACAGCTCCAGCCGGGGCAGGGTGGGGGGTGAGAGCAGGTGTCAGGAGATACCTGGCTGCTGAGTTCTCATCTGAATGTTTGAGAAATTACACCCTCCTCCCTGGCTCCCTGCCCTGCCCCTCCTCCTGCTCAGGCCAAGGCCAAGGTTGGATGAGCACCTGCTCACTGTAGGCCAGTGGCCGTCCAGGCTGCGTGGGCGGAGGCGGGGATGGCGTGGCTGCTCACAGTCTAAAAGAGGAGGCGGGAGGACAGAGCAGGATACGTGGCCAGACCTGTGACCCCCCACAAGCCCAGGCCTGTGGGAGCCGCCCGCCCAGGCTTGGGAGGCAAGGGAGGCATTTGCCGTGGGCACGGACGCAGGGGCACCAGAAACTCCGTAGTGAAGCCGACTAATATTTTAATACAGTATTTTTTAAGTTCAAAGTTAATGTAAAGAAGCCATGATGAACAAAACACTGAAATGTGAAGGAACTCTGTGGGAGTTCCCAGGGCAGGGACGTCTTCACCACCCAGGATTGGAGAAAGGCAAGCAGGACGGACGAGATGCAGGTTAGGGCTCCCAGGCGCAGCAGGAGGGGCCCGGTCCTGCCACCCCACCCCTGTGCAGACACACCCGAGTCCTGGCGTCCCCAGGGCCCCGCCCCGCCTGCAGCGCAGCGCCTTCCTCTCCGGCCCGCAGCCCCTGCACCTCCTGCCCCCGCGTCGGGCAGGTGCTCGGACCGGCCAGACAGGCTGCTTCCGAGGCCCCTGCAGCGGAGGAGGCTGAGGCCGTGGACGCTGCACCCTGGTCACAGCTGTTCGGTGGCCTCATGGAGGCTCAGAGTGAAGCACCAAAAGCCACCTGGAGAGTGGGGGAGTCAGGGACAGCGGGTTAAGGACAGAGGCGGGGCAAAGCACTGGTGCACAGACAGGGCCCCCGTGATGGGCGTAGGGGCCCCGGTGACGGGCAGGGGTTTGCCCAGGTGCAGACCTGGCGGCCAGGGAGCCGGGCTCCTCTGACAGTGCGGAGCCAGGCGGGCTGCGGACAGAGCCTCGGGGGCTGGTCTGGGGCAGCGCGGGGAGCAGAGCGGGGAGCAGGCAATGCTGGCTTGATGGCTCGGTGTCACGCTTATGCAGGTCACAGGATGAGGGGGAAATGCGGGCAGGCCCTGGGAGTGCCTGCCTTCCTGACCGTGGCCTCAGACAGCCCGCCCTTGAGCTTCCCTCCCAGGAGCGGCCCTGCAGGAACGAGACCCCACACCCCAAACCAGCGGAGAGAGCGGTCCCCCACCTCGGCCGGGTCCATTGTCCCTGTCCCAGCAGGGCCCTGTGCCAATTCAGAAGGGCCGCTGAGGCTCGCTCTCTGATGCCCGCCCCGGGAAAGGACGGAGTGCAGGCTAGTCAAACCAGAGGCGAGGCTCTCCTCGGGGGCCACGTGCTGGGACCTCGTCCAGAAAAGACGGCGGGCATCTCCCTCCCCTCCCCGAGTGCTCCCCTCCTGCCCTCTGAGCTGAATCGGACCTCTTCTGGCTCAGGACAGGTGGGCTTGTGGGCTTGGCAGCCCATACCCGCTCCTGCAGTAGGACTCGCGTGCCCTGCTCAGCGGGCATGGCCCCCTTGGCCCCTCCGGCTGCAGCTGCTCCAGCTCCCCCTCCTCCCTCTTCATTACAGACTGAACCAGAGCCTCATGATGGAACCCAGGCTAATAATTTAAGAAGTAATTTGTTATTAGTGTGGCACTGATGCGTTGAGCTGACCGAAGTGCCTTTCAGTGGATTATTATTAAATATCAAGTCTATTGATTCAATTCTGAGTGGCGCTCGGGTGAGTCCCTAGTAGCTAGGGGTGCTCATTTATTTCCCATAATTTATGAAAAGCAAGCCATCCCACAGAGCTCTGTGGCCTCACAAATGTCACCGTCCACCAGCAGCCGGGGGCCTGCCCTGCAGCCTGTCAGCCGTGATGACCACCGGGTTCAAGAAGCTGAGGACGTCATCCAGGCCACGCAGCTGCTAAATGGCAAAGCTGGGACTCAGACCCAGGTCTGCCTGGGTCAATCTCTGCTGCTCTGAGGCCGGGTACCAGGCACACAGTGGGACTCATTAAATGTGACTTCGGGGACCCTGATGGAGTAGGTCACCCCACAAGCCCGTGGGCCATCCGTCTAGAGCAGTCAGGGAAACTTTGGGCTGGAGGTTGGCTTCAGAGTAGATGAAAGCGAGTTTTTAAATCCACCGACAAAGTGCCCCAAACTGCTGGCGTTCTTGTAGCTCCAGATGACGCTGGTGTTTTAGGTGTTCGAGGCCATGAAAGGAATGCAGGCACCAGAAGGGGGGAGGGTGCAGGGGGGGGTGCGCCCGGGGGTGGGGCAGCAGTAGGCTTTGGGCCCAGGCCCCCAGACTCAGTCGGGACTTCCGGGCTGCCCCTGGGTGTCCCAAGCCTCCCTTTGCGGGGCTCCAAGAGGGTGAGAGCAGGCTGGCTGTGCCCTCTGCAGGCATGCACCTGCACTGCTCCCAAACACCTGTGCCTGGGGACGCCCTCTGGGGCATAAATGGGGGGGTCTGGGGGGGGCCCAAGCCTCGCTCTCATCCACTAGAGCTTCCTCCCCAAGGAAGGAAGCACCAGGAGGCGGCGCGAGGGCCCCCACGAGCCACACCGATTGGCAGGAACAGCCTGAGCACAGCGCTCTCCATCGGGCGGCCAGGGACGGGGAGGCTGGGAACAGATGGGCAGCTGCCGGCTCCTGGACTTTTCCAGCTGGAGGAGCCGTGAGGAGCCGATCCGCTCAGCTGAAGGCAGGGAGGCACAATCCAAAGGCCACGTGGCCGAGCCAGGGGGACCCTGAGGAAGCTGGGCCTGTGGTCTTCTGAGCCCCTGTCCCTGCCCCCCGTTGTGTAGCTGGGAGCCCCTTGGAGCCCAGGGACCCCTCAGCAACGCAGAGGCCTCAGACCCCTCCCCACCCGCCATCCCTCCTCGCCCTGCCCCTCCTGCAGCCTCCTATCTGCCAATGCACAAGCCATACATCTTGGTGTGTGACAAATCACTTTTTAATTGCCTCGAGGAAGAAATCCATTAGTCTTTCCTTTACGTGAGAACCATCATAATATTCCGCAGGAAGCCCGAGCTGGCTGGAGGCCGAGGCTGGGGGCCGCGGGGCTATTTTTAGTTTGCACCAACATCCCGCTCCGAGCATTCATTTTACAGAGAGAGGGATTAAATCTTCCCTGACACCCCAGGGCCTCCGCTGCCCACGTCAGGAGAGCCTGCTCGCTACAGACCTGGGAGGGGAGGCCTCCGAGGAGGAGAAGAGGCTTAAAACGGTGTATTAATTGTCCAGATAAATTTGCGTCACGTTTCATACAAAATCCATTTCCCCTTAAACAAGTTCCAGCCACCAGCCTCTTAAGCAGATAAGCCAACCTGAGTCCCAGCCCTGTGGGGTGCTGCTGCTGCCTGCTCCCCAACCCCCTGCGTCCCTACCATGCGAGGCCACCACAGTGCCTGTCCCCTCTGCAGCAGCTGAAGAGTCACAGCAGAGAGGGGCTGCATCCCCAGCAGGGCCCCCTCCTTCCTGAGACCCCTGACTGCCACTGCTGGCCAAGCTACGGCCTCGGGGAGCCTGTCTGGGGCTCCAGAACCCTCAGCTTTAGGGGGAGGTCAGCAGAAAGCAGGGCTCATGGCTCAGCCTGGAGCCTGCCTCCGGGACAGAAAGCGGGCCTGCCGTGGTTCAGGACAGACTCCGTTTTGGAAAAGATGAAGGACGTCAGAAAGCAAAAGAGTGGGAGGGAGACAGAGAGACAGAAAGGCAGCAGAGCGAGGACATTCTCCCCCAAGAACAGGACGGGGAGTCAAGTGACCAGGAGGTGGCGGAGACCGTGGGCCAGGCCCCCACTCGGGCCTTGGAGACACCGGAGCTGCCAGCCAGGCCAGGTCAGGCCTGAGGGCTGGGTCCAGAGGAGGGACTCTGTGAACTTCAGTGAATGGATGGATGACCCCAGTGACACTGGGTTCTTATAGGCCGGCATGTGACTCTCAGGTCAGGCACCCCTAGCGGAGAGCGTCTCTGAGGATGAGGTCACAAGGAGCATGTTGCCGGCTGTCACAGCGCCGTCTGCTCTTTACAGAAGGGCAGGCTGATTTTCCCATCAGCATGTGTGGGCCTCTGAGACATTATCCGAAGGTCAGGGTCTGAGGGTCCCGGGGTGGCCAGGCACCGTGAGAGGGGGCCACGCCGCTTCGTCCCCATGGTTTCTCGGGCATGCGCCACGCGCCCGGGAACTGTGTTGCCATGTGCCAACAGAAATCCTGGGGCTGTGCTCTTGATGCAAACCCACGCAGGCCGGGCCGAAGACAGTGCCCGGAGCAGCTGACCATGCAGGTTAGACCGACGGACACAGCTCAGGGTCCCGGGAGGGGACACCCCGCCAGCCACGGGGTCTCTGAGACCCACAGACATCGTTCAAAGAGGCACCAACCCCACGGGGACCCAGGCCCTGCCGGGAGGTGTGGAAACACCGTGTCTCGGCAGGCAGCTTCCACGTGCTCAGGTCAGTGTTTTGAAAATCAGAACAGGAAAGCACAGGTAGGGTGGTTTCTGCTCGTGAGATGCCAGGTTGCCAAGCTCAGGTCTTGCCTGATGCTCGTAACCTGGATTGTCAGTCCTTGGTTCGTAGGCTGGGCCTGTAATAACCTCCAGCTGGTGTCCCGCTCACCGCTGAGGGGGGCAGAGGCGGGCTGAGCACCCCTCCCCCGCCCGGTGCCAGCTCCCACGAAGGCTGTGTGGGAAGTGACAGGACGCATGGCCTCCCAGGGGACAGGTAGTGGGAGATTCTCAAGCTAAATAAATTGCGCCGCCTTTCCATTAAGAAAGTAGCTGCATCTGACGCCGCACCTGGGGGTGAGCCCCAGGGAGGGGCTTCGTGGGGAAATTGAAGGACAGGGAGTGAAGGCCGAGTTCCCTGGGACCCGCCGGCTCCTGGCCTTTTGCTTGGGTCCTGCTTCACCCATCAGGTGCCAACAGACACCGCCCCCTTCAGGGGGCTTCCTGGGACCCCCACTCCTTGTCTGGTCATTGGTCAGGCCGTGCTGGGCCCCGACCGCCCTCCCTGCAGCCTTCCCTTTTGAGGAGGCCCCTCGTCCACCCACGCAGAGGTTGCTGGGCAGGTGCCCAGGCACAAGCGGGGTGACATTGAGCAGCCACTACAGTGGCTGACAAGCACAGCGTTCGGAGAAGGGGAGGCATGTGGCCTGGGCCGGAGGGACACATCGCCCCTCGGTTTATGGGGCGAAGCTGGTTAAGCAGATGCAGGAGTGAGGCTACCTAAGAAGAAAACACTCTTCCCATGTCCCCGGTCCAAGCCGGCAGGGCCCCCACTGCAGCAGTCAGCCAGGGGTCCCCTTGCCCCGCCCAGTGAAGCACGCTTTGGGCCCTGACCCCTTGTGGCTGCCTCCTCCCTCAGCACCAGCCGCCCCGGACAGCGGCCTGCAGACCCTCCAGCCTCCCAGGGGCCGGACCTGGTCAGAGGCTTGTCCCTGGCAGCGCACAGCACAGCCCTGGCTGCGGAACCAGACAGCCTTTCCTAGAGGCAGAGGTGGATTTAACGGCGGGCACCGTGGGCCCTGACTTCTGAAGGGCCCTGCAAAACCCCAGCTTTACACATTAACGATGCCAAGGTTAGTTTCATATGTGCAATTTTAATTACGTACAAGTTGGGAACCTGCGGGGCCCTTCAGGAGTCGGGGCCCAGGGTGCACGCCCAGGGCGCCCGCCGTTAGATACGCCTCTGCATGAAGGTGTCTGTGCACTGGGGCTGCCCCCGCGGGAGCAGGACAGGCTGAGCACCCCAGGCCGGCAGCATGCGGGGGCATTGGCCTCCAGCCCATTTCCCGGGGGGTGGGGGTCTCTCTCTGCTGACGGGCATCGGGACGCAGAAGCTTCTCGGCCTGTCCCTGCTGATGACTTGCTTCCCGTAAAAAGATTTTAAACCCTTTAGTCCCAGACAAGTAGATACATTCTCCTGCCCCTTGAAAGAAAGTAGATTTTAATTTGGGATGACTTTATTCAGCAAATGTCCCCAAACCATGCACTTTTCAAAGGGAAACCCCAGGTTCCGTGGAGCCTTTTGGGAATTGAAGAAAGACTTTCTTCGTCTTCCTCATCCACCCCCCGACCTGCCACAGCTCACACTGAGAGGGAAAACCTCTGCCTCTCAGAAAGATCTTTATTTTCTTCTGTTTCAGGAAAACACTCCTTCCTCTTTGTGGGTATCACTGCTGTGTCCGCCAGCGGTCCCGGCCTGGGCCGTGGGTGGTGACCGGTCAGGCTCACGCAGCGAAGGCCGTGGAGGCGCGGGGGCGCACTCGGCAGAAGGCAGGGGGCCGTGGGGTAGCTGCTCGCACCACGGCCAGTGTCAGGCTCCCAACAGGACGGCAGGGTTGGGAAGAAATCGTGTAATTGGCTCTCATGCAAGTGGACCCAGAGCCTGAATTTGTACTTTAAGTTACGTGTCCTTTTGCTTAACAAAGGCCCCCAAATTGTGTAACCCTCAGGCCCCAACAAGCTGATGTCGGGGTGAGGTTTCCTAAGGAGGACGTGTGTGAGACCCTGGCCCCCAGGCGGTGGCGCTCAGACCAGGCAGCGTGGGGTTGTGCGTGCGGGTGCCCAGCTTCCCGCGCCACCGAGGGAGGATGCGGCTCCCCCGGCCTCCGGGCTCCCGAACCTCCCAAAATGCACTGCAGCCCTGACCTGCTGTCGGGTCCCAGGTAGAGGGGTCTGGATCCTGGTCCCAGCCGCTTCGTGGCCCCCCACCCACACCCTCCGTTGCATTGCCCAGACCCCCTGTGGGATTTCAGCCTCCTCAGCCAGCTTATAAAAATCTGTAAATGTCCCACAAAAACAGATCTCTGACTTTTCTTGAAAAACCGGTAGACCTAGCCTCGCTGGCCTAAATCCACCCACGGCAGCAACGGGCAGCATTGCTGGACGGCCACCCTCCGCAAGGGGACCAGGGCTTGGCTCCCGGCCGCAGTCCGCCACCGCCGCTGCTGCCTCTCCCGCGCCCTGGCCGGGGTGCACTGCGCCTCCTCTCCAGGCCCCCGCACTGCGGTGTTTCTTAGAGAAATATTTCCCCCCATCCAGGTTTCTTTCAAAAGTGAGAAATGAAAGGGAGAGCCAGCGGTCATGCGTTTCGAGAGAAATGTGCACAGTGTATTTCTTGGTGGGAGTGAGGAATGCTCCTCCTGGGGCCGCGGCAGCGCGCCGTTCGGGCGGCACACTCGCGTCGCCGTCGGTGGGAGCGGCACCTCCTGGAGCCGGGGCTCCTGCGCGCTCCGTTCCGGGCGGCACACTCGCGTCGCCGTCGGTGGGAGCGGCGCCTCCTGGAGCCGGGGCTCCTGCGCGCTCCGTGTGCAGAGTGGCGCCCCTAAGACGCCCTTGTTCTGGCGCATCTCTGGCCCGCTTGACTCGTGCATGTGTCTGCGTGGCTGAGCAGCCCCGGGGTCTCGTGGGAACCCCGGCAAGGCGCAGTGAGGGCCGACGTGGGAGGGCCCTGCGGGGGCGGCATGAGGGGGGCCAGGGAGCTGAGGCCCGGCTGGAGGAAGGGGGGCCTCAGGCAGGGGACTGCGCGGCCCCTGCACTCGGCGCACCCCCACTGCGGCACAGGCTGCCGGGCAAACTTCCAGCTTCCCACAGGACCCCGCTAGGAGCCCCCCCACCCCACCCCACGAACCCTTGCCCTCCAGGCAGTCAGCCATGCCCGGTCTGGACTCCCTCTGAGCCCGGTACACACGCAGCAGATGCTGCACGCCACTCGGTGTGCTGTGATTCTGTGGCTGTGACCTGGCCTCCGGCCACGTTCACGGGCCGTGTTTGCATGCATGTCCCCGTTCCTCGGACAGCGCCCCGTATGCAGCAGGGACTCGTGAGTCACTGTGGACTGGGTGGGTGGGAGGGAGGGCAGGTGACATACAGGAGCCCCAGCCTGGGGGCCGGGCTGAGGCCCAGCATGAGGATGAAGTACAGGCAGGGCTTAGTCGGGGTGCGTTCCTTTCTGGGGCCAAATTTTACTGCTAAGTCTCTGAGTTCCTGGCTGGGAGCTTCTTAACCCCCGCCACCCCCCCAGCAGCAGCCCCAGCAGGGTAGCAGCCCTGTTCCCAGGCGTCTGCTCTGCTGCCTGGCCCCTGGCCGCGCGTTCAGATTTCCGCTTCTCGGTGGGGAGGGGGGAACTTGCAGGAGACTGTGCGGCTCTGTCTGTGCGGGCTGCTGGGTCAATGCCCTGTCCCCTCCCTCTGTCTCTCAGGAGCGCCAGCCTGGGCACACGGGTCTCATTGCAGCCCTTTCCCGTGTGCGGTGAGAGCCCACAGACCCGTTGAGGAGGAAAAATGCAGAAAGTTGAAGGCTTCTGAGGGACAGTTACATAGCCAAAAAAAAAAAGGGTGAAGAAAACTGTTGCTAAGATCCAAACTCCAAGTGAAACTCTGGTCCTTGATTGGCTTTGACCGCCCCCCTAAAGTCTAATGAATGAGTTGCTTAGTTGCATAAAGTTGCTTGACCTCCTCAAGGAGGGAGCAGGTCATGGGTCTTTAGCTAATGGTGTGACCAGTGAGTTGCTGCCAGCGGCCCCGGAGCTCCGACCCGGAGCTCCGACCCAGAGCACGGCTCGGGGCAGGGTCCCCTGCCAACTGGTTCTCACCAAGAACGGCCACGGGGGGCTGTGCTGAGCAGGACCAGGTGCCCCCCCGCTGCCCAGCTGTGTGTAGCCAGGCCCCCCTCCGTGCTTCCTCTCCCCCCGCCACCCCGCCCTCCTGCCTCTGCGCACGTGGGCCAGTGGCCTCCGTGTGGGCCAGCCCCTTCCTCTCCGTCCGCAGCTCGGAGAAGGGGGCACAGCAGAGGGAACCCTTTAGCTGGAGCTCATCAGTGCTGTCCGGGCTGGGACCCTTGTCATAATTATCGATGGGAACTGGCCTCGCTGGGTTCAAGGATGGGAGAAAGGTTGATACTATTATAGGCTCCGTACTTGATTTGGTCAATAAAGCAAATTGGTTTAAGCGAAAATAAAGCAGCGTTTGCAAGTGCATTAGAAGAATAAAGTAATTGCTGTCCAAGGTGCACGGAATATAAATCTCTGTTTGCTTGAAATTATTACCGTGTGGTATTGATTACTCAGAACCTGCCGTTGCTTTCTTAAGTTATAGCCTATGAAAGGGTGCTATGCTTAACAAAATCTTTCCCGACGTGCGCTGTTGAGACACAGGGGATACGTGGGGTGTTGCCCCCCACGGTGTCATGTGAGTGCCCCCCAGGCTCAGCCGGCAGGCACCGGGGGTGCACACCGGGCATCCTGCTCCGCTGCAGGTCTCCCCGGACCCCAGGCAGGGGTGTCTGGTCCATGGCAGGCCCTGGGATGGTTCTCTTTTTACTCCTCTGCCTCACCAACAAGAGGATGAACTTGGGGAGTCGGACGCTGTCTGTCCTCCTCACGGTTGCTGTGTGCCCGTCTGGGACCAGGGACCGTGCCTGGGCAGAGGGGCCCCCATTAGTATTGGCTGAATGGGAACAAATGACCTTTTTTTCGCTTTTGTCTTTATTAAAAATTTTTAATTACAAAAGCAAACAGGCTCATTATAACAGATGATTACATTATTTTTAAATATTTAAAAATATTTTTCTAATTATAAAAATTAGATATGCTCAGAGAACATTTATAAAAGATACAGAGAGCTATTAAAAAGATAATAAAACTCACCTATAATCCCATCACCCAGAGATAAGTCCTGCTCACATGTTGCCACATTCCTGCCATTCTATTCTCACATATATTAATTTTTTAATTACACAGTTGGTAATATACATACGTATATGCAGTTTAATGTTTCACTTGCCATTATACCATTTCCTCCTATCATTCCATTTTCCTCAAAACATGTATTTAATGGCTGTGTAATATTCCATCTTACGGATACACTGTGACGTATGCAGCCATGACCCTTCCGGGGTTCAGCATTACGGGTGACACTGTGGTGATCGTCCCTGTTCACAACCTCTCGTCCCATCTCTGAGTGTTACAAAAGGGCGGCTCGTACAGCCACAGCCGGTGGGAGCGTCACTGAAAGAGCCAGTCTGAGGGTGTGACTTTTGTGGCCACACGGGGCCCCCCACTTGGTTTAACGCCTGCTGTCCCGTTCTGGAAGCTCTTCGTTTGTTAACAAGGGACCCACATTTTCACTTCGCACTGGTCCCCACACCTGGCCACGGAACACTCGTCCCTCTGGGTGGGGAGTCAGGGCCATCTGGAACTGGAGATCGGGGGGTGATCTCGTGGGCCCCGCCCCGCCGGGTGTGAGCATGGCCGGCCACCCACGGAACCCTGGAGCCGAAGTCTGTCTTTGTACCAACGTGTGCGTGTTATTGGGACGGTTTGTGTCTCGTTTTACCCTGCGTTTTAGTGAACTGTGCGTTGCTTATCCAGTGTTATGTTAGTGTTCTTCGGAATTCCTAATTGTCTCTTAAAAATGTTGTTTTAAACAATCACAAACTAAATAATTCGAAGTGCTAATCAAAGAAACTTTTGTCTGAACCATTTGAAAGGCGTGACTTGGTGCCCAGTCGTCCCAGGACGCTTCTGGGCGTATTTCCTACAAACAAGGACGTTCCCCTACAGCAGCGACGCTCAGCCTTCTCCGTGTCACACGTAAACTCATTACTAAAAGTCTGCGGCACACCAAAAATATATATATTTTTTGTCGATCGGACAAAAAAAAGTAGGTATGGTTTTGATTCATTCATACCGATGGCTGTTGTGTTGGCTGTTGTCACGTTTTTACTGGACAGTCTGAAGGAAAAGAAGTCCGTGTCCCTGACTAAATGGTCAAGAATGGCATGTTTTGAAAAATTCTCATGGCACACTGGGTGAAAATCACTGCCCAGCATAACCATAATGGAACCCTGTGACTTAGGATAATCAACAGGACATCCACATTGATCAGGCAAGCATGTAATTTTGAAAGAAAAGTAATAGTTCATAATCACAACTAATCAAAATGGATGATTAGGCTGCGATACCAGGTGTCACCCAGGGCTCCCAGCGTCCTGGGTCCTGGGTGTCCTGGGACAGCTCAGTCCCGGGTCTGCTCTGGGCACCTCTGACCGTCCTTGTCGGGGTCACTCTGCGGCCCCCCTGCCTGTGCCCTTCAGCTCGCTGCCCCTGCTGTGTAGACAAACAAGCTTGTTAAGAATGAAGGTGGCTGTGCATGGGGTGCTGTTATGGCTTCCGGTCAGGACTCACGGGCCCTTTCTCACTTCCTTCTGGGCTGTCCCTGGATGGTGGCAGGAAGTTAATAGTATTGGGCCATCTCCTGCCACCGAAGATCCCCCTGCCCATCTTCATCCTGATTCCCCAGATTGGGGCCCCCAGAACGGAGCGCTGCAGACGGGCGCCAGCAAATGCGCCGAGAGGGGCTGACGCACTTCCTCTCTGCCACCCTGGGGCTTTCAGAAAGCCCGCTGATGCCAAGTGCCCGCCTCCCGGTCCAGCCTGCGTCACTCACTCATCCAGCCATCACTTAGCAGACGTGGGTAGACCTACTGTGTGCCAGACACTGCCCTAGGTGCTGATGTCAATACAGCTGTGAGTAGGACACACATGACCTGGCCTCAGGGAGCCCCTAGTCGGTCAGGAAGTTACTACCGAGGAGAAGGTGTCGTGAAGAAGGAACACAGAGCCCGACAGGTCCCTCAGGTGGCTTCTGTCATTTCAGCTACACAGTCCAGGTGCCGTAGAAAAGGGATGCTCAGGAAGGTGACGTGGCTGGTCCCCAGTTTAGTCCTAAACCACTTGCCTAAGCTCAAGGGTGACAAGTGCGCCCACTGCCACCCTCCCCTCCCGTGCTCGGGGCAGCCACTGCTCATGGGTAACAGTGCCCATGACCACAGACTCCTTCTCACCCGGCCTGGTCACTGTCAGCAGATGCTGGTGAACAAGCCGGAAGCTGGCCCTCCCTGCCCCTGCCCGCTCCGGTCGCTGTCCCCGCCTGCTTGTGCCTGGCCCTTTTCCCCCTCTCTCATTTTCTGCCTCGCACAGATGCTTGTCCCTCCCAGCCTCTCCTTGGCAGCCCCTTGGACCCCAGTTGGGGTCCTCCCCCTTCCCCAGGACGTAAGCTTCGTGACCTTCCGGAGTTGCCCCAGCTCCCGGGACCCCTTTCCTTGGCTCGCTCTGTTGCCCAAAAGCAGGAGCCAAACCTCTTTTAGGACAAACCAAAACCCAGCTGACTTCCCAAGCCAGATGGTGGGGCTGTCTGGGAGCTGAAGTTTTCAGATTTTTTTCAAGCAGTCTGCTAATGGAGGTGAGGAGGCGGCTCCCGGAGGCATGGCAGTAAACTGTGAACCTGCACACACCCCCAAGCCCCCAGGCACCTGCAGCCTAGGTGGGGGAGGGGGTCTGTTCTGGGGGCTGATTGCATGCGGCCGAGGAATCTATTTATGGGACCCACAGAGCTCCCTGATTTAGAACCCGAGGAAACCAACAGCTTCAACTGCCAGAAAGCACCACAGAAAGCAAAGGGAGAATTCGTTTCCATTTTTAAAGTGATGACTTTTTTCGGGGTGCACGTGGCAGGACCTAGGAGGGCAGCTGGGACCCGAGCTTCTCCAAGCCAGCAGCCTCTGTCTCCTGCCCGCCCTGGGTTGCACCCTCCCAGAGGCCCACTGTCTCCTCATTTTCTAGGGGGGATGAGCCAGGGCCTCAGTGCACGGACAGACACCCCCACACCAGGCCTGAACCCCTGAAATTACCTGTCCCAACCCCTTTCACTTTCCGTCACGAGGTCTCCACCACAGAGGCTCCCTCCAGCCCACTGCCAGCCCCGCCTGGGCCTACTGCTTTCACACGCAGGTTTTATGAAATTCTGGGGATGCAGAGGCCAGCAGGGCAGGGGGTGACTGCCCCCCAAAAGACAGTGTGTTAGTCACTGCCCCAGGCCCTGGAGAAGGAGAGCAGCCAGGCCACTCAGGGCCACGCGGGGAGGCGCCAGGTTGGTCAGAGAACAGAGGGAGCCCGAGAACCTCGGCAGGACCCTTTGCTGTGGCTTCTGGGGGAAGGTGGTGCGCGGGCTCAGGCCGGGCCAGCTCGGCTGGTACCCGCGCCGCATGATGGGGGCGGGGCGGCGTGCTCTGCGTTGTCTGGTTTGCGTGTGAAAGGCGTGCTCACTGGCTAGTTATTTACTGTCTCTAGGGAGTGGCTAGTCCTGGGAGGGCTGGTCTCCCCCAGGTGAGGGAGGCCCCAGGTGTCAGCTTCAGAAACAGTGACAAGGCAGGATGGGTACACCTTCCCCCAACCTTTGCCAAGGTTGCGCCAGACTCTTGCCAAGCTCTGGAGCTTCCAGACTCTTCTTTATGCGACACCCACCCATAGGAAAAAAACACGCCTCTGATCGTTTCACGAACATGCACACATGTGCGCACGCCATCTTGCCCAGAGGAAGGCTGCAGACCCCCGAGCCCCTTCCGGCTCTCCGGCCTCATCTGAACCAGGCTCCCTCCCTGCTCTCCCCACAGCAGGCCTCCTGCAGGTTCTCGGGGTGCTCCACCCAGCTGCCGAGCGCCCAGCCCCGCCCCTCGGCCTGCACACGCCACTCACCTTCCAGTCCCCGCAGAAGGACGCTCCCAGAGCCAGCCTCCTGTCTCAGCGTGGACCTCAGCTGGTGATGTTCTAGGTCCAGGAGCATCTGCCCATGGGAACATGCCTCACCAGGGCGGCCCCAGCATCCACTGCGGGTGCAGCTCACAGCAGACGGGGGGACAGCTGTGCAGACCGGTTTCTCAGCCTCTCTGCGACCCTGTAAGATAGGTATTCCTGCTTTTGCCCGTCAGTCTGATGAGCAGGTGGCGGCTCGGGACGCTCGGTGGCTTCCAGGTCATGCGGTCAGAAAGGGACAGGGCCAGGTTCCAAACCAGATCAGTGTTGCTCCAAGTCCCTAAGCGCCCCGTGTGCACCTGCACTGTCCTCCCCCCCACCCCAGGAGTCGTCTCTTATGGGGACACTCCAGGCCCAGCCCCCGGGGAGATGCGACGGTGCCCTCCGCCCACCTCCTGGGCTCCATAGTCTGTTCTGGGCCAAGAACCCTGGCATCGCCTGGTTTGGAGTGGTCTGTGGGGGAGGGGCACGCTCCGCACTGAATGCTGGCTGGGGTGGGTGTTCGTGTCCTCAGACTGTGGTAACAAGTACCACAAACCACAGGGCTGAAACCAGCAGGAGGGGACTCCCTCCCAGTCTAGAGGCTAGAAGTCCAGGGGCCCCCGAGGCCTCCCAGGAAGGGTGCTTTCTTGCTTCTTCAGCTTCCGGCACCCAAGCGTCCCGGTCATAGACACATCACTGCAGTCTCTGTCCCTGTCGTCACGTGGCCCACGTGTGTGCGTGCGTGTCCACGCTGCCTTCTTAGAAGAACACAGTCGTGCTGGATTTAGGATCCACCCTGGTCCAAAGTTGCCTCGTCTTAATTTAACTAATGAGACCTGCAAAGACCCTGTTTCCAAATGAGGTCATGTTCTGAGGTTCTGGGGGCACATCCTGCCTCCTGGGTGTGTCCCAAGACCTGGGACCGGGAGTGGCCTGACCTGGGCCCTGTCAGGTCCCACGGCGTCCAAAAGTTGGTCTGTCAGAGCAGCTGAGAGGCCCGGCAGCAGGACCGGCTCCCCCCGGCTCCCTGAGCCCCCTCCTCGGCGGGACGGTGAGGACTGGACCGGAGACTTTCCCAGCCGTGACCCAGTGGTGACATTCTGAGATCCAGAATATTCTACCTCCTTTCTTTATAGGTCTTTTTAATTTTTTTTAGTAGAAAAGCAAATGAAAGATGCAATTGTCATTGTGTTTTTAAAGTATTGGTGAGTAATACGCATTCACGTTAAGATGGTAGAAATTCAGTGGGAAGATTTCCTCCGTCTCTCACCGTGGCTCTTGGCCGTCCATCACTCAGCTGTCACACATTTCTTGAGCTCCTACTGTGTGCCAGACTCATGCCTTGACACAGACTGGGGCATGGGGGGAATGACGGGGACCTCGTGCGTCCCTGTCCTCAGGCGCCTGGCAGCCACAGGCCGTGATGGTGTCAGGGTGGGAAGGGTTAGCAGGAGGCATTTCCAGGGTCTGGGTGCCCGCCAGGGCTGTGCGTGAGCGCCTGGAAGGAGGAGCTAGAGTCATGGGGAAACGAGCTAGGGCTGCAGGGGGCAGGGGGCCCAGCCTGATCAGCTCCCACAGCGTTCCTCCCCGGGGAGCCAGGTGTCCGTGGGGCCTCCGCTCTCTAACTCGCTCTCTGCCGCTGTCTTTCTGGAACTCCTGAGGCTAAGCGACAGCCAGGATGTCTCCACGCTCGGCTCCCTGCGTCCCCCCCAGCCCCCTTCCTGGGACTCAAACCCCCGCCAGACCCATCAGGCTTCAGCAGCTTCTTATCTCCGGCTTCCCAGAACCCTCTCCATCTAGCCCGCCAGGGCCACCCGGGGCCTGCGCTGTCTGTCCCCTTCCCTCCCTGGCCTGCTGCCTCTGCTCCGGGCGGGCGGCGCAGGAAGGGGGTGGGGTCACAGCCCAGCCAAGAAAGCCACGGGAAGGGAGGCCCCAGCCCCGGCACCTGCCCCGCTGTCAGGTGCAGAGGGCACGCAGGAGCTCCAGGCGAACTTGGTCCCTCGCCCCCACCCCCCACTCTGCAGGCCACGGCTCTGCAGTGAAAACCCTCCCCCCTGGCACTGTGGCAGGCAGGAGGCCACCAGACTTAAAGAAGGATTTCGGCAGCTGTAGTCATTAAGATAAAAGTCACGCTAATGACTGGAGTGTTACTTAGTTCTGATATCTTAATTTAATTGGATTTTTTTAATTAAGAAGAAGACCCATAATCCAGCAAGCATGGCCTGCAGCTACCTTTTCATAAGTTATTCTTTAAGGGCCGGATGGACCCCAGAACCCCCATCCTTCCTGCCTGAGGCCATGGTCACTGGGAAGAGGACAGTGGGACCTGGGGTCTGAGCCAGGAAGGAAGCTCAGAGGCTGCGGAGAGAGAAAGTCCAAGGTTCCCCCAATGTCTGCAGCCTGGAAAGGGGGCGGGGGTGGCAGCTGCTGCTGACGGTGCTGTCTGTGCCCTGGAGATGTGGCCGCAGCCAGCACCCCACTGAAAGGGGCCCTGAGCAGCAGCTCTCGAGGGCCACGGGCTGGTCTCTGTCTGCTGGCCCCAGCCTTGTCCTTCTCAAGGTCACACCAGCAGCCCAGAGCCAGGGCTCTGCTGAGGGGGCGGGGCTGTCAGGCCATCCTTCCTGCCTCCTGCCCTCAAAGGCTGTGGCCACCGCCCCCCCTGCTGCCCCCTCACAGGGGGCTGGAGGAGCCAGAGCTGCTTGGTGACGGTGACGGATGGGTCAGCAATAGGAGTGGAATGTAGTTTTAATAGTCTCAGGTTAAAGGACCAGGGAGCAGAGGGACACAGGGAGCCTGGCAGCTGGCCTCCCTGCTTCCAGCCGAGAGAAGCCCAGAGCGCGGAGGAAGGGAGGCCGCCGACCAGTCCGGGGAGGTGGGGGCTGCGCTGGGGTCTCCCTGAGCGCCAGGGGGCACAGGGCCTGCCCCGTCGTACAGCCCTGGGGGGTCCACAGCAGAGCAGTGTGAACACCCCCACCCTGTGTCTGAGCTAATTCTCCAGCCTCTGGGGGGTAGAGGCACAGACAGGACCTCGGGTTCTAGAAGGAAGCACAGGTCAGACCCCTAGTGAGTTTGGAACATGTTGAGGTTCTTGGTGAGAGATTGGTTTTCTGCTCTTCACAGGAAAATGTGATTTTTTTTTCTTTTTTTTTTTTTTTTGTCTTTTGGAGTTCTTTGTAAAATAAATGCACACTCTCTCTGTGGATCTAAACGGGCTGACCTTGGTGGCAGACGGTGACCCTCTTCCTCGACCTTCTAGTTATCACCGCATCCTGGTGGGAGGGTAAAGGGCTTCCCAAGGCAGGGGGGCGCTCAGCCCTGCCTCACCAGCAGGTCCCTCTGCCCTCTGCTCAGCCACCAGGGCCAAGGCCATCACTCACAGGAGCCTCCAGAGGCCCACTGGGGTGAGGGCGGCAGAGGAGCGGGCAGCGGGCAGGGTGGGCGGGAGGCTCCTCCGGCAGGGCCCACACCACTGCAGGACCCCGGCGTCATTCGGTAGGATGAGCAAGGCCCTCCCTGGTGGTTCCAGCAGGCCAAGGAGGGGGCCGTTCATGAGAGGAGGGTACGGAGCAGGGCTCGAAGGCAGAGCTGGCTCCACGGGGCAGTAGCTGGGCCTGCAGGGTCCCTGGGACCACTGCCCGTGGAAACCACCCGCTCCCCTGCAGGCCCCCAGGCCACAGTCCCCGAGTGACTGCTGACTGTACAGCCTGCGGATCGTGGAGAAGAGACCCTGAGCCCTGGCTGCACCCGGCCTGGTGGGGACACCATTGTCAGCACAGTGTCCACAGGCACTAGTCACGAACATCCAGTTGCCCAGGCCCCACGCTCCTCGGGCCTGCTCGGAAGAGCGAGCTGAGTCTCAGGAAGGAGCAGCAGGGAAGTGCTGCTTAGATTTTGCCCCATCACAGGTCATGGCCCTGACAGTGCCTCGGAGGAGGTTGCTCAGAGGCAGCTTTGGGCCCAGGAAAAGGGGCCCAGGCCCCCGTGCCCACCAGGCGCCTGCCTCCCCCACCGCCTCCGCCCCGCACGGTGCTGTAAGATGAGCGGGTCACCGCTGCCCGGCCCGGGGCCCACACACTCGGGGCTTTCAGCCACTGTGACCCAAAACACCACTTTAAGGGATGTGCGTTAGACAACTGTTACTCAGCATATTTTCTGGCGTCTTTGCCTTGGTTTGAGTCTGTGAAGTCTCTAAGCTGTTAAATTCGGCACTTGGCTGCAGAGTGGAGAGGCGTGACCCAGCGTGGTAGCGGGGGGACCGGGGAGGCCGCGGCGGTTTGGGGGACGTGAGCTTTGCTCGCCGCCAGCGCCGAGACTTCTGCCTGCCTCTCCGCCTTTGTTCAAGCTGTCGGAGGCCCGGGGCCCGCGCCCCCTGCTCCGAGCCCCTCGTGCTCCCCTTCACGGCCACCTGGACGCCACAGGCTGTCCTAGCTCCACCGTCATGCTGCCTGCGCTTCCCAGAATGTTCCCCCCTCCTTTGCGGAGATGCTCACCTCCTGCCATTTGCAAAGATACACGAGATGTTGCTCAGAGGGCGCATCTGACTCTGGCTGGCACCCAGGCCGCGCTTGCCCGTGGGAAGGTCTGGGGTTGTCCGCATCGGCCGGTAATCCTCGCCAGCCCAGGCCAGCGCGCCACCTGCTTCTTTCCGCTCCCCAGGCCAGCCGAGTGAGGCAGCCTGTGATCCAGGCCCACTTACCTGCAGACTGTAAATACCCACCTCCCCGAGTCTCCCTGGGCTTCCTGGTCTGGGTTTAGCCAGAGCTCAGGGTTCACCCACCCCGCTGGGCCTCAAATCCTGATTTGGGCTGGGGCTGCGGGCCCGTTCGGTTCGGGTGCCCCCTCTGCACCTTCCAGAGAGAGCTCTCCGCAGCCCTCTCCTGCTCTGGCCGTTGACTGCGTCCTGTGCCCCTCCCACCCCTGCCCAGCACACGCCGCAGTGTGACCTCAGCCCAGAGCCAGTGTCCCAGCCACCCCCAGGCACCAGCACAGCGCCCCCCCCCCCCCCGCCGCCCCTTTCCTCCTGGGCTGTCCTCGCACATGGAGCCGCGTGAGCCAATGGCCAGAGTTCCTGCCAGTCCCCAGCCCAGCCAGACCCAGGGGGGTAGTGAGTCCACACGAGGGTCTGTCACAGGGGCTTCCGCTCTTGTCCAAGACCTCTCGGGGGGGCGGGGGGGGCCGGGCTGCACCGGCAGAGGCCTGTTTGGGGTAATGGCTCAGTGGGGTGACCGGAGGTCAGCTGGCTGGGTGGGGCCTGGCTGGAGCCTGCTGCCCAGCCCCAAGGCCTGCCTCCTGCGGAGAGGAGTCCCGCCCTGTGGCTACGGCAAGTCTTGTCTTCACCAAAGAGGGTCTGGGTGTCAGAAGGCTTTGGTGTGGGTTCGGGTCCCATCGCCATCCTGAGACTGGACGGCAGCTTGTGAGCTGCCCACGGCCACATTGCCTGGTGTGTGGTGTGTGGCCTGTGGCCTTGGTGTCCGAGTTAGGGACAGCTGTGACACTCAGGCGCATGGAGAGCCCACAGCGCCCTTGGGCTGCTTGTCTCATGCCCATCGGGGAAACTGAGGCCTGGAGAGGCTCAGGGACTTGCTGAGCACTGTGGGGCTGCAAGGAACGCGGCTCACTCGCTCGCTCAGCACATAGTTATTGCGTGCCTACTGTGCGCTGGCCCCGAGAACAAAGCCGACCCAGCCTCGCGCACGGGGAATGAGACCTGAGAAACGAGAGGATGGACCAGAACCAGGTATAGTGAGCCTAGTGGTTTGTGCCTCAGGCAGAATAAAGCGGCAGGGGTGGGCGGTGTGAGGACCGAGTGGACTTCTACACGGAGGTCCGGTGACCTGACTGGTCTGCAAGGTCCCTTTCCCATCCCAGGTTTTAAGAGTCAAGTGAGAATCAAAGAGAAGTTAAATCCTCTCCTAATGCCTGTCACTGTACCGGATGGGCCACAGGGCAGCCAGCCAGAGGCTTCGCAGGCTGGCCCTGGGCCCTGTCCTCCCCGGCCCCATGGGGAGGGCGGCCTGGGCTGCAGGACGGGCCGGCTCCCGGGGCAGGTGCGCCCTCCGAGGGAGCCTCTGACTCAGCCCTGATCGCCTCCCTCCTGGAGGTGGCACGCGGCCAGGTCAGCACTGCTGATGGGACAGCTGCCGCGAGCTCTCGGGTTTACACGGAACCCTGTGAAATTAGCTAGAGAGGGCGACGTCCTCTACTGGCAGGTGGCAAAGGGCTTGTTCCGTCAGAAGCTGCTCCAGCTCCCCTCCCCCCCATTGTCAGGAGGTGTCTTCCTTTCCTTCTGCTTCCTGAGATGGCCCCGCACCCCAGCATTGGATGGACCGTGACTCATGGGTGTGTGTGCACTTGCTTGTGTCTGTGTGTGTCTGTGCCTACATGCATGTGCATGCATCTCTGTGTGTGATGCGTGTGTGCATTGTGCATGTGTACATACGTCTGTGTGTGTGTGTGTGCCTGTGTGCGTGGTCTCCACACATGGCCATCACCCAGAAAGCTCTGCAGGCCGCTGCCCTTCATGTCGCATGTGGAGAGAATGCAGGGACCGGGCGGCGCAGAGGAGTCTGGGAATCTTGGAAGGCCTGGGAGCAGGGGAGAGGAGGAGGAGGGAACCAGAGGCTGGAGCAGCCAAAGGGAGGACAGTGGGGCTGGTGTGAGGAAAGAGGGAGGGAGAAGGGGAGAGAGAGATGGGGGAAGAGGGAAGGGAAGATGGAAGGAAAGGAGATGGGACTCAGAGAGGGACAGTGAAGAGAGAGTGACGCCCAGAGAGTACCAGGTGGACAGAGGGAGGGGGAGGGCAGGCGGGGGGAGGGTCTGCGGGCACCTGGGGAGGGCGCCTCTCTGAGCCGAGCCGCTGCGCTGCAGGGACCCTACCCCCTGCCCCCACTCCTAGGGGGACCCCTGGGGCAGAAGGTGGGGACGTCCTCCTGTCTGTTCTCGCTCCCCACAGGGCCAGGCCTGGCAGAGGCGGGCCGTGGGATGCTGGAGTGAGGCCCCAGGTGGGGAAGAGGGGCTGGTGGGGCCGGGCACACTTCCAGACCATGCGCTGCAGCCTCCTGAGGCCAGGAACAGGGGCGGGGCGCCCACCTGGGGCGAAGGAGCTGCCCCAAAGGGGCGCAGACACCGCCGTCGTGGACAGGGGCAGCGCAGGCCTCAGGGCCTGGGACCTGGCTCCTCCCTCCAACACTCTCTGGACCTGCCTGGCCGTGACCCCAGGGGAGCTGTGTCCTGCCGCTGCCTGGGAGGCTGGTGTGGCCTCAGCCACCCTGGGAAGCTCCTTGGGGAAGGGAATTCCTGGGTGTTTTCTGGGGGTTGTTTTGCCTTATCTGTTTTTCCCTTGAAACTACTTTTTAAAAAAGGATAGAGCTTTTCCTATACCTGTGCCGCCTCCCTCAAGGCTGGAGACAGGGGCTCTCGGTGAGCCGGCTGGGCCACTGTGTGACCTCAGGCCCTCACGCTCCCTCTCTGGGCCTCGCCCACCATTTATAAACCACAGAGTCCGCCGGTCTCTGAGAATGTTGGGAGAGTGATTGAGGTTATTCTACATACGTAAAGTGGTCTTTGGAGACGGGCCTAGTGTAAGTAAGGTTGGTTTTATTATTAATAGTCAACAGTTATTAAGCACACACTGAGCCCCAGGCACGGCACAGAACACCAGAGGCCTTGGCCCAGCTCCTGCCACGCTTCCCACCAGTGGCTCTCGTTCGTCCCCGCCTCCTGCCGTGGGCGAGAGCAGGGTGGGAACAGCACACAGGCAGACTCGGCTCCAAGGTCTCCTGGTCACAGCGCCACACACCTGCTGCGACACCAGACCTCGGCCGGGTCGAGCCACTGAGCCCCCCTTGGGGGCTGTGTCACCTATGCGAGGGGCGGGGCTGAGACACCCAGATGTGTCCTTCCATGTTCGGTGGGTTCTGTTCCAGGTGGGGAGAGGGGACAGGTGAAACTGAGGTCCCTGCCAGGTGGGCCACACACTCAGTCATCCCCTGGACAGGCCGCCCAAGGGCCCCTCTGTGCCCACACAGACTTACATGCCCATGGGAAAGACTGAAAACAGGCAAGTGATGGCAGGTCCACGAAAACAGGGACTCCATGTGGCTCCCTGGGTGTTCAGCGCCCAGGACAAGATCAGGAACAGAGGAGGCACTGACCAAGTAACTGAGGACAGCCTAGTGACTGTGTGTGGGGACCATGAGGGCAGAGCCTGAGTGGTGGGGGGACCCACTGTATCAACATCATCATCACCACCACCATCATCACCATCGCTACCATCAGCTGTTCTGCCTAATCCTTTTAACTAACAATAGGAAAGTTTCTAAAATCATGTATGCATTTCTCTGTCTTATAAGAAGGCAGGCTATCAATTAAAAATGACTGTTGCTGTGATAATTAGGGATCCTGTAGGCCACAGGGCCCCTTGCTTAATCGGGAGGGAGAACAGGGCTCCCCTAGTGGGCACTATGTGGATTCAGAGGCTTCTTGCAAGACTGGACACCCCTCACTCTGCCTCCTTCCTCAGACCCAGTCCTGAAATTCATCCAGGAGAGTGTCTTTTCCCAGCTTCTGGTTTGATCCTTGATACGATGTAACCCTCCTTGGCAGGGCTCCCATAGTTCACAGTGAGTCATTTACACTGTAGTATGAATTAGGGCCCCCACTGGAAAAGGGCTGGGAAAACTTGGTGCTTAGTGGCCGGGAGGGTGGGGAGAGGAAGAACAGAGAGAAGGAAGCTGGGAAGACTCACCAACCTGTGTGTGTGTGCTGAGGACTAGCCCATGCCAGCGGCCGCCAGCAGCAGCGGGAGTCTGGCGGCATGGCCTCAGCCAGGGCCCTGGAAGCTGTTCTGATAGAGGTTTTCCATTAACCTGCAGAGCCAGGCCCGTACGTGCTCAGCAGCCATCCACTCGGTCCGCCACCCGCTTTGCCATCTCAGAAGGCTAGGAAGTTTGATAAAGACAGAGAAGTGAAACACAGAAAGCAAAGACCGTGGCGTGGCCAGGGGCTCAGTCTGGTGAAAAGCCCGTCTGCGCGCCGGCGGTTGGTGCACCTGCCTCCTGCCCACCCTCTTCTGTGGACAAGGCAGCTGGTGGCCGAGCCGTCACTGCCCCACTCCTGCCCTGAGTTCTGCCAGGAAGTGGTGGCTTCGTTTTAAGCCATATTCCTGTTTCTAGTTTGGAGGGTCTCGCCCTGGACCAGGCCTAACACCCTTGCGGCAGGCAGGCCCCATGGGTGGCTCCTGGGAACCGCGATGGGGATAGCACCCGGCAGGTACGGGACCCGAGCAGGAAAGCACCCCGCAAGGCACCCACTGAACCCTCAGAGGGCCAGGGCTGCGCTCCCCACATCACCGTCGTCGCCCTCGCCACGGGGCCACACATCGGTGCCGCTGGCGGCAGGCTTTCACCGAGGCGTGCGTGGCCCGCCCGTGAGGGCGATTATCTTCCCATCTTAGGCTCACAGAAACGGGGGCTTTGGAAAGGGGGCCGTCTCAGCCATGCAGCTGGGGACCTGCCTCTGCTGGGGTGGGTGGTGACCCCCTGTACCTGGGCTCCGTGCAGTTTCCAGGAAGGGGTCTTGGACCCCGGTTGCCATCGCGAAGTGCCACAAACCCGGGGCTTAAAGCAGAGACTTCCTGTTTCTCAGTTAAGGAAGCCAGAAGTCTGAATCAGGGTGTCGCCAGGGTTGGCCCTTCCCTGGCCGCCCTCGGCCTCCCCAGCTCAGAGCTGCATCGCCCCCAGTGCTGCGTCCGTCCTCACAAAGCCTCCCCACGGACATGTGCCCCTCTTCTCGTGCGGACGTCGGTCACTGGATCTAGGATTCAGTGTGACCTCCCCTCAACTAGTTACTTCCGCAAATAAGGTCTTGTTCTGAGGTTCCAGGTGGGATACCAGCTAAATGACAGGGTCTGCCTTCCTGCCAGGGGAGGGCCCTCAGGGAGAGGAAAGCTGGGGGGATGAACTGGGGAGGAAATGCACACCCACAAGGCCCGGCCCGCAGGACGGGCACCGCGCAGGTCCCAGGGTCGTCAGTGCATGAGCCACGGCAGTGGCCTGCACACCCATCCCTGTCACCTGGGTGCCCGTCCAGGAAGCCTGAGAGCCCACCCAGGCCAGAGGCCAGGTCTGACTGCTGCCAGGGCCCCATGCAGGTGCCCACCCAAGAGACAGCAGCGGGGCCACCCAGGTAGTGACAGAAGAGGACGCCACACTGCGTGTGGAGCTCTGAGCCTCGGGCTGGGGCTGCAGGCTGGTCCCCTAGACATGGAAAAGAGGCCTCAATGCAGACACTTCCGGGTGACATTAATTACTGGGGAGCAGCTGCAATGTCAGAACAGAGCTGGAGAGAACGGGCAGCCCCTCCGCCCCGGGTTCGGGGGCCTGGTGAGTGGTGTTGGGGGACACGCGGGCCTCGTTTGCACGGCCGGGGTGTGCGGGGACACTCCCTGGCCAGCTGAGCGGAAAGTAGATTACCTGAGGGACTGACTCTGGCCAGTCATTTTGCCAATGAAACTCTGATAACTCGCGCTGGGCACAGCCCCAATCGATACTCCTTTATTTTTAACTCCGGGACCAGCCTGGTCATTTTCCTGAGAGGGAAGACGGGTTCCTCAGCTCCCTCCCCGCCCGGGTGAGTCTCCAGGCAGCTCTGCCCACCCTGGACCTTCTCCGCCTTCTGGGAAAGGTCGCTGGGCTTTCCGGGGTCAGCCGAGAGACGCCAGGGGTCAGGCTGGCTGGGAAGAGACCAGAGGTCCAGCTGCCACTGCGATTTCTCAGGCCCAGACCCGCCAGCCCTTGGCTTACTCAGGCCTGTGCTCGGGGGCCCCAGGGAAGGACGTCAGTGCAGACACAGCACAATAATCATCCCCACGGCCCCGGTGTCACCTCGGTGGCTTCAGGCCTCTCCACCCACAAGTGCCCGGACCCAGCAAGAGTCTGCTCCTCCCTGTGGTCTCGTCTGTAAAGAGGGCTCAGAGGATGGGAGCCGCACATGGCCTAGCTCACGTGGAGGGTCTGGCTCTGTCCCTGGCCAGACGCAGTCACTCAGTGGATGTCAGCTGACATCTTTTGGTTATTCTTTGCTAAGCCTCACAGGATTCAAGCGGGAGCCAGGATTCAAGCCCAAGGCAGCCTGACCCCGTGGCTTCCGCACGTAACCCCTTCGCCGCACGCTGCCCCCACCCGCACCCCCAGGGCGGACGCCTGCCTGGTCCTAGGATGTCAAAATCGCAGAGAAGTATGGAGGTGGCTGGTTCTCATCCCAGGGGCCAGGCTCCTACAGGGCTGAGCCCCTCCCGCTTGCCTGAGGCAGGACCCAGTTCACAGAGCGCGCATCCAGTTCGCAGTGGCCCCGTCGTGTGGGCCAGGAAGAGGGAAACAGGAGATCTGAGCCTGGCTCTGCCTCCAATGGCCATGCAACCTCGGCTAGTCACCTCTCCTCTCAGGGCTTCAGTTTCTACCCCAGCAAAATGACAACTAGGGTTCATCACTTTTAATAACACGTGTCAAGGGCGAGTCTGAATTCTGGCCCAGAGAGGAGTGCCGTGATCGATTAGCAATGCCTGGCACAGGTGTAGCAGGGAGGGGAGGTGTCCTTGTCCCCAACGCGTTATGCCGGCGCTCCAGGGAGGCAGGCAGCAGAGGGGAGCGATCCGGCTGTGGAGTAGGGAGATGCGCCTGCCTGCAGGGAGGCTCAGCATTGGGGTGCAGGGGGGCATGAAGCCCTTTAAGGTGCAGCGTGGGGCCGTGGTATGGAGAGGACCGAAGCTGGGGCTGCAGTTTGGAGGAGCAGCACTAGGGAGCCAGTGACAGTCCTTGAGGAGAGCATGGCACGATGGAAGTCATGCTTCAGAGAGAGCTGTCTGGCCGGGGTGTGCCGGACCCCCCCAGAGCAGCGAGGTGGGAGGACAGGGGAGCGTCAGATCTTTGACCCCGTCCGCCGGCACGTCTGCAGAATGGTCTCATACGGCCTTGGTCTAAAGCACACGTTGCCCAACGTTTGCTTCAAGCATCAGGGAGTGTTTTCTGCTTCGTGACCTCTGTCTCGCAACTCCTCCTCTCTACGCTGTAGCAGGAAAGCCGCCACAAACAGTACGTGTACAAAAGGGCTGCCCGCGTTCCAATAAAACTCTGTTTACCAAATCAGGCCGGGGGGCCGGATTTGGCCTGTGGACTCCCGTTTGCCAACCCCTGGTCAAGAGCATCATTTCTAAAACTGTGTTTCAAGGTCACTGTTATTTGCTGTTCCCCCGAAGCAGAGTTCTATGACCAGGTGACTTTGGGCAACACTGGGTAAAACAAGTGGGACAGATTTTCCCCAAAATATGCTCACGTCACCTTGAGAGGGTCGGAGGCTGTGGCCTGCTGCAGGACCCTGACTCCCCACTTCACGCGGAAGGAAGCAAGGCCCTCAGCCCTCCAAGGAGCCGGGAATGCCAAGGGCTGAGCCAGGCGCGCCCGTCTCCCCACGTCCTCCTTAGTGGCCTCCCGCAAGAAGGCTCCCTGCCCCTCGGCCTGGGGTCCCACAGCCCCTGCTGGGAAAAGGCCGGGCCCCCTGTCCTCAGCCATCACTGATAGGTGCCCAGCACACAGACAAGTGGACCCAGGTTGTTCCCACTTCCATGGCAACAGGTGGCCATGCCCCCGACCCAGGGAGCAGGGCTGAAGGTGTAGCCCAACCTTCCCATTCGGGAGGACGTCGCAGCATGCGCTCCCCTAATCTTCCTGACGCCCCGTGCAGACGCAGCCCTGTCCTGCCACCGCTGCCACCGTGCACACACAGACTGAGGGCACTCCCCAAGCTCTCAGCGCTCAGTTCCAGTCGGTTTTACTCCAAAGCTCTGGACAGAACTCTAGAAAATAGGGCCTTCTCCATCGCTGGCTTTGGTGCAGTCCTTGGGGTCTGGGAGGCAGTGACCAAGTCGTGGCGTTTCCTGTGAGAGGTGGTGGCTCCCTGTCCCAACCCATGTCCAGTCAGCTCTCAGGCCATTGCTGGGTCAGGCACGAGGCTGGGAGCTGGGGCTTCCTGGGCCCTCGGGGGCTTGCAGTCCAGGAGAGGAGACGGGTGTGGAGGCAGCAGACGTTTCTGGCAGAAGTCTGCCTGTTCCAGTTGGATGGGGAAGGTTCCTCCAGAGGGCTGCCGGGGGGAGGGGGCGGGTTCCACAAGGAGGTGACACCTGGGCAGGACCTTGGGGGCTTTCCAGTGGGGCAAGTGGAGGAAAGGGAGGGACCTTCCAGACAGGGAGCCCTGTGGATGTGGGGGGACATCAAAGGGTGGGTCGGGGCTGACCTCCAGGCATGGGGGGTGACGATGGGTCACATGGGCAGCATGCCCGGTCGTGGCAGAACAGTCCCCATGGAGCCACAGAGATGTGTGGCCCTTTTCCTGTAGACCAGGTGGCAGACGGAGCATGTGGACCCGCCCACATGGGTGACAGGCTGGCCAGCCTTTGGGAATTGTGAGTCCCCACCTGGGTGGGGGATATGAGGGCCTGGGACAGTGTGGCCAGAGATGGGAATGGGGAGAGCAGGGAGGGAGGAGCAGGGAGAGGGATGCCGGGCCGAGGGAGTCGGGCTTTGTCTCTTTTCTCTCATCGCGGACCACAGCCTGCAAAGGGCCTTCAGCACAGCGCACTGATGGGGGGCCTGGGCGGGGCGGGCAGGCTCACTGATGGGGGCCTGGGCGGGCAGGACACAGGCTCGCAGGGGCTTTAGGACACGTGTCAGGGTGTGATAGTATCACTCACTCTCGATAATGCCAATGGCTGCCATGGCCTGCAGGTCGAAGGTCCCTGGTGCCTGGGCCTGAGTCCTGACCCCTCCCTCGGGTGCTCCGTCTTCCTGGATCCGGCTACTGGTTGAAGGCGAATTTGGGGTTTGACTCTGCCTTGGAAGGGCCTGGGTATCCCTCCCCCAACCAAGATGGCCGGCCACCCTGCGCCGACCGCAGGCCTCATACTAGTGGGAATGTGGAGTGGGGAGTGCCGCGTCCTGACCGTGAGGCCGTAGGGAAGCCGCACAACCTTGCTGAGCCTCGGGGCCCTCGTCTGTAAAGTGGGGATAATGGTAGAGGCTACCTTAGACGTTGTTGAGAAAACGAGATGCTGAGCTCTGCCTGCCGTGGGGGGGGGGGGGGCGTCCAGGGTGCAGGTGGCCACCGGGAGGATGGGAGCAGAGGCCAGGGGCCCTGCAGAGGTAGGCTCCGTGTTTCCACGTGCAAGACGGGGGGGGGGGGGGGGCTGTACAGGCACCCTGGCAGCTCAGAAAGGTCAGGGGGCCCTCCCCTGGGTGTCGCTGGCTGCACAGGTTTCCTGCCAGCTCCGGGGGGCTGCCCCGCCACCCCGCTGAGCGCGGTGAGGGAGAGGAGGGGTTTGGAGGGATTTCTCTCAGAAGGAGCCTCCCTCCTTGGCTCCGACTGGCTGCGGCCCGAGGGTGTGCGCTCCGATGCGGTTTGCCTCTGAGAGCGTAGGTAACGCTCTTTGGATTGCTAAGCAACGCCACAGTTCTCTCACGTGGAGAAAATTGAAACATTGATTTATCTATTTGTTTTGCAACTAGCACTCGCGGCTTCATTACTCTGTTCCCCCGGGGACACCCTCCCACACACTCGAATTGAAAATTAACTCTTTTTACCTAGGAAGGGGCAGCAATGGGTTTTTAATTTGGAGAAAGTACAGAAACAGCGGCCGGGCTGGGCGCCAGGAAACAGGAGGCGAGGTGCAGGGAGGCCGGTGGCAGGGGCGGGGACCCCAGGGACAGACATAGGGACGAGCCTCCCACGGGCCCTGCGCCCAGGGAGCGTCTCCCACCCTCCTTGGACCCGCGCCTCCCTCCCAGCTCTGAGAGTTTTCCGGAAGCTGTTTCTGGAGTTCAGACAGCTTGGCTCTTGTCTCCAGCTCCGTCCTGAGGGTCCTCCAGCGGCGCCTTTAGGCTGCGCTTCAGTGTCCTCGGGTGTCACAGGAGGACGGGAACGCTGGCGGGTGAGGCGCAGCCGCCTCCACGGTGGTGCCGGATGGGAGCAGCGAGCCCACAGCCCCCTCTCCGTCTCGTTAGCCCTGTCACTGGGAGCTTTCGGGGGGACACCTTTCCTGGAGGACAGAGGCCGCATTCTCCGCTTCTGCTGCTTCTGAAACTCTCAGCAGTGGGAGGAGCTGGCTCTGACACCCCCTCCCCGAAGTTGGGGTGCCTGCTCTAGGGGCCTGTGTCCAGGGAAAGCAGAGACTTTTCCCAGGCTGTGGCCACTCCCATAAAAGGGACCTCCACATGCGGCCATGCACGGAAAGAGCTGGAAGAGAGGCTGTCTCCTGTTGGCTTGTGAGGAGCGTTCTGTCCTTCTGATAATGCAATGTGATTTCTTAGTACCCCTCCCCACCCCGTGAAGGGCCTCCCCGCCCTGACTTCACCAGCCCCCTGCCCTGCACCCGTGGGTGTGGCCACAGATGAGCCTTCTGTGAGTCTCTCCAGCAGAAAGGTCTGCATGGGCTCTGGAAGCATCGGCTTGGGTCAGCTGCAAGTGGCAGGAAACCCACACGCTGACAGGGGCTCGAAGGGGCTGGTGCGACAGCTTCTCAGTCCCCCAGGGACCCAGGCTCCTTCTGTCACGTGGCTCGTCCACCCACTCCAGCAGCTTCTGGGCCAATGTGGCTGCTCTAACCCCAGCCATCATGTCTGCATCCCAGCCACCAGGAAGGAGCCAGGCACAGACCCTCCTTTTAAAAGCACTTCCTGTAACTGGCACGTCCCCCTCTCACTTATGTCCCACTGGCCAGCGCTTAGTCACTTGGTCATACCTCATAGCTGCAGGGGGACGGGGAACTGTCCTTCTAATCCAGAGGGCTGTGTGCCCAGGAGTTGTGCACTGAGGAGAAAGAAGAGACGGCCACAGTCTCCGCCATGCGGCCCGTGGCCGTGTCCCAGAGCCACCCCCTCTGTACCTTCAGCATCACCTTCTTGTGGCCCCCCCAGCTGCTGCGTATAAAAGAGCCTCACTCAGGCCTTGAGCACACGCTCTCCAGAACCTCCCAGTGGAAGTCAGCTAAGAAGGGACATAAAGGCGAGGCTGAGGACAGGCACGTCCTCGGTGGGGAGTGGCTGAGCTCTGTCTATAGCAAGAAGTCTTTTCTTCAGCGGACCCCCCCCCTCCTGATCTGCCCATTGCCCTGGGGAGCAGGGAGCTCAACTCCACATCCCAGGGAGCACCTGGGAGGGGACAGAGGCTAAATAGAAGCCTCAGGTGAAAGATGACCCCCCGGGGAGAGTGAATGAAGTACAGAGACTAACACTGCGCTTTCCAGGGGTCCCCGTGTGAATGTAAAGTAAGAAGCCTGGGACTGCGGGAAGCATGTGGTGTGCCGGGGCCTCGGTCCTGTGCTCTGAGCTCCGGGGAGCGGGCTGGGACCGGCAGGTAGAGCTGCGGGATTTTTGCTCAGTAATAGGAAGGTCTCTTTAGCTGGAAGAGCTGTCCTCTGGTTCACTAGGCTGCCCAGGAGGGGATGAGATCCCCATAACCAGGGGTAAGCAAGCAAAGCTTGAACCACGCACGACTAGACAGATGTGACTGTGACCGGGTCAGTCGCCTTTCCCACCTCCTGCAGTCTGCTCAGCAAGGACCCTCATCCCTGACCCTCCCTCCCTCCGAGGGTCATCTGGAGGCTCCGGCCCCTCACAAGTCAGCCCTGGTCCGTAAGGGCCTTCTGTGCACCGAGGCCTGTACCAGATTCACAGGGAGAATAAGGGACGTTCAACTCTGTACAGGAAACGAGTGTCTAGCCTTTTATAAGGCACTATTTCATCGCAAGATGTCGATTCAACACGGGAGGAGACAGATACCGTGTCACTCCCGAGTCGGACTGCACAGCCATTCTCGGCGGTGCAGATAGACTCTTAAGAAGCTACACCATCGTCTCTCGAGACGAACGGCTGCCGACGACGACGATTTCCCAAGAAGCGGGCAAGAGTCATTGTCCCCACTCTAGGGATGGGTCGGTAGTCTGAGGTCAGCAATGTCCAGACTTCCCAGTGGCACTGGGGTCAGATGAAGGAGCTGAGCAGCTGCGCAGGGCGCCACCCTTGGAGGTACTCTTGCCTCGCGGAGGAAGAGGCAGGATGGACAGTGGGTGTCGTTGCACCCTGGTGGCAGGTATCTGAAGGGCATTCTGGTGAACACGTGGGGTGAGGACCCCCGGTGCCTGCGGGAGGAATCACGGAACCCTTCACTTCCCTGTGCAGTAAGTATTTATCGAGTGCCACTCGGTGCCGGGGCTGCAGCAAAGAACAGAATAGATACAGTTCTGCCCCCAGAGGATTCACGGTCCACCTACGTACACAAATCAGCAGAGAGGGGCCCACAAGCTCTCCTTTGAAACTCTTAGGCCAGTTGTATTGCAGCCCGTCGTCCTCAGCTGGGAGTGACACGTTTCCAGTGGTCACAGCTCGGGGAAAGGAGCTCTTGGCATCCACGAGCCCAGGGATGCTGCTCAGCGCCCCATGTAGCATGTAGGACAGTCTTGCGCCGCAAAGAATTATCGAGGCCACGGTGCCGGTAATGCCGAGGTTTAGAAGCCTGGTTGGGGCGCTCAGACTCTGCATTGTAGAAACGTGATATGGTACAGAGACTATATCTTATGTGACGTCCCCAGCGGGGTGTGGAGGAACACTCCGTAATCAAGCGCATTAATATTTCTGCAGCAAAATATATGAATATTCACACTAAGAGGGATGAACCGAGGCTATAAATAGCCTCGCGTCAGTCCAGATCACATTTTGCCACCAGATGAGTTATGGACGGAGGTTTTGGTTTGCAGAGCTCTGTGGATTTTGGAATTGGATTGCGGGCCTGTGCTGTAATTTCAGAGTGAAAAATGCTGTAACAAAAACAAAGGAGAGCTGAAAGCAGTCACACGGGGTTTTAGACCGAGTGGCTGGGAAGGGGCCTCTGTGGAGGCGACATCTGAGCGGAGACCTCAGTGAAGGGAGGAAATGCGTCATGATGTATCTGGGGAAAGAATCCCAGCAGAGGGAAGAACATGTGCAAAGGCCCTGGGGTGGGAGCGAGCTCGGAGTGTCCGGGGAGCAGCCAGGAGGCCAGTGCGCCTCTGGTGGACATGCTAAGGGAGGGACAAGTGGGTGACGAGGCTGTACAGGTGACGGGAGGCAGGTGGGCCCAGCCTGCAGCCCTCATACAGACGTGGGGCTTTGTTGCAAGTGAGGAGGGAGCCAGGAAGAGTGTGAGCGTGGGATTGTGCCCGCTGCAGGGTGGAGAATTGGCTGCAAGAGGTGAGAGCAGGCAGCCCCAAGGGACAGAGTGGGGACTGCCAGAACCCAGGGGCCCCAGTTCATGCACCCTGGGGTGGGGCTCACACTGGGCAGTGAAGGGAAGCAGATCCCTATACCGAATCCCAGACAAGCTGGCAGACACGACCCACAGCTCCCTAATCCGCCGCCAGCTGCCTGCCTGCGGGCCTTTGCTCCCATCAGCCGTGCCTGGCCCACCTGCCCCCTCCCTGCCCGGCTGCTCCGTACCCCGCGCGTGCCAGGTCTGGCGGCATCAACGTGTCTAGCTCTCCAGTTGGGCCATGGTGACCTGGTGGCCGGCCTGCTGAGCCTTGGGTCTCTGTGTCTCCCCCGCCACCGGCAACAGCTCCTCAGAGGTGCTGGCAGGGAGTTCACACCAGCAAACCTGAAGACAGCTGCAAAAGCAGGGTGGTGAGGGCAGGTCTGGGGAGGCAGCGGGGACTGGGGTGAAGGAGGCGGATTGAGGACAGAGGTGTTTGCAGGAGTAAAGAGGAACGTCAGGAAGGGGCCCCCATTTCCAACAGTGCCCTCTCCTGCCCGGGCATCTTCCGTGTCCGTCCCTTGGACACCTGGGCCCCAGCACATGGACAGCTCCTTCCTGTGGCTGCTTCTCAGGGCCAGGCCGCGGTGGCAGCAGCTTGTCAAAGCAGAGCAGATGGTGGCTGTGGACATGCCCTGAGGCTAAAACTGCAGGAATCGGGGGAAATGCCCGAGTCCTCCCCTTTATCAGAAAGGAAGCCTGAGATGAAGGCCTCACGCTCTGCATGTCCCAGGGCACCGCGCAGCCTCCAGGCTGGGCTTCTGCACCCCAGGGCCACATTAAAACCACCTGCAAGCTTCCAAACACTCCCAGCACCAGGGCCTGGCCCAAGCAGGCCAGGCAAGGCGGGGTGTCTCATAAAGCCCCCGGCAGGTCTGCAGCTGCAGAGACTGAACCCCTGTGCCTAGCCCCGGCCCTAACTGGCCCCTCACCTGTGGGCCCCAAAGATTCCCTCCCTGGTCAGTGCTCTGCCCTGGGCTCGTCAGACAGAAGCACCTGTAAAGCAGAGAAGGTGGCACTGCGCCCTGGGAGGGGGCCCCATTCCACCCTCACATTGTCAGGAGTGGGGGTGCATAGGTGTCAGGCTGGGTGTGGACAGCCTCGGCCCTGCAGGCAGCAGTCGGCAGGGGTCTGTCCCAGCAGAGGTGCAACAGAGATGGTGCGTGGGCTCAGGGCCCAGAGCCGTGGCTCTCAGGTGGCCGCGCCAGCATTCTGATGCCCCGCTGCCTGGTGGGTGGATAAATACAACAGAGACCTGGCCGGGGCTCCCCCTCCTATTGCTGGGGAGAGGGTTGCATCACCCAAGAGGCGCTTGTTGACCTGGGTGGCCCAGATACTTCAAGGCCGGGGCCTGTGATGTCCCTGAAATCCCCCCCTTACGCCCCACTTTGTATACTACCTGCTCACACCCACCCCCAGCTCTCAGGAGCAGAGGAACACACATGCCAGGAATTGTGCCTCTCCCCAGGCTACTCGGCCTGTCGGTACACTGCCCCTCCCTCCAGCCACCCCCAGGTTCAGGTGAGAGGGAAGAGACACCCTGGCAGGAGCAAGGGAGAGGAGCCTCGGTGGACCCCCTGCCCACCCCCTGCCTGGGGGCGCTCAGAGCCTACAGCTTCGAGGCCGAACCTGTCCACACCCACCCGACTCCTACAGGCGGGCTCTGGTCAGGAGGGTACCCCCAGCGCCCCCTCCGGGAAGGGTGGCTCTCTCCTTCCTAAAAGCACTCTGCCCGGAGGATCCATCTAAATCCAATTACTCCGAGCGCGGGCGCGCGTCTGCGTCTGCCTGCCAGGAGTGTGCTGCTCACCCTGAGCTCCAGCCGCCCGTGCTTTCGGAGCTGAATATCTTTCAGAGTTATTTAAGAGGTTCTTCCCTTTTTTCCCATTTTGATGATATGTTTCTAAATTATTCATTAAACTTATCAGGGTGAGTAATACCTCACGGCTTCCCCGTGTCAGACCGAATGTTCCTTACCCGCCTGCCACTCCGTGTTTACATGGTTGAGGGGGAAAGCTCCTTTTCCACCCATTTATCTGCACATTAAGCGCGGGGAGACGAGGACTGCAGACAGCTCCCAGCCCCTGGGCCCCGGCATGCGGCTGCACTGGAGCCCCTGCTCCGTCAGCGTCCCGTTCCCAGGCTGGCTGCGGCCTGAAGGCGCCCCCTCCCCAGGAAAAGGTGGGGGCACGCAAGCCCCAAGAGGGAGCAGAGCTACGAGGTCAGGTTCAGATTTTCAATGTTTTTTATTTTCCTAGAGGAAAAGTGACACCAGGGAACATAATAGGCACCAGCGCGTCTCAGGCCTCCGCCCTCAGCCCAGGGAGCCGCAGCCCCTGGGGGAGCCCAGCCTCGGCCCCACCCAGGCCTGTCCCTGGGGTCCGTTCATTCTCGTGCTCTTTCATTCACGCACGCACACGCATTCATTCATGCACTCGTCACACATGCACACTTTCATTCACGCATGCATGCACATTCATTCACGCACTCGTCACACATGCACACTTTCATTCACGCACACACACGCATTCATTCACGCACTCGTCACACATGCACACTTTCATTCACGCACGCACACGCATTCATTCACGCATTCAGTCATTCACACATTCGTCACGCATGCATGCATTCATTCACGCACGCACGCACGTTTGTTCACACATTCATCATGCATGCATGCATTCACGCATGCATTCACGCATGCACGCATTCATGCATGCACGCACTCACACATGCATTCACGCATGCACGCATTCGTGCATGCACACATGGCATTTGTTCACACATTTATTCACTCACACGTTCATCACACATGCACACATTCATTCTCACACACATGCATTCATTCACGCGTGCACACATTCACAGAGTGGTAGCAGCTGTGCTGGGTAGGCACTGAGCCAGCTCGTCCTCTCGGCCGGGAGAAAGCCTAGGCCTGGGATGAGCCCCAACTCAGGAGGTCAAGCAGGAGGGACTGGCCTTGTACCCCCCCAAGTCCAGCTGTCTCCAACACCCACAGCTGGCATGGTCCTGCCAGGGACCCAGACGCTGCTGAGTGTGGGGACCAGGGGCTCTCTGCACAGAGGCGTGGGCTGAGGGCTGGACAGGGCATAGCCCAGGGGCCGAGGTGGGGTGCAGCCTTCCCTACCTTGACTCTTGCAGTGTCTGGCTGTCAGGCTGTGCTCCTGGCTCCGTGTGGTTGTGTGACATCTCCCTCACCGCTGCCCTCACCACCTGCACTGTACAGCCGAGGACATTTTGAGGTTGGCGTGCCCAAGGTCACATGGTGGAGCAAGGACTAGGGCTGAACCCAGGCCTGGCGGAACCCCAGGATTTGGACTTCCAACCCTCACGCAGCATGGCCAGGGGGATCTGAGCCCAGCCGCTGGGTGCCACCCCAAGGCAGGGCCAACAGCCTCTAGGCAGGAGACTCACCCAACGGGATGAGACGGGGCAATTTATCCTCTCAATAAACTTGCTTAAGGCACACTCTGTCTCCCCGTAATGAAATGGGGATGTGCGCGCCGCCCCCCCCCCCCCGCCCCCGTGTTATTGGGCACTGGGGCAACTCCAAATCCGATGCTTATCATTTTCTGCCACTGTTGGGGAAGACAGATCGTGTTTGGATAAGTGCAGCCTAAAATTGAAAACCAAGCAATTTACCTTCAATCGCTTCTCAGAATTTTG
The DNA here is from genome assembly GCF_987537825.1 of Furipterus horrens. Taxonomy (NCBI): domain Eukaryota; kingdom Metazoa; phylum Chordata; class Mammalia; order Chiroptera; family Furipteridae; genus Furipterus; species Furipterus horrens. The sequence continues at coordinate 4,005,016 of NW_028327173.1, forward strand.
TGCAGCCAGAGACAGTTAAGGAGAAATCGACTCCCTTTCCATTTTAAGTGTTTCCCATTCACATTTGTTTCCGCTCTGAGACCGGGGTGGCTGAGGGAGGGGTGTTGCTGGGATGGCACCTTGCTTCCTCCTCTGGGGACCTACAAGGTGCTTTCCAGCGCCTCTGTCCTGAGGGCCACAGCGTGTTGGGTCCTCTCCCCTCCTCCCAGTAAAGCTGTCCCCTGCCTTATTTCTGCCTTGTGCCTGTGGAGGTGGAGACCTGGCCATGCCCTCAGGTGTAGCAGGGAGAGGGAGCCCCAATAGGGGCTCTGCACCCCCAACCCACCAGGTGGGGCTCCCTGCACCCCATGCTCGTGATGTTGACAGTGGGCAGCAGGCAAAGCCTCAACAGACCCCAAAATCCCTTGCTCCCCCTTTTGTTATTCCAGGGATAATAAGAGGGGCATTTGCTGAGATGTGAATGGTTCTTGTAAATTTAACAGTTCCCTCGTGAGGCCTCCGCCAAGGTGGCAGGCAAGGTGAACCGCTGCGACAGTGATGCCTGGCTGCCCTCCTGGCTGAGTGGCTGCAGCAGGCTGGAAACAGGGACTGAGCTTGGACCCTTTTCCTGGCGGTCCCCACCCTGAAACTTGAGGTCCCCGTTGGCCTGTGCAACCGTCCCAGGGCTCCCACATTCTGGGCTGGGAGCAAGGGAGTCTCTGGAACAGAAGCCTCAGCCATTGCCTGACAGCTGAGGTACCCCAGGGGTCTCAGGGACTGCAGGGGCCATCGAGCCTGCAGCTCCCCGTGGGTGCCCGGCCGGGTGCATCTGGAGCCTCTTAAGTGGGAGCGATGGGTGAAGAGGTAGGAATATTCCAGGCAAAAAAGGCAGCAGATTCCAAAGAGACAGAGCAGGGACCGGGACACAGGCTAAGGCAGCTTGCATGGCTGCTGGGAGCCCCCGCACCCCTTAGTGTAACCAGGCCAGTCTGGTTCTAGAGAACCGAGGGCAGGGCAGCCCGGGACCCTGTAGTGGCCCCTGAGCTGATGTCCCTGCACATAGGACTGTGATTCGGGACGGTCTGGCCTTGACACTCACAGCTTGGAGGTGGCTCTCGAGGGCTACGGTGGAGGTGCCCCCTACCCACCACCCTCGGGGTAGGCGGCGGTTGACGGCCACTCCCCAGCATCCCTTTCCTCCTTGTCAACCAATCAGGGCAAATTTTGAAGGACCCGGAGGAGGACCGAAGCCCGGTCCCGGTCACTTAAGTCCTGTTTTCAAAGTGGTGGCACCTTCACACACCCACAGAGCGACCAGGTGCGGGGTGTCAGGCCCTGGCAGCATCGGGAAGGAGCCCAGAAGGGGGTTTTTATGGTTCTGGACCCAGATGCTCTGAGCTCTTTATAAACTTTCAGTTTTGCCTTTGCTCTTGAAGAGCCGGGTAAATAACTACAAAGCACAAGAACACGGCTGGCTCTGTGAGCTGCGCCTGTTCCCCGCAGTGGAACGTAACCAGGACCAGGGTCCCCCACCCCAAACTGAAGTGTTTCTGGACGTTCCGGAGCCATGCCCTCCTGTCACCATCGAGTCTTCCCTCTGTGGCCTCTGAGAGAAGGAGCCGGCCCCAAGAGTTCAGGGTCCCACAGATGCCTCTGTTGTGTGAGACCTTCAGAAGGACCCTTGGGCAGAACCGGAGTCCCTGAGTTGGAAGGAGGGTCAGATCAATGCACACAGTTTACTTTGTGGCCGTGGCCAGTGACTTCAGACCGTTGTGACTTATTGGGAAGTAAATGGCCTCAACAGGACCGTCCTTCAGGGGCCGCACAGAGGGAATTTCAACAGGTCCCTGGACAAATGACGCCTGGAATTTGTTAGAAGGCCATTATTATAAAGCATGAAAGTTGGCCTTTCGTGTTACCCCACAGCCTCGAAGTTTCCAGAAACAATGAAAACTTCTAATCAGGTCTTCATTGTTTTAGCAAATCAAATGACAGAAAGGGTTCCTGGTAACAGGTGGGAGACCCAGGCCCTGCTTCCTGTGCTAGGGGCGGGGGTCGTTGGAATCTCTCCCAGGACTCCTACGCCCTGCACAGAGGGCTTCCTGCGCCCCGGCCACGCGTCCTGCGCCTCTGCCTTTGGTTTACCTCTCTCGCCCATGGAGCACAGCCCTGGGGCTCAGGGTCGGCTGGGCCCCAGCTTTCCTAGCGGGGATGTGAGGGACATGCAGGGAGCCTGAGCCATGGTCAGTGTCCCCCCCCCAGGGGACACAGGGCCGTGGGAGCAGCCTGGCTGTCCTGCACGCTGCCCACCAGTGGGCTGCCCTTGGGGACTCGGGATTAGGTCAGAAGTGTGCCTTCTGTCCCTTTTCCGTGGGGCCGCAGTGCCCTCCCGTGGGCCGGCCGGGTCTCCGGACCTTCTCCTTGGATGGTGAGGGTTCCCCAAGAGTTCTCTCCAACCCAGACACCCCAGGCTCTCGTCCATATTAACAGTAAGAACAATAGCTGCAGTCCTTTGGGCAGCATTGGGGCAGGATTGCGCACCTTCCACCTCAAGAACCGCAGTGAGGCTGTGAGGCCAGGACGGCCATGCCCAGGGCAGATGGACGCTCAGAGGTCACGGGCCTTGTCTGGGTGCCTGAGCGGCGGGGGCTACGCTCACTTCCAGACCTGCGCTCCGGAGCCCGCCGCCCGGATGGCCGTCCCCGCCTTTTCCCAGCTTAGCGCTCCGGAGCGCCACCCCTGTGTGCCGCTGGGCCAGGCCTGAGAGGCGCTCAGCAAAGGCCTGACCCCGCTCCCAGTTGGGAAGTGGAGGCGTCCCGCACACAGGCAGCCTGCAGGGGACAGTGGGGGCAGGCCTCCCCTGCGCTTGTTCACTCTTCCAAGGCGGTTTATTGAAGCACCCGGGGTGGGCACGCCCCCTCGCCCCGTGGACTTGAGTCCTGGGGTCCCTGCTCTCACAAGCGGAGGAAGCGGAGAAAATAAACAGATGAGCAGGAAGACGTGCGAAGTGTGGAAGGCCTGCGGTCTTACTGACCTGGGGTCAGGAAATGATGCCCTGAGGAGGCAACAGAAGGACACAGAACATTCCAGGCAGAGCGACCCGCCAGTGCCCAGGCACCAGGGCTGGGAGGAGAGAAAAAGAAAGGAAGCGGGGGCACAGGCCAGGAGGCTGGGCAGCCAGGGGTGACCTCCTGGATCCTGGAGGGAGGACAAAGCGCGCGGGCTTCCCCTGAAGTGCGGGGCGCCTCTGGGATGGCCCGTTGTGGCAGGGCGGTGACAGGATCTGACCGATGCGCTCTAGAAGCTCCCTCTGGCTGCCAAGGGCAGGACTGGTGTTTGTGCGAAGGCCGAGCAGAGGCAGATGGAGCAGCCAGAGGCCCGGGCAGGGTCAGGACTGAGCCCGGGCAGATGCCGTGTGAGGGAGAGAGAGATGGCAGTCTGGGGTCTGTCTTGAGGGGAGCTGGGCACAGTTTGCTCATGGTGTCCACAGGAGGTTCAGATGGCATATGGACTCGGGGCTGGGTCCCAGGTACTGCTCTGGCCATATTGCAAGCAAGTGCCTGAGGCGTCTGGTAGACGCAGTCTGCACAGGCTGTTGTCACAGTGTCCACAGACTTGTGTCTCTCACCGTCCTGGGGGCTGGAAGTCCAAGTTCAAGGAGCCAGCAGATGTGGTTCCTGCTGAGGGCCTGCTTCCCGGTCTCTAGACGGTCGCTTCTTGCTGTTTCCCAGCACCGTGGAGAGAGGAGCTCTGTCTCTGTTCCCCGACTTAGAAGGACACTAATCCCAGCCCGGGGCCCCACCCTCATGACCTCATGTAACCTGGGGCTAGGGCTTCAACCGTGGACTCCAGGGTTACTATTCCGTCTGTAGCTCGGCAGTGGGTGCTGCAGGTTTGCAATTGGGTGAAGAAGTCAGGACCCGAGTCAGGAATCAGAGAATCAAGATCCCGGCCGTGGCGGGCGGCACCCAGAAAGAAAAGACAGGGTCTAAAGACTGAGCCCAGAGACACCTGACATTTGGAGGCCATGAGAGGAGGAGCGGGAGAGAACGGACTGGCGTGGGCCCCGTAGACCAGAAGGGAAAGCCTCTCAGGAAGGAGGCCCAGCGGTCCAGGGCCCAGCTCTGAAAAAGGACACGTGTCCACGAGGCTCCCGGGAGCCGAGCAGAATGAGCACCTGTGTTTCAGCTCAGGCGGGGTCTGCTTTTAGATTATTCGAAGCAAGTTGGCAAACCCTTGTCGAGCCAACGTAGACTGCATTTGAGTATTAATTTCCATAGTATTTTTGGTAGCTGCACCCAGGCGAGGCAGAGAACCTTTTAATAGAGCACTGACAGGCAGTTTTTAAAAATACCTTTTGGAAAGCTATTTAAATTCTCCTGTCTGTAGCTAAATTAGTGTATAAACTTAGTGCCATAATTTGGCTCCTCTTTAAAGAAAGAAGGTGGGGAGCTGCTTCCTCCTGAGGTTCTGCTGGAAGCGGAGGCTGGCTCCCATTCTGTCCCGGAGCCTGGAAGTTTCCAGAGATGCCCCGTGCAGGCAGGCACAGCTCAAACACTTGACCCTGTTCAGTCACTTAATCTTCACAGCAATCCCGTGAGGGCGACCAGTGGTGAGTCCCCCCATTTCAGAGACGGGGAAACTGAGGCCCAGACTAACAGGAAGCTAAGCAGGTTAGGCTCGCTGTAGAGATAGGGAAATGAAGGGTGCCTGCCCCAGGTGACAGAGCTCCAAGGGACCGAGTGGGACCCCAAACTGTTGTATCTAAAAGACCACACTTGTAATCCCCCTGGGCATCCCGGGCACCTGGCACCTCCCTGGGTCGGGGTCGGGGTGGGGTCTGATGTGTGTCCGGGTGGTGACTCACCACAGCAGTGCTGCCGCTGGGATTCTCAAAGGGGTCCCCCCATCAGCAACCCCATGCCTGTGCAAGCGTGCAGCCTCCCCAGGCTAACCGCTGTTCACCAGAGTAGATTCTTGGGGTGCTTCCAAGGTGATTTTGACACTCAGTGAAGTGTGGTTTCAGATCCAAAGAGTCAGGGGGTGGGGGTGTTGGTGCAGTGGCTGCCCCCCACAGCTAGGAGACAGAGGCCCAGAGAGGCGACGGTCCCAGCCCAGAGTCCCACAGAATCCAGGCCCTGCGCTCCGATGCAGAGCTTCTTCCTTGCAGACACCTGCTCCCTGGTGTGGCCCAGCCTCCACTCAGCCATCCAGGGAGCCAAGTTGTCTGCCTCAAAAGGTGTCCTTTTCAGGGGAGAGACAGGAGCTCAGTGCAATGGCCTGGCCGCCCCTAGTGCCGGCCGCCCCCCACCCCCCGGGCATTCTGGGGTTCGCGCCCCAGCAGCAGTGAGCTGGCCAGGCCTCTCTCGTTTCTCTATCCTTGGAAATGAGCCAAAGTCCATGAGAGGCCACCACAGTAAATGACAAGACCTGGGGGCCTACGGATGGGGATGGAGGGGACAGAGTTGAGCCGTCGGTGCAGGTGGGGCTGACAGCACCAGGGGCCACCTGGGCAGGGAAGCAACGGGGCTCACTGAGCCAGTGGTGGCTGGTGGCCCATCTGTACCGCCACCGCAGTCAGGGGCGGGGCCTGGCAGCACGCAGGGGCGGGCCTCCCGCTGTCCGCTGAGCTGTGCGGCCAGAGCCCGGTGGACATGGTGGAGCTGTGGAGGGGATGCCTCCACACCAGTCCTGGCTCAGTCTTGGAAGTCAGGGGCCATCTCCCGGGAGATGCAGTTTGACTCGGAACAAACCTCATCAGAGTTCGGGGTCCGTGACCCGGCGCCTCCCCGGCACCTCATCGATCCCTGTGCCTGCTCACTCCCACGTGTGTCATGTGCTGGCCACGCACACCCACCTCCCCGTCCACAGGACTCGTGTCCACTGTGGCTCGGTGCCGTGGCCCGCCCTCCCCCTGGACAAGCCGTGGGGACCAGGGTCCTCAGGCTCACCCTCTCCCTGGGACGGGTGACTCCTCCTTCCATTCTCCTCCGTGGCTGAATTGGCCGTCACCTGCCGGGGACAGCCAGATCCGTCAAGCCCCACGCCACTCGCTTTTATAGGTTCTCCTGGCTTTATTGCCTTTCCCAGAGCAGTGAGGGGCAGCCAGCGGCTGGAGAATCATTCAAGTTGACACGGCTTTTTAGGTTTCATTTCCCCCCGCCCGCCCCCACCCACGTCTCAATCTGTGTGACAGAGCCACAAGGTAGCAGCGCTCAGCGACTCCCAACCTGAGCAGAACTCCCGGCCTGAGGCCAGGGAGGCCTGGCCAGGTCCCCAGTATGGGTCTCTGCACCTCGGATCCCCTTTCAGCCCCGGATATTCATCTTTGCTGGCACCTTCTCCCTCTTTGTTGCCCCCAAGACTCTGGCCTACTTGCTCGTAACACCCAGGCTTCCCAGGGAAAATACCAGAACCAGAACCTAGCACACAAGCAAGGGCCTCCAACGAAGCTGGATTCAAATTTGGCTCCGCCAGCTATCAGCTGCACTTGACCTTGAGCCAGGCGCTGACCTCTCTGAACTTCCGTGCCCTCTGCTTCTGAGGGGGGTAACGATGGCAGCTGCCCCCTGGGGCAGGCGTGGGTGCTGAGCCAGTGCTGGGCAGGCCAGCTCGGAGCCTGGCACAGAATGAGTGCTCGATGTGTAGCAGGAAGTGCCGTGATTTTCTCTGTTGGCTGGTTGATGGATGGCTGACCCTGGCCCAAGACCGGCCCAGGAAGGGAGGGAGAGCCCGGCCTGGGCTGGGCAGCCTCTGAGGGTCTGATGGGGTCAGTGGAGCAGAGCATGGGTGACCTAGATGGGGAAGATTATTAGTCAGGATTCTGTAGAGCAACAGCCAACAGGATGTGTGTGCCTCGGTGTATATCCACACCCATACCTGTATATCCATATCTGTGTGTATCCATATCTATATTCAGATCTATGTCTATACCCATATCTATATCAATTCTGTATCTGTGACTACAGAGAGAGATTAATTGGTTGATTCAGGAGCTGGCTCATGCGTCCGTGGGGCGGGGAAGTCCACGTTCTGCAGAGCAGGCGGCAGCTGGAGATGCGGGGAGGCCGCCTTGCAGGGTCTCTCCCTCCCTCAGGTCCTTCCATGCTCCTCCTGGTGGCACCTCCATCTTTGTCTCTTAAGGCCTCCCAGCTGAGTGGATGAGGCTCACCCACGTCACCGGGGGAAAATCTGCTTACCCTAAGTTTACCGACTTAAATGTTAATCTCATCTAAAAAATACCTTCACCGCAACATCGAGGCCAGTATTTCACCAAACATCTGGGTGCCATGGCTTAGCCAAGTGAACGTATGAAATCAGCCATCACAGGGAAGAGCAGCCAGGTGTCCTTGACCGTCCTCTGCCAACGCCATGGTCCCTTAGGCGCGTGGCCTTCCCCTGCCAGGTCTTCTCTCTCCCACCCCTGACCTGCAGGTGGCTTGGGAGAGGGCCTCGGCCCAGGGCAGACCCCACATCAGGGCCCACTGCCCTCTGACTCCTAGGACCCAGGCCAGGTCCTGCAGCAAGACCCCACGCAGCCCAGCTCAGCTGACAGGGCTCTCTATGGGGCCCTTACCGGCAGCAGCAAAAAGGGTGCCAGACGTGAAAGGCCGCCACCACCGCCGCCGCCTCTACAGAGGACTGGGGGGGGAAGGACCTGAGACGGGACAGTGGCCAGGACATGGCTCCTCTAAGGTGGAACTTGGACGCCAGCAACGCACAGTTCTCTCACAGTAAAGACTCAGATCGATTCTCTTGCTCTTCCGTTTCCTCGGAGCTCGGCGTGATACAAGGCAGCCTGTATCTGTGGCTGATAAATAACCAGAAATGGCCGCACCTGCTTTCATTTGAGTTCCTTGAACAATTACCACCAGTATGCCTCACACCCAGAGGCTGAGATCTTAAATAGCCCAAGGAACTTCCCAGCTGAGCCCACCAGGACTCGTTTGAATATTCTTTGGTGCATCGAGAAACAACCAGACATGATCTATGAAGGAGCTTGGAAGAGAGCGTTTCACGTTAAGGGCACAAATATTCCCTCCTCTCCCAGGGATGAGAATATGGGGAGACGGTTCCACACTCACCTCGAACCCCAGGAGAGGCCGTCCTGCCGGCCACCCTGAGCTGAAGGACCACAGCCCGTGGGAGAGAACTGTGTCCAGGCCAGGCAATGCCCAGCACCATTCTGGGCCCTGAGCGTGGAAAGAACAGTGTCTAGCCCAGGAGCCATCTGGGCGGGGAAGGTTGATCAGGATGAGGAGGGAGGTTTTCAGGACCACGGAGGGAAAAAATTGGGAGTGTTCGGCTAAAGGACCTAGAGGTGGTTTTCATTGCCCTCGTCTAACAGTCAGGTCATGGTTGGACTCTCTGGTCACGTCTGCCTCAGCTCCGAGAGAGGAAGCACCTTAAGGCAGAGGTTGCATCTTTCAGTACGTGCAGAGGCATCAGCATTTAGCACGCCCTCAATGCGTGTTCGGTGGAAGGAAGGAAGGAGGGATGGTAAATGGTGGGGGTGGGTAAGTAGATGGATGGATGGATGGATCGATGGATGGATCAATGAATGGATGGATGGATGGATGGTAGAAATCTGTCTTCCAATATTTAAAGGACTAACGCATCCTAAAGAATAGAGTCCTATTCTCTGTGGACCCAGAAGAGAAAATCATGGCAGATTCTGTAGGGTAGCAGGTTTGGCCTCAGGTTAAGAAAGAACTTTGCAGAGACTTAAATTTCTTTTGGTGGAATAGATGGTGTGCCAAGGAGCAAACCCCGTGTCGCTGGAAGTGTTCAAGAACAGGAACCTGTTGGAAGTAATGCGAGGTGTCCTTAGGCTGGCGGGAGGTGGGACCGGATGACCTCAGAGGCCCTGGCCAGCTCTGAGCCACGTGACTCCTCTTGAGCCCATGTCTTGCCTCAGGGGCCCCGACCTTGACCTTTGCTTCTGCTGCTGTCCTGCGGCGGGGCACTCCGCCCTGGCTGTGGCCCCCGTGGGCCTGTCCCCCCGCTCTTGCACCAGCAGCACCTCAGATGCGATACCTGGTGCCCGTCAGCGTGCCTGCTGGAGGGTGCCCTGCAGAGAGAACAGCAAACCCATCATAGGCAGTCCTGGCCGTGACAGAGGCGAGGGGCAGGTGGGCAGAGGGAAGGCGAGGAGAGGCTGCCAGAAAAGCCCCTGCAGGGGTGCAGTGGGCTGAGCCCGGCAGAGCCGCCTGGGCCTGGCTCCCAGGGGACTCTCAGAGCCCGGTCTCTCCCGGGGGACAGCGGTGTGTCTTTTGCAGCCCCTTCCCCTCGTTGGAGCCAGGGCCTGAGGGTCAGGAGGAGGTCTGAGACAGAAACTGGGGCTCAGAACTGGATGGCAGGAGGGCCTCTCCCTGGCAGGCAGGAAAGGAGCCCCCCCGCCCCCCACCCTCCCAGCAGGACCACATCTGGCCTGTGTCATCCCCTCAGGGTCGCCTTCTCTATAGAAAATCGAATTGCTTGTGGCTTCCCCTCTAGCCATCAATGTGATCGGAGTGCAAGGGCGAGGCCGAGGTTCCCCTTGTTCTGCTTCAATAATGCAGGTAGTGAGGCTGCTGACACCGTCGCCTGCTAGGAAGCTGTTTCACCGTGGCCAGCTGCCTGGGAGGGACCCTGGGGCCTCTGCGGCCACCGGCCCCCAGGGGAGCGGGAGGTCTCCAGGAGGAGGCCTAGCCCCCGGCCTGGTCCAAGGTGGACGAGGGGAACTGCGGGCCCCTGGGGCGTGGCCACAGGCCATTCTGTTGGGGATGTCTAAGAGGAAGGGGAGCAGGAGCAGTCGGGCCTGGAAGGCTGCGTTTCACGTTGCCAAGGAGACTCATGGGACAGCGGACTGGTGCTGCGTCACCCTGTTGGCGGGTGTCCACTCCCCACCCAGCCCTGCCACCCTGAGCCTGCGGTTCCTCCTGAGCCCGGGTTGGAATCTTTTTTCTAATGTTTAAAAATTCCCAGCAGCGTGGCAGGTGCCCTGCTGTGGGGTCACCCCATCGGCTGTTCTGTCATCAGACATCATGTTTACCCATCAGACACTGTTTTCCTGACACTCAGCACTCAAAATAATGATCTCGTTGGAGCATCTTCATGAATGATTCATGAGGCTCCGCTCAACTTGGGGTGTTAACAGCAAATCAAAGCCCCTCGGCACTGGAGCTAGAGCCAGGCAGCTGGAAGGGTGCGCCAGCTCCCCAACCCCTCAGGAATGCCCAGGGCCCAGGGACCCCCTCAGGGCTCCTCACCCCCAGCCCCAGCCCAGCCCTGCAGCCCCTCAGGGCCCAGGGACCCCCTCAGGGCTCCTCACCCCCAGCCCCAGCCCAGCCCTGCAGCCCCTCAGGGCCCAGGGGCCCCCTCAGAGCTCCTCGCCCCCGGCTCCAGCCCGGCCTTGCAGGAGGGAGCCCACTGCCAGCCAGGCCGTGGTGCAAACAGGGAGGAGAACCCAGGACTGGGATCGGAGCCTGGGGCCCAGCCACTGCCACGCTGTGACCCAGCTGAGGCTCCAAGTCCTCACTGGATCTCCACCGCCGACAGGCTGTGTGCCCTTGAGCAGGTCACGTGGCTTCTCTGAGCTTGCCCTTCTTGTCTATGAAGGCAGGTGGCGCTGACTCTCCCACAGGGCACCGGGGGTGCAGTGCCTGGCTCCCGGGAGCTGTTGGCACTCACTGCCGTCACCGCGCCTCTCCCAGCCTCGTTTCTCCTGCAAAGGGAGAGGGTTGCGCTGGGCGGTCCCCAGCCGCCTGCTCACCCCGCGTGCGGCACAGCCCTCAGCTCGCTGCACCGGGAAGTGGGTTACAGGAGGGAGCAGAGCGGCTCGGCCTGGTGAGCAGGTTCTGGGGATGTCTGTTAGCAAAAGCACAACCCGGCAAGGAACCGTGTGTGCACACGCACGCATGCACACTCATGCACGTACATGCATGCACACACAGAAGGCACCCTCACACATGCGCACACATGCCGTCGCACACAGACAAGGACACTTACACAGGCACTCACACACATGCGCACTCACACTCACATGCACACGTGCACTTATACATGCACACAAATAGGCACTCACACACATGCACACTCACATGCACACGCACACGTGCACTTATACATGCACACAAATAGGCACTCACACACATGCACTTACACGCACACGCACATATGTGCACTTATTCATGCACACAAATAGGCACTCACACGCACACATGTGCACTTATACATGCACACAAATAGGCACTCACACACATGCACACTCACACGCACATGTGCACTTATACATGCACACAAATAGGCACTCACACACATGCGCACTCACACGCACACATGTGTACTTATACATGCACACAAATAGGCACTCACACACATGCGCACTCACACGCACACATGTGCACTTATACATGCACACAAATAGGCACTCACACACATGCACACTCACACTCACACGTGCACATGTGCACACTGACACACATGCGCACTCACACTCACACGTACACATGTGCACACTCGCACACAGAGCAGCCACAGACGGACACAAGGACATGGCACACACCCACAGAGCTCATTCAGCCCGGAGAGACCTTGAAATTAGAGCTGCAGGGAGGACATGGCTCCCCAGGCCCTCCTCTCTCCCTGGCCTGTCCCCGTCCCCGTCCCTTCCCCACCACCAGCTCCCCGCAGGCAGGGTGGCGTCTCCCTTGGTCACCCCTGCGCTCGGTTATGTGCAGTGCATGGGGCTGGGCGCAGTCTGCGTAGCAAGTGCGGACCAAGTGAGAGGACTCTGTGGGCCTGTCTTGAATCACGGGGACACGGCGGCGAGCAGGATGGACTTGGTACAAGCAACCAGGGGTGCTCACCCGGCCTTCCTTTCTCCTGTGGACTCAGGCAGGAGGCCGCAATACCTCAAATGATCTGTTTTCTGCCATTCAGCGTGATGGGGTGCGGCCCTTCCCAGAGAACCTTCAGGGGCAGGGGGCTTATACGTGGCCATGACCCCAAGGAGGGGAGGCATCTGGAGCCACGGACCCCGTGCGGACCAGACCCGGCCTCTGCCTCTGCCCTGGAGCGGGGTTCAGCCCCAGTTGGGAGGCCTACAGTTTTCATTTTCTCCCTAAATGGCCTGCGTACAGGCTGCCACAAATGTAACCCTGGCTGTGGTAGTGACCCAGGTCCCCAGGGGAGGGGAAGGTCCCCCCAGCGCAGGGGCCTGAGCCGAATCAGGGCACGTGTGACCCAAAAGGAGGCCGGCTGTGCTGACAGTGGAATGTGACAGGTGGCCCGGGGGGCAGCCAGGCTTCGGTTGGCCCCAGTTCACTGAGGAGAGTGCGACAGGCGGCTTGTGGCCCAAACCTCAGGGTTCGCCTCGCCCGCCTTCCCTCCGCCCCCATCCCTGCCCCCATGGCCCCAGCAGCCTTCCGGGACAGGACCTCCTGGAGGTCCTCACCGCTCTGTGCCTTGCTCGCCAGGCCGGGGCCTGCGACGGGGCTGCCCCTCCTGACTCCGGAAAGCTGGCACAGGAGGGCCCTGGGGCCACGCCCGCCCTCTGCAGGTGGAGAGGGCATCTCAGACAGAAGGTTCGGGGCGCGGAAGGCAGTGGGAGTGATGGTGGGGCCTGCGAATGCGCAACACCCCAGCCTGCGCCCCTTCCTCTGGGGCGGCCGGCTGCCCGGGAAACACCATCCCTGGGCCTGTGTCCTTCATTAACCTGTCCTCACGTGCCGGTCCGGCCTCCCACCACGAGCTCCTGTTTCCTGAAGACAGGGACCCATCTTAGACATCTTTGCGTCCGTCCCCCACCCATGGCATAAGCAGGTGCCCGACGAGATCCTTGACCCGCAAATTAGTGGGCCCGGGAGAGAGGGAGCATGCAGGCATCGGGCTGCTCTGTCCAGCCCATGGGTGACCCACACTGGGTGCCGACCCTGGTGTCTGGGAATGCAGAGCAAGTCCGCAGAGTCCCAGCTGAGGACCTGCTGCTGTCCTGCCCTTCACCTGCTCATTGACTCAAGGCCCGCCGCGTGCCTGGGGCTGTGCCAGGACGGATGGGCAGGGAGGTGTAGGCTGGTCCCAAAGTACACAGGTGGGACCCCAGCCCAGCCAGGGGTGGTCCCTGGGGGTGGCAAAGCCAAAGGGAAGGTCTGGCCAGAAGCAGCAGCTATTCCCTCCTGGACCCGCGGGAGCCTATATGATATGGTCCTTTGCCCACAAGGAGGTGGTGACAGATCGGGGACAAGTTAAATAGAACAAGATTTAAGCTGCATTGCCAGGTGGGGAATAGGAGCTCCTCACAGAAAGCGTGTGATTAAGAGCCAGATGACTCACACCCACCGCACCGGCTCCTGGCCGGAGGGGCAGGCGGCGGGGGCAGGCGGGACTCCAGCCGGAGAAGTGATCATGTGAGCAAAAGCCCAAGGCCAGTTCAGGCCACATCCGGAGTGCATGAGTTGGGGTCAAAGCTGTGGGAGGGGCTCCTATGGGCCCCAAGGCCCCTCCAGAGGGCCTCGGGGGCTCGTCCCGCATCCCCTGGGGCCCTCCCCATTCGCAGCTCTGTCATGGCACGTCCCATGATGGCAGCCTGAGCCATGTGTTTCTGCCCACCTTCTTCTGCTCACACCAGACCCCAGAAACAAACAGGGAGACATAAAAGGAATAAAAGATGAAGATTCATTGATGCCAGAACCAACTCTATTCCGGAAAATTGAAATGTTGTGTACGTAATGACAATCGAGTCACTGCACGACCTTCCCAGAATATCCTCCCAGACATATGACGGCCACAGCAGCCACCCCATTGGCACTGGCACGTGGAAGACTCCCCAGAGCCACCACTTAAAAAACGCCTCCTGTGTTATTAACACTCCTCCCTTGGAGATGTTTACAGCTCATCACTGGTATCAACGGTAAAAAATTTCAGGAACCCATAAATGACACGACCCCCAGAGAGAACCAGGGACAATCCACCGCCAGCCCTCCCTGCCCCAGCTAGACCATGAACATCAACTCAGATTTATCTGACGGGCTGCGGCGCCGCCCCGAGTCTCCCATCCTCCTCACTCACCTTGAGCGCCGGAAGCCCTGGGCCCGGCTGCATCCGCTTTGTCTCGGCCATCAGGAGGCACGACTGTGCCGGGGGAGGCTGCAGGGGTCTTCCCTTCAGGACCAGGGCTCTGAGCCGGGGCAGGTGTCACGTTTCCTTACTGCTACTGCCTTTCTGCTGCAAAGCCCCTCTCTGCACACCTGCGGAGTCAGACCCTCTTCCTCACTCACTCATTCATTCATTCACTCACTCATTCACTCATTCATTTGTTCACTCATTCATTCTCTCATTCACTCATTCACTCATTCATTTGCTCACTCATTTACTCATTCATTCACTCATTCATTCGCTCATTCATTTTCTCATTCATTCGCTCACCCGTTTACTCATTCATTCACTCATTCACTCATTCATTCACTCGTTTGTTCATTCATTTATTCACCCACTCATTCATTTGTTCACTCATTCACTCACTCATTCATTCACTCATTTGTTCACTCATTCTCTCATTCACTCATTCATTTGCTCACTTGTTTACTCATTCATTCATTCACTCATTTACTCGTTCATCCAATCATTTGTTCACTCATTCATTCACTCATTCGTTCACTCATTCATTCATTCATCCAACCGTGCAGCAACAGGCTTGCTGAAGCGATTGCAATGCTGCATGAATGACAGCCCCGCACAGAATATGGCCCAGTGGCTTCCCATTCAAACATGAGATCAATGCCAGGTGGAGGGGCAGCCAAGACCCTGGAGGCCAGAGGTCAGTGCACTCCAGCCCCCTGCTCTATGAGAAGCCCCTGGGAGGCAGCGAAGCTGGCTGGTCACAGAAGGGTCAAGCAGGCCTCATACCCCCCAAGTCCTGCCCACAGTGGCCTCAGAGACAGACAGGAGCAACAGCATGGTGACAGGGAGCTTGGACTTTGGAGCCATCTGCCCGCGTGCAGATATGGCCGGAACACTGACCGGTGTGACCTTCCCAGCATCATCTCCTCAGCTGTAAGACAGGGCTGAGAACATCCTCCAGGTTGTGAAGAGGGCCAGGTTAAGCGATGCGTGTCAGGAAGCCGCACACTCCCTGGCTTGAAGGAAATGCTCAGCAGGTGGAGACTTGCTCATTTCAGAGATCTGCCCCTTTGGCTTTGGACTTAATGCTCCTAAAATGTAGAAGTGCCTGTAAGGGGTTCACATGGCGCCTCACTTTGGAGGGTGTGTGTTTAATGGGGGAAGGGGTGAAAGGCCACTTCGGGAGCATGGGAGGCACAGGGGAGGGGTCAGCCTGCTCCAGGGGGGTCGCGGCATGGCCCCCTTCTCCCCTTCACCAGCCCTGCCCACCTCGGCCCCCACGGCGTGACCTCAAGCCAGGCACACGTCCTCTCCCTCAGTTTCCCCACTATCCAGGCAGGCCTCGTCAGGCTTGCCGTCTACATCAGCACCTACGGTAGCTCTTTGTGGCCGTTCTGAGCAGGATTGCTATGGAAATCTAATGAGACCGTGAACGTGAGAGGGCTTTGAGAACACCCGGTGTTTGTACATGTGAGATATTATCATTCCCACTTACCTCCCCTTTAAAAGGATGTTTTCCCTCAATTCAGCCAAATTTAACTTGGATGATGAAGAACCAAGCCCGGGCGTCCCCAGCTATAATTTTCCTGCTTCCTTGTGCCTCTGAATATTAAAACACAAAGGCTCCCGTTGCTGAGAGAAACCCAAGCAGCAGCACGCTAGGCTGCACCAGCGGAATTCAAAGTGACATTTCAAGCGGGGAGTCTGTTTCTAGAAACCTCGAGAGCCCTCGGATGTCAGCAGAACTTTGAAATCAAAATCGCTCCTTTTTTCCTACAGCCTCTCAGTTACTGAGCCTGTGTCTTGAGGTGGCGGAAAGTTAGAACTCACTTGGGGTTTACTTGATAGTGTTAGACACGCTAAGTAAGAGAGGACGCAGGGGGACCTTGTCAGTGGCTCCACAGGCCAAAGCCAAGGCCACGTCTGTTAAAGCGACAGCCGCTGTCCGGAGTGCTGAAAAGTCAAGCCAGGCCCGGGGCTGTGAGCAGAGGGCTTTTGGGAGAGATGTCCTTCTCCAGTGACACATTCCTGATGCTCCCTAGAATCCTGGAAGAAGGGAGGGGGCGCTGGGGAGGCCCAGTCCCCTGGGCTGGTGGGGGTGGGGCACTAGCAGGCAGAGAAGCATGAAGGGGAGAGGGGACGGCCTCCGGAGTGACAGCTGCAGGGGAAATGAGAAGAGAGAGGGCAGAGCAGAAGCCGGAGGAACTAGGAAATAAAGTGATAAAATAGAGAGATGTACCGGTGACAACGGGGAGATAAATGGAGCAAGTTATCCGAAGGCCTCGCTTTTGTGCAAATATTTGGGGCTCCATAAAAGAAGGCTGTTTATTACCAATCTGTCTCCAGAATAAGCCTCTCCGCCCCACGGGGGTCACGTGCAGTGAAGGTGTCCTTCTAAGGCGTGGCGGGCTGAGCTCTCAGGGTGGAGCATGCCTGCAGCTGCTCTTTCTGTTATAAATAGCCCTTCCCCCAGGGAGAGGTGGCTGCTGGGAGCCGAGAGGGGAGCCAGGCACGGGGCCGAGGCCTCCCCGGGAGGGGCTATGGGCCGCTTTAGTGGCCTTGACCTCCAAGTCCAGCCGAGGGGCAGCGGGGGCTGTGCTGTGGCCTGTGATCCAGGCGACTGAGGTGCATGAGTCATGAAAGTCCTGTCCTTGGCGGAGGAGTCTCTCAGTCTGTCTTTCACTATCAGGACGGTGCGTCTGCCAGGCCCCTGCCCACCTCCAATGGGGGAAGAAGCAACGGCTCAAAACTGCAGGTGCAGAGAACCAGGTGAGGCAGGGAGAAAACCGTGGGGGCTTATCATCCCCTCTCTGCAGACGTAACTGCCTGAAGTGGCTGAAGACGGTCCTTCATGGCACGAAGGGAAGGACAGGAAGACCGCAGGAGCTTGGGGAAGTTTCCAGAGTGGAATGGAGTCCTCTCTCCCTATTCTTGGGCCAACATATCAGCAAAGCAAACAAGGCCCCAAGGCTGACCAGTACTTCTGTCTTGGACTGACACCTTCCCCTGCTAATTAGACACTCTGACACCCGGGAGAGGTGACAGAGTGAGTGACTGTCCCACCAGTAGGTTCACACTGCAGACATCCATCAGCCCAAATGCATACACACACTCTCTCAAGGTGTAAGGGGACCAGGACTGCCATTCCTCAGAGAGATTTGCTCTCGGGTTCAAGCCTAAGAAGGGCGGAGTCAGGAGTCTCAGCCCTTCCGTCGTTGGAGCCAGGTGATCAGAGCACAGTGGGATCGTTCCGCCTTCCGGGGCTGGGCCCCCCCACGAGAACCTGTGACAGAAGCCACCATCCTGGCGCCTCTTGAGCCCGTTCCCTCCGATAAGGTTCTAAGAAGGTTCGATGCAGGA
Organism: Furipterus horrens; assembly: GCF_987537825.1. Classification (NCBI taxonomy): domain Eukaryota; kingdom Metazoa; phylum Chordata; class Mammalia; order Chiroptera; family Furipteridae; genus Furipterus; species Furipterus horrens. The sequence goes on from NW_028327173.1 coordinate 4,022,455, forward strand.
AGCTGCTCAGAGCCTGCACCCCAGTAAGCTCCGGTAAGCTCTTGTTTGCGTTGATCGAGCGAGAACTCAACAGTGCCCCGCGCACGGAGTAGGTGGCCCCGAACTGTGCAAGCGGACTTGACCCGACTCCCCACCGCCAGATGTTGCCCCGCCCCCGCCATTGTCACACATGGCTGGCTCCGCTGGCCTCGGTCGCATCAGACCGTACAGTTAGTGCTTTATCTATCTGCCCCACGTGGGCCCTGCAGACACGGCCTCTCCCACATCCACACCCCCAGGAGCCAGCGCACGGTAGCTCAGGAACGCGTTCACGGAGTCGCTCGTGGGAAGACGGCCTCTCAGCCCACATTGTCTCCGCAGCCGCAGCCCGGCCTGAGCAGGTCCCTACCCGAGAGGACCGTTCTCTAGGAGGCGGCAGCCCTCTCCTCCCAGGGCCGCGGCCCCCGGCCCCCCTGCTCTGTGTGTGACCCCAGACTTGCAACTCCGCACCTTCAGGAGCGGCCTCCCGCTCTCTGCCTGGTGGGGGCCCAGCCCCGAGGACTGATGTGTGCAGTTTATGCCTCTCATTTCCCAGGCTTGGATTGGAAATTCAGCTCCTCGTGGTCGATCCCAGTCGGTTCCAATGATATTTTACAGTGCCTCCCTAATTTACGGCCCTTTTATGGCTGTAGTAAAAGGCCACACGTCAGGAAATGCCATCAGATCGGGAGATGCGTCCCCTCTCCCTGTCGGCTCAGGTCGAGCATCGTAATTTACAGGGAAACCTTGTGGGCGAGGGTGTTTACCCCCCCACGGAAGCAGTTCCTTCTCTCATTATGAGAATGAGATCGTTAAAATTCCTTGGTACTGAATTAGGCTCGCTCAGCCCAGTTGCAAATGCCAGTTGCAAAGCTGTTGTGTTACTTGGGTTTCAATTTAGAGCCATCGTTTTTTCCAGAAAGGTGGTGTCTCCCCCGTCACCTGATCCTGGATTAGACATCAGGAAGAGAAGGAAGGAATGTGTTCACGTTTGGTCAGGAAATGTACATCTCGAGCCGAGGCAGCAGCGAGTGGCTGCCGGTTTGAGGGAGGTGGGGGCCGCCGGGGGAGCCGCTCGTACACAGCCTGTGGTATCAGGACGAGGACCGTCCCAGGGAGCGCGGACTGGGGGCGAGTCTGCCCAGCGGGTCCCCGGGGACCCAGGTTCTGTCCAGGTCTTCGCTCGGCCTCCTTTCACGGTGACTCGTGTGCCCGCTGGGAACACAGTGGCTGCAGCGCTGCGGGGTGCGGCGGGAGAGGCAAGCGGTCCCGCTGCTTCCTACGGTGAGCAGCGCCCTCCGGGCAGCCCGCACGCTTCTCCCGCCTCCGTGGCCAGCGCCGGGTCACCCACCCGTTCCTGAGCGACCGCACGGAGGGCCTGGGAGAGCCTGGCCAGTCGCGCCCACACACGCTCTTGGTCCCCCGCCCCCGGGCTCCCAGCTCCATGGGGAGGAACGGTTTTGGATGGGGAGGAAATGTCACATACAGGGCTCAGCAGCACCCTTCACAAAACCATGAGACACTCTTATTAAATGTTGAACACAAAGAAATATATGAGAGACACCGAACCCTGGCGGTGTTACCAGCCTAAAGGGGGGCGTTTGCCTGCGTGCATCGAAGCCCAATCAGACACGGACAGGAGCCTGCAGCGGAGAAGGGGCTGACTAGCTGAGGGGGTCACAGGGGAACTGTTGCTCTCAGACCTGGCTTCCGGGTGGCTTTGAGGGGCTGGGTTTTAGGGGGGATCATTCGTCGTGGTCATCAGCTCTGTTGACTGGTGCTCAGGTGGGGTAGCTGACCGCTGCATCCGGTCCCGGCGTCAGCCACACGCGGTTCTGTCTGGTTCCATAAGGAGCTGGTTGGTGGGAGTTCGGTTTTCCCGGGTACGGAGCTGAAACACAGCCGAGGCCTAGGTGACCTCTTCCTCTGTGGGTGCTGGACGCGAGGCTTTGTCCCTAAGGTGGTTTGCTGCGGACCGGAACCTCGTTGTCCCCAGGGCTTATTGATTAAGGGAGTGGACGTGCAACGGACAGGGAGGTGGGTGAGTCAGGGTGCTGGATGACGCCAGTTTGAGTCAAAAAGGGAAAAAGGAGGAAGGACCAGATTAGAGGAAATGGGGCTCCTGCCCATTTACCGCGGAGCTAACAGCCACCCACACTCCGCAAAGCAGTTTCAGATCTGTTGGAGTAAATACTCAACGTCCAGCCAAAATAACTCAGGTTTTTAAATGACGGTGTGGTTTTTAATAGTGGAAGCGCCCATGGTGTTTTCTCCTAAAAGTTACTCGTTCATATTGATTAGCATTTCGTCCCTTGCACGGAAAGCGAAGACCCGCCAGCGGAAGTCACTGAGGGGAGAGACCCTTGTCTGAAATGGGATGAGAGCAGGTGAGCGTCATGTGTTCTGCTCACTGTGGGGCAGGGTGGCGTCTGCTTTCCCGAAAACCCATTCAATCGTGGAATGACTAGGGAAACCCAAGTGTCACTTGAGTTCTAGGATTTTTAGGGAAAACGGTCTCCCAAATGTTTGCTGTGATGTGATCATTAAAGACAGTGTCAGCAGACGACAGCAGGGAACAAACTTAGATACAGAGAAAGGCTCATACATGGCGGCCATGTTATAACCACTGTTTGGAACCAAAACCCAGTCCTCACCTATGATTCGTATAATCACATGCATTTGAGAGGGGCTAGGCCTTCCTCAACTATTTGCTAAGGGCTGATTCTTTTGAATATAGAACAATAAAAGGATGAATTATTGGTCACTCTTTCTTTAAAAAAAAAAAAAAAGAAGAATTTTATGGTCCCAAATGTCCAGTTGTGAGGTGGAGAAACTGAGTTTGAGCCTGGCCTGCATCCAGGATATTCCCACGGTGCTTTGCTCCCTGGGGGCGGAGAGAGGAGGGTGGCTTCCCAACTAGAAGTGATCAGGAGCTGGAGAAGGCAGAACCCTCCTTTCTCTTCTCTCACAGAAATTTCTTTTGCCCCTGGCAAAATAATAATAATAATAATAATAATAATATACGTATTCTGCCTTGTTCCACATGAGTATCTACCTAGGAAACTCTAAGCCTCTGGAGAGCAGAGTCCTGCCGGCCCACCCCTGTGTCCACGCCAGAACACACAGTAGGTGCGCCATGAACGTGGATTGCAAGGAGGGGGGCGGGAAGCGAGGGCTGGGACTGAGCAGAGAAGGGCCAAGTTAGAGGCCAGGGCCCTTGGGCAGACCTCGCTGGGCCTGGGATCGGCTGGCAAAGCGCCGGGGAGCAGAGACAGTGCAAGGGGGTCGGAGAGAGTCCTGAGAACTTGAACCTTACCATTCAGACCAAGCCAAAGGGCCTCTGGACAGGAGACGCTGGGAAGAGGTGAGAGGGTGGAAGGTCAGAGGAGGAGGCCTGAGGACAGGTGCGACATGAACAGCCGGCCAGACCGCGCAGCGAGGGGAGAGGGCGCGCGCTGAGGCAAGGTCACAAAGTCGGGACGGCACCTGTCGGTCGGAGTTCCGTCTTGTGACGGGAAGAGCAGCGCCCGGAGGGGGGAAGGCGGAACTCCGAGGCCACAGCAGAGCCTTGAAGGAGGTGGGAGGAGGGGAGCTGAGCAGGGACTGATGCAGGGACTGGCAGGGGAGGGGCCGAGGTGTCGGCCACCTGGAGCGAGCACCAGGGAGGGCAACGAGGGCAGGGACCAAGGCCCTGCCCTTCCAGTTCCCAGCGACACGCCACAGCTGAAATATCTGGTCGCTGGCCCCTGGCAGCGTCGGCAGAATTGTCACTGGCGGCGTCCGTCTCAATGGCCAGGAGTTTTCCGTCCACTCCTGAGACATTTGCTAAGCCAGGTGCCAGCGTGAGAAGGTGGCAGGGGAGGACGTGCGTCAAGCTTAGGTGCCAATCTCCAATGTTAAACTTGCTGGGAGCCGCGGGCGACCCCGTCCTGGCCCACAGCTCAACAGCAACACTCCCCTCAAAGTTCCTAAGGAACTAAGAGGTTAATTTTCTGTCAGGAGCCACCGCCCCGCCGTGACAGCATGGTGGGGAGTGTGTTTAACTGACAGGGGACGGGGAGGGGCGGGGGTGCCCAGTGCTGTGCTGGCCCTTCTGGAAGTTTCCTGGAAGAGCAGGGCAGGGGTGCCCAGCAACACAGCCGTCGCTTGCTTCCGAGGTCACTGGTGTCCACGTGGTCCTGGCTGGTCGCAAGGTGCCAGGCTCCGCGCCCCCAGGGACAAGTTGCTAAGGACAAAGCAAGGTGTCCTCTCCGGGGTGACTTCCTGTGACGGGGGAGTCCCCTCAGCCTTCTGGTTTTATAGGAACAGCCGTGAAACGGGGAGTTACTCTCCTCCAAAGGCACAGGGAGCGGGCCCCAGCTGCTTCGGTTTGCGGCCCTAGAGGAGCAGGGACAGAGGGCCCTTGTGGTGGCTTGTCCATGAATTCGTGAGTCAGTGAGTGGCTGGCCGCTCCCCGCAGGGACGGCGCTGGGGGCCTTCTGTCACTTTCTCACTTGATCCCCACACTGAGCCTGTCAGGCGAGCGCGAGGGACCTGAGGCTGAGAGGGGTTCCGTAAGCTCCCCAAGACCGCCTGACCCAGCACCCAGCCATTTCGTCCTCATGGCACCTCACACCCCCCCAAGTCCCCTCCTCCTTTCTTCGGGCGTCTCTAGGTTTTCTTTTCTGTGCTTTTCTGAGAGCGGGACGTGGAGACTCCGAATCTAGACCAGGCCCTGGCCCGTCTCGGCTCTGGATAGAATGTCTGCTGGGAGGACGAGTGAGTGAGTGAGTGGGTACCCTGCGGAGTGACCGCGGCAGCTGTGTCCACACTGTGCGGAGGGAAGCCTCCTCTAAGAGGCTGAGATGCCAGCCCAAGCGCACCCAGCTGGGGAGTGGGTGAGCTGGGCCCCCTGCTCTCCAGTTCACGGACGAGGCGGGCTTGTCTGCGGGGCCTCCACGTGCTCGCATCGTCCCCCGGACAGCGAGGGGCAGCCTGGCTCAGCGGGTCTGAGGCCCTCGGCCGAAGAGGCACTTTTCCCACTTTTGCCCCTTAGCTCCCTCCCGCTCCCGCCGGCCTCCTCCCAGCCCCCAGCCGCCAGGGTTTAGTCGCTATCCCAGGGTGGCTCCCTTCTCTTAGCAGCTCCATAGCAACGTCGGTTCCCAAATGCCAGCAAGTGTTTTTCTAAAGGGCCTCTATCCCTTACACAAAACAGAACACTCCGAACGAGACATAGACACAGTTTTCGCATGACACTGCTGTGGCCCCTTCGCACTTCGCAAATGCCTTCTTTGCAAACATGGGTGTCACAGTTACCCTGGGCTGGTGCCAAGGCCCGCGGCCCCGCGCCCGGCCTCCCCGCTTCAGGCAGCCGTGGTGAAGCCTGAAAGCAAACAAGGAGAGGGAGCCGCGGGCCTACAACGGAGGGGTGTGTGTGCACTGTGCACACGTGTGCATGCGTGTGCACGTGCTATGTCACATATATGTGCACGTGCATGTGAGCATGCATGCATGCGCAGGGACTGGCGGCCATGTTTTAGCAGCCGTCAGTGGCCGCCCAGAACTCTGCCTGGGACCCATCTAAGCTCAGAGGGAAAGGGTGCTGTGCACCCCGGTTCCCTGTGAAACTCCGAGATGGGGAGTAGGGACTTGGGGAGGGGAGGGGAGAACAAATGACTCCGGTACACCCCTGCTCCCACAGGTGAAAACGGAGACGAAGTCAGGTTAAGGTGAACAGTCACGTCGGCTCAGATGCAGAAATTCCCACAAAGGGCCTTGGCAGTGACAGGAGAGAGAAGGGAGAGGGTGCTGGGTGGACCGTGAGTGTAGGAGCCACCAGCTGGCTGACCTCCTTGCTCCCCTCCCAAGGCAGCACCTGGGCGTCTCCCTGCCGGCAGTGGCCCAGCCAGGCAGCACACCCCGTCCGCCACTGCCCCGAGGGCTGATGGGGCCGGCCAGCGAGCACTCACGGCTGCCTGCTGGGGATGACTTTCCTTCTGACGTGGACTCCGCTCTCAGAGAGCCCGGGGTGCAGAGGCAGGGTGTGGCCCCGGGCCAAAGACTAGGGAAAGGGGGCAGGACGGGCCAAGGGGAAGAGGGACAGAGGGCTCTCTGGGAGTTCAAGGAGAATGCGGTCGCGTTGGGGTGGGAGGGAGAGGGCAGTGTGGCATCGGGGCTGGCGCTGACAAGCCGCGGGCACGGGGGCTTGCCGAGGTGAGCGCAGGCGTGGCCAGCCTTGGGGATGCGGGGCAGAGCGCGTGGGCAGAGCAGGCTGAGCAGTCCCGAGGACAGAGCAGGGGGTGCGGGGAGGGCACATGCGAGCCGTAGGTGGAAGGTGGGTCTGGCCCGTCGTGGGGGCCTGCGGTATCAGGCGCGGGCTGCACTCAGGGAAGTGAGGAGCCGGGGGGGGGGGGTCAGTAGTGGGCAGCGCCATCAGGGCTGGGGCCTGCGGGAGGCAGGTGGGCGGGACTGGCTTCCAGGCAGAAGACCAGTCAGAAGGCCGGTGCCAGGTCGCATGGGTCAGGCAGTGAGGACCAGACGAGGGCAGTGGCCATGGGGACAGAGAGAAAGCCTTGCTCCTTCCTCTGTCTGTCCCTTCCTTCTGTCCACTCCACTGCTGTGAGCAGGGCCTGGGACTTGGGCACCAGGGGGGCCTCCACTCTGCCCACCGGCAGGTGTGGGCCTTCCTCTCTAAGCACCATGCTCAGGTGCCCAGAGGACACTGGAGGAGGCCAGGCCTCCCCGACACCCCATCTGGAGAGGGCGGGGGCCTCATGGGCCACCGCCCCCTGCCCCACTGGTGCCTTTGGCATGTGCCAGGACAGAGGGGCATTGCAAGGAGGTGTCAGGGGTGGTGAGCTCGCCCTCCTCCGCCAGCAGCAAGGGGCTGGCGTCCGACAGCCCAGCTGTTGGTTTGCAGCCGGTGGCCTCAGGATGCGGAAGCAGAGACCAGGTCTTGACGGGCGTTGGTACTCAGGATGCCTAGCCCCACTGGGTTGGGGGACTAGCCCACGGTGCCTGCCCGGGCACAGGCTCTGGGGAAGAGGCAGGCCTGCCGCAGCCGCTCTGCAGAGGAGGTGGCCCCTGATTGCTTGTGTCGTGGGGACAGCAGGCTCCACCGTTACCGAGGAGGCTTACAGGTTACCCGGGAGCTCCAGGAGCCACTGGGGAAAGGAGGAAGATAAAGGGGAATGCAAAAGGACAGTAACAAAAGGAAAACCCGTAATTTCTAATCCAAACCTGGTCCTGCAGTGGCTTTAACCCCCCGTCCCTCTTTGAAGACATAAACTGTTGAGTGCTACAGTGACTTCTGTGATTACACTTTATCTCGTCCTACCGAGGTATGAAAGAGGAACTGGGGAGCGCGTTATAAAAACATCCAGCCCAATTTCACCGTGATTCCCTCTCAAACAATTGCTGAAATCCCGCCGTTCCAGTTGCCAGAGCATGAAACTCCCACCGGTAGCTCAATGGGCCGGCGCAGCTCTTCCTCTGCAGCCTCCACAGTCGCCCGTCTGCCAGTCAAGGGACAGCTTTGGGGTTTATGTCTCTAACAGGGTTTAGCGGACAGGCTCGCTGACGCTTCCGCGACGTGGGGGGAGAGTGGCCCCGGTGCCAGCCCCCCAGACCCCCCTGCTCAGAGCCGGTTCCCCGCCGCCACGCCCCCCGGGACGGTGTGGAGCAGAAAGCACTCGCTCCGGGAGCTGTGCACAGGGCCCCTCTGCAGCCACCGCGGATCTCCCAGCCTGGTCACGGTCAAGGTTGTGAAGGAGGACACCTCACTGTGATGCCCTGTTGGGTGGACAGCACCCAGCTCTGCCCTTCTGTGCCCTCTCTCTCTGCAAAGCAAGGGATGTGCAGCCATTTGCTTCGGGGTGGTTCTGAACCCCAGGGTGGGGGTGGCTCCCCGTCTTCACCTTCTCCTTATCCAGTGGGGGACACTAGACGAGTCACAGCCTCTCTCTGGAAGGGGATGGGTAAGTTGGCCTGGACGACCCCAGGTTTCTTCCCACCCCATCATCGTCTGCAGAAGAGGTGGGAAGCCTGTGACTTGAGGGATCCTTGGGGCGCATCCACGCACAAACGAGAGCAAACAGAGCCTGCAGATGAGGGGGTGAGTGACGGTTATTAGGGGTTTGAAAGGCCTGGGCTCCTCAAGGGCCCACAGGCGACCTGACATCTGCGTCCCTCTGGCTGGGCGGTGGCTCCAGAGAGTCCCACACATTGAGACGCTGTGGCAGGATATGGCGGATAGCCCTTTGCGTGCATGGACACTTAAATTACAGACTGGCTTTTTGAGAAATAGAGTTTTGTTTTCTTCTAGCCCTTGGAAGGTAGCTAAGGAGTGTTTCAGAGATGCTGTTAGCGTGACTCACTGCTATTGAGCTCATCCAAACTCCTCCAAGGGTCTGAGTGTCCTTTGGAGGTGATGCTGCCGCCTTGATGTCTGCAAAGCCTTTCTCAGCGTGGGCAGGATGAGCGTCCGGCTTAAGGAACCACCCCGCCCGCACCAGCAGCGTCTGAGTCCATCCGGTCTTGCTCCACGTGTGCGTTCTGTGAGCTCGGAGGAACTCTGAAGGTTCAGGCCCGTCCACGCACAGGCTCCCTCTCTCTCTGAGTCTTCACAGCAGCCTCCTGCGGCGAGAGCTGTTCTTCTGTCCGTTTATAGCGGAGGGAACCGAGGCAGCGCTGGGCTGGCCCAAGGCCCACGGCCGGCACACCACGGACCCCACGCACAAACCCGGGCAGCCGCCTCCAGAGCACGACTCTGGGCCGCCCTGCCTCACCGTCACCTTTAGCGTCACACAGACCTGGGCTCAGGGGCGGGGCCTCGGTGGGCTACTTCATTCTTTTCCGTTCGTGTGTCTTACGTGTAGAGCAGCGGCGCCCGCTCCTGCGTCGTGTTGTGAGGATTAAACGAGCTAAGTCCTGTGAAGCACCCAGAACATCCAGGTGCCGAGTAAACAAATGGTAGCTCTCGATAATCATGGCGACTGTTGTCATAGTAACCCAAGGACGGGCTGGACTGTCAGGTGGAGAGAGGACCGGCTTTCCAAAAGAAACACATAGGATCTGAGTGAGGGCTCTTGGTTGTCGCAGCAAAGCCCAGCCTGAAGCGGCTCCAGGAGAGGAGGAGGTGGGGCAGTTCGGGGTAACTGGCCAGGCGGACTGGCTTCCGGCGCGACCGCGTCCCGGGGCCCCGTCAACAGCGTGGAGGCTGAGAGACTCGTTCCCTGGGTTCTGACTTTTCTGTGTTGGCGTCCTTCTTGGACTTGACGTGCTGGCAAGGGATGGTCCTCCAGGAGCACTAGGCTTCATCCCAGGTTCACGTCCGGCAGGAAAAGGCAGCCCTGCCCCCCAGCGGCTCTAGCCAAGTCCAGGGTTTAGCTCTGATTGCCTCTGGTTGGAGGAACTCGTGGCCAGTCACCACAGCTCAGAGAAGGCCCCGCTCTGATTGGCCAGCCCGAGTCGCATGCCCCACCCCCGGCCTGAGTTGAGGAAGAACATCTGGATTCTCTTCCCACAAGAACACCAAGGGCGCTGGGATCCTATCCAGCTCTGCCCTCTCATTAGCCACGTGGCCATGAGCAGATCACATGGTGCCTCTCAGTCACAGGGGACTCAGTGGCTCATGGGGACAGTGGCACGTGCCCAGTTTCCTCCAGAGCTACTGTGAGTAGCAGATGGACAGGAAAGGCTCCAGAGCACACCACTCACTCTGGAGGTACCTGCATGACTCTGGTGCCATTGTCTTCTGGTGGGGTTGACTCACTGCCTAATAGGGACAGTTCCTGGTGGGCACCCCAGCCCCAGGAGGAACACTGAGGCACATGTTTTTGGAGAGTAGGGGGAGGAAGTGGGGAGCAGCAGGCCTGGCTTCTACCTCCCAGGAGGTCGTGGCCAAGCCTAAGCCACCAGCTGGCGAGAAAGGGGCCCTGTGGTCCAAGTGGGCAGGGAGGCTCCTCGGAGGGGAGGGGAGGGCTGAGGAGTGGGGACTGCCGCCTTCTGAGACCTGCTCACCAGGCATCAGCGCCGCTGGCCCTGGCTGCCGCCTCTCAGGCCCTGCCAGGCCAGGCTGCGTGCCCTGGGCAGAACCCCATCCCTGGAGTTCCATATCTCAGGGCTGGTTGGAGCAATTCCTGCAGCGACTTCTAATGAATGAAAAAGGAGTTCAAGGTGAGAGCAGAAGGCCAGCCGACAGTCTCACCCACACTCGGAACCGCCAGCAGACACTGCACACCCAGCTAACCCTCCCAGCCTCGGCCCCGCCCTGGGGCCGGGGGTGGGGGGCCACGTGGCCGGTGCCTCCTGGATCTGGGTCCCAGAAAGAGATGACCCCCGGCATCCTGACCTCCTTCCACAACTCCTTAGCGACCAGCCATCCAGGGACTAATGCCACCCATTTTAAAATCTATTTCTATTTTTCAGCCCATGTCTCCCTGGGGATGAGTCCCACCCACTAATTGCGCGCTGTACAGACTTCGTGCTGAAGTTGCCTCCCTGCGCTCCAAGGGGGACCTTGTTCTTAGCGTTCGGGGATCCAGAGAAAAAAGCACGTCCACCTTCTTTCCCCATTCTGACCTGAAGGACTTGAATCGCATTTCCGCTTGGCTGTGTCTTTCTGGACAAAAAAAAACCCCTTTCTCCGCTTCCCCGTGACCACCCACCTCCTGGCCCCCCCTCCCCCGGCCCTGTGGCCCCCGTTCGGGTCTCGGCTTGTAATAAGGAGCCTTCGCCATGCTATTGGCAGCTTCCGGGTATGCCCAGCTCCGCAGAGTAGGTCCCTCCTAGTCGCACTGAGGGCTTCAGACAGTGACTTCTGTGGACCCCAGGGGTCTTCCTGGGCTTGCTGGCCGGCACTCGGCCACCAGCCTCCGGAGACAGCTTGTGTCACTCTTCCCAAGCACACAGCCTCGCACTTCACCCACACGGGGTCCACTGTCCCTCTCCCCCACTAATACATCCTCACCAGGCCCGCTCGTGACCCATCACAAATGACCTGGCCCTTGGTTGCCCATAAAAGTTCAGTGTCGTCTGCAAATGTGGAGCCTTCCTTAGACACTTCTTCCCCCAGGTCACTAATAAGGACTGTAACTAAGGCCCTGAGCCTGTGGGAATCTCGGGGCTTCCATTCGTCCACCCAGGACGTGCCCACACGACCCTGCCCCTCTGGTGCAGTGGGCAGCCAGGTGTCGCTGCACCGTGAGCGATTCTCCCGGCGTCGTGCGTCCATGAGACTTGACCGTCTAGGGGCGCCTGGGGAGCACTTCCTCAGAGGCTTCTGGAAAGTCTATCGCGTGCCCCCGCCCACCCGGGGCACAGCATCGTTTTCTGCTCAGGGGGGCTGGTCAACCCTCCCCCACGGCCGCGTTGCCGGTGTGGCCAGGTGTGGCCAGGACCGTGCCAGGCGGGCTTTTCTGCAATTAGCGGGTTTTTCCTACATCACCCGTGGGCAGAAGGGGGCAGAGCCGGCCAGCCCTGCAGCCGAGCCGGCATGGCTCCCGGAACCCCACACCAGGTGGAAATTGTTTAACTACATTCCCATGACTGGAAAATTCTGGTAATTGTGTAATAACAGCAGCAGAGGCAGCAACACTCAGCAATTACCCAGGGTTTTCATCTTCAGGCCACTTTACCCACATTAGCTAATTAAGCCTCCCAGCCTCCCTCCGAGGCAGGGAAGGGCCACAGCCTGGACTCCCTCCGGTGCCCGGGGCTTAATGAGGGCGGTGGCTAAGGGGCCGCAGGGTCTCCCCGGGGCAGCCGCCTCTGCCCCCCTTCAGCAGGAGAGGAGGCCCACGCGGGCCTTCCCCGCCTCTCACAGTGTCACCCCGAGTCCCCGCCCTGCTGAGCACTGGCAGGGAAGTGAGGAGCTTGTCTGCGGCCCCCGCCGCCCCGGACTGCAGTGGGGCCTGGCTCCCGGGGAGCACGTGGCCGACAGCTGGCCCTGCCTCCTACTGGGGGGTGCGAGGTCCCCCCAGTTGGTTTCCACTCTTGTTCCTTCTCTTTTTGCTTCCGTCACCCTCCACTCTGGGGACCCGGGTTTGCCCCCCATCACCAGGTGCTCAGCTCCTGGCTGTCCCACCCACCCCACCCCACGCCCATGCCTGAGCCCAGCGTGTGCCCTGTGGTCCCTTGCTGTGGGGATGGACTCTGCGGGCTGGGTTGGGTTGTGGAGCCCTGAGCGGTGAGACTCCGTGTCCCGGGAATGCACAGCAATAGCACCTCAACGACGAGTGTGCAAGGGGTTGGACTGGGAAACGGGGATGGGGCGTAAAGATGGGGACCCGGGGCACAGGTGACACCCAGGAAGTCGTCTTTGCAAATAGAAGCACCGCCTCAGAGGGGCGGGCTGGGGGTCCGGCACCGTCCTGCTCCCCAGGCGCGCCCAGCACCCACCCAGGGACGGCAGTGCAGTGCAGTGCGCCATGCATAGGAGCCCACGAGGCTCCCCTTCGCGTCCGTGCCAGGGAAGAGAACAGGAGGGAGGCGGCAGGTCCTCAGAGACCGGAGACCAGAGCAGGCAGGTCACCCACCCTGGCCCTCGGTGGGGGAGGGGACAGTTCTTGCCTTTCCCTTTCCCTGGGCCTGCTTGACCATCCCCCTGCCTGCTGGCAGCCATCAGCAGGGGTCCCATGGACCTGAGCCTGCCAGGGCCCCACGACAGGCTTCTCTCCCATGGGGACGTGGACCCCCTTGTGCCTCCATCCAGAGCAGAGGAGAGGGGCGGGGCTGGAGCCCCGGCCGGGGGCTGCTCTGTGCCTTGCGGCGTCCTGCCGCCCGCCCGCAGCACTGCGCCGCCTCGAATCATCATGTCCTCGCTCCCTGATGCACCTGCCCTCTTCCTGCCAGCTTTGCGCTCCCGTTCTCGGGCGCCGTCCCCGTTTACGAAGCGCCCGGGTACAGGGAAGGCTCTGCCTCTGGAGGTCAGGCGGGCGGCAGTGGCAGAGCGGCCCGCGGTGCGCCCGGCGCTGATTTATGCCGCGCCGCCTGCCCCCCCACACACACCCCCGGCCGGCGGTGTGCGGGCCCGCCCCGGCCCCCCACGGCAACTGGGGAGGTGTGCGGCACCATTACACGCTATTATGGCTTTCCGGGTAACGTATACATTTTCACTCTCGCGCAGCCGCGCCTTCATTTTTCATGAGAACGGGCCCGAGATTAATGGCGGGGCCCCGGAAGGACTGGCACGCCGCGCCGCCCTGATTTATTGACCACTTAGCGTTGATGAAGCTGCAAACAAGAGTCAAACAGATGTTGCAGCTGCATTTTTCTTTATCAAAACCAACAGCTTTTTGCATTTTTAACCACTTCTTCCACTTGCTTCTTGCTTACTCCACAGAAAGGGGTGCCGCCCCTGGGCCTCGCCCCTCCCAGCAGGGGCCCCAGCGTCCGCTGCCCAGAGCCCACCTCCGGCAGCGGCCAAGAGGGGAGCGGGGGGCCCCCAGACTCCTGCTGCGGGTCACTCGGGTCTGTGGGGAAAAGCACACGGCTGCCCCCTCACCCAGCTCCAGGGCCCTCTGTGCAGGCCCTGGGGCGGGCTTGGCACACGAAAGTGGGGGGCCCAGGCTCCCCCTGCACACCGGAGCGCCTCCCGCCGCCCCTCCAACCAGGAACAGGCTCCTGAACACCCCTTCAAATCGGCACGTTTCCAGATGAAAAGCTGAGGTGGAGGTGGCTTAAGGCACCAGCTGAGCCTTCCGTGAAGGGGCCGGAGGCTCCGGGGCCCCCTCAGGTGCTGGGTGGACACCTCGTCCTCCTCACATGCCACGCCCCTCTCCAGTCTGTCCCTCAGGAAGGCACGTGGGGCGGGGGCAGGTATACTGAGAGCTGAGTCGCCAAGACAGACAGCGGCCAGGACACGCCCTCCCCCAGCCAGGTCAGCGCCCCGGGCAGGCTGGCTGTCCTGTGCCCTAGGGGAAGCTGGCTGTCCGCCCACCCTCACAGCAGCTCTGGGCTCAGAGAACCCACTGTGGACAGGCAGAGCCCGGCCTCTGGAGCTCGCACTCTGGGTGGGAAAACAGGCCAGACAAGCAGGAACTGCTCAGAAATGACGGACAGTGACGTCTGCTCTTTGGAAAGCACAGAGCAGGCCGGAGCGGGGAGCGGGGCTGTGTTTGGGGGATGGCCCCATGAGAAGGTGGCGTTGAGACTTGTACTGACGCATGGCCCGGAGCACATCAGCCAGAGAACCGAGATCAGGGCAGGTCTGGGGACGGGGCTGACAGGAGCTGAGTGAGGCCAGGGGAGCGTCACTGGCTGGAGATAAAAACATGATGAGTCCTGTCCCCATATCAGGGTGCGGGTTTCGTTCGCCATTGCCGGAATGACAGGATCGCACCTGCTGGTGCTGGGAGAACAGACGGAGAGAAGGAAGACAGGGGCGGGGGCCCAGGCAGAGGGTCCACAGGACTGGGGATCCCTGGGTGGGGGAGGGGTGGGGCAGGGAGAATGACAGAAGTTGGTGTGGACAGGGTCAGGGGGCTGTGGCGAAGGAAGCCAAAAGGGTGACGCCGGGTTTTGTCCTGGATGGTGAGTGGAAGGGAGGCGTAGCCTGGGACAGGCCCTCTGGCTCGGCCACCTGAAGCCGGGGGAGCATCCGTGGATGGTCAGACAGGGGAGCCTGGAGCAGAAGGGGGAGGCGGGGCTGCAGAGGGGACGCCAGGAGTCCTGGTAACATGCGGGCTGGATGAGGACGCCCGGCGGGGAGGGGACCGGGACCCCGCTGTGAGGACGCAAGGGTCCTCAGCTTGTTCATAGGAGGAGGGGTCTACACACAGTAGGAGGAAAATCAGGACAGACGGCACTAACCACAGAGAGCGTGTGTGTTTTACATGTCAGCTGCCGGCTAGAAGCTGAAGTCTGGTCTGACAGTTGGTGGTCAGACAAGCAGGACTTCTGTCTGTCCACAGGGGCCTTCAGTCTCTCAAAGGCCCCGGCACGGCTTCTTACGGCAGAAGGGATGGGGCCTCCTTGTCGATAGCTCTGAACAGAAGGTTCTAGACGTTTGAGACGTTTCCTTACCCTCAGCTTGCCCCTCCAAGCCCCAGACCGCACCATGGGGCTCCCCGCCCCCAGGCCTTTGCCACCAGGCCAGGCCTCCTGGACTTCAAAGGTCACGCTCTCTTTGGGCGGGACGACCTTTAGCATCTCCTCCTATGTTCTGTAGCACAGGCAGGGGCTGGTGGACAAGCTCTCTTGTCTGACCCCCACCCCCAAACCTGCCCTGCATGGTGAACCCAGGGAAGAGGAGGCCAGCCGGCTCTGCAGCCGCACAGAATTGAGACTCCAGGGTCCTGCAGGGTCTGCTGGCCGTGCCCCCAAGCTGGGCGCCCCTGGAGCCCTCCTCCAGCCGGCCCTGCCCGCCGGCAGAGCGGTGCTCGGTGGGCTTTGACATTGTCAGGAGCGCTCCAGGAAACTGATCCGTTGAGACTCTGTGGCCAATACATTTTTCTACTAAAAACACCCAGTAAACTGTACAACTAATGAAGGACATTGCAACATTGCCAAGAAGCGACGTGTGCCCCGAATTTCCAAAAATACCTCCATCACTCTGTGTCTTAAAGCCAGCCCCAAGCCAGGAAGTCAGAACTTAATATGCAGCTGGGGCCTTGGCGCTGCAGGACCTCCAGGCCCTAGGACGGAGTCTGTGCTTCACAGAGAAACCGTGAAGCTGCCGCTTCTGCGTTTCCTAATCCCAAACTGAGCCTCCTGAACTTGCAGGGGCTGGGACTTCCTCTCAGCTGTATCAAGGCCACCGAGAAGCACAAGGCCCAGAGTCGGGTCTCCGGGGAGGGGTCCGGTCCCCAATTCAAAAGGATCAATAGAGGATCTGGAACCACTGGGTCTATGAACTCCTAACATGTGGCATTGCTGAACCTTAGGGCATTTGGGGGACTGGGGCTGGAGACTCCGCAGCCTGCATTGATTTCTCAAAGACACCATAGACCCAGAAAAGGTGAAGGACCAGCCTTGCCTCTTAGCCTCCTAGGAATGCCATGTTCAGGAAGGCTGCCTGCCCTTCATAGACCCAGAAAACCAAAACTGGGTATCAGTTGCACACAAGTCTGGGAAGGGTAAGGTCCAAAGCCAGCCTAATTCAGTTCTACAAATGCAAACTGAGCAGTGGTCATTGCCGGACACTGACAGCTCTGGGGCATTGCCCCTGTGGTTGAGGAGTTAGAGGAGGTGTATGGATTACGTAAGGCACAAACCCGATCTCCATCCTGCTGTGGTAGAGATACAGAGGATGAAGTATCAAGGAATGCTTCTTGGAGGAGGAGGCGAGCCTTATGAATAGGTGGAGGCTGGTTATGTAGAAACGGAGCTGGGCAATGAAGGACGGGACAGAGCTTTCCAAAATAGGAGAGTGCGGGGTGCTCTATTCCTGCTTTGGGGGTTTCTGTGCATGGTGGCCCTTGGGTCCCCAGACCCCTGCCTGTCCTCCTACTGCCTTGGTCTCCCACAGCCTCTGCCAGGCACTCGGTGGGGCTGTGAGGCGGGAAGCTGCAGGTCTTTCATCTCCCAGGCAGCTGACATCCAGCGCCCTCCTAAAGGGCGCACGCAGCTCCTGCTCCAAGGACTGGGATCAGAGGGAGCCTTGGGTGGTCTGCTGGCCCCGCAGCCCTTCATCCTTCCTCTGTCTTGCTCAGCAGCTGGTGCTGCCGCCTGTCCGGGTACAGGCTCCAGCAGGGGCCCCGGGCCCACGCGGCCCCAGCCCTAGGGAGTCAGTGTGCTGGTCTGCAGGAAGGCCACAGAGCGGGACTCAGGCGTGGCTCCTCAGGTCCCCTGGGCCATCTCACCCGCGCGATGGGCAGAGCAGGGCTCCAGCCCGCCTCCCTCTGGGGCATACGGCAAAGAGGCAGGGAATCAGAGGTGGGAAAGCACCGAGGCCAGGCGAAAAGAGGCCACCAGGGGTCTTGGCGTCAGAACCCTGGCTTCCGGCCCAGGCTCCGGCCCTCACCAGACACACAGAATCCATCGGGCAGGTCACAACTTCTCCGTGCTCAGTCTCCTCGTTGTAGACAGAGGGCGCGGGCAGCAGACACGATGGTGGCGGGAGTGCTCAGACCGCGGCGCGCCCACGTCGGGGATTAGCGTCATCATTAAGGAGCGTGATCACCGCTGCCGTTGAGGGGAAGGCTCCTGGTCGTGTTGGTTTAATTTCCTGGCTAACTGAGCATTGGGAAGAAAGAACCCCTGCTTCACCCCTTAGTGAGAATCTCTCTAAATTACGCCTGCGGCTTTCTCGCACTGGTCGTGTGGCATCATGTTTATTAACGCACGGATTGACTCACGTTCGTTTACTACGCGTCCCCGGACCACGTCCTCGAGGCGACAGTAGACTCAGCCTCCTCCGTGCCCACGCGGGCCTCATGCTCGGGTGTCAGCGCAGGAAAAGCAGAGGCACCGATCCGGGAAAAGAGCTCAGGAAGGGACCTTGCGCCTGGCTCCCTAGAGAGTTCCCTGCAGCATCCTGATTTATTGTCTTACGTTCCCTTACGGTTTAAGAAATGCCTCTGGTTGGGGTGGGAGGGTTTCCTGGGTTTTTCAGCTGCGTTATAAAGCGACGTGATTGCTTTTTAACCAGCGTGTCGGGCCTGATGTGACCAAAGCCAGCCTTGCCTCCGGGGACCGCAAAAAGCCAGGGAGGGCATCAAGCTCGGCCTTGAAGCTGCCGCCCTGAAAGAGACCCCTCGCCATGTCACCGTGCGAGCTGGTGGCAGACAGAAGGGGACAGAGGACATTTTGAATGGAGTCTGATGGGGGCAGGCTGACCCGTTTCAGTAGAACCACCTGGGGTCACACTGTGCCTTCCAAGTCTCCCCGCAGAGAGTCCTTTCCATTCTTAAAGGAGCTTTTTGAGGGAGGCGTTCCCAGAGGTGGTGAGTGACAGCTGCCTCCTGGGGGTGCTTGGAGGGGACGCGCTTGCGCGGGCAGAGGGGCAGGATGCCTTAAACCCTGGGGCTCCGTTTCCCCTTGGGAAGAAGCGGTGCTGATTCCTGGGTCGGGGACGTCAGTGGGCCATGACGAGGACATGTGTGTGAGCACAGGGCAGGCCCGGGGCTCCTGGGCAGCGGGGAGCGTGAGGTCGGGATGTGGGGCTGGAGCTGCACTTGATGCCATGTGTGGTCCTGCGTTACCCACGGAGCTGACCGTGGTTCTCACTGGGGCCACTGGGCAATGTCCAGAGCCGTTTCTAGTTGTCACCGCTGTAGGTTGGGGTCTGTGGCATCTGCAGGTAAAGGCCGGCGGTGCTGCTGAGCGCAGGACAGACTCACCACAGAGCACAGTCTGGCGCCGGGGTCGAGAGGACCTGGGGAGGGGCCTTTCAGCCTGTCTGCACCTGCTGGCGGGGGAGGGGGGACCTGGCTGGACCCCGTGCCACCCTCATACTGCCAGTCCCTGTGCTCTGCCCCCAGAACCCCGACATCGTGCTGGTGCACTATCTCAACGTCCCGGCCATCGAGGACTGCGGCAAGCCCTGCGGCCCCATCCTCTGCTCCATCAACACCGACAAGAAGGAGTGGGCCAAGTGGACGAAGGAGGAGCTGGTCGGGCAGCTGAAGCCCATGTGTGAGTAGGCTCGGCCGCCCGGCCCGGGGCCCTGCATGGGCCAGGGAGGGGGGCCCAGCTGTGGGAGCCCCCTTCCGCTCGGATGACAGCGACACAGGGAACTAGCTTGGAGGAGGGTCCCTCCCGCCCACTGGCGCTTGATCCTCCCAAGCTCCCTACTCGACAGGCAGGACACAGAGCATCAGGCCCATATCACAGGTGAGAAAAGTGAGGTCCAGAAGCACAAGGCAGCGCAAGGGAGAAGCAGAGCCCTGAGGGCGGGGCTGCTGTCTCCTGGGCGGCAGACGGGACAGAGGTCGGTGGCAGTCCGGGGGAGGCCTGGGGGACGCAGGAGGGGGCAGCCGGAGCGGGCGGCCTCCTGTGCTCAGCCCATCGCCTCCGGGGTCACGCGGCCTCAGCTCCCGGCCTGCGTGGCGTGGGGCGACGCACTCAAGCTGGGTCTCATCTTGTCGGCAAAGCGAGGCGTTCCGCAGCGTCTGCCAGGCGCAAGTCACTGCAGGCAGACACTGAGCGAGTCCAGAAAGCCGGGCCGCAGCCAGCGCCGCATTTCCATCGGTCGTGGCTCCCAGCGGCTACTAGAGGGTCTCAGGGGGCCTCGCCTGCCCCCTGGACTCCTGGGCTCAGGAAGGACAGACGGAGGTCTGCCAGGTCCAAGAAGAGCGCAGGAGCCGCCCAGTGCTGGACGCAGGGCCGGGGGCTCCGGAACACTGACCTCAGGCTCAGGCAAAACCCGTCACCATATAGGACCTCAGAGAGCAGGTCAGCCAGTCCCTCGGGACCCGCGCCACCCTTGGAAGCAGGGCTGCAGGGGAGGAGCTGTTGGGTGTCACATACAGGGAGCAGCGGAAAAGTCCTTTTCTGGAAGGAGTGAGTATCTCGTCACGGGGAGTGTGCAATCTGAGGCCAGGCGGCACCTGCAGTCTGCAGCTAATCTTGAGAGTTCCTAGGTGCTCAGATGGGGGGGTCTTCCCTTGGCCCCAAGGTTGAGGATGGGGATCAGGATGGACAGAGTGTTCTGTATGGGGAGGGAGGTCGAGGGCCCAGCGGCCCAGCGGCTGGACCCCAAGATGGAATTCACTCTCCTGCCAGCCTCCTCGGTGGGAGGCTCCGGCCTGCTCGCCCCTGCTGCTGCCGCCGCCACCAGGAACCTCAGCCAGGTGGCCCCAGGGCCTTGTGGGCTCAAGCTGTGCCACCTCCCAATGGGCAAGAGCTCCATGGACTCTAGGGGGTGGAAACCGGACCTCTGACGCTTACCTGGAGGGACCCAAAGGCCTGTTCAAAAGTCCGCAGTGCAGCAAGAAAACTCTGTAAAACTACAGCAAAATAAATCTCGTAGCCCTGGGCTCTCCGTGGTGTGGGGCAGGAGCCGGGCAGCCCGCAGACACTCCGAGTGCACGTGTGCACGTGGGCCTGGTCACGGACGCACAGCCTGGGAACACAGCCATGGAAACGAGGCTCCAGCTGACGCGTCCGGCGCCGGCCAGGCTCGGCGCGCACGCAGGGCACAGCAGCGGCGTTCGGGGAGGCGCAGGTGCCGGGAGCCAAGAAGGCACCCGCTTTGCTTCCAGAACCAGGCGTGCCACCCGGCGCCGGAGCCAAACGCATTAGCTTCATCACATTTTCCCATAAATCACGTTCTTTCAAAGACTTCACAGTTGGATTTCCTGGTGTTTCCCAAGCTCTCTGCCCCACAGCAGAGTTGTCAGGGTTAATCAAAACGCTGTGCTCATGGGTGGTGAAGGGAAACGCAGGTCTGCAGCCTTTGTCTCCCACCCCCACCCCCACCCCCGCTGCAGGATGGGGGTCTCCCAAATGCCGACTGTGAAGCCAGGCTAAACCCAGGAGCCCCACCTTGATTCCTGCAGCTGCGTTCTGTGGCCCCGTGGGGGCTTGCCTTCAATGTAGTCTGAGGGGCGCCTCCACAAGATTGTTTTTTTTTAATTGTGATATCTGATAGGAATTCGCCATATATTTCCAAAATGCTTCCTGCCTTTTGCAATCCGTTCAGTTAGAATATGGGTCCTGCTGCTGTGACAGGGACCAAAGGACTGCTGGCTTAAATAAAACAGGTCACTTCTTTTTCACATAGCAGGTCCAGGTTGCCATGGTAGCTAGCCCCAGAGTCAGGGATCAGCCGCCCGGCCTCCTTCCAGCTGGTAGCTCTGCCACTCCTAGGGTGTGGCCCTCTCTTATGTGGCCCGAGACGGCTACTCTAGCTCCTGCCATCACAGCCACGTTCCAGCCAGCGGAAGCAGAGAAGAGAAAGTGGAGGGAAATGGCATTCCCTTTAAGGACAGAGCCCAGACACTGCACACTTCTCTTCATAGGTCATTGGCCAGAATTTGATCACATAGTCACTCTGGCTGCAAGGGCGTCTGGGAAGTGCATTCCTGCTGAGCACTGCCATCCTGACACACTTTGGGGACCAGGGTTCTGAGTGTGAGTCATTAAGGGCTGAGAGGAGCTGAGCTCAAGCTGGGGGCCCCTGCAGGACCTCAGCCGAGAACTCACCTCAGCTGACTGACTCAGTCCCCATCTGAGGGTTGGAGTTTATAGAATTCAAGTGAACGTGATATAAAGCTCAGCGTGTCTCATCCTGGAAATTCTGGGGTCCGTTCCAATGCAGCTGCTCTGAGCAGGCACCAGCTTTGGGCCCAGCAGACTTCCACAGCAGGAGAGAGGGGCTGGGCAGGTGGGGTCCTCTCCTCCCAGGTGAACTGGGAGTGGGGCCGAGTGCCAGACAAGCTCCATGCCAGAGTCCTGCCAGCCTGCTGGGATACCTGCTCAGTGGCCTCTGGCTGCCCAGAACCGCGGTCGTTCGAGCCACTGCATCCAGACCTTCCACTCTCACATCTCTTTAAGCCAGCAGAGCCCGATGGGATGCGTCCCCCTGGAGTGGACCTGCTCCTCTGAGCACCCATGGCTTTCTGGCCTGCCTCAGCTCGGGAGGGAACAGGCGTGCCAGCACTTCCCAGCCAGCTGTCAGCGAGCTTGTGCCGTCCGAGGAAGGGTGGGGGCTTTAGTGCTAAGCTGTGCGCACAGCCCTTCCCCAGAGGTGATCTTGCCCCAGCTGCCCCCAACTGTCCCCACCCTGGCTGGCCAGGCGGCCCTGCATTGCCGAGCAGGGCCTAGGTCTCCTGCAGCGTGCCTGGCCCCAGAGCTCATCGGGCAGCCCCGCCAGTCACCTCTGGGCGTGGCTCTACCACAGGGGCCTTCCCGGGAGCCCTGCAGCTATTTCTTTGGGGCCCCCAGACCTCCGTGATGGTGTCCGTAGCAGCACTGCACGGGCCAAGCAGGAGGGCCGGCTGGGGAGCCTGCATAGCCTCTGGGTCTGCACCCACATACGTTTCCCCATGTATACTCGTGCACAGTTGTGTGCTGATGCATGCGCTCATACGTGCACAACACGATCGCCCTCATCCCCACACTCACATAGCGACCTCGCCTCAGTGCCGGGAAGCAAAGGCCAGGGGCATCGGGGGCGAGCAGGTGCCATCTGGACCGGAGCAAGAGCCTGGCCCTTCCCCCTGGAAAGTGGATGAATGGGCCCGAGTGGCAGTGAGGACAAGGGGGAGACATGCAGAAGGCCTTCCAGGGACTGGAGTGTGAGTGCAGTGGGTGGCCCTACACAAGTCACCTGACCTCTCTGAGCCTCACCGTCCTCCCTCCAGGAAGGTGGCCCTACCCTGTGGCCCCGTGGCTGTCAGATGACAAAGCACGCAAGTGTCGGGGCTGCAGCTACCCAGCCGCACAGTCAGGGAAGCCATCCAGAGCCAGAAAGCCGCCCGCTTCCTTGCGGCTGAGCTGCGCCGAACTCTGTGCCAAGGATGGGCACCCAAAGGCCAGCTGGACAGTCCTTCAGGGACACCTGCACCCACCACCACTGGGTGCTTTTAGAGCGATTGCTCTGAGCTCAGCCTTGTGCTCGCCCTGGGGAAGTTGCCAGAAGGGAGAAAGCCCAGGCCCTGCCCTAGAAGCACAAACTAAAGAGGCTGCACCGGTGGATGGGGCCAGTGCAGATGGCATTGAGGGCAACGTAGATGGTTCTGCCTTCAAGAACCTGGAAACCCAGGAGACCAAGCACGGGAACAGTCAGCCAGGCTTCCTGGTAGGAGGACTTTGCCCGGACTTGGGTGACGGCGTGGGACTCGGAGACCGGCAGGAGGCAGAGACGCGGCCCCAGGGAGGCCTGTGTGCAGCAGCGTGAGGACGAAACAGGCAAAAGCAGACACATGGCGTGTCACGTTGGAGGCATTCAGGGAAGGTGGACGTGCAGTGATGGAGGTCAAGGGTGATAGGGCAAAGGTCATGTTGAAGGTGCAGTGATGGAAGTTAAGGGTGATAGGGCAAAAGGTCATGTTGAAGGTGAGGAGATAGAAGTTATGCTAAGTATAAGGGAACAGAGGCCATGTTGAGGAGGCCAAGTTGAGTGAGAGAGGGTAGAGGCTATGTTGAAATTGAGGGTGTGAAGGCCAGGCCGAGAACGGGGTGATAAAGGCTATGCTGAGTGTGGGAGAGGAAGCTGTGTTAAGTAGAAACTGAGAACGGTCATGTTGATTGCAGGGATGGAGGCCGTGTTGAGTGCGGGGAAGGAGGCTGTGTTGATTGCAGGGATGGAGGCCGTGTTGAGTGTGGAGGGGGTGGAGGCCGTGTTGAGTGCGGGGATAGAGGCCGTGTTGTGTGCAGATGGGGTGGAAGCATGTTGCCTGGGACCCAGCAAGGGCCAGCGCAGCTGAGACAGGGAACTCTGTGTCACTGAGAAGTGACTGGTGTGGCAAAGACTGGAAGGAAGCCAGCTGATGGGCAGGCGCCGGCCTCTTCCAGGAGCTCCTCTCCCCGCAGGTTAAGCCGGCAGAGCCACCCTCCCCAGGGCCCCCGCCCCCCCTCCACCGTCCCGAGGGGCTCGCTGTGGCAACACTCAGCCTTGGGTTGTCGAGTCCGCGTCTGTTGTTTTCTCGTAATTTTCCAGACAAAGACCAAAGATCTGCTAAGAGCGGGAGTGTTTATTTGTTTTGCTTTTTTGCTTAGATTGTAATCCTGGTGATTATAGAAATATCAAGAAGTAAAATCAACAAAGGCTTGCCTTTCCCGACCCTGCACCAAAACCGGTTCCTGGTCGATTGGCGCCACCTGGTGGCCCCCGGCAGCCGAGCGGCTCAGAGATGCCACCGCTCTGGAAGCGGGGGGCTGCCCGGCCTGGCTCCTGAGCCTGCAGACGTGGGCACTGTCCCACCCCTGCCTGGGGACCTGGTGTCTGGGATTCTGGGGCAGTGAGCTTGGGGTGCGTCTGGGAGAAGCAGAAGGGGACCCTGGGGAGAGGCATGGACACCTCCTTTCCCCTCCGCCCCGGACGTCGCCTGGCTGATGCAGGGTGGAGGCACTGGTGTTTGGCCCTGAGAAGGAGGCTGTGTTCCCAAGCCTCGGCCAGTCTATGGGCAACAGACGGGCCGTTAGCGAAGCAAGTCCCAGAGGTGCTGCCCCCACAGAGCCGCAGGCAAGGGCACGCGGGACGGAGGTGAAAGTCGGGGGGAGGGGGACCCGTCTGGGGAAAGGGAGACTGCTGTCAGAAAGGGTTGGAGGGTGTCCTTCTGGCCAGAAGTGCTCGCTTGGACGCATTTGCCGTGTCCCCACCTTTGAAGTGAGACTCTCGAGGTGTGGGAGCGAAGGGCCGGGAGTCAGGAACGAGCTGGGGCAGGCCCAGGCCACCCACCCCGGGGACTCGGCAGCCGGAGCAGCTGAGGTCCCCTAGTCCTCCAGGCCCACACAAGCCAGACAGGGACGGCAGCTCAGGGCCCGGAGCGGTGGTCCACGGCACAAGCATCCGGGCGGCTTGATAAGAAGGCAGACTGCTGTCCTCCAAGACGTTCTGACTCCACAGGTCTGAGTGGGCCCTCGGGACCTGAATTTTTAACTAGCAAGATTCTCGTGCTTTTTGAGCGTCTGAGAGATCCCAGCCTAAAGAGACTCCGGCGAGAGGCCTACCAAGGATCGCTGTCGTGGAAATCGGGCCACAGGCCTCGCTGAGCGTCAGCTGGTTCTCAAATTTGGGTGGGAAGGAAGCAGACACTGGGAGCATTCTGACCTTGAATACGCACAAAGAATGTGGTGCTTATTTTTGGGTGTTCCAGAACGCTCTGGGGTCTTTTCATCAACTCAGGGATAAGTCACGCTGCCCTGGAAGTTTTCTTGGGGTGAAAGTCAGTGTTAGTGCTGGGCACAGGATGGGATCTTTCGAGACACTTGTCAACACAAACCTTGGAATGCCATGAAAGGAAGCGCATCTGTGTCCCCGGACGGCGGGGCTCTGTCCCTGAGAACTGAGACCCACCAGTGGACGGAGCCTCGGGGGCCCAGGAGGTTTTGCTCGCTGCTGGCGTCTGCAGGGTCTGGAGTCCCTGCGGGGTGAGGGCAGGACAGAGGGCCTGGAGAGGATTTCCCTGCCCATGTCGGGTGTCCCTTTGGCTAGGAGCTGCTGGCTCAGGGAGCACGCCGGTGGGTCCCCTTACAGCCCCCACTCCAGCCGCAATGCCTCCTGGGCACCTGCTGGGTGGCCTGGCCACGGAGGACAGGACAGCTGGCAGCGGGTTCCAGGGAGCCCTGCTGATCTCAGTTTGGGGCCTGCTTCTGTCTCCTGCTGTGCTGCGAGCATCCAGGCTTGTTTTGCAAATGAGCTTTTCTCCCTCTGGCTAAATTGTGTTTAGCAGAATTGGCCCCCGAGTAGGAGAACCAAAAGGGAAATACTCCTTTTGATACCCCGTTGCTCCCTGGCTACCTGCCGCTCAGGGCTGCCTGGGGGCACGCACCCCGTGCCGTCAGAGTGCCTGGCTCCCTTTTAACCTCCACGCAAGCAGCGAGCTTTGCCAGGGACACCCCCACGCTGGTGCTGGGGGCCGGGCAGGCAGCAGCCCACCCACGTCCCATGTCTGACTGTGCCCTGGAACTGACACGGCTCTGCTCATCCCGGGGGTGGTTTTGTTAAACTTGGAATGTGTTGCCAACATTGAAATCTCCAGATTTTCAGCTTCTCTTTGAAAATTGAAGATTCTGGGCCACATCGTCAGGAGCTGAGAGGCAGCCACCGCTTCCAGTGGCCCCTGCCTCCCTGCGGGTGACGCCTCCGGGCACGTGGAGGAGGCGTCTGAGGCCAAGGTCTCGCAAGAAGCAAGAAGGACACAGTCTGGAATCCCCCTTGGTCCCCTGCCCCCACTGCCAGTGGCCTAGAGGGGCTGCTCCGGCCATCTCTGGCCCTGGCCGGGGCCTGGGAGGGTGGGCTGCATTAGCCCCAATGAGAGGAGGCTTCCAGGGCCCCAGTGGCTCCTGGATGTGGGGTAACTGCGGAAGCTTCTCCTCTCGTGGCCACGTTGCACCTCTGATGTCACCAGACCATCAGAGCTCCAAGAGTGTTCACGCTCGTACTACGGCATGAAGAACTCCTGGCCTCGGTAGCAATGACACTTAGTAAATCAGAAGGAGAGTCTGAGAGCCCCGGTTAGTGGGGTCAGGGACGGCGCGGTGCCCTGAGCCAGGGCCCCCAGGAGACTGTCCGGCAGCCAAGGGAGGAGGCGCAGGGAGCACTGTGCCCATGTGGCCCGAGTCTCCTGACATCAGAGCTGTAATGGCTCCTGATCGGGGAGCTCCTCTTCTCGCGCTGTGCCCAAGCGCTGAGGTCTGTCCCAGCTGCCAGGGGACAGAGGTTGCGTCAGGCTCCTGGGCCCTCCGCCTTCTCCAGGATGTGGTCATCCCTGGAGCAGCCTGTGCCTCCTGCTGGAAGACAGGAAGGGAGTCCCGATGCCCCTCATCCCCAGACGTCGAGACCAGGAGCGGCAAGCTCGTTCAGGACACGGCACGCTCCTCCCTGCACACACGAGCCATCCCGTCCCCAGGCAGCCTCCGAACGCCTTGAAATGAGATTTCTGAAACTGTGCGCAGGCCCAGGAGGAGAACGAGAGTTGAGGGTGAGCAGGGGGAATTGAATAGCGTGTGGGCGTCTGGATATGAGAAGTTAAATCTAATGAAAATGGTATCCAGTTGAACCAAGAAATCAGAAGCGGGGCCTTTATTCCTGTCAACAAGAATACAGTGAAAATTAAACCAGCACCGCTGCCATTTCCCACTGACCTTGTTGCCATGGAGACAGTCTTCCAGTGTCAACAACTTGGAGGAATCCAATTGGGTTCATTCATGCATTGAGAGGCACGTGGCATGCACCGCCGCCACCACCCCGCCGCCTGTCACATGGTTCCTAAATAGGGTGATCACACGTCCTGGGGTGCCTGGGAGTGTCCCAGTTTATGCCATTGTCCAGCCACATGATCACAGCCCCCTGTCTGTCTCCAAGGTGACCCGTCTGGACAGCAAGTTAAATAGTCACCCTTTCTGTGGGTCTTCACTGAGTGCTGAGTACATTGCGGTAGAACTGAGTGGGCCCAGGCTGACGGAGGCAGGAGGAAGGGGCACCCACGGGCCTCTGTTGGGTGGGATTATCTTTGCCACCAACATGCCACTTGCTCACACAGCACCAAGAAACCTCTTTCTTCCTGTGCAGAGGAGGCCACAGGTCAGGTCCAGCAGGCGCCGCCCGTGCTGAGACCCGAGCCCCGGCCGACACGCCCTGTCACCCTTTCTGGAAACCACTGCCCCACCGCGCAAAGGGGCAGGCAGCTCGCTCTCACCAGTCCCTGGGGCCACTGTGTTGGGGGGGGCCTTCCGGAGTTCTCCTTCCTGACTCCCTGCCCAGCTCCTTTGCGAAGTGTTGAAGGCTGGACGTTTCAGAGCAGAAAAGGTCTCTCCCCCGGGCCCTTGACCCTGACCTGCCTCAGGTCTCCCACGGACGCCACTGAATCCAAATCCTGCGTGGTGTTGGACACACCTGTCTGTATGTCTTTAAAGCTGCTTAGGGAACAGTGCCATGTAGTCAGACGAACCCGAGAGAGGCACCCATTGTGCTGACAAGGGAACTGAGGCCAAGAGGGGCCAGAGCCTTACATCTGACGCGTGTGAGGCTGCCGCAGCCCGGCCAGCAGCCCCTTCCTCCCCCGCAGCGAGCCCTGGGGTCCACCCTGCCCTTCGGTGAGGTCCCACCATGGCTGGGGAGCCACGCGAGGAATGAGCGTTCGTGGCTTCCACTGATACCCAAGAGGAAGCTCCCCCTGGGTCCCCAGCTCTGCCTAGGTGGGTCCTCTCCCCTACCCCCACCCGCAATGACTAGAAATCCAGGCAAGAGTCCCCCATCTCAGAGTCAAATGCTGTCCCTGCAAATCCCACCTTCTCTGGGAGGAGTCTTGGGTTACCTCTAGTGCCCCGTCTCCAGGGTGAACGCGGCCAGGCCTCCGAGGAGCCCAGCAGCCCAGGTTTAGCCCCTGAGACTTGTTCCCAGCACAGGCCTCCCTCTCTCTCTGGCCGGATCCACGTCTCCCAGGAGCGGGTCCACTGCAGGTCCCGACCCCCACTGCCTGCCCTGGTCTGCGTGGCCAGGCCCCTCCGTGCCCACACTTGCGGCTGCCCCACTGTCCTGGCCCCGGGGAGGAAGATCACAAGGCAGCAGCCGGGGGCTTCAGAGCTTTTGCCCCTCCCCTCCTTCCCCACCCCCAGCCCACTTCTGAGACAGTGGCACCCTCCATAGTCCGGGCAGGAGACAGCCGTAGGGGCAGGGGGTGGGGGGCTGTGGGGCACAGCCACTGGCCCAGCCCCCGGTTTCCGGGTTTCCTACAGTCACTGCCTCCCGCTCCCCCCGTAAACCAGGCTCCTTCTCTAGGAAGTGAAGCGAGTCTAGCTTCGAGTGGAAGGGATCTTGGTCCCCAGATGGCGCGGCATCCCCTCATCCATCCAGGCATTCTGGGTCCCGAGAGAGGTGCAGGCTGGGAGGCGGATAGAGCCTGGCTCTGCAACCCTCCCGTCCCCGCTTCTCTGCTGTGCGACCTTGGGCGGGTTGCATAACTTTTCCAAGTCCTGGTTTTCAAATTAATAAATGGGACAAAAACTCTTCTTCAAAGGATTATTGAGCGATTAGAGATGTAATCTTTCTGTACCCTGGGGTCAGAATACCACAGACTGGGCGGTTTGAATTAATTCATTTTCTTACAGAAATTAACTTTCTCACAGTCTGGAGGCTGGAAGTCCAAGGTCAAGGTGTCGGCAGGGTTGGTTTCCATGCGGCCTTTCTCCCTGGCTTCCAGAAAGCCGCCTTCTTCCTGCGGCCTCACACGGCCTTCCTGAGTGTGCGCAGTCCTGGAGTCTCTTCCTCTTCTTACCAGGACACGCGCGAGTCCTGTTGGATTAGGGTCCACCCCTAGGACCATTAAGCTCCTGAAAGGCCCTGTCTCTAAATACAGTCACTTTGGGGTTAGGGCTTCAACCTGAGGACTTGTGGGGAAACAGTTCTGTCCACACGGGGGGGCGACAGCGGAGCTTGCCTGGACTCTCCGCCCCCCCCCCCCCCCCCAAGGCCAGGATAGAGAAGCCACAGCCAGGAGGCTCCTGGCCGAGTGCCAGCCCTGTGTGGGGTCACCCACACCTCCCCCCACACCCCCTCCTTCCTCCAGATCTCAATTACTCTCTCACGGCGGTTGGCCGCCTCTTGGGTAAATTGTTCATCAGAAGATGCTCTCCAGATTGAGGCCACATGCTGTTGCCATTGGTTTCACTTTGATTATTCATATTAGTGTCTAACCGTGGGTGGTAATTAGGGTAAGTGCTGGCTACAGGCCAGGTCAGCACTGGCGTGGGCGGGTGGGCTCCTGTGACAGCCACCCCGGCCTCATCTCCAACACTAGTCCTCGAACTGGGCACGCAGCAGGCAGCCCAGCCAGAGCCAGGGTCGGGCCCCAAGCGCATGTGTCTTGGGGCAGCAGCGGGACTGCTGGGGACGCGGCGGAAGCACCCCACAGCACCCCACTTCCCGTGCAGGAGCCAGCAGGGCCCACACACGCCCTCTCTGGCACCTTCCGCGTCCCAGCCTTCCTGGCTACACGGGTCCCCCTCCACGACCTGAGCAGCCCAGAGACCCTGCCAGGCTGGGGCACTCCAGACAGCCTCTGGGTGAGGTGGCCAACCATGGCTTGGAAATGAGGATCCCAGCGCCCCTCGAGACTCAGTGAGCAGAGCGGAGTGGGGTGACCCGGAGCCACCAGGAGCTTGTTTTCTGGGAACGCCCTTTTCTCCTGTGCCCGACCCCACGTCGTGACCTTACCTTTTAATTGACTGTACTTTTAATG
This sequence comes from Furipterus horrens, assembly GCF_987537825.1. Classification (NCBI taxonomy): domain Eukaryota; kingdom Metazoa; phylum Chordata; class Mammalia; order Chiroptera; family Furipteridae; genus Furipterus; species Furipterus horrens. The sequence continues at coordinate 4,052,241 of NW_028327173.1, forward strand.
CGGTTCCCTTTCCACTGCTTTTCGGAAGGGGGAAGGGCTGGGGAGGGGACAGCCAGTGTGCATTTGTTAACCTTCCTTTCACAAAGCGCTCTTTTCCCATGGCAACCTCCTTTCCTGCTGATTCATTACTTGCCAGGAAGCAGAGCATGTCATCTTAAAGGCCGTCTTGATAGTATTTGATATTCAGTACTAACAACTCACCACCTCCAAGGAGGGGGCTTCTCCCCACCAGAGAGGGCGGGAGGCAGATCTGCATGTTGGATGTTCCCGGGCAGGAGGTAATTTGCATGAAGCATCCGGAAATCCTCTGCTGGCAATCTGTCACCCGTCACCAGGTTTTCCCTGTATAACCTTCACAGCAGAAGGAGGAGCGGGAGAGCGGAGAGAATTCGGTAGCTGCACCCCCTGGGGGGCTGGTGCAGAAGCCTGGTCTGAGCCCAGCGTCGGTGACAGCGGCCCTGGGCAGGGATGGCAGAGATGTTAGCAAGCCCACCCGCCCCCAAGACCGGTGGGTGGGCTGTGGCCGTGCAGTCGAACCAGAGGTGGGGCTCCTCTCTCCGGCCTCAGCGGGGGTTTTCCTGAGGCCCCTTGGTCAGGTTCTGGCAGGAGCCCAAGTCACCCAGAGATGGACGCCCTGATGATGAGCTCCGGGCGGTGGCTCTGCTCCCAGACCTGCGGCCACTTGGGTGAGGACCTCCTGGAGAGATTTTGTAGAAAGCCTGAGCACCCAAAAAACTCAAGAGCATTTATTCGCAAAGATATGTGCACCCCTAGGTTCATTGCAGCACCATCCACGGTGGCCAAGGCCTGGAGACAACCGGAGTGGCCTTCGGTGGAGGACTGGACACGACGCGGCGCAGACAGACCACGGAACTCCGCTCAGCCACCAGAGGAGACGCAGCACTGCCCTCTGCGGCAGCACGGACGGACCCCGAGACTATTATGCTGACATAAGTCCGCCAGGAACGGCGAAGACCCATGTGATCCCACTCGTGTGTGGGACGTGAAACTGACACTCGTGGACGCAGGCAACAGTGAGGCGGTTACGAGAGAGAAGGGGGCGGAGCACGGAAGATAAAGGGGCCAAGGACACGGTGAGGGGAGACGACCCGACTACGGGGACCGGCACACAGCGCACGCGCAGTCACGTGACACAGTGATGTTCACTTGAAACCTACATGACTCTATTAACCAATGTCACCCCGGTACATTTCTTTTAAAAGCCCGGGCACCACCCCAGACCAAAGACATCGTACTCTCCAGGCTGGGGCTGGGCCTGGGCGCTGGGACAGGCCACCTGCCTGTGCAATAGTGTCCTCAAGTCCTGCGCTCCGTCTCCCACCCGGCTTCTGTTCTCCCTCTGTAAAGTGAGGACTCTGGGAAAGGTCCTCAGCCCAGAGGGCCCCGGGCATGGGGACAGGCCGGGGACCCTGACCCTCACTGGTGCCTCAGCCGGGCCCCTGCTGCTGTTCTCCGCCTTCCACACTGGATTTCCAGATACAGGTTTATTTGAGAAAAGGGCTGTGTGGCTGTGATGACGTTTGCACATCCCTGGCCTGGGGCTTCACTTCCAGCTGCGGGGGACAAGGTGGCCTGAGCCGGCAGGAGCCCAGGCCTCCTGGGGCTGGTGGAGAACGCCCTGAGGGATCCTGAGGCTGAGGCTGAGGCTGTAAACCCACCCCCACCCCTGCCTGTGCCGGTCGGTAGCACTCTGAACAAGCACACACGGCCTCAAGCCCAGAATCCACCCAGACAGCTCAGCCAGCTTAGGACAGAAGCTACCGGCACCACCCCTGCCCCCTGGATGACCTGCCAGAATCCAGGACCCCCAGGGCTGGCGGCAGAAGAGCCCCTTCAGGAAGGAGCCGAGGGCAAGCACCGCGAGCAAACACCTGGGGCAGGTGTGCAGAGGACAGCAGCGCCACGCGCCCACGCGGGGTTTGCTTCGCACACCATTGAAGTTCTGCACGAAGGTGCTGACAAGAAACAGAGGCATGAGGGGGACCCCGTGGAGCCCCCCACCCCTGGCGTTGCAAGGCCGAGCCATCAGAGGATTTCACAGCAAGAATCCCCCTTCCCGGAGCGTCCGCCAGCCGCAGGGCAAGGCCAGCATCTCGTGTTGCGTGTTCCCATCATCACCACGACCACCGTGAACAGCTGTGACAACAGCCACTCTCTGCTGGGGACACATGAAGTGCCAGGGAGATGGGTCGGGTTGCTTCCTAGCCACCATGTCAGGCAGATACTATTATATTCCCTTCATACAGATCAGGAAACTGAGGCTCAGAGAGGTTTAGTGACTTGGCCCAATTTGCACAGCAAGTAAAGACCAAACTCAGGACTCCAGCCCAGGTGTGAATTTGACTCAGCTCTTGCCCGCTGTGTAGACTTGCCTTGTGCTTCTGTGACCTGGAGCCCCTCACAGACAGGCCGGGTGACTTGTGACAGCTGTTCCCTCGTGACTCAGTGAGAGCACCTCAGCCAAAGGAGAAAGGACCCATTCTTGCATCAGCAAAGCCACCGGCCTCTCCCTGGTGTGCCGCCGTCCCCTGCTCCTCCCCTAGACACCTGCTCCCACTGTCCCCCTTCCCAGCAGCCTGGGTCTCTCCTGGAGCCCTGGGGCTGTTCTGAGCCCGAAGTGCCCCCCAGGGCTCGGCCACCTCTTGTCCGGGTCTGCTCTAGCTGAGAAAGGATAGTGGAGAGAGCATGCGTGAAACGCAGTCGGTCCCCACACTCAGCGAGGCGAGCTGGTTTGTTTTAGAGTTCCAGCCCCATCCTGCCAGGCAGGGGGGCAGACGGCCCCACTCCGGCACAGGGGCAGCAGAGGTCCAGGGTCAAGGACAGTTGAGCCAGAACCCAAGGACAGCCATCTAGGTGGCCGGTCATTGGTGGGCCTCCACTGCCCAGGCCATGTGGGCCCTCCATTTCTGTCCCCTGCAGCCCCTTGAGCCCAGGAAGTCTGGTGAGAGCAGGAAGCTAACACGCGCCCTTGCAAGGGGGCCCCCCAGCCTCCATCTGCATGTCTGGGGAGGTCCCTTTCTCTCCACTCCAGGCCCACTTGAATAACCACCCTGGTGCATGTGGACTTTGGGAAAACCAAAGCAAATCTCTAGGCAGGCCACTCCCCGGGCTGCATCATCGGGGAAGGAGCGAGGAGGCCAAGGCCGCCCAGGAAGAGCGTGGAGCTCCGGGGCTGGGGAGTGGGGCGTGGGGGCCGGGGCAGCCTGCTGCTCCCTCCTCCCTCCCAGCAGAGACGGCCGAGCTCTGAGAGGGCCCAGGCCCCACGCTCCGCGCCCTTCCCTGTGCCCGTGGCCTCTGACCGCCCTGCCTCTGTCCCCCCCGCCTCTGTCCCCCTCCAGTCCACGGCATCAAGTGGACCTGCAGCAATGGCAACAGCAGCTCAGGCTTCTCGGTGGAGCAGCTGGTGCAGCAGATCCTCGACAGCCACCAGACCAAGCCACCACCGCGGACCCACAACTGCCTGTGTACCGGCAGCCTGGGTGAGCAGGGTGCGGGGAGCTCCCGGTGGGCAGGGGCGTGCGGGCAGAGGGGCTCTCCTCCTCCTCCTCCGGGGTCCCCGTGATGCCCAGCGAGGGGTCAGGGGACAGCGCAGCACTCACCCTTGTCCTGCCCCCACCAGCTGGCAGGGCAGCGCACTTCAGACAGGAGGGAGCAATTTCCTAGAAGTGGGGGCAGCAGAGTTGGGGGTGCATTGGGGTAGAGCTCCAGGCCTCTGTCCACCTGCCACAGCACCCTCCAGGCCTCCAGGGACCTCAGGCCGCATCAGCCTGCCTCCCTGGGATCTGAGCCAACCAGGGCTTTTCTCGAAGCTCAGTCCCGAGCCGTTGGGGCCAGTCAAACTAAACGTTACTTTCACCTCTGTCTCCTCCGAGAGCAGAAAACCCCCCACACTCTCCGCCCTCTTCGGTCTTTTTCGGGTGATGCTATTCGCTCTTCAAAACCTGCGTTTCCTGGTCCCCGGGCTGCCTTAACTAGACATTTCTGTTAGGGGGTGGCTCACACCTTCCTGCACTTTGGAACCTTGGTGGTGAGGCCGTCATGGCACTGGGAGAATTCGCCCTTTTATCAAAAGCAAAGAGGCCCTCATCAGATGGAAAGAACGTGATGAAAAGGTGGCGAGAAGCCACCCTGGCGGCGGGCGTGAGCCTGATCTGCGGAGCTCCGAGCTGCTCCGCCAGGGGCTGTTTCCTCCTCTGCCCCTGAGCCGCGGCTTCAGGTGCTGCCCTCGCATCTTAGAAGGTTTCTGTCCCACAAAGAGCCGAGGGCAGGTCCAGCTAGCTGAACAGAGGACAGTGGCCCCCAGTACCGTCCGGCCTCCGGAGCGAAATCTGGGCCGCCCTTTGGTCCTGGGGCCTGAGAGCTACCCAGGCAGCGCGCTTTGCCCCCCATGCCCGCTCCGCCCCTGGCCCGCTGTCCCACGTGGTCCCCACCAGAGGGGCTTCCTGACATGCTGTTCGCTTGGCCTGAGCAAGCCTGGAAACTTTGAGGGGGTAGAGAGAGGGGCCAGGCCACCACCCCCGGCTGAGCCCCCAACCAGCAAGAGCCTTTCCAGGCAAGGTGTCTGCTCCGAAGGTGGAAGGACTTTCCCCAGAGCATGACATTCTCTCCAGCCTTCCCTCCCCCACGTGCCCTGTACGAGGGCCCTACTGTCACCATCTGAAAAGTGAGACAAGGAGAAAGGCGTCCGACTGGAGGATGGTGACACGGGCATGTGGGGACCCTGGGGCCTGAGGTCAGTGGGCCCCAACGCAGGCTCCCAGGGGGCGGGGGGGGGGGGGGGGCTTTGCCTGGTCCCAGCTGCTCAGACACAGGGCTTCCCACTGCCCAGTTCTGACTCTCCCTCTGTGTGTGCGTGCGTGGGCCGCTGGGCTTCTCGTCTCTGCAGGAGCCGGCAGCAGCGTGCATCACAAGTGCAACAGTGCCAAACACCGCATCATCTCGCCCAAGGTGGAGCCGCGGGCGGGGGGCTACGGGGGCCACGCGGAGGTGCAGCACAATGACGTGTCGGAGGGCAAGCAGGAGCACAGCCACAGCAAGGGCTCGGGCCGCGAGAAGAGGAACGGCAAGGTGGCCAAGCCCGTGCTGCTGCACCAGAACAGCACCGAGGTCTCGTCCACCAACCAGGTGGAGGTCCCCGACACCACCCAGAGCTCCCCTGTGTCCATCAGCAGCGGGCTCAACAGCGACCCCGACATGGTGGACAGCCCCGTGGTCACGGGCGTGTCCAGCATGGCGGTGGCCTCGGTGATGGGGAGCTTGTCCCAGAGCGCCACGGTGTTCATGTCGGAGGTCACCAACGAGGCCGTGTACACCATGTCCCCCACCGCCGGCCCCAACCACCACCTCCTCTCGCCCGACGCCTCTCAGGGCCTCGTCCTGGCCATGAGTTCCGACGGCCACAAGTTCGCCTTCCCCACCACGGGCAGTGCGGAGAGCCTGTCGATGCTGCCCACCAACGTCTCCGAAGAGCTGGTCCTCGCCACCGCCCTCGACGGTGGCCGGAAGATTCCAGAAACCACCATGAACTTTGACCCCGACTGTTTCCTCAATAACCCAAAGCAGGGCCAGACCTACGGGGGCGGAGGCCTGAAAGCTGAGATGGTCAGCACCAACGTCCGGCACTCGCCCCCCGTGGAGAGAGGCTTCAGCTTCACCGCCGTCCTCACCAAGGAGATTAAGACGGAGGACACCTCCTTCGAGCAGCAGATGGCCAAAGACGCGTACTCCTCCTCCGCGGCAGCCACGGCCTCGAGCTCCCTCACCCTGACCGCGGGCTCCGGCCTGCTGCCCTCGGGCGGCGGCCTGAGCCCCAGCACCACCCTGGAGCAGATGGACTTCAGTGCAATCGACTCTAACAAGGACTACGCGTCCGGCTTCAGCCAGACGGGCCACAGCCCCCACGTCCACCAGACCCCGTCCCCGAGCTTCTTCCTGCAGGACGCCAGCAAGCCCCTGGCCATCGAGCAGAACGCCCACAGCAGCCTGAGCGAGGCGGGGGGCGGCTTCGTGATGCCCACGGTGAAAACGGAGGCCTCGTCGCAAACCAGCTCCTGCAGTGGCCACGTGGAGACTCGGATAGAGTCCACCTCCTCCCTCCACCTCATGCAGTTTCAGGCCAATTTCCAGGCCATGGCGGCGGACGGGGAGGTCACCATGGAGACCTCGCAGGTGGCCGAAGGGGGCGAGGGCCTCATCAAGTCTGGGGAGCTGCAGGCCTGCAGCTCCGAGCACTACCTGCAGCCCGAGACCCCCGGGGTGATCCGCAGCACGGGCGGCGTCCCCCTGCTCCCGGGAAACGTGGTGCAAGGCCTGTACCCCGTGGCCCAGCCCGGCCTCGGCAACGCCTCCAACATGGAGCTCAGCCTGGACCACTTTGACCTCTCCTTCAGCAACCAGTTCTCTGACCTGATCAATGACTTCATCTCCGTGGAGGGGAGCAGCGGCACCATCTACGGGCACCAGCTGGTGTCGGGGGACAGCGCGGCGCTCTCGCAGCCGGAAGACGGGGCCCGCGCCGCCCCCTTTGCCCAGGCGGAGATGTGCATGCCATGCTGCAGCCCCCCGCAGGGGAGCCTGCAGCTCAGCGGCGCCGAGGGCGGGGCCGGCACCATGGCCTACATGCACGTTGCCGAGGTGGTCTCGGCCTCGTCGGCGCAGGGCGCCCTGGGGCTGCTGCAGCAGAGCGGACGGGTGTTCATGGTGACCGACTACTCCCCAGAGTGGTCCTACCCGGAGGTAAGCGGCCGCTTCACCGCCCACCTGCCTCACCTGTTCGCCCTCCGGCCTGAAGCGAAGGGGACCTCATTGGCGTGTGGCCTTGCAGACCACACAGGCCATGTGTCCCCTCCCTCTGTCCCCAGGTCACTTGAAATACCCTGACATGTCTCGGCAGTGGTTCTCAGTCCTAGTCACAGAACGTAGCTCTGAAGTCAGGGGTCTCCTTGGGGGCCAGGCGGCCTGCCAGCTCTAGCCAGAGCCGTCCGCTGTCACCTGGCTTATGTTTTAAGATGCCACTTACGTTTTGTTTTGGGAAGAGGGGCTGGGGAGAGGGATCCTAAGGCTCCTGAGAAAAAGAGAAACATTTGAAAGTCACCACCATCGATCATCCATATCCATTGCTCTTGATTTGCTTCCCTAAACAAAATGAAACAAAACAAATTTCTAACATGTTAGTAGGGAGGGTATATAGCTTCTGAAGCGTCAACTGTAGGACGTTCTTGGGTAAGTCTACACAATCGAAAGCATGTTCTGTGACTGAGCGCTGCCCACCGCCCCCACCCCACCCCCGCTGTCTCAGCTCTGACGCAGAGAGTCAGGGCCGCAAGCCCAGGACTGCAGGAAGCCCAGCAGGCCGCGGCGGCACGGCGTTTAAGGAAGGGATCTTTGCTTTTGCTTTGACTAGAATGACGCAGGACAGGGAGAGCGGCCGACCTGCACACCCCTCCCCTCCTCCCAGCCCACCTGTCAGGGGCTTGGGGCCCAGGCTGGTTCTTTCTCCCCATTGGGTGGTTGTTCACGGCCCCCTTGGTGCTACTGCCACGTCCCCTAGATGCCAGGGCAGAGGCTGCTGCCCAGGACAGGGGAGGAATGACCATGAAATAGCTTAACTCAGGCAGCGCACAGACCCTCCAGAGGGCTCAGGCTTGGGCACCTCTCAGACCCAGGCACTGGCGGGGGACCCTGAGAGCTTGCCCGGCTCAGGCCTGAGAACTGGGCTGCCTGGGAGGTGGGGCGCCTCTCAGCGCCAGTCTCTGCTCCAGAGACTCCCCGGCTCTGGTTGAGGGGACGTGGTCAGCATCCCTCTCTGGGGCACTCGGCCATGACCTCGCCTCTCTGTGGCTCAGTTTCCTCCCCTAGAACACGGGGCTGTAACAGCACCTGCCTCGGGGTAAAGCCTGTGGCCCAGAGCACGTCACCTGTGAGCCCTGGTCATCAGGCCGTGGCCCCCGCAGCTCACGGCGCACTGTGTCCCTTCTCATGTCCTGCTATGGCCGTGGGGAGAGGCTGCTCATTGGTTGGCCATGTTTGACCTTGGAGAGGTCACCTAGACTGGACCTCAGTGTCACCGTCTCGACCAGGAGGCCCATGCCTGCTCTGCCCCACGCCTTGATGGCAAGGCTAAGATCTACATCCCAGCCGCAGCTCCCAGACGCTGCACCAGCCCCGTCAGCGGCCCAGCCTGTGGACAGGGGCGCCCTGGAAATACGGCCGCTGTCTGGAGAGCGCAGCTCTGCCCAATGGCTGTGAGCACAGAGCGGTTATACACCCCTCAGGGGTCCAGAGGCGCCGCCCTGTGCGGTGAGCGGTCTGGCTTCCGGGCCTGGCCCCACGCTGAGCAGCCGGCGACCTTGGGCAGGGAGCTACCCTTCCGCCTCAGCCTCCGCCTCCGTGGGGTGTGAGGACTGAGGGACACGAGGGGCTCAGGCTGCACCCACCTCTTCTGTCCCCTCCATTTGTTTCCCTCTCGATCCCTAAGACTCAGGAAGATTCCAGCTGGTTTCCTCCCGATGTGGCTCAGTGTGACTCCGTCAGCGACGTGGGTCTCAGTGGCCCTCCCCTAGCAGCCTGGGTTCTCCAGGGTGAAAGGTCAGCTCAGCCCAGCAGTTTGCCCTCCCTCCACCGGGGGCTTAGGAGAGCCATCCAGGAGGAGAGGCAGAGGTGGGTGGGAGGGGGGGCCAGGCCTGGGCTGCATGAGGTCCGGGCAGGGAGTTGGGGTGCTGTCTTAGTGACTCAGAGACCTGGCTGTCCGGGCGTCCATTTACTCCTCTGTAAATGGCCGAGAGGGGGTGGCCTCCAGGCCCTCCAAGTCATGGGACCTGGGAGGTTCAGTGCTCGGGACACTTTGAGGGTCCCTGGAGTCTGAGCCCCGTGGGAGCTGGGTGCAGGAGGAGTCCTCTTCCCCGGGCCTCAGCCTGGATGTGCAGGTGCGAACACACTCAGGCCCGGGCGTCAGCAAGGGGGCCCTTAGCAGGCCTGTTCTGCCCCCGAGTGCCAGCCTGCAGAGCCCTAAGCAGTACCTGGGAGAAAGAAAGTCAGTTCAGCAGCTGGCCACGCGAGGGCGGCAGGGGAACAGGAAAGGGACGCCAATCTGGGCGGCCAGAGGCCCTGGGTGATTCCTGCTGCCCAAAAACAGAAGCAGCTCAAATTCCATTTGATTTGGAAAATCCACAGACACCACCCAGCTGGGCCCTTTCGGGCCAGTGTGGCTGAACAGTGAGACTTCTCTCTGCAGAGGTCCCAGGGGCTCTACCTCCCGCAACACACACGCACATACACTGTCCCCGTGTGGCGGCGGGGCCACCTCCTCTCCTGACCCGCCCCTCCCCTCACAGCCCGGCACTGGCATGCTCGCCCACCCCCCTCCACAGCCAGAGGCCCGCTTGCAGATGGCGTCCAGAGCTGGGTCCTAGCCAGGCTCTGCCAAGCACATGGAGGGCTCTGGTGAGACGCACAGGCTGGGACACTCGCTAGTCTGTAAATATGGGGTCAGGTGAAACATCACCCAGTGTCCCCACCCAGCTACAAAATCCGATGGCACCAGGCACCCACTTTTCCAGAATGCTGAGGCTGAGGCCAACCTGTTCTCTTCTCCCACCTCTGTGTCCTCCTGTTCACCTCTTCACCCCCAGCTGCGGCTGGTCACAGACACACACACATGCAAACACACACACACACACACGTACGGGAGGTGCCCCTGGGCCCCGGTATCTGCCCTGGGTGCATCAGAAGCCTGGGTCCTTTTTCTCAGGAGTGCCATGATGCAGTGGCCTCAGATGGCAATTGTTGCTCCCGCCCCTCCCCCAAGCCCTCTGTGTCGTCGTATCCTTGCACTGCGGCTCCAGCGGCGCCCGGCGGGGGAGGCCACAATTAGAGCCTTCAGGTGCCTGCGTCACAACAGTCCAGGCAGCCAGGCCAGCGTTACCATGGAAACCTTCCCCCAGAACTGACGGATGCTGAGCCCATCCTGCGGCGGTTACCGTGGAGAAGGGCCTGCTGTCCTTCAGTAATTCCCGCAGTCCTTTGTTCTGCGCAGCGGCCCAGCTTCATGCTAGCAGCCGTGGACTGGCATTGTTTTTCTTCTTTTTCCTGACGTGGTGACTGTCTGTGGCCTTTTCAAGCCACCGCGCTTCCATTTCCCAGGAACCAGGGACGATCTTGCCCTGAGCTGGCCTCTGGCGCTCCCAGATATCCCAATGTCAGGTTCTGCCTGGGTCAAGGCCGGAGGTTCCCCTGGAGATCAGATGCCACCAGAGAGGTTGGGCCACTTGCCTGAGAACACACAGCCACCAAGGGACAGGGACAGGCCTCCAGCTTTTGGGTCCTGGTCTTGTGCCCCCTCCAAACTTTGGTTCCCTAGCAAGGGGGCCCATGATTTCTCCAAAGCCACCCACTGCCTCAGGAACAAGCCCCGTGTTGAGGCTGAGGGTCCCTTTAGGACAAGGATGGCCCAGTGCCAAGGAGAGGTCACCCAAGTTCAGGTGACTGAGTGGGAGAGAGCGTCTCACTGGCCTGGGAGCACCAGCAGCAGAGCTGGGGGGTCTGGCTTCTGCAGCCTGGCAAAGTGGGGGAAGGAGGTCCTTGGGTCCCCCACGCCTCACCCCCTTCACCACCCAGACTCCAGTAGGCGTGTCTCTGGGTCTTCTCCAGCCCAGACACTAGGTGGCACTCTCAGCCCTGTCCTAGGCAGCTCTCACCCTCCCCGCACCCCCACCCCGACCCCAACCCCCCAGGGGTGGACAGAGTCTGGTGGTGGGCCCACCCAAGGAGAGCCAGAGAGGCCAGCATCCCTGTCCTCTGTCCCTCCTCCCCCACTAGGACAGCCTCAACTCTGTGACCATATGAATCCTGGTGGAGGGCCTACCCTCACTGTCCCCTCTGGACATCACACAATGCAGGAAGGCCAGGACTCGCTCAGCAGGGACGGGGCATAAAGCAGGACTGGCAGGACACAGCGGGGCCCTACTCCCTGGAGCTGAGTGAGACCACCTGAGGCCCCTCCCACAACCCCTTCCAGCCCAGCCCCCACCTGCCCTGTGGGAGCAGCTGCAGCCCTGCCAGGCTGCCCTCCCCAGTACCAGCCTGTGTGGTGCAGGCGCAGTGAGGGGCCCAGGTGGCTGTGTTGGTGGCAGCACAGACAAGTGCCCCTGGTGGCTCAGCACAGAGACACGGGGGCTCGGACCACCCAGCCCCCAGCGCTGAGCCCCTCTCCGGCCCAGGGCACCCCCCCTTTTTCTAGTTCTGCTGTCTTTCTCATCACCTTCATCCACCTCCTCCTTTCATCCCCACCACACTTGGGATCCCAGGTCTCTTCCCACGACCCCACCGGAACTTCCCGTCTCGGCCATGAGCCTGAGATGCTCGGACCTCTTTTCCAAACAAAGCTCCCTCCATTGGTCCACCAGCAACCTCTCCTCCACCTCCTTCCAGGGGTGCTTCAGGAGCTGGAAGGGTTTGAAGAGCCCTGTGCTCCTTCTGCATGGAACTGAAAGACGCGCAGGAGGGGCCCGAGGTCCGGGCTGCCGCCCCCTGTGCTGCTGGCTGGCCGGGAAAGGCAGGGAGCATCTGGGGCTCCAGGGTCCCCTTCTTCCTGCCGCATCCCTGCAACGGCTAACCCTCAGAGGCCTGCGTCCCTCGTCCCCCCTCCCCTCCCCTCGGTGGCTGACCCTGTCCCTGATGTCTGTCGCCTCCAGGGAGGAGTGAAGGTTCTCATCACGGGCCCGTGGCAGGAAGCCAGCAATGACTACAGCTGTCTGTTCGACCAGATCTCAGTGCCTGCGTCCCTGATTCAGCCCGGCGTGCTGCGCTGCTACTGCCCAGGTGAGCCTGCAGCGGCCGGGGCGCCTGGGCTTCGCTCTCCTCCCCTGGGAAGAGGGGGCCCCGGATCGGCTGCTCTAATGTCCTCTGTTCTGGCTCATGGGCCCCGTATCAGACAGGGACATGGGCACACTTGGCGGGGGTTCCAAATGGCGAGGGGACTGAGTAGAGAACCGGTACTCCCAGGACTGGCCATCACCAGAAGCTCCAGCCTCCCCCGACCCGACCGGCTGCTGCACAGCCCGTGAGAGTGGGCCAGCAGAGGGGCCGAAAGGAGCTGCACTGGGGTCAGAGGCCAGCCTTGCAGCAAGGCGGACCCCTCTGCGCCCGTGCGCGCCTCGGGCCTAGCCAACCAAAAGCCATAAGAACAAGGGAGCCCAGAGCAGGTCAGAGAGGAATGGAGAAGGCCCAGTGGGGGATGGGGAGGGGGTGTCAAACGAAGAAGAATCCACACAACCCCTTTGTAGCTGGATGAAGCCACCCACCTCGTGCCCAGGAGAAGGCGCAGACACAGAATGTACTTTGGGGTTCAGGGGCAGGAGCCCCGCGTGCTGTCCCTCAGTGCTTTGTCATCTGCTTAGCTTGGTGTCCTTGTCTGATTCACTCGCCCTTGACCGCTGCCATTGCCACCTCCCCAGGGGCCTGTCAGCTCCCTGCAGGCAGGGTCCATGTCTGTCTTGCTCACCAAGTTCCCCAGGGCTCACAGAGTGCCTGCTGTGCCCGAGGAGAGCAGCGTTTGTGCAGGAATCAGTTTCTAGCACGCATGTTTTCTGGTCCCCGGGCTGGTGCTGGGAGCTCTCCTTGGCTGGCCTCTCACATGCCCTGTTAGCCCCAGGGATGGCCTGTCTGGTTTGTCCAGGCCGTGAATGGAGACACAGACGGGGCAGTGGGTGGCAAGGGCGGAGGCTCCCACCCCATGTTATCTGAAGCCCGGAGGCCTACAAAGAAGAGAGAGCATTCTCTGTGGGAGCTGCGGACGGCGGGGAGAAGTGGGGTAGGGGCCCCATGGCAGCAGCAGACCCAGCTGGTGTCAGATGCCAGCTTCCACCTGGGGTGGTCCAGCCGGAGCCTTGGGCCACCCCAGCTGTCTGCCTCCCAAGCCTTCACCATCCTCCCAGGGAGCTCACAGGGAAGACGGTTCTCTTTCTCTCTCTCCCTTTCTCTCCGCCTCCCTGTGCCGAATGCTGCCAAGCTGTGCTCACGTGCTCAGCCTCCACTTGAACCCAGCACCTCCTTCACACACACATCCCAGGGAGCCTGGGCCGGTGTCCCTGCTCGCCCTGCTGGCCCTGCCCCCCACTGGCTGCCTGGCAGGCTCCCCTGGGCCTGCTCAGCCCCCTTGGCTCTTGGCAGCCCAGCCTGGCCCGGAGCACAGCCATCCGCATGCCTGCAGGCTGGGTCAGCCTGTGGCAGGTGGGGGCTCCGGGCAGCTGACACTGCACCCCCGCCCTGCCGGCGGGGTAGGGAGAGGGCAGCCTGTTATCAAACTGGCCACTTACCACCTGCTGCTGGAACCGCACTCATCGGCCTATAAATAGTGCCACTTCCTATACCTGCTCCTTGCCTGGCTGGGGACCCAGACCTTGCCTGTCCTGAGTTATCTGACCCTTCAGAAAAAAAAGGCTGGCCTCTGCGTGCCCTCTGGACAAGGTCCCAGGCCAGGACCTGGTAAGTCCGGAGCTGGGTCTGTCACACAGGTCAGTATAACCGGGACCTGCCGGTTACCGTCCGTGCAGCTAGCTCGGTGGTTGAAGTCGCTGGGCCTCAGTTCCTGCAGCTTCTAAACCTGCCAGATGGGTGAGAGTTCAAGCTGAGGGGGAGGCCCTGGAGCTCCGGGCTCAGCACAGCCCTGCGGGTGCTCCACCATGAGGCCTCACTCTCCCAAGGGGACGTGGGGGAGCCTGCCGGCTGCTCGAGCCTCCACAGGCAGCGCTCCAGGGCCCAGAGCGCCTCTGAGTTCCAAGAGCTGGGGGGCAGACTGCACCGGCCACTGTCCTGTGGGCTTCTCAAACAGATGGCAGCTCGAACCAGCAGACCCCAAAGGACGAGAAGCTGCAGCCTCAGAGGCAGACAGAGAGCTGGGCCTGCTGCTGGGCCCAGTTCAGGTTCACAGCTCACCGCAAACATGGGACCCCTGGGGCATCTCGCTCTGAGGCCCACAGGGAAGCACGCCACTCTGTGAGGCGGCTCTGGATGCATTCACTCGTTCATTCATTTCTTCATGCGCCACATGGTTTGCCAGGTACTGGGTAGGTGCCTGGACGGAAGCAAAGCATAAGACTTGGATGCTACCCCTAACCCTGACCCTGGGGGATGATGCTGGCCTCTTAAGGGATCATCCCTGGGTCTCCCAAGGGCTGGAGGAAGCTAGAGCTGAAGCTGAAGAAAGAACATGTGAAGTCAGCACCAGTCAGCCTCACTGGAAAGGGCTCAGAGGCCTCTGAGCACAAGTTGGCCAGCTTAGGGGCTGGGAACAACCTGGGAGGAGGGGCACCTGAGGGAGCGTGGGAGCAGCAGGAGCACAGACGACCCCTACCCACCAGCCTGGCACACCTGCCCAAGCCCAGTGGGGGAGGGGAGTCAAACCCTGACCACGGGCGCTGCTCTGCTGGGCGCAGAAGGCACAAAGGCCTGGGACAGGTCTCCTGCAAGTTCCCCGTGGTGCTCTAAGATCGTGAGGGAGACAGGCCCATCGGCCTCTGAGCGAAGGCTGCAGCAGTGGGGAAGGAGGACTCGGGACCTAGGAAAGGCGGCTGGGCTCGGAAGGAGAGAGGAGCCACCAACCAGAAGACTTCGCTCTGGGGCTTTGGACAGTCCCATCCCAGATGCCTGAGAAGTCACCAAACAGCAGAAGATGAAATTCAAAATGAGGTGGGCACTCTGTTTTATTGCAATTCATTCAACAGTTATGGAGTGTTCCCAACGTGCCAGGCACTGACCTTGGCCCTAGGCATAAAGAGGACGTCTGGATAGACCCAGTCCCAGCTCTCACGGAACTTACATCCTTCTGCAGGGGGCAAAAAACAAACGAGACGAAGAGCGAGCCAAGAGAGCTGGAGAGGACCGTCAGGACACTGGCAACATGGTCGGTCACTGGTGAAGTGACCTGGGAAGAGGGCAGTGTTTGGGGCGACTGGGACCTTAGGCTGGAAGCTGGATGATGGGACGGAGGGCTGTGGGAAGGGTGGGAGAGGCCTCCAGGCAGAGGGCAAAGCAAGTGCAAAGGCCCTGAGGCAGGAAGAGGCTTGGCAAGTTGGAGGAGTACAAAGCTGGGGAGCGGGGAGCTGCTGAGCAAGGCAAGGTTGGAGAACATAGCAAGGACCAAATCATGTCCCTCCTTCTGAGCCACAGGAAAGAATTGGGTTTGGTTTTACCTACAACGAGAAGCCATCCGTTTCAAGTGGGGAGTGACTTGCTGGAAACTATATCTTTAAAAGATGATTCTGGGCACTTGGGAGAGCGGGTCGCAGGAGGAAGAACAGAGGCAGGAACCGCAGGAAGTGGCAGAGGGCACATTTCCTGACTTAAGGAGGAGGGCTCCCTGGGGCAGTGCACTCCCAGGGGTTGATGTGGGAGCATTGGAATGTGGCCCCCAGACACCATCCGGCAGGAATAGGCCTGGTTTCCCCAGCAGAGGCTAATTAACGCAGGAGTCTGAGCAAGGAATGATGGCTGCTCGGACCCACGTGGTGGCGGGAGAGACAGAGAGAAGTGGATGGCCTGGAACTCGCTGGTGGACTGCATCGGGGGAGGGAGAGCGGGCGTCGAGGGAGCGTCCTACATGGTGGGCAGGCCTGAGTGAGCTGGGCTGCTGGGCTGGCACCCAGGCGTCCACCACAGGTGGCCTCCATCCATCTCTCCGGGGAAGGAAGGGATGCCCTTGAATCTGCCGCCATCCTGGTGTCACTGCCATTGTGCCAGCACCAGGAGATGGTGGAAGGAGAGCAGCAGTTGAGGAGGACCCTCCGGCTGAGACGCTGGGCACAGAGAAGCCTTGAGCTCCCCAGGGGCCGGCCGAGGGGCAGGAGCGGAGCTGAGTGGACTGAGACGCTGGCTATGTGGACCGCCCTGCCTTCCTGTTGGTAAACCAGGCTCCTCTCCAGGGCAGGCAGGTGACCACAAGCTTGGAGACCCGCCCGGGGATGCTGTCGGAGTCCGGAGGTTCTGGACTTGGCAGGAGAGCCCTGCGCAGAGAGCCTCTGAGGGAGGGCCGGTGGCACCCGCACCGCCTCGGAGCCGGGCGGCCCAGCACGTGGTCTGGAGCTGAGAGGCCACACCGGAGTGGGAAGCACAGGAGAGAAAACCCGCCGGTCGTTCTTGAGCAGCGACTTCCTAGAGACCTGCTACAGGGACGGTGGCATGACACGTGCACCCGGGATGGACACAGGCCACCGTAAACAAGCTGCTGTCCCCACGGGAAGTGGGGTGTACGGGAGGCGTTCTCAGACGGAAGTGGGGCTTTACTCTGCCCTGGGGAGCAGCTGACTTGGACGCTTCCTCCAGTCTGTGAGCTGCTGAAAACGGAGAGTAAACAGTAACCTGACCCCCGTGAGCGGCCTCCCTGGAAATCTGTCCTGGGAGGCCCTGGGCACTGGTATCTGGTGTTCCGGAAAAGCCGGACAGAGAGCACAGAGCCCGATGCCTACCGGGGACGGGGCCTGGCCGGGCAGCCCACGTACACACCCACCCCTGGCCTCCGGGCCATCGCTGTGGCCACAGCCCCCAAGATTCCAAAAGGGCCCTGCCGCAGCAGCAGCCTCAGCCCCAGAAGGACGCGGGTCTCTGCCAGGGCCGGGCTTTCCTCTCGCCCGCGGTGAGAACGTCCGTTCATTCATTCACGCAAACGACGGCCTCCACTGAGCCTCTGTCGTGGCGAGAGCAGCCCCTGAGCCCCACAGCACCTGCCTCCCCGGAGCTCACTGTCCAGGCGCTGGGGGAGCACCTCTGCGTGCCAGCACCCCGGGCTCAGCACCACTGGGCCCGGAGGCACGACCGAAGCGCCTGCCTCCTCACCGGGGAGGCAGAAGAACTAAAAATACATGCGAGGCGTGCTGAGTGAGTCAGGACAAGCGGGTAGGAAAAGGTGAAACCGAAATAAGCACAAGGGAGTCTGAGCCCTGCCTGCCCAGGGTGAATGGGGCAGGAGGAGAAGGCAGCCACCAAGGGGCGGGGAGGGGGCGTCTCTCCCTCCCTCCCTCATTCAGCAGCTCATCTGCACTGAGCTGCCGGCCCCTGCCCTCACCGGGGAGCAGAGGAGCCCAGGGGCAATTACAGGACGGGGCATAGAGCCCCCCAGGGCCTGGCTGAGCCAGGGGTGCAGACAAGGCTCCTGGAAGAAGCAGCATGGCCTTCGGGCCTCGCGGAATGAGCGGGCACTGGCTGGGAGGACCCGGGAAGGCTCATAGGGAGGGGGCGCTCCAGCTCCTTGAGGGTGCAGCAGGCTGCAGCCTGCCCGCCCCCATCCTGACCTCTCTCTGTTTTGCTTTCAGCCCATGACACTGGTCTCGTGACCCTACAAGTTGCCTTCAACAACCAGATCATCTCCAACTCAGTGGTGTTTGAATACAAAGCTCGGGCCCTGCCCACGCTGCCTTCCTCCCAGCATGACTGGCTGTCACTGGACGGTAAGAGCAGCGCTCGGGTCCCCCTGCCCGACTCCGTGGAGAGGGACACTGGGGGACAAGGTGTGGGGAAGGAAGAAGTGTCCAGGCTTCTGTGTTTCTGACCAGAGCAGGCAGAGACGGGGGCCAGTGTCCTCCACAGGAGGATGGCCTGGGGCTCAGCCCGGATTTGGGGGACAGAAGGAAATGCCGAGCTTGAGCCTGCAGCCGTCCCTCCTGGCAGGGGACCCGAGTGGCCAGATAAGCCCTCAGGTGGCTGAGATGCTCTTCTCTCGACAGACCCCAAGAAGCAGGGTCCAAGCATCCTCTGCTCCCCACCCCAGGCTGTTTCTGGGGTGCCCTCGAAGCCCCCTGCAGGCCGTCATCAAGTCCCGCACCTCATAGAGACGACAGTGATGTGGGTGGCTGGGCGAGGGCCCCGGCTGGGCCTCCTTCTGGTTCCGAGGCCCCGACCGCGCGGCTGTGTTTTCAGCGCTTCTGCCTTTTAGTGAGAACGAGCCAAACCCTCCCGTGGAAGCCCTCAAACACGCGTCGCCTCATCGCTAGGCTTGTTTCGCTTCGGCCTCTGCCCTAGAGAGCGTCTGGAATAAGCCCAGGGTTATGATCACGGCTGAGGGGGGAGGGTCAGGGAGCCCAAAGGCTCCTAAGGAGGAGGCAGGACCTGGTGGCCTGCTCCATGGGGTTGGTGACTGTTAGCTGCTCCCCCTGGGACACCAGGGCTCTGCACAGAAAAGCTGCCAAAGATGGGTGGGGGATGCTAAGTCAGAGGCTGCCCTTCCGGGCCTGGACATGCCAGGAAGCCCCGGCGTGGGCCTGGGGGGCTGGGCTGATAGCCTCTGCACCGGGACAGAGTGGGAGGGAGGGCTGCACGTGACCTCAGCATCGGGGAAGCCCATGGAGGTGCCAGTCTGTGGGCTACCTCACTGGAGACCTCAGCAGCCCAAGGCATGGGGTCCTGGCTGAGCCAACCCTGGGGCCTATGCAGAGGTCAGTGTCTAGGCACCCCTCCCCTGTCCGCAACGTCCTTTGCCTTCTCACCTCAGGCTCCCCTTTGCTGCTGGCTGCTGGAGGACTTCTGGGCTCGGGTACATGCCCTGGCCAGCTTTCCTGAGCCACCTAGTGTGCAAACCTCAGCCTCGTCCCAGTCCAGGCCCCAGCAGTGACAAGCTGCCTGGCAGCCACCCTGGCCACTGAACCTCCTCAGCCGCCCCAGGGGTGGCGTTGAGTCAGCAGGCATCTGCACCCTGGCGGTGGCTGCCTGGGAGCACCAGGCTGGCCTTGGCAGCGACCCCGGCTAAGACTGGAGCCAGCCGGAGCTGCGAGGACGACCTGCAGGCTGTAACAGAGAAGGGCAGGGTGACCAGGGGCTCCTGTTCAGGAAATCCGGTTTCAGCTTTGCAGAACAAAAGGAAAACGGAGCAGGGAACTCAGCAGAGACCTGGCTCTCCCTGAGTGACCAGGTCACCTCACCAGGGTGAACTGTAGGACGTTGGGACCAGTGTAAGGCCTGTCTGGTAGATGGAGCCCGTCAGAGAGCCAGGTGTCAGCTAGGCGGTGCCTTGGAGCTCTGGAAACCTCAGCCGGCCCCCTGGAAGCCCAGGGAGCAAGCTGTACCGGGAGGCTGCCTGCAGGGAAGGGTGCCGTGATGGAGGCGCCGGGGAAGGGAAGCCGGTATACCTGCTCCTCCGTGACAAAACACCACCTGCTCTCCACCAGCCCCTTCCTGTGGGCGTGGAGCTCTGACCTCCCTCCAGCAGGCCTCCAGTAGAAGGCATCCCCCAGCCACTAGCAGAATACACAGGAGAGATGGCAGGAGTCGGGGAGGGGACTTGGCAGGGCCACCCCCCCACACACACACACACCCTGGAGAGACTGATTGGGGTTCTGTAAGACCCTGTGCTTCCCCTTCCATTTGGTCTTGGCCAGGTGTCCTTTTAAGCAGGGGGACAGGGCGGGTGGCCAGGGCAGAGGAACCGTGAGACCTCGCCCTGCAGTGGAATAGGAGTGAAATCTCCCTCTCCTTTTTTCCCTGAACAAAAGAATACAGTGACTTATCCACCCAAGGGTCCTTTTCCCAGACTTTCACCTGCCTGATAAATAATAACAGTGGAGAGGGCAGAACAGAACCACAGCGCCGCGCCAGGGCAAAGGGGACCGCTGGGACAGCCCCAGGGGTAGGGGTCCCCCGCCTTCTGGCCAACCCTGTGGCCTGGCAGTGAACTCTGCGCCGGGCGAAGCCTTCCTCTCCTCCCCCTTCTCTCCTTTCTTCTCCCCTCGGCTCTCTGCAGCGGCTGTCCTCAGCCCTTCCCGCCCCCAGGATTGCTGGGCAAATTCTCCGCTGCGGGAGCCGCTGGGAGGCGGAGACACGCCGCGCGTGTGCAGCCCGGAGCGGGAGGAGCGGTGGCGGAAAGAGGCGGGGGCGGGGGCGAGGGACTGCAAAGCCGAGCAAACTGGGACGCGGCGGCCAGGAGGCGCTGCGCGCGCGCGCGCTCACACACACATGCACACGCATGCACACACGCATACACACGCACGCCCGCCCCGCGCAGCTGCAATGCAGGCCTTCGCGCCCGGCGGGACTGCGGCACGGCTCCACGCGGGGGAAGGGCCGGCCCTCCCAGCCCTGGGACTGGGTGGTGACGTGCACAGCCGCGCGCGCTCGGACTGGCGGCAGGCGCCGGCTCTGCGTCGTTGTTTCCCTCGGTCAGGCGCCTGGCTCGCAATCCTAGGCGCGTTCTTTGCCCCACCCCACCCCCTCCCATCCCAGATTGGGGGAAAATGTTTTGGGAAGAGAATTTCTGCCTTCGTTTGATTTTTTAAATGCTTTTGTTTGCCAGACTCAGGGCTGGGGTGGGGGTGGGGGTGGGCGCTGGTGCGCAGAGAATCAGAGCCGCAGCGGCGCAGCTGCAAGGGGGCGCGCGGGGAGTAACCTTTGTCTGCGCGGTGGGCCCGGTGGGAGCAGTCGTCCCCGCGGAAGGGCTTAGGCGCAGGGGTGCCACATCGCCCAGATCTCAGCTGGGCGCAGCCATCCAGGCAGAGACAGAGGATAGCAATGGGGGGAGGAGGGGAGCGGGGGCGCTGCCACTGCCGCAGCAGCCATCCAGGCGGTTCCAGGCCACCTTGGCGAGCTCAGCCCTCTGGGTCCGGGGAGCTACAGCATCGCCCCTGGACCCAGAGGACTTGTCCCTTCTCCCACCTCCACGGTGAGCTGCAGGGGCACAGGTCCTGCCTTCAGGGGTCCCTGCTGCCCAGCACAGGTGGGGCACGTTGTGCACGTGTGAATGAATGGATGCGTACTTGTGGATTCGGGAAAGGAGCTTAACTTAGCCCAGCGGTCAGGAAGGCTTCACGGAGCAAGTGACCCTTTGCTGAGTCCTCAAACCTGAGCAGGCATCAGCCAGGCCAAAGGGGACAGGAAGGAGTCCCCAGGAAGAGGGGGCTGCAAGACAGCAAGCCCTCCAGGAGCTGCCATTTTCACCATCTCTTCCCCCAAAGGTCTAACTGTAGGACAGATTTCCCCAGGCCATGTGCACCAGAACCCCTGGGGGGTCTGGGGTGGGTCAGCGTGCACTTGGGGTGCAGTGGGCACCCCTTCCTTCCAGGGTAGAGGCGGTCAGGCAGCAGGGCTCACCCTGGAGCCGTGTCGGGAGGGACTCTGGGCAGTGTCACTTCTGCCCGTGACGGGTCCTGCGGACACAGACGGCCAGGGCTGGGCTGAGCGCAGAGGAGACGTGGTGTTTGTTTAGACAGTCTGGCCTGTGTTTGCAAAGAGAATAAACCCAGGCGGTCCACACTGGGGCTCTGGGGCTGAGGGGGTGGGGCAGGCCCCCGTGTCGCAGAGGACAGCTCTAAGTGACCCCTGGGAGGGACAGTGAGTGGAACTTCTGTGCCCTGCTCTTCACTTCTAGCCGCCTGATTTACACCAGGGCCTGTCAGAAGACCCAGGGTCCTCTGCCCCCCCCCTCACTGACTGTCCACCCCACCGACTGCGCCCCCCCCAGAACCCCACTAAGCCGCTTAGACTTAACTATTTACAGTTGCTTCTCAGGCAGCTGAGCCTCCTGCCTGAATGAGAGGATTGGAGCGAGGCGTGGATGCAGCTTTCCCGGGTTCAGCCAGCTGGTCATGTCGGCAGGCCTCCTGCTGGCCCTCGGGGTCTGAGAGGGACCTTGTCATCTCAGGCAGAGGGGAGAACAGGGCCAGGAGCTCACCCTTCATCATGCCGGTGCCTGCTCTCTGCATAAACCTGGGGGTGACGCCCTGGGGCAGCCTGCCCCTCCAACTCACGGGGCCAGAGGAGGTGATCTGGTAAGCTGGCCTCTGGGGCAGCCTGCCTCCTGGCTGGGTGTCCGAGAAGGCTGAGCCTTGCAAGATTTGGCCTCCCTGCCTGGCCTTCTGGTCTGACCCCACTCTCTGTTAACAGCTCGAGGACATGTAGCTGGGGGGTCCCCAGCTCTGCCCCCCCCCCCCCAAGCTGCCTGTCCCTGGCGTGTGGCCATGGATCAGTGGGCCTCCCACTGCAGGCTGATTTCTAATAGCAGCCTGCAGGCACCGGGAGCAGAGACCACACACTGACCCAGAGCCCACTGGGCGGAGGCCAGTGGCAGCAGGAGAGGGCCTCCCAACTGTGAGGCGCCCCAGGGCTTTCTGAGGGGCCTGTGGGGCTCCTCCTGGCCGGGCCCCTCCCTCCTGCACACCTGCCAGCCTATTCCCAGTCACCCTCTCTGGCCTTCGTGTGCTCACCTGTCCCCATGGGGGAGCATGCAGAACCCAGGAACTCGTCACTTGGACCAGATCATGCAGGGGAATGACAAAAGTTAAGTAATTTGGCTGTAAATAGTTTAAAAGATCCCTGTTGCACTAAAGCAAATACCATTTGTATGACGGAGAACACAGAGGTCACCAGAGGTTTTGAGAGAAGACGCGGCATCAGTGCGTTCTGGTCGCTTTGCAGAGCCGCCTTGCATTGTACCCTCAGTCAGCGCCCTGGGCCACCTCTCCTGCCTCGGGGGGCACTTCGGGGGAAAGTAGAAGCAGCCCGCACCGGGGGCTTCCATCAGTAAGAAGGGGGCCCTGCCCGGAGCCGTCGTTCCAGCATTCGCCTGCCAGGGGCCGGGGGCACGCCAAGGCCAGTTAGCTCTATGGCTCTGGGTGCTTCTTGGCCCAGCGGTGACCTGCAAAGCACGGGGGAAGGGGACCAAGCTGACGTGACCCAGTCATACTTGGGACTGGAAGCAGAATGGCAGGAGGCGCCGCCTCGCTGGACTGCAGCCCACCCGGCCGGGGCTTATCCTCGTCATAAGCAGCCCCTCTGTGCTCTGTGGGGCCCACCCCATTCCACACTGCGGGGCGTCTGTCCTCAGTCCTCCTTAGCCAGGGACCCGGGGGTCCCTGAGGAAGCCATCTCACGCTGTTTGCAGCTGGGGCCACACCAGATGGATCTGTTTGCAGCTGTGCTGTGTGACAGGGAGCGGGTCACCTTGGGGCTGCCTCCGGCCTCCTTGCAGCAATGACAAATGGTGCCCCGCAGAGGAATGGCCCCGAGGAGCAGATACAGCGTCTGCAGTGGCCTCATCTGCCTGTGGGGCGGGCAGCCGAGCAAGCACCATGGAGGGAGTCCCAGAGCCCGGCAGACGTGGCTGCGCTTGCAGGGCAGGCTTCCTGGCCACCTGGGGGTCACGTGGCTCATCTGGAGGTGTGAGACGGGAGGCTGAGACCCTCTGGCGGTCAGTGTCAACCAGCCTGTCCTTGACCTTCGCATGTTTCCTAGGGCTGCTGTCGCAAATGACTGCCAACTCGAGGACATGGTCTCTCGCGGCTCTGGAGGCTCGAAGCCCAAAATCAAGGGGTGGGTGGGGCTGGCTCTCTCTGGAGCCTCTTCCCGCTCCTGGTAGCTGCTGGCAGCCCTTGACCTTCCTTGGCTCATGGCAGCAGAACTCCGGTCCCTGCTCCATTGTCATCAGACATCCTCCCTGTGTGTGTGTCTGTGTCTCCATTTCCTCCTGTAAGGACAGCAGTCACAGATGAGGTCCTGTGCCCAATCCAGTAGGAACCAGCTTAACCAGCTGCACTTGTAACTGAGTAATTACAAAGACCCTATTTCCAAACAAGGTCGCATTCGGAGGCAGGGGGAGAAGAGCAGGGCCAGGAGAAGGCCCGCTACCTGGATGTGAACAGAGCACTCCAGAGGGAGGTGTCGGGGGTGGGGACTGAGGAGGCGTCCTGGGCAGGGGAGGGCGCAGGAGAGCACAGGACTGGGTGGAGTCACAGAGCCTAGAGTCAGAGAGCCCACGAGGGGAGGGAGGTGCTGACTGTCCCCACATCCCCGGAGGACCAGACAGGCCATGGGGAGCTTCTCCCGGCTGCTCTGCTCCCTTTGCTCGCTCTCCCTGAGGGCTCACCCCTGCCCGGGGCTCTCCTGACCCTGTGTGAAGGGGAAGCACCTGACGTCCCCTCCCGGCACCTCCTCCCAGTCCAGAGCCACCATCTGACTGCCCCAGGCCACCTCTGCTCAGATTCCTCCTGGGCAAGTCACCGTGTCCTGGATGGGACTCACACCTGTTCTCCTGTTCCCTGCCCCAACCCTGCACAGCCCCGGCATCGCCCCTGACACCTCCCGCTCGCTCCCTCCCCCCATCACTGTCCCCAGGGGTCACTCCCTAATTCCCCCCCTTCCCTCCTTCCTCTCTGCCACCACCTTCGTTCAGCCTCAAACCGTTCCTCACTCCTTACCAGGCTCCTTCCACCGGGCCGTTGGTTCTTCCCTCGTCCGGTGTGCTAGGCCCCGCGCTCAGCTCCGGGGCCCTTACCGTCACGGCAACAGACAGACCACAAAGGATACACCAGCGCCATAAAAAATGGTGGCCTGGTAGAGGGTGCCAGGGCACTACCTTAGGTTGGGGGTTCCGAGGCCTCTACGGGAAGACAGTGTGACAGGCAGGAGCCAGCCAGGCTAAGATCATGGGAAGAACATTCCAGGCAGAGGGAGTAGCGAGAACCAAGGCCCCGGGGAGAGAAGGAGCCTGGTGTGTCGGGGAGGCCGGGGAGGCGGCTCTGGCCCAGCCGAATCGGAGAAGGTTCAGCGAGGAGGAGGGGCCGCGTGGGCCCGTCGGCCAAGGCCTGGCACTGGGATTTGATCCTGAGGACAGTGGGGCCACAGTAGGGATCTGAGCAGGAGTGCTGACCCACTCAGGGCTCTGTTCTCAGGACCCCCGGCGGCTGTGGAGAATGAGTTGTGTCTCCACCCAGACACTGCTGTGTCGTGCAGGCGGGAGGTGATGGTGGTGGCACCGATGAGCCCAGGGACAGTGTGGGGGCGTCGGGAGGCAGAGTCCAGGGTCCTGCTGGTGACTTGCACATGGGGGATGGGAACAGCGGGGGGTCCACCAACCATTTTCTGAGACTGAGGAGTTTGGAGAAGCCAGTTTGGGAGGAAGGGGAATCCGGAGTTTGGCTTTGGTCATGTTTGGGATGGTGGCCTCGTTAGCGTCACCAGATGTCCAGTGGGGTTCAGAAGTCTGTGGGCCAAGGAGAGGTCCGGGGCAGGAGTTACACTGGGAGTCCCTGACTCAGAGCTGGAATTTAAAGTCATGGGTCTAAATGCAGTTGCTCCGTGAAAGGATGCAGATAAAGGAGAGGAGAGGGTGCAGGCCAGCCGTGGTGCCCCAATATTTTTGGGGTGTCAGCAGAAAAGGGGCTGGCAAAGAGGCTGAGGAGAAGCAGCCAGCAAGCCAGGAGGAAGATGGAGAGGATGCGGTCCCAGCGAGGCCAGGAGAAGACGGCCTTTCAAGACAAAGGACCTCGCGGCCTTATCCAAAGCCAGGAGAGGTGGCAGAACGTTCTGGGTAAGGGGAACAGCCAGTAGGAAGACCTAAAGCCAGAGGGAGCAACATGAGCTTGAAGACCCCAGAGAAGTGGCTGAAGACGCCGGATAAGAGGGTGCCCATCCTGTCTGTGGGCTCGGAGGCACGGCCGGCCCCCGGCTGGGGCGACGGAAAGGACCAGAAGCCTCGCACAGTCACCGCCTCTCCCCGTCCTCCTGCAGCAGGGGGACAGACGTGGGCCCTGCTTCTCCTGCCTCACCCCCGGTGTTGACCAGGCAAACCGTCTGCGAGGTCTTCGGTCCCAGGGAGACACTCCCCTGTCCCCAGACTCAGAGGGACACCTGCACCTGCTCTGAGTGCCAGGGATGACACGCTCCGCTGTTCCTGTTGGGAGCACAGGGCCAGAAGCGAGCCCGAAAGCAGGAACAAACTGACCCACCCCCAAATGGGGTGTGGACATGAGACCCCAGGAGCTGGTGCTCAGCCTCTGCTCGGTCAGCGTGGAAGGCAGAGCCCTGCACACGGCCGGGAGGCTGCCTCTCAGACCCGCTGCAGCAATGCACATGCTCCCGGCGTGGGCTGCCTCGTCCGTCCCTCACTGTGTGCTATGACCCAGAGGGCGCTGGCCTCAGGGACAAGCCTCCCGGCAAAGCTGAGACCCCAGACGGGCCAGCAGGGGTGGCGAGACGGCCCGTCTGGGCCAGCGTCCGGGCGGGCTTGCCTAGCCTTTCCTGGGGCCTGGCCCCCAGAATCTGCCTTCAGGGAAAATGGTGGGGATGCCCCTCTGTTTACACAGAGGTGGGAGCAATGGCCGGAGTGCGTGACTCAGACCCTCAGCCGCAAGGAGGAGAGGCCGGGGCAGAGGGGGGCCTGGTGTGGCCTCCGGGAGAAGCAGGGGCCTAGAGGGCCCAGGCCCCCGAGAGGAGACACCTACCCCCCACCCCACCTCTACCCCAATCCGGCTCCTTGCAGGACTGAGCAGGCAACACAGCCCCCGGCTGAGGTCAAGAGCAAGGCCTCTCCTAAAAGCTCCTAAAGATACACACGGCTCTCATCCCTCCCCAGCAGCCCAGCGACCTTGCAGCCCCTGCTTCTGTCACCACAGGACGCCCCAAACAGGCTGATGGGCTGCGGACCAGCCTCCTCCACTGCAGGAACCCGCTGGCACTGTTCCCTGGTGAACCCCAAGTCCTCTGTCCGAGAGGGGAAGGGACAGGCAGCTCTGTGTCCCGTTCCACGTTTAACAAGAACCACAGGAGACCTTGTGTCCGTGGTGGGGTGGCAGCAGTTGACCAGAAACAAATGTAGAACCTTGGAGTTAGAACTCGAGAGAAACCTGTGTCATCGTGTGACCCGCTCATCCTCCTGGGAGGGGCCTGCACCCCGAGGAGAGCGGGGACTTGCCGCTGAAGCCAACCAGGAGCCCCTCCTCACTCCTAGCTGGGCGCTGTCCTCCCTTCCGTCCGCTTCTCCGTCTCCCGCGCACCCAGGACCCCCGACGCTCTGGGAGCCGGGACCCATGGCGGCAGAGAGATGAGCCAGCCCCGTGCCCTGGCGGCCAGCGTTCGCCCGTCCTGAGTGGCTGTTAGCAGCGACACACCCGGCTCCCACCCTGGGCTCCAAGCCCCTGGTGCAGAGGGCCGGGCGCAGGCCCCAGCAGCGGGAAGAGGAGTGTCCTTCCTCCTGCCCGAGTTGGAGCGGTGCTGGGATGTGAGCCGGGGGCTCTGCCCCACACGTAGAAGAGCTGGTGACGTCTTGCGTCACTTCAGTGGCACCAAGCTGCAGCCACTGGTCCTGAAACGTGGGAGAGCATCCATGGTTGATTCAGTAACCCACGAGGTCCCCATTCTACAGACGAGGACGCGCAGACACAGCAGCCAGCAGGTGGCACCCAGAGAGTCACACCCGGGAGGTCCGACCCGCCCCCTGCTCTGGACCCCCATGTGATGAGCTTCCCACGAGCCTCTGCTGCCTTTGGCCGGGCCCCCAGTGCTAGAGGCGTCCCTTGCTCCTGCTTCTCCCTTCCCCGTGACTGTTCCCCCAGCTTGCAAACCCAGACCTTCAAAACCAGCAGGCTTCCTCCTCCCAGGTCCCTCTGCCGTTTTCCTATCTCAGGCCTTGATCATTTCGTACCTGGGCTGGGGCCTCCCAGTTCTTTCCCTTCTATCCGTGCTACGTATCACTGGTGCGTTCACAAAGGACTGACGGCGCCCGTGTGTGCCAGGTGCTGTGCTCAGCGCCGTCCCCTGGGAGAGACCGGCGAGAACGCCAACACCTGTACCCCCGTGTGGTAAGACCTGTTAGAGAGGGACACACAGAGCCGCTGGGAGGGGGGCGGCCATCTGCTCCTTGGAAGGTCAGGATAGATCACCTCTCCGCAGGGACCACCAGCCCTTTCTCAGCTGACCCCAGCCTGCCTTCCTCAGCCCATCATCGGCGCTCGCTTGGCCCTGCACCCCACTGAAGCGCTCAGATCTCCCCAAACACACCAGGTTGTTTCTTACCTCTGAGCCTTGGCACGTGCTGTTCCCTCTGGCCCCTCGGGTCTCTTCCCTGGGATGGGTTTAGAGAACCCTCCTCCCCACACACAGTAAAAGTGATGTCCCACCTCCTCCCACTCCCCCAAGGGCAGGGCGCCTTCTTTTTACTTGGCTTCCCCTCCCACTTTGTAAATCCCTGTGTTGGCGATTTTCTCTCTGTACTCACTTATTCACTAAGTGTTAACGGAGACCCATTAAGTGCCAGGCGCTGGGCTCCGTGCTGGAATCAAACGAATGAATAAAAACAGATGAGGGTCCCGTGCTCATCCCGTGGAGGAAGAGCCAGACCTGACCACCAAGCTTTGGCACAAAGAAGCATCTGGGGAGCCTGTACCAGCGCGGGGGAGGGGCAGCTCCTCAGGGCCCTCGGGGAGGGTGTCTTGAGGAAGTGACCCTTAAGCTGAGATCCAAAGGAGGAGCGAGGTTGACTCTTTGAAGAGCGGAGGCAGGCGTGTCAGTAGCAAGGGCCCAGACATAGGCTCCGGAGCTCAGAGGAGCCTGTGACATGTCTGTGTGGAGGTGGCGCTGGATGAAATGGGTCACGGGATGTGGGTAAAATTGACCAAGATGAGGATGTGCTGAGTCCCGAGGCCAAGGACCTCAGTCTGAATGGCCATCCTGTCCCCGGAGTCCGGGAACACAGCAGGAGCTCAGTACAGGTTCCTTCGAGGGCTAGGTGGGCGGGCGGCTGCAAGGGTGGGTGGCCGGTGCTGCCTTGTGACCTCTGTCCTCACTCACTGACCTCGGCCTCGAAAGGCTGTAGCATCCCTGCCGTCAGAACCCTGCCGGGGAGGGTGTCCAAAAGCGACCGGGTACCAGCTTCAGGCAGCGACCCGAGACAGGAACGCAGCAGCTGGACCGTGAGCTCCTTTACTGAATGTGCCCACGGTGGCTGCCACCTGCTGGGAACAGGTTCTCCCCTCAGGTCCCTGGAGTTGGCGTAGGAGGGGAAAACAAGTCTTCCCTGAGCGGCTCAGACCTCAGAAAAGAGGGGCACTTCCGGCCAGGTCCTGGGCAAGTGATTACACGGTGTGTCACTGTCCTGGGGCTTGGAGGAGGGACTCATCTGACCCTCTGGCCCCCTCATCATCTGACCCATTCTTACCTTAGCCTGGAGAATGAGTGAATGAGGAACGAGTGAGTGGGTAGCAGAGTCAGGGACCGTGAACACCTGCCTCTCCACACCCATCCCCATGGAGTCCCGCTGCAGCCAGGTGCCCTGGTGTGACAGTGACAGCCACACCAGCCAGGCCCCGTACCAGGTGCCTCACATCATTGGCCCCATTGAAGCTCACAACAGCCGTCCCCTTTGGCACTTGTGACCTTAGGTTGTCGTTCTTAGGTAGGCGCTTCACTGCCCCCCAAGGGGTCACAGACCATGATGGAAGAAAGAGCCTTGGCAGCAGGCAGCCCCATTGGTCACTGGTGCCCGCTGAGCCCAGCCACCTGGAGGTCGCTGTGTCGGCCTGGGGCTTTACATATCACCCGGGTGTGCCCCGCCGCTGGGAGCTCATGGGGCAGGACCGAGGCGGACGTGCTGTGTTGTGGTCGCTGTTATTTTCAAAGTGCTGTCCCTACACAGATCCCGTGTCGTCCTCTGCGGTGCTTTTGAGCCGGAAAGCACATTTGATAATGAAAAACAGTTTGAGCGAATGCTTTGTCTTCTGCAGAGGGTATTGTGCAAAGTTCAAGATTGCGTGGGCAGGGAGGTGAAATGGACTGGATTGCAGATCAGTCCATCTAAACGTGAAATTAAATGAGGATTCTAGGCACTGTTGACGGCCAAGATTGTGATCCTAACGTGGGATTTCAGTGACCTCGTTCAGCTACTCACCCGCGCGCCAGAGTGGGGTGCGTGCACACGAACCAGCCGCCCGTCTCCACCTGCAGATGGCTCCCTTGGGTCCAGCACTGCCCTTCCCTCGTTGATGTGGTCTCCCAAAGGCTCCACTGGCCTCTCTCCCTCTGCACCCACCACCCCCCACGCCAGTGCTGGGGGCTGGGAGCCTAGAGCAAGCCCCAGCAAAGAGCCCCCCCTCTTCCAACAGTGGCCCCCTCTCCGTCCCCCAACACCCATGGGGACGGAGCTAACCTTGCAAATGGCGCCCGCTGGGTGCACATGGGGATCTCAGAGCCAGAGTAGAAACTGGACAAAGAGCATTTCTGCCCAATAATTCACCTTCAAGAGAAAAGGAGACGGGGGCAGCGGTCGGCCATCTTCTGCGATGCTAACAATTCAGCGCGATTCTTACGGCATAAAAAACGCCTCGGTGCCCAAACGTTATAAGCCGGATGAAGTCCGTTCTGACGTCGGAAGGCCTGGCCTGGGCCACCCAGAAGCCAGGGGCAGGAAGGCCCAGCGTGTGGTGCCGCACAGGGCCTGCACGGAGGTGCTGGGGAGCCAGACCTGCGGCGCCAGGTGCGTGACGCATTCCACGCCTGCACACCTGCAATGGCCGGTGCATTTATGACCAGCCTTTCCCCCACGTCCCTTGAAAAGCAGCAGGAAGGAAGGCGCTCCGAGCAGAGAACAGCACGCATTGGTTTTCTGGCCACGCGGCGGCCCTCACCCTTCCCAGGAAGACGGGCAGCGGGTGCCCACTGGGTAGCTGGTGAAAGCCCTGGCACTGTTCCAAGTCACCTGAACAGGCGTTAAAGCTGGGAGGACCGTGGTGCCGGGCTGCCTTTCTGTGACGGCATCCCAGGGGACTGCTCCTTGAAGCAGAAGCAGAGGGTTCTCGGGTCCCTAGACTTCACTGGTCCCAAAGCCAGGAGCTGCGGTCCTGTGTGGGGGTCCTGGCTGCCCCGTGAGGGCCCACGGTGGAACGTGACTGGGGCGGGAAAGAGAGCCCAGCTGGGGGCGGTGCACACGTGTGCGTGGTGCAGCGCTGCTCCTCACGGGCCACTTTGCGGTTGTGCTCGATGGCATTTAGCAGCCAGGTGTGTAAGCCCCTCCCTGACCCAGGTCAGTGCTGCCTCCGCAGGTGCACGAGACGGTCGCAGGTTGCAATTTAACCTGCGCGGGCCTCGCATCGCGCCCTCCCTCCCCATGGCTTTTTCTTCCCTGGAGCTTGGGACAGGATTTGACGTGGCGCCATAGCTCCTCCCCTGTGACCTCAGTCACTATTATTCCTAGGTCCCAGCTGGCTGCTTCCCTGAAAGGGGACTTACCAGCTCTTGTCGCTGGTGCCCACGCGTCTGGCTTTGGTGGCAGCAGCTGCCAGTTCGGTGGCTTCACAGTGGTTTTCAGCATCAGTACTGGCCTGTTTGACTCTGTTGTCACCTGTGAGACAGCACATACCCTCATTGATCTTTAATCAGATTCCCATGTTAAAAAAATGCTGCTGACTTCACAGGACAGCGCACCAGGGCAGTTTTCGTGAGTGCACTTGGAGGCTGCTTTTCAGGCACACACGTCTGTTCTCAGCCGCGGCTCCATTGGGCCGCACTGCGCACAACCTCCCCAAAGGCTTGCGGGGTGTCCTGCCCCGGGGAGATGCCAGCGGCAGCCCAGTGGACCCCGTGATGCCCTCTCAGACCCACGTTCTAGAGCTTCCTGGCTGTTCTCCAGAAGGACCAGGAGGTGCGGGTAGGGCCCTGACTTGGGGGCAGTGGCCTTGAACAGAATGGAGCCACAGAGGCTCATGAGTTCTGCACGTGAGGGTCTCCGAGCCCCTAGCCCGGCAGAGATGCATGGAAGTGGGGGCCCATGCTTAGAAGGGGTCTGTCTCAGTCAGCTCAGGCGATCGTAACAAAATACCACGTACTGGGCAGTTCAGACAGCTGTGGAGGCTGGAAGTTCAAGACCAAGGCGTCACAGGCTTGGTTTTCTCCTGAGGGCTCTCTCTGTGGCTTGCAGATGGCCGCCTTCCTGCTGTGTCCTCACACGAGTGTTCTCGTGTGCACGCACAACCCTGGTGTCTCCGTGTGGGCCCAAATTTCCTCCTCTTATAAGGACCCCAGTCGGATGGGATGAGGACCCACCTTACCAGCCTCATGTTAACTTAATCACCTCTTTAAAAAGCCCTGTCTCCAAAGCTATGCTGCAGTGCTGGAGTCAGGGCTTCAACAAAAGAATTTGGGAAGGACACAACTCAGCCCATCCCAGAGCTATTCTCCAAAGGGGATTTCGTGCCAAGGCCCCAGACCTGCCCTCTGAGACTTCATGGGGGCGTGGGGGCTGTGACTGAGACCTCCCAGACCAGGGGCTTCTGCTGGAGTTTGGCATGGACTAAGTGACCTTGCGCTATTGTGTAGCTCAGGTGAGCCGCTGACCCCTTTAGGGCACTAGGCTCAGAGACTCACAGACAGCTCACTGAGTCTTTCCCGTGCGGCCACTGAAACACCGATTTTATCTGCCATGTTTCCATCCCCATTTTACCGACGGGAAGCCGAACCTCAGAGGGTCAGGGGATTTGTCGTGTGTCACACAGCTGGGATTCAGACTCAGGGCAGTCAAATGCCAAAGCCCACCAGGGGCCTTGTCACCAGTTCCCGGGTACATTTGGGGTTACCCGCCTTTGGACACCACTGCCCCTTCGAGCAGAGTGTGTCTCTGCGTGCTCCCCTCTCCAACCCAGAGACTAGCGTGTCTGTTACCGTCCAGCCTGCGTCCGGGGGCAGGGGGCAGGGAGGCAATGGCTGGGCCCATGGGAGCCACTAGGGAGCATGCGTTGAAGGTGTTTTCACCCAACTTCTTTGCATTCTCTTCTGCATGATGTCCCTTAGAGAGGTGCCCGGGTTCTTAGCTGGTGGCGAACGCATGGCTTCCTCCCTGCACATGAGAGCTGGCAGGCTTCTCCCAGGGTAACGCCAGTCACAGGAGCCCCTCTGCCCTGGGAGCCAACGCCTGTCCTTCCCACCGTCCCCTATGCCCCTGTCCCCCACATAACAAACCACCCCGAGGGCTTAGTGGTCCCAAACAACAAGCGTGTCCTTGTTGCCCTGGCGCTGCGGGTCTGGCCTGGATGCGCATGCACAGCCACATTCCCGGGACCGGTCCTTTCAAACCCGGGGTCCCTGCGGCCAGGCACAGCGGCGCTTGCTGGGTCGGGTCATGCTGGACGTGCACATCAGCGCAGCCCCTGACCTCACGGGCAGAGGAGGAAACTGAGGCGCAGGAAGAGGGAGGAGCTGGCCACACAGGTAGTTAGTGGTGGAGCCAGGATGAGAGCCCAGGCTGCTGACCCCAGACCTGGGCCCTTCCCCCTACCCTCAGCTCCTCCCTCCGATGGAAGGAAAGCTCAGTGACAGGGACATTTGCAGCTCAGCTGGGGGTGTTTCAGGCTCTCTGCAAAGCTCACCTTCACCCTGAACCAAGCAACCATTGTGATGGAGAACACCAGCCCATCAGGGAGTTCTCCAAGGGGAACCCCAAGTTCCCGACCTTAGCTGCCAAGGAGGATTACCCCTACCCGTGGCTTTTCCCAGCCTTGCAGAAGCACAGTCAGAAACAGCTCCTCTTCTGAGCTCCCTCTGCCCTGGGGGGTCACCGTCCTGTGGCTCAGGCCTGCCCTGGGTCTACCTTGTCTCCTCACTGGGCAGCGTCCGCCTACCCGCGTTCCACGGCTGCCGTTGCCTCCCACGCAGGACGGGGCACACCGGCTCGGTGAACAAGGGCCCCCAGGCCCCCCTCACCTCGATCCCCTTTTCCCTGTTGTTCATTCCTCTTTTCTAAAGTTAACCCACTGGTTCTTTTCCGTACTTCATTCTTTCTCTCTCTCGTGACTGTGTATTGAGATACACTGACTTGGACTATCTTGAGATACAATGAACATCCCATACAACTCACTCTTTAAAGTACAGTTCAGAGGTTTTTAGTCTATTCACAGTGCTGTGCGGTCATTGCTACAGTTTTAGGACATTTTCTTCCCCTCAAAAACCCATATTACTAACAGTCACCCGCACCTCCCCCCCACCCCCCCCAGCCTCACCCACCCCAGTACTGATCTACTTTCCATCCCTACACATTGGCCTGTTCTGGGCATTTCATGTAAACAGAATCATACAACGTGCGGTCTTCTCTGTCTGGCCTCTTCCACTCAGCGTGAC
Source organism: Furipterus horrens (assembly GCF_987537825.1). Taxonomy (NCBI): domain Eukaryota; kingdom Metazoa; phylum Chordata; class Mammalia; order Chiroptera; family Furipteridae; genus Furipterus; species Furipterus horrens. Next base: position 4,086,111 of record NW_028327173.1, read on the forward strand.
GTCTTCAAGGTCCATGCACGTGGTAGCCTCTATCAGTTCTTCCCATTTTATGGCCAAATAAATGTCCGTACGTGTGGACAGACGCCTTCCTTTCTCCCGGGCATTTACCTGGGAGTGGAGTCGTGGGGTCTCCTGGTAACTCTCTGATCAGTGAGCCTTGGGAGGCACCGCCAGACTGCCGTGCAAAGCAGCGGCTCCATGGGACACCCGCGCCGGCGGGTGCGAGGCGTGATCCCTCCACGCCCTCAGCAGCCCTTGTCATTACCTGTCCTCCGATGCCCGCCATCCCAGCGGGTGGCCAGCGGCATCTCATTGTGGTTTGGGTTTGGGTTTCCCCGTTGACTAATGATGTCCAGCATCTTTTTGTGGACTTTACTGACTATTTGCATATCTTGCTGGGAGAAATGTCGAACGTCCATTTTTTACATTCGGTTATTTGCTTTTTTATTTTGGAGCTGTAAAAGTTGTGTATATTCGAGACATCAGTCTCTTATCAGACACAATTTGCAAGTCTCTGCTCCCTTTCAGGGAGTTGCCTTTTTCCCTTTCCGTGTGGCGTCCCATGAGGCACCGAGGTGGGAAGCTTAGATGAAGTCCAGCTTATCTGTCTCCATCCTTGGCTGCTGATGCTTCCAATGTCCCGGCTAGGAAACAATGGTCAAATACAAGGAGGAAGACCTACCTCTCTGTCTCCTGAGAGGATTTTAGCTCTGGCCCTGAGGTTGATGTCTTGGCTCTGTTTTGAGTTCGTTTTTATATACGGTGTGAGGCAGGACATCTGACGTCATTCTTTTGCTTGGGGTTAGTTGTCCCAGCACTGTGTGTTGAAAAGACTCTCCGTTCCCCGCCGAATTGCTTTGTCGCCCTTACCTGTAGTTTTTAAAAACTTTTAAAAATGTATTTCTTAGGGCCTTCAGGGTACACCAAATAGGTATCTTGTACTCTTGTTAAATTGTTACTTCACTTGAGAAGAGTCCTACTTGATGTTCTATCAGAAGCTGACATACGCAGAAGTGTAGCCGATTTCTTAGGAGAGGGGAGGAAGGCGTTGGGCAATTCGGTCTCAGCAGCTTCCTCTCATTCTGGCGCCGCAGCCAGTGCCCGTTGGTCCGCAGGGCCCTACGCACCTGTCACGCAGGGACCCGGCCCGGGAGAGGCTGCATCTGCACATAAACAAGCTTTCACGGTTGCTGGGGCTGGGGAAGGGAATGTGGTGGGCTGGTCACCGGGTCTTGGAAATGTCCGGACTGCTTTCTTCAGCAAATGGTGTCTAAATGGCCCCAGAGGTCTGGGGACTTGGAGAGCCACCCTAGTAGGGCGGAACGAGCAGGGGCTTGGAACTCGAAACCCCGATGTGCTGCTTACCGTCTGTGTCTCTGGCCAAGTTACCTGACTTCTTGAGTCCTTCGTTTCTTCCTCTATATACTCTCCAGCTTAGAGGAGAAATCGCAGCAGCGTAGGTGAGCATCCGGCATGATGGCAGGCGGATAACAGGCGTCCGACGCACTGTGCCTCCCTCTTTTCACCGGCCACAGCACCTCCGTCTCTGGGCACGTCATGAGACCCCTGACGGAGGTCAGGGCTGGGACTTGCACCTGGTCCGGGTGCTTCTAAGTGGGCCCTTCACTGAGCAAAGTTTTTCTTCTTCTCTCTTTTTAAAAATGCCCCAGGTATGCTCAAAGCCCCATAAAATCAGTGTAATCATTTGCGTCAAGCACACGCATGCCTTACCCTGTTATTGCCCAACCTGAAACAAGGGACGGGGAAGACAGCCTGTGGGTGGTTGGTTCTAGAAGGCCGTCAGAGTTCTGAGCTTCAGAACCACCTAGGTCCGCCTGGCTCCGTAGGTGTGGGCCCACGGTGATCAGTGTCAAATCTTCCAGCCGGTGAGTGGCCCCAACCAGGCAACAGTAAGGGGGCTTTCCTCCTGCAGAAACGCCACCTCAGGCTGCCTGAGAGGAGACCTCCGGGCCGCTGAGCCCAACTCTGTCTCCTGGGCACAGCCAACGGGCTGAAGCCTCCATGATGCTACCCTTCACATATGCCAGGTGGGCATGGGCTGCTGGAGGAAAGGTGTAGGGTCGTGGGTTCCCCTGAGGCCCCTTCTCGGGCAGCTGGGATTCCAGGTGTGAACCCAGGGCGGAACCCCTGCCTTTCTCAACCAACCTAAGACCACCCGCCCCACCTGAAAGTTACAAAAGTCTGGAGGGACTCCTCTGCTTTTGCTGGGGTCCAGGTGCTTCTCATAATCCCACCTCCGCAGCTGGCCTCTGTTGGTCACAGTCCATTCAGAGCAATTCAGGAACTATTAGCTGAGCACGTACAGCGTGCCCGGCATCTCGCAGGGGCCAAGATAAGTTAAGACTTTGTTCCTAATCTCAAGGAGGTTAGAGCCGTTTCAGTTTTAGCTAGTAACAACAAACTTTGAAAAACACCTTTTATTAACATATATATACAATAGACATATAGAAAATTGCCCGATTCATAAGTATATGAAACTCAGATCACAAACTACCCTGGCTTTTCACTAACTAAAACCAGTGCCCAGGGCAAAAACAGAGCATGGTCAGACCAGCAGCCCCCTCCTTTCCAGTCACTACCCACCACCCCCAAGATGCCCTGACTCCTAATAGCTACAAGAGCTAACTTATGTGCCAGGCACCTTGCGCCTACAAATTGGCTCCTTTCATTCCCACCCACAGACACGAAGGCCCGGCGAGTGGGGCACAGCCGACAAGGGGGAGAATCTAACTGCCATCTGGGCGGCTTGTGTCCAGGCCCTTGTGGTTGACTACACGCTTCCACGGCTGCCCCGGAAACACATAGAACCTACTTACCACGTGCTGTGATACGAATGCATTTTTTTAACAGTGCTCCGAGGGCGGTTCTGCTGAGGGCAAGCCATCAGGGACGGGCCCAGTGCTTTGGAGCCAGGCCTCAATGAACGGAAGGGGAGGGGGTGCACGAGCAGGGTTGGGGCGTGCAGCAGTCCTTTGCTGTGAGAGTGGGGTAGAGGCAGATGAGGACTGCAACGTGAGGGCTCGTTGGAGCAGGGTTCGGGTATGTCCGAGTGTTCTGACTTGACCAGGGCTGGGAGGGACTTCCTGAGGTTTAGCATCTCGGCAGTCAGCCCCCCCATAGTGAGACCTTGCATGACCTGCTTGCTTTCCTGGCTCAGAGGCGTGGCACAGGACAGGGCCCAGCCCTGCCAGGCGTGTCCTTGGCCTGGCCTCTAATGATTCATTTTTGGTTGCACAGGCTTAAGGGCCTTAAGGGCTGTGCAAAATTCTGTGATTGTTTTCATGCGTGTTTGGCTAGGGTCAAAAGAAAAAGAGAAAAGGGAGACTCCGCTCCATTTTTTGAGACTCTTTTAGCCCAGATGGCAGAATGAAGACATAATCAATTTTAAAGGTAACTGACAATATGAAGGAAAAAAGATGGCTTCATCACAAGTCTGTGTGGGTCAAGCACTTCTCCGTGCACGGCCAACAGGGTAGGCGTGGGTGCAAGTGAATAACAGCAGGACCATAAACGTTACCCACTCGGGCTGCCTGAGCAGGCTGCCGGGAGGTGGTGAGCCTTAATGGAGAGGGGTGACTTGGGCTTGGGGGGGAGAAGCGGGGGGCAGCAGATGAGAGGCGAGAGGCTATGACGTAGAAGTACCAAAGTGAGAAAGCCGAAGCCAGAACTTTGGGACACCGGCGTTAAACCGGAGGACTGGGCGGAGGCCCTGGAACTCCAGCTAAGGAGCTGGGGAACCGGAGCCCTGGACTCCGAAACTCCCGGGGGAGCCGCTACTCTCCGTCACTGCGCAGGCATCCTCGGCTCCGCCCTGTCCGACGCGCGGGGCCCCTTCGCACTCGGGTCCCGGGACCGGCCCGCTATCCTCGCGTCCTCCTGGGCGCTGCCCGGCTCCTCCGCCGTCGGCCGGCTCGCCGCACCCTGCGCCCCTCCTTCCCGCCCAGCCTTGCTCGCTCCCCCGCTCGCGGCTCAGCGCAGCGCAGCGCCGGCTCCTCCCGCGGCTGCATTGCAGACGCCGCCGCCGCAGGGTGCGCCAGGGCCGCACCGGAAGCCCGAGCCCGGGTATGCGGGGGCCGCGGGGCTCGCGTCGCCCACGCCGACCCGACGGCGCCTCCGGGCCAGGAGTCCTGGAGTCCGGCGCGCGGCGGCCCCGCGGGCCCGGGACGCGCAGCCCGTGAGCCCCCGCCGCACGGCGCGGGGCCCGGAGGCCTCCTGGGGCCGAGGGTCCGGGTGCTGCCGTCGAGCTCGGAACTGTCCCTGCCCTCGAGCGGACCGCGGCCGCCCCCCCGGCTGGCCTCCCGGAATCTGGGCGGGGACGGAGGCTGCGCTGTTGCGAGGGGCCGTGGCCCTCCGGGACCTCGCCTGGGGGGCCCGGGGCCGCGGGGCCGCGCTCCACCCGCGCCCTCCGGGCCGGGCCCGCCGCCGTCCAGCGCGGCGCCGCGCGGCTCGGGCGCAGTTCCGGCGCAGTCCCCGCGCCGAGCGGCTCCGCGCCCGCACCTGCCTCTGCCCAGCTTCAGGTGACGTGGCGCCCTCGGATTGGCCCGCGGGCGGGGCCGAGGCCGGTGAGCTCACCGCCGCGCTCCGCCATTGGCCCGGGCTGCGCACTTGGGCTGTGGCGGGGAGACAGCGGTACCCGGAGCCCGAGTCGCTCCAGCTGCGGTGTGTGGAGCTCAGCGGGTCAGGCCGGGCTGGGTTGTTGGGGCCGCGCCGGGCCGGGCCGGGCGGGCGGGGCCGCGCGGGAGAAGGAGGAAGACCGAGGCGGCTCGGCGCCAGCGTGACGGAGCGGTGGTGGCTGTGCTCCCCGAGTCCGAGTGAGTGCGCGTGTGGCCCCGGGGAGAATCGGCCTGGGGCGTGCGGGCGAGGGCGGTGGCCGGCGGGGGCGCGCGGGGGCGGGGCCGGGGGGCGCGCGCCGCGGCCGGGGCGTGGGGAGCACGCGTGCTCGCGGCGGGGATGCGCGTGTTTACGCCGAGGCAGCGGGTGTGAGAGGGGGGTGCGAGAACAAGCGCGTGTGTGGAGGAGGGGGGTGCGGAAGGTGAGGGGCGTGCGTGTTTACGCGGGGGAGGCGTGTGTTTTGACGCGCGAGTGCGCGTGGGGACCAGCGCGTGTTGACAAGGCGTGAGGGAGGGAGGGGCTTGGGGTGAGTGTGCGGGGCGCGTGCGGATGGCGCGCGAGTTTGAGCGAGTGTGCGGTCACGCGTGTTCGCGGAGCAGCGGGAGACTGAGCGCGCGTGCTAGTGGACAGCAAGGGACTGAGCGGGTTTTGAGGCGCGAGGGCCTGGGAACCGGCGTGTGTTGACGGGGCGCGCGTGTCTGCGGTGAAGTGCGCAGAGTGGGTGTGAGCTCACGCGTGTTTGGGGAGCGAGGCGGAGCGTGCGCGTTTCTGCGAGGGCGGGAGTGGGTGTGCGACCACGCGTGTGTGCGCGGGGCAGTGGGAGTGTTGGGGTGAGTGGCGGTGGCGGGCGCGCGTGCGGGGAGTGGCTGCGTCGCGGCGGCCGCAGGGGCGGTGGGTCGCGGCTGTTGGCTGCTTTTTGTCTGGAGCAGCGCCGCCGCGGGCTTTTTGTATCCATCCAGCGCTCCCTCCCGCTGCGGGGCGCGGGGCGGGGACAAGTGTCCCCTCGGCAGGACGTGGGGAGGGAGCGGGGGCACCCTCGGCGGGGCGCGGGGAGGAGGGCCGGGACAGGTGCTCCGTTGGTGGGGTGCAGGGACAAGCGAGAAGGGCCGGGACAGGTGCGCCCTCCGCGGGACCGACGAGAGGCGCGAGCCGCGCGCCCCTGCAGGCCGAGGCGGTTGGAGGCCGCCGCTCCCAGCAGGCCAATGGAGTGAATGAACGCTGTGTCAGTCCGTGCGTAGAACTCGCGGGGAAAGTTGGTTGCGTTGGGAGCCTGGAGGTTTGGGAGAACTTCCTGAGAGCTGTGCTCACCTGAGGACCTGGGGCCGGAGAGGCGCCGGGAGCCCCCGTCCGCCAGCCGGGCTCAGGCGGGCGGGAACGGCAGCCGAGTGCGGCCGCCCTGCGGTTCTGGGATCTCGCGGTTTGCTTTCCTGGGCATCGCGCAGCGTTGAGAGGCGCCAGCCCTGCCCGAGTCGTTTTCAGTCTCCAAAGATTTCTACTGGCGTCAAAACAAACGTCTCTGCAAAGTAGGCTGCAAGATAAATTTCTGAAACTGTAATACTCTTGCACATTATCTTCTTAAGCAATTGCTTCACCAGGGAATGATGATAATTTGAAACTGTTTTATATTTTGTCCACCATGCTCGGGTGATTTCTGTTGGCCTAGTGTCTCCGATGAGGAACGCACACACAGTAGACGTGAGAGGGCTCTCGGATGATTACAGAAATGCCTCCTGTCGTTGGTTCAACGCAAGGCAGCTTTTTTCACCAGGGAGGCCAAAACCCAGCACTTGACATGTGTGCTCCCAGCACATTTTGTCATACGTGGTAAATGGCTGCTCTTTTTTCTTGCTGCTTAATGAGTCTGTGTCATAGAAACTATTGCCTGGGAATCTGATAAAGAGAAAGCAGTAGCACTTTGCATGGTGTATGTTTATAGGAAAATATTTATTATTTTAAGACCAGAATTAGACAATAGCAAATAAGCTTATGCTTCTCTTTATATTTGATTTAGGAAGGAATGGTATTTAATGTTCTAGAACATAGCATTTACTTACAGGATGTACACTTCCCACATAAATGGAGCTTGGCAATGAAAAGCAGAGCAGGGCACTGCTGCACGTTCTCCGGGGCCGTGGTCTGCTCATCCCAATTCATTATATTCCAAATAACCTGAGCAGAGACACAGTATTTAATGCCACTCCTAATAACAACATGGTATCACTTGAGGGTTTTTTATCAGTTCTTCTGTTTTTGTGATAAACACACACAGACACGTTATGATTCTCTTCAGTCTCCTGTTCGGACCTCTGCTGCGCCTCCCGTCCCCACCCGCAGCGGTCACTGCGGCAGTCACGCCGAGCGATTCTAGAGAACACAGGTAACAGGTGGGACCGAGAATTGTTACTTTGCAGGAGGAAGAGAGTGAGGTTAAAGACTCTGGTGACATTGAAAGGTTCCCTCTGATGGAGAACTGAGAGTCAGGTGCTCAGCCAAGACCCCTGTCCTCTGGCAGCTCCAGAAGTGTGTATTTGGGGGGGATGCAGAGTTTCCTTCGGGGACGGTCAGAATATGTCTCCTGTGTTGACCAGCGCCACCGTGAGCTTCTGAAGTTGCAGAACTGTGCTTCTAGGCTGCCTTGTTTTAAGTATTGAAGGAAAAATTGTTAATACATTTACGTAGTTAAGACACAACTTTAGGTATCAGCCAGAAAGGTTAAAAATAAATAAAAAGACCATTTTTGCTAACCATGGCAGAGGTTTTTAGCCGAGGCAGTGGTCTCTGAAAGTTCTTTATTTTCTCAGTACACCCGCTGCCTCTTTCCCAGCTGTGCATCGCATGGTCGTTGCGTGTTCTCGCACTTAGAGGGCTTTGCTCTGTCTGACTGAAAGCGATTTAATATTTGTCTTCCATCGATCTTTTCCAGAGGAGACTCTCTGAGTGGTGCCAGGTCTTCGTTGGGAAACGTCAGCCGTGAGCCCAGTGTCTGACAGCTTGTTTCACGTGTGTGCTCCTTTGCCAGAAAGCTTCCGGCATCCACACGTGGTACACGCTGATTCGTCCATACCTCAACTGGTTTTCAGAATGCTCCAAGGGAGCTTGCAGAAATGCGTGTCACATAACGAGGCAAGCTCGAAAGGGATGAGATGAAGGCTTAGGCAGAGAGGAGTGAGGAGCCAGGAGAGTGAAGTGGGGGGTTCGTCGATTCAGTAGACAGCATGCATTCCATAAAACCCTCCTCGCTTTCCAGCAGCAGGCCGTAAACCGCATTCCAGGCTTCCGCGCAGTGGCAGAGGCAGCGACGCGGGGTTAACTGTCGTTCTGACTCCTCGCATACAGCGGGTTGTCTTCCCTTCCACTTACCTCCTGACAGCCAGCAATTAAATTTAAATGACGGTGGGGGAAGTCTAGATGAGATGCACTGAACCCCATTGAAAGTTCCACGTTCCCATGAGTCACATCTGACGTTCAGGAAGCACTCAGGAGCCTGTGGGGTTTCACGGGTGGGTGTCGGCGCCTCATCACGAAGCTGTCAGAGTTCATGACCGTGAAGCTCCTCGGCGACGGGCTTACCCCCTTCCCCAGCGGATCGCCCTGAAGTCAGATGGCCAGGTGTTCTGCGCTCCTCTCTGGGGCGCCTAGGCTTGGGTTTGTGCAGCACAGGGGGACAAATCATGGCCGCCCACCCCCGAGCAGTGTATTGCCACGGCCCCTGGCAACCACGGTCTGATACTTTGTAAATACAAGTGGCTTTTTATTAATGGGGCGGTGGGGGCGGGGGGAGGTCAAGGCCAGTGTGATCTTGCTCTATGCTTCGTTTTAGTAAAGTGCCTCTCACGTACTAACTGAAATTTTAGTTTTGAACGTACATCGTGGTACCTATAACTTGCTTACTTTTATATGGTCCTGTAAGCTGGAAAGTAGATCGGAACTTTAGACGTAAGATGGAGAGAGAGATTAGCACGTGTTAAGCACCTACTATGTGTCCATTGTTAAGCAAATCGTAATTAATGATTAAATATGAATTTGAGGAAGGTAAACTACGAAAGGCATTGAACCAGGGTGAATGTTTACGTACATCGCATTTTTGTAGTGATTGCGGAAAGAGGGGGCCAATAATGGAAATAAGTTTCTCCAAATACATTAATATTTGATAAAGACTCAAATTAGACAGTTAAGTCTCCCTACTTTATCTTCACTTTTCTTCTTTTCCCTGACGTGCCGCACCCTCCAAATCTGGCCCCTCTCTCTTGGCCGCCGGCCCCCGCCCCCCAGCAGCTACTCCGCAGGAACCCTCTGCTGCAGCCTCGCTGGTCTGTTCACCCCTGCCCCACACTCCTGTCTAAGTTTTATCTCCTTAATCTCTGAGCCAAACTCAGATCCTACCGCATCCGCGAAGTCTTTTCCCTCCTCACCCCCATTAGATGTGTGGCCTTTTGCGGGACAGGGTGGCCCCCACGCTGTATCCGCCCCCACTGCCCCGGCATGCTGAAATCTGAGAGGGAGGGTTTCGTCAATTCTGTTAGTTGACAAAAAGATTATATGTGTGGTGTTACTTCTTGAAGAAAGAAGAATGTAACGAGTTTCTTCAAGCCTAAAACGCACCTGCCTCTGATCCTCCTCCCGGCATGCAGTTCAGTCTTGTGTGTGGGTAACTTGGGCACAGACTCTGCCGGCTCTCCCTGCAGGTCAGTTCAAAGTCCCTGGTGGACTTGGGTCTTCACTTCAGTGGCCTGGAAGTGGCCCCTGGAAGTCTTGGCCCGTGCCAGTGTAAAGTCGATATCTGGGCCGGACACCTGAATCATCTTTCCGGCCCTCTCAGCGTTGGCCAGAAGCTCGCTGTCTGGGAATGTGTACAAATACCAGCTGTCTGCTTCGACACAACATAATAGGATGAGCACTGGTTTTTTGTTCCAGCTCTACCACCAACCAACTGAGAAAGCTCAGGTCAGTTGCCTTACATCTCTGGACCTCAGCACCTGCCCCGTTTTCTGACCCTGTCGGCAGCAGGTGAGGGAATCCGTTCCGTGGTCCTCCTCGGCAGTTCTGAGTCGGAGTGCATTGCGCGCGGTGAGGGTGAGTGTCGACGGGGATGCGTGTGTCTCCATCGCCTGAGTGTGTGTAGGGGCGCTGCTGCTTTCTGGGGGCCACAGGCAGACGGCTGGAAGCCCCGGCCCCGGGAATCCCCGCGTGCCCTTCGCACATCAGTGCTCCATGGCGGGTCTTCCCTGTGGGGGTGTCTATGATGGCCGCAGTCGACCTGGCAGTAACCTAAGGCCTGAAGGGGTTAAGCTACTTCCGTGCGTGTCTAATTCAGCGGCTGACGGTCTCCAGCAAGGCTGGAACGCAGTGCCCCTTTTCCTGTTTTTCGGATTTCTTTAGGTCATCAAAATGTCTCAGATCAGCCCAATGGCTTATTTCTGCCAGCACTTAGCCCGTGTTTTATAGAGAAGTGTAATGACATTTGTGCATTGCTACTAGGGTGTATTTAATGATGTTGAATGTTTTTTAGTTTGTAAGTGGAAGCAGGACCTTCCCAACAGTTGTTTAGCAGAAGGATTGCTTCGGTGAATAGAGTCACCTTGGGCCCCTTTTTAGCTGTGACAGAGCTGACCCTGACCTGTGTGAAGGAGGGCAGTTGTTGACTCTTACAAAGTCTAGTCCTGACGTCTTCTGGTGCCGCTGGCTCCAGAAGCATGTGGGGTGTCATTGGGAGCCTCCAACCCTCTCTCTCCGCTCCCCACACACCCCCGTGCTGATCTTATGCTTGGGCAGGACTTCGCAGAATGGTAGCAAGATGCCCAATCAAAGCTCTGGCCCCGTGTTTTGCCATTTTTAGCAAATATCTCTGGGAAAACAGCACTTCTTCCCCAGTAGTTCAGGAACTGTTCTGTCCTTATTGGCCCTGCTCTGACTCTGCATCCAGACTCTTGAAAAAGAGGAGGCAGTGCTGTCATTAGCAAGGTCTGGCGCCAAGAATGGAGGTCGGCGCCGCCTGAGCCGAGCCTGGCACGGAGTGGCTCCCGTGGCCGGCGAAGGGGAAGGGGAGGGGGCGCTAGGCAGGCGTGCCTGGGAAGGAACGCGCTCTCGGCCACCTTCACGCTGACGGCCATAGCGCTAACGAAGGCGCCATCCGTTCTCCAACCGCAGAGGCGCACCCTGAGCAGACCCCGTAATTTTATCCTCGTGGTCCCATCGGAGTGAGGAGGCACCGGACCCGTCCCCTCTCAGCGAGCTGTTCCGTGGGTGCAGGCCATTCCTAGGGCCGTTCTCCAAGACGTGATTCACGTCCTGAATGTTACACTCTGTGGTTTGGATAAATCAGCAAAGAATTTATTTAAATAGCCATTTGTCTTTTCTGGTAAAAGAAACCATCATCCCACTCTAGCCAGAATCAATGCCTCTGGCGTTTTGTGTGTGTGTGAAAAATGTTTTCTCTAATGTAAAAAGTAGGAAGCACTCAGCCTAAAACCGAGGATGCCCTAAAACCTCTAAGTCAGTTGCTCCCAGGTAAACGGCGCAACAGATGGCAGCTCAGATCCCAGGCTCGCCGGAGCACAAAACCCTTTCTGAACCCCTCGCGGATGATCTGTGTCTGTGAAGGAAATAATTAAAATAATGTGTACATGCGCGTGTACCTATATACCATAGCACATATGTAGAACACGAAACCTACGTGACATATGATACGTAACAGACACGTTACGAAACAGAGGAAATAGTGAACTTCACATCTGCACATGAAACAATGTTGCTTGAATAAAAATAAGCGTATATGTTAAATAACCAGTAAATGGGAACTTCTTGGTGAAGATCCTTAATTCCGAGGGTAGAACTCAAAATGGTTCTCTAAAATTTCAAAGTCTAGCTCTCTACCTTTTTATAAGGCTGAACCCTGAGAGAGTTATTGAAGTTTCTTGGTAACGGTAGCATTCTCATTAAAGATGATAATCAGGACCTTATTTTTATTCACAAACGGAACAAAGTAAAGAGAGGGAGGGAAGTCCTTCTGAAGCGTTAGGGCAGTGAAGAGGGAAGGAGGAAGCGGGTCCCCGAGGCGGCTGTCCGTGTCCACGGTGGTCTGAAGCGGAAGGGCCGGAACTGTGAGCGGGAAAAAGAGAGGCCGAGAAGGGAGAGATGCGGGGTCGGGCGGTCCCCCATACAGACCCCTGGCTGGCACTCCCCATTAGTCCACGTCTCTTTCTGGGGGTCTGTGGGGTCTGTGGGGGCTGGAGTGGTCCCCGAGCCTACCGTGCATAATAACAGCGTGGACCAGGAATTCCCTCACTTCAGAGACTGTCTATACCAGGGTGTATCCTTCAGGGCTAGTTTTAGTTCTGAAACTCTTCTGCAGGAGCATTATTTACAGGAAATACTTATAAGAAACTCCCCCCACATCCAAAATGTTCAGGTAGGTTTAGGAAACAAAAGCACATGTATTAAGGTTCCAGAAAGCCGTACGTTAAAGAAGTGCAAGTGTAGTGTATGTAGTTATGTTTAACCTACTATTTTCAAAACATCTCGGACCAGCATTTCGTTGTTGTCTGTCGAGCAGCTTCTCGGGGGGCGCGTTCCCAGCCTGCAGCTTGGGAAATGTGTCAGCAGACCATCCCCCCCAAATGGCCCTGAGCCTGGGCCCCGTGGGCCTCTGTGGGTCAGAGCATCCCGGAAGCTGGTTGTGAGCTTGTATGTGTCTGTGTTTTTCCGGGAAAGGATTCGCAGCCTGAAGGGTAAGTGCCCCCATTAGGGGTTCTTTTCTGCCGGGGATGTCACGCCCAGCTTCCCTGACATTTCTCCCATGTGTGTTTTAAGTCAGCACAGGGGCTGTCCACAGGGGGCGGTCACCCCGGGCTGCTCAGAGACCCTGAAGGGACCAAGTTGTAAACGGGGCCGACTGCTCACTGGGTTGCCGTGTTCATTGACGGAGGGACTAAAAAATAGGCAACTTACGCTTTTTCCATGAGAAACCGTGGAAAGAAATGACCTGTACAGGACACTGCCTACTGCTAAACCCCAGATATATTTACTCACACACCCAGAAAGACGAGGACGCGTCATTTGCCGGCAGTAGAGAGGCTTTGAAAAGTGAATGGCCGCCAACTCGCAGGGGCATTCATTACCTAATGAGAAACAACTAAAACCCCCACCAAATACGGGAAGCTTTTTCTTCAAGAAACGTAAAGTGGTCAACTCACCAGTTTTTAGGTTTACAAATCAGGATTATAAAATATTGTTTAAGAAAGATGAAGCAGCAAATAACAGTATTTATGCCTCTGAATGCCTCAGTTTACCCTTAACTTATTCCAGCTCATCAAAGAGCTGTGAAGGTGGACCACACTGGGCCTTCGTTACGTGACTTCTATGAAGCAGCCCCTTGAATAGCAAAGTGGTGATGAGCAGTCATTCAAACCCAGGGCTGCCTTTATTGCAAGGATAGTGATGTCATGATATTTTTTTCCTTCCCATTATAGAAGATTTTATTTATTTATTTTTAGAGGAAGTGGAAGGGGATCAGCTGCCTCTCGCGCGCCCCCAAACCAGGGACCTGGCCCGCAGCCCAGGCATGTGCTCCAACTGGGAATTGAACCGGCAACCTTTAGGTTTGCAGGACAGCACCCAGCCCACTGAGCCACACCAGCCAGGGTGACGGTGTCTTTCTTATGAGGATTGGTAGGAGAAATTTCAGATCTTAGTACCTAAAAGCGCTATGCAGTCCAAAGTAACTGACGGTGATCTCGAAACTGACTGCTTCCCTTTTTGCTTTGCCTCCTAAGTTCAGCCAGATCGGGGACTCACAGGTAACCAACCATCTTGGAGGATTTAGTACCTGTTTTCTGTGTAAGAGCTTTGCCTGAGCTTCCCTGGACTCGTCTCGTAAAATCTTGCCCCTGCCTAATCGGTTGTTAATTATAAGTGTTTTTTATCAGCCACCTTGAACAGTCATACCTGGACCAGGGGGGTTAGCGGGTAAGTGAAGGCAGGGGGTGGAAATGGCAAGATGGGGGTGGGGGGGATGAGTTAGGGCAGGGCAGGGCAGCCGGGACGTGAGGCAGAGGGGAGAAGAGGGCCCCTGGGACGTGGTGGGGGTCAGCGGCCCACGGTCCCAGGATTAGCGCCCACCGTCCTTTGAGTTCGTTATTGCTCTTCTGGTCCGTTATTAAACTGCGCCCTGAACCTTTAGGTCAGCCACCTTCCGAGTGGGATAGCTGAAGAAGCCCAATGTGGGGGCTTCAGGAGGCTGGCAAGCCCAGACAACCTCACGACGGGAAGGAATCCGGCAGCATCCCGGCTTAGGAGAAATCACTGTTACATGTCTTGGCGTGGTCCCTGAGCCAAGGGGTGTTTGCACATAGGCCTCAACGACACATCCGACCGGCCTGCAGAAGTTAGAAGGTCGCTCTGGCCTGGGGTGGAGTCGAGTGGGAGACGTGGCCTGCGGGCCCACCTCCCAGACCCTCGGTGTGTTCTGGGCGGCCCAGGGAGCCAGGGCAGGGTGCTCCCTCCAGGTGCCAGGACACTAACGAGGAGGAGCTACATGGCTGAAAAGTTTTTCATAAAACTCTGGTGGGTCCCTTGGGGAAACAGTTTATTCCTGAACAAGATGTTTCAAGTGGTATAACTTGGATTTCTCGTAAAAAAATGTTTATTCTCTATCACTTGTCAGAGAGGCCGGTACTAAATTATATAATATTCTCAAATCATTTTCTGTATTAAGACCTACTTTATAATGTGGCCAATATTTTAAGGTAATACAGCTTTTTAAAAAAAAAATACTGCATTTCGGCCTATGAATTTGGAAAGGACTTCCCCTTTATTTGTCCCAGAGTTTTACAAAATCTTACAGCATTGTGAACAAATATTATTGTAGTTAATAAACGTGGAGTTCTGGAACTGAAGGCTCGCTCTGTAGAATCCAGCGTTTTGAAAAAAATACATATTTTTGAAACATCTTGGACTTCTCTCAAGTCCTCAAGAGGGTCAGGAAGGGCTATGCAGGTGACATGCCTGCCACCAGCTCTGACCACACAGCCCGGCGCTGCGGGCCTCCGAGCGACAGATGCAGCGTGAGTGGGACGCAGCCAGGCGGGGGCTCGTGCGGATCCAGTCCTGAACTCACGTGGGTTTTGCAGTCAGATGTTGAAAACCACCGGGAACTCAGGGCAGATAGCAGCTGTTACCATCTAGGAGGTGAGCTAGAAGTGGCCGGTGTTTCTCTCTCTCTCTCTCTCTCTCTCTCTCTCTCTCTCTCTCTCTGGCTCTCTCTCCCTCCCTCCCTCCATCTTGTTCTCAAGTCCACGTAACATGTCTTCCCAGCGGGTTTCTTTTTCCTTGAGTCCTCCCATCGTCCCTGCCCCAACTTGACACAGAGCACTTCTGAGGTGGACGTTACTGAGTGAAGGAGTCATACGCCAGCCTCAGACGTTTTGTTCCATTTCGGGTGCCGGGTCCCAGGTCCCTTCACTAGGACCGGGTGAGGCGTGGCCGTGGGAGAAGCAGAGGCCCTGCTTTGCGTAACCCGGCTGAGAAAGCCTGGCGCCTCGTAGAAATGACTGAGGAAACAGACTCTGTTCTGCACAACACCCTTGCCCTTCTTGAAATTCACATTTCCTGTTTCGAACAGACGCAGTTAAGTCACTTATTCAGTAAATATTTATGGAGGACCTACTACGTGCCCGGCGTTCTCCTGGGCCTTGGGAACGCAGTGGGGACAGTAGGGGCTCAGGCGCCGCCTCGTTAACCTGTCAGGGTGTCTCCTGACCTTTGTATTAGACTGAGGTTCTTGAAATAAAGGCGCCGATCTAATTTGGTGGCGGTCACACCTTGAGCTGTCTTGGTCATGGTGGCATCCCGGAGCCATGGTACACGTGCCGCGCCACGGGGTCCCAGCAGCGGGTGCTCGGGAGACGCTTGCAGAGCACGTCCGTCGGTCCTGATGCCCCCTGGGTCTTCCCGAGGGGCGTTAAGCTGGGGTTTCCGGCCACAGCCCGGCCCGCAGACCAGCCCGCGGTGGTCAGGGAACGTGTCCCCACCGCCTGCCGTCTCCTGCATGTCTCGGGCTCTCAGCTCCTCGGGGCCAGGGCGTCCACTCCCCGGTGCTCATCGCGCATTTAAACGTCATTCCTCGTCACAGCTCCCTGCCCCGTCGGATCGTCCTTCATCCCCGAGGCCCGTGCCGGCCCTTTGGAAGGCCTCCCTCACCTCGGGGCTCACGTGCTTTCCTGAGTCTCACCTGCATCCTGTTCCTGCTCCAGCACGTCTCCGTTTGTGCGGACGCCCCTCTTACTGTCACTGGGGGGGATGCGGAGGCGGCGGGGTCCGCCCAGCTGGCTGCTCTTTGAAAAGCTGTGCCCTTTCGTAGACTCCGTCAGGGCAGGCGTGGACCCCGGGTCCGGGTCCCTGGCGTCCTTTGCGCTCACGCCCACTGGCTGCGGGTTCACTGCCGTGTGTGCTGGTTGGGTTTGCCGCTTCCCTGACCGTGCACGTGGCCCCTGCGTCATTTGGGGGCTGGTCGGTGCTCAGTGCCGTGTCCTGCCACCGTGGAGCTCCCAGCATCGGCCTTAGTGTCCTTGCAGACGGGGTTTGCAGCTGCTGCCCTCACCCCCCTCAGACCCCCGCACGGAAAGGCTGCAGGTGGGCAGTAATGGTCCACCTGCCGCGCCGCCCTTGTGACCTTTGCCCTCCTGATGGCCATTGGTCATTTCAGCAGCGTCCTGATTCTTCCCGACGTGTCTAAGACTCGGAACTTGTGACGAGGGTGAAACACAGACCAAGGAGGAAGAACCCGGATCCAGAATCACTGCCAGTGAGGAAGGTCTAAGAGGAACGGCTGGTTTCCATTTCTAGGGCCTTGGTGCGCAGGGCTGTGAGTTTTGAAGAAGACTGTGGCCATTTTTCCTGAGGCTAAATTTAGCCGTTGCTTTGGAAAACCAGGGTGGTACAGCTTGTGCCTTCTCTGCGTCCGGCCCTTACCCTCTCCTCTGCACATGGACGTCTTAAATGGCTTGCTGGGCAGGAGTGGCCTAATGCGTCCGGTGGCCCCGTTTATTCTGGGAAGGAATTAAGTGACTTCATTCTCCCCATCTTTCCGAGCTTCCTAAAAAATTTAGGAGACTTCCTAAGCAGCAATGACGGTTCCCTTCAGAAATAGTTCCAGTCGTGCCTCCTTGGGTCCCATCAGCCCTTCCTGCCAGCGCCGCCAAGGGCTGGAAATGGAACGAGAGATGGCCTCTCACTCCCGGTCCAAATAGCAACAGGAGGGCACATGTGCACTTGAGCCACAAATAACGCGTTTTAAAATAGCAGATGGTATTTGGTGATTGCTCCTTCATTCATTTACCTGCCAAGGCAAAACTTCTCCTTCTGCTCTGGCGACAAGGCCCACGGTAGCTCAGCTCAGGCGACCATCCCCACAAGTCCTCGCGTCTGCGCATTCTGTTCACGCGCCGGTTTGCAGGCCTCCCGGCCCACGCGCGCCCCCGAGGCTGCTCTGGAAAGCGCGTCCTTTGTGGGGCACAATGCAGACGCCACGCTCCCACAGCGGCGTAACCTGACTGACTTGTAGAGCACTTTGTAACTAATTATAGGCGCTCCTCGGTAAGGTGTGTGCCAGCTGTCCGCGTTCCAGACGCTGGTTCATTTCAGGGGAAAGGGGGCCATCGCAAAGGCAGGGGCTCGTGGTTGTGACGTGCGGCTGCGGGGGCCGGGTGACATGACAGTGCTGTGAAGTCCCCGGCTGTGTCGGTGAGGAAGTCCCGTGACCCTGAGCTGTCCTGCCCGCCTGGCCCCGGCGCACGGCAGTCACGTACGCCCCTCACCCGAGCCCCAGGGAAATGGCGGCCAGCCAGGTAAACGGCCACAGCTTCTCTCACGCTTTCCAGTCCACTCCACCGGGGGTTGGTCGTTTTGACCACCCTCTCGGCCCCCTGGGGCGAGTCCTAAAACTGCTCCCTGGTGCCTTCCACCTGGAGGCCGCTGCAGAGAGCAGCGGTTGCTCGGAGCCCTTGCCCCGAGTTAGGATGACCTCATCACTGAGTTGGCTTCTAGAAGAAGCCTGACTTAGAAAATGGTGCTTCTTTCCATTCACTGAGCACCCCCACTCCAGAGCCAGTGCCAGGGAAGCAAGACACAGCCCCTACGTGCAGCAGGTGCGCTCTGTGGGAATGACACGCGCAGGACAACAGATGACACGGGCACTTGCTGAGCCCTGAAGGGAGCATGCGCCAGGGGCCCACCTGCGTTCAGATCCCACCCCGGACCTTCCCAGAGGTGCGACCTTGGGCGGGTAACGTGTTTTCTGAGCCTCCGTTCCCTCACCTGTAAAAGAAAGGGGAAAGTTCTTCTTTCAGAGTCATTTTGAGGAATGTAAATAAAGCGCATGGACCGCCTGGCCTGCTGCAGACCCTCACCGGCAGCTGTTCGTCACAGGACGGCTGTGAGTCTGAGCCACACGCTGCAGGAGAGGCGACGGGCCGGGTGGGCTTGGGGCAGGGTGGCGTGACCGAAGGCCCCAAAGGTGTGCGAAATTCCCGGTGGGTGTGGGGAGCAGTGAGTGATTAGAAAACCCCTAAGAAGGAGCCAGAGGCCGTTGGGAAGAGCATCCCACACCACGCCGAAGGGTTTAAATGTTGTTTTGTGGGCCAAAGGGGAGAGATTTGTGTTTTTTTAAACAGGATTATCTGATAAAATGTCAGAAACTGCCTCATGTTGTGTTGCTCAGTACGGCATGGAAGGTAATTAGGTCCCCAGGTTTAAAGTGAGTTGTTTATAATCCAGAGGAGCAGGAGGTGCAGCTGAGGGCCGAGAGCCTGAGAAATCCAGCTGGTGCTTGGCTTCCTGATGGAGATATTTTCTTACGTCAGGTGCCCAAGTGCTTGGGATTCTCCACTTTTCCAGCAGCAAACCGCAGACTTTCTAAACTTAGAACATGCTGTGGGTGTCTGGCTTCGTGAAATGTTCTCCCTTTAAAACTCTGGGGTTACTTGGGGATTTTACATTTTTAGGTGACTTAATTTGGGACATTTAATATGAGTCACTTTGAGGAATCCCTATCAAAGAGAATTGAAAAGATGACCGTGACTGCTCTGTGTCATGTAACAGTTGGTATAACGGCGCTGAGAGAGAGGCTGGCACAGGGCGAACCCAGCCAAAGAAGAGGGGGTGGGAAGCCCGCACTCACCGTTCATTGCCTCTTGGGCCAGTGATTGGCTGGAAGTGTTTTTTCATCTTGATCTTTGGAATACTCAGAGCTGTGCTGGGATTGGAGCACATGCCCCCTGGAAGACTGGGATGAACACTGCCGTGCTGTTAGACTTGTGTTTTTTTCAATATGTTTGCAGATAGACACAGAAATCATCATAGATCTGTGTGCATTCACAGGGTATGATACACACTCTTCCTTGCTGTGTCCGCTGAGGGAGCCTAGAAGCAGTGACACCCCAAAAGCAGTGAGCACGATCAGCGCCCAGATCTGGGTTTCTAAATATCATCCTCTAATCAAACAAACCAGGGCCCCTTAGAGAAAGCGTTGATGGTAGGGCTGGGATGAACGTGGGGCATCTGGTAATGTCAGAAAGTAAGGAAGTGCTCAAAAGGGAAGGAGCCGTCCTGGAAGAGCTCCCAATAGCCAAGGCTGGAAAACTTGGAGCAAGAAGATGACTTAGTGTTAGATTATGACCCAAGGTATAAAATAAATATACATGCGTTCATACTGATGTAAACAAATGATTGGCCAAATAAATAAGTAGAGGACCAGTCGTCCTCATAGAACTCCAGGTAATCCGAGGCCTGTCTGGAGAAAGTCCAGCCTTTGTTAATATAACAAGAACGGTCTGCACAACATCAGTGTAACCTGGCAGACAAGGAGAGTGGACTGGAATGCACGTGCGTGAACAATGACGACTTCACTGTACTAGTCAGTGGGGGGTGATAGACGCCCATTGAGTGAGCATGTGTACTGTGTGGCCGTCACATTCAAAATGACTGACTGAGTAGAGCAACAAATCTGCATCACATTTTACGTTAAGCTTGAACATCCCTCCGTGGAAACTATTCGGATGACTCAGAGGCCACAGCTGTGGGCACCTGGTGATGGGCAGCTTCATCTTGACAATGTGCCTCCTCGTGCATGACGTCTTGTGCAGAGCTTTTTGGCAAAACATCAAATCACCCAGGTGACTCAGCCCTGCTACAGCCCAGACTTGGTGCCCTGTGACTTCTGGCTTTTCCCAGAACTAAAATCTCCTTTGAAAGGGAAGAGATTTCAGACCGTCTATGAGATTCGGGAAAATACGACGGGCAGCTGATGGCGACTGGGAGAACTGTGTGAGGTCCCAAGGTGCCTGCTTTGAAGGGGACTGAGGCGTCATTGTCCTGTATACAGTGTTTCTTGTATCTTCTTCAGTAAATGTCTCTATTTTTCATAGTACCTGGCTGGATACCTTCTGGAAAGACCTCGTATGTGTGGTTACCCCTCCCTCCATGAAGGGGAGCTTCATTCCCTTCCCCTTGAGTGTGTGCTGGACTGAGTGACTTGCTTCCAAAGAACAGAGTATGGGAAAAGAAAAATGGTCACCGTGTAGAGCAGTCCAGCGGACACCACCTTCACTCAGAGATCAAGGTCAGCATCGGCAGCACGTCGCCACGTAGCCCCTGGGATGTGACGGGCAGGGCGTTTCTCCTCCACGATGTTCTTCCTAAAAACTCCTGGCTCCAATCTAATCCTTAGGACACACCAGACAAACGTAAACTCAGGGGCATCTACAAAGCACCTGACCGATCTCCTTCAAAACTGTTAAAGTCATGAAAAATAAGGAAACAGTGGGAAACTGTCCCAGAGCAGACGGGAAATGTAGCCATTAAATACAACAGGGTGCCCTTGGTTGGATCCTGGAGCAGAGCAAGTACATTAATTCTAATTCTAATTCAAGTCTATAATTTAGTTAACAGCAGGGATAGATCGCGGTTCGTTTCTGAGTTTTGACAAATGCACCATGGTTATGTAAGACGTGAATGTGAGGGGAAAGTGGGTGCAGGGTATAGGGGAGCTCTGCCTTCTGCAACCCATCTGTAAATCTAAAACTATTTAAAAACTTTAAGCTGTTTTTCTTAAATGCCCCCTTAGGTATATAGAGGGTCAGACTGAGGAGAGACTTACCACTGCCAGGGTTTCAGACGTGGTTTTAGTTCATCCTCGCAAACTACGACGAGAGAGTGCTCTCCCTGTTTTACAGGTGGGAAGATGGAGGCGCAACGTGGCCACGATTTTTCCCAAGTCCCACGGTGACGGGATTAAACCCGGAGCTCGGAGCTCCCCTCCAGTGGTCTCTCCACCCCAGCAAAGCTGCCCCGTCTCAGAACGCTGCTGCGCCACCGGGGGTGCAGGGGGCACGGGCCGGGGCTGGGGTGGGCCCCGAGCCAGGCCGTGGCTGCAGAGCCGGCAGAATCGCTGACCTTCGGTCTGGGGGCCCGTGCGCGTGCGCGGGCGTCCCGAAGGGGCCGGGAAGGAACGGCTGCGGGACCGTCACAGGCCCTCCTTCCTGGAACCGTGCACGTGCCAAGGTGGCTTTAGAGAAAAGCCAGAGGCAGAGACGGGCGCCTGCGAGACCTCCCATCAGTGAGCTGAGAGAGGAGGTGATGAAGGGGCCCGGCTGGCAGGAACGAGGAGGGGGTGCAGAGAGCAGCGGGGGTGGGGGGAGGGGGTGGGGGCTGGAAGTGGTCTTTAGGTGCCCCGCTCTCTCAAGGAGGACGTGCCAGCCCCGTGACCGCGGACCGAGCCGGGGGGAGGGGCCAGGCGTGACTTCAGGAGGCAGCGTCTCGGTCTCCGGGGTCCACGTGCTTCTACCCCGACAGGTGGTCCTCCTGTCCTTCTTTCACAAGCACCGGGGTGAGCAGAGGCTTCGTTCTTGCGGAAGGAGGCTGGGGTCTCAGGAGGACGTGCCAGCCCCGTGACTGCGGACCGAGCCGGGGGGAGGGGCCAGGCGTGACTTCAGGAGGCAGCGTCTCGGTCTCCGGGGTCCACGTGCTTCTGCCCCGACAGGTGGTCCTCCTGTCCTTCTTTCACAAGCACCAGGGTGAGCAGAGACTTCGTTCTTGCGGAAGGAGGCTGGGGTCTCAGGGCCGTGGTTCTTGAAACGTGGCCCCAGACCAGAAGCCGCAGCAGCACCTGAGAGCTGGTTAGAACTGCGACCTCTGGCCCTTTCCCAGACCTGCCAAAAACAAAAACCTTTGGGAATAGGGCCCACCTGTCTGCTGGAAGCCCTTGGTGACAGTCTGCCCACTCGAGGCTGAGAACCACGGGAAGGCGCCGGGCCCCCGATCCGGGCAGCACGCCGCCTGCAGCGGGGACGAGCCGGGGACAGAGCACACAGACGCCCGTCCAGAGCTTGGACGCAGGAGTGAGGCCGAACTCAGACCTGGCCTTGTCCAGTCTGTAGGGGCTTCTAGCCTGACTTCCCTGGGTGGTGAAAGTGGAAGAGCCTTTCTGTACAAGCAGTGACTTGTTCTCCCGGGGAGACTGGTACCGCAGGTGCTTCTGGACAAGGACCAAGCCAGGAGCTGCCGGCAGGAGCAAGGGCCAGAGAGGCGGCCGCGTGTGCGGGGCCCTCAGTACCCCGCGTGCCCATGGGAGTGCGCGCTCCCGGCCTTCTCTCTGTGTGGTCTGTCAGGCGGGGCGGCTCGGTTGCTTCACTCCAGTCTATCCTGGGGATGCAGGGCTTGGAATCCCCCAAAGCTGAGTCACGTGAGCTTTGTTTGAAACATCACGGGCGAGAAGTGGGCCAAATGTATCTGCCCCCTAGATCATTCTTCTCTCTCTTCCCCCAGCATGTTAATTAGGAGACCCAGGCTCATTCAGGCCACAACAAGTTATTTGTTGGCCAACCCATGAGGGCAGGGATAGCGTCACTCATGTGCAAGGCAACCCCGCGCCCCCCCCCCCCCACGCCTGGTGTGCAGGAGGTGCTCAGCAGGTGTCTGGATGAAGAACTGAATGGGCTCTCTTCACTGTTACCTAGTCAGAAAAATTGTTCTTTCTTCTAAGCAATTCCATTCCCTTTATCCCGTCAGTCACGCACACAATATACAGCTGAGGCGACAGATAGCTCTGAATTGGCCGAGATTTCACAATCGCGTTTTAACGGGGACAGCAAAGCTGTGCCCAAAGCTGTGGCACTTGACTTGCCAGCGATGGAGACATGACAACCGCCATTTCCATGAGTGAGCCTCAGAGACGGGGGGCGAGCCGTGCGGCCCCACGCCGAGGAGAGGGCGCGGTCCGTCCCTGGCTCTCGGGCAACGCGGCCCCTTGGTCCGGCCCCCGGGATGCCAGCACATCCATTTCCATTTGACATTGTTTCTCATTGCTTATTGCTCCCTCCCCGCTTTGCAGCTGAAAGGCTCAGAGATGCCGTAATGCACGATCTAATTTTGTTAAGAGGCAAATAATTGCCTTTAGTATCTTCATGAAGCGCTTCTCAGAGCGGCTTAATAACGTCAGAGAGCTCAGGGCACAGTTGGCTGGGCGGCCGGCGCCAAGCGCCCAGCCCAGGAACAAGAGCCTGTGGCGACGCGGAGCCGTGGTGACTGCTGGGCGCTGCAGATGGCAGTGCCGTGGGCAGGGCCCTGCTCCGTGGCGTCAGGGAGGGTCTGTCTGCAGGGGACGGGCAGGATGACGCACCAGCTCCCTGCAGCACCGCCAGCACAAAGCCGCCTCCCTGCACGTCCGCAGGGCCCCCTCGGGGCTGACAGCTGCTCTGTGCCCGTCTGCCCCTTTGTGCAACGTGGACTGTTTATACCGGCCTCCTGCTCCAAGCAAGTGCAAACCGTGCTCCAAACCAAGTGCCGTGGGTTCCGAACACTCATGTCCCAGACGCGAGGCTGCAGGCTTGCAGAAGAAATATCCAGGTGGCGACCGAGGCTTAGCCCATGTCTGTGGGGGGCGGGAGCGTCTGTGCGCAAGCTCAGAGGGGGACGGCTGTCTGGCTGGCACAAGCAGGTCAGCAGGGGCAGTCACCAAGAGTGCCACAGATGGTGGCCGCCACGCTCCTCGGAATCGAGGTCTAACCGAAAGGCTAGTCCACCAGCTGCAAGTGCGGGGGTCTTGCATTCTGCAAGTTCTCCATTGTTTTCACGGAGCGGGCATGGAGCGCGGGTTCTCGTGCCACCTCGGAAGTCACTTGGTGTTTGCCGTTAGTGCCTGCGTGACACTGGCTGTGACCAGCTCATCCCATCCATGTTCACCCAGGTTCACACCCATGGTGACCGCGCCACGGAGACGCTAGGCAGCAGGGTCTCCAGCCTTTGTCACATCCCTGTGTGTGTGGGCTTGGAACACAGGCTTCATCTTTCACTACCTAAAAGGAAGAGTTTTTCTTTTAGTGTTGTTCCTGGAAATAGCTTATTAGAAAATAATATCACAGTTCTTGAAAAGCCGTCTTCCTCCTCTTGCTTTTGTGGTTAAGTGAAGTGAAATCAATTCAACGTTCAGTTTTGAAACTTTTCCTGGGAAACAGGTATAGACTGTCTTGTCGCTATAAGAACCATGTTCCGTTCCCTGGGCTGAGATGGTCTAATTCTTGTGCCTCCTCTCTTCCCGTAACTGTTCCTCCTGTTGTCACCGTCCAGCGGCGAAGCTCCGGGTCCTGGAGCCGCATGGATCAGCTAAGTCCTCGGCCTCAGCCTCCCCCTGTGAAACAAGGGTTGTTGGATGAGCAGACGAGTGAACGTTTGTAAAGGGGTGGGAACAGTGGCTGGGATGGCGGGAGCCTTCGGGGAGTGTTCAGTCTGCGCCTTGTTCCGTCTCCCACAGCGGCAGCAAGCCTTTCTCACTGGGGCAAGGACCGCTGATAACATGCTTCTTCTCCGGGTTGTCCCTGCTCAGCATTCGGACGGCTGTGTTTTGAAAACAGTCATGCCGTTAGCAACTGGAGGGAGGCGCGAGCTGTCCCCGCTGCTCAGTCGTCTCCAAGGACGTTCAGTTCCTCTGTCTGAAGATGATGGTGGCTTCCGCACTCATCTGGAACTTACCGTGTTCTGAGCATGTGCACATAGGAATCCATTTACTTGTCCTAACAATGCTTGGGGAGACTCTCCACATTTAAGAGCCGAGGGCACGAGGCCCCGCGGTTTTATTCGAAGTCATACAACTATCAGGTGGCAGGGCCAGCCCTCAGCTGTGCAGCCCCTGGTCCGTGCCCACCGGTCTGCCTTCATCTGTCCCCTCCCCGCTGCCGTCCAGCCACACAGCTCCTGCTCCATGGATGTCCTGCCCGGGGCCTTGGCCTCTGCAGCCCCCTCACGCCGCACTCGGCAGGCCTGGCTCCCCTCGTCATTCTGGTCGAACCCAGTGTCGCCCTTCCTGGCGTATCTAACAACCCCCCCCCAACACGTCAGTCCCCTCCTTCTCCACCCGCTTCAGCGGGCAGCACCCTCTCTGTGCCGCTCCCTGACGCCTGGCGCAGCGTTACTTAAAACCTGTTGAGTGAGTGTAGGTGCTCATAATTTTAATAATGGCCTTAGCTCCTTTTTTTTTTACATGTATATGTAACCCACCTTTATTACACGTATGCGAGTGTGTGTGTTCCCATGTGTGTGCATACACATGAATGTGGAGAGGTGTTCTGATCCTAGCAGTGTACGAAATCACAGCCGTCTGTGCGTTACGGCTCCTGCTCCAGCAGTAAAGACCTGGAGTTTTTCTTACCTTCGGGTGTGGGATGACATGCGCAGTTGTTTTTGTGACAAGGCTGAGTCACATGTAACCTTTGGAGTGCCAATGTCGCCGGGAGCCGCGCTGACAAATTTTCCCAAAAGTGCCAGTGTTGCTCCCAGTGACTCCTTTTTCTGTGGCTATAGATGTAACTAACAGGGGGATAATTCGTATTTTATGTTTTGTTCCCATTGTTTTGTACGTCAGGTAATATATGGATATAATTTTTTTCTCGTGTTGATCCAAATTTTGAATTGCGCCTGGCACTCGCGGGGTTAAAGGACCTCGGGCACTGAATGATACAGTTCCTAAGACCAGTGGCCCGAGCGGGAGGCTGGACCAGGGAGCCGTCTCTCCCAGTGTCTGGGTGACACAGGACCCCCCCCTAAGCAGTGCGGGCCCGTACCCCCTTCCCCACAGCGAGCACTTGCTTCCGCCCACTTCCCTTAATGGTGTGCACTCTGCCCAGTTGCCTGAAGGTCTCCACTGGGGACTCTGACAGAGAAACGGGGTGCCAGGAACCTGAAACCAGGGCTTTGCTGAAAAGGGACTTTTGTGTCCGGGCGGCTGAGCACTTGGGGCCACGGCCGCCACCGTCCCGTGCAAGGTGGCCGCCTCGCCGCCGCTCTGCAGAGACGCGGCCTGGACGGACCTCCGTGGGCTGCTGGAACTGGGGACAGTCTTCGGTCCTGCAGGCTGGCGCAGGCCGCGCGTCCGCGGCTCCCGTTCCAAACAGGCCTCACTCTTCCTTGCTCTGCCCTAGACAACCAGTTCAGGATGTCCATCCTAGAGCGTCTGGAGCAGATGGAGCGGAGGATGGCGGAGATGACGGGCCCCCAGCAGCACACGCAGGGCAGCGGCGGCGGTGGCGGCGGCGGCGGAGGCAGCGCCGGCAGCGGGAACGGAGCCAGCCCAGCCCAGGTAACAGTCGGCACTGACAGTCACCCTTGTTCGGTGAGGCGGTGGTCACACGTCCCTTCTCTGGTGCTGGGGTCATTCCTGGGTGAGGCAGGGGCCCGAGGGAGGCCTTCCAGGACCGTCCTTCCCCATGTGAAAGCCTGTGGCCACGGAAGAAGCCTCGGACTGGGGGGCCTCTCTGTGGTTCACCTGCCTGGGCCGTCAGTCCTTCTCCCTGGCCCCGGAAGCCACTGCTGCCCCCTGGCAGCGGGCATGAGGGCCTCCCGTGGGAGGCCCGAGGCCAGACGGTGACTCGGGGCCGCCGGGCGCGGACTTCAGTTAGAAGCCGTCCTGTGTTTTGTATTCGGCCTCCGTCTTCACTATAAATGTACAACGTAATTGGATTCAGCCACACAAGCCTTTTATAAACTCCAGAAGCTCAGTATGAAAAGGGCCCAGAGAAACTGTTCCTATAACTTTTCAGTGCAAAGCGTTATAGCTCCTTTCCTTTTCCACACGTGCCTTTTCATGGAGTCCATGGGAGAGTGTCCTGTCGCTCTGTGCAGGGGAACGACCGAGTGTTGTTTCAGAGTCTGGTGAGGCGTGAAGGCTTTGTATCAACTTCACGTCGCAGCTTCATTTTGAGGAAAGTCTTCTTGGAAGAAATTATTTTTCAGGAGATCCCAGAATAAATTCAAAGGGACTCATAGTCCTTACCTCTGCTACTGAGTTCTTGCCTAACCCTCACATGATTTCCTCTTTCTCTTCAAGATGAATGATGATTTTCTTCGAACAATTACATTTATAATTGAAGACTTTCAGTTTTATGATCCTTCTGAAGATTAAGTGTTAGTAATAATTTTAATAATAGATGAAAACAAAGCATAGCATACCACACCTAAAAAACTGTAGCTCATGGCTAAGGTAAGAGGTTCCGTGGAATCGTTTCTCGGTAGCCAGCAAAGGCTGCATGTAGGGCACGGAATGGAATGGCCTTTTGCAGGGAAGCCGTCCCGCAGCCGGGCCGTTACAGCCGGATCCCACACGCGCTGCTGTCGGGCACGCTTCCATCCACTGACATCAGCTTCAAGAGACACCTGTGTCCCCCCGATGTGATGCAGATGTGGCTGTTTTTATTTAATGCGAAGAAAAAACACCGGACCCCTTCATTCTCCACCCGGTGACTCCGTGTGCCCATGAGTCCTCCCGGGGCGCCCCACGCGGCTCTGCAGGGACGCCGCGTCCAGCCCTGCTGCTGCGGCTTGGTGGCCCTCCCCAGTGTGCTTGCCAAGATGTGCTCACAGCTCCCGTGAAGACAGCATTAGAGTCTTCCTCTGCTGTTTTATTTTTGCAGGCATTTTTTTCCTCCAGATTTAAAAATAAAAAACAATAAGCAGCGACAGTATTTCTCTGGCAGGTGAAGTTGATGGGGTTGATTACTGGAAAAATACTTTGCTAGAAGTGCCATTTATTTGGGAGGAGAGTACCCTATCAAACTGCTCTCACGGAGACTCAGATAAGCTGTGGAGGTTACTAACTTTGATTTGATTTGATTTTTCCTTAAAACTGAGTCAAGGGAAGAAAACCATGTGGTTAAAAGTAGTGAATTTGTCTTTCCTGTGTGCCTCTAGGGTTATGAAAACGCCGGCATTTTAAGATCTTACCTAATGCTTTCCCTCATATCTTTTCTCCTTTATAGAAAGGACTGAATGATTATGAGATTTTAAAATTTTAGATATAGACAGAACGCTGTATTAGTTTCAGGTGGAAAACGTAACAGGTCAGTCAGTGTCTGTGTACATGGTGGGATGCCCGCCGCAGGTCTGGCTAACTGACATCACGCACAGTGACGCATGCTCTTCCTCCTGACGAGAACTTCTAAGGCCTACTCTCAGCAGCTCGCGAATGCACGCTACTTATTAACACGCTGTCACCCTGCCGGGCAGCACGTACATCCCAGGCGGGTTTATTCTGTGACCTTTGACCCCTCGCCCATTTTGCTCACCCCACAGCCCGCCTCTGGCGACCTCCGGTCTCTTTTCCGTGTCGATGAGTTCGGGGTCTTTGTTTGCTTTCGTTTTTTTTTTTTTTAGATTTCTCATAGAAGTGACATCACACGGGGCGTTTGTCCTTCTCTTATTTTGCTGAGCGTCACACCTGCAAGGTCTGTCAGTGCTGTCACAGAGGTATCGCGGGACACTTTGGGTGTCTATTAGGGGGATAAAACCCCCACCAACGTGTCCTGCAGAAGGAGCTGAAGCGGCCCTGCCCCTAGGGGGTCTGTCACTGCCCTAACTGCCTGTGATGTTCACTTCAGCGGGGAGTCCAGGGCCACAGTGGCTTTTTTCCCAGTGCACACTTGCCCGTGAAGTTCGTGACCAGGTGTCCGCGGTCACAGATGGACCCACGTGTGCTTGGAGCTGTGGAAAATTCCTCGCCCCGCGACTGCTGACACGCGCCGCAGAGCTGACCCAGTGCACTGTCTTCTCTCTGTCACAGTGTCCCTTCCCTTTCAGTTCTGTGTTCCCCGCCGGGAGCTGCTAATCTGAAGGCTTTGTTTCCCCCACGTCAGGCCGCTGCCTCCGCGGAGGCCTGGGCCCGTAATCGTGGCCTGTGCTTTCTGTTGCAGTGCGCGCCCGGCCCCGGGACGCTGGGGAGCTGCTTTGAGAGCCGAGTGGTGGTCGTGTGTGAGAAGATGATGAGCCGGGCCTGCTGGGCCAAGTCCAAGCACTTGATCCATTCAAAGACCTTCCGCGGAATGACCCTCCTGCACCTGGCGGCCGCCCAGGGTTACGCCACGCTGATCCAGACCCTCATCAAGTGGCGGTAAGGCCGGGGCGTGCCCAGCTGGCGGGCCTGCTCGCTCGGCAACACGCGGCTTCCCCTTGAGCACGTCACTGGTGGAGACAAAGGACTTTCTGTGAGGACAGTTTCCAAGGGCATTTTGTGAACTCCTGCCCAAGAAAAACTGAGTGGGATGCTCACCGAATGTTGGCCCTTTTGGTTCCCCCAGGCTCCCAGCACATGGGGAGCCCAAGCCACCCGATGAGTTTGGGGGGCTGTTTCCTGATGTCAGGGGTGCTGGGTGCTCGGTTTGGTTTCCCCTGTGAGGGGTTTGGGAGCATTTCAGCGTTTCCTGTTCCCGTCGGGCGACTGGGCAGTAACCGCCGCGCTCTCCCTTCCAGCACGAAGCATGCAGACAGCATTGATCTGGAGCTGGAAGTCGACCCCTTGAATGTGGACCACTTCTCCTGTACCCCTCTGGTAAGAAGTGTGTTCATTTATTCCCGAACCGTTCCCGGCCGGCAGAGCGACATCTGCCAGTTTCCTGGGTTAGTTAGCCCTCGCTGACGTGTGCCCTTTATCAGTGCTGCCTGGTGACGTCGAGGTTGTGTGGTGGCCCCATCGAGGCCGTCGGCAAGGACTCTTCTGTCCGTTGGCAGCAATGGCAAAGTAAAACACGCTTTAAACCCGCACTAAGAAACGCGCTCCGTCCCCTTGCGTTGTAGATGTGGGCATGTGCCCTCGGGCACCTGGATGCTGCTGTCGTGCTGTACAAGTGGGACCGCCGGGCCATCTCTATCCCCGACTCTCTCGGGAGGCTGCCTTTGGGAATTGCCAGGTCCAGAGGCCACGTGAAGCTGGCAGAGTGTCTGGAGCACCTGCAGAGAGACGAGCAGGTGCAGCTGGGGCAGAACCCCCGAGCCCACTGCCCTCCGAGCGAGGAGCCCGGCACGGACGGCTGGATGGCCCAGTGGCACAGCGAGGCCGCCGCCTCTCCGGAAATGCCCAAGGGAGTCACCGTCATTGCAAGCACCAATCCAGGTAAGTACTCAGTTATTACATCGCAGGCTTGACAGAGTCCCCGTTTGCTTTTATGCAGCTTTTATATCAGAAAAGCCCATAGGACGCTCACAGATGTTTATGCGTTTGGGGTTTTTTTAAGTTTCTGATTTTCCTTTTAGCTGTAAGAATGAATGCCTAGTGCTACTCCCCGCCCTTCCCCCACACCCCCAAATGCAGAAAATAGCAAAAATGTCTGTGTCCATGCAAGGAAGAAATATGAATTATGGAGGAGGAGTATCTGAATACAATAGATGCTTCTGGGGAATATTTAAATGGCAGGGACATGTCCTGAGTTCCGGCTTTGCCCTTTGTGTCTGTCAGGCATAGAGAGCATGTTAACTCTGTAGGGTTCCTACTTTTACCGCCTGTCCTGACTATCCTTTCTACTGTACTTTTCAGAGCTGAGAAGACCTCGGTCTGAACCCTCTAATTACTACAGCAGTGAGAGCCACAAAGATTGTCCAGCTCCCAAAAAGCATAAATTGAGCCCTGAGCCCTTCCAGGCGAGGCAGGAGAAGCTGCTGTGCCCTGCACTGAGTCTGGAGCAGCCAAATAGCAGGAAGCAGAGCCCTAGTTCTAAACAGTGTGCCCCCGAGACAATCCGCCCCAGTGAAGGAGTGAGGGACCACAGCCGGGCGCTCTCCCCTCCCACCCCGGGCTCTGCAGGACTCCAAGCCTCCGGACCTCAGCCTGTAGTCAAGTGGCGCCCCAAAGATGTTTACGTTGGTGTGTCTACAGTGCAGGTGACTGGAGAGCCGAAGGGGACCTGTGTAGGAAAGGAGGCAGCACCTGCACAGGTGCGTCCACGGGAGCCCGTGAGTGTCCTGATGATGGCTCACAGGGAGGTGACTACGGAGATGGGGCCCTACCGGGACAGTGCGGAGAGCGAGGACTGCTCCCAGCCCATGGACGACATACAGGTGAGCGCGCAGGAGGTAAGCCGGCCAGGCTGCTGCGTCGGCGTCGCTTCCGCTGTCTCTGCCGCCCGCCCCCCGAGGCCGCGTGGCCTTCTCCCCAGCGCAGGGCTAGCAGTCCAGGCTTATGCTCGATCATGTGGGAGTCGCCTCCTAACTTGGGCCACGTGTTCACTGCGTGAATCAGCACTGGGCCACATGTTCACTCTATGAATCAGCACTTGGCCACGTGTTCACTGCGTGAATCGGCACTGGGCCACATGTTCACTGCGTGAATCGGCACCTGGGCCACATGTTCACTCTGTGTGAATCAGCACTGGGCCACGTGTTCACTGCGTGAATCGGCACCTGGGCCACGTGTTCACTGCGTGAATCGGCACCTGGGCCACGTGTTCACTGAGTGGATCGGCACTGGGCCACGTGTTCACTGCGTGGATCGGCACTGGGCCACGTGTTCACTGCGTGGACCGGCACTGGGCCACGTGTTCACTGCGTGGATCGGCACCTGGGCCACATGTTCACTGAGTGGATCGGCGCTGTGAACAGGGCCTGAACCCCGGCTGCCCAGGTCTCGGCACGGCCTTCTGTCTGTGCCAGCTGCTCAGAGCTCACCCACGACCGTCTTCCTTCCCCGCAGCATGACGGACTTCACTGTTCCATGTAGTGGATGTACCCGAGGCGTGGCCTGGTCATGGCTGGGACGGGAGGCCTGTGGGTATACTTTGGGCAGCACAGCCACCGCCCTGCCCAGAGAGCATGTGCCGTGTGAGGCTCTGTGGACGTGCAGAGAAATAGCCCTACAGCTGGTAGTCGGCTGACCTCAGAATAAATCTGGAAAACTCAGAGTCCTTTTAGGACATTAAACTTGTCGTGGGTTATGAGCATCTATACTGAAGTGACCCTGAGGTTGGGCTGTTAAGCAGACATAGTCCATTCACTAAAATACACCAACGGAAGTGAACAAAACGAGCAGGCTAAGAACACGTGTTGGAATCTCTCCCATTCCCACGTCCCATTGACGTAACCCGAAACCCGTGTAAAAGGAACAGCTCCCATGCCCCCACGAGAAAGTCCGTAGGGCCCCCATGCCTGTAGAAACAACGTGACGAGAGGGGCCCGGAGGTCGCACACCCAGCCAGCACTCCTGGGGAGAGGGCTGTCGCCAAACGGCCCCATGCACCGCGCCCCGCCAGCCCTCTGTTTAGCACGGGTGAGCACCCGCACCTGCCCCCGCAGTCCTCGTGGGGGGGTGTGGAGCTCCACTCCGGATCTGCTGACCTCTGCAGTCGTGGGGAGGCCTGCCAGGGGAGTCAGGTCCTGTGTCAGACAAGGGTTGGCGGTTGTTTTTAATGAAGGGCCAGATAGTAAACATTTTAGGCTTTATGGGCCATGCAGACTTTGTCATAACAATGCCATCGGCCTCTATAGCACAGAAGCAGCCTTAGACAATGTTAAA
The DNA here is from genome assembly GCF_987537825.1 of Furipterus horrens. NCBI lineage: Eukaryota > Metazoa > Chordata > Mammalia > Chiroptera > Furipteridae > Furipterus > Furipterus horrens. Next base: position 4,118,557 of record NW_028327173.1, read on the forward strand.
CCAATGAGTGTGGCTATGTGCCAATAAAGCTTTATTTACACAAACCAGGAGTGGCAGGTGGATTGGCTGCCATATTTTGCCAGTTTCTGGGGGAGCTCATACCATTTATCAATATCAGTCCATGGAGAATAATTATGAACATGTAATAAAAAATCACCAGGCTATGAAAATCAGTAGCTCAAAAGAAGGGAACTGAATCAAGCCTCTGGAACTTTCCCCAGAGAGGGCAATGTATCTCTGCACTGCCCAGCAGGGAGGCCGCCAGCCACACAGGTGCTGAGCACTTGCCAGGGGCGGCGCGGCCTCAGTGTCCCGTGGCGAGCACAGCGTCATAGCCGTGGGCCTTCACGGAAGCAGAGTTGATGCAGGGAAGAGAAAAGAACCTTTGAAACTCTGCTTTAGGTTTTACCTGAGCCTTGAGAGAGTAATCGTTGGCCACACTGAGTCCCCTCTCTGTGGCTAAAGAGCATTCTGAAGAAGCAACCAGCCAACGGAGAAACACCGATTAGAAATAACGAGGCAGTCCCGGCAGTGGCCAGCCCGCATTCACGGAGGCGCGAGCGCGCGGCCGCAGAGCTGACCTATGTGCATAGTGACGGCCGGCGTGGCCTTCGTGGGAAGCAGCGATTACCAGCGGCTCTCTGCACAGGAGGGGAGTGATGTCCAGAAAATAACCTGGAACTAAAATTCTAAATTATTTTCACAAAATCAGGGAGGCAGGGAAGTGAAGAAGGTAAAAACGTGTTAAAGCAGCTCTTGCGTCCAGGAGCTGACGGGTTTCTGTTCCCCTGCGATGCCGAAGGGACATGTGGGCCGGGGACGGCGCGTCAGAAATGTCAGGTTCGCGGGTAGCATGGAAACCGGCTGCAGGGCTTCCGCGTCCCTGGAGGAGCAAAAACAATCGCCCTGGTTGGGAAAAACTCAGGAACCTAAAAGTAAAAACAGAAATAATAAGTGGAAAACGTGATATTGTAGGAATACTTTTAAACACTGTGTAACTGGTAATTCTCTTTAACAGATTCTCAGGGTAAAAAGAAAGCAAAAGACAGTGCAGGTACCCCCCATATGACACGGTACTTCTGTAACACAGTTCTGCTCTAACACAGTTAGAGAATTGAGGAACACCCCCCCCCCAAGTATGACACGGTCCTTCTACCTACAACATGGTTTCTAGCTGACACGCTGGGGCTGTAGAAGATCCCCAAGAATTGCTGGGAGGAGAAGAAACTGACGAAGCCCTTTGGGTGGAAACGACACCTGGAATGTGCCAGGATAACTCGGGACGAGAGCCCTGATGGAAATGCAGAAGTGAAACGGTCTCTTCTAAAAAGCGTAAAGAAAGGCCTGGACTTAGCCAAACAGTTAGTCTTATTTCCCGAATGCAGACCCTTGCACTGAAAGGAGCCCGGAGTTTAAGAGAGAACTTCAAAGTGCTTAGCACCGTGTGACGAAGTTTATAAAGGTCTCTCAGCTGAAAGCAAGCAGTCGACAATAACAGGCTTTTTGCAGAAAGTAGAGCACAGAAATCAAGGTAACACTGAAGAAAGCTCAGAGGAAGAGGACATCTTGTCAAAAAGAAAACGCATTCGGTTAATGGGGCTTAGTGGTGATGACGAAGAAAACATGACTTAATTCATATTAATATGTAATACTTTTGATGAAGATTGCTTTAATAAAGATATTTCACTTAATTATAAAAGTATAATAGTATGTTGTTTTTAATTTTTGGAACCAACGCCCGTTTTTGTACGAGTTCTTTGTTTCCTATAACACGGATTCACGTGACACGGCCTTTGTTAGGAATCTAACCACCGTGGTATACGGGGGTGACCTGTCTATGTTGCTTGTAGAAGACACAACTAAAACAAAATGAAACAAAATGAAAAGATGAGAAAAGATGTAACAGACAAATATGTATAAAAAGAAAATAACAAAAAATACAGTTCACGGCAAATAGTATGTGTATATGTGTGTGCGTGCGTGTGTGTGTGTGTGTAATTTATCAAGAAGATAGGACCACCATGGACCATTATGTGCCTAACAGCACAGCTTCTGTATATTAAAGCAAAAACTAGGGAACGTGAAGAAATGTGGAGCCATGACCATAACCGTTGTGTGAGGCTGACTCGCCTGTCTCAGAATTAATTTGTTGGCCCGCGGAGATGTGAAAAGGATGTGAAACACTGAACAACAGACAGACGAGCCTGTGCTCCCTGCGTTCAGAGCAGCGCTATTTACAGTAGCCAAGTGCTGGGAACAGCCTAAGTGCCCGTCAGCGGATGAGTGGACGGAAAACTGTGGTGCGTTTACACAGTGGAGTACTACGCAGCAGAGAGAAGGAGCTCCTGCCCTTTGTGACGGCGTGGACGGAACTGGGGAGTATTACGCTACGTGACATAAGCCAGGCGGCGAAAGACAAGTATCATGTGGCCTCACCTATAAGAGGAACCGAATGAACAAAAAAGACGAGCAAAATAGAACCAGAGGCGTGGAAACAAGGAGCAGACTGGCAGTGACCAGAGGGGGGGGGGCGGGGGGAAGGGTCTAGTCAAGGAACTAATATAAATGACCCGAGGACACGGACCACAGGGTGGGGGCTGACCGTGGGAGGGGGCAGGGGAGCAGGGCAGGGAGCGCAATGGGGGGAAATGGGACACCTGTAATGGGACAACAATTACAAAAAAACTTTAAAAAGGAAAAGAAAAATTGAACAGTACAATTGGAAAACTGGATGCACTATATACACTTAATATATATTCAATAGGTGAGATACATGTAATTAATACACATAGCAGATATCACATAATTGTTCTTTTTAGATAGTCAAGAAACATGGATGAATGTTGCTCATGTATACTAGGACACAGAGGTAGTTTGAAGAAAAGCCCAGGCTGCACATTTAAAGGCCGTCTTTATCTTCTCTGACCGCAATCCAGGAAGTATAGACATGGGTGACATGATTATTTTAGGTCCAACTGTTTAGACTATTATTTGGCTTAAAGTCACTTAAATTTCACTGCCCTTTGGCAGCCATCACAGTAAAAAGTCAGCTACTTGGTACTTAGCGTGTTGCCCCCGCGATATTAGGGCGTTCTGACACTGACGCCTGGTTATAAAACGGAGGACTGGCGGGGGGACGGTAGAGCTGCCAGGTGCCTCAGTCTCCAGAAATTCCACTTTGCTTTGCTTTTTTTTAAATCGGTGAATTTTTTTTTAAATAATTTATTTGTTTATTTATTTTTAGAGAGAGGGGAAAGGAGAAAGAGAGGGAGAGAAACATCACTGTGTGGTTGCCTCTCACTCGCGCCCCCAACTGGGGACCTGACGTGCAACCTAGTCATGTGCCCTGACTGGGAATCGAACCGGCAACACTTGGTTCGCAGGCCGACGCTCAATCCACTGAGCTACACCAGCCAGGGTTCACTTTGCTTTTAATAAGATATTCGAGCACGTCTCTGGGGTAAAACATCAAGGTTGGACCTACTTCTTCCTGTTTGGTTCACAAATCAAGAGAGCCAACATAAAAGGGAAAGAAACGCTGTGATGTTTTCCCCTAAATGTCTCCATTTTTATTCCTATTACAAAAATAATTCTTGTTCTATGTTAAAAATTTAGAAAATTACCAGGTGTTTTTAACAGATCTACTGACATATAAGTTACATACCGTAACATTCATCCTCTTTCCGTGTCCCGTGTGATGACTGGAGTCAGTGGGTGCAGCCGGGCACCCATCACCTGCGCCCCCTTAGAGCATTTCCGTCACCCTCAAGACTCCCCTGTGCCGTTCGCCACAGTTCTCTGCTGTACCCCAGCCCGAGGCCACCACTGGTCTGGTTTCTCTCCCCGGAGTCTTGCTTTTTCTAAAAACGTTACATAAATGGAATCATAAAATATGCAGTCTTGAGAGTCTGGCTCCGTTCCCTCAGCAGAATGGTTCTGAGGTTCATTCATGTCGTAAGAGAAGCGTTTTGTCACCTTGGTATAGATCCTTTCAGAGCATTTTCAGTTCACTTAAAAACCTCGACGCTGTATTTCACGTTCCGTCTTCAAAAGCCGTGCCAGGCGCTTCGTGACCCAGGCCGCATCTTGGGCCCCAGCCACATGTCTCGCTCCAGAACAGTAGCGAGGCTCCGGGTGTACCTGCTAGGAACGTATTCTGGGTGCAGGTATCAGCCACCCACCCACAGTGTTTTAACTTTGAAAAGTCACTTGTCTTTCTGTCGGGTCCCGCTGCCCAGAGTGGGTCCCTCCTTTTCCCTGGGTGCACGGGGAGGTGGGACATCCAGAAGGGGGGTCACAGCTGGCCATCACTCCCAGCTGTCCCCGGGGTTCCCCAGGCAGCATGGGGGCAGGGGTTGGTTAGGAAGCTGCTGGCGTCACCCCACACCCACGACGCCCAGCTGGAGAACTGCCTGGTCACGTTGGCACTGAGTGGCTGACCCTCGCTGAGAGGACAGGGTGGGCACCGGCCACTCCGCTCTGAGACTTGATTCAAGGTTTTGGCCAGAACATGACTTGGAGATACGACCAGGCCTCAGCATACTGGGCTGACTGGTGCAAAGCCTTCCAATGATACTGGAGTGAATTGGCCTGAGGTGTAAGCCCCTCCCTCAGCTCTTTCTTTCCAAGGTGGGGGGGAGGGGGGCAGGCCTGGGGAACTCCGAGGGCTCCGCCCTGACCTGACCGTTCTGTGCGCGCCCGGTTGCAGGTGAACATGATGACCTTGGCAGAGCACATCATCGCAGCGACGCCTGACCGGATCAAGCAGGAGAACTTTGTGCCCATGGGGTCCCCGGCTTTGGAAAAGACAGAGGCCACCGCCATTAGCAGCACCATGAGCTGGCTGGCCAGTTACCTTGCCGACGTGGACCACCTGCCGAGCGCTGCCCAGCTCAGGTGAGGCCCTCTGCAGCAGAAGGCCCGGTTACCTGGGAGACGGCGGCGGGGGTGAGGGGTGCTGCAGGGGAGCGCTCCCTGAGGCGGGGAGGCAGCACTGGGAGCACGTGAGATGAGGTATATTGTCCCCCCAGATTCACTGGAGGTTTCGTGGGGCACGGAAGTGCACTTAGTGGGTTCAGTGTGTAGCGTATACTGAACTGCTAGGTGCTCAGTGTGAACTTGGTGACTGGAGGACAGTTCGGGTCGGGGTGTGTTTAGCCACTGAACGAAGGTCTATTCCCAGGAGTCCGCAGAGGCTCCAGGCGGGGGCCGCCTCCCCTCGCCAGTGCGTGCCGCGCCGTGCGCGTGGGTCACCAGTCTCTCCCGTGCCTCCTCTTGTTTCAGAAGTGCGTATAACGAGCCTCTGACCCCCTCTTCCAACACCAGCCTGAGCCCGGGGGGCTCTCCAGTCAGCGAAATGGCTTTTGAGAAACCTAGCCTCCCCTCTGCGGCAGACTGGTCGGAGTTCCTGCGCGCGTCCACCAGCGAGAAGGTGGAGAATGAGTTCGCTCAGCTCACTCTGTCCGACCACGAGCAGCGAGAGCTGTACGAAGCCGCGCGGCTCGTGCAGACAGCCTTCCGGAAGTACAAGGTACGGGGCGCAGTGGGCTGTGGGCGCGGGGGTCAGGCGCAGCCCCGCAGGCGCGGAGGCCGTTTCTTTCCTTTGAGTCTGCGGCATTCTTATTTGAACAATTGATTATTAATAATTTCCAGGAGCTTTAGTAAAATAAAGCTGACCCAGAAGTGTGGCGGTTGTCATCATCTCGATTAATTGTTGGTCATGAAAACGACCATCTGTGGGTTCATTGCCATAAAGGAAGTGGACGCGTCCGCCACAAGGAATTGACCTACAGCGGGGGGTTCTGCCCGGAGGCCTGGGAGCTGACCTTAGGCAGCCCAGGAACCCCCACAGGTTTAGGGTGAAGCGTCTGCACATGCGTGTCCGGTGAGAGAGGGTCTGTAGCCCTCCGCCAGCGTGCCAGGACTCACGGCCCTGAGTCGGTGCGCAAGGCCGTCACTCGTGGGTCCCAAAGAGGGCTGGTGTGTCTCAGCGAGCGGTAGAGATCTGGCAGGTTATGGACAAACAGGACCTTTCCTAATTGGTTAAATACTTTGAAAATGACTATTTTTTTAGGTCATCGAACATCCAAATATCATGGTTCTAGTTAGAAGCAAGAATAGTTGGGAGATTTGTTCTGTGAATTCATTTTTTTAAACTTAAACTTATAGTTATCACTGTATTTTGGGAAAGCTGGTGTCTCAGTCCGAGAAAGTTGACTAAATGAGTGATAATTCTCTTTTAAGTGATAGAAAAGTTGACATTTCTTACACTAAATCATGTTTTATTGTTTTCCCTGACTTGACCCTTAAGGGCCGACCCTTGCGAGAACAGCAGGAAGTGGCGGCCGCCGTCATTCAGCGTTGTTACAGAAAATACAAACAGGTAAGTCGAGGCCGGGCCCCGACCGAGAGCGTCCTGCAGACAGCGCAGGCCCGGCGGGGCGGGAGTGCGGGGCTGGCCCCGCGGTGCGCCCGGCACCCAGCTCAAAGGCCGCCTTCAAGCTGCCTTGATTAAAAACAAGAGGAAAAGGTTCCCGGGGTAGAAAAATGAGCCGTCTGCAACTGAACTGATGCCACAAAGTAATTTTTCAAATTTTTGGCCTTTGATATTGGTCTGTGAGGAGCTACGTTCCCATAAGTTTGCCTGTAAACTCCGCAATAAGGAAAGCGCTCCAGGGAGTTTAATATGGCGACTGGAGAAGGTAAATGCTGGCTGTCTTTGACCTTGAAGTTGTATCATCTTTAGACATTTTTCATTTCAGCTGCTTCTTACCCATTTTCTAATGAAGAATTACAAACACCTTTGAAAATCTTAAGGTGCTTTTGCGTTGCTTGGTTAAAGGATGTGAGAAAGACATCTGAGTGCTCGCTCATGCTGTGGGGCTGTTTCCAGAACCCCCTCTAGCGGCGCAGGACTGCCACCACAGGGGAAGGGGACCGGCCGATGCTCATGGAGCACCTCGTAGGCACCCGACCTTTCAGGCACAGCATCTCGTTTGCGCCTTACCATTATTAAAGGGAAACAGTTTCATCTCCATGTTGCAGACGGGGAAGCTGAGGCTCAGAGAAATTAAGAAAATATGAGCTCTTTCTAACGACCTGGATAGTTAGGAAATATAAAAACATTGTCTCCTTGAGTTTTGAATGGCTCCCGTGATGAAGTTCAGCCTGGTCAGTAGATTCTGGAACCTTGTGTTCGGCCGCGCTTTAGGTGGGTTTTACATTTTTACTTAAGGAACGCTGAGTGCTAAGATGTATCAAGGCCTGGTAGACTGTGGGACTGCTTCTCCTGTTATGACCTAGGTCTTGGATTTCTGAGACGGCTGCCATTGTCTCCGGCTTCTCTAGGATGAGCCCAGTCCTGAGTGGGGCGGGGGTGGGGGTGGGGGACGTCTTTAGCTTAGAGCCAGTTGGGTTCATGATCCCAGAAAATGAAGGGTTATTGTGTAAACGCTGACACCACGGCTCCTGCTGCCCCAAGACGGTGCACACAGCTCTGCGCACCGGCTTCCTTCGCTGGGCGGGCTTGACGGCCGCACAAGCAATACACAGAATCCAAGTTTCAAGTCGTGATTGTAACAGGTATTTACTCCCAAATATGAGTTTGGTGGTTTTTTTTTAAATCCCCTCCCAAAGAAGTGCTGTCTCCAACCCGTAAGATGGAAGGCGTTCACACAGCCAGGTTGCCTTTTCTTCTGTGGTGGTGGGAGTTCTACTGGTTCTGGTTTTTTCATTTCATTATCGAGCGATCTAACGTTAATCTTGTATTTTCTGTTTCTCCCCCAAGCTGACTTGGATAGCCTTGAAGGTAACGGCACGCCCAGTCCTCTCACAGCCCATTCCACCCGAGTCACAAACTCCACACCATCACCAGCCACAGCAGGGCCCTGAGGGGGCAGGGCCACGCGTCAGGCACACCCCCTGCCAGGCCACCTAAGCACGGGGGTCTCTCCTCAGGGAGCCGTATGGTTATTCTGTGGGAGGATGTTTTGACAGGAACAAAAACTGGACATTTTCTTGACCCATGTCCATCTAAGTACTCCGTCCAAGCCATTCATTCACCGCGAGCCCAGGGAGCCGCTAAGTAAGTGTGCCTTTTGCGCAGTGCGCTTCCCTGCAGCCCAGCAGGTTCGAAATGTACATTTTTGCAAACCACAGAAGCCTGCCTCAAAGGCTTCGGGGCGGACGAACCTGTAAAGCAGGTCAGATAAGACGAAGGGACTCCCGCAGAAGGGCCCTGGGGCCTGCACATTTGAGAAGTCACTTTCCTCCCCTCGCCCCTCCCCTCATTCCACCTCATACATGCAGAGGCAGGCGTAGGCACAGGGTATCCTGAGCAGTGTTGTTCCCTCCAGTGGTAAGTTGCCCTCTTGTAAGCAGAGCGCCTCCTTGTCCCCTGGGTCAAATTCTGCTTCATGAGCAACTTAGAGCGTTTTTCAGATATGGAGAGACCTGTGTTTTTAGTCCCCAGAGACTGCAGTGGCAGAGACTCATTCTCCCATGCCTTCATCCCTCACTTGGAGCACCCTCTGCAGGCGGGGCGGAGGGCTGCAGGCCTGGCCCCTGAGCTGTCCTGCGCCTGTGACAGCCCCACCGTGTCGGTCCTATGAGTGTTAACCTTTTGCAGGTTAAAATGGCTTAAAGGTGTCAGCGTTTCATGATAAGCCTTGGATTTGGGACTTTGTAACTCGGAAATCTGCTAATGGCATGATAGTTAGGAACTAGCCGATGCTGTCTGCTGTGAGACTTGGAGGGGGGGACGGGACTGGGAGGCCTGACGGGCCAATTAAAAAGGTTTCAAAATTGGAGGGCTAATCTTAAACACTTAAATTTTTACATTCTCTAAATGTTTTTAAGATTCCTAAATGTCTGAGTGGATTAATATTCAAAAAAGTGTTTCACCCCAGCTGGTGTGGCCCAGTGGATTGAGTGCCAGCCTGGGAATTGAAAGGTCACCAGTTCAATTCCCAGTCAGGGCACGTGCCTAGGCTGCGGGCCGGTACCCCAGTCAGGGGCGTGCGAGACGCAACTGATCGCTCTCTCTCTCACACATCAGTGTTTTTCTCCCTCTTTCTCCCTCCCTGCCTTTCTCTGTAAAAATAAGTAAATAAAATTTTTTAAAGTTTTTTCAAAAAGGCAGTATATTTTGATGTTTTGAGGAGGGGGAAAGCACATTAAAGGCAATACATAGTCTCAAGGTGACCTTAAAATAATATTTTGCGTTTTGGAAAGGTAGGTGAAAAGATCCCTAATTGGCCTCTTTGGTGATTAACCCTGAGCGGAGGCTGTGGGAATAAAGGGGAAGCCACTCCTCCTGGCCACCGATCGGCTCGGAGGTCCCGCCCCGCGCGGCCCCGTTGTTACTCTGGCGCTTCCTCTTGTCTCCCCTGCAGTATGCACTTTATAAAAAGATGACCCAGGCCGCCATCCTCATCCAGAGCAAATTCCGAAGCTACTACGAGCAGAAGAAGTTCCAGCAGAGCCGGCGCGCCGCCGTGCTGATACAGAAGTATTACCGCAGCTACAAGAAGTGCGGCAAGAGGCGGCAGGCTCGCCGGACGGCCGTCATCGTCCAGCAGAAGCTCAGGTGGGCCGCGCGCTTCCGTGGGCGGCGGAGGCCCGCGCTCGCCGGCGTCGGGGCCCGGGCAGGGCTGACGGCTTGCCGCGGCACTTTTCCTTCCAGACCGTTCTGGGGCCATGACTTCGGATGGATAAATGTTGGGCATCTGTTTTTGGATATTTAGTTCATTCTCTCTTCTTCTCCCACCCAATTATTTTGAAATTGGATGGAGACCCGATTTCAACTCGTATCAGAATCTGGCAGGACTCGAGTTTCCACGCTGTTACCGCGGCTGAACTGGAGCGTTCCTCCGCCGAGGGCCCTGGGCGAGTGGAGCTAATCGTTGCCTTTGGGGGGGGGGGGGTAATGAGAACGGTTAGTGCAGGGAACCGCGCTGACGAAAGTTTAGGGGACAGTAGCCCGCGGAGAGCACCGAAGGCAGGCGGGGCCACTTCCAAACCAAAAAGGCTGCCGCGTGGGCCGGGACGCCGTGCTCAGCGGAGTGAGCCCTCCGTGAGCGGTGGAGGAACAGGTCCGGGCGTCGGACTCCCGGTTCCACAGGGTCTCCCGTGGAGCTGGGCAGGGACGTCTCCCCGCGGTGCCCAGCCTCTGTCCCCAGGAGCTGCAGACGCCCCTGTCCGTGGCTCGGCTGCACGTCCTGTCCAGTTAAGAGTCCTGGGCCGTGCCGGCTCGTTTCCAGCTTCCGCGTGTGAGCTTTACAGCCGCCCTTCTCCTGACGGTAACGAATGTTTTGGCTTTTCTTTCAGGAGCAGTTTGCTCACCAAAAAGCAGGATCAAGCTGCTCGGAAAATAATGAGGTTTCTACGCCGCTGCCGCCACAGGTACGTGGATCCTCGTGCCCGCGCGTGGTCCTCCTCACGGCTCCTGAAGCAGCCCGGTGCCCTGACCGCACTTTCACTCCCGGGCAGAGGGACCCTCCCCGCGCCCCTCCCCGCGCCCCGGGTCAGGGTAACCCTCCCGAGCCACGTCAGGGCAGGAGGACTCTAACCAGAGACCAAGGCGCTGCCATTGGAACTCCGGGCTGTCCAGACCCGTTCACCGTGGAGACTCCCGCCCGTGTCTTTCTGTTTCGGGGCGGGCGTCAGGACCGCTCAGTCGGACGGGTTTTTAGTTCCACGTTCCTCTTGAACCCATTGTGTCTGAGCCCCACCGCGGTCTGTCCTCGGGAAGGGCAGGGACGCGCGTTCCGCCCGCTGCTGCCCTCTGCTGGCCGCGTGGCCGCTCGCAGGCCTGTGGGGTCCGCGAGGAGAGCGAGGCCGCGGGAGGCGCAGGGGAAATTCTGGGAAAGGACACGTCCCGGAGAGCAGAGGTGCATTTTCGGGGAGCAGCTAGTGGAGTCCCGAGACCTAGCATTCCGCAGAGACAGCAGCTCCCCGCGGAGTGGAGCTGGAGGAGTTTCTCTGTGTTCCCTCAAATTGCAGCTTTCTTGGTGCAGACGAGGCTCTTTACTTAGATGGGGGTGGGGTGGGGGAGGTGCTGGGGAAGTGTCGTGTTTCCTTTCTTCAGGCGACTGCAGCCTGACGTCTGTGACAGTGGCGTCAGGCTGTCCCTGTGGTCCTGCTGTCTGTGCGTTGGCAGCTGTGCCCTTCACAGAACCCAGCTTCAGCGCACGCTCCTCAGTGTCTTCTTGTCTTGTCCTGTTCAGCTGTCCCCAAGCCCCCGTGTTCAGGTCCCATTTGATCCCCTAGGGGTTTCATCTCACTTTGGTTTTCTTATCCCTAAGACCACCGGCTTGCTACCTTTGACTTCATAGGGGCTCCCTGGTCCCTTGTGTTTTCACTTGAACTAATGAAAGGGTTTACTCCCATGTGGATGGAAGGGACCGTGCCCAGAGCCACTCGTTAGCACCAATTAAGACTCAAAAAGTGCACCCTTTAGGGTTCAGCTGGTATTCTCTAGCTAGAAGGCTATAGGAAGTCCGTGGACACTCAGCTACACCCCAGCAACCTGTTTGTGCCCCCACGATTTGCTAACCAGGGTGGTGCCGGCATCAACCCTCTGCCGCAGCAGATCCTGTTAGGAAAGGCAGGACCCCACGCAGGTGGCAGCCCTGTCACGGCGAGGCCAGTCCTGCACGCCTCACCGGCCTCAGCCTCTGCTGCGCAGGTGCTCCGGGCTCCGCATCAGAGCTCGCCCCAGAACAGAGCGCCCCGTCCTTCCCTCCGCGGAGCTATGAGGATGCTCCCACGCCCTTTGCCGTGTGCTCCCCCAGGGCCGGCCGCCCGCCCCCACCCTCGTCCTCCCCTCCCTGCAAGCGGAGGAGTAGGGGGGGTCTCCCCAGCGCGGCTGAGGCTGTGGTGCCCACCTTCCCAGCAGATTTTTTGTCCGAGAAAGTTGCCTTTCCATTCCTCTTTGAACAAACAGAAAGGTTCACATGTTAAGTTTTCCTCGTTTCTTCTAATCTCAGCCCCAGGCTTTGAAAACACGATGGGCCGTGTAACCTGGTGGTTATGAGCATTTTCTTCTCTTTTTTTCTTTTTCGGCTGGAGCCTGCCCTGTGCTTCCCCTGGGCAAGTTTTGAAGGGCCGCCTCCCGCGTGGGCTGAGCGGAGGAGTCCTCCCCCCCGGCTCTCTGGCTTCCCCTTGCGTAAACTAGGAGAGGAGAGCGCAGAAAGGTCTCACCTTCCCTGCATTCGCATCTTGACCAGCCACGGCCTAGTGGTGGCCTCACTGGGCCGGCAGGAACGTCTGTTATGAAGAGAGCTCAGGTTATGGCCTCTGAGTTTCTGTTCACGATTTGGGATTAAAGACCCTGTTGGCTCCTTTTGTTACTTGCCCTTTCCTGCTTCAGATTTTAGAAGCACGTGCAGGCAGGTTTGGATCGCCTCTGTATAACTGACTGTCTGAGGTCAGTGGTCACCTCCCGTTCCTGTGGGCTCCGTGAAGGAACTCGCAGGGTCCCTGAAGACCTAGCCTGGAAGTTTGAGCTCGTATTTCCCCTCGGATGCGTGTAGCCCTGTTTCCATTCCGGGTTACCGGACGTCACGTTAAGAGAAACTGTCACGTGGCTGGTCCCTTAGAGGCATTAAAACAGAACACCTCCTGTGACCCCCTCTTAGAAAGGCAGGCAGGCAGGCAGGCAGCAACTTCAGGAACCGATACGAGGTGTCCCCTCTCTTACGGACTTGCTGTCACATACCTGACCCCAGCGTTTTTAGACCTAAAAACAAGTTGGTGAGTTTCCCACCCGCTCCTGTCACACGTGACCACTGCTCGTCCCTTCCTCGGAAGGAACCGCCTTAAACTCTCTCCTTTGTTGAAGTAAAGCTGTGATAAGACCTCTGCTGTGACCCTCCTGTGCTAATAGCTCTCTGGTGTTGTTTTACTGTCCGAAGCCCCCTGGTGGACCATAGGCTGTACAAAAGGGTGAGTGTAGCTGCCTGCTAGCCGGTCTCTTTCCCTCCCATTTTCAGTCTTTGCTTTTTGCTTGCTTGCATGGGGCTGCAGCCAGTATGCCAGTGAGTTTCACATCCATTCGGAATGAAATGAGACACCAGTAAAACTAACCCCAGCTACTAACACCACTACTCGATCCAACGGGAAACCCATCCCAAACAGTAGACGTCCAAATGCATGAGTAAGCGAAGGGAGGACCTGGCGACGCGGCCAGCGGGCATGCCGAGGAGTCGGGGGGAAGCCCTCAGTGTGAGGAGGTGGCCGCTGGAACAAGCCGGATCCGAGCAGGGCTGCGCTGTAGGGAGCCGTGAAGCAGGGAGGGGTCTGTGGCGGGGCTCGTGGGCCACGCGGAATTGAGTCCAGATGTCTAAGCCAAGGAGGCTCACTAGGTGCCATTGGCTTTTTTTTTTTTTTTTTAAAGTAACTCATTTCTTGTTTAGAATGACTATTTCTCCATTATGACCCTGTCCTGATAGTTCTGTTTTCTAAATCTCCTTTTGCCTGGTGCTCTGAGGTAAGTCAGCACACAGCTGCCCTTCCAGGGTCTCCCGGGATGTTCATTATAAATCAGTGACTGAGGACGACGTCCAGCACTTAATGCAAAGCTAACTCAAGATAATGTGTGCAGCGTCTTAAGTCTGAACGTCCGGTGTTACAGCTAAGAGTGGGCGGTCCGACAGTTTGTATCAGAGGGAAATGATCATGAATAGGCGTTCAGCAGATTTTAGACTGTGAGGGCTGAGGGTCTCTGCCCGATGGGACTCTAACACGTCTGAAGTGATAGTAAAGACCTTAGTGCCAGAAACCTACTTTAAAAGCCGGGAACAGAAGTCCCCCAATGCGGACTTGAATTTAGATGAACTTGTCAACTTTTGTCTTACGCGCAGTCCTGACATGAGTTACCTCAATCAGCTCAACCACATGCCACGTCTCCCCTCCTGGCCCGACACTAATACCTCATAGAGCCAGCCATTTGTGAGATCGCCAAGAAGAGAGCACCCTTCTCAACATCTAGGGCTGCTCCCGTTTCTGGGGCTGTTACCTCCCGTCTAACTACGTTTACGTTGGTGCTAATGTTTATGCATCATATTTCAAGCCGAGGCTCAGCAGGCTTTCTTAAAAGGCCCCCATCTCTGTGGCAGCCACTCAGCTCCGCCACTGTAGCCCCGACAGCCACAGACGGTTCATAAACGGGGCGTGGCTGCTCCGCGGGGACGTTATTACACAGACAGGCCCTGGGCGGGACCTGGTCCCTAGGCCGTCACTGGCCAACCTACGATAACAGGAGAGTTAAGTTGTTAGCAGTTCTTCCTAAATCAAGACCTTGTTTGTATAAGAGAGTGAGCGGCTCACCTATTTAAAACCATGGTTAGTCATTGAAGGAGACATTTGTTTAAAAATAATAATAAAGCAGCTCCACCCATTTGGAAACGGAACTAGTAAGTCTCCTCCTTAGAGATGGGTGCTCGGCAGCGCCCCCGTCTCCTGCTGCGGAGCTGGCGCCGGCGGCCGTGTTTGGCGTGGCGGAGAAAAGGGGGACGGAGTCCCCGCTTCCCTCTCACTCCCTCCCACCCTCTGCACACCGAGATAACACTTCTGTGCTGTTAAAAACCATCTCGAGAAAGCAGGCGCATGCCCCAGTATTTAATTTAACTGAAAGTCCGACTGTCTTGCACGTTCTATCGGTTCGTATTAGTTTGCTGCAGGGAACCAACGTTCTGGAAAAAGTGGCGGCTCCCGCACTTTGGAGGCTGCTTGTCTCTGGTGTGTTAGCGGCCGTTTCCGAGACCGCGGTTTTGGAAGGTGCGTTTCAGTGCCAGCGGTGGTCCTCGCCTCCGTTCCTAAGTGCCTGCTGCGTCCTGTCGTGAGCTCCCTAAGGTCCCCCGCGGGCAGTGGGGACGTCCCAGCGGCCTCGTGCCTCAGTCTTTGGGGAGCTCAGGAGGGAGGAGCCGCAACACTGCGGTTCCTTCCTGCGTGGCCGTTTTACCTGGCCGTCTGCACCGAGGAAGAGCCCGCCTTTGGCTCTGTCTGATGACCAGTAAGCGCCCTGTCCCTCTGTCACAGTGACGCCCCCACTGGGAGTCCCCATGTTGAAATTGCTCTTGGAGGCAGAAGTTCTCTGAAAAGAATTTACGTTTCTGGAGTTTATGTCAAAGAAGTTAACGTGCTTATTTTATTAATTGGTAAACCACTGAAGACACGTAGGGTTTACACATCAAAAGAGATCTCTGGAAACTGAAAGAACTGCACTGGATGGCACAGAGTTTGTAAAACACTTCCTGACCCCAGCCCCTAGGCTGATGGAGCGGAAGGACACCTGAAAAGGCAGCCGGTGTCGCGCATTGGGGTTAAGGTGCGCGCAGCGAGTACCAGCAGCATCAAGGTCAGAAAATTCTTCCCCTTCCGCCCTCGCTGGGCAGGCTAAGCGGGGGCGCCACATGCTCCCCCGGAGTCCAGCTGCTTTTCCCTGGAGCCGTCAGTCCCTGATACGTCCTAGGGGTGCGTTCTGTCCCGGACGCAGTGGCCGTCTGCTTCAGAGCAAATGTTTCCACACAGAGATTTGAGTCAGCAGCTGTAATTACGTCCTCGGTTCTTTTAGGAGTTACACTGCTTTCAGCAAATGGCTGGAGGGTTCCTGAGGCGGAAGAAACTTCTCCAGGGCACCTGCCGAAAACGCTCCTCGGCAGCCGGGGGCTCAGTACGCGTAGCAGGGAGTTATGCCCCTTGATGGGAGACAGCGCCACGTAACCCCATTATCTACTATTTCCTTCCCACTGTGTCCCCACGGTGCGGACGCGGAAAAGGACCCTGCCTCTCGCTAGCAGCGGCTTCCCCTTCTCTCTCCAGGACACGGGTGTCAGCAGGCTCCCCATCGATCAGAGAGGCCGCTCGTGGCAGAGCGAGGCGTAGGCCAAGGCCCCTTCCCCTCTGAGGGCAGCGTTTCTGTGAGAGGGCTGATGCCCATCACAGGCACTGCAGCTTTTATTCCGAGGAGCGGGGAGTCTGCTACTTAAACACCTGTGTCTTGTACATCGCTGGCTCAGCTTCCCATGTCCAGTAAAGGTGGGTGAAGCCATCCTAGGGGAGCAAAAGGACTAGAGGAAGGAAAGATAGTGCTTCTTGGGCACAAGTTTTTGAACCACAGGTCTCTCTCTGTTTGACTGTTGGTTCCCAGACATTAACTTTGCCAGGTGCCGCCGTTCCCTTGGTAAGTAGTGATTTCGGCACCGGGCGCTGAGCGGGGCCCCGGGGAATGTCCTCAGTGGGTCATCGCCACACTCGGCTCACACGCTTGCTCTGTTATTGATGCTTCCGTCCAAGGGGCAGCTCCCCAGCAATGCCTGGAAAGAGTGCTGTTTAACTGGAAAGGGCGCAGCGCCCCAGGGCCGCAGTGGTGGCGTCTCCCCTCGTCGGTGGCCGCTGACAAGAGGCACAGCTTCCCAGCAGCCCGCTCAGGGAGGAGGCAGCAGCCGCCTGTGGGATGTGGCATCGTGGGCGTAACCGAAACCCCCAGTAACTCTGTCTCACTTGCCTCTTTTAGGAAATGAACCTTTTGGGAGCACAGTGGTGTGTGCTCAGTTGCAGACAACGCGCTCTGTGTCATTCTTACTGGGCCTCTCTGTCTTTCTTGTTTTGCAACCCAAATGAGATTTCTGGAAAATTGCAAGACCTCTCTTTTCCTAACCCCCCCACGAGCTATTGCAGCCCTCAGAGCACCAGGTAACGAAAGCCACGCCTGGCCGCCCCGTTGTCCTTCTGACGCCCAGCCTCGCGGGGACACACCTGCTGAAACCCACCGACTCATGACACATTTCTCTGGCTGAGCGCGACCGAGTAGATGCAATGAAGCAGCTTTGCCTCTGCTTTACCATGAGCCGTGGTTCGCTACAAGTTCATTGGTGCATAAGTTATCACCGGACGTCTGATGGAAAGAGACCCATGGGCTTCCGCTGGCTGTCAGGGCTGTTGCTTATGCATCACCTCAGTACATTATGGCGCGACTTTTCTTTTTCTTTCTTTTTCGGTTGAGACTGCCCCAATATCCCAAAGGGGTGCCTCCAGCCCAGGAGGCTCGGGGAAATCCTGGGGTTGTCTGTCATGGACAGTTGAGGGGTCACAGGTCAGAGTCCTGCCGTCCTGATTCGAGAGCTGTTCTCCAGGTCACCAGTCAGAGGTTCAGAAACGGGGTCCTGGCGGCTCTCCTCAGTCATGACAGCCCCGTGCCTACAGAAGCCCTAGTCTCTCTCCCGCGTGGACTGCCTTTGCAGCCTCGGGAGGACTCCTCTGCTGTCTTCTGTGTGATGAGATGCGGAAGTAAGTGTCAATTCTAATAGGAAGTGTTTTTAGATAATGTGGACGTTTTCAGGCTCAGCTCTTCCTTAGCGCCGACTGGGTTTCACTGTTAAAGTTCCCTGAGGGTCAAAGCTCAGTAACCCTGAGCCACGCTTGTGCGACTGACCCAACGAAAGGTCACTGAACACCCGTATCAGAGAGTCTATAGACACGGTGACCATAGGCACTGGCTTTTCACATGTCATTCCAGTGTCAAAAACTCTGGTCTATATTTCCCAACTTCGCCTACTAAAAAATTATGCTGACAGTACAGGTAACACCAGTGAAACCAGTTCAGTCCGTTGACTTTGGTTTCGGTTTATAGAATTGAGGTAGTTTCCCTCCGCTGACTTTTTCCGTTGTTTTATGTCGTGTGAATGCAACAGTTGTAGGCACAGCGGCCGTAACAGGCGGCTAGAAGACATCTTATGAACCTTTTTTTCCTAAAGAATGATAAGCACAGATAATTATTATTACAGGCGGAGGACGTACTCATTGTAGCACATTCTGGAAGGACAAATAAGCAAAGAGAATGCCCAGAGATAACTCTTCGCTTCCCGTTGTGCGCCCTTACTGTGGGAGACACGCGTTAGGTAACCTGTGCGTGTTAGTGGTTGGTCGTGCCTTGACTAAGGTAAAGCAACAACAGGTGTCTGTAACTGTGGGAAACACGGATTTGAACAATCTGTTTCTTAGAGAATCTGATGACAAAAGTTCTAGATTCAGATGTTCTAAGCCACTTCAGTGATAGAATTCATTGTCTTCTGTTTCTGTGGAGGCATGGTAACATTCAACCATGTTTTATTGGATTGACACTTAATTTAAAACAAAACGAAAAATCAGGCACGCTGTCTGATGCTCATACTCTGTCCGCACGTCACGTTAAACTCCACTTGGGACTCCAGGAGGGCGGATGTGAAAGTCCCGATTTCCCCTGACTTCCCAGAAGCAAGTCAACAGCAACATGGTCGACAAGTTGCAAATCAGAGACCGAGACGAAAATCTTTCATTTCCTTGATTCTTAGACCCCTTGTCTTCACATTTCAAGTCTGTGTTGAAAATAGATGAGGACATTTTATGGGAGGTGGTTTTTCTCTACCACATGGTGATAAAATCAATACAGGGCCGTATCAGTGGCGGTATCTTAGAGTTGCGAAAATGTAACTATTGTCATCTGTTCCAACAACATACTTCTCTCAGGCCGTGGGAGTTTTCCAAATAGTTTTCTATCAAGTCTTTTGGGGAAAAAAAAAAACAAACAATAAGATAAGAACTTGAAAAAGTTTTTTCATTATCCTGAGATACCAGCGGCTACGGGGGCTTCAGGTCTGTGCCCTGCCCCTGATTATTGGCCATGTGACTGGGGGCCAGGCTGCTGTGGCCCGTCAGTGCCAGGCGCTGCGTTTACCAAGAGGGGATGATGGTGGTGTCGTGACGAGTAGAGAAGGTAGCAGAGTAGGTACCTGTGCAGCTGCTAGAACTTAAGTGGTTTCCCCTACCACCACCAAGTCCTCCTTTAATGACTTCCTGTTAAAAAAAAAAAAAAGGATGCCATTGAAGTCCATTGAAGTCATTTTGTGTCATCTATAACGCCAGTGCCCTGTGAGCACCTCATGGGGAACCTAGGCACTAAATTTACTTCACTGAGCTGAGGCGTTGAATCTATATCTGACGACGTATCTGAACATCTCAGCGTGTCCTCCTCCCGCGTGGACAGCTACAGCCCTGCCCGCGCGGGGACACCGGCCTGCCCTCACTCAGCGCGTGGGAGGCCACCGCTAGTTGTACAGCGGAGTATTTGCGTGGTAATCCACAGACCTTAGGGAGACTTAGTTGACTTTTTAATTGGTTCAGAAGAAACTGCAAAAACAAATGCGATCAGTTTAGCTAAAAAAAAGATGTTTCCGTTATAGCGTCCTGACCAGCTGAGGGCAGACTCCGGTGTGAAACTGTACAAAGCCTTCCCGGTTATACTTCAGTCTCCTCTTTTGCCATCTCAACGAGCTTAATATTTTCAAAGCATTCCTGTTTCACTCGAGAAAGGTTGTGAGCAGCTATCTCTGTGTGCGCGCGCGCTATCAGAATCTGGGTCGAGAGGCCTTCCGAATCTAGAGGTCTCAGCAGCGGGGGAGCCCCTGCCGCCCACTGGTGACCGAGCCGCGTCCTAGAGCGGGGCGAAGGTGGAGCCTCTGCGGCCGCATGCACATCTGCCCTGAGTCCGCAGCGAGTCTGCACAGAGCAGGCCCATTGCATGCCCGAGGACACATGGCATCGCTGCATGCCTTGCACTTCTCCAGCCCAGGAGCTGCTAGTTTAGATATTGCATGTTTAAAAATTGAACACAGGATACAGCATGTTTCAATTTTTAAAAGCCATTTCGCCCTGGCCGGGTAGCTCAGCTAGTTAGAGCGTTGTACCAATACGCCAAGTTTGCGGGTTCAATCCCCGGTCAGGGCACATACAAGAAGCAACTGATGAATGCAAAAATAAGTGGAACAACAACTCGATGTCTCACTCTCTCTGTCCCTCCCTCTCTCTTTCCCTTCCTTTCTCTCTCTCTCTCTGAAACTCAGTTTTTAAAAAGATATTTATCAAGTCTGCATGTCCAAACTTAGGGACCTATATAGTGAGGCACAAGTCTGTAGGTAATATCCAAATTACCCAAAAATTCAATAATCCATGGCCTATTTAATTATAAAATTTAAAACTAAGTAATACCTCGATGCAGTTATAAACATAGCAGTGTATCCTGAATGTACCTGTTAAGAAAGAAGGATGTAACTGTTTTGAAGACACACTGTTTGATCATGCTGGGCTTTGCCGAATTTAGTAAATAAACCAGGCAGACAAGCAAGTTTTCAAGCATGGTAATCCTTGTTATTACTGATTATAAAATGAGAAAGCCTTGTTCTTCTGAGTGGGAGCACTTTCTCTTTGAAGAGGATGGGTCAGCTTGGCAGAGCTGAGCAGCCCTTCTGCGTGGAGGCGTTCAGTATAACGGCCCCCCGAAGTCGCTTTGAGGACATCTCTGCCAGCCATTCCGTTGGGTCCCGACCTATGTGATGTAACAGCGACTCATTACTGGCTCCTTAGCAGGTTTTCTTCCCGCTCGAGTTTATCAAGAAAGTAAACTAGCATTTGTTTTCCATAAAATCTAGATGTACGGGTGTAACTGCAGACAGTAAGAAAGGCCTGACGCTTGGAGACCGGAAACTGTCCGGGAATCGCTGACCTCTGTGTAGGCCCCTTAGCAGAACACGCCAGACTTCTTCTCATGCTGTTCACGTAGAGCAGCGTGTCCGGGGAAACTGCCACGTCTCTGTAGCCACTGTCACCGTCCACGCCCACGCCAGGGAGATGCGTGTGACCACGTGGCAGGCCGTGCTGCAGACGATCTGTGACGCACACAGCGTGCACTGACTTTGGAAGTTGGGCCCTAAAGCCAGACTTGCGTTTGATCATTCTGACAGTAAGGCAGGGTCTGAATTATTTGTCAGTAAAGAGAACTCTCTTCATAGCTTACAGCCTGTTCCCTGTACCCCTTATTAAAACACCAAGGCAAATTTCTATATTAAAAAATAAGGACAGAAAATGATAATTAGATAATTTGCTGATAGAGACTTTCCATGACAATTTCACTTACGTCTGGCTACTACGCCATGTTTGATGACTGGAATGACGGACCTTGCAGGCACCTCACCCTGTCGCTGCCCCTCCGGGAGCACTGGGGAACGCTGAGAGCTACCCTGTGGCACAGGAGGACAGTGAGGGGTAGGAAGAGCAGGTGCGTGAGCCCGTAGAGGGGCGCAGGCATCAGGTCAGGCTCGAACAGCTCACGAGCTTGAGCATGTGAGCAAAGCAGTAGTCCGCCTCCCGGGCGGATCAGCAGCCACGTGAGCGCGTGTGCAGTTCCCCGACTGCATCACACGGAATTCCAGGGCGCCGGTGGCGGCCCCCCAGGCCAGAAAGGAAGTTACTGAGCAGGTAACGTTCCTTGAGATGAGCATGTTATTGTGGCACTTGGCTCAGCACCGTAGGTGTCAGTCTAGCGCTGTGTCCCAAGCACGGGGCGGCAGCGGCAGGTGTCAGGGAGGGTCACGTCTTCCGCTGGAGTCTTTTCCCACCAGGTGAACAGGAATCAGTCCTCGAGTGGTCTTTGTCTTTTTCTTTCTTTCTCCTCCCCCTCCCCCCCTTTTTTAACTTTGGAGGGAGTGGTGATGTCCTGTTCTGGGTCTGGTCACAGTGTCCCCATGGAGTTACCACCTGGCGTTTTTTGTGTTTCTCTTCCAGAGTGAAAGAATTGAAAAAGGCCAAGGAACTTGAAGACATACAGCAGCATCCCTTAGCAATGTGACATTGCTTTTCAGACTGTTTTCATTTCCGTTTTTAGCAGAGACATGCAACAACACATGCACACACACACGCGCGCGCACACGTGCACACACGCACACACACGACCCCTCTGCAGTTTCGGGGAGAGCAGCTGCAGGGTCCTCACAGGAACGCTTTGGTCATTGCATTTGCACTTTTCATGGACGACTTTTAATTTGATCAGCGAGACACCTTGGAACTCAGTCTTCTGTTGGATCACGGGGAAAACAAGACACCACGAGGAATCGCAAGAGGCTTCCTCTCCTCGGGAAGAGGCCGTTTTCCTTCTCACATAGGGCTGTATTCAAACATCGTGTGGAACTGTACAAATATTTATACCAAAAATATAGCTGAGAAAAGGTGGGGGATGCACGAGCCGCAAGAGGGCGCTGTGCCTGCACCTGCCAGTCACATCCGAGAAGCTGAATGTGTGGGACTCACGGTCAGTGGAGGGCTTAGATCATACAAATCTTTATTGGGTCCGTGTGTTCTCATTTCCTTCACTGTGTTTAGTTTGTTGGTTTTTGTTCTAATCTCTACAGCACACTTAATGCAACTTTTAAAATCTGCGGGTTTTTCCTGTCTTGCGGAGATTTGCGGAGGGGCGGGTGTGTGGGCGAGAACGAGAAACAGCTGACGGAGTCACACTTTGTGTTCTTGTCCCCACCACCCCCCAGGAACCTGCGAGTAACCATCCTGTCCCTTTTCTCATGTTGAGCACTTTAATTTCTTTGCCTTACTTTCATGTGCAATGAGAATTATTTAGAGAATTGGTAAAAAGCATGTAGCTTTTTTAAGTAACCTTGGAAACTGTAGTCATTCTAAGGAATCATAAACCTTGCCTGGACATCTGCCACCTAAAGACCAGTGTGGTGCTGCGTTCTGGCCAGTAAATTCCATATTTTTGGCTATATCCCATCCAAACTGAGCAGTGTGTATATAGAGAAGGTAGAAATGGAAAGTGAGAAATATTTGAAAGGGATTATATTAATTGCTAAATATTTTATTCACAAAGGTCGATAACATGGCAAGATAAAATTATTTGTATAGTTTTGTCTGAAAGAGAAAGAAAAATGTGGATGTATTGTTTGTATATATTGTATATAGTAAAACAAAGAGATATGTGCATGAAATCAAGAAAAAGAAATGAACAAAAGCAAAGCATTAGTGGCTATGGTCTGTAAAATGAAACAAAAAAAAACTTTATTTCACTATAAGAGTACTTTATTTTAAATGTTCTTTAGAAGAACATTTTGCTAAAGCATGACTAAACCGCAAAACAAAAAACTTTAAAAAAAAAGAGCTACTGTATTTAGACTTAGGAAAAAAGGCAGAGTAACATTACTTAAAAAAAAAAAGGATATGTTTACATTTAATTTTGGCTACCAGGAGTTTATTTTATTTTATTTAAAATTCTTTTGCCAATGGTGCCAAGTAATGTGAATGCTAATATTGCTTAAGAAAATTAAGTTACTTTTGCTAAACAGATAATCATAAGACGAATCAGTATACAGCTTAACGCCATCCACTCACTCCAACAAAGAACACTTAGAACGATCAGAACCTGACAAAAGAAATGGTACGAAAGGCAGAAAAATGTCTCACGTTTTCATATCTCCTGCTGGAAATCAGAAAATGTAATAAAAAATGCACAATAATTGCTAAAAAATTAAAAAGATGCAAACTGGTCTGGTAGGAATGTCATGTTATATTGTTACTCTTTTCACATAATGAGGAGCCAAAGAAATCTGATGCTTTTAAAAATCAAACTACTAATGTTCCATTGAGAGAATCAAGTTCGCATTTGCTGATGCCAGTTTAAAACCCCAGGTGAAGTTGCAGGACGAGTGGGTGTAAAGCTGAGGTGAGAGTGTTTTTCTTGGCTCTGGCTGCCAACCGTAAGTTAAAACTCTAGGCTTGTTGTGAAGCCTGAAAATATTCACACACAAAAAAAGCTTTTAAACTGGTGTCTCGAGAAGGAAGGTAGATACAAAAAGATCGTGGTACAAACTGGGGTCAGCGCTCTTGGTGCCTTTTCTATAATTGTACTTGTTTTTTAATTCCTTCCTTTCACTGCCAACCTCAAATTCCTGTACAGTGTATGTCTTACTGCTCGTGATCAGCTTCGACAACAGTGACAGCCCCACAACGAGTCGCCATCTGTACCTTCGTAAACTGAGCTGACTCAGCTTCGTTCCTTTAAATGTGTGGGTTATGTTCCAGCTGTTGCAATCCCCCGGATGCCTATTATTTTACACAATTTGACCGATAGGAAGACACTGAGTGATTTCGCAACACACAATTGCACTCACAAGTGGGAACAGAACGGGAAAGCCAGCTCTCTCAGAGTATGCTCTATTAATACTGATGTTAGAGATGTTCATTCCATTTATTACGGTACAAATAACTGGTCTTTCAACAAGAGTAATGACCTCAGTGGGTTTGCGTTAACCCTCACATTTTATTTTATTTTTTTAAAATTGTTTCACATGCTACATTATTAGCTGAGTGAGTTAGAAAATTCCGGAAGATGAAGACTTACATAGAATTAGGAGGGTTCTCGTGGAGGGGACAGGAAGTAGCAGTACAACTGTGACTCCCAGGCGAGGTACAAATAAACACACTTCCACCGAAACGAAGCATTTCTGACCGCTTTTTCTTGGTTGTGAATCTTAGTTTTGAATATACGATGATAGGTCAGCGCAGCTTTTCTTGGATAATCTGAATTCCCAAGTGCCAGGGGTAGGACTTCATTATAAAAATTAATAGCTAATCTTATTCTGTCTCCTGAAGATTTAATTGCTATTCTTGTTACCCATTTGAAATCAGCTGTACTGTGTGAACGAAATAAAGACACTAACTTGAACCCCTCTCTGGCTGCACGGTCGCTTCTGGCAGTTCCACACAGTAGTTGGCGCCCAACGGGGGGTCCCTGAGACTTGCATGTAAAACTAGTCTAGATGTCTTCTTTTTTGTAAGTTTTATTTTTGTAATTGTGCATGTAAAGCATCGTTGAATCAATGGATCTGTTGAAGAACTCAGCTGCTGGAAACCATGCAAAATGTTTTGAATTGCCCTTAAAATATGGAAAATGTTTTCTGAATGCTTTATATTCTTTCTGCTGTAAATTAAAAATGAAGAAAATTTCCCCATAGTATGTGTGTGTGTTGCTTTCACTTGACCGGATACCACAATCCAAGGTGATCTGCATGTTTCAAACCGTATGAAATAATTTCAAGTATCTCCTTCGATCCAGGTATGATGTTCTGACGTTGAATGTTGCATGGTTTGGGGTATGTCCCCGGAGGACAAAATTTCTTAGTAGAGCCTCGCTCTTCGACTAGCTTCTTGGGCACCGCTCAGCGTGTCCATCCAGGCTAAATTCACCTCCCCAGGGACAATCCTCTGAAGTTGGTTAAAAGGCACCTTCCAGCTGACTACTGTCAGTCTTCCTTTATGAGGACGCTACCACCTTTCATTCCCTCCGACTGCAGAGCCTCGCGCCCTGGGGGCCCCTCTTCCATCTAACCGGTCTCAGTGACACTGCCAGACACACTGCGTGACCTCCCACCTCCACCGGGCTCGGTGGTTTCTACAGCCCGCTGCAGTTCAGCGACGTCTTCCTTTCTGGCCTGTCCTCCCGCTTCATGCCATCCTTCCTTGCACCTGTGCCCCAGCCTGCGCCCTCCGGTCGGTTTGTGCAAACCATGCGCATGTCCATGGTCGTCGTCGCCTGGAAAAGCGCTCCTTTTGGTTACCTAGCTACTCAGATCCCATCTTCTCTGATCCTCTCCTGTTTAATGTACGCTGACATGTCACTTTTCAAATCATTCCATGAAGAGTTGGAAAAGAGGTGTTTATTTTCCATTTCTCATCTCATCTGCCAGCTGACCAGTCAGGGTTTTGTTTTTTTTCTAACGTAGGAGTTGTCTCTGTCGGCAGGAGTACTTGCAATAACAGCTGGAAGACACCGCAAAGTAAACCCTCTGCATTCCGCCTCCATGCGATCAAAAGCTGAGGACCTACTCTGTGCTGGGGGCCCAGGAATGCCGAAGCGTAGAAACTGGTCCCTGACGCCATGGCCGGTGCAGGGGCAAATATTGGTCACGAATACGAGAGCGAGGCTAACCCAATCGGCGTACGTGACAACTACACCAAACGGACTTCCTGTTTCATTTAACAGGTTGCTGGCGGAAATGTGGGGTCCGCGGGCCCGCTACTAGGTTAACGTGGGGAGTTGAGCGGAAACACGTAGGCTGTTTCCGACATGGTCGCCGCCAGAGAGACGGCGCACCGCCGTTCACCGCACAGCCCCTTCCCAGTGTGTCCGGGTCAGCACGGCGGCGGCGGGAAGGCGGAGCGGGCACCACCGCCCCGCACTCAGCGCGGCAGCCCTCCCACGAGCTCCGAGGCCAACAGCGCAGGCGTGAGGCACCGCCCACTACGCCCCGCCCCCAGGCCCTGAGCGCCCCGCCCACCCGGCCCCGCCCTGTGACGCCATCAGCCCCGTGCCGCCGCCACCGCCCTCCTCACAGGTCCCGGCCTCGGGATTCGCTCCGCCGATCCGCCGACATTCAGCCGCTGCCGTCGCCAAAATGTAAGTGACGCGAGGCGAAGCCGGGCGGCCTTGGGCCCGGGGGGCAGGCGGGACGCTAGTGGGAGCCCCGCTGGGCCCGGGTCCCGCCGGCCGCCGCTCGGACGCCAGCCGAGGCTGCGCGGGCCTGCGCGGACCTCCCCAGGCCTGCGGGCGGGCGGCGGCCCCGGGAGTTGCGCTGCAGACAGGCGGGGCGACCCTGCGGCCCTGCCGGCCGTCCCGGAGGGTCCGCGGCCGTCGGGGGGGCGGGGAGGGGGGCCAGGAAGGGGGCCGGGGCGGGGCGGCCGGGAGGTTTCCGGAAAGGGGGCGGCTCCGCCCCGCCGCGACCCGGGCCCCGCCCCTTTCCCGTCCCCTCCTCCCCCGCCTCCTCCCCTCCCCAGCCCCAGGGTCCCCGAGGGGTATGGTGGTCCCCCCGCTCTGCCTGGCGCCGCGCTCGGCCGGGCCCCGGAAGTTGCACGGGCCGGAGTCTCGGCCCCGGCCTGTCGCGAGGCAGCCGCGGTCAGAGCGGACTCGGGAGGGCGGCTCCGGGACTCCCCTCCCCTGCGGTGGCCCCTGGTGACATTCAGAAACTGCTGGCAGGAAACGCGAGGACCCTCAGTTCCCCCCCAGCCCGTGGAGGAGAAAGGAACGCGCCGTCCCCCCGGGGGCGCCACGGCCCGTCGCTCACGGAGGTTACGATGTGGACCCGCGGCGTTGCCCGGCGCTCGGTCCCCACGCGGCAGCGCGCTGCGGCGGCCGCCGGTAACCTCCCTTTGGGGGCGATCGTGGTTCCGCGCGCAGCCAGTTGTGAGGACCCGGTGACAAGCCGCGCGGAGAGCGTGCCCCAGGCCCCGAATACCCGCCGGACACGGGAGGGCCGAGGTGCCCCTGGGCGGGGGGGTCCTGCCTGCTGACTCAGTGGATCGGGCGGTTGTACGCAGGGCCCGTGCCGGCTGCCGGCGGGAGAGCGGGAAGACCCCCAGGACGCAGGTGCCTGCGATCTGTTAGGGGAGGCAAGACTGTGTATCGGCAAGGCGTTGCCAGCAAGGCCGGGGGCGTTTCGTCCCGTGTCTGTGGACGACCGTCTTTCCTCGCACGGGGACGGGGCGCTCTGTGACGGCCCCTCGCCGTGAAAGCAGATCTTGCCGCAGTGAACAGACCAGAGGAGTAGTGAGTGCGTTTAAGTAGATGTTAGAGGTCCTGAGGCCACGTTGGAAAGCAGGGTTTGTCTTAGGGTCGGGCTCTTCCGTGACCCAGAGTAGATCCTGTTACACCGTCACTTAGACCCTGGTCACTCCCAGCACAGCGGTGAAGAGCTGGGAAATTACAGAGGAATTAGAAGAAATGTCATTAGAGATCGAGCCCTTGTTCATCGCTGCAGGAAGGGTTTCTTTTTCCGCTCCAGCTCTGAAATTCCTAACGTCTTCGTCCTAACAGAAACGTCCTTGCAGTGATCACTTACGCCCCTGCCTGTGTGTGTTTCAGGTCGACAGGTGTGCCTGCCGGTTCCAGCGCTGCCGCTGGCAGTAATTGGAGACTTCAGCAGACACAGAATCAAGTGGACGAGGTATTGCTCAGAAACGTGGAAAAGATGAATTTTAAATCAACAGGGAAAACACCCTGGAAACAATTGTTTAGAGAAAGTGTCATACAAGTGCGAATGTAAAGTCAATTTTGGCTGTATCAAAAAGCAACAAAATGTTGGCCCCAGCTGTCCCCGAAGCCCTGATCTGAGCAGAAGTCAGGCTCCCCTGATTTCACGCTTATTCTTCTGTGACCACGTCACATGCCTAAAGCACAAATACCCCTCCCTGGGAGCAGGCCTTCAAGAACTGCTTTATAATGTATATTTTGCCACAGTAAAAATTGGGAAAAAGAGAACCATTTCATAAAATAGGGAATAGAATTCTCAGAATTCGGTCTATAGCTTGTTCAAGCCAAGACCAGTGCTCCTGAGCCGATGTGCTCTGCCAGCAGCCTGACTTTTGGTTCCCCGGCCTGAGCGGCGCCCTGCGGGATTCCACTCGCATTGTTGCCCGTGGATGTACAGAGGGCACGTGCTGGCACGCCGCTCTAGCCCAGCAGACCGGGGTTTGTGGAGTTCTTGAGTCCGAGGGCACTCCCAACACCTTGGCTCAGCCCTGTCTGTGCAGACTCTCAGCGGAAGCTTGAGAAATGCAGACTAGTGTTTCCATGTTCCTGGAAGCCGCCTCTGTCCAGCGAGGGTGTTGTGGTCTTTCTGCCTCTAACTGCCTTACAAAGCCGTGTGAGCTTGTGAAATGGGGGCCAGATATGGGGTTGGCCAGAAAGTCTGTTTAGTTTTTTCTGTAAAATAAAAGACACACTTTTCATTTCCACCCATAACTTCATTGATTTGATATTTTGAGTACGTCGGCTCTCTCCCGCTACTGGCCTCCAGTGGGTAGAGGCCAGGAGGCTGCTAAACATCTTCCAGTGCCTAAGACAGCCCCACAGCAAAGAGTTATTTGGCCAAAACGTCAGTAGGACCAAGAAACTTCTCAAACCGCTTTTGACATGTTCGATCAGTCACAGCATCTTCTCCGTACACTGCACAGATATCTTTTTGCGTTTCAATTGAGTTTTTACCTTTCTTGAAATAATAAAGTATAATACACTGAAAATGTTGTATATCTTCTTTCATCTTCAAATGGCACAAAAATTCACCATTTTAATAAGCTTTTTTTAAATGCAGGCTCATATGACAGGTGTCACAATACAGTCTTAACAAAATTGTTTCAAATGAAGTTAAAGACAACTAAGCGCTACTAGAGCCATCGTATGGAAAAAACTAAACAGATTTTTTGGCCAACCCAATATATGATGACAGAAGATGATTTAACTTGGGGTGGTGGGCGCACAGTGCAGTATATACAGATCATGTATCACAGAACTGTACACCTGAAACCTGTATAATCTTATTAACCAGTGTTACCCCAATGAGTTTAATTTAAAAGTAAAACTGACGTTAAGCTGTGTTTAATAATGGATGGTTAAAGCGTATGGTAATGTTTTGGTATGATGGCTTTGTTGGACATTGAGAATTTTATATTTTCACGCTAAGAAACCCATTCTCATTCCATCTTGCATGAAATTTTTGGTTACTTACAAAATCAAATCAGGTCCTTTTTCTTAACCAAAGGGAATTTTAAGGAGAGTAGTGTTTTGTTTTGTTTTTATGTTTTATTTTTCATTTTTAATTGAGGTGAAATTGACATGATGTAGCTACCCATTTTCAAGCGTGCAGCTCAGTGGTGTCTGCGTGCATTCACCACCCCTCTCTGGTTTCACAATGTTTTCATCACTGCAGAACGCCCTGTACATGGTTAGTAATTACCCCTGCTTCCTGTTTGTCCCGTTCCCTGGTAACTTCCCATTGGCTCTCTGTTTCTGTGGATTCTCTTATTCTGGGTGTATCATATAAAAGGGGTCATATGCCATGTGGCCTTTTGTGTCTGCCTGCTTTCACTTAGTGTAATATTATCGACGTTTGTCCAGCTTGTAATAGGTGCAGTACCTCGCTCTTTTTCATGGCTGAGTGGTACTCCACTGCCAGTGTGTACCTGGTTTATCCATTCGTCAATAGATGGCTTTTCAGTTGTTTTCACCTCTTAGCTTGACCAGTGACATTTGCATGCAGGTTTCGGGGTGTGCGTACGTTTTCATTTCCCTTGGACGTGTACCTAGTAGAACTCCTGGGTCGTAGGCTAATTCTGTGCGTCACGTTTTGAGGAGCTGTCACACTTCCCCCCAGCGGTCGCACCGTTTTGCAGCCACACAGCGCCCAGAGTTCCCATTTCTCCAAGTCCTCACCGACACTTACTTTCCCTTTTCTTTTTTGTTTTAGCCGTCCTAGTAACTGTAAAATAGTATCCCGCGGTGGTTTTGATTTGCATTTCCTTAATGACCAGTGATGTTGAGTGTTTTTTCATGTGCTTGTTGGCCATGTGTGTACACTTTTTGTAAAAATGTCTAAGTCTGTTGCCCTTCTCTTTCTGAATCCTTACTGAGGATGTTTATTGATTTTTAGAGAGGGGAAGGAGTGGAGACAGAGAAAGAGAAAGATCAGTCGGTTGCCTCTGTGCGCACCCTGACCAGGAATTGAACCCACAACCTTTCCTTGTGTATGGGGACAGTGCTCCAGCCAACTGAGTCCCCTGGCCAGGGCCCATTTTTTAATTGGTTAGTTTCTCTTTTGTTGTTAAATGGTAAGAATTATTTATATACAGTAGTCCCTCTCTATATTGCGGTTCACTTATCACGGCCTCACAGTATCGCGGGATTTTTTTAAATATTACATTTAATTATTTATCGTGGGTTTTTCGCTATATCACAGGATTTTGTGGTACTGTATACGTATGTTGTTAAAGTGATGTGGGTTTAAGAGTGTAGAATAAATGTAAGGTTCCTACTTCGTGGAGGGGGTCTAGAACATAATACCCGCGATAAGTGAGGGAATACTGTAATTATTCTGTATTTTAACTAATATAGAAAAGAATAACCTGTAAAATATTCAGACATAAAAAATTAATAAAAACAAAATTGGCATAATCATAGTTTTTTAATAATCAAATTCAACTGAGATATTAGAAAATAGATTCTAAGAATTAATACTGAGTTCTTTTATTTCTTATGACTAAAAATACCTTATGATACTAGCTACCTGGTTGTGATATCCTGGACCGCGGTGAAGAAGACACATATCACTAAGCAGGGCACCTGTATTTACCGGAGGGCCAAAAGGCACAGGAACTAAAGCCACTGGGGGACGCTGACATGGAATCAGCTCACTGGATTGGGTTTCGTTCTTGACTATAATTCCAAAATAAGTCAGTGTGAAAATAAAGACTTGACACATTGTGTCTCCCTCCACAACTGAGAAGGAACACAACTACCTCAGAACTAGAGACAACCAGAAGTTCCAGAAAATTCAGCTGCATGGAAGTCCAGCAAACAAAGAAATAAAGAAGAAACACTCACCCAGACAGGTGGGAGGGGCAGAGCCAGGGCGGAGAGGACTCGGTGTGGTGGCGGCAGCAGCAGGCTGGTGGAAAGCGCAGTCACACATTTTAAAAAGTCAGGAGGGACACCTGGGGAGCACTCCCAGCTCCTCACTGGACCTCGAAGCTTCACAGTCCCAAAACCGAGGAAAATCAAGCCTCATTGCCTCTGACTGTGCAGACCAGTGGGGGTTGGGGCGGAGGCAGAAACTGCTGGTCTCTCAGCAGAGTCTGCCTGTTTAAAGGGCCCCCACGGTCCTAGAACATCCACAGACCCACCCACTCTGGGAATGACGGCCAGGGCAGCAGCTAGAGAGGCGTCAGTCCCATACGGAAGTGGGAGAAGTGCCTGGAAAGGGGGCGAGTGCTGGGCAGGCGGCATTATTCCCTCTCGGACCCTCCCCCACACACAGTGCCACAACGTGGTGAAATGGGTCGCCCTGTGCTGAGGAATACCTAAGGTTCTGTCCCTTAGAACATAACAGGAGTGACAGCTCTACCTGGGACGTGGAGGCAAACAAACACAGGAGCCTGTAAGAATGAGGAGACAGAGAAGTATGGCCCAAAAAGGGGAATGGATCGAGGTTCCAGTGGGAGAACTAAGAGACGAGAAGGTAGCCAGCCTGACAGATTAGGAGATAGACAACCTAACAGACACAGAGTTCAAAACACTGGTGATAAAGATGCTCACAGACTTGACAGATACGCTTGAGTATGGCAGACGCATAAGGGAAGAAGTAAAGGCTACGCTAAGTGAAACGAAGGAAAATCCACACAAAACCAATGGTGAATGGAGGGAAACTGGGGTTCAAATCAATGATTTGGAATATAAAAAAGAAAAAAACAGGCAACCAGTACAGAATGAGGAAGCAAGAATTGAAGAAAATGAGGAAACTTCCCAAATTTTGCGAAGGAGATGGACATACAGGTCCGGGAAGCACAGAGGGTCCTGGGTGAGCTAGACCCAGAAGGGACCATATCAGGATGCATCATGACTGAGATAACAAAGGTGAAAGATAAAGACCGAGTCCAGGGGGCAGCAAGAGAGGCGGAGAGTTGCCCACAGGGGGTGCCTATAGGACTATCAGCTGATTTCTCAGAGGACACTTTGCAGGCAAGAAGGGACTGGCAAGCAGTATTCAATGTGATGAAAGGCAACCTGCAACCAAGATCACTCTATCCAGCAAAGCTATCATTTGGAATGGAAGGGATGGTGAAGTGCTTCCCAGACAAGGTGAAGCTAAAAGGAGCTCATCATCACCAAGCCATTATTATATGAAATGTCAAAGGGGCTTACTTAAGAAAAAGAAGATCAAAACTATGAACACTAAAGTGACAACAAACTCACAACTATCAACAAGTGAATATAAAAAATAAAAACAAAACTCAGCTAAGCAAACTAGAACAGGAACAGAATCATAGGTATGGGGATCATTTGGAGGGTTATCAGCTGAGAGAGGGGAGGGGGAGAAATGGGGAAATGGTGCAGGGACTAAGAAGCATAATCGGTTGGTACAGAATAGACAGGGGGAAGTTAAGAGTAACATAGGAAAGGGTGAAGCCAAAGAACTTATATGCACGACCCATGGACATGAACTAAGGGGGGTGGGATTGCTGGAGGGAAGCGGGGTACTGGGCAGAGGGGAGCAAAGGGGAAAAAATTGTAACTACTGTAACAACGTAATAAAATATACTTAAAAAAATGTTTTTTTGATAAAGGCGACTTGACTGATGACAGCAGATACGTCAGACTCTGCAGGGAAACTGCGATCCCACACACCCTGGTGATGGGGTTAGTGCTGCAGCTGACGGGCTGCCTCCTGAGTGGGTCCCGCCTGTGCCACCGTTTCCTTACGCCCCTGCTACTTCACAGCCCGCAGCTGTCCCAGGCGACTGAGCCCGTCACGTCTCTGGGTGACAGGGTCACTCCTGTGTGGCATCTGGTAAGCCCCTGCCTACAGTGGGGCTCCTGTCGCCTTCCATGAAGGTCCTGCCACAGAAAAACGTGTCAAGAGAGTTCTTGACATGTTCTGGGCAGTA
Organism: Furipterus horrens; assembly: GCF_987537825.1. NCBI lineage: Eukaryota > Metazoa > Chordata > Mammalia > Chiroptera > Furipteridae > Furipterus > Furipterus horrens. Next base: position 4,151,866 of record NW_028327173.1, read on the forward strand.
ACTCCTTTTCAGACACATGGTTTGCAGACACTTCTGTGGACCGTCCTTTCACATCCTTGATAAAGCCTTTCGATGCACAAAAGGTTTTCATTTTTATAAAGTCCAATTTATCTACTTTTTTGTTGCTTTTGGTGTCAAAGCCACGGCCAAATCCAGAGTTGTAAAGGTTTACTCTTAGGTTTTCTTCTAAGAGGTTTATAAGTTTTAGCTCTTACACTTAGGCCACCGATCCCTTTAGAGTTAATTTTTGTCCCCGGGGTGAGGTGCTGGTCCGGCTTCATTCTCCTATGGGGACGTCCAGCTGTCCCGTCGCCATCTGTGGAAAAGGCTTCTTCCCCATCGACGGATCTGGGCGCCCGCGTCAGCAGTCAGCGGGCCGCAGGCGTTAGGGCTGATCCTGCGCTCTCCGTTCTCTGTCCCCTGTCCCTGTGCCAGCCCCGCATGCCTCCGGTGACTGTAGCTTGTAGCAAGTTTCCAAATTAGAGAGTGCGAGTTCTCCGGTTTTGTTTTTCTTTTCCAATATTGTCTTGGCCGTGCAGGGTCCCTTGCAGTTCTGTATGAGTTTGAGAATTGGCTTCTCCATCTCTGCCAAAAAAAAAGACCATAGGGATGCGGCTGGACGTGGTGCTGAGTCTGTACTCCTGCGCGTGGCTTTGGGGCGCTGCTGGCCCAGCGACACGGAGGCTCCCAGTCTGTGCACGTGGTGTCTTCCCGTTGGGTTAGGTCTTTCATTCCCTTCAGCAGCGCTTTGTAGTTTCCCACGCCCAAGTTGCTGCCTCTGTGGCTCAGTTTATCCCCAGGATGCTGTTGTGTGTGGGATTGTTTGATTAGTGTCGGTTTGATTTCTGTGGCTGGAAACACTGATTTATAGATGCTGACCTGGCATCCTGAAAGCTCACTGAATTTGTTTATTAATCCTCTTTAGTTTCTATTGTGGGTTCTTTGGGGTTTCCTACATATGGAATATCTGCAACTATGGGTCACTTTCCTTTCTCTCATTTTGGTGCATTTTATTTCTTTTCCCTGCCCGACCACTGTGGCCACAACGCCCGGCCCAGCGTTGAAGAGCGGCAGGGAGAGTGGTACCCTCGTCTCGTTCCTGCTCTGAGGGGAGGCTTCCTGCCTTTGACCGTTGAGCGTGGATGTTCGTCGTGGGGGTTTGGTTTTGTTTTTTTAAGAAATGCCCTTTATTGTGTTAAGGAAGGTCCCTTCTAGTCCTGGCTTACTGCTTATCTCATGAAATGGTGAGGCCCGGCCCCCTTTCTAATGAAACTCCGGCTCACAGTAATCAGGCGGCGACGTTTTGGTGTTCCGTTTCCTTTCGTGTAACCTGACGGGGCCGTGTTCGCGCAGGTGGTGGACATCATGAGAGTCAACGTGGACAAGGTGCTGGAGCGAGACCAGAAGCTCTCGGAGCTGGACGACCGTGCCGACGCGCTGCAGGCAGGGGCTTCCCAGTTTGAAACGAGCGCTGCCAAGTTGAAGAGAAAATACTGGTGGAAGAACTGCAAGGTAATTCTCTTCAGTCCGTCTTTACACTGAGCGCCCCCTGCATTCTCAGGGGGCTGACAAAGCCCACACGTACTGGACTCCGTCACCTTGGATGCGAGCCTGACTTGCCACGCGTGGACACTGGGACTGACGGAGTCCAGCACGCTGGCACACACGCTCGTCCTCGCCCCGCACTGGGGAGTCTCCACGTGCCGGGGCTGCCTGTCAGCAGCACGGAGGAGGGTCCAGAACTAATCACGGACATAAGCCCCTTCCCACTGCCCGCCCCCGGGGAGCCCTGGACACAGACCGACAGGAGAGGGCCGGCCCTGCTGGTCAGTCAGCGTGTGGTCCCGTGAGCAGCTCCAGTACCGCAGGAAAGGGCTCCTCAGAAGCCCGCGTGTGCTTCCCCAGTCCCCAAGTACGTCCTGCCCCACCCCGACTTAGAAGTGAGCCTCCCAGTACACGGCGCGTCTAGTAGCCCCCGCCCCCAGTGCGGAGGACTCGTGCCTGCTTAGGGGCCACAGGCCATTGGAACAGCTTTATGGAAAGCAGCTCAGTAACCTTCAGGTCCTGTCTGAGGACCTTGTATTTGGGCTTTAAGAACTACGGATTATTTCAGGTTGTAGTGGACCTGGATTTCTCTTTCACTGACTAGAATGATATTAAATGACCCTCTTCAGTGAGCACGCTCACCTCCTTTTGAAACGTGACGTGGACATTGTTTCATTACAGATGTGGGCCATAGGGATTAGCATTGTGGTCATCATCATCATCATCATCATCGGTGAGTTCTCCTGTTCTAAACGCATTGAAACTTGCATGTTCACAGCTGATTTCATGTACAAAACTCAAATGTCCTCCCAAATGTTAGTTTATTACAGAGATTTTTGTTTTCTTTAGTCCATATTTTAAGTACAATTAAAGTCTGAGATTCTTGATGTCAACATTAATGCTTTGAAATTAGAGAAAACGTAATTCATTTCCACTGACCTAGCAGTTTTCTCTGCATATTTCCTTCCGTGAGAAATAACATAATCTAGTGACTAAACCGTGCACTGCCCGTGCTCCACCTGTGCGGCTCTGGGAAGCAGTTTAGCGTCTCTGAACTTGAGCTTCCGTATGGGTACAGTGGGGGTAACAGGAGTACTACCCCATGTGTTTGTTATGAGGACAGAACCGGGGGATGTACAAGCCGCGCTTCGGACGGCGCCTGGCACGCGGCGGTGGTGGCCTCCCCCCTGCTGCCGCCGGAGCCGGCACCGCAATGCCCCTTCCGTCCTCCTCCTCCGACGGCCGCCTCCGCCCTCCACCAGGCGAAGCCAGGCCTCCAGTGGGAGTCAGGCTAGCGGTCGGGGTGAATGGTGGGTGTGCGCTGAAAGACTGACCTGCTCTTCTCCTTGACCTTTTCATTTTCCCGCTTCTTAGTGTTGAGCGTTTCTCCATGAAGACCCAGCGGGACTCCAGCCTTCTGTTCCAGAAACCTCTTCAGGACTTTTGACTTAGAACCTGCCTTGTTATCGAGCTTACGTACCGTGATATCTAAAATGATTATTTCTGTCAGTTAATGTAAAGTTTGACTTGTAGCAAACGTGCCTTGTTTGAATATGCACAGCACACCAGAAGTGCCGCCAGCCCTGCCCACACTCTGTGCGGGGCCTTCCCACACTTCCCTGTGGGCTGGGACAGGGACTGCTCACGCCCCGGCCGTTACAGCCGAGACGTGACGTTTCTGATTCATTGCCATTCACTCCAGTTACGGGAGGTTTTTCCAAGTGCGCGCTCCTCACGTAACCCTGTCTGCAGAACCACATTTGAAACCTCCGGGTAACCAGATTTCCCCTTTGTGCCTTCCCGAGGAAACACTCCTGTCTCACTCAAGGCTGTGACAGTGGCGGGCTGTGCCTTACTCCGCTTCTCTCCTGACCCCCTGTAAGAGACCCTCTGCTGTCTGTAAGCACTACTGACTCTTCTGTATTTACGATAAGATGCTGGTAAAGAAGTTTTGCTCTTACATTAGATACAAAGATGTTTACTTTTTTGTTGTTTTGTATCATTTGCTTAAAATATCTTAATCAGAAATAACCTCTTTAAAACATTTTTATAGAACTATGGCTATAACCAAAGTATCTATTTTGCCAAAAAGTTAAATCCCAGTAAAGTGCCCTTAAGTCTGTTCCTGACAGATAGACCAGAAAAGTGACAACTGGAGCTCTAGGTGGCCTTCGGCACTGAAGCTGTAACGTCACCTGTGAGGCTTCTGCATCCCGACAGGCCTTTCTTGCCTTTGAAATACTGTGCGTGGCGCAGTCCCCCTCCCCAGTCAGCGCTTCTCCTGGGTCAGAGGGGGTTCTGGCCAGACCCTGCCCACCTCGCACCGAGAGGCAGGCGGCACGGCCCCAGCTGTGGGCTCCCATGTGTCCCTGAGAATTATGTGAGTAGCAGTTCTGTAGCCCTCAAGCAGGACCATCTGTGAGCGGGTCAGTATTTGGCCCAGTCCTCACAGACGATAGCTTTTTGGAGTTTGTTTCTATTTTTATTCATATTCCACTTCTTAAATCTGTCTTCTGTCTTCTAGATTATGCTTTCGGTTAGCATTGGTCGTGGGGGGGGGGGCTTTGCACAGCCAGCTAACCGGAGATGCTTTCTTTCCTCCATGCATTGGGCTCTGCACATGATCCTGCTTTAGGGACAGCTCTTGGCATCTGAGGGACTTGGTGAGACTCTCAGCCTCTGGCTGTGTGGCCCGAGGACAGGGATGAGGTAGGAATGAAACAGGCAAGGAGGCCCCGAGGGAAACGAGAGCTCTCCCACTCTGTGGCCCATGGCACAGGGATGTTCTAAGTCCCTTTCCCTGTGCCAGTATGTGACTCACCGGGCAGCAGCAGTGAGGCTCGCCAGGGCACGGGCTCCGTTTCTTGGGGACCTGCCCCCCCCACCCCCCCGACAGCACTGAAACGATGTAATGCTGAAAACGTGCCCCGCTGTGCGCGGGAAGCAGCTGTCACCGCAGCTCAGGGTCTCCGGCCGCGTCTGGCGCTGACACTGTGGTGCTCTCTCCTTGGCCTTGGCGCTCAGCCCCATGTAACCACCGGCTCCTGCATTAACCCAGGGACACCTCGCTTGTTTCTGCGCGTTTATCTGGGCACTTGCCCACTGTAATGAACTGAATAAAGTATTTATAAGCATAATCTGGTACCTGTGTTGCTTACGGAGGAGCAGCTGTGCCTGGTCCAAGTCCTAAAAATGGCATTCCTGGCTGTTCCTCCTTCCTCTCCCTTACAGACCCCTAAACTCCACTCTTCTCCCTTCGCACCAGTCCCCTCCCAGGGTACCCCGACTTCCTATTTCCCAGCATACCCGTGCACACTAGTCAACAGAAGCAAACCAGGCCCCTTGTGGAAGTGCTTTTCAGTGTGGGAGGGGTGGGGAACTGGCTTCCTCAGCATTCGGCTGTTGAATTTCTTAACTAGATGGTCTTTCAAAAGTGCCATGCAGGGGTGGCCTTGCGCGTGGTACAGTAGCTGCACGGGGCTGGTAACGGGTAGGGGAGGCACGTCTCCAAACGTGTGGCTCCCATTCTGATTCTGCATGTCTTTCCCCTGAATACACTTCTACTCTATTCTGCAGCCCCTAGATAACTATATAATACGGGTGGGAGGAGACTTGCTTCTGTTACAGTAGAATGTCAGTTTCTGTGAAACCCTGTTGGGGGAGAAGAGGCCGACGGCCATGACCTTGGACAGAGGGTCACTGCTCTTGTCTGACGTACTGCTGTGTGCTGCACAAGAACTAGGTAGTGCCTTCTGCTCAGGTCCTTTCCCCAGTGAAGTCTGTATGACCTGGTGCTGTTTTCAAGATTTTGAAGGAAACCCTGCCATGTATGAGGTGCTCTGCGCCTCCCTTAAATACCAGGTTCCTTGGGCTGGGTCCTCGGCCAACTTCCCTTTCTGTTAGGATGGATAGTGAACCAAGGCAGGGCGGGGGCTGGGGCGGGAGCCGCGTCTCACCCGCTGACTCGGCAGTCCTGGGCCTGCTCCAGTATCATCAGGTGCTCCCACGTCACGAACACCATGCTAGCACGGAGGAGGGAAGCCCTTGAAATTCTATGGACTGTTTCCACGATCTGGGAAAGAAAGCCTCTGAAACTGTACTCATCCCGAGGCCTGGAAGATGGGAGGGGGCCCACAGTGCCCAAAGGAAGAGGCCCGTAAAACAGCTTGGGCTAACAGCCTGCCTCTGCTCACTGTCTTTCACCAGGGAGACCCTCGTGCTTACAGAAAGAGCCCGTAAATAACTGTGTAACTGCCCCAAGCTTAACTAACTGCCTCCAGTCATGTATCTGTTTTACAAGATGAACTAATCGAGTCTGGAGAAAGATAAGGATTCCAGCCAACAGATCCCCACGTGGATCTACGTTTGGGTGGTCACGTCCCCCAGGAAAGCTGGCCCCACCTTCACCCATCAATCAATGTGTAGCTTCTTCACCCCCATCCCACCAGCTATGTAAATCCTCAGGACAAAGGACTTGCGCTCTTGCCTGTCTCCCCAGCCTCGGCAAGGCCCGACCTCTCGCAGGAGAACGTATCCCCAATAAACCCCGCTTGCACGCGAATACACCTGCTGATCTGTGGTTCTTTACCGCGTTGGGTTTCTCCTGTAACACTTCCGCTCCACTTACTCCCCAGTCTTCCCCGTGGTATCTCTCTATTCATTAGTCTACTGGCCTGCTAGACATGAGCCGCTCAAACTCAATATGCTCCGAATCCACGCATTCCCCTGCCTCATGCTCCTCTTTCTGTCGTTAACTGTGTCTATCCCAGGGGGTGGTGGGAAAGCAGTGGCCGCCTGGACTCCTCAGAAGTGTAATGCACATCTCAGACGGAAGACGCAACGTGAGAACGTAACTCTGGATCCTCCCTCCACCTAAACATGCCATCCCCCAGACTTGCCCATCTAAGTTCATGGCCCATCACGCGCAGCTCAGCTTACACCAGGCCCGGCAGTCGCCCCTGTCGTTTCTGTTCTCACAACATGCGGTCAACCCATTGGCCGGTCTCCGGCTCCAAAGGTATCTCCTTGGAATCAGCAGCCCCTGACTTAATGTTTCTGCTGCTGCAGGCTGGCTGATACAAGTCACTACCTTGCTCAGCATCTTCTGCCACTGCCATTAGAAGGAAAATGCAAGTGTCTCTCATTATGAGGCACCCCGGGCTCACCTCCCCCCGCTCTTCTCCCCTCTCTATTCTCCCGGCAGAGCGCCCTGCCCGTTTCTCAGCAACGAACCTCGCTGCCTCGGTGTCTCCTTCTCAGAGAGGCCTGCTGAACTTGCCTGATGGGGCTGTCCATGCGTTTTATGTCAGTAAAATGGAGGCTCCCTGAGTGGCAGGGCCTTTGTCACCACTCCCCAGGGACCGCAGTCACCGCGGCCCAGGTGCGCACTCTCAATCCTCGCTCAATGGATGCAGTTTGACCAAAGCGCTTCCGCGGAGCGTGAGCTCATCTGGAACAACGAGGTGGGTTACCCAGTACAGGACAGGGACACGGGGCGCTCCTCACTTCCCACGCAACTCCGCTCGTTCCCCCAACAAATACTAAGACTTTTGAAACGCGCCGCGGACTCGGAAGGCGTCGGCGCGCGATCCGAAACGAGCCTCCGGACCACAGACGGGTGTGTTTGTACGCGCGCTTCGCTCCGCCCTCCTTTCCTGAAACTGCTTTTTCCATACCCTGGTCCCCCTCCGGCTGCCCAGTGACTGGAACTTCAGGACGGCCAGGGAGTGTTCACGTTCCACCGTCAGAGTCCTGTCTTTAAAAACGGGGTTTGATTGGCCCGGGGCCGCTCTGCCGCCCTTGTCCTCCAAGCCCCGCGCCGAAGGAGCTGGCGGACTCAGAGCAAGCGCTCGAGAGCCCAGCGCCTTCCTCCGACTGCCCCGGGGGGGCCCCGAGGCCCCAGCCCCCGGCTCCCCAGCACCGCCCTTCCTTCCCTGCTCCGGGGCCACCTGCGCCGGGCTCCCCGCCCCCCCCCTTCCACAGGACCGTCCCGCCGGCCCCGCCCACCCGCCCCCCGCTGTCAGGGTCCCGCCCCGCCCCATGACTGACCGCGGGAGCGCCCTATCACCGACGCGCTAGTTCCAGCGGCCCCCGGAGGCCCAAGCGGCCCCCCCACAAGCCCCACACGTACACACCGGCGCCGTGAAAGGGGCCGGGCGCTCGCCTCGCGCGCCCCAGTCTCGAGCCTCCCCCGAGGCCCCGCCACCCCCTGTTGACACGCCAGCCTGTTATGATTGGCCAGCCTCCCGCGCTCGGCGCGTTATGTAACGCGCTGTGGGACCTTGGCCCCCCGCCCACTCGTCTTCGATTATGTAACCCGGGTGCCCCCGTCCGGGCCCCGCCCACAGACCAATGAGGGCCCTCAGAGCCGGCGGCGGCGGCCAATCGTGCGATCGGGGGGCGGAGTCTCGTCACGAGGCACGCGGGGGGCGCGGCGCCACCGGCTGCCCGGCACGGGGCGGGCCTCGAGACTCCGGGGCCCCGCGAGGCTAAACGAGCAGCTGTGCTTGGGGCTGGAGGGCGGTGGCGGCGACGGCGACGGCGGGTGAGTGCTGGGGTCCGGCGGGGAGGCCTCAGAGCTGGCCGGCCGCAGGTTGTCCCGAGCCGGCCCCGCGCTTTGGGACTGCGGTCGGGCAGCGCCGGATCGGGAACCCGGGGTCCCCTGAACTTTGTGCCTAAAGTGGCCCCCTTCACCGTGTCCCGTTCTGGGCGCACGCCGGCTCTGCAGAGCTGCGGGCGGGCAAGTTGGTAAACCTGAGTCAGGCTTTGCGATCGCAGGGGCCGAGGGTCCCCCCCAGGGCCGCCCCCCGCAGGCGAGCCGCAGCCCAGTCTCCCGCAGCAAATCAGAACGGCCCGTCGCGCTTGACATTTGCCGCTTTTGCCTCCCACCGCGCCCGCCAGGCTGGCCCTCCCGGGAACGAAGACCTGCAAAACTGTATGGAAACGCTGGAGAGAAAACTGTCTCTAGCCGACGGAGGCCCGGCCCTGCCGGCTCCTGGGGACCGATCGTTTTCTCTGATGCGATGGCGTGGATCAAAATGAGAAGCTTCCGACGCTAGCTGCAAAGTCAGGGAGAAGCAGGCAGCAGGTGAAGACGGCCGAGCAAACTATGGACCCTCGTGAAGATCTAAAAATGTCCGGCGGATTATCCGACTCCCAGGGGGTGGCCCCTAATGAACTTGAAGGACCACGGGCCGCCGCGGAGGCCCCGGGGAAAGAATCTGATGACACGTGGAGCCAGAAATACCAGCTGAAGAGCAAATACCTGGACCGCAGCAACAGGTGATACTCACCGCCTGGTCTGTTTCTTGTTCTTGTTCTTGTTCTCGGCCCGGGTCGCTGAAAGGGAAAGGCGGGTTCAAGCCTTTTTAGTTTGTCCTTAAGTAAGACTGGGAGGACGTTTAGCGGGGAACTCAGGGAACTTGAGTGAAATGCTCTGGGAGACTGAAGAAGATCCCCAGAGAGCAGGTTAAAAGTGGTTGGAGGATTTAGCCGAGTGGAGGCTGCAGCGGGAGTGAGAGTGGGAAGTGCTTGATGGTTACGGGCAGCTTGGGCTGTCGCGTTGGCAGGAACCCCCCTCCACACCCCACCCCCCGGCCCCATCACACAGAGAGAAACCTGTGAACTAGAAGAGCTGGTCTGAGCTGCACCCAGAAAGCTGCGTGGCCCCAAAGACGCTGTTCGGTAGAAGTCGGTGGTTCCCGTTCTTGAACGTGTGAATTCATTTATTTTTATCTTGACAGCCAACAGCAAGACCGAAACCGAGTTTCCGAAGAGCTGATCACAGTTGTGCAGGAAATGAAGAAACACTTCCCGGCGGAGAGACGTCGGAAACCCAGCACCCTGGACGCACTCAACTACGCCCTGCGCTGTGTGCACAGCGTGCAAGGTAGGCCAGCTGGCCCGGGGAGGCGGGCGCGCCAGGCCACCACGGCACGCAGACGTCCCAGCCGGGGTGTGAGATGTTCATGGTGTTTCTGTAAGAGGAGCAGATCTGTAACTGACCCCATGAGGGTCTTAGTTGTTCCGGCCCGGAGTGCAGGGGCGCCGGGTTTGTGTACGAGGCCGGTAGGGGCGCAGTATGTCGCTTGTCTGTTGCAGGAGAGTCAAGTTCAGTATAAGCGCACTTTGGAGACTCGCTTTTAAAAGGAGCCCTGTCTTCTGTGGGCGTTGGGGGAAAAACATGTTTGCCTAAATACAGGTCACCTTTCCGTGCCGTACGCATGCTTTTAAAATGCACTCATGATGCGTCAGGAACTCGGCCGATTAAAAAAAAACGAACCCCGGTACACACCTTTTCCTTTTCATCGCTGACTTTTCTTCTCGAGGGGTTTCATAAAGGGCACCGTCTCGAGCACACGCCCCCGTGGCTTCCTAGGCGACGCGTAGCTCCTGAGTGCTGGAGTGCTGTTCCTGTCATCGCGCTGTCCTGGGCGTATTTGGCATTCGGGGCTTCCCCTCCTTAGTGCCTTAAATGTCGCGTTCCTTGTGATCTGAACAGGCCGGCTTCAGAAAACTCACCGCCTTCGGTTTGTCCGGCTCTCAGGACTGGAGGTGAAGGAAGGAAGCGATCTGGTTTCGAGGCCAGCACTGGGGGCTGTCCCCACGTGAGGAAGCAGCCAGCCTAACTAGTCATAGAAGTGATTTCCTAAAGCCACTGTTTTCACCGGACTCCCTATTTATTTTCCTGTGTTTCTTAGCAAACAGTGAGTTTTTCCAGATTCTCAGTCAAAACGGAGCACCTCAAGCAGATGTGACCGTGTACAGTCTTGAGCAGCTGGCCACTGTCGCTTCAGAGCACACTTCCAAAAACACAGTAAGAACTCACGCGTTTTGCCACGTCCACCTGGGTGATTTTTCCTAACGACCTGGTCTAGATGCAGGTTTTCAGAGTGCCTGAGAGTTTCCGTAGCCACAGTGTGAGGCAGACAAGAGGAGGAAGCAGGAAGCGGCTAGAGAGGCGTCGGGCGGCGTCCTGCCCGGGCCAGGGGACAGGCCTGCGGGCGGGAAGCGGGGCGGCCACTGCCGCTGGCTTTGCTTCGGTTCTGAGGTGCCTCTGTCTCCTTAGCGCCCCCGAGGTCTCTCAAACTAAAGAGAGAACCCCGCAGAGGAACTTCCTGCATCTTATTCCGATCTCCGAATTGTTAATTCCTATTTATATCATTCTTAGTTCCAATACCTACTACTTCAAGTTGTAACAGCTGGATTTTATAGACCAGGTGAGTTGAGATGCTGTCATCTTTTATAACATTTTGGAAGAGATACTTAGTATATCTCTTTTGAATCTCTTCATGTTGACAAAATAATTTCCCCTCATGTTTTGTTGATATGATGGAGATTACTTAACTTTTATGTTTAGATCGCAACGTAATTGTAACCTAAAGTTTTATAATACTGGACCATGAGCCATCCCTAATGTTACAGTAGTGCCTATGTTACTAACCGGTGTGTTCATAGTATGTAGTAGGTGCTACCGAGATTTAAGGAAAAAAAGTGTAGGAAAACATTTCCCCTTGACAGGCTTCCAAGTAAAGCTGGAGAGGAAATATGGGCCAATGCTAGCAGGTAGACACAGTGGTTGATTATAATACCTAAGTTATATTTATGTCCAATGGAACAACTTTGAGTAATAATTCTTTTTTGTTTTTTCCTCCTCGCCCAAGGACATTTTTCATTGCTTTTAGAGAGAGAGGAAGGGGGAGAGAGACATCAGTGGGAGAGAAGCATCGAGCCGTTGCCTCTTGTAGGTGCCCGGACCTGGGGACTGGACATGCCTGGACCGGGATTGAACCCGCAGCCGCTCGGTTACGGGACTGCGCTCCAACCAACTGAGCCACCCTGGCCAGAGCTCGAGACGTAATTCTTATGTAACGGTGTTGGTTAAAGACATCTCGAAGGTGACTCTTGAGCTTGGTCTTGAAGCCTAGAATATGCTTTGATGGAGAGAAGACAGCCCCTCTGGGTATAAAGCTAGTGTGCAAAGGAGAAGGAGTCAGAAATGGCGTCTGTATATACCATGTGCTTAGTGTAGGGCAAGCTGCTGTGGGTTTTCGGCCTAGAAACCAAGCCTTTGAAAGATCCACGCAGGTTTAACTATGCCTTTGCAGGTTGTGTGTGTGTGTGTGTGTGTGTGTGTGTGTGTGAGATCATGGTAAGCTATTGATCATGGTAGAAATCTAGAAGAGATTTATACCTTTCAAGGGTTACCGCTAGTATCTCAATATTTGCATTTATTTTAAATGTTTCCCATAGGATACCTTTGTGGCAGTTTTTTCATTTCTGTCTGGAAGGCTGGTGCACATTTCTGAGCAGGCTACTTTGATCCTGAACTGTAAGAAAGATTTCTTGGAGTCCTCTCATTTTGTCGGGCTGCTGGCGCCCCAAGACGTGAGGGTGTTCTACACACACACGGCCCACACTCAGCTTCCCTCCTGGGACAACGGGACCCAAAGAGGTAACGGGACCGAAGTTCGGACGGCTGCCTTGCCTGGCAAAGATCAGTTTTATCCTTCGAGGACTAGCACAGAAACCAGTGCGTTATTGAGAATAGGCAGACTGTATGGGTTTTTAAATTTTCTTGATTTCAAAAAGTAGAATGTGATGAAAATAACATTTTATATGCTTCTAAAATCACGAAGATTCAATAAATTTGTTTTACGTAGTCAAGTTAGTTTCATAAACAATATATTATAAATACAGCGTGAGTGCCAGATAGGCCAGGCTAATTGCTGTAAAGGCTCTGTTTCTTTTAAGTTAATAAAATGAAATGGCTTTCCTCTTACATTGACGTCATTACGTGTTAGCTTTGGAGATAAACATCTGATGGCTAGCTTTCTTTTCCCCAAAAGTTCATGAATCTCTTTACTTTTTCTTCTGAAATGCTTATTTTCCTGACCTGGGGATGCTTGCTCCCGGTTTTCTTAGGGACATTCAGTCCTGGGTGATCTTTAAACAGTTCATTAGTCCTTTCTTACGTCGCCTTTATTATTTCACGTTCTTTGTAGAGTGTCCCTGAGGGGCTTGGTATAGATCATCCTTCTCTTTGATTCCAAGTCCTTTCCTCTAATTTTTAAATAATGTTAACTTTTTATTGTTGCAAAAACACACTTTAACAAAACTGACCATATTAACCACTTTTCAGCATACCACTCAGTGGCGTTAAGCACATTACCGTGGCCGTGAAACAGATCTCCAGAACGTTCTCAGCTCACAAATCTCAGGCTCTGCGTCCGTTCCGATTTTCTAACCCAGTGCTTGGCCCGTGAGGAGCAGGCCCGCGTGCCCATCTTTCATACACACGGTCTGTGCGCCTCGGAGAGCCGCCGCCGTCCTGGCCCCCCTCCTCTGCCCCCCTCGCCTGCTGCCGTCACCTAAAACCATCCATGTCAGTCCGCTTCCTCTTCCCCAAACCCCTGCACGCACCTTTCATTGCCCACACCTGTCCCTTCGCACGTGTGAGTCTTCTGTGCCCCCGTGAACACTTCCTCCGAGGCCGCTGTGGTCCCGGCACTGTTCCCGATGCCGGGACACGGGAGAGCGGAGCAGACGCGGCGGTGTTGGCCGGCTCGCCCCCCTCACCCCCTTCCCTGCCGCGTCGCCTGGGGAGCCTCCGCCTTACCCTTCCAGACCTTCTGTCTCTGCTGATCGCTTGTTGCTGTGAAGCCCCGCCCGACTGCGGGCGGCTGTCTTTTTACCCTGAGCCTTCACGTGCCCCGTTACTGCCTGACGCACACCTGGTTTGCCCCTCGCCCCGCGCTCTGCCTCGTAACCCACAGCAGCCCGCGCTCCACGAGCTCAGCCGCCAAGCCCTGGGGCGTCCGGGCCCCGGGCCCCCTCCTTTCTGTCCTGCCCTTCGAGCTCAGAGGCCGTGACAAGGACGCAGGAAGCTGTGCCCTCAGCTGCTGTCAGCGCGTGGCCCTGCACTAGAGTGCGTCTCCACCTGCCCTGTGGCCCGGGCCTCTCGGGAGGGGCTTCGCGCTCTGTCTGCAGACCGCACTTAAAATGGGGCGTGAGGGGGTCCCCGCTGCGGCTGCGACCATGCGGTCCCCGCTCTGGTGGGAGTCGCCAAACAAGCTGGCCGAATCGGGCCTCCTGCGATGCACAAACAGTGGGAGGCAGTTTGCACTGTTTTCTGCATGCAGAGAATGTTAAGCTAGGACCCTGAAGGTCTGAGCTTTATTTTTCTTTATCCTCACGCAAGCACAGTTTCTCATTGCTTTTAGAGAGGAAGGGGGAGAGGGAGAGAAACATCCGTGGGCTGCCTGTCGTAAGCTCCTTGACTGGGGACCGAACCCTCAGCCCAGGCCTGTGCCCTGATTGGGAATCGAACCCCTAACCTTCCATTAGACGTGCAGGACAACACTCCAGCCAGCTGAGCCACTCGGGGGCTGTGAGAGTCAAGGCAGCGAGTGGTCGGAGAGCACTTTGGAGATTGGGAGCGTGCTGTAGCCTAAGGAGCATCCCAGTTGCTACTGTCTGTTGGCCAGGGACTCTTCCTAACGTGTCAGTGGATTTACTCTTCATGGAGGCTGCGAGGTGTGGTCACTCTCATCATCCCCAGCTGACAGACGGTGACGGTTAGTCCTGTTAGTCGGGTCAGCCGGGAAGCAGATGTCCAGAGGGGTTAGCTGTGCTTGAGACCTAGGGGAGAGGCCCCCACCCGCAGCGCAGGCCGACACCTGTGGAAGGCGGCTGGGAACAGCAGTCTTGGCCCACAGGGCAGCTCAGAGAACAGGAGGCCAGGCGCCACCGCCCGGCAGGGGACGGCCCTGTGTCTCCAGGGACCGCCTGCCTTGGGGCCCCTGTGTATGCAGGCAGTGGCTGAGGACAGCCTGCAGGACATCAGGTCCCCTGAAGCCAGGAGCCGCGCCCTTTCTTGACCACCACAATCACTAAGGCCCAGAGCCGAGTGACTCACCCAAGGTCACACTGCCAGTACGTGTGGAGCCCGATTTCACCCTGGGCAGGGGGAGCCAGAGCCCCTGCCCTAGACCACTGCCCCCAGCAGCCTTGCTGCCTGTGATGGCCACTTCCCAGCAGGGGACCGTAACCTAACAAGGCCTTTGAATGTGGCACCAGGTTGGGGTTCTGTCCTTAAAAACCATTCCAAAGAAATGAAGGATGTTTTTGAAACGTCCTCATCCTGCCTGCGTCCCTCCAGCTCCTGTGTTCAGACTGTAGCGCGCCTTTGCGTGACGAGTCCCGTACACCTGCTTGATCAAGCCGTCCTTCCGTTCACTTCCCGCAGACACACGGGAGGAACTGTCTCCTGCTTTCAGAATTCTGGGACTCTGACTTTCATAGTTTCGTGAATTTTGATACTTTGATCACTGGTCCCTTGACTTTTAAACTGGAGTATTTTCTTTTTCACTCATGTACATCGTCCTTGGTCATTCAAAAGCCCGTTTTCTGATTCTTCCTGTGAGCCTTTCCTTAGAAGTGCAAAGACCCGCGGCATGTTCATGCAGCCTGCTGGTTCTTCAGAGTTTTGTTGTGAAGCCTCTCCAGTGTGTATTTTCTAACCATGTCCTTGGTTTTAAACATTTCCTTGGTTCTTCCCATAACTGAGGACTTCTTGCTCCAGTGAACAGATAACCGAAAGATACGTTCAGGGAACGCTAAGCAGCGGAAATACAAACAGGCGGCAAATACTTGTCTGCCCTATGATATGCAAATTTAAACATTTCTGAGTTACCACCTCACAAATCAATAAAGTCAGTGAGAACTGTGGTCAGTGACACTTGTCAGCTGGTACAATCTTCTGGACATTAGTTCACCAGCACATGATGAGAACCGTAAATGGTCATGTCATTTCACCGTGGAACATGGCTTGCGGGAACTTATACCAGGAAAGAAAACGAGAAAAGAAATTTGACCGTGTATACTTAAAAGTTATAAGTAGTCAAATTCTAAGTTTGGAGACACGTCCAGACTAACAGTGACATAGAATGTTACCACCAAAATAATTGTGCCGACGATTGTTACATGCGCGTTTGCAGGAAGGGCAGGCAGTTCCAGGAGGGTCTGTCGGAAGCAGTGAAGGAGAGACTAAGTCAGACGCTCTCACCATCGTGCCTGAGGGCTCCTGGCAGAACAGGAAAGCCCTCGGAAAACCCTGGACGTGGCCAGATCTCAAAATGACAGAGGAGAGTCCTAATGTGATCCGAGTGTCTCTCTTAAAAACTAGTTTCTTATTTGTGCAGTGACAGTGTGCCATTGTTTGTCTGAGGACGCGCCGCTCTGCAGTGCCTCTGCGGGCGGAGTGACGGTTTCTCTTTGTCCCCCGCAGCGTCGCAGCACGACTGCGCTCCGGTGAAGTCCTTCTTCTGCAGGATCCGGTACGTGCAGGGGCTTGCGGAGGCCACGCGGGGCCCTGGGCTCTGGTCTTACTTAGCACTTCCTGGGATCCTTTCATATCTGCCAGCTCCGCTGTGCATACAAAGGACAAGACTTGGTTCTTGCCACAAGAAGTTTGCGTTTTGATTGAGGGGAAGAAACATACCCTCACGAGGAAAGTAGATAATAATGCGATAGGAGAAATATCAGAAAGGACATTCTTACCCTGCGGCCTTTTCCAGTGGCCGTGGTTGGGGCTCCCTGGTTCATGTTTGCTTTTGGTTGTTGGGTCCCATTTAGAATTAATCTTTGACATTTCAAATAACTTGAAAGAAAGCAAGATAGTGTATTTATGACAAGGATTTAAAAGGTCCAGAAGATAACTAGAGGAAGATGGACCCAAATTGTAATAGTAGTTGGTTTCTCTTAGGATTTTATAAAAGATTTTATTTATTTTTAGAAGGGGAAGGGAGGGAGAGAGAGAGGAAAAGAAACATCACTGTGAGGTTGCCTCTCGCTCACCCCCAGCTGGGGACCTGGCCCGCAACCCAGGCCTGTGCCCTGACTGGGAATCGAACCGGCGACACTTGGTTCACAGGCCGGCACTCCATCCCCTGAGCCACACCAGCCAGGGCTCTCATAGGATTTATTAGTGATTTTTTCTACTAAACGCACTGCCCTGTTCCTAATGTTACATTCCCGTCAATGTTCCTTTCACAGTAAGGCGTCATGATGTCGGTTGGGCATGGGTACACGAATCCGGCGTTCAGGGGAGAAATCCAGGCCAGAGGCAGGTGTCAGATCCCGAGCGTGTGCAGGGCACTGAGCACCCTGGGGCTGCACAGCAAAAGCAGGGGAGTCAGCCTCGGAGGGGAGGGCGCGGGGGTCGGGGCGGCGTCACGGAGCGCCTTGTTCCATGGGACTCCCAGCCGTCTAAGCCAGCTCCCTGTGAGACCTTCCTCACTGCGCAATGAAGGACTAGAATTGCCCTTGGGCACTGAAAACTTAAACTAACATTTCCCTTCTTTTTAAAATAAGTATGTTTCAGTATTTTAGACTGGGCTGCACCTCCCTTAGAAATGAGCAGTGGGACATTCTCCCGGCCGTGTTTCACACCGGGCGAACTGAGCGCACCAGGGCGACCACCAACCATTTCTGTTCTCTGCAGCAGAGGGGAAGACAGAGAGCAGAAGCATTACTCCCCGTTCCGGATCATCCCCTACCTGATTCATGTGCGCGGCTCCGCCTGGCCGGACTCGGAGCCCTGCTGTCTCCTGCTGGCCGAGAAGATTCACTCTGGTTACGAAGGTCAGTGGGGAGTGTCTGCTGTCCGCAGGCAGGTCTGTTGGCCTGCGGGAACCTGTTCGCTGTGGCTGTGGGACTGGAGAGAGCGCGCAGGCCTGCAGCTTGGCCCTGGACTCCGGGGGCACGTGTAGTGGGGTTTCCTGGTGTCCTCGCTTACTGACCTTGATGTCCTGTGCAGCCCTGTCCTTCATGGGCAGCCTGGCCTCAGGGTCTAAGCGGAGACTTGCCACAGATGCTCGGTCCTCCAGTGCTTTCTGTACTGGTGGCAGGCCGGTGGCCTCTTGCTTCAGTCTTGTGTGACGCAGGAGCATTGAAGTAGTTGCACAGCAAGGTCACAAGAATGAATTTATGTTTTCCATGTGCTTGAAACCCCCTGGTGTTTATCACATGTAAATATAAACCTTTGAGTACGGTTTATATATGCTGATGGCAGAACCACATTTTAAAGTTCACGTATCAGTACAGAAGGAGCTTCCATTTATTACTTGAAACTGCAGTCACTTCCACTGTAATGTGGCGCCTGCTTTTCTGACAGTGATCAGCCTGCGCAAAAAGTCACGCAAAGCAGAAGCCACAGAGCTTATGGGAAAATGAAGTTAGGGGCACAGAGCTCGAAGGTTGAGCCACCCGTTAGAACTAAGGCAGGCTCTACTAACAATAATCACAGCCCTGGCTGCTGGGGCTCAGTGGACTGAGCGCCGGTCTGCAAACCAAAGGGTCGCCAGTTCGATTCCCAGGCAGGGCACGTGCCTTAGCTGCAGGCCAGGTCCCCAGGTGGGGGCGTGTGAGAGGCAGCCACGCGTTGATGTTTCTCTCCCTCTCTTTCTCCCTCCCCCTCTCTCTAAAATAAATAGTTAAATAAAATCTGAAAAAGATAAAACAGTAACAGTTTTAAACATTCAGTGGTTAAGAAATGAAACTGGTGCAGGCACTATGGAAAACAGTGTGGAAGTTCCTCTAAAAATAGAACCACCATGTGACTCACCAACTCCACTTTCAGGTACATACCTGAAGAAATCCAAGACATTAATTCAAAAAGATAAACACACCCCTGTGTTCACTATAGTGTAGTTTACAATAGCTGAGACATGGAAATAACCTATGTGCCCATCAGCAGATGATTGGATAGAGGTGGTACCTGTGTACATATTGGAATATTAGTCAGCCATGAAAAAAGAATGAAATCTTACCATTTGCAACAATGTGACTAGACCTAGAGGCCATTATGTCACATGAGATAAGTCAGACAGAAAAAGACAAATACCATAGGATTTCACTTACATGTGGAATCTAAAGAAGGCTATAAATGAACAAAGTAGAAACAGGCAGACTCACAGGTACAGAGAACAGACTGACGGGTCCCAGGCGGGAGGGGGTGGGATCGGTAAGAAAGTCGAGGGACTGAGAAGGGCAGAGCAGCAGTCACGGGACAGTCATGAGGGGTGTCAGGTACAGCGCAGGGGATACAGTCAAAGGTGGTGTAGGGGCCGCCGGGTGTCAGATGAGAGCTGGAGTTACTGGGGGAGTCCCTTCGTAAATTATGTAACTGTCTAACCGCTGTACTATACGCCTGAAACTAACAGAAAGAGGACTGAATGTCAAGTAATTGAAAAATAATGAAATTTTTTAAAATATGAAAAAAAGAAATACACAATCCAATAAATAGGGCTCACCATGGAAGGGCCTGGCTTGTTTGCTTGTGGGCGTGGCTATTGGGGTGATTGACAGGGGCATAGGGAGGTCTGTCTGCAGTAAGACTGAAGTTCTGACATCAGATCGATAGACGTGTCCCCTAGCACAGGGCCTGGCGTGTCCCCTAGCACAGGGCGTTCCGAGGAAGCGGGTGGGTGGGCGAGGGGTGGGCGCGTCTCTGTGTGTGCCGAGGTGACCCCGCTCAGGTAGGTGTCTTCTGCAAACACCTCGTGTCTCTCGCCCATGAAGTTGTGCAGAAGCTGTGCTGTGCTCCAGCGGTCCCTGCTGTGCTAATCACGTTCTCAAAGCCCGCTGGGGCAGAGCCGGCCACCCCAGCTCTGCTGCACAAATTTAAAATGTCCACACCGCACTGACGTTTCCAATGCTGCGTGCTTAGTTATATACAACCACTGAGTGTGACGGCACTGATCCTGGGGTGTAAGGTACCCCAGCTTTGACTATTAGGTTATTGGTGGTGTGTAAGCTATTCAGTATCCCCAGACGTTCTCTGCTTAAAATTAACTTTAGTGGACATGGCATTTTGACCTACTTAAAATGTAGGTAATAATGGAAATTATCATCTAACTGTCTGCTCAGAGTGAGATTTTACCATCTCATGTAGAAGTTTTGTTAAGTGTTTAGTTCAGTGAATGATTAATTAGATATTTGACTTTAAATGCATATCTGTTTTTCATAGCTCCCCGAATCCCAGTGGATAAAAGAATTTTTACCACAACGCACTCTCCAGGGTGTGTTTTTCTTGAAATAGATGAACGGTAAGTACATCATTAAGCCTAAAAGAAATTTGTTTCTGAAAATAAATACAAATATGAAGAGGTTCACACATGCTTATATACTTCTACAGTATTTATCTGATATCTATTCATTATCTGTTTTTATTTTTTTAGTTTGAAATTATTTGTGTTGTCCCAATTTTTAATGTAAATATCTTTTAAGTATGAAAAAAAGGGACACAGGTACTGTGGGAAAGGAGTCACGTAATCTAAAAAGTGCTGGTCATCTGACTCACTGCATCAAAGTCGTGCGGGGGACCCGCCAGCACACGGACTGCCAGGCTCCCGCAGGCCAACAAGTCGGAGCTTCTCGGGGAAGAAATGTAAATATCAAACACTTCTAGAATTTGCAAGTCGTGTTTGGTCTCACAGCAGTCTGCTTGTTCGGGAAATCAGGAATTACTGTTCCCTTCACACAAGGGGACGATGACCTGGGCGCCTGCTTGCCAAGACCAGATGTGCTCTGTAGCCACAGTCGAGGCGACCCCAGGCCTCTGGCCCCGGCGCCTGTTCTGGGCTGATTTCCACGGGACAGGTGCTTCCCAGACCTGCTTCTGGTTTCTTTTAGTGAAGGGAGGGAAAAAAGAAAAAGATTTTGTGTGTATGTGTATGAAGCTAAATTTATTTAAAGAATTGTTATTTATTTTGAACTTAGGTCTTCCTACTTTTTTAAGTGTTAAAATAGTCTTTTTATTTAAAGAATAGCGATATTGGAAAAATCAAACATTGTTACCCCCTGATCAGTACCCTTCCATTTTCCCCCAGTTTATGTAAAATTTATTTTTTCTCGTGAAATCCCGAAGTCTGGGAAACAAGCACCACCCCACACATCAACGTAAAGCAAAGAGGTGAAAAACTCGGCAGCTATGATATGGTAATTCTGATTTGTTAAAAATCTTAACATCTGAAAATCATTTTATTTCATAATAAATACCCTGAAATAGATAGTAGTTGGTGAAATTCTTCATATAATATAATCTGTAGAAAGTAAAGTAATTTAACCAAGAATATTCTGAAAATAGCTTAAATTTTATCACATGAGACAATATCTGTGGATTTGTCACCTCGAAAGTGTGTGTGGAGCTGGTTCTCCCCACGCCGCCCGAGGGTCCTGGCCAAGGCCGTGTCCCGTGGGCCTCTGTCCGGCAGGCGTCCGTGTGCTGGCTGGCTGTTCGGCATGGCCTTCTGCAGGGCATTGTTCTTGTGTAACTTTGATCATACTGTACAAAACGGTAGTGTGCTGTATTCATTTAACGTCATAAGCACTTTTCTGTGTTATGACGTGACCTTTGTGTGCCTTTTAAGTGGCAGCAAAAAGGAGGACTTCGGGGACCTCTGAGGAACTTGGGAACCATGTGGGTTCGGGTCTTGCCTGTGACGCTCCGACTTGCTGGCCTGCGGGAGCCCGGGAGTCCGTGTGCTGGCGGGGTCCCCAGGTGACTTTGATGCAGTGAGTCGGATGACCAGCATTTCTTCGATGATGTGACTGTTTCTCCACAGTATTTGTGTACCTTTTATTCGTATTTAAAATTAGGCAAAGAATTATTTTTAAAAGTAGGTTGAGTATAAAAAATGCTGCGTATAACCTGCCGCCCGCGCTGGGTCTGTGCACAGAGCCGCGCCTTTGCTGGGATACCTCCCTCAGGACCTGATCGGGACGTCCATCCTCACGTGCCTGCACCCGGAAGACCGGCCGCTGATGGTGGCCGTCCACCAGAAAGGTGAGGCGTGGTTCTCCGCGGGCGTGGGGGTTTTCTTAGTCCCTGGCCTGACTTGTCGCTTCCTTGTTCTTAGAGCTTAACCTTTAATCAGGTCAGCGCTGTGCTGAAACTGCCAGGACAACCTTTTGCCTACTGTGACTTTCTTAAAATGTTGTGAATAAATGCCCCCAAATGGCAGTGGTAACACTTGTGTCCCGCCCTCACCCTGTGCAGTGTTGCAGTTCGCGGGCCGGCCGCCCTTCGAGCACGCGCCCGTCAGGTTCTGTGCGCAGAACGGGGAGTACGTCGTCCTGGACTCCAGCTGGTCCAGCTTCGTGAACCCCTGGAGCCGGAAGGTCTCGTTCATCATGGGGCGGCACAAAGTCAGGACGTGAGCCCTGCATTTTCACGTTTTCTAAGAGAACCTTGTTTGACCAAGTCACCTGCCTTTGCGCACTGACTCCGCGTTGAATCAGTTAACACGTGAACCAAATGAAACGGGGGTTTTTTTAGTGCTTCTAGAAAACAGTTTAGCACTGTGTATCCAAGGCCTTGAAAGACTTCTCTCTCTGACCTGAGGGTTGCCTTCTGTAAGTACTCTAAGGAGCTATAACTAAGCACAGAAAAGCTATAGAAAGAAAAGACATATTTTGTGATGGGATTTAACCATAATCGCAGACTTATAGTGGCTTAAGCGCACATATTAACTAATCTGGAATACTTGCTTGATGTGTTGTTATATTGGTCGGTAAACATTTTTACAACTTCCAGTCAAGACGGCAGCACAGGCGAGCACAGCTCACCTCCTCGCACAACCGCGTCAGAACTATGACCAAAGTATAGAACAGCCGTCACGCAGAGCTATGAGGAGTCACGGTGAATAGAAGTCTGACGGCTGCAGAATTAAGGAAGTCACACCCATGCAGATGGGTAGAAGGGGTGGAGACATGGAACAGGCTGGCCCCACACCCACACCGGGAGGGATACCTCAGAAGTGAGGAGTCCCGGCCCCACCCCAGGCTCCCCAGCCCAGGGTTCCAGCGCCAGGAGGATAAGTCCCCACAACTTCTGGCTGCAGAAGCCAGCGGGGACTGAGTCAGTGGAAGAAACTTCTGTAGTCCCAAGCAGTTCCTCTTTAAGAACTCACACAAGGACATGCTCAGACTCACTCCCTCTGAGCTTCAGCAGCAGGGTAGCAGCTTGAAAGGTACCAGAGGCCTACAAGGAGGAACTGAAGTGTCTGGCATCAAGGCAAGAGCTGAAGGACAGCTTTCTCCCAGACAGAAATGTGGGCAGAGGCCATTGTCCCTTTTCTGAACCCTCCCTGCACGGAGCCACATAGTGGACAGGCAGGTGCCATATCTGAGACTCCATCAACCTGGCTCTCACTGTTTGTCCCACCTTGAAGATCCCCTGCGTCTCCATCCCACTCAACTTACAGCTGTTAACAAGGGCTTTTTCATATGAATGGCTGGTCTTGGCTCATGATTCACAACTTCCTAAATCCTCTCAAATAAGCAACAGCTGGCCTCAGTGATCCCCGATTTCCCATACCTTTTACTAAGTGGCCCCAGGCCTGGCACTAGCAGCAGCCAGCCTAGATTCACAGCTTGGCTTCACCTGGGAATCTCCAAGCCCAGCACAAGCAGCAGCCATCTCTGATTGCTTTATAGCTCAGGCAGGGTGCCCCGGGCAAAATACAGGTTGGGGCTGGCCTTGGCCTGCACTACCCAAGAAACCCCAGGGTCTGCGCACCCAGTGGACCATATTGGAGCACCACCAACCTCCCCTGCACACCTGATCCTCCACGGAGGGCAGTGGTTTGTGGTCAGTGGTCACAGCCAGTCCTTGCATCTGACTGGCCTGGGTAAATTCCTTCCATTTACCTGTCAACAGCATCCAAGGCTCAACTACAAGAGGAGGATGTCCTCAGCCCACACAAAGGGCACACCTTGAGGGCCCATCTTGGGTGATAGGGGAGCTGTGCCTTTGGACCCTGTAGAGCACCTACTACATTAAGCCACATGACCAAGACAGGAAGCCATACACAGAAACAAACACAGGGAGGCTGCCAAAATGAGACAAAGAAACCTGGCCCAAGTGAAAGAACAGATCAAAACACCAGAAATGGAGATAAGCAGAGTTCAAAATACTGGTTATGAGGATGCTCAGAGAACTTAGTGAGGCCCTCGGCAGCATAAAAAAGATCCAGTCAGAAATGAAGGGTACACTAACTGAAATAAAGAACAATTTACAGGTAACAATAGTAAAGTGAATGAAACAGAATCAAGTCAATGAGTTGGAACATAAATAAGCAAAAAAACCACTCAGAACAAGAAGAAAAAAGAATCCAAAAAAAACGAGGATAATGTACGCAGCCTTTGGGACAGCTTCAGGCGTTCCAGCACTTGCTTCCTAGGGCGGCCAGAGGAGCTGGTCGCTGGAGGGCAGCTGGCACAGATTCTGGCATGCCACGGGGAAGAAAGGGCTGGCTGTCCTCACTGCATGTGGCAGAGCCCCGAAGAGGCGTCCTGCCCCTTCCTGTCCTTCGCGGGCACGTCTGCCCCTCGCTGTCAGGCGGGAGATGGGCAGCGCTCTGCAGGGTGAGGGTAGATACGAGACAGGATTTCAGCGGCCACATTTCTATCGCTGGGGTGTGTCACAGGCTCACCTTTACGACACAGCTTCAGTTATTAGGTGCTTCAAACATCACATGCTGTTGGGCCAACTTAGGGTCACCAGATTCCTAGAGCAGGTTACTCAGTTCATGCTATGTTTTGAGGCCAGGAGTTGTTGAAGATGTTTTGGTAGCTAAGGTGGTTTCCGGTCACTGATTCAGGCCTACGGTACACAGCAGGGCTGAGACGGGGGTGCAGAGGCTGTGACTCGGGCGGCCTGTTAATTCGTTCGCTTATCAGTTTTTTTTCTCTGCCTCTGTGAATAGAATTTTGGCTTCACATTTTCTGTATTCAGAGTCAAAAGCACAGCTTTATTATTTGAATTTATTATTTCAATGAATTTCAAATTGCTTGGATCAGCCTTTTCTTGGTGTTTTGCAGGAGTCCACTGAATGAGGACGTGTTTGCTCCCAGGATAAAAAAGACAAACGGTGGTGACAAAGACATAATAGAATTACAAGAACAGATTCACAAACTTCTGCTGCAGGTAAAATGAGAGGTTTTTAAATGGATTTTATTTATTTACTTTTAGAGAGGGAGAAGGGAGGGAGAAAGAGAAGGAGAGAAACGTCCATCGGTTGCCTCTCTTAAGTGCCCCAACCGGGTTCCCTGGCCCACGACGCAGGCGTGTGCCCTGACTGGGGATTGAACCGGCGACCTTCAGCTTTGCCGGACGACATCCGACCCACCGAGCCACACCGGTCAGGGCTAAAATGGGAGATTTTAAAGAACAAACACAAAATTCCCATGATCCTGTTTTATTGTAGTATTCTGTCTTAGTAAAATCACTTCACAAACAGAGAAATCCTTACCTTTCCATTCTAGAAATTTTGTCTTCCTCTTCTTTTGTTTTTAAATTTTATTAATCCTTTTTGCCTTTTTCTGTATTAAAAACACAGCACATTTTGTAATAACTCGTTTTCAGACAACAAAACTGAGCCACAGTGAGCAGTAAGACAGGTTATTTCTAAATGACAGAATTCCTCTTATATCCCAACCACGACCAGGGTGCTCCACCTCTGGGTTTTGGCATCACTATTTTTTAGAATAATTCCAATTTTCAAGGTGGGGGAGGGGGCCGGCTGGCCTCAGTATCTGCTCATTATAAGGCAGAAGCAGGAAAAACTGCTTGTTGAAAACAAATACCACAAATGATTCCTCCTGGAGTCAAGCAGTAAACTTGTAAAGCGGGTCCCGAGGCGTCACAGGGCCCCCCCGGAACCGCAGGGGGAGCTGCTGGGAGCCCCGTGGCGCACATTTAATTTGTTGTCTCTTCCACGCTCAGCCCCAAGAACAGCATGTTTTCCTATTTTGGTAAATTATAATGGGGCTTTTAAAATTTTTTTGTTACAGAAATATCTGCTTAGGCGAGAAAACTCGACTTTGCCCTTGGCAGTCACGGAAACGAGAGGGGAACGGTTTTCATGTCAGCGTTAGGGTTACAGGCGTCCACCTTCCACCCCTGATGTAGGGTTTCGGGAACTCTGGTCTTGATGTTGTGACCACTTTAGATAAGCTCGGAGGAGCTGCCGCTGCGTCTGCCCTCTGACTGCCACAGGGCCAGTGACCCCAAGGGGGGCCTTTGTCCTTGCAGCCCGTCCACGTGAGCGCGTCCAGCGGCTATGGCAGCCTGGGCAGCAGCGCGTCCCAGGAGCACCACGTCAGCGCGGCCTCCTCCAGCGAGTCCAGCGTGCCCTGCGGGGACAACATGCAGAAGGAGCCGGTGAGTGGGCGGGTGTGGCCGGCTCCCTCCTGTCCCGCTGCCTGGGCCGCCGCGCGGGCCCCGCACCTCGGCACGTGGCTTCTCCCTGCGCGCTTGACCTGCAGGCCCACCTGGCAGTACAGCAGTCCCTCGCTGTATTGGGGTTCACTTACCGTGGCCTCACTGGATCGCGGAGGTTTTTAAACTATTACATTTAATTATTTATCACGGACTTTTCGCTCTATAGCGGGGTTTTGCGGTACTATATACGTATGTTGTTAAAGTGACGTAGGTTTAAGAGTGTAGAATATGTTTAAGGACATAAGTAGTGTTTATAAAAGTGTGGGAAAGGTTAATAAGGGACTGGAAACGGGCTATAGTGTGTGGGAAGGGTTTATAAAGCCTTAAGATATATATAAACACTAAAACAAATGTAAAGTTCCTACTTCGCGGATTTTCACCTGTCATGGGGGGTCTAGAACGTAACACCCGTGGTAAGTGAGGGGTCGCTGTAGACGTCCCCATCCTTTCTGGTTTGGGAAACCGTCAGTAAAAAAAAATACCATCTTTGGAAAGTGGCAGTTGGGTTGGCAGTGGGCTTTCTAAGTATTAGCATATTGTGAAGAGATTGATTTATTTGTATTGAATTTATTGGGGTGACATTGGTTAGTAAAATTATACAGGGTTCAGGGGTGTAGTTCTGTAATCCGCCATCCGTATGTTGCATGGTGTGTTCAGCGCCCCAAGTCTGCTTCCGTCCCCCCGTACCCTGTCTCCCTCCCCCGCCCCCTTTCCCCCTGGCGGACACTTACCGTCGTCTGGGTCTGCGTCCGTGTCTGTGGGAGGTGGCGGTTTGGGGTGGCTTTGCTCAACGCCGTCGCCTTTCTCACCCGGGCCCCGCGCCCGCCCCCCCCCTCCCCCCCCCGGCAGCTGCCGCTCTGTGACAGACGGGCTGAGGGTGTCCGTGCCCGTGTCCCGGGCTGGGCGCTGAATTCCGGGGGCTACTTTGCTTTTCGTTATCGTGTGTGCGGGGAACCGGAAGTTAAATGTACTTTGTTATATACGTTCTAACGTTCATTTCTATTATATCTGAAACATATTTATTCTTTCCCCTAAGCTGACTTTGCAGCAGGTCTATGCCAGCGTGAACAAAATCAAAAACCTGGGCCAGCAGCTGTACATCGAGTCAATGGCCAAAGCACCCAACAAGCCAGCGACGCGGACGCACCCAGGACAGCCTCGCGGTGAGTCAGCAGGAACCCCGGCCCCTCGCGCGCCCTGCGCCCTCGGCACAGACAGGGTGTGCGTGCGCGGGGAGCCGTGGCGCTCTGCTGCGCTTTTGGGGTCACCTGCCCAGGGAGGAATGGTGATAATGGCAATGGCAGTAGCGAGTTCTGCTCTGAAAGCTCAGGGGCACTAGGACGTGGTTGCTTCCCCTGCTGCTGCGGCTCCGGGATTTGAGCGCCGGCCTACGAACCGGAATGTCGCCGGTTCAATTCCCAGGCGCGGCACAGGCCTGGGTTGCGGGCCAGGGCCCCAGCTGGGGACACACGAGAGGCAACTGTGTTTCCCTCACACGTCGATGTTTCCCTCCTTTTCTCCCTCCCCGCTCCTCTGTCTAAAAATAATCTTTTAAAAGAAGAAGAATATATTTTTAATTGTACGTACTTTCATTCTCTTTTAGGTGAGCAGAAGCCCTCTTCTTCCTTACAGACATTGAAAAATCATAGCACGAACGCTGAGTCTTGTGAGGATTTGAGAAAAGGTCCGCATAGTCCCTCCTATCAGCAAATCAACTGCATTGATAGTGTTATCAGGTATGAAACACGCATTTTGATAACATGTTTGTTTTTCCAAAAGCATACATTGTACTTGTGAAGCCTTTGTATAATGTCTAATAGCTGTTGTCTTGATTTTTCACTACAAATCAATAGACATTAATGGACTGCCTACATACAGTTTATAACATGCTCGGCGTTTCGGGGGATGCACAACATCAGAACACGCAGCCTTTTTTGAAGGAGCTGCTGGGTAGTTGAGACGACAAGGCCTGCATTTGGCCAGTTTCAATGACGTGGGATTTGAAGGTCAATTCACGACCACAGAAACAGAGGCCACAGCCCAGTGACTCAGGCCAGGATGTCGGGGAAGATGCCAACAAGGAAGAAGCGCACGGTCAGCAGCTTCCCGTTTTCTCTCTCCTTCAGTTTTCAACTACTTGAACATCCGTAACCATGAAAAGGACCTCTGCACGACATACAGGCCCCCGAGACACCTGTCCACCCACTCACCTGCGCGTGGGGGGGCTGGGCCACAAGCACGGCAGCAGGTCCAGCAGCGGGCCCACGTGACCTGCCTGACAGGGGAGGTCAAGGGTGAGGGTGGTGAGCAGGCTCAGCCCAGCCACGTGTCCTGCAGTCGGAGGGACCCTTGGCTCTCTCCGAGGGAGACCACAGGGAGGGAAAGGAACAGGAAGTAGGCAGGCAGAGACAACTGAAGGAAGACATCGGCCCGGCCTTCTGGGAAGAGGACTGTCCACGAACCTCTGGGGACCCCCGCCCCCAACTCGGGGACCCCTCTGTCGGGCCGTAGGCGCACCTAAAGCCTCAGTGCTGAGCACACGGTTCTCCTGCTCTGCTGCTGCCCTTGGTTTTTCCTTCCAGCAGCTTTTTAAATACGTACGTGCTCCCAACCTTAGCACCAGTGAGACAAAGCGTCGCGCCACTTTCTGGACAGCAGAAGGAAGACTGCTCATCACCAACCTGTTAAACTGTTAGAATCGAAGGGGACAAGTCCTTGCCTGAACTAGAAGGGCATCTGTTACTTCCCCGCAGCGGCAGAGGCACTTTTCATCAAACACTGTGAAAAGTCACGGCAAGACGGGATCACAAAGAGAAAACAGCAGTTTTCCAACAGCCGGATCCAAAGACACGCATACTGCCACCAGACTGATAAAAGTGCAAACTAGCTGTTAGGAAGAAATTCAGCAAGCTACAAGAAAATTCAGGAAGGCCGTACAATGATCTCAAGAATAAAGTTAACAAGTAAAAGGAGTACTTTACCAAAAAGATTGAAATTCTAAAAAGCACCAAACTCTGGAATTGAAGAACCCAGTAAATGAGATGAAGGCTGCATTGGGAGTACAAACAAGTCAGATGGAACCAAGAGTTAATGAGGTGGGAGATAGGAATCTAGAAATGACTACAGTTGAAGAAGAGAGATTTTTGAAACACGAATAAATCCTATGAGAGCTTATCAGCTACCATTTGAAAATCCAGCATCAGGATCATGGGTACTCCAAAAACAGAAGCAGTCAGCACTATATTGACACCAAAACCAGATAAGGGTACCACAGGAAAAGGAAACTGTACACTAACATACCTGAGGGAGGTAGATACAAAATTCTCAGCAAAATATTAGCAAATTAAACAACACGTTAAAAGGATTATACCCCATGGCCAAGTGGACTTTATCCCTGGAATTCAAGAATTTATCCCTGGAATGTAGAAAAAGCATTTGAGAAAATACAACATCCTTTTATGATTTTTTTTTTAAGAACCTATACAGATTTGATACAGAAGGAACATACATTACCGTAGGAAAGGCCAT
The DNA here is from genome assembly GCF_987537825.1 of Furipterus horrens. Taxonomy (NCBI): domain Eukaryota; kingdom Metazoa; phylum Chordata; class Mammalia; order Chiroptera; family Furipteridae; genus Furipterus; species Furipterus horrens. The sequence continues at coordinate 4,181,225 of NW_028327173.1, forward strand.
ACACAACAGACCCGCAGCTGACATTCTATTTGATGGGAAAAAAGTGTTTTCTCTGAAATCAGTAACAAGGATGCCCACTCTCACGGCTCCCATTCCGTATAATATTGGAAGTCCTAGTGGAGCATTTAGGCAAGACAAAGGAAGAAGAGGCATCCAAACTGGAAAGGAAAAGTAAAATAAAGTTGTTGCTATTTGCTACGATATGATCTTATATATAGGAAATCCCAAAGAGTCGGTCAAAAAACTGTTGGAATTAATCAGTGTTTTCAGTGAAGTGGTAGGGTACAAAATCAACATATAAATCACGTGCGTTCCTTTACACTGAGGGTGAAGCATCTGAAAAAGAAAGAAAGAAAATCATCTAATTCACAGTAGCGTCAAAACTATAAAATACATAGGGATAAATTTAACCGAGAGAGTGGAAGAGCTGCCCAATGACAACCAGAAGACGTTGCTGAGGAACATGACGAAGGCGCAAGCCCATGTTGGCATCCCGTGTTCACGGACAGGAGGAGTTAATATTGTTGAAATGACCATACTACCCAGAGCAATCTACAGATTCAGCGCAGACCCCATCAAAACATGAAAGGCATTCTTTCCAGAAGTAGAAGAAACAACCCTAAAATTTGTGTGGAATCGCAAAAGACCCCAAAGCCATCCTGAGAAAAAAGGACAAGTCCAGAGGCATCACACTGCCAGATCTCAAACTATACTACAAAGTTACAGTAAAAAAAAAGAAAAAATAACCCAGCCTGACACAGGCACACAAATAAACATCGATGTAAGATATGCAGATATATTCCACTAATACTTGATAAGGGAGCCAAGAACACCCAATAGGAAAAGGACAGTTTCTTTAACATACATAGTGCTGGGAAAATTGGAGAAACACATGCAAAACCATGAAATTGGACCCCATCCCATACCACTCAGCAAAATTAAAATAGATCAAAAACTGAAACATAAGACCCAATACCATAAAACTCCAGGAAGAAAACATGGGAAGGAAGCCCGTTGATCCTGCTCTAAGCGGTGGTTTTTTGATACCACGCCAAAAGCACAAATAGCAGCCCATGTCAACAAGCAGAACTGCATCCGACGCAAAAGCTCTGCACGGCATAAGAAACAGCAAAATTAAAAAACAACCTACAGAATGGGAGATTTTTGTAAACCCACATCAGATGGGTCACATGCAAAAAATACAGAGGTCAGTCCACGACAACAAGAAATCCAATTTTTAAATGGGCAGGAGAACTAAGTAGACAGTTGCCCAAAGAGGATGTCAGAATGGCCAGCGAGCACCTGAACTAATGCTCGGCACCGTGGAAACGCACGTCAAAGCCACCACGATGGGCTGGTGGCCCACACCTCTCAGAGCGGATGTCGTCAGGAAGACGGGACCGTAGGTGCTGGTGAGGACGGGAGAAGGGAACCTTTATCTGGTGGTGGTGGTGGTGGAAACATACATAGGTCCAACCACCACAGAAGACCACACAGTGGCTCGTCAGCAACTAAGAATAAATCCACCACGCACTTCAGCAACCCAGCCTCTGGGTGTTTACCCAAAGGAAATGGAAGCAGGGCTTTGACGAGACATGGGCACTGCCGGGTTTATCACAGCAGTACCCGTGTATATGTATATATATATATTCAGCTCTGGCTGGTTTGGCTCAGTGGATTGAGCGTCGGCCTGCGAGCTAAGTGTCACTGGTTCGATCTTCCAGTCAGGGCACATCAGAGAAGGAAAACTCTGACTCCAAAAAACCTCCGCTGCCTTGCGGCATACCTCTTCTGGGGAAAGGCTAAGGGAGCAAACCCCGACAGAAAATCCGGAGCCGGAGTCCCTAAGGCGGTTTGACGTTGTAGTCAACACCGGCAACTCCTGCGGCGCACCTGAAGCCAAGCTGTATCGACTCCGTCTTTCCCTTGGACCCTTCAGCTGCGAAGAGAGGGGGGATCTGCTGCATGGGCAACAGCAGACCCTCCATATCACCCTGCCCAGGCTCTGTAGCTTCAGCTCCACTGGAGAGGACACTCCAGCGTCATCGCAAGGTGTCGATTCGACACGGGAGGGGACAGATGCCGTGTCACTCCCGAGTCGGACTGCGCGGCCATTCTCGGCGGTGCAGATAGACTCTTAAGAAGCTACACCATCGTCTCTCGAGACGGACGGCTGCCGACGACGACCCGTGGTGGTCACGATATGGGAACAGCCCAAATGCCCATCAACAGGTGGGTGGAAAGTGTGGCAGGTGCACGTGGGGCATGACTCAGCCGTGCGGAAGGAAGAGTGCCTCCCACTGGGAACAATGGGGATGGACGCACCTTCACAGCACAGTGTGCTAAGCAAGACCAGTCAGACCGACAGTCCAGTACTTAGGATGGCACTTAGATGCGGAATCTAAAAAAGTAACGCCTGTGAAAAGCAGTCAGACGAGGGTTACCAGGGGACTGGGCACAGGCGTACGTGTGATGGTGTTTCGGGGTCCGGTCTTACAGCAGCTGGTGAACGAGCCACAGAGATGTAACGCATAATACGATGAGTATACACAGTAATATACTGTGTTTTGTAAGGTGGTAAGTATCTACATCAGCAGTCGTGTTACGGTGTATAAATATGTCAGGGCACACGTCAGACTTATACAACGTTACGTGTCAAATGTATTCAGTGCACTTATTTAACAAAAGGCAGTACGGGGTATCCCAGACTGAAGTGGTGTGAGAAAAGCCAAGAGGGAGAGGGCCGAGTTCGGGGCCAGGTGAGAATACCCGACCTCCTCGTGTCGTCGCAGGTACCTGAAGAGCTACAGCATCCCAGCCTTGAAAAGGAAGTGCGTGTCCTGCACAAACACAACCTCCTCCTCCGAGGAGGACAGGCAGAACCACAGGGCGGACGAGGGCCAGGCTTCGCGAGGTAACGGAAATGCCTCCGTCGTTAGGTGACAGGGATGATTGCGAAGCCACCCCTTTCTCTGTGTTCGTCCGTAATTCCGTGACTTGAATTATTTCCTTGTCATCACAAATGATCCTAGTTTCGTGGCCCTCTCTGTGGTCCCTAGGCCGTTACCTGTCGGTTGTAAATGTCTGCAAACTCCTTGGTCTGTAACGTAACTTTCCCATTGGGAGTTTTTCTCTTCACCGTCACCTTTCCTGCGTCCCCAGCTACTTCTCAGATCCCAGCCACCCCTCGGGCGGGAGTGCCAGCTGATGGACGGTCCGCGGACGCTGCCGCAAGTACCCCCCGGAGCCTGTCCGCTGTGGCGCTGAGCCTGGGCTCTGGCATCAGCCGGTGCAGCTGCAGCAGCACCATGGTCCACGTGCCGCCACCAGGGCCAGGTACCACCCTGACCTTGAACTTCACACAGGCCGCGTGTAGACACACTGCTGTGAGCAGACAGAAGTCATTGGTGCCATTCGCGAAGCAGTAACTTCTAAATGCAAATACTTCTTTCTCTAATTCAGTTGAAGTATTTTGGGAAGTGCAATGTTACATTGGCTACACACATACATATGTTCAGACGTATGTCTTAGTTATGTCATTTGTCAGCCAGACCAGCGGACACACGTGACGCACTTAGAACACTGACTGTAGCAGCAAATGTTCAGGTGGCGCTGGCGTCACTGACGCAGGCGGGCCCCTGTGGCCGACCTTGAAAGAAGGTGTCTGTTTCAAACTTCGCAGTTGTGCCGAGATAGAATTTATATGTAGACACACATACACACACGTACATACATGCATATACACAGAGGGTTTTGTGTTGGTCTGATCACTGTTCATTTAACAATATAATGACTCGGTAAATTATTCTGCTATCTTCTTTTTATTCCTTTCTACTGCGTCCTGTCCTTTGGACTTACTCATTACTCCTCACAGTTTGGTGGGTTCAGGAAAACAGTGACAGACGCGTTAAGTCGGGTTCTCCGGTTGGCTTTAATTTCCTCGGCTTGCGCTCCGCGGGCTGTCAGCTAACACGAGGGGGCTGTGTCTGGGGGCCGGCCCCGTCCTACATCCTTCACAGCAGGTGGCCTCCTTGCACCCTCACAGCCACCGTCTGAGACGGAGGGTGTGGTTCTGATGGGTGGGCTGCGGGTCGGTGGGAGAAGGCCAGAGACGAAACCGCGGTGAGATTGGACTGGGTGGCCCGTGAGCCAAAGACAGCGCGCTGGGTTTTGAACCACGTGAATATATTACAGATTAAAAAATAAATTCAGAGATAAAAAGAAACATGTTGAAATGTTCAGGGAGATAGAAAAGTATTTACAACAAAAGCAAGATTTAAGTAAGTACCTAAGTCTTCCCGTCGACTCCTATAGCTCCGTAAAACTAATACCCAGGTGTACAAAGGATACAAAGGCAGGCAGAAAAAATAGGAAGAATGATTGTGCTGGGCCGATGAAGCTTTTGTATTCCAGCTGTTGTAATAACGTCCGTAAAACTTTTTGAAAGGTCGTTAAGTTGGTGAAACTGAAGAAATGCAAATAGCTGGCAGCAGCTTCAGTGAAATCTCTCTTCTCCCGCCTCAGCCTCGGCAGAACCGACTCCAGCCGAGGAAGCCGGCCCCGCCTGCGCGCGCGGGCCGCCCCCCACGCCGGCGGCTGCGCTGGCCGCGGAGGACATCAGGCGCGTGGGGCTCACGCAGGCTGCCCTGTCCGCCCACACGCAGAAGGAGGAGCAGAACTACGTGGACAGGTTCCGCGAAAAGATGCTGGCGTCCCCCTACAGCGCCTATCTGCAGCACGAAAGCCGAGGCAACGCCCCGGACGCCTCCGCCCCAGGTACTCGGGGTTGAGAACGTGCCCCGTCTCCGTTCGCAGCCCGCCGGTCGGTAAGCCACCTGCCGGCGCCGGGGACAGGGCGCGACGAGGCCTGGGACGCCGGCCGGGCGCGGCTGGGATCGGTTCCACCGTTAGCGGCCTCTGGTCCCCGCGTCTTCTCGCCACCGCGGCAGACAGCGCTGTGGCCTCCCCGGGACTCCTGCGGCCAGGCTTGCATCGTGCGCCCCTCTCTGTCCCCTCAGGAGACGCGACCTGCAGGCAGGCCCGCCCGGCTGGTGGCAGGAAGGGGAAGCCCAGGCGGAAGAAGCCGCGGGAGCCACTGGACGGCCAGTGCGCTGAGACCGCCTGCTGTCCCCGCGTCCCTGCGGGCATCCGGAACGCGCAGCCCTGGCACCTGTCCCCCGCCTCCCCGCTCCACACCCCCGGCCTGTCGCTCCCGGCTGCGGTGACGGTGACGGCTCCCAGCCAGGCCCCTTACCTCATGCCAGTGCTCCCGCTGCCCACCGCGACCTTGCTGGGGGGAGAGCACGCAGCCCCGGTGACGGCACCGGACTGTCCTCCCAGGCCGCCCTTCCCGGCTGTCCCTTCGCCTTATGTGGCCATTTTCCTGCCCGGCCCCCCAGACTGTCATCTGCTGGCGCCCTCATTCCCTCCGTATCTGTTCCTGGGAGCAGCAGGCCCTTCTGAAATGCCACCCTCGGTGTCACCAGTAGCTCCAAATGGGGCAGCACCGTCTCCAGTCACCGACCAGAGCGGGCCTGGGGAGCCCTGGGAGCCCCAGAGCCAAGAGCCCCCGTTCCTCAGCTCGAGGGGCAGCTCCCCGCTGCAGCTGGACCTGCTGCAGGAAGACCTGCCGGGGTCCTGTGCGTCTGCGGAGCAGGTGAGGAGGGGCGCAGCCCGGGAGCGCAGGCGCACGACCAGGAGGGGACTGAAGGCGAGGCTGTCGCCCGGGGCTCCGCGCGGACACCCGAGCGGGGAAGCCGCGGGACCACGGTGGCCCTGCAGGAACCGGCCCTGGTCTCCCGGCCCCTGCGCGTGGCTTTCCCAAAGCGCTTTCATCACGTTCTCTCTGCAAACTAAGTCTCATCCGCCTTCAAACTTTGGGACCCAAGCATTAAACTTACATGTTCATTGCCTGTAAAATCTATTTTCTTACCTACGGCCGTGGCTGGGTCTGGTAAGACAGGAATTCAGCGGTCTCACCGGGGGCACAGCGGTGGGACAGCAGCTGTGCCGAGGCGGGAGGGGCTGTCTGTCTGTCTGTCAGGCCCAGCGGTTATTAGTTTCCCATTTCTACACGGCCCTTTCAAAAGTCAGGAATTTCTTTGGTCAGTTTTCTTTTAACTTTCCATCCCATTACCTGAAAAGGCGCCCTCAGATCACCATGTCACATTTGGAATAGGATCCAAGGTGGCTGTCAGTGTCTACACAGTGTTTCTCTGTCTTCCCTTCAAGGCATGATACCTTGTATTTTTTAACACGTCCAAATCAGGAGAACGTGCTTAGTTCTGCAAGCCTGCGATTCGTGCACCTGCCGCAGCTCCCAGGCCTGGCAGCGCCTCCCAGGGAGCAAGTCCTGGGCTGTGGAAGGGACATGGGTCCCAGCCCTGTCGCCTGTGAGCTGGTGGGTTAGCATAGGCGGGTTATTGCACCCATAACGGAAAGATTAATGCTGCGTGGCTTACTCTCAGGACCAAATGAACCGATATATGGAGTTCTTCCCCCTCCACCAAGCAGTGTGAGTTCCAGGGGAGCTGGACCTTCGTCCTGTTTACTGTCACAGTCCTGGTAATGGGGACAGTGCTTGGAGCAGGTAAAATGTTGGGTACATCTTTTCTGAATGACAAAAAACAAACATTAAAACGCACAATGGTATGGTCTATAGCACGTAGTCGGCGCTCAAAAGAAACCCAGCATCTTGAATATTATACACAGAGGAACTTGGACCACATTCCTGGGCTCAGACTGAAGCTGTTCAGCATCTCAGTTTTTCCCGGCACCTCATTCTGTTTGACGTGTGCAGTTGGAGCTCCCCTGGTTATTTTGTAATACTGAGATGTGACAGTCTCTTCTCATGTTCTTACTTCCTAGCAGTGTGTCACAGACCACAGCGGGGAGAGCAGCCACCCTCTTACTGCCGGCGGCCTGTCCCTTCCCAGGGAGTCTCCGTCCGGACCTGGCTCTGCGGCGTCAGGTGGGGAACCCAGATGGCGCCTTCCTCCAGCCCTGCTGTGGGGGCCGGGGCGGGGCCGGGCTTCTCGGCTCTCCGTGTCGCTCTCAGGCTCGTCTCCAGCGCCGGTGGGTTACGTCCTCCAACTCTGGTCTTCCTTTCAGAATAGTTGTGGGTACTGTAGGCCCTTTGTCCACGCACATTGTAGAAGGAGGTTCTTAGTTTCTACTAAAAAATTTAAAAACTAAAAACCTGCTGGATTTTGATGAGCAGTGTGCTGACTCTGTAGGCCAGTGTTTGGAGAATTATCGCCCTGACAGTGCTGCGTCTGACCCATGAGCATGGTAGCTTCTTGTTTACGTAGGCCTCGAATTTTTCTCAGCAACGTTTGCAGCTTTCCGTGTGCAGGTCTTTCACATACATATTTTCTAAAATTATCCTGAAGGATGTCACGTATCTGATGCGATCGTAAATGACAGAGAACTATAGCAGGATTACCAGCTTTCTGATGATCCTTCCGGGGATGATGAACTTCCTGTAGAACCAAGGCACCCTGTCCTCTGTGCCTTCCTCTGTGTCCGTGGCTTCGTGGGTTTGGATTGCACAGGATCGATCGTTGGCATTGTCAGAGTTGACACTTGATGGTTATGAAGTCTGAGGTTTTGCAAAGAGTGTTACTGAGCGATGGCCTCTGGGCGAAGGCATGACTCCAGGTCTGCAGATGAACAAATGAACAAGCGAGCAAGACAGCGGGGCTGAGGCAGGGACCTGGGGACCCTCCAGGAGCCTGGTCGACGGCCGCGCCGGGAGGTGACGAGCATCAGGTCGTGGCTGCAGTCTCTGAAGAATGAGGGCCAGTCTGGCAAACCGGCCGTGACGGGTATTTTCTAATTGGCCCTTGTGTTGATTCTTGACAGAACCCAGCAGCGGCAACTTATATTTTGCTAGCAGTGATTATTCCTGTGAAATCACCCCGAATGAGCAGCGGTCTCAGCAGCTACAGAACAAAGTGGCATTTCCGAGTTTGGGGGACGAGTCCATCTGGAGGATGATAAGGCAGACCCCCGAGTGTGTGCTCATGACGTACCAGGTGCCCGAGAGGTGAGAGGGCCCCTCGAAGGCCCACTTCCAGGGGGTTTCTCAGTGGGTTCTGAATGTGTTTTTAACACGAAGCAACTTTTGAATGTTTCTCTACATACCCTTAGGGAAATGTATGTTCAGGTTCATTCATTTGAAGTCAGATGACGAATGATTTCTTAAAAGGGGCCCAGAGTGGGGGTGCCACACGTGCGTGGATCTAGGCTAAGCAGATGTGTCGCCGTCAGAAGACACAGGACAAAGACAAAGGCCATGCCTTCCAAGGTGGCGCCTAAGCACAGGCTTCTCCTTTCAGGCCCGGACCTTGTGTTCACTCCAGGAGACGCGCGAGGGAAGCCGGTCCCTTCTGTGGGCCTCGTTAGAACGCCGGGCACCAGGAGGGGGAGACCCGGTTTTCCCAGCTGCACAGAGAAGGGATCCGCTCGTTTCTGATGTGTGCATGGCACAGTGACACGCGCCATGAAGTACATCGCGCACCCAGCAGGATGGCCGTGCCTCGGCAGGCCTCGCTCAGGACCACTCAGGTCTCACGTGTCCATTTGGTTTCAGGGCCAGGGAAACTGTCCTGAAAGAAGACCTGGAAAAGCTGGTGAGCATGCGGCGGTGGCAGCCCCAGTTCTCCCCCGGACAGAGGGCCGAGCTGGCCCGGGTGCACCCTTGGATCCAGAGGCAGACTCTCCCTCAAGAAATAGACGTCCAGGTAAGCGCGGTGCAGTGGCCGCCGGGGGCTGGGGTCTGGGCCAGGTGGCGCTCCGGGCGCCGGACTTGCACTGCAGGATCGCGCGGAAAGTGTCAGCCTCCCAGGTGCCCCACGGTGGGTGTTGTGTCCCCCGCTTTACCGAACCCAGCGAGGCGAGGCGCACAGATGGTGTGCCGTCTGTGTGAGGCGGGCCTTCGGCGGAGTCTCATACACGTCTCCTGGACCGCACGCGGGTTTTGGTTCCACGCCTCGGAGTATTACGGGGCGGTGAGGAGCAAAGACCCGCCCCGATGTGGGGTTGACCCGGCGCGGGGCGGTAAGGGGGTTGCACTTCCAGCCTGCGTGAGTGCGCGCGCGGCTGAGACTCGGGGTGTGGGGGTCACACCAGAGGCAGTATCCGCACGCGGCAGGGGTTTCCAAGGGCCCTGGGCTGTCTCTTCGCTCTTGTGAGGACTTCCCAGGGAGCTCAGCGTGGACCGCTGGTCAGGGTCGGTGCTACAGTGACAGCTGTGACACTGGGGGTGGGGGGTGAAGTTACAAATTATAACAAAGGAAAAGGTATGTGAGACTTATGGGTTAAACAAGGCTTTGCAGTCCTCCCCGCCCCCACTTCTAAGGAAAGGAATGCAAGCCTGTCATTTAGGGGGGGCTGGATACAGTCTCGCCACGACGAAGGTGCTGCGCTGGCTACTGTCAGCATCTCTATTTGTTAAACACTGTTTCTCTGGTTTTTGAGTAGAAAGGTCTATGAAGAACGAGCCCCAAAACCATGTAAACAGAAACTTTTAAGAAGCGGCTGTCATTTCCCTTCCGATAGTAAGGAATGGGCCGCAATGGGCAGTCTTAGACGTGAATTGGGGGGGGGGGGGATCAGACATAGGTCGTTTGCCCAGGTGACACTGCCACGGATGACCTTTCTGCTGTGGTCCTTCCTCGCAGGGCTGTGCCACTTGCCACAGCAGCGATTCGGCCGTGGGTGCCGAGGGACCCCGTGGCGAGGACCCGGCAGAAGACGGCAGCTGAGTGACCGTGGAGGCGCCGGCGGCATGCCCCCCGCGGACCTGCTGGGCAGCTGGGCCTCTGCGCCCCTCTGTCCCCCCCGACCTTAAATGGCCGTGAACTTACCGCTGAATGTTAAGGGTCATCCTTCTTGACTTTTTCATAGACATCGTTTTTCTGAAGCAGACTTTGTACATAGAAGCTTTTTCTTTCCCTGTTCCTGATGTAGTAAAACTGTCAATACGCTTTTTTTCTAGTTTAGCTGCCTTCTAAAGAGCTTGGATGGCCTTGGAAAAGGTACGTGTGCAGCAGAACTTTATTTCAGGTGTCACCCAGAATAAACTAATGAGAACAACAGCTGGGAAGCGCTCCAGCCACACCTCAGCCTCGTTAATCTTGCCGCTCTGTGCCATAACGCGCTTCCCTGGCCGTCTGCGAGGACAGGCCCCTGCGGCCCACACGCGTCCCATCACGGTCCCCTAACCTCGTGCCTCGTCTGCACCGGTGAGGCGTCCCCTCCACAGTGGCCACCAAACACCCCAGTTTCCTCACAGCCCACACGTCACTCGGCGTTGCCGGTGTCAGAGTGTGCTGCCCGCTAGGGCCAGGGGACACCAGCTCGCAGGGACATCTCGACCATCACTCTTCCGGACGCCTTTCCTCTCGCTTTTCCACTATCCACGGAAAGTCACGTCTCATCTTAAACACTGATCTGCTGACAATGAGCTTCTTCCTCGGGGAGCTGTAGTTAGCCCTCGCGTATCATTTTAGAACAAAAGAGCTCTAACTCAACCGGTTTTTAAAATGATGATTATAAAAAGTTTAGTAGAAATTAATATTGGTCTTATATGCATCTGTGCTTAAATGTGTTTAAACCCAAACTAACAGTTAACTCTTTTCTTTTCAACCAATTTACACCAAAAAGGACTCCACCCCGCCCAGGGTCTGACTGGTCACTGCCTTCTGTTTGCCCCTAAACAGGGTGAGTGTCCGGAGGGGGCTGCACAGTGAGCGGGGGTCCGCGGGAGTCTGGGGTGGGCAGGCGGGGGTGCAGGGTGCAGAACCCCCCCCCCCTAAATCCGTGCACTCCACACGGCTGTCCTTGTGTCTTCCAAGAAGTGTCTGGGTGGGCTGTGGTCAGTGAGCCCCTGTTCTGCGGGGAAGGCGGCGAGTCCTGCGCAGACTTGGAATGACGCGCGTAGGCCGCGGCCACGCAGCTCAGAGAGAGGAGGCAGGAGGGAATGGAGGCCCCAGGGAACCTTTATCTTCACAGACTAACTCACTCTCCTGTTGCGTTGTGTTTGGTTTTAGGAAAACACTTCTGCCTCCTTTCAAGTCTTACAGCTTTTTATAAAAATGTGTCCTGATGACACCGAGAAGAAGCGGCCTGTTTGTCCACGGCCACTGCTGGGCCAGGTCCTCGGTCCCCATCCCTTAGATTTGCTTTTGGAAGCAGTCATTTCCCGGAAGGTAATTTTCTCTCAAGGTGTCCAAACCTTTTTCAGATGCTACCTATGACATTTCTTGGAATTTCTTAAAATTAAGCAAATATTCCTGTTTTATGAATAGAGAACCCTCATGTTCTCCTCCGGCTTGATTGTTCAAGGATTTCTGAAGTCCTCGGTGTGGTGTTTTGTGTGGTTTTGTTTTGTTTTTTTGGTTTTTTGTTTTTTGTTTTTGATGGAAAATAATCAAACTTGTAAAAATCAATCATCGTGGATATTGTCATCAGTAGAACCATCGTGGCCTTCTGTAGTGATAAAAGTTTTAAGCTGCGTGGATCAGCGAGGACATGGAGCCGTCAGGGTCGTCCTGCGTTTGTGTGCGCGCGCCCTCCTCCCCGGCGCTCCGGGTGCTCCTCCTGTCCCCGTCTGCTCACCGCTGTGCCTTGGTGCGCACCTCGGGGCGTGTACGCCGTACGAGGCTTCGTCTGAAACTGGTGCTCGTGGCAGGCGGGTCCCTCCAACCACTCACCGTTCTCGGGCTTGACAGGTGACGAGCTGGCGTGTCCAGGGGCTGGGGCGCGACCCTGCCGCCCCCCGTGGGGGCCCCACCGCTGTGCACGGTCCAAGCTGTGTTCGCTTTTTGTATGAATGGCCGTAGAAAGTGGTAACAGAGATGGGCACCGCAGGCTTCCGTGTTTACAGAACTGTTGCCCAGAGGGCTGTGTTTGCTGGGAGAAGAGGTCAGGATTTATGAAAAACCGGATGCTGTGTGAATGGAATCATTTTGCAATTAAGTGAAGTTTCATTATGATTCACAGGGTAAACTTAATCCAAATGAAATTTTGTTCCAACTGAATTTATAATTAGCTGTGTGAATCCGCTTGTTTTTAATGGTTATTAATATTTTAATTGGATATCTTTTTAAATAAAAACAATTTAAAAAACCACGTACGTGTAAAACTTGAGGCAGCTTCTCGCACTGTGTCAACGAACCTTTGCCCAGAGTGCGTATCTGATGTCATTTGGGAATCTGGACGGGGGGGTGCTGGCGCTGCTCCCATGGGCCCTGGTTTGTCCCCCCGTGGTGTGTCCCAGCGCCCGTGCGGACCACGCCGTGGTTCCACATTTGTTACCACTGATCCTCACACAACGGTGAACAAGTTAGTAGGTCCTGAATGTATGTACATATTTTTAATACTAATATTAATGCTGAGTTTATAAAAATCAGTGATCAGAATTATTCTTCAAGATTCTTCAGTGAACCTGTACTTTGCAAAGGCTGTGTCACTGGTAGCAACAAATCTCAAAACAGGAAACGAGCCTGAGACCAAGAGGACCTATAAAGCAGTATTCTTTTCAACTCATCTGCCCCTTCCCATAGCAGAACGTAGCTCGGGGTCTGTGGGGTGTGCACCCCTCTAGCAGGAGCTGTTCTAGGTGCTTCCCAGGAGTTGTCTCACGTGGTGCTCCCAGTCCCACAGGGAGCAGGGTTCTTATCTTCACTTACGGAGAAGGACCGCAGTGGGAAAGGAATCAGGGAACTCGGTCAAGGACTTTCTGGCTGAGTGCTTCGGATCGGGGATTGGAACCAGGCAGCCTGACTCCAGGGCCCCACCTGCAGGGACAATAGCCTGATGCCACTGAAACACAGGATGGGTGTCAGGGTTGTGTGCAGTGGCATTCCACCGTCAGCTCTTTCTGATAATCATGAATACGAAACCATCTCGCAGTTCAAATGTTCGGTTTCACCAGCGATAGACACCACAGCGCGGGAGCATGTTCCCAAGCTGACCGTCCGTTCCCCGAGTTGGAAGCCTCTTGTTCCGTGGGTGGGTTCCTGATGTCTTCGGGAAGGAAGGGGGGGTGGGGTACCGAGCCTGCGCTCTGGAAGAGGCCCGACGTTTGTGGACAAGATCAGCGCCCCTTGTGTGCAGCAGTCTGGTGCAGACCTGGCACTTGACCCCTCCAAGGTGGTGGTGATGAGGACGGCAGAGCGTGGTGGGTGCGGACGTTCACGTTCCCAGCGAGTTCTGGGCTGGAAGCGCCCATGGCTCTCGGGGCCCCCACTGTGTGTTCCGGGCCTGCGGGGCGGGCAGACAGAGGCGGACAGTGTTCGCGTGGGAAGTGGTAACAGGTTCAGATATGGAGGAACGAGGTAAATAGCACGATAATAAATAACAACACAAGGACAAAGTGTGTTCCATGGACTCACAACTGTACTCCTCCTTTTGCCCGCCCTGCCTGTAAGCCGCACTTACATGTATGACTAGAACATACGTCACACGCACACATGCCAGGCTGTTTCTTCATCACACAGTCCCAGGTCCCACCTCAGCCTTCTGCTCTCTGTGGGAAGCGGGTCGTGAAGGTGCTTTCCTGGTAGAAGTGAGCTCACAGGAGCGGAGATCAGACAAGTTCGGTGGTAAGAGACTCTAGTGTCCCCATGTCCAGCCCTTGGGTCAGCGAAGGGAGGTCCCCCGGGAGAGCACCGTCGGCCCGCTGTCCTGGGCTCTCTCCTCCTGCCACTCGCCCGCGTCCTTACTTCTCCAACACCAATGGGGTACGCTTTCTCTCTGACGGACCCTCGATGACGCACAAGCAGGGACTCGCTTCGTCACGTCGTGCAGCCTCAGGACCCTCCTTCCCCCCAGGCCCCTACCGCAGGCCCCCTCAGCCTGCTCTGGCTTCTCTCCACAGCCCTCTGGCTGCTCTGGAGCCGCATTGCCTGGAACACAGCCGCTGCGCAATTAATAATCGTTGACGGTGCTGACCCCTCATTAAAGAACCTATCTGTATGATAACTACATGCCTGGCCTGATCACACACGGCCTTTTTTCCAAAGGAATGTTCCAAAGTCCTGATTGCCAGGGCTGCTCTTCCAAAAGATAAGAGCAGTTCCATCCACCACCCGTTATGCAGTCATCCTCCCTCCATTCACCCATTTACCCGCCTACCACCCATCCGTCCCTCACCCACCCATCCATCCAACCACCCATCCATCCCCCACCCACCCCGCCATCCTCCATCCATCCACCCATCTACACCTTTTACTGGTTTGTGCGTGAATTTCATTAGAAAACGAACATTTTTGGAAAGTTCCCTAAAGGTAAGTTTTCCTTTCTTGTTTCTTCCTCGTCCACATGTCCAAGTCCCTGGCAGTCACTGTGTGTCCACAGCGCCACTTTGTCAGGTGTTTCGTGAACCAACGCCTAGGCTGGGCGGGCAGTTCTAAGAGTGGATCCCAGCCCGAGTCTGGGCTTCCCTGGGGCCTCGGAAAGTATGAGGTCCGGCCGCCCTGGAAGTGCCGGAGGCTGGCCGGGTCAGGGCGCGGGGGCGTGGGGGCGCGACTTGGGATCCCCGCAGGGGCGCCACCTTCTGCACTGTCTGCTCCTGTGCCGCCGCTTACCCTCCTGGGCTGGGGTGGGGGCGGGGCCTTTGTGGGGGCGGGGCCTTGGAGGGCGTGGCGAGGGCGGGAGGGGCGGAGCCTGACTGCGGGGCCTAGTCTAGGCTGTGTCCACAGTGGTGAGTGGTGGCGCGCGGCGGTCGGGAAAGGGTCTGGGCCGAGGCTGGGCGGGGTCAGACCAGGCGTCTGGTGGTTGGCAGGGGCGTGGCGCAGGTGGGAAAGGGCGGGGCCAAGGCTGAGGAGTGGGTGGGGCGTGGAGGGGGCGTGGCCTTGGGGCCCGGCGGCGGGGGAGGCGGAACTAGTCGGTCTCGAGCTGAGACTGGGCCTGAGTTCCTAGTTCAATGAGGGCGGAGCCAGAGGGATAAGGTGGCGAAGTCAGGAAGGGCTTGGCGAGGAGACGCAGGTGGGACTTATCGGGCCGGAGCCTTGGAAGGTGTGCGGGGAGGGTCGGAGCCCCGGGCTGGGTGCTGGGGGTCAGATTCCCTGATGGCGAGGCCCGGGCGGGGCCCTGTGTCTTGCTCCATCTCTAGAATCAAGGGATCTTGTCTCTTGTGCCCATCGGCTGGCACCTGCACAGCACCTGTCCCGAAGCATAAGGTATCCCAGGTATCCAGGTGCAGGTCTCCGTGCGGCCTGCGCCCTCCCCCCACACCAGGACACTGATGTGGGGGAGGATCTGGTACAAGCGCTTCCTGCCCGCGCAGCGTCTCTGGGACCTCAGAAGCTTTCAAGGTCATTGAGGCCCGTTTTGGATGTTATAATAGAAGTTAAGTTGTGGTCACAACTGCTCTCTGGCTCTAACAGTCAAAGGTAAATAAAAGTGAAATAATTTCACAGTTGGAATTAGTTTTTTGAACAGAAATTGTTTATTAAAGATTTTTAAGTATGATAGTATGTTTAAATCAATTAGTTAACCCGTTCTCCCTAGTCATGTTAAGAATGTAGATCATTAGAAGTTATGTGCCAAGCACTTTGTTGAATGATAGAAACACAGAGATAATTATTGGCTAAATTTTTTCAATTTAAATTTTATTTTTCAATGACAGCTTACATGCAATGTTATTCTGTATTAGTTCCAGTGGTACACGTAGTGGTTAAACAATCGTATCTTTTACAAAGTGTTCCCTGGATATTTCCAGTAACCCACCTGACACTATACATAGTTATTACAATAGTAAAGATATTTTATACTTGACATTTTGTTGTATTTTTCACCTTATTACATTTTTTTATTTATCCCATGGGGATAAAATTTCTTTTTTGAGAAATTGCTAAAGAAAATTCTATGTTTTTGCTTTTTGGTAAAGGCGTTTTTGAAAATAGTTTTCAAATATTTTGTACTTATAGAACATTCCGTTTACAAAGCACTGAGAAATATTGTTTCTTAACGTTCTGTACCATCGATAGACTTGTACCATTTGTGGACAGAAACGGCCACAACTGGAAGCCAATGAATGATCATCCCTGTAGGGAAGACTTGTGGTCATAACACTCCCCTTAAGTGCACATGAATCTAGTCTCCGGTGTCTGAGACAAAGGGGTGTTCTAACAGCAGGGCGGCATTCAGAGAGAAATATTTAAAACTGCTTTGATGGGGTTGTCGCGTGCTGAAGACGGGTTTCTGACGACATGAAAGTCTTATTTCTGCTCCTGACCTACATTTTACTGTTTATATTTTTATTTCAAGCGCAGGAGAGGAATATAAGGACTTTAGTAGCCCTCTTGAAATAAAAGAAAAGTAAAGAGAAGAATCCAAATATGGGACCGTTCCAGAGGAAGAAGTTACCTGGGCACATCATACGAGGAAGCTGGATATCACCTTACTGAGCTCATCAGTATTTTTATTTTGAAGGTAAATATCCTCTTAATTTAAAAAATCTATTGACAGCTGTTGCTGTTATTTAATAACATGACACAGCACATTTGCGTCCCTTCTTTACTCTATTTTATCAAAGTGAGGTAAAAACAACAAAAGCAAATTTCCTCTCATTGTTGATTTAGAACTCTGCTTTGTAATCCCACCATCTCTTGAACAGGACTGGTGACTCAGATTGGTCTCGCATGAGGAGTGTGGCTTTCTTTGTTTTAAAATGTTTTTCAATGATTGAATTTAAAATTATCATGCAGTGAAATGTATCCTTTTTGTTCAACAGTTTGATCATGTCTTGCCTCTTGTACTTTAAAGCTCTTTTGTGATGTATGCACAGTTGGGAACGGCGTGTCTTTGTGGTGACTTGACCCTTTTATCATTAGGTACATTTTTTTCATCCCTGGTTTTATCCTTGTTTTGAAGTCTACTTTGTCTATATTAATATAGCTACTCTGGTTTCTTTTGACTAGTGTTTTTGTAGTATACCTTCTTTCATCCTTCTGTTTTTGACCTATTTCTGTCATTGTATTTAAGGTGGTTTTCTTTAAATATCACATACATTTGGGTCTTGTGATTTAAATCAAATCTGACCATCTATGCTTCTTCATTGGTGTGTTTAGGTCATTTACATTTAATGTAGTCATTGATATAATTGGACTGAGGCCTCCCGTTTTCTATTTGTTTTCTGTTTGCTCCTACTATTCTTTGTTCCTCTGTCCTTCCTTTCCTACACTCTTTTTATTTGAAACTTTTAGTTCTTTATTTTCATTTATCTTTTTTTTTGTCCATATCTCTTATTGTTACTTTATAGTGGTTGCACTAGGGATTATAATACACATATCTAACTTTTCACAGTAAGACTTAGATTTCATATTTTACCAATTCACATAAAATGTACAAATATTATAAACATATAAATCCTTTATCCTCCTCCCTATATTATAGTTGTCCTATGTACAATATTATATCCTGTTCATTAAAAGTCCCACCAGACAATGCTGCAATATTTTCTTTCAGCAGTAAACAGATTTTAAAGAACTTAAGAAAACGGTCTTTTATATTTAGCCTGATAGGTACCATTTTTATTGTTCTTCCTTCATCCCTGAAGCACCAGGTTTCCATCACTTCCCTTCAGCCTGCATAACATCATGTAGCATGTCTTTTTCAGCAAGTCTGCTGGCAACGAATTCTCTTAGCTTCTCTCTATACTGCTGTTGTTCCCAAAGAATATTTCATTGTTCTGCTTTCCTTTGTCCTCTGCAGCTCCTGATGAGCAAGCCATGGCCATTCCCATCATTCCCTTGTGTGATGTGTCACTGTTACCTGGCTGCTTTCAAAAGCTTTCCTTTATCTTTGGTTTTCACCGGTTTTTCATGATGTGTCTGAGTCTGCATGTCTTTGACTTTCTCTTATTTGCTGCTCCATTGAGCTTCTTGAATCTATAGATTTGTGTCTTCCACCAGATTTGAGAATTTTGGGACATTATTTCTTCTAATATTTTTCTCCTTCAATCTCTTTCTCTTCTCTTTCTGGGGCTCCAGTGGCACAAATATTAGACATTTTGTGTTGTCCCAGAGGCCCCTGAAGCTCTGGTCACTGGTTTTTAATCACCTTTCTCTCTGTTCCTCAAATTGAGTGATTTCCTCAGATTTATCTTCACATTCACTAAGTCTTTCCTCTGTCAACACCACGCTACTATTTAATTTCAGACATTGTATTTTTCAGTTCTAAAGTTTCCACTTCTTTTGTGTATTTTCCATTTTCTGCTGAGAATGTCTATTTCCATTTATGTGAGGTGTATTTACCTTTTTCCCGTAGCGCATAGTTTAATAGCCACGGTAAAACCTTTGTTAATTCCAGTATCTGGGTCAACTCAGGGTTGGTATCTATTGATTTTCATTTTTCTTGAGAATTGTTCACATGTTCCTGGTTCTTTGTAGGCTGAACCATTTTTTGACATTTTGATGATTTTGTTGTGTGACTCTGTGTCCTGGTAAAACCCTTGGGAGGATGTTGGGGGGGGGGGGGGGTTGTTTCACAGGCAATCACCTGGTTAGCTTCCTACTGCAAGTTCTGTTTTGCCTTTTGTGAGTGGCGGTTCCAGAGTCACTTACGTTCTTTGCCACGTTCCTTTGGGTCTGCTCGTGCATGGGCTGCCCAGAGCTTAGCCTGGGAGGCAGACAGCTGTTCATATCAGCAGTTCGGTTCTCAAAGCCTTTGCTATGTTGCTCTGGGTCTGCCCTGCACGGGCGTAGCTGAAGGGCAAGCTGAGGACTTGTGCCTGTTTATACACAGGATTAGGAGACACCCCCCACCCCCTGCAGCTCACTCCTCTGTGACTCCCTGAATGCTCTCTGGCTCCCAGGGTCCCCTTCCTCAGTCCTATGGCTAGGCATCCAGACTTCCTCTCTGAGTTACGGCCGCTCTCCTTGCCCCCTTATAATAGATCTTTGCTCCCAGGGCAGCGCCTGGAGAGAAAAGAGAAAAAGAACACTCTCGCACTCTCTGGTGCGTGAGAGCCCCCGTTCTTGGTTCTGTGATGCAAACCACGGAGCTGCACGGTTCTAGGACTAGGACTGCCTTAGGTCAGAGCCATGAGAGGGGAGAGGAAAAGAAAAAAGCTCCCCACGCCCCCCACCCCAGACACACGTTACCTCTTCAAGTCTGCCTTCCCTCCCAGTCCTCTACAATGGCTTCCTTTCCAGAGTTCTCAAACAGCTGCTCTTTGTACTTGGATTTCTTCTCTTAAAGATGTTAAGGAGCCTTAACATTCACTGGAGTCGAGACTCTGTCTAAATAATAATCCTGTTAAGTTGAAAAGTGAACTTTTCCTCCCTTTGTCTTCACGCACGTCTCAATGTCCCGTTTTGTGCAAACCCTCCGACAGTAACATTTGGATTTAGGACACAGATGAACACACCACACACATACTTACCTCTTTTGCCCGGTGGGTAGACCAGATCCCCTGAAGAGGGATTCTCGAGAAAACACTTTCCTTACACGGACAGTGAAAACAATCAAGCCTGGAGAATGCATCTGTTCTTTTGACCTTGGCAAGGTGGACCTCATGTTTTCTCTGCACCCTGTGCCTCCTCATCTTGTTGGCCTGAATACGTGGGGCAGTGTAGCTTCATCAATGGGGTTTGAACTGCATTTTGGTGAATCGTGTTTCGCCGTCATTAGCGTGTAATTACAACAGGAGATTTCACTTCCATTAAACAACTCCTGGTCTTATGTGAGGCCTGGATGTGAGCATTAGGGTTGCAGTTTGCCCCAAATGCAGGCCACGGGCATTCATTATTCAGCGAGCCTCAAGTTTTTAGAGGGAAAAACAAAGACATTGTTTTGAAATGAGAAATGTCAGGTGTAGCTGAGGAACTTGATAGTTTCATTGAGCCTGGAAGTTTCCGTGTAGAACTTATAGTTCAATCAGACTGTCCCCCAATTTCTCTAGGTCTGAATTTTCATGCCTACATCTGACCTAGGATGCATCAAACCTGTTATGAAAAATGACTTGATTGCCCCTTTATTCTCCTTCTCTCCCTTCCTTACCTCTTAAAAGTATGGCACACATCAATAAATATAATTTATGCCCTGGCCAGTGTGGCTCGGTTGGTTGGAGCATCATCCTGTAGCTGAAGAGCCGCAGGTTCAATTCCTGGTCAGGGCACATACCTAGGTTGCAGGTTTGATCCCCAGTCCAGGTGTGTATGGGAGGCAACCAATCGATATTTCTCTCTCATGTCAATGTTTCTCTCTCTCCCTTCCTCTCTCTCTAAAAGCAATGAACAAAAATGTCCTTGGGTGAGGAGATACATATAATTTATAATCTGAGAGAGATTATTTCTTTAAACATCATTTCTTTCTAAGAATTGTGACTAATGGAACTTTTTGTTTCGGTTGAGAATATAGAATTCCATATAGAATCTTGGGGGAAGCTCCGGTTCTGGGGTCTGAGGACTCACTACGTGG
This sequence comes from Furipterus horrens, assembly GCF_987537825.1. Classification (NCBI taxonomy): domain Eukaryota; kingdom Metazoa; phylum Chordata; class Mammalia; order Chiroptera; family Furipteridae; genus Furipterus; species Furipterus horrens. The sequence goes on from NW_028327173.1 coordinate 4,201,658, forward strand.
GTGACACGGACAACTTCTTAATCCCTCAGTGTGACAGTTTTCTCCCCGGTATAGAAGGGGAATGGCGTTCCTTCTTGTCATTCTGAGGATTACAAGTGATGGTATGAACACATGCTGGGCGTGGTGTGTGGTGTGGAATGAGCACCAGGCAGTGCCAGCTCTCAGGGTTGTCTTCTAGACGGGGACATCATTGCCACCATTGTTCGGTGACAGCAGTCCTCTCCATGTGCTGGGTGCTGGCCCCAGCGGGCGGGTCCGACACGGTCCCTGCAGCCGTGCTGGGGGAGGAAGTACGTGTAGGTGAACAGACCTTCACGAAGTGCAGCGGCAGTAACCGGAACACGGGTTCGTTTTCTGTTCACACGGTCTCAGCCTTGACGCCTGCCCAGAAGATGCTCTTCCCATGGACTCTCCAGCTCTTTGTCAGCTCCTGGGTGCTTCGCGTTGTCCCTTTGGACGTTTCTGGGGAGCAGTGACATCTAAAATGATGATGGCTCTGGCATCTACAATCCATAAAGAGAAAATCTCACAAAAGCTAAGTGGGTATTCTGCATATAACAGGCTCAGAAAAATACTCCTGATGGACTCGTTTTATTAGATTTAGAAGCAGTTAAAATTTTTTTAACCAGGATAGTTTTCCTTTCTCTCCAATCCCTTTTTTTTTTTCACCCATATTCCGCCTCCAGAAGCCCCAAAGCCCACACGTAACTATCTCATAGGCGAGAACCCCGGGAAACCAGTTCGTCGCTGCAGTGCGCTGGTCCCATCGTGAACACAACCTGAAGCCCAGTTGAAACGTTCTGCCTTCAAAGAAACAAAAGCAGCAGCAGTTGATTCCTTAAAGAAGTGGGGAAATCAGTAGCCCTTGTGGGGTTACGTGTGTCAGCTGACGATGGTTAGCGCCAATTCAGCACAAACAGGAATCCCCAATTTGGGATGCAGTGAAGAAGGAAACTTGATTCCGTTCAAAATGGCTCAATTGTGACACAGCACAGACAGCTGGGAGGCAGCCCTGGAGCCAGGACCCCCTCCAGCTCAACAGCGCCACCCTGCTCCAAGGAGACGTCTGTCCCGGTTCAGCTACAGCCAGGCTAGCTGGGGAAACACTGCCACGCAGCTCCCACGGAAAGCAAACGTGCCCTCCTAGGGCCCCGGGGGAGCTGCCTTATATAGACTCAAAGCCCCACCCCTAGTCCCTGATTGGTCCATTCTCATGTAAATGAGGACTTCAAGTCCTTGAAGTTTGATTGGTCCAAAAGGCACTTTCCTGATTGGTCAGAATGGAGCTGTTCTGATTGGTTGGTAAAGATCCTGATGGGTGGGGCTATAGTTGTACATTTCTGATTGGTTGGGGAAACCCTCAGTCCTATTGGTTGAAATAGGATTCCAGGAAGTCCAGGGCTGGCTCAGGTGGCAAGACCGCAGTGCAGACAGGCAGCTCAGTGCCAAGGCAAGTAGTTCAGTACAGGCTTCTCCCTGGGGTGCCATTTGTGTGACACGTTCTTGTGTAGAAGTGGCCGCTAGGCTCTGTTTTGTAAAACTTGACTCCAGTTAGCCACCGGGAGCCCTTCTTAGTAGGCATCTTCTTCCTCGGGGTTGACACCTGTTTTCAGGAGAAGACGGGGCTTACAGGAGAGCTTAGAGCGGGTCCTGCCACGTGGGAGGGGACCTGACGGCAGAGGGGCTGCTGGAAGTTGCCAGGTGAGTTAGGTCCTCAAAACCTGGGCGTTAACCCGAGAGCAGAATTCTTCTGCCCTTCCGTCCCGCTCTCACTTTCTGCTTCGCCCTCTCCTCGGGCAGCCATTGCCTTACACAGCAACTCTCCGATGGCTGTGTTTTTGAATTGTCAGAAGACAATTCCAAAGGAAAGTTCCTGTCTGGCCGCTCTTCTGCGCTGTCACCTTGTATTTCCTTCGCTGTATGTTGTCCCCATTATTTACTACTGAGTCATAGGCGGTAGGATAGGATTTTGTCAGCGTGACCATGGCGATATCACAGAAATTGCCACTGTGGCTTTTTCCAGTTCTTCAGAGGATTTATTGTGGAATTAAGTTGCTGGAGACCATTTCCATTTGGGGCACCCTGCAGTGGCCCTTCAGCGGCACAGGGTCACACAGCAGCGTGTTTCTAACTAGAGGAAGCCCTGTGTCACATTTGGACTTGGGCACATACTTAGCATCAGGAGGCTAAAGCAAAGATCAAGGAAGTAAAAGGATGGAATTCTTTTGTCTAATAATGAATGTGATCACACATTGTGTCCAGTTTCCATCTTTATCTGCAGCAATAAATGCATTATTTATTTTTTTAAATAACTGAAATTTAAAACAGTGAGCTTGGGATACTCATGAGGGACCATTTAAAAAAGAAAGAAAGTACTCAGCGGGATATTTTATAAGCTTGACTTTCAATTAGGCTCAAAGGCAAAAACCATCTATCACAGGGGAAGCAGGGTCACTTTCCAAAGCCTAAATAAAGGGTGTGTGTCGGAAATGCTAAGAATTTGTGCCCCGGCTCCAGCCTACAAGGGCTAAGATTTTAGGGGATCATAGAGCTAAGTTTGAAAAGCCCCATCCTTCCCTGCTGTGTCTTTCCCCCCATGTGTCTCCTGTACTCCCGCACGGCTGCCGCGCTCACGCCGCGGGGCGTGGGGCTGTCTCCCCGCCCCGCAGTTCTCGCGACGCGGCCTGGGTGTCCTACAACTTAGCTCAGTTGTGACCCTATCTGCCCGGAGAGCGCGTCCGATCCCGCAGGGCTCAGTCCCACGAGACTGCGCCCCCCGCCCCCCACCCCACTTCAGGGGCCAGTTACAAGTCCAGCTTGTCCCCTGTGCTTCCGACTGACTGGCTGTGGATCTGAGGCTCCCACGACCCCCTCCCGGGGTTCGGTTAGTTTGCTAGAACTCAGGGAAACACTGACTCACGTCGCCAGTTCATTAAAGGGTGTGACGAAAGTTCCAGATGGAAAGCCAATGAAGACACGCAGGGCGGGGCCTGGGAGGGCCCCCAGCGCAGGAGCGTCTGTCCCGTGGGGTTGAGGGGTGTCACCTTCCCCGGCAGTTGTCTGAACCCTGTACTGTTGGGGTATTGTGGATGCCTCTCATGATCAATCCTTGACTCCATTTCTAGCCTTTCTCCCCTCTCTGGAGAGTGGGGGGTGGGGCAGAAAATGCCACCGTTCTGATCATGGTTTGGTCTTCCCGTGACCAGCCCCCACCCAGCAGCCCACCCAGAGTCACTTCATTGGAGAAGATGCACCCACCACCCAGGAAATTACAAAGGTTTTAGGAGCTTTGTGTCAGGAACCAGGAACAGAGACCAATATATCTATGTCCTATTATAAATCACAATATCACATAAGAACAGGCACGTTAACGAAATTAAAATGTTAAACACTTCTCTCCATCAAGTGGAGAGACCGAAACAACCCCCAGACCCAGATTCTTTCCTCTCCCCTCCTTGGTGGGCCACGTGTAGGTTTCACTGTAACTTCTGCGTCTGGCGTTTAGGAGCCTCGTCTTTCTCTAGAACCTCTTTTCGCACCTAAACTGTGTCCCCAGCCACGTGACTCATTGTCGCGTGGACGGCACTTGCCCCTGAGGCGCAGCAGTTCCAGAGGAGCGCTGCGCAGCCCCGGCTTCTCGGCCGGCCGTCAGGCTGGCTCTGCGGCGGCGCCCCCGGCCCGCCGGCCCAGTCTCGGCCTGGGACGCGTCCCCTGCGGCCACGGCTCTCCTCTCCAGCCAGGGTTCGCTCAGTAACGAGGTCGGAGCAGCCTTTCCCGAAAAACCCTCCTGCCCGTCCGCCTCTGTTTCCAGCGCAGCGTCCCCTCCAGGGTCCGGTGAGCGGCGGGAGCCAGCGCGGGGTTGCGGCCGCTGACACCCACCCGAGACGCGGGGTCTGAGGCCAGGGCGCTCGCATGCTGCGCTCCTGCCTCGTCAGACCACGCGGGACATGCGAGGCGGCGGCACAACGTGGCAAAGCGAGCTGTTTCCCGACGACGGCTGGGTCTGGACCCTGTCTCGGGCTGAGGACCCATCGAGGCGACAGGTCGCTGACTATCAGGAAAGGGGCCGTTCTCCGGGGCTCGGGACAGGCGCATCCGCCCTGACCGTTTACCGTTCTGGCCAAGTCCTTGGAAATCGTTTCCATGAACTTGATGTCACGGGCGCCTGAAACCTGGCCCTGGCCGCCAGCGCGGCTCTTCCCGTGCGCTTTCCTGCCCGTGGGCGCGTGCTGCGCACAACCACCAGGCACAACCACCAGGCGGCGGGGCGTCTGGGGGGCGGCGTCCCCACTACGGCGCCTCCTGCGTCCTCCCCTGAAGTGTGGGGGCCCGTCACCCTTCGGGGAGGGCTGCCTCTGGCACCGCAGGGGCCCGCTCCAGGGTCTCAGACGTCTCGGCGAGGCCGGGGGCTGGTGGGCTCTCCGGAGCCCGGGCCTCCCAACACTTTCGGCCTGGATCCCCGGCCGGAGGTCCGCGTTGAGCAGTCTCCGCTGCCCTCGTGTGGCGGGTGGTGGTTATTCTTTCCTGGTCCCGCTGAAATCCGGACGGGTCTGCGGGTTAGTGTCACCCCTGACTCAGCGTGGCTGCGGGTTCGATCCCCGTGCAGGGCACAGACAAGACGCAACCAGTGAATGCATGGATACGTGGAACAGCAGATCGGTGCTTCTCTCTCTAAAGTCAGTTTTTTCAAAAAAGAGTAAACCCCTGCTCTTTGATGTTTGAGCGTCCTGCTTAGTGACAGGAGGCAGGAAGGGAGGGAGAGGGAAGTTTCCCTGAGGCCTGATGTGCGTGGGGCGGGCAGGAGAAACGTCGAATTTCCTCCCTTTGATAGGGATTGCACAATTCCAGGTCAAGACTTAGATCCATTATCCTAGGGGAAAATGCGAGAATATGAGCTGTTTTTCCTCCTGTCGTGGACACTGACCGGGAGCTTTCCTGAGCCATGGGGACATATGGTGGGTTTTATCATTTTTGAAATGTAGAAGTGTTTCCTTATTGTCTTTGAAAGCTGTTTGTCTAATAAAAAAATAAAACATAAAACTAAAGCAATGGCCTTAAAGTGTGGCATCGCTAAGCCTACTTACACGCCACTTGGATGTAACTGCCTGGAAATGTGGCCCTGAGCCCCCCCCCCGGAGGGGCAAAGAAGGCTGAGCTGGAGCTTGGGGTGCGGGGGCGCAGCTGCAGAAAGATGGAAAATGGTCGGCGAGGGAGGAGGGCAGGAGGAGGGGTGGGCTCCCAACAAGAGAGCAGAAACGTTCTTAGCATGTTTTGGGGTTTTTTCTTGAGGTTTTAAGGCTGAGGAAACGTGTATTCTGTCAGGCTGGATAAATTTTAGAAATCTCTCCCGAGCACTTAAGTAGAAGGTCAAGGACATGAAGAACAGAATGTAAGTGCCTGTGTGGCCAGCTCGCTTGACTTACTCTATGGCCATTCAGTCATTAGATTGTTCACGTGTTCGTTGTACCTTTATTGAGCACCTACTATGTGCTGGGGACTGTGCCAGGTGCTGGAGAGACAGCAGTGAACAGAACAACCCACGTCTCTGCCCTTAATATTTTAAAAAGTTATTTCTTTTTCAAAATTGCAATAAATTATACATAACATACAATTTGTCATTGTCACCATTTCCAAGCGTACAGTTCAGGGGCACTAAATGCATTCACACTGTCGTGCAGCCAGCACCCCCATGTGTCCTCAGGAGGCTTTGCATCTTGTGTCACCACATGTCCCAGGGTTACCGCGGAGAGTCACCGGCCCCTGCTGTCAGCGGCCAGCAGCATAATGTCAGGCCGTGATTACCGTGAGTCCTCCCCAGGATGCGATGCACACACCGTCTGTGCCGCTTAGCTTTGTCATTGTCAAGGTCATTTTCTGGTATGAAGGCTCTGTGCCTCTTTTGTCCCATCGAGATGGGGTGGGGGGACAGGGGCGGTGGGGAGGGGCACGTTTCAGCTGACAACTTTGCCCTGCTGACTCTATTTCCCCCCAGAAATTCCCATTCACCAGCGGAGGCTGCAGCCTGTCCATATCCTGTCACCACTCTGTGGGTACAAATTCTGTCACCCCATCCTGGGAAACAGCCTGCCCCCCCACAGGCTGGGACAGTTCCCAGGGCCTCCCGAGCCCTTGCTGGAACCCCAACCCTACAGCAGATATGGGCCCACCCCTTGCTCCCTTATGTTCCAAATCATTGATTTGATTCTTGGCTCCATTTACTCTACTGTTGTTACCTGTAAATTGTTTTTTTATTTCAATTAGTGTATCCTTCGTTTCTGACTGTATCTTTTTTATGCTGCTGAGATCCCCACTAAGCTCCTTGAGCATCCTTATAACCAGTGTTTTGAACTCTGCATCTGACAGATTGCTTATCTCCATTGCGTTTAGTTCTTTTTCTGGAGTTTTGATCTGTTCTTTCACTTGGGCCAGGTTTCTTTGTCCCCTCAGTTTGGCAGCCTCCCTGTGTATTAAGTAGAGCTGCTTTGACTCCCTGTCTTGGTGGTGTGGCCTAATGTAGTAGGTGTCCTGTAGGGTCCAGTGGCACAGCCCCCCTCTCACCCAAGATGGGTACTCAAGGTGCCTTTCATGTGGGCTGAGTACACCCTCCTCTTGTAGTTGAGCCTTGGTTGCTGTTGGCAGGTCAATGGGAGGGATTTACCCAGGCCAATCAGCTGCAAGGATTAGCTGTGACCCCCTATGTACATTTTATTGTCACCTCTCTAGCCTCTTGGTGACCTTTGATAGTCCTGACTCTCATCTTCTGGATTGTGGAGATGCCCCACCCCTGCCGCATCATTCCTCTTTCCCACCACATGGTCCCTCCACTGGGGCATCCGCAGCATCCTGCTGCCCCCCCAGATGCCCAGACCAGGAACCAGGGCCCCCCTATGAGTCCCCCACCTGGAGGAACCCCAGTCTCTCTGATCCATTTTTCTCACTGTAGTCGGGGAAATCGTCCTAATGTGCAAATCTGATCAAATCCCTTCCCTGGCTCCTCAGTCAGTGTCCACAGTTTAAAATTCTAGCTTCTTAACACGGCTTGTGGAAATCTGGGTATCTGGTCCTTGCTGACCCCATAGCAACCTTCACACCCCTCCATCCCAGCCACTGAGCCTCCCTCCCATTTGTCTGAGCCCTTTGCTCCTGGGAAACACAGAGCCTGATATATCCTGTTCATCCCCAGAAAGCCCCCCACCCCTACCACAGCACCCGCCCCCCACCCAGCACACAGGTGCACCCCCAGCTTTCCACCAGCCCTGAAGCTCCAGGAGGACCGCACAGCCCATTCCTGACGCACGGAGGGCCCAGGTTCCATTGTGTGTCTTTTCAGGTGGTACTCGTCAGTCCCCTGGACTCCAAGCCCTCCGGTGGCAGGAGGGTCCTTTATCTTTGTGTCTTTGCCTGGTGTCTGGGTCAGAGCGCCCAGCTCCATGAAGGGTTCTTGGTGTTTCAGAGTCACCCCTGAATGGGTTTGTGAGAATCAGCCTCTTCACTGAATTAGTGCAAGGCATGTGTGCAAGGCTTCAGTGACGAACAATTTGAAATACAGCTGTTGGTGTCAGCACTGATATCAAAACAGGATTCATTTGTATGTGACCAATACATCAATTTCTGGGAGCAAAAGAAATCCCAAACTCTGAATCTTGCACAAACCTCGGCACTAAAGTCTGTTTTCAGGGTTCACAAAAAACGGCACGTTATTTCACTATTAGCCTTTATGATTCGACGCTGCAATAATGTTATAAAGATTTTTTCATGAACCATTTTTTCTTAGTTTCTTTTTTGTGAAAATAATACCTTTGTGTTTTATTATAGAGTCCTTTTTAAAACTACAGATAACGATCACTCACTGAGCCCCACCACACACAGACCACACGTAACTCACCCGAGCTGTGGTCCAAGGGTGTAGCCCACCCACAGTGGAAAGATCTGCCTGCACAGGAGGAAGACACCCACTTTTGCAGCCAGATGCCCCTCATATCAAAAGTTTCCGTTAGAGTGATATCTTCCACCACAGAAGAAAATCAGAATTTATTTCAGAGGTAACCTAAGCTTGTTTTTAAGCACATAGAAAACTATTTCCAACACGTATATCCCTACATGTGTTCATTTATTTTGAGCACAGAAAGTTACATGCATTTTTATTAAGCTCAGTAATTCGGATTTCCTAAATAAATCCCCAGAGAGGATCATTTCATTCTGTCCTGCCTTCCTTTCCTTGCTCGCCGTCGTTTAGGGGAAAGGATGACTCATTTCCAAGTGCCTGTGTTTTTCATTTATAACTTCTACATTTCATACCAAACTCTACTATGATAAAGTCATCATGCAGTCTGTGCAGTAAAAAAGCCTCTGTCGGAGAAGCAGAATAAACTGGATTTATCTGTGTTTATAATCTAGGACAAAGGAGTCGAAGTGAGTTACCTTGAGGGACCCAAGTCTCTGGGGCATGACCATTCCTTTCAAGTGTGTGGATGAAGGACAACAGAGAATTAAACACCAAGCATCCAAAGCCAGGAGGGGAAGCCACATTAGAATTTATAGCATCGTGGTGTGGAAGGAGAAAAAAAAAAAAGGTTATACTTAGCCCTGTTTCTGAAGTGGTTCTGTAAACGCCCTAAGCCCTGCGCTGCCTCCTACTTTAAAAAGATTGTACCATCGGTGATGATCGTCTTGCCAGAAAACCAGATGCGCAAGATTAAAATCCAACTGAAGGTACTTTATTTCAATTAAAACAAATGTTTGGCCTGGCCGGGTAGCTCTGTTGGTTGGAGCGTCGTCCTGATACACCAAGGTTGTGGGTTCAATCCCCGGTCACGACACATATAAGACTTAACCAATGATGCATCAGTAAGTGGGACAAGAAATTGAAGTTTCTCTCTTACTCGCTCTAAACTCAATCAAAAAATAAAACAAGTATTTTCTGAACACATACAATTATATTATACACCAAGCATAAGAAAAACACATTCTTTATGGAAGGAGGAGGAACACCTATTATTTCATTGAATTTCTTTCAGGCAGTAATTTTCTTGCTGAAGTTTAAATCCAAATCAAACATGAGAGGATCACAAGCTGAGTCATGTGCAATTGAATGCTTTTTAAAATATATATTATATTTATTTTACTATTACAGTTGTCCCAATTCTTCCCGTTTGCCCCCTCCTTGCCCAGTACCCCAATTCCATCCAGCAGCCCCCTTCCCCTTAGTTCATGTCCATGGGTCATGCATATAAGTTTTTTGGCTTCTCCATTTCCTATACTGTTTTTAACATCCCCCTGTCTATTTTGTACCTACCAATTATGCTTTTTAGTTCCTGCACCATTTCCTCATTTCTCCCCTTCCCCCTCCCAGCGGATAACCCTCCAAGTGATCCCCATGCCTATGATTCTGTTCCTGTTCTGGTTTGCTTAGATGGATTTTGTTTTTATTTTTTAGATTCAGTTGTTGATAGTGGTGAGTTTGTTGACATATTAATGTTCATAGTTTTGATCTTCTTTTTCTTAAGTAAGTCCCTTTGACATTTCATTTAATAATGGCTTGGTGATGATGAGCTCCTTTAGCTTTACCTTGTCTGGGAAGCACTTCATCTGCCCTTCCATTCTAAATGATAGCTGGATAGAGTAATCTTAGTTATAGGTCCTGGCTTTTCATCACATTGAATACTTCTTGCCTGCAAAGTGTCTTTTGAGAAATCAGCTGATAGTCTTATAGGCACCTCTTTGTAGGTAAGTCTCTGCTTTTCTCTTGTTGCGTTTAAGATTCTCTCTTTACCTTGAACCTTTGGCATTTTAATTATGATGTGTCTTGGTGTGTTCATCCTTGGGTCCAGCTTGTTTGGGACTCTCTGTGCTTCCTGGACTTGTATGTCTATTTCCTTTACTAATTAGGGAAGTTTTCCTTCATTATTTTTTCACATAAGCTTTCGATTTCTTGCTCTTTCTCTTCTCCTTCTGGCAGCCCTATGATTTGGATGTTGGCACGTTTAAAGTTGTCCCAGAGGTTCCTAAGCCTCTCCTCATTTTTTTCAATTCTTGTTTCCTCATTCTGTACTGGTTGACTGTTTTTTTTCTTCCCTATGTTCAAAATCATTGACTCCAACCCTGGTTTCCTTCCCTTCACCATTGGTTTTGTGTGGATTTTCCTTCGTTTCACTTAGCATAGCCTTCACTTCTTCCCTTATGCATTTGCCGTACTCAAGCATACCTGTCAAACCTGTGAGCATCTTTGTCACCAGTGTTTTGAACTCTGCACCTGTTAGGTTGGGTATCTCCTCATCTGTGAGGTTGGCTATCTCCTCGTCCCTTAGTTCTCCCACTGGAACCTTGATCCATTCCCCCTTTTGGGCCACACTTCTCTGTCTCCTCATCTTGACAGGCTCCTGTGTTTGTTTGCCTCTGTGCCTTAGCTAGAGCTGTCACACCTGTTATGTTGTAAGGAGCGGAGCCTTAAGGATTCGTCAGTACAGGGTGACCCGTTTCACCACATTGTGGCGCTGTGTGGGGGGGAGGTGTCCGAGAGGGAACAATGCTGCCTGCCCAGCACTCGCCCCTTTTCCAGGCACCTCTCCCACCTCCATATGGGACTTGCGCCCCTCTAGCTGCTTCCCTGGCCGTCGTTCCCAGAGTGGGTGGGTCTGCGGATGTTCTAGGACCAGGGGGGCCCTTTAAACAAGGGGACTCTGCTAAGAGATCAGCAGTTTCTGCCTCCACCCCAACCCCCACTGGTCTGCACAGTCAGAAGCAATGAGACTTGATTTTCCCTGGTGCTGGGACTGTGAGCTGTGCTGTCTAGTCTCCTACTGGGAGCGCTCCACAGGTGTCCCTCCCGACTTTCTAAAATGTGTAATTGTGCTTTCCACCGGTCTGCTGCTGCCACCGCTGCTGCCACCACACCGCGTCCTCTCCACCCCGGCTCCACCCCTCCTACCTGTCTGGATGAGTATTTCTTCTTTATATCTTTGTTGGACTTCCATTCCATGCAGCTCGATTTTCTGGAACTTCTGGTTGTCTCTAGTTTTGAGGTAGTTGTACTCCTTCTTAGTTGTGGAGGGAGACGCAGTGTGTCTGTCTAGACCTCCGTCTTGGTCGGAAGTCCCTCTGCAAAGTATCTTTTGAGAAATAAGCTGACAGTCCTAGGGGAACTCCTCTGTTGGTAATTACCTTCTTTTCTCTTGCTACTTTTAAGATTTTCTCTTTATCTTTAACCTTTGGCATTTTAATGATGATGTGTCTTGGTGTGGTTCTCTTTGGGTCCAACTTGTTTGGGACTCTCTGTGCTTCCTGGACTTGTATGTCTATTTCCTTCATCAAATTAGGGAAGTTTTCTATCATTATTTTTTCAAATAAGTTTTCAATTTCCTGCTCTTCCTCTTCTTCTGGCACTCCTATGATTCAGACATTGGTATGTTTGGAGATGTCCCAGAGAATCCTTATTCTGTCTTTGTTTTTTTTTTAATCTTTTTTCTTCTTGCTATTCTGATTGAATGTTTTTTTCTTCCTTATGTTCCAAGTCATTGATTTGTTCTGTGGCTTCATCTCCTCCACTGTTGGTTCCCAGCAGATTTTTCTTTCTTTCTTTTTGTTTATTTATTTTTAGAAAGAGGGGAAGGGAGGGAGAAAGAGGGAGAGAAATATCAATATGTGGCTCCCTCTCGTAAGCCCCCAACTGGGGACCTGGCCCACAACTCAGGCATGTGCCCTGACTGAGAATTGAACCTGTGACCCTTTGGTTCGCAGGCGGGCATTCAATCCACTGAACCACACCAGCCAGGGCTAGATTTTTCTTTATTTCACTTAATGCAACCATCATTTCTGCCTAGGTCTTTTTTTATACCGCTGTAGTACCTGATGAGTTCTTTGGGCATCCTGATAACCAGTATTTTGAACTCTGCATATGATATGTTGGCTATTTTCATTTCGTTTAGTTCTTTTTCTGGGGTTTTGTTCTGTTTCCTCATTTGGGCTGTGTTTCTTTGTCTCCTCAATTCTGCAGCCTCCCTATGTTTGTTTCTGTAGGTAGAGCTGCTTTGACCCCCTGTCTTAGTAGCGTGGCGCATCCAGAGGAATGTCACTTCTTTAAATCCTTAGTTATTGCACTTCATACAGTTCAATTTTATGACGAATGTGGTGATATTTGTTTTGTAGTCTAGTAATTTTTGCTGTGGTTGTGCAAGGAGGCGAAGTATGTTTACCTACATACTTCTTGACTGGAAGTCTCTGCTTTTTTTTTTTTTTCAGATAAATAACTTATTAAAATTCAACATCTATTCATGATTTAAAAATAAAAAAACTAATCCTCTTCATAAACCAGGAATGGAAGGGACCTTCCTTAAACTGATCATATATTTCCAAAAACAAACCAAAAACTCTGAAAGTATCCCCCATAAATAAGATAAAGCAGACGTTGTACCGGGGGCCCGAGCAATAAGCTGGACGGTACCTCAAACAAAAGAAAAAGAACACAAGGGACTAGAAAAGGAAGAAAATGTTATTATTGAACATAAATGATGTTCTAGAAAACTCCAAAGAATCTACCTACATATTATTAGAAATCACAGAAAAGTTTAGTTAAGAGACTTATATGAAGTAATATAAGAAATCAATGGCATCTCTCTGCCAACAGCAAATAAAACCATCTAAAAAGCAACCACAAAGCATGGAAAGAAGCGTAACCAAAAAAGAAATGCACAAATTCTGGAGAAATTTCCTAACGCTTTATTGAAGGGCATTAAATTAAAGACCTGTCCTACCAGACATCAAGAGCTTGTCTAAAGCTACTGTAACAAAGACAGTGCGAATGGACCCGTGGGACAGAATCCAGCCCTCGGGCATGTGGAGACAGGATGAGTGACAGGCAGGACAGTAGGTCCGTGGGGGTAGGACGGAGCACCGGATAAACGAATTAACGGGCTGGACTGTGGCTCCCCATTTACAAACCTCAGTCGGGTCATTGGCTCGCAGCATACACAGAAAGCATTCCTGATGGATCACGTTTAAATACCGAGGACAACACTTAAGACTTTTAGAATAAAATGTGAAGAAATATCTTTATGATATTGGGGCAGGGGAGGGTTTCTTTAAACAGGAAACAAAAGGCCGTGTAGGAAATGAGTTGTAAATTTAGCCAGAAATTTCACTCCCAGGACAGTTCCCTGGAGGCCCTCCGACACAGGAAACACGCAAAAGGACGTGCATAGCAATGTTATTCATAACTGCAAAGACCTGGAAACTACCCGCAGGTCCTGTGGTAGAAAATGGATCGATAATTTAGAGTTTATTTGCGAAATTAGATGGCAGTCAAAACAAACACCTTGTAGCTACACACAGCATGAAGGAGTCTTAGAAATGTAATTTGGAGTCATTAAAGTGAAGTCACCAAAGTCTCCACACAGGACGATATCATTTCCAGAAATCTCAAGAACACACAAAACTAAATAAAATAGCTTAGGGTATATAATTACATAATAAATGATTTTTTTTTTAAGCCAGGGTGATAGACCCAACATTCCTGAAAGAGGTTGCTTGGGGCGGGCTGAGAAGGTGGGCAGGAGATGAAGGGAAGAAGCGCACAGAGACGGATGCTCTGACCTTGACCTTGACCCTAGAAGGAGCCCAATACTAAATATCTTAGGCTTGGTGGGCCACAGAGCCCCTTGGCCCAGCCATTCAACTCTGCTGTTGTATCACAAAGGCTGCCTTAGACGGTAAGTAAGGAATGGGTGTGGCTGTGTGTTCCAGTGAGACTTTATTTACAGACTCTGAAATTGGAGACTCATATAATTTGAGATGTCATGAGATATCACTCTTCTTCTGATTTTAAGAACCACGTAAAACCTGTTCTTAGCTCCTGAGCTCCAGGAAGGCACACAGCGCCTCAGCCTCAGCCCAGGGGCGTTTGCTTGGCTTCCCCTGCTCCAGCTCTCTGGTTAGGCCCGTGGGTCTTTATCCCATGACTGTGTTTCGTTCCTGTTTCACATATCGGTTTATGTGTAGAAAACATTATTAGAGGTTTTTTAAAAGATTTTATTTATTTATTTTTAGAGAGAGGGGAAGGGAGGGAGAAAGAGAGGGAAACATCAATGTGTGGTGGCCTCTCTGCACACCCCCAACTGGGGGTCTGACCTACAACCCAGGCACGTGCCCTGACTGGGAATCGAACCAGTGACCCTTTGGTTTGCAGGTTGGCACTCAAACCACTGAGCCACACCAGCCAGGGCTATTATTAAAGTTTTTAAGAATGAAAAAAAATGTTCACCCTGGCTCAGAGGGAAGTAGGAACAAGGCAGATGATATGAAGATGGAGGGAACCCCAGGACACCCTGGGACACTGGCACTCTTCCCAAACTCGGGAACTGTCACCCTCGCCCCAAGCAGCGGAGGAAGCCATTGTGCTGAATGACTGAACTACCAGAACATTTGGTTGGGGATGTTTCCTATACCTTACAGCTTATTGTCACATGTCATGTATATTAACACACACACACACACATGCACGCACACCCTGAATAATATTATATGGACCGTTCATTTACATGATTAAATTTAAAATATAATTGTCTTCCAATTTCAAAAATACTAGCCCAAACCTGTCAAGTACTATCTAGAAAATGCCCGTTTTTCACCAGCTCTGTCCCACCTTGTTCTGTCAAAAGTGACACATTTTTAAAGCCGGACTCATTAGCATTTAGAAGAAGCTTGGTCCTGGCTGGGTCGCTCAGTTGGTTAGAGTGTCCTCTGGATATGCCAGGGTTGTGGGTTCAATCCCCAGTCAGGGCACGTACCATAGAGTCAACAAATAAATGCATAAATAAGTGGAACAGCAAATTGATCTCTCTCTCTTTCCCTTTCTCTCTCTCTCTCTCCCCCCCCCACCCCCAAAATCAGTGAATAGAGAAAAATAATAAAATAAAATAAACATTATATGTTGGAGGTAATCCTGGGTATCATCTCGGATGGTGTTTTCAATACAGAAAGCTGTGTGTCCTCTTTGATTCTTCTTACAAGAGTCCTGGCAGCTCCTGGGATTCCCATTCACAGTTTACATTCTTCTCCTTCTTCTTCTTCCGGAAATCTGCAACTATAGGCGTCTTCCTCTTGGGCAGTTTGCACTGGTTTCATAAAAGCTAAAAAGTAATTTCAAAGATATTTATCTTTGGTTGCCTGCTTGAATCATTTAACACTCGTTCACCACAAATCATACTTGTGGAACAAACCTCTCTAACTAGCAAACATTCTCCGCTTTAATGCAAACCAGCTCACCAATAAAGAGGTAATGGCAAGTATGGGCTTTTTTCTAAGGATTATTTAAACTTTTTTCTTTTTGCCAAATATTTTTATTGGTGCTGAAAAACTATATTCTATATTTTATACAATGGCTACACATATACACTTGAGCGTGAATCACACATGCACAAAATGTGCCATGTCCCAAACATAGCTGTGGTTTCAGTGAGGGTTATTTAACACATTAGACAGTTTCTTCCTAAGGAAATGCCGTGGCATTGAGGTGCTAAAGATGCACCCCTCCTTCCATCGGTCAGTAGGCAAAGGACTGACTTAGGCATCAGCTTCCAGGGTTCCTTTCACGCATCAGGGTCGAGTATCTGTGTTACTGCTGAACAAATTTCATCCTAAGCAGATATTTTTATAGCATGACGAAGTAAGAGGCCCTATCCCAATTTTACATGTTTACTACAAAAAAATAACCAAAACCCCAAAACTGCACCATCTCCAAGAATTTATGAAAAACTGGCAAGACTTATTCAAAAATACCAATGGGATGTCATGTCTCAACTTATTTTTTGGCACCAGTATTACTCTGATACCCAAACCAGACAAAGACGGTGCTAGGAAAGAAAAATACAGATCTATATCTCTCAGGAACATAGCTACAAAAATTCTTAACAAAATATTAGCAAAATACAATTCAGCGACTTAGAAAAAGAATTATATTCTACAAACAAGCAGAGTTTAGTCCAGGGATACAAGGCTGGTTCAGTATTCAAAAACGAATTTCTGGCTGGCTGGTGTAGCTCAGTTGATTGGAGCGTCGTCCCATGGATTCAGTTCCCAGTCAGGACACATGCCTAGATTACAGGTTCAGTCCCTGGGCAGGGCAGGTACAAGAGTCAGCCAATCAATGCTTCTCTCTCACATCGATGTTTCTCTCCCTTTCTCCCTCCCTCCCTCTCTTCCCTCTCTCTAAAATCAATAAGCATGCCCTTGGGTGAGGATAAAAAAGTGATTCTTTGTAAGCCATCATCTTAACAAGATAAAGAAGAAAATCATGTGATCATACCAACTGATGCAGAGAAGGCATGTGAGAAGACTCAACGCTCATTCATGATTCTGAACAAACTTCTCAGAAAACTAGAGATAGAGGAGGAACTTCTTCAACCTATAAAGAAGATCCACTGAAAATCTACAGCTCACCCCATACTTACTGGTGAAAATGAAGTGTTTCCCCCTGAAATTAACAGCAGGGCAAAGACGTTCCCTCGCAACTCTTAGCCAACACAGTTCTGGGAGTTACAACCAGCACACAGGCCAAGGAAAAGACATAAAAGCCTACAGATAGACAAAGAAAAACAAAACTGTCCTATATTTGCAGATGACATTATGGTTTATACAGAAAATCCCAGGAAATCTCCAAAAGACTCCTACGACTAATAGACGAGTCCAGCAAAATCACAGGATACAAAATCAATCTGCAAACATCAGTCGTACTCCTATAGCGGTGAACAGATGGAGACCAAAATTTAAGAGAAATACCATTTACAATTGTTTTTAAAAATTAAATTCTAAGACGTAAATTTAGCAAAACATGCACAGGATTTGTATGCTGAAAACTACAAAATGATGACAAAATAAATCAAAGGAACTATAAATGAGAGGCACAGTGTGTCCATGGACCGGAATACCTAAGGTAGCAAACAGGGCATTTCTCCCCAAATCGATGTACAGGTTTAACACAATGGCTATCAGAATCCCAGCTGACTTTTCGTAGATGCATATAAGATTATCCAAAAACCTATACAGAAACACAAAGGAACTATAATAACTAAAATGACTTTGAAGAAGAAGAAAGCGGGGAGAATCTAACCTCCACCCAATTTTAACATGTTCTGTAGCTACAATAATCAAGGCTGTGTGGACTTGGCAGGAGAATAAACATGCAGGCCCGTGGGACAGGAGGGAGAAACCAGAAACAGCCCCCACACGAGAACCACCAACTGGTTTTCAGCGAAGGCGCAGAAGCAATTCCATGGCGGGCAGATAATGTTTTCAGCAAACGGGCCCGAAGCCATTGGCCATCCATAGGCCAAAGCAGCAACAAAAACGGATCTAACCCTCTCACCCCTTACACGAGGCTTCACTAGAAATGAACCATAGACTTAAATGTAAAACATTCAGAAGGCAACACAGGAGGAAATCTAAATCCTTGCGGCCCAGGACTTGGGGAAGCTTTCTTAGGCATGACTCCGTAAATGAAAGAAAGAAAGAAAAAGTAGACGTTATCAAAATTAAAATATTTTTCTCTGCCAAAGACCCTGTGAGGAGGATGACAGGCACCTTATAGCCTGGGAGACAGTACTTACAAACCACATATCTGACAAAGGACTCACGTCTAGCAGACACGAAGAATTCTCAAATGTCTATGGAAAACAAACAAACACTTCAATTGTAAAAATGGGCAAAAACCATAAAGGAACACTTCCCTGGAGAGCATAGGCAGATGGGAAATAAGTATATGGAAAGACGCTGAACTCTTAGGGAGAGGCAAATTAAGACCACAAGGAGCTGTCACTGTGTGCCTATTAGAAAGCCAAAATAAGAACCCGTGGCAATACGAAGTGTTGGCAGGCGTGGGAGAAGCTGGGTCACTCACACGTTGCTGGTGGGAGGTTAAATGGTGCAGCTCTCTGGGAAACAGTTTCGTGGTTTCTAAAAACACCGAACATATTCTTACCATACGACTAGTAATTGCACTCCTGGGCATTTAGCTTAGACATGTGAAAACTTATGTCCGCACAAAACCTGGACAAAACCCGTCACAGCAGCTTTAAAGGCAATAGTCAAAAACTGGAAGCAGGTGCGATGTCTCTCCAGGAATGAACGGGGACACAGACTGTACCCCGACCCCCTCCAGGGAGTACCAGCCCTGCAACAAGAAGGGAATCGTGCAGATCCAATGCCTGGGCTGCATCTCGATGGCCTTCAACTGCATGAAAAAAAAAGCCAGTCTCAAAGGTTTTATACTCATGACCCATTTCTGTATTATATGTATGATTCCAATGCTCTGTGACATCCCTGAAATGAATAAAATTGTAAAGACAGCGAACAGACGCGTAGTTGCCAGGGCCCAGGGGTGGCAGGAGGAGAGCAGGTGGATGTGACTCTGAAGGACGAGCCAGAGGGAGATGTTTGTGGTGGTGGAATAGTTCTGGGTCTTGATTGTACTGGTGGTTACAGCAGTCTGCACATGGAACAGAGTCACAACAAGGACACTCACACAGTGGCTGCGCGCCTGGTTTTGTTCTTGCGCTAGAGTTACATGGAAGGTAACCTAATGAATGGCCCATGAAACTCTTCTGCACCATCTTTATAACTTCCTGTGACTCTACAATCATTTCAAAATAGAAAGCTTCTAAAATTGATCTAAATTTTTAAAAAATGGAATACAGTGCCATTGCAACTAACTCACTAATTACTCATAAATACTTTTGAAAATCATTTTATAAAGAACTTTATTGCAGTTTGGGTGAAAATGAGAAGATTAGCTCTTTACATGAGAGGTTTCAGTGACAGCCTAGAAGTTTAAATCAAAGGTTCAGACCTCGAAAAGAGAATCAGCAAGCAGCCACAGAGTGGAAAATGATATCTGCAGTGCGTGAACGGTAGACTAAAGGGCTCCTGCACGTTGCTAAGAAAAGGACAGGCAACCCCATAGACAAACGCTCAAAGACTTGATCGAGCACTTCACAAAAGAGGACATCCAAATGGCCAATATAACATGAAAAAGGTCCCATCGCAATAGAAATCAGGGAAATGCAAATTAAAACTGCAATGAGGTCTACTATCCACCCTCCAGATAGATAAAAACGAAGACTCCTGATAGCACAGGTGTTAGCAAGGATCGGAGCACAAGTTCTCCGGTGTCACTGCACGAGTGGAAATGCGGTCCCACCATCCTGGAAAACCGTTTGGGGTATCTACTGAGGACCCAGCGATTTTATTTCTAAGTTAAAACAACAGCAACACAGAAACGCATGCCTCTGTGTACTGAGACAGCAGCAGAAGTATCGGAATGCCATTGTCCCTAACAGCCCCAAACTGGAAATAACCCAAGTGTCCACCAATATCAGAAGGGATCAACAGATAGGGCTGTAGTCATTCAATACAAGAATATTCGACAACAGAAATTAACTAAGGTAAATGCAACACAGGCGTGAATCGTAACGATACCATGTTGCATGAAAGAAGGCAGATACAGAATAGATACAGAAAATACAGGCTAGATACAGAAAACAGAATAGACACATGTGATTTCACTTGTAGTTCACAAGCTGCCAAATTAAACTGTGTTGTTAGGTAGCAAATCTATAAATAAGAGCAAGGAAGTGAATACCATAGAATTCTAGGTGTGGTTAGTACTGGGGTGGGTGGCGTGTTTTCATCTGCAAGGAAGGACAGGCAGGGCTTCAGGGAGCAGGTGGCTTTCTGTTGCTTGACCCACGTAGGGCGGTGCAGATGTTCCTTTGACAACAGTTTGCGACACTACGTGGATGCATTTTCTCCTGCGTGTTATATCGCACCATGTAAAGAGATTTGATATTGTTTTCATTTGTTTTAACTTTTATTTTTTTATTTTTAGAGAGAGGAGAAGGGAAGGAGAAAGAGAGGGAAAGAA
Organism: Furipterus horrens; assembly: GCF_987537825.1. Classification (NCBI taxonomy): domain Eukaryota; kingdom Metazoa; phylum Chordata; class Mammalia; order Chiroptera; family Furipteridae; genus Furipterus; species Furipterus horrens. The sequence goes on from NW_028327173.1 coordinate 4,221,567, forward strand.
ACATCGATGTGCAAGAGATACATTGACTGGTTGCCTCTCACAAGCCCCCAGCTGGGGACCTGGCCCAAAACCCAAGCATGTGCCCTGACTGGGAATCGAACCCGCCACCTTTTGGTTCACTGGCCGGCACTCAATCCACTGAGCCACACCAGCCAGGGCTGACACTGTTTTCAAAAGACCCTTTACACAAATTGATGTAGCGCATCTTTAGATACGACTTGAGGGATGCTGTCCCTGCTGCACTTTTAACACTTCGGGCGCCAGCATAGCGCTCTCAAAGCGCTCCCCCGGTGGACAAATCCCTCTGAACAGGTCTAGCCCGTACCTCTGGTTCTGTCCTCTAGGAAGCCAAAAACCAGGTCGCCCCCATCCATAAACTTTCTGAAGAAATACTAGTAGGTTTCTTTTAGCCAGTGCTGACTCTTGCCAGGCATATGCCAAGTTCCATATGGAAATAGTATCTTCGTTCAATGAAGGAAACCCATTACTAAAGCTTCTCATTTAATCCAGATCGATGTCAGAATGACCCGTCCGTTAAGTCCTCTCCCGACCCCTCTGAGTTCTCCGTGTCTCCGCCCCTTGTGGGTCTGGCCCAGACTAAGGCCATTAGCCAGCCCGAGGAGCCGGGCTTAGTGGGGCAAACGTCATTTCCTGATTCCGCTTTGCCAGTGCCTGTGCACACAAGTGACTGGCTGCACACATGTGCACACATGTGCACATACGCAGAGTTTTGCAGGACTGCACATACGGTGATCATTTTTCTAGAACCCCTGGATTATGCTCTGCTCTCGCCAGCTGTCTGCCTCAGCACTGTTGACATTTGGGGCCGGGTGACCCTTTGTTATGGGGCCGTCCTGTGCCTGGCAGGGCGTTCGGCAGCATCATTGGCCACTCACTAGGCAGTGACAGCCGGAACCATCTCCAGATGTTGCCAAACGTCCTCTTGGGGGCAACATTGCCTGTGCTCGGTAACCACAGTGCTAGGCTGACCCAGCTTCTAGAACTTCAACGGGCCCCCATCTTTTCCTTTCTACTGTAAGAAGCCTCCCCTCAGAAGAGCTCCCGTCGGCACGTATATGTTAGTCTTACGTTGCTTGAGTATATACAGGAGTTTCCTCCGGCCGCGCTGGACCGCAGAGATACGGAGCGCAAGGAAGAGCAGGAGGAACAGCACCGCCGTCGCCACCAGCACGAGGAAGAAGAGGCTGAACTGGGGGCGCTGACCTTGAGGAGAGAGCAAAAGGAGAGGCGCGCGTTGCTTTGCAAGGGGGCTGGCGCTGATCTTCACATTTGTGACCCCTAATCGCGAGGACAAGTGGGTCCTTGGACGTCTCCAACGAGCTAACTTAGTAAACTCGCCCGCGGATTAAGACGACTTTTTTTTTTCAACCTTCATAATTTCCCTGGAGGCCCACGGGGACCAGGTGCTTTGGCTTTTCCACGTTTGGCCTTTCGGTATTTCACACAGAAAAGACGGGACTCTCTCACCCCCTTTCCTCGGCTTCGCTGAGGGTGCAGCACCGTCCGGGCTGAGCCTCCCTTTGCTCTGCTTACTAACGTGTCTCAAACTAAATGACAAGCGCCCAAGAAAACTGCCGGGTGCCCTGGCGCCAGGGGAGGAGAAGGGAGGCGTGCTGGAGGTGGCTGTCACCGCGGAGACGTGGGACCTCGGGACACCGGGGTGAGTCCGGCTCCGGTGGCAAGCATCATGACACAGTCGCATGACCTGACAGCAGCAGACCAGCCACATGGCTCTGTCGCAGGGGCGAGCGCAGCGGCGGGGGACGTACCTGGAGAGAAGTCGGCCGGGGCCGGGGCGCACACCACGTCACTGTCCTTCGTCCCATTGACCAGCACAGCCTTTCCATCCCGGGAACAGCTTAGACGGTCCAAGGAAAAGGGTTCCGAGAGTTAATTAGCTACAGGTCATTGTCATTAAAACCACCGGCGTTCCCCACCCGGAGAGGCGGCCTAGTTACAAAGACTTGCCGGTCTGGGTTCATCAGGATGGTCTGAAAGACGTCCATGTGACCCTCTGGCTTTCACTCGGCTTCTGTGGTTCTCGGCGATCCACCCCACTCGACCCCCCTACCTGGGTCCTTCCTCCCCAGGCCGAGGGGCCTTGTCCCGTGACAGCTCAGCCTGTGGCCTGGCCAGTCCTCGCCCCCACCCAGCTTCCTGGGCCTATGAAAGACGTCATCGGAGAGACCAGGGGCCGAGCCCCGGGTCTGTCCCTTTACAGAAAAGCCCTGGGCAAGTCAGGTCTCCCGAAGGCTCAGTTTCCTCATCTGCAAACCACGCTGTCCGTGTTCCCAGCACTGAGTGGGGGAGCAAGCAAATGACACACTTTCACTCGCCTGACCCCCCCCCAGTAAATGGCAGCTGCCACCACCACCATCGTCGTCACCATCATCATCACCATTATCACCACCATCTGTTATCATCCTTACGTCTTCCCCTTGCCCCTTCCCCTGACCCCCTCCCCCCCAGCTCCAAAGCCCAGTTTCATGCCCCCTTCCCTGCAGACTCATTGGACTGTTCTGAATGATTTGTGATGAAAGACTTTAAAATAACTTTCCAATCTGTTACGAACCAATACTTTTGTAAAACATAGCAGAAATGTAAATATAAAATAATAATAAAAATGATTTTCTAGTAAAAAATTCTAATGACACAAGAGCAAAGACATAGCAAATACAAGACCTAGGTTCCCTTTAGTGGCGTTGGCATGCGTGGCCGCCAGCTTGCCTTAAAGTGTCTAACTGCTTCCTCTTAGGGCCTGTGTGCTCCCACTGTGGACAGGCGACAAACAGGGGTCAGCCCCCGTCCGCATGCCACTCTGAGCAGCTCCAGTCACACGGGTCAAGGGGAACATTCCCACGGGCACTGCTGGCTGCCTCTACTCCCTGTGACGGTCCTTCGCCCAAGGACATGTGACGTGTGGGAGGGGGCCGCAATGCAGCTGGGTCTCAGTGCTGGACGCCGCGCACTGGAAGATGAGCCGCCCAGCAGGGCAGGGCAGGGCCACAAAGAGGTCGGGAGGAAACAGACGGACACCTGGGGCCGACGAGAGCAGCGTCCTGCCGGCGGCGCTGGTCTGAACAAGGGGCATCATCTCTGGAGAAAATGCCCCCTTTGTGTGCGCAGTCACTCCCACCCACACTGTCCCCACACTGCCTGGGACTGTCCTGTTCTACGTCCACACTTGACAGATTTCCAAAAGCTTCCATGATAACATTCTTTGTCTTTAAAAAATTAACCCAAATTCTTCATTTTGTAAGCAAAAGGAAATCATACATACTCTGTCCAGGGTCGACAGATGCCATGTTTCTGATCATTAAATGTCCCCACGTCACAGTCTTTACAACCTTGCATAAAAATTAAAGCAATAATTAAAAAAAGGAAGAATTCCCATCCTTTCATCACTTTCCCTATGAGGAACATAACCACGCACTACAGTCATTAAGGTAATTCCGTCTACACAGATTGTCCAGTGATTCTTGAAACCAAACCCTAGCATGAGCGATGTTTTCATTCCGGTGGAACACGGTATCGTGTCTGTATGCATGGAACGGATGAAACCGTGTTGTTCTGCTGAGTGACAAGTGTGGTTTCCAGTTATTGCCAGTGACTGACAAACAGTCTGTAAATATCATATACTATACTTGGTCGGTGGCTCATTGCTTGTTACTTTAAGGTTCTACAAAGCGATGCTTTATTTTATATTCAAAGATCGAGACCACACTAGGGCACTGGCAGCTGAAAGCCAGCTCTTGGCTGGTTGCCCACCCCTGTGCGCCTTCAAGTATAAAAAGATACACCTGCTATTAACTTTGGACTTGACACCTTCATCTCCCCTAGCCCATAACATAGTGCGCTTAATCTCCTTCTATTTGGAGTATGTTATTTCTTTATTTGGATTATTAAGAGATATTATTCTGTATGCTATTAGCTTGTGAAATTGCCACAGTGAATCTGTGCTACATAAATTTTTAAAAGACAAAAATAAAAAATAAAAAGACCAGGACCTAAGCTAATGCCAGATGACAAGCCTGCATGAGACCGAAGAAGCACACACCTACCATCTTGGGTTAATTCTTGACCTTGTTTACAATCCGGTTCACACAGGTTACATCCGGCCCCTCGGCAGTGGAACCCTGAGACGCACTCACATTCCGCATTGCTGGTGGGGGAGCACACCTTCTTGGTCCTGAAAACACCTGCAAAGCCCCCCACATGTTACATGACCCTTGACCTCCAAATCCAGGAAGCGAATTTACGTTCTGCAATAAAAAACCACGCCCACTCTCCTTAAAATGCTCCCAATAACCTCAGAGGGTGACAGTTCCTTCTGAATCCCGATGGAAGACATGTTTACATTTTGCTGATGAAAATTTTCTCTCTTATCAAGTGAATGTTTTCTCTACTATTTAGAAAGCTCAGTCCACAGATAACGGCTGTTACTGGACATTATTTTACTGGCCCCGCCCATGGGCAGCAGAACCGGCACCTGACACCTGACTTTCACTAGAGGTCAGCTTCCCAGCACGTACCCGAACGAAGAACACATCTCTGAAGTCATACCTTCGCACCGCCTGCAGATGTCACAGGCCTTTTGGCCGCTGGCACTGGAGAAACTATTTGAAGGACAGGGAATGCAGATCTGATTCTTGTTTTCCCCACAGAAAGTACCTGAGAAAGACAGACCACCGCTGCACACGTCTGGCAATGGATGACTGTCACCCGAGGCACTAGGACGTTCATAAGAAAACTAGAATAGGAAACAACAGTTCGTTTCTAGGTGCTACGGGGTTAGGCTTTACTTTGTTGATGGGCTTTTTAAAAGTAAACAGTTGCAAGAGTTCCCTTAGCACAGAAATAAGAATAACAAAGTATAGATGTTGCAACAGATAAGTCAACAGGGAGAAAATAGTTTCCTTTGTCTATTGACTAAAACACAATGATTTCTCTCGATTGACCTGGGAGATTAATATGATGGGATTCACTGGTACATGTGTGTGCCTTCCCCCACTCTGGTCCCTACCCCCTGCCTCCTGCTGGGCCCCCAGTAGGGTCACAGGTGCGCACACACAAAGCTAACACTTGCTGAGGTCTTGCCAGGTGCCACGCACTATTATAAGCCCATATAGGAAACAGGTTCTCTTAGTGTCCCTAGATGACAAAGTTGGGGCACAAGAATTAAGGGACATGGCCTTGTTCACACAGCTAAGCTGTAGCATTCAAGAAATGTCTGTAAATGAATGAATAAAAGGTCTTTAAAGCACAGCTCATCGGTCCTGACTGCTGGACTAACTGCACCGTGTTTTCAACGGAACAGATGAAGCGCACACATTAATTCAGTTCTTACCGGCGGGACAGTTGCTGCAGGAATCCACCATTGAGCTTGTCTCCTCAGAACTCACCACCAGCAGCACGGCGGCCATGAGGCAGTAATACCCACGTCCCATGATGAAGCCTCGCGCGGGGACCAGCACAGCAGATCCCAGAAGAATCTCAGTCGAAGTCCCTGTTCTCAAACAGCACTCTGCGAAAGGTAAAGATGGACAGGAGCGAGGTGGTTTCCCCTTCTAGACTCACACATCTCAGCCATGACCTGTCCAACTCCACAAGCCTGCAACTCAAAAGCTTTTCAGGAACAATCGGGGAAGGAAACGTAGCAGATTCGTGGACACGTCTACGCTAGGACAGGCAAGGCTGAACACAGAGCATCGTGGGTGCTTGCCTGAGTCCGAGGGTGCACTTTCCTGCAAGCTTTTCCAAAATACAGAAATAACAATAGCAAAAACTTTTGGGGACTTTCATGGGCATTCAGCATTAACATCCAGATTTGAGCACCGCCCGTTGCTTGCTGCCCCTGAAATATAATCCTTCGAAAGATCCGTCAGGCACATCTAACAATCCAGCTGAAGGAGAAGACTTCTCTGTCACCATGGGTCTGAACAGCATGTGCAAATTTCAACAAATTGCTAAGAAGTGGAAACACCTCTCTGCGCAACGCTCGAGCACAGTACAATCCTTTATTTTTCAATGACCGTTGCCATTCAATATCCTGTTAGTTTCAGGTGCACGACATAGTGGTTAGGCATTCAGGTTACTCACAGAGTGAGCCCCCCCCCCCCAGGTCCGGTGCCCACCGGCACCACACACAGGCATCACAGTATTACTGACTATAGTCCCTGTGCCGTACACACTTTCTTAATAGACAGATTGGCCCATTTTGAGATTTGAAGCTCATATAGTAACAAACAAAACCAAGGAGTCAAAGGAAAAACCTCTTCAGAGATTTTTATTTGATCTTCCTTGAAGGGGCTATAGAAGAGGTGTTATTAGCCATTAGCAGGAGGGGGAAGTCTAGAACCTCACAAAGAAAACAAAGCCTCCATCCTCGCCTGCCCCCGGGGTCCCCCTACCTGCCCCGGACGGACCGACCTGGAGCTTACCGGGCCAGCAAGGAACTTCCACTTCTTGGTCCCCTGGGCGGCGCGGCTCTGCAGGCTGAGCGGGGCTGCAGGCAGACAACCTCACACCCGGTGAGTCAGCGAGGGGCTGGGCTTCCTGGGAAATCCCCACAGTGCGCCTGGTGTTTGCTGACCCCGAGTCCCCCCTGTCCCCACTTAACAGTGGCACTTCAGGCGTTTCTTGGAAGCATCTCTCTAGTGTCAGGACATTTCTCAGATGACTTTGGAAAAAGGATTTTGCCACTTTATGCATTTCTTAAAATATCTGAGATTAGAGGAATAAGGATCAGCCCTTGCGCAATAGGCTGTCCCCTCGCTCTGATGACAGTGCTGCTGTCATTACTTATTGAGGGCAGCGGATGTACTAGGCATCTAATAAGCACGTCCATGAACAACTGTCCCCAAAGAGACCTTACGGGTTATTATTATTGGAACAACGTTATGTAAGTGCGGGCGTTGAGACTCTGCGTCTGGCCAGATCACCCACGGGGTGCGGAGCTGGGATTACAACCCAGGACGGCCTGACTCCGTTATCCTGTGCTCCTTGCTGCGTGGGTCGGGTGGGGGGAGAGGGCGGGAGAAACAGGGAAGTGAAGACCATGGGAAGCGTAGAATTTAAGGGCCAGCTTCCATTGTTGGATAAAGGGAGATCTGTGAAGGAAAGGGAGGAAGAGGGCGAGGAGGAGGAGGAGGAGAGCAGGAAGGGAGTGGGGAGGAAGAGGAGGAGAAGGATGCTTTCGAGATGCTAAGCTGAGCTGTCCGGCTCCGAGCGTCCTCGGGAAGACAACCAGAAGCCTAACAGCAAGAGTGGTTTTGACTAAAACAGATGGGTTTTCCGGTAGGATCTTAACCGAAAACAGCTGCTTGTCCCCTCCGCGGGGGATGGAGGCTTGGTCTTGACTTGGAGGCTGGAGGGAGAGGACAGGGGCTAGTGTTCACTAAACAATGCTCTGCGCTGAGCCCTTTACATGTCCTCACGACTCATATCACACGCCCTCCTTCTTAGAAAGTCTGGGGGCTCCCTGCTCTCCAGGATTCAAGGACCTCCTGGGTCTGAACTTGCTTTTCCTGAAAGTCATAGTTCACATAACGTAAATTAATTCACAGTTTAGAGTGTACATTTTGATGGATTTTAGTTTATTCACGGGGTTGTACAACCAGTCCCAGGACGTAATTCCAGAACATGTTCTTTGGTCCAAAAAGAAACCCTCTACCCATTAAGAGTCACTTCCCGGTCCCCCTCCCCCTCGTCCCTGATAACCACTAGGCAACTTCCTGTCTCCATAGATTATCCTACTCTGGACGTTTCCTATAAATTAAATCATACAATATTTGCTTTTTTGTATCGGGTTCATTTCACTCAGCATTGTTTTCAAAGTTCCTCCGTACCGTAGCATGTATCATTCCTTCGTGCTGCGGAGTAACATCCCATTGCACGGACATAGCCCATTTCGCTCGCCTGCTCACCACCTGATGGACATTGGAGCTGTTTCCGGTTTTTGCCTTTATTAGTAATGCTGCTGTGAACCTCTGCGTGTGTGTGGCTACGTTTGCTGTTCTCCTGAGTGTGTGCCTAGGAGGGGAGGCGTGTATTGCATGGCAGGTCTGTCTCACCCTTTGAGGAACTGACCGATTGTTTCCAGTCTGCACCATTTTACATTCCCACCGACCATGTATAGGGGCTCCAATTTCTCTGCGTCCTTGGTACCACGTGTTAATTTTTTAATTAATAAGTTATAACCATCCTAGCAGATGTGAAGCTCTGTCTCACAGTGGTTTTGATTTGCACCCTTACCCCAGGTTTACCACCCCCGCCCCATCTAATGGGGACCATAGAGAGCTCAAGCTTTGCTGGCAGACTGATCAAATGTAGGCTCATGACCATGGATGGCCATGTGACCTTGGGCAAATGTCCTAATCTCCCAAGTCTCAGGTTTTCCAGCCATAACTTACAGATTCCATGACATGTATCTCCTCCTTATTCAGTGAGGAGTAACATGAAACAGTGAACCTGAAGAACCTAACTCAGTGCCTGGCCCATAGTTCTCAAGAAAATAGTACTTGTTATTGAGATTTATGGTTTTTGAAATTTTCCTTTCCTACCCTCCCATACTGATCACCGGAGCAAGCAGCAAGAGAGGGAAGAAAAATGCATGGGCTATCTACAGATCTCACCCCCCAATTCTGTACCATTCCATACAGAGCACATTGCTGATCACCTCCTAGTACTTCCAAAGCCACGATCTGACCAAGTCCCTCCTCATTTACATGTGCTGCTCTCTGTTTAAGATCGCAGCGTGACATTTAGCTGGGCTGTACTCTCGTTTAGCTAAATGTTACTTACCAATGTACATTTTGGGTATCCTGTGGGCAGAGACATTACCTCCCCTGAAAATGACGTATGTGGTTTCCCAGCACGGCAATTAGCTCACTTTTTCAAGCCGAGCCAGTGACATAAAAGTCTTTCCTGAGCTAAAAGATTCTCAAGATTAGTTTCACCAGCCTACATACAGTGCAACAAAATCACCAACTTCAGAATGATTCTACTGAAGGCTGTGCACAGCTTTATTTGGGTGTCTGAACGCACGTGACTGCGTTCCTGTTTGATAAAATCATCCCGGGAAGCGAAGGCAAGCTCTCGAGTTACCCAGACACACGTGCGCCCTGAGCTAGCCGCAGGTGTTCCCACGTGCTTCATGAAGTCTGCAGCGCGTTGCTTTCCTCACTGCACGGTTCTGACCTTATCAATGCAACAGAAAATTCATCCCGTCCACGAAGGCTCCCCAGACAAAGTCCGAGATGACCCCGAGCAAACGTCAACACTTGAGCACGTTCGACCATAACGCGCCTCATCGCCTCCTACGCGCCGCACCCTAAGTCGGGGAGTCGGTTTGGCTTCATCGTGACCGACTGCGGGGGTAACGCTGAACATCTGCAGTGAGTCTGCTTTGAGGCTGGACGGCAATGATGGTTCCACTCGGAGCAAGATGAAGACAGTGTTTGGAAATGGAAGGCTATCCGGCCCCTCCGAATAAAGCTTTGTGTAAAGTAATGCTTCTGCTGTCCCAGGGCACACGTCGGAGGTGACTTTGTCCATGGAATGCTCACTGTTTATACTTAGTTCCCCAAAGATCAATTCTTTCAAGGCTCAGCACCCCCAGCCGGACTCCAAGCACCTGACTAGCCCAGGCAGTAGCCGCTGTCGGAGGCGGGGCTCTCGGGACGCTGTCGGGGGGGCAGGGGAAGGGAGAAGTGCAAAAGGGATTAGAAAAAAGAAAGTGAGTGGGAAGGAGGGGGGAGGGATGGTGTAGAGCGGGGACTTGGCGGGAGCAGAGGCAGGGGGGTGGTGCAGGCATCAAATTCGCCCACTCTCCTCCCTCTTCACACTTTCTCCACGTGCGAACCCCTTGTACGTTCAAGACTCACAGCTATGACTTCAGACCCCCCCCCCCGGCACTGTGCAGCCGGGCAAAGGGGCCCATGGAGGCCCACATCCCACCCGTCCAGATACGTAGATGCTGCAGGTCAGGCGAAGCGTGCCGTTCGATAAAATATGTTCTCTCCAGGGTGGGGGCCCACACGTCGATCACAAACAGGTGCCTCTGGGACTGGGGCTGTGACACTTCGTGCTGCCACTGCTCGGTCAGCCTCGCCCTCGGGGAGGGCGCTGTCAGCCCCCCGGGCCACACCCCGGTTCTTGTTCTGTGTCTTGGGAACACAGATGACGGCGTCTCTGTGCTGTGCTCTTGCCAAGAACACAGGGAGGAAGCCACCGAAGCACCGGGGCCGGGAAAAGACACAGACCTGTCAGGTCCCCTCACACACCTAGGACGGAAGAGGTCCCCGCACAGTCCGTCGTTATGCGACACAGTTACGGGACGCATGTTTCCCAGAAGTCCCAGGTGTCCACTTCCTTGATCCTCTTTATATCCCCATTTGTGGTCCTGGAAGTCCTCGTGAATGAGCGTGGAATCCACCACAGGGGCCTTTGCAATATGAAACAGTCCCCAAATATGCATGCGGGGCGGGCAAAAGGAAGGTTACAGTTCTGGGCGTGCGAGACACACAATCTGCTCTCGTATCTCCGCTTATTAATTATTGTATTGCAACTGCAGACGCCCTTTGGCCCGCCCCGTACATGGAGCAAGTGGCGTAAGAACCGTCCTATGGGCTCTTTACTAGAATCAACTAAACCCCAGAGTTAACTGCAGCTTTTAATTATCAAAATATTTAATGAAGTTTGATTACATCTCTAAAACTAAAGAAGTCTCAGATATATTTACACAATTTTAGATACTTGATGTTTATCAATTATAATTTTTAATTTTAATAGATTATTTTGACACTTCAAAGAAAAATAACTTTAAAAACAAATATGAAAATAATTTTAATTAAAAAATTGTATACTTACATTTACATTTTACATTAGCAATGGGCAAATCCTGTACACTTTGAGTATATATTTTTAATCTTTTAAGTCAGTACTGTCAACAAAACACAGTGTGTGATTCTCACTTATAACAAATGAAATAAAGGCAGAAATTAGAAATTGTATGAAGTTTTAGAATATATAATTATGTAGTAACTTGTGACTACTGACAAATAAAAGCGTCCAATACTTGATAACGGCTAAGCTGTATGGGCAGCTCCCTGCATTGCAGCTGTCGTACGTCAGCACATGAAATATTTCCTTTAGCCTCATCAATTCTGCGGGCAGGAACCACTGTCACTCTTCTCCTGTGAAGGAGGCATAAGCTGAGAGGGTTCTAAACTGCACCAAGCGTTCACGGCCGCACTTGAGTGTCCCTATGGGCCAGTGTTCTAGCTCTATCTCTAGTAACCCCTCAAGTCCTCACCGCCCCCCTTTGAAGTTACCCCTGTTCTCTAGATGGGAAACTAAGCCATAAAGCATAAGTGATCCGTTCAGGCTCTCCTGGCCAGCATGCGGCAGAGCTGGCCCTACACCCAGACCGGCCCGACTCAGCGCCTACACACTCACTCTGCCACATTCAATGAAGGGAGAAACCAGGGACGGGACCCGGGGCTTCTCATTCCAAGGCTGCCTTAGCCTTCGGCCAAGAGCGACGACTCACTCGGGAGCTACTCGTCATTCACCCACTCGTTCCTGTGAATGAATCAAAAGGTGTGTTGACTCAGCAACCGAGACGGAGGGAGACTGTCAAGTCAGTGGTTTGAGAGCTGACTTGGAAACCACATTCGATCTCATCTATGTGAATGATTGCCTAGAAGCTGACAGTTAATTTAAACTTCGAGAGACACTATGAAGAGCAGACTCCATAGTCCATAGTAACCACTTTTTGGAGGGGGCCAGACTAACCAAAAAAAAGAAAAAAAAAAAAATTAAGAGTTTACAGTATCACCAAAAGCTATTAAGTAAATATGTGCTCTGTAGTTTTTAATTCTTCTGGAGAGAGAGAGCATTGTCACATGGCATTAAGGGAAAAGGTGTTATTTGGGCTGCAAGTGATAACTGTGATCAAGGCAATGGCACTCTAATAAGCGACATTACCCCGAATTCTGTGACTGTGCCGAAGGCTAGGTGCTGCCCGCCAGGCGTTGGCTCCCTGTCCCTAGCATTCACCTTAGCCCTTGGGAAGGGAAGTCCTGTTAAAGTTATCAATGTACAATTGTATCCGATTATTTCATGAACTTGGCTTCCGTCAACTAACACTCAAGTATTTTTCCCCAAATAAAAAGCAAGGTCACATCGATGGATTGTTTCCTTCTGAACTTTTCAACAATCATCAATGTTATCTAACAAATCATTCCACTCACGTGTCGATCTATTTCTTCCTCTACAAGACCTGCCTCCCCGTCTGGGTTTACATGTCAATGGAAAATCACTGCACAAACCGCTCACTTTCATTAAGTTTTTTTTTTTCAATTAAACATTGCTACGCGGAATGAGAGTTCCAATGTACATGTAAACTGTGAATACTTTACATGTGCCTACTGGGTGTGCCCCACTCAAGCAGTTTCCAAGTGTCCTTGTTACTGTCATTATTCTCCACCCCCTAATCAATTCGATAAATTCCATTCGACAAGCATTTCCTGAAGATCCGATGCACGTGTGTACATGGTCTGACCCGGCGACTCCTGCTTTGCATCCTGCCAGCCCCCCTCAAGCCTGATTCTCTTGCTTGCTGCTCTCTTAAGGTACCACAGGGGCCTTTCCTTCGCTGCCCTCTCATCTAAAAGGCTCTTCCTCCCTCTTTCTACATGACTTGTTCCCTCCCCTCATTCAGGTTTTCTCTTTGGAGGAAAGCCTTCCTTGACCCCTCTGAAAGCACAGGCCTCCCTGTTACTCTCCATCTCCTTTCCCCTTTTTATGCTCCTTCATCAGTCATACTACCACTTGGCACATCTAGTTTTTGAGGTGTTGGTTTATGGTTTTGTGGTGGGCAGTTAGACATGCGCAGAGCAAGGATAATGGGTCAGGTACAGAAGGTCACCACGGTGGAAAGCCCCGGGTGCCTAGCAGCGGGCAAACCTGGGCCAAGGACCTTGCCCTCAGGGTAACTTTTCCTCCCCTGGCACGTTGCTAGTCATGCGGCGTAGACCCCCTTAAAGGGCGAACAAACAAAGGGGCTGGAGGGTAACCCTTAAGCATTAAGCCCCCAAGACAATGCAGTTCTGACCTTCATCAGATACATCTAGGCTCAGTTGTGTGTCAGTTCCAGGCCTAGAAAAGCAGCAAAACCAGACAAGCAACACCCTGACTGCCATGAGGAACAGCTGCACTGACTACCGACCCCTGGCCCAGGAGCCCTCCAGTCCGTGGAGACCACACCCAGGAAGGACACACCTGGAAAGCTGATGGATGTCCTCCTGGGACCCTCCCGAGACCTCCAGATAAATACCCTGGGGATGGAGGCCCCAGCACGGCTTTCTTTCCCACCCCTCCCCCCAGGTGTGTTCTCCTAGCCTTTCCCCTAAGCTCCAAGGGCCCTTCTTTGCCTCTGAAACTTGTTTCCGGAGCCCATTTCTTCTACGACTCACTTCTACCTCGGTGACCTTCTAAATAAACTCTCCCTTATAGTTTGAGGCTTGGCTCTGAAGTCTTTCTTAACCAGAACTCAAGCACCGGGGTTGCTGAACCAAGGTCTAGTCTGACTCCACCTGTCTGACTCCACCTGGCACCATCTCCTCCCCAGAAGAACACAAGCTCTGTGACAGGGACATTGTTTTCACCCTGCTGCATCGTGGGCATTCAATGCAGTGCCGGATATGTAACAGGCACTTGTAAATGTTTCTTGAATGAGTTTTCCATCTTGTGAGTCATATATAGATAAAGCGAAACCCCGACAGCCTTCACGGCCTAGAGAGGAATGAAGAAGTTTACACAAATATCTATAATAAGGCCGCCACACAGCCTTACAGATTCTATAAAGGACAGAGAGCTGCGGGAGTATAGAACAGGTTTCCTGGAGGGAATGACCCTGAAACTGGGTTTTTCAGGATGGCTAACGCTGCATTGACAAGCTGGTACGCAAGCAGAGGGCATTCTAGTTAGAGGAAACTGCTAGGCCGAAGCGTGGAGGCAAAGTCCAGAGTACGTGCAAGGAACAGAGAAAATGAGTGAGGCAGAGGAAGAGGTAAAAATGTGAAAGAAAAGGACGGAAAGATGTTTGAACACGGCGCAGAGGGATGTGAATGTCGTCAGCGTACCGCCATGATCTGAGCCCCCTACATAGGCGCCCGGGTTAGCGGATGCTCAGAACCACGCTGATGTGCACAAAGCCGCCACAAATGTTTCTTCTCAGCCTGAGAGCAGCCGTGGTTTAGCCCTCTGGGGAGCAGGTGGGCCTCAAGGAAAGGACGGGAAACACGGGACAAAGGGCAAGGGCAGGGAGTCAGGAACGTTCTGCTGAATGCAAACGTGTCCTGCTGGGTGGAACACTGATGGCTTTGCCTGCTGACAGAAACGCTGGGTGGCTCCCGGGTCGCTGTGTTGCTTCCAACGTTACTGGAATGCGGACACATCATTGAAGCAGAATAAGAATAAAAACCCTCAATAGGAAATAAGGAGAAGGGACTCAGCGTTTCAGTTCCTTTGGGTTTTGGGTTTTATGTGAGATCTCACTAGGTCCTTGGCATCACTAGCCACATTTTACAAAGGAGAGGGGTTTTTAAAGCATTGGACAGCCCGTGATTGACGCCCTAATCAGATCCTTCTCTTCTTCTAGAAATAAGATGCCAATAACAGCAGGGCAAGGCAGTGTCTTCCGAGGAGCCGAGAAAAGACGGTGCCTGGGCGATCAAGGAGGCGGTTAATACCCTGAATGCAACTGGGCCTGCCTGCCGATTCGTCAAAGCAGCCAAGGCTCCCGGGCCGGGAACAGGTTCCGGGGGTCGTTCCCTGGAGCGAGCATCGCACACCAGAACCAGGCTGGGAGGAGGAGGTGGGGTTTCCTGCCTCGCACTTCCAGGCCGCAGCTTTCCCCGGAAGTCCGCGGGGTCGCCGAGGGGCGGTGGAAACCCCAACATGATTGGCCAGGGGGTTCACAGACTTCTCACCGCCCACAAACAAGCATAGGCAGCTCGCCCCGGTCATGAACGTGACCCCAGCCCGCCGCCGAAGGTTGGGCCTCTGGGAGCGCAACCCGCTCCGCCCCCTCACACCCCGCCCACTGCGGCCCGGCTCGGCCAATCACGAGCGCCGCCGGGGGCCGCGCGCCCAGGTAGCCGGAAAGGCCCTCACGTCACTGCGGGTCGGCCCGCCCACTTCCGGCGCCCGGCCGGCCGTGGGAGTTCTGCTCGGTGGCCCACGCTGGGGGGATATTTCACACGAGACGAGTGCAGAGGCCAAGCCGTCTCCCCCGGCCCCTCACAGGCTTCGATGTCAGAATTTCCCCCTCGCACCAGCGCCGCCTCAAATGTCAGGGCTCGCCCACTCTTCCCCGGTCTCGACGACCTAACCTTTCGGGGGCTCCGGCGGGGAAATTCGCCGTCTCAGCCGGACCTCCAGGGGCCCTGAACCAGCCTCGAGTGGATGTGGAACAATACTTTTTCCTAATGCCGCGAACGGCTTCCTTAGGCCCGACAGCTTCCGTTTAACCTCGCCCCCCGTAAGGAATAGAAAACAGGTGAAAACGTTGACTTCCTGCCGCACGTACAACTTCCCGTTCGTCCTCTGATGGGAGGAATTTCACGTGGGAAGTAAGATGAAACTAGGAATAAGAAATCGGCTGAAATCATACCGTCCACTGCAGTGTTCTCCAAGTGTACGGCGTTCATCGACAGCCTAAGAAAGGGAGAAGCATCTTACTGGGTGACATTGGAAGGATGCTTAGCAAGCGTTTATTGAGCTGCTGCTTTGTGCACTCGGCAGTGACCGGGACAGGAAGGGCCCGTCACGGAGTTCACAGGGTGACGGGGACACAGACAAGAAGTAAACAAAAGACAGGAAAATGCTAGAGTAACTGCTATCAATGAAATAAAAGGATACATTCGTAGGAAATTTGTGTGTTATTGAGTAAGATGAAATCCCAAGATATGAGTGACCCATGAAAAAAATAACCCGGCAGCACTTTCTTTGCTATTTATTGCAATCAGACTAATTCTAGGGAGATTTGCTTTTGGAACGAGGATCGGAAAGGCCATGGGTGACTGTAAGGGAAGCAAAAACTTGTCCTCTACCTTCTTAGGGCCCCTGGCTGGGCCTTTGAATTAAACTTCGCTGAAAAGACTAACAGGGGAAAAGCATAGACATTTAATGCAAGTTTTATCATGACCTGGGAGCCTACATGAGGAAATGACCCCAAGAAGTGGTAAAACAAATGCTCCTATACTGGGTTGGACAAAGAGTGATGGTTGTGGAAAAGTAATTAAATTAAAATGAAGCGACTTAAAGAAGATAAAAAGTTATTTATTTTAATAAGATCTCTTTGTACAAATTCTGCCAGACTCAGCTCCCTCTCTGGTGGCAAAAATGTTTCTTTACTCCCGGCATAGGGAGGGCTGTATAACATGAGAGTTTCACCTTCTGCTTTCAGGAAGAAAAAAAAAAAAGGAATCAGTGACTTTTTCCACCTGTTGTTTTCCAAATGTCTTTTAACAGAATAATCAATAACTCCTTCAGTAACATTACCAACACCGGTCCTCCATGGTTGGATTGTGAGCTCCACAGGACAGAACAATATTTAATTAAATGTTGCCAGGCGCTGCAAGACACTGGTGAGTCTTTCAGTGTGTGCCTCCCACAACACCTGACCACTGGTGAAGTGCTGAATTGTTGATTAAAAGATGCGGTGGGTGGGATGGGGTTGCTGCTCTACCTGGAAATAAAACTGAACTAGGAAGTGTCTCCATTGCCAGTGTTTTTTGGTAAGTGGTTTTTTTATTTTGTTTTGGAAATGTGTGATGTGAAATGGGTATGAACTATGAAGTTAAGAGAGTGTCATGAGTGATGCTGACTTATTAAGCAATACTGGTAAGAGTTGACTGGGTAGTGTGAAATTTGACATCAGAATATCTGAATTTGACCCAGACTCTGCAGGACCTTATACAGTCAGTTCACCCCTCTGGATCTCAACCTATGCATCTTATGAAATGAAAATTTGTTACTACCTGCCAGGAAGTCAATATATAATGTCGACAACCAGTAAGTGAGACATAACTATTAGTATATTGTTTAAAAATACTGAGATAGCCATCAAGTGAAATAATTTAAGGAGCTGAAAATAATGGCCTCTGAAGAGCAGGGCTGAAGGGCTGAGTGAGAAGGCTGCTGTTCTTCATTATGAGCCTTTTAATGCTGTGTCACCGGGCTACAGTCGTATTACAAAATCTGAGTGCCGCAGTCTGTCATTTGGCCGTGGTGATCTGGTTCAGATATAGGTAGCTTGGCTGGGGCAGCTCTGTTCCACGTGTTCATTTTGAAACCCAGTTTGGGAGCGTGGCAGCACCTTCCCCGGGGAAAGCTCTTCCCACAGCAGTGCAGAAGGACGACAGAGCAAGTCTCATCACTGGTCAGTGCTTTTCAGGGCTGTGGTCAGCCCATGTCTGCTAACATGCCATTAGCCCAAACAAGGACAAATCCAAAGTCAAGGAGCAGTGCCTTCCACTCACGCGATGAGAGTATTTCTGAAAAATAATCCAACTTACCACGAGTAATTTGAGTTTTAAAAACTGTGTGCAATCTCATCATTTGATTAAAATAAATGCTTACTTAGGACCATTTCAGATCTTGATGGAGATGCAGTCATCTCAGGAGGTCCTTTCTCTTTCACCGCTGAAGCACCTTGTCATTTTTCGTAAAGATTTTATTTATTTATTTTTAGAGAGAGAGGAAGGAAGGGAGAAAGAGAGGGAGAGAAACATCAGTGTGTGGTTTGCCTCTTGCACACCCCCAACTGGGGGCCCGGCCTGCAACCCAGGCATGTGCCCCGACTGGGAATCGAACCGACGACCTTTTAGTTTGCAGTTCCGGTGCTCAAGCCAGAGCCACACCAGCCAAGGCTGGCAGCTTGCAGTTTTTATTCTGTCATGGCTTTTCTTCTAAAAATGCAAAGTGATTCCAGACACTTAAAGGTTTTGCACGAGTGCAAAGCGTTACATAAATGAATCTATTTACAGTTTTAAAAACTGAATAAAAACCACTGTCATTGGCGCTATAAGGTTAACATGAGATATATGAACGTGGTCTGTAAACCAAGCGAGAAAAATAACGTTATTTCTTAAAATAAACATGTTTTTAACATCTAAATTGGAACTTTATAAACACATTTAAAATACTATTTGATCTCACCTATTACTGGTGAGAGCGCTAAGTGACCCAACTTGTATGGAGTTGCTCGTGTATTTCCCATTCCTGGGAACTGACCCTCCAGTTACATCCACACAAGTAGGACATACAGATAAGGTCCTTCAGCGCAGTGCTGCGTTTCCCCACAGGGCTGTCTGCAGAGAGAACGACTGGAAATAACCTCAGTGCTATCCGCAGGGCGCCAGTCAATGAGCTATGGGGGAGGGGGTAGAGGAAATGTTTTATGAGGAAAAAAAAGTATATATTATATATTATATTATAGTATTATAGATAATAGTATATATTATCTTGCAAAGATGCTGGAAAGATGCCCAAGAAACTAACATCCTGTTAGGGATGGGAATGGAACTGGATGCGGATGGAGATAAGGAACCTGTCCAATATAACCGGGATCCTCTTGGTTTTTGAAACTAGTAAAAGTATCAGTATTCAAACATTAAAAAACAAAATGTGAGGTTATAATTTCAATACATTTAATCAAGTGCTTGTTAGACTTAAGTGCTCAGTATTGCTCTAATTCTGTGGCTGCAGAAGCAGCACTGGGGTCTTTTAAAAACACTGCTTTGAGGAACGAATGAATCCACGTGAAATTACCGCGCGTACATTAGTCGCCACCAATGGTGACCGAGCGTGGGGTTGATAAAGCCAGGACCACCTCGATGGAAGTCCCAACAGGGCGGAGGCGACACGGGAAAGCGCTGCAGAAGGAGGAACAGTGCAGAGAGAGCCCTAAGAGCGCAGAGAAAGCGTGAAGGAGCGACTCTCTTTTAGGAAAATACAAGTTTAGAGGAAGAAGCCCCGGCTGCGCGGTTGGAAAGCGCACCTACGGGCTGCGGCAAAAAGGCGGGGTAAACCCAGCAGCTGCTGCGGATACACAGGACCGCGCCATTCGGGGGCGGGGTTTCGTGCGCACGCGCGAGTCCACGGGATTCTCGAGCTGCCGGACATCCCAGCTGGAACCAGGCTCATCACACTCTCGGGACGCATAACAGACGTCACGCCGCGGTTCTCCCAGGTGAGTTCGGCCCACCGGATGTGACGTAACGCGCTGCGAGCGACGTGAGTCTGCGCAGTGAGGAAAGGTAGGCAGCCCGGCGGCATGCGTCTGCGCAGTGCTGAGCTGAGGGCCTGTGTCGGGCGGTGTCCGTGCGTGCTCGCGTGCGTCCTGCGTGCGTGCCCGGTTAGTGCGGTTTTGGTCCCGTTGTCCTCGGCGCCGCAGTGTCGCCGAACTGGCCGAGGAGTTGCGTTTGTAGGAGGAAAAGCGAGGTTCAGGTCTGGGCCTGGGGAGCGTGGCGCGTGCGCAGGCCTTGGCGCTGCGGGGCGGCGAGAGGACGCCTGGCCCCCTGGCGCGACAGTCCCGCGCCGCCGGGGCGGGGCCTCGGGGCGAAGCTCCCCCGAGACGGCGTCCCCGATCCCCCCCGCGTCTTAGCACCGCGCGGCCTGCCCGTATAAGTGGGGAGGCTTTTGGCTGCCCGCGCGGCAGCGGCTGTAGAGCTGCCGACACTGTGCGTAGCGTCCCAGCGGTTTGCTGCCGGCTAACCCGCGCGCGCTGGAGCCGTTTTGTAAAAGTCTGCGCGCACCAGTTCCCCCGAAGAAGAGGCTGAAACCCACTTAGGCCCCGGCGTGGCGGCCGCCCTTTGCAGTGAGAGGAGTGTCTGGGCGGGTCGCCGCCGGGGAGGGGGATTCCCGTCGCTCTGTCAGAAGAAACATGTCCGTGTATTTAACGCCGTTAACCCCCCGCCTCGCTCTGAATTTTTAGTGCTATTACTAGAACTAAAAAACAAAATCCCCTCAAAAGTCTCATCGGCTAACTGCTGAAGGCTGTATTTAGGTTTCTGCCCGAGAAATGAAATGTAGTCATTTCCCTATAAAACGGTATTTCAGAAAAGGCTTCCCACGTCCCTGATTGTATGACCCGCGGGACCCACGGCCTTGTGTTTCAGAAAACTCCCATCTGCACCGTGTTACTAGAAACCGGATTTTAAAAAACACGTTGAGAGAAATTAATATGAATACGGGCTAGCGACCGTGCGGGGCTTTCATCTCAGAAATGCAGCGGCTGAAGTTCTGTGCGAACCAGGGTTCCCCTAAAATGCTCTTTCCGTGTTCAGCCGTGTTCGTCCATCAGAACTCGCCCCCGGGAGGCATGGACTCGGCTGAAACGTGTTTCTAAACAGTGAAAAGCTTGGCTGTTCCAGGATCTCGGTGAAAGTGTTTTGAAAACCTTTTTTCTTTTTTCTTCTCAATGAAGTCTTTACGAAATCCAACGTAAAAATGGCCTCCAAACGCGCCCTGGTCATCCTGGCGAAAGGCGCCGAGGAGATGGAGACCGTCATCCCCGTGGATGTCATGAGGCGAGCTGGCGTAAGTCCCCCGCGCGGTCCGGCTCTCCCGCTTGGGAAAAGCTTTTCTGGTTTTTAAGTCACTTCGAAGGGGGCGGGGGGAGGCAAAGGGGGGCCGCGTGGGATGGAAGGAGACGCGGGGGCGCGCGCAGTGCGGAGTACAGTGCAGCTGCCGCGTTACGGAGCGCGCGCCCGGAGCCCTTGGGGCTGCGTTAGCCGTCGTCAGCCCGCCACACTTAGCTTTTAAAAAGCCGTTTGGGATACAATAATATTCAATTTTTAAAAGTCGTTTGGAATAAAACTATTCCATTTTTTAAAAGTTTGGAATAAAATAATATTCAATTTTTAAAAAGTCGTTTGGAATAAAATAATACTCAATTTGTGAAATATTTCAGGCATCACAGAGACTCCATAACGATTCCCTGTTTACCTGCTGTCTCCGGGTAATGGTTTCTGCTCTGTCCTAGTCCCTTCAGAGCGTCTCTCGAGGGACAGGTGTTTGCCAGAAAGCAGGCGTGGCAGAGCACTGCGAATCCCCCCGCTCCGCTCCCCCTCCCCGCCCCAGAGAGGACGCAGCGTCGGGCTGTAGTTCTCAGTCTGCGTGTGTGCTAACTGCCCGCGTATGTGGTCTGCAACCGCAGTGGCGTGTACCCAGGGCTAGGCCTCCTCCTGAGCTCCGCTAGGAACTTGTTTAAATCTTAAAACCACGCTGTGAGCTAGCTATTGCCATCCCTACTTCACAGGTGAAGAAACTGAGGCAAGAGACACCAAATAACGTGCCCGCACGGCCCGGTTAGGGCGCAGAGGGGCCGGCACGCAGACCCCGGCAGCCTGGCCCGGAGTGCGTTAGGCCTGCGTTCCTCTCGTTCTCAGTCGTGAAGAGAAGGGTGGATCCGCGTTGTCCGTTGAAAATTGCTGCCTGGTATTAACACAACGAACGTGCCACAAGATGTCTCCCTAAATTTATTCTTATGGTGCCTCGTTCCACAGCGTTACAATATTGTAGGATTCGTGCACAGGTTTCCTTGTGCAAAATGCGCGGAAGAGTCCCCAGGCTCAGTGCTGGAGAGAGAATTACGAGCCCCCGGTCGGTGTTACTAGGTTTTGTTAAATGGCTCCAGAGGGCCGTCGTGTGCGCCCCCCAGCAGGGCAGGGACGTTCCCGCTTTCAGGCTCCGGCTCTGGGTCTCGCCAGCTCTGTAGATTTCTATAAGATAACGCGGCATCTTGTCGTTTAATGGCCGTGGTTAATTGCAGGGTGGATTATTTAGAGTGATCACAGAACTTATCTCCCAAACCAGAACACCAGGGGAGAAAGGACAGGAACCAGACAGGGCGCCGGGACAGCGTCTGGGTCCGCACCGCCCCAGGCAAACCAGGGCAGACCTCCTTGTCAAACGTTTTGCCCGCTTGTTAGCTTAAAGTCCGCGCGTGGCTTTGTTGCAGCGTTTCCTGCGACGGTATTTTAAAGCACAGGGCCGCTGAGGCAGTGTCGCTGTGTGTTCCAGCGTTGTTAACACCGTGACGACGTGTTCCTCTTAGATTAAGGTCACCGTTGCCGGTTTGGCCGGAAAAGACCCCGTGCAGTGCAGCCGCGACGTCGTCATTTGTCCTGATGCCAGTTTGGAAGATGCAAGAAAAGAGGTTTGTTCTCCCCACTTGCAGTTACTCCTCCCTGTGATTCTGTATCGGTGTCTTGAAGTGTCTTTTGAGTGCACGGAAAGCTGTTGTTAGCAGACGTCCTTCGGGAAAGTTATTTCGCTGGAATGACTTCCCCACCCTAAGCCCCAGTATTGGGGGTCTCTGCCTTTCTCCCCCTTGTGTCTGTGCCTGGAACCCGGCAGCGCCCCAACCCCCGTGGGCTCAGGGCGTGGCTGGGGGGCCGGCGGGTGGGTGGGACACCTTCTGCGGTGCTCGGGCTCACGCAGGCCGCCGGGCCTCCTGTTACAGCTCTTCCCGCGTGTAAGGGCCCGCTGCCAGGTTTTCCATCCGTTTCTGCTTCTTTATTTGAAAGCTGCCTTTTACCTTCCCTTGGCAGCGACGCAGAGGTAGTCGTATGACCCGTGTGGGAGAGCCACCTGCGTGGTGCTTGGCTTAAGGGAGCAGTAGGAGAGCCACTTTTTCAGCATCTCTAGAATTATGGTTCTTACTCTTGGGGACGACCAACACCTGTGGGAGTCTGTCAAAAGCCGGGGTCTCTTCCCTCAGACTTGTGCCCTCCACACGTGCACAGACACTTCTGCACCCTTTCATGGGGTGCAGGCTTCCCGGCCAGTGGGGCAGGTGAGTGGGCTATGCCCTCGTGCGAGGAGGAGGCAGAGCCAGCTCATGATGGCCAGCTCTGTCCCCCCGAGGGGCCTGGGAGGATGAGTCCCTGTACTTAGCGGTCCTCAAATGCACAGAAGAAAGCTTACGACTTTCTAGTTAAAGTTCAGATAGTTCAGTGGTAGGTTGTGGTGTTCTAGAATATCATTACATGTAAATGGTTGAGACTTTCTAAATAGCATTCTCAAAGTGGGAGCCGAAGTCAGCATTTCTTCTCTGTTCTTTTTCATCCTGTTGTGTTTCAGAATCGTTGTTACCTTTTGTGTCTGTTTACGTATGAATTCAGAATCTAAAAGAAGTAAAAGAAATTCTATGCACCACATGTTTTCTTTTTTACTATTTAGTTTTCTTTGGTTTTAAAACAACAGTGGGATGTTTATAGTCTCTAACTAAATAATGGATGTTGCTCTAAATATACTACATTTTCATTTTATAATTTTCTAAATGGCTAAAGTTTTACAACTTTTTAAACATCTGAACCAATTTCTATTTTGTAATGTCAGCAAATTTTAAATCATTAGGTTTCTAGGATGTTTTGGTATTTGGGATACTAAACTATTACATCATATTTCTCTTCCAAGTTTCACTTTTCATAAAGTTTAAAATATTCTTTTACTTAAAATTTATTTTAATTATAGTTCATGACTATGTACATCCTTGCTGAGAAATAACTTCTAAGTGTAGATGTACATCAGGTCACAGTGTTAAACGTCTCATTCTGCCCCCTCCGTCCCACACCACCCCATTCGCATCTGGGGCGTCTCCCTTGTCTGTGAGTGTCTGTACTATACACAGGCGGGCGGGGGTGTGTGTATATAATACACCTGTACGTCTGCATACACATACATGCAGCTGTTTTTCTTCTTACGAGAATGAGGTCATGCTGCACCTGCAATTCTGCAACATATGGTACCTTTCGTGGTACTATTTACAGGTTTTCTGTATATTTCTATGTTTTGCTGGTTACAGCACTCTATCATAGGGATACACCTTAATTTATTTAACTATTTTATGAGCAGTTTTTTTTGCTATGTCCTATGTTTATAATATGAAAGTTTTATTGACTGACAGTTGGATGCACATTTCAAGTGAAATGTTTTCACTTTCTTTTTTATGCTTTAAACTTGTTAACAGGGCCCTTATGACGTGGTGGTTCTGCCAGGAGGTAATGTGGGTGCACAGAATTTATGTGAGGTAAGAACCATACAAAGGAAGTATTCGGCGTCTGCGTGTGCTCTGTTGGTTTTGATGTCGTTGACGTATTTCAGGAAGGAGGCTGTGACTGTAACAGGAACAGGTGCAATTAACAGTTCTAACTTAATTAAAAAACCTAATGACGTAGACGACAGAAGTAAGCTGCATTGGTGGACAGTTATTTCTGGACACGTTTGGTGAACACAGTCCCAACGTCCCGACCTCAGACCTCAGCAGCAGCAGAAGTTTGTGTTCCGTGCGGGGCTGCGCAGGGGAACGGCAGAACTGCGCTGGCTCCTCGGCGGCTGGGGGGCGAGGGGTGGGGTTCGCGGGAGCTAGAGCCGCGACAGCCAGAAAACCACGACTAGCAGGGCCCCCGGGAGGGGGGAGTAGGGGGACGGGCCAGCTCGGGAGCAGGCGGGGCGGACACGTGGGCCCCCGCTTCCAGGGCTGCCCCTGCGGTGCACACGCGTGGCGTGGGCCGCTGTGCCCGGGGGAGTTGCCCGTCTCATCTCACCTTCACACGTTTTTAAGGAAAGGATGCTTTTCTCTTACAGTACGTGCCGTGACTGGGCTTAGGAATGTAGGGACATTGTGAATTCGATAACTTTTATACTAATTATTTAGAAATATTGTTGAAAATATAGCTAGATTTAAGATCTTGCGGTTTAAGGTGAAAGCAGGTTGTGCTCAAGTTTCTAGCAGATACGGCGTGTCGCGTGCCAAGACCCTGACGCGCCCTTGGTCTCCCCTGACTAGTCTGCTGCCGTGAAGGAGGTCCTGAAGGAGCAGGAGAGCAGGAAGGGCCTCATCGCCGCCATCTGCGCAGGTACGTGCCCGCTGCCCCTTGGAGGCACGAGGGCATCCGGGGTGGCGGTCTGGTCCGGGGGGCGTGAGGCTGGGGTCATTTCAGAAATGAGTGCGGCTGTTGTTCCCTGCCCCTCTGCTTCGTCTGCACTCCGGGGAACACACTGTTTTCTGTGCTTGGCTGCCCTCGGGGCAAACGAGGCCTCTGGAATCCGGTAAACAGCTGTCACAGCAGGTCTCTGCCAGGGAGGGCTCTGCCCGCGGTCAGCAGGGGCCGTGAGGCCTAAGCGTAACAGCCCTGCCCTGCGCTTGCCCTGCGGCCTCGGGTGCTCTCTAAAGCCTGACCCCCGGTGCTGACTGCTGGAGTCTAGGCACTGTTATCTGCCCCCCGATTCAGAATGAGGCCAGCGGGGCTGCATAGCTGCTCCCCCATCTTTGACACTTAAGTCACATTTTGATTTCTGATGCCACTTTTAAATCCATTCTTGCTCTAACATCAGATGGTCTTCTGCCGTCTTGCATTTTTTCCATAGTGTAATTTTGAGTAGTGCCCCCCTTGTTATGGTTCGTTATTAAATGTTTGTCAAAAGAGGGAAACAGCCCTGGCCGGGATGGCTCAGCTGGAGGGCCGTGCCGGAGCCGAGGGTTGTGGGCCCCCCTCCCCGTCAGAGCACACGCCTAGGTCACGCGTGATGCCCAGTCCAGGCATGGGCAGGAGGAAACCTAGTGGTGGTTTGTTCTCACAGTGATGTTTCTCTCTCTCTCCTTCCTCTCTAAAAACAATGAGAAAATGTCCTCAGGGGAGGATTAAAAAGAAGAGTGACATAAATGAATGCATGGGTGGATTTGATAAAACGGCAGTGATGTTTTGTTCAGTACAGTAGACTTTTTAAAAGAAGCGAATGGCTGAGGACCCTGGGGACTTTGCATTAGAGCCGGGGTTCTCAGCTTTCTTTCAAAGGGTTCAAAGGTCACGCGTACCCTGAAGACATTACTTGCCTGTTCCCGTCTTGTCCTCAAAGGAGTGACAACAGTGTGTTGATGCTGGTACTCAGGCCTGGGGCGTGCGCCCGGGGGCTCCTGTGCTGTAAAAATGTCCCGTGGGGACGGTTATTGAGAGGTGTAAGGCACATGAAAGCTAACCAGGGTCAGGCACATGAAAGCTAACCAGGGTCAGGGAGGGGACCGCCCCCGCAGGCCCTGTCCTTGGGTTGCACTCCGCACAGCTTCTCGACCTGCCCTCGGGGCACAGGGGTAGGTCCTCTTAGCTGCCCAGGCACCCCGCCCCCGCTCGTTCTTCTCACCAAGGAAGAGGGGGTGCTGGGCTGGGCTGCTCCCCGTGACTCTCCTGAAAGTAGGACCAGGTGTCAGTTTGTCCTTCGGTGTCCCTAGGATAGCAGAGTAGCAGCCCCGTCTGGCTCACTGTCTCGTGCTCAGCAAGCTTGGTGCTCAGGTCTCAGGGTCACCTGAGTTGCCTTTGAAAAGGAACGGCGCCCGAGCAGAGTGCGCATGTCGTGGAGGGCCCGGCTGCTCTCCTGGGCGCTGGGGAAGGGGGAAGCGTGACAAAAGCGGGGTGGCTCCTAAATGTCGCAGTTACACACCGGGGACTGTTGATTGGCCTGAAAGAAGAGCAACTTTGCTACTAGGCCTGAGGGAAGTAGGGGAGACAAATTGGGAGGGAGACTGTCATGAAAACAAATTAAACTAAAATGAGGTCACTCCGGGTGGGGGAGGGGAAGGCAGTGGTCGGGTGCCCCAGTCTAGGGACAGTCTCAGGGCCCCGGCAGGGCCATGGGGGTCCTTCTCTAAGTCACCACACAGTGGCGCTGACGGCGTCCCCCTCCTGTTGTCCCTTGCCCTGCTCACAGCTGGGTCCCTGCAGACTTCAGAGTAATAGTGGTAGTTCAGTGTCTTCTCTCATTTTCCACGTGGCATGTGTAAGCCCCAGACGGCAGTAATTAAGAGCTAACCCTAATGAGTGAGTGAGGCCTGAGCAAATGCCTCCGCTCAACTGGAACCGGAATTTATTGACACGTCGCTATAGGCAGCAATTTTATCGCCCAAAGGAGCGGCCTAGAAGCCCCTAAGGCGCTGTGTGACCACTGTGACCACTGTCCTCGCTGTGCAGTCATCTCTTGAGGTTGCTTTAAAATAGGAGATAATGTAGGTGATTATTTCTTCAAGTCCTACAAAATTAGAATAAAGGGTAATTCCTGAATTCATACCAATAAAAATGGAGTGATAATTACGCAATTTTAAAGACTTAACATTTGCTGCCCTACGCTGCTGTCCCACGTTGAGGAGAAAAGTAAGGTGGGGAGAGACATCAAATATATTCGAGGCTTTTGATTTAAGGGAAAAGGCAGGGCTTGGTCTGAAACGGACGCCCGGTGCCGGCCGGAACTTACGCAATTACGTGCTGTTTGTTTGGTCTTCCTTTGTAGCGGCCGTGATCTGAGCAGCCCGTTGGTTTAGTATATAACCACTTTGTACTTGGACTCCGGTTGCAAAATGTAGGGCCGGCGAGGGCAGGTGCTCGGCGTGCCCCGTGTCTGAGCCCCAGCACCCTGTCCTTTACCATTGAGGGCAGTGCTAAAGTGTGTCTTTCTAGGTGTGACATGGGGTCTTAGGAAGGTGGTTTTTCGTTTTTGTTTTTGTGTGGCTTAGAGGACAAAAGGTAGAATAACTATTTTTTTTTTAAGTTTCAAAGCCCTGGTCAGGTAGCTCAGTTGGTTAGAGCACTGTCCTGATGCGCCAAGGTTGCGGGTTCTATCTCCAGTCAGGGCTCATACGAGGATCAGCCAGTGCTGCACCAGTACGTGGGACAGAACCACGAAAGACTTTAAGATCATGTAGCAAAGGTCTAAAACCCTTTTTGGTTTGTCCTTATTGGGGGAACCATTACACACAAACATATATGTGACCATCGGTGAAGTTGACCATTTCAGCAAATACATGGTGATAAAAATCTTATTAGCAACTGTGTATTTTTTTAAAGATTTTATTTATTCATTTTTAGAGAGAGGGGAAAGCAGAAAGAAAGGGAGGGGAAACATCAATGAGTAGTTGCCTCTTATGCGCCCCCAGCTGGGGATCTGGCCTGCAGCCCAGGCACGTGCCCTGACTGGGGGTCGAACCGGTGACCCTTTGATCTGCAGGCCGGCGTTCAGTCCATTGAGCCACACCAGCCAGGGCAACTGCATATTTTTTAAGTTTTCATCTTAGGAGGATTATAAACCAACATTTGTTCATGGCCCTCAGGTCGTTTTAATAAAGAAACGCTCGGGTCTTCATCGCTCAGACCTGTGGGTATTTCACAGGTGTCTCCTTCAGGACCGGACAGTCTTCTATTCATGTTAATAATTTCACCACCTGGTGTGTTGGATGGATGAGTGCTAATTTTTTTTCAAGTAAAAAAATGAAATTGGTCTGTAAAATAGCGATCAAGTTCAGAAGTTCAGAGAGTTCCAGCTGCCTTTAATGTGTAACTAAAATTTTTACTTGCTAAGAGAAACGCAAGACGTTCAGCCCTCGGTTTCCTCCCCACTTTTGTACTCGATCTCAAACTGTCTGTTCCTTGAGGCGGGGCCCCAGCCTGTGTGTCAGTGTGCTCCTTGCTATCAAGGCAAATCTGTGATTAAATGGTTTTTGAAGTATTTTGAATTTGTACACTTTTGCCAGGAGTGCTCAGTAGATGGTTTATTATAAATACACTTCAGGCCCTGGCTGGTGTGGCTCGGTGGACTGCACGCCGGCCTGCAAACCGAAAGGTCACCGGTTCAATCCCGACCAGGGCACGTGCCTGGGTTGTGGGCCAGGTCCCCAGTTGGAGGCGTGTGAGAGGCAGCCACACATGGAGGTTTCCCTCTCTTTCTTCCTCCCTCCCCTCTCTAAAAATATTGTTTTAAAAAATAAATACATAATATATTTTATGTATCTTACTAAGAAGTATATAATTCAGAATCATAAGTATATTTTAGGTAAGAGCCTGCTGATTTTGAAGAATACTTTTGCTTTTGGAATTTTTAAAACACGGGATTTTCTGTATCTGCACTTACATCTGTATCCATCTTCTTTTTAGGTCCCACGGCTCTGTTGGCTCATGAAATAGGTTTTGGAAGCAGAGTTACAACACACCCACTTGCTAAAGACAAAATGATGGCTGGAAGTAAGTGCGTGCTTACGCTCTAACGTGCAGAGGCGCCTTCTCACAGCGCCGTGATGTGGCGGCGCGGCCCACCCAGTGCCGTCTGTGCGCGGGGTTCTCTGGGGGTTGGCGCTGGAGGGCTCCGGTCGCCCTTTGCAAGTGTCCTGCTGGGGAGAGGGCGCTGGCTGAGGGCCCGGAGGCCTGTGTGGGACGCCCTGGTGGGGCGGCTCCTGGCCATCGCAGGCTGAAGCGAGGGTGACGTGCCAGTTCAACTAGTGTTTTCACCCCACGCTTTGCCGGCGGCCCGAGGGTAGATTTTTAAACCTCAGCAGCAATTTCAGAAAGTGCCCTTTCACCCATAGTCCAAAGTAAAACGAACATTGCGCTCTTCCTTCAGAGAATGCCTGGGTGGCAAGCCCGTTTCCTTTGGTGACACGTTTCCTTTGTAAATATCAGCCTGACACTTGACTTTCATTAGTTTATGTCCTTAAAAAGAATGTCTTTTCATGGGGAGAAGCGAAGAGGACAGAGGGGGTGAAGTGGGTGCTCATTCCTCTGCTAACTCCCCCCTCCCCCTTCCCCAGGCAGCTTGTGGTCAGAGTTCTTGTTAGTTCTAGAATTTTTTCTGCACGCATGCGTTATCCTTCGTAGGAGAATATTTTCACTCGCGAGAGTCACTGAGTGTGCTGTTCCTCAGCTTGCTTTTTAAACCTGACTTTGTCTTACATCTTCTTTTCTTTTTTTTTGTTACTTATCAACTGTTTGTTTAATTTACTTGTGCTGCTTATGATTTGGGGGCTACAAAGGCAGCGCAACGCTGTGTCTGCCCTCCAGGGATTAGCTTCTCACAGAGACACAGACACCGGATTTAAAACACAAGGTGATGTCTAGTTAACAGCCAGTGTCACCAGGCACCCGGTGTCAGCTAACCGCATAGTGAGTGGTGCCTCCCCCGTAGCAGCGGCTGCTGCTCAGCGTGACGTTCTGAGCCCCAACCAGGTGGTGTCTTTCGTCACACGGGGTGTCCCTCTGGTGCCTGCCCCGCGAGGGGTCCCACAGAGAGATGGAGACCCGCGAACTTGCCAAGAGAACGAGAAATCACACCTGTGTACATAATTGCGAGGGAATCAGAATGCCCGTTTAGAAGCCGAACGGGCTTCCCTGGCGCCCAGCTAGTGCAGAAGCCGCGTTTGCTGCGCCAGGCCGCCGGAAGCCAGCGACTGCGCAAACGGGCAGAGCACCGACGGCCTCAGAGCCTGCTGCGGGCTCAGCCGGGCCGGGACGCCGTGCGGCGGCAGGCCTGTGCTGCCCTCCCACTGCGGGCGGTGCACTTCGGGCATATTGCCGCGGTTTTAAGTTAGTAGACTGTTCTAGAGCAGCTTCAGGTTCACAGCGGAAAGGGCAGAGGCTCCATACCCCGCCTGCCCCCACACAGCCCAGCCGCCCACGCTGTCTGCTTCCTCCGCTGCCCCAGATGGGGCGTTTGTCACGGTCAGTGAACCGGCCTGGCCACGTCATCTACCCAAAGTCCATAGTTTACATTAGGGTTCGCTCTTGGTTTTGTCTGTTCTGCATATCCTTAAATTTGATCCAGAGCAGTGTTTTCTTGAAAACCTATAATTTTAGTTGCTGGAAGGATCCTAAGTTGTCAAAACTTTTTTTTTAATTTAATTATTTTTTTTCTCTATTGCTATTTAGCCCCCTTACACCCCCCTCCTGAAAACTGAGTTTTTTTAAAAAAGGTCTTTCACATCTGGGCATTTTTAATGTAGGGCTTGAATTTGCTTTGAGCTAATGAGGAGGCCGTGGAGGTCAGAAAGGGCCTGTCGGGCGTCCTGCGGTGGTGACAGCACAGCAGGGGTGGGGCTTGAGGAGGACGCCTTCCTCTGTGACCTGAGGACATGTCTGCTGCTCAGTGTCCTTGGGGTGCAGGAGAACAGATGGGGTGGCACGGTCTCGGGCATCTGCACGGACGCCCGGAGGAGCCTCCCAGGCCCCGGCCCCGGCAGGCAGGTGGCAGCCTCTCGGCCTCGCCGATGAGGAAGTGGGCGCAGTCTGGCCGGAGCGCCGCCCAGCCTCTCCCCGCGCGGCCCCCACGCTCAGGCACGGCACGGCGGGCTGTCAGTAAGTGCTGTTGTGAGAAGAGGGGGCGAGACTTGGGCCCCCGCAGACGGTCTGAGACGTGGGGCTCTGCGCACCTCCTGGGGGTCCTGCTGGCCATCGCCGTTCACTTCGCTGATCAGTATGAGATGTTTTCATTCAAATAAGCAATCCCAGCTGAGGGGCCGAGGCTCGCAGTTCTTCCCTTCTTACCCTGAGCAGGGTGTGGCTTGGGTTTGTGCTCAGCTTGAGTAAGCAGCCGGCTGCCCGGTCCGGCCGCGGGGAGCCGGGGGCCCTGGAGCCCGGCGACTCCTCCCCGTGTGGCTGGGCCTCCGCTGCACCTGCTCAGGGCTGTGGGCGCTCGGCGAGGCGGGGTCTTCAGCTCACTGGGCGCTGCCCTGCCGAGCTGTGCGGAGGGGCGAGCGGGGACAGCGCCGGTAGCGGGCCACCCTGCCTGGCCGTGTCGAGTAACTGCCACCAGCCTACTGGCAGCTGGTTTGCCTGGGCTTCCCCGCAGTCCTGTGAGGTTGGTGTCATCCCCATTTACAGAAGAGAAAAAGGGGGGCTCGGGTCAGGCAGCTGCTAAGTGGCAGAGCTGGGGTTGATCCCAGTTCCCTAGAAGGGCCAAATCGGAGACGTGTCAGGCTTTCAGCACCCCAAGGAGCCAGACCGAGTGCCCAGGAGCTGTGGTGGTGGTGGACCCTTCGCTGCCAGCCTCCCAGGGGCTTTATCTCTGCAGCGCTTTCTGGCTTTGGGGTGCTTAAAGCTAAAGGAAATGGCCGCCCCATGCCAGGCTGGTCGTGGGGTGACCTCGCCAAGTACCCGGCAGCCGCAGCTGGCTCTGCGCGCTTGCTCCTGGTCGCCACTAGGTGGCGGAAGCGGGCAGGAGCCCACCGTGGGCGCTGCCTGGCCGTCGGTCGTTCTGCGGAGCGCCCGCGAACATCTCTGAGCATCCGGAACCAGGGCCAGTGGCGTTCGTGATGTTCTACCTGCAGAGACTGTTCAGGGAACCACTTACATGGAGTCGTGCCTCCCGCTGCCCCCGTCCAGGCAGCTCAGCCCGCAGCTCTGGAAGACCCAGCTCAGCCGGTTTTCTGGCTTAGCATTTGGAATGACCTTGGCCTGCTTGAACCACCAGCAGGTGGGGTTGGACTATGGAAGCCTCTCCCCTCAGACCAGGGTCCTCTCTAACTCTGCAGCAGTGTAGCCGGGAGGTTTGCGATGTGCTGTGTTCAGTCACTTAAGTGGGTGACGTGATGTCTGATGAGGGGAGTAGGACATGTCATTGTAGGTGGGGCTTCTCCACTTGGAACGGACACAAAGCCCATCGTGACGCCAAGCGTGATGCTTCTGCTTTGCGGGGAGCCCTGGGTGACGTTCTCCATGTGTGTCCATCGGGCCAGCCGCTGCTGAGCCCGCCCCAGGCTCTGGGAGTGGGGTCCCTCGGTGTGGGGAGAGCCTGGCAGAGGTCGGCACTGCTTCTGGGCCAGGGGTGCCTGCAGGCCTGGCTCCAGCTGCGGTGACAGGACGTGGCAAGATTCCACAGAGGACCCTCCTCGGCATTGCCCCCCCCCCCAAGCCTGTTTGTCCTTCATGTCCCGCGTCACTGCATGGTGCCCGCACCTGCCTGGGACACACAGCTGGCAGTCACCTTGGATGCCTCTCCACGTCTCAACCTTCACTGACTTCTGGGCATTTTCTAAGCCACATCACAAACCTTCCTTTCCTCTTTTTTGCCACTGTCCCCAGCTGAATGGCACGTTCTTTTTTGTCCCCCTTTTGGTTCCTTCCAATTTGGTCTCGGAGCCCAGGCCAGACCTGGAGGGCTTGCACACTGTGCCACGGAGTTCAGAGTCATCTTTAGGTGCTGGAGAAAGTTGGCAAAGGTCCTCCAGGGGAGGGAGCAGGAGAGGCTGTGATTTGCACTTTGGAAAGGTCACCTTTGTGGTGGTGCTGAGCGTGGAGTGGGGGAGGGGAGCCAGAGGGGCCGTGGCGCTCAGAGCCTGGGGTGAGGCCGTGAGTAGGTGGGCGTGGAGCATCCTCAGTCTCTGCCTGCCTGGGGGCATCTCCCTGGGGCCACCAGTCCTGTAGGCCCGGCCCTTTAAAGAGCGGACAGTAATCAAGGAGACTGCTGGTCGGCGGCAGCTGTGTGGGCGCAGGGACGGTACTGTGACCTGCAGGACCCGCGGTCGGGAGGGGGTCACAGACAGCTTCCCTCCCTGTGGACACGGGAACCGAGGCAGCAGGTGGTGAGAGGAGCGTTCCGGGCAAGGAACCAGCCAGTGCCGCGCTTCCTGGGGCAAGGAAGTTGGGGTGTGGCCTGCAGCGGGGGCGCCCTGTGGAGCTGGTTCTGTGCACAGTGGGGGCGGCCGTCCGTGCAGAGGAACCCCACCTCTGTGGTCCGAGTCTTGCCCACAGGTAGGAGCAGCACATTTCCAGCTGTTCTTTGCAGAGACGCCTTCAGTTGAGGGGTGCAGAAGGAAGAGGGTCCCCGAGAAGGAAGGACGTCTCCCTCCGGTCCCCCGCCCAGCATGTTCCGCTGCAGCAGGTGGTCTGTGAGACAGCAGGGGGCGCGTGTAACCCCAGCAGGTGGCCCCTTCGGCCCTGGGTGAGAAGGGAGAGCAGCCCCCCTGTGCCGTGGGGAGCTCTGGGCCCAGCGCCCTGTGGTGGAGGGGGGGCTAAGGGAAGTTACGTGCCTGCCTCAGGTTTGCGTGGGCGCTGCCCAAGGGACAGTGGGCCCCTTCCTGAAGTGGCTCGGAGTTTGGCCTCAGTACCGTCGTGAGGGAAAGGGGGGTGCGGGGATGGTCACTAAGGGGGAGAGGGCAGTTTCAGGGAGGACGGGTGGGCCTTTAGGACAGAAGGTGAGAGGAATGATGGCCAGTGACAGAGTCTGTCTGGGGTTGGTGCTGACTTCGGGCCTCCTCTCCTGGGAGAAGAGCCCGCCTCCCCTGGTTAAGGAGGGTCCTCTCCTGGGAGGTACTGACGAGCATGGAGCTCCCCTTGGGGGTCTGTGTGCGGCTCGGGGAGGGGAGTTCAGAGAACGCTCTGTGCACAGTGTTTCAAGTGCCTGCAGCTCAAAGTTGTATATCAGAGTGGCTTATTTGGGGGTGACATGTCCTGAAGCCCCGTAGTCACGTTTGGGGGGCATGTTCTGGCACCCCTCAGATTCCAACATTGAGCGTCTGTCTTATAACAGAAACGGAGCCGTCGGCATTTAGTCCCTGCGCTCAGCGGCCCGGTGCAGCTGCGGGTGCCCGCGTGCGCGTCCCCTTTCCCAGCCGCGGCCTCCCTCCCGTCCTGCCGCGCTTGGAGCGTGTGTGGCACCCGTTGTTGATGGGTGGCTGGAGGGAGTGCTTGCTGTCCTTTAGCTTATTTACGGGAGGCCAGCGATGGGCGGTGACAAGGAGCCGATTGCCAAGTGACCCTCGCTGTGCAGCGTAGCCCATTAGGACGTAACCCTTTTTGTATTCTTACGTCCAAGGTCATTACAGCTACTCAGAGAACCGCGTGGAGAAGGACAGCCTGATCCTCACGAGCCGGGGCCCGGGGACCAGCTTCGAGTTCGCTCTTGCCATCGTGGAGGCGCTGAGCGGCCGGGACGTGGCTCAGCAGGTGGCAGGTCCGCTCGTGCTCAGAGACTAGAGCCGAAGCGTCCGGTGACGGGTCAGAAGGAGCCTGCCGCCGTCCCTGTTCTCCACGTGCTCCTTAGAGGCGGGCGGGTCTGTGTGGAGGAGCCACGGCGCTGCCCTCGTGAAGGGGGGCCCTGGAGGGACCCCCGCAGACTCCTCACCCACAGCTGTGTCCCC
This sequence comes from Furipterus horrens, assembly GCF_987537825.1. Taxonomy (NCBI): domain Eukaryota; kingdom Metazoa; phylum Chordata; class Mammalia; order Chiroptera; family Furipteridae; genus Furipterus; species Furipterus horrens. The sequence continues at coordinate 4,256,554 of NW_028327173.1, forward strand.
ACATTTCTGAACCTGGATTGCAGAATAAACAGGAGATTTAGCAAACGACCAGATGTTCCTTCTTTTGTCTCCCGTTTCTTCTGTGGGACTCAGTTCATTGTCAGCTTCGTGTGCGGCTCTTCACTGTTGATGCCGCTACGGAAACGGAGGAACAGTGGCCACGTGTGGTGCCGTGACTCTTTAATTAAAAAGAGCCACGTGTTTGGTTTTCGCCCGCCTCTGGCACCAGGCTCCCAAGCCCTTGGGATTTCCTAGGTACGGGGAGTGATCACTGTGTGTCATTATGTTCCTGAAGTTGCTTTTGGATCCCACCCAAGGGTGGGGGCTGGTGGCCAGTGGAAGCAATCGTGGTTAGACTATCGGGACTTCCAGATGCACCCCTGATTTCTTGGGGAGTAAAGGGGGTTGTTGAATCAGTTCCCTGGTGGCCAGTGACTACTCATGATTATGAAATGAAGCCGCCATAAAACCCTAAAAGGACAGGTCGTCGGTCCCTTTCTCGGAGAGCTTCCTCTTTGGGCAGCCAGAATGTCCCACAAGCCAGCCTGCTGGGCCCCAGGCTCTGCGGGGACAGGAGCTGCTGCCTCCTCCGAGACCGCACCCTGTGCCTGTGTTCGTGCGGCTGTCGGCTTACACCCTTCAGTCCTCCTGGAGTAAGTTTGTCATCTGGTGAGAGGCGGGTTTGCCGGCGGGTCAGAGCACGGTGGGGGGGCGGGGGCAGCCAGGGCGCACGCCTGCTGCTGCGGTGGAGGGTGGCCCCATGGGCCTGAGCCCTTTCTGGAATCTCATTCCCTCCCCGGTGGTGTCACAACGGGGATGGGTTCTCAGGGACCTCTTCCAACGCGGCGGCCACATCCGGAACAAGGAGCGTAAGGTTCCGGAGGCCCTGACCGCTCGCTGCCCACCGGCTCTGCGCCTTTAAGGGCCTGAGCCTACAACAGCAGTGAAGTGGGCTGTCCGGGTGCATCTTCACCCACCGGCTCCTCTTTCCGTGGCAGGTGGGGCCGAGAGCTCTGTGAGTCCGCTGCGGCCTCTGCTTCCCTCCCCGGGCAGCACCTCCTAGCTGTTCACGCGGGCAGCCCACCCAGCTCCCCCGCGGTGGCTGACACCCTACCCCCGCTGCCCTGCCCCCCACCACCACCCTCCTCGGCCGGGAGAGCGCAGCCGGCCAGTGAGCCTCCCTGCGGGCCTGCCGCCCGCGCCGGCGTGTGCTCACCCTGCCCTGGAGCATGTCGCCAGCACGGGGGAGTGCCGGCCCGTCCCTGGGTGGGGACCCGGCCGTACCTGAGGGACAGCTCCTGCCCCTGCCCACAGGAGCTGCAGGCTTCCCCCGCTTTCTCCTTTGTTTCCTTCCTTCTCCGTGACGATGGTGACAAAGGGGCCGGAGAGCCGTCGGGCCCCCGCAAGCAGCGCGGCGGCCAGACTGAGGGAGACCACGGAGTGCTCAGGGGCCCTTTGCTCCGCGGCCCGGCCACCGGCGGGCCTGTGGCCTCGGCTCCTTTCCTCCTCCCTCCTCTGACAGGACAGACGTCGGTGAACTTTGACACGGCTGGGCCGCACCGTCTGTCGCAGCTGCTCCCTCCCCTCTAGCCCTGAGCAGGCGGCGGGACGTGGCCCCTGGGCTGCAGTTTGCCGACCCCAGACCGGCAGGCAAGGCAGATTGGTGATGGTTTCAGTGTAAACACGGGCTGCTCCCCACTGGGCGGAGCGCTCTGAAGGTGCAGGAAGGCCATGGGGGCGAGAGCCCGAGCGACTCCTTCCACTGGGGGGTGGGGGGTGGGGGCGTGGGTCTCCCGGGAAGTGGGAGCTGGGACCCAAGGGCCGGGTGGGGCTTGGGTTTCGTTCCCTCGGCAGCTCCCTGTTCCGTACCGACTGCACCAAGGGCATCCCTGGGGCTGGGAGTAACAGAGACAGTCAGCCCTCGTAGAGCTCATAGGGTAGGAGAGGGGCGGTGAGGAAGAAAACACAGATTTAAGAACAGCTACGTTCTGTGAAGAAGAGCGGGATCCGGCGGTCAGGGAAGGCCTCTCTGAGTGCCTAAGAGCATTCCCGGCAGAGGAAACAGGACGTGCAAAGGCCCTGAGGCAGGCGAGCTGGGGGTGTGAAGGACCAGCTGGAGCCGGACTCTGGAATGGACTCCGATGGGAACCCCTCGCTCGCTGCAGGAGGGCCCCCATCTGCTGGCTCAAGGGCCCCCTCCGTAGGAAAGGAGGCCCAGGGCGGGAGACTGCGCCGTGGTGAGCATGGGCACCCACGTGTGGGTGTGAGAGGGACAAGTCCCCCGTTTCCAACTGGAACACAAGGTCACCTGGAGAGTCCATGTCCCGAGCTGCGTGGGGGGCAGGAGGGCTGGGTTTAGAGTTCAGGTTGATGAATTCGAGATGTCTGTAAAATACACCTTTCATAAAGAAAAAAATCTCGAGACCTGTTGCTGTGGAAACCACAAATTACCGACGGAGACGGAACTGTGTGGTTAAAGGGCGAGCGTTTGGTGGCTCTCCTGAGTCACAGGCGTTTTACCTGCAGCGCCTACCTCGGCTCAAGCTCCCTGGAGTTGCAGAGAGAGGAACCGGGTAGGAACTGTCAAGGTTATCTCTGTATTGTCGCGCCTCCGGGGAGCGTGTCTGAGAGACTCCTCAGCCTGGCAGGCGGGGAGGTGGTAGTGTGCCTTTGGGGTGGGGCCCTGGGACCCTCCTGGGCCCTTTCTGACCAGGTCCAGGCTCAGAGCCTCTCCCTGCCCATCTGCCTGTCTCCGGGCTGAACACACCTGCCCCTTCCTTTGGGGGGAGCGGTGGGGGGTTGTGCAAAGGAGACCTTGGGAACTGAAGGGGGAGGGAGGGGGCTGTTGGCCTTTGAAAGGGACCCCGAATTGGAGTTTAGGTCTGGGGTCCATCCAGCTGAACCCAGCCTCCTCCTAAGCCTGAGTGGCTGAAATCAAGGGACTTGGGGCCTCATGTCTTTTCTTTTTTTAAAAAGTTTTTAGCTCTGGCTGTTGGTGGCTTATTGGCTTGGGCACCGGCCTGTGAACCAAAGGGTCCCCAGTACGATTCCCGGTCGGGGAACATGCCTGGGATGCGGGCCAGGTCCCCAGTTGGGGGCACGTGAGAGGCAACCACACATTGATGTTTCTCTCCCTTTCTCCCTCCCTTCTCCTCTCTCTAAAAATATATAAATAACATGTTTTTTATTTATTTTATTTATTTTCAGAGAGAGAGGGAGAGCGGGAGAGAAACATTGATATGTGGGAGAAACAATGATCAGCTGCCTCTCGCACACCCCAACCGGGGGACCTGGCCCGCAGCCCAGGCACGTGCACCTGACCGGGAACAGGTGACCTTTCTCTTTGCGGACGATGCCCAGCCCACTGGGTCACACCGGCCAGGGCGGCATCTGTTCTTACACTCACTTCAGCGCAGCTTTGGGAGCTCCAGTGTGGGATTTGCCCAAGGCCTCTGGGAGGAGCTGCGTTCTCGAAATGAAGGGCTCAGCCCCCTTGACTCAAAGGAGAAATTCCTTGGGGTTGTGGCTCAGAGCCCCTGACCACTCTGGCCATGGCTTTCCCGCGGGCGGGAGGGGGCCGGGTGGCAACCCCTGAGGCCCCGGCCGGAGTGTCGACCTAGGGACGTGGCCGCCAAACTGCCCTGTGAGGGGAGCCGCTGTCATTGTGGCTTCCTGATGTCATGTGAGCGGTTTGTGGCCCAGGTGTAGAACGAGAGCCAGGAAGGGCCAGAGCTCACTGAGCACCCGCCGTGTACAGATCACCCCGCCCCTCGGCCGATTTGATCTGCTCTTTACACACGAGGGTCCCTGGGAGCGGTCTGTGCTCTGACCCCGCTTGCTCCCGTACTGTGCCCGAGAGGACGTTTTCTCCACCAGCACGTGCAGCTTGACTTGTGAACCATCATTCCGTGCAGTCCTCCCCACAGCCTTACTCAGTGGCCATTGTCACCCATTGTGAACAGAAAAACCCCGGTCTCTCTGGTGGTCGAGAACCTGCCTGTCCTGTACCATGGGGCTGTCCAGAAGCTCAAAGGTCACCGTGGAGGGGGCGGTGTACATTTCAGGAACTGAAAAATTCAGTGAGAAGTATCATTTTCATGTAGCCAACTGGATCATCTTCCGGTCGGGTTATGTGTTCTTTATTCTAGGCCAGTGATTGTTCAAACAGGCAACATCTGAGTGTTCAGTCAGGGGCACTGCCCTCTTCTCGCTTAGATGGTCAAGTATAAAATGGCAACAGCCGTCCCGTGTGAACGAATCAGAACTAGGCCTATATTTCTTCGTCAGAATGTTAGTGATTAGTGTGTGTGTGCCGTGAGGGGAAAGGGTTGGAACCTGCTGCCCTGGAGTGTGGGTTCCCTAAGGAAGGAAGGAAACAAGTTTTCCCGCAGAATCATCTTCCCGTTTGGGAGGGTTTTGTTGTTCTTTTTAGAAAATTCCCTGCCTTTGCCCTTAGTAAGGAGCCTGGGCACCCTCGGAGCAGTGGTGGGTCAGGCCACGCGCCCCCACCAGGTTCCGTCGGCCACACGGGTGGGATCAGAGCCCTTGAAGTGGCAGGATGGGGCCACAGGAAGTCCTGTTGCATCCGGGCTGGACACCCCTGCTTGCTCCTAGCCGGGGTCCTTCCAGAACTGACCCTGCTCAGAGCCCAGCTCCAGCCTCGAGGCACCAGGGCCTGTGCCCTCATGGGACCACACACCGAGGAAGAATTTATTGCCACTGTCACCGTTATCACTGTGGATGTTAAAAAACATCCAAACCTGTGGAGAATTTTTCAAGTTTATTTGAGCCAAAGCGACCACCTCAGCTAGGGAGTATGTATTCTCTCAAATGCGCCTGGGACCAGCCCACGGCTTCTTTATGCATTTGAAATGATGGAGGGAAAGGAAGGTTCTGTGGAGCGGGGAGAAAGCATTCCCCGGGGCCTTGGATTGCAGGGTAGCTAACGAGATCGGGTGCTCCCTGGAGACGGTCACTGCAGGTGCACAGAGGCCATGGGCGGGCCCGGCTTAGGCGAAGGGAAGCCCTTCCCTGAAACAGTGCAGACCTGGGGTGTGACTCCCCACCAGGACCCGCCCAGTTAGGGCTTTATGATCAGACCGACCCCAAGGCTGCTTTTCCCTGCACATCACGGTCGCTGTTAGCATCGTTTATCTTCATGTTCATTTCCTTTCCTGCAGCCGTGCGGCTGCTCCGGGTTCCGCACCAGCCCTGGGCCGGCCTCAGCTGCTGGGCTTTGCTCTTCCATTTTCTCCTGAGATCGCCTCCTCAGGTTTTTGTCTTTTAAAAGAAGTCTGTTGTTTTTTGAACTCGGCCTGCTCCTGGAGATTTTTGCTTGACTTAAAAATAACATTAGAATGAAAAGTTCATTGTCTTCAAAAATCAAGAAGGAAAAAAAAGTCGTGGATGACCGAGGAGCCATCTGCAGACACAGGGCCGGGTGGGATGACAGAATCCGGGGCAGGAAAGCTGCCGGGGTCAGGTTGTGGGGGGCCTCACCAAGCCCCCGCGTTTGCCTGAGTGTCTTTCAGAGCCAAGCGGAGGTGACCGCGGAGGGAGTGCGCCTGGCTCGGGCTCTTTTGGCAAGGGGGGAGCTGTCCCACCAAGTTTACTGAAGAGAAGGCTGTGCTTTGTTTCTAAACCCAAATGGAATGCAGCAAATCAGTCCCGAGTTCCCGCCGGGCCCCCTCCCAAGGGCTCGTCCCTCCCGCCACCCCCCTGCCTCAGTGAGGCCTTGGCCTTGTCTGCCTCGAGCCTCCAGGCCCCACCAAGGTGTGTGGTCAGCGTCAGACAGAAAGCAGGGTTCTCTCCGCTCGCCGCCGAGTGACCGGTCCTGGGGAGGGCGGCTGGGGAGGGGGCAGCCCTGTCTCGGACCACGTGCCCGGTGAGAGGCAGGTGAAGGAGAACGTGGGAACTGCCAGTCAGGCCTTCGGTCCTGGGTGGGCCCACATGTCTCTCGGAGCCTGCCTTCAGTTCTGGGCGGTTTGCACCCAGAAGTGCAGCTGCTGGATCCCGTGGTGACTGTCGTTTTAGTTTTGGGGGGGCCCTACATTCAGTTTTCCACAGCAGAGGCACCGTTTGAGTTCCACAAGTTTCCAGTTTTGCTACATACTCGCCACACCTGTTTGTTCTTTTTCACTAGCAGCCGCCCTAGTGGTGTGAGCTGGTGTCTCCCTGTGGCCTTGACGTGAGTTTCCCTAATTATTAGTGGTGCTGAGCGTCTTTGCGTCTGCTTGCTGCCCATTCGTGTGTCTGCTTTGGAGAAATGTCTGTCCATTCCTTTGTTCATTTTAAATTATTTTTATTTATTTTTTTATTCATTTTTATTTTATTTTTTAAGCATATTTTATTGATTATGCTGTTACATTTGTCCCAATTATTTTACCTTTGCTCCCCTCCGCCCAGTACCCCCCTTCCCTCCAGCAGTCCCCCTGCCCCCACCTTAGTTCCTGCCCATGGGTTGTGCAATTAAGTTCTTCAGCTTCTCCCTTTCCTATATTATTCTTAACCTCCCCCTGTTTATTTTGTGTCAACCAATTATGCTTCTTAGTCCCTGCACCATTTCCCCATTTCTCTCCCTTCCCCCTCCCAGCTGATAACCCTCCAGATGATCCCCATACCTATGATTCTGTTCCTGTTCTAGTTTGCTTAGCTGAGTTTTGTTTTTATTTTTTAGATTCAGTTGTTGATAGTTGTGAGTTTGTTGTCATTTTAGTGTTCATAGTGTTGATCTTCTTTTTCTTAAGTAAGTCCCTTTGACATTTCATATAATAAGGGCTTGGTGATGATGAGCTCTTTTAGCTTTACCTTGTCTGGGAAGCACTTCATCTGCCCTTCCGTTCTAAATGATAGCTTTGCTGGATAGAGTAGTCTTGGTTGTAGGTCCTTGCTTTTCATCACTTTGAATACTTCTTGCCAGCCTTTTTCTTTTTAATTTTTTTTAAAGATTTTATTTAAGAGAAAAGGGAAAGAAGGGGCAGAGGAACATCGATTGGTTGCCTCTCGCATGCCCCAACCCGGGATCTGGCCCACAACCCAGGCATGGGCCCTAAGCAGGAATCGAACCGGCAACTCCTCGGTTCACAGGATAGCAACCACTCCTGAGCCATACTAGCCACTCTTGCCTGCAAGGTTTCTTTTGAGAAATCAGCTGATAGTCTTATAGGCACCCCTTTGTAGGCAACTCTCCACTTTTCTCTTGCTGGTTTTAAGATTCTCTCTTTATCTTGAACCTTAGGCATTTTAATTATGATGTGTCTTGGTGTGGTCCTCTTTGGGTCTAGCTTGTTTGGGACTCTCTGTGCTTCCTGGACTTGTATGTATATTTCCTTCACCAAATTAGAAAGTTTCTTTCTTTTTTTCAAATAAGTTTTCGATTTCTTGCTCATCTTCTTCTCCTTCCAACACCCCTATGATTTGGATGTTGGTACATTTAAAGTTGTCCCAGAGGTTTCTAAGCCTCTCCTCATTTTTTTCCGGTTCTTGTTTCTTCTTTCTATTCTGGGTGAGTGTTTATGTCTTCCTTTTGCTCCAAATCGTTGATTTGAATCCTGGCTTCCTTCCCATCACTGCTGGTTTCCTGTATATTTTTCTTTATTTCACTTTGTATGACCTTCACTTCTTCCTTTATTTTGTGGCCGTACTCAGTCATTTCTCTGAGCATCCTGATCACCAGTGTTTTGAACTCTGCATCCGATAGGTTGGCTATCTATTTCATTTAGTTCTTTTTCTGGGATTTTGTTCTGTTCTTTCACTTGGGCCATGTTTCTTTGTCTCCTTGTTTTGGCAGCCTCCCTGTGTTTGTTTCTGTGTATTAGGTAGAGCTGCTTTGACTCCGTGTCTTGATAGTGTGGCCTAATGTAGTAGGTGTCCTGTAGGGTCCAGTGGCATAGCCTCCCCTGTCACTCAAGCTGGGTATTCAAGGTGCACCCTTTGTGTGAGCTGAGTTCAGCCTGCTCTTGTAATTGAGCCTTAGGTGCTGTTGACAGATAAATGGGAGGGATTTTCCCAGGCAAGTCAGCTGCAAGGACTCTCTGTGATCGCTTACCATTAACCTCCACCCTCCGTGGAGGATCAGGTGTGCAGGGGAGGTTGGTGGTGCTCCAATATGGTCCACTGGGTGCGCAGACCCTGGGGTTTCTCAGGTAGTGCAGGCCAAGGCGAGCCCCCACCTGTGTTTTGCCCGGGGCACCCTGCCTGAGCTGTAAAGCAACCAGAGATGGATGCTACTTGTGCTGGGCTTGGAGAATCCCAGGTGAAGCCAAGCTGTGAATCTAGGCCGGCTGCTGCTAGTGCCGGGCCTGGGGCTCACTGAGGCCAGCGGTTGCCTGTTTGAGAGGATTTAGGAAGTTGTGAAGCAGGAGCCAAGACCAGCCGTTCATATGGAAAAGCAGTGTGGGTGGGCCCATAAATTGGGGGGCGGGGGGCGGTGTCTCTGGGAATCTGCAAGACGGGTCAAACAGTTAGCCAGGTTGGTGGAGTGTCAGATATGGCACTGACTCGCCCACTCTGTGGGGGAAGGTTCAGAAAAGGCACAATGGCTTCTGCTCGCTTTGATGCCAGACACTTCAGTTCCTCCCAGTAAGCCACTGGTGCCTTTCAAGCTGCTACCCTGGTGCCGGAGCTCAGAGAGGTGAGCCTGTGTGTGGGTGCTTTAAGAGGAACTGCTTGGGGCTCCAGCAGCTTCTTCCACCAACTCTATCCCCGCTGGTTTTTGCAGCCAGAAGTTGTGGGAACTTACCTTCCTGGCACTGGAACCCTGGGCTGGTGTGGGGCTAGGACTCTTCACTCATGGGATATCCCTCCCAAAATTTTGTCCACCCACGTGGGTGAGGGACCAGCTGGTTCCGCGTATGCGCGCCTCCTACCGGTCTCGATGAATGTGGTTTCTTTACTTTTAATTTTGTGGTTGTCAGACTTCCATTCAGCTCGATTTCTGACGGTTCTGGCTGATGGCTGTTCTCTATTTTCGTTGTAATTTTGACGTGGTTGTGTGAGGGCGTGGCCACGTCTGCCTGCGCCGCCATCTTGACCGGATTTTCCTTTGTTCATTTTTTAATTGGGTTTATAGTTTTCTTGTTGATATTAATGCATTTTATGGTAGTTTTTACAGTTATTAAATATTTTTAAATGTTTTAGGGAATACAGTTATTAAATATTTTTAAATGTTTTAGGGAATACATTTGTGCATACATTTTTGTACACGTGTGAATGTTTTCGAGAATTTTTTGGCTCAAAGACCAGGCACCCTGACTTTGATAGATAACGGCCAGTTGCCCCCCAGTTGCCCCCCGTGCTCAACAATGCTGACTATTACCCGTCTCTGTACTTTAAAGGCTCTGTCGTGCCGTCGCTTACACACAGCAACGGGATGCAAACGCAGATGGACAATTTCAAATGAGCACCTGCTCACCCACCCCCCAATTCAGGGAGAGAAGCTGGGCCAGTGCGCGATCTCGTGGCCCTCGCCAGTCACATCCCCACCTCGTACCCCGAGGTTACCCCTCTGGTGAACTCACTGCGGAAGCGCCCACAGTCTCCCCACTGCACCGTCGGCACACATTCAGGTCACAGCCCTCCTGACACCCACGTGTCGGCGTTTCACCGGGGTGGAGACGTGGTGATGTTCCACCCACGTTTCATGGTGGCGGTGACATGGCTTCTTAACCATGTTGTTCCATGGACCCCTTTGGTACACGAGGGGAGCCTTCAGACACCTTCTTAGAAGAGCACTTTAAAATACATAAAATAAAATGCATGGGGTTACAAGGGAAGCCAATTGTATTAGAATGTCGTTTTCAAAGTATTTTTTAAAACATAGCATGAAAAAGCAGTATGTTGTCCATCAATTACGCGGTAATATTTAGCAGCTGGTCAACTAGCTGCCTTCATTTTGAAGTGGCAGCGACCTTAAGTGGTATTTTCAGACATCGGCAACAAGTTTAACGGGATAGGCAAAAAATCTGTATTCTCTTGATGCAAGCCACAAGTTCTACTCCTCCGACTTGAGTTTCGTGCCTAACAGAAGACAACACCAAGTCTCAAGAGGAGATTCGTGAAAAGACAGATGTAGGGTTTTTTCCCCCACTTAAGTTCACAGGCCCCCTCAATAATTTCCATGCACCCCAGGTTAAGAACCCTGCACTGGGACATGCTAAACCGTTTTCTGAGAGGTCCCACAATTGTAATCCCTGAGCAGTGACAAGAATGGTTCTGTCTCCTGACACACGAGCTGTTGTCCAGCGTTTTAATTCTTGCCAAGGTGGTAGCTGTGAAGTCTTCAGTCTGCATTTTCCTGATGATGCATGAAGCATCTTTTCATATGGTTCCTTCTTCCGTGTGATGACTAGCTTTTGCTCATTTTTCTGGTTTTTTTTTTTTTTTTAAATATAGTCTGGATATTAATAGCTATTATTTATATGTGTGGCAAATTTCATCAGGATTGTGGCTTGCCTTTCCACCCTGTGGTATCTTGTGATAAATGGAAATTCTTTATTTTAATATAGTAGAATCTATCGATTTTTGTCTTTAGGTTTGTGCTAAATTCTTGTTTATTTTGATTGTAAAGGTGTCCAATCGTGTATGAGGGAGGTAGGGATCTGATTTCATTTTTTTAAACATGTGGTTAATTATTTGTCCCAGTGTCAATGAGCGAAAGGTCAGTCTTCCCCCCACTAAGTCCCGCACTGATCCACAAGTCTAGCTCTGTCCTAAATCAAACGTCCATAAGCGCGTGTCTTCATTTCCGGGCTCTGCTCTGTCTGATCAGTCTGTGGGTCTGTGCCTGCCTCCATCCACAGTCTAATTTCTTTACCCGGCGGAGGTGATTCTCCCAACTTCATCAGGAGCCCCTTGGCTAGTCATAGCCTCTGCTCTTCCGGATAAATGTTAGGATCAGCTTGTCAAGTCTCACAAAGAATACGGTTGGATTTTTTTTTTTTATTGGGGTTGCATTAAATTTGTAGAGCAGTTTAAGGGTTGTTGACATCTTTCTGATGTTGGGTCTTCTTATCCAAGAACAGAGTACTGGAGGTCTGTCCAGAAGGTATCCAGCCACATAATATAAAAAATAGAGACATTTATTGAAGAGGATACAAGAAACATTGCACACAGGACAATGACGGCTCAGTCCCCTTGAAAGCAGGCCCCTTGGGACCTCACACAGTTCTCCCAGTCACCATCAGCTGCCCCGTCGTATTTTCCTGAATCTCATCAATGGTCTGAAATCACTTCCCTTTCAAAGGTGATTTTAGTTTTGGGAAAAGCCAGAAGTCTCAGGGCGCCAAATCTGGGTTGTATGGGAAGTGAGTTACCTGGGTGAATTGATGTTTTGCCAAAAGACTCTGCACGAGACGTGTTGTTGTGATGGAGCTGCCCATCACCAGGTGCCCACAGCTGCGTCCTTCTGAGTCATCCAAATAGTTTCCACAGAGGAATGTTCAAGCAGAACGCAAAATCTGATGCAGAGCCATTGCTCTTACTCAGTTTGAATGCCACAGTCACACAGCACACATGCTCACTCAGCGGCATCTACCACCCCCCCTGACTGGTACAGTGAAGTTGCCATTGTTCACGCATGCGCATTCCAGTTCCCTCGCCACGGCTGCCAGGTTATGTCAACACTGTGCAAACCATTCTCGTTATATTAACAAGGGCTGGACTTTTTCCGGACAGACCTTGTACTTTCCGTTCATTTCAGTCCCTTTGATAGCTAATGTCTTTCAATAACGTTTTGTAATTTCTTCATCATGGGCTTGCTTTCTTTTAATCTGTAGAGATTTATCAGGATTTCTAGATTTGAGCCTTGGTATATTTCAACAATTCTGGAAAATTCTCATTCTGTTGTTTTCTCAAATATTGCTCCTTTCTCATTCCCTCTGGTCTCTTCTTCCAGATAATACAGTTTGCACCCTTTCATTCTGTCTTTCATACCTTAAACCTCTGTCACATTTTCTGTCTCGTCTTTGGTCCTGCGTTCTGTGTAATCCCTTCCGATCCATCCTCTAGGTAATGAAGCATTCAGCTGTGTCCAGTCTGGGGGTCGGCACATTCATTGAATGATTCATGTTAATGATTACCCCTATATTTTATCTTTAGATGTTTTATTCCTTTTCATATCTATTTGTTCTGTGCACACGTTTACTTAATGAAACATACCAAACATGAGGCTTTGGTGTCTGACTGATTATTCTAAAACATGAAGTCTTGGCAGTTCTGCTTCTGCTTTCTGTGGTTCCTGCAGTTTTCACTTATGGCGCTTTGTCTTCTCGTGGGTTTTGCGGGTTTTGCTTGGGATGTGTTTATTTCCCTCTGTTTTACTTCTTTATTCTGTAGAAATCCTTTGAGGCTTGGGTTCTTCCAGGAAGGGTTTGCATTTGCTCCTGAAAGTCCTTCACGGGCCCTGGCATTCCAAGACGTGTGCGTGTTTGGTAACAGAGCTCAGTGCAGGAAGCAGAGCCTGCTCAGTGTGTCCGGAGCAGAACGGGGTTTAATAGGGCATCAGGTGTGTATGAAATCACTGGAAGAACCGGAGGGACGGTCATCAGGAAGTCTCCCTGGGCTGTGGAGTCGAAGACCACGTCACCATAGATTTGACGCGGGCATAAGGAAGCTACAATTGGGAGGCCACCGTCGCTGTGGCTATCGCAGCCATATCTACCCTCACAGCGGCCGATCAAACCCCGGGCCTGCCACGCTGTCTCGGTCGCCTCCATGCTCTCGGTTGTCAGCGGAAAGACAGCCTCTGCCTCAGCCCATTTACCACATTTCGCACAGTCTGTGCAGTGGGTGGGACCACGCTCACATCTAGAACCTCGCTGCAAAAGAGCCTCAGAAATGAAGCTTTCAGCCCTGGCTGGTGTGGCTCAGTGGATTGAGCACCAGCCTGCGAACCAGAGGGTTGGTGGTTCTATTCCGTGTCGGGGCACGTGCCTGGGTTGCAGGCCAGGTCCCCAGTTGGAAGCTCATAAGAAACAACCATTCACTGATATTTTTCTTCCTATCCTTCTCCCTCCCTTCCCCTCTCTCTAAAAAAATAAAATCTTTTTTAAAAATTGCCATTAAAAATATATATTTTTTAAAAAACGAAGCTTTTACTTTGCCATGGACGCGTGCTGAGCCCTGTTGATCGTGCTTAGGACAGAACTGCCTGGCGGTCGCTCTCCGTGTGGCCACGCGGCCCTTGCTGGCCTTTCGTCAGCGTTTGCCTAGTGTGTTTTTTCCATCCCCTTACGTATCTTGAACCTGTGGGAGACACTACTCACTGGCTACTGGGTGCCCATTTCTAACTCCCTTCTCTCTCGTATACTTTCACTCTGTAGACAGGGGTGCGGGGGGGGGGGGGTGGTGGTCTCCTCTCACCACGTGACAGCAGTTTTGATGAATGAAACACAAGCGGAAGTCTATTGAGAACTCTGGGAGGGGGGTGGTTTGCTTTTCTTGGAAAAGGAAGTAATGCGACGGGGGGGTGGGGGGGGTGGGGTGCTTCCTTCCCCTCCTGCCTTCAATGTGGAGGTGATTGATACCTGGAGCCTTGGCAGCCATCCTGTGAGCATGAGGATAAGGCCAAGGGCATTGCTCACACACCATCCCTGCGCTGCTGTGCCGGCGTCAGCAGCGACAGACTTCCAGACCTCATGGGTTTTTTAAATATTAAATTTCTTCTTTTCACTTATCATTGGGTGGACTAATCGTTTTTTTTAAAGTTTTATTTTCTTTTTCTTCAAGTGATTTAGAAGGTCTACATCCAATTTCTGCCATGCCAACTGAGATCATTTTTTGATCTTTTTCTTTTTGTGTTTGTAGTTTAAATATTTTCTACTTATTGGTCTTTATGTTCATTATAATCCTTTCTTTTGCAGTATCCAATCTGTTTTTAATTTCATAAAACAAAATTTGTTCTTCAGATACAGCATTTTCTAAGATTTCCATTTGATTCTTTTTTATAGTTTCTATATCACTTATAAAAATTCCCTATACCTTCATCTATTATTGCCATCTTTATTTAACCTGTGAAATCCTTAACATATTTACAAGAATTTTAGAGCATTTGTTAATTCCAGCTTCTGAGTTATCTGTGGCTCTGCTTCTATTGACTGCTTTTTCTCTTGACTGTGGGGTAGGTTTTCCTGGTTCTTGGCATGTCTCATACATTTTGATCAGATACTTAACATTATGAATGGTACGCTGTAGAACAATGGGTTTTCTCGTTGTCCTCTGAAAAGTGATGAATTTTGTTCTAGAAGGCAGTTCAGTGCCCCATCTTGTGGTGGCCTTGTTCTAGGCTTTAGTGGGGCAAGTTTACTTTAGTTTTGCCCTCAGTCTGGGATGTGGCCCTCACTTCTGAAATGTGGCCCTCACTTCTGAAACGTGACCCTTCTGTGGTGTTAGTGAAATGTCCAAGAGGTTTGTCAAGCACCTCTAACCTGGCTGGACTTGACCTCCAAACTCTGTGTCTGCAGCTGAGCAGCTGCTGAAATCTCTGCCTCAGTGTTTCGGCCTCTGGTTGTCACTTCCCACCAAGCCCCTTGGAGGTGTGACCTGTACATGATCAGCTGAGGATTCCACCAAGGATTTTAGGGGTATTTGTCCACAGACTTTAGGGCCTTCCCCCTTCCGGGGTCTGCCCTCCCTCAGTTCTCAGCTACTCCACAGCCCTGTCTTTTCAGTCCGATAAGACGGCCACATTCTGTTTGAACTCCGTCTCTCATGCTCTTGGGAGGATGAAGGGCAGTGCTTGGGGAAAGCTGCTTATGCGAGGACCTCCGCCAGCTTGTCTTCCTTCTTTGCAGGGTACTGGTGGCTCCCGGGACCCTCCTATGGTCCTGCTTTGTCCTCAGTGTCCCAGTGTCACGGGCAGGGCGGCTCATCTGATCCATATTTCGGCCCTGTTGCCTGAAGTGGAACTTATCCTAAATCTTTCATGTACACTTCATGGCATTCGAGACTATCCAGATTGAATCAGTTCTGTCCTCTCCTCCAAAAAGACAAAAACCTTAGTCTGCTTTCCCTTCCCTCCTCATTCTCCTCCTTGAATTAATCCTTGTTTTACTAACCTGTGACCCTTGCATGAACGATTATGAAAACGTGACTCTAAGTTACTGACGGCTTCTCCGCTGGTCGTGGCCCGTTGGGGACCACCTCTTCCTCCTTCTCAGAGTCTGTCTTGCTGTGTCGCAGTCCCTGAGGAAATCTGTCAGAGAGCAAATCTGAGGGCGACAGACCTTCTGAGGCTCATATGCCCCAAATATTTTATTCTGACCTTTCACTGAAAGCCATTTCTGTGACTGAGTTCAAATGCATTTTTCCTTAGAACCTTGATGATATCGCTCCATTTTCTTCTATATCCTGTGTGGCTGAGGGTTCATATAATTCTTACTTCTCTGCAAGATAACCTTCTGCTTGCTTCTCTATCTGGAAGATTTTATCTATTTATCCTTGGTCTTCTAAAGCTTTGGCAAGTGTGTCTGGGTTGTCTTATTTCAAGGGCATCTTTTGGCATCAGAGCATCCTTTCAGCATGAAGACCTGTGCAGACCTTTCTTCAGAGCTGGAAATTTTTCTTCTATTTCCTCCTCAGATTCTAAATGCCTTTTAACTTTTCTTCACATTTACTATCCTTTAGCTTTTTTTTTTTTTTTTTTCCTATAATAGCCTGCATTTGTCTCATAGATGAAATGTTTTGTCTAATTTCGGAGGATTACTTTAACATCTGTTTGTAAGATGTTTGCATGGGTGCTGGTCTCTGTTTATTGAGTTTTGTGCTTTTCTTGTATTAACTTTCCTCAGATGTTTTAGGATTCTACATTTTATGCTCATATTTGTGTTTCAAAATCCCCAAGAGCTTAGGAGAGGAAGGGCCTTGCTTCAGGACCGAGTGAGCTGGCACGGGTGTGCTCCATCTCACCGAGCGGCTCCAGGCCACCTGGGGCTGCGTGGAGCCTCTCTGTCACCAGGCCTCCAGCCCGTAGGCACAGACTCAGTGATGCGGCTCAGCGAGGCCGGCGCTGAGGCTGGGGAGAGGCTGATACCCTAAAAGCGGCTCTCCCGGCAGCCGTCGCGACTGCAGCCGAGGCTCCATCCTGATCCATTTTCATCAATACAGGGCTTTCTCAGAACGCTTAGAACAGCCTTCAGGGAAGGCACCTCCATGGGTATGTCAGCCTTTTCCTTCGGCCGTCTTCCTCTACCGAGCCACGTGTATCTGCTCTGTGCCTTTCATGAATTCCTGGAATGGCCCCTTGGGCCAGCAGACAGTTTTGCTTTTTACTTACAGACTTATTTTTAATTTCAGATTTCAGGACATGCTTAGCAGGGAGGCAGGAGGCCTGCATGCATTAGGCCATGTATGGATAGACTCTGCATCACTCCTACCAATTACGTTGCTGGCTATGAACTGTGAAATAGGAGGTCTGCCCCACTCTGAAACATGTAGCTTGTTTTGACTGAGGTTCGAAAGTAAAGGAAAAAGACCTGCCACGCATCAGGATTGATAACCAGAAAAGGAGTTGAAACCATAGCCTCCAAATTAGCAAATTTTAGAGGAAAATCTTTCAGTGAAATTCCCACCTCAAACCAGTTAAGGAGAGAAGGGAAATGATAAGCAATTCCAGAAAAATGTAAGTGGACTTCTAAGTCAGTCACGGCGTGTGTCAGTAGGCACCGATGTATAAATAATATGGCAAAGTTTTATGTGCAACTCAGGGTGTGGTATTTATGTATGATTCAGAAAGAATAATATGAGTTTGTATAGGTGGAAATGGGCATCTGGGTGGGGATTAAGCAAGGACAGAATTATAATACATGCCAGGCGGATGGTAACACCTCTGCTGGCCTGGCCCATAAGGCCGTTCAGGGACTCTATATCCAGAAAACTGTCTCTTGGGATTACCCAGTGCATCGAATCCTTCAGAAAAAATTGTGTGAAGAGAAGTTGTCTTCAGACTGACACTGTAGGTTTGAGAGGAAAACGTTTTAAATGAGTGCGTCAGAACAATCAGCCAATCTCTTCATGAGAGCCTTATCAATGACCAGATGGCACACGGCGATCTGTTTCTTATTGTTAAAGTTTGTGGATTCTTGCAAAGGGGACAGCTGAACAGATGCAGCCTCCACTCAGCTTGGAAGGGGGAAAAAGTGTAGCTTCAAAAACAAAAACAAACACAGATTTCTGGCGGCTGTCCTCAGCCTCCGCCTACACAGCTGATTACCGACGGGATCAACAGCTCCCACGTGCAGCCCGCCTCCTCTGGGAGCCTCAGGGAGCCTCTGGCTGGCACGTCCCCGTCGCGGGCTTGGTCCAGCGACAATGACTTTCTCCCTGGGCTCTGTAAGAGCGCCCTTTCCTTGGAATGAGGCCTCTTGGTCCTGGGTGATTCTGCTGGCATCACCCCGCAGCATTTCTTGCCCTGGCAAGTGGCAAGTTCATGATAACTGGTGGCGGTTAATAACGAGACGCCTGCAAGCAGGTTAAACCCCCCACCCCCCCAGCCCATCACCCCAGACGCTTCGCAGGCCAGAGCCACAGCGCGGAGCAGAGCACGACAGCGGCGCGGGGACCCAGCGCTTCCACTTTTGAGTCCTAACTGCGCTGAGGGGCCCCGCAGCGCTCTGCTGTGCTGTGGGAGTTCGGAGCAGGGGGAAAGTTGGGGTGAAACATCCCAAAAGGCAGGGCTTGGAACGTTGATGCGAAGATAAAATTGTGGCGATGCTTTGAGAAGAGAGAACGGCCTGGTTCAATGGGCTCCTGTTGTCTTTGGAATGTGGTTATTATACTCCGTCCGGACGTGACGCACGGGCTCGGCGCCTCCCCCAGCGCGGGCGCGGGCAGTGAGAACCGAGCCCGAGCTGGCTTCACAGTTCTGGAGCATGTGAGCCGGCCGCCTGGGCTCCGGGAGGCCCCAGACGTGTAATTAGAGGCTCCCGGCCGGGGCGATGCGCTGACAAGTCTCATCACGCGCCCGGGCTGCCGTGGGTGCGCAGCTGCCTGGCCGCGCTGCGCTGCGGGGCCGGGCTCCGGCCGGGCTGATCTGGAGCGCCGTCCAAAGCCCGGCCGGGAACGTCCATCGATTACTAAACAGAAAACCAGGCACCAGGACGCTGGCTCTCGCAAGAACCCTGGGACAGCCTGGGACTTGGCACATTCTACACGCGGCTTCCTGCGTGCGTGCCCGAGGCAGCGCCGCTCAGGCCAGAAAGACACTCATTAGCCTTACACAAGAAGGGAGTGGCCGCAGGTCGTGCAGGCCCGGGGGCGGCGCCGGGCTAACCCCGCCCACTGGCACATGAAATACGCACCAAGCGTATGATTAAGATGTTTGACGTGGATCCAAAGCTATTTCCAAGGAATGAAGGTGTTGCCTCTGTTCCTAAGGACAGAGTCAGGCGACTGATGCGCACACTCTCCCAGGAGCTGGCCCCCTTTCCTTAGAGAAGGAGAAGCTGCTGCCGTGTGTCCTCATGACTGCGGTTTTAGGGGACTTGCTACAGGTTGGCCGGCAGTTTTCTGGAATCACAGATTGAGGGATGGCAGCTTTGCAGGGGGGCGCTCCTCGGCCCAGTGGCCAGAGAGCAGCCCTTTCTAGGCAGGGGAACACTAGTACTTGGAAGTCCTTCCCAGGCGTCCCCAGCCCTCTTGTCACCCCCAAAGCCCTCCACTCCCTGCCAGGTGGTGTGGAGAGGGGCGCTTCAGGGTGGCAGGGTCTCCTCGGGGAACTACGTCCCCGCCACGTATGTTGGCCACTGAGTTCCGATAGCATAAAGCAGAGCTGAGCTTGTTCAAACACGCTTTGTAAGTGGCTCTCGGAGGCTCAGGCAGCAGTATCTTAAGGTTCGATACTTTCAAGTGCAAAGCAAGCCTGAAAATTCACACCATCCAATTGCGTTAGACATGCCTCACTCGTTCCCTGGTTCCCAAGGAGGGAAAGGCGAGGCCAGCCAAGTTAGGACACATGTGAATCTCCTCCCCTATTCCTCTCTCAACGTTCCCCAGATAAATCCCCAGTACTTCTAAAAGCTGTGATTCTTACGTGGAGAGGAAGAGGGCCAGAACATTTGCCAAAGAAAGCCCGTCTCTGAGAGCATTTGTGTCCGAACCGAACACTTTCCTAAGGACAAGAATGTCTCAGGCTCTAGTCCTGGCTTAAGAGATCCCTTCGCTTCCTGACAGGTCACACGTTCGCAGGGATGCGGCCCCGCAAGGCTGGGCGCACCTGGAGGCTTTTCCAGGAAACACGGCTCCGTGTGAGGTGCTCTCTTTACAAGAGCTGATGCAAGTTAATCTCACAGAGAATCTTGGCAGATCAGTTAACATCAGTCTCCCTTCTCAGTTACCGCGACCAGCACGTAGTGTTACAGGGCACCGTCGTTTTAGGGCTCTGTTAGCTTTGCACAAAGTGCCTAACAGAAAGCCAGTATTAATTTGCCAATTAAAAAGTAGGACCTGAGTCCATTTGGATAGTTAACTATTTCTGGATAAAATACTGTATATATTGGGACAATGTCCATTTCCTGGTCTTGATAATGGGCTGTAATTATATTTGGTGTTATCATGGGGGGGACCCTGGCTGGTTTGGCTCAGTGGATTGAGCGTCGGCCTGCGAGCTAAGTGTCGCTGGTTCGATCTTCCAGTCAGGGCACATCAGAGAAGGAAAGCTCTGACTCCAAAAAACCTCCGCTGCCTTGCGGCATACCTCTTCAGGGGAAAGGCTAAGGGAGTAAACCCCGACAGAAAATCCGGAGCCGGAGTCCCTAAGGCGGTTTGACGTTGTAGTCAACACCGGCAACTCCTGCGGCGCACCTGAAGCCAAGCTGTATTGACTCCGTCTTTCCCTTGGATCCTTCAGCTGCGAAGAGAGGGGGGGGTCTGCTGCATGGGCAACAGCAGACCCTCCATATCACCCTGCTCAGGCTCTGTAGCTTCAGCTTCACTGGAGAGGACACTCCAGCGTCATCGCAAGATGTCGATTCAACACGGGAGGAGACAGATACCGTGTCACTCCCGAGTCGGACTGCACAGCCATTCTCGGTGGTGCAGATAGACTCTTAAGAAGCTACACCATCGTCTCTCGAGACGGATGGCTGCCGACTCTATCATGGGGGGGCATCTGGGTAATGAGTGCAGGGGACCTCTCTGTGCTGTTTTTTGAAATTCCTTAGGAAGCCTGTAATTGTTTCAAAATAAAAAGTAAAAACAAACAAAAAGTATATGCAATCATCATGCGAGGGGCTTCTTTTTAAGAAAAAAGGCTCCCTATACTCTAAAACTATAAATTATGTGGTGAAATTAAGAACTAAAATAAGAACAGCTTGATATCTATTATGATTCTTGAACCAGGAGAGAGCTGGATGTTGGTCACCTTCCTTCCACTTGGAAACCCTGTAAGAGCATCGATGGGTCTCTTTTTTGGAATAGGGCCCCTAGCAGTGAAGAAACATCCTCTTAAAGATAATAGGTCTTTTCAGAACATAGTGAAGCCATCACTTGAGACCTAGAGAGAAATAATCAACATATAAACAAGATTAAACTTCCATGAGCACATGAAATTTAATAAAAGTAAGACAGACAATGCATGCTGATTATTGCAGCCTGGGAAGACTTAGAATTCAACATTATCCGAAGGTGGAGTTGACTTACCCATGAGTCCCTTTGACAGCAGCTTCCGCGTTCTGCCATGAAAGTTCCTAACAGGACAGCCCTTGGGTTTGCAGGGTTTGGTGTCCTGCCCCAGCGCGGTCCCACGCGGATGGGGGGCTGAGGGTCCAGGAAGCTCAGGGAGCCCTTCCCATGGTATGTGAGAGGTTAAGATGGGAGGACCCTGCTGTTCCCTGACTTCAGGACCGCTCTTAGTTACTAGACAACGTCTGCCTGTCTGCGACTACAGTGCACCAAAGGGCCGCTCCCAGACGGCTGTCCTTGCCCGGGCTCCTCGCGGGCCCAGCCAGGCCTGCGGGATGCGCTGGCCCACGCCGGGAGGATGCTGTGGAATGCAACGTGCGTGGGGCGCTGGCTGGGGACCGAGCTGGCCAGCGCTGCCGTGGACAGGGTCCTTGTCACATGGCATTAGCCTGGCAGCAAAAATTAGCCTGGCCAGGAAACACTAGGAAAATGTGTGTTCTCCTAAGACCAAGGGAAATCCCCAAGGTAAGGGGGACGCAAATGCGGAACTCTATAGCCTTTATCACAATACAAAGAAAAAGCCATGGACTGGGACTCAGACACCCGCGGGGACAGTCTGCGCCGTTTGGAGGGCGGGGCGTCCGCCAGCTCTGGGGTCTCGCAGCTGGTCTGCTTCCAGCCTGGGGCTGCCTGCACGGTTTCCGCTGCGGGGCGTCTTTCAGAGTTTTTCTCCACTCATCTCTGTTGGGACAGCCTGTCCTCGACTCCGTTAGCTTCTCTCCAGGCTGTTTTCCCAACAGTCCCTGTCACCTTTTAAAACCAGATGAGGTGATGTCACCCCCTGGCACAGATCGGGGGAGCGTCCACTGCCCCGTCCCATGGTCCACCCTGTCCCCCTCAGAACGACGTCCTTCTGGCTGCCTCGGGGTCTCTCAGTTGTGCCCCTGCCGCTTCTCCCTGTTCACTCCCCGCCTTCAACTGACACGCCAGCCCTTCAAAGCTTCCACCTCAGGAGGGGGGGGGGGCCCTCCGTCGCTGTCAGTGCCCGCTCCTTTTTAGCATTTACCATCCACTGTCCCTATGGACTGGAAGGGATGCGCCGGACCTCCCAGGATCCAGCCGGTGGTTGGTATGCAGTGAACGTCTGCCCCACAAACGCCCCGGGCCCCGGGCCCCTTCCTGCACCTGTGCAAGGCCAGAAACACCCGAGCTCCGGGGTGATGGCGAGCGACAGATGGTCACGCACAGTTCACTGTGTAGTTACTGCGGTTCACATGCACTTGTCACCGACAACCTGCGGTCCTGGCTCTGGCTCCCCCACCTCACCAGTGCGAAAACCGAGGCACAGAGATTCTCAAGTCCGCCCACAGCACGTGAGAGGTGCACTTGGACCTTCAGCCCAGATCTTCCATCTCTTGAGTCTTCACTCTGGACCCTGGGGCTTCCAAGCACAAGCCGGTGCTCAGTTAAGGTCCCGAGAGCCTCACCTTCCCCCAGGAACCTGGGGAGTGTTGAGAGCAGGAGGGAGAGCAGAGGAAGAGAGCCAGGCAACATCAAGGGGCAGCCTCACACCCAGCCTCCTGGCGTCCTCCTGCACCCACAGCTGCCGGGGGGCCGCCCTCTCTGTGGCGCTGGGCCAGGCTGGGGTGCTCGGTGGCCTCCCACCGGCCCAGTCATCCCAACCTAGTCCCAAATCTCAAAAGTGAGTCACACCAAGTCTCTCAGAGCTGGTCTCTTCCCTTCCTGTCCCCAGGGAGGTGCGCCCCTCTCCAGACAACACCCGTTTTGATAGTAATGTATCAGCATCAATTCAAGTTCACTTTCTTAGGACAGGTAAACACAGACGGCTCATTTTCACTGTGCACTTGTATAATATTTATTCATTTATTTTAGAGAGGGGAAGGGAGGGAGGAAGAGAGGGAGAGAAACATCAATGTGTGAGAGATACATTGACTGCTTGCCTCTTGCACGCCCCCAACTGGGGACCTGGCCCACAACCCAGGCACGTGCCCTGACTGGGAGCCAAACCTGTGACCCTTTGGTTCACAGGCCGGTGCTCAATCCACTGAGCAACGCCAGCCAGGGCATTTATAATATTTAAGTACAAATTGCTCAAATTATTTCTCATTTTAGGGAACGAAAGTAAATTTCAAGCGTGTATTAAACTGTAAAAATCTTCCCTTGTGCTTAAAAACAGTGATGTTGTCAAATTGCTGGAGACATAAGATTTTTTGTGAGCATTTAGGCAAGAAACATTATCAACGGTATCATAAATATTATAACTTTATTAAAATGAAGACAATATTCAAAATAATGCAAAAATGAATAAAATCCTTTGTCCAATACTGTACACATAATGCAGAAATCAGTGCATTTTCTAAAGCATGTTTTAACCTTCATTTAGTTCAGACTAAAAACATAAGCCTTAAATAGCCCAAGTAATCACTCAGCAGTTTAAACCGTAAACAGCCTGTCCAGCTGCCGCGAGGACTCTGCAGGAACGCGCCTCTGTTATGAGCACCTTCTCTTCTGTGCCTAACTCTGCAGGACACACGCGTCCGCGCTGTGGCAGTGGGGCCAGGGCTGCGTGCCTCGGCAAGTGAAGGGAAGCAGCCAGCTGGAAGGTTTAAGAGCAGAAAGATGCTGATGTGACCTCTGGCATTAAGACATAGTGCGCTCTTGGTCAGAAGTGTTTTACTTAAAAAGCAAACAATCCTCAGGAAATACTGAGTAGGAACCAGCAACACAAGGCCAGCTTGTGTTGTATCTGTTTATTAATAGTCTAAAAAAAGAAAAAAAAAAAAACGAAAACCAACCCCACACGCGCCCACACAAGACCTCTCAATCATCGCGTAGCTCAGTGTGTCGTTATTGCTTAGAAGTGGCATCCTGACCACTGGCGAGCAGTTAGCCTTTCAGGTCCGCTGCGCCCCCGTTCTCGACGGCGCGTGTGGTCATGTGCCGTTTCAGGGGGTGGAACAGAGCGGGAATTGTGAGGAAAATGTTCTATTATCTTCTTGCTTTCCCAGGCGTGAGACATGCACAGGTGGAAATACGGCTGCCAAATAAAGTCCGTCCCTCCTCTCGGCGGGCCAGGAGGCGAGGCCTGGAGTCTGTGGGCCTTGGGACGACCTCTGAACTAGACAGGGACAGTAAGCGCACCCCTCCCCAAAACTTCCCCCGGAAAAGACTGCTCGCGGAAATCAATCACACAAAATAGAACAGACCGAAGAGCCGGGAATCTTCACACTTACTAAGCAAAAATATATATATTTTTATGATTCTGATCTAAATACTGTGTCTTCCTCCATGTGCTCAGTGTTCAGTCTCTCGGGAGTCGCCCCCGCGGTGCGCGTCCTTCAGCCGAACATGTATTACTCTACGGGAGTGACTACCTGGCTAACCTGCTCCTACGGCTTACGGCTACACCACGCGCTTACATGTAGGAATATGATGTATGCGTATATAAAAGGGTCCCCCTGCTGCCCCCCACCCGCCATCACATCTTTATAGACCTGGACAGACGTCCCCCCAACGCTAACAAAGCCGGGGTCCTCAGCCAACAGCACCTCTCGAGCCTGCTCTTTGCAGAGTCCAGCAGTTTCTCGGGCACCCTGAGCCGTCGGCCCGTGGACCTCAGTCCCACCGGACGACGGCCCGCGCGCTCCCGTGCAGCTCCTGCCGAGCCGCGGCCCCGCGTCTACGGGGACACCACGTAGGACAGGTGCTTCCGCTTCCCGTGGCCGCCCGGCTCCGCTCTCGTTTTCGAGTCCGGCTTCTCCGGGGCCGCGCCGTCGGCAGGCGCCGGCAGCGCCTGGGGGCCCGCATCGGCCTCCTCTGCTTCCCTGAAAAACTTCTCGTACCTCTCCAGGTACGGCGGCCTCTCGGGCAGCAGGTAGTAATGCGTGGAGCTCACCTTCTTCCCATTTTCGATAATGGGCAGGATGCAGGGGACCCTACCGGCCGCCCCCTCGCTGTTCTGTCTCTGCAGGGCTTTGCTGCTCACGTACTTGGGGTCGGGGGCAAAGCTCTGGGTGGGGGGCATGACCCCGTTGAGGTAAGACGGAAGGCTTTTGGGGCTCGGGGTGCGCGAGTTGCTCCGGGACAGAGGTTCCCTCGGTGGGACTTTGGGAGGCCTGTCTTCATCGCTGTAGGTGCTGGAGGTCACCTCCGCCGACCACCTTCTGTAATCTGGCTTCACGGGCCGAGGAGGTATGGGGACCCTGGGCGGGACCTCGGGTTTGTCTTCATCGGAGTTGGGAGAAGCTCTGTGGCCGTAGCTGTGCATCTTCATGGCCGGTTTGTGGAAGGATCCCGCCGGTCCCGAATGAGACCTTCGCAGTCGTCGGTGGGCCTGCGGCGGGGGAGGGTCTGAGCGCTGCCCCCCGGTGTCTGGGGCGGGCGCCTGGCTGAGATCCACCACGGAGACGGTCGGGGTGTCGAAATAGGCGTAGTTGATCTGCCCGCACCCGCGGAAGCTCCGCCTGCCGGGAGCGCCGTACGTGAACTCGGAAGGCTTCCTGTCGTCCAAGAGCAAGTCTGTGTCGGAGCAGGTGAAGAACTCCACCTCGCAGTCCGTGTCGTCGAGGGACGGGCCTTCCGAGATGGGCAGCGGGGGGAGGGGTCTGCAGCCCCGCTCCAGCGCCGGGTAGTGGAAAGCGGACGGGCCGTTCTTCATGGGTGTGAGCGGAGGTGTGGGAGCGCAGCCCCCATTCACCGAGAGTTTCTTAAAACCACCTACAACTTGATCCTCGTCGCGGGGTCCCAAGTGTTCACTTGCGGGAAGAACCAGAGGGGGCAGGCGGGACTTCTGAGAGGAGCCCTGCTCTGCGAGGCGGTGGCCGTTGGCTGGAGCAGGTGTCGAGGCGCGCCCTGGAAAGGACGGGAAGGGGAATGAAGGACCGGCGTGAGGACGGCCAGCGGCCTGTGCCCCCCGGGCTGCTGCCTCAACTACAGCCGCTGTCACCCCGAGAACAGCCATGCCACGCTGCGGGTGTAATCAGAGCCCAGCAGATTGTTAACGCACAGGATCTGGTTCAAAGAACAAACTATCTCTTCTATCTCCCCGGACATGTGCACAGCACACACCCACACATCCCGGGCAGGTCTGGTGACGTGCGCAAAATTCGCAGAAGGTGAGCAGCATATAATTTACCTGAACACCACGCTGCGGCAGCCCAGTCATTTACGAGCTGCGACCATACACGGGGCGCAGGGCAGGATGCGGGAGGATGAAGTCCTCACCGCGAGCGCCAGGGAAGTATTGCGAGTGAGTGGACTTGTTTGCCAAAAGCCAAGGAACGCACTGTCCACATTACGAGTACTGTCTGGGATCTTACATACCTTTCTGCGGTTTTATCAACATTTTTACTCCCTGATCACTTTCAAACAGGCATTCGATAGGAGTTAAGAAAAATGAGAGGTCTTGTCTGAGGCTTCTGAAAGTTAATGTGTGTATCATGGCTGGGATCAGAACTTAATTCTTGAACTCCCACAAACATCTAGCTGGGAACCAGTGACTTGGGATCAGGGACGACAGCCCGGGAAGAACAAGGTTATCCTCGGAATCTGCTGCCACTAGGGGTCAGACTATTGTTGGAGGCCAGTCAGGTGGTTTCCTCCTAAAACGTAATGCCGGAGGCCTAGGGGGTAGCCGGAGTCCCTCCCCATCCCGGGAACCCCCCAGGTCTGCAGGACACATACCCAGAGTCGTCAGGTGCGCGTGAGTGGTCGACTTCAGACTGTAGGCCATGGTCACTGGGTCAATGTTTAAAAAGTTACTGAAATAAAGCAAAGACATCTTGGTCAGAAGCAAGCAGCGGTCGTGCTCCCTCTCGTGTTATTCCCGCACGCGGGAGCCCACGGCCCGCCTCACACTCACGTCTCAAACTCCCTGCGAGCGCCCCAGCAGGTGTTCAGGTTCCCCATGGCCTGCCCATCATGCAGAAACCCCGTCTTCAGTGGCACGCCAATCTCCTGGGCAGCGACTCCTGCGGTTGACATCGTGTCTGACGCTGGGGTCCTCGGCTTTGTCAGGCCGCCAGCGGCTCTCGGTCCCTGGAGGGATAAAGATGGACGTAAGGACACAGGAGCAATCGGGAAACACCCACCCCAGCTAATGCTGGAGGATTTCCAGGAGACTGAACAGAAAAACTTAGTCACAGACTCCCACCTAAGTGTGCCACTTTTACATCCGCTCTTACTTCTTGTGGAGGCGCTGAAACCTAGACATTAGAAGTCAGTTTCTTCCCGAGTCTTGAGCCCAGATCTGCAATGTTGGGGCCAGGGGGCGCGGACCTCCTTGTGCCGCGCTGGGACGCACAGCTGACAGCGGCGCCCGCCGGCCTCCTCCAACCACCCACGCCCCGACCTTCAGAAAGTCCTGTGGCCCCGCTGCGGGGCTCACGCGCACGAAAACGCGACATTTATGTGGGTTCTGTATTTCAGGGAAGACACATTCTCCAGTGATGACTTGTTCAAGAATAAAGGGATATAGGAAGATACTAATTTCCATTATCCTGTAAAAATCAAGTTCTGCAAGGTGACTGGCTTCGGTGGCCTGCGACAGCTTCCTCTTCCCTTTCAGGGACAAACATAAAGGTGCATTCCCCACATTCCCTCCTCTGACAGGCAGCTGTGAGGCATGGGTTGCACAGCCTGGGCCAGACAGGCTTCCTTAATCTAGTGATTCCTCAGCGTTAGGACCCCCCACCCCGTGCCCTGAGATGTTACCGGTCTGGAGTCCCCAGAGCCTTTTTAAAATTTTAACTTTATTAGTCATCAGAGCATCAAATGCTAATGTTAATTAGCATCCATGCCATGCTTAGAATGCGTGTAGGACAGCCTGTCAGCTACGTGTGTACCGCTGACCCCTTCTGAGATGTGGGACATAGACGTCTCGCTGCTTCCTCATTCTCGCCAAATGTGTGAGCTGCTGTGAGGAGGATGGGGTGAGGGGCGGGGAAGGCAGGCTGCTTTTGGTTTTAGGGACTGATCTGTCACCTCCTACTAGACTGTGAGCTCAGGGAAGAGGCTGAGCGCCGGTCACTAACCCACGCCGCCTGGGACGCAGCGGCTGTTTGTGCAGGACCGCCAAGTATGATCACAGGCGTCACTGAGTGTGCAGAATGTGTAAGGCATGGTTTGTTCGCTTTTCTAAGCTAAAGATATTCTAGAAAAGACTTTGCAAGTGTTTGCTTCTTCCACGTAATAAGGAATGGAGAGAGAGCGCGCGCGATGTTTCAATGACAGAGGAAGGATGAGTCCGTCCCAACGACTGATTCTTGGCCTTTTACTCCCCCCAAGTCAGCTGTTTTGACACACTGGGCAGAGGTTTAAATAGGTTTAAAATATTTCAAATAGTGAGGCATTATTTCTTTTTAATCAGCCTCTTCAAAGAAACGCGATTGAAAAAACACCCCACCCCACCCCCGCATCATTTAAAGAACCTAAGTTACCGGGAGGTCTTTATTGTTAAGGTAGGTTTTTAGATCATTAAAACGAAGCAAACGTGTTTCCTTTTTCACCTGAATCAAGTAAAGCTATCAAACCATTTGAAACCTATTTTTAGAAAACCTGCCAGGCCCCGCCCGGGCGCTGCGCACCCGCCAGGCCTGCAGGACCGTGGGGAGCAGACCTGGGCTGGCAGACTCTGCGGCCGGAGCCCTCTGAGACTGCTCATCCAGATAGCAGGAAGGTGCTGGGGGGCGGGGGGGCGTGGTTGGGGGGCCCAACCCCCACCTGTCCGCAGGCCAGCAGGTCCTGGTAGTGCCTGCGTGCCGGCCTCCTGATGCCACCTAATCGGAGCTTTCAACAGAACGATTGTGTAATCGTCGCTGCTGAAATGGCCTCAGTGCTAATCTTACATCTCAGTGGTCCTTTAAAATTATTTACATGTTCTAGAAAAAGTTATTTTTTATTCATTGTTTCCATCATCTACTTGTTAGCTTTCTTAAGAAAAATTTTTTTTTAGTCCAGAAAGAATTATGCTCCCTAAGCCGGCTCACTTCTGCCCACAATAGCGTCTTTGTGTATTCATAGAAGGTGACCTGCCTCTCCGTCTCAATGGGGAATTGTGAATGGGCCGCGTTATGAAACTCCTCGCCACTTCCTACTTGCCTGCATGGGCGCAGCGAGGAGAGCAATGGAAGTTTATGTTTTCTTCTTTCGGAAGGTAACTCCTCACTGCAGACTCAGAGAGGGCAACCTGCCGTCGGCTTGGCCACGCACTTGTTAAATGTGTCCCTCGGATGGGACACACTCAGACGGTTATGAAACCACCTGAAATGCTTTTACCCCACTCTCAGAACTCTGGAGTAGACACCATGCCTGCCCCTGGGGTGGGGGTGGGGGATCATTCGATTGGGTCAACCTCAGGTTCAAAAGAAAACACAGGGCCCAAGTGCAATGTCATGCTGCAGTGTTTCAAATTCGGTTTCCTTCTAACTCTAAAACTAGCTCTGCCTGACAGTTCATTAGGAGAACAAGAGCGTAAATATGCCTATTAGGGAAGGCAGTACCTGCACATACAGGACGGGATTGTTATGAAATGCAAATGTGAAGCCACTGCTAATTAATCCAGGCAGCGAGGTACAGACCAGGCTATCTAAGTAACCTTGGGCACGATAACTTTCCTAAAATTCAGGAACTAATCTTCAGCCTTTTAAGTGGGTCAAACTGCAGTTAAAGTCCAACCCACCCGTGAACTAGCTTTTATTGTGAAACATCATTTGAATTTTTTTTCATTCAAGGGGGGAAAAAACCCCTTAAAATCGTGTTTCTTTAGGTGGTCTTTTTAGGTCCTTACACACACAGACACACACACACACACACACACAGACACACAGACACACACACCACCGCCACCGCCACCCCCCAGTTCTGAGCCACTTCACAGCTTCAGCTGCATAGACAGGCCTGAATCTTGACTCCAGTCCCAGCTCAAACTTCCATCCGTGTTTCCCATTGTCTGGTGACTGTCTTTGCACCTGGGTGGCCCCCTGGTACCCCAGCACCCCCCCGAATCCGGCTCAGGGCCTAGGCAGGTCACACTTTCCTAGAGGTACCACTCTGCTCCGCGGTCTCTCAGCCCGCCCTCCCTCCTGCTCGGGGCCCCTCCCACGCTCCAGTCCTGGGTCGGTGTCCCTGCAGCCCAAATGGAGACCTTCCACTGCTTGAGATCTTCTAACCAAAAGCTCCTCAGTCTGGCATTGAGGCCTCCACAACAAGACTCCCATCTGCCTTTGTCAGGCACTCGCTTCTCTTCCCCCCAAATCTGTCAGAATTCAGCCTCTCCCTCGGGGCAGGCACCTGGCCCCCCTTCTGGGTGCGTGTGCGCGTGCGTGCGTGCGTGTGTGTGGAGCAGAATCAGCCAGGCCGTGCTTTGCCCAGTGCCTGCCCCCGTCCTGTCCTCCAGACCTTCTAGGGCAGGGCCTGTGTTTCCCTGGAAATCCTGGCATCAGTCATTTCTAATAGTTACCAAATGGATATTGCGAAAATATTCAACTCATTAAAAAAAAAAAAAATTAAGTGAAAGATTCACCTGTAATGTGAATCAGCGAAGAACTAAGGGAAAAAGCAAAGGACTATAAGGAATACATCTAGGACATGCAGCAGGCAATTTTCATCAAATTCACTTCCAAACTCCGGAGTGGACAGCTTGCAGCCTGGACCAGAGCTGTGGGCTTGGGTGGTGAGTACTGTAACTTCCTAAGCTGGTTTCTGTGCCGTCCACTCGCTGAGGCCGGCAGGGAGTGCGTTCTGAAACCCGGGCCCTTCCCTCCTCTTACACATTCTGCTTCTGGATTATAATGCACCTACTGTATTTCTGCTGTTAAAAAAAACCCAACAAAACAAAAAAGCTATGCCAGTAAGCACATTGCACCTTCTTTATTAAGGTGAAATCCCAGGCCTTTCCCTTGGGGACAGTCTCTTTGAAACTGTTTAAAAAAACCAGGCTACCTTAAGACAATAACCTAGATCTGCTTACCTGGCCACCAGATCTCATTAATAAATCTCAGAAGCAACCCACAAGAGGAGGAGGGGCACATTTTTGTCACTCGACTCATCCAGTTCTGCCCAGTGCTTCCTTATTTAAGAGTGTGATGTAATTTCCTTCTTTCAATCTGGTTTTAGAACCTGATTTCTGTTTATTCAGGGTGATAAATGGTCTTTGCAGCTGCATTTAACAATTACCTATATGACTATTTCCATATCCAAGGAGATATAAGGGAACTATATTTAGAGGCAAAACGTGTAAAAAGAAACTGATTTAGGAACATGACAAATCCCATGACTTTAGCTCCTCCCCAAATTAACCAACACCTGCATATTTATCTACATTTTGAAAATCTCTAAAATAATCACCTTTGGGGAAAAAAAAACCCACAACACCTCGCCATTTTTATTGTGATCTGTGTCTAAAGGACTAGCAGTCAAACCATTTGATACGTCCAACGGTCAGTTGAGCCCTTTTATAGAATTGTGACTTTTATTTATAATATCACAAGAGGCTCTGATTTGATATTCATCTGCATATTCACTGTTCAGGACAGTTATTATTTACTAACAGCAGAAGACTTCAAAATCAGGGGCCCCATTCAGGGTTTTCCCCAGGGTTTTCAGTAGGCCAGGACTTGGGGAAGGGGTAAGAGGGGCAAGCAAGCGAGGGACGCCGCCGTCACTAGGCCTGGCCACGGTGAGGATGATGAGCAGCCTTCCCGTTCAAAGCCCAGGTGACTTCTAAAAAGCTCCTGCCGTGTCAGTAAAACGTAAGTGAAACGCTCCTGCACAGACTCGAGCTGAGCTTGATGGTTTCGGCAAAGGTGGGAGTGCAGCTGGACACTCGTCCCCAACGTGCCTGGCACTGAAGGACCGGCTTGTGCAGGGGAAACACTGCAGCGACGGGAGGATAATGGATCTTCAGACTGTCAGAATCAAAGCTAAGTGACATAATTTCTTGAGTGATTTGGAATACTGCTAAGTATTAAAAAATGGCAGGCTAACGAAGAAACCTCTTCGCTCAACGACCACAGTGACCAACAGTCTTTTGACTCACTCAGTCCCCTGCACGGTGTCAGCGCGGCAGCGAGACCTATTCTGTCCTTTGTGCTTTTCTTGGCAACACACAGAGCATGGAGAAACGTCACTCCTTTTAGACACACCTGTAATAGGTTTCTAATTGTAAGAGATGTGTGAATGCTACTCTAATTTTTTTAAAAAAATATATTTTTTGTTTATTTTTAGAGAGAGGGGAAGGGAGGAGAAAGAGATGGAGAGAAATATCACTGTGTGGTTGCCTCTCATGCATCCCCTACTGGGGACCTGGCCCACAACCCAGGCATGTGCCCTGACTGGGAATCGAACTGCCGACCCTTTGGTTCACAGGCCACCGAGCCACACCAGCCAGTGCAAATTCTACTCTTAATTTTATTGACAAGCATAGTGGTCTAATGATGGGAAGCGAACCTTTAAAATTTCAAATTTACTTAATGAGCATTTAAGTCACTCAATGGGTAACTCTAAGTTGTTATAATGAACATTAGTCCAGTAAAAATAATAACTAATACGGCGGACACTTGTCTGACAGGCATTGTCCTAAGTGCCTGTGTATGCACTAAATGATTTAATTCTCAACAACGCTAGGAGACGGGCTCCTAGTGCTACCCCCGTTTGCAGATGAGGAACTGGAGGCAGAGTTCAGTACCTTACTTGAGCAAGGTCAAGTCTGGGGAGGGTCCGGCGAGCAGTGGGGTCAAGACTTAAACCAGGGAGCCTGGCATCGAAGCCTCACCACCACGCCACCTCTGAGCCTCTACAACGCCCAAGTTACAGGGTGGCTCGGACGGACTTCTGGAGGTTTGCGGCTTGGGATCATTTTTCTTGGGTAAGCCTTAGCCTATGGAAGTTCTTACTTCACTTCACCTCCCTCAGATCCTCCTATCAAAGTCATTAGCTGCACATCTGGCCTATTTATCTTCTAAGAAGGTATTGCTTCTGTATTCCCTAACCATTGCAAACACTCCTTTTGAAGCCCTCAATCTTTCACGATACACCGATGCGCCCCCCGACCCCCCACTGTCACGCACCCGTCACCTGCCCAGAGGCCTCCCTGATGCCCGAGCGCTCGCAGCCCAGGCCACGATCGCAGCACAGTGGGGCTCCGCGCCCCCCCCCCCCCCAGAACAGCCTGCACCTGTAAAGCACCCGACCAGGCACAAAGCGCTAACCCAGGACCTCACTTGGCCCCCACAACGCGCCTGCGAGAAGAGGCCGGGATGAAATCCCCGCGGCACAGACGGGGCTCCTTGCCCCGTGGCCTCACGTCAGGCGACCACCTGCGTGTCCCAACATTCGTGTTTATAAGTGGGGGAACCGAGGCAAGGGAGGGCCACGAGAAATGCTCGAGACCTCAGCGCCAGGCCTACTGCAGAGATAAGAACAGCTCAGCGCCTCCTGTCTGGTGCACGTTCCCAGAGGGCACGCGTGAGCGCCTCTCACAGTCATTTCAGTTATTGGAAGCTTTTTCTGGACTAGACCCTGCTAGGCCCAAGGGACGCGGCCGCTGCCCGGGAAGCCTCAGCCCAGTGACGAGGGCGACAGCGGTCAAAGCAGCAATTGCAGACTGCGGTCCCTTCCACGGAAGCAGGGAACAGCACGAGGGGAACGAGGCAGGAGAGCATGTACACAGGCGCCGGGGGAAGGGCTCTCTCGGGTGACTTCTTACAGAAAAGCCAGCGGATGGAAAAGAGGCCGCCGTGGGAAGAGAAGAGCATCCCACGCATGGGGCGCAGCCTTCCTTTAGACAACTATCGCAGGTCCCCTAACCTTTACCTCTCCACGGTTCCCCATTAAACTGGAACGTGGCACACGTTGGAGTTCAAAAGGCCTAGAATGGAGCCGGGGCCCCATATTTTTAAAGTGTATTACTCGGCCTTCCGGTAATACTGCCCAATTTCATGGCGTGAGACGGTGATTTTCAGCCGGTGCGCACGGGACACGGGAGCTGCACGAATTTTTAAAACATTCAATACCTGACTACTTAGTCGGGGCACCGACCTCCTGCCCCTTACACTGTCGAATATAAAATAACTGACAATAGCCAACACGCACTAGTGGTCCAGTGTGAATGCATCAAAATCATACCTAATTTTTAAAAAATCAGACTGGCAAAAAAATATTTTTGGGCGTGCCGCAGGATTTTAGTGATCAGTTTATGTGTGCCAGGAGCTGAAAAAGGCCGAGCATTGCTGGTGCTAGGAATTGGACTAAAGCGTCGCCACTGGCTCCAACCCATAGGATCTCCTGTTCCCTTTCTGAAGCCTGAGGCCGACACTGACTTCTCCTGCCTCTCAACTGACTCCTCTGTTGAACTGACACCCAGAACCCTGAACCCGCCCAGCTTTCCCTGCCTTCACAAAGCACAGTCTCTCTCTGCAGACAATGCCGGGTGCCCCGGCTGCATTCTGTCTATCCAGGGAGCTGCGCACCGGCCTCTGGAAAGCACAGTCACACCAAAGGATGCTCCTGCAGCCGGATGAGCAAGGGGCCGCGCGGATTTGCTTAGACAGGGAGAAGAGCTGTTTCTCTGGGAAAGGGAGCCTAGGACATTCAAATTCCTGGAATTAACCCTGGCACCTCCTCCTCCCTCCTCTGCTCGCCTTCCTAAAGCAACCTGATGGTATGTGGACATTCAGGTCAGTTTCAAGCGTGTTCGACTGTACCTGTAATTTAGCAACTCGCGTTTAAAAGCTGCCATCAGTGAGAGCAGAAAGGACGTGGTATCTGGTGCAGCTGCCAAGCAGCAGCAGTTTTCACACAAACACTCGAGTCTACAGTATAATCACTGAACTTCATAGAAAGAGTGGCCGGTACCTTCTGCGCTGAAGGCAGTATAAATAATTTGTTCAAACAGTGATCTTACCTCCTATCAAAACATGAAGGATTCGGACGTTTCCTAACAGTCAGGAAAAAAACAGATTTGTCTTGCGACCCTTATCAGTGCCTGCTCCAGTCCTGCTGAGCTCTAACAGGCAAAATATGCTTTCCTGCAATTATTCATCAATCATTAACTCTGTGCCAAGGTGCCCAAGACAGAAGCCGGCGGAGGCAGGGTTCCTGCCCTTAAGGGGTTTGCAATCTGAATGTTTGTTCGTTTATCAACGGCTTGTTCAAGACCTCTATCGCCTATTAGTGCGTGGCCACTGGGACACAGCGGAGAGCAAACCTGCGTGGGGGCAGGTGAGTGGCTCTGCCCAAGTCCCTGCTAGCACCTGTATGTGCTCTCTTCCAAAAAAAAAAAAAAGAGCTTGGCCGATAACACACTGGTAACCATCAGAGTCAGCACCTTAACACGAAACCAACTTTTATTTTGGTCTTCCCCAAATCGGGTCATTTCCTGAAATGGGTACCTAGCCGCTCTTTGAGCATTTCAATACTTCACTTAAAACGGTCTAATTACAGACATGCAAAAAAAAAAAAAAAAAAAAAAAGCCAATAAAAAAAAAAAAATAAAAGGCAAGCCCGGGTACGCTGAGCTTCCACGTTTCAGTCTCCTGGGCAAACACATACCCCCTGCATTCTTACAGAGCTGCAAACGCTTAAAACTCTGCAGAACACTCGTCCTCCAGAACAAAAAAAAAAGCGTTTAGACCTCACCTTTCTTCACCCCTGACAGTTGCCTGGAAACCAGTCCTGCCCTACCTGTGTTGCAGGTGTACCTAAAGTCACCAACACATCTCTTTTAAAGCTACAGTCTCTATTCTGACTGCACTTAAGTTTATGACTAACAATCTATTCATATTTTTTATCAGGCAAGAGACTGGTTTCTTTCAAGCAATGACGAAACCCTAATAAAGACTTAGCAAGCGCTCACACAGCACCAATCATGGCTAAGGTGTCATCTCCTCTGCTCCAAGGCTGTGATACACATATAAATACACACGTACCCCGGGAAATACCCGAGGAGCGCTCCCGTTCTCAATGGAGAACGCGGCTCCTTTCCCTGGGAAGCAGCACTGAGGGCGCTCGGAGCCGAGTCACGTCCCTGGGAGAGCAGGAGGGCACAGAGCCACGGGATGAATTACGGAGCGCCGGCTGCAGAGGACCGGGGTCGCCGAGCCTGAGCAGGGGACCGCGTGCGGGCAGCGATCGCCCGCCGCGGCTGACAGGACCGGGCTGATGGGCACCCGGTGCGCGCCGGGGCAAGGCAGCTCCATTGTGGACAAGGAGGGCGCGCGAGGCCGCCGCCAGCCGCGGGCGCACGACCCGGCTCGCCGCTCCGAAGCCCCGTGCCCTCCGCCGCGATCGCCGGGCCGAGGCGCGTCCGGGGGCCCGGTGCGCGTTTGGCGAGGCGGGGGGCGCCCCCAGGCCCGGCCGCGCAGCCCGGGCCGGCCCTCCTTCCTCCCGTCCGTCCGGAGGAAGACTCCGCGCGTCGGGCGACCCTCTCCGCGCTCGGGGACCCGCCCAGCGTCGGGAGCCGCCCGCCACCCGCAGCGGCGGGGGCGCGGCACCGCCCGCCCCACTCGGAGTCCGCAGGCCCCTTACCCCGCGGAGCGGCGGCTGCCCCACGGCGCCGTCCCGCGCATGTCTGTCCCGGCTGGCTCAGCGCCGCGGGCTCCGGGGGCCCGGACACCGCGCAGGCGCCTGGCCGATCGCAGCCGTTCTCCCAGCTCGGACTCCCCTCTCGCACTCGGCCGCCGTCGCTCGGCGGTCGCCGCCTGGCTTTATAGCTAAGTGGGCGGAGACGTGACGTCACGGGACCGCCCCTCCTGCCCCCGGGCAGCCAATCCGGGCCGCGGGCCCCTTAAAGGGGCAATGCGGCGGGCGCGCGCGCGTGGGGTCCACCGGCGTCGCGCGGCCTGCGGGGAAGCCGCCTTTGTCTCCCCGGGGAGGGGATTCCGGGCGGCCACGGCCTCGGGCCTCAGCTCTGCGGACCCGAGCGGCCGCTGCCGAGCGCGGGAACGCCTTCCCCCGACTCTGAGACGTGTGCGGGCCGCCCGGTCTCGGCCGCGGTGCCTGTCTCACCGCAAGGCGGCGCTGCGCCTCGCGCGGAGTCGCCCGTCGTTGCCAGCCGCGGGGACGATGTTTGCGTGTTTTCCCCTGTCCGCCGCGCCGCCCCGCTCACCGCGATGCCCGCGGGCCGCAGCGTGGGAGGGTCAGCCAGGGCCGGGTGTGGGACAGCGTGGGGCAGTGTGGGGCAGCAAGGGTCCACGAGGGACACACTGGGACATTGTCGGGCAGCGGGACAGCACGAGACAGTGTGGGAGAGCGAGGGACACCCGGGGCGACGAGCGACAGTGTGGGGTACAAGGGGCGGTGTGGGACCCTTCAGGGCCCCGAGGCCACGCTGCTGACGCCTCCCAGGGGAGAGCTGAGAGGGGGCCTGCCTATGGGTGTGACAGTTGTCCCCGCCAGACCACCCACGGGCTCCCAGAAGGAGCACCTCCAGCCCCATCCTGGCGTCGCCTTGAGGTCCCAATGCCCAGGTGACCTCCCAGGCCCACTCGGGCCTCCAGTCTCTTGGCTCCGGGGCAGCCACTGATGCCCGGGGACCAAACGCCGGGGAGCCGGCGGGAGGAGGGCGCGGTGATGCAACTTTAGGCTTATAGTTTAACCGTAAAATAAATAATACACATGATAACAAACCAAGAGTAACTAAAGTGAGAAAAAGAGCAAACAGACAGGAACCCTCCAGCGTTAACTAGAGCAGCTGCTCTCTATTGAGAAGAGGCTGCCGACCTCCTGCTGCCTCTTAAGCCTCGGGGGACCCCCGGCTTCCGCAGCTGGGCCTGTCGCCTCGCCCCGTGGGGACGGCCTGCCGTTTGGAATGAGAGATTCCCCCCTCGCCATCGGGTTAACTATTAACTTGGCCCTCCGTGACGTGATTTGCCTTTTCTCCCCTATTATTTACATACGTCCTTTTAAATTTAATTCAAAGGCTTAATTTTGAATGCAAGCCCTTAAGCACCCGCAGGCACACACACACCAAGAAAATCTGAAGAATCCCTTTGCCCTTTCCGGTTGCAAAATAAAGGAAATGTTTAGCAGAGAAGCCTCTATCCCCCTTCCAGACCGGCTCCTTCTGGGCCGCAGGGGCTTCGGGCTGTTTTCCTATCTCTGCTACTTATCGACAATTCCAGTAATTCCATCTTTTTGTTTCTGTTTTTGTAGTTATCGTCTTACTTAGTCACAACTAATTGCTGGTTTTCTCACCAAGTCTGGTTTTTCGATTCGCAGAATAGGAGGTGCCCCCGGGCCCTCTTGGCTTCATCTGTGTTTAAGGCTCTCCCACAGGCTGCTGCGTATCAGTGTAGAAAAAGGCCCCGCCGGAATTACTGAATGGGGACCTGATGAGCTCCAGTTTCATTGGAAAGGAACCCTGGTTACGCTATTTCAAGTTGCTACAATACCGTTGTAATGTGTGCCGGCCTCATTGGCACGCTTCTACATTCCCCTATTCATAAAACAGTGATAGTCACCCAAGCAACCATCAAACACACCCCTTCCCGAGAGAAAGGAGGTCGACAGGATACCCACCCACTGTGTGGCCGGGAGCTGTGTGCTGGGCTAATGTTTTGGTAAATTATCCAAAAAATCATAAAATCGCATGAGTAATGAGCTAATCTGATTTTTCTTCTGCTCTATTTTAAATTTTCAAAATAAGCATCGCGACGTATCCATTTTGGAGGGAAAGCCAGGTAGAGCTGAAAGCTTACTGAATTTCGCTTACAATTATGTTTGTACAAGATGGCTCCCTCAGCCCTGAGTGAATTACATGAGGAGACTTATTCCCCGCAAATCTTTGGTCTAATACTCAGGATTTTCTTGTTAGACCATTGACAGGTCAATAATAGAGTGTTTCGGAAAGAGTTTAAAAGGAAAATGCTAAGCAACTTGACATTAGTGTAGAGATTTAGGGAGAAAAAAAAAAATACTCTTTGTACTGAACCTAAATTGCTTTAAATTGTCTGCAGTAAAAAAAGAACTTTAAAGTTGGGCAATGTTTTGGGGATTTTTTTTTTTTTTTACATCTCTCCTAGTCCATTTAATTCTGAGGCCACTTCTCAAGGAATTTATAGTAGCTGATTGTTTTTAATATTAAAAAGCTCCCTAAACACAACGTTTAAAATGTTAGACTTACATCCCATTGACCCAAATTGTCCCTCTGCACTCGCCCTTCTTCCAGTGTAAGAAGAAGCTGTCCTTGGAGTGAGAACAAGGGGGAGGTTCTGGCTCAGAAACCTTAGAATCTCAGACTGCGCTTTCCGAAGGACGCTGCTCCCTTCTCTCCTTGCCCAGCGACCCCGCAAGCCGTGCGCAGGCAGAAGCCGGCTGGGCAGGGGCCTTTCCGCCCTTCCTGGTTGGTGCACGTTGTGATATTCTTTGAATCCCACAGGGGTATACACTTTTTGGTGTTTTTTTTCTTCTTGATTATACACGTTTTTGTGCTCCTCCTCTTGAACAAAGAATTATTTTAAATGGAGATGCTATCTGCATCATTACCCGCAGTCTTAGAGCCTTTACTCTGGTCCATTTACGATTTAAATATAACTAGGTGCTTTAAAAAAACTAATTTATACATAAGCGTGCGATTAAAAAAATACACTTGACAATGGAAGGGAGAATCGCATTTCTTATAGGTCAGTTTGTTTAGTATGCCACTTCATGTTTTGAAAACATCTGGGCACAGATACATGTTTTTATATAGGCCATAAACTTGTGGATTGCTTTGAGACTCACGTGCTGATAAGAGCTGAGATTCATCCGTGAGGTATGCTTTCAACTTCAGCAGCCATTTGAAAGGGTGCACAGGAAAAGATTTCTTCACAATTCCCATTCTTCCCTTATGGAATTGGGGATGCTATTCTCCCTTCCTAATCTTTCCCCTAAAAACTAAAACAAACACACACACACACACACACACACACGAACATATATATGTGGTATACACGTACTCAAGTCTGTGAGATGGCAGAGCGGGCTGGTTTTCATGTATCAATCTGTTGTTTGAAGTGTTAGCTTAGCTACTTCTTTAAAACTCCTTTTTCTTAGTCGGGGTTTTAGAGAGGTTGTTTGCAGAGGTGTTTATTTTTAATGAAGCTGCTTTTCATTTACCTAGCGCTCTCTTAATGCACATTTGATCCTATTGGTGGCTATTGTATTTTTAGTTCTATCCTGTTCCTAGCACTTAAGGCCATTAGAATGTTTTTAAGGTCCTATAGATATATTCCTTTAATATGTGGATGTTCACAAGACAGGGTTTTCAAATTTCCTTTAAACGTTTATCTGATGGTATTCAGATGTGAATCATTTCCCCCAAGGAAGTGCTGCGTTTCCTATTAGCTGGCCGGTAGGGGGTGCTCTAGTCCCTTGCCAAATAAATAAATAAATAATATTCCCGTGACCTCCTCATTAAAGAGATTTCAGAAATGTATTTCGCTTCTTCATAGCAACCAACACAGAGGAGATACGTCTATGTTGACACAAGCAAATAGCTCGGCGTAGCCAACATACATGGGAAATAAAATGGTTATATTTTTTTAAAAGGAAGCTTTGAGATGTCTACTTCTTTGCCATTAATTCTAAAATAGTTTGCTATTATCTTACCACATCGGTCCCTCGGCAATGTATTTTCTTTCGTTCTGGCTAGAAGTAGAATAAGTGGTGTATGATGCAGAGCCTAGCTCAGCTCTGGAACTGAAGGGGCTGGGTGTGAATCGCAACTTACCAGCTGTATGACTCAGGCCAGTGACTGAGCCTCTTGTAAGGCAGGACAACCGTGGTTTTTTCTCCGGAGGGCTGCGGGGCGGAAAAATGAGACTGTACACGTAGAAGTGTTTAGAACCCAGCCTGACCCCCACCGGGGTTCGGTCACTGTTAGCTGTTTTGTTTGGTTGGTTGGTTTTTTAATCAATATTGTGTTCTCACTGTTGTTGTTGTTACATATTCTTTGAGAGGTATCGGACACCTTTCATGGCAAGATTCCTGAATTCTCCATTGCTTATTAGTATATATGATTAGATTGGTCAAGAAAGCATTTCATTAAATTCCAGCAGCATAAGCGATTTACAAGATAAAATGTCTTGTTTTATCTGCAGTATTGCCACTTAAGAGCCTATAAAATCTTAAGCCAAAGAAATGGCTTTGTCATGGTGAACTTCAGGCCACCGGCAGGCCTGAGGAGGTTTGCCCGAGGTGGGGAGAATCTGCTAGCATCGCAGCGAGTGGCCCTACGTCCACCTGTAAGCCCATACTCATCCACGTCCTTTAAAAAAGAAAATATTTAATTTGTGGATAAACTTAAAAGTCCCTGAGGAACTTTTATATAGGAACAGCTTTACCATTTCTCTGGAAGGCAAAGATCATGAGATCTACCCAGTGACTGGGTACAGTAGTGTTGAAGAGAACTAATCAGAGCCAAATGTTAACACTTCTTGATACTTATAACTTTATTCATTCATCCATCAATGAGTACTTATTGAAACCCCACTGTGTGCCAGTCCATGCAGGTACCCATCTGCGAGCAAGAGAGATACAGTCACGTTATTCAGAAAACCTGCAGGTGAGGGGGTCGTGGATGAGCACGCAGGGGGTTGTCATGTATGCTATCTGCGATGCTCAGGGAGTATTTGGAGAGGCACCAACCCAGGCCTGGGGGAGTCAGGAGAGCCTTTCCGAACCACATGAGGTCTATACCGAGAACAGAAGGCTGTGTCAGCTGTGGGAAGATGAGGGGAGTAGATGAGGAGGTCAAGTTCACTTCATTGACAAGAAGGTAAGCGCTGAGCCTGGGGAGGTGAAGTGGAGGCCACATTTTACTTGACTGTATCATCCGTATCAGGACATTTAGACTCTGCTAAAACCAGGGGACCACTGAAAAGGTGGACAGTGGCTGGCTCAAATTTCTGTGTTAGAGAGAGGTCACTCTTGTTGCCACGAGACACTGCGTGACCCAAACCATCATAATTTTTGGTTGGGGGTGCTCAGTTTTCTTCTTAGTTCTGACTTATTGTTTCTGGCTAGCACGTTGGTTCTAACTCTGGGACACAGGGCTTGTGCCCATCTTTGGCAGTGATTCTGAAGCAGGTGGGAAACAAGAGGGAAAGAAGCAAACGCAGGTTTTTCGGTCAGCCTCCTGGTCTTGACCCACGTAGGCAACAGCAATGGCTTGTTTGGGGAAGTAGGTCATGGTCTTCTACAATCAATCCTTCGGTGTCTACAACATTGCTGGAGTGGCAAATATCTGGTGGAGACACCACTAAAACTCAGGGCTTTCGGTTTCAAATTTTGTTATTTATTTATTTTAGAGGGGGGGAGAGAAAGAGAGAGATTGATTTGTTGTTCCACTTAACTTATTAATGCATTCACTGATTGATTCTTGTATGTGTCCTGACCTGCAACCTTGGCGCATCGGGACGATGCTCTAACCAACTGAGCTACCCAGCCAGGGCAGAGCTTTAGGTTTAATATTTGTTGAGAAGGTAAGATACAAACTGAAATCGATTCTAAAGGTTAGATGAATGTGGGTTAATACTTCAGTTAAATTTTGCCAGCACATTTGCCCACGTAATTTCTTCTGAGTCGTTTCTGACCTCTTCCTTAAGTCAATCCAAGACCACAGAATTAAAATTCCCGATTACCCTTTTCTTAAAAGAATGACGATGAACGCCCGACATTTTAAAGGCGGCAGATTTTTTTCCTATAAAAAGGCACATTTGGCTGTGTCCTTAAGATGGGCGGCCATTCCTATGCCTCTGGGGGTCTCCGGCAGTAAAACTGGAGAACGGACTGGGAGAGAGAGACATGGGTGTTTTTGGTAGACATCAAGCACCCAGAACACTTTTTTTTTTTTTTTATCTGTAAGGTAAATATTTAAAACTGTTAACAAACGTCTTGGAGCTTTCTGTTCTTTGACGCAGCACTGTGCCACCTCTGGGCGCCTGCTGGGTCCTTTTCGGTTGTCTGTCCTCTCTCCAGGACACTTGGCTGTCCTCGGGAGCTCGCTTTACTTGTTCCCAACCGAGCCTCCTCATTCGGTTCCGGGACTTTTACTGTTACCTCTATGTGGCTCGTACCAACCCCAGATCACAGCCTTTCTTCTTTCTGACCTTTAATGCCACTTTTTATTGATATATTTTTGTACCAGCGCCTCACCTTTGGGTACTTGCTACAGATGGACTTCCTTGGGAAGCAGGCCTGGAGGGGAGGGTGTTGTTAGCACGTGCGCCCTTCAGCGCCTGTAGATGGGACGCGGAGGCAGCGGACTGCGGCCGAAGGAAAAGCCGCGCAGCGATGGGGCTGGGCTTGGGCGGACGCTCTGGCTTTCTTTACGCGCGGTTACCGAGAGACTGTGAGATCCACGCTTCGCAGAGCAGACACACGTTGCCTTCCTGAAAAAGTACACGGGACACTTTAAGAACATGTTAACTCACATGCCTGCCTTCCAATTTGCAGACTCTTGTCTAGAATTTTAATCTCTCTTTAGCACCACGAATCGGCCATTATCATTATTGTTTCCACCCACAGTCAGTCCTTAGACTGAACCATGCACCTTTTTGGGTCTCCACTCCTTCTTATCCCTAAGATATTAGGCTTAGTTTTCTTTCTACAGGGCTTTTCTTTTGAAAGATCATTTGGGGACGATTTGTTGGTTGAAAAACTCCATCATTTTTTGTTTGCTTGAAAATGTCTTTTTTCACCCTCCTTGAAAGATAACTTCATGTAAGTATAACTCTAAGTTGATAAATTTTTTTTCCTCAGAATTTTGAAAGTATTATTCCGCTGTCTTCTAATATTATCATTACTGCATGAAAAGTCAGTCTGCAATCTAGTTGTCCTTCCTTGTCGGTATTGTCTTTTCTGTCTGTCTTTAAAGCCTTTCTCTTTGTGGGTGCATTTCCGTGTGTTTACAATTGGTCTGTGGCATTTCTGAGTTCTAGAAAATTGTTAGGCATGATTTCCACTTCCTCCTACCCATTCCCTTTTCTCCCTCTATAACTTTGATCAGATGAGCACTGGACCTTCTTGCTCTGTCCTTTGCCCCTTTTACCTCTGTTGTATTCTCTATTTCTGTCTCTGTGCTGAGTTAGGTGTCCTTTCTTCAAATCTATTTTCCAGTTTGTTATTACTCTCTTTAACTATATCTGCTACTTAACATTAATTGCCTTTATAATATTGATGATTATATTTGCCACGTTTCTACATTGTATTTGGTTTTTGATCACCTCTTTTTCCTTCTCTAAAACTTTCTTTTATTGTAGCAAACATAATATTTTATGTTTGGTAGCTAATAATTCCAACATCTGCAGTCTTGGGGGTCTGCTGCTGTCCTTCCTTTCTGCTTCGTCTTACTTATAGTAACTTGATTCCTCATGCACTTCATGCTCTTTTACGTGAAGCGTATCTTCTTTGGATCTCCATCTGTGGGCACTCAGACACTGGTGCCTGCTTGTGCCAAGCACCTAGAAGCACGACGGATCCAGGCTCACTTGCGTAAACTGCATTTTGGGTGAAGAGCGTGGGGCCACCGCACAGCGTGACGAGGCCCTTGTGAGCTCTCAGGGGGAATTTT
Organism: Furipterus horrens; assembly: GCF_987537825.1. Classification (NCBI taxonomy): domain Eukaryota; kingdom Metazoa; phylum Chordata; class Mammalia; order Chiroptera; family Furipteridae; genus Furipterus; species Furipterus horrens. The sequence continues at coordinate 4,300,736 of NW_028327173.1, forward strand.
TTTCCTCTCCACCACGGCCAAGGTGTAAACAAGCAAGTGTGGTCTTGTACCACTTAACGACGGGAACGCGCTCTGAGAAATGCCCTGTTGGGCGACTGTGCGGCTGTGGGAACAGGGGGGCGCGCTGACGCACACACCGATGGCACACCAAGGCCACGGCTGCGCCCGGGCCGCCAGCCTGCACAGCGCGAGATTAAATCAAGCCCAAGAGAAAATGATACCATCAAGAGACGTGGGAAACATAAGCTCCATGAAGCTGCTGCCAGCCTAGCAGGGCACCCTGCTTTACGTCAATGTTTTATTTATTTTTATCAGTAGATAGAGTACACTGTAAAGTAACGATAGAAGTATAGTATAGTAAATGCACAAGGCCGTAGCGTAGTTGTGGATTGTCCTTATCAAGTGGTATGTGCTGAGCGGGCTCGTGTGAGCTGTCCTGTTATCCGACTGTTTGTTTACACCGGTGCCGCCTCCAACACGGGAGGGACACGCTGTGTCAGGACGTTACGGTGGCTCCAACCTCACTAGGCGACAGAAATTTTCTCTTCCATTGTCATCTTACGGGATCGCCGTCATATACGGGGTCCGTCATGGACAGGAACATCATTATGTGGCCCGTGATTGTGTGCCCTTTATCACCCTGCTCAGGACGTTGTCCTAGTTCATCTACTGAAGATGTCCCTTTTAGGGTCCCAACTTGATGCCATCTTTCCTATGGCATCTCACTCTATGCAAGGACGTGGCTTTGTCCCGCAAATCCCACACCCTCAACCACTGGAACTCAAGGCCAGGAATCAGCAAACTTTTCTATGAAGGGCCAGACAGTAAATCTTTTAGGCTTCGCAGGCCATAGGCTCTCTGTTGCCACTGCTCAGCTCTGCCTTTGTGGCAGGAAAGCAGCCATAGTAAATGCGTAAACGAGTGGGTGGGGCTGGGTGCCAATAAAACTTTATTTACAAAATAGGTGGCAAGCCATATGTGGCCCCTGGGCTATAGCTTGCTGACCCCTGCGCTTGGCCATCAGGAATTGGCAAATGTCCTCAGAGCAGATGCCAATTTCATCATTTTCTTACCTATCTGGAGCCATGCTTTCTTCTTACGTCAGGTCTCTGAGGATTTTCTGATGAGTTTGCCAGACCATCATGTACTTATAAAGACATCTCACATGCAGCTGAGCTGTTCTGCGCCCGGCGGGTGCCTCTGGGCAGCCAGCTCCTCTCCGTGCTGGCAGCGGAGGTCAGATTCACCTCCGTGTACGGAGTTTTCCCCAGCGGCTCAGAGACCGTTAATAACTGCCCTTGCCCAACACATTAAGTTCAGACTTGTCAGGCGGGCATTTAAGGCTTTTTATTCCCTGTCCTTACCCCATCGTTCCAATTTTCACCTCCCCCACTCCCTTATCACTGCCACGTTTCCAGCCAAATTGGAATACCCACGCTTCCTGGAAGAAGCCGCATTCCTCCCCCGCTTCCCTCCCGCGTTTATGCTGTTCCCCATACTATCCTTACGTGTTGTTCCTAGTCTTCCCCAGCTCCTTCATTTTTGTCTTCCTTGGATATACTCTCTCCTTCCTCTGGGCTCTGATACTTTAGGAAATCGTTTTGACACACACACACACACACACACACACACACACACACACACACATACCGCTAAACTGGAAGCTCATTGAGGACAGCCAATACCCCTTATCCAACCTGGCAGAACTTCTTCCTTCACGGAGCACCTAGCACAGTATTTTGAAAAGAACGGGTACTTAAATATCTGCAAAACGAATGAATACATAGCCTTTCCTTTTTTGAAGCTGGGAACGCTCAGTGTTGTACTGTGACACCCATGCCGTTTGCCCAAGGCGGATCGTCAGATCTTCCCTGAGCCGGGCAGCCTACGGGTTCCATCAGCAAGAGGATGACAGCCCCAGCCAGTCCCAGCCTCGTCCCGCAGCATCCGAGGTTCCAGCCAACAGACGGCACCGCCACCCAAAGACACCTGCTGTTAGCAGCGTGCATGCTGTTACCGTTTCCCATTGCCAATCTGCGCCCGGTCATGGCTTCAAGGCTCCGTGGCTGCTTCGGAATGCGTCCCACGGATGTGGCATGATTCACATCTGACCAGGCCAGCTTCGGCCTTTTCACGTGGGGGCGTTACAAAGAACATTAGCACAGACCGCCTGGGTGTCATTTTCCATTTCTCAGCTTGTTTCCTCGGGATGAATTCTGTCAAGCGAAGGAAGCACTGAATCAAAGGAACGGAACATCTTTAAAAGCTTTTTCTGCCGCCAAATTGCAACCAGATTGTTGGACCCGTTGGAATCCCCCCCAGCAGGGCAGCGCCCGTCTAACGGCACACTCTTCAGCTTCGGATGATTCAGTTAGATTCAGATTTTCTTCTTTGTGTATTTGCTTTTGAGGGTCAACTTATCAGGAAACATTTGTTCGCAGCTTGAAGAAAATGTACATTTCTCGTATTGATACTGAGGTCGGTATATAGGTATTTATATATATGTACACACAGACACACACACACACACGTTGATGAACGCTTATACTTTTTTCATCACCTACTTGTTCATTTATCTTTTCTCTTGTGTCATGTGTCTTTTTCTTATGATTTACATACGAATGAATTGATTCATTGCCTACCACATGCTATAAATATTTCCCCCTTTTAGTATAGTATACATCTCTTCTTTTTGTTTATGGCAGTTTTTGTACCTTACTTTTTTTTTTTTTTTGACGTAATTTCAGACTTACAGAAAAGTCGCAGCATTAATACAAAGAATTCTGATACCTTTACCCAGAGACCTCCAATGTGAGCATTTCATTACATTTGTCTTATTCTTTTCCTTCTGTTCTCGTCTATTGATATGATTTCTATTTGAACCTCTTACAAATAAAGCGTAGGCATGACACTTTGGCATTGATAAAAAGAGCTATGAAGACTTTTAAAAACAGACTTTATCTTTTAGTACAGTTTTAGATTTACAGAAAACCTGAGAAGATGCTAGAGCGCCCCCCCCCCCCCGCCCCCTCCCCAGTCCCCTGTACCTAACGTCGTCCTCACAGTTCAGGAGCCAATACTGATCCATCACCACCAGCCAGGGCCCACGGTCACACGGATGTCCTTAGTTTTCACCTGACGCTCCTTCCCTGTTCCCGGAGCCCACCCACTTCACACCAGGTCCTCATCTCTCCTTAGGCTCCTCCACTGTGACAGTTTCTCTGACTTCTCTTGTTTTGGGCGACTTGGGCCGTGCAGAGGAGTGCTGGTCAGGTGTTCTGTTGAATGTCCCTGTATTGGAATTTATTCCATATTTTTTCTTACACTGTTCTTGGTTCTGGGGAGGAAGACCGCAGAGCTCAAGTGCCATTTTCGTCCCATCCCATTGAGGGGACAAGCTGTTGACATGATCTGTCCCTGCTGACGCTGACCTTGGCCTGAGGAATACGGAGCCGTTGAAGGCCTGTGTGAACATAGGTATTAAGGTCAGGTCAATTATTCTGAACAAAATTTGGAGGCTTAAGTTGTTTTTCAGTTATCATGAAAACGGCACAATGGCCGGAAAAGTGTTGAGCTCATGGCAGTTGGTGGACGAGAATCACATGTGGATGGGCAGTTCCGAACTGCAAGGTTAAACCCGTACAATGTGTTCTGGTGATGCTACAGACTAGGGCTTCCTGTTAGAGCAGACAGTCTTAAGATCAGGTCTTTAAAACATTTAACATATCATGTGACCTGCAAAACAAGTTTGCGTGTGTCTGGAGGTAAGAATGCCTGTCCGTGTCTGTATCCACACAGGACCTTTGGTTTTCTCAGATTGTTTTACAATGGAGCACATCTTATCTAAGTGATTTTGCTGACTGGTTTTGACCATTCTTGTTTCCATCCATGAATGAACCTTTTGAATGTTTGAGCAGTTAAAAGTTCCCACATCCTCCATTCGATCATTTCCAGGAGCCAATGAGGGAGTTGAGCAAAATGAATCTGAATGATTTATTTGTACAGAAAGGATGAATTTCCTCTTAGTCGCACATCCGACACCCACACGATACCTCATCTGTGATGCTGGGAAGGAACATGTTCAGGAGAAATTTGATGCCCAATTAGTGTGTTTTAATTTAGTCAGTGGAATTTCCATCTGGCTCTGCTGTGTGTTCTGGAGGTGAGACCAGACCAGGGTTGGACAATTTATTGGTCTGTGAGCCGGGGTCAGGAGGCGCCCAGAACATTTCACACAAGCAGGATTTTATACATCCTGCATTCCCTCCTCTTTCTGTTAGTGACAGGGTGAATGGGGACAAAGAAAGCTCATGCGACTCCTTTTGTGATCAAACACTTTAATATAAACAGTTTAAAATAAGAAAAAAAGTCACAAAAATAGTTGGTAGATAGATGTCTTCTCTTCCAGAGAACACGGATATTTAACAGACATATATAGACACATGGAAGACAGGGAAAGGTTTCCTTGATCTAGACTATAAGGCACAAAGCTTTATCTACTTTAGACAAGTATGCCTTTAAAAAGGTTTTATTATATGTGTTATATATGTACATGGTATCTATAGAGAGAACTTAGTTAACTTTTAAACTTGGCTGTGTTGGGTACATTCACACACTAATATTGAAATTAATAACTAAACTCAGAAACATCTAAGATAAAACAAGACTATTATAAAGGTGAAGTTTTCACTGAGTCTTTTGATTCCTTTTATATCTAAAACTGAGGGAATTCCAGAAGTAAAGTATCCTGGCTAAAAGATTCTGTTTCTTTGTTTTGTTTTTTTAATGCATTTTATTTATTTATTTTTATTTTTTACCTGTTCACATTTATACCCTACTTCCAGTATTTTAAAAAAGATTTTTTAAAATATATTTTTAGAGAGAGGGGAAGGGAGGGAGAAGGAGAGGGGCGGAAACATGAATGTGTGGCCGCCTCTCGTGCACCCCCAGCTGGGGGCCTGGCCCGCAACCCAGGCGTGTGCCCGGACCGGGAATCGAACCAGCGACCCTCACCTCTGGCAGTTTTGTCACACCACATCAGATTAGTACTTGTTCAGATTTTCTGTTTTCATGAAGGCATACGAATGCAATCTCTAATGGCCGTGGCCTGTTCAGTTTGAATAGAAAATTCTGTGTTCCTTTTGACAGCTCTTGATTTCAGGTGATTGTGAATTTATTATTTTTAATAGAGAAAGCTGATTGTATACTCATAGAACTTTTTGAGCGGGCCCTGACCAATGCGGCTCAGTGGGCTGGCCATCGTCCCGCATACCCGAAGGTGGCCGGATGATTTCCGATCAGGGCACAGGCCCGGACTGCGGGCCAGTTCCCTGCTTGGGGCCGTGCGAGAGACATCTGTGTTTTTCTTGCACATGGATGTTTCTCTCCCTTCCTTTCTCCCTCCCTTCCCCTCTCTTTAAAATAAATAAAATTAAAAAAAAAAAAAAACAATCAAAGGAAAAACAAACGTTTAAAGTGGGTCTTTGCCGGTCCGGCGGTGTTTAACCGTGACGGCTAAGACAGAAGTGAGCCAGCCGCGGACAGAGACCTGTCCGACGAAAACATCCAGACCTTCCAGGAACAGGAGCAGGAACTTCTCCAACATCGGCGGACCGGACCCAGGCTGTCTGTGAACTTTGCCGTTCCCATTGCACCCTCAGGTCGGGTTCCCAGCCCTGGAAAAGGCCACGAGAAAAACTGGCGCAGCCGTGAGTCACTGTATTTCCTGAACATTCCCGACTTGCCTTCCCCGGGACCTGGCAATAGCATCGAGGATTTAAGTTGCTGAAGGGAATTCGGGAAAACCCACATAAACGTCTGAGATGAGGTTTGGCAAGCGATGCCTCTTGGTGACATAACAGTGTCATAACTAGAGATTTCATCTAACAGAGGAGGCAGGAAATCCCCACGGCTCCCAGACACCCACTTAAAACTCACTGGAGCTGGAGCATCGTGTGTTAAAAATGGATTCTACACAGTTTTAGATGGGATGATCAGGCTCCTGGAATAAAAATTTGGACTCGGGGTTTAGATGCCATGAGATTTCTTTGAAAATGGGCATCTTAACAGACTTTGTAGAAAAGGAAAAGAAAACTTAGGAAAGGTCCTGTAAGAGAAGCAGCAGCCTCTTTACGAGAAGCTGAGCTCTTTTCCCTCCGGACGGGGCCTTGGCCCCGGGCAGGGCCAGCTGGGTCTCACCAGTCGGCCAAGCCAGCCAGCCCTCAGAGGGATGACAGCGTCCCCAGGCAGACCTTTCTCACGGACCTGGTTTTTAATTTAAGACAGATTTTCATAGACCGAGGTATTATATTTATCTTTATTACTGTAAAGAGGGTCCGATGTGTTCTGAATTTTACCCCAGCCTTGATGTCTGATAGATTGTAAGTTTTAATTACTTCAAGGTACCCAGTCCTTGGGTCCGTTTTTTGTTTTTAATGTGGTTTGTATCTGAAAATAGGACTAAATTCTGTTCTAGAATTGGATCACTTTTTATTAGAGAGACCCGTGTACCTGCAAAGGGAGTTTGTTGTTCTGGACTTTACTTTTCTCCTTTTCTACCTGCTCATTCTATCCCTCCTATTGGGTCGTCTTGGGCTCCTTACTTTGTCTAATTCTTTGATGTTTAATTATGTCACTTTGGTAACTACTGAGGTGACTGGTAACCATTATATACGTCTGTTTGCTGCATTTCCTCTCTCCAGACACCTCCATTATATTACTTGGATCGTGACTTCAGCGTTACATTTTTATTGTTCGATGGTCTACCATGACAGGGTGATTTTATCTGCTAATGCTTCTTGCTGTGGCATTAACTTAATCCAATACTATGGTGACCTGCTTTGCTCTTCTTAAATCTGTTCAGGTGTAGACGATCCTTTTAGAATGTAGACGATCCTGTTACTCCAAACGGTGACCTCTGCAGACAGCAAATCATTGTGGCATTTTACTCTACAGTGCCGTCCAGTCTCTTTGCTTATGGCGTTAGAACTCTATCTCCAGATTAACATCTTCGGCCCTAAGCTCTGCCCTCCACTCCAGACCTTGGGTGTCTAATAGACATCTGTATTTGTTTCCTAGCGTTGCCGTGATGACGTACCACAAACTGGGTGGCTCAAAGCAACAGAGATTTATCGCCACATAGCTCTGGAGGCCAGACGTCTGAGATCCAGGTGTCGGCAGGGCCGTGTTCTCTAAGACTCCAGGGAGGGTCCTTCCCCACCTGTTCCAGCTTAGTTGTGCCCACCAGCCCTAGAGGTCCTCAGCTCACATCTGCATCCCTTCGGTCCCTGCTCCATCTTCAATTTGGATGGAGGGCCTACCCTGCTCCGGCTTGACCTCACCTTAAGTAATTACGTCTGTACGACCTCTTTTCCAAGTAAGGTCACATTTTAAGGGCGGCTGGGACTTCAGTATATCTTTCTGGGAGACAGAAAGTTTTCATATTATTTTATACACATTTTATAAAATGTTTGTATATTTTTAACAGCTTTGTGGAGATATCTATCTCCTCGTGGTTCTTTGAAAGGTCGCTTTTGCCTTGGGACCTCAGCCTTGGCTGTGTGTCTGCACCAATCCCTTTGCGCCCCACCCCACACCCTGCCCCCAATCTTCCCGTGGCTCACGTGGCCCATTGAGCTTTCTGCTCCACACTCGCTTCTCAAAGGGGCGTCTTCTGGCCACCTTCTCTAAAGCAGAAACCCTCATCCGCTGCCACGTGCCACCACCTGACCTTTTATGTGAGTTTACTGTCTGTTTCCCCAGCTAGAGTGGAGGGCCTATCAGAGTTCCCAGGGCTCAGCCGGCACTCAGTAAATATGTGTCGAATTAATGCAAGAATGAGTGTGACTGTGGCCTCCTCCACGTCCCTGTCGCTGTAGAGACCAGAGACCTGAGTCAGAGGGAACAAGAAGACGTGAGGGAAGAGTTCGGGGTGTGTGGCCTGGTCGAGGAACCGTGCGATTGGACAGTCAGTGGAGGGGCGGAGCGAGCGTAGTCGGAGGTGGAATCAGAGACAGGGACCACAGCAGCTCCCCCCATCCCCACCCCCCACCCCCACCGTGAGGTTCTGGCCCCCTGCTGTTCCTTTCCTGGCCATCCTAATGGCTGTCTTCTCACTCTTGGGTGGTGGTTTCAATATGACTTCCGCTTCATTATTCTGTCGCAGCACCTCACAGCACTTATCACAAGCAGGGGATTCGTTTATTTCTTTACTGTCTTGCCCCCCACCCCAGCTGACATGTGGGTGCCATGGGGGGCAAGACCATGTGTGTCTGATAACCTTTGCGCTCCTAGGGCCCACGGTGGCGCGTGCTCCCACCACCTTAGGGTTGGTTAAGTGAGGGACGAAGTATTGGGCTGGCCAAAAGTGTCCGTTTACTTTTTTCCGTAAAGTAAAAGACACAGTTTTTCATTTTCACCAGTAACTTTATTGATGTGGATATTTTGAGTATGTTGGCTGTCTCCCGCTATTGGCTTCTAGTGGGTGGAGACCAGGGGGGCTACTAAACATCTTCCAGTGCCTAAGGCAGCCCCGCAGCAAAGAATTATTTGGCCAAAGTGTCTACAGTACCAAGAAACTTCACAAGCCACTTCTGACACGTTCGATCAGTCACGGCACCTTCTCCATACACGGCACAGATCTTCCTTTACGATTCAGTTGTGTTTTCACCTTTCTTGAAATAACAAAGCATAATATGCCGAAAATGTGGCATGTCTTCTTCCATCTTCAATATTAAAATGGCTGCACACAAAAAAATCACCAATTTTGACAAGTTTTTTTAAATGCACGGGGATATGACAATGCAAGACAATCTAACAAAACTGTCTCGAACGAAGTTCAGGACAACCAAGCCCCACCAGAGCCACTGCACAGAAAAACACTAAACGAACTTTTTGGCCAACCCAATAATTTACATGAGTTCCCCTGCGTCAGTTTTAATTTATAAAAGCTTGTCTCTCTTTTCCTGGGAGGAGAGAAAAAGGAGAAGAGGAGGAAAAAAAGCAGCCATATATAAATACAGCCCCCACCAATATTGATTGCCAAGTAATATGGTTGCATTTCTGGCATTTTCCTCGGTGACATTTCTTAATTCCCACGACCTTAAAGCATATCCCTTATGAATACCAAGGCTCTGTTTTCCTCTTACCACACGTATCAAGTTTTGACCCCACATATTTTCCCAGTGTTTCTTCTCACATATTCTATTTATTTATTTATTTATTTATTTATCTTTAAATAGAGACGGAGAGAAACATCCATCGGCTGCTCCTCCCACGCGCCCCGACCGGGGACCAGACCCGCAGCGCAGGCCCGCGCCCGGACTGGGAATCCACCTGGCGGCCCTTCCGTTCGCAGGCGTCCCCTCAGCCACACCAGCCAGGGCTCGCACGTTCTTTATAGCGTTAACCTTATAAGGTGTATAAACGTTTCTAGACTGAGTATTCGTAAGAACAAAAGGGAAGTTAATTGCTTACCGTTTGTCGGTATGTCAAGAAGCGTTTCTTACGTGGTTTGTTTACCAATGTTGCGTTTCTTTATTGCGCGCTTCCGTATACAAGGCATTGGGGCGGGCCCCAGGGTGCTGGTGCCGGGGGGAGCCGAGCTGGCTTCCTGAAGCTTATGCTCTGGTGTGCAATCGATACTAAACATCATGTACATGAAAGTATTAAATTACAGTTCACGCGTCCCTGACGCACAGCGGGGGGCGTGAGGGGCTGGGAAGGCGCCTTACGGGGAACCTGCGCTCGTCTTGCGGTTGAGGAAAGCTTCTTTGCTAGTTGCCGTCCCCATAACCCTTCTCCCCTTTTTTGTTATAAACAGAACCCCGCTTTTGTTTGGCTCAGCAGAGTGTCGGGCTTTGACGACTCTATTGTCCTACCTCCCACGCAGCTGGCGCGCAGGGACCAGTAGCCGTAACCGGAGAGACGGGGGAGCTCGGCCGTGCGCTGTGGGAGTGCGCCTGCCCCTCTGCTCGTGCCCCACCCCTACCCCCACCCCAACCCCCACCCCCACCCCCACCCGCGGTAGGAGCTGTCCGGGCATGGCCCTGAGGAGCGAAGCCACGTGCTGGGGTGGGGGTGGGGGGCGTGGATGATGGGTAGGACCTCCTGCGCTGGCCCTTGACTTCTGCTCAGGTGGTGACAATGAGCCCTGCTTGATTAAGCCAAGGTGATGGGTTTCTACTGCATTCGGATGGACCAGTTCCTACTTGTAACAGCTTTCTGAGGATGTGACGTGGGAACTAAAGGGGGACAGGGGCCCAGGAAGGGGCGCTTAGCTCCGAGGTGAACACCAGCGGCCCGTCACCTGCGGGGGAAGGGCCTGGGACTGAGACTCCTCCGTGGCCTCTGCAGGTGGCCTTGGGATGGCGCAGCTGCAGGAGCCGCGTCTAACGGCCGTGGTGTAATAGTTAACACTTGCAGTGTGCCAGGCAGGCTCTAAAGGATTTGCACGTGTCCCCTCAGTCAGTTCTCACGACAGCCCTTGGAGGAAGGTGCCACTGTGCTCCCCACTCTGCAGGCGGGGACACTGAAGCAAAGAGAGGTGAAGCTGCTTGCCCGAGACTGCATCGCCAGTAAACGGGGGAGCCCGCGTTGGAACCCAGGGGGTGTGCTCGAGCGCCGGAGCTCATTAGTTCCTGACTGGCAGAGCCTGCCGCGGACACTGAACGCATTGCTGCCCGCTTCCCTCTGATGACTAAGAGGGTCCCCGAGGCGTGCGCGCAAATGGGAAATGTTGACACTTCTTCCCAGAGTGCGCTTCCGGATGCCACGTCCCTGAGTAGCTGATGAGCACAGGAGGCGGTGGCTTTGGAGGACTTCAAGACGGCCTCTCCTTTTTGTTGTCTCTGAGGTCCCTACTGAAAGACTTGCTCGCTTGCATTGTGAAGAGTGGACAGATCTGTATCTGTCCCTATAGGTGTATGTACACCCTGCCCCGGGATCTACTCATTTCTTCCAGTTATGGTAAAATAATCACCCCAGTATTGCGGGGCTTTTCCCGCCTTCAGACCGTGCCTGGTCCGCCCCCACTGCTCTTTCTGAATGCTCCTCAGACAATGGCCTCTTTCCCTTTAGGTCCAGCTCAGGACACCTCAGAGACGAATCCACCTATTTGTAGTTCAAAACTATTTCAGAAACCATTTGTTACATCTGCGACAAGATGAGTGGAGATATGGAGAGTAAGTACTTAAGACTTTTTTAAAAGATTTTACTTTTAGGAAGAGGGGAAAGGAGGGGAAAGAGAAGGCAAGAAACATCCATTGGTTGCCTCTTGCACACCCCCAACTGGGGACCTGGCCCACAACCCAGGCACATGCGCTGAACTGGGAACCGAATCAGCAACCCATGGATTCTCAGGCCGGTGCTCAGGCCACTGAGCCACACCAGCCAGGGTAGTGTTTAGAGACTTTTGGTCCAGTTAGCATTACTCCAGCATCTGGGCATGTGGTCCATGAGTTAGCCTTGTGCACAGGGCAGGGACCTGGTGCAGGTGAGCTGACGTGATGATTTGGTGAGAGTATGAGCTGTGCGACAGTCCTGGGCAGGAGGACCACGTGTTGGTTCCCGAAACCAAAAGGGGTCCCTCACCACAGGTGTTTGAAAGCCGCTCCTCTGACCCATGTCAGTTTGTTTCCCCTTGTGACACCGTGGTGATTCAGCGGTGCCATGTCGTCTCGCGCTGGGTCTTGCATTCTATAGCTTTATTCTAGCAGTTTCTCTCTGGAGGGCTCCCCTCCTGGCTTGCCTTGCAGAGCCTGTCTCTTCTCCTCTCTTTATCTGTCACAGCACTTAGCGTGACTGCATAGCATAAGCACCCGAGGTTTGTTTCTGTTCTGTCTTCTGCTATGAAAACAATTATACGATGAGGTGGGACTGGGCAGCCAGAAAGGGAAGACTCTACTTTGCCTCACTTAGTGTCGAAAATGAAGCACATCTCTGATAACTTGTTTTATAGAAATATAAAGTCAATAAAGACTCTTCAGACAGACTACTGTAATGACCATTCATGGGAATCACGTATGTGCCAGACATGGCGCTAGTGCTTTACACATATCATTTCATTCAATCTTCATTCCATCTCTTAAAAGTAGGGGTAATTATCACCGTTTTGCAGGTGAAGGAAATGAGGTATCAGAGAGGCTGAGCAGCTTGCCCAAGGTCACACAGCAGCGGTGGTCTGTCTGACTTCAAAGCCTGCGTACCGTTCCGTGTTCCCATTAGTGCTCCATAACAGCATTTATTGCTAAAGGAGAATGCTACTGCACACGGAAAGTACTTTAACTGCACTCTGTCATTTCTTTTTTCTTCTGAAATTGCTCTCTTAGTAATTGCTTCAACGTCTCATGTTTCCAGTAAAGGTTTTCCCATATACATACTGAACTATTACTTCAGGGGATGGTGCAGAAGCTATGCTCAGTCTAGGCCGTCCAAGCAAATTACAATTCCAGCTTTTAGCTTGGCGTCTCTTGGGAGAAGGCAGAGACAAAGCCTTCTTCTCTGGGTGTAATTAGGCTGTAAGTCAGCCTCCTCGCCAGGGAGGTCGGGACAGGCAGCCTCAGCAGAGGTCCGGCCCCGGCCCGCAGAGCAGGGGGTGGCTGTCTGTCCGCTGGGTCACCCCGGCCGTCTCGGGTCGGGCTTTCAGATGCCGCTTTCGGTGACTGTGGGGATCAGTGTTTTTTAGTGTTCTTAGTAGCTTCTATGGCTTTTAGTATTTCATTTAAATATATGTATTTATTTGTTCCCAATAAAATGTCCTTGAAAATTAGTTTGACAGCTTGCTATCCTGAGTTAGAATTGAATTGCAGTTTAGAGGAGACAAAGGCACATTTACTACAGACTGAGATACTCAGCCTGGCCATTAGATTGCCCTCCCAAACAGACAGTTATCCTTACATTCCTTTCGATGTATTTTAAAAAATTAAAACGACCGCTTCAAGGATGAAGTTTGAAAGAGATAAAAATGATTCTTTTATGGTGTTTGAATTTCTAAATCAGAATCAGGTCTGTTCTTTAAAAATCCCTTTTAGGTTTTAAGAAACAAGGTTAGTAGGAATTGTCTGTGTTCCACGTCCTTAACAAGTTCAAAGGAAATTTGATTATGGAAAAGGTGGTCGAGAAAGTCATTCCTTCATATTTTGTTTGTTTGTGGCACTCTGGTAACGACAAGAGAGGACAGGGTCGCTGTGACTCAGGACGTTATTACAAGGAGCAGACAAAGAAGGAAGGGAAGAAAGCACACTCTCCTCTTTGGGATGTATGTGGTCTGCTGCAAAGTAGTTTCCTTGGCGTGGGACCTCTGAAGTACACGTATATGTGGATTAAGCAACTTTTCTTAGGTCAGCTGTGTGGCATCGCAGTTCTGCTACTTCCTCACAATTGCCTGGTGACCGATCAAAGCCTGAATTCCCTCTGCTAAGTGAAGCTCTTCCTCTGCCCATCCCTACCCCCCAATCCAACTGCCCAGCAGTTACATCTCTGGCCTTTTAACTGGTCCCCTTGACCCCGGGGGCCCTCTGTTCTCCAATCCACCTTTCATGTGTCTGCCAGAGGGATGGCATTTTGAAAATCATCACCCGGTCATGTCATTCTGCCACTCAGCATCCTTCTGTCTTCAGTTCACACGGGAAGGGGAAAAAGATAAAATACAGACTCACAGTAAGACAAGGATGAGGGGGAACGTGGAGCCCTTGCCTTCTCAGCCTTCTCAGCCTTCCCCACGCTTCCTTCCTCGTCGCTGGCCTTCTCGCCGTGGGGATGAGCCAATGACTCCCAGGTCTGGCCTTTTGGTCACACTGTGCACTTAACCTAGAATGTCCCTGCCCAGCCTGCCTCCCCTCCCTGAGGCTCAGTGGAGGTTGGGCACTGTCGCCCCCTTAATAAGCTTTCTGTAATCCCCTCTTCCCCGCTTCCTCTGCTTCTGTTGAACCAGAATCCCAGGGCAGATTCAATATTAATCTAGGTGACCTACGTTTGCATGATCACATCTGTCCCTAATGATCGTGTCTCAGCAGCAGCGTGGGCCCGTGGCCGAGGCCCCGGACGACTCGGCGTGCCGGCTGCCTGGGTGCCAAGCCCGGCCTTGCCGTTTCTTAGCTGGGGCGTCTGGGCCAACGACCTAATCAATCTGTGCTTCCGTTCACCCCTTGGAACGTGGGGACCCTGCGGTGCCCACTCGGGGGAGATTCCGTGAGTCTGTGCAGGTGAGGCTCTCGGAACCCTGGATCCCACAAGCTGGTATTTAGGAGCAATTTGTCCGCTCCACGAAGAAGCCATTATATGAATCCCACTCATTTTATTTGAGAAAATACTTTAAAAATATTTCATTTTCATTTTTGTTGCATTCATTGGTGCGATAAAGACTGGAGGAATGTTAAAATCAAGGGTAACGAATTGTTACTTGCTAGTAGTGTTCTTAGGAAAAATGAGCAACTTAAAAGAATTTTGTACTTGAGCAGAAAAGTTTAATGTAGCTCTTGAATTTCAGTGATTTTAGTCATTGGTGGATAGTCTATGATTTACTGAACAAATTTCCTCGGTTTCCGGAGAATCCAGCGCTCAGATAAGTAAGCCCCGGTAGGCTGTGACTGTGCGCACCAGAGCCAGAGTGAGAAACACCTACATGCTCTGCCATGATGGGTTCTTCGGCCTCGTGGCCAGGGAATTACGTTCAGGTTTTTGGTTTTCTGTGGCGGATTCCTATGTTCACCATTAGAAATGATGCCGACGTGAATATCCGCGCCCCAGACTTCTGTGCCTCTTTAATGACTCCCTTAGACGATACTGATCCAAGCAGGACGATCAGACTGAAGGAAAGAACCAATGACGCCTTCGGGTATTGATTGCTACTTTAGCTCAGTCACACCTTCACCGACAGTGTGTGCCGGGGTCTGTCTCCTCCGCACATTTGCCGTCCGTGAGTGTTTGTCTTCTTAGAAAAATCTTGCCCAGCTTCCGAGGCAGAAGAAAGAAGAGGGGGAAGGAGAAATGAAGACTGTACCTTTCCTGCCGGTAGAGGAGGAAACCCTTCACTCCCGGCGGCATTTTCTTTATTCGTTTCTAATAAAAGATTGATGCTTCCGGTTTCACTATTTTTCTGAGCATAGGATTTTTAATAACCAACACTTTTACTATCTAATGCATTTTTTAAAAAGCTACATACCTTGAACACAACAAGAGGAAAAGCCTGTTCATTGTTATTGGCCTGTGTTAAGTAGGACTGAGAAGAATCCCCAGACTCCAGAATCTAAAGACTGGCTTTTGGAAAGGACAACCATTGAAGTCAGAGAAACTTGGGTTGAAGCTTAAAATGTTCATTTACTGGTGGCTGTTGGTGGGGTTTAATTGGTCATAGACTTCCGGGAATTGAAGAGACATTGGATCTATGTTGCTGTGGACCAGATTTTGTGGTGAGATAGTCTGAAAAATGGCTAGGATTATTAATTTCATTTTTCTTTTTATCCAAAAAGGTGCATGGATTGGAAAGATTGATATATAACTTTGTAATGATGAATGACAGTATTTATTACTTCCCACATTTTTCTTGTTGGGTACTTTATGGAACGATTATGGATATAAAGAGGAATGCAATGCATACTTATACCTACAAAGGGGTTAGACAGGAGGATTTGCACCAGAGAGATATAGTTTAAAAATTCCAGTACACTCCATGGTATCTGAAGGTGGCATTCTGGGGCCCTGAGGGAGGGAGGGAGGGAAAGGGTTAAAATGGTGGGCAGGCACTGGGGCGAGCCTCTGGGCCGCTTCTCATTAGGAAATCTGGTCTTTCAGGTTAGACGGGGCTCTGGGAATGGTTGCTGCTTTGTTCACCAGAAAAAGTGCTTTAGATCTGGCTGTGCGCTCAGCTCAGACACCACTGGTAGAAAATGGATTCTAGACCTTTCCGGCATCAGAAAGTCAGGTGGGGCCATGAAGTGTCTGGAGCAGGCTTCACTCCACAAATCCGGGACAACATCGCTGAATTCCTGCGGTCCCACGAATCACACGGCCGAGCACACAGCCCAGCACCGCAGCAGCCCCCACGCACACCGGGAGTGAGTTCACAGACACGAGGACCCATTCACAGAGGCTTGCATGCCGCCTTTCTTCACTCCAAGCTGCTGAAAGTCATGTCGAAGTTGCCATTTTCGCCTTTCAGATGGTCTCCTGTCCCTACTTTCCGTATTTGGGGATCCCCGTATTTATTTCTCAGATGATCAGCTTATGTGTGTGGATTCCTTCTTGTGTGGTTTTTTTTTTTTTTTTTAGTTGCTTTATTTAACCTGTGACTAATTGGCTCAATAAAAACAACATGTACTCCCAGAATTTGGGAGCACAGACACGTTGTCCCAGGCCTGACGGAGAGGAGCCAGGGCCCTGTTCATGCCTGTCATTCTTCACCCCTCCCTGTCCTCCAAAAGTATCAGAGTTGGGCTGGAACGTTCCTAATGAATCTACAGTGAGCGCAGGGCATGTTTACGTTCGGTCGAATTGATTGCTTCCTTTAGGAATTTACCTCCTCAGCACTGTTGAGCTAAAAAAAAACATACAACTTTTCCTCCCAACGTTAAATTCTTCTGGCTGAGCTAATAACCAAATGAACAGAGGCAGGTGAC
Organism: Furipterus horrens; assembly: GCF_987537825.1. Classification (NCBI taxonomy): domain Eukaryota; kingdom Metazoa; phylum Chordata; class Mammalia; order Chiroptera; family Furipteridae; genus Furipterus; species Furipterus horrens. The sequence continues at coordinate 4,317,349 of NW_028327173.1, forward strand.
CAGGAGGAAATAAAATTTTAATACTTGTGCATGAAAATTCCAAAGACAGTAAGGCAATTGGGTACCAATGACATTTTGGACAAAAGAGAAAGGGCAGGGGGAGGGGGTCTTAGCTTTCAGACGGGAGAATGGGTGACTTGCAGGTCATGGAGGAAGAGCTGAACTACACTCAGGAACAATGGGACCCCGGGGGTGACCAAGTGAACAGGCCCCTGCTCCACCCCTCCCACCCACCGTACTCAATTTAAATTAGGCTGCTAAAGTGAACGTCCTAAGATTTCCTTCCTGGAGTCGGTCTTTCCCTCTGACCTCTTAGGCAGGAAATGGGGGTGGGTCAAAGGTTCTTTCTGAGTCTTTTGTTTCTTAATAATCAGCTTGAAGATCAATATCCTGAAAGGCAGACCTTGCATTCACTTGTGTTTCTATCATTCTGTAGACGTTCCCACCCCCAGTGCACCGACCCCTTAAGTCCTCCTGTCTGTTCCCAGGGCCCGGAGAGAAGGGTGGAGAAGAGGAGGAAGTGGTCCGGAAGCAGAGAGAGAGAGAGAGAGAGAGAGAGAGAGAGAGAGAGAGAGAGCAGTGAGCCTGATAAACCTGGAATGTAAAATAAACGGCCAGAGGCCTGAAGTCCAAACCCTCGGGTCCTCAGCCCGGCCTGCTCCTCGGCTGTGCACAGTGACACAGCTCCCCGTTGTCACGACTCGTTTCATGGGAATGACCCCACCCATGTGGCCTGTTTCCCTAGGACAGTTGTGAGCACCCCAGGAAGCGCTGTGTGCAGAATCACTCTGTAAGCTCTAAAGCGCTTTCCAAGAGCAATATGTCATTGTCATTTAGGAAGGAAAATATAAGAGGCGGGCAGGAAAGTGCGTCCATGTTGGGAGCGCAGGCTGGAGCGAGTTTTCAGTGGTCCTTGGGAAGGGTCAGGCTGGAGGGATATTTGGGGAAGAACATTCCAGGCAGGGGAAGAGCAGGGCTGAGCAGGGCCAGAAAGAGGGCTGGTGGGCTGGGGCAGAGGGAGTGGGGAGGGGAGCGGCAAGTGAGGACTTCGGGGTTCATTCCGCAGGAGAAGGGCTGTGGGAAGGTCTGAGCAGAGGAGGGAAGCCAATCTGACCCACGTGTGCAGGAGGGCCACGAGGGGGGCGGGCGAGAGCCGGCGTGAGTGCTGAGGATGCGGAGAAGCAGGTAGGTTCTACACCTGTGCGGAGGGAAGGGCCAAGGGGACTGGCTGAGGACTGGCTGAGGACTGGCTGTGCGAGCGGGGGTGGGGTGGGGGGCGAGGGCTCCCTGGCTCTGGGCCTGGGTGACCAGGAGGACGGGAAGGCTGCTGGTAGAGGAAGTGTTGGGGCGCAGATGAGGAGCTGTTTCCACATACTTGAGGGACCTGCTAGTTATCCAGTCTGTTTTTGAATTCTAAAGTAACGCATGTAAGCGGGCAGCTTTCTTTAATTTATAGATACAGTAAAGAAATACCATCCGTCGCCCGAGGAACGAGTACTAAGTTGCCCGTTTGATAGCAGCCTCCGCCTGGCGTTGCTGCCGGAGCCCCGCACGGCTCCCTGAGAGCCTGAGTTCCCTTTCAGGACAAACAGACGCGGGCCTGATGTTTGCAACATCGCCTAAGGAACTTTTTTATTTTTAGAGATTTTATTTATTTTTAGAGAGAGGGGAAGGGAGGGAGAAAGAGAGGGAGAGAAATGTCGATGTGTGGTTGCCTCTTGTGCATCCCCAACTGGGGATCTGGCCCGCAACCCAGGCCTGTGCCCTGACTGGGAATCGAACCGGCGACCCTTTGGTTGGCAGGCCGGCACTCAATCCACTGAGCCGCACCAGCCAGGGCAGCCAGTTATTTTATGGAGAGCTTTTTGGAAAAAATTGTAAAGGGATGGTCTACTTCTCCCACACCTGTGCAAAAGTACATGAAATACGATTTTTCTAATCACTGAGGTCTTGGGTCATCCTTTGAAACAACGGTTGTTCATCACTCATCAGGGAACTATGCTGAGGGCCTACTACGTGCCGGGAGCTTTTCTATCCGGGTACAGAGACGGGACTGGGAGGCCTCTCGCCTCTGCACTGGCTTGTTCTGCATTCGTAGGCTTCTTTCCTCACTTCGGTTTTGACTGTGGAAATATCTTCGGGTTTTCCCTTCTCCCCAGAGGAGCACCGATTCACTGAGCTTGTCCTGTAAGCGACTGTTGCATAAGTGGGATAGTCCTCTTCTCGCACGTTCCCTTCCGCAGCTGTCAAGTCGTCTCTGCTTTGCAGGACTTCCCGGTCTTCCCTGCGGCAGGCGTGCAGGCCGGGGAGGCCTCGGGGCTGCAGGGAGGCGAGGGGCCACCTTCGATCAGGTCTGCCTGGGTGAGGAGAACCGCAGCAGTGTATTTATCACTTCTATCTGCATAACGAGTGAAGGGGCCCACGTTTTGCTGCCCTAAAGCTGCCTTTTGGGGATACTGATTTAAGCTGCCTCTTAAGAAACAAGACTCAGAAAGAACCTTTGACGCTCCCTCCCCTTTCCTGCTCAAGAGATTCAGACGGAAAAACCTCCTTCAGGAAGGCAATCTTAAGATGTTTGTCTTTAGCCCTGGCTGGTGTGGCTCAGTGGACTGAGCGCCGGCCTGCAAACTGAAAGGTCGCTGGTTCGATTCCCGGTCAGAGCACACGCCTGGGTTGCGGGCCAGGTCCCCTGTTGGGGGCGTGTGAGAGGCAACCGATTGATGTTTCTCCCTCTTTTTCTTCCTCCCTTCCCCTCTCTCTAAAAATAAATAAATAAAATCTAAAGAAAAGAAGATATTCATCTTTAGTCTAATTTGAATGAAATGTAGACAGGGCTTCAGGCAGGTGCCTGCTAGCGGGATACCCCTGCGACCCACGGTCTCTGAGTCTCCTCGCAAGGGCTCCCTGCCAGGTGTGTTCCAGTCTTCCTGGACCACCTGTAAATTGTCCACCCTCCCTTCTGAATCTAAGACCTCACCCCCGCCTTTTCTCCTTCGTCCAGATGTCTTATACACACAATGTTGCCTCCCTGGCTGGAATTTTCGTGCCTACGAGAATTCCCTGTGCGCGTGTACTAAAATCGGATTTTCTCCTGTTAGTCTGTCTCTGCCAATTTGATCATTAGCTCAGCCAGAAGAACTTAGAAGGTGGGAGGAAAATTATTATTTTTTCAGCGCCCACACTAGTTTGTATATTTTTCCTCAACTGGATTATAAATTTTGCTTATGTTCTCTGCAAGGATAGTATTCTTTACATAGGAACACCCACGGCAAGGGGCTGATAACTAACACACCACAGGAAGGACCGGCTCGGGGGAAGGGTCACCCGGAGAGACGGTGTGTGTCCACAGAGGTCCATGTGGGCAGAGTCAGACATGGGGCAAGCCATTTGTACCCAGAAAAATGGATTTATCACAGAGCTCACATAAAGAACACATTGCCTGGTCAAAGCATTCCTTTTCATTCTGAGCCCTGAACGATTAACTGTAGTTCCTAAAAGTCACGCATTCCTCCAACAGCTGATTTCAGGCTTCTGGCTGGAATTCAAGTAGTTTCCCAAGAACACAGATGCTTTCCTGACTGAGCCGTTCCCGCTCTCTTGAAATCAAGAAAGGGGGTGAGTGTGAATTTACTCTCTCAAGCTTCTAGAATTCTCTCAGTCCAGGGGTGTCTGACAAGGTCTGAGTTTTCGTTTCAGTCGCGCAGATGGCAAGACTGTGCGACATTAGGACGTTGTCTTAGGACGCGGGACCGAGGTGCCGGGATCCTCGCTAACGCTAGCACAGTCTGGGGCCGGAATCCCAAACTTGCTGAAGGTGTGGTGTTTGAAAGGGTGTGGGGAAACGCACCGAAATAAAACCTTGGGAGCTGCGTGGCCAAGGGCATGTTTTTGTCATGCTTCCTGTGACAAAGCAGAGCTGCAGCTGAGGATCATCTCAGGCGGGGGCGGAGGGCGATAAGCGAGGCAGGAGCAGCAGCGAGGCTGGAGGAGAGGAGGCGCACATGGTTGGGGGCCTCTCCTGTCCGAGGACGGAACAGGACTTGGCAGGCGTGCTCGTGTGCGGCCGGGAGGGAATTGGTTTCCCAGCTGCTCGGCTCTCTTTTCCTTATTAGTCTTCGCTCCCACGGTTGAAAAGCAGATACCGGATCTGAGCGCCTACAGTGCCGGTCAGGGGCCGCAGCCTCCCTCCGCGTGACTCACAGGCCAGCGCACACCACCTACTGTACGGGCTGGCCACGGACCGCGGCCGGCTGCCCGCAGCTTCCGCACTTGACCTCCGTACTTTGCAGTTGAGGGTGGCTGTCACCTCAATGGGGCCCTCAGGTGGGGTTTAGACAGAGACGCTACTGCTCATTGCTCCTGAACTGTATTTCTCTGTATTTCCCGGTTGCTACGAGAAGGCCTTCGTTGGGGCTGGGGAGACATTCCTGTTGCCCCGTTAGTCTTCCGGCTGCTTGAATAATTCATCCAACATACAGCAGATTGACAGGAGAGAATGAAAGTTTTACTACGTGTGTGACATTTTGGACAAAAAAGAAAGGAGGGAGTGGGCTATGAGGTGTCCGAGGTGAGAATGGTGACTTACAGGCAGTTGACAAAGAGAGGGCTTTGCTGGTCAGAGGCAGGGGGGCGCGGGACCATCCAGGCTGGGAGACCTGGAGTCTTCCTGGCTAAGGCTGGGGTGTAAGTTTTTAAGGTGATTCCGCAGGTCTTCCTCTCCGAATCTCTCCAAGAAAAGGGGGAAGTAAAAATTCGTTCCTGAGTTTGTTGGGCTCTAATTGATTTCAGTTCAAAATCATCTGCATGCCAGGGCGGCACGTTTCAGGGACGCTTGCTCCCGATCCCCGCACCTCGGAAGACATACTTCATCTTTACTCCAAAGGCAGGATTTTAGGAGGCTCACACGGTCAAAAACTCCAGAGCACGTACTGGGTACGTAAATGAGGAAATCCTCAAAGGGTAAAGGTTTCGGTTGCTCTGAGGCTTGGTTGGTATTCGCTGCTATTCCATGTTACTATGGGCTGAGCAACCTTTATAAGAACGTGTCCCTTACGGAGGGTGACCTCCTGCCGCTTCTGCAAACCTCCCCTCCACTCAAAGGCCTGTTTCTGTGGCTTCACTAGAGACAGGTGACACACAGCTCCCGCCTTGGGATGCTTCTACCCCAGTTGTGGGTGCAGGTTGACACGCAACCATCATGGGACCGCCGAGGACAAATTGGGCTGCCATTTCAGAGAAAGCAAAGAACTTCTTTTGTACACTAATGCCTAGTGCCTCTCAGCCTGACATTTTACTTAAGGGTTAGTATTGTTTTTTTTTTAAAAAATTGTTCTTCTGGACTATAAACACGTTGAATCAGAGGCCACATTATTCTCCTCTTTGAGTGTCCTCTCTGTTCGAGTCCATTCCTGCCACACGGGACACGGCACTTTGCACAGAACCCATGCCTGTGAGTGTTTGCTGATGTCATCGCGCTGGAAAAGCTTTGTTGAAGAGGTGCTCTTAGACAGAGAGGAGACGCACTGCTGCATGTGAGTCACTGGTTCTGGGCCCCGAGGAAGAATCCGAAAGCTCAAAACAGAGCGGGGACTCCTGCCAGGTGGAGGGAGGGCTCCGGCAGGGCTGAGTGTGAGTCTGGCAAGACCAGGAGGCAGGGAGGAGGCCGGCCACGATGTTGTTTTTGGAGAACAGGCGGGACTTTCAGCGGGCAGACGCCGCAGGAGGCCTACGCTGCTGCCGCGGCCGGCAGGTGTGCCGGGTTCACTGCGCTTCTCTTCCCACCTTGGGCGGAAAACACCGCCTTCTTCATCGGCCCCTGCGAGCGTCTGTCAGACTCGCGCCGGTGGTGAAGGGTGGGTGGGTTCAGCCGCTAGGATGTCATTGGTCTTCTTTTTGGAGCGTATACATCTTACTTGTTAGTTCCTTCAGCGGGTCCTGGAGTTGGTTTGTTTTCGGGAAAGAGGTTGAGTGCATTTTGAAAAATGATTTGGAAGTTGGATTGAGAAAATTACTCTCTCTTCCTGGAAAGGAACCCGGGTACCTTGATACAGATGCTGTGAATGAACCATAGGAATTCTTTACTGTCAGAAGGATACCCAGCCTGGGGCAAGCGCTGGCGACAGAGGAAGCAGGGAAGTGTAGCAGGTCTGGGACATAGAGGCGCGTCCTCGGTGGCAGTGCTGGTGGGACACCTGGGAAGAGGTTCGCAGACACGGGTGCGGTGGGCTCCTTCCCTGGGGGCCGTGGTGGTTCAGATGATGGAGGTGCAGCAGGAATTACAAGTCAGCGGTGTTTTCTGTGAGCTTCCGCGTGGTGTGCCGGGCGGAGTGTGTCCGCAACTTCGATCAGATGCTTAGAGGTGTCCACAGGCGAAGCAATCGGCGAGGTAGCCGGGAGGGGAGGAGGAGGAAGGCCGGGACTCCGACGGGAGAGCAGCGTCGGGGGGAAGCGGGAGGAGCCACTTGTCAGCACACGAAATGTCCAAACCTGTAAGAATTCTTATGAGTCTATTTGAGCCAAACCAATGGCAACTGCTAGGACGCAAAACCTCAACAGACAGAGAAAATGCCCCCCCAAAATGGCAGTTTCATACCTTATTTTATACCATCAGAAGAGAAGACGTAAGGGGGTTAGGGGAGACTTATTGGTGATAGATCAGTGAGGCGGGAGGCAGCAAAGCGGGGGCAGGGGAGTCTCTGCGATTGGATAAAAACCACACAGACACACTCCTGTCACCGTGGTGGGTTCCGGAGAGGCAGGGTCAGCGGTCAGCAGGGTGACAGGAACACTGGCGGGATGCGCGGTCTCGCTCTGGCGCCCGTGCTTCGAGGGATCCAGGAAAAGGCCATTTGACACCCCAAAGGTACGTTACCGTAGCTGCCAAAGGGCCACAGGCTCAGTTCAGGTAAAGACTGGCTTTTGTCACGGAAACTTCCAGCCCAGGACGTGACCGCCCGCCAGGACCTGCTTTTCGTGAGACAGTTTTTCCTTCCAGACCATCCCACGTGGTTACTCTGGGCCTCCGAGTTTGTGAGGCTGTTGCACAGGCTTGTCAGGTGTAGCACGTGGCCCCTTCGTCTGGGAGAGACAAGGAGGGCGGGACCTGCCGCAGAGTCGGGGGAACGCGCAAGGTGCTGGGGGCCGGCTGCGCTGAACGGTGCGTGATGTCGGTCAGGGCGCGGGGAGCAGGAACTGTGGGCATTTCCGGAATGTGGACATCTGACGAGAGGGACTGTGTCCTGAGTCCCCGAGGAGGCGGGGACTCGCGCCGTCACCTGTCACTGCCTGTGTGAGCCAGGGGCCACGGGCTCAGCGCGGTCGGGTTGACCTGTCTGGTGGGAGCAAAAGGCGCCAGTCAGGGAATGACACAATGCGGGTGTGACATCGGGGCAGGCCACACGGGTTCCAGCACTGCAAGGCAGCCTAATCTGGGGTCAGAAAAGGGTCTCTGTGGATGGGGTGTTGGGGCTCGGAGCTGAAGGGGGCCTAGGGGGGACGTAGTTGGGGTTCGGGGCAGACAGCGGGGTATCCCAGGCAGCAGAGAAAGCAGACGCGAAGCCCAGGGAGTGTGGAGAGAGCAGAGTCCCTGCCGAGTCTTCTAGTAAATGATACCAAGGGTTTGAGTCTAAGAACGATGAGGAAATGATGAAGAAGAAGAACCCAGGTGCGAGACAGGGAGGGCTTCTGCCGCATTCGGCAACGAGGAAGAGAAACAGGTGGATTTAAGAACCGCGTAGGCGCTGAAATCGGCCCCAGCCGAGGGGAGAGAGGCCAGGGACAGAGGGCGGTCCCGCCGAAGGTCAAGCTTTTTCTTTAGGTGCTGACCACTCCAGCTTCTTGGTGGGCCGAGGGGAAGAGCCGTGGGGAGAGCAGCCTTGGAGAAATGAAACACCAGCGGGGACCGCCCGGGAGCTAGAGTCAGAGGCACGGGTGCCCTGCGTGGGGGTCTCGTGATTTCACAGGTGCCTTGGCCGAGAGAGAGGAGGCGTGCCAGAGCTGGCAGCCCGGATCCACAAAGGGGGACCCGGGTGTGCTTTGGGGTGAGACTGTGGCCCCTCCGATAACAGGGTAGCCTCAGGCTCTGGAGGAAGAGCAGCAAGAAGCAGGGACATGGTGGCCACTTGTGTAAACGCACAAATAGCGTCTGGTCCTCGCTGTACTTTGCAAAGTCGGTATCTTAAGCTTATAATTGGAAATGGAGTCAAGCAGTTTTAAATGTCCGAAGGTCAAACCAGGTATCCTGAGCTCTACTAAGAAAGCTTCTTTTGCCCCGGCCAGGTAGCTCAGTTATTTGGAGTTATCATCCCAATATATCAAGGTTGTGGGTTCAATCCCCGGTCGGGGTACATGCCGGAGTCAGCCAGTGAACGCATGGATGGGTGAAGCGGTAGATCTCTGCCCCCACCCCCCACTACACCCCTCTCCCTCCCTCTCTTCCTCTCTCTCTAAAAAATCAATTAAAAAAAAGAAATCTTTTTCCTGGATTCATGGGGTGGTTTGCTGTACAGCACTGGCTGCTGGGGGGGTTATGTAGAAGGAGGGAGAGAACCCGTGTGCCTGAGACGTGCTGTTTGCTCAGGGGAATGGGGTCAGTGTTCTGTGCATGTCATGCTAACGGTTTAGTCCCAGCCACAGACAAAGCAGTGCCATCGATCAGCCGAAAAACGGCACTTGTTTCTAAGTTTAACGCGAAAGACGCCGAGAAAAACTGAGTGTCAGGTCTGTCGCGTCCAGCGTGCTCATTTCATGTCCTCCTTCAGAAAGAAGTTACAGTGAATCGCCCTTCTAAAAAATGATCGAAAGGGGTTAATAGTCACCTCCCCCTCTTTTTAAAATACGGTCATGGAGTGCCATTTGAACGGAAGGCACGCTGAAACACGGACCCTTCAACACGCCAGGGTCTCCTGGCAGAGCCTCTGAGAGGATTTATATATGGGAGGCATGTCGTGGTCTTTTTCCGGCACGAGTACCGTTTGTCGCAAAATGAATTTTCTCTCTACGATGCCTGGTCTCTGAGGATCAGAAGAGAAGCGTGTTATGAGCGGGCCATGTCGCATTAGAAGGGAATGGTGTGCTGTGCTTGCCAGAGGACCTGGCCCTGCCTGGCAGTTTTGAAATAAATGCAGCCGGAATAATTTTTGATCCACCTCTTGCCTGGCAAACCTTCAGTGTGTACGAAAAGAAAAAGAGAGAGAGAGAGAGAGGGAAGGAAGGAAGGAAGGAAGGAAGGAAGGAAGGAAGGAAGGAAGGAAGGAAGGAAGGAAGGAAGGAAGGAAGGAGGGAAGGAAAGATAGAAAGAAAAGAAAAGAAAAGAAACAGAAAGAAGAAGAAAACCAAAAGGAAAATAAAACCGCGGAGGTGGCTCAGCTCAGTCACCATAACACCCCTTAGAACGGCCAGTTAACGGTTGGTCAGCTCTGTGTCCTGTTGAGGTTAGCACCCAGGGAGGAATGATTATTACTGTGTTAATATGTCTGATTGCTGAGCACAAGGCCAGGGACACTGAAGTGTTGAGTGAATAGGAGCTACTATTGTTTTTTAAAAAGTCATTGTTATTTAGGATTACTAACTTCCTAGGATTCAGTCTGCCCCGGAAAGGGTCATGATTGCGGGCCAGATCACCTTCTCTCTGCATGTGGTCCGTCAGGGCTAGACGGGAATACCCAAGTTTTATACTAGACGCGTTCACAGAAGACCGTTCCTCACGGGGGAGTGTGTTTTAGCTCTTCTCCAGCTTTGAAACTGACGTCTGCGGTGTAGTTTTCAAGCGCTCACAATGCACTTGAAGAACCAGAGAAGTTTAGCAGCCGATGAAGTCTTGCCTTTCTGGGTCTGATTCCTTCCTGAGTCCCCAGGAGGGACCAGCTCTTGGACTTTTCCCCCCAAGTCGCTCCTCCTGGGGCTGAATCGGACCTTGGGCCTTCCCTGTTCTGTGCTGGGAACCAGAGCCTTTCTGAACCACCTCACAGGTCTGAGAATCCTGAGGGCAGGAAGGCCGCGTTTTTCCCTTAACCATTTCCCTGGTCCTCAGTCTCCAAGGGACACGTGTGTATTTCATTACAACCCCCCCGTTTCCCACGTTCGGTGATAAATATGTGGGTTACAGGGTGTCGTCGTCGTCGTCGGCAGCCGTCCGTCTCGAGAGACGATGGTGTAGCTTCTTAAGAGTCTATCTGCACCGCCGAGAATGGCTGTGCAGTCCGACTCGGGAGTGACACGGTATCTGTCTCCTCCCGTGTTGAATGGACATCTTGTGATGACACTGGAGTGTCCTCTCCAGTGAAACTGAAGCTACAGAGCCTGGGCAGGGTGATATGGAGGGTCTGCTGTTGCCCATGCAGCAGACCCCCCCTCTCTTCGCAGCTGAAGGGTCCAAGGGAAAGACGGAGTCAATACAGCTTGGCTTCAGGTGCGCCGCAGGAGTTGCCGGTGTTGACTACAACGTCAAACCGCCTTAGGGACTCCGGCTCCGGATTTTCTGTCGGGGTTTACTCCCTTAGCCTTTCCCCTGAAGAGGTATGCCGCAAGGCAGCGGAGGTTTTTTGGAGTCAGAGTTTTCCTTCTCTGATGTGCCCTGACTGGAAGATCGAACCAGCGACACTTAGCTCACAGGCCGACGCTCAATCCACCGAGCCAAACCAGCCAGGGGGTGTGTGTGTATACATATATATATATATATATATTATTTTATATTTACAGGGTGTACATTCATACAAAACACCAAAGGTTACCAGTACAGGTTTATTGCTTGTTACATCATTTTACTGTAGGGCTGATTCACTAGATCAGTTTATGTAGCAATCAAATACTATTAAATAAGACAACTGTACCAACGCACACCGCCTCCTCCCTGTTCTAATCAGTAGCTTGATAAGGTCGGTCTGCACCCACAGCGACGGGAGTGGGGACACTGCGTGAGCTTCTTGCTACAGCCTCGTCTACACCTAAGCAACAGGAGGAGGACTCTGGGCACCTGAAAATACAGGCAGTCCTCCCCTGTTAATAACTCCATGGTCGCGTCTAAGGTTTGGTGCCGTCTCCTTTCGCTCCTATCTACTTGATCCCGTGGTGTTTAGATCGTCCTGATTCCTGGCTCTGGGACGTGGTTCCATCTCCCTGTGTCGCCTGGATTCGCGAAAGCCATTTTATTTCGCTTACCTCGCGTCAGATTGCCGATGACACTAGCTCTTTGTGTGCCGTTAGGAATTGAAGTTCAGTTTAGTTTATTAATTGGATGTCTCCAATATTTTATTCTTAAAAGTTTCAGCTATGCAGAAAAGTTGAAAGAAGTGTACAGGAAACACCCATCGTCTAGAACCTACACTGAGCATTTTAATATACTCTGTGTTTATCACACACCCAGCTGTCCGTCCATCAGCCCATCTTATTTTTTTAACTTTTTATGTTGAAGTAACTTTATACTCACAGAAAACTTGCCCAAATACTACAGAGCCTCCCCAAATGCCCTTCCCCTACTTCCCCTAACGTTAGCATCTTAGAAAACCCTCTTTATTCTGATCCAATGATCAAAACCAGCAAGTCCACATTTTTACAGCGCTGTTAACACATCTACAGATCTTATGTGAATGTCATCAGTGTTTCCCACGAATGTCCTTTTTCTATCCAGGATCCTATCCAGGATCCCACCCTCCTTCAGCTGAGCCTTCACCGATCTGTGAAAGGTCCTCAGTGCTGTCTTTGACGTGTTCAGGCCATTTATTTTGTTGCATGTCCTTCAGTCTGGGCTTGTCTAAAGCTTTCTCGTGATTACATTGAGACTATGCCCTTCTCAGTCCATCGTGGGGTGTCGCCCTGTGTAATTGCTACTGATGCGACCTTTTATCATTGGCCAAGGAGTGGTCGGCTGGGTAGCTCTACTGTAAATTTACTATTTTTTTTACTTTGTTTGGGAGGAGATACTTTGAGACGGAGCACACATCCTGCTTCTCCTTAAGCTTTCACCTAGTAGTTTTGCCTAATTTTTAATAGTAGTTTTAGCAGTGGGGGGGTTTGCCTGCAACAGTGATTTCTAATCCCCTAATAGTACTTTTCCACATCCCTCATTCTTTGAACATTTACTAGCTGGAATTCAGGTGCAAGGAAGAGATGTCTCTTCTTCCCCTTTTATTTATGTATTCAATTATTTACCCATATCAGGATGGAGGAGCCAGGGATAGTTATTTAACCCTTGAGGTTATAATCCAGTATTATCGTTATTTACCTTGTTGCTCAAGCTGGTCTCAGTTGGCTCATCGAAAGCTTTCTTCAGATGAATCCGCCCTTTTGACACGCCCCTTTGGCAGGCCCGTCATTTTTTGAGCACTTTCTTGTTTTCTGTCACCGCGAGAGGTTGCAGGCTCATTCTGCAATTTCTGTTTTGGTCTCTAAGGAGCCCTGGCTTTGGTTTTGTTTGGAGCATGGTGTTTAGACACCAAGATCTGGGCGCTAAGTGTGCTCACGGTTACAGGGGTGTCGTTGCCTTTAGACCTTCCAAGCAGAGGAAGCTGGGAGATATACGTGTGTTAGTAACATCTGTGCACATCTAGACACACATCTGTGTTTCTGCATTTATCTGTCTGTGGGTGAGTACATGTGTGCACGTATGTATTTATATCTATGTGAAATCAGTAGTGCTTTTGAGTTCAGTTCAGCACCACAGGTTCATTCTGGAGGACACCCTTTCTTTGCTAGTAATCTCTATCTTCAGCAGTGAAAACATGACTCTCACCACAATACACTGACTTATTTGTTCAGTCCCAGTGTACACATGCAGTACTTTCAGAATTGCTAATCCAGCCCTGACTGGCGTGGCTCAGTGGGTTGGACATCATCCAGCAAACTGAAATGTCACCAGTACGATTCCCGGTCTGGGCACAGGCCTGGGTTGTGAGCCGGGTCCCTGGTGGGGGGCACGTGACCGTCTGATGTTTCCACACTGATGTTGGTCTCTCCCTCAGTTTCTCCCTCCCTCCCCCTGTCTAAGAATAAGTAAATAAAATCTTTTTTTTTTAAAGAATTGCAAATCCATATCCCTGTCAGAAACAAATTTGTTAACTATAGTACAATAGTTATATAAAGTTTTTTCTTTTTTTTTTTAGCATTGTAGTGCATATTTGGCCAAAATATTTTTTCCGAAGTCCCTTAGCTGGGTCCGCCTCTCTCCCGCTGCCTTCAGTGTGGCTGTGCCTCTCGTTTCTACCATGACCGGGTCCGTTTGTTACTGTTTGTATTTCATTGTAGGCGTCCTCCACCCCTGGCTTGATTTTAAATATTGATATTTCCTTTTTTTGGTGGCGGGGACGGTGTGTGACCCGGCCATGATTCTGAAGTCGGGGCCATGAAGGGATGTCCTCAGAGACCCACCGCCTTTCCCTGCTGGCTCCGCTGTGCCGCCATCGCGCCCTGCCGGTGACTGGCCTCAGTGGTGTCTGGTTTCTCTTCCCTGTGTCCTGTGCACACATCGGCGGTCCGTGAGCCTCTCCGTGTGTCCCTTCCTTCCTTCCGCGGGCCCGTCTCGGTTCTGAGGTGTGTCACAGCCTTGCTGCCGCTGGCAGAAAGCACCCTGACCCTGAACACTGCGGCGGACCTGTCATTAACGGGGGCTCCTTTCTGGGGCGTTTTTTTCTCTTCATTGCTTCCAAGGCAAAACACGGGCCATCAAGTGCATGGCTTGTACCGTGGGGTACGTGTTGAAAAAGGTACACACCCGTGCAGGGCAAACCCCAACGAAGTGTAGAGCTTTGTGGAACCACGTGACATTCCCTCACCCTCCTTTCAATGGCCTCCCGCCCCAACACCCCCAACAGCCGGGTTCTAGTTGTTTTCCCAGCGTCGGTTGGTTTGGGCTCCTCTGGAACTTCACATACATGAATCATGTCGTGTGTGTAAGGCCTCCTGCCCTCAGCATAATTAATGTTCTTGAACTGCATCCATGTTGGGGTGTGAATCGCTAGCTCACTCCTTCTACTGCACGAACAATGTGATGTGCTTTTGAAACGCGGGGATGAAAAGTGAAGATTTTCAGTTGCTGTGCAGTTTGCTTTTTTCTGTTGGATATGTGCGGCATTACAATGGCCATGCTACGTGCATGTTAAGTGATTCCAGATAATTCTACTTTCTACGTATTGCCCCATGTGTTTGTGTGTACAGCGCTCTTTCCCCAATGCTCGGTGCTGAGATGCGACTAGGCTCTCTGTGCAGACAGATAAGTGTTCTGTAAGATATTTAATGTTGAGAAATCCATCCCCCCAAAACCTTAATTCAGTGATTATTTCTTTTTTTCCCCATTGCTTTAAGAGAGAGAGGAAGGAGAGAAGGAGAGGAAGGGAGGGAGGGAGAGAGAGGGAAAGAGAGAGAGAGGGAGGGAGGGAGGGAGAGACATCAGTGTGAGAAGCATCGATTGGTTGCCTCCCACACACTGGGATCAAACCCACAGGCTGGGTAGTTCCCTGAGTGGGGATTGAACCCATAACCTTTGGTTCACAGGATGATGCTCCTACCAACTGAGCCACACAGACCAGGGCAGTAATTGCTTTTTGAACATTTTCTATATGCAGCTACTGCACTGGGCCTTTGGAAATACAGGCAGGAAGGAGATGGGAGCCTGGTTAGAGGATGTTTTCGTGCATTCGAGACACATTAGGACGCCATCAGAGAGAGAATTTTCTGAGAAGAATCTCAATCATCAGCTCTTTTTTTTCCCCTGCAAATCTTGTGAGAAATACGGTGATCTTCACAACCAATGGTTCTGATAGTAAAACCGTGCGCACGGTACACAGCGTGGTTTTGCAGCTGTCTGGGCACGGGGTGGCGGGACGGGACAGGCGGGGAAGAAGTGAGGACAGGATGGGAGAGGACATGGGCCAGGGCTGTGCTGCCAGGTGGCTGGTGGTGTCAGGAAGCGTTTCCGGTCATTCCGGTGCCAACTTTCACATCTGGAGGCGGCTGCTGCCGCGCAGGTGGGGCAGAGGTGGGTGCTGAACCGGCTGCCCTGCCCTACAAAGTTGCCCACCTTCTGCACCCTGATTTCCCGGGGATGGAGTGGGGCTCCCACTCAGTATCCGAATAAGGAAAAAGGCCCCTTCACCTCTTGTTCGTGCACAAAATCAGGCAGAGTGTGGCTAGATAACTTGTCCAGGGTTGCACTGTGGCAGGCACTCAACGAACGCTGAGTCCAGGTGACTCGGTATGTTTATTTCCAAATCTCTCGCTCTTCTAAAAATCTTATTGAGTTACTCGTAAGAAACGCGTTGGGATGCTAAGTAACTTCTAAGCTTGACAAGGATAAATGCTTTTAAAAAAAATAAAAAATAAAAACTGGAATGGCAATGAGTTTCTTCCAAAACACTTTAAAGAAAGTATTATCATGTGGAATCTCATTTTAAATGAATCAGAGTACAGTAAAACTCAGAATACACACTGAAGTGTCTGCTGTGGTTTATGAAACAGGGAAATGACTTCAGCAGGATGGTCTTTTTCCCCCTAGGTCCACAGCAGGCAGCTTTTTTTTTTTGCTCTTCTGAAAACATCTTAATTCTTCCCCAAGTACCATGTTTCTTGGAATTACTCACCGGAAATTAATAGTATTCTGAGTTTTAAAGTAATTCAAACCACAAGTGGCTTTGTAATAGTGCTCGCAGTCGTATAAGAAGCGAGCACAGCTCATTAGTCACAGCCGCACGTAGGACACCGGCCACCCTCTGCCCCCCGCCCCCACACCCAAGATGAGTGTTTCTCTTCACTGTGTTCCCTGAGCTGCTGTACTGGGTTGTGGCTACAAACAAGATAACTAAGTAAACTATGTCAGATCGTGTCAAAGGCTTGGAGGACTCACGAAGCCAGAATAGGATCTTGAACATGCTGGGGTGTAGGCAGGGGTGTGGTTAAAATGATAGATCTGGGGGGGGGGTCAGGTGGGGGTCCCTGAGGAGGTAGAATTTGAGTCAAGACCTCCCTACTATGTGAGTCATATGGACATCTGGGAAAGAACATTCCAGACAAAGGGAAGAACACGTGCAAAGGCCCTGGGGCAGGAGGGTGCCTGAGAACACAAGTGTGTAGCTGGAACGCAGTGAATGAAGGAAATATAGTTGGGGGTGCAGATAAGAAGGGGATAGGGACAACATCATTAAGGACCTCACCATGGGGACTTTGACTGTCACTTGGAGTGATGGGGAAGCCATGGGAAGGGTTTGAGCTGAGAAGTGACCTAATCTGAACGGCGTCTGAGTGCTCAAAGCAGAGACAGTGGTTGACAGGCACCAGCGGCAGTCGCACAGAAGTTCTGCCGTGGAAGGAAAAGGCCATTCCCCGCCTTCAGAGACAGATCAGGTGTCCCAGACCAAGAAAAATAATGCGTAGCAATTGTTCAGATAATTGAGCAGTTGGGGAGTAAATGTGTGATGCTACTTTTGGACGACTGCGTTTTTTTTCCACGCCCCACCACTGGCTCCTTGTGTCTCTCTGAGCACACCATGCAGAAGGGAAGGAGGTATGACCTTCCAAGTACAGCACTGAGCTAGAAGACCTTGTTTCTAGTTTCGGTCCTGACTTTGACCTTGTAATGTGCTAGGGCTTGTTACTTAATTTTTCTGAGCTTTATTTTCCTCAGTGGAGAGCATAATTGTTAATTACACTATGGAATTATTATGTCAATTAATGACATGCTAATAGTCCAATGGTCATAAAGTACGCTGAGTCCCTTTGAAATAAGCATGACATACCACTGTGGGGGTGACCAATTAGTGTCACTATTACAAGAAACACATGGCACTTTCGCACCCTAAAGGTTCATGGACAGGAAAGGCCGTGGGTGACCGGGAGGAGGCCGGTGTGAAGTTGGACGGGGATGAGTGACAACAAGCTCATGACATTTCGCTTCAGGACACGTTCATGTTTCCAAACAGGGACCGTGCCACGCTGCTCGGACGGGGTGGGCACATTAGCAGGATGAGGGGGAACGAAGGCGTGTGTCTGAAAGCAGGTCCCCGCGGGCCCCACAGGCTGGCACTCAGCACGTACCTCTCTGCCTTAGTCACACTCGGCGGTTATATCTGACTTGAATATCTTGCCTTCTTTTTTTTTTTTTTTTTTTTTTTTTTTTGGAGGAAGGGGAAGGGAGGGAGAAAGAGCGGGAGAGGAACACCAATGTGAGAGACACAGCGATCGGTTGCCTTCCACACGTGCCCCGACCAGTGAGCCGCACGGACTGGGGGGAATGTCTTGCATTTTTGAGAAGCGTGTTCAAAGGGCTGGCAAGGTTGACCTCTAATGCAAACGCCATGGGTAATGGCAGGCGTAGTGAAATATATGACATTTGTTTTCCTATCACACTCTAATTTAGCAAACAAAACCATGAAGTCTCTTAGGATTTGGCACCACTTTTGATGCATAATGAGGGGAGCCTACAAGGACCTTTCTTAAAGACCCAGGGTGACTGGTGTGATGTTGACCAAGGGGCGGGCACTCGGGACCTCTGTCCACTGGGGTCCAGAGGTCTGTCACTCTGATAGGGCCCTGTAACTGCTCTGCATGAACAGTCAGCAGACACCTTCTGATAATGTACTGTGTTGGGGGCTGAGGGGCATGAAAAGCTGAGTAAGGCACCGTCCTTGTCACCCAGGAGCGTATAATCTAACAGGGAAATAACCGTAAGATCAGGCAGCTTGTGGTATGTGTCATGAGTAGTCAGGAAGGTGCTGGGGGGACTGGGGGGGAAGAAGCCCAGCTGAAAGGATGGGGAGGTGGTGCCTGGTGGGGGGGCTGGTATCTGAGTGGGGGGCCCACTGTGCATGCAATTTGAGGGGATAAGGAGACCGAGTGACGGTTGGGTGAGGCTTCTCGGAGGGGGCACACCTGCCAGGTGGGACTTTAATGGCACAGAGGAGACAAGAGGAGGTTGTCCTGGCCGGAGAGCCGGGCCTGAAACCTGACTGGCATGTTGTGAGGGGGTGGTTGTCAGTGGCGCCGAGCAGGGGAGCTCCCGGGGAGAAACCTGGCCAAGTAGATCTGGGCCAGACGTTACATCTGAAAGTCAGGCCGTGGAGGAGGGCAGGAGATCTCCGAGCTGAGCCATGACATTTGCAAAGGGCATTTTGGGGACACCCGTCTGGCAGGGGTGTGTAGGATAAACTGAAGGGTGAAGGAGAGGAGAAAGGAAATAGTACATAGAAGTGAGGCGGGAGGGTCAGGGAGGCTGTAATATCACAGGAGAGACAGGCAAGGATGGGTTTTAAAGAAAAAAATTAACCTGGACCGGGGACTATGAACCGTGAACGGCAGTCCACCTATCAGGGGTTATTGAAGGGAAGAAGGAGGCCGAGATTTCTCTGAAGGGTTCAACTGGCAGGAAGCTGGCTGGACCACGGAGGCGGGGAAAAGGGGAGTTCAGAGGTGCAACCGCAACCTGGCAAGTTGTTATCGCCTGCAGCCCCCAGCGCTGTGGGGCCCAGCCTCCCGTCGGTTGGGCACCTTGAACTCAAGCCTTGCGGTCCCCCTGAGCCACGCGTGAGTCTCCATGCCTCCTCGCCCGCTCCGGGCCGTCTAACCTCTGTGACCATGATCAGGTGTCTGGCTCCTGCCATCGGCATTTCCTTCTGTGTCAGCATGCAAGTGAACATCTGTGCGACTTTGGTGGGGAATAAAGGTCATGCAAATGCGTGCTCATTTCTAAATGAGCTGTAATTATAAGCTCAGCTCCAGGACTGCATGACTCACCTCTGCCCTCATTAACTCCACCCAACGAAGCTGCCCCTTTCATTCAAATATGAGGTCACTTCATCCATTTCACTTTTTACATCTTGGCAGAGAGTCAAGATGATTTTTTGGGGGGTGTGGGATCCGCAAGTTCAGATACCACACTCTCCTGAAAGCCACCACGGATGCAGAGGGGGACGCGTGGGCTCCCCAGGCATGAGCCGGCTCTCCCGAGACTTGGTGATCTCCACGTCATCCGTGGGGACAAGAAGGGCAAAGGGCCCACAGACAGGGAGTCTGTTTGACACACTGAACTTCAACCAAAGATCAAAAAGCATCGTGCAGATTTTGGTTTCTTAATCTCAGTTGACTTGGATGCCTGGTGAGAGGGAAGAAGGGGAACCGATATGGCCGTGACATCCTGAGTCTGGCCCTGAGCGAAGCCATTCACAGGAAAAGGCTGCAGATCAGCAGGGCCTGGCTCAGCCTGTGGTCAGGACAAGTGACGTGTCCACAGGGAAGTGGGCTGGAGCGGAGAAGGCAGGAAGACGTCACAGTCCCTTAGAGTCCCCGTCAACAGCTGTCTCCACAAGCTTTCTTGAGTATTTATGATGCTTAGGAGATTGTTTTCGGAGACACGGTTTCTGATCTTTACCTACAACAAACTTATTTATTTACACATAATAGTTTCTAAGGCAACTGGAAGGATCTGCAGGTGAGTCTTTAGAGTCGTTTAGTCACGTGCAATTCAGTCTCCGCAAATATAATCTTCGAAACCAGTTTTCTTGAGAGTGACGAGGAAAGTAATTTTTTCCTCTGCATCGCCGTGGATTTTAAAATACGTTAACCATGAGATCCTGCAGACGTAAAAGCACGAGACCCAATGGCGATAAGATTCACAGCGGTGGACGTCCATGGGGACCCACACTGTGCTTCCGCGTGCCTCACCTTACTCAGGGACCACCTTCTGAGGACGCTGGGTCGCCCCCATTTCACAGAGGAGGACACCGAGGCTCAGAGAGGTTGAATAACTGCCCCAGCCTCATGCTAGTGAGTGGCAGGTCTTCAGGGTGTACCTTCTCTGTCCGTCCACTCTACCAAAGTGGTCCCGTGCTGAAACAGACTCGTCTCTAGGCCTATGGACAAAAATAAAATTAGCCTCTGCCCTGCAGCGAAGGGACTCCTAAATGCCTTTGACAAGGGTCCGCCTCTCTTCTCCCTGACCCTCCCCATTTGGGGGTGCGATGTTCCATGCAGCTGCCATGTGGCCCCCCCAACCAGCAGCTGGAAGACCTCTTTCAGGCCAAATTGTAAAACCCTTAATGTTTACATGGTCTAGATAAATTCGTTTTGTTTATTTATAGTTCCATTCCTTAAGTACCAATAGCAAACCTGCCCTTCCGTCAAGTTAAAAGCTCCGAACCCTCAGAGAGGAATATCATCTGCCTTCCGCCTCTCCAGGCTTCCCAGCCAGTTACCACTGCTCATCTTCACTCGTTCTGGAAACCGTACATAAGTCTAAGCTTGTCCTGAAGTTAGTGATTAAAATCTCGGAGCGGGCATTATTCATCGTTTCTTGGGAACGTCCTCAGGCCACACATCAGTTTCTGAACACGGCAGCATGTACCGACACAGCAGAGTGTGTTTCTAAAATGGCAGAATGGGGATTGTTGGGCAGCGCAGCGCAGACCCTGGTCTCCAGAGCATTCCTCCTCTGCCTGATGGCTTTTGTATAATGAACCGCCTTGTAGGGCCCCACTCGGAGCACTTCCCCCTTCACTGGTGGGCGTGGGGTTGAGGCCACTTCCTCTTTCTCAGGTTGGTGTTCACCAGCCTCCTTTCAAGGGACCCCCTTCTAGAGAAGGATTCAGAGATACAGATTTCTGCGGGAAGAAATTTCTGTACGTTTCAATCCGATGCCTGTTTCTCATCCATTTTCCTAAACATAATTATTTCTGTCAGCCAGACTCAAAGGAAACCTAGAGCCGAACGAAGCTTTTAACTCTTTCAGAGTAATCTTTTATAGAAGTTGCCTCGCCGAGGTTTCCTGAGAGGTCATTTCAGGCCGGTGAATAAGAATACGCTCATGCACAGCAGAGGCTGCCTGTGTGGGTCCCTGAAAGAGAGCGCAGATTCTGTGACTGTAACTTTTTCTTCGGTGATTCATCATCTCTTTTGCAATTTGAAAGCAGCCTGTGAGTCATGCCGTTTATGAATCTGCTGTCACTTCCTTGGAAAGGGCTCCCTTTCCTTATGGCTTTTTAAAGTTTAATCAATACAAAAATAAATAAAAGGAACAGAAGTCCCAGCCCTCCTTTTCCCTTTCTAAATATGAATCCTCTGTTTCCAGTTACCTGGTCTCTGCTCCCTAATGCAATGCACGCGAGCCCCCGGTAGGACTGCGGCCCCAGAGTGGGGGCAGGGGGGCGCGGTGTGGCCTTTCACGGGGGTAAAGGGCAACCTGAACTGGAATTCTTTAAAACAAAACAGAACACCCTCCCCCGGTCAAGGACTTAGCTGGGAGAGGAGGGAGGCCGGCCTTGGGGCCCAAGCAGCTCTTGCGGTGCTCCTGGGTTCCTTTTTTTGATCAGGAAATTGGATCGGCTCCCTTGCAGGGAGGGAAGTGTCCCTTTGGGTCACAGGTGGGGCGCTGCGGTATGAGCGTCTGCTTCATACTCCATATTAGGCAACAGGAACTGCCTGAGAGGCATCTATTTTTCATTCTGTGTCGTTCAACCGTAAATGACTCAGTTCTGATGTTATTTACCAGGCTCCGCGGAGCTCCTAGGAGAGGCGGCAGTCCCGCGCCCAGGGAATGCTAACCTCACGCTCTCAGCGGGGAAGGCGGCAGCGACCAGGGGAGGGGTATTTTTTCTTTACGATTGAATTAGTTTAATGGCTGACTCACATCCCAGGAACTTGGTGGAGTCCTCAAAGTGCTTCATTTTAAAAATAATGTAGGCTTAATCTGAGTAACTCTACCGTCACCTGGTAAAGCTTATTAATGTTTAAGGGGGAATTTTAAAAAGTCACACTTGAAACCATATGGGGTTAGAGAAACTAAAGTAATTTAGTAGCAGCAACAAATGTGAAAATATTATTAAACATTCATCCAGCGTCTGGAATGACATGAGATCTTATTATTACTTTTAAAATATAGACTTTGTTTTTATTTTAGAACCTTTTAGGTTCACAGCAAAACTGAGCGGGAAGTACAGAGGTTCCCCTACACTCCCTGCCCCCACATAGACCCAAGCTCCCCACTATCAACATCAGGGCAGAGTGGCACCGCTGTCACAGTCAATGAACCTACATGACACACCATCATCACCCAAAGTCCATAGTTTACAGTAGGGTTCACTCTTGGCCTTGTACATCCCATGGGTTTGACACATGTGTAACGACACGGAGGCCCCAGTAGAGAGAGTATCACACAGAGTGGCGTCGCGGGCCTGAAGCCCTCTGCGTCCCACCAATTCAGCGATTTATTCTGTTTTAGTTTCAAATTAAGTGATGTAAAGATGAGGGAAAAGCCAAAGTTTAAAAATGCGCTGGGACCCAAGGGTTTAACTTAAGATGAATGGTAATTTAAAGTCATTAATAGGGGTGCTTAAAGTTTACCGTATCAAATGTCAGCATGAGTATTAAGAGTTCATTAATTCAGAACATGTGTCTGACGTGGCAGGAGGCACAAAAAGAAAATGTGCCGCTCAGTAAACAGCTGAGTGTCTGAGACGCTTTCAGCCAAGGGGCGGCACCAACTATTCTCCGTCCTTTGGCATCTGGAACTTAACTCATCAACCTAAGCAAATAAACAATCACCAAGGACAGAAAAACCTCTGGGAAAAACCTCCACATCTTAGTAAAAGGAACACATCTCTAAAAACCCATGAGTCAAAGAAGAAATCACAGCGAAAATTAGGAAATGCTTTGAACTGCATGAAAACATAATATTAAAATTTGTGACATGCAGCTAAAGCCGTGCTTAGGGGGAAGTTAATAGTATTCAATAATATGTATTTAAAAGTGTCTAAAATGAATGATCTAAATTTCTATCTAAAGAGATTGGGGTGGAGGGAGGAAACAAGTCAAACCACACATAAGCACAAGTAAAGATAAGAATGGAAAGTAAGCCCTGGCTGGGGTGGCTCAGTGGATTGGGTGCCAGCCTGCGAACCAAAGGGTCACCGGTTCTATTCCCAGTCAGGGCAGGTATCTGGGTTGCGGACCAGGTCCCTAGTTGGGGGCATGTGAGAGGCAATCATGCATTGCTGTTTCTCTCCTTCTCTTTCTCACTCCCTTCCCCTCTTTCTAAAAATGAATAAATAAAATCTTCTTTTTTAAAAAAGAGTGGAAACTAAGAAATTAGAATATAGTAAAACAATAGAGAAAAATCAGTAGAACCAATAGTTGGTTCTTTGAAAAGGTTAATAAAATTAATGAACCTCTAGCTACAATGATCAAGGAGGAAAAAAAAGAGGACCAGCACAAATTACCAATATCAAGAAACCACACATATTCTGCGGCAGGGTTTATTACTAATCAATAATTAAGGCAGAGTGGTACAGCTATATAGATAGACATCAGATCACAGTAACAATACAGGGAGGACTGGAAATGGACCCATCTCTATATAACAGCTCAGTTGGGGGAAAAGAAGTTTTTTCCTACTAGCTGTGCAGAGAAAACTGGATAGCTGCATAGAAAATAGGAATCTTTAAAAAAAACTTAACAAAAAATGATTTAAAAGCTCTTACTGGTGCAGCTCAAAGGATTGAGCGTCAGCCTGCGAACTGAATAGTTGCAGGTTCGATTCCCAGTCAGGGCACATGCCTGAGTTGGGGGCGGGGGGTGCGTGAGAGTCAGCCACACAGTGATGTTTCTCTCTATCTCTTCTCCCTTCCTTCTCCTCTCTCTAAAAATAAATAAGATCTTTAAAAAATAAAAATAAAATAAAATAAGAATCTTGATGTTTACCCTCTACAAAATTAACTTGAAATGGATCATATCTCATAATATAAAACTTGTAAACATATAGGAGAAAAATCTTTCAAACCCTGGGATAGGCAAATATTTTTTAAACTAGACAAAAATAAAATAAAAACCAGGATCCATAAAAAAAGTTGAAAATTGGACTTCGTTAAAGTTAAAAACTTTTACTTTTGGCCAGACACTGTTAAGAAAGTAAAGAGACAAGTCACAGTCTTGGAGACAGTATTTGCATTACAATAAGCACATGACTAAATGCTTGACATCATTAGGCAGCAGAAGTGCCAGCTGAAACCACACATATTCACTGAAATGGCTACAGTGTAAGAGCAGGAGAACGCCAAGTGTTGGCAGGAACGTGGAGCAGGTGGCGTTCGCCGATCTGTCTGTCTGCTCCGTGATGTCTTTGTCGGAAAAGTCGAAGTGCTGAAGAAGCCCAGGTCTGACTGGGGAAAACTCCGGGAGCTTCACGGCGCTGTTCGCAGGCCTGGGAAAGCTGCTGGGGAGGAGGCAGGTGTTGGCGTCGCACCAGCTGATGGACATGAGCTTCCGGGCAATGACTCTGGTTGAAATTCAGACTTGCAACGGTGGCAAATAAAAAATCCTATGTGTGAAAAAATTAATAAATAAAAATAAGATAAAATGTAAATCCCACCCCCGACCTCCACAGAAATCACTTGCGAGTGAATGATAAAAATACTACACATTAGAGCCGGAGGAGTGTTGCTGAAGCAATAATTAGAGTGAGCGTTTTCGCTTTCAATACTTACGTTACAAAAGGAGAAATGTTCATCTGTGAGCCAGTATTCAGGGAGACAAGTCCGATTAAGAACTGCAGGACAGTCAAGGCACAAGTGTAAAGGACCCTTGGGCACAGACAACAGGGTGGGGTTGACTATGGGAGCGGAGGGTGGGCAGGGCAGGGGAGGGCAATGGTGGAGGAGGCGGAATCGGGACAACCGTCTTTGAGCGACAATAAAATAAAATGAGTGGAATAAAAAAGAACTGCCGAACAAATGCAAAGAAAACAGGAAGAAGGGAATACAAAACATAAGAACAGGTTAATGAAGTAGGAAACAAAGATACGCCAGGAAGGATTAATTAAGACGAAAACTGGTTCTTTGAGAAGACCGAAGGACAAATAAATACACACCCAGTACAACTGATCGCGACAAGACCAGAGAAGGTGCGGATACACCATGCCAGGGCCGAATGAGGGCGCGTAGGTATAGGGGAAGCGGAGCTTGAAATGATAAGAGGGTATTATAAACGTCTTTAGAACTACAAATTGATAACTTCCTAGAAAAATATAACTTATCAGCCGTGACTCAGGAAGAAATACTAACCCTGACTGTTTTTAAGCCATTAAAGAAATGGAAAGACAAGATAAAGTCTCCTGGGAGGAAATGTCAAGCCCAGATGATCCTTCAGATAAGATTTACCCAGCCTTCAAGGAAGAGATAATCCCAGCATTGCACAGATTCTTCCAAGTAATAAAGATGAAGAAAACCCTTCTTAACTCATTTACCGAAACCCAAATCAATTTGGGTAATCATAACACCAGAACCAGATGGTATAAGAAAGGAACATTCCTGACCAATTTCACTCACAAATATAGCTGTAGAAATCCCAAGAGAAATATCAGCAGACGGGGTCAAGGACTGCACAAGAAAGATAAAGTTTATCCTGGGAAAATCAAACAATTAAAGGTGAAACAATTTCAGGCGATGCAGAAAAGAAAATTATAAAATTTAACAATCATTCAACCATTAAAAAAAATCTTAGCAAACTTCAAATAGAACAGAATATCCTTAACATAATGAAGACAACTTATTTTTAAAAACAAATCGCAGAAAATGTTAAATGGAACGATGAGACATTAAAAACGTCTTTCAAAATTCAATGACTTTTTGTAAAGAAAATTAGAAACAACTCAAAGCCACTGTCTTACTCTTTCTTATCCGCGTGGGGACAGAGATGGTCGTCAACAGAATAAGGCAGAAAAATAAGGAAAGAGTAACAGAATTGGAAGGGGAAAAGTAAAACAGAAACCACTCAGAGATGTACTTAACAGGCTGAGACTATCCTAAGAAATATGCAGATAGATGAATAAAGGGTTTTTAGAAAAGTTGCTACAAAATCAAAATATGAAGATCAATGACAGTGATACAATGTTGCTGCGCCCACACCATGAGAAATGGGTAATAAAAGTGATATAATTTTGCAACAGTACTCAAGAATAAACGTGAAAACGAGCCAGACTTTTTAACAGAGAACTTTATAAAATTTGCCTGACAGATGAAACACCTAAGTAAAGAGAGCTATAGCTTGCTTTTGCAAATAAAACTCTCCTTTTTCTCCCCCGGCTTTATTGTGATGTGTCTGACGTATAACGTTGTATCACTTTACGGCATAAAGTGTTGGTCTGGTGCACTTACAGATGGCAACGTGATTCCCACCATACTGACAGCTAACAACTCTGTCGGGTCATATAATTACCATTTCCTTTTTGTGGAGGGAACATCTAAGATCTACTCTCTTAGCAACTCCCAAGTACCTAGTCTGGTATTGTTACATAGTAACCCTATGCAGTGCCTGAGATTCGCAGAAGTACTCCTCTCAAAACTGGAACTTTGTCCCCTTCCACCGACATCTCCCCATTTCCCCCACCCCAACCCCTGGTAACCACCATTCCCTCTGTTTTTATGAGAGTAAGAACATGTCAGCTTTTAATGATATCATATTACATATAAATGAGATCATACAGTATTTGTCTTTCTCTGACTCATCACCATACTTCCTCAACACCGTTCTCTGCCAACTGATCTCTAGATTCAGTGTTATTCCAGTGAAAATTCCAACGAATTATTTGTTTGGGTGGAATTGGACAAACTAAATCTTTAATTTGCTGGGGATAAAATAGTTCATCCAATAAGATTTCATTTCATAAGAGGAGGATATGCCCATTCACTGCGGACAGCAATGATCTGGAAACTAATCTGGTGCCCCAGTTATACCCGCAAAGCATCCTCTGAATAGCTAGACGAGGATGTGTGCGCACCGGGGACTTTGTCAGGTACAGGTGGCCTCCAGGAGGACGTGGTACCAAACAGAGCTTCCTGCAGTCACGCAGGCAGGACTGGAATTCCAGCCTCAGCGAAAATGTGGCCGAACAAGACGGCAAACTCCAAACACTAGGTCAGGTGAAAAACACGAAGACACTTGTCTCCAGGGCCGCGTGAGCCAGCGGCCATCACGCTGTGACCCCAGACCTCACCTGCTAGAGCCTGCGGGGGCCTCCGTCACCTTCCAGACCCTTCCTTTGGTTCCTTTCGGATTAGCGGAGGCCAGGCCATTCCTGTCACTATGGCTTTGCCAAAAGCTTTGGGACAACAGACGGTGACAGGACAGGACTGAAACTGGGTGCGCGGGGCCCGAGCCTTGAGATTGCAGGGCTTGTTCCGCAGTGTTTTCCGGCACCAGCCACTGATTCTGTGGCCGCCTCGGTGTCCAGCAATTCAGTTCAGTTCAGTTCGGAGGCTGACTGCCCGGCGCGCGTGCAGACCCCTCGGCCGAAGAGCGCGGCCGGGCAAGGCCACATCGCCCGCCAGATGCTCTGTGTGAGTCCCGGGCCAGCCGCACTTCTGACAGATCAGCTATACATCGGGGGGTTCCCATAACCTCCTCTGAAGGCTTGACCATCTGCTAGAACAGCTCACAGAACTCAGCAAGACACTTTTCTTACGTTTACCAGATTGTTATACGGGACGCAGCTCAGGACAGCCGGGCGGAGGAGGCACAGAACGGGGTGTGGAGGGGCGGGGGCTTGCGCGGGCCCCCCATCCCTTGCCGGCGGAGCGGGCTCCCTGCACCGCCATGAATGCACCAGCTCAGAAGCTCATCAAGTCTTGCTGTTCAAGAGGCTTCACAGAGTGAGCTTCAGCCCCGCGACTTTCCTGGGGACTGGTGACTGGTGCCAGTTCCAGCCCTTTAACCGTTGGTGACCAGCCAGCGCCACAGAGGCGATCTAGTCTCCCCAACCCCCACTCAACGAGTCCCCTCATTAGCATAAATTCAGGCAGGCCACACAGGGGCTCATGGTGAAAAACACCTCTGACTATTCAGGGAACTCCAGGGACTGCAGAACCCTCTGTGTCAGGAACCGGGGTGGGGGTGGGGGGACAAGACCAAACCTATTTCATATTGAAACACAGGTGTCCCTCTGGTGCCTCTGTTTATCCCACGGCCGGCCCTGTGTGGGCCGATTAGAGGACCGCTGGCTGGGGACCAAAGCATCCCCTGCAGAAACTCTGTATTTGAGATTTCAGAGAAAGGAGTTTAAAAAGTCGTCACAGGAAGACCAGGACTTTGTTGACGGTCTCTGTGCTCTTCGGGAGCTGGCTCATGGCCCTTCACGTTAGTTTTCGTCTCAGTTTTGTCTTAAAAACCGAGCGATGTCTCGTTTCTCTTAAAAAACTGGAAGGGATTGCGATAATGGTGCACGGGCCCCCGATAGCCTGGAGGCGAGCAGGGCTGTCTTGGGGGACAGATATGTCCTCTCCAGCTCACCACAGACCCCACAGCCTTCCTGACACCATTTGCCAGGTGGCCTTTCTGTTTACATAGCTGGGGGGCCCTTGCGTGGTCCCCAACAGAGGACCCTTGAAGGCAAAGGCGAGTTCGGTTCCTACTCTCCTGCAGCACACAGAACTGACTGCCAGTCTCCAAAGACCCTGGGCTTTCCTTTCCCATCACAGGCGACCTAAGGGCTCCTCCCTCCACGTGTGCGGACAGAAAGGGGACAAATGGAAGATCTCGGAATCCCTTTGTGAGCTCAGGCGACAGCCTCTCGCTGGTGTATGTGCCAGTGACCAACTGGGCTGTTTAAATGCTTTTAATAAGCAACCTTCTCTCCTCATACCACCCCGGAGCCTTCGTTTCCTTCCGTTTCACTCTCAGGGGGCCCGGGGTTGCCAGCTGAGCAGGTCCCACCTGTGGCCAGACATGTGTCTGAATCACGCAGCCTGCTTCTGGGCCCTCGCCGCTTCCCCGGTCCCACGGAGGCAGCGGCCCTGACTGCCCGGGTCCTCAGCCTTCTTCCTGGGGCCCCTCCTGCCTGCGAGCTTTGGAACGTGAAATTCTTTTGTTAGGAGCCGTGAAAATAGCACAGTGAAACTTTTCAACATCGCTCAAGTGGGCACAGCGAGGAAGAGGGTGTCTTTTCTGGGGCTCTTTCAGAGTTGGCTGAAAAAAAAAATACCAACTCTAATTCCTCAGAGAACCGGTTGTGTTAAAATATTTACAGAAGGTCAAGGAGCCTCTCCTCCTGCCTGGAGCGGGGACGCGGAGCTGCGGGCAGTGGTCAAGTCAGGCCGGCCTTTCAAGACGTGTTTATTCTGGAAATAACTCTGGAAAACGCCTGGTACGGTTCCCCAGGGACCCGGAGGTGGGCCGCGTCAGCACAGGGCAAGTGAAAACAAGCCGCTCCGTGCCACGTCCAA
This sequence comes from Furipterus horrens, assembly GCF_987537825.1. Taxonomy (NCBI): domain Eukaryota; kingdom Metazoa; phylum Chordata; class Mammalia; order Chiroptera; family Furipteridae; genus Furipterus; species Furipterus horrens. The sequence continues at coordinate 4,346,532 of NW_028327173.1, forward strand.
CAAACGGCATAAAACAGCTCTTTCTTAGAACTTCCAGACGGACCTGAGGGACTCGACATGAACTTGAAAGTGTGAGGAAGTCAGAGTAAAACCTGGACCAAAAAAAATATATTTAACCCCACTTTATAACTGCTTTAGATAGTGGAAACTCTATGAACATCAAGTCCGCTGCGATCCACTTGTTTGTTTTCATTAATTCCCGGCTCAGGCATGAAGTCATTCCTGAGGATCGGGCTGGTGGCCGCCTTCTTGGTGTGTCCCTGTCCCTTGAAAGTCACTCCCAGGCGGGCGCGACTTGGTTGGTTGGGGCCCGCGTCTGCCCAGGGCCTGGCGGGCAGGAAGCGGCGCCGGGCAGTTGGATGGGGCTTTCAGCGAATGGTGAACAGATGGACAGCCATGAGGGCCTCATAGCCGCCTGCAGGCAGCGGCCATGCCTCATGCTGTAGAATCTGTCGAGTCCCTAGACACTCCGTTTCATAAAGCCAGAGGCAGGCCTGGCTTCCTCAGAGAGCAGTGAGCGCCGTGTGGGCAGCTAATGCTCTGTGTGTGCCCGTCACGCCTATCAGTCCCCCTCTGTGCCCGCTGTCCCCTCCCGCAGGGACTGGGGCTAGGGTCTGGGTGACCCAAAGGACACCAGCCATACTTCTTCTTCTTTGGGATTTTCCAAGCTGGAGCCGAGACAGAGAAAGTCCGTTTTCTCTGGGCTCCTGGAACAATTAGACGGTGAGCAGGAGGGGAGCGTTGCCGCGGCGTGGAGGCCGGCAGTCGCCCCAGTAAAGGGGAGGCGGGGGGGGGGGGGACGTTCCGGGGCACAGAGAACCGCGGCTGTTCGGTGTCGTCTGCCTCCTGATGCAAACCCCATCCTTGGCTTTCCTGTGATGTGCGCCCCTGCTGGTTCTTGCCCACGCTTGTTTGAATTCAGTTGGCATCATTTACGGTGTGAAGCGTCTTAAACACACAAGCCACGTCCCTAGGGAACCTATAGTGACCCCCCCTTTGTCGTCTGAAGAAGCAGGTTGAATGTCAGTGTTCATAAGAAATTATCTGGAGTTTGAAAGTGCAAATTTCTGGCCTCCAAATTTGTCCATTTTAGTTCGTTTTTTAAAAAAACATATTCCTGTTCTTTCTGAAATACAAAACTGTCCTTAAGATGTAGCTATACAATGACGATGCGTGTTTGCTCTGTGCCAGGCGCTGCTTCCTTTGTGCTAATGCCCTGCATCCTCTCAAAAACCAGCAAAGTGCGTATTGTCATTCCGGTCATATTACAGACGCGGAACGAAGGCACCAGAGGGCTGAGGATCTCCCCCCGGGGTAGACAGCCAGTAAGCAAGAGACAGATCTGGGCCCACGCATTCCAGAGCGAGAGCCCGGGCTTTTAGACCAGGAGTCTGTAGAAGTCTTGAAAACTACCGATTTTATTTAGTGCTGCCAACCTCATTGAGAACTGAATCATACATTTTCCATGTTTTGGAATAATTTTTTCTGTTTTCCACGGCAATTAAAAAGTTAGACGTGCCCCACGAGGTACCCGACCTGAACTTACAGGTTGGAAGACATCAGCCCGGGGGAGGTTTGACTCTGCTTTTCCGTGTCAGAGCTGGGACCAGAATTCCCGTCTCTGATGTCTCTTCGAGCCGGACCATTCTGCGCTTGGCTCTGGAAGCAAATACTGACTTCGAGAAGCAGAAGCTGGGTAGTGGTCTGGGCTTGAACCTGAGAGGGGAGGCAGAGAGCGTAGTGACACCCTTGGGCCACCTTCCCAACTCCCCACAGGTGTGGCACTGCCCTACGTGTCCTCGGTCAGGAAGGAACCTCATCTCTCTGTCCACCATCAATGTTCAATAGATCAAACTGAAAGATGGCTGGCAGGCTCTGCCCCCCTTGCCAGGCTGCACGCGATTGATTGCTGGAGAATTCTGTGACAATCCCAAACTGTGACTCGGAGCCTCTGGCTCAGGGCTAACTTCCTACCTGTTAGTTACCCTTTCGTTTTTATGAGCAACCGCTCCCCTTTGCTCTTCACCAGAGGGGAAGAGGGGATCAGAAATCCTTGACCCCTCATTTCCTGTGCGATTGTGAAATAAAAAGTAAACATTTAACTGGAATGTGGCAGCTCAGAACAATTGCCCCTATTGTGGAGGGAAGACTGGTTTCTTTTCCTTTTCACACAAATTCTCGCCCGTGGAGCGGCACGCCAGAGGCGGGAGGCAGCCCTGTCCTGCGCCGGCCTGGCTGCCCGGCTCTGCAGGGGAAAGTCTGGCGAGACTTGCTTTGTGGGCTGTTGGTAGGGATTTTCAAGGGCTGGCTGGCACGTTCTTGGGTTACTCAGAATTCAGTCACTTTAAGGAAATCGCTCTGAATGCTTCTGGAGGCCTGTCACTCATTCCTTCGTCTGCAGTGTGAGAAGGGAGAGAGGATTTGTCTCGCTCGATGACCTTTTTAGGACGAGTCTGAGTGTGGGGATAGGGCTGGGGCTCTCGGCTTTGCTCAGGAGCCGGGGCCGCGCTGGGTTTCTTCCTTTTTAGGCGTCCCCGCCACGAGCTCTTCAGACAGCAAGGTCACACTGATCTGCGGCGGTGACTCACGCCAGGCTCGTCCAAGCCTCCTCTGCAGAGGCTCCGGGGCCCAGAACAGAGCCTCATGCAGCTCCGTGAAGGAGGGTCAAGGGATCCATCAGAACCGAACCCTTCAGCTGTATGGCTTGCTCTTGACCTTCTGTTCCAGAACAGTGGGAAAAGGCTTCTTTGGGGCCCGTGTATGCTTCTCCTTCGTTCACTCAGCCGGCGCTGATGCAGCGATGACCACGTCCCTGTGTGAGGTCATCAGATGCACGTACATGTAAGGGTCTCTGTCTGGGTTCTCAGCTTCAGTCTCTGACCTGGGTTCCCAACACAGAACTGCTAAATCCGTTGTCATTTCCTGGGTGATAGGAGCACCTTCTGTTCTAAGGAGGTGACTTCTGGTCACCGGAAAGACCAAGCCATGATTAGAAGCTTGGAACTTTCACCCGCAGGCCACCCCCATCCTCTGGAGAGGGGAGAGAGGCTTGTTGCCATTTTGCATTTGGAACACCCTCCGTGTGCTCTTCCCTCCCTCTTGCCTTGGGGACCCCTTCACGCTAGCCTAGCCCTCAGCTGACCCTCTGACTTCTGCCCCCGTCCCTCTGCCCCCGAGAGAGGGCACTAGAAATACCTTTGATCTGTTTGAAAACATTAGGCAGTATTTTTCCTCTCGGCTTTGTTTCCCTGTCAAGTTCATGTTTTATCTTGAATGTACTGACTTTGCACATTTTGTGAACACTGATAATTTATTTTTCCAACATAAAATATTTCCATCCTCCTCCTTAAAAAAGGAAAAGCACAACAACCTTTTTAATAACCCTCGCTTCCCTTCTTTTAAACGAGAGGCTTTGGCTCAAAATCCTCAAAAGCTGTGACCTCCAGCTGAGGTCCTAAAATGACCCAAATGCGGTGCAAGGGGAGAGCGCAATAAATAAAGCCCTTTCCAAGAAGTTTAGCCTTGAAGAACATTCGAGAACAAAACTGCTGGCCCCTTGCCATCCTCAGCCTTCTGTTTTGCTTGGCCCCAGTCCCAGGCTGTCATCTTCTTTCTTGACCACACAATGCCTAAAAAGAATGTTATGTCTCAATTAAATAGTTTACAATTCATTTCAGGTGGAACGTTTTTAAAAATACATAGTTATGTCTGAGACCTTGCCCCCCCAAACAATTTTTTGAATCCTCTCACGTGAGGATATGTCTATTGATTTTAGAGAGAGAGAGAGAGGGGCTGGAGGAGAGAGAGAGATGTGAGAGAGAAACATCTCTCAGTTGCCCGGGTATGTGCCCTGACTGGGGATCGAACCCACAACCTTCTGGTGAACGCGAGGACATGCCAACCAACCAAGCCATCCGACCAGGGCCCCCAAACGTCATTAAAAAAAAATTTGATCGCTTGCATGCCTCTTAGAACTCTGAGGTCATAAACATTTTTTGTTTGTTTGTTTGTTTTTTTAAGCCTGGCTTGTAAGAACAAGACCAGCTCACACATGTTAAAATTTTTAACTCACAGTTAACAAGGATAGTAAGACTTCATTCGTTCCACATAGTTTAAGAAACCCTGGTCCATGTCTGACAGATCCACGTGAGTCTTGAGATAAAACTAGGCTCTGCCCAAGGGGCTAGTGCAGAGCAGAGATGGACGAGCTCCTGTGGGGTCCATGAGGGTCATCAGAGTCTCGTTTTAGCAAAAGGGGCTGCCTGGGGGGGGGGGCCTCAGGGACTCTCAGAACGGGCGTGCGGTGGCTTCGGAAGTGGAAAGAGTGAGTGTCTGGAGGGCTTGTCGCTCTGGGTCTTCGACACCGTCTGTGGGAGGCAAGGGCTAGGATTTTCAGTGTCATCGGACGGACCCCAGAGGGCAAGAGGCCATTCCATACAAGGCCACTCAGGCGGCATGCGCATGAGATGGGGGCCTCCAGCCCCTGACAGGAACCCACCCACGCCTCCGGTACGCAGAGGAAGGGACACCCAGGCAGCTCCCTTGATGATGAGGACATGGGCAGCTTCTAGGCTTTCCGAAGAAAAAATAGGTCCAAAACCTGAGCGTGAAGGAATTAGTTTTCTAAGGTCTTGCTCCACCAACAAGACCGTGAAAGGCCAGCAGGAAGGTTATCAGATCAGGGTATTTGTGTTTAATTTCTCAATCTGCCCCATGCCAAGGGCAGGGTAGGGAGTCACTGGTCCGGAATGTGCAGAGAACACCCAGGCTCTGGGCAGGGTGCTCATGTGCATTTTGAAACAGGGAACTTGTGTTTCTACAGCTGCCGCCTCCCCAGCTCCCTGGGGACAGCAGGCTTAGTTCATCTTGGCCCAGGGACAGCATGGTGGAACAATTCTCTCTGGTCGCAGGAGTGACGGCGTTCCTTGCTCGGGACATCTGCAGGGGGTCAGACCGAGGAGGAGTCCAGCCCCTGCAGAGGACGGTCCCTCATCCCCGAGACCTGAGACATTCGCAGGAAAAGAACCGGGAGGAGATGCAGCTCGTCACGGTGGACAGAAGGGTTCCTGTCGTTATAGGCAGAAACGAGCTTGCATTCCTATTCCTTTCTTTTTTCTTTTTTTAAAGCGGAACGATTATTAAACTTCTTTGGACCGTCAGCAGGGGCTGGTTTGATCGCCTTGGAGCGGCGAGTGATGCCCACGCCATGGTCATCCGTCTGGAGCTTCAGCTGCTCCCTCGGGCCACTGACGCCCCTGTGACATCATGTCCAGGTTGACTGTTATCCCCAAGGAAACCCAAGCAACACTGGGGATGAAAACAAATGCTCTGAGAGAGAGCAGGGTGATATAACTTAGCCACGAGGTCCCCCGGGTTCCTTAGTCACCTCCACTGGACCAAAATTAGACGTGCCCCATGGTAAAAGGTCGTGATGTGATGACAACGACGCGACCTTTGCTGCCATTGGGGAGGAATAAAGGTTCTCCGCATTCGCGTGTGCGTCTGCGGGGCAGCCCTTCCAGTCTGCAGTCTGGAACCTTCTCTCCTTACTTGTCATGCAGAAGCCAAACGGGAGACCTGTATGTACAAAACCCTCTGTCACTAAATTTCTGCAGAAATACCAAAGAGTTCCTGGACCCAGGCTCTTTATTTTTACTTTTGATGGCATAAAACATCCTTCACCCTGAGTTGAAATTTCTCACAAAACATGTCACTTTAAAATTTGTTGATAAGTCATGCTTTTGCTGATAGAGTTCATTTAAAGCACATTGAATAGGCCTCCGCTTGAATGCAATAAACTCGGACTATGTGTTTGTATCTGAAGTGAGGTTTCTGAGTTGCCCTGAATACCCGCCGTCGGCAACCGTGAGGGATGGTGTGAGGGCAGGACTTTAGTTTCTGACATACCCTCCCCCCATTTCTGGAATTTCTATCACCCTCCCCCCAGCAACCTGAAGAAGCCAGAATTGGCAAATGCCAGGGCTGCGAACCCTGCAGAACCAAATTAGCTATATTTCTGCCTCACTGTCTACCGGAAAGCTGCCCCCGGCCCTTGACGTGGAAACTCTGGGGCCACATTCAAACCCTCTCTGTGGAAAGCAGAGTCAGTCACCTGCTGTCAGAACAGCTCGGTGCAACTGGGGACCGGGAGGGAATGGGCAGCCTCTTTGGAAGCAGAGTTCCCATTTTCTCAGGGCTTTGGATCTAAGTTGCCAAATTGCCTTCTAGAACAATCTGGAGGTCTTGTGTCTTGGTCTGTTTGCCTGTTTCTTCTATAGCTGCTTCAAGCTGGGTGGGCTCCCTGGTGGTGTCAGCCCTCCCCTGGGTTCCATGCTCAGATCCATCGGAACCTTGACTTTCTAGTAGTGTTCGATGTGGACACAGTCACCAGGCATGATGACCAGGCCTTATATCCACTCTACCTCTTTGGTGACGCATTGATCCTGAGACCAGACGCCCCTAGAAGTCACTGCTTTCAGCCCTTGTATGTGGCAGACATTGCTACTTGCCTGCCTGATAAGTACTCTTCCCTTTCTCCTCATGACTAGAAGCCCAAGTTTGTTCAAGGCAGCACCACGTCCTGCAAAAACGGCCACCTTCCCCAAGGCCCTGGCAGCTGGGAGTGGCCAGTGGACAGGGCTGGGCATCGTGCGGGAAGTCCACTGGGGACTTTGGAAAAGTCTTTGCTTGCGTGGTGCGGTACCAGTTTATCTTCCTCCCCACTGTCTTCCTCGCCCTGCCTGGGATGCACACACGAGGCTGGGGCTGGAGCAGTCATCTTGAGGCCACGAGGTAAAAAGGCACGAAGCCAAACGCACACGCTCAGGATGGGGAAGCAGCCAGATAAAAGGAGTCCGGCACGGCACATCGGACTGGGGAGGCCTGCCCTCACCTTTGTGGGGCCTGAGCGAGAGTGGGAGTGGAGGCCCACGCAGTGTGTCTGTTTTAAAAATTGTCAAACAAACTGATGAACTGTTAAACAAAATAGATTCTCTCTTCCTCGCTTGACAATACACGTTATAACAATGAAATTTGAAACACATGTAAAAGCCATGGTTTTTACATGACTTAAAGTCATATAATACTTAGATACACTTTTCTGTATTTCAGCGCAAACGAATCAGGAATTACGATTTGGGTGGAGCAGTAGTGACCACTGTGGGGGGTGGGGCTAGGACGGGCGTGTATCAAATGAATGGTCTGACTAACAGCAGAGCATACTGGAAGTTTGCTTGTTTATAAGTGGATCTTGAATTTGGGATTATTTCATTTTGATTTATGTCTATTTTTTTAAGAAAAAAATATGACAAGACCTTTTTTATCTTTATTCGTTTGGAAGAAATTTCGGGCCCGATCCCGGACAATTGCTATTTTACTCTGTTTGTGTGTCTCGTATGGTGCTCTGGAAGCTGAGCTGAGCTCCATAATTATGAACACAGTCTCCTAAGCTTAAAGAAGTTCTTTATAAAGGCCCATGATGGATGGTAGCTTTCCCTTTCTAAGTGGCAGTCACACGGGTCAGGCAGAAGGCAAACTTAATAGGTAGCTATTATGCAAAACCACAAAGAACTTTGAATTCTGCGGTGGCAGATCCTCCGGCCTCCCCGCCAACACATGGAGCCTTTAATAGTCCTGCGGTTTCAGAGGCAGAGACGTAGTTTCCACAGTCCTCCTCTTATGCGTTGTCAAAGGAAAATGCTTCAGAATAGCAGTTGGAGGTTTACGAGGGTTCAGACTATATCCAAGAGTGTTCACGGGCCGAGAGCAGATCCAGGGGCTTTTCGGAGGCCGTTTTTATGGCGCTCTCAAGTCCAGAAAGCCTGTCAAGGCTGCCCTCCATCCGCAGCCTTCCACCTGGGAATTCCAGATCATTCCTACTTCTGGTGCAGACGGAGCTCTTGTCTCAGCCACGGCTCCGTTACACCTCTTGCATTACCGCTCGTTCCAGGGCATGGGATGGAATCCACGCACATGCGAGAGGCGGGTGTATACTAGGGACTGAATCGTCCCCCCCCATTCATATGTGGAACCCCCCATGTGATGTATTGGGGGAAAGGGCTGTGAGGAGGTCATTAAGGTTACATGAGGTCAGAAAGTTGGGGCCCTGATCCAGTGGGCTTGGGGTCCTTGTGAGAACGGGAAGAGAAACCAGAACTCGGGCTCTCCCTCCTGTGAGCGCAGGGCCAGCCATCTGCCAGCCAGGAAGGGGGCGCTCACCAGAGCCCACCTTGCTGGACGTCGCTCTTGGACCTTCAGCTTCCAGAACTGTTGTGTCTGTGGAGTTCGATGGCCTGAGCAGCCTGTGACAAAGGGGCCTGCTGCCAGGTCGTTCTCTTTTACATCCGGCACGAGCTTCCCCACAGCCTGCCTTCCCACGGTGTTTGCTAAGAATTTCGCGGTCGCACCCGATTACGTGTCTCGGGGTTTCATGGTCGGCTTTGCGTTGTTTTCTCCTTTCCTTGTGGGTTGGATCTGACATAGAGAAGAGACGACAATTCTTTGGCCAAGCAGAAGGGTGTCCCCTGAGGGCCACCTGGCAAGCAGTCCAGACCACCTGATTGGCTTGAAAGAAAAAGAATTGGGCAGATTATTACAGTGGTAACAGCTCTGGGTAACCCTCTCCAGTTCGCAAACACCAGCCATAGGTGGTCTCATCAGAGCCTCCCGTCGACTCTTTGAGGCGGGTGACAGCGATGACGGTGCGACCACTGTAGAGGTGGCGAAACCGAGGCTAGCTGGGCTGGATGTGACAGCGCAGGTCATGTAGCTGCTGGGGAGAGCTGGAAACGGAGCTCCCCGCTCACCCGGTAAAGGCGGGGGCGATGCCGTGTGGTGCTGGGTAAATGGGATGTGGGGTGGGGACTGCTGTCATACACAGAACTGTGTCCTATAACGTGAAGAAGCTCCAAGGGCCCTCCACCCCGCGCCTGCACGCGCTGTTCTGGGTCCTCCTCATCACGTGTGGGCTGAAGTCTCCGGCTCTCCTGACCTTTATCTGTAACTTCTTTTCAGAACAACAAATATTTTCGCAGAACCAGACCCAGGCGTTATCTCTCCGGGTCATTTCTAAGAAGCCGAAGCAAAACTCCCCGTAAGGAAGCCACTCAGTGTGGCTTTGCCCCGTCGTTTGCTTTTTTCCGCTCCACCGACTCTCAGAAATCCGTCTCAAAACAAAGAACGAGAAACCGAAACACAAACTCAGTCCCACATGAAACTGGGGTCTTGCCCTAGCTGTACCGAGTCACCTACAGGGCTTCATAAATGCCGATGTCCAGGCCAGCATGCACCCCTTCATCCATGGGTGCTCCCCGGGGCTGTGGCTTACGTGACCGGGGCCTTTGAAGAGAGGGATCTGGGCTCCGACCCGTGCCCCCCCCCCCCTTCTCTGGGCTCCGTCAGCCTGCAGACAGCAGGTGTCCCATCTGGCTCGCTGCTGTGGGGAGGCTGCTCTTTCCCGGCACAGCCGAGTGGGTGCACTTAATTCTATGGTGCAGTGGGAGGATGCTCCCTTGGCCAGCAGACAAGGAGCCGCCCTCTCACACGGCCGCGGCGGTGAGAGGGCTGGTGTTTGGATCCCCATCTCCCTGACTCCAGCACCCCTCTTTCCGTTGGCCCCGCGCTCCTTCTCAGGAAGCTGCTGAAAAGAGCTGGTCCGTCAGGATGAGGGAGGAACCGAGAATAGCCAGGAACAAGGGAGGCAGGAAATCCCAGAAAGCGGCTCGGAGGAGCCCATGGACTTCCCAGGGCGATGGTGACGAGAAGTCTAAGCACAGACGTACGTGGCTGCCCAGGAAGCAGGGCTTCGGTGGGATCACGGAGCCCAAGGCCCCGGAAGGAGTCTCTCAGGCCCAGAAATGGAACCCACTGCTTATCAGGTGGATTTCGCCACGTGGGAGGAGAGGATGTTAAAGAGTATGAGGAGAGCCAGATAGAAAGCAACTGTTAACTTTGGGACAAACAGAAAGTTTTAAAGGGAAGAAATTATAATCATAGATTTATTACCTGGCTCAGCAATGAACAATGTTTACGTGGTCCTGACTGTATAGATAATGAACACTGGTCTAACCCAAAGTAGCGCTGTGACCACATTAGGGTACAAAGGCAGCAAGACCTCCACGACCATCGTGGGAGGACAGTATATGGTGTCTAGAATGGATTCATTCAGACAGAGGGTGTAACTGCCCTTGAAAATATGGACGTGACTACCGGAAGGAACACCGGAGAGCTGAAAGTACCCAGTGAAATTCAGCAGAGCAAGAGATCCCTCTCTTGATTTATTTCTGCTCTGTAATAAGCCTCCTAACACTGCGTGACAGAACGAGCAAACAAACCCCGCCACCCCCAAAGAAGCAGACACTCCTATTTCATTCTGATAAAAATAAAAATGAAAAAAAAAAAAAAAAGCAGGTTGGACTTATATACAGCTCCCAGTTTTGGTTCAGATCTCGCAGAAGACAAGCTTAACCCAATATATGCCCCATGAAGAATTTCTAACCCTTTATGTCTCTGGCATATGACCAAGCTATGCACATTCTAAGGGCACAATTAGAATGTGTGGTTAACAATCAAAATGATTGGTTATATGCTAAGAATTCTGTCATGTCATTAAGAGCAGAAAGGGCAGTTCTGTCTGCTTATTTCTGGGCAACAGCAATTTGCATTGGGTTCTAATTAGAACGCAAGAGAACCCTGGTGTCTGTAATCTGCAGCACCTTGAGGCCGAGCTGGGCCGAGTTCGCCACCTCCCACAGCGATGCTGGGTCCCCACCCTGTGCCACGGGATGCCCAGGGCTCCCAGAGCCATGCCAGAGTCCCCGCACACGCTCAGTATTCTTAGCCAGACCCCTGGCAAACTCGATTCTGACTGGCAGGGTTTTAAAAGCTGATATTCTGTGGTGTGAACTATCTTTTAAGATTATTTCATTACTGATTTGTCCTTCCTTCTACTTCAAGAGGGATGTGAGGCAGCTTATAGCAGTCATGAAAATCAGTAGAAATCATAGCTTTATTTATAAATGCCCAAAATGAAAAGCAAGCCCGATGTTTTTAGGTGAAGGAAGAGACAAACTATGGCACATCCAGACGATGGGATATTATTCAGTGATAAAAAGAAATGAGCTATCAAGACACAAAAGAGACGCAGAGCTTCAAACACTCATTTCTAAGTGAAAGATGCCAGTCTGAAAAGGCTACAGACTATACAGTTCAACTCTACGACCTTTTGGAAAAGGCAAAAGGAAGGACGCAGCAGAAGATCAGGGTTGCCAAGGGTTACGGGGGGAGGGTGGGATGAATAGGTGGAATGCAGGGGATTTTTAGGGAAGTGAAACTATTTGGCTATGTGGCTTCACGCCATCATGTGTTTTTCAAAACCCACAGAATGTACAACACAGTGAGCCCTATTGTGAACTAGAAACTTTGACTAACAGTAATGCGTCGATACTGGCTCATCAGCTGTGACAAGGTACCCCACTAATGCAAGATGTTAATAGGGGAACTATATGAGGGGAGACCCCCCAAAGGAATTCATTTATTAAAAAATTGTGCATTTATTCTTACATGTTTAAACTTCAGTCACCTTCAAAGTACGCTCCATGTGATGCAATACACCTGTTGAGACATTTCTTCCCCTGTTTCAAAACAGTTTTTGAACTTGTCCATTTTAATGCCTTTCAGTGCTTCTGCCATTTTTTGTTTCACCTCTTCCACATTGGCAAAACGTTTCCCTTTGAGGACTTTTTTCATGGGGGGGCAACCACAAAAAAGTTGCTCAGGGTAAGATCAGGGGAAAAGGGAGGGTGGGGCACAAGGGTCATGATATTTTTTGGTCAAAAACTGCTGAACACTCAGCGCAGGGTGGGCAGGTGCACTCAGAAGTCACCCATCATGAAATGGGCACGCGCGGTGAAAGAGTCTTCAAAGAAAATTCGCTGAAGCCTCTCTCAGCCTCTCAACAACGCCGGCTGGTGCACCAATACAGATGGGTTCTAGAACACTCACCTTGTGGGGGAAACCTGTGCTATAAGGTGCCCACCCTCCAGAAGATAATTTCATTTTTTTCTGGGTCCCCCTTGTATATGGGAATTCTGTGCTCTTGGTTCAATTTTTTCCTACAAACCTAAAATTGTTCAAACAAACAAAAGAATGAATTCACTTAAAGAATCAGTATCTCAGTAAACCCAACGACCATAAACATAAGAATGACATGACAGGTACAATTACAAGTATTCCCTCACTTATCGCAGGTATTACGTTCTAGACCGCCCCCCCCATGAAGTAGGAACCTTAAACATATTCTACACTCCTAAACCTATGTAACTTTAACAACATACGTATACAGTACCGCAAAGTCCCGCGATAGAGCGAAAAGTCCACGATCAATTATTAAATATAATATTTGAAAAAATCCCACGATACCGTGAGGCCGTGATAAGTGAACCACGATACAGAGAGGGACTGCTGTACACTGGAGAACTTAGGGAAAGGAAAGTACGCAGCTGAACAGAGACCTTTATTCTGAACTCTCAGACGGGCAGGACCGAGGAGGGATGGGTCACACGGAGCATGTGATCTACGAGAAGGAAATCCATCGGTTGGTTTGGAGACACAGGCCAAGTGTGAGGTGATTCTGTCCCACAGTTTTTATTCCTGAGGGACCAACAACATAATGCGTGATGACCTGGACTGGACTTTCACCAAGAGTTGTGCATATCACCATTTCCTATCAGCCCTGTGGCTTAAACAATCGGGGCGGGCCTGATGTGGCCTTGTAGTTAACAAAGGCAGCCTCTGGGACGGCGTGGAGGGAGACATCCTTCATCTGGATGGATGCTTAACATGATCAAATTTTACACATATTGATCTGTCCCTCCGTTTCCAAGCTGAGCCAAGGCTGGGCCAGATGTATCTTGTATCCTTATCAGCCCCCCTTTTTTTTAAAGGCTGCTTTGAAAATCAGCACATAAGCAGCGATCTTTTTATTCTAGATTTAGGGCTTTAGTATATAACCCTCTTGTTCCTTTCCTTGCATGAGCCAAAGAAATCATGATGCCACAGATATTAGACCTGAAGGGCCTTTGACAAGCAGGGGTCCCCCTAGTTGACAGAGGAAGGGGCCCAGATCAACGTAAACGGTGCGCTCATCGGCGTACAGGACAGCTAGTTTAACACTAGAGCTGGTTCCAGTTAAGGACTAGGCCTGCCCCTTCTGCCAGCATAGCAGTACTGCCCCCGGTCAGGCCAAATTCTGGGCACTCATGATGCTCTCGGGCGGGGGACAGTGCCCGGAGGAGGCGGCCACGGACTGACTGAAGCAGACCCCTGATGGCCGTCTGCACCAGCGCGCGTCCTTCTTTCTGCACAGCCTGCCTGTCTCGGGAGGGCTGGGGCTTGCAGCTTTCTCAGCAGCAGCCTAGGAAGCCCCGCTTGGGGGGGACGCCCGCGGATCCCGGGGCCGAGAAGAGATGGGTGCTGGGATGTGGACCGGGAAGTTCCAATCCACACCGTCCCTCACCCCCACCCCCACCCCCACCCCCAGCCCCACCCATCCCCCAGCCCAGCAGCAGCTTCCTGGCTCCGCCTGGAAGGAGACTCTGGCTGCATTTCCTGGGGCCTGGCAGCGTCGCCCCGGCTGCCGGGCCCTGGGTCTCTGCGCTCCGTGGCCGCGCACAGAGCTGGTGGGCGTGTTTATTTCGCCTAGCTGAGCACAGCCCCCACTGGGGGCCGCTTTTGGTCTGATGTGCGTTCAAAACATTTTTGTAACCAAGGGGTGGGTGGTGAAGGCGAAGCTGAAGGCTAAGCCAGCAGCCTCGCGGTGTCCCTTCTGCCTCGGCGGCTCCCCCGCTGCTTCATCCGCACACGCGCTGCGGGCCCCGGTGCCCGAAGGAACCCCTTCCTGACCGTGGCCCCAGGGTAGACAGGCGCCTGGCTTTTCTTCGTCCCTGCGGGACAGCGGCGCGTCCACGAGCACCCCAGGGGGCTGAGCTCGGCAGTGAGGGATGGGCGGCCGCCCTCCTGCGGCCGGTGTGTAGCATTTCCATGCTGCCGGCCGGACTCGGTGCTCCGGGCGCCGGGGAGTCGTGACCCGGGCGCCTCGCTCTGTCCTCGCACCAACGGCCCCGGGCACACGCCTCCCGGAAATGCAGACATCATCTTGGGACAACTAGACCCAAGCTAAACAGTGAGGAGTCCCCCGGTCGGCCCTGGCTGGTGCAGCCCCGTGGGCCGAGCGCCGCCTTGCGAACCGAAAGGCCCGCGGATCGATTCCCGGTCCGTGGGTCAGCGCACGTTCCCGGGTTCCGGCCGGGGCCCCGGTGGGGGACGCACCAGGGGCAACCCGGTGTTTGTTTCCCCCTCTTTCTCCCTTCCTTCCCCTCTCTCTAAAAAATAAATTTAATAATTAAAAAAAAAAAAAACAAAACCCATTGTCAGAAATAAAAGTCGAGATTACATTTTTTAAAGTCCTCACGGACACTTTTTCCATTGCTTTTGGAGAGCGCGGAAGGGAGGCAGAGAAAGGAGATAAATATCGATGTTCGAGACAAGCCCTGGTCAGTTGCCGCTCGTTTGCGCCCTGACCAGACGGAAACCACAACCCAGGCGTGTGCCCTGGCTGGACTTGAACCTGCGACCCTTTGCTTTGACGGATGACACCCAACCAACGCTGGCTGGAGTTTGCATTTTTATCTAAAAAGGAAAAGACGGATGTGATTATACTTCTGCTCCCCCAAATCTCTCATTTCTTTAACAAAGGAAGGAAGACTTTTTCTTTTTTTTTGCTACATTTTGGAAAATGGCACGTTTTCTTAAAGGAAAAGAGGTGGGCTATAGGCATAGTGAGAACTTTTGAAGAATTACATATTTATCGGAAAATGAAACTATATTTGAAATAACAGTAATAAAAGGAAAACAGAATAAAAGGGGCAAATGCGGCAGCAAAATGACATAGTCCTTGATTATTAGAAAGAGAAAAGCCACCCCACCTGTCTGACTCCCATCCTAGGAAGATAAGAGTTAGAGAAATTTACATCCTAGATACTGATAAGGATCCCTGGGTTTTCCTTCCATCCTTTAAAGAGACCTCCTGGCCTTCCCCAATGGAGTCGACTCAGTTCCAGGGGACTTAAAATTTGTTTCAGGCAACGTGGGCTTTGCCATGGGTTTTACCCGGAATTAGCACGAGTGGCTTGCTTTGCGTTCTGTTCTGCGTTGGCTCTGCTCCCTGCCAGGCCCTTGGGGTTCCTGGAAGGCCTGGAAGACCGCGGAGCTGAAGGCGCAGGCCTGGCTGCCCAGCCCTGCAGGAGCA
Source organism: Furipterus horrens (assembly GCF_987537825.1). Taxonomy (NCBI): domain Eukaryota; kingdom Metazoa; phylum Chordata; class Mammalia; order Chiroptera; family Furipteridae; genus Furipterus; species Furipterus horrens. The sequence goes on from NW_028327173.1 coordinate 4,361,836, forward strand.
CTTGTTTTCAGTCTCTGCCTCTCTGGGAATGTGGTTTGGAGGAGGAGGAGGAGGAGGAGGAGGAGGAGGGAGCCAGGGAGGAGGTCTCTGGGGCTGCATCGGGGCGCAGGCCAGCTCTCCAAGGGCCAGAGCCTCTCCACATGCCTCTTGCCTCTTCTCGGGCACCTCGTTGGTGTTGGTGTGAGAACAGACCCTCGCCTAGACTCACTCTGGAATGAGATGTGCTCGTGGGCACCTACCCCTGAGCCCCAGGATTCAGGCGTCAGGATGCACTGACCCCTGATCTAGAACCACAGGCATTTTTGCCTCTCCAGCGAAGAACGCCTCTAAAACCTCCCCGGACCCTCCCTCCGCTGGTGCGTAAGTCATCTTTCATCCTCCCTCTTGCCATATGGTGACAGCCCCCTGGGTGGTCCTTCCTAAGCACCTCTGGTCATGTTTTCTCCATGCAGAGGCCTCAATGGCTCCTCCATTGCCTGGAGGACATATCATCCCTTAGCAGGACCCACCCTAAGACTGGACATCTCTGCGCGTTCTCTCCTGCTGTCCCTGTTCATCCACTGACCCAGGGCCTGGTGAACACTGGCTCTTGGCATGTTTTTTTTTCGGGGGGGGGGGTCGGGTGGGGGTGGATACAGGAAGAGAAACGTTAGGATAGGCTAGGTCAGGCCAGAGTCCTCTACAACCTCCAAATCCTAAATGATGCACCCACTGTAGTCTGGAAGGTTCTGGGAGCCAGAATTGAGGGTCCGTCAGCACGACTCCCGTGTAACGGTACTTGAGGCCTCTCGAAATGAAATGAGGCTCCAGTCTGAAGCGCCACCCCTGAGGCTGGGGCCGCCATGTTCTAGCACAAAACCTAGTGCTCCCTGATGAGGCCAGAGCAGAATTCTTTTTTTTTTTTTTAATCACTTTCGTTTTTATGTATTTTATTATTTTTTGAAGATTTTATTTACTTATTTTTAGAGGGAGGGGAAGGGAGGAAGAAAGAGAGGGAGAGAAACATCAATGTGTGGTTGCCTCTCACGCACCCCTAACCAGGGACCTGGCCCGCAACCCAGGCCTGTGCCCTGACTGGGTATCGAACCAGCGACCCTTTCAGCTCACAGGCCAGCACACAATCCACTGAGCCACACCAGCCAGGGCTTTGTGCATTTTATTGTAGCTGTCACCATAATCACATTCTTCTTTGTATCTTTAAAAAAATTTTTTCAATTAAGATGACGTTGGACGTTTGCAAAGCACCCCAGGTCCCTTTGCTGCTGCAGCCACATGGCACTGTTGTTTGCACCGTTCAGGAGCCCCATTATTTAGGAACAACTGACATGAATTCTTTCAGGACCAGTAAGAGTTAATCTGCAAACCTGTGGCAGCGCAGAGGTGTTGGCTGGGTTTCAATCAACAGGAAAGCCCTGTGATTAGCCTTGCTCAGGGCTTGTCAGGAAAACCATCAGAGAACCCCCTGTCCCAGCTAGGGTCCCCTGAAGGCTGGCCACCTGGGGAGCAGGGCTGGTTTTCTTCAGTGACAACGGGAGAGGAGGAGGATGGCTGCCTGCATTCAGGAAGTGACCTAATAACCACCTGTGGGCGCAGAGGCCCAGGTGCAGATGTGCCCTCTGCAGGGGTGTGCGAGCTGGCTTTCACGGGCTGCAAACTCCTATCAGAGGCTGATAAGAGAGGTTCCAGGCCGCTGGCCCTCTGCTGATTGCAGAAGTGTTTCCTAACCCCTGGTGTGAAACACCTAGGGGTGTTCTCTACAAAGAAATCTCTGTATGGCATAAACACACACATGCACACACGTGCACGCGGCTCACAAGCAGACATTAAACCTTGTCGCCAGAGTCCCCCGAGGAAGTGGTGAATCCGACAGATAATGTGTGGATCCCTCCCTCCCGCCCAATGACAAGGGGAAAGTGCATCCGGCAGAAGAGGAGGCTGGGGGCTGTGTGCATGAGAGGCAGTTGCTGGCAGGTGATTCTGTGTGGGTGAGCATCCAGTGGGCTGAGCTGTCTCCTTGTACCCTGCCCACACCCTGCGGGGGCACCTGTCACCTGGCCCCTGCCTTCACAAGAGCCCTCCCAGGACGAAATCTCTCGCTGCTGTGGCATGTCACCTCATCACACAGTGTCGCACAGCAGCTGAGGCTCGGCTTCCCGGAGTTAGGCTACAAAGGTGCGTGTGTTGAGTGTGGGCATCTCAACACTTTGGAGGGTGGAAAATCTGAATGTCTAATAAATAATCTTCTGCCACCCATACCGAGTCCCTCGAAGTCAGCATCATTCTTGATCAGGGCGCAGCCCCCACTGCACCTGCACACCAACGGTATCACAGGGCGGCCTCTTGAGCGAGGGGAGTTCAGTGAGCAATGGAATTTTCCACCAGATTCTAAGCCTCCCTTACTTTTCCTTTGGGGGGCCCAGTCTTCACTGACATGAACAAAATGTAAAGCTCTTTAAAAACCCTGACAGTAACACTTTTCAGGGATTTAATCCAATCGTCATATAGCCAAATCAATTACCATGAAAGCTAAAGGTAAAGAAGATAAGCCAGCGCCTGGCTGGTGTGGCTCAGTGGACTGAACACCTGCCTCTAGACCGAAACATCGCCAGTTCGATTCCCAGTCAGGGCACCTGCCTGCGTTGCGGGCCACGTCCCCAGTTAGGGGTGTGCAAGAGACAACCGATCCATGTCTCTCTCTCACATCAATGTTTCTCTCCCTGTCTTTCTCCCTCCCTTCCCCTCTCTCTAAAAGCAAATTTTAAAAATCTTAAATAAGAAAACAGAAGCAGTCAGCGACACCCAGCGGTGAGGTCGGAGGGTCTCAGGCTTCAGCCTGGGGTGGGTGGTCCTGCCCGCAGAGGCCTCCTGTGGTTTTCCTCTCATTGAACTATCTTCTTTTCTGGTCTTCGCTGTCAGAGGTGCAATGGAAATGGGGTGCTTAGGTGCTGTGAGCAGTGACAAGTTCCGCCAACAAGTTTGGGGTCAGTGACCAACCTTAACATGAGTAAGGAGAAAGACCGTGAGAGAAAGAGGGAGGAAGGAAGGAAGGAAGGAGGGAGGGAGGGAGGAAGGAAGGAAGGAAGCAAGGAAGGAAGGAAGGAGGGAGGGAGGGAAGGGAGGGAGGAAGAACAGAAAGAAAAGAGAGAAAGAAACAAGACAGGAAGGCTGACTCACCTTCTGGCACCAGCCCAAGCATTTCACCCGCAAACTGGTTCAGGCTCGCGAGACAGGATGTTCTGCAGAGCAAAGATCACGTGATCACAGTGTGAACAAACAGTTGGTGTATCATTTACAAAACTCGAGGCTGCGTTTCATCATCTCTGCCGGTTGTCAGTAACCTGAGCAATTTAATTAAAAACATTAAAAAAAAAAAGTGACAAAGGCTGAAGTTTCATCCTGTTCAAACGCAACCTCATCAGCCACGCGCAGGGGCTGCCCCGAGGTGCAGGTCCACTTGTGTGCCCCTCAGCGTCTGTCCTGTAATCCGATCTCAGGTTCTGCAGTGGGCAGGTGGCTCTGGGGCAGCTCTGGGACACGGGCCACCCATCCCTGTCCCTGGGGAAGAAGTGCACACAGCAGCCCATGCACGCGGTAAAGCCCCGAGTACACACAAGCAGGTGTCCGCAGTCACTGTGGTCCTAAGAAACTGACTCCAGGGCACCCAGGAGGCCCAGGACGTGGCAGCGGGGCCGCCCACGCAGGAGCTGGGCCTCCGAAAAGGAAAGGGCCGGCAGGGGCCGCCGGGGCGAACAGGGCCTAGCGTGACCCCGGAGCAGTGAGAAGCACCCCGGAGTGGCAGGGGCTGCCCGGCGGGGAAGTGGCCGCAGCTAGCTTGACTGTGTGCCACCGCGGCCTTGATCTCCCGGCAGAGACGTTGCCGGAGCTTTCTGGCAAGGGGTGGATGGGCCGAGACGCGTTTTCAGAGGCTCCTAGGGGCTGGCGCGGAAGGATCGCGGGTGGCCGGCGGGGGTGACTCGGCCCGAGGGTTCGCAGAGGCCCTGACAGGTGGAAGGGAGCTGGGCAGAGAGCAGGCGTCTGTGAGGAAGGACACGTAGGGTCTTAGGCACCTATGTGACCACGGGCTTCCGGGCCTGCGCGTGGAATCCTCCTCGTTAATTCCTGCACGCAGGTCCTGCGAATTGGAAGGACTCGTAGCTCCTCGAGCGCCCATGGAGAGCAGTAGCTCCGAGGATTCCGGGGATCCTAACTGAAATGTGGCGGGGAAAAGCGAGCTCTTTGCGCCGTGATACACCTGAAAGGCGCACCACCAACCCCGACTCGGAAGGCTTCCCGGGGAGACGCGCGCCTGCTCTCCGGGCAGCTGGCAGAGACGGCGCAGCGCACCGGGAGCCACTCCGAAGCCCTCCCTGTCCCTGCAGCATCTGCTCACCATTTATTTACTAGCAGGTACTGCGCGTCCCCAGCGTGCTCTGCTCTGCTGTGTTCTACTCTAACGCCCGATGGGGCACGGGGGCCCTGCCAGTGTCCGCCCGGGCGGTTCTAGTGGGCGAAGGCAGACAGGATAGCCCACAGTGAGGTCGTGGCAGGTAGAGTTATTTTAGACGAGGCAGGAAGAGGATCTCTGTGTCGTTAGATTGTGACCTGAGTCACCCAGAGTGGAGGAAGAGCTCGCGCAAAGGCCCTGAGGTGGCATTGAGCCGGGCATGCTTGAAGACAGGGAGTCAGTGGAGCAAGAGTGCGTGGAACGCAGTAAGGTGTGGGGAGGTTGGCTGGAGGCAGGTCGTAGAGGGTTTTGTTTTTATTTTAAGATTGTATTTATTTATTTTTAGAGACGGGGGAGGGACGGAGAGAGGGAAGCAGTAATGTGCCGTTGCCTCTCGCGCGCCCCCAGCTGGGGACCTGCCCAAAACCCAGGCATGTGCCCTGACCAGGAATGGAACCAGCAACTCTTCAGTTCGCAGGCTGGCACTCAATCCTCTGAGTCACACCAGCCAGGGCCACAGAGGGTTTTTAAACCTTGATAATGGAGGCTGACTTCTACTCCAGCCACGTGGGCTAGCCCTGAGGTTTTCTGGGCAATGAGGGGTGGAATTCTATTTACACTTTTTAAAAAAATCCTCACCCGCGGAGATGCTTGCTTACGTATGTATGTATGTATTAGATAGGGAGGGGACAGAAGGGAGAAAGAGAGGGAGAGAAACATCGGTCCGCTGCCCCCCGCACGCGCCCTGCACGCGCCCTGCACGCGCCCTGGCGGGGGACCTAGGTTTGTGCCCTGAGTGGGGATAGAACCTGCGGCCTTCTGTGGGACCACGCTCCAACCAGCTAAGCCCCCGTGGCTGGAGCGGAGTTTGATTTACGCGTTTGGAGGGCAGCCTGGATGCCTGCGGAGAGCGGAGTCTGGGTGTTGGGGTGGAAGCGGCCGGCCAAGCGCACGGTTATTACAGAGCCTACAGCGACGCGTGGTGGCTCCGCTGGGTATGGTCCAGGAGAGGGGCTGAAGCGGGTCACTTGGGACACGCTTTGGACTGATAGGACTCCGTGGAGGCTCGGACGTTGGAAATGAAGGAAAGAGGAACCGGGGATAATTTCCAGCGTGCCATGCGTGGGGACAGGGGACAGAAAGACCGCGGAGAGTGTGACTCCAGGGCAGCGGGCAGTTTGTCCACTTCTGCTGTTTTCCGTAAGGTCGGAGGGCGGCTCGAGAGTCTGTGGTTCCGAAATGCAAGCGTGCGTGGGGATCCCGAGGGCGCTGTGCTAAAACGCACAGGGTCTCATTCCGCGGGTCTGCGTGGGGCCCGAGGACTTGTGTTTCCAGCACATTCCCAGGTGATGCTGAAACTGCAGTCCGGGCTCCCACTCGGAGAGGCGCTGGAGTGTGCATTGGGGGTGGGGGGTGGGGATTCTTGGAGAGCGGGGGCGCAAACACCCGAGGGCACATGGTGAGGACCCTTGACAGTGAACGACCACTCACGGCGCATCAACTCATGGATTAAAGAAAGGTGGATACTCTAATGGCTTCACTGAGGATGGTATGTAAGTCCTTTAGGTCGAGGTTATTAATCGCATTATCCAAATGTATTTATTGATTATTTTTTGCAGCTTAACTTACCAATAATTGAGAGAGAACTATGGATGGATTTGTCCATTTTCCCTGCACTTCTCTCAATCAATCTTTGATTTACATGGTGTGAGAGTTTTTTATTAGGTGTATGTACATTTAGAATGTATGTGTCTTTCTGGTGACTTGACATTTTTTTTACCATTAGATAGTAGTAAACATTTTTGGTCTTAGATTCTATTTTTTCTAATGTTGATGTAGTTACTCCAGTTCTCCTCTGGTCAATTCAAAGAATACATCTCTTCCCACCTTTTTCCTGTGAACTTTTTCAAGTCGTTTGACTGTAGGTATCTCCCAAACAGGGTTTCTCCCAACACCATCATGTCTGTCTTTGCGTTTTAGCTTGTAGATTTAACCCATTTATATCAGGGAGGATTGTGAGTAATGTGACGTGTAGGTTTCCATCTTAACAAGAGGCGTTGGAAAATACGAGCCCCGAGGTCTTTGCCAATAATCAAAGCGAGTCTGATGACTCAGAGATGTTGATTGCCTTGGACTCTCCCCTCAGTGCGCTTCCATCACGTCTTGAGGAAATGTTATTTTCTGATTAGGTGTAGGGGTGGAGCAGAATCTTTGGGAAATTAAGGACTCCACATAATTTCTCTGAGCTTTTCTCAGGGATCTGGAAGAGGGAGGGAGCCGCGTGCTGAGGATGAAGCCGGTCCTGCCCTGCCATTTCTAGCGATGTGATCGGATATGTATCGCCCTTCATCTCTGCATCTGTTTCTTCCTCCGGAAATCAAGACTAGCCATGCCTGTCCCCCTGAGATTTTCACTGTGTGCCCGGAATTGCAGGTGTGCAACACACCTTCATGCTCCTTCTTCCTCCTCGTGGCCTGGACGATGTCAGCAATGTTTTGTAAATATTGCAAATAAGATGTGTTCTTGTGCCTATTGCTTGTGATAAACAGTGTGTTTCCTGACTTAGTAATTCCTCTCAACCCAAAGAAGGATCCGTGCCATCCTGCTTGGCAAAAACTTTGCCAAAAAGGTGGTGGAGTCACTGTCAGCCACGATGTCAGGTCACACTGGCAGGGATTTCAAGGAATCACAGAGCTTTCTGCAGCTTTTTGTTTGCACAGTTTTTAAGGGGCGGTTCGGGTGCGACTCGGGGACTCCAATTGTGTTCTTAGGAGTTCACGGAGGCCAGCGCGCAGCCCTGAACTGGTGCCGGGACGAGTCCGTACGTCCCTCCTATGTCAGAGTAGATGTGCGCGCGCGAGTTGAAACACTCAAGTCTGAATCCTGTACAAGCGAGGAACTTGGAAGGAGCCCCTTTTCTGGGCTCTCGGGACCCACCAAACGCTGATAAAGCAGAATGACAGCCTGTCACGGTGCGTGTCTTGCTCCTTTTTTCTCGGGTTTGCCATCAATCAAATACATACTTCGCGCGTCCACGAGCATCAGAGTTAGATAGTTTTTGTGTGATGGGTTGTTTGGCTGGAAGATATTTGTGTATCCCTGTGTACTCAGCACTTTTTTTTTTTTTTTTTCCTGTGCTCTTCAGCTGTTTGGAATCTAGCGTGGAAAAGGGAGAGATTAGGTAGAGGAAGTGTGGCTAGGCCACACGTTGGAGTTTTTTTATGCGTGGCCTGGTTTGGCTCTGGCGGCAAATGGGATCATCAGGAACGTTTTCCTACTGAGGCTGATGGGGCACAGGATCTTGTACCAGAGACGACTTTCTGGCTGTGTGACCCTGGGTAATCTGCTTCCCCTCTCTGTGCCTCCGATTCCTCAACCATGAACAGAGGGTGGTGACGTCTTCTTTATAGGGGAGTTGTAAGGGTGAAGTGAGTCTTGCTTTTTGGTTACAGCCTAGAGCTCCCCAGCCAACCTGCAGGTTTTCGGCGGGTGACAGGCTGCCGGTCCCAGGCACCTGACCATGAGCATCCCCATCTGTTCCGCAGTGTTTCCCACGAGGGCCGGGAAATGATGGAGCCTAGATGACAGGTCTGGGGGGCGGGGCTGAGGGTGTGGGGAGATGGAGGCATTGGTGCAGCAAGACGAGGCAACCACCAAGGGGCTCTACCTGGTCTGTTGACGTCAGAGGTTTTGGGGCTTTTATTTGACCTCTGTTGGTAGCGAAAATATTTGATACTTGGGAGCACAGCTAAGACCAGAAACAGCTGAAGGGCCTTGTGCCCATGCTGTTGTCAAGACCTGGAAAAGAATTTGAATTAAAGACGTGGAAAACGACTCTTCTGCATAAACGTTTATACTAGAGGCTAAATTCCTGCTCTCCTTCAGTCTCTCAAATGAATTAAAAGCTGTCGCTCCCTAAGAAGTATGAGTCTGTGCAGCAGCTGGCTTGTTGTGGCCCCTTGGTCACGTGGCCAGGGACACTGGGGCTTAGGGATTTGGATGGAACAGGAAGCGGGTGGTGCGCGTGGCAGAAGGTCAGGATGGGTACATCTGGCTCCTTCCACTCATCTGCCTTTGTGCCTGTTTGATAATTTCTGTAATTCGAGGTTTTTAAACATTTGCTCCGATCATCCAAACGCCTTTATATAGGATAAAGAACAATATGGAATTGTGACCGAGGCTGTTATTTATATTCTTATAACATTTCCTAAATAATACAGAAGGTCTTTATGGTCCAATAACCTGTTCGATGTTGTCTGATTTCTCTCCTTTTGTGTTTTTAGAATAGAGCTCATGGGAAGCAGTCAGCAAAGGCTCCTTGGTACCAATTAATAATTACTAAGCAGTACAGCTGCAGCTCACACCCTTGTACACTTGTACTTCCCAGAGGACAGGCCTGCCCTTAACCCCCTGGTCTTACCCAGTGAGGTAGGACCCCCATTATCCGTGAGGAGACTTAGGTGCAGAGAGTCTCTCATCCAAGGCCCCCGGCTGGTGCGTGGCAGAACCAGGATTCACACCCAGGCCCGCTCTTTGACTACATCCAGGGTGGGGCACAAGGAGGTTTACAACTGTTCACATGGAAAAGAATACAATAGTTAATAAATAATAATACAAGAATAAACTCACGGACTCGCAACTATAATCTGACTTTTGCCCCAGCCAGTAGCATTGCACCAGAATTTAGCTTTGGCCCTAGCAGTTGGCCAAAGTTTGCCTTTGGCTTTGGCCAGATGTTTGTGTCAACACCGTCCCTGGCATCGCTGATCTTGTGTGTGATCGCCAAGGCTGCTACCGTAACTAATCAGCTTCAGTCCAGATGACAAACAGGAATATAACTAGGGTGTTGCGTTAATATTAGCATATTCCCTTTCAAAATATAGTATTTTAGATGCTCCATGGAGGTATTTCTATGTGCAGGTTACCTGAAAACCAGCTGAAGAAAAAAGTGCATAATTTTTATTGCAAGAAAAAAAAAATTCCGCAGAAATTGATGATTGTGAGCTATATTAATTTTGTGTGCAGAAGTAATTATTAAGGACATTTAAAAAGTTAAATAGGGAAATAGCTTGACACTGAATATGAATAGTGAGGTGTGTTAGCTCGATAACTTTAAGAAGAACATTGTGCCAACAAGATTTATAAAAACACAAATCATTGTATAAGGCAGAATAAGAGAAATTAGATTATATCATAACTCTAATTGTCATGGAATTCCTTAGTGACTTGCGCCTCTAACATTAAACAAAACACTTAAGAAATGGACCTAATTTAGAGTCAAATTCATTTAGATTTTGAGTCTTTCAAGAGAAGCCTCATTTGGGAAGTCTTCATGCAGAACATGTTAGTTTCGCAGAGAGAAAGTCTCCAAACTCACGTGTGATAAATAAGTGATGAACAATCTTCCGTCCAGATAATACAGGACAGAAGAAGTATGAGCAGGTGAAGAAAGTGTTAGCAAAAAGGGAGACGCGTGAAACAATTCTGTTCTTCCAGCAACGCCTGGCAGCGAGCGCCTGTTGAATCTCGTACCTGAGCCTGCAGGATGTTGACACAGAAAGTGGCCCGAGACACTGCTCCACACGAGAGTGTTAGACCTTTAACATGTGACAATCACATTTAAAAAGTCCTAATGCTTGAATATGGAAAGTAAAATTCAACATAAAATTCTGTTACGCCCTAGAGGTTTATTTGAGGGCAAATGTTGATCTCGGGTTAAATATCAGCTTTAACATTTGGCCAAGCTGGGCATTCCTTGAACTTCTAGTAGCTACGATTTTGTAAAACAGAAATGGAAATTTAACATCTTAAAAATTATCAAATTCTGTAGAGAATTACAAGACGGTAGTTATAGAAAAAAGAAATTGTTCAAATATGGGATAGGGAAGACCTTAAATAGACCCAAGGTGGAAAGATAAAGAACATGATATCAGAGGACAGCAAGCTGAGTTCAGATTCCTGGCCAGGCACTTTGGTAGGTACGGGGCAAGGGGACAAAGGGGTGAGTGGACCTGGCCTCTGAGACAGGGTGGAGAGGACCCTTGCCCCAGATGTCAGTAACCCCCAGGCCTGGGCTGGGGGCCTTTGAGTGTGCCTTGGGCCTCCCAAAATACTGAGAACCTGACAACTGGTATTGGCTACTAAATACAGAAAAAAAAATCCCTTAAAAACAAAATTAATGTTTAAATATCTCTGAAATGTAACATGACATCAACACTGCTAGCTTATAATTCATAAACATCTCATCGCATTGAACAAATTTCCAAGTTTGCGTGGTGATTCTTGAGAAAGTCATAAGCCATCCTAAATCGGTTCATCACAGGCTAATGATGTCAAAGGCAAAATGATGAAAGTTGGTTAAAATATCTTCATGGAAAGAAGTACAGTGAACGTGGGGATCTGTCAGACAGGACGGGGATGGGAGAGCTCTTAGACTTAAGGGCTGTAAAACCAGTCCGGGAACGCAGAAGAGATCTGTTAGTTTCTCTGACTGTACAAATGTGCGGTCTGAGGACGCTTCCGAAGCGTGCCCGGATGCGGAGGCACGTAATCCCGCAATTAGAGACAACGCTATTAACATTTTGATTAAAAATACAGAAGTTTTCCCTAAGCCTTAATACATACAATAGGTGTTTACCAGCTTTTTCGAGATATAATTTCCATACCATTTAAGTCACCCATTTAAAGTACACACTTCTGTTATATTCACAGAGTTGTGCAGCCATGGTCACGCTCAGTCTTAAGATGTGTTATCCACCCAAAGAAGCCAGAGGACCCATTAGCTGTCACCCCGTATCTCCCCCCAGACCACTCCTGTCCCAGCCCTGGGCACCCGTTCGGCTGCTTTCGGTGTCCGTGAATTTGCCCGTTCTGGACATTTTGTTGAATCAGACATGAATTAGACATGTGGTCTTTTGTATCTTTTTGCATTTTTTTCTTCTTTCCCTTAAGCATAATGTTTTCAAAATTCAGCCATGTCGTAGCATGTGTTGGCACCTCATTCTTTCCTGGTGAATAATGTTCCCTTGTACGGATAGGCCCTGTTTTACGTATCCACTCAACAGCTGATAACATCGCTGTGGCTCCGGGGCTTGGCCATGTTTTGGTACCACAGGGAGACAGAGTCTCTAGGACATACCTCTTGCGTGGGTTCCAACCACAGCGCTTTGAAGTTCAGGTGCATCAGAGCCTCCCTGCACTGTGTTTACGCACCGGCCTCGCCGATGAAGACTCAGATGATGACAGATCTCTGAACGTCTGCCCGAGCCAATGGGGCTGCGGCCTTTTGCCCATGTTTGCCGCCGCTTCTTGAAAAGGCTCCTTGGGCATGCATTCCGCATGACATCATTCCCTCTTTTATGGCCTGAAATGATGAAATATCAAGACAGAAAAATTTGGGGGCCTGGGGGTTGTAAGATGTTTAGCTTTGGTGACCTTATGGAAGGCGGTGGCCTTAAGGAGGCTTAGTCACCCAGCCCTGCCCTTGTTTGGACAGTGACTGGGCCGTTCGAGTTGTTTTTGAAGCAACTAGAAATAGAACCAGTTGCCATTTGCTGTGATATCAAGAACACATGTCTTGGGCTGGCAAAAGAGAAAACTAAGAGGCAGCAGAGGGTTACGGAGATGTTTGGATGTGGGTTACGCTTTGGAACGTTTACAGGAATAACTGTATAGTCTGAGAGCAATGTCACAGTTTTAAAAATCCTTTCTGTGAGGGACAGGACATGCAAGGCCACCCAGAATCGTCCTTCTGCTCCTCTGGTGCTTGCCTCTGCCACTGTAGGGGGCACACCTGAGGAGAGACCCTAACTGGCCCCAGGGGCCTGCTCCTGTCCCCTGTTGTCCCAGCTACTGGACCCCAAATAGGCGAGGTGAGCGCGAGCATTTCTTTTGGGGTAACTGAATTACTCAGAAACCAGGACAAACCGATTAACCAGTTTGGGGTCTGTTCCACTTTCACTGCTGTGCACCCGGCCAGACACCGAGGGGCCCATTCTAGTTCAGAACAGGAGCAGCGCCTGCTTCCAAGGACGTGGTGAAGCTGGAAGTTAAAATAAACACTTGGGAAGGAAACCAGAGACGAGAAAGCAGTGAGCCGGTTGTAGCGTCTTCCCGCGTCAGAACAGAACCACCACTCACAGCAGAACCGGGCGGGCGCAGGTGCGGCTGAACCCAGGCACGCAGACTGGGGACGATGGTCCTGGGCAGGGGGCACAGGGCAGGGGCTCCCTTCCCTCCTCCCCTCCTTTCCTCCTTTCTTTCCTTCCCCTCTCTCCCTTCCCTTCTTTCTCAGAGAGATCAAGGCCACGCAGGCAGGAGATGGGAGCGCTAGGGTCTCGCAAAGGGCCCAGGCAGGAGAGGGCAGAGCCTGTAGGGGAGAGTGAGAAACATCTTCCCCTGAAACTGGAAGCCAGAAGCCACAACGGAGGAGCATGAGCCACTGCTTACTGGAGAATCCCTCTGGGCGTTCACACTAGGGGACAGTTTCTCTGTCCCATTTGGGGTGTTCTGGGAGGATGGAGATATATTGGGGGCCCAATAGAAGGCCTCTTATAGTAGGAGCTGGGTCAGGTGGGGTTGCTCGGGAAAAAAAAGAGAGATGAATATAAGGATTGACCTGGTGGGATGGCCAGGCCTGTGTCTTCCAGGGACTTTCTGTGGCCTGGGAGCTGGGGCCGGCGTGGGGAGGGGACGGGTGAAGATCAGGGGTCCCGGCACTGGGGCGGGCAGCGAGGTGGTGGAGCCAGGGCTACAGGGCGGAGGGTCTGGGTGCCCAGGACAGCCTCCCACACGCTGAGTCAGTGTCCTTGTTGATTCAGGAGGGAGTCTGTGCCCTGGGTAAACTAGGCGTGGCTGTGAGCGGGGAGAAGGCGGGAGGGAGGGCCAAGGCCAGACCTTTGGACAGGTCCCCTGTGCAGGGGGGAGGGAGGAGAGGGGCCGTCGGTGAGAAGCAGCAGGTGAACCAGAGGCTGCTGGGCTCTGGGGGGACAGAGGTCACCTCCGGGTGGTCCTGGAGTCAGGCGGCAGGGGCTGGGAGGACAGGCCACATCGGCCAGGAGGAGGCTGTTGGCATGTTGGCAACTCGAGTTGTTTTGGTTGCCGGATTTCAAGGGCTGGACGATGGACTGGGAGAGCGGCCGTGGTGTGGGCACTAGTTAACATTTAAATCACGAGAAACTCAAGTCTTGTCTCAAACATAATTTTTCTCTCTGAGCTGTGAAGCATGCTAGCGATCTGCCCCTGCTTGTCCGTCACCAGCCCTAACCTCTCATCTGAGACAGAGGACAGGGTAGGGGGGCACCCACCCATCCAGGCTTGACACTCTGGGTGATGGTGATTGTCACTGGGACCCCAGAGATGGAATAATCACATGGACTTCTGAGCACCGACAGTCTTAGCACTTGGGGTGGGGGGTGGATTAAGGAAAAGCTGGGGTCACTTCCTGGATGTTTGTTTTGGCTCCGCCCTGGTGGAGGCACAGGGAAGTGCAGATCATTTTATTTCAAACCCCTTGTAGACTTGGAGAGGTCTGAGCTTCTTACAGGAGGGAGGGAGGTACACATCTTTTTTAGTTTAGGCTGTGGAGGGAGACTAATTGGATTGTCCCTTTGGTGAGGGAGGGGACAACCTAGCAGCAAGCTTCTGCGTTCCCCGGGCACTGCAGTGCTCTGGGGAGCAAATGGGAGTGCAGAGAGGGCCTTTTGCCGGGAAGGACGGGGCTGCACTTGACAGGGAGTGGGGCCTGAGGGTCTCTCTGGGGTTGAGTCCTTGGAGAGTTCAGAAGAGCTGGGGTCCGCAGGGCCTATGGTGAGGCTCAGCCTGAGACGATGGGGAGAGGGAGGCTGGGCCGCCACAGACCTACGATGGGCCCCTTCTCTTGGTTCGGGGTCCTGGAGGAGGAGGAAAAGTGCCCTGCGGTGACTGAGGTTGCCCCCCTTTGCCCTGCAGGCAGTCCATGCACCCAGCACTGTGGCCTGAACTCACCCCCACCCCGAAGCAGCTGGGGGAACCACACGCGAGCCCTGAGTTCTAACAGGTTTATACTCGAAAGAGACAAATCATTCTTTTGGAGATGTTTTATGCATTTCTGTTTTTCTATAATGAAAATATTGTAAACACACAAAAATAGACCCTTGCCCACTCATGGATAATCCTGTTCAGCTGACTTGTCCCCGCTTTCTCTGCAGCTCCCACGTGGATGCAAACTTTTTAATGGAGGCTAGTGTTATCCTAAAAGCACCCAAATCATAGGTCAGCTTGATGAACCCCCGCTTCCCCTGGTATCCTTTTGAGGCAGCTTCGTCCTGTCCTGTCATCTGCATGTCCTACCCTCAGACATATGTTTTTGCCGTGACACATAGCACGTCACACCGGTGAGCTGTCTTCAGCACTTTCCGGTGGCCAGCTCAGGAGCGTGCGGGACAGTCACACTGGTGGGCAGCAGACCCTAGGCCTCTTGACTTTGGAACAGGGGAGCCGTTTCAGACAGTTTACAACAAGAGCCAGTGGAGAGCTAAGCTGTCAGTCTGTGTGAAGGGAGATGTGTGCGTCCATCTCTGTCACGGTGCGTGCCACGGAAGGCGGGGAAGGGACCCGTGGGTCGTGACTCTGTACCTGACGCCAGGAAGGCTCTGTAAACAGGAGGTCCCCGTGGGCCGTGGCCTCTCGGGCACCCTCCCTGCGGACACACTGATTACAGGCTGGACGGCACGTAGTGCGTGAGTGAGGTCATGGCTCTGCAGCCCTAGTGACCGTCACCTTTGCACCCGTGAGTGGCTCTTCCCTCGGTCTCTAGTGGCGCGGCGGCCCGCTCCGGTCTGAAAAGGACAGAGGAAGCAGCTGCTTTATGCCTTTCTCAAGAGCGCGGCGAGGAACTGGGAACTTCTGCGCGTTTTCAGATTTAACGCGAAGGTCTCCGGCCTCAGCCCGGCCTGTGCGGAGCTGCGGGCGGAGGGCTGCGGACGGGCTGCTGTGAGCGGGCTGTCATTCCTCAGCCCGATTCTGTCATCGTTATTTACATTCTGTGTCCTCTCCTTCAAGAATATTTTTTTGACATTTGCCTCCTGGCAGAGCAGCGGCCAGTGAGTAGGAGTTGCAGGGAGGTGGACTTGGCTGAACACAAGGGAAGAATTTTCTTCGTCAGACCAGTCCAAAAATGGCCTGGCCTGACTCAGAAGGCAGCGTGTCCCCAGCCTGGATGAGGTCCCAGTGAGGGCCCTTCAGGGGAGCGCTGGCCGGGCTGTGACAGATGTGGGCAGGAAGCAACGACGCCACCCACTCCGGAGCACCGAGCACGTACCCGGCACAGTGCTGAGCACTTGGGTGCAGACTCACCCGCTTGCCCCTCCCACAGCCCTCCGAGGTGGGTGCTGTGAGGGCCCATCATGTCCTTCCGTTCACAGAGGAGGAGACAGGCCCACCAAGGCTCAGTGGGCCGCCCCAGCGGACGGGGCCGGTGAGTGAGGCGGATAGGACTGAAAGCCAGGCGGCGTGACTGCCCCGTTTGTAACCTCTTTGCTCTGTGACGTGGATCCGATCACCACGGGTCTGGGGTCCCACGCCCCGCTTGGGAGCAGCTGCCGTGGTTAACGGGGGCTTACGCGGCAGCTGGGGGTCAGCATGGGCTCCGTGAGACGTCAGCAGGGCTGCCGGATCTGGGCAACGAGGCAGTGGGGCTGGGTCTGCTCAGGGCGGCGGGCCCGTGTCCTGTGGGACAGCGGGCTCGTGGCTCCGGCGTTGGCACTCAGTAAGCTCTGCCCACCTGAGGCCCTGCGTCTGCTACTCGGCACTGCAGGCGGGGCCATCGTAAGCATTGCTGTGACAATGAGTTACGCGTAAGGTGCCCCCCAGCATTCCGTTTGCAGCGGTTCTCTCACAAGGTTAACGTGATTCTTCGGACTTTGCTCTCGGGAAAACCAAAGCACTGGACAGGTCAGACGTTCTTCCAGAACGTGGCCATGGCGGTGGGAGGTTTGGTCCCGGGGCTGGCGGGACCTTCTGAGCTAAGTGAGCCTTGGGGTCATCACCAGTCACGGCTTGGAAGAGAAGAGAGTTGCTTCTCGCTCTCCATCAAATATGGGTCCCAAATGGCTGCACCTGCTGAAAATGAGCGATGTCTTTTCCTTCCAAGTCACCTTGGACCCGCAGCCAAACCTTCGCTGGGAGCAAAGGAGGAAGTACCTTCTGCACTCACGTCACTGTCTTGGGCAATAGTTTGGACCAGAAGTTGTAACAGTAATGCGTGCTTTCCACCATTTAAGCGCCCGTCGCTACAATAGACTCTTTGCAACCTTTTGTTAATTTTCCTGATGCTTAACTCTCCCTGCATTCTTTCACCACAGCTGTCTGGCCCTCTTCCTGGCCAGTCTTGGTCTGGAATGACAGCATTTCTGAAATCCCAGCTGGTCTCTATCCCCAAAAATGGTTTTGCTCCCTCGTGCCCAGAGAGTTGTTTTAGAATGTTGGGCTCTGGCATGTAACAAAGCAAAGAACAGTAATGCTTTTATAATACAAGGTAGCTCATGCCCTGGCCGGGTGCCTCGGTGAGAAAATTCTTCTGGACACCAAAAGGTTGCAGGTTCCATTCCTGGTCAAGGCCCATACAGGAGGCACCTGGTCAGTGTTTCTCTCTCACATTGATGTTTTTCTCTCTCTCTTTCAAATCAATGATAAAATATCCTTGGGTAAGAATTTAAAAAAAAATTACAGGATAACTCATCAAATTGGAAGGACATAGAAGGAAACATGGGGAGCCTCCATTTCGTCAAAAGCCTTTTCCAAGTTTACAACCAAAACCAATCTTATGTATAGGAAATACTTGTCATCTCGCGGAGATCTGACCAGGAAGTTTTGCAGGGCCCCACGTGTCTACAAACTTTCTATCCTAAATTGTAAAAGTCAGTGATACATTTCATCAGGGGAAAAAGACTGTTTTCCTGGACTCCGCTCCACTTTAGAGAAAAGCAAAAGTAACATTAGGGGCTTCTGAGTATGAGTCTCCTTCTTTTGGGTGGAGAATTGTCTGTCACAGATTGGGGAAGAGAAAAAGGTCTCGGCCATTCGACGTGTGCCGCAGTCCCCACAGTGGCCGTGATGGGCCCAGGGGGCTTGTTCCGAGCCCAGAAGGGATCTGCCTGGCGTCGCAGAGTTGCGGTGTTCTGAGGAATTCCTTGCTGGGGAATTTTACAACATCCAGGACAGGGAGCAGGGCGTGCGTTTCCTGTTCTGCGTAACTTTGGATTTACATCGTGATCTGGAAAGGGAGGCTTCGACCACCAACCTGGAACTTTCTTGTACCCTTTCTAGACCTATTTCCATGGTGTTTTGGAAAATAAGAACAGTGTCGTTCCCAGTGTGCACACACCCCCATCAGCCCACGGTGGGCCCTGTGGGGTCAGCATGATGTTGGCTATTTTAGGATCTGGTCCTAAATTAAGCCTCATGTTTCCCATCTATATCCCAATAATAAACATTCTGAAAGGGAGCTAAAATTAAGGCGCATTGTCATGAAGAGGGTTTTAGTCATTTTATATATCCTGATTTATTCATTGCCTTTCTTATTCTACCCTGACCAGCGGTGGAAGGAACGCTTGATGGCCTCTTCTTTTACTGCCCAGGATCTGAGGTGCCGTGAAATTTCTTGGATGACAAACCTGGGTCACAGGACGGGACCTCAAACACAGACTCCTTCCCGTTGTTCCCCAGCACCGAGAATGATCAATTGTTTTTGTTGCCAGGAATGTGGGGGACCTTGTGTTAACCACTGCACTGAGCATCCAAAGGCAGAACACGGGCCTTTCCGAATACTCAAAATCATATTTTCAGAGCTAGAAAAGATCTTGAAAATCATGATGCCTAATCTCTTCACAGTGAAGAAGTCAGGCTAGGGGGGCAGGTGATGCTCGCCTCGAGCTGCGGTGGCCAAGCCCCAGGACTGTGGGGACCAAGGGGCGCACTTCTCCATCTGGAACATGGCCTCTGGGTGAACGGGGTGGGGCCGCCTCTTGTCCTGCTTGGTGACACACAAAACTCTAAACTACAGGAGCCTGAAGGCATGAGCCTGGCCAGTTTCTCTAATGATGTGCGCTGGAGGCAGTCACGATTCTGTGTGTCTGCACTGTCATCTGCCCTGAAATCAGGAGGTAAGCGGCCAGTCGGGACTTCTGCAGTGACCCCAGGGTGGCAGAGGCTCAGACCAGGCAGGGATGCAAGCTAGAATGTCATCCTCTCTCACCTGCAGCCTTTGATCATGACTCTCATTACCCTCATCTTTCATTAGAAGGCAGGCTTGGGGTGGACCCTATCTGGGCTGGTGTCTGAAAGAATTCTTGGGCACTGGCCGGGTGGTGCACTTGGTTAGAGAGTCATCCCATGCACCAAAAAGTGGTGGGTTCGATCCTCGGTCAGGGCACATACCAAAGTTGCAGGTTCGATCCCTGGTCGGGACAAATGGGAGGCAACCCATTGATGTTTCCCCCCCCTCTCAAAACAGTAGGTGTGTCCTTGGGTGAAGATTTTTTAAAAAAAGAAAGGAAAAGATTCTCGGGTTAGAAGGTGAATCTGGTAGTTTCTCAAAGCTGAGTCCCCTGTAGAAGGAGCAAGGAAAAGGGGCTGAGAACTCTCTTCTGTGTTCATCTGGACCTTTCATTTGGGAAACATTTCAGGCCCCATCTCCTGACCTTCCGAGGCTTCTGAGTCTCCCCTGGACCCGGAAACCTGCTCTTCGCTGGGCTCTGGTGGTGTTTGACCCTCAGTCCTGGTGGTGCCGTGGGATGTAACCCCTGGAGACCCCACGAAGCCTGCGACAGTGAGGTCCGCACCTAAAAGCACCGCCTGGTAACGAAGGCTCCTCGGGGCATGCCGGGCGCTCTTCTGGGCCCTGTCCCAGGCGCGTGGCAGAGACGGGGACTTATTTCACGCTGATCACAACCCCGTGAGACACGCGTTGTCATGACTCCCGCTCTTCAGGTGCGCTGAGTGGGGCCCGGAGAGGCTAACTCAGGGGCTCTCCGCCGGGCCTGTCCAGCTGCCGAGCCCTGAGCCTGTGGCCTCCACCCCACCGCCTCCTGTTCAGGTCCGGGGTGGGGACGCAGGGACAGCTGCCTCTTTATCAGGTTGCCAAACAGCACTGAGTCACAAGCGGGGACAGTTTCAATGACAAGGTGCTCGGGAGATGCTGAGATACGCGGGCCGCAGGGTGGGGAGCCCCGCGCCCGCCTGCCCACTCCGGGCTTCTCATCGCAAACCCGGCTGTGCCCGGGCCGAAGCCAACCCCTCTGAGCCCGTACGGCGCGCCCTGGCCGTCGGTGGCCGTGCGGTTCTTATTAGCAACCCTGGGAAGTCTGAGCTCTCTGTCTACCAAGTGGGTAAATGTGCATTTGAAAATAAAGGCTGGGGAGCGTCCCCAGGGCAGGGTTGCTTTGGGCTACTGGCCTTGGCACAGTGACGACCGCCAGGCTGGCAGGAGGGGGCCCTCTGCTGGGGTGGGTGCCCGGGCACTAGGGGTGACGGAGGCCCAGGGCCGTGGCCGGGCGGGCTGGCGAGGAGCTCCGGCTCACGGCTCATTAGCCCCGTGGCCGGATGCCCGGAGGCGGGTGGGGAGGGACAGGTGGCCGCCCTCAGAACATCATAAAACCGCTGCAAACCTCGTGCTTCATTTGCAGAGACAGTTGCCAAATTCTTGCCCTTGACATAATTTTCCAGGTCTTTCTACTAGAAAAAGGCTTAATTTGGGGAACGAGGGAGGGAGAAAATAGGAAGGGCCCGGTGAGAATAAAGCCGCAAGGATTCCAAAAAGAAGGGAGGAATTTTATCCCAGGAACCTGTTCTCAGGGCTGAGTAGCCTCACGCCCACCTTCCGCAGGGCGAGCATTCAGAGCCACAGCCACGCTCGGGGGGGTGGGGCGGGCACATCTGGGCAGCGGAGGCTTCCCAGGAAGGCACCGTGGACCTCACGCCCCCTCGTCCCAGGTCTGGGAAAACGGTCCTGTGGTCACTTCGCGGGGGCCCCCGCCCGGCACCGTGGCAGCCCCCAGACGTGGGGGTCACGCTTCCGCCCACCTGTCCTCGGGCTCAGCGCTGGACCCGCTCCGGACCGCCCGGAGGACACTGAGTCATCGCCCGCGTCAGCCCAGACAGTTCTGGGAATGCGGAGCGCACTCCGGCGACATGGCATTCCTCAGCGTGTAGTCGGAAGGCAACTCCCCACTTCCTCTCTGGTCACGTTGTGTCATCCTTCCGAACAGGACCAAACAGATTTATCTGAAGCTCGCAGGCCTTGAGAAAAGAAAGGCAAGGAAGGCCCAGGGCCCCGCCCCTCTCTGTGCCGGGCGCCCGATGCTCCTGCCCCGAAAGGCGGTGCGCAGGCGACAGGCAGCTGCCCTCGTGCCTTCCAGGGACAAGAGGGACACACATCGTGCGTGTCCTTTCCGGGCTCACCTCCGAGGCGCGGGAAAGCGGCGCCTGCGGGCGCGTCAGTCGGGGTGAGGGCTCCGAGCGTCTGTCCTTGTCCTCTCCGAACCAGTCCCGGCCAAGAGGGGGGTCTCTGCGGAGCCCCTGGCCCGCGGGCCAGCTTCTGTTCATCCGCAGCCCAGGAGGACGCGCTCTGTCGGCAGTGCGGTTAACGCACATCGAGGGTCTGCGGAGCGGAGCTGGGGGCTGGGGCAGGTGGGTGCAGAAGTGTCCCGGGCTCGGGCGGGGGGCGCGGGGCTCCACGTCCTGCATCGCGTGGGTGTGGGGCTCGGGTGAGGCCTGAGCAGCCCCCGGAGAGGGCTCTGGCAGACCGGCTCCAGCGGGCTGTTCGCGGGGTGGGGCCCCGGGCTGGGGACGGCTGCGACGCGGAGAAACAGTGTCCGTTGGTGCCGGGACGCACCGAGAGGGGTGGGGAGGCCCAGAGGACAGGCGGCGGCCGCGGCGGCGGGGTCACCAGGCCCACGTGTCCGGGCTTCAGTTTGCCGGTGGCCTGAGCCGCCGAGCGCCGAGGGGAGCGGCAAGCTCCAGGCGTGCTGTAGCCACGCGTTGAATTTTGGCCTGAGAGAGGCTGGAGTGGGGCCCCGTCCGGACCAGTAAGGACCAGTTAGGACCAGTTAGGCTGGGTGGGGGCTGTAGCTGGGCTGGCTAACCACAGCTGCCCCGGGACGGGTGTGCCGCTAAGCCCCTGCCGGAGCCAACTCACTTTACGCTCGAACCAGAGCCCTACGTGGCAGGCCTGCCATCACCCCATCTTACAGATGAGGAAACTGAGGCCTGTGGTCATGCAGGATGTAGGTAGCAGGGCGGGGGTTTCAGCCACACTCTCCATGGCGGCAAACAGAACAGAACGCCTGAAAGCCAGTTAATGGTGGGAGCAGGGAAGGCTTTCTAGTTGCCTGGGTGCCTGGAGGACAGGTGACAGTCACTGAGATGGGGACAGGCAGGTGGGGAGCAGGGTCTGGTAGCTAGGGTGGTTGGGACCAATGAAAACTTGACACCGGTGAGGTCCCATGGGTGGCAGGGACAGTCTGTGACTGGAGCTGCGGGCCGAGGTTTATGGGGAAGCTGTCCGTCTGTGTCACTGGGCGCGGGAGGCGGGGAGTGCACCGTCCCTCGGAGCCTGGCCAGGCACGGGGCTGAGTGCTTGCCATGCATCCTTATGGCAACATGGTCATCCGTGTGGAAGTGAGGACACGGGGCCTGGAGACATTAAGGAACTTGCCTAAAGCCATGCAGCCAGGGGGGCTGCCCCTGAAGTCTGACTGGCAGGGACCCGCCTGGCCGATGTGGGGAGGGTTCACCCAAGAGGCGACACAAAGCCGCCAACGGGGCCTGGGGACCCTCACACTTCCTTCATTAGCTTGCGTACCTGCATTCACGCGCTGGTTTTGTAGCAGAACAAAACCAGTTTTAATAAAACAAAGGAACGTAGGTGTAAGGTGATAGACCTCTGGAAGACCTCCTTCAAAAGCTGAAAATCGGGCATAGTTTTCTACACAGCAATTCCATTTTTAGAACATAAACAAGGAGGCAGAGACGCATAAAGATATCTCAGGCAGACTCTGGAAACACCTTAGATGCCCAATAATAAAGGACCGAGACCCGTGTTGCCTCAGCCGTGGAGTTGAGCTCCGCCTGAGGCAGCACCCAAAGGGATCGTACGGCTGACGTGGGTGTGTAAGGATCGTTCACAAAGTACTGACACACCAGGACGACATGCTAGGAAGCATCACCTGCCGATTGGCCTCATGTTGGCTGAAAACATGCCTTTATAAAAGGCCCTCGTTAAACGACTCAGCTTTTTAGAGAAGTACAAGTGAGAGGAATTATTTAATTTTCATTGGGATACATGTTGGTGAAGGGGAGGCGCTTGGAGGGAAGCGTGGGAAGGATGTATTCTAAAATGCTTTGTGACTTTAATCTGCCTTTTAAAGAATTAAAACAATTTTTTAAATTTATTGATTTTAGAGAAGGGGGGGTGGAGAGAGGAGAGAGAGAGGGAGAGAGAGAGAGATTGATTTTTGCTCCACTTACATGTATGCATTCATTGGTCGTATCCTGTATGTACCTTGACCGGGGATTGAACTCCTATTGGGACGACACTAACCAAGTGAGCTACCTGGCCAGGGTTAATTTTTCTTTGTAATTATCTATATTTTCTAGGTTCTCCTTTGTTTGCTTGTTTTTTGTTTTTCTGTTTTTTTTTGTTTGTTTGTTTGTTTGTTTGTTTTTGCACAGTAAAATTGGACTGCTTGTGAACAAATATTTATTTTTAATTAATTTTTAAAATGGAAAGAAAAGAAACAGATGCAGAAGTAAGAAAGGGTGATAAAGGTGGGAAGAGGTGGGAGTTCAGGAACTCACGCAGGGAGAGCCCCCAAAGCTGCTTCTGAAAGACCTGCCAGGAGGAGACAGGGAAGAGGAGAAGAGGGGGCCGCTGAGGCCGTGCGTTTCCTGGGGAGCACGCTTGTTCATCGGGGTTTGCCGCCAGCCCCCTCCTCTCCCCGCCCGGACCCACGGTTTGCAGCGTCACCTCCTCCCGGGCGGCACCGCCGGGGTTTTGTGCGGGTGGTAAACATGGCGTCAGAGCTGCCCTCTCCCCACCGCTCACCCCAGGCCCCGAGCAGTCAGACAGGCAGGCCCCGGCCCCCCTCCCCCGGCCTCCCCTCCTCCTTCGGCCACATCACCAAACACCCAAAGTTGCTGCCATTCTAGACTCCTTCCTACCTCTCCCGACGCACAGTTAGCTGATCCTTTAAACATCCCTGGGACTAAGCTCTACCCTCTGACCCTGAGGCTACAACCTTGTCAGGCCTCCATCACCCCCTACGTACCTGGACCAACTCACCTCCACCTCACCTCTGGTCTCCCCACCTCTTAGCCCATCCCTCCCACTCCCACCGCAGATTCTGAGTGTTATTAGACCAGTGATTTTCGACCGGTGTGCCGCACTAATTTTTGAAACATCCACTGCCTGACTATTTTTAGTCAAGGGCACTGACCTCTTTTTCCCCTAGACCGTCAAATAAAAAAAATGACAACAGCCCACACAACAATAACCGTCTGATGCGAATGAACCAAAATTATACCCATTTTCTGTCACATTGGCCAACACGTATTTCTTGGTGGGCCGTGGGATTTTAGTCATTAGTTTACGTGCGCCGTGAGGTGGAAAAGGTTGAACATTGCTGTATCTGACTCATGCATGACACCCTGCTCTCTCACTCTGCAAAATAAAGCCTAACTTCTTTAAAATACTGCAAATAATGAAGCAATGAGCATTGTGTTCACACAACTTATTTTTTAAATTCTTTTTTTACAATTCTTTAATTTTTTTTTAGGATTTTACTTATTCATTTTTAGAGAGAGGGGAAAGGAGGGAGAAAGAGAGAGAAATATCAATATTTGGTTGCCTCTCACTTGTGCCCCCAACGGGGGACCTGGCCCACAACCCAGGCACGTGCCCTGACTGGGAATCGAACCAGTGAATCTTTGGTTCGCAGGCTGGTGTTCAATCCACTGAGCCACACCAGCTGGGGCTCAACTTATTTTTTTCATTCAAATTATTTCCTTGGGATAAATTTCCAGGATTTGAGGTTTTGGGATAGCCTCACATATGAACACTTCTGAAATGAGGGCTAAGGTACCCCGCAGCCCCACATTCATCCCCAACATGAACGATTTTAGGGTTTGTAGGGAAAAAGAATCTTAATTTTTGGGCCCTGACTCTTCCTCGATATTTTCCTCTTTTAAGTCAGGTCCGAGCTATGTGCTTCCCAAGAAACGTTGTTTTACTTCTAAAGCACTGTCTTCAGGCGCCTCTCTCCCTCCAGCTTGTCTGTCCTATGATTTTGCTTCTATGTGCAGTTCGCTTCGGGTCTGTAGACACATCGTTCTATAAATGGCCGGCGTTTCGCAAGTTTTGCCGTGTGGCAATTTCTCCCCAGAGAACGTTTTCAAAGAGCAGGGCAGGGGTGTGTGGGGGGCTGGGCTCACTTTCTTCTCGATGCTCCAAGTTAACAGTGAAAAAAAGTAAAGATCAGCTAGAGTGACATGTGTATGTGAGTGGATAATTCATTCTCCCTAGCCTAATGAGCCGTTTGCTTTTTTTAACCAAGAAAAATGTACTAGGCCCTGACCGGTGTGGCTCAGTGGGTTGGGTGTTGCCCCGCAAAGTGAAAGGTCACCAGTTCGATTTCTGGTCAGGGCACAGGCCTGGGCTGTGGGTAGGGGTCCCCCGTAGAGATGTGTGAACAAGAGGCGACCGATCGATGTTTCTCTCCCTTTCTCCCTCCCTTCCCCTTTCTCTAAAAATAAATGAATTTTTTAAAATCGAGTAAGCAAAGACCCTGGGTTTGGAGATAAAGAAGATCTCCTTTGAATTGATCTATAGCAACGTTGGCAAACTTTGGACCCCCTGAAATTTTCACCGGGATAAAATGATAACTCAGTAGGTGACTTGGATGTTCCCCCCCACCTCCTTCTGTGGGATTCAAGCATCCTACCCAGGAATATCAGAGTCACATCTCCTTATAAATGCTAGCCTGATTTTATTTGCTCTCTTCTGGGCCAGAGGAAAGATTTCAGGAGCAGTCAGATCATCAGTGTAAACCACTGGCTTCCAATAAAACTTACCATCTTGTGATCAAAGATGCCTTTTCAGTGACATACCTTTTTCTCAAACCCGTGATAGTCTGGGAAAGGCTGGTTTTTTTTTGTTTTTTTTTTAAATACCCTTTTCAAACCCTCTGACCTGCTTTCTTATCCTCCCGGATGACCCAGAGATCATTACGGAAAGCCTCTGGCTTCGCTACAGAAAAACAAACCCACCCACGCTTGTCCCCACCTGCCTTCCTGCCTTCCTGGCTATCAGCTCCATACAGATTCCTGGAAGGAGCCCTGACCCTCCCAACCCAGAGCCTTTGCACGTACTATAGATTGCCCCACACGCTGTCTGCCCTGCCCTTTCCTTCCCCCATGTGACCTCTGCAAAGCCTGCCTTGATTGCTCTTGGGGGCTCAAAGACCCCCTTCTGCATCCTCCCAGCAGTGTGTACGTCCCTCACAAGTATCCGTTTAGATTTATTTGTGTCCATTTGTTCTTTGTCTGTCTTCCCAGTGGGACGGAGCCTGCTGATGGCGGGGACAGTGTCTGTGGTTAGCTTCAGGGACCTGACCACCTAGAAGTGATTAAGGCCAACAGGAGGAGCCTAGCCAGGAGTATAATCTGCAAAGTCAAAGACGAGGGGCAACCTTTGAGCCCCCTGGGAGATCAGGGGATGGTAGCTATCTAGAGAGAAGCGTTTTCAGCAACACCAGTGGGCTACCGGTGAAACACAGATGGGCCCCTGCTCCGTCTCCGCTGCCGTCACCCTGGTCAAAGCGGCCGGCAAAATGGAGAACCATTCAAATATCTTATTGTGTGTCCCGCTTTCATTCCAGTCCTCCAAAACCCGCCTCAGCACAGCGGCTGGGATAACTGTCTAAGGATTCCAGTGGAGCTGCATCAGGGCCCTGCTCAGAGCCGGTGTGACTTAGAGTTCCCTGCAACGGGTCCCAGCCCCCGGTCTCCTTGCCCGCTCTGCTCTGGCCACCTGGCTGCCTCGGGGAACCTCAGAAGCTTGTTCTGTCTGCCAGGAAAGCTCTGCACGGCGCCCCCTTCTCTCATTCCCGTCTCTACTTTGTCCTTCCTTGGACGAGACTGTCCCTGGCCTCAGGCACACAGTTCCCGGCTGGTCCTGTTTTATCTTCTTCCTCCTTTTCACCTCCGTCTGAGCTGTTGTTTACTTTCTTGTTGATGTGCTGACTGGCCCCTTCCTCCCAGGAGGCTCACTCCTGAGAACAGGGGTCCTGTCTGTGTGGCCAGGTGCTCAGCAGCTGCAGGGGACAGGGAAGCACTTTGCACAGACGTGGCGACTGGAAGAAGGAACACTGGATTAGTATCAATGAAAATCACTGTGGCAGGAGTGGAGAGGAAGTATAGCATTTTAGGGTCACAGCGCTCCTGCGATTCATCTTATCCGTTACAGTGTCCCTGGGGGCAGGCAGGGGACAAGAGTTGGGGTAGGGGGTGCGGGACGGCCTCCAGGCTCTGCCTGACCTCTCATGGGGACTGAAAGCTAATCATTGCTCAGGGGACACAAGGAGAGGGACAAAAGGAGCCAACAAGGTGACCCAGGGAGGTGGTGTTGCCTAACTTCCCAAAGCTAATTTCATAATCGCACTTGGATTCACCACTTAGCGTGACCTCCACGAAGCCTCCGTGGGGAAGGCAGACGTGCAAACCTGAGCCGGCACCCTGGGAGAGAGGACCCCGCATGCCTTGGGGAGGCAGCTGGGGGCGAGCCGGTCTCAGCTGCCTCAGCGTCCGTCCAGGACAGTGAAGATTAAAAGGGTGCTGTCAGAACATGGCCACCCCAATGCCTGGCACGTAGTAAGTGCCCAATAAAGCTTTGTGTTCTCACAGAGCAGAGGGCAAGTGCTTCTACTGAGGCAGGTGACCGGGCAGTGGGCCTGGGACCAGCTACTAGAAACTACATTTCCCCGCTTCCGTCGCCGCTGGTGGGGCTGGTGTACACTGGGCACAGCTGCCGCTCTGGACAGACGGGCTGGGCAGGGACCTAGTTTCAACCACAGTCAGGGCACAGGCCCCTGGAACATGGCAGAAATAAGAAAAGTAAGCTAGGGGACGGGCCCCCTCGCCAGGGCGTCACAGGCCTTATGGGGAAGGGGAAAGGAAGGTTTCTCTCAGGGGAGCCATTGCACTCGGGGGCTCTTTGTTCCAGGAACGTCGCCTTTACCTCCCTAACCCAACACAAGAGGGACCGGGGAAGACTTCGCCCAAGGTGCTGAGGTCTGAACTAGACATCGAAGGATACGTAGGAATTTACCCATGGGGGGGTGGGCGCAGATGCTAGAAACGGGGAGGAGCTACACTGTGCGCAAAGGTCTGGAGGCAGGAGGGCCTGGGCTGATTCTAGCCCAGTGCTTCTGCATTAGAGGCTCCTGCTTGTTGAATACTGATTCCTGGGGCTCCCTCCACGCCCACCCCCACACCGCCACTCAGATCTTCTGGATCAGAATCCACAGGGGCCAGGCCAAGGAGTCTGCGTGTTTACCCAGTGCCTCGGGTCATGCCTGTGACCAGCAAGTCCGGGAATCGCTGAGCCGGGCCTGCGGGCTGTGGGAAAGGGCCTTGGGGAAGCTGGGCTGAGCCAGAAGGACGTGTCTCAGATAAGGAACTTCAACATCCAGGCCACTCGCTTCTTTTCTTTTGGGGAAAAGGTCACACATTCTTTAAGACATTTGACGAGAAGTATAACCCTTTTCTCAGAAAATGCTCCCTCCTCCCCTGACATTTGCAAAGTTTTTTTTTTTTAGGAGCCCAAGAATTCCTCCTTGAATCCAGCAGAAGGCCCTCGGGGGCAGTGATTTCAGTCAAGACAGGCACCTGATCACATCAAAGATGGCTGTCACAGCAGCATGGGGACAGAATGTCTAACAATTAAATCTGAGGCAGATGCGTGAGAACATGTGTACATGCGGGAACGCTGCTTCCACAAGAGTCAGAGCCCCCACGTCCGTGAGACAGGAGGGAAAAGGGGTGTATGTGATATTCTGAGCCGAGAATCACCTTGCGGCTTCGGAGGAGAGAAAGGGCAATCAGAACAGCAGATGTTCCGTAATTAGGTAAAAAAACACAAAATGTTACTTATGGTGATAACTCTTATTATGGGCAAGGCTCCCGAGTTACATTCTTTAAGGGAGAAGTAAAAGTTTCTCGTGAGCCCACAGCGCCCCAGTTGCCTTCAGCTCAAAATAATTCATACCCCAAAGTGGCACGTTTTGGGGAGGCGGGTTCTGACCCCCCACATAGGCAAAGGGCTCTAGGTGGGAAGTCCGGCTCCCAGGCAGGTGAGGTGGGAGGTCTGGCCCGGGTGGACGGCCCAGGAGTGGAAGAGGTAGGTGAGACAGTGGGCAGGGAGCTGGGTGTGGCCAGCAAGGGGGCAAGGGTCTGGGTGGGGCAGAGGTCAAAGGTGAGAGCGCAGGGTCAGTGACCTCAGGGTTCTGACATGCCTGGTTTACAATAAGGACCCCAAGGGGTTCACACAGCGATTCCTAGGCAACCGTGGGAGATGTTTAGAAGGAGGCCCGGGTCCCAGAGTCCATGTTCGCAGAGCGCGGTAACGGCTGACCCGTGGGAGTTCATGGGAAATGATACAGGACAAGACCCTGAGGAGGCCCCCGCCACCCCCAGTGGAGGCGGGAGAGGCGCCCGGGAAAGGGGAGCGTCAGAGGGGAGATGGAGGGGCAGACAGAGGCCGAGCAGAAGGAGCCCTGCAAGGCCACGGTGCTGGGCAGCTCTAGAGGGCCCTGGACACCCGCAAAGGGGCCTTTTTCTGTGGCTAACTCTGCCTGAATGTCCTTGTCCTTCGTGAAAACACAGTCAAGCACTCAGAGACAGGAAAACGTGAAGTCTGCCATTTACTTGCAAATGGTTTGGGAAACATATGTATATGCTTGTACGTATATTTGTGTTACATACACACAATCACAAATACCAACATACACGCAGAGGCCTAAATATATATTTAAACGAAATGATAAAGCAAGTGTGGCAAAGCGCTCACAGCCGGTGAGCCTGGGCGAAGGCTTGGGGGAGGGCCTGGCCAGAGTCTCGCACCTTCTTTAAGTCTGAAACGGCATAAAAATGCTCTTGTTTAAAAGCGCGCTTTGGGGCGAGCGCAGGATGCGAGCCAGACAGTGGCGGGCGGGCCGTGTAAGCCGAGCTCCCCGAGGTTTGCGGTGAAGGCAAAGGAGGGCGCTGGGCACGGAGGGGGGGTGGATTTTCCTAAGAAGGGGAGGAGCGGGTGTTGGAGCACATTTTAGGGCTGAAACAACTGTCCCAGAGAGGGAGGCCTGACCGGGATGGAAATGTAGGACCAAGCCCGGAGGTCAGCCTCGGAGCGTAACGGGGGGGTTGGGGACGCCCCTGCCACCCACCCCGCGCCGGGTAGCCCCCGGAAGCGCTACCCCTTTAAGGCGCACGGGCAGTAGGCGGGGTGGGGGCACCCGCGCTGGGGGGTGGGGGTGCCTGAGGCCGAAGGAAGTGGGCTCGGTGCTGGCTGGCTGCTCCGCTCCCCGGAGCCCACGCGGTGATCCGAGGGGTCCGAGCGCCTTTTCCGTGGTTAGGGTTCTTCACGTGAGCACTTGCGCGGGGGCACCTTCTCTGTGTCGCGCTCGAGCCTTGAAGAAGGTGACCGGAGCCTTTGGAGCTCGTGGCTGTTTTTGCTGCGCTCCTGAACTTGAGCTTCGCCGGGTGCCAGTCCCAGCGGCGGCGGAGCGGGGCTGAGTCCTGGCTCTCGTGCCACAGGGCCGAGCCCAGCCTGGGCGGATGTCAGCGGCCCCCAGAAGAGGGACTGACCACGTCCAGAAGCAACACACACACACACACACACACACACACACACACACACACACGCGTGCGCCCGCCACCCTGCCCCATCTACCATCTCCAGGTGCAAAGTCAGATCCTCCTCCACCCTAACCTGGCTCCCCTGTGAGGTCAGGTGACATCACACTTTTGAGGAATGTGACTTAGCCTTTGATTCATCCTGAAGCTCTGACACACCCATCCTCTGAAACTTGCCTCCTCTCTTCCCCGCTCACTCTGGGGGACCTGGAGCCTCACTTCACAGAGACAGAGTAGAGTTTCCTAAGTGGCACCAGGTTACCCCAAGAAAGGTGGTGGTGGGGGGGCTGGAGCTGTCCCATCTCCTGCACCCTGACATGGGGTGGCCTGCACCCTCTGCCAAGGAGGGAGCCGTGGGAAATGTGAAAAAGACAAGGGGCGTCGAAAGAATGCGTTTCTGAGCTGCCCCGTGCTGTCCCCTCCCAGGTGTCAATCATGGTGACATCCGGAAATGTCCCAGGGGTTGCCCAGGGAGGGTGTAGACTTCCAGGCCTGGAAACCATTTCTGGCAAACTCCGCCTTTGGACTTGAGAGTTCGATGCCTTCACCTAGTGACGGGCTTGTTGGGGCCTAGGGGAGCCTTTGAGGATAATCTTTGGGCTCCCCACCTCTGGGCACAGCTCAGCACAAAAAACCCCCACCAGGGATCTCTCACTTCCGCCTGAAGCAGCTAGATGGCCCATGACCTCTCATGAGTCGGGCCTTTGGAATTTATTATATGTTTATTATACGTTTATTCTGAAACAGCCCAGATTTGGCTGAAATCACCTCCATTTAGCCCGAGACCATAAAACCCCATTTGCCCAGCAGTTGTGTTTAAAAGGAAAAGGATCAGCATGTAATGCTCTTTTGCTTGATTTGCTTTTCCCGTTTCTAGAAAACGCATGTGTGGGCGGGAGTGGAGGGATTGCAGACAGACCCACAGTCTGAGGCAGAGCATCTGCAGCTCCTGGTGGCTAGTGGAGCGCGGGGGTGGGGGGTGGGGGGGCCGCTCTCCAGTGAGCTACTGGATGGACATGCAAAGGGCAGGAGAACCCTTAAAAGGGAGAGTTGAGGCAGACTTGCTGATGAAATTGGTCTCCTGCAGCGGCGTGAGGGGTGCAGCGACCAGTGGAGCTCCCGCTAAGACCAGCCCGTCCCAGATCCCTTCAATGGCCCTGTGCTTCTGGGACTTCACAGCCCCTGCCTGCAGACCCTGCGGTGGGCAGATCGCTAGCCTCACGTGCTTAGTCTTCTCGTCTGCATCTGTGCCCCGGATGCTTACTGAAAGCTCCCTGTCTGTGTGGGCACCTGGTCACCACCTAAGATAGAGCCCATCATAAAGAAAGGAGGCACACGCCCATGCTAAAACTGGCCTTGAATTTTGGGTTATTTAAAACAGTGCTCTCTTCTTTTTTGTTCATTCCTCTATGCTTTATTAAAGAGTTATTTATAGAATAGTTATGAAAGTGATAGAGCTCCTAAGGGCAAAAAGGCAAAAAGTACTTCTCAGTACAGGAGGCATGACTCTCCAATATACACAGTCTCCTGTTGTTCTGGCCTAATGAACTTCATTTTCTTACCTTTACACTTTGGGAGAGGCGAAGAGTATGTGTAAAATGTAATTTTGCAAAAAAAAAAAAAAATTGGGCTTTTTGAAGGAAACACTCTAAGTGAGCATCTCCTAGACATGAAGGGGTGTCAGTCTGAGCATTCCCGGAACTCAGTGCAGAAGGTGGCCGGATGGGGGTTGATACTTTCTGCCCAAAGCTACGCTCCTTTATTTTCCGTGTTATGCATAATTCAAAAGAGGAAGGTCAGCCTGGCATTGCCCCAAAGGGAGCTGCAGATGCCCCGGCCCGGCTCCTGGGGCCGAGCTCCCGAGACTGACCGGCAGCCGAGCGGCTTGAATCGGCGGAACAGAGGGCAGACGGGGTGAAGGCACCGGAAGGTCAGGGAACTCCGTCCCCCCCATTCACGAGGGTTCTTAAACTGAGCTTTTTAGGAAACCTAGAATTAAGATATTCTTCCTCATCTCAGAGGAATATTCTTATAAATAATGGGCCATAATTTATTTCAACTTCACTAGTTTGAAATATGGCATGATTTACATACACGTTGTAGAAGAAGTTTTGCTGAGCAAGGAAGATCAAAGGGAAAACGTTTCATTTGTGGAAGAGTGAAAGAAGTTTGTCATGATGTTAGAAGCCCTCCTTTGTATGTCAGTAATCCAATGTCGATTTAAGTGATTCTTCTCTGTTCGAAGAGTAAATTAGCCAGTGTCTCCAGAGGGTAACATCCTATTTTCCTCTACTTGGGGTTTCTATATAATTTCTTTTAAAATGTTGAAGGGGGATCAAAATATGTCACCCCAAAATATGCCACGTTGACATAAGGATTGCTTTGGGCTGAAGGCCGTTGAGAAAACCCAGACCCAAGAAGAGCAGCTCACCGTCCAGGTCTTTGCCTGAAAGTGGATTGTAAATCTCCCTTGTGAAGGTGTTCCTGCTTCATGCCCGTGAGAGAGCAGTCTTGATCCTGGGAGGTGGAGATGGAGCCCAGATGAGTCGCATAAGCAAAACCTTATAAATAACCCATCTTCCATTAGTTTCTCCAATATATTTACCTTCCCACAATTTACTACCTCTAGAAGCTCAAACCTCTTTCCCTTGGTCTCCTCACTTCTCAAAACTGTATGGCCCTTTGTTAAGTTGGTCTATGAGCCCCTCCTGACAAGCTCCACTGTATCTTGGGATCTTTCTTTTCTATAAAGGCTTCTTTGCACATTAAAATTAAGATAACCCTTCCATGCCTTTTCTCCTGTTAATCTGTCTTGTGTTAGTCTAATTCACAGACCCCGGGGCAGAACCGAAGAGAAATGAGGAAAGTTTTTCCCTCTCTACAGCATGATGTACCTAGATTAATTAAGAGGAGTGGTCTTATGGTTTAACTTGACCTGTAAGATTTTATTATGTGATAAGTAAGTATCCCTATCCCCACAAGAATATCCGTTTCCTGAGTCTGGAGATAAACAGATAAGAGGTGCTGACTGCAGAGATTTACAAATTGAAAACAACAGCAACGCAGAAGCTTTTCTTCCTTGCGGGGGTTTCTTCCCAAATGCCAGGTGATTCCCTGCCTGGCTGCTCTGGCTGGCTGTGCCATGGAGCCAAGCCTTTAGTCCTGATCCTAGGTGGGAGAAACTGCCAGAGGGGAGAAGGAAGGGGCTTGAAGCTCCCTCAGGATGGGGCGGGGGGGTGGGTGGGAGCACCAGAGCCTGGGAAATAAACGCACTTTAGCTCAGGAGCAGCCAGAGAGAGGCCTCATCCTCACCTCCATCCGGCCTTCACGCTCCTCCGGCTCCTCTCTGGGGCCGTCCTGGGCTGGGACTGTCGAGCCTGCCTGCAGACGCCGGGCCTGGCTCCAAAGCAGGTGCTTCGCCATTTCACGGCCACAGAGGACCAAAATCCGCCTTGGGGTTCCGCTCCCACCCACGGACACCAGGACGCCAGTTCCAGGGACGGGCGACACTCCGTGGGCATCTTCCGAGCAGCAAATGCGAGCTGGCTCCTGGGTCCGAAGAGGAGTCAGCTAGCTCAGGACCAGTTTTGGCTTCTCCAAGAGGACGAAGAGTCCCCAGAACTCATTCATTCATTCACTAATTCATTCATTCATTCAACCGAGGTCTGGAGCAGCTGTGCTGTGCAGGGACAGTATGAGGGGCTGGGGACGTGGGGACGAACAGGGCAGTGGAGGGAGTCGAGGAGTCAGGGAGGGCCGATCACACCTGGATTTAGTCCTTGGTCCCAGGGGAAGTGGGACCGTTGCCCTGGAGTGATGGCAATGGAGATAGAGAGACAGGAGTAATCTGAGACATCTTTTGGGGATGGAATCAACAGGCCTTGGTGATGAATCGGGTTTGGGGGCTGAGGGAGGAGGAAGGAAGCGGGATCCCAGGTTTCTGTTTGAGCAGCTGGTGAAGGGGGCGCTGCTCACTGAGAGAGGGGCCGGGTGGGCACAGGTGGAGTTGGCCAGGTGGTGGGACCTCCAAGGGGAGACGTCCCATAGCTGATTGGAGGTGTGCATCTGGGCTGTGGCCCAGACGTCACGGCCACCGGTATAAACCTAGGAGACACTGGCTTAGTCATGATGCTTAAAGTCACAGGGATGAGGGAGGCAGGAGCACTGACTGAGTGATTGGAGAAGCAAGCCCAGGACCCAGCCCTGGGTCCCCCACTTTTCCAGAGGATAGGTGCAGGGATCTTCAGTGAGGGGGCCGGAGTGGTGGCTGAAACCCTGACAGTCGTTGTCCCGATCTGGCAGCCCCGAGATTTTATGTCTGGAACAAGAAAAAAAAAAAAAGATTTGCTTTATTTCAAAGTTAGCCTTTTTGTAAAAATATAAGTAATTAAGTCCAGCCATTCAACATGTACTTACTGAGTTCCCACAGCGGGCTGGGCGCCGGGGTGGGGTGAAGGCCGGGGGCAGAGCTGCCCGCCCTCCTGCAACCTTCCGTGCCCCGTTTAGGTGCGTGTTCACGTCCTATCAGGAAGGGACATGCCAGCGACCATTCCCACCTTCTCACGGCAGGGAAGCAGGAGGTCAGCCTCACACGCATGTAGTCAAGCGGTGAAACCGGGGTCTCCAGCACTGAGCAAAGTATTCAGAAGGTGAGTGCGTGCGGAACTCTTCCACTCCCCCATCTAGGAAGGCCGCCCCCTTCAGAAAAGGAGATAAACGTTACGCCTCCTTCCCCGTGATCTAACCCAGATGGTGCGGGTGGTCAGAGGCGGGTGAAGGTCAGCTGAGGCCCCGGGCGCAGAAGAAAATATTGGGCCTCTTAAAAAGAGAGAGAGACAGGGAAAATAAATACACATGTCAACCATATTTTTTAAAGTATATTTTATTGCTTATGTTGTTACAGTACCACAATTTTCCCCCCTTTGCTCCCCTCTGCCCAGTATCCCCCTTCCTTCCAGCAATCCCACCCCCTTATTTCATGTCCATGGGTCGTGCATATAGGTTCTTTGGCTTCACCCTTTCCTATGTTATTCTTAACTTCCCCCGGTCTATTTTGTACCAACCGATTATGCTGCTTAGTCCCTGCACCATTTCCCTATTTCTCCCCCTTCCCCCTCCCAGCTGATAACCCTCCAAATGCTCCCCATTCCTATGATTCTGGTCCTATTCTGGTTTGCTTAGTTGGATTTTGTTTTTATTTTTGGGGGTTCAGTTGTTGATAGTTGTGAGTTTGTCGTGATTTTAATGTTCACAATTTTGATCTTCTTTTTCTTAAGTAAGTCCCTTTGACATTTCATATAATAATATCTTGGTAATGATGAACTCCTTTAGCTTTCCCTTGTCTGGGAAGCACTTCCTCTGCCCTTCCTTCCAAATGATAGCTTTGCTGGGTAGAGTAATCTTGGTTATAGGTCCTTGCTTTTCATCACCTTGAATACTTCTTGCCAGTCCCGCTTGTCTGCAAAGTTTCTTTTGAGAAATCAGCTGACAGTCTTATAGGCACCCCTTTGTAGGTAACTCTCTGCTTTTCTTTTGCTGCTTTTAAGATTCTCTCTTTATCTTTCACCTTTGGCATTTTAATTATGATGTGTCTTAATGTGGTCCTTTTGGGGTCTATCTTGTTTGGGACTCTCTGTGCTTCCTGGACTTCTATGTCTATTTCCTTTGCCAAATTTGGGGAGTTTTCCTTCATTATTTTCTCACATAAGTTTTCAATTTCTTGCTCTTCCTCTTCTCCTTCTGGCACCCCTATGGTTCAGATGTTGGCACGTTTAAAGTTGTCCCAGAGGTTCCTAAGCCTCTCCTCATTTTTTTCAATTCTTGTTTCCTCATTCTGTACAGGTTGACTGATTTTTTTCTTCCTTATGTTCCAAATCATTGATCTGAACCCCAGTTTCCTTCCCTTCACCCTTGGTTTGTGTGGATTTTCCTTCATTTCATTTAGCATAGCCTTCACTTCTTCCCTTATGCATTTGCCATACTCAAGGATATCTGTCAAGCCTGTGAGCATCTGTATCACCAGTGTTTTGAACTCTGCATCTGTTAGGTTGGCTATCTCCTCGTTGCTTAGTTCTCCCACTGGAAACTTGATCTGTTCCCCCTTTTGGGCCATACTTTTCTGCTCCTCAACTTGACAGGCTCCTGTTTGTTTGCCTCTGTGCCTTAGCTAGAGCTGTCACACCTGTTATGTTATAAGGGGCGGAGCCTTAGGGATTCATCAGTACAGAGCGACCCGTTTCACCACATTGTGGCGCTGTGTGTGGGGGAGGGGTCAGAGGGGGAATAATGCCGCTTGCTCAGCACTTGCCCCTTTTCCAGGCACCTCTCCCACTTCCGTATGGGACTGGTGCCCCTCTAACTGCTTCCCTGGCCATCGTTCCCAGAGTGGGTGGGTCTGCAGATGTTCTAGGACCGTGGGGCCCTTTAAACAAGCGGCCTCTGCTGAGAGACCGGAGTTTCTGCCTCCGCCCCAACCCCCACGGGTCTGCACAGTCAGAAGCAATGAGGCTTGATTTTCCCTGGAGTTGGGAGCGCTCCCCAGGTGTCCCTCCTGACTTTTTAAAACACATGACTGTGCTTTCTGCTGGCCTGCTGCTGCCGCCACCACATCATGTCCTCTCTGCCTTGGCTCTGCCCCTCCTACCTGTCTGGGTGAGTATTTCTTCTTATATCTTTGTTTGCTGGACTTCCATGCAGCTCAGTTTTCTGGAACTTCTGGATGTCTCTAGTTTTTAGGTAGTTGTGTTCCTTCTTAGTTGTGGAGGGAGACACAGCATGTCTGTCTATGCCTCCTTCTGGGCCGGAAGGCAAACCATGTTTTTAAATAAATAAAAAATTGCACACATGAAACCAAATTTGGTGTTATTAGAAGAAGTGTAAAGTTGGGGTTTGTCAGGGCCCAGGGTGCGCGCCCGGTGCGCCCGCCCTTAATAGGTGGTCCGAGTGGATAGTTCAGTCCTGAGTAGCTGACGGTACAGACGCTGCGCCTGAGTCTCCCAGATGCCTCCTGGAAGCCACGTGTTCGTGCAGAGGGAGCAGCAGAAGCAAAACAAAGGTCGGGGATGCCATTACTAGCCCTTGTTTGCACCGCGCTCCGCATGCCTCGCTCCTAGTTCTTTCAGGGTGCCCTTTCCCGTGACCAAGACCCTTTGTCATTCCTTCATCCACACAGAGCTGGGCACCAGATGAACGGTGGGGTGGCTGGGGCGGGGGGTACCCGCCACCACAGAGGGTGGACAGAGTCAGCCAGGGCTCTTTGAAGGCAAAGAGCAGAAGAACTCCAGCAGCTAAACTGATGTGAAGGGAGGTTGGGGGAAGGACACAGGGAGCTCATAAAATAGAAGTTAAAGCTGAACTGCCAGGGGTGGTGAAGAATGGGGGAGGGGCAGGAGCGAGGGGAGGAGCAGTGGGTGGGCAGGGAGGGACAGGCTGTCAAAAGAGCCCTGTTCTCTTCCAGGGCACCACCTTTGAACTAAACCTGCTCCAAGGGTTTTGTTATTGTAAGTGCTAATGCCACAAGGGTCAAGGGTCAAATTCCAGAGTGGGGAGTTTGACTGGCCCCACTTGTGCCCCCCACTCCCTGCAGGTGGCAAAATATTGGTTGACACCATATTAAGGGACAGGTAATTCCTTTAAGGCAAGTCAATTATATTCTCGTGGGGGAGGCCTGACAAACTCCTGGTAAAGGAGAAAAAGCAGGTGTGGCCATAAAGAAGAGCTCCCACTTCTAACGGGGTGGGGGTGGCGGGGAAGGGCTGAGGGGAAGCAGACCCTGCGAATTTAAAGCCATCAGGTGCGAACTGGCGGGAGCTGAGAAAGGAGGACTTGAAGGTCCCCGGGGCTGGGGCTTGGGCTGGAAGACGGGAGTGAGGGGCTGGACCCTATGTGGTGTTGGGTTTTTTTCTAAGTGGGCTGAGAAGCCATCAAAGGTCTAACGAGGGAGCGACCTGATCTGATTTTCATCGTCAAAGACTGCCCTGGCTGGAGGGCAGAGGGTTATTGGCGTGGGCACGCAGCAGAGCGAGTGCCCTTCGTGGGTGGCCAGCCAGCCCTGCCTTGCGGTTGAGAAGGATGTGGGATGTATAGGGGAGGAGACACTTTTCCTCCAACCTGTTAGGCTCTGTCTCTGGGGCATACAAATTAAAATTAGACTGACAAAAGACAGATTAATAGGAGAAAAGGCCCAGAGGTTTTATTTTTACCTTTACATGCATGGGAGCATCACAGGAAAGAAGTGACGTCCCTGTTAAATTGGGGGCTTCTATAGCTTTGTAACAAAAAGCAGTGTATCATGGGAAAATGCCAGGACAAAGAAAGGGGTTCCTAGGGGCAGGAATTGTGGGAAGGTAAATACATGGGGGGAGCTGGTGGTGCAGAAGGCAGTTTGGGGCCTAGAGGAGAGTGTGTTTGTGCAGATTCTCTGTCGCTGGTGATGGGGGCTGCTCTCCTAGCACGGGACAGCAGGTGCAGCTCTGTCAGTCTGTGCCCTGCTTCCAGGCAGATAAAAGGAGGGCGGAGAGCCCTTCCTGCCTCTGCTTTTTCTCACCTGCCTTCAGCCCCAAACAATTCTTTTTGCCAAAGTGGCACATTTTGGGATGGCATAGACATCCCCCTTACAAGGGCAGGGGACCACGATCTGGGTGGTCCAGGAAGGGGCAGAGGGAGGCCCGTGAGTATAAGAAGAAGATAATAAATACCGCAGATGCAGGAGGCACAGACTGGGAATCCAGTGTTCTTTGGCCTAAGGAAGAGCCAGCAGCTGTCAGAGCCAAGTCCAAGACCAGGGTGAAGGTGGGGAGGAGCCCACAGGTACCAGGCACCCAAGTAGGCAGGCCCCGGAGGAGGGAAG
The DNA here is from genome assembly GCF_987537825.1 of Furipterus horrens. Taxonomy (NCBI): domain Eukaryota; kingdom Metazoa; phylum Chordata; class Mammalia; order Chiroptera; family Furipteridae; genus Furipterus; species Furipterus horrens. The sequence continues at coordinate 4,401,069 of NW_028327173.1, forward strand.
GGCAGGGTATACTGTGAGTCTAGCTATGTGATTAGGTCCAAAGTCTGCAGAGGGTAAGGCAGGCTGAGAGGAACCAACAGGCCCGCGGGGCAAGTGCCAGAAGACAGGCTGTCTGCTCTCTTGCGCCCCTGGTCCGTCTGCTTGCCGGGGAGAGGAGGAGACGCAAAGACCCGCGTGTCCCAGAGGGTCCTGCCTGAAGCAAGTGCAGCCTTCCTGGGTCTCCTCTGGCAGAGAGCAGGGCGTTCAGAGAAAGGGACTGGAGGGGTAGGCATTGGAGTTTAAAACGGGGACTTTTCCTGTGTGTCCTACAACGGGCCTGCACAGATGGACGGAGATACCCGTCCGAGGCTGCTCGTGGAGCCGCAATGTGCGATAGCCCACAGATCGCTAAACAAATAAGGAAACCGCCTTCACGTTTCCTAATAGGGAACCGATTAAGCCAGTCGAGGGCATCCACACAGTGGAATACGATGCAACCAAGAAAAAGAACAAAGGAGACCAACGTGCACAGATCTAGGATGACATCCGAGAAATTTTACTAGAAAGAGCAAGTGGTGGAGTAGTATGAACAGTGTGATCTATCTGTGGGGAGGAAAATGCGTAAAAATATGTGCTTGTTATGTGCATTGAAAATTTTTGGAAGAAAGGACAAGATATTAATGATTTTGTCTGAAGACAAGGACTGGGGCTGGGAATGGTCATTGTTTTCATCTCTTTCGTTGTCGTTTTTCTGAGCATATCTCCCTTCCATAATAAAATGTTAAGTAATAAAAACTATCTTAGAAACCAGGGTAAAGACTCCCAACTCACTAGAAACAGGCAGGAACTTTCATAATTGAAGGGTGGGGGCATTTGCTGGAAACCTACCGTGACTATCACACTTACAGGTGAAAGGAGAAACATTTCTTTAAAGTGGGGCGTGAGACCACAATGACCACTGTCACCGCTTCCGTTCAACCGGGTGACGGAGTCGAGTCCTGACCTGTGTGTTAAGGACAGAAAAAATTAGTAATAGGTGTCAGATGGAAAGGAAAAGGCCAAAGATGACACAGAACACAGACATTATGAACATCTCCATAAAAATCCAAGAGAATTTTAGAACCAGTAAACTTTGGAACCAAGGGTGTTTATCATGGTTGCTGGATTTCAGATTACTATATAAAACTCAAGTGTATTCTTATACACCAGAAGCACTATAATTTTAAAACTACCACTTACAAGAACAAGAGAATTGGTATAACCAAAGAATAAATATAATAGAAGATGTGTAAGACATTTATAAAGGAAGTTATAAAACTTATAGCTATCATGTATAACTTATAAAGGAGCATCCTTCTCTGCAAAGACGGAGGGGCGGGGAGCGGTGTCTGGATGGATGGGACTTGCTGTTTGCCCCAGTTCAGCCCCCTGAGCTCATACCCCTCTGTCCTTCCGTATTTTCCCACGGCTTTGTATACGCTTCACCCAACCTCGTACAAAAAACACCGAGGTTTACCTGTTTCTCTGGGTCTCCATTTCCTTAGGGAGGCTCCTGTGTCCCATAAAACTTACATTAATGTTTCATCCCAGAGCCCCAGCTGAGACTCTAGAGCAGTGGTTCTCAACCTTCCTAATGCTGCGACCCTTTAGTACCGTTCCTCATGTGGTAACCCCCAACCATAATAAAGCATAGTGATTAATCACAAAAACAACATGTAATTATACATGTGTTTTCCGATGGTCTCAGGCGACCCCTGTGAAAGGGTCGTTCGACCCCCAAAGGGGTCGCGACCCGCAGGTTGAGAACCGCTGCCCTAGGGGGACAGAAGGAGAAAGAGAGATATATTTTTCTCCCCTCCAGCAGACCAGCACTACACACGAGGTCTGACTAGTCAACCATTAGAGCTGAGCAGCTGATCACGCTTACAGGAAAACAGAAACTGATTTTACCTCATGCCAAACACGCAAGTGAGTTCCAGGTGAATTAAATATAAGAAGCAAAATTGGGACCATTTGGAAAATGAGGGGGAAATTATTTTAAGAAAGGATTTCTCAACCAAGACTCAGAAAGGGCAAACCATAAACAAGCAGACTGACGGGTGATTAAAATCAGAAACTCCAGTCCCTCGAACAACCAAAGCAACAGGACGATGCAAGCAGCAGGCTGAGAACAGTTAATGCGGCCCGTGGTCCGCCCGTGATGAGCAGCAGGAGCTTACGAAGCGCTCCTACAAGGACGTAAGCGGAGGAGAACCCAGAAGTGGAACGGGTGAGGGACGGGAGCAGGGGGTCCCCGGAGGGAAACCCGAACGCCCAGGGAGTGAGGAGGTTAGAATCAGGTCCGCTGCTCGTTTCTGGGTGTTTTTATTGGAACACCTTGTCCCAGGCTGCTGCTCGGTAGCCGAGGGACAGAGGCTGTTGGACCTACAAAGCCTAAAATATTTATAATCTGACCCTACAGGTAAAGTTTGCTGACCTTGCTCTAAATACGTCTCAGGGCATAGAGATGACCACAGGTTGGTATACTCTAAAAATAGCCACGATAGCCCTGGCTGGTGTGGCTCAGTCGGTTGGAGCGTCGTTACGTGGACTGGAAGGCTGCCGGTTTGATTCCTCGTCAGGGCCCGTGCCCAGGTGGTGGGTTTGACCTTGCTCTCTGGCCGGGTCGGGGTGCGTACAAGAATTGATGCTTCTCTCTAAGACTGGCCCCCCCGCCCCCCCATCCTTCCTCTCTCTCTCTCTCAAAGCAATGAAAAAATGTCCTCAGGTGAGGATTTAAAAAAAGATGCTAGAAAGCAGTGAATCTAGCAGACCATGGCTACCCGTACCAACATGGCGAAATCTCAAAACCGTCGTCGTCGGCAGCCGTTCGTCTCGAGAGACGATGGTGTAGCTTCTTAAGAGTCTATCTGCACCGCCGAGAATGGTTGTGCAGTCCGACTCGGGAGTGACACGGTATCTGTCTCCTCCCGTGTTGAATCGACATCTTGCGATGACGCTGAAGCTACAGAGCCTGGGCAGGGTGATATGGAGGGTCTGCTGTTGCCCATGCAGCAGACCCCCCCTCTCTTCGCAGCTGAAGGGTCCAAGGGAAAGACGGAGTCAATACAGCTTGGCTTCAGGTGCGCCGCAGGAGTTGTCGGTGTTGACTACAACGTCAAACCGCCTTAGGGACTCCGGCTCCGGATTTTCTGTCAGGGTTTACTCCCTTAGCCTTTCCCCTGAAGAGGTATGCCGCAAGGCAGCGGAGGTTTTTTGGAGTCAGAGTTTTCCTTCTCTGATGTACCCTGACTGGAAGATCGAACCAGCGACACTTAGCTCGCAGGCCGACGCTCAATCCACTGAGCTAAACCAGCCAGGGCCAATCTTTTTTCCTTCTCAGGAATGGCATCTGGCTTCAGCAAACTCAGAAGAACGAAAGTCAGAAGCTACTCATCAGCGAGGATCTCAAAACCATAACATTGTAAAAAGCAAATTATAGAATGTTACATACAGACGGTTTGATGCTATTTATATAAAGTTTGGATCCATGCACAAAATAGCATGCATGTTTATAGATACGGATGTTTGTAGTTATCGAATTAAAATGTACACGGAAGTAACAAATTTGGCAAAGTGCTTCTCACTGGGGAGAGAGGGGCCAGGGTCAGGGACCAGGGAGTGGGGTACACAGAGAGCCTCAAAGTATTTTTAATATTCTAGTCTTTAAATGACATAACATGCGAATATGGAAAGATAGTTTCAAAGCTGGCGGAGGGGTTCTGCACGTTCATTAGATTTTTTTCCTGTAAATTTTCAGTGCGCCAGAAATATTTTGTGATTTAAAAAACCAAAGCTCTGGGGCCAGGCCTCCCACTCTGGCTGTGCCCCTTGGACAGGTCACTTCCCCTCTCTGTGCCTCTCTTCTCTTAGTGAAATTGAGGGTGGCATCAGGGGGTCCGCCATGTCCCTGCCAGCTCCCAAGTCCAATGACTCCTCGGTTGGCGAATGGAGGGGCCGGGTGTGGCCCTTCTGCACCAGAGGTGACTATTTGGCAGGACGGCAACGAGGCTCTGATACGTGTTACAACACGAATGACCCTTGGAAACACGACGCTGAGGGACAGAAGCCAGACCCCAAAGACCACAGGTTGTGTGATTGCACTGACTGGAAATGTTCAGAACAGGCGCCTCCGTAGAGACAGAAAGTAGGCAAGCGGCTGCCCACCCCGGGGGGCTGGGGGTAGGGGTGTGGGAGGGCAGGAGGGGGGATGGCTGAGAGGGGCAGGTCTCTCTCTGGGGCGATGGAAATGTTTTAGAATTGATGGTGGTCATGGCTGCCCAACTCTGTGAACAGACTTAAGGCCACAAAATTGGCTCCAATGGGCGAACTTCATGGTATGTGAGTCCTACATCTCAATAAAGCTGTTCGGGATTAGAAGGCCCTGTTTTCCAATGACCCGGTATGCGTCCCATGAATGTGCCCTCTGTGAACCACTAACCAATACCGTAGCCAACACGGATTTCCGAGCTCCGTTAACTTCCTAGAAAACTTGAGGGCAGCTTCTATTAGTAACATCGGGAGTTGGCGTTTCTCTTCTGTTCCATCAATTACACAGACCTGGAGGCTGCAGAGAGAAAAGGGACCCCAGAGTCCCTGGGGTGACTGACTAGGGCGCTCGGAAGGGGAGAGCTCCGGTCATCAAAACACTTGCCTCTACGACAGAGGGCAGAGCAAACACAGTTCTGGTGCTGGTGACTGTCATCACCCCCCGAGACAGACAAATGAAATGAAAACACTGGTAGCAAACAGGATGTTGGGATTTTCTGTGGTTTGGTTCCAGTCGGAGCCCAAGAATACAGTTTCACAACCGCGGGAGTTTGTTTCCAACGGGAAAAGTGCTTTGGTGTCAGATATCAATTTTATGGCCTTTCCCTGGGTGTAATAGCTGGAAAGCGCCCGAGGAAAATCTCTGTCCAAAACCTGGAGGAGCTCCGGAGATCCTCCTGCCTGTGGAGAGCTGGGCTGGAGCTAGCAGGCAATGACATTGTTCCTGCCACCACGCCTGAGGTGTCCACAATAAAAGTTAATGATTACGCACATGCTTTCAGGCATTTCAGAAGAGTCTAGACGGAAGCACTAGAAGAAATCTTTGCATGTTCACTCTGTAGAATTCCACGGGAGTAGGATTTTCAAGTTATTTCAATACTGGCCTAGAGCTATTACTGTATTCTCCTTCCTTTTTTCCTCCAAAGAGCTCCGCTTCGAAAAGCTCTGTTTGGGGTCTAGAAACAGGTCCAGGCTGCACATTATGTCTGAAAACATGAAGCTATGGTATGAAGGCATACATGCCAAAGGCAGAATGCTTTCAAATGAGAAAATAAGGGTTTTCTATTTTAGGGTTGGAAGCTTCCTTCTCTTTCTCTAAATGCTGTGTAAATAGGTCCTTGTTTTATTCCTTCTCCAGTGGGAAAAGAATAAACCAGAACTAGGAGGTCCTTAGTACGGAGGTATAGCTGGTATAGTTGTAGAAATTTAAGATTAGGAAGATACTCCCCACCCCGACCCCCGCTCCCCGCCCCCCGGAATTATCGAATTCAACCTTTTATTTCATAGAAAAGGAAACCAGACCTCCCAAAGGTCAAATGTCTTGTCCAAGGTCATCAGCTTCAGGCCCCTGGGGGTTAACACATCCAGGTTTGTTGATGATTTTATGCATTTAAGACCACGACCTCTCACGGCTAAGACAGCCCACGAGCCTTTATGGAGCAGCTCCTACATCCCGGCAGGGGGCCCTGAACCAGTCCGGAGCTGGAGGGTAAATATTTTAGGCTTTCGAACTGTGAGTTCTCTTTGCAACCCCTCTGGTCTGCGGCTGTGGCATGAACACAGCACAGACGCTCTGTAAGGACCGGGTACCACCGAGCTCCAGAACTCAGCCGTGAGCCTGTGTGACATCCTGAGCCAGCCCTTCAGCCCTCCAGGGGAAAAAGGGGGAGACTTACCCATCCTACAGGTGTTCCTGACAGTAGTGTGGTGTGGGAACTACTATTACCTTTTAAAAATATATTAGTTAGTTTTGCCCTGACGCGGGTGGCTCAGTTGGTTGGGCGTCATCTCACAAAGCGAAAGGTCACAGGTTCAATTCCCAGTCAGGGCACACGCCTGGGTTGCAGGTTTGGTCCCCGGAGTGGGGCGCGTAGGAGAGGCAGCCGATTGGTGTTTCTCTCACACATGGATGTACCTCTCCCTCTCTCGCCCTCCCTGCCCCTCTCTAAAAAAATAAATAAAAATAAAAAAATAAAAATTAAAAAACATTATTTGTAAAACTTGCGGCGAACTATAAAGTTTGCCATTTGAGCCGTGTTTAGGCATGCGGCTCAGCGCACTTGGTGAGAGAGGGTAGCAGCCGCGGAGGGACCTGGGTGGCGGCTCCAAGGTGTTCTGGAATGGCCATCGGCTAGACCTGGCGCAGGGTGGGTCCCAGGAGGAGGGCTCCAGGCCGCGGTGCAGGGCCTGCTGCAGAACGGGAAAGGACACCGCTCCGTGAGGAGTTGGGGTCCTGGAGCCTGCAGCGGGGAACCCCTGTGCTCAGTATCCATGAGCCGGGGCCTGGAGGCACCTGGGCGAACAGCAGGTTAAACAAGGCAGAGGACTGGCCAGATGCTGTGGGGGCAGGATGTGGATCTGAGCTATTCCAGGGCTGGAACAATAAGGTCTCAGGTACCTGGAACCCTGGGGGTGAGAGGGGGCAGGGACGAGGAGGACCCAGGTCACCACCTAGGATGGAGGCGGTACTATTTTGTGACCTCTATCTTTTCGTGGGCCTTTTACTTTTGTTTTGGGTGGGGTTGATTTAGCTCACTGTAAGAGCGTGGTTTGCCTGCACATTTTATTTACCTTAAAGTTCAGTACGTCTAGGCCGCAGGAATGTCGGGCCGTGCCAAACCAATACCCTAAAAAATACGGTCCTCGGCATCCTCCAAGAAATAACAGAAGGCCAATGCAGAAACCCAGAGTTGAAGTCATCATTTCTTCTCACGTCAGGAGGGCCTGAGTTTGCTTATGATGATAAACTCCCGGGCCACCCTCTTCCCCAAATTGCTGGTGTGACTTAAGTTCTAGGAGTGACTAAGGAAAGTATCACATGGTAAACTGACAGTGACACACACCTGCTGAAATCGCTTTTCAAACAATCACACAAACAACAATTTCTCTTGTTCCTAGGATGGCTTTGAGCCACAAAAATTAATTATAGCACCTGCAAAATTAGCGCTGTGTTTTGTACCCAAAGGTCAATGTTCAGGCTGAGAAATGGCTTAGAGCTTTGAAACACAGGGCTCAGCATATAAATATTTATCACGGGAGGACAGGAACTCATTGTACACGGCCTGTTTACCTTATCAGGCAGCTACCTGGGGCAGGAGTCCACCGTCTGCTTCCTGTCCTAATTTCTCTTGCCCAAGACCTTGGGCAATTGTTTATTTGACAGAGTGTTCTGTCCTACTCCCTTTTTCCTGGGATAAAAGCACAGAGTGCAAACAGGTACACCACCTGATCCACACATACCTGATTTCCAGAGAGGAGAGAGTTCTAGGTGTTTGCTAGAAAGATCCACTGATGGCTGGGAGGAGAACATCGGTGTCACGCCCACGAAGGAACACAGAGTCCGTGTTTCGCGGTCCCTGGCTTTGGCTGGTGTGGGTTTACTGTTCCGAATGCTCTCAATGGACTCTGTGGAATGTTGAGCTTTTGATAGTGAAGATGACGTCACAGAGATAGAGGCAAACGATGATCCCGAACGTGACTTGTGGCAAAAACACGGCCTTCTCTTTTATTACTATTTTCTCCGTTTATGAAGCCCAACTGTTGACTTTAATCTGGCCACATATTTGTTTTGGCGACTCTTCGCTTCTGTTTCGCAAGTTCTCGTACTAACCAGCTCAGGCAATTGTTACATAAGAAAGCCCAGCTGGGCCGGGGGCCAAAAATTCAGTGCGGCATTTCTCTGCCTCCCCCACTGGTGGTCCCAGGAGGTGGAAGTGTGGCCCTCAGGAACAGAAAACTCAGGGTGGACTCATGAGCTGCCACGCAGGGCACTGCAGACCACAAACTATGATCAAGTGTTGGTTTTCCTTTTCTCCGATCCCCTGGCTCTCACTAGTCACTCATTTCGTACCTTGTGTGGATTTCCCAGAATCTGTTCCTAATCCCTCCCTCTCTTCTTGGCCTCCGCTTATTCGTTTCCTCTAACTCTAGGTGTACGAGCAACTCTGCATTGCTCTACTTTAATCCGCGTGTGCTTTTGCATGTATTGTAATTTGCATGTAATTCACTTGGCCATTCGTAGCTCTCTTTTCGGAATTGCCTGCTGTCCTTGGCTTCCTTTGTCTGTAGACATTTTAATATCACGTGAAGCGTGTCAGCACTTAATAAAGACACCAGCTATTCCTTGGTGCCTCTCTAGTCCTGGGCACTACGCAGGGGTGTTTCCTTTTTCCTTTTTCTTTTTCTTTTGGCCTGATTTTTCTATTGGTTCTAAATGTAACGCTTCCACAGCTGCATGAGATTTTCCAAAATTTGGTAAATAATTTCATATTAGTATCCAATGTCCCCACCAGGGCAAGGTTGGTCTGTCTTGTGCATTTTGATTCTTGGACCTCGATGTGCCTAACCAAAGGGCATGAGATAACTAGTTGTCTAATGGACAGAAAATCCATGCACGGGCTATTCTCTCTTTTCTCCCTGTACTATCCCTCCACCCGGGCTGAAAAACAAAAACCTAGCCTTTTTAGTCTAACCCCAGCGCCAGCTTCTTATTCTTGTGATTATTATTTTTTTAATTATTTATTTGTTTTATCTATCTATCTATCTATCTATCTATCTATTTATTTATTTATTTATTTATTTATTTTTAGAGAGGGGGGAAAGGAGAAAGAGAGGGAGAGACACATCACTGTGTGGTTGCCTCTCACTCGCGCCCCCAACTGGGGACCTGACGTGCAACCTAGTCATGTGCCCTGACTGGGAATCGAACCAGCGACACTTGGCTCGCAGGCTGACGCTCTTGTGATTATTTTAATGGTTCTTCTCCAAGACATTTTCTTGACATATAATCATTAAAAATGCATACTGTATTCTAGGTCATATACAAAAGTAAGGACATATGTTCAGCTTTGCTTCCCAAATCCTCCTGGGTGTATTTTATGGGCTTTTAGCCACAGCAATCTATTAGCCAAGTCTTCATTAGAATGGCCCATTCTAACTCCCTGAAAACTGATAGCATGGAGCTTATTATCTTATTATAATTTGAATTACAGTGCCAAGCTTCCCTAGCTCATTAGGCTGCACCCGTTCACCCTCAGCGAGTTTTCAGGGCTGTGCAAATCCTGCATGCTGTGTAAGGTGTCAGGTCTGAGGAACCCACAGGAGGAGTTCCGGGAGGGTCCCTCTTGCTTTACAACCAGGCTTCTCAACCTGTGGGTTGCAAGCCCTTTGGGGGTCGAACGACCCTTTCACAGGGGTTGCCTAGGACCATCGGAAAACACAAGTATAATTACATATTGTTTTTGTGATTAATCACTAAGCTGTAGTTACGGTTGGGGGTCACCACCACATGAGGAACTGTACTAAAGGGTTGTGGCATTAGGAAGGTTGAGAACCACTGCTTTGGAACCTCCCAGCGTTCAAGTTCAGCTGTGCCTGGGTCCCACCTGTGCTCCTCTGTGCACTGTCTGTTGAGTGCAGACGGGGTCCGGTATTACATGAGACGCCAGTAGCGGAGGTGTGTGCCTGGGGCTAACGATTTCCCGGCCGTCTCTCTTAAAAAGTAGGTTCAGCTGGGATAGACACCCAATTAATCAGATGCTTTGGTGTGAATCGATTCATGATGTCTCTCATCGTTTATCAATTATCCCTCGAGGTCCAGTCACTCAAGTTCCTCATCAATTCATCCCTTGATCTCACCACGCCCAGAAGGTGTGGAGTCAGGATCCCCAGCCGGATGGTCTGGCGCGTTACCGGTATATCCTGAATGAGTGTTGTCCTACCGTGGTGCCGCTTTGCAGGGCTCAGAATCCAGTCCCCGCTCTGCTAGTCGGCAGCTAAGATATTATAAGTGAATCGCTTCACTCCCCAGCTCCTGCTGTCTCATTTGTAAAATGAGCAGATCAGACCCAGGGTCTTACCGGATTCCTCCCAGCTCCAACTATCAGGGGTCCAGCCTGACTAGTGTGATCCTCTCTGTAAAAGTGGGGGAGGGGTATTCAGAGCTGCCTGGTCTATCTTGCTGGGCTGCTGTGTGGATTCCGTGAAGTAACGGCTTTGAAAACGTAGACAATTAGAAAGTACCAGTTGGATGTAGGTGACAGTCTGGCTACTTTATGCCACCCAGTCCGCAGGCCGCGGCTGCTCCCTCTGGCCTGTGGCTCATAAAACTGTACTGAACAGCTGCGCCGTGGCCCCGCTCCATCAGCCTCCGGAGAAACAGTGGGCGCGGGGGGCCGGCGCCCCAGGAGCCCACAGCCCGTGAGAGGGACACACAGGCCAGCTAACCGAGCACACATGTTCGTCTCAGGCGGGAGGAGAATCGTCACGGATGCCCACCACGAACAGGGCTGAGGACAGACAGCCCGCCCTGCGGAGCTCAGGGACCTTGAAGGAAGGGGTGTCTGTGGAGGCTGAGAGCTGAGGTGCCGTTTCAGGTTGAATTGTGCCCCCCGCTTCCCTGCCTTGCCCCCCGCAAAGATATGTTGAAGTCCTACCTAACCCCCAGGATCTGTACATGGGACCTTGTTTCGGAATCAGATCCTTGCTGCTGTAATTAGTTAAGAAGAGGTCACAGGGGACTTGGGGGGCCCTAAATCCAGCGTGACTGGTACCCTTAGGAGAAGAGAGAGAGGACACAGAGGAGGAGGCCATGGGGGGATGGAGGCAGGGACCGGAGTGATGCAGCCACAAGCCAGGGAGTGCCAGCAGCGCCCAGAGCTGCAGGAGGCGGGAAGGGGCCTCCCCTGTAGGTTTCAGAGGGAGCGTGGCCCTGCCTACACCTTCATTTTGAACTTCTGGCCTCCTGGATTGTGAGAGAATACCTTTCTGTTGCCTTAAGCCACCCAGTTTCAGTAATCCGTTACTCGTGGGAAGCTAATACCACTGTGTAGGAGCCGGGCACACAGAGAAGGTGGCAGGGCTGGGAAAACAGCGTGCGCAGGGGCTCCAGGGAGGCAAAAACCTGGGCGAGTCCAAGGAAGCGAAGGAAAGCCTGTGAGGTCCAGGCGGGGCTTTCTCCCCGGAACACGTCCGGGTGGCAGCGGGGTGAGGAGCGCTGTGGCCGGTGCTCAGCAGGAGACGCGAGGGAAGAAAGCTGAGCTGCAGTGCATGGGGGGACATGGAGGGGAAGGGACCCAGGGACCTCCTCGGGAGGTGGCAGCCCTGCACTGGGATGATGCAGGGAGAGGGAGGCCTCGGAAGCTTCCGGAAGGTTCTGGGGTGTATGTCAGAGAACAAAACTGCCTTCCCTGGGGGGCTGAATTAGGTGCGGGTGTGTAAAGGAGTGGAAACGCCACGTGTTTAAAGGCTAAGGAAGGAAGTTAGTTTGGGGGCTGGGGGATGGAGGCGCTCTATGAGCGGGTGAACTCTGGGGGAGGGAGCAGGTTTGGGTGGGGGTGAAGCAGGACCAGTTTGCTGATCTGATATTACTTGGCTCAGACTTTCCTCTTACCAAACTTGGCTCCAAATGACCTGGCTGATGCCAGAGTGCAGGCCCCCTCCTCCCCCTTCCCTCCCCCCCTCCTCCCCCTTCCCTCCCCCCTCCTTCTTCTCCAAGGAGATTCATGAACCCCCGAGGCAGAGACTCACTGGAGTGTCTTGCCCCCCAAAAGCAGTTGCGATGACGTCCTTTCAAAGGGCGTCATCATGGACGAATCCTCTGGCTTTGAAGAGGAAAGCACCCCTTGAATAGGTAGGTTCTGTAAAAGCGGCCGACCCCACTGCTTTCCAGCAGCATCTCGTGAGCCCGGGTGGACAGGGGGCCTGTCCGCACACGTCACAACAGTGCCTGGCCTCATCACCAAAGGCCGTGTGCTCGCAAACAGGTAATCAGTGTGTTTTCCCGTTCTCATTTAATTAGGGACTTTATACGCTAACCGGGAGCTGAGAGCCTCATTATTGAAATAACGTGTGGCCGGAAACTCCTAACAGCGGCGCCGATGGCGGGTCAGCGGGTGTCTGTTTTTCTGACTCGTAATGACGGTCGCGATACTGCAAAGAGGGCCTGGCAGGGGTGGTCGCCAGACCAAACTGGGGAAGTGAATATAAGTATCGTGTTTGGGATGGCAAACCAGAGGCAGAGGCAGTGAGTTCACACATCAAACTCGTCGTCGGCAGCCGTCCGTCTCGAGAGACGATGGTGTAGCTTCTCAAGAGTCTATCTGCACCGCCGAGAATGGCTGTGCAGTCCGACTCGGGAGTGACATGGTATCTGTCTCCTCCCGTGTTGAATCGACATCTTGTGATGACGCTGAAGCTACAGAGCCTGGGCAGGGTGATATGGAGGGTCTGCTGTTGCCCATGCAGCAGACCCCCCCTCTCTTCGCAGCTGAAGGGTCCAAGGGAAAGACGGAGTCGATACAGCTTGGGTTCAGGTGCGCCGCAGGAGTTGCCGGTGTTGACTACAACGTCAAACCGCCTTAGGGACTCCGGCTCCGGATTTTCTGTCGGGGTTTACTCCCTTAGCCTTTCCCCTGAAGAGGTATGCCGCAAGGCAGCGGAGGTTTTTTGGAATCAGAGTTTTCCTTCTCTGATGTACCCTGACTGGAAGATCGAACCAGCGACACTTAGCTCGCAGGCCGACGCTCAATCCACTGAGCTAAACCAGCCAGGGCCTATCACACATCAAACTATTATATTGAAAATCCATAAACAACCAGGTCGGTCCCAGGTCCCCTTGTCTGCTCACCCTCCTTGGGCAATGTCGTCACAGCCAGGGCTTTACTCATTACCCTCGTAGCCCGATGACCCCGAGAAACTGCAAGGTCAGTGCCTGCTCCTGCTTCTGAGCTTCAGGCTTTAGACAGGGTCCCCCACTTGTGGCTAGCTCCCTGCCACCGAAGGCTGCGGAAGTGAGCGTGCCGGAGCAGAACTCTCCTCTTCCTCCCACACCTGCCCTCCAGATTCCTCTTACCTGTTGCCTGAGTGCCCCACCCCCCATCCCCCCACGGCTCCCTGCCCCCTCCCCACCCCCAGGGCAGCAGCAGGCTCAACGCTTCCCTTCCTAACCCTCTCGTACACACCCCGGCCCCACTGCCACCGCCATTGCCCGGGCCACCATCATTTGTCACCTGCTTCCATGCCTAGTCTTCCTGACTCACTCCCGTCTCCCGCCCTCCGACCCGTTGTGCCCCCTGCAGCCTGGATCATCGTTCCGGAGCAGATCTATGCTCGTCCTGATCCCTTTGAAATCTCCCCACTTACTACTCCCCAGCTGAAGCCCCATTTCCTTAACTCGACACTTAGGTCTAAGTCCCACCCGCCCTTCAGGGAAACCGCCCCCTTTCGGTGTCCCCAGACTTCGGGGCCGAGCTGAGTTGCTGGGGCTCTGAGGCCCTCTGTCCCTTAGCAGGACACACACCGTACAGGACACTGAGGCTGCTGGTTCACCACGTGAGTCTTACCCACGCACACCCAGCACGGAAACGTCCATCTCCTTTTTCCTGTTCCGTCAGGTGTGACTCCAAGCCTGCGCCCTGCCAGGCAAGGGGAAGGTTAGTGCCCTCTGTTCTCGGGGTTCCTGATTCTCAGCCCGCCCAAGTCCAGAGCCCTCCTCAGACTGGAACGGTGGAGGCAGCCCCTCTGATTGGAGGGCCACACCTGGAAAGGCAGGACACCCTGGCCCAGCCCCCTCTGCTCCTGCCATTCGTGGACACTGGCATCTTGGCCCCTGGTGCCCTGGCCGCCCCACCGGTCCACTCTCCTCATAGAAGCGTGATATCCATTCGCTTACCAGTCTCGGGGACTCTTCTCAACAAGGAACAGCCAGCTCTGCCTCCCCGCTGCACTGAGGCCGTTCTGGAATGCAAGGAGAGGGTGGCTGCCACCTAATTTCTGCCCCCGCCCTGGGGGGAAGCAGTCTTGGGATGGAAGACGGAGAAGGCAGAGACCCCAACACACACTGGCCTCTGCTAAGTCATCGCGTCGCTCGGCAGTGAGCTCTGAGCCAGCGCGTGTCCCTCTCTAACTGCCTCCACCAATCAAAGGTCGACCCTGAACTCCCGGATGCGCGGAAACCTAGACATGGCCAGGCTCAGGGCCCACTGGGACGTGGGGGATCGGGAGAGTGGGGACGCTGCTGGGAGCTGCCCTCAGGACCGCCACGTGGGGGGCGGGGCACAGTAGCTAGTCAAGTGAAAGACCCCCCTTGTCTTCACCCCGCGAGTCCTTCGTAATGACACCTAGAGGGAGTCCTCCTGAGCCCCTGGGCACCACGATGTTCCTGGCAGTGCTGTTTGTGAGCGTAAAAAACCAGACAGAACCTGGGTGCCCGCCCACAGGTAAAAGATAAATCATGCACTGTCCTGTATGGGACAGTGCGCGGCCACAGGCTCCAACACGCTTGCTTGTATGTTCCTTGGATTTTAGAAAACTATGCTGCCCTCCCAGTTTCTTTTTCTCTTTGAAATAGTGATTTTATCTCTCCTGGATATATACCCAAAAGTGGGGTTGTTGGATCATAGAGTAGTTTTATTTTTAATTTTTTTCTTTGTGGGAGGGTGCCCGCTCTGTAACAATTCCCCCCTCTCAGACTTAAGACCCTTTATAATCTTATAAAGGACAATGGGTGAAGGTCTCATGCTCCTCTAGCTGCTTCAAGCTGGACATGGGTGTCATCCTACCTACCCTTGGGCCCAGAAATCCCTAATAAGAGTGGGGGTGTGGAGGGGAGGGTGGCCTTCCCACATGGGGGAGGATCTTGCAGAGTCCAGGTCAGCTTGTTGCCCTCCCAGTTTCAAGTTGACACCTAAAATACTTGCTCTTCAAGTTTAAAAGTGGGAGATGTAATTCCTGGGGCACTAGGAATGCAGCTGTTTTAGCCATACCACTTATATTACTCTTTCCAATCCAGCCACTGGAATCTTAACATTCTGATCTGACATCTTTGACAATCCATGTTTAAACACACAAACAGAGATTCTTGGGTAATAGTCTGAAGTTTTCAATGATTCGAGGCCAGGATGCCCACCAAGTGCATCACTGTGCGTGTTTTCCCTCATGTACGGAGTGACCATCAAAGAGAATCAAATCGTCTGAAAAAAGCAGAGGAGCAGAAATAGTGAAAATTGGGAGGCCATGTGGATCCGAAAGTGCTGCAAAGCCTTTGGGAATCACAGCAAGCCTTGAACGTTCATGTCGATAAACTGAGAAAGGGAAGTAAACAGTTTGGGGGAAAAATAATCATTCCGATGTTTGATTTAATAAGTGATATCATAGAGGAGACTGTTCTTAGCTTTGTAAGAAATACATGTCTCAGCGATTCAAGCCAACATTAATGCGATGCGTGACGGAGCGCTAGAACTTACTAAACTACCATAAATTGGTGAAAGAGAAGAGGAAGGTGCTACAGGCACAAGAACCATAACCTAACAGAGCCTTAAGAGTGTGTTCAGCTTCTTTTCCAAGAAAGCGCCAGGTGGAGAATGAGGGGGAGCTGGGAGCGAGGGGCTTCCTTGAGGACCGTACAGGATGTCAA
Organism: Furipterus horrens; assembly: GCF_987537825.1. Lineage (NCBI taxonomy): Eukaryota > Metazoa > Chordata > Mammalia > Chiroptera > Furipteridae > Furipterus > Furipterus horrens. The sequence continues at coordinate 4,416,769 of NW_028327173.1, forward strand.
AGCTGAGTCTCCGCCTGAGTGGAATTTTGGGGAAGAGCAAGGGCCTCAGCAGCCGCGTCCTAAAAAAACACGCGGGCTCACATGAGTCTATCCAGGTCCCCAGCCTCCCTGGGGAGAGCTTCCTCTAGACCCTGTCTCCGGGGCGCAGGCAAGCAGCTTGAGGAGAAGAAAAGCTTTTCTCCTGCACTTGATCTGGACTCCCCCACCTGCGCTTTTCAAATCGTGAACACACACCCGGTGAGGTCGCTTCCCGGGACACCTCTCTACCCCGTGGGACAGGCCCGCAGAGCTGGGCATTCTTAAAAGGAGTGTGCTGTGTTTACATATTTAAAAAAATTCCCACCCAGGGATGTTTTTATTGATTTGAGAGAGGAAGGAAAAGGGAGAGAGAGAAACATGGATCTGTTGCCTCCCATACACGCCCATACCTGCAACCCAGATACGTGTCCTGACCAGGGATCGAACCCACAAACTTAGGGTGGAGGGGATGATGCTCCAACCAACTGAACTACCGGGCCAGGGCTTTACATATTTTAAATACATATGAGAAGGCACGTGGTCTGTCCTTTTGACTGTTTTAAAGGTTGATAGTTCAAGTTCTGTTGTCTCTTTATAAAGAACGATCTAGATGTGTTTATTTTATTTCATCCTTCCTGCAGTCGCTAGGACGCAAATGTGGGCAAATTCTGCTTAAAAACGATGATTTCTACAGGTTAGGGAAAGAAGAGAAGCTCCATCACTGTAAATAGGAATGTGGCCACAGCATTAATAATGTGCCCACCACGCAAGAGAGAAGCCTGCATTTGGTATCAGACACGAGCTTGTTTTATTTCGTGCAGACACTTCAGACACGAATGAATAAGGAAAGCCTATTCCTGTGTTCCAGAAATCAAGAAAAAAAAAATCTAGGTAAAGTGTTCTCCGCTCGTGGGAGAGGGGCAGCCCCTGAGGCTCGTTCCAAGCGTGCATTGCACGCTCCCCGTGGCCCGTGCCAGGCGCGGAGCCGCCGGCTGTACTTCCGGTTCTGCTCACAAACATTGTCACGGCTCACAGGGACATTCGCACTAACAGGGGAAACGAACTGGCCCACAGCTGGTACGTGCCACAGATTTTATGTTTTGCTTTTATCTCGTGCTAAAACAAACTTCACATAGTGTTTTGTACACAATTTTTAAAAATGTGTTGCCTTTCAACATTTCTCCACCCCCGGCCAGACGGCCCGATCGGTTGGGCCATGGTCCCACTCCCCAAAGCTTGTGGGTTTGATCCTTGGTTGGGGTGCGTGCAGGAGGCAGCTGAGCGATGTTTCTCTCTCTCTCTCTCTCTCTCTCTCTCTCTCTCTCCCTTGCTCTCTCTCTCAAATCAATGACCATATCCTCTGGTGAGAATTAAAAAAAAAAAAAATTAAAACTATTTCAACAGATTTGAAAACGAATTCCACATGTGGTTTCTCCAGGTCCACCCCTAACTGCTTTCTGCTTCTTTTAACTCCGTGGGTCTGACCAGCGTGGTCTGTCCTGTGTCCTCCCAGGAACGATCCAGGGGATCTTATTGCTACGAGCACCCATTACAGGCGGCTCCTTTAACCAGCCAGTAGCTTTTCTTCCTCGGTAGGGATATCCTTCTCAAATGGTCCCCAATTAGAGAAAAGACATCAATTTTCCTTCCTGGCCTTCCTCCACTCTTGTTCCAGCCCGAGAGAGGAGCCAGCCAGGAGAAGAATCCTAGCAGGTAGCCCGACACAGCGGGGAAGGTCTGCGCGCTGGCTTTTCTAGCCTAACGGGAGGGGTTTTCCGCCGTCTTCCCAAAGAAGAAACAGCAGGACTCTTTCCTTGCAAACGTCACCCGCTGCTGTGTACGGCCTGAGATTTATGTCCGTGCCCTGGTGTTCTCCCCAGAAACGCTCTTTATTGCCTCACATACAAACTACTTTAGAAACCAGAGTCCTTAGGACTTTTAAAGGAGCTCGGAGCCTTCTAGCAAAAAAAAAAAAAAAAAGCCTTTTTAAAAAAAGACTGAAGCAGAGACCTTACCAGGTTTATTGGTGTTTATTACAATCTTAAAAAGATAGTCGTCATGAAAATTAACATCTATAAACTCCTTCTGTGACAACGTTTATAAAATCAGAAACCAAGACAGTTGCCACTTGCCCCGGGCAAATGCGGAGGGAGGCTCGGGCAATGCCATGCCCCTCTCTCTGGGTGCCGTGGGGTTGTGGGGGAGAGGGCAGGGGCCGCAGGGGGGTGGTGGAGGGTGGCGTTCGTACAATGGCCTCAGCCTGCAGCCTGTGTTTGAAATTTTGTCCCTTATGCTCCCTTGAGAACATTTCTTGTTTGATTTGTAGGATATGAATAGTCTCACTGTGGAAATTAAAAAACGTTCAGCATATGATCGTTCACGAAAACTTTGATTATTTCAAGAAGGGGAAACTATAATTCCATAGGTGAAATGTCAGAAGCTGGAAGAACGCAGGTATCTTGGCTGCTAGAACCCCGTACCAGGAGTTCATGTTCCTAAACCCAAAACCCAGACCAAATAACTCAATGCGGTAGCGGCCTCTCTTCTGGGGCGATTACACTCTGCATGCTGATGAAACCGTGTTCTGGAGGACAAGTGGGATGGGAATAAATCTGTCCCTTTTGCTTTCTCTCAGGGAACATTGCTGCTGTTGGACTCAGCTGCTTTCCCGGTGTCCCCCAGCCCCTCGCAGGACGGGGGTGTCCGAGCTCCGCAGGCAAGGGCCGGCGGAGCACCATGGAGACGTCCTGCCACAGAGGGGTCTTCTCTCGTTTTCAGAGTCAACAAATGTGTTGCCACCAGGAAATAGACTCCATGAAAAGAAAGTTGGGGACATGGAAGAGCTGGCCCGGCAGCGAGCGTTTTCAGCGTCCAAGTTCATTACCCTGTTAAGTCAATGGGACAGAGCAAAAGGCTTCTCAAAAGCCCCGCAAACTGGGGGCATCCGTTTCACAAATCCACGGCTGTGAAATAACGAAGCTGACGTTTCTTCTTGCTTACAGTGCAGTCCCAGTTTTTTTCCTTTCGATAAAAATGCTTTGTAATATACTCCTTGTATCCTGTGTTACAAAGTACTATTCATCTTGGACTCATTGATGGTTTGGGGGGGCGGGGCGCAGTGAACAGCCGTAGCCGAAAGTTTCCTGGTTCAGAGGGTACCTGTAGGAGGTAGCAGGTGTCATCGGTAACTAGTGACAAACACCCGTGGCTGACGATGGAAGATGAAGTCCTGCCAGGGGGGCACGGGTCTGTGAAATGTCTGCGGGTCTGGGGGTCCGGGTTGTGCCGGGGCTACCCCTCCACAGTGGAGGACAGCGACAGCCCCCGGGGTCCCCTGCCATCAAGCAGAAGGGCGCAGGTGCTGGGAAGACTGCTGGCTTTGGGAGGCCACGTAGAGCACATCAGGGCCCCCCGCGGCTCTGCACCGTGCTGGGCGGTCCCTCCCGCAGCAGTCCTGGGAAAGCGCACCCATCCCACGTCACGGCGCTTCGCTACTAAATTTCCGAGGAGCGTCTTACAACTCGGCTTTTGACACTATTATTTTGGGTTTTTTAAAATAATTTGTTTATTATTTGTTTATTTATTTATTTGTTTTTAGAGAGAGGGGAAAGGAAAAAGAGAGGGAGAGAAGCATCACTGTGGTTGCCTCTCACTCGCGCCCCCAACTGGGGACCTGACATGCAACCTAGTCATGTGCCCTGACTGGGGATCGAACCAGTGACACTTGGCTCGCAGGCCAAGGCTCAATCCACTGAGCCACAGCAGCCAGGGCCTCACACTATTGTTAATGTGGACTTTTCATCTTCTCTCTCTCTCTTTCTAGAGCCAGTATTTCTTTCAAATCTCAGTCATGTCCGAAGAGCCTGGAAATTTTTGCAGGAAAGGAGGAGAGACTGGGGGAAAATGCGGGGAGGCGGGTCACCTGATGACCCACTGCACAGGGTTCTGTTGGCTGAAATCCTCTGTTTTAAGGTGGGAAACCAAGTCTCCTCCTAAAACCAGAGGGAAGGAGGGCGGCTCGGCGCTTGAGGGAGTGGAGTCGGTAGAAACAGTCCTGTTGCCAGGGCAGGACTGGGGGCCACTGGAGGGGACGGAAGAGACCCCCACCTTGGTGGCTGCGAGATTTTGGTCAGGGCCACAGAGCAAACCAGGTAGAGGTGTCAGGAAGGCAGACAGTTGGGTCTCTCCAAGTCCCTGTGAGGAAAGAAACGAGGGTGTTTTTATTGGGGTGCTCACATCATCCCTGGCTGGTTTGGCTCAGTGGATTGAGCGTCGGCCTGCGAGCTAAGTGTCGCTGGTTCGATCTTCCAGTCAGGGCACATCAGAGAAGGAAAACTCTGACTCCAAAAAACCTCCGCTGCCTTGCGGCATACCTCTTCAGGGGAAAGGCTAAGGGAGTAAACCCCGACAGAAAATCCGGAGCCGGAGTCCCTAAGGCGGTTTGATGTTGTGGTCAACACCGGCAACTCCTGCGGCGCACCTGAAGCCAAGCTGTATTGACTCCGTCTTTCCCTTGGATCCTTCAGCTGCGAAGAGAGTGGGGGTCTGCTGCATGGGCAACAGCAGACCCTCCATATCACCCTGCCCAGGCTCTGTAGCTTCAGCTTCACTGGAGAGGACACTCCAGCGTCATCGCAAGATGTCGATTCAACACGGGAGGAGACAGATACCGTGTCACTCCCGAGTCGGACTGCACAGCCATTCTCGGCGGTGCAGATAGACTCTTAAGAAGCTACACCATCGTCTCTCGAGACGGACGGCTGCCGATACAATACGATACATCATCATTTCAGTGTGCTTCCCGGGACGCAGTACAGAAAAGGCGAACTGCTTTGTTTCTGCCGTACGCGGTCTGCGGAAGTGTTGGTGAGGATCAGCACGTCCACGTCCACAGACTCACGTTTCAATGCTAAAAAATTATTTAGACCTTGTATACGAATGTGTGCATTTTTTCCGAATGACAGACATCATTCATTATTGTGACAAAAAGAGGATTTTTTTTTGAGAGAGGAGCTGGCTCCATGCCGGGTGGCGGGGAGGCTGGCTGCCGCCTGTGCGGGCTGCATTGGAAGGAGGCGACCGTCAGTAACTGGTGACTGTCCTGGGGAAAGAGTTTTATGGTCCGTCATAGTTTTCTGTAAAGGAAAACTGCTCCTCCTCGCCGGGCAATTTAGCTCTCTCTGAGTTAATCCAGGAAAGTCTTATTCATACGAACTATGACACGTATGAGTCAAATGAGTGAGTGTCACCCAGAGACTTCAAGAGGCCCTGCCATCCTGTCACTTCCAGGACAGTCACCTGCAGGGCTGTTTGGAGGTTGTTTGTGCCCTTTTGACCTCTGGAGGAAGCTAATGGGGTAGCCGGTGATAGGATGGGGGGCAGGGTTCACTGGAGCCCTTTCTCATCCCAGATTTAACCGCGTTCACTTGCTGCATGTTGGGTGCGGCCGAGGACTTTCATTTTCTCTTGTGAGCGTCTTGTTTCCTCGTTCCGTGAAGGACCAGATTCCTGACGGATGGTGATTACAGTGCCACTAATAATAAAAAAACTAAGAATAGTTCTTCCTCAGAGCGATGGCCCTACTCAGGTCTCCTAGCGTTCGCCTGCTTTTAAATACATTCTGGAGCCCACGTTATGTTCATGAATTTAAGCCTGTATTTTGCAGCGTGGGAGTTTTTCCCAGAGAGGCTCTGAGCAAAAATGTCAGCGTCTGAAACATGGTAGAACCTGAATTGTTCAAGTTTAAACCGAGGAAGCGTGTCTGCTTGTCCCAGGGGCAACGGACACCCCGGGGAACCCCGCACGGGCACCCCCGAGAGACATACAGCCTTTTCCTCCGCGGCCGTGAGCGGATCAGAACAGCGCCGCGCACGTGGCCAGGAACCGAACATTCCCACGCGGCGCCGGAGGAGACCGGTGAAACGGGGACTCTCTTTTGCCCCTTTATTATGGCTGAATGCCCCCCGCTGTTCGTTTCTTGGGGAGAATCAGGCAGGTGGCACTAGGTCTCCGGGTAAAGGGTAGAACGTGTGTGTTGACGGAGCGTGGATGAAGCTATTGGCTGGACGTGGTTTACTTCCCCGCCTGCATTAGCAGGACCAATGAGTCATAAATACCCTAGAGGAAGGTACGGATTCGCTCAACATTAGCCTAGAATTGGAACGTCAGAATAACCGTGGATGTAGGATAAACGCAGAGAAACAGAGAGTCTATTTTACGTGTGTATAAATGTCACCGAGTCCTCTGGGTGGGTCTCTCCGTATTGTTGAAAGGACACGCTAGTTTAGAAGGCAACACACGTGCTCGTAGAAACCGTGATGGCTTTGCTCCCATGTCCTCTGTCAGCACAGATTTTAACCCTTTCATTGCATCCTTCCCGCGTCTACAGTCAGGGCTTTGCTCTTGGGGGGAACGTCTCAGCCCCGATTTGCACACGCACAGAAGCAAACGTCTACAAGAACGAAGACAATTTAGTTAAATAGGACACGTTCTCTGGTCAGAATGCACTTCTAAGCGCGCCCATTTCCACAATGATAATGGGTCATTCTTTGCAAAACAGGATCCATAATTTTCAGTAGATCCACAGTTTTGATGATTTGCATCAAAATGAGTTTTTTCAAGTATAGAGACCTGTTTGAGACATCTCTGGTTTCACGTCGACCCTCTCTGCCTCCCCTCTACTCTGTCAGTTCTGATCAGACGTCCATCAGCTTGGCTGGACATAGGGGGGCACCCTTGTCTCTAGTCCACATGGGGCGTCGCTGGTAGCAAGTGCTACAAGGGACCCCTCGGCATTGGCTCCTGGCCAGGGCAGGGTGTGGGGCGGTCGACCCGGGGCCTACCCCTGACCAGTGGTGGACAGGAGCCGGTGGGTACATTCTTCCCTCATCTTCCCCCAGAAGGACCATCCATAAGGCCCTGCGGGGGGGTCCTACCGAATGGAACCACCTGCTCACTCCAGGACGCATCTTCCAGTTCGCTGCCCCGCCTCCCGTGCGGGCCTCTCCACCCCCCTCTTCTGCTTCCTGGGTCCACACTGCCAACTAAACTACCTCCACACTCTCCTGTCTCAGGCTCTGCTTCCGAGAGAACCCGGATCGAGAGTGACTTGAGTTCATTTCAAGAAACCACCCCCGCTTAATTATGACTTCTAACAATTTAATTTCCTGCCCGCAGAAATTAAACTCATGTTCCATGGGAGGTTTATCAGTGAAGCCTCAGTGCCTCACCATGACCCCTGCCAGCACGGAGCTGCTAACAAGTAAATGCCGGGTCTGCCTGCGAACCACAGGCAGGTAGGTAGCACTATGGGAGGAAACGGACTTGGAGTTCCCCGAGCGGCCCCGCCCCTTCCCAGATGTGCGACCTTGGGCAAGTCCCGTAAACTCTCTGAGCCTCGTCTGTGAAATGACCGTAGCACGATCAAACTAGAAATGAATGACAAATAAAAAACAAATGAAGGCCTTTCACCTGGAAATTTAACAGCTTCTAATAACTCAAGGCAGTGAAGAAATATAAAAGAGAATTGCAGAATGTCATGGAAATAACAATGATAAAAATACAAAGCATTAAAATGTCTGTGACGGCTCAAACATGGAGGAAAACTACAACATGTAATACCTGTATCAGCAAAAATGAAAAGATGAAAATCAGTATGTTAAACACCCAACACCAAATAGAAGACAATCACACAAGAGAGGACAGAGCTTATCTTTTCAAATTTGAAGAAAATTGACAACCATCTAGAAAGATTGCTCACGGGGAAAAAGAGATCAGGAAGAAAAGTAACACTAAGAATAAAGAAGGACAAAATTGTTAAATCGGAAGAAATGTGAACTTGAGTAACACAATATGATGCACACTTTATGTCGATGAAGATGAATACTGGCCTTAAGTGGGTAAATTTCTAAACAAAATCTAACTTGTCAAAACCGACTGGGGCCCTGGCTGGTGCGGCTCAGTGGACTGAGCGCCGGCCTGCGAACGGAAGGGTCACCAGGTCGGTTCCCAGCCAGGGCACGTGCCTGGGCGGCGGGCCAGGTCCCCAGCTGGGGGTGCGCGGGGGGCAACCGATCCACGTTCCTCTCACACATCGATGTTTCTCTCCCTCTCCGCCTCCCTCCGTTCCCTTCTCTAAAAATAAATAAAATCTTTTAAAAAATCGATTGGAGAATAAATAGAAAACACAACCCCCCCCCCCAAATTACTTTATAGCACAATCCCAATGGGAATGCCACCATGCTTGTTTCTAGAACTGGACATGTTGATTGTAAAGGTTAGTTAGAAGAATAAATAAGCAAAGAAAAGCCAGGAGGCTGCCCCCCCAAAAGAAGTGCACTGTTGGGGTGGGGAGTTGACTAGCATATCCAGAGATAAGGCACGTTGTAAAGCATTTGTGATTCAAACGGTCTGTGCCTATGTAGACAGATCAAAAAATAGAAATAGACCCAACTAAATACAGAAACTTAGTACAGATTAAGGTGATACCTCAGATCACGTGATATCGAGATACCCGGAAGGCATATAAAAATTTATCACTGAGCCCCTTCTTAAATCACAGCAGGATATATTCCAAGTTGATCACAGATTTTTGATGTAAAATGAAGAAAACATGAGGAAATTCCTTCGTAACTTAGGAGTTCATGTAACAAAGAAACATTCCTAACTATGACTCAAATCCCAGAAACAATAAGGAAAAGGATTGGTTAATGTGTTTACTTAAAAATATAATATTTACATGGCCAAAAGCACCATCAGCTAACGAAAAACACAAAAAAACAGAGCGGGGAAAACGTTAACAATTATTACTGCAGACAAAATAAATTAATATATTAGGCCAAGCCATCTAAAATAGCAATTTCATATGGTCCGACTTCCTACCTCATAGGTGAGGAACTTCTAAAATTAAAATGAGCAATATCCTCATAGAAGAATGGACTAGAGATATGAACACACAATTCACAAAATAACAAAGCCACTGGCTTGTAGCCCTATGAGAAGATGCTCAGGCACACTCAGGAGGGCCTGCCCCAAAGATACAGGGCAGAACTGCCCGAAAGTTCCACGCGGAGGCAGCATAGTCGGGTGCTGGGCGTGAGAGCCAAAACCCAAGACAATGCAACGTCTGGATGTTTTAGGCCTCCAACTGCCCCCACGCCCAGGATTATCTTGGATATTATAGTTTTGCATTTTATATACATTTTAAAACTTGTTTTTGAACTTACACACACACACACACACACACACACACACACACTCCTGCCGAGATTTGTATCAGGATTACACTGAATCTGCAGATCAATTTGGGCAGAGCTGGCAGCTTTACAAACTTGAGGATTTAATAAACCTTTTAAAGTTAATCTCAATAGTGTTTTGTAGTTTTCTAGGTAGCGATCTCGAACATCTTTTGTGAGATTTATTCCTGTGTTTCTGGTGTTCTTGGAAACGGTCGTAAATGGTATCTTATTTTTAAATTTCGTTTTCTAATTGTTACCAGAATATCAAAATATGATTTTGTACCTTGACCTTATATTTGACAATCTTGCTAAATTCACTTATTAATTCTAATAGTTTATAAGTATATTTAAAATGTTTTTTCTATTCAACCAATCATGAAGTCTGTGACTTATGACAATCTGTTTCCTGCTTTTGAATCTTAATATGTTCTTTTTTTTCTCAATTTACCAAACTGGCTAGGACCTCCAATGTTTGCTACGAGGTTTTTGTACATATTAAGGATGTTTCCTCCTGTTACTGATTTGCCAAAAATGTTTATCATGAACGGGCAGTAAATTTTGTCAAATGACTTTGCTGCATATGTTCAGAGGATCATATGACTTTTCTTATTCTGGTAAGACAGTAAATTTGAATAGCAAGCTAACCCTGAAGTCCTGAAATAAATCCAACCTGGTCATGATGCATTAATTTTTATATATAATCACTGAAATTGGTTTTAGTTTGGGGTTTTACAAAAAAGAATCACAAGGTTGAGTTGGGAAATGTTCTTTCTTTTTCTACTGGTGTTTCTTTTCCTCTACAAGTTCAAAAGAGTTCACTGATAAAGCCATCTGGGCCTGGAGCTTTTCGTGGGAAGATTAAAATTATGGATCCAATTTCTTTAATAGCCATACGCCTAAGTATATTTTGGTATGTTGTATTCTTCCAGGAATTTTTATAATTTTCAAGTTTATTAGCATAAAGTTATGTATATTTTATCATCTTTTAAAAAAGATTTTATTTGTTTATTTTTAGAGAGGGCGAAAGAGAGTGAGGAGCATCAGTGGGAGATGTTGCCTCTAGTACACGCCGCTGACTGGGGACCGAACCCGCAGCCCAGGCGTGTGCGCTGACTGAGAATTAAACCCGCTCCCTTCTGTTCTGCGGACGACACCCAGCCATCTGAGCCAGGCCAGTCAGGGCTCCTTCACCATCTTCTTAACGTCTGTAGGAGCTGCAGTGATGTCTCGGTCTCCCTTCGGACCCCGGTCACTTGGGCAGTCTCTCCTTGTTCTTGGTACTAACTCCTCCCAGGTTCACCTTTCCAAAGAGTAAGTTTGAGCTTTGCTGATCTGTTTTCACTTTTGTTTTCTCTTTCATTAGTGGTTGCACTCATTGATTATTTCTCTCCTTTGACTTTCTTTGAGCTTAATTTCCTGTTCTTTTCCTAATTTTTCGTTGAATATTTCGAGCACTTATTTTCTGCTGCAGCGATATTTTTTTCGCTGCGCACTGAAGACTGAGCCCTCCTGTCTCCTGCAGCTGCATTCCGTGCGCTTTGATATGTGGTGTATTCATTTCATTTAGTTCAAAATAGTTTCTAATTTGTTTCTAATAAGTTTTCTTATTTGACTAAAGTTATTTAGAAGCATAGTATTTATTTGCCAGACGGGAGGAATTTTCTATTAATCTTTTGCTATTGATTTCTAGCTTCCTTTTACTATTTTCAGAGAACAGACTGCATAATTGAATCATTCGAAATGTGTTAAGACTTGTTTTTAAGATATAGTCAATTTTTGTCAGTCTCTAATCAATTAAATCAAATTTGTTAATTATGTCAGTAAAATTTCCTATATTCTTAATGATGGTCTTATCTTCTTGTTCTATTTGTTACTGAGAGAAGCTAAAATCTCCTGTAAATGCGGATTCGTTTATTTCTCCTTGTAAGTCTGTCCATTTCTGCCCCATCTATTTTGAGACTGTGGTATTGACTATATTAAATTTTAACACTTTTATCTTCCTGATGGAATGTCCTTTTTCATTAGGAACGTTTCTCTGTATCTGTAACAGTTCTTGACATAAAGCTACCCTGCTAGCCCAGCCAGCTCAGCCAGGCTGGGGCCACTTCTGCCGGAGTTTTCTTCCCCGCAGAGGATGCATTAGTGCACGTTCCAAGGGACCCTTCGTGCCGGATCCAGGAGGCAGAAGGAAATGAGCGCCCTGCGTCCTTCACTTTCAGGAGGTCGCCGCAGGGCACACGGGACTCATGCAGCTGACACCCTGCCACTCAGGTGCGGTCTGTCAGCTTGCCTTCCTCAGTCTCTTCAACGCCCAAGACAGCCACACTTTTAGCTGCATGTCAAAGGGTTCTGGGTCCTTCTGCAGGCCATCCCATCATCAAAACTGCGGCCTCACCTTGGCCGCTGTGGCTCAGTTGGTTGGAGCATCGTCCCATAGACTGCAGGGTCGCAGGTTTGATTCCCAGTCAAGGCACATGCCCAGGTTGTGCGTTCGATCCCTGGTCAGGGAACATACAAGGGGCAACCAATGGATGTTTCTCCTGTTGATGTTTCTCTCCCTCCCTCCCTCCCTCTCTCCCTCTCTCTCTCCCCTCCCTTCCTCTCTCTCTCAAAGCAATGAAATAAGGTCCTAGGTGAGGATTAAAAAAAAAAAAACTGGAGTCTTGGGGGCAGTGCGAGACCAACATGGATTTCTGTCCCCCCACGTGGGTCCCCCGTCTGGCCCTCCTGTCTACCCCATTGACTCCAGGCCACGCTGCCAAAAACCAGGGAAGCGACAGTGGGAAGACCTCTCGACACTTCCACTACACCTGCCCTTTTCTCACCTTGTCACAGGTTTTCATTCTTTGTGTATTTCCACACATGGAACTCCTAATAGCGTGCCATTGCTTATTTTATATAATCAATGTTCATTTGGTTACTCTCTTTCCCGTCTCCCCTTGCCCTCCAGCCCCTCCTGTACCTCCGCGCGTCCCTCTGAAGGAATTGCCCCTTTGCTTACAGAATTCTCATTAGAATTTCCCTCAAAGCGCATCTGCTTGTATGAAGTCATCTCAGCGGCCATTTGTCGTTAAGTGTCTTTATTCTGCTTTCCCTCTTGAAGCGTATTTTCTCTGGGTATAGAAGAGAGTCCATCACAATGCCTACTGACACTCTAGCTGCCTTTTTAAAAAAAAAACAACAAAAAAAAACCCCATCCTAACAACCACATGGAATTTCAAAATATCTAGAAAAGCCCAAACCATCTTGAAAAGCACAGACAAGGACAGAGGACATACACGTCTCAATTTCAAAACCCGTTCCCCAGCTGCAGTGATCTAGACAGCGCGGTACTGGGACAGGACAGACGCACCGATCGGCGGGATAGACTTGAGACTCCAGAAATAAACATACATCTGTGGTCAACTGATTTTCAGCAAAGGTGACGAGACTATTCCATGGTGACCACATGCAAAATAAAATAAAATAAAATAAATAAAATAAAAGAATTTAGATCCTTATCTAAGGATCTAAAAAATTAGCTCAAAGCCGATCAAAGACCTGCTAACTATGAGAGCTACCACTGTAAAACTGCCGGGAGGACGCGCAGGCGCACATATTTACCACCTTAGCTTTGGCAGCGGTTTCTTAGACATGATCATCAAAACCACAAGCACGACCAAGGAAGACTAAATAAATTGGGCATCATCAAAAATAAAAGCTTTCACCCTGACTCGTGTGGCTCAGTTGGTTGGGCATCGTCCCACAAAGTGAAAGGTCGCTGGTTCGATTCCCGGTCAGGGCACAGGCCCGGACTGCAAGTTCCCAGGTCGGGGAGCGTATAAGAGGCAACTGGCTGGTATTTCTCTCCCTCTCTCTCTCCCTCCCTTCCCCTCTCTCTAAAAATAAAAAAGTAAAATCTTAAAAAAAAAACTTTTGTGCATCAAAAGACGCCATACAGAAAGTGAACAGAATGGGAGAAAACCGTACAAAGGCTGTGTGTCTAACAGGGGCTAGTGCTCAGAAGTGCAGAACGACTCAGCAAAAGGAAGGCCAGTGACTCGATTTAAAAAACGGGCAAAGGACTGGGACATGTCTCCAGGGAAAATATGCTCAATGTCATTAGGAAAATACAAATCAACCCCCCCCCAAAAAACCCCAACATGATACTAACTTCACATCTGCTAAGACGGCTGTAGTTTTTCAAATGAAAGGAAACAAGTATCGGTGAGAAGGCAGAGAAGCTGGGAACCCCATGCGTGGCCAGTGAGGATGTGAAATGCTGTGGCCTCTTTGGAACAGAGTCTGGCAGCTCCTCAGAAGTCAAATAAAGAGGCGCCATATGGCACATCCATTTCACTCTCGGGCGTAAAACCAAAAGAATTGAAAACATATGTCCCCACAGAAACTAGTACACAAGCATTTCTCTATGGTAGCCAAGAGTGGAGCTAAAGCAAATGTCCCTACAGTACACTGATGCGTGGACGGAGAAAATAAGCGTGCCCTTCAATGGGACATCATTCATCTGTAAGAAGGAACGCACTCCTGACACGTGCTGCCACATGCTACAACATGGGTGCTTTGGGGAGACACCGACCAAGCAGAAGAAGCCAGCCACAGAAAGCCACAGAGGGGAGGATTCCGTCACTATGAAATGTTTAGAGGAGGCACATCCATCCAGACCCAGCATAGACCCGTGGTTGCCAGGGGCCTCGGGGAAGGGATACCGGGTGTGACGGCGAACGGGGTGGGATTTCTTTCCGGAGGGATGGAGACATTTTCTGGTGCGCAGTGATGAGCACATAAACGTGTGACTGAACTAAAACTGAGCTGTGCTCTTAAAATGGGTGACTTATGGTATGTGAGTTGTATCACAACTGAAACTTTGGGGAAAAAATTCTTGCCTTTCTTGGAAATTTTCAATACATTATATCAATTTATTTTATTTTGGGTTTTGCAAATTCATTTTTGAGACTAGCTTATAATTTTCTTTGAGAATATTGTTTTTGTCCTATTTCAGTACCAAAGTTCAACCACAAGAACGAGGTGGATAGTTTTTCCTGTTGTTATTCTCTAGAACAGTTTCTATAAAATACCAATACTTTCCTTGAGCGCCTGGTACAACTTGACCTTTGAGCCTGCTGCCTTTGGTGGGAGTGGAGAGACGGGCTACGTACTCCTTGCCCATCACTTCTGGCTCTTTAATTATTACTAGTGGATCCATATGTTCTGTTTCTTCTTGATTTTTATTAATTCATACTCTTCCAAAAAATTGCCTGGTCCTCTAACATTTAAATTTTCTGGCATATTTCTATTCATAATATGATCTGACTTTTTACATTTTATATGCCATTATGGGCCTTTTGATTTTTTTGAAAGGTTTTATTTATTTATTTTTAAAGAGAGCAGGTAAAGGGGGGGGAGAAAGAGTGGGAGAGAAATATCAATCTGCTGGGGCCAAACCTGCAACCCAGGCATGTACCCTGGCTGGAAATCAAACCAGTGACCCCTCACTTTGCAGGACAATGCCCAACCAACTGAGTCACACCAGTCAGGACAGGCCTTTTTTTTTTTTTTTTTAATTTTTTTATTTTATTCATTATGTTGTTACAATTGTCCCAATTTTTTTTTCTCTTAGCTCCCCACTGCCCAGTACCCCCCTTCCCTCCAGCAATTCCACCCCCCTTACTTCATGTCCATGGGTCGTGCATATGAGTTCTTTGGCTTCACCCTTTCCTATATTATTCTTAACTTCCCCGTCTATTTTGTACCAACCGATTATGCTTCTTAGTCCCTGCACCATTTCCCCATTTCTCTCCCTCCCCCCTCCCAGCTGATAACCCTCCAAATGCTCCCCATGCCTATGATTCTGTTCCTATTCTGGTTTGCTTAGTTGGATTTTGTTTTTATTTTTTAGATTCAGTTGTTGATAGTTATGAGTTTGTTGTGATTTTAATGTTCATAATTTTGATCTTCTTTTTCTTAAGTAAGTCCCTTTGACATTTCATATAATAATGACTTGGTGATGATGGACTCCTTTAGCGTTACCTTGTCTGGGAAGCACTACATCTGTCCTTCCATTCTAAATGATAGCTTTGCTGGAGAGAGTAATCTTAGTTATAGGTCCTTGCTTTTCATCACATTGAATACTGCTTGCCAGCCCCTTCTTGCCTGCAAAGTTTCTTTTGAGAAATCAGCTGATAGTCTTATGGGCACCCCTTTGTAAGTAACTCTCTGCTTTTCTCTTGCTGCTTTTAAGATTCTCTCTTTATCTTTCACCTTTGGCATTTTAATTATGATGTGCCTTGGTGTGGTCCTCCTTGGGTCTAGCTTGTTTGGGATTCTCTGTGCTTCCTGGACTTGTATGTCTATTTCCTTCACCAAATTTGGGAGGTTTCCTTCATTATTTTTTGACATAAGCTTTCAATTTCTTGCTCTTCCTCTTCTCCTTCTGGCACCCCTATGATTCGGATGTTGGCACGTTTAAAGTTGTCCCAGAGGTTCCTAAGCCTCTCCTCATTTTTTTCAATTCTTGTTTCCTCATTCTGTACAGGTTGACTGTTTTTTTTTCTTCCTTATGTTCCAAATAATTGATTTGAATCCCAGTTTCCTTCCCTTCACCATTGGTTTTGTGTGGATTTTTCTTCATTTCACTTAGCATAGCCTTCACTTCTTCCCTTATGCATTTGCCATACTTAAGCATATTTGTCAAGCCTGTGAACATCTTTATCACCAGTGTTTTGAACTCTGCATCTGTTAGTTTGATTATCTCCTTGTCGCTTAGTTCTCCCACTGGAACCTTGTTCCATTCCCCCTTTTGGGCCATACTTCCCTGTCTCTTCATCTTGACAGGCTCCTGTGTTTGTTTGTCGCTGTGTCTTAGGCAGAGCTGTCATTCCTGTTACGTTGTAAGGGGCGGAGCCTTAGGTATTCGTCAGTACAGGATGACCCGTTTCACCACATTGTAGCGCTGTATGTGGTGGAGGGGTCTGAGCAGGAACAATGCCGCTTGCTCAGCCCTTTTCCTGGCACCTCTCCCACTTCTGTATGGGACTGGTGCCCCTCTAGCTGCTTCCCTGGCTGTCGTTCCCAGAGTGGGTGCATCTGCAGATGCTCTAGGACCATGGGGGCCCTTTAAACAAGCAGACTCTGCTGAGAGACCAGCAGTTTCTGCCTCCGCCCCAACCCCCACGGGTCTGCACAGTCAGAAGCAATGAGGCTTGATTTTCCCTGGAGTTGGGACCATGAGCTGCGTGGTGTGGTTTGGTGCTGGGAGTGCTCCCCAGGTGTACCTCCTGACTTTTAAAAATGTGTGACTGCGCTTTCTCCCGGCCTGCTGCTGCCACCACTGCTGCCACCACACAGCGTCTTCTCCACCCCGGCTCTGCCCCTCCTACCTGTCTGGATGAGTATTTCTTCTTTATATCTTTGTTTGTTGGACTCCATGCAGCTCAATTTTCTGGAACTTCTGATTGTCTCTAGTTTTGAGGTAGTTGTTCCTTCTCAGTTGTGGAGGGAGACGCAGTGAGTCTGTCTAGAGCTTCAAGAAATTTTAATCCAGGACAGGCCTTTTGATTCTTAATGTTCTTATTGATATCTTCTCTTCTTCATTAACTCTTGTAAGTGGCTTGTTTTCCTCTGTTAGACTTCCAAGCATTCCTCCCTCATAATACACGCAATTAAGACAGTAAACTTACGTGTTAGTATTATCGGGGCTGCAAAAATCTTTGAGATATAGTGTTTTCATAGCTTATTCTGAATATTTAATAATTTCTAGTTTTAGTTCTCTTTGCATATTGATTGGATTGTGGAGGTGGTTTTTTTTTAATTAATTAATTTATTTTGTTTATTTATTTATTTTTAGAGAGAGGGGAAAGGAGAAAGAGAGGGAGAGAAACATCACTGTGTGGTTGCCTCTCACTGGCGCCCCCAACTGGGGACCTGACGTGCAACCTAGTCATGTGCCCTGACTGGGAATCGAACCAGCGACACTTGGCTCGCAGGCCGACGCTCAATCCACTGAGCCACAGCAGCCAGGGCTCATGTGGAGGGGTTTTTTAAAACCTATCTTAAAAATAACTTCTGTCCTGACTGGTGTGGCTCAGTGGGTTGGGCGTCAGCCTGCCAAGCAAAAGGTCCCTGGTTCAGTTCCCGGTCAGTCAGGGCACGCACCTGGGGTGCAGGTTCCGCCCCTGGACAGAGTGTGAACGAGAGGCGACTGACTGATAGATGTTCCTTTCTCTCTTCCATCGATGTTGCTCTCCCTCGCCTTCTCCTTCCCTTCCCCTCTCTCTAAAATAAATAAACAAAATCTTTTAAAAATAATGTCTAAGTCAATTACCCTATGGTCAGAGGATAGGGGCTATATTCCATCAACTGCATGCATTTTACAGAGATTTCTTTACAGCCCAATAGTCGACTTTTACTAATGTTCTGTATATACTTGAAAAGGCTGCATAGTGTCCAGTAATCAAGATTTAATATATATATATGTTATATGCATATATAATGTATTTTAAATATATATAAGATTTTAAAATCATATTATTCAAAGTCTCCCTTTTAATTATTTAGTCCCTTTGCTATATTGATATATTTATTTTAAAACTGAAAATTTTTTTCTGTGTAAGGTAGAGTAGGGAGATTTTTTTTCTTCAACTAATGTAAAATTTAGTTGCTTTGGTGCTGCAGATTTTTGATGGTAGGTCATGGAATAAAATATGCACATATAAGACCCCTCATTGTCTCCTTCTCAGTTCCTAGACGGCTCCTAGAAACCTGTAGATTACCCGCCTTGTACCTGAGTCAGGCAACCCTGGGCTCCCGTCCTCACGGGGCTCTGGTGTCTCTGACTTTGCCGGAGACCGGGGGGCACTTCTCCGATCTGGGGACCCCCTTTGACCACAGATATGCGGTGTGTTCTCTGAGCGTTTCTTCTCTCCAAGTTCTGTGCCTACCTCTGGGGACCTCGGGGGAGAGGTCCTGCACATGAAGAAGAGGTTGGAAGTGCCTGACGAACCTACTACAGGAAAGGGAGAAATGACGTGACGTAGCAGGTGCCACGTGCGTGGGCCTGCTGGGCGCCCCGGCACCAGGGCGGGGTCTCCTCCAGCCCCCTCCTCTCTGGCCCCTCGACTCCACCCCATCGCCGTGGTTGGGACCTTGACTGTTGGCATCTAGGCCTCCTTTCCAGCACGTGTAGAACATTTCTAAAAAGTTGACCAAATATAGGCTATCATGAATCACATGGCATTGATAATAATACAAACCGTATATAATTAATTTAATGTTTGGTTTTTTAAAACCATAGCTAAGGGAACCCCATAGGCCTAACACAGGGGAGGAGACCCTTCCCTCTTCCCTCCCAGGTTCGAGGGCGGCCCTGTGAAATGAGCGGGCAGCAGGCACATTGGCAGGAGAAAGGGCGTACATGTTATCATTGCTGATACTGTGTGCATGGGCTCAGAAAAAAAGGTGCACCCCCAAAGGAGGCAAGACTTGTAAGGCTTATAGACCCCCTTAGCGGGGGAACGGGGAGAGGGCAGTTTCAGGGAGGATGGGTGGGCCTTTAGGACAGAAGGTGGGAGGAATGATGGCCAGTGACAGAGTCTGTCTGGGGTTGGTGCTGACTTCGGGCCTCCTCTCCTGGGAGAAGAGCCCACCTCCCCTGGTTAAGGAGGGTCCTCTCCTGGGAGGGCCTGGCGAGCACGGAGCTCCCCTTGGGGGGTCTGTGTGCAGCTGGGGGAGGGGAGTTCTGAGAACGCTCTGCGCACTGTGTTTCAAGTGCCTACAGCTCAAAGTCGTATGTCAGAGTGGCTTATTTGGGGGTGACATGTCCTGAAGCCCTTCACTCACAACATGCAGGAGAGACTCGAAATGGAAACTAATATTTGCATCCACCTTCCAACGGCTCTGAGCTTCTGGGGGCGAGGGGGGGCGGCATTGAGGTCCTTTCCAGCTCTCCGCCCACCCCATTTTTGGAGGCTCCGTTATTCACGGTGCCTGTGAGCTGTCCTCTCCCCAGAGCGCATGCTGCCCTGGTTTCTCCTGCCACCGCAGCCCAGCCTGACCCCAGGGCTCCGTCTCAGCGACCCACGCAGGACTGGCGGCTTTGCCTGTGAGTCCCGCTAACACCATCAGAGGTGCCGCTTTATTTGGGAGTTTTATAAACCTGTTTTGTTCATAGCTTCCAATGCGCCCTCTCTTCCATCCACCTCCACGGGGCCTTTTATGGTGTTTCCCTCATTTTAAACTGGAAAGTTGGCAGCGGCAGGGCTTCAAAGTGAGTCGGAAAGTCTGTGTCGGGCTGGCAACGTGACCGTCCTGAGGATGAGGGATGTTTACGAGTCTGTTTATATAGAAGGACAGCACCAGGGCTGTGCTGACTTGGCTCCACGTCGGAACTCGGACGGGACCGACAGATAAAATCTCATCCAGGAGCGTCTCTCTCGCTGCGGAGTGGCGCCTCCCGGAAGGTGTGAGGTTCAACCGCAGGAGTCAGCCTTGCGGGGGGCTGGGGAGGCACACTTGAATCCCATCATGATTTGGTGACTTGACTTCCAAAGCAGATGTTCCACAGCCCCTTTCCAGAAAGATCTGACATGAGGAGAAGGGCGGGTAGGATGGACTTGACCGATCGAGGTCACCAAACAGTGATACAGAGAGAAGATGCCACAGTGCTGGCCGTGTGTGGCAAGAACGGAGGACAACCCTGTCCTTACCTGGAACTGGTCACCCAGAGCAAGGGCACTCAACTAGTTCAAAGCCAACTCATTCCCTCACAAGGTATCCAGCACGGGTCTGAGCCTCAGGACACAGAGGTGCGCAAGGTCCGCTCCTGAAGTTCACGGGGCTCACGCCGGCCCAGGAGCACAGGCGGGGCATGGACGCAGCTCTATGGGGCCGGATAGCGGGGCAGGGGTGGGGGTGGGGGCAGCTGAGCCCCAGGGTGGTCCACTCCAGGGAGGGGACAGGCCTGAAACCATCAGGGACCTGGGGGAGCACAGACTCCCACACTGTGCACGGGAGTCTACACTCTCACCAATGTCTCACGTTATAAAAGGGCAAGAATGTCTGTAGTGCCACCTTCTGAGGAGGAGAGTCTGAGGGGCCTCGGGGGGCAAGCGAACGGCAGTGGACCTCGGGTCTCCCCCCGGCAGTCCTGAGGCTTTCGGGAGAGACCGGCCTTGGTATTCTGGGAGGGACCCCAGGACAGCCCTCCCCCGCCCCCACAGGGAGGCCCGGCCGGCCACAGGGGAGCTCACCCAGGGCCTTTGCGGAAGGAGCCGCGCACAGAGTCATCGGCTCGGGTGGACAGAAGGCTGGTCGCCTCACTGTCTCAGGATGTGAGGTGTTTTCTCAGTTTCTCACCCGACACCTTGAATGCTATTTGTTGTCCAAGAGAGAATATTCTTACACAAATGACAGTGTCTGAAGACTAATCACCCCTCTAGGGTTACGTGGAGATGACAATCCCAGTTGCTTCCCTAACAAAGACTCCTCTCTGCTCTCCAGCCCGAAGAGATGACTTCACCAACGTTCGTCCATCCGCGTATTTAGCAAACGTCCTCGCCAGCCCCTCTCGCCGGCCCCTGGGATCTGCTTCCATCTGAAAAGGAGCCAGAAAATGGTTTCACAACCTTCTCCTGGGTCCTTGGATGACACCCGGGAGGCAGTCTGGGGCCTGGGCCGTCCTCGAGTTGAGCGGGACTCACCCACTTCCCATGGCTGGGCAAAGGCACCCCTGAAGGCCAGGGGGTTGGCTGCTTCCAAAGCGTGGGCCCTCGAGTGGAGACCCGAGTCGCCTGTGAAGAGACGATGCTGCTGTCCAGGTGCCTGCTGACCGCCTGAGTCTGACCCGCTGAGCTGCCCTCGGAAACAAGTTACGTGGGTTTAAAAAAAACAACAAAATCTTGAGGACAGAGAACAGCGCAGGCTGTGTTGGGGCCATCAGCGGGGCCTCGCTCAGCGGGGGCCACCGTTTTCATCGGAAAAAGGATTATGGAGCTCTTGCAGGAGGCTTCCAAGAAACAGAAGAATAGTCCCGATTCAAGTTCGGTGAATAATGAGGTGTCTGTCTGTTGGCAGCGACAGTGTTGGGTCCCAGTGAAGCTGGGAGCGAGGGGGGTGGATGCACTTGAAGAGGCCGGCCCATTGAAGGAGGAAACAAAGCCGCTTAATTAATAGCGAGCGAGGTGCCCCCCGGACAGAGAGAACAGCCCGGTGGGAGGACAGAGTGGGGTTTCGTGGCGGCGGGGGGGCCCCGACGGCCCTTGTTGGTCTAGTGGAAATGAGCACAAAGCGCTTTGCATGCAGAGTCTGGTTGCAGACACAATGAGCGACGCAGGAGACCGGTGAGCTCTGTTCCTTCCGGTCAAGTTCAAAAGGCACCTGACTGATGCTGGGAAAGTCCGCGTCGGGAAGCAAGGCTTTAAATTGTGCAAAGATTCAAATAAGAGCCCAGAGGCACCCAAATCCTTCAGTTCTACTGCCCTATAAATTACTGAGTGCGTCCCTTCCTGGGCACAAAAACCGTTGAATAGCATCCTTCCAAGCCCGTGATCATTTCAAAGGTCCTTCTTTGGTCACGAGGAGGCTGGGGACTGTTTTGAAACGTCCCGGCCCTCCGTGAGAGCAGTCGTCTGAGAGCGAGTGGGACGTGGGGCTTCCCCACTGTGTCGCACAGAACACTGGGTACTCGTGTGGAATATTTTATTTTAAAAGACGCAGTGGGGGTGGTTGCTCTCGAACTCGTTTTTTGTTATAAAAGTAGCATCAGCCACCCCCACAAGGGTACTGACGTGGCTGATGTAGGTCCACGTCGCCCGTCCGCCCGATACCGTTGCCCAGGGGGAGACCCCACTGTGGCCCAGGGGTGTCCTTCCAGACCCTCCCTCGGCATCTATGCACTACAGAGACATGGACCTCCTTTCCCTGCGAGCTTCAGATGATAAAATTAAGGCCGACTCTTAAACATTCCTTTCTCTTGAGCTGTGTTTCATAACTAAGTGCTACTTTGAACCGTGATCTAAACCAGAGCTCTTCCTCTCAGGAAAGAGGACTGTGCTCCATGCCAAGGGCTGGCGTCGGAGCCTCGTTTTAATGTTTTTTCAACCCGCTGTTGCTGCGGAATCACCATGAGAGGAGCGAACCCCACAGCCCGGGTG
Source organism: Furipterus horrens (assembly GCF_987537825.1). NCBI lineage: Eukaryota > Metazoa > Chordata > Mammalia > Chiroptera > Furipteridae > Furipterus > Furipterus horrens. The sequence continues at coordinate 4,439,168 of NW_028327173.1, forward strand.
GGGTCTTACGGCTCCATCCGCTGCTAAAAGGAGGCACGAAGGCCTGGCCTGAGGGGAGGCCCATGGACCCAAAGGGGCCTGTTTCAAACCAGTTCAAGATTTTGATGATTTTTGAGGCAAACCTAAAAGGAAACAGGGTTCAGTCCTTTCATGGAAAACGAGGAAGACAGCGGAGACTGTGTGGGAAAAGAAGGTCCATGCATCGAGGAGCGTTCAGCGTCTCGGCCCACGCAGACCTCGCCGGGGCTTAGGTTCCCAGTGTGGGTCCATAGGTCCACCCGCCCCGGAGCACCGATGTTTGTCCATCCTGACGCCCCAGACACAATGGGAATCTCTTGGGGGACAGTGACAATAGAACCAAAGGGAGGAGGAGAGAAGCCAGAACGACCTTAAAACCCAAACCTGAAAAGACATTTTACAAAAAGCAAACTTACAGGCCATGTTCTTAAGCAAAATATTAGCGAGGCAAAGCAATCAACAATGAATAGGATCACATATCACAGCTAAATTGTTTTTTTCCTAGGAAGCAATGTGGTTTAACATTTTATAATTAATCAGTCAATATGATTTATCATGTTAACAGAAAAAGGAAGAACAATTATGGACCAATCAATGGATTTTTTTTTTTTTAACTGGTGACCTTTCGGTTCACAGGTCAGCATTCAATCCACTGAGCCTTTGATTAAATTTGAATACTTGCATGAGAAAAATTCTTAACTAGAAATAGAAGAGAACTTCCTTCATAGGATAGAAACGCCTACTAACAAACCTACAGCAGGCTTTGTACTCAAGTGAGATGGTAGAAGCTTTCTCTCCAAGATTAGGAATGAATGAATGAATGAGGATGTGGTTTTAGAGGTCCTAGACAATGCAATAAGACAAGAGAAGAAAATAAAAGACGTAAAGACTGAGAAGAAAGGGAGAGATTGCCTGTATTCGCTGACAACATGTCTGTTTATATAGAAAAACTACAAGGATCTAAACAAATTATTAAAATTAATAAGTGAGTTCAGCAAGGATGCTAGATATAAAGGAAATATAGAAATATTGTATTTACAGACACTAATAACAAAAAATGGGAATTTTGAAAATGATACCATTTACAATAGCATTAAAACAATCATGTACCTAAGAATAAATAAAAGATATGTAAGTCCTGTACACCATAAAACACTGTTGAAAGTTCTAATATTCTAATAAATAGAGGTATATATACAACGTTCATTGACTGGATTCTGCAAAAAGTTCAATTCTCTACAGATCAATCTATCATGTTAAAATCCCAACATTTAAAAACAACAGAGTTGCCCTGACTGGTGCGCCTCAGTTGGTTGGGCGTTTTCCCACAAAGCCACAGGTTGCCAGTTCGATTCCTGGTCAAGTCATGTGCCTGGGTTGCAGGTTTGGCCCCTGGTCAGGGTGCGTATAAGAGGCAGCCAATTGCCCTGGCTGGTGTGGCTCAGTGGATTGAGCGCTGGCCTGCAAACCAAAGAGTCACAGGTTCGATTCCCAGTCAGGGCATGTGCCTGGGTTGAGGGCCAGGTCCCCGGTCGGGGGAATGCAAGGGGCAACCACACACTGATGTTCCTCTCCCTCTCTTTCTCTCTTCCTTCCCCTCTAAATAAATAAATAAACAGAATCTTAAAAATAAAAAGAGGCAGCCAATTGGTGTATCTCTTCCTCTCTTTCTCTTTCCCTTCCTCTCTCTAATAAATAAGTAAATAAAAATTTAAATGTTAGAGTTTTAAAATAAATACGTATTATGGATATTAAAAGACTAATCTTTAAACATGCACAGTAAAGGGCCCAGAACAGTCAGAAAAAAAATTTTTAAATGCAAATCTGGAGAACTTACTCTACTGGACATAGACTTATAAAACTCTGTACAGGTAGGCAAATGGACCAACGGACCAGAATGGATTCTAGAAACAGGCCCCTCACATACAGGTACTTAGTTTGTGGCCAAGATGTCACTGTAGAGTAGTGAGGAAAGGACCCACCTTCAATAAAGGGTGTTTAGTCAAGCAGATATTCATATGGAAAAATACACACATATGTTTACCCCCAAATGCCACTTCTGGGTAAATGCCTACACATGTGTGCCAAAAACATGTATTACAGGGTCCATAATAGCATTATCATAATAACCCTAAAACAGAAATGGCCCAAAAACCTACCCACAGGAGGATGGATAAGCATCTCAGGAGATATTTGTGCAGCGGCATGTATACGACTCTGAAAACGAGCCGGAGCGGCACGCACAGCGTGGAGGAGTCTGGGAGTCAATATGATGGATGGCAACAAACATAACTAGACATGAAGAACCCACATTTCTGACTGTGCTTATACAAAGTTTATAAAAGGCCACGCTAACCCCGAGAGTTCGGGGCTGCACGCAGTAGCCCGGAAGCGCTCACGGCCGCCGGTCGGCAAACATCCCTGTCCGCCGGGACGCACGGAGGCTGCTCCCAGTCACTAGACACACCGCATAGTTCAGGGGCCTTTTTTCTTGTATTGAGACTTTCCAGGTGCAGGAAGCAGAGTGTTGACCTGGGTCCTGGCGCAAGCTCCGCACCGTGCAGGGGACTGCCTCTTGGAGCAGCTGTGGTGGACCTAGGCTCACCCCGACTCCCTGCACCCACAGAAGACGGTTCCCAGCACAGTGACCGTCCCCACCTCCAGTACCCAGGGGCATCCCTCAACCAAGGGGGCGGCAGGCAGTTGGTAACTAAATGCCCCAGCTCCCCATCCTGCAGCAGGACAGGGGTAAAGCGTGTCCCATGTGGCTCTGCAGCGGGCCCCAACAGGACTGAGCCCCAAATGTCCCCGCTGGTGACACAGTCCCTCACGTGTTGGTTGTTGGCTTGTCCCCCTTCCCTGCCTTACTTGCTTCAGTCCCGCTTCCGGGATCACTGCCCCGATCCACTACAGGCTTTTGGGGGACCCAACAAAGACATGTACACGTGTGTTACAGTTTTTTTCAGCCAGGAAGCAATGAACATGAGTCAGAATAGTGACTCCCCCTTGGCACAGGTTGCGAGAAGGTGCCAGTGACAAAGATGGCCCATGTCTAGCGAGCTGGCAAGTACCCTAGGCCCACCTGTGGTTACATGTGGGTGACAAATCATTGAACGAGCCACTTGGTCTTGTGCACTTTTCTGCATTATCGTTCATAACACAAGCGCTTCATGATTCGTGGGCATTAAGAGAAAAGAATGAAGCGTTTGCACACTTTGTAAAACGCATCGGGTGTGCGAACGACGGTTGAGTGTGACAAAGCTGGGTAGCAGATTCTGAGCTGTCATAACCTGACCAAACGGGCGAAGCAGAAAGCCCGCTGGGACTTGAAAGGTCCCAGCAGGTGAGGTCCAGGAGTTTCTTCCCTCAGGACCCAGCAGAGGCTGAGCGGGACTTCTCTAGGAGTGCTGGGTGCCCGCTGTCCTCTTAGGGGGCCCGCAGATTGAGGCCGAGCTAAGGAGGGGATGGCTCCAGGCACCGCCGGCCAGCACCAGGGACAAGGGCCTTGGGCTCCCTGGGGTGGCTTCTCCTGCCCGGGGGCAGGAGCCATCCCGGCAGCCGGAGGGAGCCCATCGAAACACAGGAGGCCAGAGACCGCCTGGGACGCACTCGTCCGTAAGTCTGTTCACTGTTTATCTGAAACGCAAGTGCAGCTGGGCCTCCTGCCTTTGCCCTGGTGACTCTGTGGACAGGGTGCCCCCAGCACGCCGGTGCCACTGCCTTGATTCTGGAACCCGACTCAACACGCTTTGGTTCCCGTCCTGCAGGACATCCAGACGCGGGGCTCTGGCTCCGGCTGCACTCAGACTCCACCACAGCCCCGTGGTCCTGCCCCTCCTCTGTCGCAGCAACTCAGAGGACCCAGAGCGCAGGGTCTGGCTCCACAGGTGTCCCGCAAGGGGCAGAGCCCGTGGTCTGACATCAGAACTCATTTTCCTGCAGAGGCAGTGTGGTGGTGTCCCCAAGCTGGCCTGTGACAATCTGTGTTAACCCACGACGCACCTGTGTAGACACAGGTAACCGGCACGACCTCTGCCAGCTGATTCCACTGCACGTAGATCAGATGAAGATGTCTGTCTGCCGGGAGCTGGGCCCTCCGCCCGGGGCGGCGAGAGGGGCGGGAGATGGGCTGCCTCACCCTGGGTTTCCCAGGCAGGGCAGCTAAAGGCCTGGGACTCCGGGGCTCGCTCCCTGTGTGTGAGAGCATGAACACGCACATGCATGTGCGGGTGTCCGTGCTCATCAGTGTGCACACATGGGACTGGAAAGCATGCATGGGCCCTCACACGGCTGCTAGGGGAATCGTGGGCCGAGGGGTCACACCGCCTTGGGTCCCAGTCCCTGCTGCCACCCTGGCTGTGGAGTGGCTTCACCCTCAGGCTTCCGGATGGGACGCACAAAGTGGGGACAGCTCCCCAGTCACACGCAGGAGGCTCACAGGCATAAAAACCTTAACGCAGGGCCGGCCCACGATCTGAAACTAAAAACAATGTTACTGACCCAAAGCATCACGTGGCTGTGCGCTTTGCCGAGAAAAATAAAAGCGTATTCACGAAGTAAGAAGGAAGAACTCCGCCTGAGGCCCACGGATCCTCGCCAGGTCGGAAGGGGCTTTGAAAGCATCGGCGGGTCTTCCCTGGGCGATGGAGGACTTCAGGACGCAGCGGCCGTTGCTCCCACTGCGCGCGGGCCGCTCGGGCCGGCAAGGTGGGGCTCTTCCACCACCTCGTGGACACCCCGAGAAGGCAGGTGAGCCGCGCGGCCTCGCCCCGGGAGGCCGGCGCCCGCGTTCCGCAGGTCGGCTTGGCTGCTCTCGCTGGGGACTCAGGAGCGGAGGGCCGGGTCCGTCCCCGCGCCCCCCCCCCCCCCCACGCGCCGAGCCTTCTCATCAGCCGATGCCCGCTCGGGGCTCAGAGGGCGCGGCGGGGGCTGGGGGCGCACGCAGGCAGTGAGGCCTGGTGGGGATTTGGAACAAAAGGTCCCTTTGGGTCTGGCCTGGTCTCTTTAGGGTGATAACGACCTTCTGGGTCTTCACTCTCCTCGTCCTCTCTGGGGTGCAGCGGGGGGGACTGCTCCGGCGCCTGGGACCTCCTGGGATTGTGTACCCGGCAGGGGCCCCTGCCGTCTGGTTGCTGGGGTCCTGCCTGGCCCTGTGGACCCCGCTGGGGCTCTTTTCTAGTCTTCGCCCGCCTCCTGGTCGGTCTGTCCTTCCACACCTGAGTGAAGGGCGGCCCCCCTCGGTCATCCCCGCCAGGGGCCACTGGGCCATTGTCCATTTCAGCTCTAACCCCCCAACACTGTCTGACCCCATCCGCCTACCCCCCACCGCCCTCCCCAGACTGCGGCTCATCCCCAAACTAGCTCCTTTCTGGAGGAGGGAGGCCTGAGCCTTTGCCTTCAGGGGTCCTCCCAGCACAAAGCCCCGCCCCCCGCTGGCACCTCCCCCGCTGCCTCGTGTTCCCTGCACACCCGTGGCCTCCGCCTAGACCGGAGGACAACACAGGAGCGCTCGTCCACACCCGTGGAGGAACGCCACGCGCCGGCTGGCCCCGAGGTTTAAGAAAGGGGGCTTCCGATCCTGCATGCTCTCACTTTGGAAGGTCCCAAAAAGTCAAGGGAACCTTTGTAAAGTCCTTTCTCCACAACGCCTGAATTTCAAGCCTTCTCGCTTTCTGCAAAATCTTATTTTGAATATTAACTTTGGTTGTCATAGCTTTCCAATTGTCCCCCTCCCTTCCTCCAGCAACCCCAAGCAGAGAAAAGGTAAAGAGGCAGATGACCAGCCCACTTCCTCCCTGTCCCTGGGTGTGGCCAAGTCACGGAATGTGAGTGGACACTGGCCTCTTGCAAGCCTGGCTGGGACGGCGCCGGGGCAGGAGGAGCCTGGGTCCCTGCAGGACTGCGTGGAGGTCGCCCACCAGCAGGACACCCTTTGGACGTCATGTGGGCCGAAAGAAGGCCCGTATTGTGATAAGCATCTTAGACGTTGAAGTTTAATCATCAACTAGCAGGTCATTTGTGTGTAAATACAAAACAGAAACACAAATTGACATTTTTGCAAATGACTGTATTCCTCTTGTTTAGAGAAAAACGAAGGTAGAACCAGTTCTCTGCTGGCTCTTTCTGGGCCCGGCCAGTAACCTGTGAGCCTCGAGGCTTCGTCTGGGGCCTCGGCCACACCTGTCCCTGTTGATGTCACTGTCCCCAGCTTGGCTGCCGTTGCAGGTGATTTGCAAAGGGCTGTCTCTGATCTCCAGATCCGTATCTCTAGTGGTGTGGATGCCTCAGAGGCCCTTCAAACTGGTCTTGTCCCAAAGCCAACCTGTGACGCTCAAGCCGCCAGCCAACCTGCTCTCCTTCCTGCACCCCAGAGCTCCAGCTGGAAACTTCTTGGCACCTCCCTCCCTCCTTCCCACACCCCTCACCTCCCATCTGCCCCCGAGTCCTGGCGGTTTTACCTCCTACATGCCTAGTGAAGTCACCACCTCTGGTCCTCTACAGTCCCCTCCCACATGGCCGTTCCCTAAGCTCCTACCCAGTGGACCCTCCTGATCTTCCTGCCCCTCCAATCCGTGTTCTACCCTGAGCTGTGTGACCTGGCAGAGTACGAGCGTAATTAACGTTGCTTGCTCTCCAGCGTAGGGCGTCGCTAAGGTTCAGCTTGTTCTTGCAGAATGACCGCAGCTCACGGGGCCTGTCGTCTGGGCCTTTGTATTCCAGCCCCACCGGCTTCCTTCAGCGCTGGGCTCACCATTCCCTCTCCCGTGGCAACGCTCGGCACATGCTGACCCTTCTACCTGGAACAGGCGGCCCTGCCTGCTCAACGCCGGCGCACTTTGCAGCTCTCGCTTGTTCTCAAGGAACACGTGACCCTCCCCACAAGACCAAAGCCCCCGCTGTAAACTTCTGTAGACCCATATGCTTCTGCTTGGCAGCACTTTCTGCGACTGTAATTTCACGGCAAGGTGTCTAAGCATGTGCTCTGCCATCGCCTCGGCCTACCCCACTTCTACCCCAGGGCCTTTGCACTTGCTCTCCCCTCTGTTCGGATGAGCTTCCCCCGCTATCAGCATGGCCGGCCCCTTACCTCCTGCAATTCCTTCTTCCAAAGTTTCCTTCTAGGTGAGGACTCCTCAGCAACCCTATTTCAAGCACTGCGACAACACCTCCTCCCTCCTCCAGCACCCCACCCCTGAGCCCCTTCTCTGGGGAGTTACTGCCTTCTGGCAGCTTACTTATTCACGCTATTCGTCTTTTTAATGTGTCTCTTCCTCTCTATGATGTGACGCCACCCGGACGGGAACTTCTGTCTGTTTTGCTCCCTGCCATGGCCCGGGCCCTACGCTAGCGTCTGGCTCAGCGGCGCCCCTGACACGTCTGTTAGGTGAGTAAGTGAATGAGGAGCGATAGGTGTCGGCAGAGCCGCCCTGTCCGTCCTGTACGTGGGCACCGTGCCCAGAGCACGCACACCTCTAGGGATGCAGGAAATGAGTCCGTTTCTTTTAAAATCAGAACAAAACAAAAAACAACAAAAAGAACGGGACATCTTAGGCCAGGGGAAAATTGTAACATATAGTATTAATGCATTCCTCTGTAGACAAACACAACTGTAAAATAGTTATTTTATTTTCTTTTTAGTAGAGACAGGGGCTTGCCATGGTGTGAGTGCCCCAGGCCCCGGGAAGCCACGCCGGCCTGTTCGTGGGGCCTTCGCCCGGCGCGGGAGGGGGCCGCGGGCGAGCGCGAGGTCCCGCGCCTCGGTGGCCTGGCCGGCGGGGCCGCTTTAAGGATGCTCTGCGGGTACCGGCCCGGCGGCCGGGATGCAGCCGTGACGTCACGACCCCGCCCCGCGGGTGATGCAGCAGCGGCGGCGGCGGGCCGGGGGCTCCGGGCCAGGACGGAGCTGCGCTCGGGGCAGGCGGGAGCCCGACCTCCGGACCCGGGAGGGGATGCCCCCTGGCTCGCACCACAGGTACCCCGGTTCCGCCCGCGCCCTCCGCGCAGCTGCCGGCGCGGTGCTGGGGGGAGGCGGCCTGCGCCCCGGGGATCCGGGTGCCAAGGCTGGGGCCGGAGGGCGGCACGGAGACCTTTGTTCCTCTTGGACGTCCCCTTAATGGACTGTAAACGGAGACCCCGCCTGGCCCCTCTGGCGCCCTGGCCCTTGGTGACATTCACCTCTTCCTTGCCCCGGGCTCGGCTTATGCTTACTGGTGCCGGAGGCCTCTTCCGAGGCACCTGGGCAGGTGCCGTCTCGGGAGGCCGAACCCCCCGATGGCCAGAGGCTTCCCCTCTTCCCGCGTCTCAGGATTAAGTGCGTCACCAGCACCCAGGGTTTCTGCCTTTTTGCCAAAGGGTAACAGGCTGAGGCTGAAACTGGAGGCCTAGAGCGATGGGCTTACTCTGCCCCCCACAATAACGCGCTTCTCAGATCACCCCTGGGGTCACCCCAACGTTCGTGGTGGTCAGCTTTGTAGGGAAGTAGAGTCCAGTGCTGATGGAACCCGGGTCCCACGTGGCCTGCCCAGGGCACCCGGGATCAGCTGGCCGTCAGGTAGGGGCACGGGTCAGTGGCCGGGCTGTTAAATTCCTGCCCTCAAGCCCCCAGAGCCCTTTCCCGCTCTGGGGGGTCTCCTTGAAGTATAAATTTTGAGAACTGGTGGAAGGAACAGCGGGCCAGGGATGCGGCCGGCGGGACCCCGCGGTGGGCGGACTGGCCCATAGAAACGAGCTCGGTCCGTGGGAGGGCACCTGTGAGCAGTCTAAGTGCAGGGACATTGTGTGTCATTTGCTGCTGAGTCTTCCCGTGATGTAGTCCGGGGCACTTGTGACCTGAAACATCCTCTACATGCTACAAGCGCAGGGCCGGGCGTATCACTGGGGGGGCCCAGGCACGCACGTACATTTCGTTTTTTAGACTAAATAAAATGGCCATCTAGCATTATCAGGTGAATATTTATATCAGCGTATTAAAATTCTATTTCCGTATTTTAAATTTCACTTTCATTTTTTTATAGCATTCAAAAGTTGATTTTGAACATTTCAAAGTTTGGGACAGCTTTTAATAAAATGTATTTTTCAAATAAAAGTGAGGATGCTGACCCCCAAATTTGAAGGTGAACCTTAGTGAAGACTTCTCTGAGCTCGGGTTTAATTGTGTCGAGAGGTGGAGGCCATGCCCTTGCTAGGACCGGCAACCACCTGTGCTCTAAAGCTGGGCTTGCTGCAGGGGTGACGATGAGGTTGTCACATCACAGGTGGTGACACGGGCTATCTACATAGGTCATTGTAAGGAGAGTCCAAAAGGTTCCCCTTTCCAAAAACATGCTTCCATCACAGGCTGTTTAAAGCTGAAATTCTTTCAAAGTGGGCTCTTGGTTCTTTATTCCAAAATGGAAGGGGCAGTTTCTACTGTGCGTGCACGGGGTTCACTTTATGGGGGTAACACGCTGAGAGGGAAGAGAGGCAGGTGGGGAGGCAGACAGGGAGGGAGCCCCTGGGGCGGCTGCGGGGCATGACTAGGCAGGCAGGGTCCGGCCAAGCTCACCCCCACATCTGGGAGAGTCTGCCTTTGACCTTTAAGGAGGAAGCTTGCGCAGAGTTCCGGCGGGCACAACAATTCTGTGATCTTGATGGATGAATGGTGGCAGCATCCCAGTTTTTGATGGCAAAACCAGCCAATGGATAGAGTTCTCTGAAGTACCTACTATGTACAAGGGCCTGAGCTAGACCACGGGGAACATAAGCTATGTAGCTTTAAAATTTTTTACATCTTGATTGAATCTTCATATATGGATTATATTTTTAATGTATTGCTTATCTACCTAGTTCTTAGGTACATCATTTTTGTTTTAGAGAAGAGCAGGGATTTTTCTAAGGTCATGAGATAAGCCACCTGTAGGAGGGCAAGCAGGCTGAATCAGTGCCTGTCATCCCCGTGTGACGTCCACCTCCCAGCCGGTTGTCAAGGCCTCTCGTGACCAGCTAATCCCTTCCTGATGGCTTCATCTCCCACCATGGCGCCCAAATGTTGCACATGATCTTCACACATGGTGGCCCCCACTGCGTAGAATGCCTTCCCTCCGCTCTCTTTCACCTCTGTGAGCTCAGTGTCTGGCCTCAGCGCTCGGCTAACTGGGACAGTGGGCGGGTAGGTGGGTGGGAGGAGTGAGTGGATGGGTGCACAGATGCACGGAAGGACAGATGGACGGGCGGATGCATGGATGCAGGGCTGTTTGGAAAGGTGGTGGGTAGACTAGAGGATGGGTGGGTGAATATGTGGCTGGAAGGATGGGTGAGTGGGTGGATGAATGGGAAGGAGGATGGATGGGTGAATGTATGTATGTCTGTTTATATGTATGTATGTATGTGTGTTGGGAAGGATGGATGGGTAGACAGGTAGATTACAGGGTGGGTGGATATGTGGACAGGTACTGTGTGGCTGTGGTTGGATGGGTGGATGATGGATGGATGGATGGATGGGAAGAAGGATGGGTGGATGATAGATGGATGGATGGATGGATGGGAAGAAGGATGGGTGGATGAAGGGGTTACTGGGTACACAGTGTTTTGAACCCTACTGGGATGTCTCTAGAACAAATCATTTCCACCGTGGGTGTCTTCTGAGGCTCAGGAAGACCGTCCCTGAGGAGGCAGGGTGGTCGGGGGAAGCGTGGAATGCAAATCCAGAGGGATGAAGAATTTCAGAGCAGCCCATAAGGAACTTATTGACTGTCAATAACGTGATGGAAGCTGGGGTGATAAGTTAATGTCAGAAATAAGGGCCTCGTCTCTAAAACTTAAAGCTGAATTTGAAAGAAAACCCCTAATATTTATCTCAGTAAATAACAAGCCTCCTTGTCAGGAGACTACCGATGTTTGGAATGATGTCTTGATTTCGGGGCCTGCTTCTCAGGAAGGACGTCAAAGGGATGGAAGCAATTGCTGGTCTGTTCACAGACCGTCCCCCTCTTATGTGTCCGTCGGCCCCTTTCCCTCCCCCCTTAGTCGCTCTCCTCTGTCTGCGCTTTGTGAACTTGACACGGGCTAAAGCCCGCAGGTCAACCCACTGGAGCATATCCCTTTAACGTTTACAGCCTAGATGAACTTCACAGCCATGGTGAGGCGGCCGGATGCCCAGACCCCTGGTGCCCACTGCAGACCCCAGGGGCAGGGGCAGGACGGGGACAGTGACAGAGGGTGGAGGGGTTCCTGCAGGCCTGCTCACGTGCTGGTTCCCGGCGCCGGCCGATGGCACTGTGACAATTGCCCCGACGAGCACTTGAGGAAGGGGACAGATCTCTCCCCCACCCACCCTGGTCCTCCCCACTCAGTGTGCTGTCTGACGCGCAGGGTTCAGGGAATTTGGTTCATTTCTTTAAAAAGCGGAGTTCCAGGCACTAGAAGAGTCTCCGTTCTGACTTGGCTGAAAGTTCACTTGGTCAGCTGATGCTGAGAAAACCACCCCCTTGAATTAAACTCATGCAGCTGCTTTGAGGCAAGGCCCCCCGCTCCGGGCCTGCCCTGAGGAGTGAATATAAGCACCAGGTAAGGTGGCCACAATGTCACCATCCTGGGCGGCTCCTGTCCCGTGCCTGTCTCCCCCCTCTCTACTCCAGGGGCACAGCGTGGCTCTAAGGGTCCCCCAATGGGACTCGACTTTTCCCAAATGGAAAGGACAGGTCGGGGTGCCAGTCGGGACAGGGCAGGAGAGTTAACCGCTGAAGGGAGGGCCCGGGAAGTAACTGTTGGCCTCCAAACTGGCTTTCCCGCAGGAACTCCCTCCGGCCCCGCCTGCGATGATTCCCCCGGCCAGCTGCCCCCCTCCGGGAGAGGCCCTCTTCCCCAGCTTGGCTCCTCGGGACGTCTGGAGGTCTCCGATCTCGGGCTACGGGGGGTCTGTGACCCGCCACATCAGCCACCGGGCCAACAACTTCAAACGGCACCCCAAGAGGAGGAAGAGCATTCGCCCCTCCCCGCCCCCTCCTCCCAACACCCCGTGTCCCATCGAGCTGGTGGACTTTGGGGACCTGCACCCCCAGAGGTCCTTCCGGGAGCTGCTCTTCAACGGCTCCATCCTCTTTGGCATCGAGTTCAGCTACGCCATGGAGACGGCGTACGTGACGCCCGTGCTCCTGCAGATGGGCCTCCCCGCCCAGCTCTACAGCCTGGTGTGGTTCATCAGCCCCGTCCTCGGTGAGCCGGACCCCCGGGGCTCCCGCAGCCTCGGGGCCGCCGCGCGTGGGTCCCCAGCAGACAAGGGGGAGGCAAGAGTTCAGTTCCACTCCTTAGGACGGGGCTGGAGGAGAACTCCGCTGGGGCCCCTCACCCCCGTATTGTAAGTGACTTTGTCTAAACCAGGTTACAGAACAGGGTCTAGGAGCCCCGGAGGACCAGCCCCGTCTTGTGCGGAGCTAACACTGGGGAATCCGAGCTATGAAGCTTGAGGCGTCTGGGTCTGGGAGGGCCTGGGATTCCCTGCACCCCAACGTCATGGCTGCTTAGTGCCCTAAAAGGGCCGACGCAGACAATGCAGGCAGAAGGCAAGTGATTCCAAGGGGCTGCTCTCTTCTGTCTTCCGGCTTCGGGTCTCATTGCTGACTCTGGGTCGCATCATCTCACGTTTTCGGTGCCCCGGGCACGTGTGAGGGCCGGTGTTTCTTGGGAGGGTGTTCATCCCCAGCACTGACCCCTGGCCCGCTCTGTTTCAGGATTCCTACTGCAGCCACTCTTGGGTGCTTGGAGTGACCGATGTACTTCAAGGTTTGGACGGAGACGCCCTTTCATTCTTGTCCTGGCTATAGGTCTGTTGTTCTGGAATAAAGTGGGAAAGAAAAGGCCCCGCTGCTTCCTCTTAGGGAAATCTAAGAGCGCTGACCAAAGCAATTGCCTAGATAACGCCCCCGGTGTGGTGGCCGGCAGCACCCCTGCCCTGGCCCGAGTTACCCGTGAGCACATGGCGCTTTGGCTGTCTTTAAAACGTGAGCTGACACTGTCCCGCTCCTCTTGACTTTATGAACACCCCGATCCAAGTAAAAGAAAGGGTTTGGCGAGTCTGCAGTGACTTCCCCAGTGGGCTCTGCTTGGAATTTGAATCACAAGGAATTCTCGGGCCCCTGCAGATTCTAGACTTGGGTGGTGGGCTGCTGGTCCACGTTTCCCCGTGGCGACCGGGTGTCTCTGTCCTCAGGGGCGTTGCTGGGTCTCTCGCTCCTGCTCAACGGCCGGGACCTCGGCTCCGCGCTGGCCGACACGGCCCCCGACCACAGGTGGGGCATCGTGCTCACCGTGTGCGGGGTGGTGCTGATGGACTTCAGCGCGGACTCGGCCGACAGCCCCAGCCACGCGTACATGATGGACGTGTGCGGCCCCGCCGACCAGGACCGGGGCCTGAACATCCATGCGCTCCTGGCAGGTGAGTCCCCACACGGCTGCGCACTGCCCCGCGCGCCCCGGCCCGTCCCTCCCTCACGGTCGGACCCAACACGTAAGCTGGTGCCGCTTGAATACGTGGATGAGCGCTGACGTGATGGAAAATGTAGCTCTGAATCAACAAGTGCCAGCGAGAATCCGTATTGATACAGACGTAGAGTGCTGTCTGCCGCTCATACTTGTTACCCCGAGTTACGCTCTGCAAAGTCTCCGTGACCCGCGAGTGAGCCCAGCCTGGGTCACTGTCCCTTGGGAAGACACAGAGTCGTTTCCCGCACACCTGGGGCCCCATTTCCATCACCCGATCGATACAGGGCCTTGTGTCGTGTGTTTCTGTTGAAAGGCACCTGTTTATTACGTATTAAATCTACAGATTCATGAGCATTGAACCCGGGCCAAGAGCCATAACCCACGGCCGAGGGGAGCGCGCCCCCCGCTGTATTTCCTCCGCAAGCTCCTCACGGCTCCTCACACTTGGGGAGACCGCACTCAGTACGCGGGCGCCGCACGTGGGGGCTGTTTAAAACAGTGACGTCGCCCACAGAAAGCGCACACGCCTGTGTGGTGCCGAATGGCAAACGCGAGAAATGCTCCTGCCAAAGTCAGGAGCAGCGCACCCAGCCGTGGGGGGTCAGGGTGACCCCCGGCCGCCTCTGCCGCTGTACCTACGACAACCGCAAGGGGGTTACCTGCAAAACATCGAGAGAATCCGGTGTGATACACACGTCATATATAAAGACGATACAGAAGCCTCATATAGCCCTGGCCGGCGTGGTGAAGTTGGTTGGAGTCTTGTCCTATCACCCAAAGGTCATCAGTTCGATTCCTGGTCAGGACACAGGCCTGGGCTGTGGGCTCCGTCCCAGGCTGGGGAGCCTACGGGAGGCAGCTGGTTGGTGTTTCTCTCTCACATCCATGTTTCCTCTCTCTCCCCTTCCTTCTCTCTCTAATGAGAATAAAATAAACCTTTAAAAATAAAAAAGCCATAGAAAAAAACAATACCTCTAGCATTCCTGTACAAAACTCCTACTTCTTACAAATAAAATTAAAGGAAACAATCCTGTGTAAAACAGTGAGGGGCGGGGTTTCTGCTGTAAAAATCAAGGGTGATGAGGCCAGGGGCCCCGGGCTCAGGACAAGGCTCTGGGGTCGGAAAGCCTGAGTGGGTTTGGGGCTTTCCTGCTGTCACTGGTGAGACCTTGGCCGAGGGCCGGGCCTCTCCAAGCCTCAGCCCCTTTTGGAAAACACCGTTGTTCATCCCCCCGTGTTTACCCACGTGTGTGGATGTGAGCCCAGGACCCTCCCGCCCGGGTCTCGGCCAGGCCAGGGCTGGGGCGTGCAGGGCAGGAAGGACTTAGTTTTCTCTGGTATACTCTCCCATATTGTTTTTTTTCCTTTTCTGTGTGTATGTCAAAATACCCACAATGTAAAAATGTATCATCTTAGCTATTTTTTAAATCCTCGCCTGAAGATGTGTTTATTGATTTTAGAGAGAGAGGAAGGGAGAGAGAGAGAGAGAGAGACATCGATCGGTTGCCTCCAGTACAAGTCCTAACCAGGGACTGAACCCACCACCTTGTGATGCACCGGACGACGCTCCAACCCACGGAGCTACCCGCCGGGGCTCGCCGTAGCCATTTTTCAGGGCCCAGTTCAGTGACACGAAGGGTGGTCACAGTGTCAGGCAGCCGTCACTGCTGTCTCTCTCCAGAGCGCCTTCCATCCCGTAAACCTGAAACTATAATCACTAAATAGTATCTCCCCCCACCCCTCTCTGGTATAAGGGGACGCACACAGTACTCGTCCTCCTGTGACTGGCTTATGTCACGTAGCGTATCGTCCTCCGGGCCCACCCACATGGTAACATGTGTGAGAATTTCCTTCCTTTTTAGGGCTGAGCGATACCCCGTCACGGGGAGGGACCACGTTTCGTCCGTTCATTGGCCTGACACTCGGGTCTCCTCCACATTTTAGCTCCTGGGAGTAATGCTGCCAGAAGAGGGTGTGCAAACATCTCTTTGAGACAATTTTTAGTTTTGGGGTGTATACCCAGAAGTGGGGTCACTGGGTCAGATGGTAGTTCTTTTTTCGGTTTTTGGCAAAGCTGCCATCCTGGTTTCTGCCGCGGTTGCGCCATTTTACGTTCCCACCAACAGCGCACGGGCCTCCCATTCCCCCACGCCGTCCCAGCGCCGGCTGCTCCCTGGGTTTCTGGTAGAAGCCACCTCAGGGGTGTGAGCTGGCACCTCCCTGGGGCTTCGCTTTGCGTCTCCCTGATGATTAGTGCGGCTGAGCATCTTCCACATGCTCGTTGGCCATCTGTGTGTCCTTCAGAGATGCGGCTCTTCAGTCCTTTGTTTCTGAAATGGGTTGTTGTTGATTTGATGTTTTCTTTCTTTCTTTCTTTTTCTTCTTTCTTTCCTTTTTTTATATCCTCACCTGAGGACATACTTAACTGATTTTAAGGGTTGGAGGTAGGGGGAGAGACATCTCGTATGTGCCCCGACTGGGGACCAAACCCACAACTTAGGCACGTGCCCTGACCAGGAATTGAACCCATGGCCTTTTGGTGGACGGAACGATGCTCCAATCAACAACTGAGCCGCACTGGCCAGGGCTTGATGTTTGGTTTCTCGACTGTGAGACTGCATTGCTTCAATCACTTATTAATAAGGTTTATCTCAAATCTGACCTTGACTTAGAGTCCAGAACAGCAACTGGGCCTTCAGAAGGCGCAGGGGAAACTAATCAGGACCACAAGTGTGAGAAGTTAAAAAGAATAAGAGGAGGACCTGAAATAGAAAGGCCGTAAGGACGGTCTGGGACGAAGGAAGGACGTCCTACAGCAGACCCGTTAAACACAGGGACTCAGTAGTGACCCGTGAGAGGTGCAGGCTGAGGCGCTGGGTGGGCCAGACACCTGCCCCGCCCCACCCTGCCCTTGGGTGCACGGAGCGGGCTGCAGGAAGCAGCACTTCCGGGAGGTGAGTGGTGTGAACGGCTGGCCATTTGCCGGTTCCTGAGGCTGTAGAAGGCAGGAGCAGGGACAGAAGAAAGGACCGACTCTTTCACCCCTGCTGTTGGCTGAAGGCTCGATGGCCCAGAGCACTGGCTACCAGGCCGGGCCATCCTTGGTCACCGTTAGGGGTGACTCTCTTCATGGTGGCCGTGCTCAAGGATGATGTCATCGGGTGAGCAAGGCTGGGTGGCCACGTGAATTCCAGCGTGCACATGTGTGTTGAAGATGAGATCTTGCATGTTCGTGTGGCAGTGACGCCGGGGGCTTGGGGGACTGATGGGGGGGTGTGACTTGGTGCAGGCAGACGGTCACTGAGGGTGTCCCTAAAAGGCTACGTGGAAAGTGGGATGAAATGTGGCCAGGTGGTCATCACGCCCCCTGCTCTGAGCCGGGCCCGGCCTCGGGGTGCCCGAGGGGCCCTGGGAATCCCCCTCTCATTCTTTTCAGGGTTTCGTGGGGACAGATGACACACCCGGGCCTGGGCGCGGGTTGGCACCTGAGTGAGACCCGGGGCCTCCTTCCTCACGGCTGCTTTCCAAACCCTGCCTCTGTCCCCAGGTCTCGGAGGAGGCTTCGGGTACGTGGTCGGGGGCGTCCACTGGGACAGGACCAGCTTCGGGAGAGCCCTGGGCGGGCAGCTGCGGGTCATTTACATCTTCACCGCGGTCATCCTGAGCGTCACCACCGTGCTGACCCTGCTCAGCATCCCCGAGAGGCCCCTGCGGCCCCCGGGCGAGAAGAGGCCGGCCATGAAGAGCCCGAGCCTCCCGCTGCCGCCCTCCCCGCCCGTCACAGGCCAGGAGGACGCTGGGGTCACCCTCCCTAGTCCCTCGGACAACGGCCTGTACGCCAGCTTCTCCAGCCCCATCTCGCCCCTCAGCCCCCTCACGCCCAAGTACGGCAGCTTCCTCAGCAGGGACAGCTCCCCAACGGGGCTCAGCGCCTTTGCCTCGTCCTTCGCCACCTCCCACATTGACAGCGTCCTCATCGACTGCTTCACGGGCGGCCAGGACAACTACCTGGCCATCCCAGGCAGCGTCCCGCGGCCAGGCATCAGCGTCAGCTTCCCCCGGGCCCCCGACGGCTTCTACCGCCAGGACTGCGGCCTCGGGGAGAGGCAGGAGGTGGCCCTGGCGACCGGTTGTGACGGGGACATCCTGAGGGTGGGCTCCCTGGACACCTCCAAGCCGCGATCGACCGGGATCCTGAAGAGACCCCAGACCTTGGCCCTCCCGGACGCGGCTGGAGCAGGCGGGCCCGATGCCAGCAAGAGAAGGAATGTGACCTTCAGTCAACAGGTAAAAAGCAAGTGGCGGGGCAAGGGTCAGAGGGCACTGTGGGTGCCCCCCCTTGTCAGTTACATGATGAAGAGGGATTGTTGATCTGGAGAGAAATTCCCGGCCGTCCCAGGATCCAGAGAGACAAGTCCCAGACACCTCTGTGTGGAGAGCAGAATCGGGGCCCGTGGGAGCCGGGGCGCAGCTCAGCGTGGCCGGTGATTTCAGATGCTGGCCTCGGTGAAGGGCCGGGTTCTTTCACACATGTCACATTTGCTGGGCGGTCCTGTAGTGGGTTTGTTACAACGCTGTGTGCATTTCAGTGGCTTCGGGCATTTTCCCGTAACGTCCACAGCCCATGCTGGCTGAACGGGAGGGGAACCCTGGCCCGAGCTCCTGCCGGCCCGCCCTGCCCCCCTCCGTCCCGCCCTCACGGCTCAGCTTAGCTGACATCTCAGGGGCCGTCAGACGCTGGACAAGAAAGGGCAGTGCGTGGCACATTTCGTGAAGGCAAAGAACCTTCCAGAAGGCTGCTCGTGTTGCATGTGGGATTGACTGATGGGCCGCAAACTGATAGGAGAGATTATAGCAGCTTCCCAGGTCTGGTCACGAAGAGGTGGCTTTAGATTAAAGAGAGACCCTTCGCTCCTTGAAGGTCGCCGTCAGGGCTCTGCGGCCGCCTGCCCTCGGGTCCCAGGGTGAGGGAATGTCCGTGAGAACTTGGAGGTTCCTGAGCGGGAAGCCTCTGTGGGCTGCTGACCCGGCGGCGGGGGGCGTGGGCTGTCTCCTCGCGGAGCAAAGGGAGACCCCTGACATCGCGGGAGGTGAACTGGGGACACTTTCATTTTCTCTTCGGTGTGGCTGTTGCTTCCCTCGGGCGCGCTGTGGCCAGCGGACCCAGTGCCCGTCTCATCAGCTCTAAGCGTGACTGTCAGCTCGTGTCCAGGAAGGGTGTCACCAGGCGTGGGACTGCCCTGGGCGCTCCATGAGCTTAGATCTGGGAAGGGTCAGAAGAACCGGAAGTCACAGGAGAGGGAGGAAGTCCCATTCCTGTCACCGCAGAGTGACTTCTGCATGCGCCGAGCCCAGGGAGTGTTCCCCTCGTTCTTGATGGCACTAGAGGGGCCACTCGGGCTTTTGGTCAACGCTGGGTCCCCATCCTAGCCTGTTCCAAAGAATTCAAACGGGCTTCCACGTACAGGTTGTTAGTTGAATGTCTGAACTAAACTTTTATGTATGGTTGACAATCTCTTTTTGATCCATAAGTTTTGTTTTTTTTTTTCCATTCACGACATGGTGTGACTTTTGAATCAGTTCTTGGAGCAAAGTAAAAGCCCTGAGCTAAAGACAAACACCTCCGGGCTCAGGTGGGGCGGCAGGTGTGATGTGGACATTGTGACAGCGGCTGACCTTGACCCTGCACCGTGGGCTGTTTCCTTCTTCTTTCCGTCCCACCCGGAGTCCCTGGTGCCAACCCAGCCCAGGTGCCCCCCGAGCCAATGCAGGGTCCCCTCTTTACGCCCATGACACCTGCCGTCAGCATGAGCTCACCTGGCTGGTGCCTGCGCCACTGACTGGGCAGTCGCTGTGGACTGAGGCCCCCTCAGCATGAGGCCACGAGTCACTTTGCCGACGGAACGTCACTCGTGAGCCCGAGAGAGCAGTGTAGCCCCCCCGCGGTTTGGTTTCCACTCCGTTGGCGGGCTTCGGGGAAGGGTGTGGTGTCTGGGGACATGGGGGCCCTCGCCAGGGGCCCAGGTAAGTGCGTCCGCTCCCTGCATGCGCTCGCCCGGCCCCTGAACACCGTGCAGACGCGAGATGCACCGGCCCGGAGGTTCCCCAGTCGCCGTAGAATCAGGGGCCTTACAAAGCCTGTGCTGCCCTGGCCGAGTTTCCTTCGTGGCTCACGTGTTTGACTTTTGGCAAGTGACTCCCTCCCTCCCTGCGGGCAGAACCTGGGGCCCCGGCGCGGCACCCCCGGGAGGCAGTTCCAGCCCCAGCGGCGCCGAGTCTCCGAGGCCGCTCCCCGTCCGGGTGGCGTGAGGTGCTCGGAGGACACTGTCCAGGGGAACAAACCCGCAGTCCTGAGTGCTCTGCGGGCCCGCAGGGTCCGGGGCTCTGAGGAGGGGCGTGGGGGGCTCCCTTCACAGGTGGCGAACATCTTACTGAACGGCGTGAAGTACGAAAGCGAGCTGACGGGCTCCGGCGAACCGTCGGGGCAGCCGCTGTCCCTGAGCCACCTCTGTGCCACCATCTGCCACATGCCCAAGGCGCTGCGCAACCTCTGTGTCAACCACTTCCTGGGTGAGCTCTTGATGTGGCCTCCCCACGGGTCCCTGTCCTGGCCGGGATCGCGCTGCGCGGTGGGGACAGGGCTGCCTGACCCAGGGGTCCTGCCCCTATCAGCCTTCCAGGGCACCCCCCAAGTTCACTTAGCTCCCAGACACCACCGGGGGTGGGGGTGGGGTGGCGGGGGGTCTGCTCAGGCAGCTGTTCTCCAGGCAGCCCGACTAACGCAGGTGTTCAGACGGGAGGCCCGACACCTCGTCTCCAGAGCCCAGAGCCCCATTACCAAAGGTTCTCAGACAGCTCACAGTTAAGTGACAGATGTCCCTTCCCCACTGGAGGGACTGGTGTCTTAAGCCAGTGCAGGTCTCACGTGCAGCCGGGACAGAGACCCACGCCCGCTTGTCCCGGCCTTCGAATTACAATGGAAAAGCCCCAACTTGTACTTCATTCTGTTCGGTATTTCTTCACTGTGGGGATACGAGCGCCCGAGGGAGATTAAGGGTTTGAGGTAACCCGGAGCTCTCGAACGCCAGAGGATATAAATTGGGAGGACTCTCTAGGAGGCATTTTGCCAATGAGCAAGAATCTTAAAAACGTCCAAAATGTTTACCCCGGTGACCCTGGTTGGTATTCTTTGCCGGGACACAATCAGAGATTTTATCAAGAATATATGTACGAGGCGCTTACCCCAGTGTGACTTATCATGGCCAAAGGCCCGCGTCGGGGAAGGTATGGGTGTCCGGCCACGGGGGACAGTGTGCGCCCGCCCACACGGGGAGATGCCCTGCTGCCCCCAAAATGGGCCGTTTCAGACTGTTTAATGGCATAGGAAGGTGTGCATGATAATCCCTGGGGTTCCAGGGGGCAGTATAAACCACCCCCTTCCCCAGCCGAAGAAGAAATTGACGGGTAGGTAATTCCGAGGGAGGGATTCCTACCGTTTAATCGGTCATGAAGCAAATTGGATCTGCGGCCTTACGTATGGTGTCGATGAAATGCCCCCCTGCCCGTGGCTGGAGCCCCAGCATTTTCTTGTCTTAGAAGGAGGAGGGGCTCCGCGTCCCCCCCAGCAATGCCGTTAGAGAACAGGATGCAGGACCTTCCTAAGCACAGCCCCCGTGCAGGAAACCTGCCCAGTTCTAACGGGGAAGGTGGTCCCCGGGTGCGAGGCTAGAAGCGGTCCCCGCCGCGCGTCTGGCATCTGCGTGTTTCTCTGAGAGTCGGTCAAAGCCGGCCGTAGGCGACAGCGGGTCCCGGCCCGGCGCTCACGGCCCTCTGTCCCCCCAGGCTGGCTCTCCTTTGAGGGGGTGCTGCTCTTCTACACGGACTTCATGGGCGAGGTGGTGTTTCAGGGGGACCCCAAAGCCCCGCACGCCTCGGAGGCGCACCAGAGGTACAACAGCGGCGTCACCGCGGGCTGCTGGGGGATGTGCGTGTACGCCTTCAGCGCCGCCCTGTACGCAGGTACCCGCCGCGGGGGCTCTGAGGGCCGTGGGCTGGGTGGTCGGGCTGTGCGGGTGGGGGCAGGGGGGTGTCCTCACAGCGGCAGGCCCTGATGCCCGGGCGGGCTGGTCGGGGCCGGGTGTGTGCCCAGAGCCGTCAGCTGCTGGGAAGAGGGTCAGGCCCGCAACTGAGGGAAAGTGGGGGTCCCCGGGCAGATGTGCTGTCCCCCAGGCCCCCAAGGCCTTCCCACGTCATTCACGTGGCAGCTGGCGCAGAGGGCGAGGGGCAGTGGGACTGGTGGGGCAGACGCACTGGGGTGGGGATGTGTGGGGGCCAAGGCCAGAGCCCGAGAGGGCCCTGAGGCTGTGCCTGGGTGCCCCGGGGGACACGGGAAACCACACACATTTATGTGGGTGCAGGTGGCACCCGGTGTGTGGCACGCACCTCAGGGGCCTGCCGTGTTTTTTGTAAAAGGCCGGCGAGCGGACCAGGTGGGCTTTGCAGGCCACGCGTCTTTACCGGAGAGCTTGGGCTGCCTGCGCTCGGGGCCACCGCAGACGAGACGCACATGAGCGAGTGACAAGCTTCACGGGAATCTGAATTTCGTGTCATTTTCCCATGACATGAAATATTCATTTTCTTTTGATTTTTAAAAACCGTTAAAAAACAAACCAACCTTAGCTGCAGGGGTACGAACCCAGGCTGCCAGCCAGCCGGGCCCAAGCGCTGTGGCCTGTGGCCTGTGCTCTTCTCTCTCCCCGCATCTGAGCGGGTCCCAGCCCCAGGGACAGGACAGGATGTGACTCTGGTGGGGCCCAGAGACCGTGCCGGAGAGTCCTCAGCTCTCACTTGCCAGCCCCTGGTGGCACGGGGTGTGGGGAAGTGGCCCTGAGTCTCCTGACCCCAGGAAGCGGGGTCATCTGTAGTTGAGGTTCTGTGTCCTCGCAGGGTCCCCGGACACCGGCTGGGCCATGGGCCACCGGTATCCTCGTTTTAGGAGAGACAGAGAGTGCTGGCATCTGCATGGGGACACGGCCCCCGCGGGAAACCCTACACCCCAGATCCTCTGGGATTTCAACCCAAACACCCCGTTCACCTGCAGCAGTGCCTGGGGTCCCCCCACACCTGGCCCTGTGTCTGGCCCCACACAAACCGCTGCCAGCCTGAGGGTCAGCCCTGGGGAGGCGGTCCAGGAGCACTGGATTCTCACGCTCCTGTCTGGCCTGCAGCCATCCTGGAGAAGCTGGAGGAGTACCTCAGCATCCGCACGCTGTACTTCGTGGCCTATCTGGCCTTCGGCCTGGGGACCGGGCTCGCCACCCTGTCCAGGAACCTCTACGTGGTTCTGTCCCTGTGCGTAACCTACGGGATCCTGTTTTCCACGCTGTGCACCCTGCCCTACTCGCTGCTATGTGACTATTACCACAGCAAGGAGGTAGGTGCCCCCCCGCTGCAGCCTCTGCATGGCCTCCACCCCTCCAGCTTCTGGGGGAGCCTCCCCGGAAATGCCCCCCCCCCCGCCCCGCAATCTGAGGCTGGTGTGCAAAGAGGCACAGGGCCCCCTGCCAATGTCAGGACGGTGACAGCAGGGCACCATCCTTCGGAGCTGCCTGCCTGCCCATGTGGGAGGGGGAGGCTGTAAGGGGAGACCCACACCCAGCGGCCCCCCAGGCAGGCTTCGAGGTCACTGTACGCGCAGGGCCCAGAGCCAGGTGAGTGAGGCACTCACCTTGGGCACAAAAACCCAGCCATCAAGATCAATACCATGTTAACGCACTGTTTCTAGAAACACCCACGCGGAACAAATCATCAGGGCCCAGGGACCGATCGCAGGGCTGCCCGTGCCGGGTCACGGCGGGGCGGAGGCAGCGGGAAACTCAGGGCCGGGGGCCTGTCTTTACACAAAAGTCCGCTGCTTTGTTCAGCGTGGGTTTGCCTTGAACCACTTTACTGAGGACAAACACCCTGTGTGGCTCACCTGTGACCATCCAGCTGTGGTCGGGCACGGGGTGGGGCCAGAGCAGGTTTACAGCCGTTCATGTGGAAAATTAGATGGTAATTAATAAATCATAATACAAGACTGAACTCACGGATTCACAGCTGTGAACCTCCTTTTGCCACCCAAGTCGTGTGGCCGTCAGCAAAGAAGCCACGCCCACCAGCCGCCACCCCCCCGCACCCCTGGCCCCTCACCCCCGCCCAGCCCCTCGGCCCCCCCCCCCCCCCCCCCCCCGGCCCAGCAACCACAAACCCAGTTCCCGCCTCTGCGGACTTGTGTGACAGGCGTCCGCTGCGGCCCATCGCAGCTGCCAGCTCTTGCTCGGCGTGACGCAGGCAGGTCCATCTGCGCTGTGGCACGAGGGGCGCTCCGCTCCTTAGGGCCAAGTGATGTTCCCAGCACAGGTTATCACAGTCATGTCGAGGTTTTAAAGTAGCGCACACGCTAAAGGTCACCTCGATAACGGAGCTCCTCGCACCCCCTTTAGCTCTGGGCCTCGGTCACCTCCCCAGGCCCAGCCCCAGAGGCGTCCAGATTTGTCCTAAGGGGTTTGGGGTCTCTGATTTCAATGGGTGGGCCCTGAGCACAGACTTCTTATGCAAAGTCAGGTCAGCCTGAGGCCAGACCTCCCAGCGCGGGGCGGTGGCCCGGCAGCCCCCTCAGGCCATCCCTCTGCTGTGGCCGGGAGCAGGCTGTGCGTGTCCCCCGCGGGGCTGCGGCTGTGACTGAGTGATCTGTGCTCGCACCCTGTGCCTGTAGCCGGCACCGTCAGGGCAGCCACGGCCTGGGCCAGCAGCACCCAAGGGACCAAGGGACATGCGTGGTTGTCCCTGCTCACTGGTGCTGCCACTTCCTTGCAGCCGTGAGGCCCTTCAGGGGGTTAAAGGGATGTGCCGCTTCTTGGGGAAGGGCTGCCCAGCACACGGGAGGGGCAGCCGGGGCCACAGACCACCCTGACCGGACCTGGTCGGAGCCGGCTGGCGGGCCCGGCCTCTGCTGCCCATAGCGCCTTCCGGACGCTCACATCCCCGCCTTCCTCGGACGGTTGGCTTGGGGCTACGCCACGTCCACCTCGCCACAGCGTGTCCCCGCGGGCCTCGAGGCTGTGTCGAGTCCCCGGGAGTCGCAGTTCCCCAAATACAATGTGGGCCTGCTCACCCAGCACCGCACAGGTGCTGCAGGGATACAGCCTTCCCCAGGGAGGGCTTTGGCGGAGTCCCAGGGTGGCCGCTGGGCTAGAGGGGCCTGTGCAGGGGGCAGAGCAGGGGACCCCCACCGCCACCTCCCACCGTCACGCCCGCAGCCCTGCTGAGAGGGACGGTACCCGCCACGCCCCGGGTGCTGCGGCGGGTGGGGAGGGAGGCCGCTGCGGTGACCGGACTGGAGGCACGAGCACCTCTGAGCCCAACGGCCAGGTGGCTGCAGACTGAGAGGGTATTCCAGAGCGTGTGACAGAGACTGAGAAAGGGGACAGTCCAGAACACGGAGCACCGGCTGGCTGGGCAGACTGCTTGCTTTTAGGCCAGAGAGAAGGAGAAAGGATGAGACTATCCCCGCGGGGCAAGGGCCTGCGAGAACACAGCCCTCCCGCCTGTCGGTCACGGTTCTCTTCGTGGTCTTCGTCTCTCTGAACGCAGCTATCCTTAAACCCTGGGCTGAACTCCCTGTGCCCGGGGAGGTGGGGGGACCGGAACCCCGCGCGCAGGCCGCCGGGCCTGCGGGGAACGTGGGCCCAGCCACCTGGCCCCGCGCCGCCGACGGCTCCCCCTCTGGCTCAGTTCGCAGGGTCCGGCACGGACGGCACGCGGCGCGGCATGGGTGTGGACATCTCCCTGCTCAGCTGCCAGTACTTCCTGGCGCAGATCCTGGTCTCGCTGGTGCTGGGGCCCCTGACCTCAGCCGTGGGCAGCGCCAACGGGGTGATGTACTTCTCCAGCCTGATGTCCTTCCTGGGCTGCCTGTACTCGTCCCTGTGCGTCGTCTACGAGACCCCTCCCGGCGACGCGGCCAGCGAGGAGCGCCAGCCCCTGCTGCTGACCGTCTGACTCGCGGAGCCGCCCGGGGGCCTGCAGCCGGTGGGAGACCAAAGGGCCTTGGCGGGGGCGGAACTGTAAATGGGTGACCGAACAATAAAAAGCAGCAGCAAAGCCCGTGGCTCCTCATCGTGGCTCTCCTGAGGGGTGAGGGGTCCCCTGGGGGTCAGGCCCCTCTCCATGGGGCCTTGGGGAGCGGCTGCAGGAACCATGTATTCAAAGTAAAGGTGTCACTCAATGGTCGTCAGCCGGCAGTGATTGATTCTGGCCCCTCACCTCCACCCCAGCAGGCATCTGGCAACGTCTGGAGATGGTCTGGGTTGTTACAGTCTGGGTGGCTGTTCCTGTCCAGGGACACGACAGCCCCCCACCGCGAAGACTAGACACGCAGCCCCGAGGGCCAGTAGCACTGACGGACAGGGCCTGGGCGACTTGTGCGTCGCCTCCCGGAGTCGAGTGAGAGCGCGCCATGCTTTTGGGTCAGAAGGCCTCCTGCTCCTTCCTTCCTTCCTACATCCGTCCGTCCATCCATCCATCCAAATACTCATTCACCCGTCCACCCACCCACTCCTCTACCCACCCAACAGATATCCGTCCAGCGCCCCGGGAGTGGCAGGCGGGAGTGCTAGCGCTGGAGAGCCAGGTGCAAGCCACAGGCGCCCGCCCTCAGGGAGCTGCTGGGAGGGGAGGGCACACCAGCCGAGCTCTGTGCTGAGGGCATCCGGGAGCAGGGGCGGCCGGGGCCGGGGCCGGGGCTGGTGGCGGGCTATGCGGGGGGGAACGGGGGCCTCTCTGGGGAGAGGACGGCGACCTGCGAGCCGAGGTCGGGACGTGCTTGGCGCATCTGAGGGACCACAAGCACCCACAGGCTCAGTGTAAAAAGCTCCATCGGGTGGGAAGCTCAAGGCGAAGCGGCCGCACCTGGGAACCCCGACCTGAAGCGGCCGCACCTGGGAACCCCGCCCCGCCCTCTGCACCATCCCCCAGTGGGCACGGGCCTGGATGAGCCTGACTTCACAGGAGGGTCAGGGCCCTTTGCCACGCGGCTTCGCCCCTCTGCCATCACGGGCTGCCCGAGCTGGCGGCTGTCGCCCCCACACTGTGAGGGGAGGGACGTGGCCAGTCACTGCAGCACCTGCTGCCCGAGAAGTGGACCTGGCCCCTGCACCCTCACTGTACTGTCCCCGTGCTTTGGGGACATACGGGACACACTGACCACAAGGTCCAATTCAACAGTGTCCTGGGCCTACCCCCGGCCTCTGAGGAGACTCAGGTCCAGACATCTTAATGCCCACCAGTTAGGGACACGGGTGTAAAATCATGACCCTCTGCAGGGCACCTCGGTGTCACTGTCTCCTGGCCACCGGGAGCAGAGGTTACTCCTGTGGGGCTCCTGGGGTCTTCCTCTCTGTGCCCTTGCCCTGGTCCAGGACCTCTGCCTGTGGTCACCCTCATCGCCCATTTTCCACCTGGTAGGTCTGAGCCCGTCGTCGTTGTCGGCAGCCGTCCGTCTCGAGAGACGATGGTGTAGCTTCTTAAGAGTCTCTCTGCACCGCCGAGAATGGCTGTGCAGTCCGACTCGGGAGTGACACGGTATCTGTCTCCTCCCGTGTTGAATCGACATCTTGCGATGACGCTGGAGTGTCCTCTCCAGTGAAGCTGAAGCTACAGAGCCTGGGCAGGGTGATATGGAGGGTCTGCTGTTGCCCATGCAGCAGACCCAGGTCTGAGCCCAACCCTTTCCTTTAACACCTTCTATGGCACCCAGTGCCTGGCAGCCAGCTCCCCAGTCCTCATGCCCCGTGTGGACCCCACCCATCTTCCCGAGCGCACCACTTGGCGCGGCTCCAGCCTCCTGCACGGCAGCCACAGAACACTGTCCAGCCGCAGACACACTCGGTGCCTGTGCTCGTCTCTCCCTGCAGGTGCAGTCCTCCCACCTCTTCTCTGCCCATCGATTTGATTCATTTGCTCTAAAATGCTGCCTCCTCCACGCAGCCCACCCTGGTTGGAACCAGTCCTTTCCCTGTGCCTACATGTCATTTTACCCTTCGTGGTTATGAAACAGGCGAGGCAGGGACCATGACCCCTGCTCTGTGTGTAGGTGAAGCACAAAGAGGGTCTGTGACTTTCCAGTCACCAGCTCCTTTGAGCTGTTAGTCACATGCTTTTCTGGGACTCCAGGCTCACCCTCCCCATGTTTCTATTGCTTAGAAGAGCTTTAGATTTTTCTCGAAAATGTGGTGGTGAATGATAGTCCCCTGGTCTGGGCTGTCTTTGGCACCAAATTGTCAAATCTGAGAGACAGACGAGGAATGAGGGGCTCCCTGCTCACTCTTGGCTTGTCAAACCCTGGGTCTTCTTCCTGAACTTTCTAAACAAACATGGCGTTGCCAGTGGGCACGGCTGTCGTCAGTCTCCCCTCCCCGGATCTGCTGTGAGTCAGGCGCTGCTCACTGTTCGGGGGCAGTAACTGGACAGAGTGCCAGGCAGCCCTTGGGCCAGCTCAGAGAAGCTGCCCTTGACCTTCAGGCCCGTTCCCAGCGCAGGGGGAGCCCCCAGGAGGCCCAGGGCTCACTGAGAACCACACCTGCTTCACTTCCTGTCTTGGAGCAACACTCTCTTGACGTAAACATCTAGCTGTGATCACGGTGGGGATGGTGACCGCTGCCAGCAGTGGCCTGCTAAGTCCTCCAATGCGCCCCGTGGCACGCTGCCTGCACATCTTGCTCCACCTCCCCACCGCGAGGAAGTTGGTATTGCCACCCCCATTTGGCACCTGCACCCTGAGAAGCACACCAGGTCCTGGGCCCAGGTCACCAGGTCACATGCCTGCACCAGGGAAATCTGACTCCAGCCCTGACACAACTGTCGCTGCCACGCTCTTTCCCGAGGTCTGACCACTGTCCCTGCTCTGGGATGGCTCCCAGGGACTTGGCTCCACTCTGGGGAAAGGGGGAGGGGGCAAAGGGTAAGGGGAAGGGAAAGGGGGACAGGGGGAAAGGGGGAAGGGGAAGGGAAAGGGGGAATGCAGGTGACTTGCAAGTTGCTCCCGGCAGACAGCCACTAGAGAAGCCACCCGGGGTGGGAGCACGACGTCCAGGGCCCAGAACCTGAGCTGCAGAGCCCTGCGGGGCAGCGGGGGGCCCTCCAAGGCCCTGAGACCTCTAAGGACCACGAGGGCAGAGTTTCAGGGTAAAGCCTGAGCCACAGCAGGAGGCCGCTCCTGAGCTTTGAAGGGGCTGTGCGGTCCCTCCCAGGCAGAAACCTTCCAGTGGGAGCCCCAGGAATCCAGAGGGCTGGCTTTATCCTGCAGACTGAAGGGCCCCTCCCCCGCCTGCCCATCTGCCCCTTCTTTGTCCTTCAGCGTCTCCACAGGCCAGTGGGAAGGACTTGCTCAAGTGTCCTGTGTGGACAGACTTCCACTGGTCATGGGTGTCTAGGCCCAGCCCCCACCACCCTGGGCCTAACTGGTGGCTGGCGGACACACCGTCAGGCCTGAGACCGGTGAGGTGCCCTGGCTGGCTGGTCACTCCCCAGATGTTTGCACCCAGAACCATACAGCTTGGGGGCCTGACATCTGACTGGCGTACTGCTCCTGTCTATGCGGGAGCTCAATGCGCAGCTCCCTGCTGTGCACCTTACCCTGCAGGGAAGTGGCCCTGTCCCTCCACCTGAGCTTGCTGTGGGTCCCGCCGAGGCTTTGGGCCTCCCACCAGCCCTGCAGTGCCCTTTTTTTGTCCATGCTGCACTCAGGGACACGCTGGTGCCAGCTCACCTGGGGAGCAAGAGGCAAGGGCCTGGCAGGGGCGCAGCTGCTGGGCAGTAAGCTGACTCTTCGTCTCCTTATGGATCCTGGTGTCCATTGGGGCAGGGCCCCCGCCTCAGAGTGGGGACGTGGCAGGGCAGTGGGCACGGCCAGTCACCCACCCCTGAGAATCCATTAAACCCCCGTGCGGCTTTGAAGAGTGCCTTTTCTGCAGCAAACCTCATGTATCCATTCAGACCTTACTTTTAACCTCGAACCTTGCACTTGACACATTTATGTCCACTAAAAACTGGTTTCATGAACAGCAACATGCGGTAAGAGACCAGTAAGGATGGCACCTGGGCTCCTGCTGCTCACCAGTTCCCCCCCAGTCCTGCCTTCTCCCCCGTGACCCAGGCAGGCAGCCACGCGTGTCCCCACAGCTGGGCTGATGTGCCCTTGGCCTGCGGGACAGCTCTGGCTGAGGGTGGGAGGGAAGGGCCCAGGCAGAGGAACAGCCACTATGCAGGCCTCTGCTGGTGGAGGAGTCACGAGGCCGTACCCCTGGAGCGCGACCACCCGGCGGAGGCGCGGGGTGCACGGCAAGGCGAGGACAGGGTCTGGGGAGAGGAGAGGCTGCTCTTGGTCCCGTGCCACCCCCACCCCGGGCCCACTCTGCTGCGCGGGGCACCCGCTGCCGGCCGACTCTCACCAGCCAACAGGCTTGAGCCTCTCCAACAGACAGAGCAGATATGGATCTTTCCAGAAGCCGCTCCAAAAGGTGAGCAATGTGCTGGCAACAGCAGGGACACCAGACCCTTCCCCTGCCCCTCCCCATCCCTGGGGACCCAGGTCATGGCCAGCACCCACCACCACCCGCCCACCCCCGGGAATGAGACGCAGTCACGGGTCAACAGCCAGCGGTCGTAGTGTAGCTTGGTTTTATTTATGTCCACAAATATTTCCAAAAAATTACAAAATACTCAAATGGAGAGAACACAGAAGTCACGATTTCTGGGTGCCTACTGTTTACACTGTGTTATCTCATGGCAAACTACTCATATATACATTCAGCTTCGAGATATATATATATAAACGCAGCAGGTCAGAGCGCACATCCTGCGCCGCCGCCGCCGTGAAGCGTGAAGCCCAACCTTGACAACAATGAACAAGATACGTACAAAACACAGAAAAGCAAAACCGAACTTGGGACGAAAGGAAGGTCCGGGGCCTCCCAAACCGCAGCTGACCAGGTGAGGGTTTCCAAACGGAAGGGTCTCAGTGCTTCGCCTCGGGACGGGGACGCGGGGGTGGGGACCGAAACCTAACGGGAAAACGCCTTCAGACATTTCCTGCTATACTTCGGAGCCCTCCCCCTCTCTCTTCTTTGGGGAACGGATGCTGGAGAGAGGGGGAAGGGGGCTTCAGTGAAGGTGGGTGGTGCGTTCTGCCGGAAGACAGACGGAAACGGGCGAGGGTGGCGCCCCCGGCAACGCGGCCCCGCGCGCGACAAGCGTCCCTCTGAGCCTGTCTCCCCACCAGGAGCTCAATTTAAGGCAGAAATGGAATGGAAGTAAATGAAAGAAAAAACTACAAACATTTTCAACAAACAGAACAATCCTCTATCTGTCCCAACTGACACCAAACGTGGTTTTAACAGCGACGGGAAACGCCCCGGCGCAGGCATTAATCTGAACTGAAATCGGAGCTCACACCTGCTGGTTCGCGGGCCACAGCACCAGCCTCTCTTCCTACCCACGTGGCTCGGGTCCTGGACGCCTTTCCCACCCACTGACGCAGAAATGACGTTTTGTTTCCTGACCGTTCCTGGATGTGGCCACCACACGCCAGGGCAGAAACAGCCCTCAAGAGCCAGAGAGGAGGGACTGAGGAGGTCACACCCTGGCGTAAACAGGTGTAGACAGTTCCAGAACCGACCCGCCCTCTGCAGCAACTCGGGGAGTCGAGGGAGGCTCTGCAGGACAGCCCGAGCCCCTCTCCACATGTGTGGCTGTCCCTCTTGTTCCTGCTTCAGGAGGAAGGGTGGCACCCAGATGGCTGCAGTCTGACATGGGTCACCCTGCTCCTGGGGTAGACACACAAGCCACCACCCACAACCACGTCCGCTCTAGGGTCTCCCCACTGGAAAGCAGCCCCCCGACCGAGGCGAGGAAATCCTGGCTTCACCGCAAGACCCCAGGACAACTCGCACGAAGGGGAAGATTCCCGACAGACCCCTCTGGCAAGCCTGTGTGCTGGGTCATTTGTAAAGAATCATTTTCTTGAATTTTCTAGAAATGTTATGCAGTTGTCAGAGTATTAAGAAAGGCAGTCCGTCCAGAACAATCAAAGATGTGTGCATAGAAGTCTATAAGGAAATCTACAACCAGACACACAGAAACATGTGCTTTCTAGCCCGCAGAACAGAGCGGTGCACACTGAACCCCTGCACCCCCAGGGCGGAGGGACAAGGTGCGACCGGGCAGGTGTCTGCGCCGCTGGCAAAGCACAAGCTCGGAACAGACGGAAGTGAAGAACCAAAGCAGCAAAACGGAAAGTCTGTAACACTGTCCCTGCAAACCCCTGGGTGCTCATTGCTGCGACCAACTCAGTCCCAAGCTTTTGCCTGTTTGTAATTAGTAACGCCCATCTGCTCCCTTTAATTAAAGGGATAATTATATATAACTTTTTATTAAAAAATCAACTCTGTATTCTGTCAATAGCTGGTAGGAATTCACAATTAGTGACATGGCTGGAAAAAATAGATCAGAACAGTAGTTTGTGGAAAGAAAAAAAGGTTGCTCTAAAATTATTTACAGACGTAAGAAGCTGTGCTGCAGTGTCCTCAGATTATGAAGATTTCTGACGATGTAGTAAAATAAAAGATTCTTTAAAAATTACAGCTCTCAGATTCCAAACTCAGACGCCGCCTACCTGCAAACCTGTGGGCTTCGGGACACATGGGACCGCGTGCGTCTGTGCGCATGGCGAAGGGTGGGACTGCATCCTAGCACCTACTGAGAAGCCGAGGGAGGGAAGGAAACGAAAGCCAGACCCCGAGATTGCTGGGAAGCTTTCTGGATGTTCAGTCCAGTCCAGGACTCGCCAAGTTTCTGGGGGACTGTCATGCAGGGAGCCCCAAACCAGTCTCAAGGAATCCTCTCTACGAACAAACACTATTATGCGGATACACTTTTAGTTGTGGGGTTTTTAAATATATAAAGACATCTTTAGAAGATACTCTCTTTGCTTTTGCAGCTCCTACTGGTATGTAAAAAGTCCTGTTTATCCCCCCAAGAACTAGGGTTTCCACAGCCAGCATTAACAAATAAATAACTTATAACTGCTTGTCACCTTCTTTCTTCAGTCGACTGAAAAGAAAGACAGGAAAGAGGACTCAGCACCAGGCCTGGGTGGGCAGACCCACGCTGCCTCCCACGCAGCTGGCCCTCCCCTCTCCCTCCCACCAAGAGGTCGATATGGGGGCCCCCCTAGGGCCACAGGAGCCCGGCGCCTGCTGATAGCGGGGAGCGCCGTGGGCACAGCTGTGGGGGGGGTGTTGGCAGTCATCAGGCCGGCTCAGTGGCCCGCCCCCCAGGCCCCGCCGCCTCACCTGTAATAATCTTCCTGGCTTGGCAGGTGGTTGCCGTGCATGTGGGGGTGTGCGTGCAGCCACTGCTGCTCCATGGCCAGCCGCTGCAGCTCCGCGGACTGGGCATGCATGGCCTGCAGCTGGTGTGCAGCGGACATGGGGGGAGGGATGGCCCCTGGCAGGTCTCGGGGGTAGGGGGTGCCTGCAGACACAAAACCGTCTCCTTATCAGGCCTCCTCTGGGGGAAAGGGGCGCGGGAGATGGGGCCTGCCCTCCCCCTCAGCCTGCTGCTTCTTCAGAGACCGCCCTTCCCAGGCTCCCGATTTCAGTTTGGAGCCTGTTCCTCGTTCCCTGCCCACTGTTCTCCCCTGGGTTTGGTTACATGCTTGTTGCGCCCCCCACCCCGCCACCGGCTCTAGGGGTGCATCTGCTGAACACGCGAGTGAACAGGCCGTCAGACCATCCTGCCAACCTTCCTTCCCCAGGTACGTTCTTACCAAAAACTGGGTGACGAAGCATCTCGTGCTCATGGGGGGGCTGTCCCAGCAGAGGGTTAGGGAGGGTGCCAGGGGGATAGGGAAAGCGAGCCAGGTGAGGGCCGGCGGTCAGGGGGTCAACCAGAGGGTGGACCGGGCCTGCTGAACCTGAAACACGGGGCGGAAGTGCAGACACGGGGCTGCAGGGACTGCAGGGCTCCGTGGCGTCTTCCTTCCTGGCTGAACCACTGGTCACTTCCCCCTCACCAGGCTGGCCTCTGGTGGCATGACCCCCATGAACCCGACCCAAAGTGTCTGCCCTCCGGCGCTTTCGCGGAGAGTAGAAGAGAAGTGAAGAGCTGGCTGTCTCCTCCTCCCGCCCCCGGCGCCCCTGCTAGGACCAGACCCCTGGGTCAGCAGAGCCCACCTGGCTGACCGCCCAGGCCCACCCGGGCCTGTTCCGTCCACAGGAACCTCACGGCCGCTCCAGCCCTGCCCCAGCCAGCGGTCCCTGTCCAGGCGGCCCCCTCGGGCCCTTCACCGACAGAACCCGCGGGAGGGAGCAGCCTCCCGTGGGCAGGGATGGGGCTCAGCGCGACTGGGCGCTCTCCTCCCTGCCGTCGTCTGCTGACTCAGGAGTCTGCACTTGCTCTCCCTCTGCCTAGAGATGCTCTTTCCCATGAGTCACCCACTCGCCAGCAAGTCTTTGCTCAGAGGTTACCTTCCTGGTAAGGCTTTTCCACAGCCCTCCATGACGACAGTACCGCCCCAGCTCCCTGTCTCTGCTTAGCTTCCCTCCAGAACACTGACCATTCCCCACAGTCGCCATGGTGCCCGCACACTGCAAGTGCTCAGCAGACACTCGCCAAGTGACTATCCCTTACGGCACCGAGGCAGCCTGCTGGTTAGTTACACTGAGGCTTCCAGGTGTCAGGGCCACGGGGCCAATGTGACAGCTCCTTGGCTCCCCTGGGACCACCTGTCAGGGCTGGGGACACAGGTAGGAAGGCAGGGGCTGCCCTCCCCCCGGGCCCTGTTCTATCAGCCGTCCTTTCCCCTGGCACAGAGGCCAGGCCACGGGAGTCATGCCTGCAGGCTGCACCACAGGACCCCACAGAAGGCCCTGGTCCCAGGCTGCAGGAACAGCCGTCAACTTGGGGGCAGGGGCAGGGCTGTCCCCTGGCCCCTCTGCCCAGGCTGCAGGGCTTCAGGGGACTAGCAGCTCTGGGAGGCTGAGGGGCTGACCAGAGATAAAGGCTGCCTTAAGTTAAGTGACAACATGATTCCTTGGCACAGGCTGAGCAGCGTGAGATGAACTGGGGCTCGTTTGGGACAGGACAGTCCCGGCTCCGTCTCTGTGCGCCCTGCGCCCCCTGCCCCCCGAGAGCCCGATTGCAGGGCTCCCCGAGTCCGCCGGGGCACCCACCTTGGTGCAGGGGGTCCTGCTGGTGGAGGTGGAGGTGCGAGTGGATGTGTGAGTGCTGGTGGTGGTGCGGGGTCACGTTGAACATCTGCAGTCGGGCCAGAGGGTCGCTGGTCAGAGACGCCATGCGCTCGGCGTGGATCCGCTCGGCCGCCAGTCTATCAGGGTAGCTCATCTCGGGCCGCAGCTGGGGGCCCGCCAGGGCCAGTCTCTCCCTCTCCAAGGGGTTCAGGCCCGGGTGGAAAGAAGCAAAAGGGTGGGGGCCCGCAGTCGGGGGGATGGTGAGGGCGCTGTGCCGGGCGAAGTGCTCCATGGGGTTGGTGGCTGGGTGCAGGGGGTCCAGCTCGGGGGGCTTCACCTCGAAGCCCGGCTTCATCCTCTCTCGCAGCTCCCGCTCTCGGATCTCCCGCTCCCGGATCTCTCGCTCCCGGAGCTCCCGCTCGCGAATGGCGGGGTCGACGTTGTAGAGGCCGGGCATGTGGTAGGCTAGCAGCGGGTCGGCAGGGTTGAGGGGCATGTAGAAGGGGTGGTTGCGGTTGGTGGGCGACATGACGTGGGGCCGGGCGTACTCGCTCAGAGTCCGCAGGGCGGGGGTGTCGGGCCCGATATACGGGGGCACAGCAGCAATGGTGGTTGGTGGTGGCTCGAAGGATGGCCGCATGTGGCCGGGACCCCCGAGCTGGGGGTCGCTGAGGCGGCCTTCATGAGCTGCGCTGGAGGCCTTCTGCTGAAGGAAAGGAGGGTGTGAGGAACAGGCGCCAGCTGCCTACTGTCCCCTGGCCCAGGTGAACCCTGCTCTGCGGCTGCCCTGCACTGACCAGCCAGCTCAGTCCCACTACCCCAACCCCAAGCGACACGTGGGCCTGGCAATGGTCTGCGACGCGGACGAGGTCTAGACCCGCTGTGGCAGTCTCCTCTGTGCCCAGAACTTCCCTTCCGTCCTAGACGGGCTCGTGTACCTGTGACAAGGCACCGCATGGCAGGGGGCCCCCCCACCACACAGTCAGGTGCAGGGTGGCCCCGCGTACGAGCACGCCATGGGCAGCGCGGCCAGGGGCGCCGCTATGGCGGTCAGTGCCCCCAGTGCCTGGCTTTCCTCCGCTTCAGCTTCTCTTCATTTCCCTCCAGCTACCCGAGACACACAAACCTACAGGCCTGCCCGCCACGCCGCTGCCCATCAGCCTGGCCCAGCCGGGCCAAGACGGGGCGCACGGCGAGCCTCTGGGGGAGGGGGAGGGGGAGGCCATCTCTGAAAGGCCCGGGATGGACCTCAGACGACACCCGATCCTCCCGCTGCTGTGACAACAGACTGGACAGCCTCACCCAGAGCAGCGTGGCCCCAGTGTCCCCCAGGTGGCATGGCCAGTGTCCCCGCCTGCACACGGGCCGCCCGCCTGCCCGGGGCTGAGCACTCACGGCCGCGCGCTCAGCCTCCCGCTCGCGCTCCCGCTCCCGTTCGCGCTCCTTCTCCTTCTCCTTCTCCCGCTCCCGCTCCTCTCGGGCTTTCTGCTCGGCCTCCCGTTTGGCTTTCTCGATGGCCTCCTCCCTCTTCTTGGCCAGTTTTGACCCCGCCAGCGGCATGAAGTACAGGTCTGCCCGTGCACATGAGTTGTAGCCCCGGTCCAGGTGTTTGTAGAACCTAAAGAAAGACCGCGTCTGTCCCGGGGGCCCTCCCGAGGCTGAGGCCTGCCCGGAGCCGGCCGCATTCTCGCAGCGTTACCTGGCTGACTGGCTGGCGTGGCTGGGGGTGTCCACCACAGTGGGCTCAGGGGACGGGCTCCTCGGGGGCGGCGGGGGGCTCTCGGGCTCCTCGGCCTCATCCAGAGCCTCTTCCTTGATCTGGACAGCGGGCAGTGGGCAGGCTGCCCCGCCAGAGGTGCCGCCTCCTGAAGGAACGGCCGCCGAGCAGGGTAGCGGGGCCGATGGGCCAGGGCCCGCGAGTGGAGCGGACGTAGAGGGGCAGGACGGAGGCGTGATCGGAGGAGGGCCCCCAGGAACGAACGGGTGCTGAGCGAACGGAGGCTGCGGGGGCACCTGATGGAGGCCCGCGGGGGGGTGGGAGGCAGCAGCAGGGGGCAGGCTCTGGCTCTGGGTCAGCACAGGGGGCTGGGCGGGGGAGGAGGGCAGGGGCTGGCTCTGGGGCATGAGCTGCAGGGGCGGGGGATGCGCGGAAGGCGGGTGGTGGGTGGACAGGGAGCTCAGCGGCTTCAGCGCCGGCGGGGGCGGGAGGTTGGCGTTCATGGAGAACGGGGAGGGCCCTGAGAGGTGAGGCGGGTGCTTGTGGGCCTGCGGCGCGGGCAGCTGCGGGATGGGCGTGGTGGGCGGGGGCTTGATGTGCGGCATGGCCAGGGGAGCCGGCGGCAGCGGCTGCTCCCGGGGCGGCTGCTGAGGCTGCAGCGCCGCCTGGGAGGCTGGGGGCTGCAGGGCGGCGTGAGGGTGGGCCGCCGCCTGGGAGGCCTGCGGAGGGAGGCCGAACGGCTGGGGCGGGCCCGGGGGCTGCAGCAGGGGCCCGGCCTGCAGGCTGTGAGGGCCGGGAGGGCCCTGGCCGTGCAGCGGGGGCTGCGCATGGGGGGCGGTCGACGGCTGGCCAGCCGGCCCGCTCAGGGGCTGCAGCGGGGAATGCGGGGAGGGCAGCCGTTGTGGATGCAGTGCAGGGGCCTGCTGGATATGCGCGTGGGAAGCAGGGCCTGCCGGAGCCTGGCTCGCGGGCTGGGAGGCTGAGGGCGAGCCCTGTGACGCAGCCGTGGAGGGCGTGGGCCCCGGTGCGGGAAGCTGCGGGGCTCCCGGTGGGGCCGTGGAGGGAGCTGGGGCAGCCCCACTGGGAGCCTGCAGGGCTGGGGGCTGCGCCTGCAGGGTCTGCTGCTGGGCCGAGGAGTCCGAGTCACTCTCATTGTCCTGGGGGCTGGGGATGCTGGGGGACGTGCTGCGGTTGTCCTGGTCGATGTCTTTGGGGTCACTGCTGCCCTCATCGTTGACACTGCGGCTGTCGGAACTCTCTCCCTCACCTTCGGAAGGTGAGTTGGGCCGGCTGATTTCCTGAGGCCAGAGAGTGGAGGAAGGATGCTCTAGTCTGCCCGGCGGGCCAGAGCCTGGCCCCAGCCCTGTCCCCGGGAGACAGGGCACTGCCACCTCCCAGGGACAATCAGCCAGACGCTTCTCAAGCGGCAGTAGCGACCAGCTGTAGTCAGCAGGCCCAGCCATGAACCTCACCTGCGTTTTCGTCTTCTTGGAACTGGCCCTGTCGGCCTCCTCCGTATCAGAGGTCACCTTGTCCCGCTGGCGCTTGGTGCTCTTCAGAGGGGAGGTGGCCTCCTCCTTCACCTTCTGCAGTGGGAAAGCGCGCAGGAGGGTCGGGCTAAGAGAGGGTGTCCCATCAGCCTCGGGGTGGGGGTGCCTAATGACTGGGCGCTAACACCCTGTCCCACGTTTTTTAATAAAGATTTAGTTTTAGATGGACAGGAAGGAGGGAGAAAGAGAGGGAAAGGAACACTGATGTGCAAGAGAAACATCGATCAGTTGCCTCTCAGAGGCCCCAGTTGGGGACCTGGCCCACAGTCCAGGTACGTGCCCTGACTGGGAATCAAACCAGTGGCCTTTCCGTTTTCGGGATGACACTCAACCCACTGAGCCACACCAGTCAGGGCTTGCTCCCAACTTCTGAGCTCTATTACAAAAAGCAAGGAAGCTCTACAAGGGGGGAGCCAGAGCCAGGAAGGAACGAGTGTCTGGGGATGGGAGTGATCTGCCTTTGGGAGGAGGGGGCCTCTCCAATCACCCCTGCCTCCACCCTCTCCCTCTGAGGCCTCGGGTGCCCCCAAAGGTCAGTGCTGGGAGCTGAGCTGGACCCTCTTTCTCCAGGCCCCAGGCTAGTGCCAGGCTAGGGCAAGCTGGTGCCCTGGAAGGCTCCACGGACGACCTGCAGCCCCGTGTCTGCAGGAGCTGGACACCAACTCCAGCAATCTGGGTGTGCACGGGAGGGTGGGGTGGAGCAGCCCCCGCCCCCCAGCCCCAGCCCCTCACCTTGGCCAGCTTCTTCACGGTCTCTGCTTTACTGTCATTGCTGGAGGTGCTGGCAGCGCTGGGGGAGTTCCGGCCGCTGGAGCGGATGTCTTCATTGATGGGCGACGTGCGACCATCAGGGCTGGCTGGCTGCTTCTTCCGACCACTGCGCAGTGTAGACATCTGCCCACCCAAACCCACCGCCGGTGAGACTGAATGAATGCCAGGCCCCACACGGGCCACCTGGGCCCAGACCCACGCAGGAGCACCAGAGCTGTCCCGTAACGTAGCTCAACTCCCAAAACCACCAAGTGCCGATTCACGCTGGCCCAGCTGCGCCTCTCTGGGCATGCAGCGGCCGAGCGGTGAGCATGCCAGGGTCACAGGGAGGTGGGTGCTGCCACCCGCCTGCCTACAAGGGTCACTGGGAAGGCCAGCACCACAGGGCAAGACCCTGGTGTGCCCTCGGTGTCCGGCCCAGGAAACCCTCGCTCCCTAAGGCCTCTGCCGCATTGCACTCTGGAAAACAGTCTCCTTATGGAAGGAGGACGCTATGCAGGGAGTAAAAAAATGTACCTTAAATTTCTAAAACTGGATCAAGCATTTTAAAAGATGCCTCTAAGTTTCAAAGAGCAAAGCCATGCAATACTAGAGATGCCCAGGCAAGGGCCAGAGGCAGGTCTGAGGAACTTGGAGAGCCTGCACGGAGCAGACACCGGGGCCAGCCCCCCGCTCCCCACCAACTCGCCAAGGCAGAGGGAGAGCGAGAACAGGGGCTCTTCTCAGCCCCACAGGCAAAGCGAATGCCACTGGGCAAACCACTTCGCCCTCCGGGGTCTATTTCTCCACCTAAAATGAAACACTGCCCGTCCTCCTCCTGCTGGGCACAGCC
This sequence comes from Furipterus horrens, assembly GCF_987537825.1. Taxonomy (NCBI): domain Eukaryota; kingdom Metazoa; phylum Chordata; class Mammalia; order Chiroptera; family Furipteridae; genus Furipterus; species Furipterus horrens. The sequence continues at coordinate 4,478,804 of NW_028327173.1, forward strand.
CCCAGCGCCCCAGTAACTGGTGGTGTGGTCAGGAGGGCCGGGGCTGGGGTCCTCCGGCCCTGGGGACTCACCGAGCCTCGACTCCGCCGTGTCCTCATGCTATGTTTCCCACTGAGCCCATCCTCTTCCTCTTTGACAGGTTTGAACATAAATGGTGGGGGGTCCACCGGCTTCTCGATGGGGGGGAGCTCGCCGTACTTTTTGAAGTGGACGCGGCAGTCAGTGCAGAGCAGGATGTTCTCCCGGCCCCCGTGGTGCCAATCTTTGGAGGCTGCATGAGGGAAGAGGGCAGGGGTGGAACCTCAAAATCCAGCGTCCTCGGAACCTCTGGGTGGGGGGCCCGACCAGCCCTGGCACGAGAGCCTGCATGCTGGGCCTGGACAGACCTGACGCTCCCACAGCGCAGGGGCTGGTGCTGCCCTGCTCTCTCCCCCTCAGGGCAAGAGAGGGACTCAGGAATTTTTACTCCCCCACTTATCTCAGGGTACCCAGGAGGAGGCGACAGCTGGTGCCCCGGTCCCAGCCTCAAGGAAGTTTGTCCTGCACACCAGTCCGCACTCTGTACTGACTGCTCACAGCGGAGTGACGGGAGTGACATCTCCCACCCTCCCCAGCGCCCCGACGCACAACGCAGGTGTCAGAGCCCCACTCACTGGTGCTGAAGCAGTGGCGGCAGGCGTACCCCTTCAGCTCCTGCTCGCTGTCCTCGCTGTCGAAGTCGTCCTCGCTGGCAGAGCTCAGGTCCACTGGGCACGGCAGGCACACAAGAGGGTGGAGGAGGCCGTCACACTCGGCCTGCCCCCAGCTCTGGCCCGCCAGTCAGAGGGACCCAGTGGGCTGAGGTGGGACACTGAATTCCGCAGGGCCGGCCATCAGAACGATGAACGTGCGTGCGTGTGTGTGCACGCGTGGCAGGGGTACCCAAGGGCCTGCCCTGCGAAATTGCTGGGGGCTGGTGTCACACCTGAAACCTGGGTGGTGGGTCCTGATACCCCCAAGCGCTGAATTTGAACAGGGTGACGAGCACCCAGGATGCCCTTCTAACACATCCAGGCATCCTGAGGACCTGCCTCTCTGCTGGGTGCCACCCACCCACCTTGGGTGACTAGATCACTTCCTGTCCACGCCCTAGGCCAGGACAGAACTGGAAGGCAGTACTGCTGCCTCCTAGTCTTAGGGGGCTAACGGATGCGGGTTTCACTGCACACAGCACAGCACACTGGGACCAAGAGGAGGACCTTGGTAAAGTAGAATGAGAAAGAAAAACTGTGAATCTGACCTTACCGCTACCGCAATATAAGTGCAATTAAAACTAAGTGGAAACGTTCCTCTGAAGTTATCAAGACACCTCAGGCCAAGGCCAAGACTTAAGATTTTTCAAAAACTTAAAAGGATACAGAGGTCTCGAAAACGTAAATGAACAATGATTTGTAAAGCTCTCCTACCAACTCCCTAGTCGGTGTAACACTCAGGCCGTGCTGTGCGCGCGCACACACACACACGTGTGCACATGGTTCCCTGGGTCATCCGCTCACACCTGCAACTGGGACACATGTGTGTGGGTGTGAAGAGTCCTCCACTTACAGAATTCGCTGGAGGGGGGCCTGGAAGGTGTGTTGACGGGCGTGGACGCAGTGCGGGTCTTGATCCTTCGGAACACAGCCTGCCTGCGGTGCCTGCGGTGGGCCCGGGAGCTGGCCGCCTCCGGGGTTTTCTTCCAGTAGTAATAGAAGGTGATCAGTTCCCCCTGCAGGGAAGAAGGGCTGGCTGTGAGGGGGCTGCCCAGAGGGACCTGGCTTTTCTCTGTCCCCTCTGTTGGGAGCAGAAGCTGGGTTTGTAACAGCCACACTGGAGACCAGGACAGAGAACAGTTCGCTTCTAGAGCCGCGACAGGCTTGTTCAAGACACAACTGCTGAGCTGCCCAGAAGCTGGGCAGATGGGGCCTGTCGCCTCAGCCCCGCAGAGCATCACTTCCAGACATCAAGGACATCCATTCATTCAACAAGCACCTGTGGGGGCCCTCTCTCTGCCAGGCGCCACCACCGTTGAGCACTGGAAGCGCACCGGCAATTCTTGCCCTGTGTGTGTGTGTGTGTGTGTGTGTGTGTGTGTGTGTATGTACACGCGCACCCCTGCACAAAGGGTGCGGTACGGAGATGCCTGGCCAGACAGACAACTCCAGAAACAACCAAGGATACAACTGAGATGGGGGGCAGCGAGGGCCAGGTCGGAGGCCAGGAAGAAGAGAAACCCCAAACCCAGGGAAACTGCTCAACAGCCTCTGCTCTGAGTGCCCCCAGGGGGACAAGCTGGCACCAAGTCCACAAGGCAATGAGGCGACGGCTGGGGCTTGACCAGGGAAGACCACGAGGGGACAGACAGTGGTGCTGGTGTGCAGACGGAAGGTCAGCCTTCAGCCTTCAGGGCAGAAGGTCCTCCCCTTCCCATGGCCCAGCAGAGAGGGGCAAGGCAGCTTTAAAAACGACACAGCACTTCTGGCACCGCAACCTCCAGGGACAGCAGGCACACGAATGGGTGAATGACAGCTCACCCTGGTTGACAAAAGACCGATTTCTTAAAACAAACACCCCAAGATAAAATATCTTTCACTTAAAAAAAACCACTTAAAGCAGCGAGAGTAGAGATCACATTGATCTTCTCTAATTAAATAAATACTGTGGAAAGTCAATTAACTCGGCAGACGACTGTACCCTGGGAGGCCACCCTGGCGAACCCGCAGCCCAGGGTGGGGGCCACCGGGCGGGAGCCCTGCTGTGGCCCATGGAAGGCTCACTGCCTCGTGAATGAGGGAGCCAAGAAAGGTAAGATTTTGTTCCCCAGTGACCTGCAATCCAGCTGGGAATGCTGGTGCTGGGAGGGCTGACGTAGGCGAAGGGGCAGACACCACGCAGCAAACCCTAGTGCGGACGGAGTGCCCAGGCGGACGAGGCCTCACAAACCACCCTCCAGAGACCTGGAACACGAGGACAGGTAGGCTGGTAGAGAAGTGGGCAGGCTTTTGGTGGGAAACTGGCTCCTGCAAAGCAGGTAATGTCTGTACGCTGAGCACTCACAACTCAAGAGCTGGAGTCTGTCCGTGAGTTTTCTGAGGCGGAGACCGCAGCTGCCAGCAGAGCCTTAAAGGGTCAGCACGCACACACAGAGTGCATCTCTTTGGAGCTGCAGATGTGCTTCTTCCCAAACGCCACTTAACAAAATGCTAGTGACCGCAAATACTTAACAGATGAAGCCCGGCCCCGGGCCAAAGAGGCCAGGAGCCAGCCACCACGGACAAACACGCAGACGTCCACACGTGCACACACCCATCCTGGCCCCTTTCTGGTTCCATGAGATGATAACTGAACGACAGGGAGAATGTAGGACTTGCCCTTGAATTTCTGGCTTGTCTGCCTACCGCGACAGTCTACAAAAGCAGGCTCAACGTCCCTGTGGGGACGGGGGCATCCCGAGCCCCTAAGGCCACGATCTCAGAACCTCCTGGCTCCTGCCTCCTTCCTGCCTCCCCTCCTGCCCTGCAATGTCATCTGTCTATGCTGATCTTTTGGTGCTGGCCGGCTGGAGGGAACCGCCTCATAAATCCAGTAGGGGATTAAGATGTGTGCTGACACCAAACTGATCTGGCTCTGGCTTTCCTACGAAAAAATACAGGACAGAAACCAAGGCACGTCACTGTCAGCCCTCAAACACTTTGTTAGGGTGGCGCGCTCATCAGTTCCAAGGGGCGACCGGCGCACTAAAGCCAGAGCGCAACCCGAAGGCTTCCGGAAAGAAGCGCGAGAGGACCCAAAGGGACTCCTCCCTGCCCTCCTTCAGTGGGAGCCGCTGTGGGCCCATGGGGACAGAGACCTGGACTCCAAGAGAACACGAGAAGCTACAGGAGGTGGGAGGCAACACAAGTGGGAGAGAAGGCTGGGCGGGAGGGCCCAGTGCCTGTCAGGCGTCAGGCTCACCGCTGAGCTGCTCCGCCACCCTGGCATTTCTGCACAGCCCTGGTCTGTAACACGGCGCAGCCTCACATGGTTACCAGGGGTTACTCCCATTTCTCGAATACAAGGGGGGAACCCCCCACACCGGAATTTATTTATAAAAACTTGTGTATCTATCCTTACATGTTTAAACTTCAGTCACCTTCAAGTACCTCTCCATGTGATGCAATGTGCCTGTCAAGATGTTTTTTCCAAGGCTCAAAGCAGTTTCTGAACTCGTCGATATTGAGGCCCATCAGTGCTTCTGCCGTTTTTTGTTTCACCTCTTCCACATCAGCAAACCTTTCCCTTTGGGTCTTTTCTCATCCAGGGAAACAAATGATCGCTCAGGTTGAGATCAGGTGACTAGGGAGGGTGGGGCACAGGGGTCACGCTGTTTACGGTCAAACACTGCTGCACACTCAGCGCGGGGTGGGCAGGAGCGCCCGTAAATCGCCCATCATGAAATGGGCAAACGTGTAGAAAGTCTTAAAAAGTCCACTGAAGCCCAATGCAGCCTCTCACACCAACACCAGCCAGTGCACCGATACCGATGGGCTCCTAGAACACCCGCCCAGCAGGAGGAGCCTATACTACAAGGGGCCTGCCCTCAAGAAGACAATTCTGTTTTTTGGGGGTCCCCCCTTGTATAAATGTTTTGAAAGAATTTAAATGGTTTTAAAAGATGGCATAACTTGCGGATTACAACAGGGAGAGCCAGAGTTCAGCAAAGCTACAAGACTGGCCCAACACTAGACACTGGACAGGAAGAAGGCTCAGGAAAAGCCCAGGCTCTCAACTCTAACCCTTTAGCCCTGCCCCCGTCCCCATGGGAGAAAATTGGGACATGGAAAAGAAACCTACTGCTGAAAGTAACATTAACCTTCTGTCACCATTTAAGTAACAGCTTTTTGAAAAGAACAGGACGAGAAGAGATTCCATCACCTGAGAGCCAAGACCAAAATGATCCAGCCAGAGGACCCTCCCTCCTCTGTAAGTCTGAAGTTAGCTGATGAGAAAATGAAAAAATATAAATGTCAAGATTCAGGAAAAACGGGGTAAGTCACATCTTAGAAATGTAGAATGATTAAACCATTAAAAAAAGCTGTTTGGCAGTTCTTAGAAAGCTGAACATTTACACGACCCAGCGATTATTCTACTCCTGGGTATCTACCCAAGAGAAATGAACAGGTTCTCACGCAAGGGCCTGTACACACTTGCTCACAGGAGCGACCCGGACGGCCCGGGCCGGGCAGCAGTGACACTGGCGCACCCACTCACTGGAATACTACCCGGCAGGGAAAAGTAACAGACCCTGACTCACCCCACGGCTGAGTCTGAAAGCACTGTGTTCAGTGCAGGCAGCCAGACCAAAGGGTACACACTGCATGACCCCGTTCCAGGAAAGGCAAACTTGTGGTCACAAACAGGAAGTTAGTGGTCGCCCGGAGTCTGGAGAGCAGGACGCCAGGAACGCTTTTGGGGTGATGGGGATATCCTGTAAATCAGTGGCGGTATTTACATGGACTCACACAGCTGTCAAAACTGGCTCAGCTGCATACTTAAGGTGGGTATATTGTTATGGTACATACATGTGCACTGACCATACATCAATAAAATGGAACCCCCCTAAAAAGTCCAGGCCAGGTTTTATGAGCTGCCTCTCAACCCCTGTTATGTCTATGAAGGGATTAAACGGTGGAATGGAGCAAATCCAGGAGGATTAGAAACAGCATATTGGTGACTGCATGGGTGGCTAGGTCTTGAGCACAAACAAAAGAACACGTCAGGGAAAGCTCTGGTTCTACAAATAGGGAGTGAAGTCGCTTGAGCCACACCAGGAACGAAGTCAATTGAACTTTAATCAAACATGCATAGTGTGTTCTGCAGAGACCCACGGCACATAAATTCGGGGAACAAAAGCTGCCGCGGAAATCAATAGCTTACTGAAACATTAACACAGGCAACCATTGATCCTACGGCAGCCCCGCAAAGGCAGCCTTGCAAATTAGCTCCTGCTCCTGCGTGCAAGCAAACACAGAGGTGGAGGCGCCGTCGACACGCACGGCCTATAATGACCGTTTTGTTCCCGGCACCCTCGCCACATCTCACAACAAGGCCTCCCAGTCCGCACGCCGCGCATCTCAAAACTGTCACTGCGTGTGGCACACGGAGCTAAACCGGCTTAGCGCCTGGGCAGAGGGAAGAGAGGGGCGGGGCCGCCCCACTCGCCAGCACCGTGGCCGCGGCTCCTGCCAAGACAAGCGCTCAAACCCACTGGTCTATACTCAGCAGGTCCTCCCCCCACCCAGCGCCTTTCCCTGTCCTTTCTGGTGCTAGTGGGTCCTCTGTATTTCACCGACAGGTCACGTGAAGGAAGCCACCGGCAATGAGAGACTGGCTCCTGGATTTAGGCAGCAGCCCCCTTCCCCCTGTGGCCCCCGGGCACCCTCTCAGCCGGGTGCGGAGAACTAGGCACCACCAGGTCTCTCAGATTTTCCAACAAAACAAAAACAGGGTGGGTGGTGCCGTGCAGAGAGGAGTGAGGGCAGAAAAGCTGCTCGGCTCAGCGCCCTGTCCAGCGGGCTGGGGCCGGGAGGAGAGAGAAAATGAGACCCAGAGACGCGTCGGGCTGACGAGGGCCCCGGGCACCAGCAGACAGCTCGAGCGTGGGCCAATCCTGGGGTCATTAGGGGGGACGGCTCCTCCGCCCCCTCCTCAGTACCTCCCCAGGTTAGCCCGAGCCCACCAAGTTCACCCCACACAGAGCAGACCAGGGCGGGCCCCCTCCACGGTCCCGCTGCCTGGGCGAGCCGGCTGACGCGCTCAGGCCTTGCGGCGGCCTTTCAGGCAGGACCCGCTTCAGGGAGGGTCTGCTGGGATGGCCTGCGCCCCGCGCTGCTTCAGCTCAGGTAAACAACAGACTGGAGGTGCGTGGCACGCAGACGTGGGGGGCTGGGCCCTGGAGGCGGGCGCTGCCGGCCCAGGTGCAGCGGGCAGCCTGCGGGACCTCCCTCCTGCTGCAGGCAGCACACAGGGGGCACAAACACAACTGTTCGTTCACGCCCGTCCTCCCCAACTAGAAATAACTTCGTTTCAACTGAAGACACACCACACACCTCCCTCTCAGGGGCCTGGGGGAGACGAGAGCGCAGAACAGTGCCGAGGGGAACGTGGCGAGGCACGGCGGGTACCAGAGGCTCATCCTCGGCAAGCGGGGGCGCCTGTGGCCCCGAGCACGGCAGCTGGCTGCCCGCGCCCCGGTTCTCTTCTGCGTTGGCCCAGCACTCACTGCTCAGACAGGAACCCTCTGGGGGGCCGACGGGAAGGCAAGAAAAGGACTCTGGTCCCCTACTAGAAGCCTAAGGGCCCACCCAAGACCAAGTCCACGTTTTTGTGATGATGACATACTGCTGCCACACCACCCACAGAAGCCTGGACACCTGGGATACATGGCGGAAGAGGAGGTCCCGATGCTCTAGCACCCAGCGTCCAGGGTGTCCGCAGTCTGCCATCTACCATCATGTCTTCTCTTTACAAGCCAAGGCAGACTTCCTCTTTTAGAAATACCCCTGTATACACACACCTCTTGCAAGTCAGTGTACAGATATTCCTTTATCCCTCCATGCTCACAACACGGTTCTGTGCCTGGCAGGAAAAACGGTGGCCACTGGTCTTACAGTTACGCTGAGGAAGTGTCCCCTCCTTACACAAGTAAGAATGGCGATGCAGGAAGGAGCGATCTAATCTGGGTCCCTGCATGCAGGGAGTACCTGGGTGCCAGCCTCAAAAGGTACCCGACAGAGGCCCCTCACTGCCGAGAGGGAAAGCTACAGCTGATTTCTTCTCCGCACCCTCTGTGGGCCAAGCCCAGGCTACTAAAAAGAGGGCAGAGAGGAGATGGGAGACAGGGAGGCAGGTGTGGAAGCGCCTCGTGGATAATGGCCCTATAAATACACATACCTCTCTGAAGCTATTTTCAGGCCCTTCAGGTGGAGAGGATGCAATTATGCGATGGGGCAGGACCCCCCGCCATGTGGCAGAGCTGGCACATGCACCTCGGCACACACCTGACACACCCCACTGCAGGGTTAGAAAGTGAGCATTTAGAAGACAGCCTCTTAATTCTTCAAGACATATATTAACTGTTCTGATGCCAAATGAGTACTTTAACATTAATATGTAGAGAAAGCACAGGCTAAATGATCTCTATGCAAGGCCTTGTTTTGAAGAATGTACTTCAGTTACCACCTGGCTCCTCGGGGGTGGTCCAGATAAAGAGGGTAAAGAAATCTATCACTTTCACTTTCTGGATAGAATGGAGGGATCCCCCAATGCCCCTCAAAAAATTTTAAGGTATTTGTTTCCAAAAAGAAGTTCCAGAAAGCAATGCAACAAGGGCCTGAACCCGGCAGGGGCGGGAGGGAGAAGGAAACACAGCAGAGGGCTGCTCCTCAGACTCTATCCTCAAGCCAGGACCCCGAGGAAGCGAGACTTGCTAAGGGAGCCAGTCCCCAGACGCCCGTGGAGGACTGAGACATGCCCCGGGGCAGAGCCGCCCGGACAGCAGCGCTGTGATGCTGCAGCTGAGCCCGGCCCTCTGACTTCCACGACCGCCCTGCCTTGGAATTGGCCACATTGTTTCTTGGTAAAAATTAATTCAAGGGTAGTGAAGCAAAATCAGGGAGCTTTCCTGGCACAAACTCCTATGCAAGTCCCTCTTTCCTGTCACCCCCCGAGGACTCCAGGCTGGCTCTGACGACTGCTCAGAACACCCGAGGTGGGACCCAGACACTGGGTAGGAGCCGCCAGCGTCACACTCCTCTTCCCAGCAGGCAACTGGTGGTCCTCCGGCAGCCACTGCGGTAATTAAAGCGGTGATCTCCCGGCTCCTTCTCTTGTGAACCAGCCGCATCCCGAGTCCCTAAAGGGGCCCGGCAGTGTCTGCGGCTCTGCCGCCGTGGAGCGAGGGCGCGCTGGCAGCCACACAGAAGCACAGCCTCCTGCGGGCACTGGCCCTGCCACGCCGCCCACGAGGGAGCCCGATGGGGGGACAGCCTGCTCTGGGGAAGGCAACCTGCCCCCCACCCCCACGTCCAGCTCCAGTCCTGGGGAAAAGCGAAGGGAAGCGGCGGAAGGGAAGGCTCTGGAAGTACGTGGTCTCCTGGGTTTCACTCACTGTAACAACGAGGTCACTCGAAGACGTTCGTGAAGATGCTCCTGAATGAGCAACTCCCCACCCCCTCGGGAAAGTAAAATCCCGGCTGGGCAGATCAACAACAGTTTTTTTTACAATTACTACCGCTACATTTGTGCACTGCAAAGGACCTGGAACACACTCAGTGTGTTTTCCTTTCACGCAAAACCGTAATGAGGTTTCCTAAGCTCGACGCTGCTCTAGCGGCTGACCTCAGCCACCCGCAGATCCTACCTTTGGTCCCCACCTCCACTTGGAGGGCCTGTCCCCGCCCTCCCAGGGCCAGGGTCTGTCCTTGCTACCGGCCCCTCCACATCATGGAAGGCCCCTCAAGGCCAACAGAACAAAGACCAGCCCTGTGCGACTCCCTCCACACAGCGCTGTCCCAGGAGGCCGTTCTCCCGTGGCTCTGACTTATGCCAGCGAGACGGCCAGCGCGCTGCTCCTCGGCGCCCTTCTCCTGCCTGCGGCTGCGGCCTTACCACCCAGAGGCCACGTACCCCCCAGCCCCGAGGCCGCCCTCACCGCCTCCCCGTTCCGGCCTCGCCCCCGTGCGCACAGGCTCTGCCGTGGACGAGCCGGGCCGCCTCCCCGAGCCTGGGCCCCCTTGTCCGTGAGCACCCGAGGGCTGGCTGCAGGACAGCAACTTGAATATAATGAATATTCACTAAACTTGACAAAATGAGTATTTTGTGAAAATAAACATCACTAAAATTAAGTCTGAAGGATAAAACTTCTGAGAAACAGGTATGAGAGTGCCAACTTCTTTTTATTTTGCGAAGGAAGCTCATTAAAAGTAACTGCCTCCTGACCTCACCAACACTTCATAAAAGAAATGACATTCTATTTTTTAAAAAATAGAAAAGGTAGACAACCTTAACTTGATGTTTAGTGCTATGAAAAATGACTACTTTATTCCTATTGGTAACCCATGTGAAGGCTTAAGCCACGCGCGTGCGCCGAAGTCCGGAAGCAGCCGCTGTAGCGGGGCGTCCCGCTGGCAGTGGGGGACTCGGGGAGGCCGTGCCGTCACCTCCTCACTCAGCGGCTTGCTCACGGACCGACCAACCACGCTGTCCTGGGCCACAAAATCTACCGTGATGACAGCTACGCACTGTAACTATGTACTTTCCACACCTTAATGTACTTAGTCCTTACGGGTACCCACTAATGACCTTCACCGGCCCTGCTTACAGAGGGGAAAACCGGGGCACAGGGAGCCGAGTCATGTGGCCAAGCTCACACAGCTGCCCGCGCCTGCCCTGGGGTCTGGCTCCAGAGTCTCATGATCTTAACCACTCGAATGTTTTTCTCAGCCAGAGGCTCAAATTTGGGTTATCTTTTATCTATGGAATTCAGTGCAATAGCATCTCAGCCTGTCACCTGGACCTGACGCAGCTGTGGCTGCAGATTACAGAAGAGCCCAGTGCATTCCTGGTCCCCTCTGGTTGAAACTGCCCCCACCACCCAGGAATTACAGAAACTGAAATACGTCAGGGGAACCGAGGTCAGAGCACAGGCACCCGCGCACATCGGCATTATGCACAAGCACAGAGAAATAGTTTCCACTTCCCACACCAAAAACAAACTCCAGGGCTCTGAGGAAGACCCCAGGTGCCCACCATGAACACGCCCCTCATGACCTGCTCCCCAGGCCACAAACCACCCAGCGGCTTCCACCGTGGGAGAAGCCCTCTGACCTACTTCTGCTGCCAGGCTGTGTGCCAGAGATGTGCCAAGCAAGTGGCCTTCACAGGCCTCTTGCCCTAAAGCAGCAGCGACTCCTTTCCTGGGGAAACGCGAGTGTTTAGATCAAGCACGGTCCCTCAAGAAAAGGCTTCTGCACGTGCTACAAAGCCCCTTCCAAACTACTGTGAGCTAGACGCGCCTAAAGCAGTGGCTCTGATCTGTGCTCCAAACCACGGAGGCAACTCAAGGGCCACTGGGGTGGATTATCCTGACCCTCTGCGCACTTGGTATCGGTCCAAGCAGCTTCATTAAAAAAGCTATTTATCAATCAAGGAACAGAGAGGTGGGTTTTCCACGTAACCAAAAATAACAGCAATAAAAAAATAAATGACACATTTGGAAATGACTCCTTTAAAGACAGAGACCAAGGCCATCACAAGTTGGTCTAACACCCAGCCTGAACCGGGGGCTCCCAGCCACGTGTGGGGCCCAGAGAAGCCTGGTCAGTCCTGACGCAGGGACAAGACTGGCCTTCACTGAACACAAAACCACGTGCAGCACCCTTCAGGGACCTTTATATTATTATTATTATTTTTCTTTTTTTCCTGAGCTGTTTGTTTGAAGGAAGATTGCTAACATTTTACATCTAACAATCCAACACCAGGAATCTGTTTTCTCTGTAGGGCCCCCCAAACCCCAAGAGTTCATTCGCTGAAATCCGTTTTCTTTCCCGCAAGCTGAACACTTCATTATTTCCTGAATCCACTTTATTGGGGTTCAGCAGCAGGGCAAGTGGGATTTCACTGCCGCTGGTTCTAGCACGTCCCCCTTCTCCGTATTCCTTGGTTGCTTTAACAAGGACCACCACTCTCCCAGCAGCGGTGAGAAGAGGGAGGGGGCAGAAAAAAGCCGTAAAACTGTTAAAACCGCCATATTATCCATCTCGTAAACATTCTCCTATTTATCGGCCCTTCACTGTACGCGCAATCTTATTATCCCTGCACAGTGTCAAAGTGACACCCGTCAGGGCCACCCTATAAAACACGCACTGGCAGCGCAACGTGGGACGACGGAACGGGACAGGGATGAAGGATGGGCGCGGGGCCTGCCGCAGGACGTTTTAAAGGGATCATCACTTACATCTGTGCATTTCCCGAGGTGATAATTGAATGGCAGGGGCTGGAGGGAAATCCATTTTTGAGCTCAGAAAGGATAGTTAGGAGAAAAATGTTTTTGTATTGGAAGCATGTAATGACGGCCAGGAAATGAGAAAAGCTACTCTAGCAACATTGCTTCTTATATTTTATGGTTTTTATGGACATACAGCAAATTATCAAGCACAATCCGTTTCTGCAAGCTGAGTTTTAAAATAAAGAACAGACTCCCTCATTACAAAGAAAGGAGGCAAAAGGGTGCTGAGTTTTGTCATTGTACCCCTTTTGTTTAGTAAGAGGCGCAGAAGCGAAGGTTACTCTTCAAAGCACACCAGCGCCACTACAACACCGTGTCCTGCTCTTAGCTGTGAACCACGCCCCTCTTTCACCTGCAAGGTGCCCGACCGCAGCAGCTCGGTGGTCCTCGGGGCTGCAGGAGAGAGCTGTGGGTGGCTCCCAGGAGCCTGTGTGCCACAGTTTAGAAAACACGCACGAGGCGACCCACCAGGGGTGCAGGATGTAGTCTGTGGAAATAACCGTGCAGGTCACCCTATCAGTTTGCGATGTGGGTTTGGGAGGCTCACTGCCCCTGGTTCCTACCTAGGTCTCTCCAAGGGTTTTCTTCAGAGGCCGGCTGGCTCCCCCAGGAGGCCCAGGGGCACCTGGCTGGCACGCCTACCCCATGTGCTCTCGATGGGTGTGGAGCCTGCGTGCTAAAGGGGGCTGATGACCCTGAGGAGAGCTGCAGCTTCCTTGGCCATTCGATAAGCATCTTGAAAGGGAGGGACAGACGGGCGCCGAGCTGTGGAAAAAACTGCTGGCAGGGAAGACTGCAAGGCTGATTGGGATCTCTCCCCTCCAGGGCAGTACAGCACAACCTTATAATTAACATGCCTTATACCTGCGTCAAGACCCTTGGAACTCTTGTGGAGATAAACCACCAGCGTCATCCTCACAGATGACCTCAGTCACCTGACTCTGACTACCCCTCCTCTGGGCTGATGCGGGTGTAGCAGGAAGAGGCACAGCAAAGTGCTTCTAGGGATACCTTAACTACCCCCCAACTTTATGTTGAGATTAGTTTGAGACACGAAGGTATTATTCTTGGTCGGCTCTTGGGAAGTAACTTTTCCTTCATGAACCACGTGTTGTTTAAAAGGTCACTCTTGGGCCCTGGCTGGGTGGCTCAGTTGGCTGGAATGTCACTCCGTGCACCAGAAGGCAGTGGGTTTGATTCCTGGTCAGGGCACATGCCTGGGCTGTGGGTCCCATCCCTGGTCAGGGCGAACGGGAGGCAACAGATCGGTCTTTCTCCCCCTGCCCTTCCTCTTTCTAAAATCAATAAACGTATTCTCAGGTGAGGATTTAAAAAAAGAAAAAGTCCACTTTGGGGCTCTAAGCACCTCTAACAAAAAAGTCACACAAAAGGATGAGCTCTGCATTCTTACTATTCACCCCTGAGGTCCCAGAAAAGTCGACAAGCTTCTCGTTAACTTAAAGAGCTCTAAAGCTAATAGTTCCCACTTGCAGAAAGCCTCAGAAACTGGCCTTCACCCAGTTCTGCTTTACTTCCCCAAGAACTCAAAGCCTTTGCAATCAAGAACGGAGCGGTGGGAACGGCTCTGGGCGGCGACCTCAGACCTGAGCTCTGGGCCGAGGAGCCGACCACGCCGACAGAGGAGCCGAGGCCAGGGCAGAGGCTGGACATGCAGAGACCCGTCTCTCGGGGCCCCAGGCCTGAGAGCGCTGCTCCGACACCTGGCAGCCCCCCTCAGCCTCCGCCTCCTGCTGCAGTCACCCCCGGACAAAGGGGCCGGCGGCTTTCCCGCGGGTCCTCCCTGGGTGCGGGCTCCTGGGGCCGGAGCCCACCGCCCGGCTCCACCGGTGGTAACCCCGGCCACGGTGCAGGGCAGCCGCTGTTCATGCCGCCTCACATACACTGTCCCTCCTGAGCCACAGAGAGGGGGCTTTTCATGAGTCTCCGTGACACCAAGTCTCCTGCCTCGCTGCGGGCCCTCATGTGGCTCCAACGCCACTGAGCCTGACGGAACAGGAAGTTACCTGAGTCTCAGGTAGCCCTCCTCTAGGGGAGGCGAGCACACCTCCCTGGAGGGCCAGAGCGCACCGGGCTTCCTGCTGGCAGACGCCAGGAGGCTCTGTGCTCACGCTTTCGGGCTGGCTGTTCTGCCAGGCTCTCAGGAAACAAAACTGAACCAAAAAAGGCAGCCTGCTGGGCTGTGGCCTGGAGCACCCGGTGTGACAAATCACCGCCCAGGACGGGAGCTAGGCTGCCCCAGCTTGGCTGCAGTGCTCTCGGGTTCGCCTCAGTGCCCACAAGGGTCCCAGTGCCAGCAGAACCAGGTGGCGCTCGGAGTCCCCTGCGCCCAGATGAGGACGCTCCTTCCCAGCTCAGGCTGAGGCTTGTCGGTCTCGGTCGGATGGTGCATGTGGGGGAAGGGGTGGGGTTCCTCGTGTGAACTAGAGAACCTAGAAAGTGAGGCGACTTTCCTCAATTCTCTGAAGAATAAAACACAATGGGTACCCCTCTAGATGAAGAAGAACTATGTTAGTACGTTACATACAAGGGATGCTTAGCATTACTAGGCTTAACTTTCAAAACTCCGAATGGGAAAGGCAGCCAGGGGCTGTGCAACCTTGGACAGGTCACCCAACTCCTCTGGGCTGTTCCGTCGCATACACAGCACCTGGTACGGTGCTTATCTTCTGTAAAAGATACACCAATGTTGGCACTACAGTTATTTGATGTACGACACTGGGACAAACCAAAGACCACAATGGTGGTGACCGGGAGCAACGCTGACCTCCGCTTGCCTGACAGGAAAATAACTGCTGCACAGTCACAGATAAAACAAAGTCCTAACTAAGTAGGAGAAAGCAAACAGACTCTATTTCTAGAAATGGCAAAAGCATTACTCTTTTTAAAAATCTGTCTCAAAAAAAAAGCAAAACTGAGCTGAACTGGGTTGAAAGAATATAACTGTATTTAAGAAACAAGGATCTGAATGATTCAAATGCTTGCACTGGCCTGGAGGTGCCTGGCTGGGTTTCTGGGGCCACACCCATCCCCGAACCCCAGGCAGAGTTGAGCTCAGGGTAGGGCTAGAAACCGCCCCAGTGGCCCAGACAAGACCCACACTCCTAGGTCAGCACCGCTGGCTGCGAACTGCCGCTTCTCATCAGCGCGCAGTAATCTACACTCAGCACAGCGAAACACTACCACGGGCCGGAACGTAGCTCTGGAACCCAGTAACTTAACACACGAGGCTTTACCTGCCTGCACCCTGTCCTCGTACTGAGGCCTTTCTAGCCCTCCATTACTAGTGATGTGTTCATGAGAAGGCTCCGCAGCCGCTCGGAGGTTCCGTTTTCTCATCTGTAAACAAGCGATTGTTCGATAGCAGCTCACCCCTCTACACGGCTATGGGTAGGGTTCCCGTGCTCAGGAGAGGCCTGGTACAAATGCTCAATAAATGGCAGCTATTATTTTCATTCTGTTTCCATTTGGTAAAAGTACTAGTTTAATAATTTAAAATTTTTACAAAATCTTTTCAATAACAGTCCTTAAGTGCCTTCCTCCGCTACCGTGTCTCCGCCTGCCCCGAAGTTACAGGTGCTCCGTGTAGCGGAGAACCAGGGGGTGGCAGGCACCGTGAGTGCCGGCGCTGCTGTGGGCACGGCCAGCGTGTGGAAGGTAACTCAGGGTGGAGAGACCAGCGTTCTCCCTGAGGGTCCCAAACAGAGCCATCGGGACACATACCTACCTAACTGCCTCACTGAGGCAATTTAAAGAGTCTTGTCTCTGCCCAGTCCAGGCCTGTCCGTAGATAATCAGCAAGATAATGAGGTCTTGCAGGACCATTAAACGTTTAGGGAGGAGTGAGAACAAAGTCCCAGAAAACCACCTGCTGACCTGCAGCAGGCTGCCTGGGGCCCTCGGCTGTGCGGCCACCGCAGAGCAGCAGCAGCTCTGAGGGACAGACTGGGAAGGTCCCGCATGGGGACTTGCAACACCTCATTATTTAATTTCATGAGACCATAACTCCAACTCTTGAAAGGGTCAAAGAACATGTATTTGGGTTAAAAATGATGACTAACAATAATGAACTCTATTACTGAATTTAAAAATATTCTCTGGTAATAGTGTGGAACATACTGGGGTGTCACAAACCTCAGGTTAAAAGCTGCTGGCGTGGATCACAAACTCTTTAAGCACCAAGGAAGTCGAAGACTCTCTGGGAGTTTGCGTGAAAAAGAACCCGTGTTTCCGAGGCTGAGCTGCGGCTGGAAACAAGCGCTGTACCACTCCCAGCGTCTGCCTCAGAGCGCCCCGGGCCGATGACGCAGGGCCGGGGCCCCGCACCCTATTCCCGGCCGGGGCCGTTCCTCGGCTGCTCTGCGCCGCGTGCAGTCAGGGAGCGAGTAGGCAGGCATGTCTGTGAGGTTCCGCCTGTCCCCGAGTTACACGTGCCCTCCCCACTGTCAGGTCCTGGGTGCTTTCCGCTACAGGGACTGTGCCACTGTGTCCAGAAAATCAATGTGCTGCTCTTGGGGGGCTGGCTGTGAGGCACCTGCACCCTAACACAGGATGAATAAGAAGAGCAGGGACCCTCTCCTGGGAACGAAAGCAATCATTTCAACAGCGGCCCACGTGTGGCGGCAAATGAAGAGGCAAGAGGCTGTACACTAACCCAGAGAAGAGGACTACTGGCCTGATGAGCATCACATAAAAATTCTCGTCACATGTGACCTGGATCAGAAAGGCTCTGATGCCACAACTGGATGTTTCGAAGGCATTTTCTTTGCTCTCTCCAGTCACAGGAAACACGATGATTCTGAACACCTTTACGCGGCTGTTCTCAGAAGGCTATTAATAAAGGAGACAGGCTACATGGTTTTTAGTCCAACGACTTAAACTCTGAGAAGACCCAGCTGAACTTTATGTCTCACCCCTGCGGGCAGGAGCGAGAATGGAATGTGCCTCGTGTTGGGTAACAGAGGTTGACGACTGGCCACCAATACGCCAATCGGGGCATATTTCTCCACTGATGACATGACCACCATCACGTCAGCAACAGTCTAAAAATGAACCCAGAGCAGCCTCCCACATGTCCTCCTTCAGGGCCTGCCCGCCCCACAGCAGTTCTGCAAGACTATGTCCCCAGCCATCAAAGTCCCGGGGCCCGCATCTTCCATTCCTGGAATTCCTAGCAAGACTGGGTCAAACGTGGCCCGGGGCCTCTGCTGCTCTTTAGCAGAAGCACGGGGAACATGCAGTCCTTGAACTGTTTTAATTGTATTTTAGAATTTAGCATGTTCACTGTCTAAAAATCAAACCCAAACAGATCACACACATACATGACACCGATTTCTGCCCCAGTGCCACGCTGAGCTGGCTGTTCCCGTCCGTGGGCCCACGTGCCCTTTGCCCAGATCCAGGGTCAGGTTTCCTCCGAAGCCTCAGGTAAAGCACAGCCCCTGCTAAATCACAAACGATCCAAGAAAGACCTGGTTTAATTCATAAATATTTAATGGTAGTGGGGCAGGCTACTATGGTATTTTAAATTTGGCTTTATGTTAATTCACAAAGGAAAAACAAGAATTCTATGGGTGCCAAAAGGACCCTTGAAAGTATCAGAGTCCTGGCCGGTGAGGCTCAGTTGGAGTGTTGTCCCGTAAGCCAGAGGGCCGCAGGTTCGGTCCCCAGTCAGGGCGTGTGCGAGAGGCAACAGATCAATGTTTCTCTCCCTCCCTTCTCTCTAAAATCAGCAAGCATGTCCTTGGGTGAGGATAAGAAAAAAAAAAAAATTCAAATAATGCTATACCCTCTAGTTCCTCATCAAAACAACACAGTTACAGAACAAACCCATGGCCCGAAGAGCCTGATCTGGGTGAGCCTCTGCCCCCAAGGAAATCCTGGGTCAGACAAACAGAAGGCAAAGGGGGCAGCTGCAGCGTCCCAGCTTCCAAGCAGGAGAGGAAAGGAGTGCATGATGTGCGCTCCCGTCCCAGGCCAAAATGTCAGTGTATTTAAGGGCATCTGTGATACTTTGGTTAACCTGACTTTCAAAATAATTCTTTAGAAAGACATACATACATACATACACACACACACATACACAAATAACTGTTGCATCCTGTAAAAACCTAGAGGAGAAAACAGCCAAGAAAACTTCCCAGGAACCTCTCTCATTCCATGCCAAGATGTACTTCCCACATGAGGCTGTAACAAAACCACGAGCATTCACGAGGTCCTGTCCTCTGGTACAGCACTGCCCCATGAAGGCACTAAAGCCACACGTGCGAGGCCTCCCTCTGAAACTCGGCCAAGGCAGAACTGCGCACGGCCAGCGGGCCCACATTCTGAGGGATGGGTTTTCAAGCAAAGCTCACCTATAACATAAAAGACCGAGATTTGGAAGTCTAGGCTATATTCGCTCAAGGGAAGGCCATAACTTGAGACGCTATAAACAGCGTGGAGAAATATTTTATAATGCGGCTTGGAGGGGGACTGTCCAAGCAGGGAAGTAAGGAAAGCCCAGAACCCAAAGAGCTGCAACTCAATAAAAATCATGCAAAATCCCAACTGGTAGGTTTGTGAAACATGACAAGCTGTTTCTAAAATTGTTTAGAAAGAGCAAAGGCACCATTAACAAATATATTCTTGAAAAAGAACAAGGTAGGGGACTTGCCCACCAAATAGCAACAATTAATTCTAAATCTAGACAGTCAGGTACTGGTAACAGGGGTAAGTAGACCAATGGAACAAAGCAGAGTCCAGAAACGGATCCACATGTTTATGGAAACTTAGTTTTTGATATAATGGCAATACAAGTTAGTGTGGAAAAGGCTGGCCCTCTTAAAAGATAGTACCGGGACAGCTGGTGATACACACAATAAAAACAAACAAAGAAACAAACAACCACTGTTCTCCCACCTCACTCCACAAATAATAACCAATTCCAGGGGGTTTAAAAGCCTTTAATATAAAATACAAAATTATAAAACTTTCGAAAGAATAAATATAGGAGGCCACCATTACAGTCATAAAGAATTCTGTCTTAAACACACTCAAATCATGAAGATTGATAAATTTAACTACATTAAGATCAAGAGTATACTAGTTCTATCATAAAGAACAGGAAGATAAACCACAAGCTAGAAGCAGCTATTTGCAACAGACATCATTTAAAATAAGGAGTCATGCATGACTTACAAGGAAACACACACACACACAATTCAGCTGAAGAATGAGCAGATTCACGCAGGTCCTTCATGGACGAGGAAACAAAGGCCAGTGAGCACCTTCCAAGAGGCCCAGTATCAGCAGCAACCAGGGAACTACTGATGAGAACTACTGAGATATTTCAAAGGCACAATGAGCAAACATTTTAATGCTGACCACCTGTGGGAAAGGATGTAAGATTACAGATGGGAAAACTGGCTGTATTTATCAGTAAAATAGAAACTACGTATAGCCAAGAACTTGTACTCCTCGTTACACCCAAGAATCTCGTTCGCACACACACCAGACGCGTCCGGGGTGCCCATCGCTGACGCAACAGCAACGCTGGGCCGGACCGGAGCGCCCATCGAGAGCAGAGAGGAGTGAGGGTGCCACACTCTCACAACGCTGTGAGACCCCGCAGAGCTACGCGACCCAGTTGGATCTCAGGATGAAGGTGAGTGAAAAGAGCCTGACGCAGAGGTATATTCTTCCTTTGTGATTTCATTTACATAAAGTTCAAACACATGTAAAACCAAACAATAGGTTGTATCAGGATACAAATGTTTGAGGCCAAACCCTAAGGGCAAGAAAGGGGGGCTATGACAGAATATTCCGACAGGGTTACCTCTGAGTGCAGAAGACAGGGATCTGGGGGTGGGGGGAGCGCTGCACACACGCTCACACCTCGTGGTAGTACGTGGGGATGCGTTCTGTTCTTATGTCCCTGCCAAATGCACTTTATAAAGGCTCTTCTGTGATCCCACAGTATTTACTAAAACAATGCGGAAAAAACCCCAGAAGACTGCCGAGCGTTCCAATCCTGCCAATGAAAGAGGTGTCTCACCTCTTTAGAGTCCGGAGCCACAAGCCAGCAGTCCCCAGCCAGCGGGGACGGGGCAGGGCCT
Source organism: Furipterus horrens (assembly GCF_987537825.1). NCBI lineage: Eukaryota > Metazoa > Chordata > Mammalia > Chiroptera > Furipteridae > Furipterus > Furipterus horrens. The sequence continues at coordinate 4,498,982 of NW_028327173.1, forward strand.
GCGTGGCCCTGCTCAGCTGCCGGGCTGCCAACAGTCTCCTCTGCCGGCCCTGCCCCTCCCCCTGACGGTGCTGTCACGCCTGCTTACACTTTGCTTCCTGCATCCTCCTGTGTGGGTGCGAGCTCTTCAAACCCAAACGCAGGCTTCAGGTCTGACCTTTTCTTTCCTTTCTGGCCCCAGCGCTGGAATCGCCGTTTTCCTGAGCGAAACTACGCGTGTGCCCACAAGGGTGACATGAAGTCTCCACCCCTCAGGTCCCCCAGAGGTAAGTCTCAAAAGTATTCAAGTCAGCTTAAAATAAGCCGAGCTGCGCCACTAGGAAAGGCCCAAAACGACCACTCTGCAGAAGCCAACAGTTCCCAAAGTAATCCACAGGACAAGGAGGCGCAAGTCGTGCGCAGAATCTCTCTGAACGCAAGTCAGCTCACTGTTCGCGTAAAACCTGAAAAGCTGAACTTGTATTTGGAGACAAGGTACTAAGTCCTAATCCCCAATGCCCACTGGGTGCGCCGCGTCACTGTCCTGCTCCTGAGTCACAGCCGGTTCAGAGCCCCTCCTGCCAGCCCCTCATTCACTTCTAGGTTCTCTCCGCTGTGTGGCTCGGCGGGCGCACCTGTGCCCGGGAAGCCAGCGGGGCAGATGGGCAGGCCAGAGCCAGGGCTGCTGCGTGGGTTCCCCACTTCCACGCCTGGCCTGCCACAGCCCCCTTGCTATACTGCATCTTAACAAATAAAAAGAGATTTTAAAAAACCTACCCTGATATTACTTCCCTGTGTGAAATTCTTTAATGGCTTATGATGTTCGTTAGCATGATTTTACTTATATGGAACCCAATGAACAAAACGCACAAGCAAAAGAGTGACAAACTCATAGAGAGCAGGCTGACAGCTGTGTGTTTGTGGGGACGGGGAGGGGGGGTGGGGGGGGGAGGGGAGGGACTGAAAAAAGGAAAACAAAGAGAAACCCCCCCACGGGCTACAGTGTGGGGACTGCAGGGAGGCTGAGGCGGTGTGCACACACAGCACGGTGCCCGGGGGTGGCTGTAGAACCACGCACCCGAGACCTGGACAGTTTTGTTAGCCAGGGTGCCAATACATTCAATAAAAAGGAAAAATAAGTAAAAATACCACATTTCCCTAAAAAAGAAAATAAACAAACAAGCAAAAACACCACGAGGTGTTCGGGAGCACGGATTCTGAGGCCAGACTGCCTGAGATCAAATCTTGGCTACGTTCCTCGATACACCAGGGCCAGGTACACAGCCCGAGTCTGTGGGCCAAAGCATCACTGCATCAGTGCATGTAAAGCACTCAAGAGGCCCTCAGAACACGCTACGTCTGCTGCTGCAGCCTGCGAGGGCGCCCCGGTCTCTCCCCGCCCCGTACCGCTGCCTCCTTCCTCCCAGTTCTCCTTTGTGCTCAGTACCCGGCCGGGCGCTTTCTGTGAGGGCCCCTCAGACCCACGCTCGCCCTAGTCCAGGGCCTCTGTACACACCGGCCCCTTGCCCTGGAGGGCTCTTCTGACTCCAGCCTCTCCCCTTCACCCCTGGGGTCTTAACTGACCCGAAACACCCTCAGGCATATCTTTACAGAAGTTAGGCCACTCTGTTACATGGGTGCGGCAAAAGGGTTGCGGCTGTTAGTATGTGAAACGAGTTTATGCTTGTATTATGTATTAATTATTGTATTATTTTCTAAACGCACAACTGTGACCCCACTTTTGCCCCACCCTGTATATCCAGTTATCTAGAATGTCACTTTGTTAGAATGTTGATGAGAAAAAATAAAAGCCATTCTCGGCCGAGGCGACGGTGTGGAGTTGGCCTGCTTTCCCCAGGCCCGTGTGGGGTTCCTCCAGGGACTCATTTTCCCCACATCTCAAACACGGGCACGAGCGGTAAACTGTGTGCCTTCACTGGCCCGGCCTGAGCGCGTGTCGGTGTGGGTGGGAGTGGCCCTGGGATGAAAGGGTGTCCTGTCCAGGGCTGACTCCCATCTTGTGCGCTGGGTTGCAGGACAAGCTCTGGCAACCCTCGCTGAACTGGGATTAGTGGGATGGAAAAGAATGACCTTACTTTTTATATTACCATTTCTTAAATGCGCGTACAGCTTATATTCGTTTTAGATGTTCAATACCGACCTACCCAGCAGGATATTTCTCTGCCAGATACCGTCCAACACTTTGCATTACTTTGTTACCTTTCCAGTGACTTCTGTGAATTTTTTAGTATTAAGCCCTTTCCTTAAGTTCACTGATTGTTCTGGAAGAATTCAGATGTAACAGTTCTTATCTGCATCCCCATTCAGGGTATAAATAAATGTCAAAGAGGACATAGGGTCCCACCCGATGAGGCTTGCGCCCTGGCCCCTGAACCTCCGGGCTGCCCCGCTGGGAGCCGTGGCAGGGCAGTGAGCACTGGCCTGGAGACCCTGCCTTCTGTGCACGCAGTCTGAAGGCCTGCTCACCTGCTCTGTGTAAACACTGCCCCTTCTTGATGCTTCATTTTAATTCTATTCACAAAATGGGTTGATTTCTGGCCCAATGGGTCAAGATGCTTTAGTAATAATACAGAATGTCCTGTATTATTGGCATACTGGCCCCCTCCCAACAAAGGCAAGATAAAATAATAACCCCCCACTCTGATACATGCAGAACCGGGCAACTAAATAACCAGAGACAATGTGACCAGTGAAAGCTTAATGCCATTGAATTAGCTATGAATTTACTAGCATCCTGGAAAAGATGAAAACTTATAAACTGGGGTTTTAAATATCTCGAGATTAAAATGTGAGAATATCTTTTAAACTCTCTTCGTTTTCTCTGTCCATGACTTGGAGAGCTGTGAGAGGCTTCAGCTGCCGGGAGCTCAGGGCTCAGCCTGCCCCCTGAAGACGGACCCCCACTGACCGTCGCCTGGTAACTCACCCAGCAGTGACGCTCTGCAGCACAGGCCAAGGAAGCCCCGGGCTTCTCCACCAAGGGCCCCTGGGAGCTTGAGGACAGCCGGAGGTGGGGATGGTAACTAAGACTTCGGGAAGACCACGTCAACTGCATTTCTTAACATCCTAAATTTCAGTTTCTAATGCAGGTCCTCTAACTACACAGGCAGGACAGAGCCAAAAGTCCAACATAAATTTACACAATTCATCCTGCGCACACAACACTGCTATACAGGCTCTCCCCATTATCTGAGGAGTGTTACAGAAATCTTGATTAAAAGTGAGTATAAAAAAAAAAAAAAAAAAAAGCGAGCCAAGCACACTGTATACACTTCCAAAATGTACAATTTTTGCTTTTCAGATTCTCAACATAGTTTAGATTTGACAGCTACAGAAAGGTAAGATCATTCTGACCACTAAGTCCTCATAACTGTCAATCCTCATAACTGTCCTAGGATGTAGGCCACAGCATCTCCATCTTGTAGACGAGAAAACGAAAACGGAAAGCAATCAAGTAACTTCTCCAAGGACAGAGAGAGTGGAAGAAGGTGGCTGCGGAGATAACGAACGCATCAGTCATGGAGTCTCGCCCCAGAAAGAGAAACGTTTACTGCCGCGCAGTGCCTCGAGGAGGGACGAGCCAGTAAAAAGTAAGGACGAATCCCAGACCTGCGTCCTACTGCTGGCCGTATTGCCTAATGGCTTCAGGAGTCTGTCATAAAGATGAATGAGATAAAGACTATGAAACTGCTCTGTAATCCACAGAACCCATTCCAACTGTATTTATTATATCTCCATGTACAGTGACCACAGAGACTCACACTTCTTTTTCTGACTCTGTATAAACATTTTAAGGGTAGAAGAAAATACCCTCCTCATTTTTTATATCCTTAGCATCTACCTAAAAAGTCTCCCACACAGGAGCTCAAAGGTCTGATGAGTGACTGGCCAACTGAATAAACAAATGTAAATAAAATAAAGAAGAAAATACATTTTATGGGCCATTCAAAAAGAATTCAATGCAGGAAGTTTGTTAACGAGGTAACAAGGTGGCCAGTGGAATAAACCTTCATATAAGGTGGCCAGTATTTCCTTAATAAGGCAGTGCAGTTCAACCCTCTCCTCCCTCCAGGACAAATCAAGTACTTCCAAAGGAAAAGTAACCCTAATCCCACCAGAGAATGAGCCATTTCCTCTTTGACTGGTTTGCAGCACCAGCTCAGGGGAAAAGGCGACCTTGCTTCCTGCTCAGCTCTGCGGGTCGCGGAGGACGGGATGGAGGGCGAAACCGGAGGAGGGAGCGTGACTGAGGAGCGCAGCGGGTCTGCTCCGGGGAAACAATGTCAAGCCCACGGGGATATTTTTGTAAATAGGTTAATTTCCAAAATTCTTTTGTTGTGATGGAAGACCTCTGTGTTTCTAAACAGGGAGAGGAAAAACCCAACAACCTTCAAGTGATGCTTGCAATGAGGACGGCAGGAAAGATCATGGACTCGCCTGGTGAGACAGCTGGACAGAACTAGACAGCGAGAGCTGAAGAAAACGGGCCACGAATCGGAGAGGAACGCTCCGAGTTTCAAGGTGGTGTTACCATTCTGCTCCGACCAGGCACCGGGGCCAGCTGCCCCCACGCTTACTGGCCACTCCACTACCCACTCAGGCAGCTAGCAGTCTTCAGGCCAGTGCCAAGAGCCTAAGGAGCCAGAAGACACGACATAGCCGGGTCCGCAGATCTCGGGGAGACAAGACAACCACCCTGCTCAGGGACACATCAACTCCCATTGCAGTGTCTGCAGGGAGGCCCACGGGACAGGGCTGCTGCGGGGTTCCCTGGGGTCTGTCCTGTGACGACATGAGTGTGCCACAAACTGGAACCCCAACTTCTAGATCTGAATTCAACGCGAGGCTTGCTGTCCAAGCTGAAATTCAGAAATGGTCGGGCTGTGACACACACGATTCAGGTGGATAAAAACGCACAGAGTTCCTGTCCTCTTGGGAATCACCCCCAAAGCGAAACTCTACTGCCGACGGGAGCGATGGCATTTGGGGGACCGCACCTGAGTCCTAAGGGCCCTCAGCTCTGAGCAGGGTCTCACCTCACCTTCAGCTGTGGCAGACTGTGAGCCCAGCCGGCCGCCTACTAAGCCTCGCTTAATTCTAACAGGATCAAGCACCGCCTGCTGCTTCTCTTTGTGATTGTACTTCCGAAGGTAAATCAAACTCAGAACCGATCACTGCAAAGTAAAGAATTCGGAATGTGTGTGGCTGTCACCTCCGCCTGCTTCCAAAATGCTCTCAGCCCCTCAGCGGGGACCCTGTGCCCCTCATCAAACAGTCCCAACCACGTCTGCGAAGGAAGCGAGCGGCCTTTGCTGTGATTACAGCACTGTTTTTTTCCATAAAGGGTCAGTTTATTCATTCTCAAAAGCGTATTTTATTTTCAAGGCAAGAAAAATGCAAAGAGGAGTGGGGACCGATACCCAGAAACATGTTTTCCCACGTGCCATGTGATTTCCTGTCCAGCTGGTAAGACAGCTATGGTGAGCAGCGTGTGTCCTCCCTGGGAGAAAACAGGAGTAGCCAGCACTAAACGAATGTTTGCTACGTGACAGACACTGCACGACACAGTGGCTAAGACTGGTTTTCTGCAATCACATTGTCCAGGTTCAAGTTCTGATTCAGCGTGAACTGTGTGTACTCCTGGGCAAACTAATGTGCTTTCCTGCCTCCATTTCCTCACCAGTAACAGGAGGGAGCACCGACTTCAACAGTACTTAGGCCTCACGCAGTTGCTCTGAAGATTAAAGGAGTTTACGTGCTAAAAACAGCACCTGCACGTAAGAGCTCAGTTTATGTTACCTATAATCACTGCTGCCTCATTTAAACTGCACTATGAAAGAGTTGATTTACAACTCCTTGAAGGAGGTTCTAATTGTGCCCCCATTTTACTAGTGGGTAATCTAAATGCCCTAGTGTCTGGGAGACTTATCAAAAGCCCCCAGGGGACGAGTGGCAGAAGTGGCCTTTGAGACCAACTGTTTGTTTATCAGCTATGCTCTTCTACCACAGGACAGACGCTTCTGGTCACATTCACCAAACTAAGCAAAACCATATGTGAAAGTAAAAATGTAAAAAAACTCAATGTATTTGAAATAAACGGACAAAACTCTGAAATATGGCTTTGGAAGGGAGAACTGAAAAGGGAGAGTTAGAAATAATGTGATAAAATGTCAACATTTAGGGAATTGGGTAAAGGCTATATATGGGAATTCTTTATATTATTCTCGTAACTTTTCTTTAAGTCTGAAATTCAAGCTAAAAGATTTAAATAGGTAGTTGTGCAAAGAATAACCTGAACTTTAAAAACTTACAGTTATTTCACAGGTAAATGTTTGTGGGTCCACATGTTTGTATGCAAGAGAACGGTTGGGAATAATCAGAAGTCTGAGATTCCCATCCCACTCAGTGTAAGTACATTCTTTAAGAATCTAAGAGATATTGCTTACACATATAATTTTCTAGCTCATTTTCAGCCTCGGCAAGAATCAGCATTCACACGAGTCTGTGGGAGAAGGAAGGAAAGGACCACGCCATAGGGTTCCAGAGCGCTCTCCACTGTCCCCACATCAAAGCAGAAACAAAAACCTAAGCCTCAAAAGTCAACTTCATCAAAACAGGGGAAGAACAATGCTGGTGAGAACTGTTGAATCCACGGGAAGTTCACGAGCGCTCGGGGTAGAGCTCCAGGGAGGGCCGCCTGCCGAGTATCACGTGGCGCAGGGTTAGCACTAGGAAACCTGCTCAGCATGGAGCCTGTGTGGGCCACGGCGGGGTCCCATGTCCCTGTGTGCCGGACTCCCAGGATCTAACCCAGAAGGAAGCAGGCCCACATGTGTCCCAAGAGAAAGAGACTGAGCAGACTCTGGGACATGAGGAAGCGCAGTTCCGACTACAGGGCCCCTGCTAGCCCGCCGGAGCCCACTCTCGGCCCCAAAGAGAGGCCACGGACCCCGCCGCGGACGAGGAAGCGCTATGGTGACAGAGCCTCCCTCTCCTCCCACGAAAAGCACAGGCAGCCTCCAACCTCAGCCCTGACCGGGACAGCACTTCGGAGGGCCCCTTCCGTGTCACCGTGCCTCAGTTTCCTTCCCCGCGCCTGTCGGGAGACCTGGTGAGATACTGTCTGCAAAGGGCTGTGGCTACAGGGTCAGAGCGGGCTGGAGGAACGTTTTCAAGCTGCAGCCACTTCTGTCCTTTGAACTGGGGAACCACAAGGAGGATCAAAGGGGCGTCACTGCTGACTGCTGCTCTGGAGGCCTCCTCCCTCCACCTGGCAGGAACCCCAAGAGGGAGGTCTCCCGCGACTGTTCACGTAACCAGACCCCAAGACAAGCTGGGCGCTGCTGCCCTGAGCACCGTGAGTGGGAGAAAGCGGGGACACCGCCGCAGCCCGCGGAGCCCGTCGCGGTCTCCTACGAAAGCGGGTGTGAGAAGGAAGAGGTGGCCTGGGGAGGGAGGGTCACAGCCATGCAGGGAGACGTGGTTTCTTTCGCCTGCCTCTTTCGGCCACGGAAGCCCGGAGCGGCGGTGCTCCTGAGGCCGCAGCAGCTTGCATAATGAAATGCCCAACCTTGGCGAAGCCAGCCTCCTTTGCCATAAAAAAGGGGAGAGGGGGGAGCAAAATTAAGCTTACGGGAAATAAAGCTAATCAAAGCCTAACAGTAACAAAGGGCACCAGAAACATTTCTACTGTATCACATCCCACAGGCTGGCCAAGAGCCCGGAATTTTCATTACAACTTTTCAAAGCGAGGGAGAGAAGCAAAAAAAAAAAAAAAAAAAAAAAAAACTTCACAAAAGCATTATCAAGGCCCCAACCCGGGATGCCCTGTTGTACAACCAAAATTTGTGAGAGGTCAGCCTTTCGGGGAGTCAGAAACCCAGCCTGTGGAAACGGACAGGCCTTTTATACAGTGGGAGGGGCTCATAAAACGACTACCGTTTTGCACTGAAGTCTCAGAGCTTCGCAGATCATTAAAGGTTTCGGGACCACAGAAAAGGGGGGGTAGAGTTAAGGAAATAAATCAGAAGTTCCTCGGGGACCCACAAACGCCTACTTGGAGCAGGCTTTCAGCCCAACATCCTCCACATTAAACAACACGGAAGACTTTTCAAAATAAAAGCAGAAGAGAGTCATTTTGTTACAAGCAATGCACTTCCTTTCGGTGTAAAGGTTATGCCTGCCATAAAAAACGACTCCTGCGGTGAGCACCGGGGGCTGGTGCAGGCTGCGCCGGCGGGGAAAGTAAACAGTGCAAGTGAACAAAAGCCAGACAGAAGCGATCGGGGTGGGGCACCCCAAACAAGTCACAGTGCCTTGTCACGTTTCAGGGGCAGGATGGCAGGGAGGGGAACGGTATTATCAGAGAAGAATTTTATCACAATTACTCCTTGCCTAAGAACTGAAATAACCTCCCCAGTTCTCTGCCTGTCTGTGCAACACGCCCGGGTGGAGCCCCGGGGAACCAGGCCACGCAGACGGAGCCCCGGTTTCTCGGGGAAGCACCCGCTGCCTCAAAGCCACCAGAGGGAGCGCAGCCTCTGCAAAGGGGAAGCGGCCACGGGGCAGCTAAGGATCGGTGCTCATCCAAGGCAATGATCCAGAAGCGGGGTTCCAGACCTGACCTCGCCCTTTTGTTAGCCAGCAGCAGTAAACATCCGATGTGAAGGGTAGAAACCCAGAATGAAACGGAGCCGGAACTGTTACAACCACGAGGTGAGGCTGCCGGGAGGAAGCAGAACTACCACACTTGGGGCGGGACACGCTTGCTCTGAAGCAACGCTGGGGGACTGTCTCCACAATCTGGAAAGAGGCGGGAGGGACCTAAGGAGGGGAGAAAAAAAGGCTCTGGGAAAGGAAAATACTCAATTTGGAAACTGACAGCAAGCACTGGAGCAATGAGTTTACCTTGAAATCCAGGGCTCCCCCTTTAGCCCCTGAACAGCCATTTGTAGACATTTGTTTCCAAGGGGAGAGGAGGAGATGGTTTGAACAAAAGCAGCAAATGGAGGAAGGCATGTGACCGCCATCCTCATCCTCAGCCAGTTCATCAGAACACGCAGGGACGAGCTGAGGGACCGATGCGGCGCCGAGAGCATCAGCACAGACGAGGCGCCGGCGGAGGCTGTGGGGGCTGGCCCACAAGGAAAGAGGGCCCCGTGCTGTGGTTGGTCACTGGGACCCAACTTCGCTCAGGGGTACGCTGGCTGGGCACCGGCGTCACGGCTGTCTGAGTGTGCACTGCTGTGTTGGGTGCCGCATTACTAGGTCCTAATGGTAACACTTCCTCGCTGCTCCTTCGACTCCCATCACCACTCCACGTCCACGCCGCCTAGTTCAGGACTGGGGTTCACGCCAGCTCCCACTGTGGGAACCAGCCAGCGGGCTTGGGGAGCGGGACCACAGCTCCCGGCTGCCCCTCAGACTGGATGAGCTCTGTAAGTGTTGGTGGGGTGGGGGTGGGGGGCTGCTATCAGAAATAAACTGGAGCGCTGATTCACACTGTCTAAACCTCCTAAATAACTGATTTCTAGAAAAAGTGTTACAGCACATGTAAGTATTTTTAGACATATCTGGTAAGGCACTCAGCATTTGGGAAATTAGTAATTAGAACAGAATATAGTACAAAAGAGTACACAGTAGTTAGTATCAGTTTAAGACAAAACTGGAAAAATGGGTACATGTACCTAACTATAAAGCTGCACATTTTAATTTACATACCAAATATCCCACCCTTTAACTGTACTAATCTGCCTAAACATCTGGGAGACACCATATGGTACAGAGAAGTACACAGACTTTTCTCCTGAGTCACCTGATAGGGTCACATGGTCAAAAAACAAAAAGGGTTTCAAATTGTGATAAGTAAATTCAGTCCACAGGACAGAGCAAATTTTGAAATTCATTTTAAAAGCCTTGTTCTGCTTTCTTTAAATCCCATTTTCCAGAATGTCTAGAGCTTGCCCAGGGTACTTGCTGCCTCCTAACTGCTGAAGTTGGCCAGGTATACAGATTCACCGGGCTTATTCCCTTCAGAATTTAATTGTTTCAATTCCAAATTCTTCTTCCGAAACTTAAACACTTCCCTTGACAACTGAAGGCCACAAACCTCTAACCAGATTCCAAACAGAGCATCTGTGGGAAGGAGAATCAGTTCTAATCTTAGGAGGCACGTGCCTGAATCAATAACGACCCAATTCCGAAGGTGTTGGACCTGTGCTGCTCCGGCCTCTACAACAATAAAACTCACAAAAGTCACTGTTTTTTTGGACCAAACTCAAGAAAAATCCAACCCTTGTACATGGGAACAAAGAAATAATGGCTGCGACTAAAAATACATAACCAAAGCATCATAGGAAAAAACCTTCAACTTAATATTGTTCAGAACATCCTCAGTGATGTTTCACTCATAAGGAAAAGACACAGGATAAAAATTCCAGACTGTTTTCAAGATAATAAAATGGCATATGAGGGTGACTCACTAACTGACTAAAAGGGGAAAAAAAAATCCATAAACAGTCACAAGAACCTTGCAAAGCTGCAGAATCTGGCAACACTGAACCTCCTCCACTTCTCTTGGCTCTCAACCTCCAGTGCGTGCGTGAACACACACACACACACACACACACACACACACACACACACACACACACACACACACACACACACAGTCTAGTGACCCGTTTGATGCCAAGCTGCAATTGGCTAATGGCTTACTCTACTGCTTAAGACTATATCATTCCTGCCTTGCTCAATAGAATTGCTGAGAAAAATAAACACTGGGGTTCGATCTTATAAATAATCTAGAAAACAGAACTGCTCTGCAAACAGTAGAGGTGGCTTACTGCCCATGATCAACAGGACCGGGAAGCCCAATGTGGCGCCGGGAACCCCAAGTCCTAGTCTCACTACCTTGGGACACCAGAGCTAACAGAGACGGTTCTGACCATTAAGTCGTCTAAGGCCTGGGATGCCCAGGTTTCGACTGGTCTAATACTGCACCAAAGCAGGGCGTGAAAACCCACACAGAGAGCAGAGGTGAGGAGAGCGTTTCCTTGAAAACAATGAGAAGTTTTCATCTTTTCAGACCATGTGTATCTGTGGTTACCACGTCCTTTTACCCCTGGTTCACACACGTGTAACACACACACGCACAATCTCACTTTCTAACAAATAGTAACACGCTGAGTTCGGATGGCGAGAATTCTCGTCATTTGATCGCGTAATTTTAAACAATTAAATAAGGTTATTTAGACATTCAGTAGTAATTTTTCATTTGCCTTTTTTTAAGGATAGTAGTAGCTTAATTGCTAATTTCGTGATGTCATTTCATTAATATTAGCCATATAACCATATTTAAATCTTAAAAACCTGCTAGGACAGAGGATTAAAGGGCATTTAAATACCCCGGTACGCAGCGTGTTAAGTAAGGGCCTGTTACAGGTACTGAAGGTGACATAAAGCCCAGAAGCCTTGCATTCTCTATAAATGCATACATGCGTGTACGTGTAAGGAATAAAATGCACAGGGAGGAAAAAGGCGGCAGAGTCCAAAGTTCAAGACTGAGGTATTAGTTTTTACAGGGCAGAGCAAATACAACTCCGCTGAGAGGAGCCGGGCTCTTGGTACCGACCCAGCCCACACGGAAGGGGCTGAGCTGGATTCCACAGGTCTGCGGCCCAGGGGCCTGTGACTCGGACACCTGCCGCCGGAGAACACAGCCCCTGCTGGCCTCTCCCCTGGACTGTGAGCTTCTGGCGGGCAAGCACCCTGTCAAGCACCTCGGACACCCCACTAGAGTGCCTTTGGTACCAAAGGTTTCCCCCCCCAAGCAGTTCTCAAACAACTCCCCGTTCTGCCAGCTGTGATGACAACTTAAATGCTTCAAAGGCCAAATCCTAGGACGGATGATGCCACAATTTGGAGGATTCAGAAGGATTTAAGGCACTTGAACAGAACAAAGAACCGTATTTCCAAAGTGAAAAAAAGAACAAAGGCCATTAATATGGAAACAATTTCAAAACTCAACATCTCAAAAAGAAAACTTAGCTTAATGGAATTCTGGCGTCCCAAGCCAGGTTTCTTCTGCTTGTGTCTCCTATTTTCATAATACAAGTAACGGTTTTCAAATTACACACAAGAAAAAAAAATTATGGGTGCAAAGGTGTCTTTTCCACCACTGGTGAGCTGTGACTAAGATTGAGGTGAATGTTTTCCTTTCCTTTTCAAAACAATACAATTAGTTTTTACTGTATTTTCTAAGTGCTACTCAAGGGCATAACTTAAAATAAAATTAAAATGAACCAATCATGCAAGGATTATGATTTCAGATACATTTTGAAACATTTTCAACGTAAGCTTTTAACAGACTAGATGTATTTTTTAAAACATTCAGCAAACCGGATTTTCAAAGTTGGGATGAATTCCTAGATCTTAAGGGTAAAAAAATCTATTAGTAATATCAAATATGAGCTCCAAATAGATAGGCTCATTCACTATAGCCACAGAAATCACAACTTGTAAGTCTTCTTAAAGACCAATTCAAACCATCCCTTTGTTTTACTAGCTAATAAAACGGGCGAGTCTATTTTGGCTTAGAAGTCATAAATGTCTCCATCTGAAAGCCACCAGGTAACCAAGATGTAGCTGGATCTAAGAAATACGGGTCAGTAAATACCAACAGCAAACAAATAAAACAGGTCCTTACAAGTGGCACTGCGCTCAGTCACACGTTAGGGGTCCAAGGCAGTTTTCTGAGCGCAGTTTCTACAAGCAGGACAGTGCGCACCCTGACGCCGCCTCATGCCCCTGTGCCAGCTTTTGGTACGCAGGAAAGGCCAAGGGGAGGCCTAAGACGTCCAACACCGAAAGCAGCAAATAAACAAGGCCTTTTGTTTTAAAAGTCAGCTAAGTTTATTTAAGTGAATTAATTAATTAGTTTAAAGAGAGGGGAATTGGAGGGGAGAGAGAGAGGGAGAGAAATATCGATGCAAGAGGGAGCATTGGTAGGTGGCCTCTGTATGCTCCACGACTGGACCCAGCCTGAACCTGCAGCCGAAGCACATGTCTTGAAAGGAATTAAACTTCCGACCTTTTGGCTTACGAGACGAGGCTCCAACCAACTGAGCCACACCAGCCAGGCTGTCACCTAAGATTTTAAGACCTCCTTTCCCCCCTACACCAGCACCAATAGTTTCTCACGTGCAAATTTCTTAACTGCTTCCCTTACACAAGGGAATCAGCCAAGCTCACTAAGGTTACTCCAATCAACACTGCACTTCCGCCCACTCAAACACCCATTATAGTTTAACCCATCAGAATGGAGAGGTTCAAGCCTCTGCCCCACTTTAATGGGAGCAAACCCCCTGCATGGGATTAACTAGAGGATCACAACCCTTGCTGCCAAAATGCTGTTCCTGTTCTACAGGCGATCCCTTCCACCGTGCATGGAAAATTCCAACGTGATCTGCATCTACTCAAGGACAAGTTAGTAAGAGAAAAGGTATGGCACTTACTTAAATGTCTGTCCTTTTACTCAATCTTGCCAACCGCCAAGTATTTACATTTCTTATTCAAATGTAAACGTGTGCAAGCAAAAGACAGTAACACCTGAAAACACTGTAGTATTAACTACAGAAACTTCATATTAATGAGAGGTCAGCTTTTCAAATAAAAAGGTTTCTATTAGAAATAAACAAGGTCTAGCCTAGCTTGACTCAAGCTATGACTGCATGCCACAAGGTAAAGAGGAGGACAAAAGTTTTTATATGAAATAGGATAGGAATTACAGTTGTGTTTCTAGGGAAATCAGAAAAGGGAAATTATATTAAGAAATTCTATTCTTGACAATGAAAATAAGCCCAGATACTTTTCTATATGTTTGAAAAATTTTGTAGTAATCTGAAAATCAAGTCCTGAACAGTGAAACCATCTGCAACTTAACAGACTCAGAACAACACCATTTTAAGAATGAACATGACACGCAGGCTTCGGATTCAGCCCAGTCTTTCTCACCGCAGACAGCAGTGCTTCCTAAACTGTAGGGTGCCTGCAGATCAGCTGGGGGGCTTATTAAAGTGCAGATTCTGGCTCAGCAGGAATGGACCGCAGCCTGGGAGCCTGCGGTTTTCACCAACTCCAGGTGAGGTGAGGAGACTGGTCTGAGAACCACACCGTGAGCGACGAGGACACACGGCACGCTTTCTAAAGTGTCGTTATGTGGTTATAACATGTCTGTCGTCAATAGTATCAACTTGTTCAGGAAGTCCATACTTTGTGATGTAACAACAGATTAAGCATTAATGAGGCTAGAAAACCGTTTACCTAAGGTTATAACCGGAAGTTAAACAAAACTTCATGCTCAACGTTCAAATTCAGTGCTAGAGTCATTTTTAACCTCTTAATATTAACAGAATCTCGATTACTCAGTCTCAAAGCCGTTTCTTAACAGGAGTTATTCTCTGCTGGGGGAATATGCTCTATGCAAAAGATATTTTGCCTGGAGAAGCGAACAATTAATATTCATTAGTTATGTACATATTTAATAGAACTCATTCCCAGAAACGTGGCTGAGAAAGGTGGTTGATTTTCATGTTATTTCTCAAATTAAAATTGTAAATCTCTAATACTTTTCATCCTATAACCCAAAGTTAAAAAAAAAAAATCCTAAACATCAAAACCACTTCCCTTTTCCCTGGGCTCTTGGTCCCATTTTTAAAAACTGACATATTTTCAGTAGAGAAAATCAAGGTAAAAGAGACTTCAATTTTCCTAAGTCCCTTTCAACTCCCTGTTTTCTGCCTTACTACAAGACCAAGTTATCTCAAGAACCTTCTCTCTGGTCTCCACTGTGTTCATGCTGCTCAGCCACATTCCAGACCTGCCTGGATGCTCTCATTTATCTCTTTAAAAGCCTTCAGGGGGAGACTGACCGGTGCAGTCCAGCTGGTTGGGTGTTGTCGCAAAGTAAAATGTGGCCTCTTGGATTCCCAGCCCAGGGCACAGGCCTGGGCCTCCGGCTCCGTCCCACGTTGGGGAGCGAATGAGGGGGCCACCGACTGGTGTTCCTCTCTCACATTGATGTTTCCCTCCCGCTCTCCTTCCCTTCCCCTCTCTCTAAAAATAAATAAATATTTTTAAAAAGCCTTCAGGGGTCCCCAAAGGCACTCTCCAGAGAGAACACAAGGTCCCCAAAGCCAACTCACAAGCCATAATTCTGGCCCAGACCCCACTGCAGCCTTCCCCCCAGTCACAGTGAAGTACTTGCTGGGCACGTTTTTGCAATTTCCTGTCTCCCTGCCTTTGCCTGTGATAGTTCCCACAGCTGGGAAGTCGCTTTTCCTCCACCCTCCCAACCAGGCCCGACAAAAAAATATACCCTTCCTCCGAAGTCCAGTTCACACACCACCACTCCAGGGAGCCTTGGGAAGCAGGGAGCAAACGGTTACCGTCCCTGCTGTAGCGCCGCCCACCCCCCGGGCACGACGGCACCGGCTTCGCTTCACGGACGCCCTGCCCGACGACAGTGCTCAGCGCTTACACACACTCTCTGAACAGTGAACCATACGGGGTGTTTAGCTCTGGAAACGGGCAGGCGGGAGAAATCGATCTAGTGGAGCAAATACCAGTGTACCGGCGACTGGGCTTACAGACCCCGTGAGCCCAACTTCTGTTGGGCTAGGTGCTCAAAAATAAAACTGCAGCGACGAGAAAGGCAACTAAGGGGGGACACCTTTTCACCTGCTCCCCCACAGGCTCATTACAACTCCGAGGGCACCTCTTCCCTCCACAGAGTCCGAGCAGATCCCCCTGTCTTCTCGCTCACGTGAGTGCCTCTGCGTAAGCGCTCCCTGTCCCGATCCAATGCTCTGTCTGAGCAAGAGCAGGTGCAGAGCGCCATACACAAAGGCCGGCCGCGATTCAAGGGACAACCCCCAGGTGTCAGACACGGAAAGTCTCGGCTCAAACAACGACACCAACACGTTTCTGGGTGAAAGCAGGTAAACGGTGCTGGTGCCCGAGTAATCGTCTCATAATTCTGAAGAAAACTGCAATGTGTATAAAAACCAAACAGAAATACTATTTTTGGAACAGCCACGATTTTGCATTATTCATGAGGTGGGTCCCCCTCCTGGTAATTTAAAGTCAACTCTAGCTGGTCTCTTATTTTTTCAGGTAGTACCTTAGCATCAAAGGTCATGTAACTAATCAATCCAAAGAGTACCTGGAAGTTCTTGAAGCGGAACCCAAGGGGCTTGGTTCCACTCATCCTCTCGGCATCTCTGTGCTAGGGGACACTCACTGGGATTTACACACACGCACTCACACCGGGACTGCCAAGGGTTAGGCCTGACCGTGTCTGAAGAGCGAAGTGCACAGCCAAGGGGAACCGGATACGCTCAGCAGACTCTTCACTGCGCTCTCCTACAACTATACATCTTACAAGCACGCTGGGGGAGGCTAGTGGTTACAGAGAAACATCACACCCTACAGGACATCTGTACAACCATGATACTCAAATATTTAACTTGCGGTTACTCTCTCGGGTACCATGAGGTTCACATGTAATACCCACTCAACCAAACCTCTATAAACAGTTGGTTTTCCACAATCACAGCCACTATTCCCACTTCAGTGGGGAGCAGTGCTCAGAGAAAAGCCAGACTTAGCGCCTGTGTAATAAACACCAGAAACCAACAGGGCTGTGAGCTGTTTATGTCCACGTGCCCCAGGAACCTCGGCCTGCGCCCCTCGCTGAAGGACCCGTGGGAACGCAGCGCCCCCCCACCCCCCCAGCAAAGCTTAGAGACAAAAAGCACATCCCTTGAGCTGGGCACTGCTCTCCACCCCTTCCCAGTTTTTCAACAAAAAGGGTTTTTGGCAAGAAGGAATCATGAATAACAGGTAATTTCTACTTACACAGATTCAATTTGTTTACAAGTGGAAAATAACTTGGCACTTCCATAGCATTTAGCTACTGCGTGTAGTATTGGGGGTAGGTGAAAAGAAGAAACGCTTTCCAGTACTTTTAGGCGCGCGCTATAAACAGTCTCTCAGAACCGTCCTCAGGAGGAGAGGGTTAGCCCGTTCCACAGACACAGACACAGACACTCAGGGCCACGGGCTGAGTCGCCCACGTGAGGCCCGAGAGCAGGAACGGGGCAAAGGAGGCAGGAGCCGCCATTTTGCTCTCGGCACAGCGATAGCCCGAAGTCTGCAAACGTTTTATAAGGATCGCATGCAGCACCTACAAAATCCTCACGCGAAGAAACACCATGGCAGAGAAAGTCCCCCCCCCCCCAGTCGCCGTCAGGATTTGCCCCGACTTCCCAGGAACAGCGCGGCGCAGACCGCACAAGCAGGGGATCAGCACGTCCTACAGTTACCGGCGCGGCCGAGAATAGAGCACAGGCCTGCTGACCCGCGCCCAGGCCCGGCCAGGCGTGCTCCCTGGATGCTGACACCCTTCTGAAGTTTCAAGTCGGTTGAGAATAGCAAAGAAATGAGTTAATAATTCTGGTAAATAGAAGAGAACGTGGAAAGTATCTAAGGATTTGTTATAAAAAGAGGCGTGACTGCATGAAGATTTCTACCAAGGAAGTTTTCAACCAAGAACACTACTGGTGCCTGCCTATTTCCTCATCTTCCACAGCGAAAATGAAGAAGAACCTTTGCCCTCCCCTCCCTGTGAGTTGTGAATGATTAGCTTGCTTATGTTGATAACTAAAGAAAATATGAGTGCCTCTCACAGCTGATTAGAATACTAACAGATTTACCCTACTACCAAACTCCTCCAATTCTATGCAAAAGACAGCCAGACACCAGGACCGGTTAGCCAATGTCAGCCATAATAAATCTTCCCACGCTGCAAACAACAGTCCTGTGAGCTCCAATGGCTATGCCCTGAAGAGGCTGAAGCAGGAAGACCGCCGGGTGCCAGAGGAGAAGGCAAGAGGGGAGCCACGTGACTGGGAGACTGAGATGGCGGAGAAGCGATGGGGGAGGGGCCTCAGGAAAGAGGCGCCTGGAAAAGACCAGAGAACCGGCTTGAAGAGGTGACATACTGAGAACTTCTCTGTGGGTGAGAAAAGGCTACTCACTGAGTTTGACATCGTCCGTAAGAACTACCAAGAGCAAGAAGAAAAAAAACAAGAGTCAAAGACTCTTACCCAGGTGACGAAGGTTTCCACATGGGAGTTAAAACTAGATAAAATTGGCATTTCCTAATGCTAGACAACAGATTTTAGATTTAATGCTTAACTTGCTATTATTTATT
Organism: Furipterus horrens; assembly: GCF_987537825.1. NCBI lineage: Eukaryota > Metazoa > Chordata > Mammalia > Chiroptera > Furipteridae > Furipterus > Furipterus horrens. Next base: position 4,517,255 of record NW_028327173.1, read on the forward strand.
TTTTTAAAACAAAAAGATAAAGTAATTGTCAAGTGATATCTTGTATCAAATTCTTCATGGCCTGCAAGCTTTAACGGAGAACAGGGATACATACGTAACACTTGAGTTGAGAGGTTATGACCTAGCCTAGCCGGACGGTCAAGTCAAAGCTACTCATCAGTGTCTCTCAATTTCACCCCAATTTGGTCAAACCAAAACTCCTACATTTGGGTGAAGACATTTTAGTTTTTAAAAGTATGTATCAATCTTCAAATAACTGAAATTCTCAGGAAACTTTCTCTCATGGTTCTACATTCACTACCTCTTTTCAATCTGTTCTAGAAAGAGCAAAAACTAAGTTGGTTTTATGGCTCGATTACATAATAAATTTATTTTAATGTATGTGAACAGTTTTCCCGCTTTTAACAATTCTCAAATGACTCATCTCTCAGCATATTCAGCTGTATAACAAATATTAAAAGTTCAGTCTAGTTATGTTTGATGATGCAAACCACTGATTTATAGGAGGCTATACTTGAAATCTCAAAACCCGTCTTCACTATTTTGGTATCATGGAAACCATGGGACTATACAGAAAGTGTCTAGAAACAGTTCATTAAAAAAATAAAAATAAAAAAATAAATATAAAAGAACCAAAATTGAATAAGAAATCAATAAACAACACCCAATTAGAAAGCCAAAAACCAAATAAAACAAAACAATCTACCTATTTTTGCAATGAATACTCTTCATCCATCTCTCCCCCTTCCACTCCTGGAGAAAACACTGAATTACTCCCCCTTCTCCACAAATCCTGAAGAGCACTTCTGGTTACTGGACTCTGCTTCAGCCACAGATCCTGGGAAGTGGCTGGTTCTACTCCACCCCCGCCTCCCCCCTTCCTTGGCAGAGCCAGAGGAGGACACTCCCCGATCCACCTCCAATAGCACCTGGAGGAAGAAATGAGACAGAATCCCTTGATAATATTCTCTTCATGTAACTTTCCTCTTAAGTTTCCGCAGCAAACCCTCCTACCCAAGGTTTAGTAAGAATATTCAACAGATCTAAGTCTCAGCTCTGAGAAATATCATAGGAATTTTTTAAAGCCCTATCTAAGCAATTTATAACAATTCTCATGCATCCCATCCATCAAATGAAAAGCACAAACTTCTAGGGCTGGAAAATTAAAGAGTTAAAACTACTCTTCAGACCACAGCAACATTTAATACAGGAAAAAGTCCCAATAGAATTCAAAGTATATGAGCTACAAACCACATCACCCAAATCTGAACTAGTGATAAATGACATTTCCTATTTCAGCCACTGTATTTAAAATTAGATGTTAACTCCCCAACACTGCAGAACCCCCACCCAACTTAACCCTCTGTTGCCGAAGACCGTTTTGTTCTTACAACAGCGGTCTACTTTCTTCAGGGAAATAAGCATAACCTGTCACTTACTACCTAGCATCATGAGCTAAAACTAAAAGGGAAGGAAGTAAAATGAATAGGATGCTAAAGGCCAGCCTGAATCTGAGCACAGCGCAGGGTTAAAGGAAACCATTTCATAAGATCAAGCGTGGAGAAGCCGCAGGAGCGAAGAGGAAAAAAATCAAGTTACATAAAGTCCAATTGTACTCACTGTTTCCTTATTGGGAAGCAGCTCCTTTCTGATTCTGAAGAAGTTCTTGCCGTACTGCCTGAGCCCCTTAACGAAGCGTTTCTGTGATAAAAAGAAACAAATGGGATGTAAAAACCAAAAACAAAACAGGATGTCAGCAAAGCAAAGATATCTGCAATCAGCAGAATAACAACCGCAAAAGTCTTAGCCAGGGAATACTGACTGGGCTCGGACCTGGGACCCACCGCCAGGGCAGGCCCCCACACCCTTCCTCGGACCCCACGCCCACCCCCCCTCACAGGCTCGGGGGACGAACACCCTGGGTCTGAGGCTCAAGCGCGATCTGTGCCCCCCGCGCTGCCGCCTGCGCACTGGTCCCCACGGCACAAACAACAAACATGCCCCCGTGTTTCAGTGAAACAGGACGCCTGCTTTCCGCTCCGAACGAGGCTTCCCGGAGTGTCGGAGGGAGAAAACAGAACCAAGCCCTGAGACTTTTCTCCACCAGGGCGCCCTAGAGGGTTAAAAGGCCCTCGCGTTAACCCGAGGAATTCACTAGGAAGGCACCAATATCGGAAGCCCACTGGGAGTCTGAACACCAGTTGGCCTGCCCCGCCATCTCCGTCGCGAAAAGCCACTCCAGGACACCAAATAAAGAAACATCAGCACCCCTTCCTTCTTCCCGAAGCCCCTCACCGCCCCCCCCCCCAATTTCCTAAGCAGTCTGGAGACTTTCGCGTCGTCCCACCGCTCCCAGGCAGCCCCTCCCCAGCCCAGGGCGGGCAGCCTCCGGCTCCCCTGGCTCCCACCTCGGGCTCGGGGCCCAAAGCCTGGTCCCGCGCGGCCGCCCCGCCCGCCACAGCACGTCCCGGCCTGGTGGGCGCGGGTGGCCGGGCAGCCACAGGTACGCCGGGCCGGCGCCGAGCGCGCTCGGGGTCCGGGGCAGCGGGAGGCCGCGCCTGTCACCCGGCTCTGGGTCCACAAAGCGCAGGCAGGGGGCTGCCAGGGCGGTTCGGCGTGTGACCGCGGCGGCCCGCGCAGCGCGGGGCGTGGGGCTGGGGCCACCGCTGCCACCGGGGGAGGAGGCTGGAGCAGCGCGCAGAGCCCGGCGCGGCCGGGCGGCTGCAAAAGGCGGCCTGGATCGCCGCGCTGCCCGCCGGCCTCACGCTCCGGCCCCCGCCCCGGGGCTCTGCGCCAGCGCCTCCCGGGACCCGGCGCTGCTAATCTCGGCCCTTCGCTCCGGGCGGCAGAAGTAGATCCCGGCGCCGAAGCCCGGAAACTTCCTCCCTACCGGGGGAGCGTGAGCCGGGGGCGCCTACGGGGCGGGGGCCGCGCCGCACGCGGGGCCCTTCCCAGGCCGCTCCGTTTCCAATCCTCCCTCCCGGCGGGCAGCCTGCTGCGCTGCGGCCGACCGTCCGCCACCCCTGGGCCACTACAAGGCGGGCCGCCCGAGGACCCCGCGCGGTCCCTTCCGGCCGGGATCGCGGGCGGCTGCTCCCCGCGGCCCAGGCATTAGCCAGCACCTTGCCAGGTCCGGTTCACGACGAAATCACCGCGGAAGCTTCCCAGCCAATAAATCACCTGCCCACCAGGAGGACAGCCCCTCCCACTCCCGTGTTTGAGACCAGCCGGTCAAATTGAGTGAGGAGCCAGACCTGGCCTGCAGGACGGATCTGCAACCTCCTACTCCATTCCTAGAGGCTCTGCATTTTCAGATTTCAGCCCTTTCTAAGATGACTCATCATTGTCAGTTTTCAATATAATTCTTATAGTTCAAAGGAAAAGTCTGTCAAGGCACAAAAAAGCAAAAAGAGTGACCCCGGTTACCCAACAAAAGTGTGGTTCTTAGGATCCACACGCATCCCAAACCATGTGCAAGGCCCCTCCACTGCGGACGTAGAGAGGGATGAGGCTGCCCTGCCCTCAAGGAGCTCCAAGGCCAGCAGGTAAACAGATCAATCTCTGGGCCCTTAAAAAAGCATCAGGGGAACAAAGGGCTGTGGGTGGGGCCCGGAGGAGGAAGCAATTTACACTGCTGGTGTCTTAGAGGAAGTGACAAGGAAGAGCCGGGAGCCCGCCAGGTGTGCTCAGCAGGGCTTCAGGCAGAGCCGTCAGTCAGGAAGGGCAGACGGAACATTCTGGGAATTGCAAGGAGGGCAGGGTGTGCAGAAAGGAGTGCCAGCAGACGAGACTGGCGTGGCAGGACAGGATCAGGTTGCAGGGAGCCTCGTGGGCCCGACTGAAGACTCATGGGCCTAACTGCGGAGCGGCAGGGAAGTTCCAGCAGGAGTGGTCCGTGAGAAGAGTGGAGAAGCGCTGCGCCAGTGGCTGTGTGGCTGTGGCCTAGCGACAGGCTGGCTGCCATAGTCTAGTGAAAGGGGCTGGTGACATGAGGAAGGCCTGAGCTCAGCCTCAGCCGTCAGAATTAATGCTTCTTCCTCCACTCTTAAGTATTTACTGAGCACCCAGCACTGATTTAAAAGTAGCTGTGGACATTTATTAAAACTGATTCACTTAGGCAGGTCAGATAAATGTGGATGGAGCCGTTACAGGACAAGCTGAGACTTAATTCAGCCGAGCATCACGTAGTGCGGCCAGGGAGCCATGAGCGACGGCCTGTGCAGTCCAGACCGCATTCCCCAGGACGGTGTGGCGGGGCCGGGTCGCGAAGAACAGACAGCGTTGGCAGAGGTGGAGGGGCTGGCTGAGCCCTGGTTACGGGGGAGGAGCGTCCACACAAAGTTGAGGTGGGTGATCTGGCATGAGTCAGATGGTAGAATGCCAGGACCATGCGATCTGAGCACGGGCTGGATGCCAAAGGACGCAGAACAGGTTCACTGGGAGAGGCGGGCGCAAGTGGAGGCGGCGTCTGAAGGAGACCGACGCTGACACGTCAGGCTACTGTGGCAGGGCTGAGCAAACAAGTTCAGATTCCGATTCTGCTACTTGTCACGATAAAGTCGTCTGAACTTGATACATTCAAGTAATAGTTACTAAGTACCTACTATACGCCAGGGCCGTACATATGTTAATTTAAAAGCCTTACAGCCTACAAATAAGTACTGTTGTTATCTCCATTTTAAAGACAAGGAAGACTGGTAAGCAGCTAGACCAAGGTCACCCAACCCTTCAGAGGACAAGACAGAGTTCAAACCCAGGCTCCAAAATCCATGCCCCGCACTGCCACACACTCTGTACAATGGAGGTACGCGTCCACAAATGTAACCATTTTCAGTCACGGTACCGTTATCCGTGACTGCCCTTTCCCGTCGGCCCCAACATCACATCACCAGCTTCAGTATTCTGCCTAAAGAAGGTCTTCCAATGCCTTCCTTTCTTGTCTAGTCCAGTGCTGGGCCAGGTCCTTAGCCCTCTTTCCTACCAGAGAGCCTATTAACTCAGCTCCCCCATCCAGCCACTCACTAGCTTCTGCAAGGAATTTTTCAAAGCCATCAAGTTGATCATGAGTGCAACACCATCCTGCTCCTAGCCCCTACCTAAGAATGGCTTTTTGACCTATTCAGGGTGGTGGTTACACCCCTTAGCCCCGAATTCAGGGAACTCCAGGATCTTGTTCCTACCCATCTTTCTACTCAGACATCTAGTGATACCAATTGGCCCACACTGAACTGCCGGAACTCTGGACTATCTTTTCTACTACTCTTTACTCTCTACTTCAAACCGAAGTTCAAATCCCTTCTAATCCAAAGTGATATTTCCCTGACCATTCCCTCCCATCAGTTGGCACTTATTTATTTGTATAAAGCCTTATATACTAACAGAGTCTACACACTCTGAAAAGAGAGGCACTGTATCTTACACCACTTTGCGTCCCTACAGCATTAGGCAGCTGGAGCTCCCATGTGTTTGATATATAAGTGAAACTAACCATGAAATGACCAGCCTGGGCTAGGGTGGTCACAGTGGAAAACAGACCATTAAAACTCAAAGGGTTCCATTTGAACTGTGATAACAGCTCCATGACACCAAACTCCCCTGACTTTCCTCATTATCACCTGGCTTAATTCTCTGTTCAACTTCTAAATGTTAAGTCTTCCCAATGCTTTTTCAAGGCTTTCTGCTCTCCAACCTCCGCCCCCGGCTCCCCCATATATCTCCCACTGCACCCTTGGCTTTAAATATCATCCAAGATGCTCACGACTATTTCTAAAGCTAAATCCAGGTCCAAGCCCATTGGGAACACTTGTTTGAATGTCTCAGACATTTCAAACTAACTGCTTCCAGAAGTATGATTTTGACATCTGGTGGTGAGCACAGACCACTTCTGTCAGTGACTATGCTCTCAGGTGCAAAGTACCATTGGCGCCACTTAAAAAAATTAAAAAAGGAAGTAAAAGCTTCATGTGGCCTTCACTGTTACTTCTCTATGGAAACCCACAAGGCCTCAAAACTGGTAAAACATCTGCTTCTCAGAGACCAGCCTTTACCTTGTGGTTTACCAGAAATGCAGAGTAAGTAGCCTTTAAAATGGAAACCAAGTCAATCCATTCAGAGCAGCCAGTGATTAGGTCAATATGTTAAATAGGCTTTCTGAGGCTGCAGCCTCCTTTCCGTCTGTTAATTCATCTCTTCAAATGAAGACCTTGAAGTTTTTAAGACTTCACTTTAATAATTAACACTACTGACTTCAAAACAGACAGGTACAAGCATACCTTGGAGACAGTGCGGTTCGGTTCCAGACCATCGCAATAAAGCAAGTATTGTAATAAGTGAGTTGTAATCTTTTTGCTGGTGGAGGGCCTTGCTTGTATTTGGATTAAGGGGGGGTGGGGGCAACATCTGTGAAGCACAGCAGAGCAAAGCACAATGAAACGAGGCCCGCCTGCATGCCCGGCTTCTGAGCGACAGCTCAGAGGCAAGGTCTGTTTCGTAGCAGCTGAGCTGAGATTCGGCATTTCCAGCGCTGAAACTCCAGGCCTCATGCGTCCTTTCCACAGCCCTCAGCTTTTCTGCCCCCTGATGGCGCCCAGATATTAGAATGCTATGAGGCTGAGGGCGGAGGAGAAAGAAGACTGTGCCCACGTACAGGGTGGGAACGGGCTGGGTCGCCGCCCTGAGAGTTCGGCGGCCCCACCATTCTCCTGAGCATGGACTGCGGGGTTGGGGGCGTGTTTCCCGTTGAGCTGACTGTGTCTTAGGGGCAGTTAAGTGCGGGCCAGCTGGCATCCCTGGGCGTCTGGTTGGGAAAGTAGACAGGGACAGTTAACCTGACAGGGCTTTCTATTTCTGAATCTCTATAGTCAGATGAGATCCAAATATAGATATAAATTTATTTATGGCAAGGAGATTATTCTTCGCTTTGTTTTACAAACTTAAGCTGTGATTGTGCTCTAGTTTTATATTTACTGGAATACATTCTGACATTAACACTGTATGAAGTGAAGGTGTACAACATATTTGATACACATACACGGTAATATCTGTAATATGACTGGCATTGTCGTGATACTCAGGACCTCTCTTTCGTCACTTAATTATGCTCCAGTTTTTAGACAAATTGTTCTAGTTTTCTGTCTTTAAGCTAAAACCTCACATCGTCACCAGGAGTTACCTGCCTGTACGTTCCTAATTGAGAATATTTAATTCCTGGCTTTAAAAAAAGTGAGCTACCTGAGCACAGTATTTACTGTTAAACTGGATTTTAATAGAATCTGGAAAGCTCCATTTCTCATTTTTAGTAGGATGGAAAGAACATGAGATTCAAACTAGGATCTAGTCTAATTTTCAGTTCCATAGAGGAAATTTTGACATGACTGTTTATAGACTCAGCCATTTTGAAATGGGAGATACTTAATAGGAATAAACATAATTGGGTCAAAACGCAGTGATATTTTCTCTTACAATAAAGTAACACGTGCACGAGTTCCTGGTGCTGTGGCCGAGTGTGCCCAGGTCAGAGCCTCCCGAGCCCTGTGCCCACGGCCTGCCCAGGCGCAGCCCCTCTCCACCGGCGGGCCCCGGAGAGCAGCTTCGCCGTAGGGGTCATGAAGGGAAACAGGTGGGGAGACGCCGCCCTAAACAACAATAAAAACGGCCGACACTGAGTAGAGCTAGGACGTGTCTTAAGGGCTCTACGTGCCCTGACTCATTGAAGCGTCATTTTCCAGATGGAAATCTCCATTTTGCAGATGGAAAAACTAACCGTGCCAGCAAGTCCTTGGGCCACGGCGAGAGGGTCAGGGCAGACAAATGTAAACAGTTGGGAGCCTCGGAGGTGGGTGAGGTCTAAGAATGGGGTCAAGGGCAGGGTGCAGATCGTGGGTGCAAAAGGTATCTGTTGCCTGTGTGTGCATTTCAAGATTTTAAGTGTTCCCGAAAATCTATAAATGAACAAGTAAAGGCTATATTCTCGTCAATTCATTCTTGCCTCAGTTCATTGTTTATTAGTTGGCAAAAATATCTGCCCTATCCATTTCCTTTTTTTTTTCCTGAACATCAAATTGGACAGCAAACAGAAGAGTACTGGACTGGAAGTAAGTCCTTCAAAGAACAAAGTGTACTTATCTCCCTCATCTGCACATGCAACTCCCTACCTCGTTCATCTCAAGCGCTGGGTCTGACGTGCGTCTGCAGCAGAGAAGAGAGGCGGGAAGACGGGACTGTGCCTCAGAAAGGGCTAAGAGATAACTCTGCATTAACCCCTGGCTGAGAGCTTTCAAAATTAACTCCCTCTGGTGAATTTTAACTAGTGCATCACAGTCAGAACTCACCAGGACTTCTGAAAAGCAACTTCTACTCAATCCTCTTACATAACTGTTTGGAAAACACTGTCGGTATTAAAATGATTCCCACTGTGAAAATGGCTTCTTCTGCTCTACCCTGTTTTCTGCACAAATTTTTATGTTAATAAGTTACTGGTTCTCAGGGGACTGAAGAGCGCGCATATTTGCAAGTAAGCAAACCACAGTGTCCCCCCACCCCTCTTCGCCCTGCTAGAGAGAGAAAAGTGTAAGCCCACGAGCCAGGCAGGGCGTTAAGAGGAGTGTGCTCACTGCCCTCTTCTGAAGGTGGCGAGCAGCAGGATCGCAGGGAAGACGTGCCCTAAATGTGGGTCCATGTTAGTGAGGTGGAAAAAAAGAGAATACTGATGCCACACAGAGGAAATGAAAGCCTGTCCCCACACCTGTGTCACACAGCGCCTACCGACCTGTTCATCAGTGGCTCTTACTGACAAACCGCTAGGGGAGGACCTACCGCATTTCATCTGTACAGTCCTGTTTGTTAGAGGTTCCCATCACCCCGTATCTAGAGCGCTTCCTGCTGGGGGTATGCCAGTGATACTGCTTTGAAAAGTATCACTTGCTTTTGGTTTTCAATATTTCACACACCAGTGAACGCGTGACTCAGTAAAGCATTGCTCTTCGATGCCCACCGCCCGAACCAATTTGTCTGGGAGGGGACGTGCCAGCAATCACGGTGGCCACTGCTGAGAGTTCTAGGGTGCTGTGCCTCATTTCTCACTCCACTTCGTAAGTACACTTTGAGTTTACGAGCACTGTGTCAGGAGAGCTACAGTAGTGACGCTGGATTTTCAACTGTGTGGAAGATTCGTGCCCACAGTCCTCGAGTTGTTCAAAGGTTAACTGTAGCTAATAGTTTCATTAAACTAGTTATAGTTCTTTAAAAAGCAACTGGGATTAACTATTTAAAATAATAAACACAATTCTGTTGATGATTCCCGTCTCTCCTCTAGATCTAACATTCTCCTCTAGCTCAGACTTGCACCTACACTTTTCTTTTTGGCTCCTTCTCTTTATTTAAGTATAAATTTATTGATTATGCTATTATAGTTGTCCCATGTTTTCTCCCTTTGCCACTATCTGCCTGGTAACAACACCCCCCCCCCCAGCAATCTCTGCCCTTAGTTCATGTCCGTGGATCATGCATAGAAGTTCTTTGGCTTCACCGTTTCCTATATTATTCTTTACACCCCCTGTCTATTCTGTACCAACCAATTATGCTTCTTGATCCCTGCACATTTCTCCCATTCTTTCCCCGCTCCCAGCTGATAACCCTCTATACGATCTCCATATCTATGGTTCCGCTTCTTTTCTAGTTGTTTGCTTAGTTTTTCTCTTTTAGATGAAGTTGTTAACTGTGAGTTTGTTGTCATTTTACTGTTCACAGTTTTGATCTTCTTTTTCTTAAATAAGTTCCTTTAACATTTCATATAATAAGGGTTTGGTGATGATGAACTCCTTTAGCTTTACCTTGTCTGGAAGCACTTTATCTGCCCTTCCATTCCAAATGAGAGCTTTGCTGGATAGAGTAGTCCTGGTTGTAGGTCCTTGCTTTTCATCACTTTGACTACTTCTTGCCAGCCCCTTCTTGCCTGCAAAGTTTTCTTTTGAGAAATCCACTGACAGTCTTATGGAAATTCCTTTGTATGTAACTCTCTGCTTTTCTCTTACTGCTTTTAAGATTATTTTTAACCTTTGGCATTTTAATTATGATGTTTCTTGGTGTGGTCTTCTTTGCATACAACTTGTTTGGGACTATGTGCTTCCTGGACTTGTATGTCTATTTTCTTCACGAAATCAGCGAAGTTTTCTTTCATTATTTTTTCAAATAAGTTTTCAATTTCTTGCTCTTCCTCTTCTCCTTCTGGCACCCCTACAATTCGGATGTTGGCACTTTTGGAGATGTCCCAGAGTCTTATTCTCTGTTTCTTTCAATTCTTGTTTCCTCATTCTGCACTGGTTGTCTGTTTATTTCTTCCTTATATTCCAAATCATTGATTTGAACCCCAGCTTCCCTCCCTTCCCTTTTGGTTCCCTGTGGATTTTTCTTTATTTCACTTAGTGTAGCCTTCATTTCTTCCCTTATGCTTTTGCTGTACTCAGTCATTTCTCTGAGCATCCTTATCACCAGTGTTTTGAACTCTGCATCTGATAGGTTGGCTATCTCCATTTTGCTTATTTCTTTTTCTGGAGTTCTGATCTTTTTTTTTTCTTTTTTTTCCCCCCATTTGGGTCTTACTTCATTGTCTCCTCAATTTGGCAGCCTCTCCGCATTTGTTTCGGTGTATTAGGTAGAGGTGCTTTGAATCCTTGTCTTGGCGCACCTGTTACATTGAAAGGGGTGAAGCCTTAGGTATCTGGCAGGGCGGGGTGACCTGCTTTACTGCTTTGTGGCGCTGTATGTGGGGGAGAAGTCGCAGAGGGTACCAAGCTGCTCCTGGCTGCTGGAGGCTTGCTTGGCACTTGCCCCATTTCCAATCACTTCACCCCCTTTCTGTATATGACTGGTGCCCCTCTAGCTGTTGTCCTGGTGGTGGTTCCCAGAGCGGGTGGGTTTGCATATGTTCTAGGACTGTGGGGGCCCTCTAAATGGACTCTCCTGGGATATGGGCAGTTTCTTCTGCCACCCCAACCCCCACTGGTTTTCATAGCCAGAAGCTCTGAGGCTTTATTTTACTGGCACTGGAACCCTATGCTGGGCGGTCTCGCCTGGGACTGGGATCACTCCTCAGGCCCGTTCCAACAGCCGCCGCTACACCGTGTCCTCTCCCCACCGGCTCCCTGTCTCTACCTATCTTACCCATCTGGATGAATATTTAAATCCAAGTTCAATTTTCTGGTGGTTCTGGCTGTTTATGTTTTGGGGTTAGTTGTGACCCTTCTTATGGTTGTGTGAGGAGCTGAAGCGTGTCTACCTATGCCTCCATCATGGCTGGAAGTCCCCTTGCACCTACACTTTCTATTCAGAGTAACATCTTCTGTTGTCTCAGAATATCACAGCCTCAACATGAACAGTGATGGGTCCTAGGCCAAGTCCTTCTCAAGACACGTGTCACTGGGCCCATTCTATAGATGAAAAACCTGAGGTTTAGGTAAATATTTAAATATGCTGCCGTAATCCATAGCTAATCAGGAAGGGTAGAGAGTAAATGAGATTTCAAAATGGGATTACTTGAAATCTAGGTAGAGAAAACGTTCTTTTGTATCTACTCATATCAGAGGAATCAAAAGATTTTATTTCTTTAAAAAAAAAAAAACCAAACCACAAAAGGAAATCTGACATATACACATACATACTTGCTCTTTGAAGCAATAGTATGTGTCAGAGACTATGCAGTTAGAGATTTCCCACAACACTCGTGGGATGAGACTGCGTAAGTCTTTCACTAGGTGACTGCAGCCCTGGTACAGCTCACTGCCTGCCTCGGGGCTCCCACGGCCTGCGTGGAAGGTGGGCACTCGGGTCCGCCACCGGCGACAGAGCCCAGCAAGCAGCTGCAGGTGCGGTGCCCGCCACTAGGTGCTGCAGGGGGGAGGCTGGCTCTTTCCTGCACAGAGACAAGAAGCCCGCTAAGCTCTTCTCCAAAAGGACCCTATTAAGGCATACGTGTTGTCAACGGTCTTACCTGGAAATTCAGAAAACTAGTCAAAGATACCTTAAATGTTAAAAAAAAAACCCTAATTTTAGCAAAGAAAAAAAGACCTGTTCCCCCCACCTCACCCCAAAAGGTTTGACTGTCCTTGGCACAGAAGCCCAAATCCAAGCCTGTTTCTAAAACAAGTCTTCTGCAGGGCCGGCTACTTACTGCAGCTGCTCCGCAGTCACGCAGGAACACCACCACAGCGTTCTCTGTCCCGGTTCCGTCCCTTTCAGTCATCCCAAGGCCCGAAATGAGAGTGAGAGCCAAAGAAGGCAGGTCTTCCTGTGGTCCTGCTCTCCTCGGTTCCTGAGCACCACGTAACAGACAGCGTCTGGCTTCCACCGCTGTTTTATCCACCCTCCGCCCGGTAAGATGGGCTCTCATGTGAAGGGTGACCAAAGCGCCAGGCCCTAAGGCGTTTCGGTTTGAGGCCAGCGGTCCTCCCACCCCAGCTCCCTGCCACACCTGTAACAGCAGGCTCTGAGAAGGTTACGGTTGGAAAGACGCTTTATAGCATCTCAGCTGGTCAGAACTCCTGCTTTATAGAAAAGGATCATGTGTTATTTAAAACAAACTAAAACACACATACCCACAGAAGCTTTATATTGGTGACAGACTATTTCCATCTCATCCCACATGCTGCTCCTTCCAGTGCGATGAAGACACTTCTGCATTAAGCGGTGGATCTCTGCTCCGTGACCTTGAGCCTGGGCGCACCTTTGTAATTGTTTTGACCAATAGGACAGAAGTGACACTGGTGGTCTTCTGAGGCTGGGGTGTGAGCAATACAGCTCTGCTTGGCTCTCCGTCTCCAGACACAGAGCCTGAGCCGCCATGGTAAGTCTGGCTATGCTGAAGCCACTGTGCCGGGCAGACCACACAGGGATAGAGGGAGATGCCACAGAAGCTCCGGCCCTCTTAGCCCCCAGCTGTCTGAGTCTTTCTGGCCCAGACTCATGAGTGAAGGAGCCTTCAGGATGACTCCAGCCCCATCACCATCTGGCTGCAACCTCATGAAAGCCCCCAAATCAGCACCGCGTAGCTGGGCCACTTCTAAGTTCTCGCCCCATGGAAATGGCGAGAAGCAGAAAGTGTTCACTGTTGTTTTAAGTTGAGGTGATTCTTATTGTTGGAAGTAATCTGTTCACAGCAAGAGGGAACCGATATGAAATTCATTGCACAAACCACTACACACTGTAACTACAATGTTAGTCAACTATTAATTAAATGAACCAGTGAGCAACCTTCCCATCAGACTTCCTCAATCTACATGCCCTGTCACTCTCCATAACCTTACTGTTTTATTTTGACACACAGCTCATATTACCATATGACATGACACATGATACTAAGGGCATGAGGACATCTGTTCACTTCTATACCCCAGCCCTTGGTAGGTGCAGCAGGTGATCAACACCTATCGTTGGCTGAATGAATAAATGAGTCTATCTGGAGGTGAGCCAGTGTGGTCTTTCCAAAGCTTTATGATTTTCCAGCCATTTGCCCTCCATCTTGACTCAGTGTTTCCTGTTATGTGACACCGTTAAGTTTCTGACTCTCTAATTACTACTTACAAAATTATTTAACATCAACTTCCCTGTCCATTCAGACATACAAATCCCACAGGAGAAAACCCATCATCCCACTCCACGATGCCGGCTCAGCACCCAGAGTGAAGCTGATAATGAATGTTGTCAACACACCTGTGTGCTAAACCCTTCCCAGGTGGTCTCAAATGTCAAATAAAATTACTCCATTTTTCATTCAAAGACCACATGGCCCATAGGAAAATGACCTCATTTTGGATGATTTACATAGCAACCGGGCCCACTAGCAAAGGCCACTGAGCCATCCTGTATCTCTCTGTCTATATAATTACCTTGAGTCCCCTGAAGTCCTTTCACTACAGCAGACCTAACAAAGCACTGCTACTGGGTGAAGATCAGACCACACTTCAATGCATTTCAAGTCAAATGAGAACTGGCCAGTTGAGCAGGAGCATTAATAGATACAGAAATAGTGCCAGCAAAATATCTCTGGCCAATTATGGCTGCCCAGCTACACCCAAATTAAAAATAACCCAACACTAACAACAGAACCCAGATGGGCAGTATAGGCTTCTCCTCTCCCTGCGAAGTCAGAAATCACTGAAATCACATGGGGTCTGGTGGAGTCTCCCCGTGACTGGCCCTGTAAAGTGGCTCACAAACAAGTCATTAAAAAGTTAACCTTCTTTAACAGAGTAGGTCTCGGCACAAAAGGAAAGAGGAATAAGCTGGGGAAAGAAAGTGGCTTGTCTGTATATTACAAGGAAACGAAAAGGGACAACTCTTTACTGAAGAAGCCTGCTGCAAAAATTATAATTAAGAGTCTAAATTAGTGGCTCCCCAATAGAAACTGAGTATGAGCCACAAAAATAACTAATTTTCTAGTAGCCGTATTTTTAGAAGATAAAGTTAATTTTAATAATAATAGAGGAGCTTCTAATGTCCATTTTAACTTGATATTATCTAAAATATTACCAAGTCAACATATAATCAATATAAAAATTATTAATGAAATCATTTAGGTCGTTTTTTTCCTTCAGGGTCTGTGAAATCCAGCGTGGACTGGCACATTTCAGTGCTCCATGGCCACATGTGGCTGGAGGCTACCAAATCAGATAGCTCAGGTCTAGAATGAGCCTTACTTCTTTTTTGTAAAATATTAAAACACCCAAAGCACTAGAAGCTCTGTATTAGGGAGGTGAAATACACTGTCAGAATTATGAACAATGATATCTCACAGTCCTAAATGAAATCGTAAAGGTCTGTTGTTTTAAATTAAGTGAAACCTGTCCTCCAGAGGAACTCAGGAAGTGATGATGTGCCCCACAAACAGGGGAAACGGAGGCCCCGCCCGCACCAGGGGCTCGCTTCAGCTCCTGCCACGGAAGGGCGCCTGGGCTTTGTTTCTCCTTCACCACAACATGACAAGGGCCAGGGCTTCTCATTTAACTTTGCTCACTTTAAAGGATCTCCAAATAGGGAGGAAAAATCAATTATCCCTTTAGTAAATGTAGGGGACGGAGCAGGGAAGGGAGTGCATTTCAATTACAAAAGGCGAACCTGGTGGTAAGGCAGATCCCTGTCTAACCCGATGTCATTGTTTCCCTTTGTATTACCGTTTGGTCTCATGCTGTCCCCAAGCAGGACAACTATCACAGAAGTCTCTCAAGGGAGAGTCCCCACATCAGGGGCTGGTAATAGGCCCCCCGCGAGGCCGCTCTGCTGGCTTTTGTTTGGAACAATAGTGCTCCCATGATACCTCACTCTTGCTGAAAATATTGGTATTAAAGGAGCATGAACACAGCTGTGTGTAAATTACACACACAAACAGATTAGTTCTGTATATTTATAAGGAACACAAACATACTAATAGCGCATTTACATACCAGTCGGGCACACTGGGCTGCATGCAGAGTGTGGTTTGAGTTTCAAAGTATTTCCTCAAAATTTTACAGAATGAAATGCTTAAGAAATGCTGAGCCTGCTAAGTCAGGCTGACATTCTTCTGCTCCCTTCCCCTATGCAGACTGCCCAGCAAAATAAATTTCTCTTCATCCACATTTACAATATGGGAGAAATTATTTGAAATTCTATGAAGGAAAAACCTCATGATAAAAGAGCGGTAAAACTCACTTTTATAGTAAAAATAAATCAATATGGGATAATTTTCACAGTTAAAAAGTAGTAATTAAAAACTGGGGGAAAGGTGTAGGCAGAAGCAGAAAGTGGGAGGAATCTGAAAGTTCAAGATTAAGTTGTCCTAAACTGACAGTGCTCCCTCCCTGCACATCCACGCACAACCAGCATGAAGAAGACGACCTGTTAACCCAGCATACAAGCAAGGCAGGGTCTCTGGATTTTTCAGCTGATTCTGTAAAAGAGGGAGGAGAGCAATCAGCATTTTATGGTCCTGTGTTATGTCCAGATAGGGACACAGGCACCAGGAAACCTGGCCTCTGGTTCTGCACCTGATTCTATCAAGGCTACAGATGACCCCAGGCAAGCCATTAACATTCCCTGGCTGAGTTTCTCCTGGAGAGATGGCATCCCAAGTATCCCAATTTACCAGATAAAAGCACTAACTTTTAAAATGTTGAGTGTTCCAGGAAGAGAAAAGAAGAAGAGCAATAATCCAACAAAACAGAAATGGTAACTTATACATATGTGGACAGACATATAATAACAAGCTCCCTGTAGGCCTTAATTTTATTCTCTAACATTTTTAGGGAAAAATAACCTCCAACAGATATCCTTTGTCTTTTATTTTCTTGATGTGGTTTGTATAAACTCCTGGTTTAAAAAAGAAAAGGTCCATTTCTGAGGCTTGGGTTTACTGTGCTTACAGTCCCACCAATAAATCATCTCCCAATCTGGGCTTGGAAAAGCACTGGCCACGGTTTGATTGCTCCAGCCCCAGGTTGCCAGGCAACCAACACCAGGGGGAAGTCTGAGAACCGCTGACAGATAGCCAAGTGGCTGAAACAACAGACTTCTCTCTGTCAAAAATGTGTTTCGGAGAGCCACTTCCCCACCTCTGCTCTCTGCTAAACACTACACGATTGTAAAATCAAAATCAAAAGGCCACTGTAATAAAAACACTTCCTGCTCAATTACGAATTGTTAAAAAGCTGTGGGGAGGCCCAGATCACACAGTGTATGGCAACAGAAATGTGATACTGTAAATGAGATAAAGTCAGCACCACGCGAGGGCCCTGATCTAAATGCAGCTCTGTAGCCTGGAGTCAGGGGACCTGGTGCGTGCAGCAAATCAGCTGCCTATGAAAGCACCAGGAAGAATATAATGAATGTTGAAATGTTAAAGAAACAAAGCAAGTAATAACTAAGAAGCTGCAGGTCCACATTACTCAGTAATAAAGCCAAGACCATTTGCAAGCGTTGTTAGACAATCTGGAGACAGTGCGTTTGCTCCCTTCGGACAGCTTTCTTGTGGTAGAATAGAGCAAGGAAGGTAGGGGACCCGCACCACGCCCCCTGACAGAGGGGTAGGTGGGTGGGACTTCCTAATGCCTGACAGTCAGCTGGATTACAGGAGACACTGATGCCCTCCAGGCAGTGCCTGGTAACACCAGGTCTGAGGCATGACGGCCCACCGCCACACCCGAAGCTCCCACGGGGCTCGGCCGAGCCGGGACGCAGCGCCACGCTCCTGTCGAGCGTCACGCCTGCGCAGCGCCCTTCCATGCAGCCCCTTCGCTGACACTGCCGTCTGGGCTCTGGAAACCCTCTGTGGCTATGTGGAAGAGGCCAGCACCAAGAACCCAGTCCACTGTTTTTGTGCCATGGACGCTTTTCAGCAGCCTGGTAACGCCTAACTTCTTCTAAAAATGATTATTAAATGCCCCGAATAAAACATGTGGATTAAAAAGGAAACCAGCTCTATTGAAATCCAGTTATCAAAACATTCTTACAAAGTAAACACACATACCTGACTGACATTAAATAACAGGATCTCCCAGGGGGTGTTGCTTCATCTTGTTTTACAACAAGAGCTCAGATTATACACGTGGGGAGGACAAGGACAGCGGTCCACGCACCACTTAAACCGCCAAAGCGACGCACAGCCTGCCTCCCTGCCCAGGCTGGCCCTCCCCACGCCACCAGCGCAGGCCCGCTGCGTCCTGGCGGTCCCTGGGTTTCCCTAGTGCCCAGACGAGGGCCCGGCAAGGAAGACTTGTAGGTCCATCATCTGCAAACGAGGGTGTGCAGACACAAGACTTTCTTTAGGGTACACGGACTCATGGAGCTTCACAGGAATTCACTTCCAGACCGTCCACTTGCACGGTCTCGTTCCTTCGTGTATCTGCCCGATGCGGAAGGCGAAGGGCCTCCTTCCCTCCCACAGTCGCCCGCCTGTCACCTCACCAAGAAGGCACCGCCCCTCCCCCCCACCCGGAGGGCCACGGGGCAGCAGGGCCTGATGCAGAAGCTCCAGGGCACCAATCACAGGGCCAGCTCGCAGCACCGCGGGCAGCAAGGGCCAACTCCAGGGCCTTAAGCAACTCAGGCACCTTCCCAGTCTTCGTGTCCAACAAAACTGAAGGGGGGTCTAGTGGAGGTGTCATCTGAGTGCTTAGTAAAAATGCCTTTAGACAAATTATATTTTTTGGCGTTATTATGGAAAAAATTAAAATAATTAGGTAACACTGTAAAAAAAAAAAAAGTCCTATCATTCCCATCTACTCCTTCATGTAAACACATATCTATAAATTAATAAGAATAAAATTGATACAGAACATAGCCTTATTTAAATGATAAGTAATATGCATCCAAGAACTGTGTTTAAAAATCTTAATTCATCTTATTTCCAATAATTAAAAAGTAAAATGTTATCAACATTTATATATTTTGTTTTGTTCAACTGTGCACTCATTATTATTATCATACAGTAATTATTGGAGAGAATTTTTCTTTAGCCCAGAGCTTTATTTCTAAAGGAAACCACAATATGTACACATAGTTTGATACACGTACTTTTTTGTTTCAGGGACTATGAAAGGCTGATCTAACACAGACCCTCAAACACAAAATGCTTCAGATTAGACGTAAAGCCTATGGGGAAGAACATTCAAAAGTCACTAGTTATCTCACTTAAAGGGGGAAGAAGATAAAGTGTAAAATTTTACTGCTAAAAAGGGGCCCGATTGTGTATTGTTAAAATAGATGATAATGGGTATACATTGCAAGGTATTCAAAACACCCCGGATATATTTAAGCGCGATGGGACAGCTTTCTTTCAAATGTCAATATTAGTAACATGTTAGAAACTACATCCTTGTGATGAAAAAAGCAAACACCAATTTAAACTTGGGAGGGAGTATGTGGCTTTTGAAGCAAAATTCTTTCAGGGTCTTCATGGGGAAAAGTTCTTTAAACTTTGTATCTGAAAGGAGGGCCCAGGAATTCCCGGGAGCACCCAGCCCGCTGCCACATTGCAAGGAGGCGAATTACTCTGGTCTTACCTAACAGAACCAAAGCAGGGTCACTAAAAACACATTCCGGAATCACGGCGGATGACACCGCTAAAGCTGGGTGTGTCAGGTGGTCACTTCGCAGGTCATACAAGAGTCTACCCACTGGGGTGTACGCCCGAAACTAATATAATGCTGCACCATCAACTTTAATGGGAAAATAAAACCAATTATCTTTTGATTTTTTGGTGTAACTGCTGTTCCACCAAGGTACGGTGAAGGCCATTCTTTGCTTGAATTTCACAACTGGCTCTGGCGCCTCTCTGTTCCAGAACAGTGGGGCGCCCAGATCCCTCGGGACGCCAATCACAGCGCTGCGCAGCCTCTGCTCCCACCACACCCCAGTGTCGGCATCTGAACTTGTGTCACGACGGGTCCTGCGGTCACCCTTCCGGTCCCGGGGAGACTGCGCGGTCCGGGATGACGTCTACGGTGAAGGCAAGGAGGCAGGGGTGGCGCCCGGGCTGCATGTCTGCCACCGCCGGCCTGGATCCCAGCAAAGCCAGGCCCTCTCTGCTCCTGGACATGCCTGCGCCCCCCACCTCCGGCCTCGAACAACCCTCTGCCCGGGGCTCCCGTGCACTGATGGTTTCCATGGAGCTCTGCTCACCCAACGGCGGCGTGACCTTGAACATGCACGCATATTTACCGCCGCTCACCTGCGCTGCATCCTCCTCCTCTGCGTTCCCACAGTTCTGTGGCCGCTGCCACGGAACGTCCACAGCCCGCCCAGCACGAGGTCCGGGCACTCAGAGCCCATCGCCACCATTACAGCCTCGCTCCTCAAGGGGGGGTGGCCCTGTCCGGGGTCAGCTGGCAGAGGCCCTTCCACATACAAATCAGGTTTCTTCAATGACAATTCCTACTATCAGTACCTGAACCTTTCAGGGCCAGAGGGGCCTAACCATCTAATGAACCTTGTTTCTCGGAGAGAAGAGGATCAGTGACCTGCCCAAGGTACAGCAGCTGCTCTGAGGCACAGACGCAGCCCCCAGCAGGCTGGCTGGTGCTTTCGGTTCCCGCACCAAACTAGTCACGTTGCCAGTGGGTAGTGTTCACGGGCAGCGGAGCAGTTATGTGAGGAAATTAGAAGTGACGAGAGGACTAAGGCGAAAAAAAGGATGAGCGGGAGCCGGAGTTTCTTGCTTTTGGGCGTATCACAAACTGGAATAACCAGACACAGTGGCCGCAGACGTCCGGAGGGAAGCCTGCGCACCCGCGGTGGGCCTCCTGTCCCCCGTTAATCTGGGCACAGCCCTGAGCCCCGCGCTCGCTGCCTTCTCCCAGGCTGCCCTGACTGCAGCAGGCAGGACCGGCGGGACCCTAGCGGCCTCGGACGGATGACGGGGAAAGCTCTGCGGCCTAATGCAGGACGGAAGAGAAAGGCTCTCTATGCTGAGGAAATGAATCATGTACCCATCAGGCTCCTCCACGCCTATTTTTTTTGCTTTAGGCTCTCAGGCCTGTTCGGTAAAACATATGACACGAAAATGAAACCACAGTGACGCCTGAAGGGAACTCCACAGGCTAGGCAGAGACCCCGAGGGGTCCACCCCCCGCCCGTCCTCTCTCCTGGCCACAGAGAACACTCGTCCCGAACTACTGTAAGGTGACCAGCAGAGGCTTCAGTAAGAACCAGACCCTTCTCTTCTAATCCTTCTACCAACCTAAGAAGTTGTGAAAAAGGTTTTACAGATTTTTCTGGCCTTAATTTTGTTAGTGTGTTCCCCATAATGGAAAATGCATGGCTCTGCATGACAAATGCACTGCCTTCTGTTTCAATGATGGCCACATGATTTTACTTCTATAGCAAAGCTCCCCTCTCTCCTTTTAGCCAAATTCAGTCAATTCTAAGCTCTCACAAGTTTCTGAGTCCTGGAGGCATTTATCCGGTCCCGACAAGGAATAGTTTACAGCCAACTGAGACATGACCCCAAAGATCACCAGATGGGGGTTAAGTAATTTAAGTTATTAGAAAAACACGTGTCACACTTGACTAACTGACTTGGATAATCAGAGGCCTC
The DNA here is from genome assembly GCF_987537825.1 of Furipterus horrens. Taxonomy (NCBI): domain Eukaryota; kingdom Metazoa; phylum Chordata; class Mammalia; order Chiroptera; family Furipteridae; genus Furipterus; species Furipterus horrens. The sequence goes on from NW_028327173.1 coordinate 4,538,316, forward strand.
ATCTGCCCAGACTTGCTTAGAAGAACAGAAATCTGGAATGAGATGCGACCGCTACCCCGAGGAAGGCAGCTCTGTGGCTATGTGTCCCCACCCTCCTCAGCTCTCCCCTCACTCGGCGACTCTACACGGAGCTGCAAGTCCCTTCCTCATTCCTGTCTTTTGAAAGCACTCTCAGGAACGTGAGAAGCCTTACTCATGGCCCTTCTAATCCTCCGCTTGCACTGACAATGTTGGTGCCCCTTATTCCAACCCAGCCATTCACTGGCAGCCTTCCCTGTGACCGGACATCATGAAAATGTCTAAGATATAAAACCAGGAAGGTTCTTTTATTGACTCTGCACAGCCACCATTATTCCACAAAATCTCTCCTTCTTGACTGTACCCCTCAACTCCTGTACCATCTTCCTGTACCATCTGTCCTGGCTCCCCAAGTTCCATATGCAGCCCAGGACTCATGATCAGTTATTTCAACAACGGAATCAATACTACAAGCCGTGCCTCAACATGCTAACCTCGTATCAAGTCCCTACCCCAGTCTTTCAACTGAATTATGTCAAAGACACTCCCGTCCTATCAGTGCCCACATCTAAAATGTATAACTATTCCTATTACCCATTAAGTTAAACATCACGTTTAACCAATGAAACCATATAGCATCCAAACCTTTGAACTACAGTACTCCCTCACTTATCACGGGTATTACGTTCTAGACCCCTCCACCCCCCGCGAAGTAGGATCCTTACATTTATTCTACACTCTTAAACCTACGTAACTTTAACAACATATGTCTACAGTACCGCAAAATCCTGCAATATAGCGAAAAATCTGTGATAATGAAATATAATATTTTAAAAATCCCGCAATACAGTGAGGCTGCGATAAGTGAACCGCGATATAGCGAGGGACCGCGGTATTCCTTTTCTGTCTTTGTCACTGTGTCCATGCTTCTGCCCCCCAACATAATAATCCCCTGAGCCTCTTCTCAGTGTGCACTAGTATCCCTGGCAACCTCATAAGACCCTGGCTCTGCCACTTACAAGCTCTGAGACCCTGAGCACGCTAATTAACCTCTTCAAGCCTGGTTTCCTCAACTGTGAGCTTTCTTTGTAAACAGAAAGCTGCTTACCTTCAGACCTTCGTTTCTGACGGCTACATCCACCTGCATCTTCTATAGTCGCTTCAAATTCAACACAAACACTCCCATTCTGCCCTAAAGCAAGTTACTCTCGCTCCACAATTTTAAGAAAGTTACCACCAGACTCATGCCAAAAACACAAAATCTGAACTGCATCTCCTCACCCTCTTCCCTCCCTCCCACCTCCAAGCAGCTGGGCTTCTCTAGAGGGCCATGCAGTATACAGTAAGTTCAGAGCCGGGCTCTGGAGCCAGGAGGCCGGGCTGGAAAGCAGGCTCGACAAATCGCTCTGTGACCTCGGCGAAGCGCTCTCTCCCGTCTGTCACCCAGCTTCTTCATCTATAAAATGTCAATAAATGAATCAATTCATGCCGAATACTTCCAACAGCACTTGGCACACAATAAAGGCCTTGCTTCTCCTTGCTTCTACCCCAGTTCCTCTCAGCCCCGGCCGTCCATTAGAATCCGAGGCCCTGGTGGTATCCCAGAGGAGTTAAGTCCGAACCCCCAGGGTGAGACCCAGGCTCAGGGGCGTGTGTGTGTTAAGTGCCTGGCGCGATCCCAGTGCACGGCCAGGGCTGAAAACCGTCACTGACGAACCTAGAGCTCTCGGCCCCTCTCACCAGGGACGCAGTGCTCGCCCACCCAGTCCCATGGTTCTCAGAGCCCGGGACATGGATGCCGACACCCCCCCCCCCCCCGCCCGAGGCTGTGATGTAACTAGACTAAAGTGCAGTCTGGGTACCAGGACATCTGAAAGTTCTCCGGGTGGCTCTAACGTGTGGCCACGCTCCAGAATCGCTGATCCCCTCCCCCACCCACTTCAACCTGCCCCATGCTCCTGCCAGGTTAACACACAATGACGGTGGCAGTCCTAGCGTTCCCCAGGCTTGAAGATATGTAATGACTCCTCATTTCCTATTAAATTAAACACAAACTTGTCTTCCCACACAGAGCGGGCAGCTCTGAACCAGCTCTCTTATCACTGATCTATCCGCAGCCTCCCTGGGACCGCGACCAGGCCACTGCCCGCGGGCCCACGCCCTCCGACGCCCTGTCCTCCCTTGCCTCTCTCACCTGTGCACGGGGGGGAGCCTGGCCTTCCTTTGGATCACTCCCCCTCTCCCTCCAAGCATGGCCTGCGTGGTGTTCTCCCCCTCTTCCCCGGGGTCCCAGCACACTGTCATAGGGGCACTCGGAACGCGTTTTCAGCTGTGTGGCTGCCACAGCCTCTCTAGCTTGCCTGTGGCGACAACATCCAGCTCAGGGGCTCATTTACGCCCCGTGCCAAAGATCAGTCAAGGGCGCACAACTGCCAGGCAGTCCCCAAGGCGAGCAGTGGCTCCTGCAGAGAACTCAGCAGGTGAAGGACAAATGCAGTTTACTGGCCTAAGGTCAGCACCCAGTTCCCTTCCTTTTGGATGAGGGAATCAATACGTTTTAAAACCGGGTTTCTAAAAAATTATGCTAAAGACCACACTAACTACAGGACAAGATGCAACTGGAGGAAGCTTCAAGACAGTGAACAATACCCTGGCTGGTGTGGCTCAGTGGATTGAGCACCGGCCTGCGCACCAAAGGGTCACTGGTTTGATTCCCAGTCAGGGCACGTGCCTGGGTTTCGGGCCAGGTCCCCAGTTGGGGGCACACAAGAGGCAACCACACATTGATGTTTCTCGCACTCTCTTTCAAAATAGTAAATAAAATCTTAACATAAAATAAATAAATAAAGACAGTGACCAGTGGCCAACAGGTTTCGTGAACAACCAGCAAAGCCTTGCACAGGGTAGGCATGGAAACGCAGTGGAATTAAATTCAATGAAAGGTAAAAAAAAAAAAAGTTCTTCCTCTCTCTTTCTCCCTGTACGATATTTTAAACAGCAAATCTAAAGTTGGTTATCCAGAAACAGCTTGGTTTGCACTTTAAGAATCCACCCCCCCTTTTGTAAGGATAATCCACCTGAAGAGGAGAGTCTCCCCCAACACACGCATATCCTCGTAATGACGGACTCTCAGGTTATTCCAAACCAGGGCAGGACAACAGAGTATAGCGCCGAGGAACTCCTCCAAACATGTGAGCAAGGGAATGGTCCATCTGAAAGTCTGCCTAAGAGCAAGGTAGTCTGAATGGATCCTTGGGGTGTATGGCAGGGGAGGAGGGAAGAGGAGGAGAAGGAAGAAGGGAAGTGGAGGAAAGGAGGCAGGGGAGGGAAAATGTGAGCTGATTATAGTCAGACGGGTCCTAAGGAGGGAGACAAACTTCCAAGGCCAGCCTGTCCTGGGGTCAAAAACTTGGGAAGCTGACACAGAAGTTGGGCTGTCCCAAAGGATGATCTGAAAATAATTTTCTGACTTTTGTTACTGCTAAAAGATTAGAAAATTGCATCACCGTGGACTGGCCTGAAAGGGAGGATACCAAACTGTCATTGTCTGCCCCACCCTTTCAGCTGCTTTGGGAATTGGCAGGGCTTTGCCTGATGAAATCAACAGTCCCAAGTGGTGTTCTGTTGGAACACAGAAATGGGAACCACAGACCAAAGGCCCAATGCCTTCTACAAGCAAAGCTATTTTATTTTTTAAATGGATTTTGGGTCCAGCTCAACTGGTTCCCCAAATCTATGCTTAACTCATTTTCTAAGACTCCCCTTTCAAAAACGAATAACCGAGCCTACTTAGCTCTGCTGCCCTAGATGGAAAAAGAAAACGATTACTTCAGGCTGAAGACGCCTGTTTGGAAAGCAGCTCATCAGCCAACGTGACACGTCCATGGACTCCAGTAGGAGTGGTTCCCGGGGAGGATTCAGAGCTGTCAGGACGAAAGGGACGGACGGAACAAGAAGCAGAGCCGCTGGTGATGGGTCACCCTGGCCTCCCACTCTGCTGTGGCTTAGAACACTCAGAACATGCGTCTCGGAAGGCTAAGAGGTTTTGTTTCATTACTGCTGATGGCAAAGATTAGAAAAATAAGTATATAATCAAAACTCACAAAGCAGCTGCAAGGGGAAACCAAGAACATGTGAGTGTGTGCATGCGAATATTTTCAAATTTCTTGAACGGAGATGATTCCATTCACTCTAAACAATCTGCCCCATTTTTTCACCTGAGAAGTAAAAGGGTGGGGTGGGCATAGGCTGAGGCTGGTATCAGACCCAGGTTTCCTGTCAAACTCACCCGTCAGCCATTGCAAGGCTCATCCTTCCCCTTCCTTTTTCTTAGACAAGGAAACGAAGACCCAAGGGGGAACCTGACCTGCTCAAGTCCCCAGCGGTGGCTGCCAGTCTGAGGACCACCACCCGGGCCTTCTGGCTCTCTGGTTAGCATTCCTTCCACAAACCATGAGGCCTCCTCTTGCTTGTGCCCCCACCCCCACCAATGAGTCTTCCAGACGGGAGATGGGAGGGCAGACTTCTCTGCTTCCTGCCGTGCATTCTGGGAGTGCTCTCTGGGCCACAGCAATGAGGCTGCAGGGCTCAGCGTGTCCCAGGGCATTCTACTTTCAGATCGGAGCTCTTCCTGGTGCTCGTGGACGTGTAATAAAATGATCCAGAATGACAGAGTACACACTTTAAAAAGGGCCCTGGACATATACTTCTATTATTAAATAGGGATCGGTAGACTTTCTGGCCCTCGGGCCATCTGTGTAATGTTGTTCTTCCTGCTCCTTTCTCTTATTTTCAGGCTCATTTTTTACCTGCAGCTTCCCTTGCCCTGTCCGTATTTGTTCCTTGGTGTATGTATTTGATAGCCCTTCTCTTCCTGTTTCTGGGATGAACTACATGAGATCCAGTCCTTTGCAACAGAAGAAAACATGCCCAAAGCGACCTAACAGAGGGAGCACACTGGAGGTCTGGAGGAAACCTGAGAGCAGAGGCATATCACCCACACATCACAGTCACAAAAAAGACACCCCCACCCCGCCCGACACCGAGCCGGCCTTAAGGAAGATCAGCAAACGGGTCACTCTACCTCCGAGAGAGTGACGGGCGGCGTGGGAAGGGGAGTGGAGTGCCAGGCTAACGCGGCGCTGTCCGGCAAGCCTCCTTCCCTCTCGCGCCATCGCTCACCCTCTCCTAGCAGACACCTCAGCCACAGGTATCAGTAAGGATGGAGTGATGGTGGCAGAAAACGAGCTTTTGTGGGGACTGAGCTGAGCCTGGAAGGGACTGGCTGCTCGTTCCAAGGGGGGCTCCTGAGGAGCACAGAACAGGGGACTGCCCAGTTCGTCCTGCAGGAGTGAGAACTCACACTGGCCCTGCGCAGAGGAAGGGAGAAGCCCCCTTGGCTGCAGCAGGGTGGGAGCTCAGGCAAGTAGCCCACCTCTGCTGAAGTGACCTGGGGATCTGGAGGAGGTTTCCCTTCTATTCGACAGCGTCAAATGACAGTTTCTGATCGTCCCCCTGCTCCAGGCCCTGGGCTATGTAAGAATGACCCGCAGCGGGAGCAGACGCCCAGCTCTTCAGCACCCAGCTAACACCCTGCGCAGGCCGCTCAGCGGTCTCCTTTGACTCTGTCTCCCCACGTACAGTCTGTCCGTTCACTGCTGTCACCAGCACAGAAAACGCTGTCTGGCAGAGCTCTGTGCTCTGTAAGTATTTGGGGAATGAGTAAATGGATCCCAACCAGCAATCCAAAGTCAGAACTGACTCACCAGGCAGAGAACAAGAAGGGGCCGTCCTGTCTTGTGTTCACACAAGGACCGTGGATAATGGGGGCCGGCAGGCCTGCCAGCGGCCGAGCCCCAAACCAAAGGCAGGAAATGCAGAGCCAGAGAGACTGGCCCGGGCTGAAGGCGGAGCTGAGTTAACTGCAGAGACTGTCCTTCTCATCCGCGACCCCCAAACGCGTTCTTCTCCCTAACACCTCAGTACTTCGCTTTATATTCGTGGAAAACTCGCCCACATAAAAGTACTTTGGAAAAAGGTCTTAAAGCCAATGCTGTCTTACAGCAGCAGTATCACTTAGCAGGCAGCGTGTTGGGGAAGAAGAATAACAAACACTAATAGGAAATATTAAAAATCAGGCTGGCACGCCAGTGACGGTGCAAGCAGGGGCCGTTCTTACCTCCACCTCAGAGAGTTTAGATTTAAGACCTAGTGCAACATCTGAGAGGAGATGGCTTTAAATGAGTTTCTTCCTTTCATGGTAGGGGGCCTACCTTTTTTTTTTTTACCTCCTGTTTCTTTCCCCCAAGCCTGAGTCCCAGCTAACACGTTTCACCTGTGAAAGGGTAAGGCTCCGATGCCGCCATACATGGAGTGTCCAATGCATACACATGAAAACGGACTCCAGGTCTGTTGCTTAGGAACCGCAGAAGGACAGCGTTCTCCACCCTCTTCATTTATAAAGTAACCACCTCGTCTACCGGAGAACAAATGAGATCTCTCAAGTCCCCTTGTGCCCTGCTCTCGTTTTTTAAAGGGACAGAGAAAGATGATGGAGTGGCTGAAAGTATATGCCGGCTCCGTTTCTCCACACGCCCTTGAAAACAGGACGGAAAGCCTGGTTTCGGTGCCCCGCTGCTCTCGTGTTTGTGAATCTTTCAAGACGAAGATTCTCCCCAAGGCTCCCTTCCTTTAAGCACCGATGAAAAATGTGCCATAAAGGTTACTCTTTGATTTTAAAAGATTATTCTAAGCAGCAAAAAATAACTTAGGGTATGAGGCTCGGATTCACTGTGGGTTTACGTCCCAGGTCTCTTCTGTTCCGCACGGCCCCGAGGCCTGAACGCTTATATACCCACAAACACCCGGGCGCACACACACACAGCCCCAAAGGTTGGCACAATTTATTGTTGGTTTTAAAAAACAATACCTAAAATTAGGGCTAGGGGATAAAAAATTTCAAAAGAAAATAAACAAAAAAAGAATATCCTTGCTTTAAAAAGAGAGAAAAACAGGTCACTCACTTTTCTGACCACAGTCTAAAGCGGAAGCTTAAGAGAGCAAAGAAGCCACGTGTGTGACAGGCAAGGCCGCCACGGCGGAGACTGTGGGTCTGCCCCAGAGGCGACGTCCACTCACGTGAGACACCGAAGGACATTTCTGAAACACCTCCCTCCTTCTAATGGCTGGCCTACCTCATTTCCTAAAGGGTTTAAAAACACGCTTCTCTTTACAGCTTGTTATACAGTAGAATCTCTCTGCAAACTGAAGCAGCTGCTTGCCTTCCACCAACTTCTCTGCACATCTGACTGACTTCTGAGTCGCCACCTCGTTTCCAACAGGACCTGACAAGGACCCCGCTCTCTCACACCACGGACTTCCTGAAACGAGCATTAGATTCCAGGGCTGATGGGGGCCAATCACACGAAAAACGGTTCCATTCCATTAATACTTGAGAGCTGGCAAATTTTACCTGAAGGTACATTTTCCTTTTGTAATATTAAGGACTGGTTTTTATCATGGACCACAGTAAGAATATGTATCACGAGTAATATGGGTATTGCTTATGTGTGAAAAGTCAAGACTTGCCTTTCTCCTATTTTTCCTACTCTCTCATACCGAAGAGTTAAGTTGTTCACAGGAACCAGTACCGATTTAGTTTGAAACTGGAGGAAGAGTAATCAGCGGAGAGAGAAACCTACTTTGATTCAATTTAAATTACTCAGCGCCTGCGCGCGTTGCCCTGAACCCGGCACGTCTACATTTCAGGCCCCAGGTGAGCTGGATACATTTCCGCACTAAGATTTCATTAGAAAGTGAAAATGTCAATGCTACGGTTCAATTTACACAAATTTACAATTACATAAAAGGATGTATGTACCCGAACGGAGACCCAAAGAGCACATGAAACCAGAAAACTGTCCTAACAATAGGGAAATCCACAGAAACTTTATGAAAGAAGATAACGCATGGAGTCATATTAGATTATCTACCGGACTCTCCTATCATCAACATTTTCTGAGTGACTTCATATGATGCTCAACTCTGGAAATCTGACCATTCCTACAATTAACACCACACGATGAAGCCTTCACCTATACTGAAGACAGAACATTTAAAACTAAACACCAAGATTATGGACGTCTTAAAACGCCTGTGACGTCACTGCAGCCTCGGGAGGCTCCCTGCCCTCACCTCCACAGCCTCCTGCTGCTGCAGGACCTGGGCACTGGTTTGGCTGCGGACCCCATGTTCTATAGCCGCCACACAAACGGGAAGTAAAATCCGCTGTATTTCTGCCCACGACGCAGCTCTGTCCTCTGGCACATCCGGACGCCCGGCGTGAAGGCACCATGCACAGAGCTGTGTGCGCTCGGGGTGAGGAATTCCTTACCAGCCACGCAGGTTCGTTGGACTACAGATACTCAGAAAATTAGTTTGTGGTGCCATGTCAGTTCTGAAAGAAGCATTTTCATTTATATTTATGATAAACTGAGCTTTAAACTGAAGGATGGTTTAGATGTTTTAAAATTCATGAATTTGGAAATCCATGTGCGTAACCAATTAAGGCTTATCACTACCATGGGCATATTTCAGGATAAAAGTTACAGCGACCCAAGGTGAAATGGAAATACCCCAGGAACACTGTAAGCAACACCACCTTTCCGTTATGCAACACCTGGACTTTTTTATTTTTAATCCTTACCTGAGGATATGTTTTTATTGATTTTAGAGAGAGAGGAAGGCTGAGGGGAGGGAAAGAGCGAAAGAGAAAGAGAGACAGAGAGAGAGAGAGAGACAGAGAGAGAGAGATTCATCAGTTGCCTCCCGTACGTGCCCTGACTGGGGATTGAACCTGCAACCCTTTGGTGAGTGAGCAATGCTCCAACCACTGCACCACCCGGCCCCAGCAACACCTAGACTTTGGCTGAAAGCTAACTCAACATGAAAAACATTTCCAAAACACACACAGCCAAATGGACAGGAAGCAAAGGGTGAAATGCACCGCTCAGTGGAGCACCCAATATTACAACCTTGCAAGTCAGGCCAAACTCCACAAGGAAAATGCAGGCCCTGAATTTTAAGAAGAATTCAATTAGCATCCCCAGTATGGCCATCACCAACAGCTGAATACTAATTAAGCGCACAGCGCCAAGCAGCAGTGGATCCCAGCGCAGTGAGCAGCACCCCACCACAGCAGCGAACGCTCCCCTCAGCCTGCATGCATAAGGAAACAGAATTAATAACTATCTGAGCATGGAAGGGTGATTTAACCCATTTCGATTAGGTGCAGTTCAGCCTGGGGCCTTTGTGTTATATTTAAATGTGTTCATCGTGTTTAATTAAAAACCTAATAATCTAGGGTTTGGGGTTTTTAAAAGAAGTTCTGATCTGTATTTTCATCTTTCTCTTCATAAGTTCTACTGCTTTGTATGGCTTCCTAAAAATGACGAATATTTTTAGCATAATGGGAGGGAAACTGGTTAACTATCAATATAACTCTCATATGCAGCAGCCAGCATTCACTGTGGCTCCTTCCCGGCCCGCAGCGTAGTATTTAATAAGCTTCATGAACTGACCCAGCATTTCTTCAGATCTGACCCAGTTTATTTAGCACGAAAGGCTTCACCATGAGCCAGCTCCCAGGGTGTTTCTGTGACTCCACTGAAGCAGAGTTCAGGAGTCACTACCGAGCCGAGGGTATGACAGAAACCGGCACTAACCTGCCCTGTTGCAACAAGATTTAAAGTGTCTTGGCCCCAAAGCAACTTCAAGAAGAAGTGTCCTATCTATACGTACAGTCACAAGAATTACTGAGAGAATGTATGAAATGAAAGGCCTCCCATTGTGTGATTTTTAGGCCTAAGATCTTAAGAAATAGTGATTATCTGAAAGATCTAAGAAGAGGTCAGTGATGGTATTATTTATAACTTGGGAACCTTTTCCAAAAGTAAAACTTTTAAGGTCAGCTTTGGATGCATGTAACAGTTTTTCTCTTTAATGCTGATGCATAATTATTAACTATTTTAAGTTTTAAAATGCTGGATTGAGAATAGTCTTAATTACAGTGAACAAACTTTAAAAACAATAATCTTGGCCCTGGCTGGTGTGGCTCAGTGGACTGAGCGCCGGCCTGCAAACCAAAAGCTCACCGGTTTGATTCCCGGTCAGGGCACGTGCCTGGGCTGTGGGCCAGGTCCAGCTGGGGGCGTGCAAGAGGCAAGCAATCCACGTATCTCTCTCACACATGGATATTTCTCTCCCTCCCTTCCCTTCTCTCCAAAAGTAAATAAATAAAATCTTCACAAAAATAAAAAATAAAAACAATAATCTTGAATGAAGAGTTGTCACTGTTACCCAAGCCCCTCACAGGCAGATGCATTATTCCCACCACGAACAAATTCTCACTTTTCACAATTTCACAAACCAGGAGGGCAATCGGCTCAGAAATAAAGGCCGGGGAACAAGAGCTGGTGACGACACATAGCTGGCATGAGGAGCAGAGGGTTAAGCGCCAATAAGTGATGCGAAGAGGGGCTGCAGTTCGGAGAGGCGCGGTCACCACAGGGTGGGGACAAGTGTGCGGGGCCTTGGAAAAGTCAGGGCCTGGGCTGGCAAAGGAGAGATCAGCCCCTTCCCGGAGCCGGAAGCACGGGGGCTGCCCCTTCGCAGCAACGTTGAGGGTCCACGCATCAGGGGCCCCTCCTGCCAGCCCCCCCCCCCCCCCCACAGCGTTCAATTCAGCACGCGCAAAGGGGAACACCGGCGCTGTTGTAGTTACAGCAGACTCACACACTGGGGGCAACGGACTTTACAAATAACTAGAAGTTCCAAGTACATAGAAATCTGAGGGGGAGAAAAGGAGGGATGAAGGCCCATATACTCATTTTAGTTGGGGGCACGTTTGTTTTGCTCATTCCAGTGATTCCTGGATGAGAAAACGTGGTGAGTGCAACAGGAGGAGGCCGCACGCACACAGTAGGTGTTTTCTCACAGCCCAAGGCAGGCTAAGGGCAGGAGTCCTGCTGGCGCATGTGCACTGCTGCCGCAGGAACATATGCAAAGATCCGGTCTGGGTTCCTTCATCAAAAGCTTCTTCCGGTCTATCACAGCGGTCCCCAACCACTTTGGCACCAGACACCCGTTTCGTGGGGACCCCTGGTCTATCAGTTGCTCAGTCATTCTCTCATTCACTTCTGAGGTTTTACAAAAGCTGAACGTCATGTAAGTAAGAGCAGCACCATGCAACCCCTAGGCCCTGCAGAGTTGGGTGATGGCCAGAACATCTCAACCCTCCCACTGAAACACGACCCTGGACCCCTATCCTGGCTGGAACGTGCAGCGCTCTGGGGCCCTGTTTCAGTTTTCAAAATGAAGCTAGGCTTCTTCCAATGTGTGGGACTCCCCGCTCCCCATCCCACTCTGCTCAAAGTCCGTCCCCAAGCAGCAGTGGGGGGGACACAGTCTACATTGTGCCCCATATTAGCACGTGCTGCCGGAAAAGGAAGCCAGATTTCTTTTAGGCAGGAAGAGCGTTCTTTTAAGCTGAAATTTTAAAATTTCAAAGGGAATAAAAGGACCAGGGAGAGATTAGGGGAGATGGGGGAGGGTCCTAGCTAGTGAGGGGCTGGGAGGCATGAGTGAAAAGGAAGGGACCACCAGGGAGGAGCAGAAGGTGGAGGAGAGGAGAGACCCAGAGGGGAGGGAGGGAAGAAGCCTGGGAACTGAGGGAGAGAACGAGGAGTCCCCGAGGTGGTGCGTGCATTCCGACAGGGACCCGCAGGCTGGTCACATTCTACACATTCATTCCAACCTTTTTATCTCCAGATGTCTTTCTTCTACAAAGGTTGCAGAGTTTTAAATTGTTATCCATCAAATCTCTTATCTCCCCACGTAAGCAGGTCTACAGTGAAAAACAATATCAAATGGCTTTTCAAAACAAGTTGAGTTTAACATCTTTACTTTGGTCTTTGTCTGAACAATCACAGATGTTTAAGATGTTTCCATCTCCTCCTTACTCACGTGAGGCTTTTAACGTTTTACCTTCAAACAGCAACACCGGCTGCATGTAGGCCTGATAAACCTAAGAGTCCGGAGGGCCTACTGTGACCCAGCCTGCACGTGTCATTTGGGTGCACCGGTCCCTGTGCGGTCCTGGCGTTTCCCACCCACCTCCACCTCACCCCAAGCCGCCCACGAAGGAATTCGCGCTCTACCTGCAGCCAGTGCCTGGGATCTCACCAATGTCCCCCCCACGCCCACCCCGCTGCAGCACTAACGATCCCCAGTCTGGGGCCTGGACTCCCACGCCAGCCCCTAAAGCCTGCTCTCCACTCAGCAGAGCGCACCACTGGGGGACCAAGCCATGCCTCTGTGCAGAACCTGCAGAGCAAAGAGCAAGGTGCTGTCCTCGGGCCCACGGGCCACATCTGATCTGCCCCTGCAGAGCCCTTGCCCACACCACCCACCGCTGGACAATGTGCTCCTACCTGGTTCTCAAACATGCCAGGTGTGCTTTCTTTCACATCAGGCCCAGAATTCGGTCCCCACCCCCACCGCCCGATATCCCAAAGGCTCACCTCCTCACTTCTCTAGGGTCTCTGCTCAAATCGTACTTACCAGGCCTTTCCTGAGCCCCTTACAAAGGACAGCAAGCACCCCTCCCCAGGTCCTCCCTGCCCCCGACTCTCCTCTGTTCTCCTCAGCACACATGCCACCACCTGACATATACTCATTTACAGGTGGTCTCCCCCTTAAACATAAGTCTTGTGAGGAGGGACCTTGTGTTCCTCCTGATGTGGCTCTGGCACATAATAAACTCTCAAAAAATATTGCTGAAAAAATGAAGGAGCGGGATCGCGAAAGCGTATAAAATCTAAGCACTCTTTCTTAGCATATTTTAAAATACAGGTGAGGATCTTACAATCAGTACGTGTATCAGTGTCAACCTTCATCTTAATAGCACTTAACCCAAAGGGCAAATATCAAGCGGTTAACACCTGTACTGTATTTGCAAAAGCACACGAAATCTCTTAAGTCTTTCCAGCAATACCTCTCCAAAGTCACAAGATGGGGATGTGGCCTCACGAGAACTGTGCCAAGACAGGGATCTGTAGGCACATCTCCGCCTCCGCGCCCTCTTTAATGGGCCATGACAGTAGAGTGTCTGTGGAAGATCCAATGTATTCACTGGACCAAGCCGATGCTTCCTGTTTTTGACTAACACCCTCAGCAGGGTAGGGACCACGCCAGCGCTCTAGATAAAAAGTCACCAGCTCTACTCTAGATTACGTATCAACTGGTTTTAACATGTCTGTGTTGTAAAATAGGGAGGTGTCACCCACTAGCTTGCACCAAAAACCAACCAACACTAACTTTTTTCAAGAGTAAGTACCATTCCTTCTCTCTTCCCAGGAACCCTGGGAAACCCTTTACCACTATCTCTGCAACCCAAGCTAGCTAAAACCAAGCCTTGCTGCACACTTCTGGAGCCCAAGCCCCCCCGCCCCGCCCCCCACTCCCCCACCCCCCACCTGCTGGACCCCACGGCCAGTCTGTGCACACGGCCTGAGCCCCTGGGAGGGGCCGCCCCCCGAGGAGCAGCGGCCGCCCCGGCCCCGGCCCGCGCTCACCGCCTCGTCCTCGGTCCAGCACTTCTCGAGCAGCGTGGGCACGGGCTTCTTCACCAGGCGCTGCAGCGCTTTGCCGGCGTCATAGCCGCTCTCGTGCAGCTGAAACGACAACGATCCCAGTTAGTGCGGTGCCCCAGGTAACAGGCTGGCAGCAAATCATAAGGGGAAGCCCTGCACTCACTCTGACTCTAGGGGGACTGTTAACTGGGTACACAGACCCGCGATTAGCCTGGCCAGCACGATGGTCTGTTCTTACCCAACCGCCCCCAGTGCCAGCCGCTCCGGGAGAGGGAGGCAGGTACGGCGGAGATCAGGCCGCAGTGACAGGAACAGAATTCAAGACGGCAATAGCAAACACTTCCTGAACAGCTGGCCTGGCACAGTGTCAAGGGCGTTCTAAGCCCTCGTTATTTTTCTTAATCCTACAACGAAGGTATTCTCTCACTCTTATGGGGTAGGAACTGCGGTCACCCCAGGTTACAGATGAAGACACTAAGGCAAAGAAAGGTCAACCACAGGTGCTCGCCACGCTGACCCAGCAGGTGATGGAGCCGAGAGGCACACCTAGCCAGCGTGATCCCTCTGTCCCACTCTCCCCAAAGCAGCCTAATGACATACTAGGTTATGCTCCTTCCCATCAGAATTTCTTGTCTTTCAACTGTAGTAATTACACTAAGAATATTTCAAGTACCTAAGAGTTTTTTTAATTTTAATTTTCATGAAGATTTTATTTATTCATTTTTAGAGAGAGGGAGGGAGAGAGAAAGAGGGACAGAAACATTGATGTGTGAGAGATGCATAGTTGGGCTGCCTCTCCCACGCCCCCAGTTGGGGACCTGGCCCGCAATCCAGGCCTGTGAGTTCACAGGACGGCACTTCATCCACTGAGCTACAGCAGCCAGGGTGAAGTTTTGTTTCGTTTTTTAAAGAAACATAATTTTGTCACAGCACACTAATGTTTCAGTGCGTAGGAATGACAGGGCTAGATCACCTACACGTTGCAATGAACTTTGCTCCCTCTGTCCTCTCTTCCACCCCAGGCAGTGCCTGGCGACAGGGCCCGTCTCTGGCAAAGACACTCCTGCTTGGTCCCCGTGACCCCACCCGCTCCTAGTCCCTGAGGCTCAGCCTGCAGACACTGGTGAGAAGTAGCAGGCGGAACGATCCTCCGGCTCGGCCTACCTCCCTGAACTGTGGCTGTCCCTCCAAAATCCTCACTGGAAATCTGACCTTCCCTCACAGACCTACTTCTCTGATACGAGACTCTGTTTTGGCCAAGAGTTGTATTTCCGATGCCTAACACAGTCCATAGCATAAGGCAACCCAACAGAAGAAATGCCCGTTAAATTAATGTTTAATTAGTGTCCCTAGGTGGCCTCAACCCAAATCTAAATCTGTTTATCTGAATTCATTCCACCTTATGTTATTGAGTGCCTGTTTTGTTCCAGGCACCTTCCCAGACCCTGGGGACACAGGTGTGAACAAAGCAGGCAGAGGTGTCCCTGACCTCATGGAGTGGACACGCTGACCTTTCCACCTGCGCTTCCACCTCTTATGTGAACAACTCACAAGTATTTGCTGTCAACGCCCAGTACTAATAAGGCACAAGCCCTACAGTCGCAGTTTTTATTTCTAGGAGACTGAAGAATCAGCGGGGATGTGGTGCGGAGACACCACACACACAAGAAGAAAAGACTGGGGAGGCTGTAGGTAGTTACCACCACCCAGGCACGGGCGAAGAGCTGCGGACTCACAGGAGGGGCGCCCTGTGTCTCCTCTCTAACAGAGGAGTCACGAGAGGCACATGCAGGCTGCCCTCCTAGCCGCTGCAGTAGCCCGGGGCCAGGTGTGCAGTGAGCCTGTGATGCGTACTTGCGTACTTGCTGAATAAAATAAATATGTGACACACACACACACACACACACACACACACACACAGCAAGTCTCTCCTCTAACCCTGGCACTACTATTGGAAGGGATACCACAAACGCCCACTCTCACTGCTCAGTCATCGAAACACAGTGCACGGTAAATTAGGATGGCCTGAGTATTCTCTCAGTGTAGAGGACCCCAATTTATTTTAAATTCGGGCTGTCCAAGGAAGGCCAGGCTACGTGTTAATTATAACAATAAGTCAACTGCCCGAAAACACGACAAAACTGCTCAGCGGTCAATGTTGGACGCCGCTCCGGTGCGGTGGTGCGCACGCTACATGCTTACGGATGTGCTTCCGTGGCATTTAGTGTCAGACCCCTTCAAAAATAAAGTAATATACCATAAATACTACGCTAAATAAACAAACTAAATACTAAAAGTACTGTAATTTGCAAACGCTTGACAACTGTCCAATCTAGTCTTCTTTCGGAAGTATAAAACATAAAAACGGAGTTAGATATTCATACTTTGCCTAATATCCAGAACAAGAAGATATTGGCTAAATTCTACAACATAATGAGGATCTATAAGGAGAGCTTAACACTGACTGGGGCTGAATGAAAGGAAGAATTGCACGCCTTCTTTATTTTTTAAAAAGCACCTATTTTTGTGGTAATTTGAAATCAACTCAAGTTGATAAAATAATAAATTCTTAACAGAAAGCTCATGGCAGCCCTGGCTGAGTGGCTCAGTTGGTTGGAGCGTCTCCTGTGCACCAAAAGGTTGAGGGTTCAATCCCCAGTCGGAGTGCGTATGGGAGGCAACCAATTGATGTTTCTCTCTCACACTGATATCTCTCTCTCTCTCTCTCTCTCTCTCAAGTCAATAAATATATCTTTGGATGAGGATTAAAATATAAAAAGATAAAAAGCTCATGACAAGCTAACATTTCACCAAAGGTAATTAATTACACCATATGGGGTAATCAGAAGGAGAGATGAAAAGCCATGGACTCTGGAGCCAGAATATGGATTCAAATTCTAGCTCCAATGCTCACTTAGGTGTGTGATCTCGGCAAGCTACTTATCTTCTTTGGGCCCCAATTCTGTCACCTTTAAAAATGAGTACAATAACATGTAGCTCTTAGGGCTACTGTGAAGGTAACATTAGAAAATACATGTAAATTGCTTAGGACTTTACCCAGTATGCTAAGTGAGAGCCACGCATTTTTGAGAAAAAAGAGAAAAAATAAAGGGCGCTACCTCTACTCAATGTTTATCAATTTTCTAGAGTTAGAGAGCAGTCTTTTCAGACATGGAAAAAGAATTGTTAAAACTATAAACAAAAATCACTTATGTTTCAAGATAAGTGGTTAATCATTTGCGTGTTAATAATTTATGAAATTTGATTAAAACTCAGCTTTAGTACACATAAACATTTTTAAATGCTTAAGTCTTATGTGGCTGACAATAGGAAATCACTCATAAGGCCATAAAGCCCACTCCAAAAGTAAACAACTGATTGAGGTTAAATCAAATGTCATTGCTCCCTATGACATTCCTGCCCTTTAGTGACCCAGGAGGAGCTCTGAGTGAGGCTGGAAGACACGTTCTGCATAACTGACCTGTGCCTGTGTTTGTCTGGTGTGTCAGAGAGGCTGCCTACTGCTTCCCGGGTGCCCTTCAGTTAAACTGTCCAGTGAGGGCCTCTCCAGAGAAAGAGGCATTTTCTCCCAAGCAGAGCTCAACACTCACACTTTCTTTACAAATCTTTATCTGAGACCACACTTTCCCTGGGAGAAGCTGCCGCAGTTTCTGCGGTAACCTGAGCTTCCTTCCGGCGGGCTGTTCTCTAAATAGCGGTAACGCGCCCCGCGCCCCGCCCTTTCACTCGATCTGCTGTCTGCCTGTGCCCTATTCCTGAAAACAGGGTATTCCATAACAGAAACCCAATAAATATCTGGAGTGTTTACCCCTCCCACCCCTACACAAACACACACTTGAAAAGCAAAAAGGTGCGGGATCGTTTACCAACAGCGACGACATCTTTAGGGGCGAACGAAGGTGGGGTCGCTGGGCTGTGAGCCATCACTCAGGCCAGCACAGCGCTCAGTCAAGGGGCTGCTGGGCAGGCCCTCTTCCCAGGACACCAAAAGGAATCTTGTCTAAATAGTCACCTTCTTCATGTTACAAACATTTATTTCCACTTCCCAAGAGTCCTGTCTGAGAAAATTCCAAGAGCTTTACATCTTTAAAGAAATACTCGAATTACATCTTATTAAAGATACACTTTAAACATACTAAAAGTGTTATGGTCCATATAGCTTCACAAGAACAAAGATGATCTTTTGAGCACTTAGGGAAAAGTAGTGGATATCCTTCATTCCTTCCACAAATATTGATTGAGTGTTAAACTGTGCCAGATACAGCCGTGAATAACACGGTAATGCACACAGGAAACACCCCCCTGGGAATGCAGTAACCCGGGAGAAACAGTTTAAAGTCCTGGTCTCATGTGACACCTAACTAAACGTCACATCCAACCTCGAGGGTGCTGAAAGGCTGGGCTCTGCCTCGCAGCTCTGCCTGCTGTGCCTAGATGGTTTTGTTTCTTCAGACTCTGGCCAGAATAACGTTTGAAGAAGAGCTAAACGAGATAGTTCAACTGTATTCCTCATATAACTTAGAGTTGGCTAAGTTTACCTAAATACTAGCTACCTCAAATCTGTAAAAACTCTCATTAAAAACATTGCTGCCCTGACTGGTGTGGCTCAGTGGTTTGGCCATTGTCCTGCCAACTGAAAGGTCACCTGGTCAGGGCACATGCCCAGGTTGTGGGCCGGGTCCTTGGCTGGGGGCGTGCCCGATGCAACCCATCAGTGCTTCCCTCAAACATCAATCTTTCTCTCCCTTTCTCCCTGCCTTCCCCTTCTCTAAAAAGAAATAAAATCTTTTTTTTTAAAGAAAACATTTCCCTCTAATATAGCATCTAGCTCTGAAGAATGAGAACAATTAAATCTCGTGAAAACATCATATGGTTTTCAAATGTTAGACAACTGACCATAACTACACAGATACAGCTGCACAGTCGGGAAATTCAGTTCAGGCTTCCCGACATTGCTAAGGCAAAAGGGCCTTAATGTGGATAAGATTTTCTACCATCTCCCTAGAGAAAATGGTTCAAAGAAATTGCAATGAAGACAGGGTGGACGTCTCAGGAGGGAAGACCCCTCAAATGCCTCACAGCTTCACTTTGTAGCCTTGGAAAAGCAATTAAAACAAGATAAAGAAACCTGTCTGTCCATCTTGCAGCCGAGCCAGGCTGGTGAAATCTGGGATTAAATGCAATTTTAATGTGGAAGATAGAGATCTGTATGATTCTGGAGCCACCGGGGGAAGATCACTGCAAAAACCAGGGCCCAAGACATGGCGTCTCGACTCCATGAGCTTTGCGTCCCCGTGAGCTCCTTCCTGGTGGGACAAGCACGGTGCTTACACCACCACAGGCACCTGCGGGCCACCGAGACCGCTGCTTTCAGATTCATCTGCACGGGAGCACTCATGAGCGTGGGAGAGAGGGAGAGTGTGTGTGTGCACGGGCGTGGATGTATGTGTGTGCGCACGCGCACGTGCTAACCCAAGGACCAGGGCGGCGGGGACTTGTTCATCTGCCCCCGCGTTACTGAACTGCAGGGCTGCTCTTCCACACAAGAAAGCTCCATCTTCCCCTCAAGCGCAGGTCACGACCCGGGAATCGGACACGAAACGGAAGTGCTTCCCCAGCCCACGAGCCCTTCGCATCACTCCGTGGCACTGTCCTTGTCCTGCTGCTCCCCATCGGTGCGCCCGCGGGTCCCCTGCACTTGAGGCACAGAATCCTCAGGGAGTGTTCTTCCGCTGGCATCGCTGTGCTCGCTGGAAGAGCTAGGAGCAACTCCTCCCCCACGAGGGATCCAGCCCTGCCCTGCCAGGCCTCCGGGGCCCCGGCGATCCCATGGGACGGGCCAGCCTCAGAGGCGGCCGCTCACAACACCTCCTTTGCCCTCTATTCACTCAGCGAAGTTACTGAGCACCTGCTTCAGCGAGATGCCATGTCGGCAAAGAGGCAGGAGTGAACTCACAGTGCGGACCTGGGAGGGGACTGAGGTGCTAAAACAAGAGCAGCTTCTGAGTAACAAACTCCTGGCTTGGTCCTGCTGTACCAAATGCAACTGCTACACTGAGTCACACAGAGCCAAGGACACTGCCGCAGGTCACTGGACTACAGCCAGTCACACAGAAGCTCTCCAGGACTCTCAGTGCTCAGCAGCCCCTTCTACGCAGACCGCCCGGACTCGATGCCTTCTGCAGCCCACCAACCACAGCGCAGGACGTGAGGCAGGAGGCAGATCCGAGGCAGCTGCGCTGTCACAAACCAGCTTTTCCATCTGTCGCATGGGCCTACCACCACCATCCCTCAGCTGAGTCCACTGACAAGGGCGAGCATGGGATGAAATGCAGTGTGACAAGGGACTCTGAAATGCCATCACCAGGGGGGTCATATTTAGGTACATGACTCCTACCTAAGACTATTCAAATGGCTGGAGGTTCAAATGAGTCAGCACGGCTGGTGACTACACGTCCTGTATTGTCCCCTTACAGCCTCTGACCTCGCTGGGATCAACAGGAAGAAGGGGCCATGCGACCAGAGAAAAACACATTGCTGCATAATTGCCCAAGCTAAATCTGCTCCTCTCACTCTGCCTGACAAATCATTCCCTGCTTATTACTTTCTATAATTTAATACATATAAGTGCTTTACTGGCAAGCTTCTCGAAAGAATAAATAATGCTTAATGACTGTCTACAGTTTAATTAACTCATGATTGAACTTCTCATGGACTGCTATAAACATTAAACTATATCCTTCCTTGAAGCTACCATGATGGAAATCTTGTTTCAAGCTTTAACTCTCCTGCCTAAACAATTCTAAAATTTCAGCCACTCTGTGTATTGGCCAGAGAGGTGAGAGAACCTTAATGCCTAGTTATAAAGTGTGCTATTTTATAGAGCAAGAATGAGGTCTTAATTTAAATAAGATTGTTAGTGTGCACACGCCCGACACCTCATTTATATTACAACAATCATTAAACATCTCCAGGTCTCAGGCAGTATCATTAGCATAAACTGCGCATTTCCACACGGCTTTAAGTTTCCACTCCGGCTTCTCATCTTAACTGCCATTTTCTGTCTGTATGATGTTGCAAATAAATTTTCCTTTTGGCATGGCTCAGCTGTCAGGCACCTCTGTTCTATAATGAACCCATGAATTACATCTCCCTGCTCTGACATCTCTGGTCTCACACATCAAAATATTGTTCTTCAACGGTAATTTATAACTTAATTTAAATGTCTCTTTTTCTGTGACCTTTTTAGATCAAATGGCATTGTATCTGGCAGTTTCTGCTACACCAAAGCATCCTTTTACAATTACAGCCATTACAGTAACTGCAGGCAACGTCTATCTGAGTTAGATTGCATTCACGATAAATATTAAATAATTGCAGTCCATTAAGAACAACATTAGATTTTGAGTATTCTATTCTGCAGAATAGGCTATTTGCAAGAAAATGCTAAAATAACTTAGACAGAAAAAAAGTGGAATTTAGAAGAGATTTTGCAATTTACGTGTAGTTTTAATTATTTCAACCATTAACATAAATCAAGAAAGATCGTGCCGAAATCTGTCCAAGATAAAACTTTTACACGATTCACAGATGTCAATATAGTATTTTCATTCATACCTCTATCACTAATGACCAAGCTCAAAATATGATGAATGTATTAAAAAATTATAACTAAAACTAGAGCACAATGTTTATTTTTGTTTGGCCACTGTCACCCCAAATAACGCTATAAGCACTAGAGAGGCTAAATTTGGCTAAATATTCTCATGGGAGCACATTTCAGAGACAATGGCAAAGGTAAGAAATTTAAGTGCTGAGAGCGAGGGTTAAAGGAAAGACCCAGTTAATTTCCAGAAGGAAATACAATTGCTGGCCCAGCTCTCCCTTCAGCACTCTCAGTAACTACAGTGCTCAGGCCGTCTGCCAGCCCCTGGGGTCACAAAGGAGACAGGAGTGGGGACCAAGTGTGCTGAGCATCAAATGTGCACGGAGCCGTGTTAGGTCTCCGTGCGGTTTCATCATTGCTCACGCCGCTCCTTTGTGGCAACAGCACTAAAACCCAGGGAACGAAACGGAAGGGTTCAGGCTCCTGCCCAAGCCCACTTCCCTAAGCAAGCGGCAGAGAAGGCTCTCACTTAAATCCCTGTCCTAGGAGGAAGCCTGAGACTGGGCCCTGGAGCAGCCCCGGATGGCGACCCGGGGGCCCAGCCGGGCACAGAGCTTCTCCAGCCGCAGCAGCAAGCACACCCTCGGCTCCCCTCGGGGTGAGCGTGTGCAGGCAGGAGGCAAGACCAACAGCTCGGGGAAGAGGAAACCCAAACACACACAAAATAACAAAATAAATGTGATCACAAAAATGCAGAGTGCCAATGAATGCTGACTGCAGGGACATTTATTGTCTTGAAAAACCAAGATGACCTCACAGAGCAGGTTTTGAAAATCAACCATCAGCATAATATGATTAACTTGGGCTATGCTCAATGAAAGTAAAAAGGAAAGAAAACCAAGATGGAAGACATACAAAACACCAAAAGTCGTTAAAGACAAGCGGGAGGCTGAAGTTAAAAGTGACAAAAACAGGGTTAGAACCTTGAACAGCCTTTCAATGACTTGTCACATTGAGATAAAAGAGAACTATTACAGCAGTCAACGTAAGGAGGTAGAAGAGAACAGAAAAGGAAAAACAAGACAACTTGAACCAAAGATTCACTAAATAAAAGGGAAATTCAACCCAGACTAGAAAAGCAAGGAAGACCGACAAACAAGGGAGCACGTAACGCGTCCAGGGGAGAGGACACGGAAGGTGGGAACAGTGGCGACCCAAGGACGACAGACGCCACTGAAGATTCCCGAGAAGAGCCTGTAATTCTGGAGAGGAAGGGGCAGCTGCCCTGACAGTACTGGGAAGAAGTAAATTACCCGGGGTGGGTGGGACCCCAGCAGAATTACTTCAAGCCACAGAATCTGTCAAAATCCTAACAAGGATGTCAACAAATAGGAGAAACAAGACAATGGCCTACGGACTAGAAATGCTCAAAATACATCCCATTCTTCAAGAGGGCAGATGCCAAGACATGCAATAATGACAGCATTATCCTGTCGTCAAGTTCAAATTCTCATGTATATAAATGTAGGACAGGGCGTGCTTATTAATCTGTAGGTAATAACCTTATCTACCTCATAAAACTGTTATACAGATTACACGAATTCATGAAAAGCACTTAAGCTTTTGCCGAACATATAAGCACTAGATCAACAAATACATTTCAATTTTATTATTATTATTAATTTTGTTGTTAATGACATCAGGCAGCTGAGCAACAGCTGATACCTAATAAAATGGAAATAACTGTAATAGACTAAAGGTCTGTGCCTAGTTCAAAATTCAGTCAAAAAGATGAGATTGAGATTAAAAAGATAGCTTAGAGAAGGAAACTATAAAAAGAAAAATGAACAAAACAAGGCAAAAACACGAGGAAATAAAAAGAATGTGATGAGCTTAGACACCATTAAAAAGACGAGCTTTTAGGGAAACTCAGGCGAACTCCTTGCCACCTAGTGAAGGTACCACATTTCAAAAGACATTCAGACAAAGCTCACCAGAGCAGAAATCAAATGATTATGTATAAAAATGGCTAATGCTACACCATGAAGGAAACCCCAAAACATTACCTTCAGTTCAATGAGCCAGTGACAAAAGAGCACATATCGTACAACGCCGTTCATATGAAATGTTCAGAACAGGAAAACCCACAGGGATGAAAGGTGGGATAGTGGTCGCCGGGGGCGGGGCGGGGCGGGGCGGGGCGAGGAGTGACTTCTGAACACTGATTTCTTTTTGGAGTGATGAAAATGTTCTAAAATTGATTGTAGTGATGTTTACACAAATTTGTGGACACACTAAAAGCCATTAAATTATATATATATAGCTGTTATATAAAAGCAAAAGAAATGGCAAAAGAAAGTTGTAATTCACATGGAAAAGCAAAGTGGGGGCCACAACGGAGACGCCGCCCCAGGAGCACAGTCAGTGAGAACTTAGAGCAAAGACGTGCCTGCTGAAGCCACCAAAAAGGACGTCATTGCTGCAGAAGGAAGGAAGGGGCCATCGCCAGAGGCTGTTAATATCAAATGGCCTCTTATCCCGCCATCTCCTCCCGCAACGCTGTCACGTTTAGAGGAAAGAACAGAGTGGGGCATGAAGTTCAACTTTAAGCCAAGCTATGGATTACCTAAAAAGAAACAAAATATTAAAGCATGAAGTTTAAAAAGTCATCTTCATTCAAATGAAACAAAAAACGATTAAATCGTGTTTTTGTGTTAAGCGTGGCTGCCTTGAACTTTTGAAGAGAAGTGAATTTATGAAGTTTTCAGCCCCAAAAGAGCCTTGTTGGTAAGTTTCTAAACAAACAATTTCCAAAACAGACGTTTAAAATGTTTCTGACTGGTCCAACGACAATAAATAAAACCCAAAATTATCTATTACTGTGCTGATCATCAAAAAGGTCTTGATTATATGAGGAAACCTAACTGCATGGTCTCTTCTTGCATCTCTGCGTCTGCTATATTCGTGCCTAACATGCAGTAGACTCCAATACCCTGTTATAACATAAATAAAACAAGGTGTTTGTCAAGATTGATTTATATAAGGTACTGTTCTAAAATTTACTGAATTTCCATAAGAAAACCATATAGCGTATCAACTTTTGCCATTACTGTTTTCAACATCAAAACCCTGAGAGAAAGAAACCACCATCCTATAAACTATTTAATCAACAAATCAAAACCTGGAGAGAAAAACCACCATCCTGTTACCATTTAATCATGACTGATCTGAATGGAAAGACAGTAAAAAGAGAAGAATGTACGTAAAGAATGCAGTGTGGAATGAATGTCAGAAGACTACTGATCATATTTTTAGACAAACTGTAATAACAGGGCCCCCTGGCAATGCCTTAATGGGAGCTGAAAAATACCTGACATTCATTAAAGTCCTAAGCACTGTAAAGCTGATCCAGGACCAGATGCTTTAGTGAAGTCCATTTATGATAAACAAATTGAAAATCTCTAACAGAAATTCTATAGACTTAATACTTTAAAATAAAGGAAAGAAAGATGAAAAATGATCCTTTAAATAGTTTTTTTTGCATACTCTGCTATGGCAACTTTACACCACCAAGTTCTGAGTGATCAAATGTGATTTTAACTTGAACCTGATTTATTTGTTCATTCAATCATTCAACAATTATGATGGTAGAGATGCCTCTCTACCATATACCAGGCATCGAGCTACAACTCAGAAAGTGAAGATGATTAATATTCAATGCTTAACAAATAGTGATACTTATAGATAAGAGATTTTAAAAAAACTATTAAGCTATTGGAAGCCTTGAATTTTCTGTTAAAGGAGATGTGGATTTGCATAAATAAAGCAAACAAATATACACTCTCTTTAATATGTAAAGAGCTTAATCTGAATGTCTAACAGCAATCATATTTCAGGGACTAAAACTGTCCTGCGTGATTGTAAATTTTATTCCCACACATATGTATAAGTGAGCATATACTCAGTGTTAGTGAGAGACGGTAAACACAAAAATGCAAGTAAGCTTCTGAGAAAGGGAAGTTACTGTGTTAGGAAATTAGGTGTCTGAGCACAAAGAATGAAGTCCAATATCAATTTAGTAAAAATAAGTCAGCATGGTATTTCCTATAAAAACTTAAGTCTCAAACTATAAGGCTCTGTTACAGTTTCTAAACATAAACATAAAGGTCTATTTTCGTAAAAGGCCAACCGAATGTAAGCACTCACAGATGGCTGGATTGTTCCCATTAGAGCGATGTGGCCGTCTGTGTCACACGGCGCTGTGTTTACAAAGTGCGCACAGATGTAAGCCAGGAGTGTACGGAGGGACGCCTAATAAAACCACACATGAGAAACACAACATGGAACAGTATATACTGTTTTTATCTGAGATTTTCCAAAGGGAGACCATTGCTTTGTCATATTTTAAAATACTATTACTTAACATAAAATTATAAATAAAACAAGTTGCATTTATAAGTGTTCACAATTTAAAAAAGTAAAATATAATAAAACTTATCTTTGCTGACATACATTAAGGAGTGTGCCCAACTGTCACTAAGAACACCCTCTTCTTTCAGTAAGGGAGGCCAGCATTTATTAATTTCCTTCCTCTACATCCGTTCAAAACTTTCTTATGTAAGTAAAATAATACATTTTAACATGAATGAGTATACGAAGAATAAACGTGTACCTAACTTGTGCAAGCTCACCACCAGACCAAAAGTAATAAGTCACATGGCTATAAAAATACGATATTTACACATTAGCTACTTCTGTTTGCTCCAAGAGGGCTCTGCTATTAAGAATGTGTCTCAAGTCCTGTACAACTGAGAACCATCTGCATTGAATTAAAATGGACTGAGCACTCCAAACAAAAGGGAGAGCTTGCCAGACCGGACAGAGAAGCAAGAAACAAAGAGCTACAGTATACAAGAGATGTACTTTAAATAAAAAGAAAGAGCAATAGTCATAAGAAGGACCTGAAAGAAGATATACCACACAAATATGAGAAAGCTAAAATAGTTATATTAATATCAGAAAAAACTAGGTTCAAGACAGAGGGTACTGGTAGACCAGAAAGGCTCACACTAAAAAGGGAGAAGGGCCAATACATGGAGAAAGAAAGATGTATTATAAATGTTCATGTGCCTAATGATACCACACTCATATATGTGAAGCAAAAACTAACAGAACCAAAAAGGAGAAATCACCAAATCTACAACATTAGTTGCAGATTTTAATGCCTCTCTCAGTACCTGACAACACGACCAGATAAAAGAATTAGTAGGGCATAAAAGATTTAAATAATATCATCAGCCATTTTAAAGAAACACAATTAAAGAACCGTATAGCTAATCACTGTAGAATATAAATTCATTACAAGTGCACACAGAACATTCACCAAGATAATCACATGCTGAGCCAAGAAACACATGTCAATAGATTTCAAGATTGAAAGGGTACTTTCTGACCACAACAGAACTGAATTAGAAATCAATAACATTCTGAGAGAGCGATGAGACAGAAAGAAGGGAGAGGGAAGAAGGGAGGGAGAGAAACCCCAAAGTCTCTGGTAATTAGGCAATTTAATTCTAAACAATCCACAGGTAAAAGAAGAAACCACACACAAAATATTTTCATATTTTAACAGGATGATAACGAAAGAACAACAAATCAAAATTTTGTGATAAAATCAGTTATCTAAGATTCCACTTTAGAAAAGTAGGGGGGAAAATGATCAAATTAACCCAAAATAAACAGAAAAGAAAAATAATAAGATCGGCAATCAATGAATAGAAAACAAATAGAGACAAATCAATGAAACCAAATGCTAGTTATCTAAAAAGATCAATAATGTTGATAAACCTCTATTTAGATTAAGAGGAAACAAATTATAAATAGGAGGAATGAAAGAAGGTCAAAATTATAGACACTACGGACATTAACAACGTAACACAGAGCGGATCCAAGATGGCGGAGGAAATACAACAAGGATGCAGCCTGTTAAACCGAGCACGCCGTGATCCGGGGACAGCCAACCGACCTGGAGTCTGCACGAGCCTTCCCCATGTGGGAAGGCCGCCCTCCCCTCCACACCCCCACTCTTACTAGGGATTTCTGGACCCAAGGGGAGGTGGGACAATGACCATGTCTGGCTTGAAGCAGCTAGAGGAGCACGAGACCTTCGCCCATCGTCCTTTATAAAATTATAAGGGGTCTTAAGTCTGAGGGGGAGGAACTGTTACAGAGCGCCCCCCAATAAATAAATAAATAAATAAACAAACAAACAAATAAAGCAAGCAAGCAAGCACAACATGGAAATAATTTAAATTTTTACCAATGTATTTGACAATCCAGATAAAACAGACAAAACATTTAAAAGACACAGATCAACAGACTGCCAAACTAACACATTAAGAAATGTATAATCTGAATAGGCCTATGTCTACTTGTAATTCCAAAATCCCATTAAAAAATATTCCCAGATAGCTTCACTGTAAATACTGTTAAGCATTTAACAAAGAAATAAATGCCAATCCTTACAAACTCTTTGAGAGGAAGAAGTATTTCCCAGAGATATTACAAAGAAAGACAATAGCTCAGTATCCATCAAAAACACAAACATAAGTTTTTAAACAAAATATTAGCGAACTGAATCCGACACTACGTAATAACCAAGCAGGATTTATCCTAGGAATGCACGGTTGGTTTCATTTGAAATGAACCAAATGTAATCCCCCAAATTAACAAAATAAAGTATAGCAAGAAAAAACAGCACCTGACAAAATTCAATGCCCATTCACGATGAAAACCTCAACAAACGTAGATACAAAAGGGAATATTCTCAACGGGATTAAACAACAAAAAGAGAAAAAGGCAAAGACAAAAACCCTCCGCTGTACTTAGCATGGAGTGACACTGTCCCCTCCGTGAGACGAGAAAGAAGGCACAGACGCCCGCCCTCACCATTTCCGTTCAGCACCGCCCTGGAGTCCCAGCGAGCCGATAAAGCACAAAAAAGAATGAGGGGAAACTCCTCATTGGCAGATGACATGACTGTGTCCACAGAAAGTATGAAGGAAACAACTAGAAAGCTACTAGAGTTTAGCAGGACCGAAGAATTAAGGTCAACACACAAAAAATTAATTATATTTCTAGCCTATTAATGAACAGTTAGAAACTGAAATTTAGAAAATAAAATGTTATTAACAATAGAATCTTCAAACAGTAATTACTTAGAATAAATGTAACAAAATGTGTAACCTTGTAGACTGAAAACTATTAACATTTTACTAAAAAAATTAAGGAACTCTTTTTGTTTCAATGGAGAGATATGTCATATTCATGGACTGAAGATTTAATATTGTTAAGATGTCAATTCTTCACAAATTGATCTATAGATTCAATGCAATCCCAATCCAAATGCCATTAAGCCTTTTAAAATAGAAACTGGCGAGCTAATTCTAAAATTGATGTGGAAATGCCAATGACCTAAAATAGTGAAAGAAATCTTAAAAAACAAGTACAAAAGGAAGAAAACTTACACTACCCGAGTTTCTATAAAACTACAGTATTCAACATACTGAGGTGCTGATAAAAAGATGTATCAGTGAAACAGAACAGCATATAGAAAAAGACCCCAGATATACAAGTAACTGATGATTAATAAAGGTATCAAGACAATTAAATGAGAAAAGTCTGTTTTCAACAAGTGGCGCTCTGACAGCTGGCACCTACGTGAAAAAGAATGGCCTTTCACCTCTACCTCCTACCATATACAGAAGTAACCCAAAGTGGCCAGACTTAAATGTAGGAACCAAAACTTCAAGAAGCAAGTACAGAAATAATCTGTGTAATCATGAGGTGATCGAAGATACTTTCGTAAGAGGAAAATAATACATTGGACTTAAGCAAAATTAAATACTTTACTCTTTGAAAGGCACCATTACAAAAAAAGAAAAAGTCCTAGTATGGAACAAAATATTCACAATACCTGTATCAACAGAAAAAGAACCCTGAAGTCTAATGTGGCCACGCTGCCATTTTCATGTATTTTAAATTTCTATGTTGTCTTAGGGAGGAGGTAATAGACACCAGTTTATTCTAAACTGATAAATGCCTAACCTTGTTTTCACTCTATGCTACACTCTAAGAAAACAATAAATACCTCTCACATGATAATGTATTATTTTTCTTTCTAACTTATTACTTAACGTAGTTCAAAACTTGCGTTTACTCCAAGGAAGTTGAAACAAACATTAACTTCTTACAAGATTTTTCCATTTGCCTCACTTTTCGTTAAAGAAGTCCCTGCAACTAAAACTCTCGGCTAGCCAGTGAGTACAAAGATGAAGTACGAGCCATTAAGCTTCTCCATTCCTCACAAAGGGAGCCCCAAACTCTGTCCTTTGGTGGCTCAATGCACTTCTATGGCAGAACCCAAGGCACCTGGAGCCATCTGGGCTTTCTGTGACAAGAAGGTCAAAAGACGGGAAGGCAGCCTCATAGAAATAAAAACTCATAAAACCTAAAACCCTCTGGCAACGCTTACGAAAACTTCAGAAGAAACTTGATACAAAGGACCATGGGCAGAAATAGCTCAAATTATTTCTGAGCAGAAGAATGTTCTTACAGAAACCACAGAGGGTTTGGAATAGAAGGGAAATAAATCCGATAAATTCATAAAGTGCCAAAAATACATTTATTTAAAAATGGAAACATCTTCATTATTCAGAATTCAACTGATCAGCATAATCATGAAAGGAGGATTTTTTTCATAGAGGTTTTATACCAAACACTCAGCAGAAAGCGAGCTCACGCCCAGGAGTGGCTGTGAACGCGTGCCCGAGGCCGACGGGCTCTGAGCTCACGGGCAGCCGCACCCGTCCCCACGGCCACCGTCTGCAGCACCACCAGCCCCTGCGGCTCAGGCTCCTCATCTGTCAGATGACCTCGCAGGCTCCTTCTGGCTCTGTATGTTCAGAATAACAATTCCTTATAAAAACCAAAACCCTAAGTATCAAATAGGTGAGAATGTACACCAATATATACTTAAGAATGTAAAAAAACATCCAGTTATTTAAAACATGGCATATCCCCAGCAGGATCATTTAACCTCCAACCACGAGAAACTACCACAATGTTATATAATGTCCTCAAAACACAATCAGACCAGGAATAAAAATCAAACATCATATATTCGGATACCTACACGTCCCTTCAAAGCAAGCTGTTTAGTACAAAGATCCCTAAGCTGGGAAGCTGGGTTATTTTTTACCCTCCATTATGAACTTTCGAGGCTCAACAAGTCACCCGGCCTTTCTGAGCCTTGGGTTTTTATCTATTTAGAAACTGGAACAGACGACCTCATGTAAGTCCCTTCCAAGGGCGCTTACGCTACATTTACTTCAGCATCAAGAGTCGCTCAGCCTCACGCTCAATATCCTATGTAAATACACAAACAACCAGCTACACTCTTCTTTAACGTATCAGAAGTCCATAAAAATGCATTACTACTTCTTCAGATTTAATGACTTCCCATCAGTAAACACAGAAAAGACTTATTTCAACAAACCTGAAACATACACGAAGTTTCCTAAACAGCCGTATAGGATGCCATCTAAAGCCAAAAAGAAGTACCCACGCCAGCCCACTGATCCGAGCACCCGCGCGCTTCGTGCAGGGAGGCCTGCCTGGGCCGCTGTGTGCCTCGTGAGGTTAGCTCAGAGTCGTCGTCGTGGCGGGACGTCACGCATCCAACGCACTCACTGCCTTCAGGCTCACTCGTCAGTCACTTCAGGTTTTTTACAGATTATTTTTAAAACTTAGTTTTGTGTTATACTCATGTGAAATACTGACATGCTTTCACAGTCAAATCCATGAAAAAAACAAACGTGTTCCAAGGAGTCCAGACTCTCGTCCGTCCGCGCACTGTCAACACGGGGCCCAGCCGGAGCGGAGGCGCTGCTGCCCGCACGGCGCACGGTCCTGGGACTCGAGTCCAGAGCGCGCGGCCTTGGGGCGCGGCGTCGCCGCCCTGGGCTACTCCCCATGGCCGCAGCGCTGTCACCGGCACTTCGGAGGGGCGCTGTCAGGGCTAAGCACGGTCGCCCAGGCGTGGCACTCAGCTCTGAGACCTCCCCGAAGACTGGCCCCCGGCCCCCGGCGCCGCCCTGAGCTCCCCAGGCCTGGGACTCGGGCACAGACTTGGGGGGAGCCTGGAGCCCCTCGTCGCTGGCGTGAGGCCATGCAACCCAACGGCCAGGGCCTCGGCGTCACTTTCAGCGCCGCCCCACACCGCAGCACTCACCCCTCAGCCTCCAGGCCCCCATGTCCCGCGCCCATCACGCCCCCTCACGGAGACTCACTGTGTTCAGGGCGTTGAGGGTGGTGTCGTCCCGCGACGCTGCCACGCAGCCGTCCTCCGTGGAGCCCCCGTCGCACATGCCCGCGAAGGCCGCCATGCTCCTTGGAGGGCAGGGAGGAAACACTTCAGTACAGAGAACTCGCCCCTGAGCGCCAGCGTGCGTTTTCAGCCCCGGCCACGTTCCATCACTGCGGCATGGCAAGCCAGAGCGCGCAGTCCTACTTTGGCTCTTGTTTTGTAAAGAAAAACGGACTTCCTGTAATTCACCCTCCACTCGCTCAGAAAGAAAAATATTCCCTTCGTCCCTCTGTGTCACTCCCCCCGTGCTTTGTCAGTGCCCAGATTCCAGTGTTCAGGGCACGAATAACCCAACACCGTTTGCCACAACAACTGCTAGATGACCATCTTCTGGAAGGAAAGGCCCCAGAGAACATCCGAAATTAAGTCCTCTGACCCTCTACTGAATGCCTTTCATGCTACACACCAAGCACCTCTGGGCGAATTAAAAGTACGAAAGAGACAAAAAGCAGGCTCGGTGGGCCCTGCCTCCGCCACAGCGCCGCCGGGGCCGAAACGCGGTCTCCTGGCCGTGCGTTAGCGTTTGGGGGCACGTGGTCGCTGCTGCAGTGAATCCAAGGAATCACTGCACACGAAGGAAGGCGCTCTGCCTGCACTGTGAGTGCTAGGGACAGATTTAAACTTCTCCTTTGCAGTTTAGGCATCTGTGGGTAAGTTCTCATAGACTTAAGCCACAGAAACGTCACGTCTGGGCCCGGCACTACTGCAGGTGAGAAATCAGTAATGGGATTTTAAGATGGACTGAATGACCCAGTCACTCAATGTAGTGAGAAGTGTTGGCAATCCTCTGTATGGCTTTAGATGTTTTCCTATGAGGAGTTCCAAAATCTGATGTGGGACAAACATTAAGAAGAGAAGTGACTTTATTATGGTAAACTTTTTCTCTGTTAATAGGTATCAGGGCTGATTACAAAAGGTATAACAAAACTAAAGTCAGAGAATGTTCCACATATAAATAAAACTTCAGGGGACAGGAGAAAGTTTACTGCCTCCTAATCAATAATTCAGATGGCCTGCTCCAGAAAGCAGGACGGGGCGAATTCCTATTACCTTGCTGCCCTCAAGTACATAAGGAGATCACAGTCATTAACTCCAGGCATCCAGACCAGCTCCTCATGTTGGGTCACAGTGTCACCATCTGGAGAAGGGAATGGTTGCAAATCGGGAAGTTTGGCCTGTAAGACAGGGATGAAGAAGTCACAAAGGAGGCCCTTTAAAGAGCGGCCTCAGGCAGGCCCTGGGAACAGATGCAGCAGCGGGCTAGGTCTTGCTCAATCGCAGGCAGTCCCAAAGTGATAAGCAAACCCTAAGTCGCTGACCCCCCTGCCTGCAGCACATTCCAGGATCATTTCACCACAGATTTCACAACAGACCACTTAATTTCTACTGAAGGAGCAGCAAATAGTGTCAAAGTTAAACCAGGGCCAGCAAAATCCAGCGTGAAACAGAAACGGACATGTGTGCTTAAAAAAGGTAAAACAAAAAGTGTCTCGGGAGTACAGCACCTTGAGAAAGAAAACATACACAAGTTTTCCAGTATAACAAGTTTACAACGAGGTATCTACAAATAATGAAATACCACCTAAGGATATTTGCTAAAAAGTCAAATGAATTATCCTATGAAATTAATGCTCTTCTCAGGAGTCTAGAGTCATGGCAAACATCAAAAAAGACAGACTCCGAGTTAACCTTAAAAGCAGAGCTGAACCAAACAGTGGTGGGAGAAACTCACTGAGCAGTGGCTGGAAGGGAGAACTGCTTGCGAAGGGGCGGGAAGGGACTTTCTGATACGACAGAAATGCTCTGTGTCTTGAGAGGAACTGTCCCGGCAGACTGAACAGGATATGTAATATACAAACAGTACACTGCATGTAAAGTACAATAAAAATTTTAAACGTATCTGAACATTGGTGTTCAACATCGAGATTCTAAGTCAGCGCTAGAGTAGAGATTCAGGGACCTTGTGCCTTTTCTCACCTCCACTCTGCTGGGGCAAATCAAGGAGGCACTACCATAACCATCAGAGACCCATGGTAAGCCAAGCATCTGTAACATACACATTCCTATTTCCTTAAAATTTGAACATGGACACATTAGTCCAATATTTTAAACTAAAACCTACAATTTAAAAGCTCCAGTGTCACCTTGGTAGGTGTGGCTCAGTGGATTGAGTGCCGGGCCGGCCTTAGAACCGAAAGGTCGCCGGTTCGATTCCGATCAGGGAATCAAATATTAAAAGTTCCAGTGTCCACAGAACCCAGGCAAAAAAAATTTAGACGAATTAAGCAGCCTTAGTATAAGGCAGCACTGTACAACAGGAATAAAATGATAGCCGCATAATTCAATTCTAACATTCTAGTCTCTACATTAAAACACCCCGTATCTCAGCTGGACTAGCCACAGGCGGAGCACCCAAAACCACATGCAGCGGTGGCTCCTGTACCGGGCATGCAGGTATTAGGCTCTGAAGAGTAAAGGGAACTGGGGGGAAATGGAGAGAGCGGCCCATCTCGGGAATGCTGCCATTCAATAATAAGAATCAGCATTTGTGCACCACCCAATTTTTTCCAAAGTCCAAAAACCTTGATTATTATGTGAAAGCTCTATGCAAGTTTTTAAAACAGTTGTGCACTAAAACACATCAGCAGGCCATGCGGCTCTCAGGCCACCAGGCGGCGACCCCTGCTTTGCAGGCTGTCTTTGACCCTCCGAATGTATCGAGCCCTGACTCTCTCCAAACACGGATGCTCTTCTTTTACTGCCCTTTATAACATTTAATTTGGTGACACAGTTAGTTCTGCTTAATATACAGTGAATGTACTGAAATAAAATTAAAACACAATAGATATTCATTTCAAAAGGTCTTTAACATTTGGCCCTGGCTGGTGTGGCTCAGTGGGTTGAGAACTGGCCTGTGAGCTGAAAGGTCGCTGGTTCGATTCCCAGTCAGGGCACATGCCTGAGTTGTGGGCCAGGCCCCCGGTTGGGGGCGTGCGAGAGGACTGATGTTTCGCACATCAATGTTTCTCTCCCTCTCTTCCCGTCTCTAAAAAGAATAAATAAAATCTTTCTCAAAAAAGATCTTTAACCTTTGTACTGAGCTTTGCTTCCCCAGTACCAGGTACAGTACCTAGTGCAGTAGCCCTCCAATGGCTATTTGTTAAACTAATTAAAAAGTACTATTGTTGTAGGGCGGGACCAAGCCCCCTAGAGAAAAATAGGCTAGAAATATAATTAGTTTATAGAAAAGGAAATGCATATGGCTCCTAATGGTAGGAAAAGAGGGTCTACCTGGCTGAGAAGAGAAATGTAAATCAATGACAGCGAGACACCATTTCCCATCTGTCAGGCTGACATAAATCTCCGGTGCGACAATATACAAGGCTAAGTTGCTAATATGGAAGCAAAATGGTACAATCTCTATGGAAGGCAATTTTGTAATGTCCTCAGAATTACATGTACACCTTCCCGCTACGCCAGCCTTCCCCCTTCTAGGGCTATGTCCCAAAGACATGTTGGCAGAAATAGGAAAATCTGAACGTACAGGTTATTTGCTGCAGCACCACTTGTAATAGCAAAAGACTGGGAGCAACCCCAATACTCACTCACGGGCAGGGGAGACGAACTGTCACTCCCACTCGATGGAGTTCCATGAGTGGGAAAGGGAAACCACGTGCTGCTGCACTGGTAGCGGGTGGGGGAAATATGCGTAAGAAACATCACTTAAAATTAAGAAACAAAAACAATGATCATCCATCAGGAAGAGAAGGAACATGGGAGGAGACACGGAGAGAAGGCGGACTTTTAAACATATTTTATTTATATGTTTGACTTTGGAGCTGTGTAAGTATTTTCCATGATTATAAAAACAAAATTCGGTTACAAAGATCCCTTATAAACTCTAAACCAAAATGAAACAAATGCACCTAACTATGCATTGAGTTGGTTGCTCTTCAGGAACTATTTCAAGGAACTTTAAAATGTACTATTTTGCCTACACAACGCTAGTGGAGCATTTTCTAAGGAAAAAATGAACTATTTAATAACGACTGTTTCTAATAATATTATTTGTATCACTGGGAGTACTGTTATTCTGAGTTTTTATACGTATATTATGAGATTAAATATTTATGTTGTTGTCATTTAAAAATGGGATTGCGACATGAGAAAAAGACACAGATTTGGATGAAAGAAAAATAAAATCAATGTAAGGTCATAAAAATCTGAATTTGTTATTTATTTTTAACAACTAGCATCAGCTTTGTTTCATTTATATGCTTCTCTGACGCATTTTTTTGGTCAGCACTGGATACTACAGAAACAATTAAAATTCAGGAAGCAAGGGGAGGAGATTTCAGGTACAGAAACAAACCATGATCAGCAGACCACATTCTCTCCTTGTGGCATTCACTCTCATTAACATGGTTTTTGGATGCCAGTGAGGTAATTCTTTTTTTTCCCTCCCTTTTTGTTACACTTTCACCTGGTTCAAATCGGCCAGCAGGGACTTGATGAGACACCCTAAACTGGATTAGCCATGCCCTGTTCTTCGGTTTGTTTCAACACCTGTTTCTGTAATCAGAATGAGATGCAATGAGACAACTTAAAGTTCTGAATTCGAATTAGAAGTATCAGAAGGAATCCATGATATATTTTATCTTTTAAAAATTTTTTAAAAAGGGAAGTAAAGCAAAAACATATATGCTAATCTGTCCCCTGAAATGGTCTGGAAACAGCAGCCAGACAACACCCTTGCAGCCAGTGGGGGAGAAAAGTCACTTCCCACTGAAACAAGGAGAAATGTTTTAATGTACAAGATGAGACATTACAATCATGACACAGAAGACCACAGGAAGAGGCCCCTATCTACCCCTAAAATAGATAATTTAATCATCAATGAGAATAACTGCAACTGGTTAGAAGATAATCAATCACTTTAAATCCACTGGTCACCCCTGGAAGGTACTGGGAAAATAACTCCACATTTGAAAACTGGTAAACAGAGGGGACACTCAAACATTAACCTTGCCTTTCCCATGTGATCCACAGAATGAAACAGTCAAGGGGGAAGCTTCATATATCAAGGAATCACAGGATTAGCATATCACCCTGCTGAGAGCACTAACTACACAGGGACCTAGGAGACAAGGCAAGGCTGCCAGTCCTCACTACAAGACACAGGGGGCCCTGGCAGACGCACAGAGCACCGCCCTGAAGGACTCCTGCCAGGAGAGGCACCACATGAGGATGGGGTTACACCTCTAGACTTAACTACTGATTTCCAAGATATGCCAAGGACAAGGGAACAATTTTAATGACACATAAAGATTTAATTAACCAAATCCAGACTGTGGGACATCCTATAGGACAAAGCACTACTTCTTCAACACATACATTGAGAGGGGGGAGAAAAATATGAGAAACATGAATTAAAAGAAATTTATGAGACATATCAACCAGTTGTAATGCATGACCTGTAACAAAAAAACAAACCCCACCAAAAAGAAAAAAAGGAAGAAAGAAAAGAAAGAGAGAGAGAGAGAGAGAGAGAGAGAGAGAGAGAGAGAGAGAGAGAGAGAGAGAGAAAAAGAAAGAAAGAAAGAAAGAAAGAAAAAGAAAGAAAGAAATAAAAAGAAGGAAAGAAAGAAAGGAAGAGAAAGAAAGAAAGAGAAACAGGAGAGACAAACAAAGGAAATCTGGACACAGTGGACAGCGGAGTATTAGAAATTGTGCATTTTTATTAGGTGTGATATCTTGTGATTGTTTTCTGAAAGAGTTCTTTGGAATATTTACAAGTGAATGATATAGTTCTGATACAGTTTTACTAAAATATGTGTGAAAGCTGAGTAATATGGATTAAAGGGGTTTATTGTACTAATCTTTCTCTACTTTTGCATGTTAATATATTACCTAATAACAAAGTTAAAAATTTTAAGAAGGTAAACATTGCCAATTCATAAAAAGGTCCTGTTATGCTTGGTGCTGCAACCATTTCTTTGAAGATAAACCACGCAGACTATATTTCAAATCTGATATAAAATAAATATCTGATTTCAAGTGAAAGTATACAAAAACCCAAGCATGGTAAGTCTGTTCATTTCCAAGAACTGAAGTGGTTCTTTTACTTAAGAACCACTTTTTCTATTATGGTAGAGAGAAAAAAAATCTGTGAACTAAAACTCTAGTGCAAAGACCTCAAGACACCGGGAACACACGAAGGAAAAACAGGAGTGCGAACACACTGGGAAGGGAGCAGAAAGAGGGAGGCGGCAGCGACTGGGACGGAGCGAGTGCTGGACCCTGGGTAACATGCGGCGGCTGGGCCCGAAGGCACAGAAAAGCCAGTGCAGAAGCAGACGGTCGCAGCCCCAGCCAACAGGCCGCAGCACAAAAAGAGCAGACAGCAGGTCCCCTCACTGCAACACTGACACACCGCTGGGCCTTAACTGTCGTTTGCACCGACCAGCCTACGGTAAAGCCGGTCTCACTACACGTCACGTAATGTGCTGCCCATAGCGCTGACTGCCCAGCATCCATTCCGACCCAAATGACAGTCCGTGCCAGTCCTGCTAAACCCACTGTCCTCATGGCTGAAGCGCACGCATGGCCCAGTCCATGCCAATGAGGTGTGAGGACCAAGGGAGACCTTCTGGGAGAATTTCCCTTGCTTCCTCCTCTCAACAGCTGCTGTATTTCATTCACTGTAAGATCCACTATTATTTTATGTGCATTGAAAAAAGGAGAAATGCTGCCCGTTAAATTATAATCACACCACAGAACATGCAATGAAGTCCATCAGAGATAATAAAACATGAAGGGAAGAAGTGCACCCTAGGACCAGTGCAATCCAGCCACCAGCCTAAGGAAGGTGCCAGCCGTAGGGGACTCCCAAGCACCAGGAGAGCCACAGGGAAGCAGAGCCCGGTCCTGTCGGACTAGGATGGGATGGGATGTGGGACCGTAACTGGCCAAGTTCAGCCAGAGTTTCCTGCTCCTGCTCCTGCTCATCGAAGCACCCGAACCGACAGAGCAAAGAAAGAGATGACCAGCGTGACACCGAATAAAAGGTGAGAGGGCACGGGTCCCAGCAGAGGCTCTGACTGACAAGTATCCTAACCTTCTGGACTCTCCTGAAGAAAAGAGGGTTTTTACAAAGTTAAAATCAAAGTATGGGGTAACCCAATGTTCGTTGGAGGGGGAACGGACGAACAAATAGGACCTATGCACACAGTGGCTCAACTGCCCAGCCTCGGGAGGGAGTTAAATCCTGACACCTGCTACCGCAGGGCTGCCCCCCGAAGACACGTGCTAAGTAAAGTAAGCCAGACGCGAAGGACAAGTGCGTGCGATCCCACCGACGGGCGGCACCGCAGCAGGACAACAGATACAGACAGACAGGGCACTGTGCGTGCGGGGGCTGCGGGGCGGAACACGTGGAGTCCGAGTTTCACGGGCAGAGTCTCCGTGCGGGACGACGAAACGTTCTGGAAGTCGATCGGGGGCGGGGACTGCATAATATGAATGTACT
Source organism: Furipterus horrens (assembly GCF_987537825.1). Classification (NCBI taxonomy): domain Eukaryota; kingdom Metazoa; phylum Chordata; class Mammalia; order Chiroptera; family Furipteridae; genus Furipterus; species Furipterus horrens. The sequence continues at coordinate 4,577,564 of NW_028327173.1, forward strand.
TAATGCCATTGAGTGGACACTTCAAATTGGTTAGAATGAGAAATTTTACATTACAGGTATTTTACCATAATTAAAAAAATAAACGTATGCGGTAATCTGGGGGAATAAAAACCCTCTTCATTTATATAAATCCCTGCAGCAATAATAGCAGTTCTAAGTTGCTCGTGAACAGGACAAAAAGGCCAGCAGCAGAGGAAGAACTAACACCCACTAAAGGGGCTACGGAAGGCACCTTACCTGATGGCTGGGCCCGACACGGATTTCCCCCTGGGTACTGTTCAGCCTCCTGCCAGGGATAGAGTAGATTTGGTTAGCAAACGTAGTTTTGACATAAATGTTCACATACTTTTTAAGGAAAGTAACTTCAAATAAAAGAGGTGTGACTCAGGAAGAAGCCACTATTTCTAACGCCGCTCTGCCCATGTCCACGCTCAGACTGTGCACCTCTCTAAACCTTTGCCCCCTAAAACCCCGCTCCTGCAGCCTCTGGTCACGAGTGCCCTCCCCATCGTGTGCCCACACCTGAGAGGGAGCACGGCCTACACGGGAATCCCAACAGAGGCCTCTTCTTTTCAAAACAATTTAGGGCGCCCGACAATACACCTGACCGAGAGGTAAACAGGATGACCTGTGGCTCCTAGCACACGCACGGGGTCACTCACTCACTCATTCACTCAACAGGTGTTTATTAAGTACCTACTGTAAGCCAGAAACTGTCTTAGGTCTTAGGGAAAAGCAATGACCAGAACAATGTCCTTGCCTTCTTGGAATTTATATTCTAATTCAAGTAAGAAAAAAAAAATAAAAGAGGAAAAAAGTCAGATGACGATAAGGGCCAAGGAATTAAATAGATGGCAAACGATGAGCTATCTTTACAGTCCTTTATACAGGACGGTCACAGAAGTCGAATTAGTAAAGTGAAGCCTGAGCCGAGATGACAAAGCTGGGAGGGAGGGAGCCCAGCAGGTCTCGGAGATGAGAGGGCTGGTCTCCTCCCGGTCTACGCCGCTCCTTTCTATTCTTGTTACATGAAGGTGCCCCTTTAGTGAAGGCTGTCAGTGCTTCGGACGGTGGCGCGACTCCTGGTCCTGCAGCTCCCTGTCCTCTGACGGCAGGCGGGACGGCGACAGCAGCGGTGGCGCCGCAGGCCCAGGCACTCCTGGCCACTGTCCTGCAGGGGCCTCAGGGCCAGGTGCCCACAGCCGTCTCTTCACCTGGGCTTCGCACAAACGGGGCACGTGCGCGTGGCGAGCCGGCTGATTTCGCTTCTCCTCACCCTTTCCCCGAGGGAGGCACCATGCGGTCCCGTATCTACCACGACCCGGGCCTTGCTGAGTGCTTAGCCACGTCGCTGCAAACCAGGCCCGAGCCCAGAGAGCACGGGACTCTGTCATCCCCTGCACAGTCCACCCTCCCTGGCTCCAAGGCCTAACCGTCCGGGTCCTTGTAAAAGACACTACTGCCAAGAAGCCGTCCCAGATGTCCTGCCATCGCGCTCCGCACACCCACAGCCGCGTGGGGAGCCTTCGCCTTCCACCCCTTCGTGACTATTCATCAATACCTGACCTGTCCCAGGCCTTGCGCAGGGCACTCACTGGGGATACAGTGGAGACCAAAGAAGTACAGTCCCCGCCCCCCCCCCCCCGACTCTCAGTTCCCAGCTGCCTGCCGGTGACCCAGGGAAGCCTTTCTGTGTCCTGTTTATAGTCACCACGGGGTTGGCACTCGTGCCTAGGAGGAGACTTACGCAGCTACAGCTGCTCAGTGAGAGCTTGTCATCTCGGACTGAGCTGAAGAGCGTTCGTTATAAAGCAGCAAAGGACCAGGGAGGGAGCCCAGTCTCTTGGTTTTCCCCTGTGGACCTGACAGCCCCACCACTATGTTTGAAGTTATTAAAGTGAATTTTGAAAACCTTTTTCCTTCGAAGGCCTTGAGTCCAGTGCTTCCTTCTAAGCCACTAATTTCTCTCACGAAGACCCTTATTTTGGCCAAGGGGCCAGTAGATCTGGCAAAGCAGAGCCGAGTATCAGAGAGAGAAGACCAGTCCCGTTCTCAGCGGATTCTAGCCCACCCACCGGGGAGGCAGCACCCCCCCACACACACACCACCCCATGCAGGGGCACAGCGCGCTGCAGGAGGAGCAGCGCAGAGCTGCTAAGGAGCGCGGCCCAAGCCAGGCAGGCTTCAGGGGGAGAACTGCGGGAAACGGTTAAGCTCCAGAGAGCAACAAGCAAGGGGGACTTTCCCAAGTGGGGGTGCAGCCTGCAGAGGCCGTGGGCTGGGGGGCGGGACGCGCTGGGAGAAGGCTTGCAGGAAGTGCTGACTTTAACATCTAAGTCATCTTCGCACCTTCAGTAGGTGAATGACATGCTGAAAACCAGAAGCCAGAAGATACCACCGTTCTAGAGGCTTCTGTGGGAATTACAGGCCAGGAGCCTACTGCAGTCACCAGATCTGCTTCAGGAAAAACAAGCAGCCCGCGTTACCAGCTCCCCTCTAACGCGCCCTTGTTTCGTAACTAGCGCCGAGCAAACAGCTGCCAGAAGCTCTCTCCTTTATTCCTAAATGCCTTCCAAATGCTTGCCTGCCTACACGTAGTTCAGCCAAAATGTACCGCCTCAGAGAGGTTCCGCCCAGCAAGTAATTTGTACCCACGGCTCAACTCCGGTTGTCACAGAAGGTCTACATTACGCCAGCCTTCTCAAGCGGCTGCTTATGAAAGCGTTCCCCATTCCTGCTCCATGCTCTGCCAAGTCCTTCATAATTCAAGACAAACGTTCCTGGTTCTTTTTAATATATTTTCCTCTTTTTTATTTTTGTTTTTGAATTTTCTCTTTAAAAATTTTAATAAGCCAATATATATTTAGCTAAAAAATGTATCGCAATAATAAAAACCAACCCCTAAATACCTTATTGAACAGAACTATATCTTATCTGTGTAAAAATGGAGGCTAATAATTACTAACACTGTTAATAATGATACAAGTGAGACAAAAAAAGTGTGTTGGTGTATCTTGAGGGCCTAAACCGGAAACGGTTTCTCTCTTTTACGTTTATACACATGAAGGTTACTGTAAGATGAGTAGGTAAAAAGTACAAAAAAAGGTGAAGAACCTTTTAAAAAACATTCAAAAATCAATTCTTACAACAAAGCATTTCTTAATCATATGCAATTTTCAAATATAAGGGTTTCACACTAAGAGATACATTTATTTTTGAGCAGGACTAGGACCCCAGGGAAGCAGACACTGGCATTAGCTACTACGTACAGGAACTCCCACATATAGAATAAATGGCAGAAATACTTTGTAGGTCCAAGATACAAAGAGGTAGCAACACCACCCATTAGAGAGAACTGGCTGCATCCAATGGAAAAACTGTCCAAATATGAACTAAGGATGAAAGACAAGAAGCAGGCTTCCTGGGAAACTGCCAGGACCCAGCTGTACCTGAAACCTACAGAACAATCACCAGCGCCCCTCTCCTGACAGCATGCAAACTCTACATGAAATTAAAGGTCCCTCCCCTGGGGCCTCACTGCTCCCTGCCTTCCTGAATGCTCCTCCTGTGGCTCACACCGCACTGTTAGAGGATGGGAGCCCACTGTGACCAGTGTGGACATTCCCAGCCTCCACCCCTTCTGGGACTGCCAGCTTCTAGGGTACAGAACCAAGACGTAATTCATTTTTGTATCCCCTAGAATCTAACACAGTATTGGCCTGGCATTACTATGCATTCAGGACAAATTAAAAGTTCCTTGGCTACGTGAGTATCTCTGGGATACTAAGATGTTAAACTTGACAGAAATCACAGGAATTATTATTTAAATGTAATACTAACAGCTTGTAGAAAACACTCAATAATCATATTCCGACTGCTACATTCTTCCTCTTAGGTAGCACGACTGTCAGACGTTTTGGTCTCAGACCCCCTTACATTGTTTAAATCACTGAGCAGCCCACGTAAGTTGTGTTTTTGAGAGGTTTCAAATATTTATTATTTATTTATATCAATAAGCTCATTACATATTAACGCACACATTTTTTTATGAGAGATGACTGCACTGACACCAAACAACTCGGTGACAATAAAGGCACTGTTTTACGTTTCTGCAGACCTCTAATGGGAGACAGCTGGGTTCTCTCTCTGCCTCCACCTTCGGGCTGTCGCAACATGTTTTCGGTTAGAGTATGAGGGAAATCTAGCCTCATACAGATATGTAACTGGAAGAAGGAAGAAGATTTTAATACCTTTTTGATAATTATGGATATTCTTTTTCGATACTACACCAAAACTCAACAAGTGATTGTTTCTTAAAGGTTTTTGCACAATGTGAATCTAAAACCTTATTAATAACCGTTTGGACTCTTTTACATTAAAACCCACTAGTCTGTCTTGGCCTTTGGATGGATCTTCCACCCAGACATGATTTTGTAATGTCATACACTGGTGAGATGTTTTGGAGTTCTTCCAAATATCACTAGGTTTTGTGGGTCTTCATCGATACAGTTCAGTACACAATTTAAAAAAAAACACAATTAATATCCCACCCATCTCCTAAGGGAAGCCTGGAGGTGCCCAGAGGTTGTCAAGCTCAAAGTGGTGGGTGCCGTGTTTCCAACACTCTAATTTTTATTCTGAGGCTCAAGTCTTAGCATTGGCAAATAGGACCAGCTGTTTTCCTTGAAATGGCAGGCTTATTTCCCCCGCTTTTGATAAAGTACCTGCCAGTTGCCCAAGTCTGGATAACCACAGTTTGTCTGTCATTCTTTAAAATGAACGTGGTGCGCCCGAAGCCACCAAGACAGACCATCCGTGCCCTGTGGCACGCAGCAGAAGGCCTTGTCAGCTCCCGTTTCTTCACAAAGCATTACGAGGACAGACCTCAAAGGCTGGGATTTGATAAAATTTACAACTGAATCCACAAACCACACTCTGAGAGGTGCTGCGTACGATATTCTGCACTTTAGAAAATATCGGCGGCTACAATCCAAAAGGCCCATAACCCAGAAATTTCAAGGGCTGTCCTTCAATTAGTACCGACAATAGCTAACAATTGAGTATTTTATATCTGTTCTAGGTACTCTACAGTATTATCTTATTTTATACATTAACCCATATCTTGACATTAATGGAAGTATCCACAGTGACAGTCACAGAAATCCGGGTCTCAGTCTATCTCGTGCTTAAACTACGCAGCTGCAGGAAGGGTTCTAGATGCCCCACAGCACCGCTTAATTCTCAGTGGGTGCAGGCAACACCAAGGTGGCCACCAATTAAGGAAGAAAAACCCAGAACAAGGACAGTGTAAACCCCAGGAAGGCCAGATAAAGGGTACTAGTATGAAAAAGAGACCAGAGGCGGACGTCACACCCCAGGATAATGCAGGACACATCTGGGTACACCTTTATCCTTGACCATGGGTTTTCACCGACAGCACCTTAGATTCAGGTATCTCCTAGCTGTATGATAAACACAAGCAAAACAGTAGTGCTTTCTATGCCAGGTATACATTATCTCATTATTTCTTGTGAAGCAGCATCTCCACTTTATAGAAAATAACAGTACTAAACATAACATCAATGAAGAATCTAACATATACACTGAACAGCTGCATTTCAAGCTAAGCAAATTCCATATATTTTCTTACCTAATCTTAAGGATGAGCTTGGTAAGGTAGATGCTACTATTTATTACCTGTCCAGATAAGAAAACTGAACCTAAGAGAGGTTAAGAAATTGACAATGATCACGCAGCTAATACATGGAAAAACCAGGATTCAAACTCAGGTTTAGCTAACTCCAAAGTCAGCATTTCTAGTCACAGTCCCATAGGCAGAGCGGTTAAGGTACCGAACCAAACTTGTACAACTAATTAAAAACGAATATAATCACTATGAGAAACCACATATTTTCTCTAATGCAGTTCTACGTTCATTTCAAGCACTACAGCAAGACAAAATAATCAAACAGGGTTTTTTTCAGTTTGAAAATCATGTTAAAATGAAAACCTATAGAAGCTAAAGGCCAGTGTATGTGTCATTATGACAATGGCAAGATTACAGAGACGGAGAACAGACAGGCGGTGGCGAGGCGCCAGGAATGGCGAAGCAGAGGAGGAAAACCTCTGGCGACGGACCACATCTGTCGTGGCAGCCACACCAAGCTACGCTGGGATAAAACGGCACAGAACCCTACACACTGCCCCGACGCCAATGTCTAGCTTTTGAAACTGCACGCGTTACATACAATGTACCTCCCGGGGGAAGGGAGAGGAGGGTGCGTGGGGGCACACTGTAGCATCTTAAAAAGTCAAAAGAGGTGCCTGCGTCGGCATTAGGGACAGACTGGGGATAAGAGAGCACGTCAGACGTGAGAAAAACTGACTGACAAACAGACTCCCCCAGACACACCGCAGACAGCCGGACCAGTAACTTGAAGGAAGAACGCCACAGCTCGGGAGCAATGAAGGCGGGGTCAGCCCAAGGCCCAGGTTCCTTTTCTCTCCGCGTTTACTAAAGAGGAGCTCCGGTATGGTCATTTTTTTTGATAAATCTTTAACTGTGGATCACATTAAAAAAAATAATTAAAAAAAAAAGGATTAGTCACTGTCCTCACCAGCAAGGAGGAATTTCTCTGTGCGGCTAATATCAATAATATATGCTTTTCGGAACAGCTGAGATTCAGCCCCCTTCACTCTACAAATCCGTGCTCTGGAATATGAAAAACAGGCCCCCGGAAGCCAAATGAGAAGAATGACGGTAAGTCACTGTGTCTGTCCCTTTAGTATTAGAAAATAAAGAAGAAGAAATTCCCGTATATGAAATCCGATACAAAAGAAACCGGTGCAACAAAGCCGTATCCATGGCAACTACAACTTCATATTTCAGGCCCCTTCAGCTGCAGCGGATTAAATAAAACGACAAGATGTTCCCTTTGAAAAGTAACCTGTTTCCATGGAAACATTTTAGTCTAAGGAGTAAACAGGCAATGGACGGAAAGGAGCAGGAAGCCTGCAGCTGAATATCACAAAGGGAGCCGCATCTGTGCCAAGGAGATGAGAGGGCTGGCTGGTCAGGCACGGGGGTGTGTGTGTGTGTGGGGGGGGGCCTCCCTGAGAAGAGCCTGTGAGCTGGCAACAAGAGCCCGCCCAGAGTCACTTCTTCATCCTCATGGAGGGGACCGACTGAATGAAGGAGGCAAGGGTCTGTGGACGTCCACTCAAGGCACCCAAATATCTCTCCGTGAGCAAAGTAACTGCCTGAGACAAGGACTTGAGTCTCTGGGGGAAGGAGAGGGATAAGGACATGGGGTCCAGGGGAAATAACATCAGCTGGGAGGGAGAACAGAGGCCTTTTAGATGAGCTGGCATGACTTCCCATCATAACCCAGACCTGGACCCCGCCCCGCACACGGAGTGTGACAGCAGTGTGGCCTGTGGTGCATTCCCAGAAGGCTGGGCCTCGTAGCTCTCCAGTGAAACCCCTGCTCTGTGGCTGTGTCACATGTGAATGGGTCACTGTGCAATCTCCCCGTACCTGTCCTTCAGGTCGCAAGCTTCAGACAACAGATAATTCTTATCTTTTCTGCACTGTGTTGAGTTAAGCAGGAAGACTGACACGAGGTCAACAGAAAGAACACCAGAAATTCTACTGCCTTGTTCAGAAAGCGACCACGGGAATGGATTGTGGGTCAGAAAAGTACACACAAAATTTTAGGAGAAGAAAAAGGCCACTTATCAGAATCCCTTCTTTTTAGAAGGGCCGTGAGCAGGGGTGAGAGAAGGACGACCCAAGCAGTGCACAAGGTTTCTCAGATTGGCCCAACCTGAACACTATGTCTGAAGGAATCTTTAACAAGTCTGCGGTTTCTTTAAGGTCTAACACAGTATCTTAAAAATGCACATAAATTTTGTATTCTATTCCAGAACATATTCTCATTCATTTTAAGGTAGAAAACATTTTCCCTAAATTTGAATACAATCCCCATGTTGTGTACATCCTACCAGAATGCCCCGCGACAGTGGCACCCACGACTGGGAAGGAGGAGCTGCCAGACATACCTGCGTCCGATGCGCAGGTGCAGGAATAAGGAGCACAGACCTCAGCGTCAAATGAACCTGGATTAAAATTTTAGTGCCAAGGTTTTGCTAGTTCCAAGTATGACCTTGAGGACATAATTCAATCTCTCATCTACGAAATGAAGTGCGACACGGCTAGTGTGCAAGGTTGCTGTAAGAGTAAAGACTGGTCCATGGAAAGAAGTGGGCGCCGCTCCTGCTGCACAGGAGTCGTTACTACCGTCAGCGCTCAGTGCTGGCAGTAGTGGGAACAGAGCTGACTCCTCTGAGCTCCCACGGCACCACGCATCTCTTCCTTAGCCCTTATCAGAGTCCTGATTTTATATTTATCTTGTGTAATTATTTCTTTCAATGGCTGCCTTGCCCTTCAGACCAAAAGCACCATGTGGGCAGGAACCCCGCTGTATCGCAGAGCCCACTGGCACTCACTAAATATATTTTAAATGAATAAATGACTCCGATATTTTAACTACATCACTGTTTAGCCATATATAACTAAGCATTTTGTTACAAAATTAAGTCATCACTTACTCTGAAACAGGTTTGATAAAAGGACGCAGCAGTATGTATTCAAAATAATAATTTAGAAAGAGGAGAGAATCAGTCAACAATTGAACAAGCTAATGTTCCACATTCGAACAAAGGTCAGGACAGGAACGTTTCCGAACCCAGAACCACAATACTCTATTTTCTCAGATGGAAGCCCCTTAGAGGCCGTCTGTCTGAGCCAAGCTCCTGACCCCACAGAAGAAACCAAGGCTTGGGGAGGGGGAGGTGCTCTTTCAGGGTCACAGGACATTAACTGCAGAGGAGTCAGGCCCCAGAAGCCGCTCCCCCTCCACGGGATCCCCTACAGACCAAATTCAGAGACCAGGCTAAGATTTTAGGCATTAGCCGGGTATAGGAACAATTTCCATGCCGACAGTAAGATGCAGTAAATGTGGCGTTTACACAAAAAGATTTAGTATCAGGAAAAAACGGTATAAAATTTAAACAACATGTAAGAAAGAATCTGGTTTCCAAGTGCTACAATGACTGTACTCTGGCTAAGTGTCCCATTTGCTTGTCACCTATAATAGTACAGAATTCAGCCTCAGGACGAGTCCCGCCTGCCTGTGAGAGCCTTTCCTGCAGGAAGACCGTGAGAGCGCCTGAAGGCAGGGCACTGGGCGTCTCACCGAACGGACAGAGCAGGCTGGATGACCCGTTTTGTTTGGAAGCGTCGATGTGCATCAGAATTTGGTGTAAGCTTGGCTTCCATTATAATCTCATAGCCAGATCGTGGGGTAGTAACTAATTCTGACCTCAATTTCTCTGTGGCCACGGTTCTCTACCGAGTGGAACCTGAGAGTCAGACATGATAAAATTAGTCTTGGTCAGTTAGCGAAAGTGGCAGAAACGCAGTTGATCCTTCAACAGCACAACGGTTAGGGGTGCCAACCCCCACGCAGTTGAAAACCCACATATAACTTCTGACTCTCCCCCAAAACATAACTACTAATAGCATGCTGTGCCTGGAAGCCATAAACAGTTCATTAACAAGTATTTTGTAGGTTCCACGTATAAAGGCTGTATTTTTACAATAAAGTAGGCTAGAGGGGAAAAAACACCTCGTTTGTCTGGCCCCGCCGCTGCCATGCAGGGACACGCAGTGTCTCTGCCTGCGGCCTACGAGTCCATCCCACCTCAGGCTCCTCAGGGGCGTCACTGTCATATCCAGCTGCAAAGAAGGAAGTGGCTCTAAGGACTACAGCTCGACAAAGAGCTGCGCACGCACGCGCACACGCACACATCTGCCTCTTTAGAAAACAAACTTATTTAAATCCCACTGTGACTGCAATAATTCGTAAAGTAGCAGTATTTGAAGAGTAAGTTGATCTCGTGACCAGAAGTGCTGCTGGCTTGCTGCATATTGAAGTCAAACTTTAAAATAAACAGAAATGGACGGTCCCCAGAAAAAAGAGGGACTTTGGACCACGTCAGCAGGTCTACAATGCACATCTAAACGGCACTCTGATTGACCATCGCCTTATTGCTCCTCACTCTAGGGGTGAGAATACCGGGGGCCTGGGAGGAGGACCCTGTAGCATCCCTGGTGGCAGCGCACGCATTAACACACACACACACACACACACGTTATTAGAGAAAGCGGTAAGAACAAAACAGCACTGAGTGCTGAGCGTATCCAATGTTATACGATGTGCAAGTAAAGCTTCTACAAAAAGTGTTCAAGAAGGACACAGAAAAATATAAACACCTGAAGAAAAATGGAGATCAGTAAATGGTGGTTAAACATATTGGTCACGAATTTACCACAATTCCTGATAATTCTTTTTTCGTTAAATAGGTTGACCAAAAAACACACGTTGTAGAGAGAACCACACCTACAAGAGATTGTAGAGCTGTCCTTTGAGTTATTAACAATAATATACTGAGTAACTATATGCCAAACACTTTCATATTGCTTTCATCCAAACTTAAGAACATCTGTGAGAAGTATTATTTATCTCCGTATGACCCGTGAAAAACCTGAGGTTCAGAGGAGGGAAGGAACTTATCCAATGTCACAGCTGGGCCAATGTCACTCACTGGGTGTGGAATGGGAACCATACCGCCCAATTCCAGATCCAGTCTTTTCTCTTACCACAGATGCCACTCACACATGCAACACGCTGAGGCTGGAGGCCCACCTGTCGGGCACCCTACTGGGCACTGAGGCTGGGACAGACACGGCCCACGGCCCAGAAGCCTAGACTAAGAGGGAAGACAATCAATCCAAGAGCACAAACACATGCATAGTTCAAACAACTGTGAACTACAGAAATAATGTCTAATTATCCCAACTGAATTAGAGTAAACTATTTTAGCTTAGACCCAAAGTATGCATCAGAATATATGTTATGAGACTAGATTTCCTTCCTTTCAGATCTGCTTTGAAGATCTGTTCACGGCCTGTATCGCTTGCTGTCAGAAACCGCTTATACAGACAGTAATCAGTTTGGGAGGAGAGTCGTGGCCATACACTAATTTCAAATCTCCCTTTAGTCCCCATCTCCTCTTTTCTGTCTCATTCTGTCACACGTGTGTTGTACAGCTCTAGAATGAATGCCTCTCTGGTGGAAAGACAATGCAGTTCCATAATGACCAAAAAGTAAACTGGAAAAAGAAAAACGAACTCAAAAGTATAAAGGACCAGGAACAATGAACTGGAGAATCACAGACACAGTGGATAACAGCTCTTGAGTGTATCAGTCTTCTGTCGTACAAGCTAACACACCAGACAAGAGTCTGGAAGTGGTTGGACACAGACCCACCTATTCTATGAGCAGATTCACAGACTCTGCAAAACTTATGCTGACAGAAGAACATTTTACATGTGACCCAACCTCAGATTCTGACTCAAGATTCTAATATAATGGTAAGAAAAGCCAAGATCGGGACAATATTTTGGTAAACTTCTACTTTTGTTCTTTTAGAAACATATACTCTATATTCACTAATACTTCCGGATATTCGGAAGTGCAACAGGAGGGGAGCATTAGCTAAAATGAAACCAACTAGCATGCTTTCAATGTCCAAGCAACAATGACCATAGACAACTTTGCCAACCAAGAGAACAACTTCCCACATGCTGTTCCTTTACCTTTACCACCTCCAGACAAGCGCAGAAGCCCTACACCAGGAGATGCCTGGCCGCATATAACATTCCCAAAATATTTTCTCAAGACGGGAATGTATAGAACAAATGCCTACCGCCCAAGAAGTAGCTCTAGTGACTTCCTTTATTGGATCTGAAATGTAGGCATTTGACTCTTAACAACAAAGGGCTCCCCTAGATCACCATAGTAACTACAGGGCCTCACCTCTCCACAGGTAGCTGCTCTACAAATACCATTTGTGTGAAGCCAGACCAGGCCAGCCAGACAAGAGGGAGGGGAGGACCCTGACCAGAGTTGATTCAGCTGCAAATACAGCTCCCTGTTCACATTTTATTTACTAAATGTAAAAAACCAAAAAGTGTAAGAAGAATTAAAGATCCTAGAACAGAAAGGCAGTTAGACACCTGTTCCCAGCAAGTATTCTCCTAAACCAAGTCAAGGGTTTTCTAAAATAACCCTCCGACTCCAGGCCTGTAAGGACCCTGGATGTGAAGGGCAGCAAGCACTGCGGTACGCAGTTTCTCTAAAGAAAGGACCATTTTAGACTTTGAAGAGTAAATGTGCTTCTAAATAGAGTGAAATAAGACAAATTCCAGAAGCCCCACTTATGGTTTGGGGGGAAATGGGTATCTGCCCCAAACTTTCAAATACAATGTCAAATAAATACAATCATAATGGGAAGACAGCGCTCACACGAATGAAAAAAAGATTAAAAACCGGTAACAAATGTGCTAACACTAAATTATCCCTCTATAATTCATGTCCTTAATCACAATCCCAAAACTGAACTTGCTAGGAAGCCAGACCACACCTGAGCAATATTTTCAGCGTCCAGAATTAACTATTAGCTTTCCGAAACCTTTCTATCAGAACCAGGGGCCCCCTCTTGTTGTTCTTTCTTTCCAGGAGGGACCCCCCCCCCCGTGCCACACTATGAGGTTTCCAGTTGCACATTCGTCTATAGCCGGTTTCCTGTCACCGTCACAAATGCACAAAACAAGTGTCACTTCAAATTTTTTTCCAACCTCCTCAGAAGAAAGGAGAAGAAGAAAGAGGAACAACTAATACAATTTAAACCCTCCGACTGATCATGACTGGCTCCCTCAGCAGGCCACGGTGACAGCCACCTTTCGGAGCCTCCTCTGCAAACAGGACACACAGAAAGCGTGTCCTCCCAGGAAAGAGCAGTGTGCAGCCCCGCCACGCAGCAGGCATGAGCGTGGCCTGGCCAGCGCCCCCACCTCAGCAGGCACCCACCTCTCTCCTACGGGACTGGCAAGTCCCGCAACAAACACACACACGCAAGTGCCACCCTCCGCCGAAACACAACAAACCAAATACCGCAGCTTCACCCTCTAACACGCACGTCACTGCATACAATTTCCTGAACTGCCAGGAAATTTTCCATCAGCTCCAAAAGGAAGAAAGGATTGCTTCCTTTTGAAGCAACTAACAGCAAAAAGTGGTGTGACATGACCTTCCATTCTTTAGAAAAAAAGAAAATCCATTTTAAGATGATACTGTTGCAGCCATAACCTACAACTGTCCCCTGCACACACCAGAATGTGTGCACTAGTTCATGTTCAGACTTCAGGAAAAGATCACAAGAACTGTAATTTGCTCTGGCAAACAGGCTCTCAATCACAACAAGTTCCACCCACCTTCAAAGCGACCAATAGCTGCCCACCTACCGCCCCCCCTAAAACACCCAAACAGAGCTGCTCTGGGGCCCAGGCGTCCCCAGCCCAGCAGCCTGCAGGTTTGCTCTGCAGGTGCCTCAAGGCAGGCAAGCCTGGCACAGGGCACACGGCAAGACTCAGGTTAAATTCGCCCGGAGAGGCAGAGATACGGGAAGGGGAAGAGCACAGCGACAGAGGGACCCACGGTGTGCCCCATCTGCTTTAGTGCGTCTCCGAGCAGACGCCATCCTCAGCTCTGATGTCACGCCCCGCAACACCGCCTCCAGGGCCGGCCAGGGCTGAGTGAAAGGCTCCCAGGAGCATGCACTGTGCATGATGGAATGATCCACAAACATCTGCAGAAGTGAGGAAGGGCAGCTGCCGCCGCCGCCGTCTCGGGGAGGCCAGGCGAGGGTTAGCCTACCTGCAGGGGCTGAATGGGCCATCCATGACTAACAGGCTCTGCTGAGTCTAGCTGTCTGCCTGACCCTCCCCCGACGGCTACAACTCTGCCCTTTTCTACTCTAACAACTCAAAATGGAGGCACATGCAGCCTGAGAGACCTCATAGAGCGCGCACTGAGCTTGTGCTGTGACCTAAGCCTTCACGCAGAACGCAGAAACTTCCCCCGCGCGCTGACAGGACTGAGCATGTGCTGTGACCCTCCCTCATCCACACACTGTCTCTCCCCGCAATCAATCTCGGCCCTGCCGTTTCCGTAAATAAAGCCCAGCCAACAGCCGGGCGCACCCCCCCCCCCCCCCCCCGCATACCAAGCTAGTGTGCAGGGAAGCGGGGCCTCGGGAAGGGGGCCCGCGACGGCCGGCCCCGGGGCTCCGCGCGCGCGCGCGCCCGCCGCTCCACCTCGCTCTGGCAAGACCACAGCAAGTCTGTCTTTAAAAAATAATAACTGTGGTTTTAAATAGCATGGTCTTCAAAAAGGAACAGAATCCAAAGACACAGATATAAATAACTACACATAAGATTAATTAAGAGAAACACTGCAGCACATTTAAAAACACAGCAACGCCACAAAAAATTTTTTTAACTCTAAACATTGAGGAAAAGGGCACGGGAGTAACCCTGGCAAAGCAACTGAGGGCTGACTGGTTCCCCAGCTGCAGACGCGGCGTGGCCGGGTCGGTGTTCAGAGCAGAGGATCTAAACAACATGTCCTCTATGCAAAGAGCTTCCTCTAACCCTTGAGGTAGGAAGTTCTAAAACCTCCCCAAATAATAAATAAAACATTTCCTGCAGTGACACTAACCCAACCAGGCACACCTAGCCCAAAGAACGTCCTTCTAGCAGTAAGAAAGACAGGAAGGTCCACGTGCAGAGGTCAGTCCCGACGCCTGAAGGTGGGAGGTCTCCTGACGCAGAACTCGAGGCGATTCTCTAGGACACGGCCCACGAACCCTAGTTCTGGATGTGTGTGTAGGCTGAGCTTTTCTAACTAAGAGATGATTCTTTACATTATGACTTGGTTATAATTTTTTTTTTAACACCATGAAACGCCCTACCATTTATTACGGATGAGGCTGGGGAGCAAACCACAAACGCCATGGGGTGTGAAGAAACTAAACAGCCCTCTGTGTCCCGGGGGTCCCCAAAGGCAGCACAGAGTCCGCTGCACGTCCCACCCAGTGCCTGTACCCGTGCCACCCACCGAGCCGGGCTCCGACCCTGTGATGAAATCAGAGCTCCTCACCGTGCTGAGAATGTGACACGCACAGCACAGAAACGCCAGGCGCGCTTAAATACGCACAGGAAGCAAGTGTCTATGGGTCTAAAGACCGTTTTCCCTACTCATATATAAGATAACATGTCCCAGAAGGAACTAGAAAGTCTAAAGAAAAGACTTTCTAATAAGAACAATTACCAACCAAATAATATAAATATGATCACCAAATAATTAAAAACAAACAAACAAACAATAGCTACCACAACCCTTCTCACGGAACATGCTTCCTTGGAGAAATCAGCAGAAGGCAATGATTTCATAGATGCATCATTACTCTGAAAAACCACGGGAACTCTTCCACAGAACACAGCAAAACATCCTTACGACAACAGCAAGTCAAGAAACTTGCCTAGACCCTGGCCGGGCAGCTCAGTGGTTAGTGTCCTCCTGCTACACCGAGGTTGAGGGTTCAATCCCTGGTCAGAGCACGTACAAGTATAGGAACCAACGAATGCATCAGTACGTGGAACAACAAATAGATCTCTCTCTCTCTCTCTCTCTCTCCACTCCCACCTCTAAAGTCAATAAATAAAAATTAAAAATAAAAAACGCAAGTACTATACTTTTGGCCCCACAAAGGCCCTGAATGATTCGAAGGGCAAGTTACCAATATCCTACGGTCTTTGCGGGGTCACACTGGATCCCAGCAGTGCGCCCGGCCGATTTCCGCACTGTCCTCACTGTCTTTCCTGCCGCTGTCACCCCACAGCTGTGACACACCGCATGGACACCCTGCCCTCTCCCCTGTCACCCCTCAGGGGCAGCACAGCCCAGGGCTCACTCCCTTCTTCTCCACGCTCCTCCCCGAGCAGGACGCACCCACTCGACCACAGTTCCAACCAGCTCCTCTCTGGAGACCCCTCTTTATGGGACCAGCTTGGAAACTGTGAGAATTTTGTTCTCGTCTTGCTGTCCCTAACTCATCACAGCTTTTTCTGGGGTGCCTTCCCTCTCTAAACAGATTTTAAGCTCTTTGGCGGCAAGGAAAGTATCAAAGTCATCTCTATAGGAACCACCCAACTCTCTTATTTTGGATGTCGAAAAATACACCTGATGCACTGAGAAGGCACGGTATCACTTACACAGAATTTCTGGGCGAAAATTACACAACCTGAACCTAATCACAAGGAAATGTGGAACAAGTCCAAACTAAAGAATACGCAACAAAACTGGCCTCTCCTCTTCCAAAATGTCAGTGCCATAAAAAAACGAAAGGGCTACAGCCATGTTATGAAAACAAAGAAAGGCATCAACTCAATGCCAACGTCTGGTCACAGGGGAAATTATCATCAAGGTCAGTATTAAAAAGTGGCCAAGTTTGATCCTGGTAACCATATATTGAAATATTGAGGGGGAAAGAAGCTTGACGTCCAGTATTCATTTCCAAATGGTTCAGGAAAGGGAAATACTATAGGAAAACAATATGGCAGTGATAATAAAACAAATCTGTTATAAAGTTAAAAAGATAAATAATACATAAAACAAAATCAACAAAAACACAATAGCAACTATTACAGAATGCTAATTGGTGAATTGGGAGAAATGCTACATGGGAGTTCTATGTACGGACCTCATGACTCCTCTTTAAGTTACATATATAAAACCCCACACTGGAACTTTTTAAGTATGTCAAACAAACAATACTCGTACTAGCCTTCGCTCGTCAGCTCCCACGTGTCTGCCGAGTGGACACACTGGTGGCGGTGAGGGGCCGGGCCTGCCCAGCTACCTGCCTGCACGGTGCTCTGACGCCCCAACTGAACACACTTAACATCCATCCAAGTTCAGTCCAACTTCAGGATATGGGTGCAGACCTCCTCCTCGTCAGAGAAATCAAGGAGCCCGGAAACCTAGTGGTTTGGTACTTAAGGAAGGCAACGTGCCACTTTAAACCAGAATTGGGCTCTGTCTCCACTGGCCAAGCCTGGGCTTACACCAGGGGCACCTTGGAACTACACCTATCACTCAAGGGCCTCCACTGCTTGTCTCGAACATGAGATGCCTGCTCACTGCCTCTGACTACCTGCCTGGGCCTCATTCCCTCCAGCACGTTTCCCGACTTGCCACCAGCTGCCCGCCGGGATGTGCATGCCCCACCCGCACGCTGGCTGCCCCAGTGCTTCCCTTTGTGGCCTATCACTAGGTCTTCCGAGAAGTCCGGGGATCCCAGGTGCACCTCCATCATCTCTGGACCCTGAACCTCCTTCTCTCCAATTAATCCCTAGCAAATAACGGATGCAGTAACACTTCTGAACAAAGGGGAGCTGAAGAGGTAAAGTGAATATACTGTACTAACAGATTCTTCCTGAAATTAACAATGTTTATTACATGAAACCGACTTGAAAACCTCTTTGTTCACTCACAATACTCAATATTTGGTGAGTGGAATATTTATATTTGTCAAAAGTAAAGTCAGAGCAGTAACATGGAAGTTTCCTAGATTTTCTTTTATTTGTTCAAGTTTCCTACTTAGCAGAAATATAAAAATATCTAAAATGTTTTATTTACTAACAAAAATTGTAAAGCAAAAACAGCAATGGAAATTAAGGAATCTCTAGAGGAAAACACTTGAAAAAAGATATTCTATTTGACTTCTAATTAGTACTAACTTCACATCAATAAAGGGAGCCTTCAGAAAACAGTCTGTTTAAATTTTATTTTCTGATTGTTCCTCCTGTGGACATGGAAGTGTTATATATACTGATCTTATGTCCAGGAAAGCACACTAATTCACCTCTTCAGTTTTAACAATATGCTCACGTTTTCTCAGATTTTCTATAATAAAATTATTACACTGTATTCACAAAGGTTCATTTCTTCATTCCCAGTTCCTCACATATTTTCTTTTTCATGTCTTAACAGACCTGGGAATCCTTACATTGGTTCTGACTTTAGAGAGAATACTTCCAACACTCCACCCTCAAGTATGGCGCTTGCTGTGCGCTGTTAGTAAGTCTTCTGTCAGAATAAGGAAGTTCCGTTCTACGCTTCATTTGCTAAGTGCTCCCCCCTAATACTGAAAGGGTGTCGAATTTTACCAAGTGCTTTTTCTACAGCAAAATGACTGCCCATTTTTGCTTCTTCAATACACTGAAGTGGTAAAATATGTTAACAGATAAATTATTATCAAACCATTCTTATACTTTATAAATCGCACTCGGACGAGCGTGCTTTAACGCGTCGCCAAGCGGCACTAACACTGCACGCAGACGGTGCGGCGCAGGCCCGTGCGGGAGACGGCACTCCAGGCTGCGCTGCGCCGCCTGCCTCCGGCGGAACGGGCCCCTGGCCTCACAGAACGCCTCGGTTCGCCTGCACCAACCTCCCCTGTCCTCTGGAACGCGGTAGAATCAACCTGTAACGTGCGAGCATAATTCCAAGGATTTCTTTTTGGTCTAACGAGAACAAAAGGGCGCCCCTACACAACTGGGGCAAGCTGCCTTTGAAGGGAGGAGGGGCGCACTTTTACACGCTTCCTCTTTCTCCCAGCTGTGGCAAGTGAAGAAGGCGACTTCAGCTAAAACAGAAGCCAAAGGGAAATAAAGGAACTGCAGACTGTCACTTTTCAGCTGAGGTATAAAAAGTTACATTGAAAAAAAGATGGTCACACTGTTATTTAGAATAACCAAATACTGGAAAACCTATAAATCTTCAAAATATGAGAACAGATGTATTATGGGACATCCCTACGATGGTATACAAGGTGTTCATTACAAATATTTTTGTAAAATGTTTAATGACATGGTACTATGCTCAAAATAAAGGAGTAACTAATAAAGGCATGCATCGTTTTATGTATATTATAAACAAACAGTATTTTAATTACAATCTTAATACATACACATACACCTACACACACACAGATGTACATTCAAGGAAAAACACAAATACGGGTTACAGAATTATGTGTCATTTCAGTTTGCTTCTTCAACTTATGTCTTTGTCAAATTATTCTCTAGTGAGCACCTATCCCTTTCTTCATTAAAAAAAACCAAAAAAAAAACAAAAAACCAAAAAAAACCTAAAATGTCTTCCAGCACAGCTAGAAGAAAATTAAGTTGTACACGAGTCTATCTATAATGAAACCACAGAAATGAAAAGCACAAGCTTTCGAATCACACAGGCTTGGGGGTTCCTGTTTACTGACTGTACACCTTAAGCCATTATTTAATATAATATCAATTTCCTCATTTATAAAATAAAGACAGTGCCAACTTCACTAAGCTATTATTGGAATTAAAGGGTCTAGCGCAGAGTAAGCATGCACTGTAGGGTAGTAGCAGACATGATCAGAGGCACCCTGACCAGATGATGTTACAAATTTGATTCCTCGAGGTCACACTAAGCAATATCAAATGCTAAATCTACTAAAGATACAACTCAAGACGTCAAAACCCATCCATGTGTGGGAGAGAGCAAAGTCAGTGACAGAACACTGAAGTAAAGATATCAAGAATAATGAAATAAGGTTTCTCACTGTTAAAGATGAGGAGTACCCCCCAAAAGGGCAAAACCAGTAGTAACCCTGAGATATGAGATTAGAACCGGTGAACTTACTATGAAGTCACGACACACAAAGATGCAGAAACACAGATGTAAAAGTGCGCACGCTCTCTCTCACACCCTTAGCTTTTCAGCTTTGTTTACTCAAAGGCCCGCGCACAGTGATACAAAACAATGAGCATATGTAGCACCAGACCTTGGTTTGTAAATATCATTCTCCAAAATTTGTGACAAACTGACTTCAAAATGATTAATAGCAACAGATTATAAACAACTGATTAAAACGGAAAGCCATTTATCCATCGTGATATAAATGAGTAAGTTGAAAGTCTGACGAGGAAGGGATATCTACATAGTCTCAACACAAACACCCGTAAAACGGTCATTAATTATAAAAGGAAAAAGAAATTTTACAGTTGCAAAGCCTGGCGGACAACATCCCAATCAACTGATGAATGTGAACATTGCCAGCAACGGGACAAATGAGAATTGTGGGCCACCTGGTAGAACGCAGAAAAAGGACATGCGACCTCTGTGCTGTTCCTGTCAAAGACAGAGGATCCAAATCGAATACTAAGGAAACTGAGGGACAGTCTACAAAATAACTAGCCTATAGTCTTAGAAATACCAAGGTCCTGAAGTGAAGAAAGACTGAGGAATTGTTCTAGATTGAAGGAGACTAACCGACATCACAACTGAATCCGTAATGGTGACCTGTACCCTTCTGCTGTAAAGGTCTTTATTGGGAAAACCGATAAAATTTGAGTGGGATCTGAGAAATTACTAAAATATTTCATTGTTAATATCCTGATTTGAGGGCTGCACTGTGGTTATGTAAGAAAAGGCCCTTGTTCACAGGAAATACACAACGTTTTAGAGTGCGATATAGCCTCATGGTGATAATGTATTTTCAAATGGTTCGGGTAATAAAGGGTCCTCAACTGTACTGGCAACTACTTTGTTTAGAAACAAAGTAGAATGAAATGGATTATGCAAGTGCACCACTCAGCAGTGCCGGGCAGTGCTCACTGACTGCAGTGTTATTAGTAACATATTGCCACTGTCACTCAGGGAGGAATTAAATCTAAGACCTTGTAAATGCCTCAGTTTAGGATTGCTACTAAATACAATGATAATAATCCTTAAGCCTCATTTTTGCTTTAAAAAAAAAAAAAAAAAACCAGCAGCAGCAGCAGCTTCTTCCTGGAAGCAGAAAAGTGGAGAGGGCACAGCTGAATCACAGCTGACCACAGCTGTTCAAGAACATTCTCTTCTGGGTAAGACAGGAGAAGATCAGATCTGAGCCCTCCACCTGTCTTCCACCTGATCACCAGGAGAAGGCTCATGCTAAAACAACAAAGAACTGCGAGAATAATAGTCAGATGTTACCTGTGGCAGACCACGACCACTGATGCTTTTATAAGACCACACACACATACACACACACACACAACGTATCAGTGACTATGAATACAAAACGCTACATTTTAAATTATATGTTTTCTTTGCTGTCCCTAAGAGCACTTCAGGGACCTAAAGAGTTCTTAGCAACAAGGGGAAACAAATGGACTGGTCCTTGGGAAAACTCATACTTCATAATTTAAAGATAAAGGTGTCTCCTCTCAAGTGGCCATTATCATTTGTTCTTTCTGGGATGCTACTCACCATTCCTTCCTTCCTCCCTTCCTAATTCACTGGCCTGAGTCACAGAATGCTGAGTACAGAAGTGAAGTTGGGACCAATCTTAAGACACATAACAAAAGTGAACAATGGCTCCTGAGTGTACAAATGTCAGAGCGAACTCCAAAGCAAAGCCAAATCACCTGAGGGTTCCAAGTTCAGACTCAAGCCTCTCTCATGTGCCAGCCCCTTACAGCTGTGTCCTCCTTAAAGCTAGAAACATCTGCTCCCCCCCTCCCAATTAACTTTTGTTCTCTAAATATCATGGCTAACAAAACTACAGGGTCACAATCCCTGAGCCGACACCCTCAGGGTCAGAGGATTTTCAGAAGTCAGAACTTTTTGGATTCAGAAAGGTACTATATGAATCCACCACACAGCATGTCACAGACTAACAGTGAGAACGGCCGCTAGTCCATCGCAGCAGTAATTATGCTGCACACGCCGTGCAAACTCACACCAGGTGAGCAAAAGAAAGAAAGGAACGGCCTCCTAGCTGTTCAAGCGTGACCACCAAATGAGTGTCAGCCCCAAACTCAGCATAAAAATCTTTTGACATTTTTCAGAGCGTTCAGAGTGCAGAATTAAAGATAAAGAGATTATGGATCTCCCAAAATGTAAAGGCAATGAGAAGTCTGTTCCCCCTATCATAATGTGTTCAAAACACTAATACCATCAGAACCAAAAATTCTGGATAACCAGGTCCCTGACAAGAAACAAAATTCAGAAATATAAGACCCGGTTGGGGAAAAAAATAAAAAGGTAGCCAAACACTGGGGTTTAAACCCTCGAGTGGTCGCGAGGATGACAACAGTCATCCACGCAAAATCATCACCAGTTTTAGTCCAGTGTTGACATGGCAACGCTGCGTGCGCTCAGATTAATAATCTTCGAAACGTGTTGCATCGCCTCAGCTCCGGCCAAGCACCTACGCCGTGCAGTTTACCTGGAATTCTGCGACGGAGAGAGGTGGATGACACACGTCACCCACGCGACCTCCCACGCTCCATTTGGAAGCACGACCACTGCAGGGTTAAGGAGGGCCCATGTGATAAACGTGAAGAAAAACAAATCCGAACGCATTTTGGTGTTCGCTAATATGCTAAATAAATTAAGGAAAACCACCTAATAAATTTACTTTGAAATACAATCAGAAAAATGGCTATGGGAAATAATAATTGTTTTAACTTTCAATTTCAACTGCTTACTTAGAGCCAAGTCCCTGCATTAGTTAAGGGGAGGGGACCAGTCATCGACGTCTGCAGTCACAGAATCACCATTCCCAACCCCCAGCGGTCCTACACCACTGCCCAGGGTCACTGCCACAGTCTGGCATTCTCTCTCCACATGACTCAGGCACCGGCAGTCAGCACACAGCACCAGGCAGCCACGGTGACATACGAGGCCCACTCATCCAAACCAGAGGCAGAACTACCCAGAAACCAACCCCATCCCTCACGAACCTGAGACAAAGAAATGGAGGGAAGAGGTCGGTTCCGCCAGGGCCCCGCCCTGAGCATCCTGAAGCCTGGGCTGTGCACAGCCAGGGGAAGGAAGCACGGACGGTTTCCTCCAGTCCGTTACGTCACGTACACTCTTCGGATCCCCTGGGAAGCTGCAGGAGCTGTACACCCAACCCCGAGCTCACAGGTATAAAGTATAAAGTAGTTCAGGGTGAAACTCGTGAACCATGGCAGCGGGCCACACTGGCTCCACTGATGCAAATCTTTACACTCAATTTGCGAGAAGTTTGAGGTCTGCCATGAACTTGACTTACAAGCAGGCATTCAAATATTTTGCTCACTTCAATTCATCCAGCACCCCGCAGCTCTTCCACACAGCACGCACAAGCGGCACACGGGGACCCAGCACAGAAGGGACAAACGCGGACTGGGAAGGCGGAAGCACTCACAGAAGGGGACCCGGGAGCAGGGCCGGCAAGCGTGCTGCGCAGGCACGGCTCTGTGGGGCTTTTCCGGGTGAGAGACAGAGAGCACCCCCCCACTGTGCACCCAGTCCACACTTCAGAGGAAGTGGGAAGCATCACTCTGGACGACTGCCAGCAATACACAGTGAAACGAGACAGGAAACTGTGAGTCCCCAGCTTACGGAGGTAAGTGATCCACCACTTTTAATACGCATTTAGCAAAAACAGTTGCATAACCAAAACTAGTAAAGCACCATTTAGTTGGTTGTGAAAAACCTGAGAACCAAAATTTTAAAACACAAAAGCAATGTGGTCAGTTCACTAATACAATATAGCCTGTGCAATATGACAACTATTTATCAAACAGTTAAACATGACATCACTGAAATAACAGACTCCTTTGTATCTAGACAAAAACCCAAGTTCAAGTGTACCACGCTTCCTCTGGGCAACAGGAAGACATGACAGGGCAGACAATACATAATACATGCACATGTAAAATTACAGTTCACAGTATAAGATGCTTTTGAAGTATTACCATTGGTCAGTCTCTTTGTCATTGGAACAGGGCAAACTCTGACAAAGAAAAGCTCGAATTCGCTATTTTCTAAAGCAAAAAAGGTGACCATTACAGTATTCCCGGTACAGCTCTTGTCCAGTGTATTTATACAGAAACACTAATATAAGTGTCCCCAGAAAGCTTTATGCAGCCCCTTACAACCGCAGCAAAGGAAGATGATACCTCTTATCGACCATGGGTTGACTGTCTTAACAGTAGCGTTCTAAATTTTACACATAACTTCTCAGCTTCCTCTAGGAAAAGGTTTTTGCTAAAGTGATGACCCATCTTCCTAGTATATTTAATGTAGTTCTTCAACTAACTTTCTTGAGCTAAGCGTCTTCTCTCTCTTTCTAAGCGCTTGCATTTGCAGGTTATGCTTTGGGTGTTCTAAGCACAGACTACTTAATCATCTGCTAACGTTTTTTAAAATCCTTATAAAATAAATAATTCTACTGATTACATAGATATCACCAAGAATTGGATTTCATACCAAGAGTCTCACCAGAGATATTCAGTGAGTGTGTCTGGGGTGTTACTGAGTGAACAGAACAAATGACTGGCCAAAGAACTTTCCAGAAGGTCCCAGTATTTTCAATATGGTATCATGGAAGGTGTGACAAACTGTAATGACCTTCCAGTTCATAATAAGTTCAAAAGACAGACCAACTGAACCCAGGTCTTTGTCTTGCCCTCTCTAAACTCAAATTTCCCCATGTTTCCTTTTTTTTCTAATAGGAAGACACCAAAGACATTAATTACAACTCCTTCCAAAGAGGTCTACTATAGGCTTCTGTAGTCTCTTTAAAAAAAATTTACTCGTATATGCCCAGATGTATGTACACACACACGCACGCATGCACGCACGCACGCTCAGTGAGAAAAGCAGAAGTCCTCACTGAGTGGGTCCAAGCGACTCACTTACCTTGTCTCAGGGTTGTAGCCTAGAATGTAGAAAAATGAATCCACTCGGGCTTTAAACTCTCTAGCAGCAAATATGTCAGAAAAATGGGAGATGTTACACTTCCCTCTGAAAATAAACAAACAAAAATACATTAGTAATACCCTCTATTGCTTTGCAAACCAAAATACTATTGGAGCGGTAGGGGTGAGAGAAGATATAACTGAATCCGCATTGCTCTTAAGAACATGTAGAATAAAGCTACAAAGTGCACCATTAACTGTTCAGAAAACGGGGAGTTCCGAAAAGAAGAAAATGTCCAATATTATATATTTTTTTGTTTCATCAGTTCTTCAATCTACAACTTTACCACTTAATTGCTTTTAAAATTTTTATTTACTGATTTTGAGAGAGAGAGAGACAGACAGACATCGATTTGCTGTCCCACTTATTGATGCATCACTGGTTGCCTCTTGTACGTGCCCTGACTGGGGATCAAACCTGCACCCTTGGCGTATTGGGATGATGCTCTAACCAACTGAGCTACCTGGCCAGGGCCTTAATTGCTTTATCTCAACATTTTAGTCATAGAGTAAAATTAAACCACAAAGATAAACTGAGGGCAAGACTATGGTGAAAGGATATTAAATTAGAAATGCTAAGGGAAAATTAAAACCAGTTCAATTACGAAAATATCCATCCTAAAGCCTTTCTACATCATCCAAGCAAAACAGGCCTCTTCTTCCTGCTCCCTTATGACAGGCAGAAATAGTGTATAACTGTTAAGTATATTTTTTTCTCTTTTAACATACAAGAAATAAACTGACTTGACTTGCAAATTAAAACAGAACAATTTTAACTTTTTAAATATATAGATGGATTCTAATATACAAACACAAACTTTCCCAATTTTTAAGTCACGTTAAATGACTGTAAATTGGAAAACACTTTCCCATTGGAAATATTGCAATAAGGAGTAGAACGTTTCCAGGTTCATCTACCAACAAGAGTTACACCACAATATAGCTGAAGACGCTCCAGTTCTGCGGAATTCCTCAGGCCGTGTTTCCATGTACCAAATGCAAACGTCAGACACATTATAAACATTATACCATGCGGTAGGGCCCACCTTTCCACTATAAGCACAAGCGCTCACACGCATACACACACACACAAACGCATGTGTACATGTTGGGATAATTTCCTAGAAGGCAGGGAGGTTTTAAGAACTTCAACTCCCTCGTGGTCCCAGAAGTTAAATTTCATGGCAAGTGGAAGCTAAAGCTATGCATTAAAGCAGATGGAACTGGCACCCCAAGAGTGCACCCCGAAGCTTCCGGGAACATGACCTCCCACTGCCTGAACAGGCCTCCCACTCCCACGGGGCTCCGTGAGCTGGACGCTAACAGCCTACACACCAGCTAACGGCCAACGTGTTAGTGAAAGAAACCGGCTGAGGGACACCCACGTGGACAGGGACGGTCATTCACTTCCTGCCAAGAAATGAAAAGGCACTACCCTGCTTTCCCACAGGGCTTAAGTAACTGTGACCAAAGCCACCGTAATGGGCAGAAGCTAGGATGGGCTCCAACAGCTGCCATTTTAAACACTACATAAAAATTCTATTGATTTGTTGCAGTTCCTTTGGGAAGTACTGATTAGAAGATAATCAGGGCTACTGAGTACCTGGAATGCGGGTGGCACAATTAAAGAGAAATACATTTCTAATTTTAGTCAATCTTCTCAATCCTTACCCGAGCGTATGCTTACTGACTGGAGGGACAGGGATGGGGCGATATCAGTGTGAGACAGAAATGCAGATCAGCTGCCTCCTGTACATGCTCTGACCAGGGATTGAACCCACAACCTAGGTATGTATCCTTTTGGTGTGCGGGACATCGCTCCAAATCATTTTGTTTAATTTTAATTAGTATGCATTTCAGTAGCTACATGTGACTGACGGCTACCATACTGAACAGCACAGATTTATACATTTTCATCATTGCAAAAAATTCTACTGAAAGCACTGACTTGTAGGTATAACAAGATACAATCGAAGAAAATACGGACAAGGCATCAGCTCTCCAGGCCCAGAACCTGTATCTCTCCAGTATTTAGCTGGAAGGGCTAAGATCACTTTTACAGATGAAGAATGCACTGACTTGACAACTTACTACCCATCTGTCTGAAGCGATTTAGTCCCTGAAGCCAAGAAAAAAATAGGGATAAAAATACCTATTGTACCTATCTCATAAAAATATTAAGATCAAATAAGTTTATGAAACTCTGTATACTATTCAGTGCTGCATAAGTTATTTTCACCATTATTGTCCACTAATAAAAGAAAAGTGATTCTTCTTTTATTATTCTTTGTCATTGCTCAATTTTAAGTATACTCTTAAACTTGAGTAATTAATTGATGTATTAATTAAAAATGAAAAACCCTACTAACCCACAATTCTTAAAATGCAGGTATCAGAAATCAAGTGTGTTTAAAAGAGTGTTTCCAAACCTCAGCACTGCTGTCGTTTTGTGGTCAGGGGCTGTCCTGCATTTAGCAGCATTCCTGACCTCTGCCCTACAGCGCTGCCGCCACTCCCCTCCGTCCCCACATCATTGTGACAATCAGAAGTATCTGAAGAGATGGCCCCTGGGGGACAATGCAACTGAAAGCAGTAGGAATAGAAGTCTATCATCTGATAAACGACTATGAAGCTGTAATAAAGGGATTTGATCTACCATTAATTATGTCCGCCATTTGCTTCCCATTTGAGCACGTGGAAAACACTGAATTTTGTTTGCTTTTATAGCCTGTTAATGACTGAACTCTTTGGCATTTGATAGAGTTTAACCACTGATTCTCTGAGATTTTCCAGATACCCTGTTACTTGCAAATAAACACAGTTTTTCTTCTTCGCCCTTCCTTAAGCACCTAACTGCACTGCACCTCTAATACAATGTGGAAATAGTGAGCATCCTTGCTTTGCTCCTGACTCCAGTGGAAATGTCTCCCGGGTGATCCCATTAAATAAGACACTAGATTTAGAAATAATCATATTGTAATCATAGTCTTTAGAGAGATGGTTTTTTCCTTAGCTTCATTACGATGACAAATGTTATTAACAGAGTCTCTAATCATAACCTACCTTGCATTCCTGAAATAAATCCCAGTTGGTCATGATGTATTTTTTAATGAGAAATTAGCATTTTTAAAAGAATTTGATTAATTAGATCTAATGTTTTTCTCCTCATTAACTTCTGCTTTTATCTTTATTATTCCCCTTTGTGCTTTTTTGTCTTTTTGTTGTTCATAACAGCTTTATTCATACTGGTCTCAGAACAACCCAAATGTCCACCAGCAAGGAAGTGGGTACACAAATCACTGTGTAATTTGCACAATGAAACACTACAGAACAATACAAAAGAAAGAGCTACTTACTGATACATAGCACAACATGGAAACATCTCAAAAGTTAAATATCCAGGAAAAGAAGCCAGACACACACACTTATAAGAAGTTCTGGAACAGGCAAACATAATTTATGGTAAGAGAAAAAAGAACAGTGGTTGCTTCTGGGTGGGAAGTGTTGAATAGAAAGTAGCTTAAAAAAACTTTCTCAGCCGGTGGGATTATCCCATGCCTAGTTTAGGGTCAAGTGTATCAACATTTATAAAAATGTAAACTCAAACATGCTGGCACCCTGATCTCGGACGCCCAGCCCCCAGCACTGTGAGGGATAAATTTCCGTTGTTTATCAGCTGCCCAGTCTGCTGCATTTGGTGAGAGCAGACCGACGGGTAAGACACGAGTGAAATTCAAACAGGGTCTTCAGGGCAGCAGTAGCGGACTACTAACCGTACTACCGCCACAAGCAAGGTGCTGACACTGAGGAAGGCTGGGCGGAAACTCAGCACTTACAAGTTTTCTGCGTGTCTGAGAGGAGCGCCAAATAAAAGCCTTTTTAAAAGATGGTGAGATATTCAAGGGCAGACAGCGTGTGTCTGGCTTGGTGTCCCCAGTCCCTCCAGAGTCTTTCCGCCACTGGTGGCTCAGCGACGTGTGAAATGAATGAATAAGTAAATAAGTAACTGACAAGTTGTGGTGTCTAACGAATACTAAGCATGTATAGACAAAACAATAAAAATGCTGTACGGTGAAGTTATTCTACGTATAAAAACAACAGTAGATTAAAGTCAGGAAATGAATCTTACACTGCAAAACTAAGACCTCCGAGGTATCGTGAAACTCCTTAAGAACTGGCAAGGGCTAAAGGGATTCTGCAACTGCTGTGGCATGGTCGGAGAATTATACAAAGGCGTAATTAATCTGTTTCAATAACTACACCTATATGATTCTGGCTGCCCATACCAAAGTAAGGTGATAAATCAATTCAGGACGAAGCGATTAGAAGCCCTAAATAGCTAGTTTAGGGTTTCTGGGCCCTGGATTTCCAGAAAACATACTCTAACACATATTCCTATGCTATAAATTCCTAGTAAGGTGATAGCTTGTAACCTGGCCTATTTTAGGATTTTTCCCCCAAACGATTACTTGAAGCAGGAAGCAGACAATCAGAAAGTGGGAAAGGAGCCCCCAAGCCTGTCAGACGTTTAGGTCTCCCGTGCTGGCCCCACAATCAGCACTGGGAACTAACTCGCTGTGTCACAGTGCACAGGTCACGGGTCACAGGCCAATCGAAAGCAGTCGTCTAGACCCTTTGACCGTCAAAAGAACATTATCATTAGGGTAAAAAAGTAACATAGCAAGCTAGCTGCAAGCGACAGTTTTTAGTTTATTAAAATGTATCTCCTCATTTTCAGAACAAGTTTATCTGCTCGTTCTTGGAGACCTAGAGATGGCTCCTTGAGCTAAACTCTTCTCCCCTGTGTAGCCAATTAATGTGTTTGATAAGCCACGGAAAACTAACATAAATGGATGCTAAGTAACTGTAACATCAGTAACTTGATACAGAATTACATTTAATTTCGCCTTTTCTTTTCTTCCTTTCATGCTTTTAAGAACCCAGTTCAGACTCAATGAGATAAGCACTGCTCATTCTACTGAGGATGAGACCCCTGGGAGATGCCTGCCCATACAACTTATCCTACTGAATACGGAACCACAAGATGTGTGTTTGGTGCAGGGTTCTGTCACTTAACCCTGTGACCTTGAATAAGTTTGTCAAAAGGACGGCTCAAAGGTTATCAAACTTGGCCTTGGTCACAAAATTACGTGGCAGAGCCCAGATTCAAAATGAAGTCTAACCTCAATGTGGCACTTGATCTATTCAACCAGGGCCAGCCAAAAACACTCACATGAAAAGAGAACTAAAAAATACTCTGCTCACAATACTAACTCTACTACGTGGTTACTGGTAACTATAATGAAGAAAAGAAACAGCTGTAGAAACACAGCTTGAACGGTAGGGCTGGGGGCAGCCCAGACAAGCCAGAGCAGCAGCGGGGCAGTAACGCGGGTCCTCAATGCAGGCTTCTACAACTGGGAGGACCCCATGGTCTCTTCTGGAAATAAACCTGCTCTGGGTACAGAAATGCTGCAATCTCGATTGCCACAGAAAAGGCTGCAGGAGAACTCCGTTTTCCTTCTGAGTCACGATGGCTAAAGGACAAAGCTCTCCCTCCTTAAAGCCCAACCCTGGCACCGCCCTGAAAGACAAGTTCTACGCCGGCTTCCTTCTGAGTGAACGGCGTGGCCAGCGTCCCCTCGGAGCTCCCGTGAGCCCAGCAGGCAGGCGGCTGAGCGCTCTGATCTTGGACAAGAACGGCGCTGAGCACTAACACTATCAGCCACACCAAACCACTATCGGTCTCTTCCTCTCCTTCTCTCTTGTCCGCCACGCTTTTTTCATTACAGCCACGACCCCCTTCCATGTGCCTACGGGTCACTTGTCTCTTTCAAATTTGTATTCATCGTTGGCAGTACTGCTTGACATCTATGAAGAAAACAATCTTTCTGTGAATAAATGGTGAAGGAAAGTTGGAAGGAAAAGCTGAATTCCCCTCCCCCCATGGTTTAAAGTGAAAGTAATCTAGCTTTGGCGAAGAGAAAAGGCATAGCTGGAGATTCCTGGGGGCACTGCCACTCCGTTCTACGGCCACTGGAGATGAGCTTACAGTGAGCACTGCCACTGGGGGCCCGGCAGGACTACGGCGCAGTAAGACCCGCAGAGCTGGGCTCCAGATGCGGGCAAACGTCAGCACGTCCATAAATGTTTACTGAGCTCCTGTTAGGCCACACCTTTCATTAACGACGTGACCACTGTCATCTGATATGTTTGAAAAGAAAAAGAAAAATGATTGTTTTAAGTGACATAAGAGATGTGCTATTAAAGCTAACATAACCAGACTTAAGATGACAGGTTTATAAAAGCACTTTATGACCCTTTAAAGAAAATAGCACAGGAGAAACAAACTCGTCAGTACGGGTTCTAGCCATATACACAGTGAAAAGAAGATAAGGAATTACCACTTTAGCACTGCAGCGCTTAAGTAGCTAGTGACAGGACAGTGACCTATATGATGACATCACCAGAAATACGTCTTATTGGAAAAATCGCTTTATTCATCTGGGTCCAGCCCGAATTATCTGAGACAACTGGTTCTTCTAGAAAGGCTACTACAGTAGGGAAGACTCTACAAATCTGAGTATCTTCTGATAAATATTCAAAGGTAGCCATTTTAAGCAATTATGTGAAAACCTGTTGAATAATGAGACTTACATATATATCTCATATAGTTATTTACTTTAACTTCAACTCTAGGCTGCTTGAAATCATTTATCTCAATCAACAGAACAAGACGGAAGAGGAGGGAGAAGCATGCAAACCAGGATAAGAAATAATCCCAGGATCAAGCCACCTGTCTCAGCTAACAATTTAATGGTGTCATCAATCTGCCTAACCTTCCACTAACTTGCTGTGTTCAGCATGCAAGTGTAAGATCCGTAAGCCACTGCCACAAAGACACAAACGTCTGTGGGAATGACGAGAGAAGTGTATCAGGCATCACGGGAACTCTGCGAATTCACCTGCAGAGCCCCACAGGACGCCGGCCCTAAGCAGGCACACTGCTGCCGCCACAGGAGGGCTGGCGAGCGACGGGCCACGCGCCAGATCTGTGCCAGCGCCTGACTCTGCAGAGCCCAACACATGTGAATGGCTTCTACGTTTTTATATGGCAAAAAAAGGAAAGAAAGGAAGAAAGAAAAGAAATCACGAGAAAAATAACACACTTCCTGACATGTGGAAATTAAATGAAATCCAAACTTCCGTGTCTGTAAGTGAAGGCCCAGCCGCCGCACTCGCGCTGCCACGGCCGAGGTGAGTGGCTGCCCCAGAAGCCACGTGAAGGATTATCTACTCCGAGTTTGCCAACACCTACCCTGTATTAGAAGTTTCTGCTGTTTGCCTTGAAATGATTGCTTTTGCCATGTAGCTTTTGCACAAGAGACTCCAGATGGTTTTACTGATCACCATCTGAGCAACGTAATGGAGAAATTATTGTATCGCATTGTAGTTAAGCTAAAATCCAGCACCTCCCTGGGGCCGTTTTTCAAAAAAAACATATACTTTAACAAAGTAGTTCTTCCATCACTTTATTTCTTCCAGTGAGGAAAGTTATTACTTGCCTTACTTCCTCTACCACTTAAGAAGCCCAAAGTCTTCCACTTACATACAGAATGGGCCAG
This sequence comes from Furipterus horrens, assembly GCF_987537825.1. Classification (NCBI taxonomy): domain Eukaryota; kingdom Metazoa; phylum Chordata; class Mammalia; order Chiroptera; family Furipteridae; genus Furipterus; species Furipterus horrens. Next base: position 4,610,000 of record NW_028327173.1, read on the forward strand.
ATATGCGTGCATCCTTTTCTTGAAAGGGAGAGAAGAAAGAAACTATGAGAGGGCACAAAGCAGGGGCACGTGCTCGCTTTTCAGCCAATGACCGAAGACACGGAGCGGAGCCTGCAACGGTACCTTCTGCCTCCGACTCAAGTCTTCTATGTGATCTCCTGCCCCAAGCTTTTCCGTAGGGAAGTGTTTATACATACGGAAAACTGAGAGTGGGTCGTTGAAAGTCCTACACACTTTCCCTAGACCAGTAATTAATTAATTGTCGGTTAATTACATAGTGCTGTATTTGCTTCTTCTGTTTCTTCCCCTGTGTTTTTGGGGCAGTCTTAATCTGCAGACTATCATAACACTTCACCCTAAATATTGTAGCAACTAATGCCAGGATAATAATTTTCAAGGAAATAAAGATAAAAAACTACAGAGAGAGTATTAAAAAAAATGAAATAGAATAAAACAAACAGCCCCCCGCCACACACACACACACACACACACACACACACACACACACACAGTAAGTGAAAACACAGGCAACCTCTGAAACCACGGAAGTTAACGCTCGACTGTTAGCGTCCGGAGACCACAGGAGTAACCTGATTAGTATCATGACTCTCAAAACAGATCAGGACAGCCTGGCCTCGCTGCCTGGCGCGGTGACCTCTCCTCCCTGGGAGAGACCACACTCTGGCCCTTACCTGAGTGCGGCGGCGTGGTAGGTGTCCACGTAATCGGAAATGAAGAGCTCTCGGTTCTTGATAACTGGGTCTGTAATGACAAGTTCTCTTCCAGAGTCTGTCAAAAAATTAATTCATTAAGAGGATATTAAAATTGAGTTTCCCAAAGCAATTAGGAAAATTTCGCAAAATTTTTCTTTCAGGGCCACCTCCCACTAAGGAAAGCACAACGAACAGCCAGGCCTGGCCAGAGAAACAGAGGAGAGGAGTCATGGGCAACAGGAGTAACGAAAATAAAATAGGATGCTATTGCGTTTTACATCCTTCACTGAAGTCCTCACTGTCTGTGGAAATGCATTAAGGACAAAATTTTTTAGGAAAGGAAAAAAGGGAAGAAACATCTATCTCATTTCAGCAATGTGTAAACTACTCAATATTTAGTCATCCTGTTTGTCTTATTTTTTTTATTGCTAAATAGTCCAGGACGGAGTGAAATCAATTTTCGTTGAAAAAAAAGAACCAAGTTACTATTTTTAATAACAAAGTATATTTAACTGCTTTAACAGAAGTGTTTATCACTTCAAAGGAGAAAGCAAGCAGTGAGATGTAAAAGAACACCATTCCATCCTCCTTCAGGACTAGTTTTGATAACAGCTTATGGAATTAAAAAGCCTGTCACCAAAAGCACTGGGAGGCGTGCAGGGCACAGCCATCAGGGGGCTAGGCCCCTGCCCCGGCGCCACCGCCTAGAGGACCTGTGGCCTCGGGACCCTCCTCGGCATCTCCGAGCCTCAGTCCCTCGTCTGGAAGTGGGAATGACATGTAATTGATGGGCAACAAATGGGAATCAGAGCTCGTACCTCCCAAAAATCAATAAAAAGGAGCTATTATATGTCTGAACAAATGCAATATACATTTTATGTACATAGCTCATGTGTTAACGTTACTGTGTAGAAGCTATAATACAAGAGGAAGGAAAAGTGAAAAGATGCTCTGAATAACCTTGCCATTGTTCTGAAACTCAAGCACAAGCTGAATTCCAAAACATTCAGGAAAGCTTTGCTTTGAAAACTGAAGTTCAAAACCCTGAACACAGACCAGTTCAATAATACAGACTGTCGAAGGAGGAAAGAAACAAAACACGATCCTGTGGGGCTTTAAGTATTATTAGTTCATCATTAGATGAGAAAAGAAATAAAAAATGAAACCACTGTCATTTCCAAAGAAGACTTATCTCTATTCCAAGTGTACGAGGGAAACGCCATTAGCACATGCTCAGGCTGGGGCTTGTTTTTTCAAGGCAAAAAAGTAATGAAAGGACTCGGCAAAAAGTGAACAATCCAGTAATGTCCTTATTTATAAGAAGCTTTTTAAGAAAATGCTTTTATAGTAGTCATCTCCATCCCATGGGCGTCCCGAGAAAGAACTCTGCCCGGAGCTGAGGCAGCGGGAGCGGCGAGCCGGAGCGCACACTCACCGTTCTCGTTGTGCCGGTCCTGGACCAGGTGCTGGTACACGGAGTCGGGGACTTCGGACTGACGGTAGTACCATTTGACGCTCATGAGCAGGTGGTCCCTCTTACTCTGAAAGGGAAACTCTAACAGCGTTAGGGACAGGGTTTCAGGTGCCCAGGGCTGCACGCCACACCCATGAACAAAAGCCCCTGGAGACAGGTGAGCGGGCACAGAGGGAGACGCATAGTTACCACCAGGACCACAAAATACACGAGGCAGTTATGAGGTCAGATTCCACCTTTTCTAAATCCCAGCCACAGCAGCCCTCTGACCCGACCCCTCAAAGCTGCTATTTCGGGAAACCAAGGAGTCCAGACCTGAATCTATAGATCTCCCCGGTTTGAGCAATCCACTCAACGTTGTGTACTTTTAGTTGGCATTAAGTGTACAGTACTACAGGAACGCATACTTCTATCTGAACATCTAATCGTTTTGGTGAATACTCATCCACTGTTGTTACTTATAAGTATGTATAAATGCTGTAAAGCCACTAAGAGCAATAAGTTAGAAGGAACTTACCCAACAAGGCCTGGCACAAAGCCATCTCTCCAGAGTTTGCCAGTCACCCGGGCTGAGTTACATCCTCCCTCCACTTGCTGCCACACTTGACTTGCGTTACGGTCACATGGCTGACTAACACACAGCAAGCTGCCGGTGCTGATGAAAGCGCCATGCGCCTGAGCTCAGACCCTGTGTTACTTCATCTTCAAATTCCCACACACAAAAGGTACTGCTCTGGTTTATCTGTGCCTAGGGTTACGTCTCCAATGATCAGGCGTCACAAAGGCAGGGGCAAGCCTACTGGATGTCCTGACGCAGTACTACCCCACAGCCAGGGAGTGGCAGCATTGCATTAGAAAAGCCTCCAGCCCTTTAATTCCACTGATGAAACAACAAAGGTAGATTCAAAGCAAACAAAAAAATTAAACCAATTTAAGCAGCTGAAACAGAAACCATCTTCCTGGGCAGGTCAGAAATTCGGTTAAAGATTAAACATCTACAAAGGGAAGTAGTAAGTGGTTTCTGAGGGCATTAAACTAAAACCAGGTAATCCAGGACCCCGGTCCTGTCCGCAGTCACTATGGCTGCGGGTGACCTCAGTGGAGACACCGAGCCACACGGGACAAGTGAAGGGACAGAACAAGATGATTTCTACGGTTGCTTCCATCTTACACGCTGCGCTTAGACTTCTTCTTTGGACAAAACCGAGCAGATAAAACGGGCTCAGGGTGTTTTCTCTACATCAACATAATGGCCTTGGCTAACCTTACCCCCCTAAGAAAGTTTTACGAATGAAAACGCTGTCTCCCGGGGAAGCCGCTGCCGTGCGCTGAGGAACGACAGGAGGCAGCGGTGACCCCTCTCCGAGTCAAGGCTCCCAAAGCCACCCCGGACTCAGGGGCTGCTCATATGCTAGCCAAAGGCCATCTTCATCTTCTTCCCACTACTCAGCTAGCAGTCCAAGGTTCTGCTCAGAATCACAGAAGACTGAAGGCAGAAGAACTAGAGATCATTAGATTCGACTCAGATCACCTGGCTTGAATCACGGCTTTTCAACTTACTAAGTTAAAGCCGTGTGACTTCAGGAAAATGACTTTTCCAAGCCTCAATTTTCTCATATGTAAAACGAGAAAGAAAAAATAATAGTCTCTAGAGGATTAAGTAAATGAATATAAGTAGAGTGGACTGGCTCTCAATATATGCTGGATATTACTACCACTGTCTTACAGATGAACAAGAGGCATGAAGCTATAATAAGGGGTGGCTTATAAATGTGTTTTTCTCCAATTCAAAAAGCATGCGAGTAATAGCAATACAAAAACAAATCATGTAGCAAATTAGGCAAAAGTATCTTCACTTTTGCAACAATTTGAGAAGCATACCAAGTATTTCTGACAAATAAACCTCATTATTGTACGATTGCATAAAGGTCAGAGTGGTCATAAATGACACATTTTAAACAAAGCGTGGTGAGGAGCTTCCTATGTGAAGGCACCCTGGGGTCTATTTCTGAATACAGAGAAGAGCCCACTGGGAAGTAAATAATTTCCCACTATTTTATCTTTAAAGAGAGAGGAAGGAAATTAATTTTGGCTGATTCCAGGTGGTTGGAAACCACCAAAAAAGAGTGCCACCAATCTGTTTAGTTTAATAGGAGTGGTGGCTCCGTGCAAAAAAGGCGGAGCTGCTGAACTGGGGTTAAATTATGGATTCTTTCACATCCCTGGCCTGGACTTCTTTGAAATGAGAGATTATGTAAATTTAAGGAAATCAAGTTTAATAGAAGACAGAACCATCCCCACCTGGCTTTAGAAAAAAGCTGGCAGCAGAGGAGGATTTCTAGAGCTTTGAATGTCAGCCAACAGGTCAGAGCTGAAATTAAACATTCAGAATGAGATAACAAACAGAGGCAAACTATGGAGAAAGCAAGCCAGTCCAGACAGGAAAAGCAAACAGGAGGCTGCTGGTTCATTTTGATCTGCAACATAAAAAGCAAACCAACCATCCCAAATACAAGTACAAGACCCAAGGCGGAGCCCCTTCATGATTAATAACACAGCGCTTGCACTGATTTAAACAGCCAATCTGAGTCTTTCCTAGGACTGGTCTTGTTATCCTCCTCTGGGAAAAGGTTTTAACATTAAAAACATACATGAAAGACGCAAAGGGAGGAAGAGAAGGGATAGATATGCAGAAATTACCAACAAGACAAATTCACAACAGGTAGGCAGCCCCAAACCAAAACGGGAACAACCATCACTTTAAATTCACCTGCACTGTAGAAGAAAGACCTTCTTAGCCCCGTAAATCACCTACCAGATCATGCAGGCCACTCTAGTCCCTCTACTGTTATCAAATGTGACAGAGATCAGGCCAAAGACAACCTAACCAGGGTATGAAGATCGGTACCATCAAATGAACAGCTTCGCAAAGTCAAATTTTTAACTGCTTAGTTCTTGGGATTTCACATTTCAAATAATGAAAGATCTAGATTCAGATTCAGGTGAAATCAGACCAAATTTGTTTTACAAAGCCCGAACAGCCAATAAGATATTTCCAGAAATTTACAAAGTAGACATGGCTTAACCTCTGCCCACTGTATGGCTTAAGAAGCTGTCTTTGAAGAAACCTTTCATTCATTTCCACAAGACAGTCACACTGAGATTCACAACGACGTGAGTCTTAGAGGGTTACTGCGACACTCAGAAACGTCTGCACCCGCTCTGAACTGTAGTTGGGACACTGAGCCTGCAGAGGGGACATGGCTCCTGGAGACGCCTCTATCGGGCGGTCATCCTCACTCAACTTGCTGGATAAACACTAGACCTGTCTGAGGTCACTCAGAATAAGATCAGGTAGAAACATTTGTCAGATTTAAGGCCACCACCGTACTCCTATAACATAAGGCACCAGGAATGTAAGATTTTCTTTATCTTTGTCTCAAAATACCTTCACTTACAGCTCTGTAGCCATTAGCTCACGAGGCCATGAAAGCACCACAGGAAAACCTAAGCACGGCCAGGCCATCAGGTCCACCCATATCGGAATTCTGCTCTGACTCGGGTGCCAGATCAGGGGAGATGCGTAAGCACTGACTCCAGAGCTTCCTTCTCAAGGAGGTGAAAGGGCTGAGGGGCTCCCAGAAACAAACACTGTCATGACAAATCTCTCTAGTGTGCTACTGAGACATTAAGTAAACACTTTGTTTCCTTTTAACTAAGGGTGAACACAATTGCTTTTTGCCACTGAATAAACAAAGTAGCTATTGTCCTTTTATCCTAGGATGCTCTTCTGCCAGCGTCCTCAGGGTACGTGTGTAGGGGACCTGAAAGCACACCATGGGCAGGGGACCCACGGCACTCGCCTCCTCCTTCGGGCCTCTGAAAGCTGTGGCCGCGGCACCCCTCCCGTCCGGGGGCCACACGACGGGCTCCTAACGGACTCCTGTCTAGTGGTGCTCTGGTTAATCTTATGCGTCAGCCTGCCTGCCCTGAGAGCTTCCCGGTCAGCGGGTGTATCATGTTTGGGTCTGTCTGTGGGGGTATCTCTGGAAGAGATGAGAATCTCACTCAGCAGACTTGAGTACGCTGATCTGCCCTCAGATGTGGGTGGGCATCATCCAATCTGTTGGGGGCCCGAATGGAACAAAAATGTGAAGAAAGGGCAAATTCTCTCTATTCTTGAGCGGGGACATCCATCTACCCACCAGCAGACTTTGGAGCTCCTGGTCTGCGGGCCTTTGGACTCCAGGACTTACACCAAAGGCCCCTCAATTCTCAGGTCTTCAGACCTGAATGAATTATACCACCTGCTTCTCTGGTTCTTCAGTTTGCAGACAGCAAATTATAGAACATCTCAGCCTCCATAACCTCATGAGGCAATTCCTATAAATTTCTATAATATATATACATTTATCTCCTATTGGTTGTTTCTTTGGAGAACCTGGACTAATACAAGTGGTTATTTATCACTGTTTGGCATTTGCAAATGGACAAAACCTGGAACTACACAGGGGTCTATTCTGAATGAGCATAACAGATTATTTCTTTAAAGATAAATAAATAGATGAAAAAAACAGAGAAACAAGCCGTATCCATCTGACCAAGCTGCTTGCTGCCTTTCAGCACTAGAATCAAGATTACGGCTCATTTCCCAAACATGTAGCACTCAATCCAAAAAACCACTTTCAAGAGATTGCGTCAGTATGTGGGCCTGAAGGAGGACTTAGATCACTTTGTATCAGATGCTGAAGCAACAAGATGGTAACTTTCAACCGTGTTTACCACCTCGACGCACAAGTAACTGGTTACACACAAAGCCCCAGAAAGATGATGACAGTAACAAGGCGCTGAAGCTCAGGCTCTGATGATCAGAAATAATTTTCAAAATCACATTTCTTGATGATGTCTTCTTTATTAAACAGTACTGCTTCTTGGTTAATTAACTTTACAGTTTGCTCTGGACAAAATTCAGTGAGTATTTTGGTAGAACCAAGAAATGAAATGATCTCTCAACCGCCAACGACGACGCCAAGACTTACGACAGCACCTTCTCCCCAGAATCACACTGTGTATGGAAATACAATCTCAGACAACTGATTCCTGTGTTTGCAGTGGACAGACCAAAACTGAGTACAGGGATAGCCTTGGGAAAACTCCTACTTCTCGGCCTCTCCTGTAAGACAGGAGGCAGGATCACTAGGTAACTCTGCTGTTCTTGTCATCTTAAACGGAATAAGATTTATGTCACACACACAGATATGCTACACTTAAAGGGGGCCTTATTAGATGGGGACAGATATACCAACCCAAAGAGCATGCCCGTGATTTCCCACACGTGAGGCAGGAAACAGCCAGGAGGGAGGAAACCCTGGAGGCGCCCAGGGCCAAGACAGAGGACATGGGTACCGCGCAGACCCCGTCCTAAGGCCAGCTGTCCTTGCTTTCTGGAGAAGCGCTGAATCACAGTGAGTCAGACCGCGCCTGCGCAAGATGTTACATGACCCCTGCTCCACTGCAATAGCGTGAAAATAAGTTAGCATTGTGGGACCCCCTCCCCCGGTGGCCAATCGAGGAAAATCATGGCGGGGCTGCATGCGCAGTAGCTTAAAAGTAATATAACTACTGTACTTGCGCAATAAAAGCCCCCCAAAGCTAGCCAGGAAATATCTGCCCTATAAGAATAGAATCCCTCTGGCCCCTGAGGTCAGTCTGTGCTTGGACCTAGCCCGCTCCCGTGTCCTGTGGAGTGTACTACGGATTGCTTAATGAATCTGCTCTCTCTCTTCCTGCTATAAACTCTGGTTGTTAGGTTCAATTCTTTGTCCATGATCACAAAGACCCTGGTTAGCCGCGCGCACCTACGACACGTGCGTCCTGTTGATGTACACCATCCTGACGAAAATACAGGTCAGACTCAGAATTTAAAAAATCCCAAAGTGCTATTGGAGGGTCAGGTTAGGGAGCTGAAATTTCACAGATAAATTAAGACCCTATACTTGGGTCCCCAAAATCTGCTGCTCAAAACCAACGTAAAACCCTCCTAAAAGCCAGTACTCTCGGTTAGGGTTCTATCTGGTAAACCCATAACCACAGCCTTTCTGTCTGGCCCAGAAGACGTCCCCTTCCCCCTAAGGGAAGAGAAAACAGCTGTTCGTAGGCAGCACCGTAAGAAATCGCCAAATCGCCCTTAATCCCTACTCAGCAGAATGAAACATTCCACTGATTTTTTTTTAAACCAAGCCCAAATACTATAAAGTTTGACTTTGTTTTGCAGTACTTCTGGTGGCTGTTCGGTGACGGTGGTGACAGTTGTAATGGTCCCACTGCTCCTGGGGAGGCTGATGACTGTGCTGCCTGCATGGCCAGGGAAGGAGTCAGGGAGCTCCACACACACCAAGGGCGGGGCTCAGAGGCTGCGGCGGTGAAAAGGACGTAAGGGGGGTGGGGGGGGGGAGGGTGGCTGTCTGCGGACTTCCAAAATTCTCTCGAAATTTTACAAATTAAACTAACACACTATTTCAAAAACAAAAATTATTAATTTATGATTAAATATACATCACAGATTTTGCTATTAAAAACTGTTGATGAAATATCTTGAAAAGGCTTCACTGAGTCAACATGTGCTTTACAGAAGTCGTTCTCAAATCTGCTACACTCAGGACTCCTCGCTCTCTTCCAGATTACTGAGTTCAAAGAACTGTGTGTATGAGCTGTGACTTGCCAATATTTACTATATTGAAAAACAAAATTTTTAACTTTAAAGATTTTTACTCATGTAACAATAACCTCATTACATGGTAATGTAAACAAATCACAACAGATAACTATAATTTTAAAAACAAAGAAAATTTAGAAAATGAGTAATACTTATGTTTTTACAAATCTCTTTTATGTTTGACTTCAGAAAACATTCTATCTGATTCTGCTTTCCATCTGGTGAGATCTATCACACATCATTTAGCCTCCGCAGAACTCACTGTACACTCGGAGAGAACGGGAGTGAAAAAAGGCAACGACGATGTCCTGGTGACTCACACAGGCAGGCTGGCGGAGCAGGCCCACGGCCGTCCTTGGGAACAGCTTGCTCAGGAGACACAGTAAACAAGCTGCACACGGTCTGGGTTGCCCTCCCCCTCCGACTCCGGCAGTTTGAACAACGTGAGCATGTTCCCCAAACAGATCCGTGACTGGAGATTTTAAAACACACTTTCATTCAGAAGTGAGATTATATAAAGAAAATGTATTTTACAAACACTATGAGACATGTCAGTAGTGAGCAGGAAGTTGAATTCTTGTTAATGAGAAGATAATCTAGATAAGAAGCCTCTCCCATCAATTTATGGTATTTTTCTTTCTAAATTTGAGCTCATGACAGAGAAATATTCAAAGCTTGATTCCCACAACAATATAAACAGGTCTACACTGAATGAGCACACAGTGAGCTGAAAACATGCAGAGAACACAGTCACCGGGTCACTGTGGGCGACCTGCAATTCTAGGCAACTCTGTGGCCACTGAGAAACAGCACTGCTTCCCACCTGGGAGGACTCACAACATGAAACAACATCGACTGTTAAGGGAAAAAAGACAGTCAGCCCACAACACTGTATCGAATCATCACCTTTTATAAAGATGAGCATACCTATTTTATGTGAATCCAGAAATATTCCTCTCTTTCTGGGTGATAACCTTTCTGTACCAATGCTTTCTGAATTAAACGGCAAAACTGTACAGCCGGAAACACAGTAAAATAATATACCTTTTAGCAGCACAAATATTTTTAGAATTTTAAGTATTTGCACTTTTAAGGAGGACTAATATAGGTTTGGAAATTATTGATTTAAACAAAATCAGTCTGCATAACAGGAATCCAACCATAGCTAGCAAACACTTTCAACCTGCCAATAAACATAATCAAAGTTTGGTTAAAAGGGGGATGGGGCAGTGAGAATCCTAAAAAATTTACATTTTCCTATTTCATTCCTATGTAAACTGGTCTGTCTTATTTTAAATACCTTATTTATTCTTCTCTCCTTTTGACTTCTACAAAACAAAGACTGTAACCTTTAAAACCTGTTCGTCTATTTATAACTGTACTTTCTACAACCATGTTTCTAACACAAACATGCCCTGGTGGCTTATCTCAGTCCACATGCCAGACAACAAAGGCACTTGGCCTGCTGGAGAGGAGGAAAGGGGAGAGCAGGAAATGAGAAGCCTTAGCTAATCCCCGGATAATCGATCAGCGTATTCAGTCAAGTGTGAGCTGGAGCTGGGAAATGCTGCTTAAAGAGGAAAGGAAATCAGAGCACATGACCAGAGCCACAATTCACTCTAAAATAGGTTAATTTTTCTCAAAAAGATTCCCCTTCACGTTCAAGCACTAACATAGTGTACATAGATGTTAACATCTTTTGGAAGAAAACCTTTTTCTTTAAAAGCCCTCATCCTCTAGGCTTTCACAGAAACCAGTTTTAACTTTTGGATTTTGTTTTCTTGTCCTGGCTCATCACCTCCCTGCACCCCAGCAGCCTTCCCGAGTCTGATTCATACACAATAAAATTAACCTATTTACGATTTCAATTAGTTTGACAAATGTGTTGTATAAGTACCGCCACATCAAGCCAGGGACACTCCCATCCCACAGAAAGACTCCACGTTTAGCACTGATGACTCCCGGCTGGAAAGGTTTCTGCGCGGGTGGACGCCCCCCACCCCACCTAAATTCCTGCCTCCATTCTAACGCGCAGGGCTAAGTGAACGTGGAGAAGCCACCGATCGGCTGAGACACTCTGTTCTCCTCGCTACTGTGGGAGATTGCTACAGAAGACGATCCCTGCTCTTTAAAACCAAATAATTTGCTAGATAAAACTTCTGGGCTGAGACTTCATGCAGTCCCTTAACATCCCCAGAATACTGACAATAGTTACAGTATGAGCTACGAAAATAAAATTTAAAGATAATTTCGAGTTAGCTTTACGGTATACTCTGCTCAAATCATGTACAAACCAACACTTAACGAGCTTTGATGAGCTATCCCAGGCTGCTCTGGAGACAGGCCCTGAGGATTCAGGAGAGGAAGAACAGAGGAAGGCCCTGGCTCTTGGGAGCGTTTACGCTCCAGGGGAGGCACAGACCCTCTGCACCCCCGCACCCCCGGCCCCGCCACTGAGGTGGTTAGTGCTTTAAAAATAAAGAGGCCACGAGCCCCAAGATCTGCCCCTCGGTAACCACAGGGCCCTAAGCGCAGAGCATGCTCACACTGCTCACTCTCTGGGCACTGTATTCCTTAAAGCCAGCAGTCTTCTCAAAGGCACCTGCGGGCGGCAGGAAAACACGCGCTGTGACCTGACCGCCTCATACTGACAAGGAAGGGTCTCCACAAGCCCGATAAACGTGTGCGCCCATTTCTCCACCCACTGGAACGACACCGACACCCACGGGCCCTTCTCGTCTCTCAGCTACGGTGGAGCTCTGTTCATGAAAGTCCCCAAGGTTCTTCCACCTTCCTGATCTGTAGCAGTTTCCTTTAAAATTTTAATCATGAAACATTTGACAGGCGGAAAGGTATAAAACTAATATAACTATGTACCAAAGATTTTTAGGAATAAAACATTAAAACCGGAAGATGCGCCTGTACACTTCTAGAGAAGTCTCTCTACTCCCCTGCTCCCCCGCGATAATCTTGAGTTGACTGTTCCTCATTCCCAGGCAGTCCTTTATGCATGGGATACATAAGGTATTGTTCTGCAGTTTCACACTTTACATACATGACATCGTATTCTTTCGGTTCTCCTGCCCTCCGCTTTACTCAGCACTGTGCTTCCATGATTCATTCATGCCCCAGTTCATTCATTTTCAATGATACATATTACTTCTGTAGAATATGCTACAACTTATTCGAAAACTTTCCTGCTGATAGACATTTGGCTCGTTTCCAGTTTTTCACCATTACAACCGAGGCTGCTAACAGGCATTCCTACTGGTGTTTGTGCGAGTTTGTCTAAGGCACATGAACGCTTCTATTCCAAGGATCTAATTACTCTGACTGTTTGGCGCTGCGTGCAGCTCAGGGCTCCGGTTCCTTTGGACGCAGTCAGCGCCCGCAGGGTCCAGGGCGCTGTCCCAATTCTGTTCTTCACTTTGCTAACTCGATGCCATTTTCTTTAACATCTTCATAGGAACTTAACAGCTTTAGTCATTTCAAAGGAACCTCTTTATCCTGTCTGGTTGCTTTCTTCTCTAGTAGTAGGTACTTAATAAAGCTCCTTCTGAAAAGCCAAACCTGTCTCGGAAGTATGGAGGAAAAACAAGGAAAGCCGGTCCGTTTCTTTGTTTTAATTTTACCTTAAGCTAGAAGATTAAAAGGAGATAGATTACAGAGTAAAGATGTGTTACTCCTAAAGGAACCAAAGGCAGAAAACCTGAGAAACACAAATAAGCAACTTTTAATGTTGTTATCTTTAATGTGTATTTATTTCCTCGTTAATCCACTAATTTGAGCTCTTATCTTCATTATTCCCTTCCTTTTCTTGGGTTTCAATTCTTTTAAAATTTCTTAATATAGATACTTAGACCATTGATTTTATCCAGGCTTTTAAAATTTTCCTATCTATACTTAAGGTTAAAAATATACCCCTGAGCATAGCATTAGCTATAACCTATAAATGTGGTCCCCCTGGCTGGTTTGGCTCAGTGGATTGAGCGTTGGCCTGCGAGCTAAGTGTCGCTGGTTCGATCTTCCAGTCAGGGCACATCAGAGAAGGAAACTCTGACTCCAAACCTCCGCTGCCTTGCGGCATACCTCCTCAGGGGAAAGGCTAAGGGAGTAAACCCCGACAGAAAATCCGGAGCCGGAGTCCCTAAGGCGGTTTGACGTTGTAGTCAACACCGGCAACTCCTGCGGCGCACCTGAAGCCAAGCTGTATTGACTCTGTCTTTCCCCTTGGATCCTTCAGCTGCGAAGAGAGGGGGGGTCTGCTGCATGGGCAACAGCTGGCCCTCCATATCACCCTGCCCAGGCTTTGTAGCTTCACTGGAGAGGACACTCCAGCGTCATCGCAAGATGTCGACTTAACACGGGAGGAGACAGTTACCGGTTATAAGCTCATCCGATGATAAATGTGGTATGTCGTAATTTCATTAATCATTCACTGCAAAATATTTTCTAATTTCCACTGTGACTTCTTATTTGACCCACAGACTATTTAAAAACGTATCACTTTATTTCACACATTTGTGGGTATTATAGGTGGGTTTTTTTTTTTCATTCCTAGCTTAATTCCACTTGGTCAGAAAATGATCTGTATGACTTCAATCCTCTAAAACATGTTAAGACTTACTTTAAGACCGAACAGAGTCATTTCTGATAACTATCCCAAATGCACCTAAAAACGTGTGTTCTTCAGTTGTTGAGTATAGTGGTCTGTGTAAGACAATTAACTCAAAATGTTTCATTGTGTTGTTCAATATTCTATCCCCTTACTACCTGTAATCTACTAGCTGGCTCAGTCACTGAAGTTGTATTACAATCTTCTTACTGTCCATCAACAGTTTAGAATTGCAGTATGCTCATGTAACGCATTACATAGCAATTAAATAAATTACCGCAACATACAAAAACCTGGATGCATCTCACGAACAGTATGCTGAGCCAAGCAAACCAGACACAGATAAACGCATACTGCATAATACACTTTACATACAAATTTCATAGGCAGGCAGAACGAATCTGTGTCTCAAGAGCCCCCAGCGGTGACTAGCATGGGACCAGGGGCTGGGACAGGGCGCGAGGGCGGGTTTCTGAGGAGCTTATGGCGTTTCATGAGCAGGCGTCCCACAGAGCACTCCATGTACTGAACTACGTGTAAATGTACTGAGCTGTACACTCGCAATGTTCATTCTTTCATATAGATATTAAACGTCAATAAAAATTTTAAAACTTTAAAATTAAAATCTAACACAAAAACTAAAATTTACACACACGCATGTCTAACACAGCTTGGGAAAGGTAACAATGCTTGCCTCTAAGGAGAAACCGGAACAGTCAGTTTTGTCAGAAAGGAAGAAAGTGCTCAAAGGAGGACAGGGGTGCAGGAGACACCCAGAAACTAGCCTGAAGGAGCTCCCGCTGGCCACATCTAGAACACTTTGAAAATCAAAGCATGTAACAATCATGGATTATAACCTGCCCAATAAAACAGGAAACCACACATCCGTGCTGATGTACATAAAAGAAGAAATCGCAGTTACTGAAGACCAGAACCTTTCGTAGTCACAAAGCACCTCTCACAAAGGGGTAATTATAAAGAACGAGGAGGTAACTTGACAGTACAGAGGCTGGTAGACCCATTAATCGGGCGGTCCAAGTGAACACCAATTACGGAACAAGCAGAAATAGAGGAACAGGCCTGCAATCAGATACAAGGAGAAGATCCTGAATCCATTACTGGGGGAAGAGCATACAAATGCAAACTGAGGAGCATTCTACAAAATAACTAGTCTATAGATCTTCAAAAATCCAAGTCATGCAAGTCAGGAAGGCTGAATGACTGTTCTGGCTTGAAGAGGACTAAAGAAACAAGACAAACGTAACAAAATGAAAAGCTGACTGAACATGTACGATTGCTGAACTGTGGGTTATATTGAAAAATCACATCAGTAAGATATACACATTCAATGTCAAGAGGTTTATGGGGCCTCATATGACAATTCAATCTCAAATGACCCAGGAAAAAGTTCTTTCTACTGTATTTGCAACTCTTCTGCAGGATAAGGTTTGGTTAGATTGAAGATTGGGGAAATAAATTTTAGTTCTAATTTAAAGGTACATAATCATAGGCATTGATCACTAAAAACCATTCTGATAAATGATTAGACTCAAAGCTGGCTATGATAACAAGTAAAAATAAAGCAACAAGTAACTGTAAGGATAAATGCATGCATGCTATTGTCAGTCAGTTAAGAATTACTTAAAGGAATTTAATCTATAATAAAAATGGCATTTCAAAATAGTAGGGAAAGGCAGTTCATCATTTAATAATCGTGTTGAGATTACTGGTGTGTCATCTGGAAAAAAATTAAGTTGCATCCATACCCTCACCCTTTATACCAAAATAAATACCAAAAAAAAAACAACAAAAAACAAACAACAACAAAAAAACCAAGACAAAGATCAAAATGTGAGAATAAAACCACAATGAGAAAAACACAAATTAAAGTTACCCCAATAATATATTGTTCAGACTGATAAATAGCAAAGCTGATAACAACACTGTGATGGTCAGGCTGTGGGGAAACAGACTTTCATTAATTTTTACACAAAAATTGATAAAACACTTATGGAGAGCAAGTGGGCAATACAAATCAAACTTACAAATATATTCACCTGCTTTTCCAGCAATACCACTGACTGCAATTTATTCTAAACAAATGTTTGTATATTGACAAAGTAACAAGTTTAACATGAACAATGCTCATTAACAGAGAACTGATTAAATAAATTATGAAACATCCACACAAGGGAATACCATGCAGGTATACACATATTTTTAAGGAGGAGAAAAAAATTTCTCTGTATTGATATGGAAAGATCTCCAATATATATTCTTTTTTATTTGATTAAAAGAATTTTTTTGTTTTTAACATGTATTCATTGTTAAGTACAAGCTATAGAATAGTGCGCATAATTTGATAGCTGTTAACATTTGCTTATACACCACCTTGCAAGAATACATATGGAATGTAATGATGACTATCTGCATGGGGTGAGGTATGAAAAAAAGAACATAGGAACATGGCTAACCTCGTCGCACAAACACGTCAAAATTATAACTAGAATATAGAACCACCATCATTCAGAACCATCAGAAATCGAGCTGAATGGAAGTCTGACAACTACGGAATTAAAGAAACCACATCCATCCAGATGGGTAGGAGGGGCACAGACGTCGAACAGGCTGGCCCCACACCCACGTGGGGTGGATAACAATTCGGGAAGGATAGTTTGGGAGTGAGGAATCCCAGCCCGACACCAGGCCCCCCAGCCCAGGATTCCAGTGACAGGAAGGTAAGTTCCCACAACTTCTGGCTGCAAAAACCAGCGGGGATAGAGTTGGTGGAAGAAACTGCTGGAGCCCCAAGCAGTTCCTCTTAAAGCACCCACACACAGGCTCACCTCTCTGAGCTCCGGCACCAGGGTAGCAGCTTGAAAGGCACCAGTGGCTTACTGGGAGGAACCGAAGTGTCTGGCATCAAAGCGAGCAGAAGCCATTGTTCCTTTTCCAAACCTTCCCCCAACAGAGCCACACAGCCAGCAAGCTGGTGCCATATCTGACATGCATCAAACTGGCTAACTGTGTGACCCGCCTTGGGGATCCCCAGAGACTCCTCCCCTCTCAACTTACAGGCCCACCCACGCTGCTTTTCCATATGAACGGCTGGTCTTGGCTCCTGCTTCACAACTTCCTAAATCCTCTCAAACACGCAACAGCGGCCTCAGTGAGCCCCAGGCCCGGCACTAGCAGCAGCCGGCCTAGATTCACAGCTTGGCTTCACCTGGGATTCTCCGAGCCCAGCACAAGTAGCAGCCATCTCTGATTGCTTTACAGCTCGGGCAGGGTGCCCCGGGCAAAACACAGGTGGGGGCTGGCCTTGGCCTGCACCCCCCGGGAATCCCCAGGGCCAACACACCCTGTGGACAGCTACAGACCACGATGGAGTACCACCACCCTGCCCCTGCACAGCTGATCCTCCACGGAGGGCAGAGGTTGGTGGTAAGTGGTTACAGCCAATCCTTGCAGCTGACTGGCCTGGGTCAATCCCTCCCATTTACCTGCCAACAGCAACCAAGGCTCAACTAAAGAGGAGGGTGTACTCAGCCCACATGAAAGCCACACATCGAGTACCGAGCTTGGGTGACAGGGGAGGCTGTGCCACTGCACCCTACAGGACACCTACTACATTAGGCCACTCTACCAAGACACGGAGTCAAAGCAGCTCTACCTAATACAGAGGGAGGCTGCCAAACTGAGGGGACAAAGAAACCTGGCCCAAGTGAAAGAACAGATCAAAACTCCAGAAAAAGAACTAAACGAAATGGAAATAAGCAATCTGTCAGATGCAGAGTTCAAAACACTGGATATAAGGATGCTTAGAGAACTTAGTGAGGACCTCAACAGCATAAAAAAGATCCAGTCAGAAATGAAGGATACACTAATAGAACTAAAGAACAATTTACAGGGAAACAACAGTAGAGTGGATGAAGTCAAGGATCAAATCAATAATATGGAGCATAAGGAAGCAAAAAACAACCAATTAGAACAACAAAAAGAAAAAAGAATCCCAAAAAGAGGATAGTATAGGCAGCCTCTGGGACAACTTAAGAGGCCCAACATTCGCATCATAGGGGTGCCAGAAAGAGAAGAAAAAGAGGATGGTATTGGAAATCTATTTGAAAAAATGAAAGAAAACTTTCCTAGTTTGGAGAAGGAAATAAATATCCAAGTCCAGGAAGAGGAGAGTCCCAAACAAGGTAGATGCAAAGAGGCTTACTCAAAGACACGTCATAATTAAAATGCCAAAGTTAAAGATAAAGAGAGACTCTTAAAAGCAGCAACAGAAAAGAAGTGAGTTACGTACAGGGGAGTTCCCATAAGACTGTCAGCTGATTTCTCAAAAGACACTTTGCAGGCCAGAAGGGACTAGCAAGAAATATTCAAAGTCATGAAAAGCAAGGACCCACAACCAAGATTGCTCGATTCGGCAAAGCTAGTATTTAGAATCAAAGGGCAGATAAAGGGCTTTCAAGACAAGAAAAAATTGAAGGCGTTCATTATCACCAAACCATTATTACATAAACTGTTAAAGGGACTTATTTAGGAAAAAGATCAAAACTATGAATAATAAAATAGTAAAAATACAAATCTATCACAAATTGAACCTAAAAACAAACAAGCAAACAAGAAGAACAGAGACAGAATCATGGATGCGGAGAGCGTTTTGATGGCTGCCAGGTGGGAGGGTGCGTGGCGGGGGGGGTTGAGGGGGGTGAGAAGTATACACAGTCACAGAGTAGCCGTGGGGACCTTAAGGACAGTACAGGGAACGGAGGAGCCAAAGGACTTACACTCTTGACCAATGGACATGAATGACGGCGGGGAGACTGCCTCAGGGGGTGGGGCATGCTGGGAGGAGGACGACAAAGGGGGAAACATCAGGACAACTGTAACAGCATAATCAATAAAATATAATTTAAAAAAAAGAAAAAGAAAAAGGAACAAAGGAACATGGACAAATAAAAGCCGAAGGATGGGAGGCAGACTTTGCGGTCCATCTTTTAACACTTTTTGAGTTCTGAATCATGTAAAGGTACTGCCTGTTCAAACACAGCTGTTGTTTTTAAGTCCCAGCCTTGCCCCTCCCTCCTTCTCTCTCTCCCCTCCCTCCCCCACTCCAGCCTGGCGTGTTTCTGCGGTTTGCTTTTGCGTACTGCTAGCCTTCCCTGGGTGACACACAGGGTCCGTGTAACAGAGCTGGCACAGGGACCAACCAGACTGTCAGAGAATAAAATGAACAGGAACCAGCCTATTTAATTACAGCTGCCCGTGCCAGCAATCAGGTCTCCAGTCTTTTACACGGAAGATTTCTAAGACTGTTAAGACAGGTACATATAAAGCAGTCATACATGTTCTCAACCGCTTCTAGAGGACAGGCACATGCTCCTTTCCCCCTGAGGGCCATGCCGCCCTAACACAGACCCCTCACCTCCATTCGAGACTCTGAAATCTAACGACCCTGACTCAGTAGAAGGTGTCCCTCTCAATGCTCCTTAGGAAAGCAGCCCTGACATGGAAACAGTGCTCGACCGCCTCCTGTTCATCCTGTGACACACCGTGACGGCTGTGTACACACTAAACAGGGAAGAAGGACATCTTTAATAAGCGGCGACTGAAGCCTCTCCTGGAGGAAGGCAGTGAGCGCTATTTCCATCACAACAGGTCCTGCCTGCCTGCTGTTTCCACCCACTCCTCTCGGATCCCAGATCCTGTCTTTCCAAGGCGACCATGGGCACACGCTGCTGACAGCGCACGGGTGGCGGTCGTCCCACGGCCGGATCAGCACCGCCACCGCAGCACTGCGCAGGCCGGCACGGTCACGCCCCCAGTGTCCCGCACAGTGACCGAGCAGCCACCTAACAGCTGAGGGTATTACAACGCGCCCAGCTAACCTCTGGTAATTAAATCCCATTGTGGTTCTACCTTCAACCGTAAAGGCAGCAACTCTGAAACCGAGTGCCATCCACAGTTCCCTCCAGGTGCCACGAAATGTCACTTCCACAGTTCACGTCCAATTACTGAACACGACCGGACAGTGTCTACCGGGTACATTAAAACAAGCGGCGCCCAGCAGTGGGGCCGTCGGAAGCCATCACAAGGCTTAAGTGGATTTCTCACCTCCCAAATGTCAGGGGGTCCTCTTTCCCAGAACGTCTCGCTAAGGGGTCTGGCCTTTTAACAAAGAGCTCCCCAAGTTGAAAGAGCCAAAAGGCAGAACATGTTGCAAAGCCCAGCTCAGAGCTGGAGACATCTGCCCCTTGTGTTAAAATACAAAATAATAAAAGATCTTTTATATGAAAAATAAATACACATAAAAAGAGCGCTTTAGTCAAGGCTAACAAAGACAAAGTTATATCCACACCTCCAGAGTCCTTGTCTTTGGCTGGTGTCCCACAGAAATTAGGAAGCCCTCCTGACCAGCACATCTCTTAACTTCCCAGCTTTTAAGAACAACAAAAAAACCTTTCCCGAAGTCCTTGCTTGGAGCCCCGGAGCTGACCTGACCCCCACGCGCAAAGCTGTGCTCCTCTGGGCTGCTGTCTCCTCCTCATGCGCAGTCACCAGCATCAGTGTCAGGGAAAATCCGCAGATTTCCAGAAGTACCTATCTGGGCTCTCCACCTATCACCAACGACCTTTAAAACAAGGACAAGGTAACTCCCCTAGTCCTCACATTCAGAAAAGCTTCTACTATCAAAAGGACACACTGCAAGTCCACTCTTGACAATTAACACACAATACAGCCACCACTTCCCTGTGAATAATATTACCACACTGTACAACTTGAGGGAGAGATCACTACAACACACAGGTGGCAACCGTCACACGGCCAGATCAGCATCGCTGAGGGAATAATTTTCTATCTCTACCAGTGTTATACAAAATAGGCTCAGAGTTCGAATTGTAAGTAATTATTGAGACATAAAATGAAAATAATGCTCAATAAAATTTAATCTGACCACACAGAAGAGGAGACAGGAGAGTCAACTGCTCAGGGAATCCGTAGTGGCTACTGCCTCTTTGCATATACATAGAAATCAATTTGAGGTGGGAATCTACACCTCAGATCAGGTTCTAGAACAACGGTTCTTAACATTGGCTAAGACCATCCCTCACTCAAAAAAAAAAAAAAATTGTGTGCCATGCAAAGCACTGCACACAAATGTTTGAACGCTCAGAGGATCCCAGTTTCAAAGCCACCACAGTGAGCCCCACCCTGTCACACCTGTTCGCGCGCCGCTTGCGTCCTCACACAGCACGCCAAGAGAGCCTAGTGTGTGTAAGAGCAGCCGTACCATCGGCTTTATTCCCAGCTATTTCCAGGAGCTAAACACAATGCCTTGCCCAGAGGAGACAGTCAAGGAACTGAATGAGCAGCGACGGAAAACAAAACGCGACGTAACCACCCCAAGCAACAAACAGCACGCTGAGTTGCCCTAGACACACAACGTACAGCAGTTTTAAGACCTTCGCCCGGCAGTACCTCAGTGACCAATGTGATGATGTTCGTGCATACAAATCACAGCCGGCTGGCTCCTCGCCCATTCAGAGTATCGGGAAGTCTAGTGTTATCCTACAATATGAGTGAGGCCCTAACTGTCTGAGCAAATCATGCTAAGGGGTAGATTATCCCGAGGTAGCTCATTAAACACATGTTGCTCCAATAAAGTTAGTTTTAAATAAACCCATAACTTCTAAACAAAAGTATTAAATTTTAGGTTTTCCACTTGTGTGCATTATGCATAAATCTGTCTACGATACCACAAACCCAGATCCAACTACTGTATAAGAACTCATTATTGCGCCTATGTAACAGAAGCAAAGAAATAACTTCTGTCTTTCACGATAAGCAGAAATTATCATGAGTTTTAGTCCCCTTCCCCAAAGTGTTATAAATGCAGTCAAAGTATATTTCAGTTGATCCAACCATGATATTCCAATGTGTAGTTTGCATCTTGTTGCCTTTACAACATACAGATATGAAAGTCAGAATTAGATAAAAATGGTGAAAACATATTTAAAGAAAGAGAAGTACAAAGAATCATTTTTAATGACAGTTCACAAAAATTATCATGTTATGATCAAATCTCACCAAAATGGAGCCTTCTTACATAGCAGAAATTCACTGTCTTTGGTCGGCGGTCAGTGGTCACAGCCAGTCCTCGCGGCTGACTGGCATAAGTCCCTCCCACTGACCTGCCAACAGCAGCCGAGGCCAGAACAGTCTCCAAAGCAGGCCCCAAGCAGCGAGGGGGCCGGCGGCCGAGGCACTGCAGACCGCAGGGGTCCGGCCCAGGCAGACGGCGGCGCAGCACAGAGCACAGAGCCGCCAGAAAGGCTAAGCACTGGGAGCTCAGCAGCTCCCCCACCTCGGCGCCCGTCCAGGGCAAGGCCCGTAAGAGAGGACGGACTACAGGGAGCGGAGCACGAATGGGGCAGAACAGGGGCGAGAGGGAAAGGGGAAAGGAAGGCCGAGACGCAAGTGCCGAGGAGCAGAGTCAGGAGGCACGCACAGGCCGCAGGTGCTGCGTCTGCATCACTATGGGACGCCAGGAGGAGGGCCTTCGTTGGAAGAAAACACTCTGGACCTCGCCTCCTTCTAGAAGTTTATGAAAATTAAATTCAAATAAGAATGAGCAAAAGGAAAGTACTAAGGTTAAACCTCTTGCAATATTACGAATAGGAAAAAAGAAAAAAAAAAGGCAGAACACCCCCCTACAGCGATGAAAGCACAGCAGAAGCACACCTCCGCACACAACCAGCATTAGAATGCGCTAGGGCACATTGTTAAACCGTGACCCAAGACATCAGAGAGCTGTGTAAATCAGACAGGGAAACCCCAGAAATGGAATGCCATACGGAGATCGTTTTAGAAATAAAGACCGAGCCCGGAGGAGCCCAAGAGTGAACAAGCACCGCTAACACGTAAACGTCTACAAGAAAGAGAAGGCGAAAAGAAAACTTTTAAAAGTCAAAAAGAATAAATAACATAAAAAGGATCCACAAAAAAGTGACAAATACCAAAGACAGGCAAGAAACAACTAACCTACAGATAATAAAAGCTCCTGAAGGAACAAATACTAAAAACTATTAATTTGAGAAAAACTTCCAGAAATAGTAAGATTTACAACTTCATACTTCAAATGTATACTCTATACAAGGGGGGAATTAAAAATAACAGAATTTATTTATAAAAAACTGTGTATTCATTCTTACATGTTTAAGCTTCCGTCACCTTCAAGGTACTCCCCATGTGATGCAATGCACCGATGGAGACCGGTTTTCCACGGCTCAAAACAGCTTTTGAACTTGTCGGTTTTGATGCCTTTTAGTGCTTCTGCCATTTTTTGTTTCATATCTTCCACATCGGCAAAATCTTTCCCTTTGAGAACTTTTGTACTGCGGGGAGGGGAGGAGCTCGGGGTGAGATCGGGTATGAGTAGGGAGGGCAGCGTATGGGGGTCATGCCGTTTTTTGGTCAAAAACTGCTGAATACTCAGTGCGGGGTGGGCAGGTGCACTTGGAAATCCCCCATCATGAAATGGGCAAATGCATTGAGAAAGTCTTCAAAGAAAACTCACTGAAGCCCAGCGCAACCTCTCACAGCACCACCAGCTGGGCACCGATTCAGACGGGCTCCCAGAACACTCACTAGCGGGGGAAGCCTGTGCTACAAGAGGCCCACCCTCCAGAAGATAATTCCAGTATTTTGGGGGGGTCCCCTCTCGTACTTTATCATATTGTTTCAGAAGACCAATATTAAAACATATTCCCTAAAATTATTGGTCTTTGAAGGAAAAAAAAAATTCTTCGGCATGTAGGCAAAAATAATATGGGAATTATAAGAAAAGGTAGTTAGATCACAAACAGACTGACAGCAATGCTTCACACCAGAAGAAAACGCAGTTACATATTTAAGGTGCCCAAGAACAGAAATCATGACGTGTTGAGTGTACTTAACATTACTGCATTGCATATTTGACATTTGCTAACAGAGATCTCAAAGGTTCTCATCATAAGAAAAAAAATCTGTAACTGTGTGTATGCTGATGAAGGTCAATGAGACTTATTGTGGTGATCATTCAGTAATATACACACGTATCGAATTATTGTGTTTTACACCTGAAAATAATATATGTCAATTACACTTATATTAAAAAACAAAACAAAACATGAATCAGCGACTGATCTTCAGGTAAGTCTAAGGGCACCAACAACCTATTATAAGCATTCGAGAAGTCAGGGAATATATTTCTATGAGCCCTTTCTTAGAGATCTGCTAGAAAACACACTGCAGACAACAGAAATGACCAAGGAGTCTGTACAAGGACTAGGGGTGAAGGTTAAACATAAACAGTGTGTCCTTGATTAACGTCCTTTCACTGAACACTGTTTCGCTATAAATTTGATGTGATGCCATAGGAATTTAACTTTTTATATCAATTAACCTACGGTAAAAATAGTTAGAATCTCATTTACAGCTCCCAAGGAATTAATAGAGACACGTAATAACACTAAAAAAAAAAAGGAACAAAAAACAGACCCGATGTGCCTCCTGGTGAAAGTACACTACACCATCTGTAATCTTGCCCAGGTGATCAGACTGAAGTCCGACCCAACCTCTGGATCCAGCTCCTGACGGGCAGGACACAGAGGACGGAGGCACATTATCTGCACTGCAATCAGATAGCACCCCGGCTGTGGGAGACTCTCCAGGCCTAAGCATGTGGGTTTGTCAATTAACAAAGTGTTTAGAAAAATAAAGGGAATAAAGGGTAAAATCCATAGATTATAACTGACTTAAAAGACATATCACAGACAAAACTAAACCACAGTGTCCAGATAGGGACACGTGGGAGATAAAACTAAAAAGGACAAAAAGAAATGACTACTTCCTAAGCCAAGGCAGCAGTTAATTTTGCAGGGACAGGGAAGACCGTCACCACACAGAAGCTGGGGGATGGCTGCGAAGTCCTGTCCCTCGGCACTTACACAGCAGAATAACGCACTGGGCCCCAGAGACGCTTGGTGTGCTCATTTACACTCAAGCTTTACAATAAAGAGATTTTTTTAAAAGGGAAACACTGACAGCATATCTCACCTGCAGAAGAACAGGCACCAGCTACAGCTCTGGTAACCAGAGAAGGACACTCAGGAGGAGGAGAGGCTGTTCCACCGGCTGGACCAGCCTCCTCATGATGAAGGTGAAGACCTCCCTGCCTCTGACAGACTGCAGCCGGGGACCAGGTGCCACAGCACACGGCACACAGCGGCCACACACACCACATCTCACAACTACGTAGTTTCTAGTTAAAAGACAAAAGAGCAACTAAACCAGAAGAGCTAAGTTAGAAAACGTGGGTAGGAAAATGGAGACAGGATACAAGGAAGCAGCTGAGCCGTCACAGGATTTCCCAGAAGGAACAGACACCTGCTTAGCACAGACTAAACAACCTTTTCCTATTCGGGATTGATCAAAATGACATCCTTGCAATAAAAATACAGGCTGGGAAACTAAAATGCAAGGACAAGTTTGAAATACGAACAAGTAAAACAGAACTGACGGGAGAACTCGCATTGCATCACTTTCTTACACATGACAAACGCCACAGCTTCTGACGGCAGAAGAGGCCTCTTCCTGGCTGCGGGGTCCCAGGAACCTTCCAGCCCCCCCCCCCCATCTACCCTCTCACACACTTCACAGCGTCAGTGATCAGGAAAGCCCGGGCACCCTCTCTCCAGGCCTTGCTCATCTGTCCGCTTTACGACATCTCATAGGAAAAAAGCACAGGCTAGGTTCAAAGGCCGCCTCTCAATGCGCTATATGACATCAGAAACATTACTGAACTTCTCCGAGCCACAACTCGAAAGCTGAAAAATCAGAATCACTGCTACATACCCTGAGAAGGAACCCTCCAAGGAACCCGCAGTGCATGTAACACGCCCCTCAAGCCAACCCCGCTGACTTCTCACCGCTCCCGACCTACAGCGCGGACTGAACGACAGCCAGCACGCAGGGTTTTTTTGTTGCCCAGAAGGTAAATGGTGCCTGGCAACTGCAAGTCTCTCCCTTTCCCTCCAACTCTCATCAACAGCATCCTGGACCAGGCCCTCATTCTGGTTCACCGGAGCTCTTTTAGTGGCTTCCGAATGACCTCCATCTCCAACCTAACCCCCTAAAACCGTGGTCTGATCACGTGCTCGTCCACCACAACCCCACCCACAGCGCCCCAATGGCCAACGAACAAAACCCAGTTTCTGAGCACGGCTCCCACAGTGAGGCTTCCACAGTGAGGCGTGGCTTTGCAAGGTCCATCGCAGACTGTCCCCTTCACCAAAGCAAGCTAGACTTCGATATCCAACAAAAAGCGGCTCCCTCTTTCCTTGGTCTAAAAAGCTTTCTGTTCTCCAAAATCATTCCGGTCCTTCAGGCCCAGCTCAAAGGGGCCACTCCGGGGCGCCGCAGGCCTGGTACGCCCCTCCCTGGGAAAGGGGTCACACTGCTGGACGCCCCCGTTCTCGGCGGAGTGTGGTGATCCCTGACGGGCACGTCTTGGGCCACTTGAGCGCAGAAGCTATATTTTATTCATATTTTTACACTCAACAGATATTTCTTAAGCTCCTTCTGTGTGTCGGGCGCTGTACAGCCCTGGAGCTCCTGCAAGACATGAAACAGGCAAACATCTGTCCCCCCGGCCAGGGAGCTGGCCATTCCTGAGACGGAGAGCAATTCCTATCTCCTTCCTTCTACACAACAGACTTAGTGTTATGCACCACAGTACTCACTTAATGAGCGGTGGCTGAATTGCACAGAAACATTAAAAAAAAACAAAAAACAATACACTGGGGTAATTTAAAATAAGTTACTGGAAACCCACATTTAAACTCCAACCTGCAAGTCTGGCATATTCTAATACTTCTCTTTTTCAGAAACATGTCTGCATCTTTTAAAATTCAACAGCAGTCCCTAAAAGGTACCACAGCTAAAGAAGTCCCCAGACCCAACCTTCTTACACCCACGTCTCAGGGCAGGTGCCCTGTCCGGTCTCTGAGCGGCCGCGCTTTGCCTTCTGTGACCCTGGCCCAGAGCCTACAGCTGACCGCCCCACGTGCGACCACCTGACCCAAAAGGCAGCCAATGCCTGAGCAACCAGCGGCACAGCTGGTCCCCGGGAAAAGGAAACCTGGGCCAAATCCCCTCAGCAGCTTGAAATGGCAACTAAGTAACATCAGTTAAAGTGGAGCTCAGGATGCACAGATGCCATAAGGTAGAGACAAGCCTTTTATCTATCTTTTCCTAACAAAATCTTTATGAACTGAAATCCAAAGCATCCCTCAGGTGGAAACAGGGGCCCAGCGTTTCTCCTGCTCATGGAACCTCCCTGGGACCATCTTCCATGTGGGCCACCAACACGCACAGCTGCACATGGTGGCAAAAGAAACCACTGCCCCAGGTGAAAAACCAGCAAACAAACCATTACAGTTTGCCAACTCACGGATACTTATTGACATTTTCATTCACTCATTCATTCAGCAACTATTTATTAAATAGTCACAGAATAAGACAGGAGAGGTGTTAGCTCTCACAGAGTCTGTTTTTGTTGGGGAAACAAATAAACATGTAAACAAATAAACCAACAAGATAATTTCAGATGATGATCAATGTCGTAAAAACATAACATTAAAACTGGGCAACATCTTAGAAAATAAAGGAGGAAAGGGAATGAGGCCACGGATGGAGCGCAGTCAGAACCACCTTCCAGAGTCGGTGACGTCGGAGTTGGGTCCTAAAGCACGAGGGGACAGTCACTCACAGAAACAGAATGAACCTATCAGATTAAGAAACAGAGCCTACAACCCACGCTGAGCAGTCAGTACCAGGAACCATAGAGAATGTCAGGAATGTTTAAAACACAGCTTGTTCCCTCAAGAAGTTTAAAATGCATTTACAGAGGTAAACTGCGCAGAATTACAGTGGAACGCCAGAGCAGCCCTGAGGACAGAGGGGCAATGTGACCCGCTGTGGAGCCTGCGCCACGTGCCCTCCAAGGCCAGGCCGGCCCCCGTGGTGTTCTGACTCGGACACTGCCCGGCAAAGCACAGAAGCCGTGCCTCTAAGCATTCCAAAGCGAAGCAGAGATTTTTCTCATCTTAATTAGTCCGCCCTTCGAAAGGCAGTAAGGAAGGCTCTGCTTCCAGGCAGCGGAGTAACACTGTTAATTTGCTAACCTGGAAAATCTAGTCCTCAAATTGCATTTCCCCCTGAACTGTAAGGAGACCTGACTTCTCACTCCTGCAGCCTCCTCGGCCACGCAGACTTACAATCACTGCTTCCCTACCACTGACCACGTGCCTGGGCTTACCCAGAAGCCTCCAGCACTTTCCTTTTCTGGAAGCAGCTGAAGAATTGCTGACTAGAAAGAGCTGCCAACCAATTAGTCTCCAAACTATCCTGACCCAACCAATGTCTGAGGCAACGGAAACTTATTTAGCTATTTCAGATGTTAAGAACTGAGCACAAGCTTCCGAAATGCTTGTTCATTGAAACGGAAAAAGCCAGCAGACCTCTCCCAGCTGGGTGAGACCTGAGAAGCCTCCAAGAGATTCCCGTGGCGCTGCCACCCAATCCCCTACGTCTGGTCCAGCTTCCACAGGGAGCTAGGATGCGAAGATCAAGCCACCTGTGCTGGCAGGGAAGGCAAGTTTTTCTCTATGAATACCTTGGTGGTGTGAGGAGACTTTTCTGGGACAAAACAAGAGGAAAAGGTACATATTCTTCCAACAAAATGGTCAAGAGAAAGATGATATGAAACCAAGCAAGTCCTGGTATCCCCGCAGCCACAGACCACGTGTGATCACGGGAGATCTTCCTCACTGACAGTGAATGGCCAACAACCAGCAGCATTACCTTTGCTGATTAAAAAGTTTGAAAACTAAAGTGCCAGCCACTACTGTGTATAAAGAGCCACGCATAACTGTCTATTCTCAATGCAAAGCTGTCCCATAATCCATTCAATGGGCCCTCTCCGTCACCCTCCCACATTCCAAATCCCATCACTGTAACTAAAAATCACCCACCTAATGGGAACCACAGAGGACAACCAACAGGTCCTCCAGCGAGGGCCCGCGTGCCTAGCAATTCAGGTGTTGTCCTAGCATCCTTTCTGAAGGTGCCTGGTATCACATGTTACATAACAAGAGGCTTTCATGCACATTGGCTTACATACCAGAAGGAGCCGAAGACTTTTACAGCAGGAAAAAGCTGCAATGCCAATGGGAGGTGTTATATTCACCGTGAAGACGTTTTACTCTGCCGCTCCTTCTCAATGAAACCGGACAATGAAATTAAGATTTGAAAAAAAAAAAAAACTCAACTAAATCACGGGCCACTTCATTCTTCTAAGACTGTCTTTTAACATGCTCCCTACAGCTTGCACCCCGTACGCCACAGACAGGACAGGCTCGTGTCTGTTCTGAACCACCTGGAAAGACCCCTCTGAAGTGTCCCCTCTGCAGGCTCTACTCCCACATCACACCCTGGGCGACTGTAACTTAGTCCCTTCTGCATAAAGGTCATGTGAGTGGGCTTGGGGTGAGGTTTTAGTTACAGTTGTAACTAAACTTACAGATTTAGTTCTAAGTTAGGAAAATGAAATAAATTTAACATCTGCTGAAAATGTCCCTCTCTACGACTGAGAACCATGTAATCTCTACGTTATTTCATTCTGCTCTTGGCCTTCCCGGTGCGCGTTGCTGTCTGGGACCCGTGTCCGCTCTGCTCAGCCCCAGCAACGGCAGCAGCCGCGGGGTCGCTGCCTCGGGCACCGGGCTGAGTCTGCGGCCCTGACCGTGGGAAATGGTGCTGACCGAGGTTTTGGACATGCTGGCTGCTTGCCCACGTCAACTTCCATGCTCCTTAATAATGGCGCCTCTATATGACGGGAGCCCAGGCGAAGCCACCGCCAGCGTCCCATGAAGATTTACGGACCCCCAGCTGCCAGGAAGGACGACCAGCAGAGCCCCGGAACGCGCCTACCTTACTTCTGCCTCTGTGCCCTCCTCCAGCCGCCTGGCTAGAGAGAAACACCAACTTCTCCCCACCGACTGCAGAGTAATACTTTTTGAAGTATTGCTTTAAACGACTACTTCCAGTTTCTGTACTAGCCTCCTGGTGGACTAGCGGCAAGCAGTTCAGCCCATGGGCCGTGACCTGAACAACACTGTCCTGGAGTGTGACTCCGACAGCTGTAGCTAAAGGGGCCGCCTGTGACCCTGAGGAGACCTTGAGAATGGAAGCCTGCACTTAGGACAACAGAGCAGACAGTAGGAAACCAGACACCTGAGGATCACGGTCACACTACCAAACCTGGACGGCGCGCCCTGGAGAACACCTTGATTTACATAAGAATACAGGCTTTTTACCACCCTGATTTGGGTTTTCATTATATACAGCCAATCTTAATAACTGGTACTCCTATATTTGTAGACCACTGTAAAATTTTCAAAGCACTGTATTACGCCTTCTTATTCTCACACGAAAGTAACTCTGGGAAGTAAGCCGGACACGTATTCTCGATGTGACCCACGTGGAAACTGATGTCCTAGAAGATTCAATAGCCTGCCTGAAGTAACACAGTTAGGAAGCACTGATAACAGAACTGGGAACAGAAGCCCACTGGCTGCTCTCTCCCTGAGAGCCATCTACCCCTCAGTGAAGGGCAGTTCCTTATCCCGATTGTAAGCACAACAGAACAGAAACGATCGGTGGTGTGCTCACAACAAGTCACATGAAGTCGGTGCCCACTGGGCACAAAGGTACAACAGAAAATGCCATGGTCAGCCGGAGAAGCCAGACTCAGACTCAGTGGCTGCCACCAGAGTACACTGCGTCTTTACAGTCGGAACAAACCATGTGTGGAAAGGAGATGGAGGGGTTGAAATCACAGGCAATTTTATAATAATTTAGCCAGCTACGCAGCAACCGACCTAAGAACAAATAATACAAATCTCATTAGTTTAGGTTACAACATAAATCCTCAAACTCTAGTCTCAAATAAAATTCGAAACACAATATTCTATCTGGATATGAATAAAATTTGTCAATAAGTAATAATTTTTCTTAAAAATAACCTTGGTAATAATGTCACCATCATTATAACACACTGTCTTTTAATATAAAAAAGAATTCTGAGAACCACTGCCAATCAGATGAGTTCCGGGCTTTCTTTCAATGGGAAAGAGTCTGGCGCAGAGCCCACCCCATTCCCACCCCAGGGTGCCCTCGTGACCAAGTGTGTTACTGAAACACCAACGGTAGAGCCTTCTCTCTCCCGCCCGCAGTGGCAACTCTGAAGGAAACACAGGTGGCATCAGTCGCAGAGGAGGAGGCAGCAGTCCCTGACAGTAAGATCACTGTTGTGGGCACAGGACAAAGTGGCATGGTGTGTGCCATCAGCACCCTGGGCGAGTCTCTGGCTGATGAGCTGGCTTTTGTGGGTGTTCTGGAAGGCAAACTCAAAGGAGAGATGATGGCGCTGTAGCACGAGGGCTTGTTTCTTCAGATGCCTACAGCTGTGGCAGATGAAGCTTACTCGGTGACCACCAACACTGGGGCTGCGGTGGTAACTGCAGAAGTCTGCCAGCCTGAGGGAAGAAGCATCCCAACCTGTTGCAGAGGGATGTTAGTGTCTTCAATTCATTACTCTTCAGATCATCAAGTACAGCCCTGATCACACCGTAACCGTGGTTTCTAACCCAGTGGATATTTCCACACATGTCACCTGTAAATTAAGGGGGTTATCCAGCCACCGTGTGACTGGAAGCAGATGTGATCTAGATTCTGCTAGATTTTGCTATCTTGTGGCCAAAAAAACTTGGCAGCTGCCATGGATGGATTTTGGAAGCACACGGAGACTCAAGTGTGGCTGCGTGGAACGGAGTGGACATGGCAGGCGTCCCTCTCCAGGAACCGAATCCAGAAATGGGAACAGACGCGATAGTGAAAATGGGAAGGAAGTGCGTAAGACGGTGGTTGCAAGTGCCTATGAAGTCACCAAGCTAAAAGGATACACCAATTGGGCTACTGGATTGTGTGGCTGATCTCATTGAATCCGTATTGAAAAATCTATGCAGGACTCATCCAGTATCAACGATGATGAAGAGAAGTTACAACAAGAACAAAGTCTTCCCAGGCTTTCCATGTGTCCTGAATGCTCGGGAATTAACCAGAAACTGAAGGACGATGAGGTTGCTCAACTCGAGAAATGTGTGAATACCCAGGAGGGACAACCAGAAGGACCTCAAAGACCTGCTGAGTGTGGGCTTCTAGGCTACAGAAATGTCATCACTACAGTGTGATTAACCACGAGCCTTTAAGTTTTCGCCCACGTACATGGATCACTGTTTGTTTTTATCTTCCTAAATATGTGAATATGGGCTCACAGAAACAAAGCCCATGCTTGGTTTAATGCTTGCAATATAAGTCCTTGAATAAATAAAATTAACTATCATAGTGGGCGGGGGGAAGCTGATGGTTAGGATCAGCCATTTCATCTGTGACTGTGGATTTTTATTTCAGTAAATTTTTCTTTGCTTATGTGGGTATCAAATGCTTTATTTCATTAGCAATAAACACTGAACTATTTCCCATACCAATACTTACCTATTAAATACTAAATTAACAGAAAAGTCTTACTTTTCATGAAATGCAGATTAAAAAGCTCTTCTGCTACCCTGAATATTTTGTTGAAAATTTTTTGAAAATTAGAAAAAAAAACACAATAAAAATTAAGACATGAATTTTTATGTATTTTATTATGCACATTTAATCTTTCAAATTTTCTCTCCAGGTATAAACTAATTGCAAAAAAAAAAAAAAAAACCCACACATTTCATTGTTCCTAATACCTAAACATGTTGTAAAAATCTTCAAGGATCATTAGTTAGAATGGGTTCTTGCAAAGAATCCCTGTTTGTTAGTATACTAAACAAAAAACAAAAGTATTTATAAAAGAGAGACAGGCAGAGTCGTAAATCTGCAATATTCACCCATTTAAAATAATGTAAGAAAGAAAAAAGAAGTAACTAACTGCAGACCACACTCGACCCTCCTGGCACAAAGCCCTAACGAAGAAGAAAAGACAGCATGGAGTGGCTCCTTCGGGGGAGTCATCCTCAGCAGTTTACACTAGGCTGAGACGACAGCGACCTATAAGCCTGGAGGCTACATCCAGCCCACACCCACTCCTGTAAATAAAGTCTCACTGGAGCACAGCCACACTGTCACAAACCGTCTATGGCCGAGTCTGAGAAGTTGCCAGAGAAGACAAAGCTGAGAACATTTACTATCTGGCCACCCTGGGTACAGAAGCCTCTGCCAATAAGTGATAGTTAGTAGTCAGCTACTTGAGCAGGAGCTCCTAATAAGGTGGCACTTCTCTGGAAATAGGCAGGGACGAGCCTTTTGTGTCATGAACACCCTGGTGTGCATGCACATGCAGTTTTAGTTCCTGAGATAGTACGACTGCCTGAAAAAAGTCCGCCCAAGCACAAAACGTCTCCAAGCAGTACGTCAGAAACAAAATGAGCCTCTGCCTGAGAGACCTAGCGAACCGCACGGCTGTTCTGGCTCCCTCACACAGAAAGCCCAGTCTGAACGAGAAGACAACCTGCTGCTGAGTTAACCTCAGAGGCACAGGACGCGACGTGGATCTTTGGAAGGGATGCTGACCCAGGGTGTGTGACGGCGCTCAGGGGCCAACGCTCCCACAATGCCCTGAGAGGACTGTCAACATGCTTACTGAACAAACAAGGTGCCCATGGAATGCGTTAGTTAAAAGGGAAAGTTAACTGGGTTTCACCTCTCATTGCCCCCATTAGTAATTAAAATAGCAAGTGCTTAATTAACCATTTAATTTATACTGATGCTAAGTTTTAAACAGGCATTTGAATTTTCAAAGAAATTCATGTTGCTTCTTGTTAAATGACATCTCTAAAATACTAACCCAAGCAATAAGTCCATGGGAAGAAATAAGACTAGAAAACTGGGTAAGAATAAAACTCAGCACGTTACAATCCCGTATCTAAAAGACTTAGCTACGGAGGAATGCGGCCGACAATATCGCCGCTCTAAGGCGCTGTCGCGGAAAAGCGGCAATCTCTGCAGCGCAGACTTGCTCCGGCAGGCGCAGAGCAGTGCTGCACAGTAAGAAGCACATGCAAGAGCCCTGACTGGATCAGCACAATAAATAGGTCTGTAAAGCAAGGAAGTTCCACTGTAATTTTGTAAATAAACTTTTCACTGAATTTTTTTTTAAAGATCAATCCTGTTGACAGGTTTCCAGCTCATCTTCTAGACGACCCAGTCCTCCGCTTAACTCACTGCCTGGTGTTCAGCAGTCACCGAGGTTAATTATATTTCCTCCCAAACCAGGAGGAAGGTGTCCTTTCATCCAAGCAGGAAATGAGACCAAAGGACGTCCAGGTCTCGGCCCTTCTGCCCGTCTCCCCGCAAACAGAAAAGGGCACCATGTCTCTCTCTCAGATGGAGCAGCGTGCTCAGAAGAATCCCAGCCGCACTGGAAGCACCGTAATAAGACGCGTGACAACTTCACTGTGTCCTCGACTCCTGTGACAGGACACAGCGTGTGCTCTAAGATTTCCTCACTGGGGTTGGATCAGCCCGCTGTAACGCCACCTCTCTCTCTCCTGGACACATCAACACCCATGTTCTTTACTTGTTCATTCAGCCAAAATGAACGGGACAGGAAGCAGGACTGCGAACCTGGCTGGGGAAGCGGGAACAAGACCCGCAGTCGCCGCAGAAAGCAGCTCCACGGACCACGGGGCCAGGCGCAAAGAGCGCAGAAGAGAAAGGAACGACGGAGGAAGAGCAGGCGGCCCGCAGCCAGCGACGGGCGGACTCCAAGGGCGCGCCCAGCCCCGCAGCGGACACCAAACCCTGGCGCTGGGAGCGGGGCGGGTGCAAAGCTGAGAAACAGCCCCTCTCCAGAGGCCCCTTCACACCTGGCGGGCGCAGCCCGGGGCGCTTCTCCGGTGAGCCCGCCCCCCCCTTCCCCCCGCAGGGCCTCTCCACGCGGCAGTGCGCCCCCGACGGCTGGACCCCGCGCATCCGCCCTTCCAAGGCCCTTTCGTCGACCATGTCGCTTTCAAAGGCCCCTCTCTCTCCATCCTTTCGTCATTAGTCTCCCTTCTCAGTCGTCTCCCTTCAACTGTACGCAGAAGAATGTTTAAATCTATTTAGTTTTCCAGGGAAGCAAAAGTGCGATTTCCCACCACCGCACGCCCCGGTCCCACCACGGGGACAAGCCGACCCTGCTCTCTGGGAGGCTGAAGTGGAGCACCTTCCAGCAGCACTGACTGACCCGCCAAAAGAATGGATCAGGCCAGCAACTCCGGAGCACGGAGGCAGCCTTGACGCTCAGAGTGCAGAAGAGCAGGGACTTCAGGTGTCACGCAGAAGAACCCCATTGTCCCAGGACAAGGGCCAAGCGCCGTTCCAGCTCCCCATGACAATGCGCCCTGCAGAACCCCTGCCAACCTGGCGGGTACCCACCGGGGCTCTTCCTTCTCCTCAGCCCCAACCGTCGCATCCCCAGAACAGCACTAGGTCGGCACAGCGCTAGTGCTCTTCTCGGCGCTGCAGCTCACAAAGCGCGGCCGCTTTCTTTCGCAAATCGGCTGCCCGAAATCACACCAGCCATCTAACAGAGTAAATCCATGCCCCCATTAAAAGCTACCAAAAGTCTACCTCACATAATTTTCTTCATATGGGAAGAATATAAAGCTCAGCATATATTAACCAACGTGTCACGTTGACATAACAGGCCACCTGCGTTTGATGTTTGCTAAGCGTATCGACAGAATAATCTGTTAACCATCCACCCACAACTACAGAAGAGAGAAGAAAAATCAAGGTTAAAAACAAATGTGTATATGTGCCAACACTGTTTAATAACTCCAAAGGATACAAAGCCACTTAGGAATAAGTAAATCATAAATGTATTCAAGAGCGTTATGCGAAAGGGAATTACCCAAAGGGCTCCACTGGCTGACTGAGTAATTTCAACACAGAATTGCCTCGCAAACACCCCTGTGCGACAAATCACCAGCTGAGGCAAATCCGAGACAATGAAACATTGCAAGAATGGCTCTTTTTAATAATTTAGCCCATCAAGGAGGGAATATTGATTCTTGTTTTCAGCAGAAGGCAACAGTGTTATCTTCAGCCTTATAGCTCAGCGACATCAAGGAATTTAATCACAGTGCCTTTCCTGCCATGCAATCCTTAAACTGTCACCTTGGTTTTTTGTCATTCCTCGGTCCATTTCTAGAAAACCCCCGGTCTCATGAATGAGTCTTCCCTACTTAACCCACAGTAACCATAGCAGCATTTCAAGTTCTACAGATTAAACGTATCTGTCAATTATCACTCGCCAGCTGCTTTTCTTTTAAATAATTTTCACAATGCACCAGATATCTTTCTGCATTCCCATCTTGTTTGTTAACAAATCTGCTCAATATCTTAAGAGCCAGATTGATATTCGATCATAACGTAAGTGTGCCAATCTATGGACATCTGTGGGCATTTCTAATGCGTTCCAAGAAGGAATTACTAACAAAAGGAAAAACCAGGGGGAAGCAGTAAGTATCAAACACCATTTCCCCATTTCAACATGGAAGCTCACAAAATTCCTAAACTTTCAGGAAAAATGAACTAAGTATTAAATTTATTGGTAATACCAATGTATCCATATTCCTGCATCTTTATATACCATAAACAAGACAATGATGTCTGATTCAAGGACAAATCAAACTGCTCGCATCCCTGACAGAATGTTCTGCACTCAAGCTGCAGTACCGTACTAGTCCCTCAACGACCCTCAGCTTTCCTTACGCTGTGGGCAGTGAGCTCCACCTTCTGCTGAGAGGAAGAGGGGAAGGGGGGGTCGGGGCGGACATTTTTGCTGCTAATTTGCCTTTGGATGTGATTCTAAAGCTTTCCTCCAAGACCCTTTGGATCAAGGTACCATAATCCAGAGGAGTTCAGGTCCAAGGTCACCACACAACCTTCTCTTAGTGGACACCAAAGACATTTATAGCTACCTCTTAAGGAGGCCCTTTGGCTCCTCCACCCAAACTACACACTGTCATGAGGTCCCGGGGCCGGGCGGCAGCACACTCCATTCGATTCCGGCATCACAGAGAACCACCCCTGTCAAGAGGCGGCAACAGTGGGCAGCAGCCTCGTAACAACACATTCCTGTGTGCCGATGAACCACTTTTCTGTTGGAAGAGCACAGCGAGCTCCCTTCTAATGAAGATTCAAAAGGCCAAAAACCAGCATTAGGGACCAGACACCGAGTAAATGCAAACAAAACCATAAAATAGCCTCATGCTATCTTAGCTGATGTGCACACGTGTACAAAGTGTATGTTGTATGAGTTTCACAAGACTGTGAGAATTCCAACAGGTCACTAAAAAGAAATTTAACTTGACCTATAATTTGATACCTAATTGCTGCAACAATAGCCAGGAATTCTCTCCTGGTCCCACACCACTCATTTTCATGGGAACTAGAAGGCAAGGTAGATAAATAGCCACGGGTCACTTCCTTATTAAAAAAACAAATGGACATGCGTACAAGCTTTTTCTGGCTAGTACTGGCCCATCTCTCTCTTGACTGTATAAAATGCAATACTTTTTCTGTTGATGGTCCCATTCAGTCGCAATTAAAATATTCCTTTTTAAAAAATCCTTCCTTACCTGATTTAAAGGGAAAAAAGTGTTTTTTTCCTGTCTTGTAAATGAAGCAAACTATTAACTCAATGATTAAGGAGCAACCTGTCAGAGTTGAGGTGCTGCAAACAAAAAGGTGGATGAAACGCTGCTGCGTTATTCGATCCGGCCAAAAGGAGACACAGACATAAAGTAGCCATTGCATGATGTCACGGACACTGGCTGGTTGTCCCTCTGTGAAGAGGAGCAAGAGATGGGAAGTTGGGGGATGAAGAGGATTAATTTTTATTTTACATTTTTTAATATACTCATCTTCTGGATTATTTACTTTATAATTTCATTAATAGAGTTTAGAGTGACATAATTTTGGCTCTGAAAAAGTTTACACACAGTGAAATAACTAAATAGTACTACCATAATTGTCACAAGCTAGTAAGTAAATAAGATAAACATAACATGCTACATGTGTGCCAAGCAAGGGCAAAATCACATCGTGGCAAAATACATTTAATACAGATTTTTCCGTGGTAAAAAAATCAAAGCAATAGAAAAATTGAGGCTCACAAGGAACCCAGTGGTCTTAACATGCCTTACATGACTGTCCAATCCCTAATAAGCGGGGCATACGCAACCAGTCACCAATTTATGTCAAAAGTGGCTATTTCCTTTCAGCAAAACATCATCATCACCCACTCTGTTAAATTAATGTTGGGACCTGACCAGTGTGGCTCAGTTGGTTGGAGCACCAGCCCACAACTCAAAGGTTGCAGGTTCAATTCCCGGTCATGTGCGTACCAGGTTGTGGATTTCATTCCTGATCCTGGCGGGAGGTAACCAATCAATGCTTCTCTCTCACATCTATGTTTCTCTTTCTCCCTACCTCTCTCTCTAAAAACAATAAAAAAAACTTTTTTAAATTAATGTTCCTAGTTAGAATTTTATTGGTTTTGTAGTTTGGTCTAAATTAATTTATAAATTGTCTCTTAAAGCTGTATCAGGGATATAAAGAAGCAGATTATACCTAATCCGTGTGTTGGAGAAGGTGGGAAATTAAGTAATATGGGAGAACCACAAAAATCCTTTTTATAGGTATATAAGATACTTAGGTTTGAGGAACATAGAGGTACTGGAACTGCACCAAAAGTTCTACATCCTGCAGAGGACATAACCAATCTGCATTTATAAGTCACGGGGGTGAAAGCCAGACTTCCACTCACTAAAACTGGCTGCCCGTCAGAATCTCTCGGGAAGTTCTTAGAAAAACTATGGATTCCTGGGCCTCACATCAGAACCACTAAAATAATATTCCAGTTTTACCAGTGAGGAAACTGAGCTGCAGAGAGATTAATCAATTTGACCATTGGCAAATGTTGCCAATGTGAATCAAACCAGTAAAAATGTGTTTTTTCTAAAGCATATCCATGATCTATTTCTTCTAAGCAGCTTTTCTCTCCCCTGGAGCCTAAAAATGGAACAAATTCATAAAGCCCTTGTGTTGCCACAATAAAGAGACAAACCTGAGGACTCAGAGGTTCCCTTCCACTCCCCACCGCCTCTCTCACTTTTCTTTCTTTCTTTCTCTCTCTCCTGCCTGCATGCCCCTCTCTTCCTCTCCCATTTTACTCAAAAATCCCAAATTTGAATTAATGATAGGTGAGTGATGATCTATTTTTCAAGGACAGCAATTTAGTTTAAGTACCAAAAAAAAAAGAAGGGTTTTAAAAGGGTGACTGCCACAGAGATTTGGGCAAAAATAATCAATAGGTACTAACAGGTGTGTAAAAACTTGGTGAAGAACAGGATATTTACATGGTCTCAAAGATTCTCCCGACAAATTACTTATTACTTACAAAGGGAAATTCAGTAACTTATCCAAGTTCACATCGCCAATAATGTGACAAACTGATCTCAACGAACTATAAAAGTCTGGACTGTACACCTTAAACACATGCCCGGGTAATGAAAGACAAGGAAAGGCGAAGGAACTACCCCAGGTCACAGGAGGCTCAAGAGGCATGCTAAGTGGACTGGGCACTGGGCCGGAAGCGCACACCGCACTAGACGGCACTGTGGAGACACACGGCAAACTGTGCTTTCTGATTAGATTATAACACTGCATCACTGTTAAATGTCCTGATTTTGATAACAATACGGTGGCCATACAAATGAATGTCCTTGTTCTATGAAATACACACAAGTTAGGAAGTAGAGCCAAGAGGTCTACGTATTACTCTCCACTCAGAACAGTGGGACGCAGAGCCGCAGAACTCACCCGCAGAAATGGGAGCCCACTGGAGTCTGACAGAGGAGCAAAGGCAACACAGCAGAGAGAGGCGTTTCTCAGCACACGATGCTAAACAACTGGACATCACCATGAAAAAAGGAATCTAACAGACTTCATGCCCTTCACCAAAATAAACTCAAAGTGGATCACAGAACTAAGTGTAAAATGCAAAACTATGACACTCCTAGAAGGTAACATAAGAGAAAAACCAGATGACCATGGTGATGCCTTTGCCGATTCAACAGCAGAGGCGCACCATCCTTGAAAGAAAGAAGCTGGGCTTCATTAAAATTAAAAACATCTGCTCTGCAAGACACCGTCGAGAAAAGAAAAGGACAACTTAGATCGGGAGACAATATTTACAGAAGACAAATCTGATAAAAGACCGTCATCCAAAATATACATGAACTCTGAACACTCGACAATAAGAAAATAAACAACCCAATTAAAAAATAAACCCAAGACCTTAACAGACATCTCAGCAAAGCAGATATACAAACGGCAAACAAGCACATGAAGAGACGGTCCCCACCCCAGTCACCGGGGAAACACAAGCTTAAACAACAGAGGGAGAGCGCCCCCCGCA
Organism: Furipterus horrens; assembly: GCF_987537825.1. NCBI lineage: Eukaryota > Metazoa > Chordata > Mammalia > Chiroptera > Furipteridae > Furipterus > Furipterus horrens. The sequence continues at coordinate 4,650,149 of NW_028327173.1, forward strand.
CACCTATCAGAAGGGCCAATTCCAGAGCGCAGACACCAGACGCTGGCAGGACTGTCGTCGTCGGCAGCCGTCCGTCTCGAGAGACGATGGTGTAGCTTCTTAAGAGTCTATCTGCACCGCCGAGAATGGCTGTGCAGTCCGACTCGGGAGTGACACGGTATCTGTCTCCTCCTGTGTTGAATCGACATCTTGTGATGACGCTGAAGCTACAGAGCCTGGGCAGGGTGATATGGAGGGTCTGCTGTTGCCCATGCAGCAGACCCCCCCTCTCTTCGCAGCTGAAGGGTCCAAGGGAAAGACGGAGTCAATACAGCTTGGCTTCAGGTGCGCCGCAGGAGTTGCCGGTGTTGACTACAACGTCAAACCGCCTTAGGGACTCCGGCTCCGGATTTTCTGTCGGGGTTTACTCCCTTAGCCTTTCCCCTGAAGAGGTATGCCGCAAGGCAGCGGAGGTTTTTTGGAGTCAGAGTTTTCCTTCTCTGATGTACCCTGACTGGAAGATCGAACCAGCGACACTTAGCTCGCAGGCCGACGCTCAATCCACTGAGCTAAACCAGCCAGGGCCAAACTTCCAGGCATGAGACATCATAATTTCTATAGACTCTGAAAAGAACGGATTCACCTTAGGTATACTCTGCAAACTTCACTCCAGTCCCTAAGAAAAGTCTGGCACTCCACTGACAGCCTTGATATTATTCATAAGAGATATCACCGCCGGAAGAAAGTATTGTGATATCCTAAAATGAGGGGTAACACTAAAAACAAAGCTACACGAAACGGCAAGCTCTACTTCCACGGGATGGAATGCCATGACATGTCTCCAGCTCTTTACATTAGTAAAGCTAATTCTGGGGAACTGGTAAAGCCTGGGAACAGCACACTCTTGCTTTAGTATGTTTCAACAGCACGGACCAGCCCCCAGACGCAAGGCTGGAAGAAGGCCTGCCCGTGCCTGTGAGTAACGAAGGGCAGTGAACAAGAAAGCTCAATAAAACCTAGAAGTAATCACTGCGTCTCGCATAGACCTATGATTACAAAAAGACTGCTTAAATAACAGGCTGTTATAAAATCATAAGGTTATTCAAATCTATGTTCTGAAAATGTGGCTTGATGCTCCTTTTGTTAAAAAAAAAAAGGAGATGAATACGATGGAAAGACAGCCTGAAGAACAAACTAGCTAACGATTAGCTTTTAAGGGAGAGTGGGGTATGAAAATAACTGTTTGAAGTGAAAGGAGTTAATCAGGGAGCAGGGTCATATTGGGTGCTTTAAGAATTTTTTGAACTTGCTACATTAAAATCCAACAGCTATTAATCATCTTTCATTTAGGGGAGCTGATTAATCCCAGCATTTGTATTGGCAAATTTTCTGAAAATTCAGTCATTTTAATACCTTTAACTACAATCAAAAGTAAAAGGCAATAGTTATTTTTGGCACAGATAATGTCAGCTGAGTAAGCCACAGTGGATCTGGAAAAGGCGGGACACCCTCAGAAACTCCCACACAGCGAAATAGCAAATAGGTAGAAATATAACCATTTAAAAATAGCATTTCATAATAAATGTTGACTTTTAATTATTAAATGGTACTGAAAGCCCAAGAATGAGAATACTTAAAAATGATAAATGTCTTACATAAGCAAAAAATAATACTGTTTTAACACTGGTTTAAACTAGATATGAAGCAAAGGACTTAGTTTTTAAAGAAGTAACTGGCGAGTCACATGAGCCTCCCTGAAGAAGACCCCTCATGGGTGGAGAGAGGTCCCTAAGAGCAGTGGGAAGGGCACTAGCCGGAGACCCAGAGACCTGCTTCTGGCCTAGGCAGCCCCTCATGGACCACGGGGAGCAGGGAAGGCGACCGGGCCCTAACTTCCCACTCTGTTCATGGGCAGGTTTATCTGGATGGGGAATGGATTTACGCCAAAGAAAATGCAAAACCCAATTTCTTACATGTACCAAGTTTTACCTGAAACATACACATACAGACTGACAAACAAAACAGACTATAGGAATTATTTTTCAAATGTGTATACAGTTACCCCTTGAAGAATATGGGTTTGAGCCACTCAGACCCAGACATTTTTCAATAAATACTGTGCTGATGTGACTGCAGCTGGGCATCAGCAGATGTCGAGGGCCGACTGTACACACTGATCTATCCCAGTTTTTATAGGGGATCTGAGCATCCTCCGATTTTAGTATCTGCAAGGGGTCCTGGACCCAACCCCCAACAGATACCAAGGAACTTAAGTTTTAGGGGAGTCTAAAGTTATATGCAATCCTGGCTGGTGTGGCTCAGTGGATTGAGGGCCGGCTTGCGAACCAGAGGGTTGCTGGTTCGATTCCCAGTCAGGGCACAGGCCTGGGCTGCAGGCCAGGTCCCCAGTTGGGGATGTGAGAGGCAACTACACAGTGATGTTGCTCTCCCTCTCTGTCTCCCTCCCTTCCCCTCTCTCTAAAAATGAATAAAATCTTTATAAAAAAGTTATATGCAGACTTTCGACTACTGGGGGGTTGGGTGGCTGTCCCCCATGTTGTTCAAGGGTCAACTGCAGATGCTATTAAGATGAATGAAAAAGGAATTCACAGTTGCTGCTGGCCATGCGTTTTTTAAACAAAAGGACACTAAAGATATGACCACTACAGGTGCTAACAGGAAAACAAAATTTACTGATACTAAAAAGGGCTCTCACGCCACACTGTTAACACCGCTGTCCACTCACTCGTTCACGGTAAGGTTAGCCTGTAAAACTCTCGGTGGCAAGAGCCTTCTACCCTACCGAGTGAGCAAGCGGCCTGTTAGCTCAGGCCCTCCCTAGCACAGTGGCGGCAAAAGGGGGTACCTCGGTAGGGTCCCCAGAAGCACAAAGGCACCATGAGACCAGCAAAGGTTACCCAAGGCCAGGGTGCGTTCCTGAGTCCTGACACTCCTCAGGACAACATTTTATACAAGTGCAAACCTCGAGTTTTCTCACCTGAAAGACCGAGTAAGTAACACGGGTTGTTGTAGAGATTAAATGGGTCAAAAGAGCAGCGAGGTGCCTGGGCACAAGGTAACTGCTCCATGTTAGTCTATTTCCTTAACAACCAGCTACCTGATGAGAGGTTTTAAATGACCCACCAGTTCTTAATCTTAATTTTTAAATTTTTTTAACATTTTAGGAATTTACTAATCAGCATCGATGGTTGAAAAGTACACTCTCTCCAGAAAATTGTACGTACATACAAGACTTCACAAGCAATTTCAGGAATTTCAGGAAACCCTCTTAAACTCAAAGAGCACACCTAGGGGCCTATGTCTAGATTAAGAATGTCGAGAAAACTGCTAACTTACCTAAAACCTGAGTTTATGTAACAAAAGTCTATGTGGTAAGCAATAATGCTTAATGAATGCTTATTATATGCTACTTAATGAATTATTTCATTAATCTTTGTGACAACCCCTTGAGGTAGCTGGTAATACTACATCCATTTTCAAAGTGAGAAAACTAAGCATTAGAAAAGTTAATTAACACGTCCTATGTTACACAAGAACAGGTCAGGAGAAAAAATACGTTCTCTAATAAAAGATAATGCCCCAGAAACAAAACTGGGAAAAAAACAAATGACATAAAGTAGCTCGACCCTCGAACTTACTCATATTATATACATGAGCCACTTGACAGAGGTCCTAAACACACAAAAGATATGCCCCCCAATTTAAATACTAAATAACCCCCCTAACTCGTCCGTGACCCCCTAACCTGGCCCGCAGCGCCCCCCCCCGCCCCACGACAGCACAAATGAAAGGGCGTCGTCCCCTTCAGCCGGCTGCCCCGTTGCCGCCTTGGAGAGTCTCTGCGCCACTGACACCAGCCCGTAGCGGGCCCGGCCGGAGGCGGGAGGACCGTCTCTGCCCAGCCTGCTGAGGACCTGGGCAGTGCTTTCTTCCCCATCTGCCTCCTCACTGCCCCCAAACTACCAGTAAACACGTACTTTTTGCTAGAAAACATCCAAGCTAACAGATTCTCAATAACAAGTAAAACTGGTGCCTTCCCAGCACCAATACTTTAAAAATGAACAATGAGTTAGAAATTTATACAATCAAATCTTACGGGTTGATGCGTTCATTAGTGTGGAAACACAGATCACATATACCTGAATATGCAAAGAAAGTGAAATTATGATGCAATCAATGCCATCCTATAAAAACTAAATTAACAAAATAGTCTATTAGAGAAGACATCTGGTGCAACATGGCAAGAAACGTTAATGATATTGTCTGCAGCCCTGTAATCAATTTCTCCCCAGCAGCTCTCTCATTACACTGCATCAGATCGGGGTGCCTGCAGGATTTACGAGAGCCCCGCACACGGGGTGGGAGGGAGCGTTGCCCGCTGCATCTGATTTGGGTCCAGCTCAAACGGCTCTGGCAGCATGAAGCATTGTTAAAGAGCAATCAATACAGTCAGCTTTATGCAGCAGCATCGTGACTGAAAGATTTATCCTCTTGCCACAGAATCTTCTCAAACCTACATCTCTGGGTGCACCACCAATCATAAACTTATTTAATTCCCCAGCGCACATAGTATTTCTGCTGCTAAAAAATTAAATACTGGTCATCACTAAGACTAATAGAGAAAGCTTACTATCACTCCAATTTTAAATCCCTTCCGCCAATCCTGGTCTGTGACTATTGTGTCAATCAGTCTAACAATGACACCGCCCTGATTAGAGAATAAAGCAAAGATCAGCCTGAAAGATAAAAACAATTCCTTAAATACACAGGGAAATAAGATGTTAACTGGTAAACGCTGAAGCTTTTGAAATAGGTAGTCAAGTCGGGACCCTGCTAATTTGTCCCTAAAATGTCGTGTCTCTCTTCAGAGATTAAAATTAGACTCTTATCCACTTATTGGGTTTTATCTTACATCGTGAATAACTATGTGTCAAGAATTTCAAGGCTTCTATAATGTGAACCTTTTTTGCTGGTCTAATTGTTGATAAATTACAGTGGCAACTACCTAAACATGAAATGGCTGTTGTGACAATTATTCCTGGTTTTTATAATTACTGATGTCCCCTCCGCTTCTGTCTTGGTCCTCTTCGTTTTACGCACGGGTGACAGCCCTGGCCATCTCATCGGAACGTCTTTCCCCTCCACGCTGCCTTCTGCTTCTCAATGGATCTTCTTAGGCAATGATTTGCAAATCGGCTTGCAGGGACTAAAAACACCTGTAAAGGCTCTTTTCTGCCTGTCACTTAAAATCTCACCCTTTCTAACCTGCTTAAGTTAAGGTCCTTTATAATGTGGCCCCACTTCACACCCCCACCTCTGCCCCCAAGGCCACTAACCTGTGCTCGTCCCTGCTGTCCCGGGGCCTTCCTCTCCCAGCTCCGCCAGGCTCACTGTATGCTGCTTATACAGGCGCAGGCTGGCATGTACACCTGGAAGGCTCCTCCACTCTGCCTGTTCGCATGTTACTGACATACCAGAAACATACCCAGCCCTGACCGGTATGGCTCAGTGGGCTGGGTGTCATCCCACAAACCGTAAGGCCGCTGGTTCAATTCCTGGTCAGGGCACATGCCTGGGCTGTGTCCAGATGGGGGGGGGGGGGTTGTGAGATGCAAACTGATCGATGTTTCTCTCCCTCTCTTTCATCCTCCTTTCCCCCGCCTCTAAAAATAATCTTTAAAACAAAAAAACAAACATACCCAGCTCCTCAAGACCTATCATCACAAAACGTTCCCAGTGCTGTCCCCGATTTAGAGCCCTGTCTTCTCTTAGTCTCAGGACAGTAATGTTCTGCACTGCAACTGACCCATCCATCACGTATCACCAGTATCCTGTACCGTGAGTGTGCATCTGTGATGGCTATTTTCTTCTTATTTTCTAATTGAGTATGAGTTTGAGCCCCACGGTCAAATTTCATGCAAGAGAAAGACAGGTCTTAAGTCTCTTCAGTGTTTAACAGCAGTTGCTCAGAACGATAACACCTGTCTTTCAGAAAAGTTTACCATTAAATCCTCACAAAGGAAGGAAAAGACAGGTGTGTACACAGCTTTCAGAAAAGGTAAGATCTAAGACAAAAACAGCCCTCATGGATTGGTCCCACCAGGTCCCGTGCTCTCGGGGATAACTAACTGGGGAACTGCATCCTGCTGCCTCTCACATGCACCCCACACTCCCGCCAGGTGACAGAGGAATTTTACCAGCGTGTGGCTGAGGGCACTGTATCTACACCCCAACCCATGCTTTTCTAAGTGTCTTATTCTTTATCTGCCACTGCAGAAAAGTCTAGCTACTTCTGAGCAATCCTCTACAAACGGTCACCTGGGAGGACAGCACCCAAGACAGTTTAGAGTCACGGGCCATGCGTCCCGATGGTCCAGGGGAAATGCACATTCCACACTTGGTCTCAAACTTACCCCCTTTTTCCCCATTTCCATTGCCAACATCCATACTCGCTGCTGATTGCCAGCTCCTGCTCCTTGCAGCAGCCCAGCATGCTCTCTGCTGGTGCCCAAGTGCCCTACCCCACTGAACCCCGCTCGCTTCTGGAACTGTCCTAGAGGGGTAAGGCAAGTCCCGTATTTTGCTTCCTCTGTGCGTGTACTTGTTACTCCTTTAAAAACACATACAATACAGCACATTTTTATAGGGGCTCTGGGGAGGGAGGTAAGATTCCTATTTTATACCCTATGGGATATAAAATATTGACAGCTTTTAAAAACGGGATTCTCCTTACCCCTACAGGCCCTCTCCCGGCTTCAGAAAGATGCTGTGGTGGCTGTGACGCCACCGGCAGAGAGCATGCTGGGGGGTCACACAAAGCAGGAGTTGGAGATCTGCAACAGGCCTGGGAGTTGTGGACCTAAAAAAGAAAACAGTTTTAAGTTAACATGCCCAGTGTTCCCGCATACCCTGGTTCCCAGGGGCACCCAGCACACAAGCATGGATCTGCACAAAGCCTTTAGCAGATGGCCTCCGAAATCTCAGAGGATTTGTTCTACCGCTAAGGTTAGCCTTTCTGCATCAATCAGAACTGTTTCCTTAGCTCGACATGAGCTAACATGTGACCCTTCCAGCTTTCGTCTTTACCCTAGATCCTGTCACAAAGCAGTATGGTGTGTGCCCCTCAGAATAACCAAGTTAACATGACACAGTGCCAAAGCACAGTGACAGTGGCATGCTGTACTTATAATAAAATCAAAGTTTCCGTGGTGTCAGATAAACACAGCCATAAAATGAACCACAAGCGGACAAAGTGGGCTTTCAGAAGTGTTTTCCAATGAGAGAGGCTAGAGCGGTAAGACACGCACTTAATAAGGAAACATTCAAGGCATTAGGAATGTCAAAGAAAGATGCTACCGTTTTCTCAAAGCCCTAGTTTAATTTTGTAAAGCCAAAGGCAGGGTAAAAAACAAAGGCTTAGCACCAGAGGGGAAAGAAAGACCCATTCAAATGAGTTTTCATTTTCTCCAATGCTCATACAGTAAGTAGAATGAACAAACACAAAGCATCAAGTTCAAGAAAGACATTTCTTTTAGGGGCAAAACCATTTTGGTATGTATCACTTGTTTTTTTTAAGAAACTTAAAAAAAAATTTAAACCAGTAAAAGATTAAGAGAGCAACTTCTGAAAGCCAGCACATTATTTTTAAGTATCAAAAAAGATACTTCAGATAATAGTTTGAATGTGACCCTTTTCAAACATTCTAGAGTACATAACATTTCCAACAAAACTAACCAATTCAATTTCATGAGGTTTTAAATGAACTAAAAAATAAAAACTCCATAAAAATCCAAATGCTCATCCAAGATCTCTGTTCTTAAAGTTGCTTAAGAATTCCAGGTAAGCAAACATTTTAACATTAAATCATTTTTAGGGAGTCCTGTCATAGAACTCCTTTTGAGAAACAAAGAATCTCTCTCTAACGACTTCCTTTAATCAAGATTCAATATGCTCTGTCTCTCTTAAAACAAACAAAAAAAGGCAAATCCCATGAGAACAAGCTAATGTTGGGAACGCCTTCACCCTTCTGGTTTTCTTTTCCGTCTCTACAGACCACCCTCTGCAACACGTCCCCAGCGCCCTGCTCTCTGGGGTCAGTCCCCGACTGCTGCCGCCTCAGCTACAGCCCATGAGGAGGTCCAGGGTGAGGCCACAGCCTTGGCCACCACAGCCCTCCCACCTCCCCACACCAACACTGCAAATCCCAAATCAAAGATTCAATTGTGTGCAACAATGTACAGTATACTCATATATATGTGTGTGTATATATATATATATATATATACACACACATATATACATATACATACACATATATATATTTTTTAAACCAAAAGCATCAAATAGAAATGAATTTCTGGTTAATTTCTTGCACTAGGAATTCAATCAGATCACTCAGCTGAATCCCTTACCCATTCAAACCAAGGGTTTTAAACAAAGACACCTAGTAAAGCATTTCTGCATTTCTAAGCACCATGGTGTTATTTTAAATATGCAAGAGTTCAAGCAATTATTATAACATTTTAAGCATTAAAAAGGACATCATTTCAAAGCAAACCATTGTTCTTAGTTGTGAATCTGACAAAATTGACACAGTATCTCAGCTTCCCTAGTTTTATTTCAGTTCTTCTCATAAGCTTTCTTGGACTATTTTGAGCTGGTTCTTAACACAAACACCCACATGCACATACAAATTACAAATTTCCAGTTGTGAGAAACTGAGTTTGAATGACAAGACTTTACAAATATTCTTGCACAGCAACTCTTTGCAAATATCAAACTGTCTCAAACTTTCTTAGGCTCCTTTAAAAAAAATTAGAATACCTAGAGTTTCTGCATTGAAAAAAATTCACATATAGAGATTTGGGTTAGTAAATAACATTTTAGGATAAATATTTTATAAAAATAAATACAATTAAATAAAACCTTTCCAGTGATTTCTTAAGAGCCCTAAATTTTAAATAAATCAGGGCAAAATGAATTCCCAGCTTCACAGTAACCAAGACCCGCTAAAACTTTAAACCCCACGTTGTCTGTAACGACTGTCAGCCATGAGTGACATGAGAGACTGCCGAGAAGCCGCATAAACAGGGCAACAAGGCGCTCTGAGATTCCTTATTCCCAAGGCCTCATTCTGACTTTCGCTCACATGAATACCCCGCTCCATTTATAGGGTGACATTCAGATCATGCAAAATGGTTGTTGATTCAAAATAACTTTCAGCATGACTGCTCCAGAACTGGGGGCGGGGGTTTGCATCGGGCATCCAACATCATCTCATCCGACCACGTCCATCAGACTCGGGGCTACGGTTTCATCTCGCTCTGGCTTCTGACGGTATTAAATATAACTACAAACTGCACATTTACATGGAGAAGGACAGTGAGTCCTCGAACATACACAGCAGGTCCTCAAAGAGCACCATTTTGTTCGCCATTGTTGGTCGCTGTTCCATTAAAACCCTGATGACATGCCATAGGAACTTAACTTTTGTTTGTATCAACTAGCCTGTGTTAACACTGGCCCCCTTACACGTTCCCCCCTTAATCTCACAGGCCCTACCAACGATGTGCAATGAGGACTCACTGTGCTCAGTACCGGTGCCTTACCCCAAACACAGCGCCCCGTGAGGCCAGCCGCCCGTGGCGTTTATCACTGTGCTTATGGGTAACGACTAAGCAACCGCAGCCTTGGTTTTAAACAGAGGAGGAGGAAGGGAAGCTGTGGCCCTCCAGAAGGGTCCTCTAGCACCAGGTCTGCACTGCACAGCCTGTCCTGACTGAGAAGTCACTGTGAAGAAGAGTACTGCCACGTGGGTGCACTCGCTCCTGACTGAGGACAACTAAACTAACAGAAAGAGACAAGAACTTGTAAAGAGAGGTCTCGGCTCTACACCCCATTATCTCTCTAAGTTAACAGTTAATCTCTCACTCGATAAACTGAAAATACTTGATAACGAACTTCATGGTTTCCACTTCCTTATCCAAAACTACACTCAAGTAACGCAACTGTAACTAGGTGGTACTGACCTTTTTGTAGGGAACAAGCCAAGAGGGTAAACAGAGGAAGGAACTACGGGTATTTTTTTTTTTAAATACATGCAACAACACGGATGGACCTAGAGAGTATGATGCTAAGTGAGACAAGCCAGGCAATGAAAACAAATACCTTATGATCTCACCTGATACAGGGACCTAATGAAGAACACAAACAAACGAGCAAAACTGAACCGGAGGCGTGGAAACAAGGAGCAGACTGACAGTGACCAGAGGGGAGGGGAGGAAGGAGGGACGGGAGGGGTGAGTAGGGGAAGGGTCTAGTCAAGGAACTAGTATAAATGACCCGTGGACACGGACAATGTGGGGGGGACCACCTGTGGGAAAAGGGGTGGGCTGGGTTGGGGGGGAGCAATGGGGGAAAAAGTGGGACAACTGTAGTAGAAAAACGATAAATAAATAAAACACTAAAGAAAGAGAAAAAGAAATACAGTCCTCAATGCCGCAGGCCTGACTTGAGGGGCTGTGAAAACAAAAGGAGACAAACAACCGCTCCTTCCCACGGAAACGGAATCGCACCGTAAGGCATTTTTCCTATGAGCTACACTCATGTAGACTTCCTGCAAAAAATTAGAAAGAGTTTTAAAGTATTTTAAGAATAAATAAGTAACTCGGTTTTACAGTATTTTAGGAATAAAGTATTATTTCAATATTAATCTATAAACTACTACACACTGCAAGCTTAACAAAAGGTAAAGCAGCAGACCTCTGTGGCTTCTTTAATGAACAAAGTTAACCAGTAGCTAAGGCAAGCACTGTATAAAACTATTACTGAAGTTTTTAGGAAACCTGATCCGGCGAATTCCCTCCACGGGAGTGTGACTGCATTCAATATTCAATAGTATCTATTGTGGATCCTCCGTGGGCAGGCCGCGTGCTAAGTGCGCAGTACACGGTACATCAGCGAATAAAACTGGTGTGGTGTCTGGTCTCACGAAGCTCAGATCTCACGCCCCAAGTACTCATCAACATCAGGATCGCTGTCACTCCGTGGCCCAGGCACTGCGCTACCCACTTTGTAGACTTGATCTTTTAATCTAAAAACAACCTACCTGCAAAGCAGATGCTTTATATTAACTTCATGGTTAATAAAGCGAGGTTAGGAGGGTTAAGTGCATTGCCCTAGGTCATGAAAAAAGCAACCGAGGGGACAAACTGATGGCAACGTCAAGCTGTCAACTCATGCACTTTACCATCCCGCAACCCAGTCCCACAGGCACCTCAAATTCTGAATCAGCCACGTTCAAATCAATGTGGACAGCTTTTAATACAAGATTTACCTACTATTACAATGTGTATAATGCATAAATGATGATTAACTCATTGTGTGTACACATGTGTGTATGTAGCTCATGTCTCCCAGGATTATCTATGTAGAAGTCTCTAACTAAAAATGAGAAAATATAATTACTTATCCTCAGTAAGTTTTCATTTTAAAGAAGGAATAGCAACTTCTTCCTTTTAGTTCACTTCTGAGAAACTCACCTTGGTGCAGAGAGGGCAATTTCAGTGGTAAATGGAATGTAAGGTGAAGCTACTTTCTCTGCAGTTCCCCTTTGTTGCAATCTGCTCTTGGGGTGGGCTACAAACCAGGAACCAGAGTAAGAAATTCCCAGGGCTCCTCCCCCGGCTGCTCACACGTGGCAAGGAAACAAAGAGGGATCGAGTATCAAATCCTGAATACCGGCCCCCACGGTCACAGCAGTAATGGAGGTGGGCCTGCTCCAAGAAAGCTCATGGCAAACTGAGAACTGAACTGTTCTGCATTCACGGTCAGTACTGAGGGTGTGTGCTGTTGGGGACATGAGTGACACCACAGCACATGCCTCCATGCAGAGCCGTAACCACACACTGAGCCCTGAGGAGCCAACTGGAAATACCGAGATGTCCCTAATGATACATCCCCAACTCTAAGGAACGTCTAGGCCAGGGGTAATTTTAATAACAACTTTCCCAGTTTTAAGTAACCAAATAAAAGCCAAAATAAATCAGTGTTATTTGCTCAAAATAATATTTGTAATAATTACATATCCTACCTGAAAATTCATTTCATATAACAACTGAAAAAGATAATAATGTAACTCTAAGAAACCAAAATCATACTTTTTCTACTGATGAATGACAGAAACTCATTAGGAATCCACACAGAATTCCCATGTAGAATATTAAAGAAACAGTTTCAATTACTTGCCTGTAAATGAATCACTGGGTATGAACTACTACCGCTATTAGACCCAGAACAGGAACTCCTTGGTGTTGCACTGAATGGAAATTGCTCATCTCAATGATCTTCTTGTTGAGGATTTTCAGAATCCATGACTATTTCTAGACAGCAAATCAACTCTACAATTAAGGCCTGGATTTCTATAAAAACAGATTTTTGTTGGTTTTGGTAAAAGAAATAAATCTTTTGGGGGGGGGCGGGGGACAAAAAGTGAATGGCTTCCTCCAAATGAATCCTATTCAATGTTCTCCAAAGAGGACTGATATCCAAAATGCCACAGTTGTCTGTCCTTAGAACCTACGACCACTCAGGGAAGGAACTACATCCCACATTCTTTAGTCCCCATTATGGTGCTGTGCTCAGCAAAGAACACGTTTTCAATAAATGCCTGTCAAAGGCCCTGATTACAACCCAAAACATTAACTGCATTCTGGGATATGATGCTCCTTGGTGACAGTGAGTCCTTCAGGAATACAGTTCTCAAAGGAATCAAGTCACACAGTGACTCAGAAAAGCCACGGAGGCGCAGCCAGGGGGCGGGTGGAAGGAGCTGTGCCCAGCCCGAGTGACAGCTACCGAGGCCGGCTCCAGCTGGCTGAGAAGAGGCGCAATGAGGGGACCCGTCGGGCACGGCACCGGAGAGGGGCTCCAGGGGGCGGGCGCTCTCTCCCTGTGGGCCTGCAGTCGCTCCATCCCTGACCCCTGCTCCCGGGCGCCCTGTCTGTCACAGCCTGCGGCCGGCCGTGTACAGTGCTCCCACCCGCTCTGCACTGACGCCGTCTTTGGTTTGTCCGATCAGCTTTGCTCCTGCGCCACCCCGACCCCCACCACTCACTCTCAGTTCATCGTTTTAGGCCAAGCCACCAAGCGCACAGACCGCCATTCCACATTACTGCTCTTTCAAAGAGCTAAGGATTCTGCCAGCTGCTTTACTACTGAGCTCAGCGGCCTGAGGGGCAAAGCTGCTGTATCTCACCGATGGCCCCTCTCTCTTCCTGCTTCTGCGTGTACCCGACCCATAATTCACCTCGCCTCTCCTGCGCCCGGGCCCCTGCTTCTGTCCCACTCCACAGAGACCTCTTTCCTTGTGGTCAAAACAGACCCCGGCCTCCCAGTGTGTAAATACGCCCACCCGAAGGAACACTTCCTAAGAGAAGAAAGCTTCTTGATGGAACATGGAATTCCCATCCCTTGAAAATGCTACTTTCAAAAACCTCAGTCCTGTTAGGGGTGCAACTGCTTCCCGGTCAGAGCTCTCACCTACCACCCCTGTGAGAGCACCGGGGGGCCTTGTGTGCTCTGACAGTTAAAGGTTAAAACTGAAGCCGTGGGTCCCATCCCCACAGAGCCCATCTTCCAAACAGGGACCCCCTTGAGAGTAACAGAGGACAGTGCTTAACAGTGTGCCAGGACAACAGATGTGGTCACCAGAAGTGGCGATGTTTCATACCACGGACTCAGATTCTACAGGAGGACAACCAGGTCCCCACCCGGTAAAATTCAGGGACCCGTCTCATCTCACACTGCACTAGTTCATGAACTGTCCCAGGAGCCTCAGCTCACTAACTAGCATTGTGCTAGGGGCTGGGGTAGCTGTGTTCTTATTCCACTTCTCAGTTCTTTAGCCTCTGATGTGTTCAACACTGTACTTTTAGTTACCATGAACCATAACGGGCACCCACCCGGCTCATTTTACGGTCCAAAAATATAACTCACAAAGTCACCGTGGTAAAAGGATTAATTCTAATTAATGGTGTAAACAAAGAAACACATCTCTCAGTTATAGCCTCCAACCAAATAAAGCTAAAAAGGTAAAATACATAATTAATCAATAACATGTCAAAGGTACTGGGTTTTTGTTTGCCACTGCTCCACTGCCATGCATGGTATTTCCTGTCGGCAAAACCAACTCCAATTACTTCTTTTTAAAATCTTGCAGAGGAGAAAAAAAGCGTATTTCCTTCTGTGCAGCTTTCCCCCTTACAGCTTGTGTAAGCTGAAGGGGGGAAAAAGCACCTATGACTATTCTCATCTATTAGGCTGCTGTTTTATAAATAGTAATGGGAACCAAGGAAAGAAGTGGCTATCCAGACAATAACTACATTCCTTCCAGTAGCAAACATTTCATCATCTCTATTAATCTTACACAATTATATGTGCAGAACTCAGACAAAAACATAAGACGTGGCCATGTGTGATTTAGAAAAAGGTATCGAAACACACTGCACCCTGCTCCCCACACTGTTCTCGCAGACAGCTTTAACGTGGCGTCCTAGACCAATACTGACGGCAGAAGCTTCGGCTTTTATTGCTGTTAATACCCTAAGCAATTACTGTAACTCAGCAGGAGCCTCTGCCCGGAACAGCAACTATCACATTGTAATCAGCATTTCATAAGCAATGCTGTTCAAACATGAAGGCAGCAGCTAATGTGCAAAAATTGTACAAAAGGGGCTCAGATTCTAATAGGCAAAAAACATAAATAAATAAATAAATCATTGCAATTTTCTTTCACAGCTACATCTTTTCCATGGTGCACTGGTATTACACTTGGTAAAAATCACACACAAAGACAATGACCAGGAAAAGAGCAGCAGCAGCAGTCACTAGCAAAAGAAAACTCTTCAGGAAACAAGGCCACCCACCACCAGAGTTTCAGATGTTAATGCAGCATCTGTAAAGAAAAACCTTTGGAAGGAAACATTTTATAAACAGCAAAGACCTCTAAAAATGGTAAAACCTCATGTTGACATAAAATCTGAATAAAAAGCATTAGATTTTTAGAAGATTAAACCACAAAACCACTTTACAAAGCAACCGGGGAAGTTAAAAGCAGCTTACCAAGGATAAACCTTGAAGAAAATGGAACATTTTACTTTCTTTTAAAACAGTAAGCATGTATTACTTTTGCAATAATTTTTTTAAGAAAGAAAAATAAATGGCATACATTTTTTAACTAACTAGATCAGAATATACTAATTGAGTATTTTGAGTCATTAAAATAATAAAAAGAAACAAAGAAGATGCAGAGTTAAAGATCTCTTCAGTTGCTACATTACTTTTCTTTAGACTGAAATATCATACAATGCATGCCAGAACACAAATACTGTCAAAAGTTTCAAAGGGTTTTGGAAATAAGGGCACTCACAGACTGATAAATATCTCTACAAATTAGGGTGTTTCCCTACACCTAAGACTAGACAGCAGTTCCCAACCTTCAAGTACAAGGATCCCTTTTTAAGATCTGAATGATTCAAAAGACCCCCAAATAACAGCATTTCAGTAGTATTTCATTTAGCAATTGGTTGAGGAAAATACTTAAGAAACAGTGCTTCTGAACTGTGTATTATCATTATGCATATTAATACACTCGAAAAGGAGTTTGTACAGACATATGAAACACATTTATTTAGACTGAGAATGCTTACTTGCAGACCTTCGCAAAATCTCTACAGATACCCAGGGATCCAAGACCCCCGGCGTGGGAGCCACCGGTCTGAAACTGGGATACGTATCATGACATCCGCACTTCCGGGCTTCGGAAAATATTTCAGTGGGAAAGCACCGGAGCTGTATACCACCCGTGAGCCAGACTTTCTTCCCCCACCTCCACGACTGGGAGGTCCCTATAAAGAATTCAGGAGACACTCCATACTGGCTAAAATATCTAAGTAAATTAATTATAGTCACCAATGAAACTAGTCTCTGGCCAATCACATTCTTTTTTCCCCAACTCATCAAATGCCAAATTTACTTTTCTTCAGGCTCTTCACAATGGCTGAGAAGAAACAAACTATTTCAGAAACTCAAGAATCTCTGAAATTGTCAAAATAGCTGTCAAAGGAAGAGCACGCCACACATGGTACTTACAGCCCAGCTTTATAACTCTGAGGATAAACCTGGTGACTGCCTTACGTGAGTCTACAGCTGCCAGGCAGTATGGACTCAGAAAGTAAACTAGTCATCAGGTCAGTACGATGGACAAGCAACCAAGAGACAGCCAGTGGAGCTGGAAAAGGAGAAGATCCAGAGCAGAATCAACAGCACATTAAAAAATGCTTACCAGTTTGAAGTCTTGAATGCTACAGATGAAATACGGTGTGTTTGGTCTCCGACTCTCGATATACACACAGTCTTTAAAAGAAAAAGAAATTTTAAAACAATGGCATTTACCTTTAAGGGAACAAAGACAGAGCCCATAAAGCCATTGCACAAATAAATAAATGACAAAGCACACACATTTTAGAAAAAAATCTTTTCTAAAACATCATATTAAACTATAAGTAATTTTAATAGAAGGAAACAGCCCTTGGGTTCTTTTTTGACCATTTTTCTGTTAAAGCCTCAGTTATTGTTTTTAGGGTCCCTGAAGAACGGGGGTGGGGGGATCCCATGGGATTATCCATATTCAGATGAAGGTACTTGTTCAAAGTACCTTCGTCATGACTCTTACGTCTTAGAATAACTCAGATGCTTGAGATTCCTCTATTGCCTCATTTCATATATGTTAAGAGCCAGGACAAAATCCTGAATATCTTAGTCAAATAGATTCTCCCACGTCTTTGCAAAGAGAAATGGCTTTGCCAAGTGCTACTTTATTTTCAATTACTACTTCATGAGGAAAGAAGTGAAGTGTAAAGACTAGCTTGAACATGCCATTACAGTGATCTTGTCCCTTAAACCAAGAAAGAAGAAAATTAATCTCTTGTGGATAATTTACTATAAATTTTAACTTCAATACATTTTATTTTCTAATTGTAAAGAAAACCAAAAAAGCCAGTCAGAGATGTAATGAAGTAAACCAAATTACGCTTTGGGAAGAGAAGCACTTCCGTAAATTACGTCTGACGTGGCAGTGGCTGAGTCATCATGTTTGGTGCTCTCAACTCCTGGAGTCTAAAAGGTTGCTTTTAAAAATGGCAGGTTAAAAAATAGTAATAAAATACAAATGGCAGACTAAGATACATTTTTTAAGTGCAATGATTTTAAGTTAAGCGGTGGTTATAAAGAAATATAAAGCCTCTCCACATCACAGCCCAAGATCATTACAAAGTTTAGGACAAAACAGCCATGTGTGATTTCACTGAGGAGTCAGGAGCCGAGACCCAGCAGAGCAGCGGTCACACCGCAAGTGCCAGCACCCCCTAAGAAGACGGTCACTTCTTTCCAAAAACCTTTCTGAAAAACATCAGGGTATTTGTAGCCCAAAGTCACTGCAGAAAATGAAGGAATCATTCAGGCATCCAGAATTTCCCACCTGAATTCTCTACTCACATGTAGACTGAATAACAGAGATTCAACCCCTGTATCATCCATGTCAAACAGCAGCTCGAGAACGAACTGTTGGCTGAGCTTTCTATCTTGTTCCAGAATCCAGGACGCTAAATAAAACTGCTCAACACCCAGGCAACATGCATTTAATATGCTCATCATCTCAAGAAAAAAACAAGAGAGGTCTTCGCACTATGGTGCATGTATCTCCTCCCACCCCTAGTTTGGCAATCAAGTAAAAAGAGAAGAAATCCATTCCTAAGTAAAAACTACTGCTCCAATTTGCACAATTCTGGAACAAACCAAGGGTCTCAACTTCTGTGTTCTCCTCCCTACTGCATCCAACTACCAGTATTTTAAATCTCCAGACAGGTTATTTACTCTCCCATTCAACCCGAACACGAATGACAGCCTGCACGGCCTCCGTCCTGGCTCCCACGCAACACTGGCACACCCAGCTGCTCTTCACTGGCTTCCCAGTTAATAGGTCACTTTCTTAAATAACGGCCTACCTGTTCTTCCTAAAGCCCACGTGACAAGAATTCTTCTGTATCCAGCGGTCTGGTCCCACAGCACAGCTCCCCCTCCCCCGGGCTACACTCTCCAAGAGAAACACCGACGCCCCTACCGCTAAGCCCACCCGAACCCCGTTCCTGCCTTCATCGCACCAGCACCCGCGGCCTCACCATGAGTTTCCGCCAGCAGCAGCAATTCTCACGGCTGCCCTGCAAAGAAACGGCACCCCCTCTTTCCTTTTACGTAAAACTGACGGTTTACATGCCCTGTTTGCTCAGTTATTTGGCGGTCGGATAGTCGGCACCGTCCACATTGCTATTTGCGAGCTTTTGAGGTCAGAGAACCTTACTTCAGTGTCCTCTGCATCCACAAGGCCTGGTGTCTGGCATTCGTGTTGGCAAAACCACACAAAACTGAAGTACATGACAGATGCTTAGCTAGTGAAAACTACGTGCAACTTTGTTCTTTTTACATAAAGAAAAGCTCTCTATGTACTTTTCATAATCAACAGAATCATTATTACTATAAAACCTCTTACTCTGAGACATAAAGCAGCTGTTAATTTTTTTTTACATAAAGCAGTTATTAACGTGTATATAAAAACGCTTTCCAGGAAAATGGAGAGCGTCTACCCTCTTTCCTTTCTCACTGCAAACTTACGTTCCGGAAAGTGACCCTCTGTAAGTACGCCTGGTGTAACTCTGTGAGAGAAAGGAAGAAAGGAAGAAAGGACCATGCTGGCGTGCCAAGGACCACCCCCAACGCCCTCTGCCCAAACACGTGTCTGCCGCCTTGCCTGAAGCTGCCTCGCAATCCTGACTTGAGAACCACCGCTGGGAGGATTACTGCAGACTGAGCAAGCAGATCCCCACATCTGACACATGGAATTAACACATTTACCTACGCATGCCTTATTACTAGATAAAAAGTCACCTCTTTCTGGTTAAAAAAGTTACCATGGCAACTCGGATTGATCCAAAGCTACAAATTCACATGAGAGTCCAATGCACAAGGCTAGTGATCTGTAAAACAGGTTATTATATCAAATGACCTCTATCAGTATTTTGAAACTTATACATAAGCTCACTTCAAAATTAAGTGACAAAAGTTAAGAGTTTGTTTGCATAAATAGAACAAGGAATGGCCAAGATCAGGGGTAGGATAAACTGAAAACTTCCATATGTCCAACTTGCCACAGAAATGGGAAAAATACAGTTTTGATCTGACTTTTATAACTCATTTAAAAATAAAAGCATGAAAAATTATTGTAGAGTCCACTTTTCTTTATAACCCATAAAAAATTAGGATGATCCAACTAAAAGAGAATATATTCTAAGAAACAATTTGGAATTTAAGTCTCACACACACAAATCTGATTTTTCTTCTTAATGATTTTCAAAACAAGGTTAAATAAGGGCAAATACTCATAAGAAACATTTCCCTCATCTCATTAATTAAGCAGCTATTTAAGGAAATAACTTTATATAGATGTTTACAGTTAGCCCCAAAATAAAGTGGTTTATTTGGGAAGGGAAAGGTGAGACCCTAAGTCAAGAGCAATGTTAAAATCTCAGCTGGAATATATGCCCAGTAATTTCTTAAAACCAAAATGATTTGTCAAGAATTTTCATGCAGCCCTGGCTGCTGTGGCTCAGTGGATTGAGCACCAACCTGTGAACCAAAAGGTCGCTGGTTCGATTCCCAATCAGGGCACATGACTGGGTTGCAGTCCAGGTCCCCAGCTGGGGGTGCACAAGATGCAACCAATCGATGTTTTTCTCCCTCTCTTTCTCCCTCCCTTCCCCTCTCTCTAAAAGTAAATAAATAAAATCTTTTAAAAAAATAATTTTCATGCAATTTATGAGTGCATGGATTGTCTAAAGCTGGTTTCAGTCAGCTGGATCAATGATCCTCCATGAAACTCCCCCATGATGAATGTAAACACTGCAGACAGCTTTCATTTCTATTTTTTTAAAAAAGAGCTTTAAAAATCAAAAAGTTAGCAGTTCTGCAAGAACTGAGCAAAGCCGATGCAATCCATTAAGTGCATAATGCACATGCTATTACCATCAATATCAATTATGCCAAACGACAGATGATAACTAATTTTTTCTTTATGTGGGTATCTGCAACTAAAGTCCCGGGTCTAGGCTAAGGCTTGTTCTTTAACACCTAGCCTCTGCCCGGCAACAGATCCCACAATTAAGTGACCCCCAAATCCCGTGTCCACGATTTGGGCCGGGATACTGAGCAGCGGTGTTTCTAGCTGCTTCTCATCCCCCAGCGCGGCTTTGTGTCCGAGAGCCCGCTGTGCCGCCTGCAGACAGCAGAGCGTGGGCCGAGTTGGAGAAGAAAGTGAGCCAAAATGTGAGAGCAGGTTCTCAAGGCAAAGGAAACCCTCTGCTTTTTCAACGCTCAGCAAATCAGCACAAATGGAGCCATTATTTCAAGCGGTGTGCTGCCAGCGTTTTTAAAAGATGCACTACCTGACTATGCAGTCAGGGGCACGGAGCTCTTTCCCCTAGACTGCCAAGTAGGAAGATGACAAGCGCCAACAACAACGGCGTCTGGTGTGAGTGAATCAAAAGTGTGCCTGTTTTTTTGTCAGGTCGGCAGAAAGAATAGTTTCTGGTGCGCTGCAGAATTTTAGTAGTTTATGTGTGCCGTGAGGTGGCAAAGGCTGAACCTCGCTCAGGGTGGAGAGGTGGGAGAGGGGGATAAACAGTGACAGAAGGGGGCTTGACTTGGGGTGTTGTGCACACACCACCCTACAGAGAGGATGGAGTACAGAATGGTACCCCTAAAACCTATATAATTGTATTAACCAATGTCACCCCAGTAAGTTCAATAAAAAATACAAATGCTAACAGCTTAAATAATAATAAAGAAAAGGAAATTGCTGAACTAGAGGAAGAGCACAGTCCTCTCAAGGGTGAAAAACCAGAGCATGAGGCATCAGGCAGCCTGTCGCCCGGAAACACAAAGCACCTGTGAGCATCCCTGCTGACACCCCCCCCCTCCGGAGCGCAGCGGACACCGGCCCACGCGCGCACGGAGCGGGCAGCACTGCGCACCAGCGCTACGGCCGCTCAGCCGCCCCGGGAAGCTTCCCGCCCCGGTCGACGCCGTCCTGCCTGCGCCCTCGGAAACGAACGCCTCCCGTCCCTCCGCAGGCTCGGCGGCGCGCCCTGCCGCAGCCTTCAGGAGGAAGCCCCTACTGCTGGTGAAGGCCGCGCACGAACAAGACCTTCTCACAAACCAATCCCGCAGCGCGCAGGCCGGGCGGACAGGGCCGGGCACGGAGGCCGACCCTCGGGATGCCCTGCTCTTCCAGACACCTCTACCCCAGACCCTGGAACCATTCAGGGCAGGTGCGCTCAGAAATCACCCATCATGAAATGGGCAAACGCAGTGAGAGTCTTAAAAAACAACAACTTTTTTTCCCACGAGGCCGCACACAGCCGCACACCGCCTCTCACAACGACACCAGCTGGGGCCGGATACAGACGGGCTCCCAGAACACTCACCTAGCGGGGGAAGCCTGTGCTACCAGCGGCCCATCCTCCAGAAGATACATAATTCAGGGTTGGGGGGGTTCCCCCTTGTATATCCTTGGCTCCTTCCTTTTTAAACACCATGAAAATTCAATTCCATGTATTCAGATATCTACAGATTCCCTAATACAGGCTTTTGTCTAAAAACAGAACACTATATCCTTCTAGCTGACATTGATCTGTCTTTATCCTCATTGCTAACAGGAAATTATTATTCTAAGAGGGAATTAAATTATGAGAAAAACCAAGTGTGTATGTGTGTGTGTTGGGGGGGCAGGTCATAATAAACAAAAGGCTTTTGTTTAAATTTCCCACATTTTTCTTTTCTCCTCTAGGAGAGAGAAAAATCTTCCAATGTGTCAAAAGCTGAAAGACTGATCCAAGACTATCTTCCTAACTAAGAAGTGATGCACGTATTTTGGAAGACCTGCTGCGGCAAGCCCCCCTCCCCCAATCAATCATATGGACGTGAGAACTCTGTTAAACATGAAAAAGCAGGAGTATCCTGCCAGCAGCAGCAATCTTATTATTATGCCGATATTCTAAAAGTCAGCCATGGTTTGACACCTGCATTACACGCTCATGCATTACACTCGCATCACATTTTATTTTGAAAATGTTCCTGAAAAAGCTCTCCCTGTAACCTATACTGAATCCCTATTATGGAAAAAGATTCTAAACAGCTTAACATACAAACTCCATTACATGATGCAGACCTCTCTGATACTTCTAACTACTGTGTTTGTGCAGAGCTCATGTACTGTAAGAAAACACAGGGAACGAGGGCAGGCGGAAGCTATGTTAAGCATCAGTGACGGCCATTTGCCCTATGGAGCCAAGTATCCAGGGCATGAGAGGCACGGGGGTGGGACACTCACCTACCCTCCTAATGCCTGAGAAGGAGGCAACAGCCTACCCTCAATCCAGTGAACTCTATCACAATAAACAAACTCCGCTACAAAACCCCTGTTACGTAGACGATGATCGCTAATGGGGACGCCCACGGGTCCTTAACACACAGATGATCACTGGAACATGACTGGAATAGTACACTTAGGAAATCAATGTGGAGACAGTTCAAACACTCCTAGGAACACTACGTCTGTCTTCACAGAACAAGAATCACCAGGGGCAGGCAGGCCAGAGGGGAGAGTCTTCTCTCCTCACAAGGCTGACAAGAAACGAATCGCTAGTCTGATCATCTGGCGTCGCAGCCTGCAGAGCAGATTTCAAGCAACACCTCTTGTTCCTTTTCAGAAAACAACGCGCTGAAAGCCCGGGCTTCACAGTAAACGGTTCAACCAATTTGCAGTGCTCGCTGGAAATACACAGGAGAATTCAGAATGCCTGGCTATAATTCTTATTTGGCAAATGATTTTATTATAAACTGGTATCAGAGTGAATCCATTTTCTTTACAGGTTTTCTGCTTCTGTTTAATGGACTGTCAGTATAATTTAGATTTCATCTATTTAAACTCATTCAAGCCTGGCTCTGGATTGTACAGTAAATGGAACATATTTCTATTCAATGAAATTAATGACAGTTAATTTTAGTCTGCAGTTCTCAATTTTGTAAAAGCAACTGTTCCACAGTTCAAACATGAGGCTACAAAATTTCCATGCCAATTACGTTTTTGGTACTTCATAAGCATACATATTTTGTAAGCTTTCCTTGTAAGACTAATGTATATGTTCATTTAATATTTCTTCCCACTCAAATATTTACTACTAGCTTTCTATAAAGAATTAGGACTTAAATTATAACTAAGAGCAAGGGAAATGAAAGTTAATTGTCAGTCTGAAAAGAGATGCTCAATTACAATTGGTTTTCTAAGCTAGTAAAACTAAAGATTAAAACTTTCTGCCACATACGTTTTTTTACTATTGGATGATTTCCTTATATATTTCAAATCAATCACAACTGTAGTGAACATTAAGTGAAATTTATTAAACTTACCATATGGATTTAAACAAACAATCATAGCACACAGCACATATTAGTAAATATTGTGCTGAAAAACGTCTGAGACTGGTATTCTGTTTAACAGAAATTTATTCCTGGGTTTTATTTACCAGGCTAACCAATGATCCCATGAGTCATTTTTGTTTTTAGTCATTAGATTAGTCTTTCACCTAAGCATCCACACAGCTGTGAAAGAGATCCCTAAAGGAGAAAAGGGCATGGAAAAAAGCACCTTAAGAGAAATTTAACCAATCAAGACCCAAATAATAATAAGGAAACCAGCCAGAATTTGCTTCCCCCGAACTATAACCACCAGGGCCACAGACTGACAGACTGCAATTTTCAAAAAAACAAGACAGTAAAGGAGAACCCAAGGTAGCCTTTCCATTCCTTTATCAGCGTGACAGTCTCCACCTGCTCAGCTGGTTGCTGATTCTCCGATAAGGACGCTCCAATCATGCCCCCTCCCATCAACTGCCACACGCTGTTGCCTCTGCTGGAGACATTCCTCCTCTACCAGTCCTACTGCACTTCTGCCCAACTTCCAGGACACAAATCAAAGCCGCTATGGTCCTCATGTCTACCTCAATGTCACAAACTTATAATCTGTCCTCTCAGTGGGTATCTGCCCCTCCTGCCTGTTACTAACACAGCACATTACTTGAATGATAATTTCTCCCTGTAAAGGCATCAAGGGCTAGAACTCTATTTTTGTGTCTTGCCCTCCACCTTATCTCCACCAAAAACACTGCACAAAGTTACACACAGAGAAAACTGCACTTTTATGTTATCGGCTTATTAATAAAACACTACTAATACTATGGCTGGCTTCTAACATACCTCATTAAATTCAACTAGTTTATTCAAAGCCAATTGGTCTCAGTGGACTTCAAATGTAATCATTTGCTTTAATTTCTAGGAACTGCTAAGGGCGAGTAAATCGTGTCCCATGACCCTCTTCCTCTCCTCATACCCCTTCCTCCCAGCCCTCCATACGTCATTCTTGTTTTCTCTGGGTTTTTGTTGTTACGGTAACCATCGCTTATTTTAAGAATAATTAAAAGTATCTAGTCACTTACACATGACTGAATAATGAGACCTCAGATTATCACCAAAGATCTTTAGCCAACTATGAATTTAAAATGTCTTTTTATAAGTATTCACAGGTATTTGGAAAGAAAAACAATTCCACCTACACAACTATTTCCAAGTATCTATCTACTTAGGATTCTACATGTACTTACTTTGCTTTATACCACATACATCACTGTCAAGCTAAAAAGTATTTGGGTGGGGGAGTAGGTGGGATCTCGTCTGCCATCCACCTGCCACTTTTATAATTAAAATTAGCAAAGATCTGAAAAGGTCGCAGTATTTAAAGTATCTAAATGTCGCTTGATTTCTAAAATGAGACCAGGATTTCGTTTATTGTTTGGGCCATAAGCAGCTCTGGACGCTTCCTACACAAAACTGTATCCACCACGCACTTCAGCAAACGAGGGCAGCTGGTCTGGGCCAGTACGACGCGCAACGGAAGTTCGCTTTCTGTAATGCGTGCCTTGGAAAAATCACGTTTTGAACATCTGCTGAGACAAAATTAATCAGGCTTGGAGGGTGAGGGAATTAAGATTTCTCCATTTTAAATGAAAAGGTAACAGGCTAATCTTGTCAAGATGACATGAAAGCTAAAAAATGAAGACAAATATATTCTACAAGGAACAAAACCATAAATTCATAAAACATGTACACACAGACTGATGGGTACCACCTATGTGCCAGCTAAGTGCTAGAGATACTGAATATAAAAATACTGTCCTTCTCTTGATAAGGTCATCATCTGATAATATTAGAGCGAGGCACGAAAACAAATATCTATATGTCTTTAATACTTTTATTTGTACTTGTTTTTCAGACTCTGTAGCAGAGACTGCTGGCTGCGCATAATATTCATTCTGCTCTTCTTCCTTAAAAACAGAACATATGATGCTGAGCAGGGCCTATGGCCTTGGACAAAAGGCCACGTTTCGCAGGCTCCCTCCCAGCGAGCTTGGGCCTCTGACGAACTGTGGTCACGGAACAGAAGTAGGCACAGTATCGCAACTTCTGGAAACTGGGAGGCCTCGCTCTTCTTACCCTTCCTGCTAGCCTGAAGGCAAACGTATCAGCCGGAGGTGGAGCACCAGATGGATCACTAGCTGAGGATGGGAACGGAGGCCACACACAACCGCATAACAAAGCCTTTGGCTGTTCACCCTTCGGTGTTTCTGGCCATTGTATGCAAATATCTTCAAATTACTTAAAAACGGGGCAAAACAGTTAAACTATATTCATTAACGGAGTGACACCAGAACAATGATTTGGAGAAAATATTCCAATATTTTTTAGTAAAGAAAGCTAGGAACAAACAGATGAGCTTATCAAGAGTATAAAAACACAGGACAGAGACCTTGACTTAGAGAGACTAAAATACCTTGATTAGCCAGTGGGAGATAAAATAAGGCAGAATAAAGTCCACAACTGCCTCCTGAAGAAACTTCACAGCTAAGCCAAGTTCCTAGTAGGACTCACTCCAAGGCTTTACACATAGGAATAAGCGAGGTAACTTCTCCTGCAAACTGACGGGCATCTGGGGTCAAGGGCAGGCTCATGGGGTCTGCTGGCACCACGCAGGCTCCCTGTCCTGTCCACTTCTCTATGCATTCGATTTTAGGACTTCCTAGAGAGCATGTGGCTGCTCCTCCAACACAAATTCAGGGACCATTGATAACCAAATTTGCCAGAACACTGTATCATTTATAAAAGTTAAAGCTGACCAGAATTCATACTATACTAAGTTCTCAGACTATATTCCATATTTTACTTCACACTAAAAAGAAGATATTCTCTCTAATGTCACAACTTTATCTCTTCCTTTCCACACCATTAACTGTGGGTAAAAAACAGAGCACACAAATGTGCCCGATCCATTCTCTGAGGTGAAGATTTACTATCCAAAGATAACATAAAGCCTCTTGTTCTACCTAGAGAATACTCCTGATTTCAAAACTGCAAACTCAGTCACTTGCAGAGGCGAGAAGCCTATGGTACCCCAGAGCCTGTTAGAACAAACTGTCATGGCAACACATTAAAATTCCTTAGGACCCTTTAATTCAACAACTCTACTCCTGAAGAAAGCAAACAGACATGAATAAACATTCACCACTGTTGTTTACAATGGAGACTACCCGAAAAGAACCCAAAATCTGTAACTTGATCCATTATGCTATCTACCCCTTGCTGCGGGCGTGCCTAATGTTTTTGTGCCACGGATGCCTTCAGCAATCTACACGCCCATTCTCTAAATAAATAAGTAAATAAATGTGTGTTTTGAATTTACGAAAACATGTATTGACTACTTACCACAATTTACATATATGTACTCTTTACTGATTCATGGAATAAGATTTATTAGAGGTTATTCCCTTAATAACCTTCATAATTTCAAAGTTGTGATAAACATTTTGAGATGTTTTTC
The DNA here is from genome assembly GCF_987537825.1 of Furipterus horrens. Lineage (NCBI taxonomy): Eukaryota > Metazoa > Chordata > Mammalia > Chiroptera > Furipteridae > Furipterus > Furipterus horrens. Next base: position 4,677,246 of record NW_028327173.1, read on the forward strand.
TCTACCTGAACTATAAGAATATTTATAATTTATATTGATGGTACAGGTACTGCCAATATTACTATGGCATATTGTCTACTTTCACAATTGAAGCAAATGCTGACTGTCATGTGAAATGTAATGAATTAGTAAAAATTAAGATGTAATTTTTACCCACCCAAGTTCACAGTCAGGGATTCTATTCAGAGTCCACTAGGTCGACCATGGTCCCCAGGTTAAGAACTCCAGTATTAATGGCATACTAAGCAGCAATCATGATTTATATTTAGAATTACTGACATGACAATAAATTCAAAACAGAAATGTTAAGTTACACACACACACACACACACACATATTACAGAATGCTGAATAGCGTAACTCCATGTGTGTTTACTAAGGAAACTGACCATATAACAAAATACTGAACAGTAGTTTAGTGGTTTTAATGCTCTAATTTTGCTTACCTGATACTACAATTTTTTAAATGTATTATTTGTTCATCAAAAGAACAAATGCAAGAGGGAAAATATGGGGGAGAAATAAAACTAAAGGCCTATTACCAAATATCATAAATGCAATCATAGGGCAAAGGCAAAAGCAACAGGTGAGTTCAGGGAAGAGACGTAAAAACGGGCCACCTGTAACCATTAAAGAGGTTGGGTTGCAGGAACAATAGTGCACACAGAGTTGGAAATCCGTACGTCAGTGTAGCAAATGCCATAGCGCTGAGCATCCTAGCAGCCGGGAAATAACACAAGAAAAACACATGACAGAACGGATGGCCTCTACAAACAACTAGCTTCTACCAATCACAATCTGAATGCCAAATGCAATTTTTTGAAAGACTGCACTCCACAATGTCAAAGATCTATTTTTCAGACAGTTGCTGCAAACTTCAAAAGCATTCTCCCTTGCCAAAAAGATAATCCAGGGCTTTTCTCTCTCAAAAGATCTCCCGGCCAGGACAGAGAGCAAACCGGAGACCAAGTCTCCGTGCCTGGCTTGGAGCCTGAGGTGAGACAATGCCCTGGAGAGGAGAAGCAGGACGCCCCTAACACTGAGTGCTGCCAGGGCTACTTCTCAAATGCGGACCCCACGCAAACACTGCTTTTCAGTTACACTGCTCTGACAATGTAAAAACACAACACACCAGGGGAGACCTGCTGGTGACGTCTTCTTCCCCTCTACTAAAGGGAAAGTATTATAATTATGCGAAGTATTATTAACATTCCCTAAATCAGTTTGGTAACTGCACATTACCTCTGTTTTATAATACCAGCACAAAGGGGTTTTCAGGACAAGTAGCCTGAAAACTAAACACCACCTAACAATAGCCTGCCTTAGAACCAGCACTGACACATACATTCACTAAATGGAGCACAAATTAAAATGTTAATGGAAAAGCTAAGAATGAAAAACAAGAGACTGAAATAATATTTAAAATCTGTATATAAAAGCACTCTATTTTTTCTTTTAAAAGAAACTTACAGCCATACTCAAAGCCACTCCCCTCCCATTTTTTTACTATATAAACCGCTATCAATTGATCGAAAGTGAGACACTAACACACCATCTGTCAAGCAGCAACCTCTGCCCAGCACACACACAGCAATGCCTACAGCCTTCAACGGGAACGTAAAACAACCCTTCTGCCCTTCACAATTTTTTTACACGTTAGACTACCACACTTTACATCATTAAAAAGTATTCCCTGCAAAGGCAACTGAAGAAGGAAATTTAGAGATGAGAAAATAAATTTATGGGTTAAATGAGCAAACAAACATGGAATATCTTTCATATGTAGCATATAGCACGTTGCTTAATTAGTTTGAGCATGTGTTTAATGATGAAATAATGAAAAAACTTAAAGGACTGGATAGTTAATACATACATAATGATAGTCTTTATGTATCATTTTAATAGACTCGGTAAAGTAACTTTAGAAGTTTATCAATTTCCAAGCATTTTAAGCAGTAACTTAAAAGAACCAAGTAATTTACCTACCCCAATCTATTCTATGGTACTTAAAATCTCATTACGACATTTATACTAATACAAACATATAAGGGAGTAGAAAAGAAAATCATGTATTTTTATTTTTCCAAGTATTTAAGGTATTCAGTTATCTCCAAAGCAAAATTCATGCACCTAAGTTCTGAAGTATTTAAATGATTTGCAAAAGGAAATCATTCTTATGCACATACATTTTAAAGTAATCAACAAACACAATATACTGCTCCATCTTTATATTCACAGACAATATTTTCTATTATGGAGACTCCGGCTTTCTCAGCTGGTGAAGCTGGCAGAATAAATAGAAGGCACTGTCTGGAAAGATGACAGACACATGGGTCAGTGTCAAGTAAAGGCCCACCGCTGTCACAAGCAGACCAAATCCCTGCGTTGCCATTTAAACGATGTTATCCAACTCAAACACCTCCATGCCACTTCAAATCAAAATTGTTTCCTTTTACAAAGCTCTTTTTACAAAACCGATAGAGTATAACAGGTTAAACAACTCTTTCAGCAATTTCCTCAGCTACTACAAAGCAAGGCATCAATGGATAATTATAATAAGGGGAACATTTAACAATTAATTGAGCCAGCAAAAACTAAACCTCCAGAGCTTAGGAGTTCAAAAGCCTGTTCACTAAGCAAAAGGGCAGAGGGTTTTAACATAACTGCAGGAAACCTCAGTCCAATTAGACTCTAGGTAAATATAAATCTTGTTCCACTGTGATTGGGACTCTTTGTCACAATCCACGAGGCTGACCGTAGCCATCCAGCTTGGAGACTGAAAAAAAAAAAAAAAAAAAAACCAGCCCCCAACCCGCCCACTGCAGCTCCCAGTGCTACCCCGTTAATTCAGTTCCTCCGGGCTCTGTGCTGAACAGAGGAGGGCTCCAGTTAGCTTGATTATACAACCAACCAATCAAGCAACAAGATTCCCAAAACGTATCCCACAACCGTGAGGTAGTAAGAAAGGTGTCTGAAGGTACTCAGGATATGTGCCAGTTTATAATGGTGACATCTTAACTAGGTCATTTTCCTCATTCAGTATCTATTCAAATTCTGTATGGAATATAGGCACAAACACTCTTTCAAAAAGAAAACAGAAAGGAATGCACATGGTTTCAAAGTGGCATCATTTGGGGTGGCAACTGCTTGCCAGGGATAGAGCTTCACTGGCAAGCTTCTGGAGATGAATACATACGGAATTACCAGGGTAGGGAGATGTCATTCCATGCTTAACAGAGTTTGCTAAGAAGGCAGAAAAAGTTACAACCTAAACCTACACAGTTTCAACAATACAAACAAGTAAAAACTATTTTTTAATTTAACTGAACAAATCAAACCAAGTTATATTTCAATTTTTTTAATTTAAAGATTTTATTTATTTATTCTAGAGAGGGGGGAAGGGAGGGAGAAAGGGAGAGAAACATCAATGTGTGGTTGCCTCTCGCGTGCCCCCAACTGGGGACCTGGCCCACAACCCAAGCCTGTGCCCCGACTGGGAATCAAACCTGCGACCCTTTGGCTCACAGGCCTGCACTCAATCCACTGAGCCACACCAGCCGGGCCACAAATTATATTTTAAAGTGTACCATAAAATATTAGATGATGAAAGAATTTTAAGGATTTTAAAAATAGGCAGAACTAGAGACGGAGCAGGAACCCTGCAGAGCAGAAGTGGCAGGGCACTGTGGCCACAAGTCTGGTCTGTTTTCGTAAGGCCTACAAGCAGTACACGCTTTTTACAGTTTTTAATGTTTGGGAGAGGTGATATTCCTTGACACATCAAAATTATATAAAATTCAAATTTCAGTGCCCATAAATAAAGTCTTGTTGGTAAACAGCCAAGCCCACTCAGTTATGTCTTGTCTGTTGCCGCTTTCCCAACAAGGACAGCGCTGAATAGTTCCAACAGAGACCTATGGCCTACAGCAGAAGTTGACAATATTTACTCTCTCGCCTTTACAGAAAAAGTTTGCTGGTCACTGCTCTAGTCACTAAGTAAGTAAAACAGCTCAACTGATAATATAAATTTTACAATGTAAAATATTACAATGTTTATGGACTTTTATTCAATAAAGACAAATTTGCTCGGAAACTTTCCATTTGTAAAATGCTCAAAAACTTTTCTAGAGGTTATTACTGTCAAACATTCAGGCCTGAGGCTTACAAAATAAACCCGCCAGCCAATGCCTTCACAAGGGGTAACAGGGTGCCCTAAAGTCATACCTCCAAGTTGCTCATCATGTATTTTATTGGAGCTGAAAACACTGCTTAGTTTTTTAGATTCAGTTGTCGATAGTTGTGAATTGGTTGACTTTTTACAGTTCATGGTTTTGATCTTCTTTTTCTTAGAATAGGTCCCTTTAACATTTCATGTAATAATGGCTTGGTGATGATGAACTCCTTTAGCTTTACCTAGTCTGGGAAGCACTTCATCTGCCCTTCTGTTCTAAATGATGGCTTTGCTGGATAGAGTAATCTAGGTTGTAGGTCCTTGCTTTTCATCACATTGAATACTGCTTGCCAGTCCCTTCTTGCCTGCAAAGTGTTTTTTTGATAATCAGCTGGTAGTTTTATGGGAATTCCTTTGTAGATAACTAACTTCTTTTCTCTTGCTGCTTTTAAGATTCTTTATCTTTAACCTTCGGCATTTTAATTATGCTATGTCTTGGTGTGGTTCTCTTTGGGCCCAACCTCCTTGGGACTCCTGTGCTTCCTGGACTTGTATGTCTATTTCCTTCGCCAAATTTGGGAAGTTTTCTTTCATTGTTTTTTCAAGTAAATTTCAATTCCTTGCTCTTCCTCTTCTCCTTCCAGCATCCCCATGATTCAGATGTTGTCACGTTTGGAGATGTCCTAGAGGTCCCTAAGCCTATCCTCAGTTTTTTTGTTAGTTTGTTTTAGCCTTTTGTTGTTGTTGTTAACTCTTGTTTCTTCTTGCTGTTCTGTTTGAATGTTTATTTCTTCCTTATGTTCCAAATCATTGATTTGAACCCCGCTTCCTTCCCTTCTCTGTCAGTTTCCTGTGGATTATTTTTTATTTCACTTGGTGTAACCTTCATTTCTTTATTTTGTTTTTTCGTACTCAAGGAATTCTGAGCATCCTGATAACCAGTGTTTTGAACTCTGCATATGATATTTTGGGTATCTCCATTTCATTTAGTTCTTTTTCTGGGGTTTTGTTCTGTTCTTTCACCTGGGTCATATTTCTTTGCCTCCTCAATTCTGCAGCCTCCCCGTGTGTGTTTCTGTGTATTAGGTAGAGCTGCTTTGACTCCCTGCCTTAGCAGCGTGGCCTAGTGTAGAAAAGGCACCTGTAAACTGTGTGGGGCGGAGCCTCAGGTGATTGCCAGGGCAAGGTAACCCGCTTCTCCACTTTGTGGCTACTTGGCGAGGGTTCAGAGAGGGGACAATGCCACCACCTGGCTTCTGGCAGTTCACCCTGCACTTGCCCTGTTTCTAGTCACTTCACCCCCTTCCTGTGTGTGACTGGTGTCCTTCCAGCTGCTACCCCTGCGGTGAATTCCAGAGCAGGTGGTTTGTGAATGTACTAAGACTGTGCTGGCCCTTTAAGGGGCGAAAATCCAGCAGTTTCTTCTGCCACTCTAACTGCTATTGGCTTTTACGGGCAGAGGTAACAGGGTTCTGTCCTCCTGGTGCTGGAACCCTGGGCTGTGTGGTCTGACCTGGGACTGAGATCGCTGGCTGCCAAGTTATCCCTCCCACCAATCCCACCACCAACACTGCTGCCACCGCCTTTCCCCACTAGGCTGCCTGTGCCCACCTCTGCGGCCCCGTCCCTCCTGCCCGTCTGAACGAATGGCTCTTCTTTAAATTCTTGGTTGTCAGATTCCATACAGCTCGATCTTCTGATGGTTCTGGGTGTTACCAGCTTTGGGATCTGGTTGCAGTTCTATGGTTGCGCGAGGAAGCAAAGCATGTCTACCTATGCCTCCATCTTGACCAGAAGTCCTTTTGGAGTTTTGAAGATGGAGACTTTAGTGACTGTAAATATCTTCCTTTAGAAGGTATATATCTTTTCAACTTAGATTATAAAATAAGTAACCCCAATTAACTGCGGTGGTATTTTTCTCCTTAAATTGATACGTATCTTTATTTCCATGAAGCTTAAGAATTAAGTTAAAAAAGATTCAAGAATTAAAAGTGCATCAACATTTTGGAGGTCAATTTTTAAAAAATCAGGAAATAGCTGATATTATTTTCTTTTTATATTAATAGTTAAAATAATTTGGCTTAGAACAACAGCCTTGTATTCCAATTTTAAAAAGCAACCCTTACCAAGGATTTTATTATGCTTGGACCTATCTCAAGAAGCCCACAGGTTATACGTGTGTGGTACACTCATTTAATACCCACTACAGCCCTTGAGGTGGGTTCTGTGACCCCCATTTTACTGATGAAGAAGCAAGGGCACAGAGACTGTGTGCCCTGGCATCTCCCCACCCAGTGGTGGCATTGGGTGGCCTGCAATAGATTGCCTCTGTGTGAAAACTGGATTCAGGCGTGCAGTCAGTACTGAAATCTAAGTGAATTTATGCACAGCACTGAAATATCTAGGACATCTTTTTAGGTTTATTTCATCCATGGGTATAATTTATTTCATTTATATGAAAAGTTACATACTTGGTAAGGTTTATATAAATAGGAATAGATCCCTGAACAAGAGAAATCAAATATTAAATTATTTTATCTAATAAGCAAGTCTAAATGTTGAAGAACTACTTTATAAACAAGACTACTAATCATAATTCAAAAATCCCTTGAAAGTGAATGTCAAAATTTAATTTATAAAAGGAATGAGATTTATAAGCTCTATGTTTTTAAAAATTGAGCAGTATATTTCAATTTATAATTTCAACAAACTGAATACCAAGTTTTTATTTTTTTATTTAATATTTTTTTTAATCCTCACCGAAGGACATTTTTTCATTGAGAGGAAGGGAGGGAGAGAAACAGCAACGCAAGAAATTAGTACCAATTCGCTACCTCCTGTACATGCCTGGACCAGGGACCAAACCTGCAACTTAGGTATGCGTCCTGACCAAGAAGCAAACCCTCAGCCTTTGGGTGTATGGGGCGACGCTCCAACGTTCACTCTGGCCAGGGCACCAACTTTTTAAACCAAAGGGAACTTCGGGTTTGAACTTCGGATAGTCCTTCCTATAACAAATACCAAACCTGAGGCCCCTTCCCAAGAAAGTCCTCCCATCAGTCTCTGCACACACGTATTACTGCCCAGCTCCTGAAGGAAGCACAGCTGAAATAATGCTATTCAAGAGAGGCCAGCCAGTACGCACAGGGCAAACACTCGGTCTGGGGCCACTATCCCTGCCCAGGGTAATAAATATTTGGGAACAGATGAGTTAGGTGCCCAGACACTTTTCTAGGCACCTGGGGATACATCAATGAGCTTAAAAAAAAAAAAGACCCGGCCCTTCTGGAGCAGAGCAGCAGGGAAACCGACACCAGAGAAAAGGAAATGGAGGTATTTAAACCAGGTGTGAGGCTTCAGAGGGTGAGGGACTGGGAAAAATGGTGAGCCCCATGGACTGGAGGTCCTTGTGGGGTCAACGATTTCTGGAGTTGGGGACTGCATGGACGAGAGGTGGAAGAGTGGAAGCCAGGAAACTACAATAGGGAGATTTTTAGAAAGCTACATTCCTGAGTTTGATTATTAATTGCTCATAAAAATACCTTCAAAGAATTACCATTTAACATTTCTTGCCAGTATCATAATAACATTTCTTCCTTTATGTATGGCCGCACATAATACAAATCCCCATCTGTTTTAGAATACACGGTTCTGCACTACAATTTTTGGCTCATTTTTTCTCATGGAGACAGTTCTGCTATAACACAACATATATGTTCCTGGGAGACCTCATGTTGAGCAAAAAATAAATAAATAAATAATTCACTGAAAATAAAAGGATATAAAATACAGCATAAGGCCCAAGGACAGAACTTTAAAAAAGGGAAAGGAATTCTGGGTGCAGCCTAAGGCCAGCCTGGCCTAGCAGAGGCTATTTGGGTGTTTGTTTTTCTGATTATGCCTTAATTGCCAGGGAATTGGTTTTGGGAAACAAACCAACTCTCTTTATTTCAAACTGCATGTTTAAAATGAACGATTTCTTTTTCCTTGCCACCGGGAGAAAAGGACAGATAACTCAAAACCCATGCAACTCTGAAATCAGATTACTATCTTTTTAATAATCAATAATTATAACCTCATGAAATAAGACAGCACAAGCAGGCACCCCAGAGTGGCTGGACGATGCCTTACAGAGCATTTAAAATTCATAGAAACTACAGATGCTGGCTTGAAGGCACCAAAATAACGCAGACTAACATGGGGCTTCTGTGAAGGCGAGCAGAGCAGGCAAGGCAACCTAACCTGCCACAGTTAAGAGAGAATAGTTGGGGTGCATCTCTCCAGAGGGAACCCCAGGGTGAAGGTGCTCCTTTTTTTCATTTCATTTTAAATAAAGATGAAAGGGCTCTTACCAGTGCAAAGGCCAAACTGAAGGTTTAAATTCTCACCTGATTTTTCCTTTTCTGCTAAAATATAACCAACCCTACATCACACCACGTAATTATACATTAGAATTCTCTGTTCTCAGTCCTCCTCCCGGGAAAAATAGCACATGAACCAGCACAAATTGTACATCCCACTGACATCACCCTTCTATTTACCTATCACATACGTAGCAAAACAAACTATTTGTAAACCTCCATATGTTGTTCCAAGTTCTTAACGAATCTGGCACTGTGTGAGTCCCCTAATGAAGCGGTACGGAGCGAGCACGTGTTGTCTTCCTGTCCTTACAAAAAGGAGAGCTTCGGACACAGAGGCGGGCAGAGAGAATGCCGTGTGCGGGCTGCTAGCGCAAGTCGAGGAACTACCAGAAGCCAGGAGAGGCGGGAAACGGTTCCTTTCCTAGCACCTTCAGGGGAGGGAGCGTGAGCTTGCCCATGCCTGGAACTGGGACTTCTAGCCTACACACTATAAGACAAATATATTTCTGTTGTAAGCTAACGTAGTCTGTGGGACTGGGGTACGTCAGCCCTAGCAAACTAATACAACGGCTCACCGTGCTCCCTCCCAAAGAAAAGGTCTCAAGATGATTGTGCAGACATGCAGTGACCTCACAGCAAATCTGGTGTGCCAGGTGAAGACTTTGGATTGGAGCCTACAGGTCACAAGCACCCACTGAAAGGCTTTAAGCAGCTTAGTATTAGGTTATGAAGTTTAAAGGAACTTGTAACACATGCCAAACCACTTTAATTCAAGCAGGGCCTAAAGGTTCCTTTACGCCAGAACTCATGTTTCCTGTTACACAGAAATGCCCTTGCAAGCGTCAGAAAAAGCTGCAGCCTATCCCAGGAAAAGAGTGCCTCAAGCAGAGACCCGCTTTTGCACGCCACATCCAACTAAGATTCCTCTGTTAGGTTGGCCAAAAAGTCCGTACAGTTTTTCCCGTAAAATAAAAGACCCACGTTTCATCTTCACCAAGAAACTTACTGATTTGTATACTTCGAATGCGTTGGCTATCTCCCTGTGGTCTATACAATGTTGACTGTTCTCAATTAATGTCTCGATTTTATCACTATCAACTCCAGCTGGTCTACCTGACCATGGAGAATCATCCAGCAAGAAATCTCCAGCAGGAAACTCCATAAACCACTTTTGACACGTTTGCTCAGTCACAGCGCCTTCTCCATACACTGCACAAGTCCTTTCTGGCATCTCCACTGGGTTTTTTACCTTTCCTGAGCTAATAAAGCATAATATGCCAAAACTGTTGTATGTTTTCTTTCATCTTCAGTATTAAAATAGCCACACAAAAGTTCACCAATATTGATGTTTTTTTAAATGCACGCTGATACGACAGCTGTCACAAGACAATCTAGCAAAATTGTTTCAAATGATGTTAAAGACCTCTAAGTGCTACTAGAGCCATCTTAGGAGAAAAAAAACAAATGAACTTTCAGCCAACCAGATACAAGAGACATGGATAATAAAAAGTTAAAGATCAAATTAGCTTTTATTTCCCCAAAACACTTGTCCTGAAACACCAAAGCCAGTTGTTGGGTTTTTTGCTTAATTTTTAAGAGGAAATGTTTGTCTGAGTAATTGCAATATATAAGCTCTCAGAGAATCAAGACTTTAAAACCAGAATTCAGCCTCTCAGCAGGTCAGAGACCAACTGCTCAGTAAAAAATCTTCCAGATACCAGTGCCTGAGTGTAACTACTATCCTGACTTCAAAACACTATAAAGATCTGCTTGCCTGGTTTTAAACTTCACATAAAAGGAATCATAAGGCACTACACTCTTTGTGTCCACTCAGCATTATACTTGATTCACCGATCTACTTTTAACTTCAATTTTGATTCACGCTAGATCCCCAGGTTTCATTTTGTTTATTTTGGATTTTGTCTGGCTTAAATTCCATTTACATCAAAAGAAATTAACACCTCAATGTTCAGTGTATAATCAATTCTAGGTTCTAGGTCCTTTTTCAGTTCAAGTCCCTAATTACTAACAATAATGAGAAAAACTTGGAAACCAAAAGGAGAAATGTTTACTTCACCTAAGGTCTCATAAACCACAAACTTAAAATTTCTTTGTCTTTAATTTTATCTTCATGTAAAATTTCATACTTCGTTCAAAAGGTAGAAGGTACACGAATATACCAAACCCGAAAGTTCCTGATCTTGATTTTGTCCATCTCGTATGTAATGAAGGTTTGTTATTCTAGTAATAACACCGGAGGTAAATACTCCAGAAAGTGAAACAAAATCATAGTTGATATGACAGAATACAAGAAATGGAGAACCAGCTTAATAATCACTTTTTAAAGAACATGTTTCTTTAGTGAAAGAACAAAACCAAAGTGCCAAAATTAAAACACCACCACCCAATAATGTGAATTTTTGCCTGCTTAGTCGGCAGCAGTATCTAACTGAAGGGAACGGACACACTACCAATGGGAATGTAAACTGTACGCTACTGTGGAAAACAGTATAGAGGTTCCTCAAAAAAGCAAACATATCACTACCATGTAATCAATCCTGAAAGTTCCACTGGGTATATAACTGATGGAAATGAAGTCACTACTGCTAGGGCTAAAGAAGCAAACCAGTGACTCTCAAACCAGTAGGAGATAATTGAACAGATGAATCATGGAAAAGGGGCCAGGAAAGGGCATTCCGCAGCTCCTCACACCTATCTCTGGGATCAAAAGGAGGAAGACTGTTGTCACCAACACAGAGATGTGGAAAGACGTAGCTAGATAACTTTGCAAATAAGTTGGAGAAAGACCTGTAACTAGATTATCCTTAGTTAATCACACCCTGAGTTAAGTAGTTAATCAGTCAGATTGTGAACCCGGATTAACCAGTAGTGGAGAAACAGGGGAGAAGGGGAGGGGAGGGGGAGCTAATCACATTATCATAGAACCAGTTTTCTTTGCACCCTGGCTGGTTTGGCTCAGTGGATTGAGCGTCGGCCTGCGAGCTAAGTGTCGCTGGTTCGATCTTCCAGTCAGGGCACATCAGAGAAGGAAAACTCTGATTCCAAAACACCTCCGCTGCCTTGCGGCATACCTCTTCAGGGGAAAGGCTAAGGGAGTAAACCCCGACAGAAAATCCGGAGCCGGAGTCCCTAAGGCGGTTTGACGTTGTAGTCAACACCGGCAACTCCTGCGGCGCACCTGAAGCCAAGCTGTATTGACTCCGTCTTTCCCTTGGACCCTTCAGCTGCGAAGAGAGGGGGGGTCTGCTGCATGGGCAACAGCAGACCCTCCATATCACCCTGCCCAGGCTCTGTAGCTTCAGCTTCACTGGAGAGGACACCCCAGCATCATCGCAATATGTCGATTCAACACGGGAGGAGATAGATATCGTGTCACTCCCAAGTCGGACTGCATAGCCATTCTCGGCGGTGCAGATAGACTCTTAAGAAGCTACACCATCGTCTCTCGAGACGGACGGCTGCCGCCGCCGCCGACGACGAGTTTTCTTTGTCTACTTGGCATGCACATGCCCCTAGCTGGCGGTGCGCCCGACTGCAGACTCACGAGTAAACGCCTCGCTTTGCTGCTCAAGTCCCGTGTCCCGGTGTTTCATTGTGAGCATTTCTCACACCACCTCAAAAAGATATCTGCACCCCTGTGTTTATTTCAGCATTATTTACAATAGCCAAGACATCGAAGCGGCCTAAGTATCCATTGAAGGAAGCGTGAATAAAGAAGCCATGGTGTATATACAATGGAATATATTCAGTCATAAAAAAGGAAGAAAATCCTGCCATCTGCAAGAACATGGATGAACCTGAGGGCATTTTGCTAAGTGAAAAACTCAGAAGGGGAAAGACAAACATTGTATGATCTCATTTATCTATGGAATCTAAAAATATCAAACTCATAAGAACAGAGAAAAGATTACAGTTATTTAGGGGGGGCGGTGCTCATAGGATGTGGGTGAAGATAGCCAAGGGGTACCAACTTCCAATGATAAGATGAATAACTTCAAGGGACATGATGTATAGCATGATGACCATAACTAACAACAGTGCACTGTATATCTGAGTGTCATAAGAGTCAAGTTTTAAAGTTCTCACCACAAAACAAAATGTAACTATGTGAGACTATGGACGCTTGAGGTAATTATTCTATAATACACACATATATAAAAGCACTGCACTGTACAAACAATTTTATATGTCAATTATATCTCAATTAAACTGGAGAAGATAGAATAAAGAAATTAGTATGCTACCCACAGCAAACTTTAGAAATCAGTATGCTATGCTTAAAGAAGCCCAAAAGGGAAGTCTGAATGGGCACAGCTGTGTAATAAATCATTTTGTTGTTGTGACAATCATCTCAGAGTAACGACTGACAGCAAAGAAGTTAGATTAGACACAGGGGCAATATATAATAGGGCCCCTCAAAGTTTCTCGTATGTTTTTTTTTTTAATTATAGAAAAAGTCTGTTAAATCACTCATTGGGAAATAAATTATTCAAAATAGACTTCCAGAAGCATTATTCTAATTTTGACATCATTCATCAGTCAATAGATTTCTGAAAGATTTTTTTTGCCATGGATGCCAGGAATACAATAAAAAACAAAATCCGACTTGCTGCTTTTATGGAGGACACATCAATCCTAAAACAGCAACAGAAAAAGACAGAAAACAGCAACTGGAATGCTGCCAACAGCATACAGGAAGTGGGTGAAATGATTGGAAACCGGGTGTGAACCAGGCAAATCGTCGTAAGCCAGGCAGTGGCACTGTCCCCTCTCAGAGCCCCTTACCAGAGCCACAAAGTGGGGAAGCAGGTGGCCCCACCCTGTCAATTACCTAAGGCTCCGCCCCACATAATTTACAGGTGCCTTTTCCACACTAGGCCACACTACTAAGGCAGGGAGTAAAAGCAGCTCTACAAACACAGGGAGGCTGCTAAATTGAGGAGACAAAGAAATATGGCCCAGATGAAAGAACAGAACAAAACCCCAGAAAAAGAACTAAATGAAATGGAGAAAACCAAATTATCAGATGAAGAGTTCAAAACACTGGTTATCAGGATACTAAGAGAACTCCTTGAGTACAAAAATAAATAAATAAATAAATAAAGGAAGCAATGAAGGTTACACCAAGTGAAATAAAGAAAAATATGTAGGGAACCAACAGTGAAGGGAAGAAAGTGGGATTCAAATCAATGATTTGCAACATAAGAAAGAGATAAACATTTAACCAGAACAAAAAGAAGAAACTAGAATTGAAAAAAACAAGGACAGGCTTAGGAACCTCTGGGACAACTTTAAACATGCCAACATCCGAATCATTGGGGTGCCAGAAGGAGAAGAGGAAGAGCAAAAAATTAAAAACTTATTTGAAAAAAAATAATGAAAGAAAACTTCTCAAATTTGGTGAAAGAAATAGACATACAAATCCAGGAAGCACAGAGAGTCCCAAACAAGTTGGACCCAAAGAGAACCACACCAAGACACATCATAATTAAAATACCAAACATTAAAGATAAAGAGAGAATCTGGAAGGCAGCAAGAGAAAAGCAAAGAGTTCCCTACAAAGGAGTTCCTATAAGACTATGAGCTGATTTTCTCAAAAGAAACTTTGCAGGCAAGAAGGGACTGACAAGAAGTATTCAAAATGATGAAAAGCAAGGACCTACAGCCTAGATCATTCTATCCAGCAAAGCTACCATTTAGAAGGTAAGGGCAGATAAAGTGCTTCCCAGACAGGGTAAAGCTGAAGGAGGTCATCATCACTAAGTCATTATTACAGGAAATGTTAATGGGACTTATTTTAAGAAAAAGATGATCAGAACTATGTACATTAAAAAGACAACAAATTCACAACTATCAACAACTGAATCTAAAAAACAAAAACAAACTAAGCAAACAACCAGAACAGGAACAGAATCATATGTATATAGATTTTTTGGCAGGTTATCAGCTGGGAGCGGGAAGGGAGAGAAATGGGGAAATGGTACAGGAATTAAGAAGCATAATTGGTAGGAACAAAATAGACAGAGAGATGTTAAGAATAATATAGGAAATGGAGAAGCCGAAGAACTTATATCCACAACCCATGGACATGCACTAAGGGGGTGGGGTGATTGTGGAAGGAAGGCGAGTATTGGGTGGAGGGGAGCCAAGTGGGGAAAATGGGACGACTGTAACAGTGTAATCAACATACTTAAAAAATAAAATAAAATAAAAGTCTATTATGCTGAGTTACTATGAACAAAGTAAACATAACTCAGAGATAAGGAGCTGGGTCAAAAAAGCTGGTTGTGTTAAACCTTAACTAGTGTTAAATTCTAAATAATACCCAATTTGTCAGTAAAATCTCATTCTTCTCAGACCATATAATCTGATTATAGACCTGTTCCCCTAGGATAAGAAATAGTTACATAACAGTCTATTTTTATCCTCACAGTATCACTCACTACTGGGCTCATTCTCAATGCTATTTTGGGAGGTACCTATAATTTACACTTAATCTGAGTATTAAAACCAATTCAGAAAAGTACGAAGCAAAAGGAAAAGTCTGTGCTTTATATCCTACAGAAGCAAATGAGCATAAAAGAGCTACCATTCAACAACCAATAATACACTGAGGAAACCCCTTACGATGTCCCGTAGAGTTCCCACCCAAACATTAAGATACAGCCAAGCCCACATCTCTGCAAGTGGGCGAGGATAGCGGGTTTTCATCCCTAACAAAAGATGTGACTCTTTACTCTGCACGAGGAAGAAAAAGACCAGAGAGGAAGACAAAGGAAAGCAGAAAAATCCAGTCCCCTATGAGAACCTAATCATAGTACCCTCCTGACTTCAGTTTAGGTAAACCTAAAGAACAGGCAATATTTAACAACCCTTCATTTAGAAAGAAGCTTTTGTGAGAAGACAACTAAGTCATTTAGCTTCACATGCATCCCCCAAATGAAAAGAAGCCACTGATGAGGTCAGAGACAATCTCCTTGCCAAGGAGTCAGGCATCCAGGGGACCTGGCAGGGGGTAAACCCCAGGTCACAGCAACATCACCCACCCACGCGTGAGGAGCCCTTTGCACGAAGTAGTCACTTTTGGTTTCTATAGATCTTTCATACCAACATATTTAGCATCCAAAGAGAGCTGTTTTCCACATTTCACAAGGGTCCTCAGTTCTTCCCAAAACATTTTGTAAATAAGCCCTTAGGACCTCCCTCGACATCAAGCAGGAAGGACTTCCTATCATCCAGTAGAAGATGCATTACGAATATGCAACAGATCACAGACTAGTTTTCTCAAAACTGGCTTTTCTTAGGGAGATATTCAGAAGGAACTGTGTGCCACAGACCCATAAACAGAGACAAGGGCAAGGTTGGGGTATTTGTGCTGGTTTGTTTATTATTAAGGAAGTTTCCATCACTGCAGGACGTCTCTGAGTCACGAATTATGACTCTCTCAGGAGAGGGCCCTGTGTGCAGCGTTTCCCACAGGTATTTGACTACCAACATTTGAGGGAAGTATCGCCGCTGACACTGGGGTAACCTGCCGTTGGAAAAGGCTGGCCTTCTGACAATGATCCAAAGGATCACATTACTACACTGAATTAGTATGTATCAAGAAAAAATGATACAGTAAGATCTTATCTCCAGTTATCACACTATAATCTATATTTAGCACATTCTGCTCCTTCCTCGTGACCTAAAACTAAATAGGTCTACAGCAAGAACCTGCGCTAACTCTGTAAAGAGACAGTCTTTGGAGGCTAAGGAATCCTCACGGCCCAATATCTAAGTCTGGATCAAAGATACCGACAACGGGGTAACCTATACATTATTAAATCTCTACGGCAGAGCTTTAATCTCTCTACAACCTCCACTTTGATAATTTGCCATTACATAAACACCTTCCAATAATATCAACCAAGAAGCTGTAGTTGTGAATACAAGTTTGTCTCTAAGTTCTAATACTGAGTCTTTAGAAATTCAAAACTAATTCCTTGGGGGGGAGTGGGGGAGAATGGTACTTTATGTAAAGTTCAAAACAGTGCCAGTCCTCAAACTGTACCAGGTTAATGGCACAGCGATCGCCTTATGATCTCTGTTTCCTGGAAAAACATCAAAATGGGAGACTTTTTATTTTTAAAGATTTTATTTATTTATTTTTAGAGAGAGAGGGAGGGAGGGAGAAAGAGAGGGAAGGAAACATCGATCAGCTGCCTCTCGTGCATCCCCACCAGGGACCTGGCCTGCAACCCAGGCCTGTAACCTGACCGGGAATGGAACCAGTGACCTCTCAGTTTGCAGGCTGGCTCTCAATCCACTGAGCCACACGAGCCAGGGCAAACTGGGAAGCTTTTAATCTGTTAATTACAGCTCATATGAAATTCATGTCATTCCTCAGCACTACAAGTAATTCAAACAAAATGATTTTTAGCTAGTTTTACTGACTTCTGTAAGAAAAGTATCTTAACACATACACTACACTGAATGAAAAGAAAAGCTCTGCTTGTGCCCAGCAGGCCGTGCATCCCGTGTTTCCCCGCATCTCATATGCACAGCGGCCCTCTGTGTCCTCTGAGCGGCGCTAGAAACCCTCAGTGCGCTGACTGCGCATAGTCTGTTTCCTGAGAAAGCGAAGCAGTTTACTCGGCTTCCCCTACTATCACTGGTTAGAGAACCCGAAGCTCGATCCTGCAGTAACGGGGGTTATGAGGAGAAATAAACCTTAGTCTGAAGGCCGTGGGAAGTATGTCTCTGGCTTCTGGTCTCCTCTGCAGCCAATGTAACGTTTCCTGTCCCCAAGAACCTTAAGGTTTACTTGTGCCCCCAGAGCCGCTACATCCTAGCCCGTGTGAAGAAGGCAGAGATGACGACCACCGAGCAGACGGTGCAGGTCAGCGGAGAGAAGCAGCAGCGCGAGGATGCGCACGAGGACGCGCGGGGAGAACCGGCAGGCGCGCAGGCCGGGACAGAGGCCGCGTGGGGGCCCACACAGGCAGGCCGCGGTGAACCCCGCCGTCCGGGAGCGGGTCAGCACGCTCGCCACCGTGCGTTTGCCCACCCAAACTACCTCCTACCCTTCTGGGCTCCACGCCTGCCCTACCAGGCAAAAATCACCTGCGTGCTGGGCCGGCACCCCCTCCCCCCAACACACACCCCAACACCTTGCAAAGACCCCGACACAACAGCGCTCCTCACCTCCTGGCCTGTAGACAACATCATCCTCCGTGATGTAGGATGTTATCTCGCCAGTGTCTGTCCTTTCGTAGCGAGATTTTTTTTTCGGTGGCTTCTTTTTGTTCTTCTTCGTGGACTCCTCTGTGGTGGCACTGTTGTCATTGTCCTCATCTTCACTGTGATCACTCTCAGCATAATTTTTGGCACCTCCTTCCAAGGTACAGCTCCGGCGTGGCCTGGAATTCTCGCTCTCTCTGGCTTTGTCTCTTTTCTCTCTCTCTCGGTCCCGGTCTCGGTCCCGGTCCTTCTCTTTGTCTTTGTCTTTGTCTTTGTCAGCTGTCATGATTCGCCACGTGCCTTCTTCTGTCCTCTCACGGCTAGGCCTCCGTGAAAGGTAGACAGTAAGCCTGGGCTTCAGTCTTCTGAATTTCTCACTCAATTCCAGGGAAAATCCAACCACTCCAACAGCCCCGACGTTTCAAAAATGCTAGGAGAAAAAAGAGAGAGAGAAATTGATTTTACTTTGTCACTTCCTCATATTTTTTTCCCTAAAATAACACTTGTTAAATGAATCCCTTACTCATACTTTAACCCTGAAAACTTCTCACAAGCCACAGGAAAAAAGGTATGAGTGATAAAAGAATTACATAGTTTTGACCTCTGCTAGCATATGGTTTGGAATTTTTCTACAACAGCAATAATAAAAAATGTCAGAATGCATAAGATGAACTATACTTTCTGTACACCAATTGTTTTCTCCTGTTTAAAAAAAAAGGGTACCCTAGTGGACAACATATAATGGGGTACAATTGTACAAAAGGCACTTTACAGCATGAAATTAATTTAGAAGACAAAGAACCTATAGTAAAAATTATTTCCACCTGGAAAAAAAAATAATTTGGATAGCCTTGGAAAATGTCTCGGGATATCTCACAGCGTTACTATCTTCTTAAGATTCTTTCTAGCCCCTTCTCTGAATTTCCAGAGCCCCTCCCAATAACAGACTTGAGAGTTAACTCAAATAAAAGCAACAACTCCAAAGTAAGATTCGTGTGCCTTTGATTACAACTGTTCACATCTTCTAAGTCTACTATGCTAGTTATTTTCCAAGAAAAATGGCTTCTCTAAAGCTATATTATCTCTGCCTTAGCCAAACATAACAGCTTCCAAAAACAACCTTCTAACTTCAGGGAACATTAGGGGGTTTTCACATTCTTCCCAATTCCCACTATGAACAGCCTCCCTAATAAACTCCTCCTTAGAACTTAATCCAACAGGGCAAGTGTGAAGTCAAGGGCTTAAAGTGAAAAGGGTGAGTACCAAACTCCAACCCAACACGATTCGAATAAAAATTTCATAGGAGGGGGAAACAATGTTTTGTTTACACGTCAGTTTTGGAACAGACATAATAACCAGTAGTTTATCCTTTGAATTCTTTTACCACCTTCTCCAATATCTCATCTAACGTGTTCAGCAATCTGCACCCAACACTATCTATGTGCCAGGCATTAGGGGATAAAGACAGAATGCGGAAAAACTCATGGCCCTTGCCCTCAATGCTCTAATGAAGAACAGGGAGGCGACTGATGACTGAGAGCCATCCATCTCTCACGTCACTAGGACCAGGGGAAACACACATGCAAACAAACCAAAGGCTGGTACTCTTTACTTAGACAACAACAAACAAATCAGCTTGCAATTATATGTCCCAGACGCAGAGGAAATGCTCACTGGTCATGCCCAAAACCATAAAAATGATCATATACTTTCTTGAAACCTCAGAGGTCAAATCTGATCCACAAAATATCTCCTCTTTCCACTTCAAATACCCTTCGGCATTCAGGAAAATAAAAAATGTTAACAACAACCTTTGGGAAACAGACCAACGAAGAAGCAATAATGCTGACTATCTACGAGCAAAGTCAGAAAAATGAAAGCATGTAGCACAAACCGAGACCACTCCCTCCTACACAGCAAATATGCTTTCAGAAAGATTGCAATTTTCTAAACATATTTCATGAAAATGAAAAATTATTCTAGTGCCTACAGAACTTCTGCCTAGATGACTCATCTGTTAAACAGACAGTAATAAACTCCCAAGTCCCTGTAAACCACTGGGGTTAGCAACTGAAAACACAGAAAGAAACATATTACTTCCTCTATCGGGCTTAAGTTTAGCACATAAACAAGCCAATCATGCAAGAAGAAAACTATTAGCTGACACAGTTGTTAAAACATTCTTCTGGCATTGAAAACACACCCAGGTCAACTGGGAGTCCCAAAGAGCAAGATTTTAAACTGAAAACCTCTCAAATGCAGGGCAGACAGACTTCTGATAAATTTAAGAAAAAGATCATTCTCCCTAAGGTAAACAAGATAACTGCTCCAGAAAATTGTGTAAAAGTATTATTTTAGCACTCAAAAAAGGAAGAAATAAGTAAAAATTGTGCATTCAACACTACTCCCTACAAAATCATATACCATGTTTCTATTTACAAAGAAATTGGAGTCGTTTCTGCTAAGAAAAAAAAAAAATTAAAAACAGAGCCCTGGCTGGTGTGGCTCAGTTGTCTGGCGTGTCGTCCCACAGGCAAAGGGCTGTGGGTTCAGCTCTCGGCGGGGGCACACGCCTAGGGCTGCAGGTTGAATCCCCATCCAGACGCAAGGAGAGGCAACCAATCGATGCCCTTCTCTCACATCATGTTTCTCTCTCTTCCTTCCTCTATTTCTAAAAGCAATGGGGAGAAAAGTGTCCTCAGGTGAAGATTAAAAATATATATATTTTTTTAAATAAGAAACAATAGAGAAGACATCAACAAAATGTATGTGTCCCCAACTTTCAGATAACTAAGAACCCTAAATTCTTTAAAAGTCAATGCAATTACCATTTATATTTGGCTCTAATATATAACTCAGTGAGGATATAAATATTTTTCTCTGCATTTCCTATAGAATTATAGTTTTCCTGAGCCTCATTACACAATGACCAACACACAATGTTAATGTGACCTTTGAGGAAAGGGGCCCGGAGAGAAACCAGAAGGCACTGAGAAGGGCAGCTGTCACTCCAATTCAGCAGAAATGATCTGCAAATCAGCACCACAGCGGCGCCTCTGCAACAGCAGGAGTTTACAGTCCCTGCCATAATCCCACCTGATCCTCTCCCTCAGCAAGTCAATCGAGAGGACGAGACAGCAGCCGCCCCGCGCACCGCACAGACCACAGGAGGACTAAGAAGGCCCCGTCTGCACGCAGCCACGCCGCCCACGATTCAAGGCAGTTCTTGCAGAGGGGAGCCCCACCTGACCGATCCCAGCCTGCAGCTCAGGTCAGACTCCGTGCTGCCCGGGTCACCGGCTCTCACAGGTGCCAGTTTTTCCCGCGCACATCCTTGCTGGTAATTCCGACAAACAGATTCAGGAAACACACTCACTTTGCCCACTCCTCCCAAAAAAGTTTTCTCCAGTAAGAAAGTAAAAAATATTGAAAGTATCTCTGTTAATCCACAGCTCAACAGGGTGAAACACAGTGTGAGACACTTTAATTAACAAATAACAAAAGGAACATCTAATCTAGAACACATGAGAGTCACAACAATCTTGACCTAACCATTGAACCAATGTCTACTGAACACCTCCTGTGTGCTAGTTATACTGCTCTAGGTGAGAAGAAAACAGCAGAGAACCACATACAAACTTCCCTGCCCTGGTGAAGCTGATCTCTAGGCAAGGCAGAAAGACCATAAACAAACGGATAATAACATTCACTTAATGTCTTAGATAGGTTCTTGGACCCCTTGCAAAACAACGTGTAAAAAAACCAATTTCCCCACAGGCTACGTGATATAAATAAGAGGTGAGTTCCTACAGCACCTCATCAACATTGTAACAAAATGACACTGAAGGGAAGGTCTCTGTCTCTCTCTCTCTCTCTCTCCACACACACACACACACACACACCACACAGTAAGGCAAAAGCAGGCTTACAGTTGTTCTCATGGAAAATACAATAACTAATAAATAATAATTCAAGAATAAACAGCGTACTCACAAGTGCATATATATATCACATGAAAAGACCTTAAATGGAGAATTCAGTGGGAACGGGGAGTGTGGGAGGACTGCCATTTTACACGGCAGTCAGGGAAGCCGTCCTGAGATGGCTTCGCCCTGATAAGTGCTGGAGAGGAAGCCATCGGGACGTGGGAAGGGAGACCATTCCAGCAGAGGAAAAGCAGGTGCAGACGTCCCAAGGCAGGAGAGAGCCAGGCCACTCAGGACAAAGGAGGCCAGAGGAGCTGCAGTAGCACAAGGAAGAGGGGGAGTGGTCAGAGGCGGGTTGAGGTAAAGGGGGACTCTGGCCTTTACTCAAGTGTCCACAAGTGACATAAAGCGACTAGAAAGATGCTTCAGCTACTTCAGGGATCCAAGCACCAGAGAAAGACATGACCTGACTTCCGTTTAAGATGACACTGGCTGTGGAGGGGAACCCTGAAAGGACGCAGTGTGGGGACTGGTGAGGCAGGAGGCTCCCCTGCATACCCCAGGTGAAAGGTGACAGCATCTGGGATGGGCCAGGGTGGTAGCAGTGGAGAAGAGACATCTTACTTTATTTTACTATAAGAGTCAAACAGGATGTGCTGGCAAACTGGCAGGTATGGTGTGACGAAGAAGTCAGGAATGACTCCAAGGGGTCTGACCTGAGCAAACGGATGGGTGAAGCGGACATGTGAGTTTGGGGGTGAAGATTAGGAGCTCAGACATAACATGTTAAGTTTGAGAAGCCTGTAAAAACCAGATAAAGGCTTCAAGTAGGTAGAGGTCCAAGCTAGAGATAAACATTTAGTTTTTAAGAACATGAGATTGAGATCACCAAGGAAGCGAGTGTAAATCCTTTTTCCAATACAAAATTTAAAATTCCTTTGCAGCACTTCCCACAAGTGTAATTTCATTTATTTTGTGTGATTCATTAACATCTGCCTCTATCCACAAGCTAGAAGCTCCATGAGGCGCTGACCCTTGACTGTCCCGCCCTCTCTGCAGTCCCAGATCCCAAGCCACCACCTGGCACATGAGCCTGAGCAATGAATTCCTTTTTCCTGTCCTCCTCACACACAAGCTAGATCAATCAGGAGGGCATTATGAGGAGATTTTTCCTTAAGCAAAAAAATATTTCATGAGTCAATAACTGAGGTGGTGCTGGAGCCGGTTCATAAACCATGAATAGGATAAGGAGGAGCAAAACGAAGGAAATATTCCAGGTGCAAGGAAGTTGAGTTATGAAAAAAAGAGTTCAATTAAATCGCTGTCCTTGGCGGCAGCTACAGGGAAAGACCGGTAGGAAATAAGCTTAAGCAGCTACCACTCACTGAGCATTAAATATGCAAGAAGTATTTTACACATATTAATTTATTTAATATTCACTATAACGAGAGCAAGAAAATAATTTATTGTCCAACTAGAACACATCTGAGAGTTAAAAAGATTAATAATTATTCAGGAAAAACATATGTAAACCAGGCCACAGGATCATCCTAACTATATCTCTGATCAGTAGGTACTATTGTTACTTACACCCTCTGAATGTAAGTGTAAGCACAGAGAGGCTGAGCAGGCAGCCCAAAACAACACAGCCACGTGTGTTAGATCCAGCTTATGAACCCAGGCCGCGGACTCCAGGAGTTAGACTCTTAACCCCAAGGCCACACTGCCCGGAGCTACACAGCCTTAAAGGCCAGGGTAACCAGCACAGCAGGCCAAGCAACGGCACGCTACTGAGATGCAGAGAGCATTTTGGAAATATTCCTTCTGTCCGGCAGGAGGTTACTTTCCATCTAGAATTGCTAGTGCCACCCAAACACGCTTGCTTTCCAATCCACTCTCCCTGAAGGCCTGAATCTGGAAGGACCCAAAGCAGCTCAAGCGCTTCTGCCTTTGCCATTTCTGCACTTTTGTGGAGCTCAATCATTATTTTAGCCTTTTTCCTTTAGGAACAAAATGAGATGGTCCAAGCGTGAACGACCTAAGTGAGCTCCCCACTCGCTGGGCCGGCGGCCAGGAGAAGCAGGTGAGGCCGCAAGGCGCGCTGCGGCTGAGCATCTGCTTTCAAAGGGAAGTCAGCTTTGTTTCCTAGTCCCTTTCATGCCCACAGTCTGGGAAAGAAAATGTAACAACACCGTCACCTCTGGAAAGGGAGATGTCACTCTACCACTTGTACTCACTGGATAAGGAACAGGCACTCTCATAAACACCAACCTGCTGCAGAGAATACATCAAAATATGCCAGAAAATCGCCGATGAGGATGCAAGGAAACACTGAAATGGGGGGTCAGCAGGTCTATAAACCCATGCAGAGGGTTTTATCTGAAACCACAGTGGCTTTAAGAACCAACGTTCCACATAAAAGTAAACGGGTTGTGACGTTCTTCCACCAGACCAAGCGCAACCACATAAGCAAATGGCTCCGCACGTCCCTCCAACAATTCTCTACATCTGGGGTTGAGGAATATTTGCACTCAACCAATCCTGAGCTCACACTCATTCCCAGAACACACCACTTACTAAAAAGCACCTGAATAACCGAGACGGGATGAACTAGTCAAGTTCAGAGTGGCCTTCGTGGCACCAAACAGAGGCACAGAACGAGCGCCCCTTAATGAGGAGGGGGTGTATCGTGGAGAGCAGCACTTCCTCAGCTCCTGGAGAGGCCAGCTTTGGGGACCCGAGAGAACGAAGACGGGGGAACTCTTGACACACATCTTAGTTTCTTCCAAAAAGACACAGTAACAAAACACAGGACCTACAAAAGTGGGGAAAGTGCCCAGAACAGCAAAACTCTAGATTACAATTAACAAATCAAGATTAAATAATAAACAATACATAATCTTTTTATTTGAGGTAGGGGTAAGGAATTACCAAAGATGAGGTGCCCAAGGACATTTAAAAATATAAAAATAGAGTCCTCCCTTTCTTTAAAGAAACACACTATTCATAGAAGCGACTGCTTTCCTAGACGCTTAGACAGGCAGGTTCTGCGGTCACATACGGAATGTTCACTTCTGCGCGCTGCCGACAGCGGTGTCGCGTGCTCAGTGCACGGAAGGAGCAGGGCCTCAGCTTCGGCGCCGTAAGCACCGCGGGCCGGATTAAGGGTGTGGGTGGGGCCTGTCCCCGGCATTATCCCTGTCCTCTCCCCACATAAACTTAGTAGCTCAACCCGCTACTCCCACCAGGACAACGAAGTATCTCTCCGGAGTCTGCCACATAGCCTCTGGGTAACAAAGTTGCTCACAGTTAAGAACCACCGCTTTAAACAAAATCATCCGTCACAGAGATTTCAAAGAGTTTAAGCATCTGTGTTTATTCAAAATTATGCTTGACCAATATGGAATTCATAAATGTGACACTATTATAAAAATAACGTAGCATGTTCTTTGTTCTCTGAAATAAACTGGACTAATTAAAAACACTGCCTAAAATAGTAATTACACAGATGTGTGACGCTGGATTTGGAAAACAGATGTAAATATCTTGAAAATCTTGATGCTTCCTCAAGGTAGTATTACTGGTGACCTGCTCTGGTCATGGAGCCCAGTAGATGCTTCTGTTATCACAAAATTAAAGAGAAAACCTGGTGTCCTCAATGCCAAACACAAGGGAAACCAAAAGCTTCTGAACCAAATCCCTCATATATACGAAAGGGGAAAGAATTTCTAACCACACCTTCCCAAAGCACGGCCATAAATAGAAAACCAAGAATAGAAAAAATAAATATAAAAGCCAAGAAGATGGGTAAATAAAAGGTGGTCTACCTGTACAGCAGAACGTTATTCAGCAATAAAAAGGGGAAATACCGCCCTGGCCAGGTAAGTTCAGTTGGTTAGAGCACCGCCGCCTCCACCACCCGCGTCATGGGTCAGGGGTATGGGTTTCATCTCTAGTCATGACACATACAAGAATCAACTGTTGAATGCATGAATGCATGGGACAACAAATAGATGCTTCTCTTCTCTTTCTCTCTCTCTCCCAAATAAATAAATAAAATAAAGGGAATATTGATAGATGCTAAAACCTGGCTAAAACTAAAAAAACATCTATTTGAAAAAAGCCAGTCACAAAAGACCACATGCTGCATGATCCCATTTATATGAAATGTCCAGAAAAGGCAAATCCATAGAGACAGAAAGCAGATTAGTGATTGCCTGAGGGCTGGGGAGGCAGCTGGGGAGGGACCGCCATGGTTATAGACTTTCTCTGGGGGATAAAAATGTTCTAGAATTGATGGTGGTTGCACCTATCTGTGAATATACTAAAAGCCATTAAATTGTACATTTTAAACAAGTAAGTTACATGGTAAGTAAATCACATTTCAATAATGTTGTTAAAACATACACATAAACAGCATCACCACAAACTAATAAAAAGTTCAAGCTTTGGTACAGCTGAAAAAAATATTGCATCAGGTTACAAAATTCACAAGGATGAGCTCTCCCTCTGCCATTGAGAAAAACCACCTCTTAAAGCTGTAAAATGTAAAACATGGTTAATTAAACACAGAGAAGTTTTATTTCAACCTTATTTGAACCACAGTAACCTTGAATATGCAGAAATACCTGATCAGGCTTACTATCTGCACAACGTGTTCAAAATAGGTAAGTTGGAGAGGGGTTCTTTCAGTTTGTAGAGCCCCAAATTAAAGTAATTTAAAACCATGGCACATAATCACATTTCATACATATACGAAAAACCAAAAGCACTCACCATGCACTTCTAAACGCATGGGTATAGATCATGTCAAGGGGAAAACAAAACCATGAACCTCACCAGAGCAGTCCTGAAAAACACTCAGAACCTGAGTCAGGTGAAAAGGAACAGTAGCTCTGACTAAAAGCAGAGGTCGAAGCCACACTCCTGCCGCCTTCTACGTCGGAGCTATTCTGAGTGGGTGTGACCAAACATATCACCCTGCCACCTGCGATAACCTGCGGTCATTCAAACCGAAAAGCAGAAGAGCCACTGGAACCACTCGATTCCATGTGCCAGCAGCCAGGGAGCAGCCAGGGGCCTGGGGGTGTGAGGGCTCCCAGGGCCTGGGCCAAGGCACTTGAGTGTGGCGGCTGGTAACACCGACTGGCATGCGTGAGTGTTCAGAGCAGTCCCTGCCAATCCCTCCGTTAATTCAGCAAATATCTGGAGCAACTAGGCGCCAAGCAATACCCTACGAGCTACAGATACACACATGACCAGAACACACACAATTCTCTAGACTCAGAGAGCTTACAGGTCAGTAGGGGAGGGAGCAAAAAATAAACAAGTAAATACACACCATATTAGCTGGTGATAAGTGCTAGGGAGAACAGTCACGTGGGGCAAGGAGATGGAGGGGTTGTTAATTTCTTTAGGGTGGTCGCTGACACAGAATCGTTTAACCTAAAGGAAGTAAGGGAGCAAGCTGCAAGGTTATCCGGGAGAAAGCACTCCAGGCAGAGAGAGCCAGGCCAGAAGCCCGAGACATAAGCCTACCGGGCACATCTAACCAGCAGAAGGCTGAAGCAGTGGCGGCAAAGCAGAGTCAGGGAGGAGGGCGCAGGGGGGCAGTTGCTAAAGGAAGAGAAAAGTCACCAGGATTTGCACAGAGGACTCAGACAGACTCCCTCTTGGTGCTGCAGGCCGGCAGTCTACTGACTCAGGCAAGGCAGCGGTTATGCGGCGCTAAGAAGAGGCAGGCCATGGATGGTTCCCCAAACGAGTCGTGAGAGCCTGGCCAACTGTGAGGCACAGGGCAATCAAAGAAGAGGCCGAGATTTGGGCCTGAGCACCTGCAAGAGCAGAGCTGTCACTTACTGATGCGGGAGGCAGAAGGAAAACTGGGCATTCTGCTTCAACATGCTAAGTTTGAGATGTCTAGTAGGTACCCAAGCAGAGATAACATGCGTGGGTGGGGAGGTCAGAAAGCTCTGAGGCCAGAGCTATAAATCGAGGAATCTTCACCATAAATACCAGCAAGCATGGCACTGGATGGTGTCGGGAACAATGGGGATGAAACCGTCAACGTGGCAAAAGAATATTTTGAAGCAAGTAACATATTGTGGACAGGGCCAAATAAAGTCTGCGAAGCTGCAGTGGAAAGACTGTAGCAGAACTAGGTCCTGAAAATCCCAGGAGGAAAACAATACACTGTTTCATTCACAGAGGAGCCCTACATTTCCTACAGATAAATTCCACCTTGATGATGTTACCAAATGTTGCATTTAATAAAATCCAGGCTGCTACAGTCTTGGCTGGTTCCCAATCTAGGAAGCCACATAAGATAAACACGGGCACTCTCCCACCTCCAAGCCTCCCTGTTTCAAAGGGAAATACACCAGCTGTCCAAATAAAGACTTGGGGGTTGGGTAAGACCATGTGAAAGATTCTTACCTTGCAAATTAATAAATGAGAGTAACTGGATTTTAAAAACAGCTTTCCCAAGTGACATGTTTGAGGCCCTAAACTGAACACTGTAAGGTCTATGTGAAAGGGAAGAGAACATGTAGTAACTAAGCGTATGAATTCACCACAAAAGCTCAATGCCAGAAAAATGAGATTTTGAACTCTCACTAGTACTGTTTAGTTGGTGTCATAATTTGAATCCTAAAGAAGAATTAAATCAAACAGACAGGAAGGAAGGCATACTGTTTTTAAATCCCTGATATGAAAAGGTTTAACTGGATTCAAAATCTATGTGCTTTATCAAGAAATTAGTTATTTTGTCAATGGGAAAAAAGACAAAGTGGTTAGATTTAAAGAATAATCATACTCTCAAAATACAATTTAAAGAGATCAAATTACCAAATTCTGGCTAATGATAAGAAAGATTTCCAGCAACTAGAGAAAATGAAATATTCTTCTATCATTTGCCACCTCCTCCTGTATGAACAATTTTTTCCATTAATAGAAATCTGCAAGAAATTAATATGTTCACAAAAAAGTCTTCATCAGAAATTTCATGCTGTCATTTTAGACCTACAACCTGATATGAAAACTTTTGGTTTACAGAAGCACACTGAAATTTTCCATTAGAAAATTGGAAGACACTTCATTGGATATTTTAGGCAAATTTGATGTTCAGTATCTTCCCTTGTTGCATTTCCTGTCTTACAATATTAGAGAATATGTAATGAATTTTTCACAAAGCCCCATAAAAACACTTCCAAAACATCTCCAGTATACCCAGTGTACCCAGTACACTGTACAAACATCACACCCTACAGGGGGATCGAAGGGAAGCACACACTCCAGGTGATCCGGGGCAAGCATGTCCCAGCGCGGACTGTTCTAGACTCCTGCACAGGTTAGCACCAAAACCTGACTACATCAACATTCAGAGTAGGAAGAGCCATACAAGGAGGGGAGGGGTCATTACCTGGTAAGAAAGTCTGGACTGCTACATAAGGGTTCTTACATGTTGTCATCTAGCTGCTGTCACTCGTCAGCAACGAAGGAAGCAATGCTAACTTTTTCTCAGCACAAGGTCTCTCCATGACCAGCCCTGGCACCCACGACTGCCAAGAGCTGCCAAGGGATAGATAATACATACAGCAAGAAGCTAGATACCCAACAGTCAAATCAGTGGGCACTAATAAGCTATGTGAACATTCCATTTGGGAGCTTGAAAACGAGTAAATTACACGTGGGAAGACGGAAACCACGAAATGAAGCACGGGGCAGCACAGGCCTACAGAGCGCCACCCAGTCCCCACTGCGGGTGTCAGAACTAACCTCTCCGGTGTTCAGCTTCGGACATTCTTGGCTTCTGGCCCCAGTGTGCTAACCCCACCATGCTTTACAGTTTTCAGAGTCTGCTCACAAAATAAAGATAGCTCTAGGAACATGCCAGTACCTCTATCAGGTGTTCACACGAGAAATCTTTAATACCATTTGCTCAAGGTGAAAGACCAATTCCACTATTTAATAAAAAACTAATAATCAGCAATAAGTACAGTAAACGCATATGAAGGCAGTATGTTCTTTTTAATTTTCTTGATAAGAGAAACAGCCATCCATTCAAGAATAAAACAGTCCCCATTTTTACAGAGGAGCTTACTTGGTTTATTACAACAAGCTTTACAGAGAGATATAATGGCCCCATGTCACAGATAATATACCCCAGTCTTGCTCAGCTTGTAACATATTCTCTGATCAAAATCTCATTTACCTCTTGTACCAGGTCCACCTGGGAATGAAAAGAGAATAACTATTAAATCTACATCAGGGATTTCTAATATAAACATGGCAGCTCTCTAAAGCAAGTGTCTGTGAAGATCTTGGGAAGATGATCATTACTGAAAATCCCATTAATTTGTAAAACAAATAAAGGGCTCAAAATATGTGCCAAATAAGAAAAACTAAATATCACGTGTCTTTAAAGACCGGAGTAAGAAAGCTTAACACTACAGTTTATACTACAACCCACCCAAATGAAATCTGTAGCATCAGAGTTTAAAATGCAAATTTTATTAAATACGTGAAAAGTTGTAGTTTTTCCCGTAAGCCTCATCTCAACATTTATAAATTATTAACACAGCTCTATAAGCATCACTAGGCTAAAGGAGAACCTTTTGATTTAAAGACCTGAACATTATCATCAGAAAGAAAGTAATGGGGGGGGGGGGCTATGTCTTCAGAACTTTTCAAAACAAGTGTTTTAAAATATAAAAATAACTGAACAGGATCACACCTATGAACAATAACTGTGATAACACTGAGCAGGATTGAAGGAGGCAGAGATTGCATTTCTTTCAGAAGCAAGTAAAGATGCTAACAAGACTTGTATTGATCATGCATTGGCAGGCTTAAAATCAATATCACACAGGTATTCTTTTCTAAGCTTTCACCTCATATAGTGGAAGATAGAAGGATGGCAGAGCAATTGCCAGATTAAATAAGGTCTTCCCAACTGTTCAAAGTCAAGTTCCCTTGACAGATTTTTCTCTATTTTATTATCAAGGAAAAATTAAATCTACAAGCAAAATACTCATCCCCTACTGCACAACCACAAAAATATCAGAGGCTCAGTTTATTGCCCAATGTAAACATATATTAAAGAGCCCGAGTCTCTGCTGACCTTTAAGAAAGCCTGGAAAATGCAAGCAAGGCAATATTCAACCATGAGAACATAAACTTCAAAAGCAATTGACAAATGCAACCTGCAAAGCTGAAATGTAAATGGAGCATGGAAGTACAAGAGCATTCTCAAAAGAAATCCACTTTCTCACTTCAGAAAACAGAACAATTTCTTCTCAAATGTTTTTAGTGAAAAACTGCCACTTCTGATTAAAGTTAACTTGGTCCGACCTATGGGACCTGGGGGGATGCACAGGCCCTTTCTTCGCTAGCCTCTGCTTTGTCTTGCAACTTGCAAATGGACTAGCAATATGACTCACTGCCTGGAGACATGTGTGCCATTTTCAGCAACTGGTAACTTACAGTTTTGTTTTGTTTTTTAGCCAGCTGGATATGATGTGCTGCCTCTTCCTCCCTACAGGTCTGTCGCTTTTGACATTTTTTAAACAAATGACATGATTAAGAAGCATTTTTTAGAATATCACAGAATTGTAGAATTGTGTAGAAAAGGCAAAAATAGTAAAAGGCAGCTCTTCTCACCATATTTTCATGAGGTCCTCAATAATAAAGGGATTCTTAAGCACCCTGAAAGCCCCATTATCACATCCACAACTAACTGTACTCCCTAGGATCAAAAACAGGAGGGTTTATGTTTGCGGGTGATCCTGTTAACCTTTCCCATAGAATGCAGGCTTGGCAATCAACCAGACGGGAATCAAAACCGGGGAACTGAAGATGGTGTCAGGCTTCCATCTCTAGTTTCTATGAGAGGGAGCATGTGACACATACAATTGAACGGAGAAGAGGTGTTTAAGTAGCTATACGGGCTGAGGAAGCTACTCAGCAGCGGAAAATACAAAATGACACGCAGGTCAAAGACCAAGGCAAGAACATGGACTTGGGAGTCATCAACAAGAAGAAGACACTTAAATGAAATAACCCAGAAAAGAGCTTTAGATGAAGAGTACAGAACAAAATAAAAACACCAGCAGCGTTTTCCAAGCCACATTCCTTTTAGAGGAAAAGAAAAAAAGGAGGCCCTAAGACAGGCAGCCCAAAACCAACAATAAAGCCTCCATGTAAAGTAAGTATTTATAAATACTCGTGAAGTCTACACTCTTGTCACACTGAAGAGCCTGTGGGTAAAAACTGCTCAACAAGCTGTTACGACAGAATCAAATACCCACAGCACACCGCCCAGCGGGTTCATCTCCACGTCACAAAACACAGAAATGATCGATGCCAGCGCTCATCCTTCCTCAGAGCAGTGCGTGAGTCCTGGACAAGAGTAACAGCGATTCTACGACTTAGCGACACGTAACTAATCCTGGGAGTTCTTGGTGGGAATCTGACTCCTCAAAACCTGCCACCTCAACACGGGCCTTCGCCACTGACCAGTTTTGGAAAAGTAACCCAAACTCTTCAATTCGTCGTTCCCTTCACGTTAGGAACCAGCACCAACTCAAGCTGCAGAACCGCACACAGAATGACTCCCCTCACAGAGCAGTTTCAGACGACAAGCTGGGGGACTAGACAGAGTCAGGTACATCTTTACAAGGGCGAGGGGAAGGGAAGCGGGGGAGGACCCGCCAGTCAGGAAAAGAAAGGGGAAACCAACGCCCTCAAGCGGGACAGCAATTAAAATGCTAACGGACAGAAAGGTGCCGTGAGGAACCCAAGACAAAAGAGACTCTGGAAGCCTCGAACCAGCTCAGGGCAGCCAGGGCAGCGGGGTCCTCCCAGCCGGGGAAGGGGCAGAGTCTCCCTGCGGTTACCAGCGAGGACCAACAAACCAAAGGGACGAGCAAGTGGGCACTACCAGTCCCCCACGTGGGTTTGGGGGCAACACTTGGGAAAATACTGTCCGTCTTTTCCTCCGTTCCCAAAGCCCTCGTTTATCCTGCACCCGAACCCTTGCTCTCTACAAACCCCAACAACGCCTACCTTTCGCCTCAATTTTGAAAAGCCCCAGTGAAGACTTTGGAGGAACGCATGGAGTAGGTCAAAAAGCACACCCTTCCAGTTAGAAAATAAGTCATGGCTGTAGGGCAATGGTATGGTGACTACAGTAACACACTGGATTGTGTAGCATTTGAAAGCTGCTAAGAGTAGATCTTAAAAGTTCTCATCGTAAGAAAATGTGTAACTATGTGTGGGGAAGGACGTAACCAGACTTATTGTGAGTGACCACTTCTGCAAAAAATACAAATACAGGAGTCCCTCACTATATCGTGGCCTCACTGTATCGTGGGATTTTTAAAAATATTATATTTCATTATTTATCGCGGATTTTTCGCTCTATTGCGGGATTCTGCGGTCCTGTATACGTATGTTGTAAAGGTGACGTGGGTTTAAGAGTGTAGAATACATGTAAGGTTCCTACTTCACGGGGTGGGGGGTGGGGGTGGGGTCTGGAACGTAACACCCGCGGTAAGTGAGGGAATGCGGTACCGTATCAAGTTGTACACCTGAAACTATTGTTTTGTGTCAACTATATCTTATTTTTTTAATATTTTTTTAAAAAGAGAACTTCGAAGGGAAGACTGGAAGAGGTCCTCACTGCGCCCCCACAGCAGCGCCCCCACGGCAGCCCCCAGACGCGCCCGCCACGCTCGCTGTGCTCGCTCTCAGGAAACCCTGGGGGGCCTGGGCAGCGCTCGTCTGACGCCTCCAAACCACGCGATGCCGTTCTCGCCTCTTTAACTAGTTTCTTCTGCAATCATGGTCTGTACTTTACAGCTTAGCATTTTCACATGTATTACTGATGTAAAATACCTTAGTACTTACTACCACATAATTTTCATGTATAAATCTCTCATCCTCCTCTGGTTAAGTTCAGAAACATGCCCTGCCCCTTCTAGCTTTATAACTGTGGGCAAGTCAGTTTCTCTGCCTGAACTTTGGCTTCTTCATCTATAAAATGAAGATACTAATATGACAACCCCATGGAAACTGCCGTGAGGAGTAAGTAAGACAACCCATGTAAAGCTCTAGTCTGTGCAATGCCTGGCAGATACAAGATGCTCAGCGTGTGTCAGTTACCACGATGATAACAGACCATGTTCTGCATGTACTTAGACTCCCACAGCACAGAGGAGCACAATACACATTTTGCAGAAGCCTGTTAGAATAGATCTAACTGATCCTAGAAACGTTGTC
Organism: Furipterus horrens; assembly: GCF_987537825.1. Taxonomy (NCBI): domain Eukaryota; kingdom Metazoa; phylum Chordata; class Mammalia; order Chiroptera; family Furipteridae; genus Furipterus; species Furipterus horrens. The sequence goes on from NW_028327173.1 coordinate 4,711,229, forward strand.
TCAGTCTCTACGGCTGAACAGGAAGTGCTGTCAGTTCTCAGCGAAGCCTGCTCTGACCCTCAGACCCCTTTAAAGGGCTCTCAGGGCGCCCTGGGAACCTGTTCCCCGTACACCAACCCTCGCCCCGACAGTGGAAGCATGGTCTCCTGACTTCTCAGAATCCTGGGAGTTGGAACTGTGCTCTGTTTAACTTTGAAAGCAATCAAATATTTGATGAACAAAATCCATTTATCAATTAGGCTTCATTTTTTTTATTATCTACTAACAAGCTTTCCTTTTACAATCAAAGGTCACAGGTTCTTAAAGCAGAATAATAAGGTTCTCATTAATGTTTTTCTTAAATACATTAATAAAACAGGCTAGCTTAGGGTGTCTTGTTTTAAAATTAAGCTGTAACTCTTCATGTCACACACTAATAATAGTGCCTTACTCCCCTTTCAGTCCCACGTTCTCTAAAAGAAAATAAAGGAATAAAAGCACATGTCCCCAAAATCCTAACACGTCTGTGGATGAGACAACGCCCTCAGATGTCATTCCTTGTACAGCCTTGTCAGTCACTTATGAGCTTTAATCTAGAGCTGTGCCATCCAATACGGCAGCCACTGGCTACAGGTGACTATTTAAATTAACTGAAATTAAGTAAAATTTAAAAATCCATGTCCTTAGTCATTCTAGCCACATTTCAGGTGCTCACTGGTCACATGTGGCTAGTGGCTACATATTGGACACAGGTAAAAAGCATTTCCGTCATCACAGAACTGATCTAGACCTAAATGTATACCAATAAAAACAATTAAGAACCCTATTTCATCCGCAGACCACTCCCTTTTAATCAACTCTATTAGCTCTAAGAATGAATACACATAAACGTGAACCAGGCGACTTTATCCTTGACCCTCCTCAGCTTACAAGGACACGAGATGACACCCCTTAGAGAGGTAGAGCAAAGTCCCGTAACGACCTAAGGCTTTATTCTTCCTCCTTTCGGCAATTCATACAGCTTGACCTAAGGAAAAGAGAGCAGGAAAGACCTTTCATCCCCCAAAGTCACGCCTGCCGAGGGTCAGAATCGCACGTTTCACGACCTTCCACCACCAGCGCTCCTCTGCACACCACCCTCCCTACGGTCCCCTCCTCCGACTCTCTCGCTGTGGTACACTGTCGCTCAAGAGCAGGGACTGAGAGGCTCTGGCAGGCAGGCTGTCTGTAATGACAGTCTGGATAAAATCAGAAGTCTAGCCACTCTCAAAGGATTTGTCCAGTCCTAGGCAACTGCTGTGTGGCTTGGTGGGAGGCTACACATTTTTCTTCAAAATAAAAATAAAACCCTAATTTCTGCAAAGATGGTAAGTTACCTCTGTATTTATAGCACAAGATGGCAGGCAGAGTTCTGTTTTTCTACGAAACTAGAGCTTTTAGGAGCGCATGTTTTCAATCACTTAGTTCTCGGTAATGAGTGAAATATCTCCAAGCATTCCCTGAGCCCTTTGCCGGTTTTATCTGACACTTGCGTTGATTATCCCAGGCTGCTTATGAACAGGAAGAGGCGAAAGGGGGGAAGAACGCATGGATTTGGGCAGGGATACTCTGATAAAAGTTCCTCTCTAAAATTTGAACCATAAACATCTTTCATAACGCAACACCACGCTACTGGCCTTAAAACAACAGTCAGGGAGACCTGTTCACTGAGTGATGTGATGGGACGAGGGATTTACTGTGTTGGAAAACGGCAGTCCTATGACATCAACCCCCTTTTCATGGAGACCTGGGGAAAAGTGGGGAAAGCCAGATACACTTGTTCAGTGATGGTCGTTTCAGCTTTTTGGTTACTATTCCATTATACAGAAGGAAAGAACCCTAACTGTGTGCATGAGTTGCGTTTCTCTGGAGACTTCCTTTCTACCCTGCCAAGTTCCAGGTACCAATGATTCCTGAGAGGAAAGGTCAGCCATCTGCCAGGAGAGGAGGCCAAAATGTGAGCAGCTATTCCTTTCCAATAAAAGAGTTTCTAATGAGAAAGCCAGCAAAAATAGCGTGGTGATCTAGAAAGCAAATTCTCCCCCAGGGAACAGAAAATGTTTCCAGAAGAATTCTGACGCCAGGAAGGAGCAACTCCAGAACGAGGGGATAAAGTCATATGGCTAAGGGGGAAAGGGAGAAGTAAGAAGGATGGAGGAGTCTGAAAAAAACCTTAGATCTTTAGGCCTAAGAATCAGAACTGTAGGTTTCCAGGTAGGAAGGAAACAGACTGTGAAGGATAACATCTTTGCTCAAACTGGTCCTTGAGAGCAGAAAGCACTCCGCCAGGATAAAAGGGAAAGAAAGGTTCATCCACCTCAGCTGCCCACCAATTCACAAGCGAGAGAATACCCTTTCGCTGTCCTCACCCACCTCAGATTAGGGCTTATAAACACTATAGCCCCAAACACTGCAAGCCACCTAAAGGACACGGAGAAGTGAAGAACAGGAGAAAACTGCTCCCCACTAATACGGGTCAATTCTGCAGGAACACATGTCAAGAAAAATTACTTACCATGGGTCTTCTTTCAAACAATAAATACAAGTGAAAATTTCCAATAGCTCAAACACCTGGGTGGAGGGCCAGGGGAAAAGAAAAAGGTAGAGAAGAAAGTAACACAAAAGAGAAAATGGAAATTCGATTCATCATAATACAATTTCAAGCACCAAGAGACAGAAATGCTCAAAATGGGGAGATCCCTAAAAACAAATGTTATGGGCTTTGAAAACCATTTGCCTCTTCCTACAAAAAAGTTAACAGAAACTATCCAGAAAGAAAAAGAGAAGAGAGAGGGGAGAAGGGAGGAGAAGCAGCGAGAGATGTCTAACCACCAATAAGATACACTCCCATCAAATAGCTTTTGCATTGATGCAAGCACTTCCAAACCAAACCAGATATCAGTTTTATATAAAAGGAATAAAATATAAGAATTTCACAGATCATTGTTCATATACTAAGTTATTTATAGTAACCTGGGGGTCTTTTTAATATTTTTGTAAGGTTCTTTGAAAATGAGATTTTGGAAGCCACATCTTAAAAGGTAAGACACCTGGTTCTTTAGCTGAGCTAAACTTTAATTTCTATAGCAATTATTTGGCTTTAGAACATCTAACACTGTGGCAAAGTGCAAATATTTGCTTAGCTTAATCATTCTCTATATATTATTCTACCATCCCCTGTAAATACCAAATGTGACATGAAACCTAAAATCATCAATGCCTAAATTCAGCCACAGTTTAAAAAGTGCTATTAAACAGAATTTGAGACTGGGTAACACTTTTAAGTTCTGCACAGGCCTGTTATTAAATCCAGAAAATAAAATGTAATTTATCTACAGCACAGACCAGCACAAACAGAAATTCCCTGAAATATTCATATAAACACCACAGATTTTTCAAAGACCCCAGTAAAAATAAAATGCAGTCTGTAGCTGGAATTTTCAGGGTAGTATTACAGAAGTAAGACAGGAATGAAGGGAAGGGGGACTGATTATTTTATATCCTAATATTCATATCAAGAGACCTAGGCAAATACAGTAACTCAACTTAGTCGTAGGCTTGGATGTAGGCACTCAAGTATAATAAACTCCACACCAAAAATATTTTTGTATCCTCTGCTCTCATTTCAGCCTAATCATGCAAAGCCCTAATGAGACGTAGGGCTTCTTTCTATCACAAGGCTCACTTACTCCGAGCCCCAGCCTATCCTGGCTAAGCGACAGGGATTCCTGCCTTCCTCCTCCCCAGGCTCTTGCGCTATAGCCGTCAGACCCCGAGAGTAAGTATGTTCATTCACGTGTGATATAGGGACTTATCCCTTTCCTTATACTACAGGCTGGCTGTAACAAAGTCAGGCAATATATTCTTCATCATTTCATGACTAACAATTGCATGTATATTACATCTCACTTCCTTTATAACAGTTAAGAAATACAGCAATAAATTCTTCATATTTCAACATAATCTTGCTGTCAAAAGCACAGGCCTTGAACTTGCTTCTTAAACTACACTAGTTTCCGTTCTGAGGCACTGAAAATTTTATGTGGTTTCTCGGGGTTTTTTTGTTTTAAGTGAAACTATCATATGTGTATTGCTGTTGTTGTACTGACTTTAATAATCAGTCCACCTGAGTATGACCTACAATGAACTTTCTCAAAACACCTGTGATCCTGTCTTGTTTTATGAGTATGTCTCCTGGTTTCTTTGAGGTCAAAATATTCGCTATGTATTGACAATGAGCCTTCCCATGTACAGAAAATTAATGTTACAAACAAAACAAAGATAACCGGATACTAACTCACTAATGTCTCTATATCCAGGAATATGAAGCATGTAATGATTACTTAAGAAAAATGCTGGCCCTAGGAATATAACATACAATAAAATTATAGAGGCAATTAACGGCATGTATTTCATAGGTACATCAGTTTCAATCAGGTTTTTTGAACCAAGCCTTCATTAGAAATGACAAATGGTTCTTTCACATGCCTTAATTCAATCCAAAGAGCAACTGAGACTATGAGTCTCAGAAAGATAACAGATTCAAAAGTGGGAAATAAAATTACCCAAAGCTACGATCTGGCAGAATGAGCACTGTGTGGCTTTCTTCACCCCCCCCCCAAAAAAAAGGATTGTAAAATTCTATTCACAAACGTTATAAATTATCACTACTTTAGGTGCCAAATGCCCTGTAGGATTCGTCGGCAGCCGTCCGTCTCGAGAGACGATGGTGTAGCTTCTTAAGAGTCTATCTGCACCGCCGAGAATGGCTGTGCAGTCCGACTCGGGAGTGACACGGTATCTGTCTTCTCCCGTGTTGAATCGACATCTTGCGATGACGCTGGAGTGTCCTCTCCAGTGAAGCTGAAGCTACAGAGCCTGGGCAGGGTGATATGGAGGGTCTGCTGTTGCCCATGCAGCAGACCCCCCCTCTCTTCGCAGCTGAAGGGTCCAAGGGAAAGACGGAGTCAATACAGCTTGGCTTCAGGTGCGCCGCAGGAGTTGCCGGTGTTGACTACAACGTCAAACCGCCTTAGGGACTCCGGCTCCGGATTTTCTGTCGGGGTTTACTCCCCTAGCCTTTCCCCTGAAGAGGTATGCCGCAAGGCAGCGGAGGTTTTTTGGAGTCTGATGTACCCTGACTGGAAGATCGAACCAGCGACACTTAGCTCGCAGGCCGACGCTCAATCCACTGAGCCAAACCAGCCAGGGCATCCTGTAGGATTAAGACACCAAAAACTAAACATTCTAGTAGAAGGGGACAATGCCCCGGGAAGCTAAGAGGCAACGGCCCACTGCTGACAGTCACTTCCTGTTCCAGCTTTCAACACCACCCGTTTGACCTCCGCTCCTTGTTTTTTCCTTTTCTCCCTCCAGGTCGCTCTTCGCTTTTCCCCAAATTCTCTACTTGAGAGTGGCAGCAAAGGGCACCACAGAGATCTAATGGTTCTATTTAAAGACTAGAGAAGTTAAACTGCTTAACGGTGCTCAAGAGAAGGGGGGGGGGGGGGGGCACGCGAGGAACGCCTTTCCACAGACCAGTTCGGTGAGGCACAGAAGCGCCACAGTGTTGCAGACCGCCTCCAGAGCAGCACCCCAGAGTTCCTTGCTGACCCTGCTTTTGACGGAATACCAATAAAAGTATAAAGAAGGAACTGATTCATTTATGGCAGAAAATAAAAACAAAATATATCTACCTACTACCAGACTTTGTTTTAAAATAACAACTACAATTCCATGGGGCTATTACATCTAATCTTAATTTTAAAAAAACAACTCAAGTTTGCTTCATGGGCCCTCCTTCAAAGCTAGGCTAACAATACCAAAGGTTCTAAATGCTAGTTGTTGTTTTTTTCCAGTTGGCCTTAAAGGATCTTAGTAATAAAAAACAAATACTAATAAAATTTCCATTTATAGTCATGCTAACGGATGACTTAAATTTTTCATGGTTCAGAGTGCCAAAAGCCTTCACTTAAAGCATACATCAGTGACTAAACACGTTTTCAATGAAATCAATGTACCACATAATACATGACATATGAAAAATCCATCCTCTTTAATTACAGACAGTTTGCTAGAAAAGTCAGTATTATCAAGCCAGTGCCACTAAACAAGAAATCATTTCTTATTTAAAAAGTGTCAAGCATAAACAAAAAGCCCTTCCTTTCACATGCTGAAATGCACAGGCTTATGAAATCATTTGTCACAGTGTTATATTAGCAGTATGGGATGGACTTTAAAAAAAAGCATTTCCAGTAGGGATAAAACAAACAAACCAAGAATGATTAACTAAGCAATAATCAAGTTCAAAAGTCCGTGGTTAAATCGCCGTTGTGGCTCCTACAGGAGACAATAAAGATCAAGCACCATCATACGTCCCCAGGCCCCACCTCCCCATCACCACAACGTCCATCCATACATCACCACCATCTTCCTTCCTCCAATGGCAGCGAACCTGAAGACAAGCTGGCCACCTTCAGAAGCTGGACTAGAAACCCCTTTAACTAGTCCAGATACTTAGAGCTAACCTCCGAGTTCCAATACGTAATTCACAGATGCGTTCAATTTTAAGTCAGTTTTCAATTAAACTCCTTTTGTTAACTAATCCTCATCAGATCCCAAGTGATAGATCAAAGAACTATACAAATGTAGTTTATTAGCTTCTGAGTACATTTTTATACACTGTTTCTACTGCTCTGAAAACCAGGAAAATTTTCCCATCAATTTTTTTCAAATGAGCATTACAGAAGTTAAAGGAAATTCAAGTTAATTCATTATAAAAGTTCCTGAAAAGTACACATCAATATATAAGATTTGATTTTAATCTTAGAAGAAAAGGTATTAAATACGGGGGGGGGGGGGGTTCTACATGATCCACTAACAGTAAAAATAACATATATATATTTCATTCTTCTTTGTTTCCAGATTTGGCACAATTCATATGAATTAATGCAGTAATTTGTAATCTGTTGTTAAATTAATCCAGCAAGAACCTGGAAATGGTTTATTTATCAAGGGAACATTAATTTCAACAAGTCAAATTAATCCTATATATAGCACTGTAGCTAGACCAAGCTTCTGCTTTCTTGTGTTTTATTATTAAATGCTAAAATTAACTTTTTTTTTAAGCAGATACTGAACATAAACACTCTCCCTGGTCCCTTCATTTTAAAATTCAACGCCTAGCAGAACCAAATTGAGGATCTCCTGAGAAACTAAAATACTGAAATCAGATTAAATGTTTTCATTTTAAAGATACATTATTGGAAAAACTCCAATGAAATTATCTTGCCCCTCAAAACAATTCTCTAATGCACCTCCTACACCAAACAGCAGATGTTCAGATATGACCAAAACCAAGCTTCTACGGTCAAGTTATCTACCCAAATCAAACATGTTCAGAGTAGAAGTTCCCTCCCCCTCCCTCTCTACCTCTACACATTCAATCGCATGCGGTCTACAGGAAGCTCTCCACCAGAGGCCCACTTCTGCTGTCTTCCTCTACTAGTCCAACAAGCCTGGAGGCTGTGATACAGTGAAGACTGCATCAGACATGAAATCAAATTTAATAGTAAGGGGCAGTGAGTAAGGCAACTTGACCTCTCAGCTATTTTTCCTCTGTAAATAGAACTACTGTCCTACCCCAGTACATTACACTGAGGATTTTAGTGTTATGCAAAGAAAAGGTAACACTATCAAACCTGTAAACCAGTAACTGTGTCTCTATTCTTAGAGCTCATCACAAACCTACCACATACTAAACATTTTGTAAATGACTATTAAAAAACAGATCCTACACTAATGTACTGGATACATAAAGGAAACTCAACTAGTTGAAAAAGAAAAACCTCGGGCCAATTCCTCCTTTGTCCATGTACCAAATGCCAAACAACTTCTTCACTCACCGACGGGGCTGCCTTGGCATGTCCTGACTACAAGCTGATGGTCTTTGTGACATGGCACTGAACTGGGCTGAACAGGAAGGTTCTACTGCAGGTTTACTGGTTCCAAAAAAAAAAAAAAAAATTACAAGTTCCTTTGATCTCTATCATGCAGGGAAATGTAACACTAAATTAAACAAATACATTCATAAATAGATATATATAATAAATCACTACTAATTTTTCCACCTAACAAGTCCTCCTACAGTGTCCAGGCAATGTCCTATAAACTATCAACACACGTTAACTTACCAGGATAAAGTTTCACAGGCAAAAAAAAAAAAAAAAAATCTAACAATTTACTGGTAGACGGTAAATGTAATCGCCAACTTCAATCCAATTTGAAGAAAGCTACCTCAACATTTATGATGCGCTCTGACCTGACCAGCATTTAGAGAGGAGATGCCATTAACTCCACGTCTTAATAAAACCCTCCATTTCAAGTGTGGGTTTTAAGAGGGATGAGTTGATCCTCCCAGAGAAGAACTTTTACGTATATATTTTCCTTAAAGGTATTTTATATTTTCTAAGTATATAGCAATTAAAATATTTTTAACTCAAAGTTTCAATAACAGATATTCTTAGTTCCTTACTTTAAAAGCTAAGACCATATTTTCAAGTATCAAACAACAAAATACTAACTAATGGTTCTACAAAATTCACAATTAAAAAAGTTGTTATTTACAGTGAACCAAGTAATAGACATTGACTGCTTTTCATTGGTATACTACAGTTTAGAATTTTTTCAATACTCAAAAACTGTTAACTGCTATAAATGTGCCAGAGAAAACTAACTAACTAAAGATTGTTGCAGTCCGCCTTTGACATTCCAGGTGGTACAATTTACAGACCAAAGGAAAGAACTGACAGACAGAACCCTACGAGCCGGGAGTTTAACAAACAAAGGCCCCACAGCTGTGCGTGGTGTAGGGAAAAACATCAGAAGTTCCATCTGGGCATGTTAAGCCTTAGGTGCGCATTAACATCCAAGTAGAGATGGGAAGAAGACAGCTGAGTGGATCAGAACTAAAGATGAAATTGTTAGTTATATTATATTCATTTAGATAATTTTTAAAGTCACGAATTCAAGGTACAGTATAGAGATTCAACAAGTAACAGGTTGGCGCGAAAATAATGTCTGACTTTTTTAAAAGAAAGTTTTGGGTACTATTTATTAAATCTGTGCCTCTTATAATTTTTGATGTCACAGTGACTAATTTATACCTTAGTTTTTCAGATTATCAAAGTATTGTTCATAAGCGTCCGCAATATTTGCCCCCATGTTTGTCCCATCTAAAGACCACATTAGAACTGTTTCACTCTATGAGTTTCATAAAGGTGCCCATGCAAGGACAGCAGCAAAGTCTGTTCGGAGCGCTTATGGGGGCGATGCAGTGCCTGAAAGAAGTTGCAGGAGGTGGTTTTCCCGTTTCCGAAGTGGGGATTTCAGTTTGAAAAACAAGCCAAAAGAGGGTCATCCAGAAAAACTTGATTCCAAAGTGTTGGAAGCTGTCGTCACAGAAAACCCCGCCGTTACCTCTAGGGAACGTGCAGAACAATGTAACGTAGCCCGTACAGCCGTGCTGCGCCAACTGAAAACGATCGGGAAGGTTTCAGTGGTTGGAAAATGGATCCCACATGAATTGTCTCCAGAGAATCCGCAACAGTGTGTTGCTTGTTGTGAATCGTTGCTTCCACGACACCTTCAGGCACCATTTTTAGGTCAGCGTGTTACAGGCGCTGAGAAGCAGGTCCTTTACCACAACATTAAACGCCGTCGATCGTGGATCAGTCATGGAGGAAGAAGAGCTCAACAACCAGGAGGAGGGCTTCATCCAAAGAAGATCATGTTGAGTGTGTGGTGGGATATGGAAGGAATTGTCTGTCCATCACGAACTGTTAGACGACAATCAATTACCACTAATTTTTACTGTGAACAACTTCGTCGTCCGAAAGCAGCTTGAACCAAAAGCGACCCTCCTTAGTCAACAGAAAGGGTGTCATCTTCCATCACGATAACGCTCGTCCTCACACAGCTCCACTCACCAAAAGTTTCTTGGAAGAGCTTGGTTGGGAAATGTTGCTTCACCCCCCATATTCTCCTGACCTTGCTCCGTCTGATTATTCCTTGTTTAGGGGACCACAGAACCATTTTGATGGTCTTAGGTTGGCATCAAGAGAAGAGGTTGGAAAGGAGTTCGATTCATATTTTGCTTCAAGACCTAAAGAATTTTACAAGCGTGGCATTTATAAGCTAGTTGACAAATGGAAAGAGGTTCTAGAAAGCAAAGGAGGTTATATGAACGAATAAATATTTTCATAATCATGGACTTTTTCATTTTTAAAATCGACCTCGAAATCAGACATTATTTTTGCACCAACCTTTTATTTATCAGACACCTACCATGTACCACTTACTGTTTTATCTGCTGGGGATACATCAGTGAACTATACAGCTAAAAATCTCTGTCCTTCAGGACTTTATGTTCTAGTGGGAAGAACAAGACAATAAAATTAAAGTAAATATGCATGTAGTTAGTATATGAAGAGATGATGTTCTAGGGCAAAACTGAGCAGGGTAAGGCGAACCAGAAGCAGACACCAAAGGTCAAGGTAGGCCGCAGGGAGTCTCGAAGGTGAGGCCACAGGTACCAAGCAGAGGCAACAGGCAGTGCAGAGGACTTGGTAACTTTCCCAACAGCCATTTCCCTGGAACGATGGGTGACAGGTTTAAGAGCGGAGAGGATACGTGGAGACCACAAGTACAGAAAAGTCTTGCTGAGGTGTTTTGCTGCAAAGAGGAGCAGAGAAATAAGCAATAGCCAATGGGGGAAGTCGGGTCAAAAAAGGGGGACTCTGTATCTGTATTTGCCTTCCAGAGGGACAAGAGCAGCACACTGGTGTACTGCCGAGAGTGCCACGGTGGCTTCTGAAACACTAACGACCGAGGGAGAAAATTACCACCTGGGAGTGGGGGGACCCGCTGGGCTGGGCTGGGCATGGCAGGCCTTGGAGAGCTGAGAACAGCGAACTCCATCGCACACGGCGGAGCCTGCGCTGCAAGGTAAGTCACGGTGCCGGGCGTCTGTGGGAGTTCTCTCCTGCCGGCTCTGATTTTTCTCACGGAAGCAGGAAGCCCAGCACAAGGACAGGGAGGAAGTTTAACAGGAGAAAGTACGAAACAGTCACGTGAGATACTGGGCAAGAGGATGGACGAGGCAAATAAAGTATGATTGCCTCACAGCCTTAAGGGCCTACTTGAATTTAATGAACCATGGAAAGGAATCAACAATAAGAAATTCCCCTAATCTGACACCCAACGGCTGGTTGCCTTTTTACTCACAAATGAAAAATTCTTTATCGCAAACTGCTGAAAATGGCAAATGTCTAACACGTTTTGAGTACAGCAAATATAAGAACAATGCCCTGGGAAAGCTGCAATTTCTCCAGATAATATGCTGAAAGGAGACATCCCATTTTCATACCGCATTCATAACTGCCTTCTCCCTTAAAGGGCGTCATCTAACCTTGGGCTGAAGTGAACTCCCTTCTGTTGTGCCACCACAAACAAAAAAGCTGGGTTTGAATGCCTTAAGCCAATCATATATTGTAATGGTAAAGCATACAATTAAGTTATAGTCTTACTCACAGAAGTACAAATTTACATATAAAGATTATCTAAGAGCATTCAATTTATCACCAGAAACTTCCATATAAAAATTTATTCCTAATTACATTGTGGTGATGGTTCGCACAACTCACTGAGTCTATTAAAAACCATTGATTTGTGCACTGGTATAATGGCTGAAATGTCTATTATGGGAATTTTATCTCAATAAGGTTTTTTTAATTGATGTGAGAGAGAGAGAGAGAGAGAGGGGGATTTGTTGTTCCACTCAGTTATGAATTCACTGATTGTTTCTCGCATGTGCCCTGACTGGGGGGGACCAAACCTGCAGCCTTGACGCACTGGGACACCGCTCTAACCGACTGAGCTACCTAGCCAGGGCCTCAGTAACGTTTCTTTTGTATTTTTTATCTATTCTAAGTTTTCCATCTCAAATGAATCATTTTTATCATCAGAAAGTAAACATTGGATTTTTTTAGCTTCTTTGTTAAAATATAATGGGAACTGGAGCATAGAGTATGTTCTTATGGCTCGTAAGTATTGACTCCATAGGAATTCAGAATTCTTTCAGAATGAAGAACAGACTATGGGTTAGTGGTTTAGGATGAATTTTTTTCCTTTTTAACTACTTAAAAGTTTGTAGCTTCTAAACTCCTGTTTCATCCCTTTGATCCAAGACATACTCAAATCACTTTGGCTAAAATGAATGGCAATCTTTTGACTACAGATAGCACATTCTAGACTCATCAGCAAAACTGAATGACTAATGAACACCTAGACAAAAAGATAAAATGTTATAAGTACTAATTCAGGTAAGCATCACATTTCTTAGAATTATGCTACATTACAGAAATTTTATACTTCAAATCTTACCAGCAGGCCAAATAATTCATAAATTCTACTTTTCTCCCTGAGAAAGGAAAGATAAATTCAACAATTTCACCACTGATGTTTCAGTTCCGATGTCAAAATGTAAAAAGTGGGAGACTTCTCCACTTTGAGAATAATATCCCCACAAAGACGAAAAATAAAGGTTACGTCTTTCTAAGCAAAAGTATCAGGACACTGAACTGACAATATTAAGGTGTTTGTGGAAGGAACACCAGATACAGAAGACAGATCACAGCCACTAGAGTCTCAGTCACTTCCAAGTGAAAACTGTGAGTGTCGGCAACTCCATTAACGTCTCTAGACTTGGCTCTCCCGTTTTGTAACCTGAGAAGACAGCATCTGTTCTGCCTCCTTCATAAGGTCGCTGTGAGGACCAAACCAGGTCACCAAAGCCTGTTCAGTAGATGTAAAGCGTTCTGCAAACGGAAGCATAATCCCCATTCTACTCTCAAAAAGCTCCATCTCTATGATAAGCTACTGACCACCTTCTATTCTGCGGGTATGAAATTTACTCTTTGTATTAAGCTGCTATAATAACAGAATACCATAGACTGGTTGGCTTAAAGAGCAGAAATGTATTTCCCACAGTTCTGGGGGCTGGGAAGTCCAAAATCAAAGTTCCAACCAATTAGGTTCCCTGCCTTTTCACTAGGTCCTCAAATAGCAGAGAGAGAAGGAGCTGGTCTCTTCCTCTTCTTTAAAGGACACTATTCTCCTCATGGAGCCCCATCCTTATGACCTCATCTAACCCTAATTACATCCCAAAGGCCTCACCTCCAAATACCAAAGACATAAAGGACTTCAAGGAATGTCTTCAGGCAAAACTGAAACCTTTGTTAAAAGTAGAGTGGAGCAGATTTAAAGCATGGCTTACTTTTAAAGGGGCTTACTTAAGGCAGCTTATTGAGATTCATACACTATACAATAAAATGTAAAATAGATGAGGGAACCAATGGTAAGAATAGCTGAGATTAATTCAGCACTTCCCTGCATCGGGTGCTGCCCTAAGTTTTCCATTTCACCCTCACAGTAGCCACACAAAGTAGGAGGGACTTATGGGGGGGGGGGGGTAAGCCCTGAGCACAGAGGGGGTGAAACACAAGTCTCACAGTGCATACAGGTTAGAGCCTGCACTCTGTTGGGACAAAGAAAAATTGCAGGGGAAGAGAGGGGATTTAAAAAGACGAAACCATAAAAGAAGTATTCAGGTTCATTTTACACCTTTCTAAAGATGTGGTCAAAATTATATAAGCAAATAGCTCAAAGAAAATTTAATCAGCAACAGGATTTTTTTTAAGATTTAATTTATTTATTTTTAGAGAGAGGGGAAGGGATAAAGAGAGAGAAACCTCCTTCCGCAGCCTCTTGCACACCTCCAACCAGGAACCTGGCCCACAACCCAGGCCTGTGCCGACTTGGAATCAAGCCACCAACTCTTCTGTTTGCGGATGACGCCCAACCCACTGCGCCACACAGCCAAGGCCAGCCACAAGATTCTAAATACCCAAGTTAAAAACAAACCACATGCTCCGGAGGTCAGTTCTTTCTGGTACGAAGAACTGAGAATAGTTTCTCCTCTGGATCCTCATAAAAACAATCTACCATGGCAAACAGCAGCCTGGGGACCTCTCGATAAACCATTAAGGACAGTTCCACAAGGCTCCATACAAGTCAGTGACCTCACACCACACTATGCAAGTAAAGCAAATCTGCCAAAAATAAGGAGTGCAAAGGTTTCCTACTATTTGAGACAGAGGTTTAGGGCTCACTGGGATAGGGGTTCTTAATGAGACATCCATGCATGGGCTGCAGTGGTTCCATAAACTACCTGTAATTTGGTTACATTAGGGAAATGTACCCAATGGTCACAAGCTCTGTTCCAGGGGGAAAACTTTAACTTCCATCAATACTTAACAGAGTTCCTGATAAAAATAAAGTTCAGAACCCCTTACTAGGAATTAAAACTGCCTAACTACCAGGAGAGCCGATCTAAATCATCCTTACAGCCAAGACTTTGGGTAGGTATAGAGCACATTTAGGTTGATGGTAAATTCCGGTAACCATAGAAATGCAAAGTCAAAAAAAAAAGTTCTAAGTAAGCACAGCTGGGCAGTACCTCATATTAGAAGTAAATTTTTCTCATACTTGAGTGCCTTGACCATTCAAAAATTAATACAAATCTTTATATCCATAAATATCCGGCAAATAAAGACCTTTGACAGAATGAGTTTATTTCAAAAAATTCAAAGCACTTCTTTCCCTTTATAAAATGAAATCTATTGCAAAATGAGCAACACTGGGAAACTGAGGTGAAGTAACATTTACACGGTAGCACTAAAAATTAATATTACTATATTTTACATCAATTATAACCTACCATAATTATAGCAGAATTATGCCCATTTTTTTTAAGTGTAATCAGATTATATTATTTCTTAAATCTGTAACTTTCTGCCTTTCCCCCACAGGATGGAAATTAAGGCACATACATACAATATTTATGATCCTCATTTCATCTCCTCTAAGGCATATAGTAGATAAAATCAAAACTGCAACATGCCTCACATGAGAAGTAAATTTTTCAATAAATAAAAATAATGACAACACCAAACACTAGCAAGGATGTAGAGCAAAGGGAACTCTCATTCACTGAAACTGGGAATGCAAAATCATACAGAAACTCTGGGAGACAGTATGGCAGTTTCTCATGAAACTAAACATATTCTTACCATATGATCTGAAATGATGATTATCCAAATGAGTTGAAAATCTATCTCCACACAAAACCTGCACATAAATGTTTATAGCAGCTTTATTCCTAACTACCAAAACTGGAAGAGCGAAAACGTACTTCAGGTGACTGGATAATAAACTCTAGGGCATACCAACAATGGGATATTATCAGTGATAAAAAGAACTATTAAGCTACAAAGCCACATGCAGGCCCCTTACATGTATATTACTAAGTGAAAGAAGCCAGTCTGAAAAGGCTACATAACTCTATGATTCCAACTATATGACATCTGGAAAGGACAAAATAATGGAGACAGTAGGAATCAGTGATGGAGGGAGGGAGGGTGGGACGGGTGAAGCACAGGATATACTCAGAGCAGTGAAAATATTCGGTGTGGTACTGTAATGGTTACAACATGTTATCAAACATTTGTCAAAACTCACAGGAGGTACAACACAAAGATTGAAGCCTAATGTACACTACAAGACTTTTGTTGATAAGAAGGTATCAATACTAGCCCATCAACAGTAACAATGTAACCATACTAATGGAAGAGGTTAATAATAGGGAAATTGGGTGTAAGGGGGCATATACGAACTCTATACTTCTATAAAACTAAATTTCCTATAAAACTTTTTCTATAAAACTCAATTTTCTATATAACTAAAACTACTCTAAAAAGTCAAGTCTATTAACTTATTAGTGATTTAAAAATTTTAAATGTCTTAATGTATCACATAAAATAATTGTTTATGCAATCAACTTAAGCCTGTTGGCAAAACTGAAGAAAACCTTCCACAAAAAAGCCAGACTGCTTTAATAGTTAAAATTTTTCAGCACTTTTTGTTCTTCCTTTCCGAAGATCAATACTCACACTGGCTCCTGCCACCAGCACACTTAAGAGTGAATACTAATTGCTACGGCTGCCATGAACAGCTAACGTGCTAAAAAACAAAAACAAAAAAGTGACCGTTCCATTACTGAACATTTCCCCTTACCTATTCAATGTGAGCATCATGCTCTGTGGAAAGAGCACAGCCCATGGAAGAGATTGCTTAGGTGGTCAAAGAATATAAACATGGGTAAAAACTCCAGTTTTCCTAACTATTAAAATATCCACACACAAAAAGATAAGAGTAAGGACTAAATATCTAAAACCAAAAGAAAATAATTGTTCAAAAGGTTCAACTTAGGTAAACAAACGTTCATGGCTTTCTCATCATGTCCTTAAATATGTCCTCATATGTTTAAAATTCCTAGATGTTTCAAACTATGTTCCTATGTTTCACATTTAATTTATGCAAACTGTTTGTTTTACTAAGCAAATAAACAGTAGTATGTGTGGCCCTCACCAAAAAAAAAAAAAAAGTTAGCATTTAGTAATCTGAGTCCTTCCTAAAGATTATTTTTTTTAAGTCATTTATATTAAAGAGTGGATTTGAGTATTGCAGGATTTTTGTCTTGTTTTCTGTTCGTTGGTAATCAGAAAGCTCACTATACAGTATTATATATGTGTAAGGCATCATCTCCAAATATTTAACACTTTAAAAATGTTTAAAAAAATAAAAGGTTAGTAAAACAAAACCATTTTTAAAGATAATCAAGAGCCATTCTCCAATCTACTCCTAAGAGACCACATTAATAAATAAATAGATAGATAAATAAGTAAAATTTTAAAGCATAGTTACCTACTTCTTTATGTAAGCACTCTGGCTGTCTATGCAAAGAATAATCTGACCCAATTAAGAAGTCTTGAAAGCAATGCAAAAAACGTCATTTCAAATGGCATTTCACCAAAGGCACACAAGTCAGGTCACTATTGCTGCTGAGGTTCACAACTAGCAAAGACTTGAATATACCACTGTTTCTACCCAGCTATTTTAAAATTATTAGTGGATAATTTTGTGAGCTTGTGGTAAATACAGCTGTGAACACAGCAGCACACGCCATCTGGAAGCTTCTGACTTAAGCAGTTTTCCAAAGCATAGTACATTCACTCTATTTTGTTTCTTTGAAACTCGACAGTCACATATGAACTGACCCTTTTTTTTAACCACAACTACAAAAGCTCGTTCATTTTGTGGAAAACAATACATGAGAGACAGATATAATAGTTCATCCTTGGAACCAAGTGATTATTTCAAATCTTACCAGCACATAATACTTGAACTTTATTATAAAGAATTTCCCACACCTACCTACCATATTTTTTAAAAAGTCTTCGCAAGTAACTTCTCATTAATCCTCTAAAATTAAAAATGTTTTCTACTTTCTAAAGTGATTCACATCCATGACCTTATTTTATCCCCAAAATCTGAACACCTCGGTCCTATTACCATCACCAAGTCCTACCCTAGAATGTCACTGCCTGTTGATTTTAGTGACGGGCAGCCCCGCCCAGACGCCGGCCACCCCCCTGCGGCCAAGCCCCGCAGCGCCCGTTCGCTGATGGCAAACCGGCACCCGCACCGCTGCCGTCTCCCCCCTCCCCGGCTGCGCTGCTCCTAATTAAGTAAATGGCGGCTTTTCCATCGTGTCTTCTCAGCGCTCATTCCCTGGTCGGAGACCTCGTTCAGGGTGACTGTGTCGTCACCCCCACTCTGAAGGACCCACCCCCACCCTTTATGCTGCTGCACCTTTCAGACCTCATTCAAGTCATTCTTCCACGTCCTCCTCCTGCCCAAGGACTGGTGGTGGGTTTTGTCTTCAGTAACTACATGGCACTGCCTCAGCACTGGCTCTTTCTATTAGGGCTTCAGGGAGTACCCTCTGATTAACATAAATAAATCCCGAAGTCAAATGGGTCACAGTGGGGTGGAGCTGCGTGTAGGGGGAAGCCAGGGGCCACCCTTTTACAAAGGTCACCTTTGCAGGACTGAGAGGTGGTCAGGTTAAGAAGAGAGGGTCACCAGATGTGGCCTGAACGCCTGGCCTCACCACTCACTGGCCGCGGAGCCTCGGTCAGATCACGTCACCTCGGTCAGATCACGTCACCTCTCTAAACCCGTCTCCTCCTTTGTACTTCAGAAATATTTAAACCTGCAAGAATTGAGTAATTCATGCCAAGACAGAACAAAATTAAGGAAATGAAATCATTCATAATCCAATTACCCAGAGATTAGCACTATTAACATTTGGTATATTTCTTCTAACCTTTTTCCTTAGCCTCTGAGTAAACGTAAGCGTGCACCTAATTGGAACCATGCTACATGAACAGATTGGCATCTACAGTTTTTTTCCCTGGGCTTTTTTACATTAGGATATTTTCTTGTATCTTCATTTTTAAAGGCTGCATATTTCTTTTTAAGGATAGGCCATGATTCAACATTCCCCTTCTACTGCTGGACACTTAAAAACTGAGAAATCACTACCTTTAATTTCTTTTGTTCCACTTTTTTTTTCTTTCTCAGAATATCTTTTTCCTTGTCTATTTCACCTATGAGCCAAAAATTGTAAACAATGTCTAATACAGTATTCCCTCACTTATCAAGGGTATTATGTTCTAGACCCCTCCCTCCCCCCACAATAGGTGAAAATCCACGAAGTAGGAACCTTACATTTATTTTAGTATTTACATGTATTTTAAGGCTTTATAAACCCTTCCCACACACTTATAAACTGTTCCCAGTCCCTTATTAACCTTTCCCACTCCCTGATTAACCTTTTCCACACATTTATAAACCCTACTTATGTTCTTAAACATATTCTACACTCTTAAACCTACATAACTTTAACATACGTATATAGTACCACAAAGCCCCGCGAAAAATCTGCGATAAATAATTAAATATAATATTTAAAAAAACCCCGCGATACAGTGAGGCCGCGATAAGTGAACCACAATATAGAGAGGGACTGCTGTAAATCACTTAGCAGTGTGAGACACACATTTTTTTTATCAGGGAAGAAGAAAATAAAAACTTTACCTTAATGACTAATGTTAAACTTCCCATGTTAAAACTTCCAAAAAAAACAAATCACTAAAACATGACTGGATGTTTCAGAAATCATCATGCTCCTTTCAATTTCTGTTGTCTTCCTCCACTGAAATGTAAGTGCTGTGAGGACAGAAGTTCATATTTTTTGTTTCTTCAGCAACTAAAATAGTATTGTATCTAGAGCATAATTAGTGCTCATTATATTAAGTATTAGCTGTCACTACATGTCAGGCACATTCCTAAGAATTCTGCACACCCTCTGAGGACATGTATCATTTTCACACAGTTATGAAGAAGCTAATTAATTTATCCCAGGGCCCACAGTATGTAGTGGAATAAGGAATAAAATTCAGGCAGCTTAACTACTGGGTTGGCCAAAAAGTCCATTTAGTTTTTTCTATAAAATATAATACACATTTTTCCTTTTCACCAATAACTTTATCGATTCAGATATTTTGAATATATCGGCTCTCTCCCACTATTGGCTTCCAGTGGGCAGAGGCCAGGGGGGCTGCTAAACATCTTCCAGTGCCTAAGGCAGCCCCAGAGAAAAGAGTTATTTGGTCAAAGTGTCTACAGTACCAAGAAACTTCACAAGCCACTTCTGACACGTTCATTCACGGCACCTTCTCCATACATGGCACAGATCTTTCTTTACATTTCAGTTGCGTTTTCACCTTTCTTGAAATAACAAAGCATAATATGCCGAAAATGTAGCATGTCTTCTTCCATCTTCAATATTAAAATGGCTGCACAAAAACTCACCAATTTTGACAAGTTTTTTTAAAATGCATGCTGATATGACAGCTGTCACAATACAATCTAACAAAATTGCTTCGAATGAACTTAAACACAGCTACGTACTACTACAGCCATCTTACCAAAAAAAAAAAAAAAAAAGCCATGGCTGGTGTGGCTCAATGGGTTGAGTGCCAGCCTACGAACTGAAAGGTCGCTGGTTCAATCCCCAGTCAGGGCACAGGCCTGGGTTGCAGGCCAGGTGCCTGGTTCGGGGTGTGCAAGAGGCAGCCAATTGATGTTCCTCTCACACATCAATGTTCTTCTCCCTTCCCCTTTCTCTAAAAATAAATACATAAAATCTTTAAATTAAAAAAAATAACTGAATGAACCTTTTGGCCAATCCAATATTTACCACCAAACTATACTGAATTAATTAATTACACCAGCAGAGCTCCAGGTGATAGCATTATGAGTATGATTGAGTATGATTATGCTAATTTCCATGCTAATTAAATGCCAACATTATTGTTTTATTGTTTTCCATTACAAATATGTATGTTAACTACATCAAGGATTAGACAGATTTTGGAGGGCAAGTCTAGGATCATTAAAATCTGAGATCAAGAAATATGATCTCAAAAAGAAAAAATAGTTAAAATGAATTTTTGAAATAACTTGTTTAGATCTAGCATACTTACTTACTTCCCTCTATCTTTCCTTAGATTCAGCAGTCTCTGCTGCCAATCTAAACGTTTTTATTGCCTTTAATTAGAGAAAACATTTTCAGGATTAGTTACATTGAAATTATCAGATTTTCCTTAAAAATGTCGCACTCTCTTCCTTCATTCCGGGTTATTTTAAGGACCCATTTCTTCAATGAGTTGTTAAAAGATCTCTCAACCTAAGACAACCACCCTACTCCCCACCCCAGCTAAATCCAACACCACCCCCATCGGTGCCCCCAACAGCAT
Organism: Furipterus horrens; assembly: GCF_987537825.1. NCBI lineage: Eukaryota > Metazoa > Chordata > Mammalia > Chiroptera > Furipteridae > Furipterus > Furipterus horrens. The sequence continues at coordinate 4,732,090 of NW_028327173.1, forward strand.
CCCCATGGTCTATCGGTAGACTGGGCCTCTGAAAAGGACATCCCATTCACTCTATGCAAAAACAGTGTTCACTCAATTCGGCTTTTGACTTTTGCTCCTTTTTTTAAAAATGTGGCAGATAGCCTTAGAAGCCTGTGGTGGTATCTCAAGACAAAGGCAACAGTAACAAGACCAGATCAATGAGGGGAAAAAAATGTGTCATTCGCATGACAACTTATTTTACAGCCTGAAAAACCTGGCTTTGTCAGAGGTCTATATTCAAAGACACAAAGCTACTCGATCTTAAAGTAAATACTTTCCAATAACTTGGAGCCAAAAGCACATTTTACAATTTAAAGGTAACCACACATGTCCCTGAACAGACATTTCTAAACCCTGCTATTAATCACCGAGCCCATGGCCAGCCTGCTGGTGGTCAATGGTTTGCTTAATCCCTTTGGTACAGTGTAACAAGAAATAAGAGGGGGAAACATTTTAACCATGTTATTATCTCCACTGGGCTAACATTTGTTTCTGTTTGAGTTTTACAGACTAATCCTAGAATAGCAAACAAAGAACCACTTTAGGGTGGAAAAAGAAAAAAACAAAAAAACACTGGCTTCCTATATCATTCTAAAATGGATGGTTCCACTGGCTACTCTGGCTACACAATAGCAAGCAAAACCCTTTGACCTTGGAAAAGCAGAGCAAATGTAATACCTACTAATAAAAAAACCAAAAATAAATCTCTCACAAGTAAACTATTACATGAGCAAACAAAAGCTTGTCTTGTTCTATCATTTGCTTAAGAGCAAGCACAGTGGCGGTGGGAACGGATTAAGAAAGGCGGCCAGACGAGGCCATAAAAGCCCCGGCGTAAGGTGAACCGCCCGCGGGCGCGGCCGGCAGGCCTGACCTAACAGCTGTACACAGTCGCACTAATTAAAAAGAGAGGCTCGTCTGCATAACACACCGGCAATCGCCGAACCTTGCGGACACGTTGGCAGGGTCCCGACCATACCCTTGCCCCCACCCCACCCCCACAGACCTACAATGTAAACAATAAATAGGCACAAAGCTGAAGGTACCCACTGGAAAATATATGCACATTCGAGCATTTCATAAATAATCACAACCATGTAGACTGGAAAATTTCCTACAGGAACACAGGCTATAAAAACCCAAACACACACAAAGGAAGTGGTACAGCTAACATTACGTCAGCTCTCGCCTCAATTCATAAATGCAAAACCACAAAACAAGACAAAAACCTAAATGGCCTTTTTTCTGGAAACCTTCTTAGAGTGAATGAATGCAGGTTGAGTCTCTAAATATGTTACTGCACAGGACATGTTAATGCATCACTTTCAACAGCCACGGGGACGGGGAAAGTGTACTCTTAGTCAATTCCATCATGCAACCAGATCAAATAACATTTCAGGCGAGGCCTGCCAAGTGGGCCAGGGCCTGCCAGAGCACAATGAGCACTCAAGTGCGCGGGACTGAAAACCACCCTTTCACTGGTCCCAGAGACCTTTATAAAACAGCTTAAACACTGCTAAATTACAGAGTTGGAAAAAACAAATACAAGCTTCTAACTGCTGCTCCCACACTGTTGCGAAGTTGCTCTAAAGCCTCTAAAATGTTTGCCTTGTGTTCTTTTGCTAGGCAATGTAAATATTCAGAAAGGCAATCGCTTCTTAGACCCCAAATCTAACACACATAAAATTGTAGAGATGGTCGTGCATCTGGAAATAATTGTCCACAGATCATCAGGCTTACACGGGATATCATTCCCATCTGTAAGGTTTCTAATAATGTCTACTTTAAATTTGAAGTTCCTAGAAGGAAAGAAGGAAGGAAGGAAAGGAGGAAAGGAGGAAAGGAGGAAGGGAGGAAGGGAGGAAGGGAGGAAGGGAGGCAGGAAAGAAAGAAGAGAGGGAGGGAGGGGAAGGGAGGGGAGGAGAGAAGTCAATATAGTAATTTTGGCACGGAATTGTAAGGACTTAGTCAACTCTTATTCAGTGTCTTAATCTTAAAGCACACTGACACACAATTTCAAAGGGAAAAATTAATCTCTCTGTTGACCCCTGTGTTCATTCACATACCATTTTTAAAAATAATTTCCATATGGCCGAGAGGAAGCCTCCAGCCAAACAATGCCCCAAGGAGAACGGTGGCACATGTGCGCTAGGAAAAGAAAAGTAAAACAAAGTAACCTACTACATGAGTTTCTTTCTCAGCAAACAAAAGTAATCAAGCAGGCCTCCCCACAGCTTTCAGGAGAGTACAAGATTTGAGTGAACAAGGGGAAAAAGGTGGGGAAGCCACCATCTCAAACTCCCCCCAAATTAAACAATTTAAACTTCAAGCAACCTTCTTCAAAACTATCTCTGCATTTTAGGTACTCCAGGAAAATAACCATATTTTGGTCTAAGAAACAAATTATTTGTAAGATACCTCAAAATTACTTTATAATCAAGTCCATCAAACCCATTTTATTTTTAAATTTAAATTTACTCCACAGAAAGCAATGAAGCTTCCAATCAGTGACTTTTGGATGATACATTGCTCATCTTCAATAAATCCTTCCTTTCAGAGACGACAAAAATACACACAAGTTCTTCTAAAATCGCGTTTTCTCTGCCCTAAAGATGCTGATTTATTTGTATGGGACGAGTAAACCCAACAGAAATGCAATGGGACACAACAATACTGATCCCGGTTCCTGGAAAGCCACCACCACTCTGAATAACACCCCAGTTGTTCATCTTCCTAGAGACAGCTACGACACTCCCGCACACCCCCCTGCGAGCGCCCCTGCACCCACACTTGGCCAACTTCCTGGCCCGAGACCCACATCCCCTTCGGAGCCCAAGGCGCTGGCCACTTGCCTGCGGCCGGTCAGCGGCAGGAGCTGAGCCTGCGGGCCTCGTCGTCCTCCGGCGAAGGGCCCGCAAACTCAGGCCCGCGGGCAGGGGCGGGGCGGGCGGGGCTGGCGGGGCTCGGGGCATGAACTGCACTTGCTAAACAAAAGGAGGCCCTGGCGGAAGCAGGGCGCAGAGGAGCGTCCCGGGTCCCCACGGCTCGCAGGCTCCGGGAGGGGAGTCGGTGGCCTCGCGGGGCCCCGCCCGCGGCTCGGTGGGGGATGCAGCCCTGCTCCTTCGGCCTCAGCGGCCGGGCCAACACTGCCACATGCTTGAGACCGAGACACCCGGAGAGAAAGAGCAGCCGCTCCCCACGGCGCGGCGGCGGCGGCCGGCAAAACCCGGGCTGGAGCCCGGACTGCGGCTCGCGCGCTCCTGCCCGCCGCCACCGCGGATGCGCGCGTACACAAAGCCGCTGCAGTTTGATCCCCTTCCCAGTCTGACCGGCCCAGCGTCCCCCCAGCCTCCCTCCCCTGCCGGCAGCCGGAACTGAGAGGCTGCGTGATTGATGGCAGCTCTTAATAGCGTGGTCAGCGAGAAAATGCATCTGCAAGCAAGATATTAAAGAGGCGGCGCATCCCCATGAGTGATCAGCAGCTCACAGGTCCTAGAGGTGCCTCAGCTTCTGCCAGGAATATTAATACCAACCACCTCTGACGTCTAACAAATGCGGATGAAATAACCACTATCACAGACTCCCCCGCATGTATCTGAAAGACGCACAAGAGAATCATTGTTTGGTGTCAAACAATATTTCTGACCCCAATTTTCCTTACCATTTAAGAATTTTCTTAAGCCATTTGTTTAAAATTCTTCTTGTCAACCCTTTTCCCCAAGAAAATAAAACACCATATTCTATATAAGGCACACTTAAACTGGGCTTCATTGTTCACCTAGTAAGGGAGCAAAATAAATGCATATTCCTTGCCAAGTGGCCTTAAATATAAGCTACCAGATTCCAGACCGCTCATTAATTCCATTGTTATGTGCATCTAAATAGAATTACCAACTGGTAATTTAAAATTAGTTTATTCCCCACATCCAATATGGTAAACATACATCAACTTGCTAAAATTTATTAAAATTAAACTACATTCATACCACGTACTCCCTAGTAGTTGCAGCCAACATAAATTTTCCTTGTAAATAAGACACTTTATAGGAAAAAATTTATATATTCCTATAGAATATGAATTCAACCCCAATTTGACTGTCACAAGCTCAGACTGTAAATGATCGCCTTTAGTATCGTCAATATCACACCTTTTGTCTTCCAGGCAAGTGTCACTGAGCTCTCAGTGCTACTGGACCTTCCAAGGTCTGATAAAGTCGCCGAATTAATAGGTACCTCCTTACCAGTAGACAGATTCAGGAAAGTGATTCAGTGATTTGCCCAGCGGGGGGCGAAGGGGGCTTGCTGGCACAGACAACCGAACTGACAGGCACATTTGCTATTTAAACATCATTCTGTTGATCTTCTTTAAAGAAAAAAAGTAAGTTGTTCTACAGGAGAAATGCCGACTAGTGCAGCACAGGCCCCGAGGGCAAGGGCGGGATGCTTCTGACAGCCGAGGGCGGCAGTGGCAGGTGCAAACCGGAGGGGCCCCAGTGCGGGGGCAGCTCTGCTCTAAGCCGCACCGAACACCACTGCTCGGTGAGTCCGTGAGTCCGTCCGGAGGCGCCTGCAGCTGAAAACGTGCTTCATACCCCAACGGCTCTGAGACGTCTCCATCCCTATCGGAACTAAAACAGACCCCAAAGCCCAGCTACAAAAGCCACTCCTGTCCTGGGACACACTTCCATTTCCTAGCCAGCTATATCCAGGCACACAACAGTGGCTGCAGAGGGCTGTTTCATTTTATTTTCCTGCAAACCTTTTTAAAAATGGTGGGTCGGGACAAGTCGGAAAGGGCTAGTGAGAACCACCGAACGGCGCTCCTCTGAGTTCCTACTGTCCCTGGTCTCTCAGGGGTTCTCAGTGCTCTGACTGACCACACTTTCTAACACATATTCTTCTGTCCTTGCCTTGCACCGTCTCTGGTAAGGCATCCACACCCAGCCCCCCCTCTACCAGTCACACCAGTCTTTCAGTCTCTCCAGGGTACCAGGATTTCTCCTGCAGGGCACCCCGCTCCCTCCTAGAGCTGAGACCTCTCCCTGCCGCCCTCCCCAACACCCACACAGTCAAAGCCTGCTCCTCCTTCAGACCTCAGGTCAGACATCCCTCTGTCAGAGAAGCTTCCCCTGAGGCTCCATTCCAGGTCAAGCTCTGTTGTTACAAGTTCTCAGGGAACTGTGTTCCTTTCCTTGAGAGCATTTATCTCAGTGTGTAATTCATTGGTGTGATTTGCTAATGAATGTCTATAATCCCCTCCAGAGAGTGGCTTCCACTGGACAGAACTCTACATACTTGCCCACCATAACATCTCGGTCGGTGACGGACCACACATACAAGGGCAGTGTGTCAGACGGCCCACATGTGTAGCAGGCCATACCATGTAGGTTTGTGTAAGTGCACTATAGGGTGTTAGCACAATGACAAAATCAACAAAGACACATTTCTCAAAACATATCTCCATCGATACAAGGTGCCTAACTGTACCAGGTGTCAAGCACACAGATCTATGGAATGGATAAGGGCAATGACCCTATTTTGTTCTTTTTGTATAGCCTCTGCATGGTTCTTGACAAAAAGAAGCCTAAGTAAGGAGCATCCACCCAAATAAACAGCATTTATTCTATTAACCTTTAAGTCTAGTAAAAGGGAGATTTTTATCCCTGTTTTATAGCTATAAATAACTGTGCTAGGGGTAACTCATAAAAACACTGAGACCCTAACCAGGCTCCTATTTGCGAGCTATATGTTTAAGTGAATGCAGTACAGAAGCCATCATTAAATTATCCAAGCCAAGTTCTTCCTACTTAACCTGGCATTTAAGCAAGGGGCAAAGAGCAACAGGCAAACTGGGTAGATTACTACATCGTGTACACACACAAAGAATAATAGAAACAGAACATAAAATTCTGGAAGCACCTTGTACCCTAGTTTGTCGTCCAAGCCTCTCTGAATGCAAAGTACTACAAAATTCAAAATTCAGCTACAAGTGCAGGGAGAAGAATGATCCTTCACCTCTCTTTTACCTTAAACTTTCTCTTTTAGTGTTTTCCTCTGTAATAGACCTCTACCTCCCTGACATGAAGCCTCTGTCCGGCTCTTCTGAGCTGAGGACTCCCTGTCAGTTGGAACAGACCATTCCAAAACCACCCCCCGCCCCGACTTCTCAAAGTGAAAATTTCATGTTAAATCTCATTAACATGAGCTTGTAAATTAAGGGAAACTATTACAACAAGACAATTTCTCAGATGTTCTGCACATGAGCACATGAAAAGGTAAAAGAAATAAGCATGTGAGAGGAAAGAAAGAAGGTAGATACATCCCATTCTCGTTCCCAAATCAATCCTCGTGGTTATTTTCAGCATTCCACAGGGCACTCCTTGGTTTCCACATCTCACCCTGGTCTTCCTGTCTGTGCCACTACTTCCTTTTGTCCTGGTTCCATTCCACAGATATTCCAGCTCCAGGTTTCATAACAACCTTCATTTATCAAAACAACCCTGTCAAGTTGAGTACCATTAACAGATAATGAGAGGAGACAACAGATGTGGTTAGAAGCAAAGCACTCCACATTCTGCAGGCCTCAGCACGCAGCCAAGTGAGCTGACATCTGACTGTACCCTAACAGTTATAATTAAATACAAAGTCTAGTTAAACTAACAATAGCGCTGTGACCTGGAACAGCACAGGGGAAACGTGACGTACAACCTTAACACTAGCTGAACAGGACCCAGGTTATCCCAGACCCTTACTTAACTCGAAAACAACTAGCCTGCATTTCCTCTCCACCACTCAGACTCTGTCACTGCAAGGACGCCCTCTGGCCACAACTTCTCAGGATTCCCATTCCAGCTTTGGCCTACTCCCCAAGACCACCGAAGGGGAAAGGAGATTGCATTTTTACCCGGAAGTTTAAAGGTAACATTCATCTAACAATGATAACCGGTGAGGTCTGCCAAAATTGTAACTATCAAGTTGAGACTATCAACATCCCTTTTTTACAGCATTATCTAGTAAAATCTTTCAGATGAAGTAACTTAGGTCACCCCAGTGTCAAAATGTCAAAATACCACCAAAGTCAATCAAGCAAACAGTGACTGAATCAAGAGTTGTGCCAGTACTAGTTAGCTGCTATGTTTTTATAGTGTTCTAAGATGAGGAGGTTTTGTTTGGTATTACTATGTAGAATATAGTTATAATTTTAAACAATCAACTTCTTCCCTTTTTCCTCTAAAGTTTTCAAAAGAAAATTATTTTTTTGAAGCCCTTTTGGATTTTGTGTTAATATATGTTCCTACAAAAAGAATCCAAACAATTCCATTCAACAAGCTGACGTGCATCTTTCCAGACTCTTCTAGAACACATGTGTGCAAACATACACAAATACTTAAGAACATACATATTCATTTGTCTGGGGGTTCACTCCATTGATTTTTATTCCATGAAAATGAAATCCTGCTGTCCATGCTATATGGCTACTTGCCTTTCTCAGTACACAGCAGACGAGTAACACCTGAGTCCTTTTTATAGCTGCACAGAATTCTCTACTATCAGAGTACCATAATTTAAAAGGGCCTAATACAGGCCATGGCCAGGGAGCTCACTTGGTTAGAGTATTGTCCCCATATGCCAAAGTTTCAATGTTTCTCTCTCTCTTTCTCTCTCCCTTCTCTCTTTCTCTCAAATCAATAAATAAAAAAATGATAAATAAATATAAAAAGACTAATTATCATAACCCAGTTCTATGTGTGTCTTTGTGCATATATGTATTTCTTTACTGTAGGAATCTCTTGTCCAGTGGCTATGCATTACTTAGTCAGAGACTGAGTCAAGCTACCCTCCAAAAAGCTGGACCAGTTTATCCTCTTCCCAGCAGAAGGCCCAGTTCCCACACCGGCATTTCAGTGGTTTAAGTTTACACCACGCACTCTCCTGGACTTCCTACCCTCTGGCCATTCTCTATTTCCTTCCAAGACTCCTACTAAGAACAGGCAGTCAGTGTTGAGCCTCTTCTTATCACATTCCAGCAACTCTCCTGAGTGAGAAGATTCACTCTCAAGCTGCTTCTGTGCTACTGAGTGCAAAGTTTTATTTTTTCCAGCCCTGAGCTTGCTTCTTAGCAACAGATTCACATTTCCAATGCCCTCTGGGCTTCACCACAACGGTATTGCACAGACGCTCTCAATCATCCTAAACCTAATCAACGTCCTTCCCCACATGTCCTGACTTCCCCCACACGGTCCCAGGATACTTCTGTTACCCTGGTGTACCTAGCTTATATTAATAGCATGTCTTTTCTGAAAAAAATTTAAAAAAGAGAAAGAACATGTTGACTTACATTCTAAAATGTATATGGAATCAGAATTAACACATTAAGCATAAAATACTTCTCAACTTTCGGCACTACCAAATGACTTTTATTATCTTAATAACTGGTAACTATTCATCTAATTCAGAGTTTTCAAGTCTTAAAGGTAAATCAAGGTCGGGTGTTTACTAACATGAATTTTTAAAATAACTTTCCTACATAATTACCTATCCATTCACTTATCATATCACTTTCCATTCAGCCAACATTTAATGTTCAACTAACATAGTTTCTTTGTTGGTAGAGAACAGAAATATAAAAATTTACATCAAGTAGCCAGTAATGATGATTATATCTATAGAAAAAGGCTTAACGGAACATATATGTTGAAATAATTAGGCAAATAAACCAAATTATTACAGAAAAGTGAGTTTTTATGCCCTTTAATGCCATAATCTTTTTTTCCTTTTTTAATCCTCACCCAAGGATATGCATTGCTCTGAGTGAGAGAGAGAGAGAGAGAGAGAAGCATCACTGTGAGAGAGAACCTTGATTAGCGGCCTCACGTACTCACCCAGACCAGGGATCAAAGCACAGCCCAGGCATGTGCCCTGACCAGGAATCAAACCTGCAACCTTCTGGTGCACAGAATGGCTTTCCAACCAGCTGAGCCACACCCAGTCAGGGCAAGCCAGAATCTTCATACTTTCATATTTAAGCATAAAACTTAAAGAGTTAATTTCAACCCAGATAATGTTGGAATCTATATAATATACTCTTGAAAAATAACTAGAAATAACATCAGATTCTAAAATTCAAGGAAGCGAATTTTTAGTAAAGCCATAAAACAGCACATATTCCATATATAAATACAACATTAAGGTTGGATGTTAGTAACAACTTTCCTTTTTGTTTAACACTTCCCAACATAGCCTAAACAGATATTTGAGTGATAAACTGTTAATGTGGATTTAAAGTGTGATTTTGTGAAGTACAAAATTATCATGATTCAAATAAAATACATTCAGGGCAGAAAGAGGGAGGGTGGGAACGACCGTTCACAACACAGCGAATCCCTCTTTTCTAAGGACAGCGCACTCACAGCAAACTCGGCAGCCACAGGAAGTCAGCCAAAGATCAGGCCCTGAGGTTTTAGTTTTGGGAAGTGGGTAGCCCTCTAGGGGATACAGGATGTGAATGAAATAAGCCTTAAAGCCATGTACGAGTGAGGCAGAGAGACCTCTACGGTGGCATATGTTTTAAACATACGTAAGGGCATTTTCATCTCTATTTTAAACTCCCTAGAGATATCAGATTATACAGATGAAATTACAATGTTCCAATAGTGACACTTTGAAAAGGTAAAAATACAGTTCAGATCAAAGACCTCTTATCTGTTAAAGTATTAAAGTTTAAAAAAAAAAAAGCCATTTTTGTGAAAAAAACAGCTCAAGGACTCAGGACCCCAATAGGATGTGCAGAATGGGGTCTGACAATATGTGATAAAATGATAAAATCAGCAGGGACATCCAGCCAGGTTTACTGAAAGTACATAATCTTAAAACAACTAAAAACCCCAACTGGAATTATTATACCAAAAATTCAAAATTTCAACCAGATGGATGGATGGATATTTGTGCAACTAAAATACTACTTACAAATCCCAAACACAGCTTTACCCTTAAAAAAAAAAATTCTGAAGTATGTTTTGTCTGGTAGTATGCCTCCAATAAACTAAACTCTCTTTTAAAATAAAAATCACAAACATCTATTATAGGAAAATATAAATTTAAATGTTTCAAAAGATTAAATCAGTACCATTTTCCACATTCAACATCACAGGTAGTGTTAATGACCCAGTATTTTTTTTGTTTAAAAACCAATCACACCTCTCTAGAAAATGTCAAAAGACTCTAGTTCAAAATATCCTCTCAAACATGCAATACACGGATAAAACAAAAGCCAAAAGGCACAATTTCAGGAATGTCTGACCTTAGCACCATAGGCGGTCTCTTTTGTTTTGGGGGAGGGAAGTGTTAGAGGCGAGTAAGACTTTCATAAAGACAAATTCTCAACACCCATTCCACTTTAATTTTAACTGACTAGAAAAAGCAAATATTTGGGATGCAGGAAACGAAACAGTACAAAGGAAGACATTCTAACCTTTTCATTATTTAATCAACTCTAACAAGGAAACCTAAACACTGACCATCCCCCGCCAAGCCTCCGAGTAAGCTCACTCCGCAGTGAAAAGGATGAGAGCCCCAACAGCAGACCCCGTATGTTTAAACAATCATAATGTAAAGCATGTCCATTCTCACAAGTGAAAGGAAGTGACTGCCAAATGCTTCCTTTACAATCTTTCCAGAACAGAGCAGGTCCCTTTAATGTGAGATTTCCCTGACATTTCAATTGTAGCAGACATTGAACAGAGACGCATTAAAAGCTAACCAGTTCTATTATCTTTTATTGAAGACCTAGCAAAGATCAGACCTGAGTCCACTGCTATTTACACTTTTTGGTGCATTAATCACTTTTATACTCAAGGGCTTTAGAAAAATTCAATAGATTTTTTTAATGACAGTAACCACAGGATGTAACCATAGCAGTATTGGTCTCTTTCTCAGGGAGGTCAAAAAAGCTTTAAAAACAGGAAGTCTGCGCTATAAGGTTGAGAAATGTTTGTTTAACAGTCTAAGGCTTTCTGGTTGCAGTTTACAGTCAGGTGCTATGGAAGACTAGAGTTTATTCTTTCCAACCAAGGATTAATGTCACTGGGGAAAAGGCCAAAAATGTGCACATTATCCCAAAATAAGACTTGTTATAAAATCTGAACAATCAATCTTCGCAGCTAACTGTCAACATTAAAAAGGAGCTAATTTAATAAGTGTGGGAAAAGGTACAGTTTATCTTTTGTGGTAATTTATAAAAGCTAAAAAAGAATACCATTGTGACCACTACTAAGACGGCCACTTAGCAACAATTAGCAGTTGCATTAAGAATTGATACTTGCCATTTTATTCATATGCATGTTTTCTATTGACTACCTCATTTCTTATCATTATACTAAGTTAATTATCATAATCAAACATAAGAAAGACAATCTTTCTTAGATGCAAATTCTTGCTAAAAGAACAAATCAACGCAGGCCTTGGCAAGGTAGCTCAGCTGGTTAGAGCAATGCCCTGATAGGCCAAGGTTGTGGGTTTGATCCAGGTCAGGGCACATACGGGAAGCAACCAGTGATGCACAAATCGGTGGAACAACAAAGCAATGTTTCTCTCTCTCTCTCTGAAATCAATTTTTTAAAAAAAAATCAATACAGATTAAACTAAAGAAAGCTTTTTTATCTCCCAACAAGTTAGTTTCTGCTTTTAAAGACATTTTTTTTTTTAAAGTTCTACTAGAGTGCAAAAGAAATCTGGAACATATCCAACAGAGACACTTGTTGCAAAAAAAAATCCAATTTCATAATTTTCTTCTTTATTTAGCCTTTGTTTATACAGGCAATCAAAAGGAATGGCATTACCATTTATGGATTCCAATTTATATGGGATTAAATGTTAACTATGAAAACTTTAAGGTAAAGAAATCCAAATATTATAATATATATCTTAACAATTTAAAATCCATTTGGAGCCCTGGCTGGGTAGCTCAGTTGACTGGAGCGCGTTGTCCCAATATGCTATGGTAGCTGGTTCGATCCCCAGTCAGGGCACATACAAGAAGCAACCGATGATGCATCAACAGGTAGAGCAATTCGGTATTTCTCACTCTCTCTCTCTCCCCTTCCCTCTCTCTCTCTCTCTCTAAAATCAATAAATTAAAATAAGTAAATAAATAAAATCCATTTGGCTTCTAAAGGCACTGCTTGGAAAATCAGTTACTAAGATAAAGTGCTTTAAAATACGAATACAAAGGTCTATTATGACAAAAGTTTGTCATTTACCCCCAAGGTGTGTCAAGAAGGGAAACAAATCAAACTCATTTCTTATCTGACTGTTTTAGCTACCTGAAACTTTTTTAATGTTTAACACCTACAGGATTGAACTGCCCTCATTTAACGTAACGTGGCACTTTCCTAACCAACTAGGTATAATACTTATCTTTCAAAAGGCATCACTCTAGGAGGAGCTAACCCTAGAAGGGGCCCCACTGAGTCTCAGTTCAGTGTACCCATATACTGTTACAGTGGGCAGGCTTCTCTCCTGGAAACTGGCAGGCAATAGAGCAATGCCTTCAAAAGTTTGAGGAAAAATAGTATCCAGTATAAAATTCTGTACCCAGCTGAACTATGAATCAAGTATGGACATAAAATAAAGACATCTTACAATATACACAGCCTCGAACACTCATTTTCCTTGTACTGTTTCTCAGGAAGTTAACTCTACAAACAAGAGAAGGAACCACACAAAAATCTGTGAAAAATTATCTCTAAGGAGATGCCCAGAGTGACAGGAAAAAGCAGACAATGGCAGATGATGACATTAAATCAAGATGAGGGGTTCCTGAGGGACCCACCAGCAGTGATTCACAGGCCCCCTGAGGTCTTCCCTTACACTGAGAGGGCTTTTCTATAGTTACGTTGGAAACTGGGAGGCTGATTTAGACAGGAAAATACAAAACTAATCAAAGAAATAATGAGAGATATGAATTTTAACTCTAGAAATGAAAGCTGTACAAGAAAGGGTATTAAGTCATAGTACATGTGCTTCGAGTGTGTACACACACACCCACACACACCCCCACACACACACCCCCACACACACAGTCATAACAAACATTCAACATTGACTTAATCACAAACTAGGAGGAAGATGAGAAAGTATGTGATATAAAAAGGCTAAATTCTCATTTTTCTTTGAGCAAAGTAATTAAATAATGTCTAAAATAGAAAATAAAAGCACAAACATGTTTTTATCAATATTGAGGTAAAAAAACAAATTAGTTTAAAAGTTAAAATGTGTTGCCTCTGGGGAGTGAGACCCATGGATGGGGGAATGGTAAGGAAAGTACAAGAAAGAAAGAAAGAAATCTTGCAACACATTTGGTTCTTTAAACCTATGTACATATATTACCTAGATAAAATTAAAGTAAATGTTAACAAAAATGTTGCTAAAACACCTTGGCTACTTCTTTAGAAAAATTCACTGACACACACCCATTAGCATTTTGATGTGCTTTTTGGTCACCTGGAGAACAAAGCTGTAAATTTCAGAACTTCAATTTTTAAAAAAAAGGGGTAGGGAGTGGGAACTAGCCAAAGAAGCAGTCAATCGTTTTAAGTAAAGGCAGGCACCGGAACTGACATTTAGTTTTCTTCATAGAGCAGGTTGTATTACATTTTGCCACCTGCTGGCAAGACTCTTAAAATTTCACCACGCCACAATAACAATCTTAAGAGGAAGGAAAGAAGGAAGGAAGGGAGGAAGGAAGGAAGGAAGGAAGGAAGGAAGGAAGGAAGGAAGGAAATACAGACCATGGAAATGAGCACAAGAAATAAAAAAAAAAAAACAAATGACATAACAACCAAATTCAACCACTGTAATTTTAGTATGCATAAATGAGAAAAATGTCACCAACAAAATACCTTTTGCAAAAATATAAATATATTATCTAGCTTCAAAGAACTTACCATAAATTTTTAGGACAATATTAGCATTTTACCTATTTGTTTATTCAAAGTTATGTTCTATAATCAGCTAAAGGTTTTGGTTTTTTTTTAAATAAGGTGGAAAAAATAAAGGAAAATCAAGGCTGTTTTCAAATACTAGTAAAGAGGCAAAGTTACAAGCTTACCATCAGGTTAACAGTGGTGGTTTTCAGTATCTCCCAGACCCCATGCCTTGTCTTTGATTGAGAATACTGCTGAATTTTAATGGCATTGTTTTGTCAATAAAGAGTGTTCCCATACACTTCTCCAAGTTCATTAATAATCCTCTAAGAAGACTTAAATTAAAGCTTGGCAAGAGGTTTCTTGTGAAACAAAATTTGCTCTGATATTTTTAGAACTAAATGTGCCAAGTGGCAAATTAAGATGTGGGAGCAACACTTTAAAGGTTATGCTTTGAAAGCATTCAATGCTTCAAACAGAGGTATCATTAGGAAGCAGCAAAACAAATGCTATGATACGTATTTCATTTGCAATGTGTTAAATTTCAGATGGATTATTTTTACGATGACCACCAAGAGCTATTAGGACAAACTTTGACAAGAGACAGACATAACACTCCCTAGATCTCCACGGAATAACTGCAAGGAAAACAGAGTGGGTCCCAATGCCAGCGTTAAGAGCGACAGAAAGAACCCCGTGACTCACAGCGAACCGGCCGCGGGAACGCGGACACGTGTGCTGCAAGTGGGGACTGAAGAGTCGATTCAGGAGTGGGCAGGGCTCGCAGCAAAAATTTACACTGAAAACAATCCACTGACAGGCCAGCAGGGCGGGAAACGCCGGCTACACTATACCCGAAGTCTGTATTTCCAGTTTCAACAGTAAACACGGTTGCGAAGAGTAGTTAACGCACAAGCCCGGAAGTGCATGCAATTTCACGTAAGAGACATCTGCTTTACCAACAGTATCCGTGTCAGAGCCGCACGCTTCTGCTCAGAGACCATGGCAGACGAAGAACAAGAGCAGGCAGGACGTGGGAAGGGAAGAGCAGTCAATTTACCCCAGGAAATAAGGAGCCTTCCACACAAACTCCTGAAATGTCGCGTTCTGAGCCGTTAGGCTTCTAGAACCTCACAGAGCCGCTTAGGCAGCAAGGCCAGAGGGTAACGCAGCCCCTCCGCCTGCTGCTGTTCGGTCCTCCCCAGCGGAGGCGGTTTGCACACGGAAGACGGCAAAATTCAGAAAATCAAGCAACTAGACCGGCCAAAGCGGAAATGCCTTCCAGTTCATGACAAAAAAGGCAACAGTGCCAACCAATGACCTCTGACCTCAAACTAGACAGCAGTCAGTTGAAATTTATTTCCGCTCTGGGCATAAAACTGTCGCTTCGTCTCGCCAACGGTAAAGCGCAAGTCCTGCGCACGTTTCGGGGGGTTCTGAATGACCAGGGCCGCGCCCCTCACCTGGCGCCCCAGGCGCAGGCGCAGCTCCTCGCCCCGGCTCTTGGCCGAGCTTCCCGGCGTCCGTCTGACGGAGCCGAGCGGCGAAGGGCGCCAGCCCTGCAGTCAGACGGCCGGGGTTGCCCCCGCTCTAGCGTGCACTAACACGCTCATCTGTGGGAGGGCGGTCATTAACTGTCCCCGCTACGTAAGGGCATCGCGATGACGGCACGGAACGAACGGTTGGAGTGAAGCGCGGGGAGCTGGCCCACAGGAAACGCTCCGTGGATGCTCGGCATTATTAGCACTGTGATCATGAACTCTCTAAGAGCCTGATTAGAACAATCGGCCTGGGCGCCATCAGCAGCGTTAGCAATTCATTATTTGTTTACAAAGCCTATTCTGTAAAAACGGGGGATGGGAGGCAGGAAAATGAGCATTTTGCTGTTCATCCTGGTTAATGCCACTGCTGCATTATTTACACGAAGGGAGGAGGAGGGGTCTGGACAGATACTCGGCTGGTCCTGCAAGCAGCGCGTCTGTCACGGCAGGCCGCGCCTGTCTGGGCGGCAGAGCCCTTCGCTGCCCCCTCCCGCCCCTCCCCACTCATCCCCCAGGCCTGAGCGCAGTGGAGACACACAGTGGCCACACAGTGTCAAATGCTATTGTCTAAGCTTTCTGGCCATAGATTTTGATGAAATGAAATGATCCATCACTAAACGATTATTTTTGCTCCCAATTTATGTCCTTAAGGTATTATTCAATATCCAGAGGCCCGAGATGCATCAGAAACAAAAGGAGAGGGGAGGGAGGACAGATATGCTTCCAATAGGCATTCTACTATGTATCTACCAAAGCAGAACTAATGAAATTACTGAAATAACACCAGTTAACATAACACCGACAGAGGAACAACTGATGGATATATGCCATCTGCTTAATGCAAGTTAGAGAAAAGACATGTCCAACAAAGGGTTTCTATGGGGTCACAAGCACTGTACTCAAATAATTTTCCTGATTTCTGTTTACTCTGAACTAGTAAAAGTAGGGCTATCACAGTTAATGGATGCAAAACTCACATTTTTCAAAAACACTATTTAAATGCTTACAATTTAATTGGCCAAGGAATAAGGGTTTGTCTGTCTGTTTTTTAACAGCTCAATGTGTTTCTAGTAAGCAATTCCCCCCCTACATATTTTCATATAGAGATGCTGCTACTTTTCTATTTGCGGTGCTAGGTACCTGGCGAGTTTAAAGAAATAAACACTTACGGATTGATCAGCAGGTTAAAGACAACCCAGACTTGGCTGAGGCACAGCGAGAAGAGGATGAAGCAGGGGTAGAGGAACTAGGGATTGGTGAATTAAGCATGAAAAAGTACGTTCCTTTTCAGTTAATAGTTTGCCCAGGGAGGGGAAAATGCATTTGAAAATTTCCTGAAGATTTTTCTCCTAGAGCAGACTATTATTAATCTAATTCCTTAAAAACAAACAAAAAATAAATTAGTAATCCTGGTAACATAAATCTTCCTCCTCTTTTCAAAGTCTGGTAAACATATGTTAGATAAACACGTTAGGGACATGCATGCAGATTTCTACATGTTTAAAGCTTTGACATACAGACTCATCCCTTGCAGATGCACTGACCTTAACAGGCCTCCGCCCCCAGAGTTCATGACACTGTTCTCAATGCCACCCCCTACCTCCCACAAAAGTCTACGGCTGCAGTTCTCACAGATTTGCAAATTCTATTCTGATACACTGGTCTCCACTGCTACATGGAGCTACCTCAGGGCACAACACAGGTTAGATATTTTTCTATTTCCAATCTTCCTAAATAATTTATTCACTCATTAAGGGAAACCTACTGAGCCTACTATGTGTCAGA
The DNA here is from genome assembly GCF_987537825.1 of Furipterus horrens. NCBI lineage: Eukaryota > Metazoa > Chordata > Mammalia > Chiroptera > Furipteridae > Furipterus > Furipterus horrens. The sequence continues at coordinate 4,749,359 of NW_028327173.1, forward strand.
TGCTTTATTCATTCAACAAAGATGCATTGAACAAGCACCATTCAAAAGCATTTGGAACACACCTGTGAACAAAAAAGTTCTGGCCTCGTGGATCTTACGTCCCGCAGGGGAACACACGATAACCCACAGATATGATACATACTAACAGAGCACACAGTGTACCCCAAAGCAGTAACTGCTATAAAAAAGTACAGCCAGATAAGGATGACTAAGAGCAGGCAAGGGGCAGGTCCCCAGCCGCGGTTCTGAGGTGGGTGGGTAAAGCAGCTCTCACTGGGAGGGAACGTCCGAGCACACCCTGTGTAGAGATGAGGAGTCAGCCAAGAGGGTGAATTGGGTCCCTGGAGAAGGGCACCCCAAGCAGGGGAATCACCAGGGCGAACGAAGGCTGGTGGTTCGGCGGCCTTTGGGGAAACAGCAAATAGGCTAGAGGGGCAGGAGGAATTTGGGGTAGGAAGAATGGAGGCCCTAGTACTAAGGTCAAAGGTCAGAAGTGGTCTTAAGGCCATTTACAGAAGTATTCTTATAATTGTATAATTCTAAGAGCAGACAAGAAGCATGCATCCCAAAATAGTGTATTTGCACATGAAGTACATCCAGGCTACTAAAAATGAAAAACTAGAGCTTTATATTTCTCTGCACTCCGGCAGGACATCCTGAACACCATGTGCCTTGGAGAAGAAGCATCCCACCTTGAAGATCACTGCCCTGTGCTGTCATAGCTTAGAAGGTTAACACTGTGTTCTCCTAACAACAGGGAGCCCTGTGGAGGGTCTGCTTGCTTTCCTAAGCCTGTCAACACAGCCTGAGACTTCCCTGCAGGCCTTACAGCAGATTCCAAGATATGCGAGCACTGGCCTGTAAGGGTTCCCCCTACCCCCCAACCCAAGAGTTTCTTAAAACCTCTTCTCTTGGGCATAAGAGAGACACAACCTGGGCCAATGGGATGTGGCTACTTGGTCCCACACGGCCTGCCTTCTTTCTGCTAGAAGAGCTGCTGATCTCTACTAGAAATTTTAATTACATTCTGGCAAATATATTGACCTTTCTGACGACTTAAACAGTCAGAAATGGGTCTCTCAGTGCCAGTAAATGTCAAAACTAAATCATCTTCTTAATGCAAAACCCTAGTTTTTGTCTTAATAGCCATGACATGGATCTGGATAGTCACCCATTGCTAAATGATCACAAACAGCTCTACTTACCACATGGAGTAATTTACCATTATAAATACATTTTTAAAGTTTGTTTTGTTTCTATTGTATTCAATTTTAGTTACCCTCTACTGCTGGCAAGTGACACAGGCTTTTTAATTTTAGTGGTGATATAAAGTATCACTTTCAAGCAAATATTCAGTGCAAAAAATAGGACTTTTAAAATACTAAATGACAATGCCAGTGGTATGTATACAAAACTAGAAAAATCATGGGGATGTATAGGGTGAATGACTGATGTTAAGGGAGCAACGCTGTGGGTGCCGTAACTACAAGCCACCTACCTTATTTCATACCTACACCCCTAGCACTGAGCCTAGCAAACAGTACTTTGCAAATAGCTGAATAAATGGAAGTGGTGGAGCCAGAATTTGAACCTATGTCTCTCTGGCTCTCAAGTTCACTCCTATCCTTTCTACTATCAGTTAGTCTCAATCTTGGCCACCAAGAACTGTGGAGCATTTTTTAAATTTAGAAAGCTCCAGGAGATTCTAATGGCCACCAGGGTGCATGCCACTGCACCAGATGCCACTGCCTTCCTAATTAGACAAGCATGACAGCCAGAGTGATCAGGGTTATGCTGGGCAAGTCATGTCTTATTATAAACTGGACTAAAGACCACTGGGACAACTGAACTGAGGCGTGAAAGAATGAAACTCAATTATGACAACTGCATGTTCTAGGGAGACGGAATGTGGGTGCAAAGGGCCGGAGATAGGAGACTGAATGATAAACTTAAAATTTCAGATTCCTGCCCTGACTGGTGTGGCTCAGTGGGCGGGGCACCCTCCTGCAAAGGTGTGATTCCAGGTCAGCGCATGTGCCTGGGTTGTAGGCCAGGTCCCCAGTTGGGGTGTGAGAGAAGCAACCGACAGATGTTTCTCTCCCTCTCTTTCTCCCTCCCTTCCCTTCTAAAGAGAATACATACATAAAATCTCTAAATTTCACATTCTTCCTAGTTTTCTCACCTACAGTGACCAACTGTCCCTGTTTCCCAGGAAGTAGGATTTCCCATTTTAAAACGAAGAAAATGCCAAGGCGAATTGGTCACCCTACCGCTCTACTGTGACCAGTGAAAAAGAACTGCTACTATATGAGCAGTCAGATTCTAGGACCCTGATTAGTCCGTATTTACTAGTAGGATGGACTACTCTCTCTGGCACATGTTTTTCTAAGACAGGATTCCTAAGACATGACACTCTAAGGTCCATGCCATTTTGCAGTCTCCCTTCTCCTCACATGGGTGCTGCAGGGCTATCAAAGGGCTTTAATCAAGCGAGTGAGAATCAGACATGATTTTATAAGGTCACCTGTTGTGTAAGCACAGACAGCAGACTGGAAGAGAGAGTAAGTGGAAGCACCTACGGTGGTTTTGAATATAAGGCAACATTTCCATAGGAGATTGTGTGAACCTGGAATTGGCTGTGTGTAGCACTGAGGATGAGAAAATCAAAAGAGATTGATGGGAGAGAACCAACTGGATTAGATGAGGATTAAATGAGGGGGGAGGGGATAAATCAGAAAAAGAAGAGAAAACACGACTACTTTTTAGATGACTTATAAAACACGGGCTGTTCTCAATTCATAACCTCGGTATGTTCTAAAAGTTCACTGTGGATTCACTATTAAACATTCACATTTCTGCATTAACAATTTAAAAACTGTAGTTATATTTCCAGGTTACGTCACCAACCTACTAAATCCATTAAGAGGTTGACATACATTTTCTAATGAAGAATTATAGAAAACAATATTGCTGAATACCTATAAAAGTCTTGAAAGGAATTACGAAGCATTTTCTATTTATTTTAAATGTTGGTATATGAGGCAAAACGTTTCACTGATGAAGGAAGAGATACTTACAGAGGGTTTAAATGGGCCTTCTGGGTATTTTCAAGGGCTGTGAAGAGGTTCTTTCCAATATTTGCTTTTACATTTAAAATGTACAGCTGCTCCTTAGTGCAGGTATCCCTAGCTCCGCTTTCTATATCTAACCAGCCATAATCAGGGATCAGTTTTTGGAAAGAAATATTTTCCTGAGAGAATCGAAGAAGAACTGAAAGAGAGAGCAGAACGGATGGACGCTAAGCGCTGCCTGACGTAGAATGAGGTGGATAAGGAAAGAATAAGGACAAAGGGATCAGTGGGCCAAGCCCAGAACGGGTCAAAGAAAGGGAGTAGGGGGAAGACAATTATCCCTGAGGGCTTTTTCTGGGACACAGCTGAGCCTTTTCTGGGACAGAGGGGACAAAAGGAGCATGCGGAAAGACATCATCAGTCAACTGTGTGTACAGCTAAGAGGGAAAGAGCAAGAGACCAACAAGGTTTAACTCCCTTACGTAAGTCTCAACACCCTTCATTTTTTGAAGTACATCCCATCTTCTGGACACTTTCCCACGTATCCCAACTGAAAGTCAACTTGATAGGCTCAACGGCTGCCATCGAATCCATTAGTGGCCTCTGCTGACTCCCTATCCAGCAAAGGGCGGCCACATATCAAATACTCCCATCACCACATTCCGCCGTCTCTGCTCCTTATCTTCCTATGATGTCTTAGTCAAGTTTCTGCCTGGCTTAACTCCATCCATGTGGGATGATTCTAAGGCTATCACAATATCTGGTGCAAAGGCCTAAAGAAAACAAGAGAATTCTAGATCGAGAAAGGGACTCAGATGCAGTTTTCTAGATATTCGTACTGCACTAAGTTCCAAAGCACTTTTGTATATTTTAACTTAAGTGACTAAATGAAGCGTATGGTAATAGACAATCTCACAATTCAAATTAAAAAAATGTTGAGGTACAGTTTCTCATCTACTCCTCTTGAAAGTTACTGAAAGAAAACAAATTCCACCATTCAGTATGGAAATCATCAATTCTAGAAAAAGAATTTTTCATACTTCTACCTTCAGGGATATGGTACCGTCAAAATGCAAATGGCGGGTGTTTGCACAAATTTGCCCATTATTTGGTAAATAGTGGTCTTTATAACAATTGAACTATTTAAAACAAAGCAAAACAAAACTTTCTACAATTGAAGGGAATACTTTACAAAATAAAATTTAGCAAATGGAAAACATGATATAATTTACTCTCTTTTCTCCTTTTTTCTTAAAAAGGGCCAACAAGCAAATCTTCATCATGAACGTGAACTCTACACAGGCACAGCCAGACACACATGGATGGAGACAGTGGGCCACAGGACTGAACCACCTAGCTCATCCCTCAGGCGCTACATATTTCATCCACGTCCCCTGGTGCACTGCAGAATGAAAACAAATCCCTGGAGAAGCAGACATGTTGAGTCAACTGTTGCTTGGACTAGTAAGCCGCAGTGCTTACCTCAGTCCCAGGCAAGCAGCGTCCTCCCCTTACTCCCCAAACCTTCTAGGTGACGACCAGACAGTCACCAGGCAGAAGACAAAGACCAAGGCCCCAGCCCATCAGTCTGTGGGTTCAGGAGACTAGCTGGTAACTGGAAACTCTTGGCTGCGTGTCACAGCAGGAGCCCTGGGTTCAGGGGTCTGGCTAATTTTCGGTATAAAAGTAATGATGTGTTAGATGAATTTAGCAAACTTCACCCAAATGAACTATTTCTGGAAAGTCATCCTGTCGTCTTGGAGACAAGAGACGCCACCCTCACATCTGAATCATGACAAGATTTAGCATGAATTTACCTTGCTACGAAACACAGATGCAATAAAGAAAAATAAACCGTTTTCCTATAACTAACAATAACTGATTAGAAATTGGGGAGGTTCACAATACAAATAATATTCTTAGGTATATATTTAAGAGGAAACACAAAGGATGTATATAAATAAAACTTTATTTATCCTATAAAAATAATAAAATTTTATATATTTATTTTATTGAGGGCTTGAATAAAGTAATATACTGTTCCTACCAGAAAAACTCCTATGTTTTATTCCTCAAATTAATTAAAACTATTTCCATCAAAATCTCGGTAAGTTTTTATTCCCTTTGTTTTTGGAGGTTGAGGGGGTTGGCACAGGAAGATGACAAAATGACTTTTTAAGTTCTCAAAACCTGTCTTCTGTTTCGGTAGGAGAAGTCTTTGGCCTGTGTTCCCTGTTGACAGAGCTGCCTGCCCCTTCCTGCCTGCCTTTGCTGCTGCCCTCCTGGCTGTCAGTGAGCACCCCAGTCCCAGGCCATCATGCCCAGCATAGAGCTGAACACTCCTTTTTCAGTCCAGTGCATTTCCTAGCATCCTCACCCCTAATTTCCTTTGTTCCTGGCCTCTTAGTGACCCAGGAAATGTTCAACCCCAAATCTGCGTTCAGAGGCCCCCTGATACAGTAATTAAGAACTCAGGCTCAGAAGGCAGCCCACCCGGCTTCAAACCCTGACCTACTGACTACTCGCCGTGCATCCGAGGTAAGTCACTCCCTTTTCCCAGGCCTCCGTTCCCTCGTCTGTAAGTGACAATGTTACCTAACTTAGAGCTGTACTGACAGTTAAGTAAACTAATGAATATATAAGGTCCTGACACAAAGCCCGCCGCCTAATGAGCACTAAACACACGCGTACCCGCACGCGGGCTGCTGGGGCCTGTGGTCAAATCACCTTGGCACGTAGACAGAAAACGCTGCTGGGGTTTGTCTGCCCCTCTTGGCAGTCCTCAGCCCCGCCACGTCGTGTGTCTCCAGCCAGCTCCTCTTTTCTGTTCCATGAGTACCCTCTTTTGCCTGCCTTTTTTTTTTCTTTTTTTTATTTATTTATTGTTTTTCTATTCGAGTTGGCCCACTTTTTCCCCCATTGCACCCCCCAGCCCGCCCAACCCTCTCCCACAGTCAGTCCCCACCCCACTGTCCATGTTCACGGGTCTTTTATACTAGTTCCTTTTTCCTGCCATTTTTAAATGTGAGCTTTTGTCAGAGAACCTATCGTGGACCCCTGTTCACACACCACACACACTAAGTGATTTCAGCCCCCAACACCCCCAACGCCCCCGCACATAACTGATAACTGCCTAACCTCTGGACACAGCCGCCTCCTGAGCTTCAGACACAGAACGCCCACAAACCCAGCGTGTTCCCCAAACCTCTCCCTCCTCGTGTACTTTCAGCATCAGTCAGCAGCGCTCCCACCCACCCTAGCCACACAGCCTCTTACTCCTCCTGCCTCCTCACTGCCAGTTACATGCTAAGAATTACTCGTTCTGTGTTTTGTTTTTGTTTTTGTTTTAAAGATTTTATTTATTTATTTTTAGAGAAAAGGGAAAGGAGGGAGAAAGAGAGGAAGAGAAACACAAATGCAGGAATCGGCTGTCTCTCACACGCCCCCAACCGGGGACCTGGCCCGCAACCCAGGCCTGTGCCCTGACCGGACTCGAACCCACCACCTTTCATCTCGCAGGCCAACCCAAGAGCCACACCAGCCAGGGCTGTTTCTGCATTTTAAACATCTCACCGTCTGTTCAGTACCAACGCCACTGCCTCGGTTCTGAAATTCACTCTCTCCCTAGCTAGTTTGTTAATTTCCTAGGACTTTCCTAACAAAGGACCACAAACTGAGTGGCTTAAACTGTAGAAATTTATTGTCTTACAGTTCTAGAGGCTGAAAGTCTAAGATGAAGGTGTCCACAGGGCTGGTTCCTTCTGAAGGAAGTAAAGCAAGCTCTGTTCCAGATCCCTTTCCTGGGCTTGTTGATGGCCATCTTCTCGCTGCGTCTCTTCACACCCTCATCCCCTCTACGTGTGTCTACCTGTGTCCCCCTGTAATACAGGCACCAATCATAGTGGTTTAGGGCCCACCCTAATGACCTGAATTCCAAATAAGGTCACTCAGCTGGGTTAGGCCTTCAGCACACGGACATGGGGAGGACAAAAATCAGCCCCTAACATTGGTCTTCCTGCCTCTACCTTGGCTTACCTGGCCCTGACTATATCTACCCCTTTGGTATGAAATCAGTCCTTCTGAAATTCAATTCCAATGTCCTTTTCTTGCTTAAAACCCATTGGCTGTCTTTTATCCAAATTGTGGATGATGATGATGATGATGATACAAATATTTATTGAGTTCTATGTGCCTGGGACTGTTCTAAGTACACACAGGACATCGTATAGGATGTGCGCTGTTATTATCTGCATTTTATAAATGAACAAACTGAGCAATAAAGGAATTAAATAGTATCTGTTCAATAAAGTCATGCAGTTAGTAAGTCTCAGAACCAGGATTTAAACTCAGGCTCTGTACCCTCAAATTAAAAAGTACCTGACATAGAAAGTCAGTGTGTTAGCCACCATGGTTGCCCATGTCAACCCCTTTACCTGCCTACCACACGCGAGCCTCAGCAGTCCCATCGGAGCGTCCACAGGTCAGAGGCGCCTGAGAAGGCGACGCTGACCGGCACGTGCACAGCTGCCCGACCCGAACACCTCTGACGTCAGCTCACCCGACCATCACCAAAACAAGGAGGTGAGCAGGCAGAGAACGGGGAGATGGCAGTGACAACAGAGAGGAAGGAAGTCTAACAGCTCACCCAGAATACACCCTCGGGTTAGAAATAAAGAAATGCACAATGTTAACATTCCAGTGTCTGCAGGGGTTTTTAATTAAGAAGAGATCAGTAAGGAGACTGAATGTCTATGGTTCAATACAGAATATACAAATACAATGTTTTCCCCTCTAGCTATAACATAGATACAACCCCAGAAGTTATTTTAGGGGTTTTAAAAAGGAAAACTATAAACAGCGAAACAAAAATATTTTAAAGTGCTAACCATATTTTTCCTCGACTATGTTTTAGGATAGTATCTGACAAGGTCTTTAAAAGGTTCACTGTGGATGAAACCATCTTCACAGCCTAATGAGTTTGAGCTCTGTTAATTTAGACTGTGCCATGTACACTGATTTCTGCCACAGTTGAAGATCAACAGAAATTAACAGTTCTTCAAATTAACCAACTGCTCACATTAAGTAGAAAAAAATGTCTGCTGTGAAACGTACTGTCCAAGCACTACGTAGTGCCAGCAAACGCTAACAAGCAAACTATTTTAAAGCTGAAGCAGAAGGAAAGTAATCGCTACCTGTACAGAAGACACTTTGGCTCTTTCAGTATTTCAGATAAAAAACTGCAATGCCGAGAAAGGATCAAAAATAGAGACAATCTACTTTCCAGCTCTCAATTACCATCATTAGATTGCACAAACCATCACGTAGGGACAGAATACACCGAAGCAAAAATCACAAGCTAAAATAGCCTTGATGGCAGTTCTTTCCCCTAAATGAAGCCTTTATAGCAAACAAATCTATACAGTTTCTGTGCATTCTAGCTTTTTGACAATGTGTATATCAAAGATTTGGTTCCATAGCCCTGGGAATTTTCCACATTTAATATGTCATGAAAACCAACTGTAATCTGCTACATGACTTGACCCAACTTTAAAGTTACCATTAGACATGACATCATTTATGCCCTGACCAGCGTGGCTCAGTTGGTTGGGCATCGTCCTGCAAGGCAAGGGATCTCTGGGTTCCATTCCAAGTCAGGGCACATGCCTGGATTGCGGGTTTAGTCTCCAGATGGAGCACATACAAGAGGCAACCAATCAATGTTTCTCCTCCCCCTTCTCCCTCCCTTCCCCTCTCCCTAAAAACAAAGAAATAAAATCTTTATAAAAAATAAAAGAAATGACATCATTTATATCTTCTATATTACTCTTTATTTCATTTTTGATAGTGACAAAAACAATCCCAGATATGTGCATGAATTAAAGTTGAATGGCTCCCAAGGGGAAGAATGGTTTCTACATTTGTAAATGGTCTGGGAGAAAAACAAATCAGAAGAAGAATAATTATCCATAACATATAAAATTATATGAAATTCAAATTTCAGTGCCTATAAATAAAATTTTATCGGAAAGTCACATCCACTCACTTAAATATTGTCTTTGACTGCTTTTATGCTACAAAGGTGAGGTTGGATAGTAGTAACAGAGACTACACAGGCCATAAAGCCACACACAGTCACTATTTGGCCCTCTTCAGAGAAAGCTTGCCTCTGCCTGTGCTAGCTGAAAGTCAGAGGCTCCCAGAACATGTCACCAAGGAGCACTGGACAACATGACCAGAAGGGGTGTAATTACTTAAAGGAAATATACTCCAACTGGCAAATCTGGAGCTGGAAGTAAATTCCTGCTAGCATTAATCAGCTGACAACTCTGTTTCATGAATTGTCCCAGATCTGAAGTTGCCATAACCATAACATGTGATTCTCTTAAGTAATACCCAAAGGTGCACATCCGTATAAAAGAAGATATTTGAACAACTCCGAACTTTTTATAATCAGATTAAGAAAACTTTTCTCTAGAGCAAAAAGTGCTACCCCATCAAAGAGAACAAAAACAAAACCAACAAACTGGAGAACAAAACAGGTGTATTAGGGAAACCAAAACAATGAGTTTGGGTAAATTGGGATAAACTGGGGGAAATAGTAACTAAAATTTGCTCCAAAGGATGGGAGTAGGGGACTGTACATAGGGAACTTTTCAAACGTGTGAGGAAAAAATTGAGAGATATATACTGAATAGAATTTGTAAATAGAATGGAATAACCTTAAATACTATTTAATATTAGGTTAAGAAAAATTTCTCTGGACTTCTGGCCAAGACAGAGGTATAGACAGACACACTGCGTCTCCCTCCACAACTAAGAAGGACTACAACTACCTCATAATTAGAGACAACCAGAAGTTCCAGAAAATCAAGCTGCATGGAAGTCCAGCAAACAAAGATATAAAGAAGAAATACTCATCCACACAGGCAGGAGGGGCGGAGCCGGGCTGGAGAGGACACAGTGTGGAGGAGGTGGAGGAGGAGGAGGAGGAGGAGGAGGAGGAGGAGGAGGAGGAGGAAGAGAAAGAGGAGGCAGCGGCAAGGGTGGCTATGGCCGGCCAGAAAGCACAGTCACACATTTTTTAAAAAATCAGGGCACGCTTCTAGCCCCAGACCAGACGGCACAGCTCATGGTCCCAGCACCAGGGAAAATCAAGCCTCATTGCTTCTGACTGTGCAGACACATGGGGGTTGGGGAAGAGGCAGAAACTACAGGTCTCTCAGCAGAGTCCGCTTGTTTAAAGGGCCCCCATGGTCTTAGAACGTCCGCAGACCCACCCACTCTGGGAACCACAGCCAGGGCAGCAGCTAGAGGGGCGCCAGTCTGGTGCGGAGGTGGGAGAGGTGCCTGGAGAAGAGGCGAGTGCTGGGCAGGTGGCATCGTTCCCTCTCGGACCCCTCCCCTGCATACAGCGCCACAACGTGGTGAAACAGGTTACCCTGTACTGACGAATCCCTAAGGCTCTGCCCCTTACAACGTAACAGGTTCGACAGCTCTACCTAAGACACAGGGGCAAACACACACAGGAACCTGTCAAGATGAGGGGACAGAGAAGTATGGCCCAAAAGAGGGAACGGATCAAGGTGCCAATGGGAGAACTAAGTGACGAGGACATAGCCAACCTGACAAATGAGGAAATAGCCAACCTAACAGACAAAAGAGTTCAAAACACTGATGATAACAATGTTCACAGGCTTGACAGATATGTCTGAGTACGGCAAACGCATAAGGGAAGAAGTGAAGGCTATGCTAAGTGAAACAGAAGAAAATCCACATGAAACCAATGGTGGAAGAAAGGAAACGGGGTTTGAAATCAATGATTTGGAACATAGGAAGAAATAAACAGTTAACCAGTACAGAATGAGGAAACAAGGAGAGGCTTAGGAACCTCTGGGACAACTTTAAACATGCCAACATCCAAATCTCAGGGGTGCCAGAAGAAGAGAAAGAGCAAGAAATTGAAAATTTATGTGAAAAAATGAAGGAAAACTTTCCTAATTTGGCGAAGGAACTAGACATACAAGTCCAGGAAGCACAGACAGTCACAAACAAGCTAGATCCAAAGAGGACCACACCAAGACACATCATAATTAAAATGTCAAAGGTAAAAAGATAAAGAGAGAATCTCAAAAGCAGCAAGAGAAAAGCAGAGAGTTACCTACAAAGGGGTCCCTATAAGACTATCAGCTGATTTCTCAAAAGAAACTTTGCAGGCAAGAAGGGACTGGCAAGAAGTATATTTAATGTGATGAAAAGCAAGGACCTACAACCAGGATTAGTCTATCCAGCAAAGCTATCACTTAGAAAGGAAGGGCAGATGAAGTGCTTCCCAGACAAGGTAAAGCTAAAGGAGTTCATCATCACCAAACCATTATTACATGAAATGTTAAAGGGACTTGTTTAAGAAAAAGAAGATCAAAACTAAGAATATTAAAAAGGCAACAAATTCACAACTATCAACTACTGAGTTAAAAAAACAAACTAACTAATTAAGCAAACAACCAAAACAGGAACAGAATCATAGGTATGAAGATCATTTAGAGGATTAAGGGAAGGTGGAGAATGGAGGCAAATGTGCAGGGCTTATAAAGCATATTGGTAGCTACAAAATAGACAGGGGGAAGTTAAGAATAATCTAGGACAGGGAGAAGCCAAAGAACTTATATGCACGACCCATGGACATGAACTAAGGGTGCAAAGTAATGCTGGAGGGAATGGGGGTACTGAGAGGAGGTGGGCAAAGGGGGAAAAAGGGGACAACTTAATAGCATAATCAATAAAATATACTTAAAAAAATTTTTCTTGATCTGTTTCTTAACAAAGAAGAAATAAATCAATATAGCTACTTATCCAACCGGAGGTAGAACGCAATGGGGAAATAACCAACTAGACAAAACAAAAAGAAGTTACTTTGGTTGGTATCAATAAAGCAATGTACACACACACTAGAAACAGAATCTCTATAGTGAAATGTTTCTTAAATTTACACTATTTGCACTTACATAAGGCCTTTCATCCAGGAATTTCAAAGTACTTTAACAAACGCATTCACTTGAATGCTCCTAGATCCACTAGAGAAAACAAAAAACCTCTAAAAAGCACACTTTAAGTTATTCTAATAGGTCAAAATTAAAATGAAATGTTCAAAATCCCAAATGTCCATCTGCCACACTTAACAGAAGACATAACAATTTCCACACTATAAGGACACCAGGGAACACAGTCACAAGAATTGCTTCCTAAATTTAAAATTTCACACCTAAAATTCTAAGAGATTTATTAGTTTGTTCTCTGAAATCCCTTTTTGTGCTTTTAAGGGAGAAAAAGCTTAAAGGACCCCAAAACTCCTTAGACTTTAAAATAGTTCTTTGCAAACCATATCTGATGACTAATGTGTGAGTCATAAACATACAGATTAGGCTTCCCTAAAAATGTACAGAAATTTCAAAATTAGAGAAAGGAAAAGGTTGGCATAATATGCTTTGGGCTGCACTGAATGCAAACATTCAAAAAGTTTTGAAAAGGTCAGCCCTGATATAGGTAGTCAGCAATCAAGCATTTGGTTTCAACCTGTCCACTTTTAAAGAGGTATTTTTAAATGCGTCAGAATAAGTTCAACACCCATTTGTTTGAATTCTCTAATAAATGGTTACATTTACTTCCTACCCCCAAATAGCTGAAAACACAAGAAACACCATTCCTTTAGCTTAATGTTCCACAAATGCCTGAAAAGCAAACTCTCTTCAATTTAGTTGAATCAATAAGACAATTCCAAATTTTCTAAGCCAGTGTTTTAAATTAAGCACAGACATTCTCTAGGGTCGATGATTATGACATGTTATCTGAGTAACCTTTCTAATCCAAACCAGAACACTTCTTTCCAAACCCCACATTCTACCAAACTGGGACGCTGTGCAGCGGGGCAAGAGTTCAGAGCACAGGGATAATTTCTCCAAAGCAAAACTTAAATGCCAGAAGCGTGAACAGGCGGAGTTGCACTGCCCTCTAGAGTCACCTTCTGATATTCTTTTAGCCTGGAATATATATAATTAAAGTGTAATCATAAGACCCTCCTAATTAAACAAGTTTTCAGTCTTGTAATATTGTAGACTGACCTTTTTCAATGGTTTGGTACTTGGTACTAAAACTTACAATATTTCAAATACCCACCGTTATTAAAGGTCAGCTGTATTTCCCAAAGAACAGGAAAGCACTCAAAACAGAATTTTATAATTTGCATTTTCAAAAAGTTTTAAATAACTCAAATTACACACATCTCTAAAACAAAGATGACTTACAGCACATAATTAACCTAAGCGACCAGAAGTTCTCTCCAGCAAGACTCCAAGTTCATACATTTGACAAAACATACAAATATTTGGCCCATATAGCCAGTGCGCCCCAGGGCTACTTCTCAGCCTGCATCTGGCCACTCAGGTCCTAGCCAGGCAGCCAGAGCCCTAAAGGGATCTTAAGGAGTTAATGAGCGGCCATGGCAACCAGACCTGTGTCAGGTGCAAAGCACAAACACCAGCATCCTAAGCATGCACTAAACCTGACAAGGACTCAGATAAACCAAAACCGTCCCCCTAACCCAGTAACTCACAGGCACCTGTACCACACCACAGCTTGAGATTTTCCAGGATTCTTTATCTAAGAACTTATTAGCAGACATGTGTTATACCATGTACCACAGTTAGTATAGCTTGCCTCGGCAGTTATAGTAAGGGAGCAGGGTTTTATTTCTCTTTCAGATTCACATGAGATCCTAAGTTTGAACCCTGCTCAAACCTTGTTTAGAGGGGGAAAAAAATCTCTCTCTTCAACACTAAGAAAGTTCATGTCTCCAAAAAGAAACCAAAACTAAGATGCAATGTTCCACAGCAAAATATCTATTATTACTTCTTAAAGCAGTCTAACGAAAGTGATGTTGGGGCTCCAATCCATTAATAAAAGTAGCAACACCCTTTAGGGGATAAAAGTGAACATAAAGTTCCTACAGGGGCTGGGAAACTAGGGCCCATGGGTTAAATGCAAGCAACTTGTTTTTGTAAAGGAAGTTTTATTGAAACACAGCCACTTCCGTTCGTTCCCATATTGCCTACGGTTGGCTGCCTTCTCCTAACGGCAGAGCAGAGCACGTACCACAAGAGATCACAGGCCTGCAAGAGCTAAAATATTTAGTACCTGGCCCTTTACAGAAAAAGTCTGCCAACTCTCCTCTAGAACAAGTATTCCCTAGCCTTCTCCAGACACAGATTTGGAGAGAGAAAAGGGGAGACAGCTGCTAAAATTAAGATAATAAAATTATAGAAACACATGGGAAGGAAAAACTGACAGATACAGCTTATTCATCCCATATAATAGTTCACATTAGGCTTTCTAAAACACTAAAGAGCTCTAAGGTTTTCTTCTAGGTACTTTAACATACTTCTGTAAGAATAAATGGAGAGACAAGAAAACACTGAGGATCACAGTGGAGATGGGCTTCCCTGAAGCAAAGCTACAGCAGCCAGGAGCTGGGAGGAACTCTTAACTGGTAACTTGGCAAATTTCCGAGGACTATTAAGGACTGGCTTGCAAGTTTTAAAACTCCTGGAGGTCTAGACTTAGGGAGACCTGTCTGTATGTAGGTTTTACCTTCATAAACTCCACCGGATTAGCACATGAGAATCAGAGAAAAAAACCCTAGGGCTTGGGGCCAAAGGGCGGGAGAGCAACCCACTTTGAAATGAATCCTAAAATATAAAGATTATGAGTTTGACATCCTGACAACTTCAGAGAAGCACATAAATAAGCAGGCAACAGTTTTTAAAATTTGTCTCGTATATGAGGTCTGTCCAGAAAGTATCCAGCCATGTAATATGAAAAATGGAGACATTTACTGAAGAGGATACAAGATACAAGGAATGGCATACAAGAACAATGACACCTCAGTCCCCTTCAAAGTAGGCACTTTGGAACCACCATCATATTTTCCTGAATCTCACTGACAGTCTGTAATCTCTTCCCTTTCAAAGGAGCCTTTAGTTTGGGGGGAAAGCTGCAAGTCGCAGCGGCCAAATCTGGGCAGTAGGGGGGCTGAGTCACCTGTGTGATTTGGTGTTTTGCCAAAAATCTCCACATGAGAAGTGAGGCAGGAGTGGGCGCGTCGCTGTGATGAAGCTGCCAACCGCCAGGCGCCCACAGCTGCGGCCGTTCCCGTTGTATTGCATCTCAACCAGTGGAGAACACTGAGGCCGTGCTCCTTATTAATTATGTGGCCTGGAGGGACGTACTCATGCTGGACAACACCTTCACAATTAAAAACACAGTCAACATGGTCTTGACCTTGCTGCAACTTTGCCTCACCTTCTCTGGCCGTGGAGAACCCGGAGACTTCCATTGGGACGAGTGGGCCTTCGTTTCCGGATCATAGCCAATGACGCAGGATTCATCTCCAGGTATGGCCTTCCTGAGGGAATCTGGTTCACTGGTAACGGTTTGAATCAAGTCATTAGTAACTGCAGCACAACGTTCCTTCTGCTCTGGTAGCGGAAGCCACGGAACAAATTTTGCCGTGACATGTTTCATGCCAAGACACTGTGTCAGAATCTCAGACACAGTAGTTTTTGGAATCCCCAGGTCAGCCTCTACTTCTCACGCTGTCAGTCGCCAATCTTTGCTGATTGCAGCCCTACATGCTCAGCATTCTCAGATTTCTACTTGTTGCAGGCCTTCCAGAAAATGGATCACTTTCAACAGATTCTTGACCATCTTTGAAGCATTTGTGCTACATTTTTATTTGTGCTGCACTCATTGCATCATCTCCGAAAGCCTTCTGAGTCATCCGCATAGTTTACACAGAGGAATGTCCAAGTTAAACACAAAATCTGATGCAGCTTCATTGCTCGACTCACTCAGTTATTTTGAATGCGATAGCCACACAGTACGCATGCTCACTCAATGGTGTCTACCGCCCCCACTGACGAGTACAGTGAAGTCGTCATTGTTCACGCATGCACATTCCAGTCCACTCTCCTTGGCTGCCAGGTTACATCAATGTTGTGCAAACTATTCTTGTTATATTAATAATGGCTGGACTTTTTCTGGACAGATCTCATATAAATATACACATACACAACAGGAGACTGCCAGAAATACACCCACTTTATTCAGCTTCTTATTTAAGCTTGTTTATAGCATATAGTATAAATACCTTTTTTTCCTTATACAAAATAAATAGTACACTTCAGGTATCGTGCAACTTTTTTGCTTCCTTCATTTATCTTGGAGATGGTTCCAGGTCAGTGCACATAAAATGCCTCATTCTTTTTAACTGCTACACAGAATTCCCTCATATGGGTGTACAATGTTCACTTAACTATTCTAATTGCTTGCAGCCTTCTGCTATAATATAAAAAGCTGCAATGATAATCCTTAAACACAAATAAAGGAGCAGAGGATAAATATATGATGATATAATAAATATGGTAAATGTATACCATATAGCAAATATAATAAAATGTAAGTTTACAATCTACTTAAGTGGTAGGCATGGAGTGGACACCATGTAATTTTTTCAATTCATCTATATTTAAACTACCAAATTTATACTTGTTCTTCAAGTATGTTTCTTTCAACTTTTCAATGAGTAAACAATATGAAATATTTTATCAACCTTCAAAACAACCCCAAACTTTAATAATCTGTAATTGGCTCCTGCCCTTGATTTATAACCCAAAAACACAGAAGAGGCAGTTGTCAGAAGAATCATACTTCAACTTCTGTCATTTTATACAAGGTACATAATCAAGCCAAGTAAAAGTTCCCCAAGAGTCTTATTTCCCTAGGTCTCTCAACATTCCTTTACATAAAAAAAATATGCCTTTACCAAAAACAAAGAGTCCTCTATAGGTGTCTGTTACATCTAAGAGAAACAAGGGGAAAAGAAAACAAAAACCTTCAGAGGGTCACAGTTTGACATCTTCCTTCTTAGTTTCCTTCCTGTATAAATCCCAGAAGTCCTAACCAATAAAGAATGGTTTAACTCTTCTTTCTGAAAAAAAAAAACCAATGATTATTCTTCCAATTTTTTTTTTACAGAATATATTCATCCTAAAACATTAAGAAGCAGAACTTTCAAGAGAATTTCTGGGTCAGAGTGCCATTCCAGCCAGCCAAGGCACACCAACCAGGAACCTTTTTTGTTTTTTTTAATTTTAACTTTATTTATACATGTTTAATTGGAATAGACATAAATCAAAAAGAAGAAGAGAATCAGGATAAAGTGTCAACGCAATTTTGTTTGCAGGGAGGAGTCAGGAGACAGAACCAATGACCAGGACAACATTGTAAGACCGTGCCAAGGTAGCTAGGTTACATTGTTTAGAGTAAAATGTCAAAATTAGGCATTATCCTACTTAACCTACAAATAAAAAATGAAGTCAAAAGTTTATTCTATTTAGTATAAGAATTTTTACATTAAATATAGTGATTCGTTTCTCAGAAAATGACACCAGTGACTTGGAGAAGTTTCCATTACACAATGACTAGAAAATCTCAAAGGCAGCTAAGCAGTTATGCTATATATAGCTCAGCATTTACTACTAACTCATTTGGGCTAGTGTACATTTCAGTTTAATACAGAACTGCATTTTGGGTTTTAGAAAGGCAGCAATAGTTATATCTTGGCTTTTATTCTAGATGCTTAACATAGTTAAGGCGACAGTTCAAGCATACTAAGTGAAGGTAGTTAAAATTTAATAATAACACAATCTCTTGCAACCTACATACATCGTATAATGCTTACATGGAATGAATCCAGTGTTATTTAATTGGTGTTTTGCAGACACACCCTACACACAGAGGGAAAAAACCTATCAAAAGCAATCATTCTAAATGTATTATGGTAACCGTAAAAATGCAAATATACCATAGAACTAAAGTAGTATGAACAGCACTACTTGATTTCTAGAATAAAGTTGATGGTTCTAACACAAAGCTAAAGCCCGCGTCAGTCATTCTAATCATCATGGTTTGTAAAAGCATCAGGTTTCCAGTAGAGAAACTAATCTGTGAAAGTCAGTAAATCTTCTCTGAGTTTCACATCTGTAAAACCAGGATAAGGCTGAACAAGGTATCAGAGCAAACGGTTCTGATCCCCGGCCACAACGTCACAGAGAAAGGACCTCACGCAGCACAGGCTCTCTGCTCCTGGAAAGCTCCAGGTGCATAACCAAAGTCAAGCTGCCAAAGAAGCACACTGGAGAGGTCCGGCAGAGCCGCCGTGTGTCACGACTCCTAGACCTCAGGGATGGTGTGGTCCGTCGGGCTTTTCATAATGCCTGGTGCATCTGTTTACTGAAATGTTCAAATATGAAAGCAGACACGACTGTAACAGTGGCGTCCCCGATGCTGACAGTGTGTCTGCAGTCTGAGAGGCCTTCAATCCAATGACGTTCTGTCCATCAGTCCCACAGATGCCGTGTTCTGTGCGGAGACCATTTCTGGCCGCAGAACTGTCCTTTACGACGGATGTTATTTTCCATTTTTAAAGATAAAACCCACATGTCCAGTGCTAGCCTACGCATAGTAATCATGCGTTCAAAGGGCTATCGCGAATGGCCACGGTGGTCTTCTCTCCACTATGGGCACCTTGCGCGCTTCATCAGAGCTCCAGCCTGCACAGTCTTCCCCGTCGGTCTGGAGTACTTGGTCCCCAAATCTCGGGCCAACCAAGGAGGCTGGAGAATCTGCCTGAACCAGCTGAACAAATATACCATTATCTACTGATGTAAGCCTGAGCCCAATTTTTCCATCTCGATCCTTACACAAAATGACTTTACAAATCCCTTGCTTAATTTCTGCTCTACGAATTCCAACATCATTACCAGTTACAGGAGCCACCATATAGTTCATGCTGGGAGGTCTTGCTACCAACTGCCCCTGAGTTTGTGCTCCGGGGACCATGCCCATATTTACATGTATTTCTTCTTCATTTAAAACCAGGCCCATGCATGGAAAAAGCTCCAGATACAATTTAGGGTAGAGATTTCCATCTTGAGTGATGGGACCAGACGCTTCACACACAATTGCTGGGTTGGCAGGGTTTGCAGAAAAGGCACTTAGAGCCTAAATTACTTTGTCTACCTTCAGACCCTCAAGAGACGGGCATAGAGACATTTTTGCAGGATTTTTCTGGGCCGCAGGGAACCGCTTGCGGACACCACTGCCTGCAGTCACCAACACTGAGTTCTGACTACTAACAGGATCTTAAGATAACAAATCCCAAAGAATGTCTGTTGGCCTGTTCTTGTGTTTTGACATAAAGGTCCTTGCTGAAGGCATAACAGCATTACAATGAACTTGTCTTAGAACACTGCTTTACTGACATCTGAGCTGCAAATTCATGGAGGGGCAGGAGTTTGCCAGATAAAGAAAAGGAAAAAAAAGAAGGAATATTCCCATCAGAGAACTCACAGTTTTAAGGATACATTATTCCTCCAAGGAATCAGGTTAATCACACTTTAATTTCCCAGCTCTCCAAAAATCTGAGTTCTTTAAAGAACAGTCATATAATTCTGAGGAATATCCATTTTTCAGTGGTGGATTTATTTTAAAAAAGAATTGCAAGCTGAAGAGAAGCGTGAACTGTGAACAGCTCTGAGCTCTATCGACGTCCCGGAATCCACACTCAGTCCTAAGTGAGCCCAATGGAGCGGCCCGCACTGTAGTGCTGCAACTCCCTTCTAGACTCCAAGTCACAGCACTCGAAGTTCACATTCAACAGAAGCCTAAGGGAAATGCTGGCACCAAATAAAAGTTCTCAGTAGTTTTGGATTGTTGTTCATTGGTAATAAAATGTAATAACCCTAGAAATGAAAGGGAAGCACACTATGGAACAGTGATGGGAAATAAACACCTACTCCGAAGGTGTTCCAGTTTAATACTTACATTTCTGTTATCACCCAACCCGACTCCAGGATCAGCCAGCACCCCACTGCGGACCCCACTGTCCAGCACTCTCGTGCCTGTACCACTAATGCTGTTCTCTCTATGCAAAAGGGGCAGCACTGTACCCCACCAGGATCCACCTCAGCCTCCACCTTCTCTGGGACTCCTCAAGGGACTCCCTGGGGCACTTTATTCACGCCTTTACCTGACACTTAAATTAATAAGCCTCTCCCCACTCCACATGCCCTCAGGACGAAACCAGCAGTCCTGGTCACCTTTCTAGACCTGTCACCCACCACAATGCCCAGCATTCCAACACCACAAACCAAAGGTTTGTGTGCAACACACTGTGCTCGGTTCTTTATGGACATGAACTCATCTCACCCCAAGAATGATACACTAGGAACAACATCATCACTCCAACCCTGTGTAGAGTGTGGTATTCCCATTCCACAGAGAGAGAGAAGGGGGCACAGTCTACCCCTCTCCCCAAATACGTTCTTCCTATGGGCTCACATCAGAACACTGTACCAGCCTGAGTCCACTCAAGAAAGAAAAACCACATGGTAATCTGAACAAGAAAAGTTTTTTAAATAAAGAATTATTAAAGCAGTGCGGAGTTACATACCTCAAAAAATTAAGAATGGAACTGCCTCGTGACCTACCAATCCCATGTCTGGGAATTTGTCTAAAAAATACCTGAAACACTAATTCAAAAGAATATATGTACCCCTATGCTCACTGCAGCATTATTCACAATAGCCAAGACCTGGAAGCAGCCCAAGTGCCCATTAGTAGACAAATGGATAAAGAAGCTGCGGTACGTTTACACAATGGAATACTACTCGGTCATAAAAGAGAAGGAAATTTTACCCTTTGCAACAGCATGGATGGACCCAGACAGCATTATGCTAAGTCAAATAAGCCGGTCAAAGACAAGTACCATTTAATTTAACTCATATGTGGAATCTAATGAACACAATGATCTAACAAGCAAAACAGACATTCATAAATAGACAGCAGGCTCACAGCCGGGGAGTGGGTGGTGCAGGGGGCTGGGATGTGGAGGGATTGAGCAAGAAAAGAAAACAGAGAGAGAAAGAGCTCACGAACACACAACAGTATGGTACCGCCTGGGGAAGGGAGGTGGAGGAGGGTGAAGGGGGCACAGATGGCGAGGATGGAGCCCTGAAGTGGGCGGCGGACACACAACACAGTGTACAGCTGACGTGTTGTAGAGCTGTGCACCCGAAACCTGTGTGACTGTGTTAACCAGTGTGCCCCCCAATAAATTCAATATTGAAAAAAGAATTACTGACTAGAGCAGGGGATGGCATAATAAGGAATTGGCTAGTAAGAAGTAAAAGAAAAATCTCTAAAGAATAAATAGATACTGTAATGTATAATAGCAAACACAGCATTATATAACATAATATATCCCCACTACTACCCCTCGAGCTAAGGAAGAGTTCCTCCAGCCCTAGAGCTGCGATCCATACCTTACTGGAGAGGACTCATATCTGACATAACTTCTGAAAATCCACCCTGTGGAATCTGCCACAAATCTGTCTTCTAGAATGACAAAGAAAGAGGTTTGTGGGAAGTATCTCGTGTAGGCACTCTGCTACAAAACTCCCCGAGGGTCTGCTTGGTCGCTGAGAGCTGCAGGAGCCTGACCACTGCAGAAGCCCCACCTGCAAGCTGCAGGAGCCTGCCAGGCAAGCACAGGAAAACCGGCAAGTAAAACTCTTTCCTCCTTCAGTCCCTCTCTTAATATCCTGCTAGCCATCCAAAGGAAAAAATTTAAAGGGTCACATTCACTTTCACAGGGCAGGGCACACTTACAAGGTGAGAAGCAGTAATTAATTAGCATAAGCACCATCATCATCATCATCATCATCATCATTCTGGCCCAAGTTAGAAACCTAGGCGCATCCTTGATTCTTCCTTCGGTCCTCAAGCCCTGAACGCGTAGTTTCATCTTCTAAGTGCTTCCCGAACCCG
The DNA here is from genome assembly GCF_987537825.1 of Furipterus horrens. Classification (NCBI taxonomy): domain Eukaryota; kingdom Metazoa; phylum Chordata; class Mammalia; order Chiroptera; family Furipteridae; genus Furipterus; species Furipterus horrens. The sequence goes on from NW_028327173.1 coordinate 4,771,369, forward strand.
CGCACTGATCTCCATCCCCACTGTGACTGCCCGGTCTTGGCTCACATCTCCTACAGGGACTGCTGTCACAGCCCCAGGCCTCCTACCCATAGATTGCCTTTGCCCTCTTTTCTCCTTCTACTGAAACCTCTGAGATCTTTGTCAATGGCAAATCCAAGCCTGTCAATCCACTGCTTAAAGCCTCCCAGGCATTTCAAGTGCCCACAGGATAAGATCCAAAATAAGTAATGTCTGTCAAAGTTCCTTCTGCCTTCCCTCCTCAAAAATCCACGCTCCGGGCATTAGGAGCGGTGCGCTGTTTGCCACGCGGGAAGACCCCCGCCCTGCCTGAATACCCTCCCCCACCTCACAGGGCTGTGCCTGCCCTTCAGTTTGTTAGCTCTCATCGTCCTTCAGGCCCGACCCTGAATTCCTCTCTTGCTCCGAGCCGGGCGTCCCCGCCGAGCACCAGCAGACCCTCTCCTCCCTCCTTAGAGTGCACAGCACACATTCCCAGACCCGCTAACTACCTCCTCCTCTGTACTTGTACACAGTTCTTCATCAGTGAATCCCAAGGAAATCGCAGAACAAAGTAGGCACTCAATAAATCAGTTAAGTTAACGAATGCTGAATGAAGGAGGAAAACGACTTTATGAAGTAAGAGCTTAAAAGAAGATTTGGGTTCTGCCGCTACACCCGGCGTGGTGACCGGTACACTGCCGCAATAACACTCACACTTCATGCCAAGGACGAGGAGAAAATGCCCTTGTCCCATGCTTAACAACTACGATAAAGTAAAGTATAAAATCTGTTCCTGAGGGTGAAAAAAAACTAGTTCAACCAGCTGATAATATAAATTTATGTGACTATATTGAATAAAATAAGGAAAAAGACTGTTATCAAAGGATTCAGCTTCTTTACACCCAAAGTGAAAATCAAATATTACGAGATGACGTCCCATAGTAGGACACCATGCGCCCACAGTAGGAAATCAATACATCACATTTGTTTCCCTAAGTTGTTTACCCAGCCACACTCCTAGAATCATTATGCAAAGCAAACAGTCCCCTCACGCATTCTGAGGCCATCTGAAATCAGAACTAGACCTCTGGCACTGCACACCAAGGGAGCCTCTCCAGGAACTTGCTCAGAGCTCTAGAGCAAAAGCTGTAGAGCCGAACTGGTACTGCGTGTTCAATTATCCTGCCGCTGTGGAAGGGCATTCAGGGCTGCCAGTCCAGTACTGCTGCCACGCAAGCATGCTGTTCTATTCCGCCGTATCTATAGACAACTGACCAAAATGACCAGACATCGTCTTGCTCTTTTCTGTCTTGCCCAATATCCGGCACAGTACTAATCCAACAGCAAAAGCAAAAGAAACCCAGGCTGACTGCTGCACTCCAACGGCCAACTCCAACATCCTCCTGAGAACATTCCACAGTATAATTACTAGCGCTGCCTTGATAAAAATTTCTCTCTTTCTCTCTCTGTCTCTCTCTCTCTCTCTCACACACACACACACACACACACCAGGGACACACATGCTCACACACTCCACACATATCTTTAACAGTAATCAAAAAAAAAAGATTTCAAGTATCACATATGTTCACGTGGTTATTTTTCTTTAACTGTTTTTATTCCAACTGATGTGTATTTCATTTTCTATCAGGTTTCATCATATACACATCCATAGTCTAATCAAGGAAAGCCAATCGATCAAATGAAACTCCAAAAAGGCATAAGAGCTATTCGCTCCACCAAGAAGGACCTTTCCTCAGAATCTGCATGACTCATTTCTTTGCTCAAAGGTCCCCTTCCTCAAGCACTCCTTCAAACCCACCATCACCACTGCCACAGCCAAACCCTGGCGCCCCCCCCCTTCCCTCTCTCCTGTTTTACTTTTCTCCACCACACTTAGCGCGGTCAGCGTGTCTGTCCGTCTTCGTTCACTGCCCACTTTCTTCCGCGGCAACGTTTCCATGAATAGAGGGGTCTGGGGGCTTGTTTTACTCAGTGCATCTTCCTCAGCCCTGAGGACCGGGGAGCCGTGTAAAACACAGGAGGTGCTCCACAGGTACTGGTCGGATGAGTGAAACTAACGAGTCCCAGAAATCGATCTTAATGCGGAGGCTGTGAAATGAGAAGCTCTCCGAGTGGGAGTGGCACATGTTTGAGGGGTGATTCTCTTCAACTAAAGCCCAAAGGACTTTACAGAAATTAAACCACTACTCAGGTTGCACCCAAAGATCACTGAGCCTGCCCCTGAGTAACAAACTGCCCAAGTACATTTTAACAAAAAGCAAAGACTTCTGTCCTGCTTCAGCACTGAGAAAACCCCCGCTGTGGAAAATGGAGCTTACCAAAGTTCCGCGCGTGGCTAGTGAGGGATTCTACATCATCCTTCTCAGAACATTAGAGGTTCCAGACTAACGACAGCTTTGCATATATAATTCCTCTGAAACTACAACTCTTCACTGACACTACAGTAAGTCAGAGTAGTCGCACTGTTGTATCTACTCTTACTACATAGAAGTCCTGTACATAGCAACATAACTGATAGGTACATTCTGAATCAAGCAACTCTGACGATAGAAATTATACTATCAGGTGTGTCACCTGGCCTTTAAACCAGAATAGGGAATACAGAACTGATCAAATAGCTCACAATATTTATTTGGTCAAGAAGAGATCACCTTCAGATCTTAATGGGGCAGTAAAATAAGAAAAACACAGAAGTAGAGGTATTAGTTAACAAATATTCAGTAAGCCAAATGCCATTCTCTACCGAGTTCTGTGGTAAAAGACAAAAGAAATAAAACATATGGTCCCCATACTTAAAGACTTTCAAAATTTTGTGACGAAATAAACAGGAATTGCAGCACAATAGGAAAAAAACAAAACAAAAAACACCCCTAGTCTAAAATGGAAAATCTCAAAAACACATAGACCCGAGAAAACCGACATCACGTATTACAGAACCACCGGATTTTTCTTTGACATCAGTGGGGCTGCTGATGCAGCTTTTCCTCCCCGCAGTCCAGCAGGTCAGTGCAGACCAGGGGCTCTCAACCTTCCTCGTACCGCGACCCTTTAGTACCGTTCCTCATGGAGTGGTGACCCCCCAGCCATAACTAAAGCATAGTGATTAATCACAAAAACAATATGTACTTATATATGTTTTCCAATGGTCTCAGGCGACCCCTGTGAAAGGGTCGTTCGAGCCCCAAAGGGGTCACGACCCCACAGGCTGGGAACCGCTGGTGTAGACTGAGGTGCACGCTGCCGGTGCTGGCCACCGCCCCTCCCCCCCGGCTGTTTCGGTTCCTTCTGTGGTTGTATTTCCCCATCTACGAAAGCTCAGCATGTCCAGCTATTATTAAGTACCTTCCTTTCTCTCTCCCAAACGTTCTCCCACGAGTCCCCTGCTACAACACACTACCCTTGGCCTGGGTCAGCCCTCCTGATCCCCTGGCTGACTCACTGTGAAGTGTGATGAGACTGCTCCCCGGCTTAGAAACTTCTACTAGATTCCGCCACCCACTGAATCCAGTCTAAGCTATTTAGCGCTCTAATTTTAAGGATTAAACTTCTGGTCTCGGCCCTTATTTCCTCATGTTCCAGCCAGCACATCTTGGCTTACACACTTTCCTACCACCTGCAGCACATTTCCTTTTCTGTTTTTCATAGCCCCTCTTAACTTTTCGAAGACCCAGTTTCAATGTCACCCATTGAAGATTCCCCCGATCCTCACAATCAGGATATCTGGAGCTTCCTGGGTGTCATCAAAGGTATTTTGTTTGTACTTCTATTAAAATAGATTCTATCTATGTTCATGTTAAGTTGAAGTCTTATGGCAGTTTTTGTCTGCCTGCCCCCCTTCCAGCCCCTCTCTAGGAAAAGAACCCCTTCTTTTGGGGACCCAAGGACACGGCAGGGGGCGGACCCAGGGCTGCACGATCAGTGTGCTCCATCACCCTCGCCGCCACCCAGCTCAAGAATCGGTCCATGTCCTGAGTACAGCCCAGTGGAGCCCTCCACAGAACTTCTGCTCAAACCATTAGGAAACAAAGAATTTCTTTTCACCGGATACCCTAGCCCCAGGGACGAGGCCTGGAGCTGCACACGGCCACTTCCACTACAGCCCGAGAAAAGCCCGATGAGAAGGAAGTAGCGCAGAGGAAAACAAAGCGAGGTGGGGGAAAAGAGAGGCTCGCTGCTATGACCTTGTGGCTCTTCCCATGTTCGCCCACAAAGCTTCCAGGCTGCACAAACTCCAATTCCATTTTTTGTCTGAGCTGGATTTCTGCCACTTGTCAACTGACAAAGTACTATACAAGTTATGATGATGGTCTGCTTTACATTATAATTAATAGCGCTCAGGGCAGAGGGAAAAAAATTATACCTGGCAGGCAAGAGGAAGAGCAAGAAAGTCAACGTGTCTGGAGAGAATGAGCAAAGAAGATGGGGTGGCAATGGGGGAGAAAGGGCTGGAGAGCGTTGTAAGAACTCTGGTTTTCATGAGTGACATACCAGTCTCAAACAACAGGGGTGTTATATCTCACTTAAGACTTTTTTTTTTTTTTAATTCTCACCCGAGGATATATTTTACTCATTTTTTTAGAAAGTGAAGAAGGGAGAGGAGGAGAGAGAAATATCGATGTGAGAGAGGAACGTCAATCGGCTGCCTCCTGTACACACCCCATCCGGGGATCAAACCCACAACCTAGGTATGTGCCCTAACTGGGAATCGAACCCGTAACCTTTGGTGTACTGATGACGCTCCAACCAAGACACCTTGCCAGGGCAAGACAGTGATCCTTTTAAAACCTAAGTGAGTCCCAGCTGGGTAGCTCAGTTGGTGGAAGCATCATCCCCTACACCAAAAAGGCTGCCAGTTTGATCCCCGGTCAGGGCACACACAGGAATCAACCAATAAATGCATCAGTAAGTGGAACAACAAACTGATGTTTCTTTCTCTCTCTCTAAAAACTATTAAACATATCCTCAGGTGAGCAGATTTTTAAAAAAGAAAGAGAAGCACTGCCTTCAGCACTGTGAACAGTATGTACTTGCTTAGGGAAGGGGGCTCTCCGAAGCACCGGACGGGTTAGGAGACAGCTAGAGCAACCCGAGGGCGGTGCTCACGCCAGGTCTGCTTGGGTTTCGGTTCCCAATTACAACTTGGGAAAGAGAAATAAATCAACACACGGCATTCATGTTTGATTTGCTCAGTAGCTACCACAAGTAAGACACTCTTCTTTATCAAGGAACTAGTATAAATGACCCATGGCACCGCGGACTCTCGGAAGCGCTCTCGGCCCCACTCCTGGCCGGGCCTGACCAACCAGCCCCCACCCCCGCTACTGTCCTCACCCCATCACTAACCTCGCTCAGCGCTCCCTGTCTAACCTCACTCACCCCAAGTCTCGGAGGCAATGTGGCCCTTCCTGGTACTGTCCTTCCATTCTTTCTCCACATTACCCGCAACTGCTCATTTCCAAACACACACTTTGGGCTCTAATCCAAACATAAGACTGAGAACCCTATGCATTGGAAAATAGAGCTAAAAATTCAGAAGCTGAAGGCTGCACCTTTCTTTATCAATGTGCATGTATTAATTCTAGTACCAGCAACTACCCAGCGATTTTCAGTAGCATTCCAACTTTAAGACTTACTATTTATTTCCAAGTAGAAAAAAATCGACTTCCACTTTCAGCCTTCATCTTCCCCATCCCAAAGGCTGGGACAGTAAGCATTTCAAGAACGCCATCTCAGCTTCCTAACCTATTCCTTTCTCCTCTTATCCAGTCAAAACTACCATTCCAAAAGGCCCAACAGGCACTGATTTGATAAAAGTTATCTCATACTGAGGTCTCAGGCACACAGATTTTAAAAGAGAAGCTGACTGAACAGATGGGTCTTCCATTCTGGCACATCACGCCCTCGAAGACAGTGACAGCGATAATAACAATGGATGGCAGTTACCAGTATCTAGTAAGCTGTGTGTCAGGTAATGTTTTAGTTGCTTACAAGTATTTAATCATCTACTTCTTTAATCCTCACAACCTCACGAAGTGAGTATACTACTATCATCACCATCATCACCATCCCAGTTTTGGAATAAGGCATTTGAGATTTGGAGGAGCTAAAGAACACATCACACATGTCCAAGGTCACAAGTAAGTAAACAGTGTCAGGATTAAAATCGCAGACCTGCTGCTCCCAAGCACCTCGTTACCTGCACCGGGACCACAGTGGCTGACTAACAGAGGTGAGTGGAGGAGATCCCTGTAAGCGCATTCACTTTAAAAATGTTTCTTGAGAGTTTCCTACGTGCTGAGAACTATTCCTGGCGCTGGAAAGTCAATTGTAGATAATACTTTTGTGGAAATTACAGTCAGCAGAAGGGGTCAAACAATATGTAAGTAAATAAGCAAACAACATAATTTGGATGATGAAGAATTTAGAAGAATGAAACCAGACAAGACAGCGTCGCGTGACGGGCTACTTAGGCTGTGGCCAAGGAAAGCCACCCTGGGGAGAATACTGAAGGGAGATGATACTACACAGCGGAACAAGCAAAGCAAACCCCCACGGGAAGAGCACTCAGGCTGGGGGCACAATTAATGCAACAGACGCAGAGTCAGAGTCAGCTTCTCAGGTCCCCAAACCAAAGAACAGACATGAGGCCACTGCGACTGAGGCTAACGGGGCAAGAAAGAGTGGTCAGAGGCCACCCCAGGGGCTTGGAGGAGACAGACTCTGCTGGCCTACAAGGGGGGACCTCCCAGAAATGAATATTTATTTATGAAAAACTGTGTATTAATTCTTACATGTTTAAGCTTCAGTCACTTTCAAGGTACTCTCCATTTGATGCAATACACCTACCTATCAAGACAGTTTTCCACGGCTCAAAACAGTATTTGAACTTGTCGACTGTGATGCCGTTTAGTGCTTCTGCCATTTTTTGTTTCACCTCTTTCACATCGGCAAAACGTCTCCCTTTGAGAACTTTGCTCATCCCGGGAAACAAACAAACAAAAAGTCACTTGGGGCGAGATCGGGTGAATAGGAAGGGTAGGGCATGGGCATCATGCCCATTTTGGTCAAAAACTAATTAAGCAGTCAGCGTGGTGTGCGGTAAGTGTGCTCATAAATCCCCCATCCTGAAATGGGCAAAAATGTCAAAAGAGTCTTCAAAGAAACTCACTGAAGCCCAGCGCAGCCTCTCACAGCACCACCAGCTGGGCACCGATACAGACGGGCTCCCAGAACACTCACTAGCGGGGGAAGCCTGTGCTACAAGGGGCCCGACCTCTAGGAGCTATTTCTGGTAATTTTGGGGTCCCCCCTCCTATGGCCACAGGGAAAAATATTTTCTTCCTAACGGGATGAGGGACTCCTAAAGGGTTTTAAGTAAAACAGCAATGTGATCTGTGTTTCTGAAAAAAGTCATTCCCACTGTGTTAAAAATGGATTTTAGAGGAACGAAGTGGAAGGCTAGAGAGAAATGGGGCTCTTCCCCCCAGAACCGCGCCCGGCACAGTCGGCGATCCACAGAAGCTCGCTGAAGGAAGGAGCGCCGCAGCAGTCCCGTGCGGGCAGCCAGCCCGGAGGCCAGTGCGGCGCGGCGCGGCGCTGGGGCAGGCGGCACTGCCTCCGCGCGGCCCCTGGGGGGCGCCAGAAACCCCGCGGTCCTCTCCCGGGCGGGGCCCGGCTCGTTCCGGTCCTGCTCACGGGCTTGGACTCTGGAACCAACTGCCTAGATTCAGACCTTGGTTCCAGCCTCTACCAGCAAGTTGTTTATCATCATCATCATCATCATCATCATCATCATCATCATCATCATCATCATCAGTTGTCCTACTCCACTCCCCACGCCTCTCCCATCTCAGCCTCGTCACCGTGCTGCCACTGCAGCCCCCTGCTTCTGCCGAAGGCTACCAATACCCAGAAAGAATCTCACAATTGTGAACAATCAATTCACTTTAGTTTACGACACCCCCTTACACAACTGTCACCCTCTGCAAAAAGCTGAACTAAAGCAGCTCATTCTTACACACTACCAGTTCCTTTAGCCTTAATGTTTGATCTTCTGTGGCAGTTTATGAATAAAATTAGTCTGTCAATGCCTAAGATGTCCTGTCAAGGGACGTACTGTGTTGAATATACTTCAGAATAACAATGACTGGCAAATTAAGTCATTGTTCTTTTCTTACAAGTTCCCATGCTAACAAACCCCAGTACCTTTGAGAACCAGTCAATACTTCAGTTAAAATTCTAAAATGTTATATCATTTTGTGCCTTCAATATAGCAACGTTCAAAACAAGAGTCCCTCCTCACAAAAGCCAGGGGTTAAAAAAAAAAACCTTCTTCATCAAGCATCATAAAGAGGGGCTGCAGTGGTCACATACAAATAGTCACAGAGCCCTAGCAGGCTCTGCCTCTGATTTGTATAATTCTGCGCTGTTTGCCTTTATTGCCACCATTTTAATTTTAGCTACCAAATACAATCACTCTTGCCACTGAATAGCTCATATTAAATATCCTAGATTTTTAATGATAACAATGTTGCCTTCAAGAATAGAGCTGGGGTTTGGCTGGTGTGGCTCAGTTGGTGGAATGTTGTCCCGCAAAGCGAAAGGTCGCCAGTTCGATTCCTGGTCAGGGCACACGCCTGGGTTGCAGGTACAGTCTCCAGATGCAACACATAGAAGAGGCAACTCATCAGTGTTCTTTCTCACATGGATGTTTCCTTCTCTCCCTCTTCTTCTCCCTCCCTGCCCCTTTCTCTAAAAATAAAATCTTTTTAAAAAATAGTTGAAACAAATATATCTCTTACCTATTGCTGAAATCACATATTTCCTTATATCGAATACCTTATTTTGTTACAAACAAGGAATGTTTAGGCACGAAATCTTAGGATACTGTTTCCCTCTCCAGTGACAGCTAAACCAAATAGATAGAAAACGTAGCACAAATTCCTTTGACTGAACTGCGGAGAAAAAGAGTAGCGAAATGCTTCAAGCTGACGAGCGGTGATGGATAAAGAACCCTCCAGGCTGCGTGCTGAAGCTCACTCTAGCACACAGATTGGTGTGACTGCACAACCAGGATCCATCAAAGTCAGTCACCCCAGGGAATTTCCCGGGAGCACAGGATTCTGTGGACATTTCTGCAACTGTCAAAAGCTGCACATTAACAGACAGAAAGAAAAAATGCTAAGAAAATGTCATGTCACACCAATTACCAACAAGGTTTTCCCACTGTACGAATATTTTTCTTTTAAAAAGTCAATAATAATTTAATCAGTGTTTTTCAAAAATGAATTTAAATGCTTCTGATTAATATATGCATATATAGTTCCATTCCCAAGTACATGCATAATATAATCAAACAAATGCTGTGTTAAAATCTTTTGGCTCTTAATGAAAACTGTGTAAAAAGGTCTTTACATTAAGATAGTAAAAGAAATAAGAAAGACAGCAATTAAGGAAAAACTACACATTTAAAATGGGAGTAGCATCTGCAAACTGGATTGTAGAAAAGATATCCTCAGACTGTCTTTTAAGGTAATTCCTCCTACACGTCTTTTCTATAGTGTCTGCCATGGTTTGTATTCCTCCATCTTTTCAGAACTAATGGCTACATTAAACAGGAAGAATATCAGAGATTTTCATTGTCAAAGAAACGTAGTAGATGCTTTAGAATTATGAACAATTGGGATTGTAAGGTGTCATTTAATTTCGGAGGTTTCTTTTTAAATATCACTTTTACTGTACTTTGAAATGAAAAAGTCACAAATATTAACTCATTAACAGATCCCTTTTTAATTAGAAGAAATAATTTTTAGGAACAAAGTTGCTTTTGCTAAAAAGATGTTTTCGCACTTATCTGTAATAAGGGAGAATTGTCTGCTATTTTAAGGTTTCTGGCAAAGGCAAACTAAATCTTATTTAACTGGAGATTAGTAAAGTGGATGCTATCACCATCTAAAAATCATTTTTTATATTCTTAATTTCTTCGTGTGATTTAATATATCTATATTTCTTTAATTCTATTTTATTGATTATGCTACTACAGTTGTCCTGATTTTTCCCCTTTGTTCCCCCTCCTCCTAGTACCCCCCACGCCCTGAGGCAGTCCCAACATCATTGTTCATGTCCATGGGTGGTGCATATTAGTCCTCTGGCCCCTCAACTTCCTATACTATTCTTACCATCCCCATGGCTCTTCAGTGACTACCTATTTGTACTTCTCAACCCCCTCACCTCTTCAACCATCCCCCACACCACCCCCCATCTGACAACCATCAAAATGCTCTCCATATCCATGATTGCTTGCTTAGTTTGTTTTTTAGATTTAAGTGTTGATAGATTTGTATTTTGCCATTTTATTATTCAAAGTTCTGCTCTTCTTTTTTAAAATAAATCCCTTCACATTTCATACAATAATGGTTTGGTGATGATGAATTTGTGTAGTTTTTCTAATCTTTGGCATTTTAATTATGACGTGTCTTGTCATGGGCCTCTTTGCATCCATCTTGTTTGAGATTCTGTGCTTCCTGGACTTGCATGTCTATTTCCTTCACTAAATTAGGGAAATTTTCCTTCATTATTTTCAAATAGATTTCCAATTTCTTGCTCTTTCTCTTCTTCCAGTCCCCCTATGATGCAAATTTTGGAACACTTGAAATTGTCCCAGAGGCTGCCTATACTATTCTCACTTTTTTTGGATTCTTTTTTTCTTCTTCTTGCTCTGATTGGCTGCTTTTTTGCTTCCTTGTGTTCCATATTATTGATTTGATTTTTGGCTTCATCCACTCTACTGTTGTTTACCTGTAAATTGTTTTTTATTTCAATTAGTGTATCCTTTGTTTCTGTCTGAATCATTTTTTATGCTGTTGAGGTCCTCACTAAGTTCTCTGAGCATCCTTATAACCAGCGTTTTGAACTCTGCATCTGACAGATCGCTTATCTCCATTTCGTTTAGTTCTTTTTCTGGAGTTTTGATCTGTTCTTTCACTTGGGCCAGGTTTCTTTGTCCCCTCAGTTTGGCAGCCTCCCTGTGTATTAGGTAGAGCTGCTTTGACTCCGTGTCTTGATAGTGTGGCCTAATGTAGTAGGTGTCCTGTAGGGCGCAGTGGCACAGCCTCCCCTGTCACCCAAGCTCGGTACTCGATGTGTGGCTTTCATGTGGGCTGAGTACACCCTCCTCTTGTAGTTGAGCCTTGGTTACTGTTGGCAGGTAAATGGGAGGGATTGACCCAGGCCAGTCAGCTGCAAGGATTGGCTGTAACCACTTACCACCAACCTCTGCCCTCCGTGGAGGATCAGCTGTGCAGGGGCAGGGTGGTGGTGCTCCATCGTGGTCTGTAGCTGTGCACAGGGTGTGTTGGCCCTGGGGATTCCCGGGGGGTGCAGGTCAAGGTCAGTCCCCACCTGTGTTTTGCCCGGGGCACCCTGCCCGAGCTGTAAAGCAATCAGAGATGGCTGCTACTTGTGCTGGGCTTGGAGAATCCCAGGTGAAGCCAAGCTGTGAATCTAGGCCGGCTGCTGCTAGTGCCGGGCCTGGGGCTCACTGAGGCCAGCGGTTGCCTGTTTGAGAGGATTTAGGAAGTTGTGAAGCAGGAGCCAAGACCAGCCATTCATATGGAAAAGCAGTGTGGGTGGGCCTGTAAGTTGAGAGGGGAGGAGTCTCTGGGGATCCCCAAGGCGGGTCACACAGTTAGCCAGTTTGATGCATGTCAGATATGGCACCAGCTTGCCAGCTCTGTGACTCTGTGGAGGGAGGGTTTAAAAAAGGGACAATGGCCTCTGCGCGCCTTGATGCCAGACACTTCAGTTCCTCCCAGTAAGCCACTGGTGCCTTTCAAGCTGCTATCCCAGTGCTGGAGCTCCGAGGAGTGAATCTGAACAGGTGAGTCTGTGTGTGGGTGCTTTAATTGGAACTGCTTGGGGCTCCAGAAGTTTCTACCACCGACTCAATCCTGCTGGTTTTTGCAGCCAGAAGTTGTGGGGACTTACCTTCCTGGCGCTGGAACCCTGGGCTGGGGTCCTGGTGTGGGGCTGGGACTCCTCACTCCCAAACTATCCCTCCAGAACTGTATCCACCCCACATGGGTGTGGGGTCAGCCCGTTCTGCCTCTGCGTCCCTACCAGCCTGGATGGACGCGGTTTCTTTAAATTTTGTAGTTGTCAGACTTCCTTTCAACTCAGTTTCTGAGTTCTGAGTGATGGTTGTTCTCTATTTTAGTTGTAATTTTGATGTGGTTGTGTGGAGAGGCGAGCCATGTCTGCCTACACTGCCATCTTGACCAGAAGTTTTGCTAATTTGTTTTTTAAATATCTATATCTCTGTGTGCAAATTCCATCTGCCCTTTTTCCCCCCCCTATTCTCTCTGGAGTTAACCTCTATGACTTTATCAGCTATGGAAAGTTCCCAGGTTAATAAGGTTTTCAGTCACAGTTTGCCTTTCATAGTTTCAGACTACTACAGTCCTGAACACAGCATTTCAAAAGCAATCACCAGCCTTATCTGTCTCCAATGAGCGGCTCCAAAGTGCTTGAAACACCAAACACACTTCCTGAACAGGTGCTCTTGTCCATAAGGCCCATCCCCACTAACCCCGCCTCTGCCCACCCATCACTGCGAAAAACAAAAACACAGGCTGCAACAGGAATTACACCAAGCACTTAGCAACAATTCTCTCATTTTCTCTTTAGTACACCCTGAGAGTAGGTGTTATAGTGTTATGCCCATTTTAATGAAAGGAAGCTTGCTCAAATTTCCACAAAGTTGGGATTTAAATGCAACACTGTCTCTAGAATTGATACTCTTAACCAGACATTTAGAAAATAGGAAGGAAAGGAATTGGGACAAGCAGATAAATTGTGGAAAAGCTGATTTTCAGACAACACAGGCCAGCCTGAATAAAAATGAAGAAGGCACAGAGAAGACAAAAACCTCTTGTACCGCTCTTCCCGCTCGTCCCCACACACACAGGCATTTCACCCAGGCTGCCGGGACGCCACCGCCTGGAACTCCCTACACTCTGACAGGCAGTTCGCCCTTGGGCTGTGGATCCGGACAGCGAGTGCCGAGTGCCTGCTCTACCACTTACTGCGCACGCAACCTGATTTAAATTTCTCTCTCTGCTTGGTTTCCTCGTCTATAAAATGGAAGAACAACAGTACCCCCTTCACAGTGTTGTTCCAATGATACATTTCCTTAACACGCTATCAACACACCTGGGACAGTGTCTGGCACACAGTAAGCACACAATAAAGGCTACCTATTACCTATTTTCACTTTCTTTTACAAATAATTCTGGGCGAGTTATGAGTAAAACAACTTACTGTGTCACAGTTTAATCAGTCGGCCGAGAGCAGGAACACCAAGCACCAGAATCTGTTCCCCAGAAGCTGAGGGAGACAAAGCTGCTGCTGAGAGCAATGGAGAGGTGAGAGGGTGAAGCAACAAGCTGCCTGCATTAGAGAGGAGGGTCTCTGGGCTGGTGGAAGAAGTACGAAGGTCACATAAAAGGAAGCGGGAAGATCCCCAAACAAACTCTGTCCATTTCCGAATTTTGCCTGAAGGTCAGCACTGTTCCCACGGAGAAGAAACTACACTCTGTAATATTTCTTAAGACAAAAGGTCACCAGACAAGATTGACGAGGGATTGGGAAAGCATTAATAAAATACTGTGGATTCTACTAACCCCAGCTGATGTCGCTCCGTTGGCTGGAGGTCATCCCATAACTGAAAGGTCGCCGGTTCTATTGCTGGCTGGTCAGGGCACATGCCTGAGTGGCAGGCTGGTTCCTGGGTCTGGGAGCACAGGCGAGGTAGCCAGTCAATTGTTCTCTCTCACATACATTTCTGTCCCTCTCTTTCTCCCTCCCTTCCCCGTCCCTAAAAATCAAAAACTAAAAAAAAAAAAAAATTTTAATTTAAAATACTATGGATTCAACTAGAATTATATTGATTTTCTATAGCATCTTCTCCTTCAGTCACTATGAAAAGATAAAACATTAAAAACAAATAACAATTCTTCCACCCTAGAGGACCTGGGGAACCATATACCCTGCTGGTCTCAAAGTAGCCAGGAGCCTTCACTGAGCAGGTGGGGTCTCCACAGGCTGCCCCTGTCAGGGTCAACACAAATTGGCAGCCCGGCATTTCAGGAACAATCAGCCTGGCCACATGTAATTTAATATCTGTTTAATTTTTTTAAGTCATTTTATCTCCAAGTAAATAGCAATATATGACAATGAAGGCAATATTCTGATAGGAAGCCAAGTTTTCACACTTGGCACCTACCTAAAAACGTCTCTGGCAGAGAATTTAAAGGACAGGGTAAAGGCGGGCAAACTCCGTATTTCTGCCAGGGTTCCTAAACTATACCAAAGTTAAACTTCTGCTAGCCTGGTTAGTTTTGCTCTAATTCCTCTAGAATATCAGGTGAAACAACGTGGAGAATACATGTGTTCTATTCTCAAGAGCCCCAAGTACTGTACGAATTCCTTTAGCAACTACTAAGCTAAACAGAGTCCCAGAGTTAACTCCATAGACTACCTCAGAGAAGCCCTTCCTTTGCACTTTTATATTCTGATACTAAATCTTTAGTGGGGGATCATTCATTTTTTTTAACAAAGGTAACTAGGTAACTACACTATCAGTATCATCACCCAGTCACATATAAGGTATTAAAAGGTAAAATAAAAGACAAGCTGGGGGATGGGGGTGGGGACTGATTCCAAGAATTATAACAGAACTCCTCCCCCACACTTGAGTGTATGTACAAGAACATTCCCCAAATAACTACTTTCTTTAGCCACTGCAAAAAAGCAAAAAAAAGCAAAAGCAAAATAAATAACCCAATAATAGCTAAAACTTACACGGCTCTCTAGAGTAGCCCATTTAATCCTCACAACAGCCCTTGAAGGGCCAACTCTTATTACCCGCCTTTCACAGAAAACAAAAGATACAGAGGCCAGGCCCAGTAACTTGCCCGGGTCTGACAGCTAGGAAGTGGCAGACACAGGAGCTGAACCCGGGCACACTAGCTCCTAAGTCAGTGCTCTTAATCACTACATTGTGCCTTTTCAAATGGAAAGAAAGAAAAACAGCCGTCACCCAAAAGATTGTCATATGATGCTGAAGTTTGACTTTGCTTTATATTTCTAATCCTTCCAAGAGAAATGCTTCCTTTGCAGTCTTATATTCTCACACTAAACCTTTACCTTAGTAGCATTTTCATATTAAAAAAATAAAAATTAAAAAGGACACCAGCAGCAGCAGCATCCAGTTACGTTAGACAAGGCAGGTAATGCACTACACCGTTCCTACCGACCCTTGTTCACAGAGGAGTCCTCAAAATGATATACCACTGTAAAGCGCTAATTCAGAAGATTTCAAGGTAACAATACATATTTCCAAAGTAGGAACACTGACCACTGAAAGACAGTATGACTCGCCTGCCCTCAGTCAAAAGGATGTAAGTAAACCAAGGTTTCTTGAAACCTGGCCAGTCCGCTTTCCTATGCAACATTCGGTGTTTCAAGAATAAACCCACTTCCTCTGAAAGGAAACTGATGTGATCAAAAGAAATAAAATAAATAAATGAATGAAACTTACCACAGATAGCTTATGGTAAAAATAAAGTGCCAAACTTTAAACCATCTCATAATTTTTCATTTTGCTTTCATAGCTATTTAACAGAAAAACATTTTCCTAAAACATTTTAATCAAAGTCTATTTAAAGAAACATCTGATTAGAAATTATTAAACTGTGCATGTATTGTTAAAAATAGTATGTCCTGAGCCATTAGAAAGAGATGTATAGCGTACTATTTTAATAGGCCTAAATGAGGAAGGATCAATATTATTTTAATTTTTAAAGGTCTGTTTATGAAATGCAATCATCCTTCATTAAAAATGCAAGCTGTGCTTCAGCAAGAGGTTAGCGTAAATGATTTATAGAGAGATCTCTCTCTCTCCAGTATAATCTTCCTCTCCTGGGAGTTTCCTTCGGATGCTTTATCAAACCACTCAAGCTATTATTAAAAATGCTTCCTGCGATAAGAGAAAAAAAATACATCCTCCCATTCCCATTCACCATTGCCTCTTCCATTTGAGTGATTTATATCTTTTCCATTTACAGGAAAATTAATTCTTTATTTCCACACAGTTTTGCAATCGTTTCTTTTCACAAGCACTTCAAGATTATTTTATAATATACAAAAGAAGGGATTCAGTTATTTTTAAAATCAGAGGCTTTAATTAATTCTCTTACGTATCCTGATATTTCAGTGTGATTGTTGCTGTGTTTCAGTGACATTAAAGAGAATTTACCTTTTCTTGATGGATTTTTAAAGATTTTTAAATGTTAACTCATCATAGTCAAGGCACTCCGAACTTAAATTCAATTCTCTTCGATTTCAAAATGCTAATGAAAATGGCTTTTTCAATGCAGCAGCATCTGGCTCATTATAACATCCAGTTTTAACTAATAAATCCTTAATTATTAAACTCTGGTGTTCAATTTCTTTCATATGGATAAGCCAAACACATATTGCTACAATTATAAATACCTGGGATAAATTAGTTACAACAACATATCATGGAAAAGCCTTCCTTTTGCTTCTCTGGCTGTTAAGTAAGACCTCAAGCATTTTACAAGGGACACGCATATTTGAAAAACCACCATTAAACATTTGGGCTCTGGTGTATGTAAGTACTGCATTTATTGGCCAGCAAATATTAACTCTGCTGGGTACTTAAGCATAATGCACAGAGCAATTTGTCTGCCTCTGCAAATGGCCCTGGTTTTTTCCAAGTGCTTTTTCAGATAAATGTGTCAAAACTGAATGTAATCATATGTCCTAATTCTGGTTTTACAAAGCCGACTCTGCCCCCATCCAACTGATATTTTTATTAAGGTGTTCCTGAGTATACTTATTAAGCACATCATGATGTCTGGTAAAGGCTGAAATCCCTGAGAGAATGTTTGGTTTTAAGCCTCCATATCTGGTAGAAGGTTTCTCTCTTACCCCAAACTCCTTTTTTTCTTTTTTAATCAGCAACATCGACAGGACTGACTGAATATTTTACAATAGAGTTGCAGAGTATGTGTGCTCAATCATTCGGCTTCCCAGAAGATTCATTACAGTAACATTAGAAAGTCAAATCAGGCAATTCTGCAGTCTGCTGAAAGCGAGCATATGAAAGGAGGTTAATACAAAAGAATTCCATTTTAAATAGAGGACATTTAGGACTTTAAAAAGCAACATTATAATAAAATCTCTAAGATTTGTTCTGGCGTGAGAGCGCTTTACAGGTCTAATTTCAGAATGTCTGACTGTGTTTCTAGGAAAGAGGGAGAGGACGTGCAGGAGGAAACTGTGATCGGCAAGGTCTGCCATCTTAATGATCCTCACGCTAAGAGCACTGCAGATGTCTGTCCTGCCTCGTGGGCAGACTGCATGTTCTCTCCAAGTAGCTGACGGAGGAGGACTCAAGTAACATCAAGGTGTATTCGTTAATATCCTTATAAAGGTTCTGAGTGATTTTAATACTTGTTTTTCTGCATGTAATTAAAATTAAGAATTTTCAGATCTTAGTATGTATCTATATGTCAATATCAATAAGTTCATTTTTTCCATGATTAGTAGCAGGTATAGAAAAATCTTCCTAGGCATACAATGGTTTCCCTCTCACTGAACTTCAGATTTCAATAAACTCCTAACTAATCTTATTTATTTAATTTGTTTCTACTGGTTTATAGATAAGGAAAAATTAACAATGACTATCTACTGAAATGAAAAAAAAAGCAAGGCTCTTCATTCAGTACAGCAGATTTACAGAATACAGATTTCAAATACAAAGGCTCACCCTTTGCATGAGCAATCTGAAAGCCCAAATATCACAGTAAGAGGGAAAGAGCAGCTCGCGGTGGTGACAGACAGGAAAGGAGCTGTGTTCAGTGCTACCTTTGGCAGCAGTACAGATGGGCTCTGGAGGCCACTGACTATGCTTAATTTAATATGAAGCTAAATACAGTCAAAACATCTGGTGCACTACTGACGGTTATCATGATGAATTAAATCTGACATCACACACAAACCCATTCAAATATTCTGTTTATATTCTTTTTATCTAAAACACAAAGCTAACAATCTACATTTCCTTTTCTTTTTCATTTCCTCTAACAGTCTTCTATTTTAGAAAAGGCAGGATTTGTCTCATGTTTATAAAATTTAGGAGGCTTCTTCTAGGAAAAGACTACTTCTTTAAGAAAAAATATTTGTATACAAAATGCCGAGGGGCTCATGCAAGTGACAGTCCCTCTGGTTTAAGCTCCATTAGCTCCATGGATAATCTGCCTCTGGGGAGGGTTTAAAGACAGTGTAAGATAAGGACTAAATGGTACACCAAGTGGTACGTGGAATTGGCACAAAGAACTAAAAACATCTAAAAAGCAAGCGATTTAGCTGACAAAATGCAAAAGAGCAAAGAAGACTTTCTAGAGAGGCCCATCAGCAAAACTAAACTACATTTCTTAGAATGGATTCATAACATACGTTCATAAAATTCAGAACTCCAAATCTGTGGCAGACCTCTGGGACAAAAGAACTCTTATAAAGGGGAAAAGTTTATGAAAAAAATTATATGATCAATTTTATGATAGCTACAGGACAAGGAATTAAGTATGATTTTTTTATGAGCTAATACCTATTTCATAAAACAATTGCATAATCTTTAGCAAGTTGTTACTTTAAAAATGCAAAAGATGCAAAAGATCACCTGTAAATGAAATAACTACTGCCTAACCGTTCTATTCAAATTACTGCATTGCTTATTACGTTGCTTTGAATGATACTTCGTGAAGAGGACTTTTTAATTCCTCTGCTATATATTTAAAATTAGCCTCACTCACACTTTTCTTTTTTAATATATTTTTTATTTATTTATTTGGAGAAATAGGAAGGGAGGGGGTGGGGGAAAGAAACATGAATGTGTGAGAGATACAACAATCGGCTGCCTCTCTCATGCCCCCATCTGGGGACCTGGACCGCAGCAGGAACTCAGTCCACTGAGCCACACTAGCCAGGGCTCACTCACACTCTTTAAATCAAAAAGGACCTAAACCCTGATTCTGCATCCAAAGGGAAGACAGCATTTCATATAATGAAGTCAGTACAATCAAAATGAGAACCACATTTCTGTTTAACATATCTCATCTTGACTCAAGAGCTGGGGGAGGTGGTTATTAAAATTAATGCATCAAACTATCATAATTCCCCTTTTATTACTGGTAATATTTTTCTAAAATATTGTATTAGTCTGCTTTGCTGTATTAGTGTATATTTTCTTACGTTCTCTTTGAATATGAGGATCACTTTAACATTAGGAGAAAAATGTGCACTGAAAATAATCTCTCTAGTTTTAGTGGGTCTGAAATTTTGAAAATGATTCCATTATAAAGCCACTTACTTTCTTCACTGCTTCCAAGGGTGAAAAATAATGAAGCTCCTTGCCATTCAACATAGAAAACACACACACAAAAAATGAAGTGTCGACTGGAAAATGTCACAAAGGAAACATGACTTTTCTGTTTGTTAAATAAGTTTTTCTAATAACCACCGTCCTAGGTTAGCAAGTTATTGCTCCATTTCTTCTTCACTAGATTACCTGTTTTTTTCTGAAATTAACACTGAAGAAACACCACTGGAAATTGTGTTCCTCTACCCACAAGAAAGTGAATGAACTTCACAGACTGCCAAAATCAAATTCTCTCTGCATCATTAATCTACTACCAAATGTGATGCTTCACCAAAAGGGGCCAAGATTTCAGAGAATTCCCCATAGTCTTAACAGAGGACCAAGTATAAGACAATACAGGGGAAAAAAGAAGACAGGATAAGCTTGCTGTTGCTAGTTTGTATTTTCCTGTTTTGCTCAACTCTCCCCACAGCTGATCAATTTTTTTTCAAGAAATTGTGTATTTTTTTAAAATAATTTATTTGTTTGTTTTATTTTTAGAGAGAGGGGAAAGGAGAAAGAGAAGGAGAGAAACATCACTGTGTGGTTGCCTCTCACTTGCGCTACCAACTGGGGACATGACGTGCAACCTAGTCATGTGCCCTGACTGGGAATCGAACCAGCGACACTTGGCTTTCAGGTCGACACTCAATCCACTGAGCCACAGCAGCCAGGGACAAACTTTTGCAGTTGAATTAAGAGAGCTAGATCCCTGGCTAGTGTGGCTCAGAGGACTGAGCACTGGCCTGCAAACCAAAGAGTTTCCGGTTCAGTTCCCAGTCAGGGCACAGGCCTGGGTTGTGGTCCAGGTCCCCAGCTGGGGGTGTGTGAGAGGCAACCACATACCCTCAATTTCTCCCTCCTTTTTCCTCTCTCTAAAAATAAATAAAAACTTTTTTTTAAAAGAGAGAGAGCTATAAGTACTGACAGTTTTTATTTAGACTTCAGCTTTTTTTTCCATTGTAAGGTACTAGAGTTCAGCCAAAATACCATTCAATTTACTAAAGACACAGATCTTCCCCATCACTAAGATGTTGAATATTTAATACCCACATAAAGACAAAAAAATAAGATTATTCTCTCAACTAAAAATCAACGTATAACCTAAGGAGATATTGAGTACAGACTGTCAAAGGAGACAAAAGTACTCAATCACCAAAAGGTTATCATTTACCCTCAGAAAAATTAAAAATTATTATTTTACTGTCAAATTTTATCTCCTTCTGACACATTAAATGTCAGAATCCTTGTCTATGAGAAAATTATTACATCAGGCTCCACCCCTTAGAACTGACTAGATGTAAGAAGTAAAGGAACATCAACCTTCAGAAGGTAAGGATGAAGAACCTCAACAATGAGAAAGAAAAAGACCAAAAGCACCCAACTGAAACCAGGGCACCTAGGTCTTATTTTAGTACAAGACCAAACTGCTGGTATTATCCACCACCACCCCCAAAAAGGATGAAAGACTTTTGCAGTTACTTTACGAAAAGTTAATTTTTCAAATCCGATTCTTCCTAAGGTAAGGAAAGTACTAACAAAATGGAGACTACAAAATTATTTATCCGTTCCTTCAGAGAATACAGTTTAGTAGTTTGTTTTTTAATCAAAATCAAGAAATCTGGGTTTCAATTCATTGCCAATAACTAAGTTTACTCTGCTATTCTGATTGCTTATGCCCAGTAATATACCAGACTCAATTGCAAAAGAGCTACCAAAAACTTAGAACATTAGCAAATTCTCTCTCTAAAATCAGTAAACAGATCCTTGGGTGAGGATTGGAAAAATGCCATTTAACGTCACACCTTGTTCCAACAACTGCCGAGCGCACTTGACTCCCGCCACACGCCTCCCGTCGATATCACCTCTCCACTTCTACTCCCACGTGGGAAGGTTAGCTTCACATCGCGTTCCCTCCAGTCTCCTAGAAACAGCTTTCCTGAAGCACAGCTCTATTCATGTCACTCGCATGCTAGAAAACCTTTCAAAAAATCTCATTTCCAAAATAAAATTTAGAACAGCCCTGGCTGGTAGCTCAGTGGCTTAGAGCGTTGTCCCAATACACCAAGGCTGCAGGTTCAATCCCCGGTCAGGGCACGTACAAGAATCATTCAATGATGCATCAGTAAGTGAGACAACAAATCAATGTTTCGCCCTCTTAATCAATAAATTTTTAAAAGTTAAAATTAAAAAGCTCATTTACCACCAACAAACTTTACTTCAATATTCAGATAAAATGCCCCCTTCTCCACACAACCTTGTCTAATTCCTTTCCCCTTGAGAGAGAACACTGCTTTCTCTGCTGAACTTAGTAACACTTGACCTCGTATCACATGTACCTGTATTTATGTTACACACATGTGTCATCTCCTTACTAAGCTTCATAGTAGCAAGGTCAGTGTTTGAGTCATCTGTGAGTCTTCCATAGACTCCGGTGAAAATACAGTGTATGTACGTGGTAGGTACTCAGATATTTCATAACTGAATGAAAGATTCTAAATCAGCTTGCTGGATGTAACAAGTTTTTTAGCAAAAACCTTGTGTCCATTTACTTAATTTAAAAGAAACAATCATACAAACAAATCTATGAAATATAAACCTAATTTCCAGCAACCCAGCTCTTTATATAAAGTTTTATTTGGTTCCTAGCACAGTCAGGGAACAGCACTTATTTTATTTGAAGACAGGAAAAAAGCACATGTTGGCTAGATCAAGCAACTTCTAATCCCATTGGGTTAGCCAAAAAGTCCATTTAGTTTTTTCCATAACAGAGAAGACACATTTTTCATTTTCACCAATTACTTTATTGATTTGGATATTTTGAGTATGTCGGCTGTCTCCCACGTAGTATAACGTTGACTGTTCTCAACTAATGTCTCAATTTGATCGCTATCAGCTTCAGCTGGTCTACCTGACATGGAGCATCGTCCAGCGAGAAACTTCCAGCACGGTACTTCACACACCACGTCTGACATGTTAGATCAATCACAGCACTTCTTCCATACACAGCACAATGTTTTTGCGTTTCAGGTGTATTTCTACCTTTCTTAAGATAATAAAGCTTAATATGCCAAAAATGTTGTGTATTTTCTTCCATATTCAGTATTAAAATAGCTACACAAAGATTCACCAATTTTGACACTTTTTAAAAATATATGCTGATATGACAGCTGTCACAATACAATGTAACAACATTGTTCCGAATGCTGTTAAAGACAACAGTACTAGAGCCATCCTACAGGGGAAAAAAACAGAACTTTCTGAAATACTATCCACACACTGAGCAAGGAGCCATCACTTCGTGAGGCCTCAGCTTTGGTAATTGTGGAGGAAGTCTCATGAGAGCCTATCATCCCGTGACCAGAATTTCCATGCAATATTAAAAATGAACACCTGGCCTATAATTCCAGAACTAAAGGCAAAAGTAGGGCACCAGCTGACTGAATATATTTACTCCTATGTAAAAAGCTAACTCAAGGTCAGACCTCTGCCCCCTGCTGCAGAGTACCAGTCCTAGGAGACTGCCACTCAGATCCCCAGACTTCTATCAACTCTGAGTTTCCCATCCTCCCACTCCCTTTCCCTTCTCTCTCCCCGCTCCAGGGTCAAGGAGCACCCGTGGGCAGGCAGGATGGGGCTGCTGAAGAGCACAGACCACAAGTTTCACCTGGCCTCTGTCTACACAGAGAAACAACCCTGTAGCGCTCTCTGTATAAGATCATCCCCTTTGTATCACTCGTAAAAAAAAAAAAAAAAAAAGAGGGGAAACAAGGAATGCGCAAAAATCATAGAATACTGCCTTGGGTCCAACTAAAATTCTAATAGAAAAAAATATTTAAACTGTTTTTAAAAAACTACACTCATCCATACATTCAGTCCCTCAGCCAACCATGTGCCAGGCACAATCCCTGCTGACGGAGCCAGATGTCTGGCTGGAAACCCCAGCATGGGAGTCGGAAAAGTCCTGACGAAAACTACATCAAAACTAAAGTCCACCTGGCTGCTGTGGCTCAGTGGATTGAGCGTCGGCCTGCGAGCCAAGTGTCACTGGTTCGATTCCCAGTCAGGGCACATTATTAGGTTGCACATCAGGTCCCCAGTTGGGGGCGTGAATGAGAGGCAACCACACAGTGATGTTTCTCTCCCTCTCTTTCTCCTTTCCCCTCTCTCTAAAAATAAAATAAACAAACAAATAATTAAAAAAAAAAAAAAAAAAACTAAAGTCCAAAAAATTAAATAAGAGTTGGGCGGGCAAAAAAGGAAGAGAAGAACGCCACCAGAGGCTCTGCCTAAGTAACTAACAATCAGATTTTAGAAGATCAAAAAGCTCCAAAGAAGACAGAAAAGATGTTTCTCACATCATCAGTCATGAAGGAACTGCACTCAGAACTACAGTAAGATCACACCCCCTAGAATGATTGTAATAGGAAACATAGATAACAATTCGGAACCTTTCAAACATTGCTGGTGGGACTGTAATATGATTCGGACACTTTGGAAAACTAGCAATTCCTCAAAATGTTAAACACGTAGGGACCATTTGATCCAACAATTTCGCTCCTAGTAACATTCCCAAGAGAAATGAAAAACCATGTCCACACAAAAATTTGTACATGAATGATCAGAGCAGCATTTTTTAATAGCCAAAAAGTGGAACCAATCCAAATGTCCATCAACTAATAAATGGATAAATAAAATGGGGTGTAGCCATACAATGGACAACTATCTGGCAATAAAAAGGAATGAACCTTGAAAACATCATCTGTGTGAAATGTCCAGAACGGTCAACCCCACAGAGACAGAAAGCAGATGAGTGGCTGCTCATAGCTTGGTAACGGGTGGGGAGTAAATGGGGAACGAGACCGCTAATGAGCACAGGGATTCTCCTGGGAGTGATTACGTGCTCTAAAATTGGTTGTGGTCACGGCTGCACAAGGCGGTGAGCAGACTAAAAATAACTGAATTGTGTATTTTAAGTGGGTGAATGGTATATACATGTATGACTCACGTCTCAATAAAGCTGTTATAAAACAAAAGATCAAAAGGACTGCAATAGTGAAGAACACTTGGGAAGGCCACAGGATGTGAACAGGCAGACTGGCTTGGAAGCTGTAAAGTAACTCAGGAGAGACAGTGGCCTGAACTAGGATAATGGGACAAGGAAGACATTAAAAATTAAAAAAAAAAAAAGAAGAAGAAGAAGAAAGAAAGACACAATACTTGGTTATAGACAGTGGAGAGAAAAGGGAGTTCACACAATGCAGGGTTTCTGGCTCAGACTATTGAGCAGTATTTCCTAAAACAGGAAAACAAGACAGGACATGTTTGGGTAAGAGGAAATTCACTGATTTTTTAAGTTTAATTATATTTACAAGAGTTGTATAAGTATTTGAGAAGGTTTTGTTTCAAGAGGCTGTAAGCTTTTTGCAGTCAGGCAAAAATTTAGCGCAATTTAATGTTAGTTATGTTTTAAATGGAACTGGGTGTTTAAAAAGAACTAAGTCTGTTCAATTTAAATTTACATCTAAAGCTAATTTGTTGTATATTTTTATATAAAATGTACTGGATACACAGATAGACTAATAATATTTATAAATTAAATTTAGGGCTTAAGGAAAACTGGGCTTCACATTTTCTAAGTTTAGTAAATTAACTATTAATTTTGAACACCAGTAACTAAGTAGTTGGGTATCACTGACATGCAGCATTAGTGACTACAAATTAAAGTTCCAATTTGATGGCTTCTGTTTTCTCTGTGAAATAGGAGAAAGCCATCTGTTCAAGAGGGGAAGGATGGGCCCCAACTTGTGTGACTCAGGGGGGTGTGCACCGTCCTGCAAACCAGAAGGTTGGGGTTCAATTCCTAGTCAAGGCACATGCCCCGGCTGGGGACACGCGAGAGGCAAGCAATCCACGTCTCTCTCTCACGTCGATGTTTCTCTCCCTCCCTTCCCCTCTCTCTAAAAACATGGGAGAAAAAAAGGATGAAGGGAGGGATGGAGGAAGAGAGGGAGGGAGGAAGGGGACAGACAGGAGAACAGGAACCCTAGGTCTAATGACATAAAAGTGATGGCAAAAGGGTGGGAAAGGAGGGAACACAGAAGCACCAGGGGGCACTGTCACGGCCTAGTGTGGAGTTTGGAGATCCTGACCTTCACAGAGACGCATCAGCTGAATAATGCCTTTTTCTTTACAATCACTTGGCATGGCTTTCTTCCAAATAATATTATATGGTATTGGTTACTCTGAGGTATTAACAGAACATGTTTCTAGAATTTTTGATTTTCAGTCATAGTTTAAAAACAGAAATAACCAAAAGGAAAATCTGTTTGCATAACATACTTCAAGAAAAGGATACTTCTGCATTCTAATCCTGGCCATGGTAAAAAATTCTTTCCAGGAAAAAAGGGTAAAACAGTGCCTCTTGTAGAAGATAATAAAAGCGGTATTTACTCATAAAACCTCAATATCATTTCCCTGTCTTCTTCCCTCTGGCCGCTGAGCCCGGACCCCCGACCAGCGCTGTCCCACAGAATGTGCAGCAGTGCTGGGAACATCCCACGCCGGCCCGTCCCACGCAGCGGCTACTGGGCACATGTGACTACTGAGCTGGAGTGAGTGAGGAACTTAACTTTTCATTTAATTTAAGTAGACACATGAGGCCAGCAGCTACCACATGCAGCAGTGCAGTAAACTTTTATTAAAGAAAATGAAGAAATTTACGGACCCACTCGGTGCCCAAGTCCGACATTTGTGACACAAAAGAAAACATATGTGCAGTCACTCACCCACTCATGCATCAGCACATGTAGTAACATTAACCCCTGCCCCTGTAGAGTCCTGGGTTCAGTTTTCCTAATACAAGAGTTCTGAAGCCTCAAAAACAGGGGTGCAGACTGCAAAGACTAAGGAAGCACATTTCACACCCCAAGTTTCACGTGGATCCAGTATACGTAAGAGAAGGAACCATCATCCTTGGAGTAAAAGTGTTTATCTTCTAATGGTTAGGAGTGGCCTAAAAGGCCAAATCTGGCCTGAAACCTGTTTTGGTAAAGTGTTATTGGAATAGCCATGCTGTTTTCTTTTGTTTTTTGTTTTTTTTAATTGATTTGAGAGAAAAACATCGATTTGTTGTCCCAGTTACTTACGCATTTATTGGTTGCTTCTTGTACATGCCCCGATTGGAGATCAAACCCACAACCTTAGCATATCAGGACAACGCTCTAATCAACTGGGCTACCCGGCCAGGGCCCTGGCCAGTTGTTTGTATGCTCTCCATGGCTGCTCTGGGGCTACACGGGCAGAGTTTAATAGCTGTGACAAATGACACTCAACCCACAAACCCTTAAATATTTACTATCTAGCCCTTTACAGTAAGTGTCTGCAGACCCCTCTTCTAGGCTAGGGGCTACAGAAGCTGTTTGCGCCAACTAAGGAACTGAAGAAAGAATTCCTGATATCTAAACCATTTAACTTATAAGAAAAGGTTAAGCCTAAAAATTATTTTTAAGAATCTTGAACCTCAGGGCATTTTCTGTTTGTTAATTTGTGGCGATGATTTGGTAGAGTTAAAGACTTTATTTACCTGGGGAAAAACTGCTGCTGCATTTTACTTTCTAGGAAAAAATTACAGGGAAAAAAACAAACAAAAAAATCATATGTAGAAGATTTACAGTGGAACCTCGGTACTCGTTGTTAATTCGTTTCAGAGCTGATGACAAGTGCCAAAACCGACCAGGAAAGCATCTTCTCTCGTGGGGCGGCCTCAAGACTCACACAAGCTCTAGCAAGGGCAGCGGGTCCCGGGCAAGCGCCACGTGCTGAAACCCTTTTTTCTTGGCAAAATGCAACAAGGACACGGCTTCGCGGGGTCTGAAGCAGACAAGTACTGAGGTCGGGCTATATTTAAAATACTGCACTTCTGCCCTGATTCGTGTGGCTTAGCAGAGTGGGTGTCATATGGCAAACTGAAAGGTCACCAGTTCGATTCCTGGTCAGGGCACATGCCTGGGCTGTGGAGAGGTCCCCGGTTGGCGGCATGCAAGAGGCAACCAATCGATGCTTCTCTGGCACATCGATGTTTTCTCTCCCTCCCTTCTCCTCTATCTAAAAATAAGTAAATAAAATGTTTAAAAATAAAATAAACAAAATACTGCACTTCTAATCCCACCCTGTAGTAGAATCAAGGCAAGTGGCCTAATTCACAATTACAACCTTAAAACAATGAATTCTGAATCATTTTCACGTAAAAGAATGTGAAACACATTATTAAAGTACACTTACTATACTGATGATCTTCTAAAACAAAGCCTAAACCACCACCACCAATTGCTTCTATTTTCTGCGGTACAAGGAGTACCGCTGAGCACGCTGCCTCTGCCTGTGACGGTGACAGCATCCTCATCTCAGAACACTGTGAAGATTAAGTAAGGTTTTTTTCCGAGAACAGTACCTGACACAGAAAACGACAGCTGATGGGAAGGAATCATTCCCCATGCATCATGGATAATTAGGGCTTTATTTTCTTAACATAGAACTACATTTTCATCAATATAGTAACTGAATGTTTTGGTCAAACCTAGATCTAAGCGCAGACATCACCTAATGACAAACAGCGCAGGCTCAGGAAGCAGACTGCCTCAGTTTACTGGCAGTCCTACCGTAGAGCAGCTGTGTCCTCACTTCCTCATCCGCAGAAATAACAGCAGTCACCTCGTGAAGAATGCAGGGAGGAGTACAGGGCGGAGAAGAGCACTAGGGCATGTTGCAAGCACTCAGTGAATGCGAAACTTAAAAACCCATGGCACCCCTGGCTGGGGTGGCTCAGAGGACTGAGCGCCGGCCTGCGAACCAAAGAGTTGCTGGGATTCCCAGTCAGGGCACACGCCTGGGGTGCGCCCCAGTTGGGGGTGCACAAGAGGCAACCACACATTGATGTTTCTCTCCCTCTCTTTCTCCCTCCCGTCCCCTCTTAAAAAATAAATAAATCTTTAAAAACCCATGGCTAATGTATGGTCCATAGGGATGTAAATTGATACAACCTTTTTGGAGGCTAATTTAACAATTTCTATTAAAATTCAAAATGCCCTGGCTGGTTTAGCTCAGTGGATTGAGCGTCGGCCTGCGAGCTAAGTGTCGCTGGTTCGATCTTCCAGTCAGGGTACATCAGAGAAGGAAAACTCTGACTCCAAAAAACCTCCGCTGCCTTGCGGCATACCTCTTCAGGGGAAAGGCTAAGGGAGTAAACCCCGACAGAAAATCCGGAGCCGGAGTCCCTAAGGCGGTTTGACGTTGTAGTCAACACCGGCAACTCCTGCGGCGCACCTGAAGCCAAGCTGTATCGACTCCGTCTTTCCCTTGGACCCTTCAGCTGCGAAGAGAGGGGGGGTCTGCTGCATGGGCAACAGCAGACCCTCCATATCACCCTGCCCAGGCTCTGTAGCTTCAGCTTCACTGGAGAGGACACTCCAGCGTCATCGCAAGATGTCGATTCAACACGGGAGGAGACAGATACCGTGTCACTCCCGAGTCGGACTGCACAGCCATTCTCGGCGGTGCAGATAGACTCTTAAGAAGCTACACCATCGTCTCTCGAGACGGACGGCTGCCGACGATTAAAATTCAAAGTACACTAATTTTTAATATAGTAATTCCATATAGAGAAAATTATCCTACAAAAATATTCAAAAGCTTATTGACAAGGGTGTTAATTGCAACATTGTTCATGACAGCAAAATATAGGAAAGATTAAACACCCATCAACAGGGAAATGGCTAAATTGCAACATTAATGTACTATATTATAGAATATAATGATTTTAAAAATAGACTGTGTGTACCAATATGGAAAAATGTTCAGAACTTATAGTTAAATGAAAAAAGTTGCAGTACATTATATGTAGAGTACAACACTGTTTTTGTTAATTAAAAAAGATAAAAAGGAGCCTTGCCTGGCGTGACTCAGGGAACTGAGCACCAGCCTGTGAACCGAAAGGTTGCCGGTTCAATTCCAGGTCAGGGCACATGCCTGGGTTGCAGGCCAGGTCCCCAGTTGGGGGTGTGTGAGAGGCAGCCTATCAATGTATCCCTTGCACATTGATGTTTCTCTCCTCTTTCTCTTTCCCTTCCCCTCTCTCTAAAAATAAATAAAATCCTTTAAACAAAAAAGATAGAAAGGGCACATGGTATATATGTTTTTATAGAAAGTTAGGAATAACGTACACCAATCTAACAGTTATCATTTTGGAGGTCAGGGCTATTAGAGCCTTTTATATGCCAAATTATATATTTCCATATATGTAAAGTTTATAATTAGCATTATGTATGAAAAAAGATTATAGCAGGAAACTCTTTAAAAAGATGTTTTCAAAGACTTTACTATTGTCAGAAATTGTTTATGTTGCAAATACCGTTTTAGGAGAAGATATAAAACGATGTATATATCCCAGTTTTCTAATACATATGATTAGAAAAAGATACTGGAAGAAAAGACTAAAACGCAAACAGCCGTTATCTCTACAAATGTCATGAAGGTAGGGGTTTCTATGGTTTTATACTGAAATATATACTCAGAAATACTTCTAGAAATACATAAGTGTAACCATAATTAACAATACTTTATTGTATTCTTTTAAATTTGCTAAGAATATTACATCCTAACTGTTCTCACCTCAAAAAAAGTGGTAACTGTTTGAGGTGATAAATATGTTCACTGGCTTCAATGTGGTGATTTCACACTGTGTATGTGTATCATACTGTACATCCTAAGTATATGTAATTCCTAATTATACCCCCAATACAACCCATTTCTACATTGCACTGAAACTTACTACTACTTCAAATATTTTGTTCCTAATATATGTTTACCGTGTCCTTTCAAAGTATCATTACAAATAAATTTTACAAAGTACCCTTGAGATTCCGTCAAGGAGTCACACACATACCCAGATCTACTTCCACGTACTCAGTGAACATCTGGTCTGCACCTTTCATAACAACGTCAAAGAAAGAAAGAATTTGTTGACTGAATTATATTTTTTTAAGTTTTTAAATATTTTAAAATTCCACAAATATCACTATAAAGATCTACAAGTCAAACATCTGTCTAAATAGATGTCTAAGAAATATTACATTCTTTGAAATATTACAGCTATAATGTGGAATTACATTAAATCATATCCAGATGGTATGTCTTTCATAACAAGTCTCATCCAAAGAAAGCAGTTGCTGAAAAATAAGTTACAAAAAATACAATAAAGATTTTCTTTTTTTTAAACTGGTGAAATCCAAAAAAGAAAAAAAAAGAAGTTACCATTTTTCTGCAACTCACTATTAAGTGGAGGCAAAAGAAAAAATATGGTCACTATGATAAGAGTAATAAGCACATCATTTCTAGGATATTCATATATAACACAAATATTATTCTTATTCACATTTTACTTTTATAAATCCAGTTTTTTATATCTTTGAATTTTTTCATTAAATATTTACAACATACAGACAAGCATTAGTGAAGATAAGGGACACCATGTACTTATCACCCAGAATAAAAAATGTTAACATTTTGTCATATATGCCTTCGATCTCTTTTCTCCTAAAACAATAAAACATTACAGATATAGTTAGATCCTCTCCACCCACATTCTTTTTGTAATACTTAAAAAGTAGAAACTAGAAGTAACTAAGCTTCAGGTTCCTTGGATTTTTTTAACAATCTATAACACATTTTTATTAGCCTGATTAAACTCTTAACCAATGCGATGTATAAATTCCAGCCTGCAGCAAAAACTTACTGTTGTTATATGAACTTATCTGTACCAAATAAACTTAAAAAAAAAAACCTACTAAAGCTATCCTCAGAAAGATTATCTAAATGGATATTACTGCCATCACCTACTTTACTAGCATTTTGGTTCCCTGTTTTGTTTTTAAACGACTCCTTAGACCTTCACTGTCCAATACGGAACACATGCCATGTGCTAATTCAAACTGATACATGAGTGTAAAAGGCACACCGGATCCAAATGTTTAATATGAAAACAATTTAATTCATTTTTATATTATTTACATGTTAAAATAATGTTTTGGACACATTGGGTTAAATAAAATATACTGTTAAAATTAGTTTCACCCTTTATCTTTTTTCTAATGTGGCTACTATAAAATGTTAAATTACATATGTGACTTATAGTTAAAGCTCATGTTACAATTTCTGTTGCACAGTGCTGTCCCAGATACATCAAAGTCGTCGTCGTCGGCAGCCGTCCGTCTCGAGAGACGATGGTGTAGCTTCTTAAGAGTCTATCTGCACCGCCGAGAATGGCTGTGCAGTCCGACTCGGGAGTGACATGGTATCTGTCTCCTCCCGTGTTGAATCGACATCTTGCGATGACGCTGAAGCTACAGAGCCTGGGCAGGGTAATATGGAGGGTCTGCTGTTGCCCATGCAGCAGACCCCCCCTCTCTTCGCAGCTGAAGGGTCCAAGGGAAAGACGGAGTCAATACAGCTTGGCTTCAGGTGCGCCGCAGGAGTTGCCGGTGTTGACTACAACGTCAAACCGCCTTAGGGACTCCGGCTCCGGATTTTCTGTCGGGGTTTACTCCCTTAGCCTTTCCCCTGAAGAGGTATGCCGCAAGGCAGCGGAGGTTTTTTGGAGTCAGAGTTTTCCTTCTCTGATGTGCCCTGACTGGAAGATCGAACCAGCGACACTTAGCTCGCAGGCCGACGCTCAATCCACTGAGCTAAACCAGCCAGGGCATTAAAGTAGCACCAGAATAAGAACTACTATTTCAGAATCAAGACTTAGAAAAACATGCAATGGTTGAAATGGTCAAAATGGTAGAGCTGTGGTTGTCACCTAGGCAATTTAGAGGGAAGAATACTACTTATGGAAAAGCAGGACACCCGGATAATTGTCCTTCTACGTCACCCGAACACCCCAGATAAACTCTCCTTACTTCATTTCATTTCACTCATGTGTATCTGAAAAATTATACTCCTAAAGAAATCAATCATTGCCCTGACTGGTGCGGCTCAGTTGGTCGGGCCTCATCCCATGAAGAGAAAGGTTGCAGGTTCAATTCCCGGTCAGGGCACATGACTGGGTTGTGGGTTAGGTCCCCAAAGAGGACATGTGTGAGAGGCAACCAGTCGATGTTTCTCTCCCTTTCTTCGCCTCTGAAAATTAATAAATAAAATCTTTAAAAAAAAGAAAGACAGCAAATGAATTATTTTTTTTAATAAGTCATTTATTTAGTAACTTAAATGGATTGAAACAGATCTAATACAATTGATTCATTCATTTAACAATTTTTAAACTGGGACTAGAGACACAGTGGTAAATACCGCTGTGGCTTACTTTCTGGTGTATGTGGGAAAGTCACATGCAAATAATAAACAAGTTTGCAAATAATCCAAAAACTCATTTCAGAATAGCACTTTGAAGAAGTCACATGAAAAAAGTCAGCAGTCAGTCTTTCCAGTCCAATCCTATCTTTAGAATCAGCTTTTACGAGTCCTTAAATGCTGTAGACTCTGAGATTTATTTTAGGGGTGATAAATTAGTTATTTCAATGTGTTCATTTTCTGTGTAAATATTTTCAATCAAAGCATTTTGCAAAACACATGTACTGTTACCAAGCACATAACACAAGAAAATAAAAGGCAATTTATGTCATTGCCATGGCTCTTATAACACTAAGTGCCCAGTTTGGCTTTTAATATGTAATTAAGAAAAAAAAGTCAGTATCTTGCCATAGCCATGGCAAAACAAATTCCAAACTGTTAAGCATGAGCATTTTTAATATAAATCTTCTGGCCCAGGAAATGATAAAAGACCAAAGCTGACATGGTCAACTTCCTCTCCCGCAAAAAAATCAACTCAAAGAAACCTGGAAGTTTATACTAGAGGTAAAATGTATGTGTGTGGCCATAACAACACAGTTGACCTGTCCTCCATAAAGTATGTGTCAATCAGGTCAGAGGTTAAAAACAACCCATTAGTACTGTCAACTCTCAGTGCACCCACTCACCAAAACACCGTCCCCACTGCTATAAACTACGTTAATTTAAAGACACGATACACAACTGGTTCAGAAAAAGATGTCAGAAAAGCTCAGTAATAATTAGACTCAGTAAATTATAGAAAACTCATATAACAGAACACTACACAGTTATTAAAAATAATCCTCAAAGTCTATTTGTTGACATTTAATTACATGAAAACTCATATATTTTACTGAATATGCAGTAATTATAAAAATATATCTAATGTGATACCATTTAAAATGTATTTATACAGCCTCTGTAGGAAAAGAAAAGTCTAGAAGACTATCACAAATAGCTAATATTATCTGTGGATGCTTTTTAGTCTTTCTTTAACCCTACTTTCTGACTTTTGTGCAATGAACATCTATTACCACTTTAGATAGTAAGGAAACCACAGAAGTTGTTTAAAACCAGTTACAAAACACTACATATATATGCACATGTATATGTATGTGTATACGTGTATATATATGACATTAATGATACTCAAAGACAATGGAATAAAAAGAAAGGGAAATTACACGACGGAAATAACACAGAGTGTTAACAGAACAATCTCTGGGTGGTCCTTCACCCTCATTTCTGGAAGTCTCTAACATCTGCTCATCATCCTCCTCCTCACCTGGGTCCTACCATAATCAAGATGAGGGCACCAAGAGGACACACCCCTCGAGAAGCCAACTATCTGGTTCCTAGGGATCCTCATGGTCAGTGACCTCTACCTTCACTGTGTGAAGCCAGCCAGTGACACAGCCACACCCGCTCCGTATCTGAAACCACCATTCAGGGCGTCCCATCCCCTCAGCATGGGCCCCAGCACCCTGAATGCACAATATTCCAATACATTTTGTCCTCCAGCCTCAAACAGATCCTTTCGTCCTTTAATCCTCTGTTTTCTTCCTGTCTGCATCTTTCAGACTTCAGTTCTACTTAGTCTGACTTACACTCCCAGACTCTAGGAATTTCATGTGTCCCACTTCATTATGGTAAACTACTTAAAAATTATATTCAACCTACCTGACTTCAATGACTTAAGAAGCAAATCAGAATTATAATTCTATCAAACAGGGGAGAATCGCGCTTTACCTCATCCACTCAAGGAGATACTCATAGAACTGCTCAAGTACTGTCATGTATTTTAACTTTTGAATGCTCCAGCCCTCATCTCTTGCTTTTCCTCAAAATAATTTCATTATTCTGGCAGAGCAGATTTCATGTGAACTCGCTCTCTCATCCTCAAACCTCCTCTCATTATATTCACTCTCGATTCTTTTTAAACCCTTCCCAGATCTGTACTTTCCAGCACCTAACATGAAATATACATGGTAGATGTCCAATAACATTGAAATGTTTGACCAATCTCATCACTTGTGCTTTGTATATATTAACTCATCTAATTGGCACAGCAATCCTACCACATAGGTGCTATTACTATCCCTATTTATAGATGAGGAAACTGAGGCCCAAAAAAGTTACATAACTTTCTCATTAGGATAAAGTTACTATTGCCAGAGCTGAGTTTTTTGTTTGTTTGTTTTCATTTATAGATTTTAGAGAGAGGAAGGGAAAGAGGAGAAGGAGGGAGGGAGGGAGAGAGAGAGAGAGAAACATCAATTTGTTGTTCCACTTACTTATGCATTCATTGGTTGATTCTTGTATGTGCCCTGACCGGGGATCAAACTCACAACCCTGGCATGTGGGGAAGATGCTCTAACCATGAGCTACCCAGCCAGGGCACCAGAGCTGAGATTTAATCACAGGCACCTGGTTTCCAGGTCTGTCTTCTTAACCATCACGTCTCAATGCCTCGAAACCCAAATCCAAACTTCTGCTTAAAGGAAAAATCTTTCATTTGAAAACATGGTTAATAATTTCCACATGATTTAAGTAAATATGTAATTGATATATCATTTCCATACCAACTGTGATAATTCCAAAATTCTTAGTATCTGCTCATCATTCAAAATACAGTCGTCGTCGGCAGCCGTCCGTCTCGAGAGACGATGGTGTAGCTTCTTAAGAGTCTATCTGCACCGCCAAGAATGGTCGTGCAGTCCGACTCGGGAGTGACACAGTATCTGTCTCCTCCCGTGTTGAATCGACATCTTGCGATGATGCTGAAGCTACAGAGCCTGGGCAGGGTGATATGGAGGGTCTGCTGTTGCCCATGCAGCAGACCCCCCCTCTCTTCGCAGCTGAAGGGTCCAAGGGAAAGACGGAGTCGATACAGCTTGGCTTCAGGTGCGCCGCAGGAGTTGCCGGTGTTGACTACAACGTCAAACCGCCTTAGGGACTCCGGCTCCGGATTTTCTGTCGGGGTTTACTCCCTTAGCCTTTCCCCTGAAGAGGTATGCCGCAAGGCAGCGGATGTTTTTTGGAGTCAGAGTTTTCCTTCTCTGATGTGCCCTGACTGGAAGATCGAACCAGCGACACTTAGCTCGCAGACCGACGATCAATCCACTGAGCCAAACCAGCCAAGGGCTCAAAATACAGTAACACATTCTATTTCCACAAAGCACTTTTGTATAAATTTCCTAAACTGCTTTCACTTTAAATGTCTAATGAATTTCTAAATTTTTTCATTCACCTTAAGTTATCGGGTACTTCTCTCCCCCAAGACTGTCTCATTCTATTTTAAATATATGAGTATAATGCACAATTTATAAAATTTCAAAGGTAAGTTTTCCTCTTTCTTCCCTCCGAACAAGATCAGTATTTGACCTTACCTTTAAATATGTTCTCTTTTGCTGAATGTTAAAATAACATCAAAGTCAAAAATTAGAACTACTTATTCTGAGTGAAGCCAGTAAGTACTTCAACCTTTGAAGGAATTCTAAGTGGAGCAAGAAAGAAACTTATCAATGTTTCATCTATTAACAATACATTGAAATCAACTTAAAACAGTAAGTTATATGGCTGTTTCAATTTCTGGAAGGTACTGGCTTATCTAAGAAATACAGATTTTCTCTTTGCCCGCCCAGAAAAAAATATACTTTCAAGTATCACTGAATATTTTCTTATATTTTATGCCATTAAAATTTAATAATAGAACTGTGAAAGGAAAGGAAAAACAAAAGAGAAGAGGGGGACAGGGAGGAGAAGGAGAGGAAGGAAAGAGAGAGGACGTATCAAAGGTTTGATTTTTAAACTTCTTAAAAGAAAGTATCAATAAAATGGGAAAATAAAACAGAAGAGAATGAATATTTTATTATCTAAATGAAACTTTTAAATATATAGTTTCAGACAGATCACTCTAAAACAAAATATGTCATAACTTTAAAGAAAAATGCGTGGCATGACAGAAGCAGCTTCAACTCCCCAGACCTCAGTCTGAACCCTAATCTGATGTTACTAGTGGAGAGACCTCCCTGAATCTCTGGTCCCTCACAGAGAAATCAGTAATAACACCACCTTTCCTGGGCTGGCTTCAGCCACACCTATAGTAAACCTGAAGATCAGCGTGGCCTTTGGGCAAGCGTTAGTCCTCAACCCCTTTGAAACGGTGCAGGAAATAAGCATAATTTGTTGGTACAAAATAGACAGGGGGAAGTTAAGAATAATATAGGAAAGGGTGAAGCCGAAGAACTTATATGCACAACCCATGGACATGAACTAAAGGGGTGGGATTGCTGGAGGGAAGACGGGTACTAGGCGGAGGGGAGCAAAGGGAAAAGAAATTGGGACAACTGTAACAGCATAATCAATAAAATATACTTTTAAAAAAAGAAATATGAGTCAAAGCACAATGTGTAGTACTCAATAGCAAAACCACGACTCTTCACTATAAAAATATCCATATAAGGCAATGCGTGAAATGAAATTGTAGCTGATTTTATACCTGGGACAGTTGTGCTAACACGAGGTCTGTCCGGAAACTATCCAGCCAAGTACTATGAAAAATAGACATTTATTGAAGAAGATACAAGATACACTGAACATAGGGCAATGATGCCTCAGTCCCCTTCAGAGTAGGGTAGCCATCAGTTGCCCCGTCATAGTTTCCTGAATCTCATCGATGGTCTGAAATCTCTTCCCTTGAAGGTGATCTTAGTTTTGGGAAAAGCCAGAAGTCGCAGCGGCCAAATCTGGGCTGTAGGGGGGCTGAGTCACCTGGGTGGTTTGACATTTCGCCAAAAAACTGCACAAAACAAGATGCATGAGTGGGTGTGTTATCATGATGAAGCTGCCCATCACCAGGTGCCCACAGCTGCGGCCACTGAATCATCTGAATAGTTTCCACAGAGAAACGTCCAAGCTTAATGCAAAATCTGATGCAGCTTCATTGCTCTACTTGCTCAGTTATTTTGAATGCGACAGCCACACAGTACACATGCTCACTCAATGGTGTCTACCGCCCCCACTGACGAGTACAGTGAAGTCGTCATTGTTCACGCATGTGCATTCCAGTCCACTCTCCTCGGCTGCCAGGTTACTTTGATGGTGCACAAACTGTTGTATTAACAATGGCTGGACTTTTACTGAACAGACCTCATATGTTAACTCGCATTTCCTTCATAAAACTTAAAATATTCTGAAACTAATTTATTTTTTAAAAAAATACCACCATTCCTTGAAGAATGGGTTATTAGAAGTAACGAGAGAATACAGAAGCTAGATCATTCTTCTTTCTCCAACCCTTTCTTATATTCAAAATACTGAGCAAGCAGCAAAGAACTAATTCACCTCAAGTATGAGCCATTAGATAAAATTTACCTAATGTATAAGTCAACATGCCTCAAAGATATTGCAGGTTCAGGTTCACACCAACACAATAAAGTAAATATCACAATAGTCACACAGATTTTTTGGTTTCCCAGTGTATATAATAGTTATGTTTGCACAATACTGTATTCTATTAAGTATGGAAACAATGTACATAGCTTAATTTTAAAAATTTTTATTACTAAGAAATGCCACCGCCACCTGAGCTTTCAGCAGGTCACACCCGTTTGCTGGTGGAGAGTCTTGCCTTGAGATTGATGGCCACTGACTGATCAGGGTGGTGGCGGCTGCTAAAGGCCGAGGTGGCTGTGGCAATGTCCTTTAAAAAGGCAATGAAATCAGCTGCGTCAGTTGAGTCTCCCTTTCACGAGCCATTTGATAATACTTTATCCACAGCAGACGTCTCTGCAAATGGGAGTCAGTCCTCTCAAACCTGCCGCCGCTTCATCAACTACGTTTATGTCACATTCTCCACCCGTCGTTGTCCTCTCAACCATCTTCCCAGCATCTTCACCGAGAGCACAGTCCTTCTCAAGAAACCATTCTCTGCGCTCGCCCATAAGCAGCAACTTCTCATCCATTCGAGGTTTACATAGGACCACAGCGTTTCAGTCCCATCTCCCGACTCCAGTTCTAATTCTGGTTCTCTTGCTATTTCCGCCGTATCTACAGTTACTTCCTCCATGGAAGCCTTGAACCCCTCAATGTCAGCCATGAGGTTGGAACCAGCTCCTTTCAAACTCCCATTAACGCTGACATTCTTCTGACCTCTTTCCATGAAACGCGAATGTTCTTAATGGCATCTAGAATGGCGAATCCTTTCCAGAAGGTCTTCAATGGACTGCCCAGATCCATCCGAGGAATCACTATCTATGGCAGCTATAGTCTTACAAAAGGTATTTCTCAAAGAATGAGACCTGCAAGTTGGAATGACTCCCTGACCCATGGGCTGCACAATGGATGTGGGGTTAGCAGGCAGGAAAACAACATGAATCTCACTGTCCATCCCCATCAGAGCTCTCGGGTGACCAGGCGCACTGTCAGCGAGCAGCAATATTCTGCACGGAATCTTTCCCTGGTCATTAAGTCTCAACAGTGGGCTTAAACTGTCCAGGAAACCCTGTTACAAACAGGGGTGCTGTCAGCAGGCTTTGCTGTCCTTTCGTAGCGCACAGATGGAGTCCATTCAGCATAATTCCTGAGGGCCCTAGGATTTTCAGACGGTAAATGAGCATCGTCAAGTTCAAGTCAGCAGCCACATTAGCCCCTAAGAGGAGAGTCACCTGTCCTCTGAAGTCGGGCGCTGACTTTTCCTCTCTGGCTATGAAAGTCTTAGGTGGCATCGTCTCCCAATACTAGGCTGTTCCGTCTGCATGGAAAACCTGTGGCTCAGCGTAGCTGCCCCCATGCGCCACCTGGGCTAGAGTTCTGGGTGACTCGTTGCAGCGTCACCATCGCGCTCGCTGCTTCACCGTGCACGCTGCTGTCATGGAGAAGCGTCTCTCCTTCAGCCTCATGAACCAGCCTCAGCCAGCTTCAGACTCTTCTGCTGCAGTTTCCTCATCCCTGACACCAAAGAAACAGTCCTTTAAGAAAGCTGTAACAAAATCTCAGCCTGAAAGAAAGCATGGCCCGTCCAAACTACACATCAAGAAACAACTTCCGATAGCCGAATGCAGCAGGGACACTGCAAGACAAGCTTGCGCAGGGCGATCACAACGAGCATTTTGATACTTTGTCTAACAGTACAGACACACCTCTTTTTACTGTGCTTCGCTTTATTATGCTCTGGAGCTGACTGCGGTACTCCCACCCCAAACGGAAGGTCTGCGGCGACCCTGTGTCAAGCAAGTCTGTGGGCACTATTTGTCCAACAGCATTTGTCACATGGCACACAGGCACATGACACTTTGAGTGAAAGTTCAAACTGGGCATCTCAGAGCAAATGTCGTCCACCCAATCACCCAGTTTTATTAAAGATTTTGTTGAATCCCCAGAGAATTTCTAGACATGAAAGCAGCACGGGGACAATTCCGCAAAGCAAGGCATGCGAGATTACCAGTCAACTTTCCAATCGGAAATGTGACTTTTATAGAGTCTATCGATGAAGTTTACAACAAATCAACGGAAAATTTTCTTAGCCTTGCCAAAAATTGCAAGACCTATTTATACCTTTTAGCTGATTAGTGGGAAAGAAAAAAAAAGCCATTAACCAAGTTCTCTAATTATCAAGAGTTAATGATACTTAAAACACTTCCTTTTAGAAGTCTCTATTTATTTTAATTCTGATAGCACTTGTGTGTAAAGGGGCAAACACCATACATTTTAATCAAAGAAAATAAATGCTGTAAAAGACTTCATTTTTTTTACAGTTTAAAAGAAAGTTTGTCCTAATATTTAGAAATGCAGTTACTGTACAATTTATTTGTAATATCAGAACTTACTCATACTTTTCCTAAGGAAATAATTGTAACTATGAGAAGACATTTATTGGTATAAGCTCATTAAGAGTGGATTTTTTTTTCTATTTATTCATTACTGTATCCTCAGTGCCTAGAACAGTGACCCTTAATATTTATTGAAGAAAAAAAATCCAGTGTTATCTACAATAGAGAAAAAAGAAAATACTTATGAAACATAATGCATTTGTTGTAATAATGAAAAGTATATAATTGCACAGAAGTGCATATACTGTTTTAAAGTAACTTATTCATTTTCTAAAGAAGTATTAACCTAGGCATTAAGGAAACTGGGCTCCCACGTCGGCTCCCTCCCTGACTTGCCTTGTGCCCTGGAGCCCTCCACTCTCATGTATGCTACTCCCCCCCTTCTTCTTGGCTCTGGCAGGTCCCCTTTAGGGTAGAGATCACACAGAGGGGAACACGCCTGAGTGAGCTCAGGAAGCAGAGACTGACTGCATGAGGGAGAAAAGGGGGCCCAGCCTGCACCAAAGCAAGTGGAGTCTGCACTATCCAACTGGACTAGGAGATCCCTAGTAATTAATATGCTCTTCGAGCAACACTGACTCAGAATCACCCACGTGAACTCTAGGGCCCCAAAGGCATACCTGAACCCTTCTACAATAAACAGAGTGAGGAATTTAGGTCATCTGACCAAAAGAGCAACGCCATCCAGGGGACACCAAAATATCAAGCCTCGTTGTCAAAGGAACCAGAAAATAAAGTAGAGGTGGAGAGGGAGCGATTTCACCTGCTGGAAATAGACAATGCAGATCTCTGAGCCAGCCACCAACTCTTATATCATACAATGGAGAAGATGCTTTTATATAATGGAAGAGGATGCTCAGCCATATGCTGGGAAAAGTGGCTATTCTCAAGTGCTTGGGGTAAAACTATTATAATCTTACTATACTCATTATATAGTGCCTGGGACAAACCCATGAAGATATTTTCTCGTTCACAGAATCTTTCAGATAAAAATCTCAAAGACTCCCCAAAAGTATCATTCACCCTTCAACTCCTACCCCCATCCCACGTTCCTAACCCGACACTCACACACACTTTATTGGCACTCACCACTAGAGAACCATGTTAGCAAACAGCACCTGGGGTCCTGATGCCTGCCGCCACCCTCGAGGCAAAATACCAGAGGCAACGGGAAAAAAAGCTTCACAATTCTGGAATACCAGCTTTCCACTTACATTCGTCACTGAGCCTATCAACGAGGCCTACGCTCTAACTCTTCAGTCAGCTCTAATCACTGAAACCTATCAATCAAGGCTATACTCTTTAACACCCGAGTTCTCC
This sequence comes from Furipterus horrens, assembly GCF_987537825.1. Lineage (NCBI taxonomy): Eukaryota > Metazoa > Chordata > Mammalia > Chiroptera > Furipteridae > Furipterus > Furipterus horrens. The sequence goes on from NW_028327173.1 coordinate 4,813,432, forward strand.
TAGCATTCCCCCGTTAGTTTTCAGTTATCTTATTTCTACAGGGTTAGTTTACAAACTAAAACAACAGAAGTTACAAAAGCCACACAATCTTAGAAGACTGGCAGGCTTCTGCCGCAGAGGCCGTCCCCTCTAGAACACCCACAGGCTAAACCTCCACTCTCTGCCAAGCCAGCCGGACTTCCAAGCTGCACCCAGAGTTCCTTCCCATACAAAATACCGTCCGTGAGGAGACACGGGCAGCTGCGCCATGACCACCCAGGCGTCCTCGAGGAAGAAGAGAGCCAGAGAGCCAGAGTCCACCATTCCAAGAGCCCTCGAGAGCCCTTCTTTTATTTCAGATCTTCTCGCCCATAATTCCACACACTCTGGAGGCTTCGGCTTCCCAGCCAGTCCCGTCCTAGACTTCACCTTAGCCTCGGCAACCTCCTTCTACAGCCCCTGCCGACTTCTCCCCAGTGATCTGATCAGATCTCACCGTGTCAGTAAGGGGACACACTGCCGGGGTTAGGAGAACAGACTCTGGAGTGAGCGGTCTGAGTTCAAAACTTGGCTGTGCCACTTCCTAGCTAAGTGATTTCTGGCAAGTCACTGAACCTTTCTGTGCCTCCGTTTCCCCACCGCTATAAATGGGGGTAACAATACCTACTTCACAGGATGATTATAACGATTAAATTCATGTAGAATTAGTGCTTGGGTAAGTACTAAGTGTAAAATAAAAAATTTTAAATGTGAGTGATTTGTACCAAAGCCTACTCCTTATGAGAAAATTGAATACATTTAGAAAGTCTCATTCCTTGTGGTCTAATTACCAAACCAGGCAAACTCTTAGTATGGCAGAGAAATCTCAAGGGAGGAAGCGAGGTTTCTGCCCCACGCCTCTGCTGACAAGTTTAGAGGCCAAGAGTTGCTAAACTGCAGGTTTACAGAGGGACTCAGGGACCCTACTAATCCCCTGAAATTATACAGAATTTTGAGGCGCTAAGATACTTCTGTACTGTTATCGCTCCTGTTTAAAAAAAAAGAAGGAAAAGGAAAAGGCTTCCCTACATTTCCACTACCACAGCCCTACTTCTCCGTTCTCCTTTACAACAAATATTCCCCCAAAAGGTGCTATATTCACTTTCTCAAATGATCCTTTCGTTCTTCTTAAACCTACCCAAACAGTCCACTGAAACCAATCGTGTCAAGGTCGCCACTGACCTCCACATTGCTAAATCCAATAATCAATTCCCAGTCTTATTGTGAGTGACCTGATTGGGGAGATTCTGACACATGCATCTTCCCCCTCTCGCTGGATACATTTTCTTAGCATCCAGGTTGCCATCTGCAATCATCTAGTGTCCTGGTTTTTTCTTTGCTGATCTCTTCTCAGCGGTCTTTATTACTGATTGGTCTTCTCTCAGACCTTTTAATACCCTGGGCTGGACCCTAAATCCACCGACAGACAGATGGGGATGAGACACAGGAGACATGAAGACAGAGCAGGGACTGGAGTGACGTGTCTACAAGCCAGGTACACCAAGGACTGCCGGCAGCCACCAGAGGCCAGGAGAGAAGCCTGGAATGGATCTTCCCCAGAGCCTCCAGAAGGAAACACCCCAGGCCACCCCTTCACCTTCTGGCCTCCAGGCTATGAGGGAATACATGTCTTCTGTTTTAAGCCACACAGCCTGTGGTCCTTTGTTAAGGCAGCCCCAAGAAGCTAACACACCCCTCTTCCCCTTGTGCCTCCTGCTCTGACCCCGTCCTCATGTCTTCCTTGCTCCCATCTTCGTGCTCGCCAGTCCCTGCTGCCTGGAATGCTCAAAACGCAGAACTCCATATGGCTGATTGTATCGCCCCTCTGTGAAACCTAGCCTGCCTGGCTCCCCGATAAACCGCAACCACCACCACCCTTCCCTTCCGTATCTCCTATTTCATTAGCACTTATTTAACATACTGAAGAATGTTCTTATTTATCACATTTATTGCGTGCTGACTCCACTAGAATATAAGCTTCACAGGGGCAGGGTGTTTAGGTCCTTCCTTCCTTGCTTGCTTCCTTGCTTCCTTTCTTATTTCGTTGTGACTGATATATCCCAAACATATATAACTCTGCCTGACAAAAATAGCCATTCAACAAACATATGCTGAATAAATTTGTTGAATGAATATGTACATGTCTTTTTCTGGAAAGAGTCCACAGTTCTACCAAAAAAAGTTTCTAAATCTTTGTTCTAAATCTTTAAGTAACTAAGGAAAACTGGATTCTAAAACTCTATCTTAAAGACCTTAACCCTAAAAAAAAAAAAACTTAACACCATGACTTAATATCTTACATCTTGCAAACAGCATATATCCTAAGTTTAAATTTCATACTCCCAAAACCAAATTTTGCAAAAAACGACACTCCATTTCAATGTAGTGGCTTGAGAAGCACCTTCACCCACTTCTCACAGGACCTCCCTTGGCCTAAGCTAATGTCTTTCTACAGCTAAAGCAGTAAGGAAAAGTGGGCGTCTGCGTGAAGCACTCACATAAACCGATGATGTCACAAACCGCAAGAACACGTCAAATACTTCTCTCCACGTGGCTAAAATACTAGGCGCAGCAGCACCAAAGCAAACCATAACCTGTCTAGCGTCTATCACTAATATGGAGTAAACAGATACTTACTCAAAATAGGACCTCACTGGTTATACAGCCCTGAGAACCCACCACGGAATGCATGTCACCCACACCTGCAGCTTTAGCGGAACCGGAAAGCGTGACAACGGGACGCAGTCAGGCGCAGCAGAACTTGTCAGTGCCGCCTGGTGACAGCAGGAAGGCGGCCGCGGCGCTCCTCACTACTGCTGCAGCGTGTTTCACAGTTAACACTAAACAGGTCTCGTCGAACACTATCACATGAAGCACCAGAATTCAGTGTATAATTTGCCCAAGCATACATTCTTCAGACATGCCTTTTATGTTAAATAAACGCTGCTATGGAATCTTTCTCATTCCATCAGCAAATCGATTAACAACACAAGTCCCAGCCCTCACCTTTCCTGGTTCCTTCCCCCACTTCACCAATTTAGTCATTTCAAGGAAATTAAATATGCCAAATACTCTGAAGAGAAAGGCATTTTGAACACCACCAACTCATTCTCAGCAAGAGGTTTGCCTTACGCTGTTTTTGAACTCGTGGTAAACTTTTCTTCTCAGTACACGGCATTTCACCCAATCCCAAACCTCACCACTCCCATCCCCTCCACTGCCCCCACCCTGCCCAAGCCCCCATGTGTCTCTCCCGGGCCCCTAGGAATGAAGAGCCCCCTCACCAGGCTTCCTGCTTTCACTCGAAATGGCAGCAGCCCAACTTACACCGCAGCCAGAGGGGCACAGAGCATCAGATCCCGTCACACCCCTGACCCAAGCCTTCCTGTTACACTTAGAACAGCGGCCAGAGGCCTTGCTGTGCTCCACCCGGACTTGTAAGACCTGGCCCCTGCCTCTCGCTCTGACCTCCCCTCCCAGCCTTCTCCAGAGCTATTCCACTGCTCCCTGACCAGCCCAGCAGGCTCCCACCTCGGGACTTCGGCACTCGTTACCTCTGTCTGGAATGTTCTGTCCCCATATCATTGCATGGCTCCTTACCGAGGCCTTACCCAAACATCACCTCTTCAGAGAAGCTGTCCCTTAATGCCCTACTTAAAACTATTCCCCATACACCCTGCCAACAGTATCTCTCCCCTGTCTGAGCGATACAGTGACTTCAATTTAAAATTGGCTTAATTTGAATAATAGAGGCACACTTTCCCTGAAAAAATAAAATCTGGACAAAAGTGAATGCTATTTTATAGGCCACTCACTATGAAGTTAAACATAATATATCTTAAGAATAAATATGTGCTTAATGTATGATTTTATCATTATAATTTAAAGCATTAAAAAGTGCTGTATGTAAAAGAAACTTTATGGTAGCAATATTAGATATGTAGGAAAAAGATTAATGAAAATAACCTTAAATGTCCAATAACAGGAAAATACTTATGTGAAGAAATATATATATTTAAAAAAACATAATACCATAATACAACATAATAAATAATGAGTACATAAAAGCAGAAAACTGTTTAGATGTTAAATTAGAAAACTAGAAAAGAATTACAGTGGCAAATGAGTCTAACCTTTATAACGCTCAAATATTTATTTACTAGCCATGTGACATGTGCCTGACCCACCCTGGCAGACGAGGATTCAAGAACGAACAAGACCAGTCCCTGAGCTTTCTGACCTACCGGGGCTGAGCGTCCAGTTACGGTGCAGTGTGATAACAGATGTCCTGGGACAGTCCAGGAGCCACAGGAGAGCACAGCTGGCTATGACCCTGACAGTGAAGACTTTCCAGATGAAGTGACTGACGCCTAAACTAAGCCTGAAGAATAAAGAGAAGACAGGGAAAAAGGGAGGAGGGAGAAACAAACAAGTTTGAAACAGCGTGACTGTTGGGATGGGAGGCAAGAGAAGAGATGAAACTGAATCATACAAAAACTATAATTTGATTTACTTTTATCCCCACCCAAGGGCATTTTTCTTCATTGCACGCACCAACACCAGTGTGAGAGAGAAACATCAATTGGGTTGCCTTCTCCTAAGCACCTGGACTGGGGGTCTAACTCGCAACCTGGGTAGGTGCCCCTGCCCTGACCGGGAATCAAACCTGCGACCTTTCGGCTACAAGACGACGCTCCAACAGAGCCACATAGGCTGGGGCTTTATGATTTTTTTTTTTAAAGTAAAATAACTTCTAGATTTAGTAGTAAGGTTTTCAATTTCTTATTTTTTTATGAAATATGAAACTAAAAGCTAACAGTGAAACTTCACCAACCACGTAAGATTTCTATTATTATCCTGTGGCTACGTCTCCTTCCTTCAGTCGGTCCTACTGTCTGACCAAACGCAGGGAGGGACCAGAAGCAAGTTTAGCACAGCACACAAATGCGCACACACGTCCTTCCCGGCACTGGCCAGCACACCTCCTAGCCTTACATTACCAACTGGGAGCCCAAAGTCCTCAGACTCCACGTTCCCTGGCTGCCCAGCTACCCTCTTACTTTGCTCTGCAGTCCTTTCAGGTGCTTGGCATTCCAAGCCTCTAGCATTTATCTGGCCCACCTAACTTATCTCACCACATTCCTCCCCACAGATTTTTCACACCGAGACCCTCGTTAGTGACCCTGTACATACCACCTTCATTCCTGCCTCAGGCTGACCCCCTGCCTGGACTGTCCACTTGTTCTCCCAGCTCCTATTCAAACAGCACCCATTCTTCAAGGCCTCCTCTTAGCTTCTCAATGAATCCTTAGTCAATTTCTCTAACCCACAATAATCTCTGGTTAAGCTGAATTTGAACTGTATTTATTTGTTATGCTAAACAATGAGTACTTACATTGTTTGGTTATAGTCCATTTTTGCTCTTGAAATATCTAAATGTTGTATTCTTGCAAGGTTTGCCTCCTAGTTGTGAGGCCAAAGGTAGTAACTTTTATTTCTTTTATATCCCACTTACATCAGTATTAAACTTGGAAAACACACCTGCAATACCTGTTGGCCGTCTGACAGATCCTGGGTGGAAGGTTAAATCAGGCAAAATTCACTGTCAGCTGCTTTTATCTGAAACTACAGATTTAAGCACCATGATTAGGACTGAATTTACATGCTTTTTGGGACAGGCAACAGAGCATAGACTGATTATGTAAGATACTTAAAGGAACAACAGCAACAAAAAACTAAATAAAAGATTTATTTATTTATTCCACATGCAGGCAAACACCACCATATTGCAAGACTCTCCAACTCCTTGTACTTATCTAACAAATAAGTAATAACACAAATAATAAATTTATTTGAGAATAAATGAACAATGTCAGTAAGAGAAATAGGGAGGTAATAGGTATGACTAACAGCTTTGACTGTAATTAATAAAGCCCCAAGGCTTGTTTTTTAATTGCTAATGTTTTGTTTTGTTTTTAATTTACTGATTTTAGAGGGAGAAAGGGGGGAGGCAGGGAGGGAGAGGGGAGAGGGAGGAAAGGGGAGTGGAGAGTGGGAGAGGGAGGGAGGGAGGCGGGGGGAGGGAGAGAGAGAGAGAGAGAGAGAGAGAGAGAGAGAGAGAGATGGGAACACTGATTTGTTGTTTCACTTACTGATGCATTCATTGGTTGATTTCTTATGTACCCTGACCAGGGATTGAACCCGCAACCTTGGCATACCGGGATGACTCGCTAACCAATTGAGCTACCTGGCCAGAGTCTAATGCATGTATTTTCAAACAGGTGCTTCAAAGTCTCCATACAGAGATACCTTCATTTTTCTGAAAACTAAGCAAGTCATTTTCCAGGAAGAAAAAAAGGTCAGGATTTACTGCTTATTTAGAGAGGAAAAAAGTTGGCAGAAGAGAATGAATTGAAAAACCAAATATTGTGTCCCCGCTCCCCTGACGCCCAATGAAGAAAACATGCAACTCAGATCAGCACCTAATTTACTCGTAGCATGTGTTCACAAAAACATGTCTACAGGTTCCCAAGGCAGATAAAAGGTCAAGGGTGATGCTAAGTCCTTCTGGGAGGACTCCCCTTTATTTGAAAAGAGCTCTTTTTCCAAAATGGCTCAGGAAAAATGAACAAAATTATTTTTATATAAGCTCTGAGAGAATGTCCTTAAAAGTAAACAAAACACACAGAGGGTATTGCAGGTTCAGTAGAACACAAGGTTAGGGTGCCCAACCTCTTCCAAGAAGAGCTTTACCTTTCACTGCCTACAAACCACTGATGACATGGGACACCTCCCGCCAGGTACATCCGGCCGCACCTCCCCAATAAACGCAGCTGCCTGAAGCTGGGCTGAAGGACAGCTCTGCTAACAAAGAAGTAAAAACATCTTGCGTTTTAACTCTGTAGCACCAGGGAAGAGTCCGGGGTGTATGCACACCTCTCACTCCTGGCTGTCATCAGAACATGACGTTTTTACTTCTATTGCAGTTCTTTTCAGACTGTATTGTAGTGGTTTTTATTCAATATCTGCTTCCTTCTTTTGGTCATGAACTCTGTGAGAGCAGGGACATGTCTCACTCATCTTTGTCCTAGTACAGTGCCCTGCAAGAGACACTAAAAAATAAATTCCTGCCAAGTGAATGGACAAGCCCCCTGCATCACGTGGATGCTCCCTTACTAACAGCCAACTGCCCCAAGAAAAGGAGTCTTAGACGAGAGCAGCCTTAGAAGCTATGGCCTGAAATTACAGATCATTTCTATAATAATTATGCTTCACTTATTAATCACCTTGTCTATTCCTTTCCAAAAAAAAAAAACAAGATTGAGAGCATAAAATGGAGTAAAAATAGCCTCTTCAATAAATGTTGTTGGGAAATCTGGACGGGGACCTGCAAAAAAATGAAACTAGACCACCAACTTACACCACACACCAGAATAAACTCAAGATGGATAAAGGACTTAAATATAAGTCAGAACACCATAAAAGTCCTAGAGGAAAACATAGGCAGGAAAATCTCAGACATCCCACGCAGCAATACTTTCACCAATACATCTTCTAGGACAAGAGACATAAAGGAAAAAATAAACAAATGGGACTACATCAAATTAAAAAGCTTCTGCTCGGCTAAAGAAAACATCATCAAAATGAAAAGGGATTGAACTGCATGGGAAAACATTTTTGCCAATGATACCTTGGATAAAGTTTTGATATCCAAAATATATAAAGAATGTATATAACTCAATACCAGGAAAACAAACAATCTAATTAAAAAATGGGGAAAGGACCTGAGCAGACACTTCTCCAAGGATGACACATAGAGGGTCCGTAGGCACATGAAAGAATGCTCAACATCACTAGCCATCAGAGAGACGCAAATTAAAACCACAGTGAGGTACCACCTCACACCGGTCAGAATGGCCATCATCAACAAACCAACAAACAACAAGTGCTGGCGAGGATGTGGAGAAACGGGAACCCTAGTGCACTGCTGGTGGGAATGCACACTGGTGTAGGCAGTGAAAGACAAATACCACATGATCTCACCTATAAAGAGAAACGTAATAAACAAAACAAACAAAGGAGCAAAACAGAACTAGAGGCATGGAAACAAGGAACAGACTAACAACGACCAGAGAGGTGTGGGGACGGGGAGAGGGTGGAAAGAAGAGGAGAGACTAGTCAAGGAACATGTTTGAATGATCCACGGACTTGGACAACAGGGTGGAAACAGGGGGTGGGCTGGGCAAGGAAGAGCAAAGGGGAAAACATTGAGACAACTGTAATAGAACAATAAAATATTTATTTTAAAAAAATACTAAGTTTTCCCTTTCATAATTAGTATAGGTACATGGAAAGTATGATGCTTCTGCAATCTCTTTGTTTCAAACTAAACATATCACTCCTGAGCAGCCATGAAACTACAGGAGAAGAAAAGGGAGCTTACTGTATTTGAGAAGAAAAAGACATTAGTTTCAACCTATAATTTTCTAAAAATCAAGCAAAACAAAAAATATGAAGGAAAACAACTTTGTCAGAAACCCTTCAGGGATAAAGCACACATCATCGCTATAACCCTAGAACAACCCTCTTCTCAGAATGTATCATCAACAGAACAGGTGAAGCTTCACAGAAGATAACTTAGAAGAGCTCCTTCTTCACATAATGAAGTCCAAATGTTATCTTCCCATAACCCGTAAGTTTATAATTGAAAGCGTCCCCAAGTTGTGTAACTTTTTCTTATGCATCTAAGAACAAACATCGGGTCAGTAATTGACAGCAGAACCAGACAGTCACAAGCACAACAGGTTCATCTCATCTCTGAAATACACCTTTAACTATGCATGCGGCTATCTTCACAGCCATCCATTATTCTATGGGTCCTCTTACACATCCACTGAAACAGAAAATTTCTAATACTGACCTCTAACTCAGTGTCATACAAACAACAGGTCTCCTGTCCAGAATTACATCAAATGGTCACAGTTCCTTTTCTAGTAACACCACAAACAGGAGCCTAAAGCCCTCCGGAAATCATCTCTGCAGGTGGGTCCCGCAGTAACTGTGACATGGTGCCACAGGGGCACATACAGTTACTCCTAGACAATCACCTCCTAAAAGAAGACAGACCTCTGTCACTGCATTTAAAATGAAGCCAAACCTCAAAATGCAGCTATGCCAACTCAGTGTCATTGGAGTTTTCAGGTGGCATGTAGGAGCTCAAAATAGGTCAAACTCCTCCCTCCTCGGTGCTTTTGCAAGATTCAGTTCTTTAGTACTTACCCCATATGTTAGATTCTTTTAGTGATGTCTTACACCTAACACTTTTTCCCCAGTTTGAAGTTTTAAAAAAGCTGTTAAGGGTTGGGGGAGAGACTACATCAGAGAAGTACGAGCCTATTTTTATACTGGGACCTTAAACCAAATCATTTCACGGCGATGCATAGACAGGGCTAAGACCCACCTTGATGACAGCTTATCAAAGGCCTAAGGTTCCAAAGATCACAAATCATTACAGTACGCATAGCAACAGCATGTGGCACTCTGCAAGCATTTTTGCACCTTAACATTTCCATCCTCTACAGTCCTTTGATATCCTCAAAAGACACTTGGATTTCAAAACCAGCCCCGCATCCACAAGGCTGGCAGTCGGCATCCTAGAGACCTGCAAGAAGGCAAGAGCCAGGCACCACGGAACGGGGGCATGTGCGATCTGTCAGCACCTATATTCTCCTAAGAGAACGCGGCAAGTATGACCGCTTTCTCCAGAATTTGACTTTTAAGAGGAGAAATTACCCAAAAAATGCAAACCAAATGAGAAAAATTATATGAACCATCATGGGAAGAGACACTTACCCAGACAACCACCCCCTGATTCAGGACAGTTAAAAAAAAAAAAAAAAATCCCTATTAACTGTTTTAATCTTTTGACTCCCAGAAAGCAAAAAAGCTTCAGAGATTCGTTCCTAAATAAGCAACCTCAGAGAAAAATGGCCTGAAATCTACCTCCCTCCACATCTTTCTATGAAGAGTTCCTGAGCAAGCCCTGGCCAGTGTGGCTCAGTGGACTGAGCACAGGCCTGAGAACCAAAGGGTCGCCAGCTTGACTCCCAGTCAGGGCACACGCCTCGGTTCCGGGCCAGGTCCCATTTGGGGGTGGGAGGCAACGGATAGAAGCTTCTCTCCCTGTCTTTCTTCCTCCCTTCTCCTCTCTCTAAAAAGTAAATAAAATCTTAAGACTTCCTGGGCCCATGATTGAGGTGGTAGGAAACACTGCTACCTGTCTTTATTTCTAACTCAAATGAAGACTTATTGATGTCATCCCCATTGTATTTTGCCACCCAAAAAATATATACATACACACAGATTCCTGGGATTAAAAAATTACTGAATTTATTAAACGAGAAGAAAAAGGGCACACATTATCACTATCATAAAAATGCCTTTTTGATCTATGTCATGAAATAAAAAGTCTTTATGACAAAACACCTAAGAACAAAACAATAGTTCTCTATTACAGCTGAACACTCCCTGAGCACTCAGCAGTATCTGCATAAAAATATCTGGAACACATACATCTGCATGTAGCGCCAGGGTAAGAAACACATGAAGAAAACAGGGATTTCTCTAGGTAACATCACAGAGGATAAACATGGCTAGATTAAGGGTTGTTGGCTGCAAGAGCCATGAGTTCCTGAGGAAAACGTAACTTCAGATTTGTAGAGTAGGTTTGTATTTTCAAAGTATTTCCATATCTTTTTTTTTTTTCATTCAGTTTATGTATGACAGTCCCTATCCGACAGCTAAGGAAGCAGGGCACTGCACCATACTTCAAACCCGTGGTGCAGGTGGAATCAGGATCCAGGTCTTCTCACACTGAAAGGAGACATGTACCAAGTTCATCTATAATATCCATATGCTATCATGGTTCAGGACATTTTGGTGAAGCAGGAAAAAAACATGAATTAAACAGCACATACACAATGTGCTTAAAAGTCCCCATGATTCTATCAATCAGCATCATCTCTCTTAGCAAAACATTGTTTCTAGAGTTAGAACTGTTGCCCCATAAGCCACTCAGTTCTCATATCTGAACTCAAATGCATTTATTTATACACAAGGATTTTATTTTTGTTTGTTTTGGTTTGTTTAGGACAATCTTTAAGCCAAGAAACAATCTGAGGTGGAAATGGAAACATCCACAAGCTGATCTAAATGCTATTTTCAAGCCACTCATCCTAAGTATTCTTGCCACTGACCCAAGTGGGCATCATCTTCAATCTCCCTATGAAGAGCTAAAGGAAAAGAAAATCTAATTAAAAAGCCCAAGGAAAAATCCACTTTAATCAAAACTACAGCCCAAAGGCCAAGGGATATTACAGTAGTAAAAAATCCAAAACATGAAAAAATGGTAACAAGAGACATCAAGGGGGGAAAAAGATGAAACATTGTAATTCACAACACTAAAACAAAAACAATCAAAAATATATTTCCAAACAGAAGTATCAGACTGTCCAAAAAGCCTGTTTAGTTTTTTTTCCATTAAATAAAAAACACATTTTTCATTTTCACCAATAACTACTGATTTGGATATTTTGAGTATGTCAGCTATTTCCCACGTGGTATAAGTTGATTGTTTTCAATTAATGTCATGCTTTGATCGCTATCAACATCAACTGGTCTACGCAACCACCCGGGAGCATTGTCCAGCGAGAAATCTCCAGCACGGTACTTCACACACCACGTCTGATATGTTAGATCAGTCACAGCACCTTCTCCAAACACTGTACAAATCATTTTTTTGTGTTTCAGTTGCATTTTTACCTTTCTTGAAATAATAAAGCATAATACACCAGAAATGTGTATTTTCTTCCATCTTCAGTATTAAAATGGCTATACAAAAATTCACCAATTTTGTTAAGTTTTTTTTTAATGCGTGTTAATATGACAGCTGTCACAATACAATCTAACACAATTGTTTTGACTGAAGTTAAAGACAATTAAGCGCTACAAGAGCCATGTTATAGGAAAAAACCAAACTTTTTGGCCATCCCAATAATATAAAAAGATGAAGAAATAACGGAAGGGAGTTAAAAGACAGAGAATCACAATTATTAAGAATATTTTACTAAGAACAGGAAACTAAATGTTTGAAGAATTACTTTATAAAATCAAAAGGAAAGAATGAGACATTCAGTTCTATCAAAAGCAAAAGAAAACCATCTACTCTGAGTCTCTGCCAACAGATGAAGGTCCCAGACGTGGCCAGTAACGGTCCCTGGCCAGGAGCTGCTGGCCCTAGTAGATGGGAGCCGACGCTCGAGGACTGTTAAGAGCTTACTCAAAAACTCAGTCTAACAAATGACCGGTATGCTGTGCTCCACACTAAAACATCTGTGTGAATCATTATAGAAACAGCACAGACCAGATCATCACTACTGTTTGTAAAGAGACACAATGTAATTGTATCATAAGCACACTCACCACTTTAATAGATACCAAGAAACCTCTGAAATAAAAAATGACCAGAGTAAGTAACAAAGGAGCTGAATAACCCATCTAAAAAAACGGACTACTTTTAAACACTTAACACATTTCTTAAATCTTTTTACCTCAGAAGCCTTTTCACTTCCAATTTCATAATTAAAATTTTTCAGAAAAAGTTGAAAGGATTGTATCACCTCTAGCAGTTGGAAATCAGTTTCAACTACAAGTTATTTCAAAGAAATCACTCCCCAACAGTACCAAAGCACTGAGGTTCCAAAGCAGTTGTCATACATAATTCCACCCTCAGAACCCAGCGAGCCTGACTGCGACAGGTAAGAGAGCACAGACTGGACAAATACCAGAAGTTGCATTTCCCATTTCCTACCTTGGACCTAGCAGGCTGATGAGCTTGAAAAGAGAGAGAGAACCTAAGGTCCTGGCCAGGTGGCTCATCTGGTTAGAGGCATCGTCCGGATACACCAAGGTTGCAGATTCGATCCCCGGTCAGGGCACATACAAGAAGCAACCAGTGATGCATCAGTAAGTGGGACAGCAAACTGATGCTTCTCTGTCTCCCTTCCTCTCTCTAAAATCAATAAATAGAAATATTTTAAAAAGAGGACCTAATGTTCAGCTTGATAGTTACTTACTACAAATAACAAAGCAAATGGTTAGCACTCAATTTTAAAATAAATGACTAAAACCCACAAATTATATACTTTAAAAGGGTAAATTTTTATATCTTAATAAAGTTGGTTTTTAAATAAATAAATGGTTCTTAGAAGTACTATATATAACATAAAAATAACCTGGCTTTATTACTGATTGATCACAAAATGTGTTTTAAAATTCTGATATATTAAAAAAAAATCAACTTTGCTCATGGTCAAAGAAATGCAAATTAAAATAAAACATTATACAGTCTTCACCTATCAGGTTAGCAAAGATTAAGAACTTTCACAATATCCAGAGTGGAATCTAAACCCTAAAACACTCTTTGTACACTGGTACATCTTGGAGGGCAAGTTATTAACAGCTTTCAATATTAAAAATGCACATACCTATTGATTCATTAATTCCACTTCTAAGAACTTAATGTACAGAAATACCTATACAATTGTACAGGTTCAAAGGATTTCCAAGAAATGAATCAGAACCAATTTATCTGTCCATCAATAGGAAATTAACTATATATGTACACAATGTCCCACTATGCAATTGTTAAAAAAAAAAAAAAAACCTGAGGTATAACTACAGGTATTGGCTTGAAAACAGGGGCTTGAAATATGAAATACTAAGTAAAACTTCACAGTAGTATGTATAGTGTGTACATATGTGCTTATAAATGCATAGAAAAGGTCTGGAAAAATACTGGGGAGTAGGTATTACTCTTCTTAGACTGTATTAATGTGACTATAATGAGTATATATTAATTCTATAATTATAATTTCTATTTAATTTGAACACATCAGGGCCTCGAAGACATACATATCCAGGTGTCAAACATCCCCATGCTATGACCCCACCTGTCTTCCCAGTACTCTCTGGTTCCAGCCAAACTATTCTTCTTCCTTTGAGATATCAGCCCAAAGAACTCCTCTTCAAAATGCTCTTACAATTTGGTTTCAACAGCTACCACTAACAGCTTCAACTATAAATTACCTAAGTTGAAATAACTATCTGCCTGCATCTGCTACAGAACATTTTTAAAGATTTTTTTTTAATTGAAACCTAAGTTCTGTACTCACCACTTCCTCTGCTTTCCAACCTCTGTGCCTTTGCTCCAATTTCCTGCCTGAAACCTCTTAGCTACTTATCACATGTCCAATCCTGCCAATCCTTCAAAATACAGGTTAAGCACCTCCTCCTACACCAGATCTTCCCGAATGCCCCAGCCAGAACTAATTCTGTTTCTTAAACCACAGTATCATCATCTCTTGAGGCACTTTCTCCTACCTAGCACTCAACTGGGTACATGTCCCTGTCCCACTAAGTGAAAAAAATTCATCAAAGGCACAATCTGCCGTGGTCATTTTGTATGCCCCATTTCATACATAAATTAATTAACCTAATATTTCACTAAAGCTTATAAGAAAAAGAATGGAAAGAATCTAAAAATAAAAAGCACAGGCTTTTCTTAACGCAGCTGTTTTAATTAGTTAATATTTACATACGGCAAACAGCAGGAGAAGGAGAGGTAGGGACCCCTCTGTCCCGCCCTCCTCCCCAGCGCCCCAGTACTGTCTGCCTCCTTAACACTCAAGCACTACGATCAACGTCTCCGCGCAAGGTCTGAAGGGGTCCACGGACACTGCAATTTTTATAACACATTCTTAACTCTGGGTCTAAGTTGATAGAAATAATTTGTCGCGTTTAAGAGTGCATTTATTTATGACAATTATACAATTGTACACAGTATACTTGTGCAATTGAAGCGACCAAAGCGGACATCATCTCTACCCTCCTGGAGCTTACAAAACAGCAATGAACCTGAAGTTGCAGAATCTGAGCACAACAGTCAGAAGCCTCTGTTCTAGCCTCCAAGTTAATTACCCCTGTTCTGTCGTCATATTCTTGTTTCTGACTCAGTATAATATGATCTGGTCTCAGCTTTGCTCTGCTAACATAATCATATATAATCATATTCCTCAAAGATTACACTCCCGTTATCAAAATTAGAATCTACATATTACCAAAATACCACAGCAGCTATTAGTAATGGTGGGCTACTTTTCCAAATGGAAATCTTATTTATCACATGATATTTTTCCTTAATTCCATCTCAAAAGTCCCAAAATTTGAAAAATACTTTGTAGGTCACTCCCCGAATCCCCCATCCTGCAAGTCCCAGAACCTTCATAAATAAAGTCAGGCTGTAGGGCTGCTAGGCAGATGGTCAAATGTTGTTTGTTTTGTTTTAAGATTTCATTTTATTTTACTTTTATTAGAGAGGAAAGGAGGGAGAAAGAGAAGGAGAGAAACATCACTGTGAGAGAGAAACATAGACCAGTCGCCTCTCGTATGCCGCCCAGCTGGGGACCAAACCCACAACCCAGGCATGTGCCTCAAACGTGTTTTGAACCTGCAACCTTTCACTTGGCAGACCGACGCCCAGCCAACCGAGCCACACCAGTTAGGGCGATAGCCAACTGTTTTTAGTTATTCCTCACAGACCATTAAAGCAAGCTACTAGACAGCTGAAGCTATTCCAATAAAATGCACCCCTGTCTCTCTCCATCCTCTACCATCTGCAAGGTCTGTAAAAGGAAATAGAAATCTTATTGAGTCAGACTGGGCCTTCTTTTTAAGTATGAAGATTAACTGCAGACTAAAAATTACATATATATATATATATATATATATATATATATATATATATATGAGGGTCTGCTATCTTCTCTTGTTCATTTCTCTCAGGCACACTCTACTATAACAAATTAGTGAGATCTGGAGTAAGGGAATTGCCTAGGCTGCAAGCTTAAGCAATACACTCCAAGCAGTTTACTGGATAGCTATACACTGGTATTTTAGCCAAGGGCCCAATTAATAATAAAGTAATACTTTGAATTTCCCACTTGCCATTGTTCTATATATATAAATCTCCTTCAGGAACATCATAATGAAAAGGAACAGCAAAGCTATGACATTCTGATCATTTATCAGCAACCCAAAATGCATCGTTACTCCAGGGTCTGTGCCATTCATTTGGTATTTAATCATGTACTGTTTCGTAGCATTTCCTATATTCAAGGAATAGTAAAAATTTTACAGCTGGCAACTTAGAAAGAACTTATGCACACCCTCTAGAGTTGACCCACTGCCCCTACGTATCCCCTGGATGCTGAGTGTTGCAGACAACAAAGAAAGGGGCACAGTGGAAAGCTAGATCTCTGGATGATGATAACTGTAATAACAATAAATATGGGCTAATATTGATTGAGCACGTGCTATTTACCAGAGACGTTTTAGGCAGTTACTTCAGTCCTCACAGCGAATCTGTGAGATGAGTGCCATCACCAGCCCCATCTCACAGACATGGGAGCAGAGACAAAGGAAGGTAGCGACCTGCCTGATGTCACAGAGCTAACAAGCAGCAGGCTGGGCGTCAGGACGAGAGCCCTTACCCACTTTGCTGCAATAGTAGAAAGGCTAAGCGTGGACAGATACAGGCTGATCAATTTTGAGGCTCAGTTCCCAAAAGATATCCAAGGAAGCAGAGCGCCACGCGGCTCTGGATCTCAGGAGTGAGGAGGGCGCTCTGGAAGATAATGCTGAGGGAGACGTTAAAGGACAGCGTCAAGAAGAACCCCAATATTTAAAATAAAGTTAATATGGTATCAGATGGGTGCTAGCTCTGTAAGTTACATAAATGTCTAATCACTATGTTGTACACCTAAGATTAATAAAATATTATTTGGCAACTGTAATTTAAAAATAAAATATTAAAAAATAATAATAAAATAAACATATTTTAGATCAAACTGATGACACAGTAGGGTGGTATTTTAGTACACTATATATAAAAACACACTTTTCAAATCAAAATATGTAATATATATACCTAATCTACAGAACATAATTTAACTATAATGACTATAGGTTCACAGCAGCATCTGTTTTTATTGTACAGTGATCACAGTTAGGTTATCATGCAAAATCTTTAGGCAAGAACGCCACCTATAACACTGTTCCCATGAGAGAAAATAACCTGCTTTAAGATCCACCTTCAGACATGCTGTCAGGGTATGTATGTAGTGAAAAGACGGCCAAAATAGATGGCATGCCATTGATTCCAAGGCACACATGGTTTTACACCTGTACAGCATGGGAGCTGGGACAGGCCTCAAGCAGTTTAACGGTACATGAAATAGTGGTGCATCTTCCCCCTGAGGCCCCTTAGATGCAATGACCCATCCCTTTCAGAACACACCTACTGCAATTCCATGTGTGGGCATACACGGGTACAGTTACGGAAAACTCTGTGCCTTTAGGGGCTTACAATCTAATGAGAAGAGTAAGATTAATGCTAAGGTACAAATGCAAGTAACAAACATTTACACAAGACGTAAAGTCATAAAATAAGTGAGAGGGTTAAAGGACTGAAGACTGAACTGGTAGGAAATAAAGAGCGGCCAAACTGAAAAAACTTAAGGCAGTATGTATGTAATGAGCACAGTTGTTTGTTTTTTGTTTTTAAATATGCTTTATTGATTATGCTGTTACAGTTGTCCCAATTTCTTTTCCCTCTGTTCCCCTCCACCCTATGACCCCCTCCCTCCAGTTTTCCCCCCCACTTAGTCCATGCCCATTGGTTGTGCACATGGTTCTTCTCAACATCTTCCTGTCTACTCCACTCCCTCCTGCTGTGCTTCTTAATTCCTGTACCATCTCCTCCCTTTCCCCCTTCCCCCTCCCAGCTGACCTCCCCCCAATATGCTCCCCATACCTATAACTCTTTTTCCACTCTCGTTGCCTACTTAGTCTGCCTTTGTTTCGGTTCCTTCACTTTTGTTGTTGGTTGTTGTGATATAGTTTTCATTTTAATGTTTATAGTTTTGATCCTCCTCCTAAACAAGTCCCTTTAACATCTCATATAACAGTGGTTTGGATCTGATGAACTCCTTCCGTTTTACTTTGTCCTGGAAGCACTTTCTCTGCCCTTCTATCCTGAATGACAGCTTCGCTGGATAGAGTAATCGTGGTTGTAGGTTTCTGCTTTTCATTACTTTGAATATCTACTGCCAGTCCCTTCTTGCCTGTAGTCTCCTTTGAGAAATCAGCTCATAATCTAATTGGGACTCCTTTGTACATAATTCTTTTCTTCTCTCTTGCTGCTTTTAAGATTCTCTCTTTATCCTTAATTTTTGACATTTTGATTATAATGTGTCTTGGTGTGGTTCTCCCTGGGTCCATTTTTTTTGAACTCTCTGTGCTTCCTGGACCTGTAAGTCCATTTCCTTCCCCAAGTTAGGGAAGTTCTGCTTCATTATTTTTTCACATAATTTTTCCATTTCTAGTTCTTCTTCAGCTTCTGGCAACCCTATGATTTGGAGGCCCGCTTATGGCTGCCCCATAGGTGTCTGAGCTCCTCATTTTCCTCACTTCTTGTTTCCTCTTTCTGCGCTGGTTGACTGTTCCTTCCCTATGTTCCGATTTGTTGATTTGATCCCTGGTTTTCTTTCCCTCACCACTAGTTTCGTATGTGTTTTCATTCATTTCAGCAGGACTAGCCTTCATTCCTTCTCTGTCTTATTTAAGATCTTCTGTTAGGTCTGTAAGCATTTTTATAACCAAAGCTCTGAACTGAGCCTCAGAAAGATTTCCTATCTACTGCTTCGTTAGATTAGATATTTGCTGGCTGGTCACCTGCGTCACCAGGATCTCTATCATGATCTGTGCCATCCTGACAGTTTTGTGTTTACCTTTGCTTCCTGGGCTATAGGGGGCGGAGCCCCATGCACTCGTCACAACCGGGGGACCCTTCTCACCAGGCTGTGGCATTTTCTGTGGGGGCGGGGGTCCAAGCTGGATTCCCGCCGTTCACTCTCCACTGAGAGACCAGGAACCTCCTCCTCCATCCCCACCCCCTCCGGGCCTCACAGTCCGAGGCAGCGGGGGTCTGCCTTCCCCAGCGTTGGATTCGCGAGCTGACGGGTCTAGTCTGCAGCCAGGGGTGCTCCCCAGGCACTTCTCGCCTCCCCTTAAATAAGGGGGTCTGTGCTTACCGCCGTCCCGCCACCAGCACAGCCTGACCTCTCCAGCCCGGCTTTGCCCCTCCTCCCCGTCCGGATGAGCACCGCTTCCTTATAACTTCATATATGTTGGACTTCCGTGTAGCTTTATTTTCTGGAACTTCCGGTTATTTCTGGTTTTGCAGTAGTTGTACTCCTTCTTAGTTGTGGAGGGAGACTGAGCGTGTCAGCCTAGGCCTCCGTCTCGGCCGGAAGTCCTAATGAGCACAGTTTTAATTGAAATAGATTGAGTCTGATGTAAGAATAGGAAGAAAGTTGGAAATAAATAATATCTCAACAACAGTAGAGGGAAAAGATGAATAATGTCAGGTTTTGGTCACGTTATTCTCCTCTAAGAACCAGAAACTACCCTCCAGTTAATGTAAAGCATTGCTTGAAGATAACTAATTAAAGGGGAAAACACTTTTTTAAATCTTCTATCTCTCTCTCCTTTGAACCCCTGTGGTGGTTTTAAAATAAATCTACAAATTCTTCGATACTCCTCCTTCAAGAAGTGAATCTTAATTCCCTTTGCACACATGGGCTGGACTAAGTGACTCAATTCTAACAGAATAAGGTGAAGGTGACAGTGTGTCATTTCTAAGATTAAGTCATAAAAGGCTCCTCTTTCTCTCTCTCTTTCTCTCACCACTTGTCCTGGAGGAAGACAAATGTCACATCGTGAAGTCACGCAAGTAATCATATGCACAGGTTCATGTAACTGAGGATTCCGGCAGAGGCCTTCTACCCACAGCCAGGCGCGTAAGCCATTTAGAAGCACGGCCTCCAGCCCCAGCCAAGCTTTCAGACCCCTGCAGCCCCCAGAGACCCGCCCAGCCACTCCCAAACACGTGACCACAGAAACCATGAGATGAAAAATGTTTACTGCGGTGTCACTACGCTACACATAACTAATACAGCCCCATGGTGTTTTGTGTCTCTGAAACACTTATCTCTACCTTCTAGCAGTTACGTATATACCAATGGCCAGTATAGACAATAACTTCTGGAAGGCTGTCCTCTTCACCTTTACAGGCTGGAAAGGCTTACCTCAATGAACTACACAGTTAAGTACTAGTTTTTGTTTTTATTTGTTAAAAGATTCTTACCAGTGCCTATAGAGTTGACTACAAGTATCCAAAAATGAAGTGTTTAAGCCTTGAATAAGGGGTGAAAAGAAATACTGGTTTGACTTATCCCACTGAAAATGGAACGAGGGATAATGGATGCAACCATGAAAAAAGACTCCAGAACGACACATGTACAAGGTGGAGAAAGCCGTCATCCTGACCTGGAGTACAAAGCTTGCTCAGAGAGGGCACAGCAGCCAGGCGTTATAGCACTAATGCTTAGAACTTCATTATTAAGGAGAAAAGGACAAACCACTTGACTAAGAACGGATTAATTTTACATGTGTTTCACAAACTGTTCTGCAGAATATTCGTTTCTGAAAAAAGGTCATAGCATCCTCTGAGGAAGGAAAAAGAGCGAGCAAACCAACCAACCAAACAAAATGTCCTCTGCATTCTACAGGACATTTCTGAGGCTTTAAGGTGCTAATGCGCATTACAAACTGATTTGATCTCAGAACACTTGCAGCATATTAGTATGCTATGAATATAGTTTGGGAAACACTGACTTGTGTAGGCAGACAGGTAGGCCGGGAGGTGGACAGGTTCACAGAAAATAAAAAGACAGCAAGACAAATGTAATAAAATTATTCCACCTAAAAGAGATGGTAACTGTCTAACAGTTATAACTATGTAGTTTCTTAAAGCAAAATAAACTATGAGATAATGCCCCAACAGGTGTGGCTCTGTGGGGAGGGCATCATCCTGCAAAGCAAAAGGTCACCAGTTCCATTCCTGGTTGGGGCTCATGCCTGGGTTGCAGGCCAGGTCCCCAGTAGAGGGGTGTGTGAGAGGCAATCAATCGATGTTTCTCTTGTACTTCGATGTTTCTCTCCCTCTCCCCTTCTCTCTAAAAAAAATAATAAAATCTTAAAATAAAATAAAATCTTTTTAAAAAATAAAAATAAACTATTAGACAAGCTATCAAAAGCAACAATAGCCACACAGATGTCAGGGAGAATGACGATGAGAAAACCGTGATAGGATATAACAAAAACAGAAATTCCCTTTCCACAGGCCAGGGCTTAGAACACCTCCCGCTCCCTGGGCTCCCACTACGTGCCTCCTCGAGAGCTGGCGGGAAGGGTGAGCACCCCGCCATATGGAAGGCCGGTCTGGCCCCAAACCCTCCACCAACAGTGATGGTAACTCACGCCCCATCTGATATCTCATGGGAAGTGTTAATTAAAGGCAAAGCGCGGAAGCGGGCATATAAAGCAGCAAAGGAAGCGCAGGAGATAAAGCAGCGGAGTGAACAGCAGAGGGGTCGGTGGGTCCGCCCTGGCTGTTCAGGCCGATCTGAGCAGGCCTATGTGGTGGCCCTGTCAGAGAGCAGGACTGCAGGCTGGTGACACCCCTCCAGTCACATTCAGTGATCGACACAAATGAGTGAGGGGGGCAGCGGAAGGGGAGCGAGGGGGCAGGAGAACACAGGCTCTGGGTTTAACGAGGGGCATTCGGCTTACACACACCTGAATGATGTTCTCACATTTCTCACAACAGTGGAGCCAGGTTCTGCTCAGGGAGGGAGAGGTTTGCAGGGCGCCCCCAGGCAGCTTCTCTGGACCCACACACGCAGACACACGTCCGCGTTCTCACCTGCTCACACTACCCTAAACTGCCTTCGCCCCTCACGTGGCAAGTGCCACCACCACTGGCCTCCACCTCCACCCCCAGAAGAAGTAATGGGGTCAGGACTCAGCTCTCTGGGAGCCTGGCGGACACGGGCAGGTGTCCGTAAGTGTGTGTGTGCGTGCTCTGCGGCACGTGCGTGCGTGCGGCCGCGTGCTGGAACGGGTTTTTGTGGGAATGGCTCTGCCCTGCTGCTGCGCGGCCATGCTTGAACACAAGCTCCCTTTCAGGTTAGCCCAGGCTCACAATGTCAATACTGTCCCCTTTAGAGTGGTGTCCTTATGCTACACACAGCCCTGGCACTAGGGTGTGGCTCAACAAAGTCTTTCTGCTGAGGAGGCAACAAGGCAATCCTGTCACTACAACTGGGTGGGACCCCTAACAGGATTCCAGCACCCATGAGGCCCCGCTGGGCCTGGGGTTCTTGTTTTTCTGTGAGGCCTGACTCTCAAGGTTTACATTTTTGTTCCACTTTTCCCCCAACACCTGAGATGACTTGGGAGCTTTCTGCTTGCAACCAAAGAAGCCTAACCAAAACCCTTACAAATCACGTGTATAGCTAGTTTAAAATTAGGGTACGACCCATGGCTTTAACTTCTGATGCAAAAGCCCAAGACAAAAAGGCTGTGAGGATTCCTCAAACACCAAGTACTCCATGAATTAGGTCAAATCATTTTGATACTTAACCATATAAGGAAAATTTTAAGTTTAATTTTTTTGCTTATGATAGATGATATACTGGCAAATTTTACGAAATAAAAACAAAAATTTTACAGTGGCACAAAGAGTTCGCTTTACAAAAACAGTTTAGTTTTGTTTGTTTGGTTTTTTTTTTAAACATTTTATTTATTTTTAGAGTGAGAGGAAGGGAGGGAGAAAGAGAGGCAGAGAAACATCAATGTGTGGTTGCCTCTTGCACACCCCGAACTGGGGACCTGGCCCACAACCCAGGCCTGTGCCCTGACTGGGAATCGAACTGGCGACTCTTTGGTTCACAAGCTGGTGCTCAATCCACTGATCCACACCAGCCAGAGCTGTTTTTTTTTAATTGATGTGAGAGAGAGAGCCACTGATTTGCTTCCCACTTAGTGATGCATTCATTGGTTGATTCTTGCATGTGCCCTGACCAGGGATCAAACCTGCAACCTTGGTGCATAGGGACAATGCTCTAACCAACTGAGCTACCCAGCCAGAGCCCAAATAAAAGTTCTTACATGAGCCGTCCTATCTGACCTAGTTACCTAATATACAGTCATGTGTTACATCTCACATTGCTTGGCACACAAAGTTAGTTATACAAATCACAATTCCGACAAAACTCCAAACTACTAAATATATTTAGTACTCGAGAATTTTAAGAGTTCTGTGGTCAAGCTTAAGGAATCTTAACAATTTTCTAACACGTAAATGCTCATTTCTCCTCATTATTTAAGAAACACTAGAACTCTGTTGGATAAGAAACTAAGCACAAGTCAACAGGCTCACCAAAATCACATTTAAATGGGATAAGCAAAGCTATAAATTTGGAATAATTACCAAGATATTAATAATCAACAATCACTTCAATCTGATTCAAGAAGAATTCCTGTGAACCCTTATGATCAGCCAGAGCACAGCATTATCAGAAATTGATTATGTAAGACAATAGAACATTGTTTCAGGGTGTGCAAGTATGTGTAATGAAGTTCATGGCTATGTTACACTAATGACTCACTTAAACATCTGAATTTTCTGCTATCTTAACCTTTAAATCAACTGCAAAAGAAGCTGCCAAAAGCAGTTAGTAGGAAAGCACACAAGTCCCAAAAGAACTTCGTATATACAACTCGTTTTACTACTTAAATGTTTTTTTGATTACTGAGATTTAAACAAGATGTTAAAGATTCAAAACTAATTTCAAAAGTAATGAATGCTTACTAAATCCATAATAATAGTCAACATACATTGGTTTTGAGAAGGACACAGATCATATTTTTATATGTGTTTTTACAGCACCTGGCATATTTCTGTCTAGTATTACATACAATTATTGCAGGACCTGACAGTGGTTACTGTCCCACTTTGTAGAAGTTGAAAAAAATAACTGGTGCGCAAATTTCTTGATTTGGATGACATTTTTGTTTTGAACTGGTTCTAGTTACTCTAGTTATCTTGAAACGAAACACTAGCAGACGCTATATTGGATTGAAATCACCTGACTCTATTCCTACTGAATAAATAATACATGTACATTGGAACTGTTTGCATATCATTGTAAAAAATATACAACTTTAGAGATTTGCTCCACATTTTGAAAGCAAAATGAATCAGAGAGCACATCCCTATGAGCAGTCAGTCTGGAACAGAAGACGTTTATTCTATACCGAGTTCCCCTTGCCACTACAAACCTCTCTAACAGCTTGTTACATTAAAACAACTGAGACGGGATAAGACGTGTGATAATAAAAACCCTCCAAGGCACTGATCAAGCAGATTATCTCTGAAACTACACCTTGGTTTAGGAGCCTTTGAACAGGAATTTGGCCTGCATTAATCCATGCACACACTCGTTTCACGTTTTTTTCTCACTGTTAATTTTTAAAATGTAATCCACAGAGTAAATCATTCTATCAGACAATGTATTTGTGTTGATATGACTATTGCAATCCAACACTACTACACGTGCAAAACGGCTCTCTTTAGCCAGCTCCTTCCCTCCCCCTCCTCCTGCTATCTGCCTCACCCCACTTCCCCACCCCTCAACACACACCTTCCCCATAAAATTCCAGAGGAAACTCTGGGTCCAGTGCTAGGGTTTTTCTTTCTATAGGGTAGGTCTATTTGACTTTTTATTAATGATACTGAAAACTTTTTAAAGACTGATGATGCATACAAATTTCCCACACCAAAAACACAAATAACGCCCCCCATTTTGTTTCAAATTTCAAGAGACTAAATTTCCTATAAAAGACAAAAGAATATCAATTCAAGAGTCCTTAGAAGTCACAATGTATAAATACTTCTGATAGAACAAATTAATGTCAAGACACAGCCAGTAACGTCAAAAGCCTCCCTGCAACCGGGCCTGTCCAAGAGCATCTGTGTCAGCAGCTCATGAAGTGGCATCTGCAGAAAAACACTACCACCGCCTTCAGAAGAAAATCATTAGGCCTCAGCCGTTAATCCCCTCCCCCACTCTCTTCGTCTGGATCCTTCCAAGCAATTAACCAGTAGAAGGTGCTATTCAAGCCACCAGTACACACACCAACCTCCACCCTTGGCCCAGAGCTGGACTCTCAGCCCATTCCTCGTCCAGTGCTCAAGGAAGCCTCTACACCAGCGACAAAGCCAAAAACCAGATCTTGTCTTGTAAGCCCTGTTTATAAAACAAAACACCCTGATGGCTCAACAGCTAGCAAACCTATCAAACCATCAGACCACTAATGTGTCAAAACACCCACCCACACTTTGCTAAATATTAACCTCAAATATGTGCTTCATAGCCTTAACCTAGACAATCTGCTTCTCCCAAGAAGAGATGGCCCTCGGCACATTCACTACACCAAGAGTTAACTGAACAAATCGCTGTCCCCAACAAAGTCATGGCAATGAGGAATGTGAAAGCTGACTGTCAGACATGTAAAGAGGGATTTTATCTTCACGTACACACACACACACACACACACAGCGAGGAGCAGAAGCCGGGGCTGCAAACGGAAGAAACCAAGGTGCAGAAGAGGAGTCTGAACATGTTTCTGGGTGTCCTTTAGTTTCCAATGTACTCTTCTGCCTCTACAAGGTGGCAAGCCAAAAAAAAAAAAAAAAAACGGCCAGACATGAAATGGGTGAAAGAGAGCTGAAAAAGAGACGCACCCACCCCTCCCCCACCTTCTCTCCTCTCTCCCAAAAAGAGCTGTGCTTGTCTGTGCAAACCTAGTCCCAAATATGGGCGAGAGAGAATGAATGTGTGTATGAAAGAACAATGAGCCCTCGGCCTGGTAGTGAGTGTGAGTGTGAGTGTGTGTGAGTGTGTGTGTGTGCCCGCTCCTGCCTCCCTCCCGGCGACCTCACCAACAACAGGGCGAGCTGCCACCCAGCCTGGGCCATCGAAACCAGACCCGGCTCATCCCTTGCGGGGGCATGAACTCAGCAAGCCAATGCACGGAGGGGAACTGCTACCCCAAGATGATGTTATTGCACAGACCCATCCTCGCTCCCCTCCCCCACGGGCTGAGCTGAAGGATCCAGTGTACACCAGACAAAAAGGGCTCTCTTTACATGAAAAGCCGCGATCAAAACTGTGTCAAATCAAAGCACACGACGCCTTCACTGGGGCTCCAGCAAAGGGTCTGCTTTGTAATTCACCAAGCGCATCTTTTACGAGTTACCTTCATTGTGTTCAGAAAATCGCTGTGGACAGCAAGCGCTTCCAGCATGCAGACAAAACTACTTTCTAAATGCACCTTAAAACAGCAGCACGCGCGGCCCCGGGAAGGCACCCGGCCTCCCAAGGGCACGTCGTGCTCAGACCGGCGCTGGGCGTCCGCGGTCCGGGCAACCCGTAAGCAGCCCTTGGAGACGCAGCGGCGAACGGCGGCGCAGCCAGGAAGCATTCTGTCTTCCTCCCGAAGAACTTCGCCAGCAGCCGGCCTCAAAGGGACCCTGCAATCCGCTCCCCTCCCAACGCCCCCCCCCACCTACGGAGAACTGCTTCTCTCCCTTCCCAACCCTGGCTGCGAACACACAAGTAAGGGGAGACCCCTCTCCCCCCGAGGGCAGGTCACGCGCCGGGTCCCGAGAACCCCACTCTGCCGCGAGCGCTCTGGGCTTCCTAACTCAGCGGCCCCGCGGAGCGGCGCTGGAGAACACAAAGAGCGGGTCTCCCCCGAACGCGACCCCGGCCCCTGAGAAGTCCTCCCCTCCGACGCCCGAGAACGGCACCGTCTCGGCCCCGGACTGCCCTTCCTCCCCGTCCCCGGGCCGGCCAATGGCTTGGGCACAGCAGCTCGTTCCGCCTCGGACAAGTCCAGCGAGAGCACGAATCCGCTGCCAGGCGCGCGCGGGGGTCCGCCGGCCGGCGAGCGGGACAGTTACCTGGCCCGGCCCGAGAGGTCGCCCGCCCTCGGATTCCTGGGCGTGCGCGGCGCCACCCCGGCCTTCGCTGTCGGGCTCGCGGCGGGCGAGGACTCCCCCGCCTGCCCGCTGCCCGCCCCACGCCCCGTGCCCAGCAAGCCGACGCCGCGGGCGGGCGAGTGGAACACTTACCTTCCCCGGACGCGCTACACCATCAATGGAGGTGTGTTCGGCCGGCTCCTGGGAAAGTCGGGGGACGCGGCGGGAGGCCCGCGGGGACAGAGGCGGGGCTGCAGGGGCTCCCCTCCCGTGACCTTCCGTGCCGTCTCCACTAGTCTCCCTGCTCCTCGCTCGGCCGGTCCCTCAGGAGCGCGAGCCCGCGATCATGTCTGGTTTTGTTTTCCTGAGGGCGAGGGGGCTCCCCGAGGAGGATGGGCTTTTTTTTTTTTTTTTTCCTCAACTAGGAGATAAAATGAGGCAGAGACAATGTGGGAGGCAAGCGAGGGAAGGAGGAGGCGAAGGTGAGACCCGAGCCGGGCGAGCGTCTCGGGAGTGCGGGAGGAAGACGAGGCTAGGAGCGCGGGGAGCGGCTCGCGAGCGTCTGTGGGAGCAGCGGCACCTCGGCGATGGAGGCCGAGCCGCGGCGGGGCTGCTGCACCGACCCACCGCCCACTCCGCGCTCGGGTCCGGCCCACCTCGCAGTATCGCGCCTTACCATTGGTTCGTTCCTGGGTGACGCGAGCGGAGGCGGGGCCAATGGGAGGCGGAGGGCGGGGTTTATGTCCCCCCCCCCCTTTTTCTTTCTTTTTTTTTTTTTTTTTTTCTTCCCCCCTTTCTAATAAAATGAGCAAAGAGAAGCTGGGGAGCGGCCGGCTTCTGGCGACGCCGCAGCTCGGGCTCGAGCGCGCGTTCCTAAAGGCGGCCGCGCGGTGGGCTGGGCTCCCCCTGCACCCCGCGCCCGGCGAGTCTTTGTGCGGCGCCGGGGCTGCGGCGCGCGGAGGGCAGGTCCCCGGGGCAGGATGAGCCGGAGTCGCCTTGCTTCTGTTATGACCAGGGTCCCACTCCGCCTTTTCAGCCGCTTAAGACGTGGATTCGTATTCCTGTGGGCAATTCGAACTGGGTTCGAACAATCTGCTTAAGGACTCTCGAAATTCTGATGAGCATTAACGTTTTCAAATTAAGTCTATAGCAAAAGATTAAGAAAGAGAAAAATGAAATTGGCAGATCGCGCTGCTTTTTCTTTTAAAGAATAAGAAGAAAAGCCTGTAAAGTCTCATCAGGGAATAAAGAAGGTACTAAAACCACCGACAGAGGGGATGTTAGAGAGGGAGCCGTGTACACAACTATGCCGTAAGTTTGAAAAAAAACTCAAAAGAAAAAGCTAAATAGCACCTTTTTTTTTTCCTTTGGGAAACAGTATTCTGTCCCATTTCCCCAAAGACTGATAAATCACAGGGTCTACGATGCTATTAGAGGAACGAGGGGCAGGCCAAGTACTCAGATTCTATTCGATATAATTTATAGAATTGAGGGGTTGGAACATTTTAATTATGATCAGCAGTTTTTGAAGTGCATATCATGTTTATTGAGTTCTTTCACAGACCCTGGCCTGAATCCAGGATGAATCATCAACCTATTGTTTGTTTGTTAATAAACTGTAAATGCTTATTGGTGTCCTTATACCATACACTTTTCCTGGAGTTCAGATCTGTATATAATAGAAAAATTAAGGAATAGAACATAGCACAAAATAACTCATTCATCTGTTTCAAATAAAGTGATCATTTTCCCTTCAGAATATCTATTCAGATCATAATTTCACATCCAACCGTTTCTTTTAGGAATCATTTAACTAGCAGATATTTATTATTGGACTGTGACCCAAGAGAGCTAAAAACAAATGGAATCTTGCCATTACCTTTCTGGGTAACTTTTTTTTTATTGAATTTATTGGGGTGACACTGGGTAATAAAATTATATAGGTTTCAGGTGTGCAGTTCTATAATACATCATCTGTATGTTTTATTGTGTGTTCACCACCCAAAGTCAAGTCTTTCCATCACCATTTATCCCCCCTTTACCCTCTTCTACCTCCCCCGACCCCAACTCCTCCCACGAGTAACTTTAAGGAAGAAAAGTCCTGTCTGCAGCAATTGCATCCACTAAGAAATGGAAAACGTGGTTACTACGGCCTTACACACCTAAAATTATGAACACTGAATTTTACAACATAATAGATTCAATAAACAGCCCTCAACACCCTAGATATGGGTAGAACTATTCAACATCAGTTTGGAAATAATGAGGAGTAAAGTGTATTACATGGCTTCAGTTTCATCACAATCCACATTCACAGGAGCACTGTTTCTAACCAAGGCTCGGCCTGTGGTGGACGAATGGACATCGCCTCCAAGATGACGCCTGTGGATCCTGCACCGTCACTCAGCGGTGATGAGAGGGGCTCTCGAGATCGGGAAACTACATTTACTGTAATAATAGGGATGGGCACCATTTTCATTTATTTATGACAATGTGATTTAGAAATCTCAAAATCCCACATAGTTACAAAGCATAATGGTATGGTATTGGGCAATACAATTAGCCAAGTGTCTACCAATCCCACACAAGAGCTATGGTCCAGTCATAAAGCCAGAGAGTACTACAGCCTTCCTTCCAAGGATCTGAGAGGCTGAGAAGGTAACAACTATGAAACCATTGAATGAAAGCTTTTACGTGCAAGCGCTAGGCCCCGCATGTCACATCCCTTAGCTCACTTAGTCTTGACAACAGCCCATTAAGTGTGTTGTTGTTATTATCTGCATTTTATTTTATTTTATTTTATTTTATTTTATTTTATTTTATTGTTATTTATTTACTTTTAGAGAGAGGGGATGGAAGTTAGAAAGAGAGAAACATCAATCAGCTGCCTTGCCCCGAACCAGGGACAGAACCTGCAACCTAGTCATGTGCCCTGACCAGGAATCGGCCACTGTCCCTTGTGGGACAACCACCTGAGTCACACTGGTCAGGGCTGTTATCTCCAGTTTAAAGGTCAAGAAACTGGGCTTTGAGAAGTTAAGTAACTTGCTTGAGGTGAAACAGGTCATATGGGTTGTTATGCCGTTATGAAATTAGAGAAGTGTTTCCTATTCTCTTTTCAGCAGGCTTTAGAAAATGGGGATGACATTGGTAACTGAGTCAGAAAACATCAGGAAGAACTTGTTCGTTATTTTATGTATCTTACTACAGGTAGAAGTGATTTTATGTTTATTTTATTTAAATAAAGCAGCCGGGAGGAAAGAAGAATTATTTAATAAGTGATGTGACAACCAGATAGCTCTATAGGAAAATACAAGCAACACAACACTTTTTTAAGTAGACTACTATTATTCCTAAATTCTCCCCAAAATTACAGATGGATATTTTTAAATGTGAAAACTTAAACCACTAAACCACTATTTCTTGGGCTTAGTTTACTGGTGTTTATTTTATAATTATCCTCTATAGCCTACATATGGATTATGATTATTATGTATATGTCAGATATTTTATGATTTTTTAAAATAAAAGTTAAAATATTAAAGGAATACTAAAACTTTTTCAAATCATGATTAAGGAAGTACTTTCTAAGTATAACAGGAAACCCAGAAGCCATGAAGGAAAAACACCAATAAATTTTACTGCGTAAATATTTTACATCTCTGTAAGGCATAAAAAATACCAAAGCAATACAAGAAACAAGTGCACAGAGGGAAAATATTTTCAACACCTAAAATAAAGGGCTAACTTCCTTTACACAATATAATCGTAATGAAATAAATGCAAATTAAAATCATCTCTTAGATTAGAACTTTTCTTTTTTTACTTCATAATATCCAGTATTGATGGGGATGTGGGAAAACAGGCACTCTGATGCATTGTTGGTGAAAATAAAATCATACCAGTTTTTAGAACACAATTTGGCACTCTCTGGAAACGTTAAGTATCCATACCCTTTGGCCCAGCCATTCTTCTAGAAGGCCATTCTACCAGTAGTCTTGCATAAATATGCAAATATATATACAGAAACCTTGCCACATTATTTATAATAGTGAAAACCTGGGGAGGATCGCGGCCTGCAGACCTTCGAGTCCAGGGCTCTCGGGCGGACTGGATGACGGGGCCGGCGAAGGGCCAGGAGGCTTTCCAGAGGCTCAGCTTCCTGTACCAGGCCACCCACTGCGTCCTCGCGCAGGGCCCCGAGAACCAGGCGCTGGCGAGGTTCTACTGCCGCACGGAGAGGACCATTGCCAGGCGGCTCGTCTTGTGGCGCGACCCCTGGGTGAAGAGGACCTTCTGTCGCGGCCTCTTTGCCCTCCGCCTCCTAGGCCTGCCCTGCACACAGCGCCAGAGACGCTGCAGGGGACAGCACTGGACAGTACAGACCTGCCTGGCATGCCCTCGATGATCCCGGGCACGTGCTCTGCAGAGACCGGCCTGAGGCCCAGCCAGGGAGCCAGGCAGACTCCAGACCACCAAAGTCCTTGTCCAACAGCCCCCCTTGCTGAGGAGAAGGTGCAGCCTCCCAGCGCCAGTGGCCAGTGACAGATTCAGCCTAGCTCCCAAATAAATAAAGTTTAAATCTGGAAAGAAGAAGGAGAGAGAGAGAGAGAGAAAAAGAAAGAAAGGGGGAAGGAGGGAGGGAGGGAGGGAGGAAATAAAGACAGAGAAGAAAGAAAAGAAAGGGAGGAAAACCTGGAAAAACCCAAGCATTCATCAGCAAAGACTGTTTAGATAAATTGTGGTACAAACATACAATGGAATACTTGACATTGTTCAAAAAGAATTAGGTAAATCTCTGTAAGACATAAAAATGAAGAATTGTGTAAATCTGCATTGATAGGGAATGATAACCAGGATTAGATTTATTGAAAAAAGCAAGTCACACAACAAGTATATAAAGTATAATTCTATCTGTATTTTGAAAAGGACAAATTTGTATATGCTTTGGAAATGCCTAGAAACACAGCCTCCAGGAGAGCTTACAGTCAGTCCATGGGCACAGAATGGAGGGCGAGGAGGGAGCAGGAGACTGACTTCTACTTCAGTCAGCTAGTTAACTGTTGTGTTTGATCTTTTTCTCTTCATATCAGGCATGTATAATTTTTATCATTAAAAAAAAGGAATTTAAGTCCTTTGAACATATGGCTGGCAACCAGTTCTAAGCCACCCAGAAGTACTCAGGCTTTAGGACAAGTAAGTTATTTTCCTCGAAAACACCTTAGGGACAACTGGGATGCTTCGTCAAGCCTGATAACCAACTGAACTTTGTTCCTAGGCAGGTTCTTTGAACTTGTCTTCCAAGTGTATGCAGTGCGAGCACCAGCCAGTAATGTGCTTCAACTACCCGCCATGGCACTTGTCCAGGTTAAGTAAGCGGGGGGCGGGGGCCGGCTACCCCCTTTTCATGGAGGGCCTGCTGCAGGCGCTCACTGCTCACCTTGTGTTTGCCCACAGCGGGTTTTCACTTCATAATTTGTTGTAAATCAGAATTTCTCCCTCTCCAATTTTTTCCCTCAGGTCAAGGACGTCCCCTTGATGGCCTTTCTCGAAATCCCTGCACAGAACTGGAATGGAGAATGGGTGGTTATGGGGCTTATCAGAGGGGGCATGTGGCATGCATACAAACACACACAAACGTGAAATGGCTTTTCCCCCAAAAAATGATAAAAAATCAGAAAACTTTTTCCATTGTTGAGACGTGACTAACTGTGGCTAGCAATTAAGGTTTTCGATTCAGCTCCAGACTCCGACGAGTTTTCTCTCCACCAAAGCAGAAGTGAGTGTGTTTACCAACATACTTGCAGAAGGGTTTCAAGGAAACTGTCCACTGAACCACATCAGACCCAGTGGAGTGACGCTCTTCTCTGAGTCACGCAGAGCCAGCCAGTGCCACACCGTGCTATCCAAGGACACCAGGACGCTGCTTTGAATGGACTCTAAACCCAACATCTCACTTGTGACCACTTGAGGTTATTGAAAAGTCTCATAGGGCTTTGTGAAAGAATTAAGGGGAGGAGATGCTGAGTTGCATGGTCCTGGCCCAATTCCAAGTTTGATCATCAGCCGTCCTCCTCCTTTGTCTGCAGTCTCAGTGAGACGAGCCGTGCCATGGTCCCCGTTATAAACAGCTGTCCACTGCTAACTGAGCGAGCCAGAGAACAGGCAAATTCCACCCCGGGGGAAGCTGCGTTTCAAGGTCAACACTTCTCCACTTCTCTTGGTAAAATACTTAGGTTTACCTTTGAGGGAAGGTATGGTTTTCTAGGGAGAGTAAGGGCATAATACTGGGGAGTTAAAAATAACTCACAAACCTATTTTGTCTAAATGGTGAACAAAGAAAACTGGCATTGATCACAAAGGGGTTCTCGGAAGGAGGAGTCCAGAGGAAATATATTTTAAAGGGCATTTTTGAACTTCATTAATTTTTTTAGAGAGAGGGGAAGGGAGGGAGGAAGAGAAGGAAAGAAACATTAATCAGTGGCCTCCAGTACATGTCCCGGCAGGGGACCGAACCCGCAACCCAGGCGTGTGCCCTGACCGGGAATCGAACTGGCGACCTTTCACTTCGTGGGACAACACCCAACCAACTGAGCCACACTGGACGAGGCAAAGAAATATATTTTAGAGTTTAACATTTATTTGAGAGAGCCAGAATTCAATCATAATATTGATGTGGCAGGTGCAATTTGCCACAAAAATTAATTTGTTTAGTCC
The DNA here is from genome assembly GCF_987537825.1 of Furipterus horrens. Taxonomy (NCBI): domain Eukaryota; kingdom Metazoa; phylum Chordata; class Mammalia; order Chiroptera; family Furipteridae; genus Furipterus; species Furipterus horrens. The sequence goes on from NW_028327173.1 coordinate 4,847,234, forward strand.
AAGGCATATATACAAACAGAGCAGGTAGGCAAATAACTCTGTAACCTAGAAGAAACAGCAAATGTCACCCCCTGCCATCCAGACTTGGGTGACGGTGTTGACCATGTCCGGGGCGCTCACTTTAATGCCTCCTTCCTCTCCATTCAACACTTAAGGCATTTTAATTTCAAAATATCCACATTCCCAGGCCTCTCAACCCCAAATGTCTCCCAATACAACTTCCAGAATAAATTCTGCTGTTTTCTTTTTTTTTTTTCTTAAAAAGAGCATTTTAGCTTGGAAGTATCCACGATGTCCTTTAATAAGTGAATGGATAAACTGTGGAATGTTACTCAGCAGTAAAAAGAAATGAGCTCTCAAGCCACAAAAAGGCACCGAAGAACCCTGAAGGCATTACTTAGTGAAAGAAACCAATCTGAAAAAGGCTGCATACACACTTCACGATCCCAACTATCTGACATTCCGGAAAACGCAAAACCGTGTCTGGAAAAGACATCATGGAAAAGGAAGTAAAGGTCAGTGGTGGCCAGAGATAGGGGGATGGAGGATGATAAGGTGGAATACAGAATACAGGGAATTTTAGCACAGGCAGTGCAGCTGTTCTGTACGAAACTATTAGGGCAGATACATGTCATTACACATTTGTGAAAACCACAGAATGCGCAACACACGGTGAGCCGGACTGTAAACTGTGGACTTCAGTTAATAATAACGTATCATTACTGGTTCATCAGTTGTAACAAATGGACCGCACTAGTACGCCAGATGTTGGTAACAGGGGAAACTGGAGGTGGGGTGCTCAATTTTCATGTAAACCTAAAAGGGCTCTAAAAAAGTGAGGTCTATTTCTTTAAAAAAAAAAAAAAAAGTGTTTTAGTTCTGTTCTTTGTGTTGTAAGGAACGGAGACTCCCTCAACATCTCAAGTAGCAGGAGATTTATGAGACTGTTCCTAGAGGGAAGACCAGGCAAGGCTGAACCACGTGACAGAAGGAAAGGAAGGGACGAGAAGGGGGACGACAGGGAGGACATGGCCCCAGCGCCCTCCACCATTAACATCACTGGCCCACGAGTCCCCTCCCAGTCCTACCAGCTGGCCTCCTCACCCTTGACCCTGGAGCTTTCCCTCACTTGGGAGCGGCTGCTTTCTCCTCGTTTCAATGGCCTCCTACTCACCGCCTGCCTGTGGCCTCTCCGGCTTCCCTGGCTTTTCCGTAGCTTGTGACGTCCCAGCTGCAGCTGCTCCTGCTGACTGCCTCGTGACCTCAGTGTTTCCTCCTCAAAATTCCTGAGACGAGGAGCCTGAGGGGCCCTGCTCATCATTTTAGGCCGGGCCCTGTCCTGGTCCCTGGCCAAGAAGCCATGGAGGGACAAAGGGTGTCCTGCCCACGAAGCCCCTCCCCACCCCACCCCCACCCCCCTGCTCAGGGCAGCCTCCCTTTTAGAACAGCAGGTGTGGTGGCATTCTCCATGTGCTTTTGTTATTAGTATTTTTGTAATCCTCACCCAGGATGTTTTTATTGATTTTAGAGAGGGCAGAGGGGAGAAACAGAGAGAGGAACATCAGTGTGAGAGAGAAACATTGATCCGTTGCCTTCAGAACGTGTCCCAACCAGGGATCGAACTCGTAACCTTTTTGGTGTACAGAACAATGCCCCACGAACTGAGTCACCGGACGGGGCTCTGTGTGCTTTTGAAATGGCTTATGTCAAAAAAAAAAAAAAAAAAAAAAGACAAGTAAAACTGAACCTTAGCAATGGCGTATTTTAATTCATTTTTTAAAAATGTTTTCTTTAGCTCTGGCTGGTATGGCTCTGTGGATAGAGTGCTGGCCTGCAAACCAAAGGGTCACCAGTTCGATACCCAGTCAGGGCATATGCCTCAGTTGTGGGTCAGGTCTCCAGTTGGGGGCATGGGAAACACATTGATGTTTCTCTCCCTCTCTTTTTCCCTCCCTTCCCCTCTCTCTAAAAATAAATAAATAAAATCTTTAAAAAAATAAGTTTTAAAAAGGAATTCTTTATTTTAAAAATACTTTTTAAAATATTTTATTTATTTGCTTTTAGAGAGAGGGAGAGAGAAAGAGAGGGAGAGAAACATGAATTGGTTGCCTCTTATACACGCCCTGACCTGGGACAAGCCCGCAACCCAGACATGAGCCCTGACCAGAAATCAAACCAAGGACCCTCCACCTTGTGAGATGCCACCCAACCATCCAAGCCACACCGGTCAGGGCTCAATACATTTTTTAATAGTTACCTTTACAAAGGACCTTTGGCCATTCTTAAAGAGAAGTGCCCCCAACCCCAGAAAAAACAGTCTACAAGTTCTTTTGATCAATAAAAATTCTGTAAGAGTGATCCCTGAAACTCCTCCCCCCAAAAGACCTTCCATCCAACATCCAGAAGAAACCCCTTACCTTCAAACTGACATCAGATTCTTACTACCCACAAGGCGAAGAGAGAGAAAGCCACGGGAAACTACATGAAGCACCCTCTGCCCCGTCTAACCTACTAGTAGGTGAATGATTTTAAACCCGGAGTGAATGAAATAGTCTAGAGCTAGGGGGCCAGGAAGAAGTGACTAAGTGACCTTCTCCCAGGACATAAAAACTTTAGGTAGGTCGATTACCACAAAGAAAGGAAATGACGGCCTGCGAGTAAAGTGTCGCTGGTTTGATCCCCAGTCAGGGCACATGACTAGGTTGCACGTCAGGTCCCCAGTTGGGGGCGCGAGTGAGAGGCAACCACACAGTGATGTTTCTCTCCCTCTCTTTCTCCTTTCCCCTCTCTCTAAAAATAAAATAAACAAATAAATAAATTTAAAAAAGAAAAGAAAGAAAGGAAATTAATTTCAGTCTCCATAATTAAGAATAAAATAGAGGGTCCTGACTGGCGCAGCTCAGCGGGTGGGTGTCAGCCTGCAAACCCAAAGGCTGAGTCCCAGCCTGGGCACACACCTGGACGGCAGGCCAGGTCCCTGGTTGGGGGCGAGCAAGAGGCAACCGATCCATGTTTCTCTAGGACATCAAAGTTTCTCTCCCTCTCTTCTCTTCTCTTCTCTCTAAACTTTTTTTTAATTTAAAAAAATGTTTTAAATTTTTAAAAAAGAATAAAATAGAGGAACAAAGAAACTATAAAGAGCAACAGGCTCATAGATCCTAGCCAGGAGATGTAAAGACATACACACTAATCCACACAGAGCGGGACACTCTGACAGAGCACAGCGAAGTTGAGAGTCACCCAGTGGTGTTCTACAAAATCGTATGCAAAATATAATCTCAATTTAAAAATAATAGGTATTTTTTTAAATTTTACAGATTATTTTAAAACACTTCTTTAAGGCACCTGTGATAAAGGAGTGAAAATACAATCCTAAACCCAATATAGAAATGTAAAAGTATGGATTAAAGACAAAAAATGTGAAAGGCAAAGCTAAAGACATTTTAAAATAAGATCTATGAGAAGTTGTTGAACAGATCCCAAAAGCACAAACTGTTTCAAAGGCACATTTGACTCATATTAGAAACTTCCTATACGTTATATCAAAGTAAGTGAAAGCCACCAATTGGGGACAGACTGTTGCAATTTCCGTAACCGTGAAAGGATTAGCGACCGGAATATATAAAGAAAGCATATAAAGCCATGTGAAAAAGACAACCCAGTCGAAAAGTGGGCCAAGGATAAGAGTAGGCAATCAACAACAGAATCTGCATGTCCAGTAAACATAAAGAGATAATCAGTCTCTCATGTCTTAAATCTTGACGCACAGGTGATTCTTCTAACAATTTAGCATCTTTTGTGTGTGTGTTAATCATGGTGAAACACACATAACATAAAGCTGACCTCCTAACAATTTTTAAGTGCACAGTTCAGTAGCTGGACAACCAATCTTCAAAACTTTTCGTCTTGCAAAACTATCCATTAAACAACAAGCCCTCATTCTCACCCCCACTCCCTGCCTCTGGCAGCTATCATTCTCTGTGTTTCTATGAGTTGGAGGACTCTAGATACCTCAAAGATGAGAAACCGAACAGCCTTTGTCTTTTTGTGATGGGCTTATTTCACCAAACAGAGAAATGGGAAGATGTAGCTAGATAACTTTGCAAATAAGTTGGAGATAGACCTATAACTAGATTACTCTTAGTTAATCACATCCTGAACCCTGGCTGGTTTGGCTCAGTGGATTGAGCATCGGCCTGCGAGCTAAGTGTCGCTGGTTCGATCTTCCAGTCAGGGCACATCAGAGAAGGAAAACTCTGACTCCAAAAAACCTCCGCTGCCTTGCGGCATACCTCTTCAGGGGAAAGGCTAAGGGAGTAAACCCCGACAGAAAATCCAGAGCCGGAGTCCCTAAGGCGGTTTGACGTTGTAGTCAACACCGGCAACTCCTGCGGCGCACCTGAAGCCAAGCTGTATTGACTCCGTCTTTCCCTTGGGCCCTTCAGCTGCGAAGAGAGGGGGGGTCTGCTGCATGGGCAACAGCAGACCCTCCATATCACCCTGCCCAGGCTCTGTAGCTTCATCGCAAGATGTCGATTCAACACGGGAGGAGACAGATACCGTGTCACTCCCGAGTTGGACTGCACAGCCATTCTCGGCGGTGCAGATAGACTCTTAAGAAGCTACACCATCGTCTCTCAAGACGGACGGCTGCCGACTACGACTACGACTACGACTATTTCACTTAGCCTAGTGGCCTTACGGTAATGTCGTAGGGACGCCGTAACAAAGTCCCACAGGCCGGATGGTTTAGCAACAGAAATATGTTTGTTCCCAGTGCTGGAGGCCGGAAGTCTAAGGTCCAGGCACCAGCAGGGTTGGCTTCTCCTGCGGGCCCTGTCCTTGGTCTAAAACAGCCATGTCTTCGGTGTGACCTCACAGGCTACCTTCTGTGAGTCGGTGACCCTGGGGTCTCTTCATGCTCGTATAAGGACACCAGTCCTACTGGATTAGGGCCCATTGAAAGGAAGTGATTAAGGTTTTCCCAACTCCAAATACACTCACATTTGGGGTGAGGGTTGCAACATAAGAATTTGGGGAGAACACTGTTTAGTTTCAGATTCATCCATGTTGGTGTATGTATCAGAATTTCTTTCCTTTTTGAGTCTATGGAGTACTCCATTGTATGTATGTACTACATTTTGTTTATCCATTTATCTGTCGATGGACATTTGGGTGCTTCTAACATTCAGCAATTATGAATAACGCCCTTATGAACAGGGTGTACATATATCTCTTCAAAACCCTGCTTTCAATTCTTTTGGATATACACGCCGAAGTGGAATTGCTGGGTCATATGGTCGTTCTGCTTTTTTTCTATCTTTATTTATTTATGTTTTCAATTACAGTTTATATTCGATCTTAACTTGTATTAGTTTCAGGTGTGCTACTTGTAATTTTTGGAGGATCCTCCATCCTATTTCCCACCGTGGCCGCACCAGGCTGCATTCCCACCAACAGTGCGCTAGGGCTCCCGTTTCTCCGCATCCTCGCCAGCACTTGTTGTTTTCTGTTTGTTTGCGTATTTTATAGCCATCATCCTGATGGCTGTAAGGTAATACCAACAACTTAGCTTTCTGAACTTGAAATGCTCTCCTCTAATGATCTTAGTCTCCACCTTTACCCCAAAGTTTGTACAGTGTTCCCTCACTTACCGCGGGTATTACGTTCTAGATCCCCCCGCGATAGGTGAAAATCCACTAAGTAGGAACCTTCCATTTATTTTAGTATTTATATATATTTTGAAGCTTTATAAACCCTTCCCACACACTTATAAACCATTCCCAGTCCCTTATTAACCTTTCTCACTCCCTTATTAACCTTTCCCACACTTTTATAAACACTACTAATGTCCTTAAACATATTCTACACTCTTAAACCTACGTCACTTTAACAACATACGTATACAGTACCGCAAAATCCCGCGATAGAGCGAAAAATCCACGATGAATAATTAAATATAATATTTTTAAAAATCCCATGATACAGTGAGGCCACAATAAGTGAACCGCAATATAGAGAGGAGCTGCTGTATTTCCCAAATCTGCCACCCCGACCTAATTTCAATGCCAGACATTCCATCCTCTGGGCAACTCCCTGCAGTGATTCGATCATTTCTCCATGACACTGATTCCAAGAATCCGTTGACCCCAGTGGAATAACTGACCCATTGACCTTCCCACCTTTTCACCTTTAAGGACTGTCTAGGTCCTTCAACCTGGAGAGACTGGGCCGTTTGTGAATGTAAAGAGTTGAACTTAAAGAAATAAAGAGTCTATGCTCACTTGGGTATCCATTTGCCCATTTCTTTTGCCTCAACGACATTTTAAACTGAACTAATATGGAGGAGCAAAAAATAACTACTTATCTTAAAGTCACTAAGATGTATCAAACCATTTTCTCTTTTCTCCTGTAAAATAAGTGGTGGGCCCTATAATGTTTACAGTAATTAATGTTAATACAGATTATAATAGATAACTAAATATTAAGCGTGCAAAGCTTCAGGCATTGTTTTAATTTTAAATATTCTCTGAAAATATGCGGTTGGACCACATATCCATAATGGTGTGTGTGTGTGTTTGAGAAGAATTCAGATTCTTCTCTCCCTAAGACACATCAGAATCAGTTCTAGTCACGTAGTGCTGGGGGCTCAACGCTCTCTCTCCCCTCCATTGCACTGTACACTCCATGGTCAGTCACTGCACCCTCTCCCTGCTTAAATCTCAGCCACTCTCCCTCTCTCACTTCCTGATATCCCCTGGGCAAAACCACAGCCCTGGTGATCATCCCGACTCACTGCCTACTGGGCCTCTGCCCCTGTCCAGACGAATGAGGCTGGCATCCCCCTTCCCCTGTGTCATTTTAATTTCCTGACCACAAACCTCAAGCGGAGTTTTGATGTTGTTGGCAATCCAACATTACGGAGCCAGGTGAATTTCTCTCCCGATTTTCCAGCCAATTATTTCACATCCTCTCCTCTCTCCTCGGACCTCCAGCACCTCCCTTCTTCTGGAATTCACTGTGGACATTAAGCGACCAACAGAGAAACTCCACGGACTGTCCCCTTCCCACGCCCATCCATCCCGCTCCAAGCCCCCACACTCTGGCTTCCTGCCGCTGTTACAGATGAATCATCTGTGGTCTTATCAAGGCCCAGCTCTCTGCCCGTGTCCTTGGTCCCTTCCCCTCTCCTTCCTCAAGGATACCATTTAACCATCCTCCCCTCTTTCTGCCACATCAATTATTTTTGCTGTCTACGAGGTTAGTCCCATTAGAATACAAACGACATGTGTTTTTTCTTCTTCCTTAACCCTTCTGGTGACTACCCTTCACATGTACCCATTTCTTTGCTCCATTTTGCAGCAAAACATATTCAAAAGAATAGTTTATACTTGTTATCTCCAATTCCTTTTTCATACTTATTTAATGAAAAAATTCTTAAATTACAGCCCTGACCCATGTGGCTCAGTCGGTTGGGCATCATCCAGCAAAGCAAAAGGTCACCAGTTCAATTTCCGGTCAGGACACATGCCTGGGTTCTAGGTTTGGTCCCTGGTCGGGGTCACCTACAAGATGTTTCTCTCTTACATCGATATTTCTCTCCCTGTTTTCTCCCACCCTTCCTCTCTCTCTAAAATAAATAAAATCTTTACAAAATAATTTTAGATTACAGTTTACATCCAATATTATGTTGTATTATTGGTGTTCCCATTCTTTTTTAAAGCCGCTCCAGCCTCAATTTGACTCAACCTCTCCACCAACGCCTCTCCCACTGAGGTCACCACAAGCTCCACGTGACTGAAAACAAGAGCCACTTGTCAGTCCTCCACTTTCCGGATCTAGCCGCAGGTATCGCCTCTTCCCTCACAGACTCTACATCCCCTAGGCTTCCTCCCACCTCACTGGCGACTCCTTCTCGATCCCGTTCCATGACTTCCTGCCTCCTTCCCAGCCTCAGGACGTTGGAGACCACAGGCTCAGCCCTTGATCTTCTCTCTCCCTACACTCCGCCTGTCTTGGATTTCCCTCACTGCCACGGTTTTAAAGACCGTGCCATTGCTCACGATTCTCAAATGCATGTCTCCAACCCAGACCTCACTCCTGAGCCCCAGACTCATAGAGCCAATGGCCAGCTCAGCATCTTCACTTGGCTGTCTACATAATAGGTCTGTCAAATTCAACACGTCCAAAACGAAACACCTGCCCCCCGGAAGTCTTCCCCATCGCAGTCAACGGCAACCCCGCCCTTCCAGTTGCTCAGGTGAAACCTGTAAGTATCTCACACCTGCGTCCAATCCGTCAGCAATAGCCCATTGGCCTTACCTTCGATGTCCAGAAGCTGACTGCTTCTCACCACCTCCGCGACTACCATCTGGTCCAAGTCACTAGCATCTCGTGCCTGCATTATTGCAACGGCCTCCTAACCACCGGCCTCCCTGCTTCCACCCTTGTTCCCCTGAAAGTTCTCTTCTCTACACGGCAAACAGTGATCCTTTTAGAGTATAGGTCAGATCATGTCACTCTTCATTTCAAAACCCGAGAATGACTCTGTATCAGTCAAGATGACCTAGGTTATGTTGCGGTGACAAATAACCCCCACACTTCAGTGACTTAAAATGGCAATCACCTCTTTTTCATGTGCCATGTCCATCTCAGGCAGGATGCTCATCACCATCTTGCTCAGGGACCTGACCTTTTTTTTTCTTTTTAAGATTTTATTTTTCAGAGAGAGGGGAAGAAAGAGAAGAAGAGAGGAAAAGAAACACTGATGTGTGAGAGAAACATGGATCGGTTGCCTCTCACACACCTCGAACTGGGGACCTGGCCCACAACCCAGGCACGTGCCCTGAATGGGAATTGAACCAGTGATCTTTCCGTTCGCAGGCTGGTGGTCAACCCCCAGAGCCTCATCAGCCAGGGCAGGGACTTAGCTTTCAGCTCAGGACACCGTTTTCAGTGCTTCTGGTCACCTTGACAGAGGATAAAAAGCTCTGGAAGACCATTACAGGTCATTAAGTATTCCTAAAGTGAATTCTCAAAACTCAGTGGTCAGAACTAGTCACATGGCTTGGCACACCCTTAAGAAAGTCAAAAAGTAAATCCTGATCTGTGCTCTAGGGCAGAGAGCCAGAAAGATTTGGTGAGCTGCACGCATGACCCCACCCCTATCCCACCCCCAGGCTCCCGGCGGTGCTCTCAGTGAAATGGAAGTCCTCACAGCAGTCTGTGAGGCTCTCCCTTGGCAGCCCCCACCCTCACCTCTGGGACCTCCCCTCCTGCTCTCTCCCAAGTGCAGTCACCTGAGAGCCTGCTCCTCTGCCTGCTCAGCTCTTCCCTTCAAATACCTGCAGGATTCATTCCCTCACTTCCCATCGTGACCACTGTATTTAAAATCGTGATCTACCCTCCATTCCCAGCCCTCACCCCGACCTGGCTCACCACACACAACCCTAAATGAAAGCTTCATGAGCGCAGGGATGGCAGGTGCTTTTCCCATTTTGTTCACTGATAAATCCGATGAGCCCGGATCAGGACCTGGCACAAGATAGGGGCTTAGAAAGTATTGGTTGAAAGAACGAACCTGACTAGCAGGCAGGAAAATACAAGCTAAACCCACAAAATACCATTTCACACCCATCAGATGGCAAAATGGACAAGCGTGACAAGCGAGCCCTGGTGAGGACTTAGTGCAGTGGGACCCTACTGCACGGCTGGAGGGCATAAGTCAGGACACCCCCTGGGAACAGCTGTTGACACTCAGTGGTCGAGTCTCAGATCAGCACGAACCATGCAGCAATCTCATTTCCCAGTGTTTACCTTGGAGAAGCCCTTCCACATGTGCTCAAAGAGACACACACGCACAGAGGTGTTCTTAATGGCATTGCTTATAATAGAAAAAAAAAAAAACAGAAAACAACTGGAATGTCCATCATCAGGACAATTAATAAATCACTGTCATATGCAAGGGGATATCACAAAGCAGTTGGAGTGAGTTTAATTTACATGCGTTGACTTCCAGTCTCCGGCCCGGCATGGAAGGAGTTTAGAAATTGCTCTCATTCACACAACAAGAGAAAAGCTGAGCAAACTGGAAACCAGCAACTATTCTTAGATCCATCAGAGAACTGAGGTCACGGAGCAAACCACTGACCCAAAATTTGGAGAGGCGGACAAAAAGGTACAAAGAAGCAATACTCACCTGAGCAGAAACCTCCACTGGAACCAGTCCAGGCTAAGGAAACCAGAACCATAATTGATGAATTGCTGGAGGCTCAGTGTGAACAAGTTAAGAGTTATAAACTCTAGGGGGACCCAGTCATGGGGGTGGGGGGGTCCACACTTTTGTGAATTTTACCTCCAGGAGCCCTACCAGCTTCTCACAATAAAGATCCAAGGAAAAAACCCCTTGTGCCTCCAGCAGGGGGAGGCAAAGGAGCCGTTTTGGAATCTACCCCTAGGATTCTGTTCTTTTTGCCATGCCCTGCACACAGGAGAAACGATTTCACCAGAGCCTGACCCGGGGAAGGGCAATAAACACCCAGCTGCATGCAGCTCCCTCTAGCCTTCCTCGTCTGCCTAAGGCAACTGAGAAGGTCAAAGCCCCCTGGCACAGGCTCACGGAAGAACTGAGAGCTAATAATCTACACTAACATATCATATACGAACTGCAGAAATTCAAAGATAAAGAAAAAGTTTTTTAAAGCCAGAGCAGGAAAAAACCTTACTCATTAGTGGTGCAAGGGAAGAATTACATAGAACTTCTCTTTGGAAACCATGCAGGCAAGACGAGAATTGAGTGAAATATTTAAAGTGTTGAAAGACAAAACCCACCACTTGGAATTCTGTATCCAGTGAAATTATTCTTCATGAGTCTAGAAGGAAAAAAAAAAGATTTTCTTAGACAAACAAGTATTGAGAGAATGTGTTGCTGTAGACCAGCCTTGCCAGAAATGTTAAAAGAAACTCTTCAGGGGATAGAAAATAATACTGATCAGAAATGCAGGTCTACAAAGAAAGCAAAAGCTTTGGAAAAGAAATAATAAGTCAAGGTAAAATAATATACATGTAGCAATACCAAAAAAAAATTAAAGCATCAAGAAATAGGCAATTTTCAAAATGATATTTATATGAGTTATAAAAACATACCAAACAATACCCTATATATTATATATAGAAATCATAAAAACATTCACTAAAAAGGATCAAATCATCTCAACACTTTGGGGAGGGAGCAGCAATCTGGCATGAGAAGAATCTCTTGGCTGTATTTGTAATATTTTATTTCTTTTGAAAATATTTGAAGCAAATTTGAAAAAAAGAATAGTTTTGAAATCTATTGTCCATTATCTTCTGTACTTGTTTTGAAAAAGTTTTTAGCCCTAGCTGGTGTGGCTCAGTGGATTGAGCACTGGCCTGCAAGCCAAAAGGTCACTGGTTCAATTCCCAGTCAGGGCACGTGCCTGGGTTGTGGGTCAGGTCCCTGGCTGGGGATACATGAGAGGCAAACGATCTATGTTTCTCTCCTCTTTCTCCCTCCCTTCCCTTTCTCTAAAAATAGATAAATAAATTTTTTTTAAACCAACAAAAAAACAAATAGCCACAGGATCCTTAGAATATTATAAAACTCCACTTTCTTCTCCATAGTTTTTAAGACAATGCCCTGGCACTTCATTTGCAGAGACCTTTTCTCCAGTAGCAATAAGTTCAGCAACATCAGAGCAGGAGCAGGACAAGTGAGGCCTTTCGCCCAGTAACAGAGGTGCCATGTGCTTTGCAGAGGATCTCATGTCCTCCAAGCTGAATTTAACAGGATTTAAAATCCAGTTTAAGAAACAGCTCTTTGAAATGTACCCCCTGTTTGGTATGGAGAAAATGTTCACCTGCTTTCAATCCCCATGAAAAGCTTTGGTATCGGTGCTTCTAATCACCCTGGACGGGCTGTGGACAGCCAATACCTTCAGTTTATTTCACTTTAAAAACAAACAAACAAACAAAAATTGCTGTTTTGATCCTTTGAAGGTAAATGTAAACATGCAGAAACCAATAGAATGGTATTCATGAAAGTAAACAAGAAATGTTTACAGCAATTATCCTGTTTAGTTAAGACCATCAATGTGTTTCCAGACCCATAGGATGGTGTAAATATACAAATATCATTAAATCCAAGTGGTGAAAAATACAAAGTCACAGAAGCCAAGTATTTCAAACCCATTACAATAGACCTTAGAATCTTTTGACGTTTCACCAGGGTAGATCCCTCAAAATCTCCTAGTCAGATTCTTTGTTGTCAGAATCTTAACTGTTATTGGTGACCGTTTGGGGTTGCATTGTGCCCCTCAAAAAAGGTACGTTGAGGTCCTAACCCCTACCCCTCCGACTGTGACTGTGTTTGGAAATATGCTGCTTGCATAGGTAATTAATTGGTTCAGGTGTTCTCCCTCTAGCTCCAGACTTTGAAGTCAAGCTGCGTCTCCCTTCTCTGCCACAGGACAAGTCTGTCCCCACGGCTCTCCACTGAGGTGCGGATGGCACCTCCCCCAGCCTTGAGCCCTTCCCTCCACTGTCTCATGACACGAAAACAGAGGCACTTGAAACAGCTAATTCTTCGAAAAGTCGTGTGAGGTATGACCTCCACCGGTGGGAGCCATCAGATAGGAGGCTTCAGAGTTGGAGGGGCCACCAGGGAACCAGGACGCAGGGAACCCATGTGTCCTTCTGTTCTCTCGGTTTGGTCCAGGAGGACCAAATGTTCATGTAGATACGAACCCTGTAACAATGACATTTACAGTTTTGAGAAGTTTAATACTTGGACTAATATTGTATGGATTTTGATGAACTAAATTCAACTCTCAGTGACTAAAGTAAGCGATCTCTAATTGGAAATAAACAGTTTTATATATATGAAATCTGATCTTTTTTCCTCCAGCTATTTGAAATTTCATTTTATGATAAACCGCTACTGCAGTTGTTTCTCTTCGCATCTACATGTTCACGAATCAGCTGCATGTCCCCAAACATATTACTTTTGGAGGATTCTGAGCAGGGAAAATGAGCGACTGATTTCTCGTCTAAATACGAAAAAAAACATACAACCTAAAAAACAATTTCAGAAACTTCAATGGGACCAATGTTTGAAATAACCCATCGTTTATTTTTGTGTATTTTGTGGCACAACAAAAAGATTTCAAGGCCATTTCTGGAAAAGGAAATTTATCTTCCAAGAAGTGTATTGGTTCACTTTCAAGGTCACCCAAACTGAAACCACTCTGGCCAAGGAAGGTCTTCCTTAAGTGGGATTTAATTGCATGTCCTGCCCCTCACCTCTACTTACATGTTCTGTCTGTATCTTGCAGCAATAAAAAGTAGTTCATCCTTGGTTTTTATCTGATAAAATATTACAGTTTAATTAAATTATTTTGGTCTGAGTCCAAAACAGTCTCTTCACGATGTCTTGGAATTTATAGGGTTTCTGGTGGTTGCCAAGACCATTAAGATGGTTAGGATCATTATGCACCCATGTATTAGGGTCATCTCCATTTCAAAGTCCATTATTTAATAGCATTTATCTAAAAGGTTAACGTCTTTATAGGATCATTTGGCTCATCCTCAACTTGGCTAATATACAAATAATTTCACAAATATCTGTCACCATTAGTGGTCTACAAGGGTCTGATCCGGGATATGGATCTTTATGTCATTAATGTGTCACTGCTTTAACCAGATACCCTTCAGCATTTCCTTATCTCAGATAACCTCCACCTGGCCAGGTAAACGCAATGCACATTCCTAATGTGGCTGACTGATTCTCCTCTTCATTATAAATCACAGGTATCAGGAGTCTAAGTTTTAGCTCCTTGTCATTAATGCACATTAGTGAGAGCCTTCATATAAACAAAAAAGGAAAGCTGAATAAATGGGAAAATATTAAAAGACATTTTTCATAATAAAATATGTTGTGTTTCCAATGAAGTCAATCAAAAGCACACAAATTCTAAAGGGATTATATAAATGCAATAAGTCACGGCAAAGAATAAAATACACTTACTGTCTGCACTGTTCCCTACTGTCCCCTGTACTGAGGAAATGTACTAAGGATTCATCAGCCAAATCATTGCCACGCTGACTGATGGCCCCTTTGTCAGCCTGTCCCTTGTAAAGGAACACACGTTGATTCCTGATGCACAGTAAAAAGAACAAAATGGCCCTGGCTGGTGCGGCTCAGTGGATTGAGCGTGGGCCTGTGAACCGAGAGGTTGCCAGTCTGATTCCCAGTCAGGGCACGGGCTTAGATTGTAAGCCAGGTCCCCAGGTGAGGGCGTGCGAGAGGCAACTGATCGATGATCAATGTATCTCTCGCACATGGCTGTTTCTGTCCCTCTCTTTCTCTGTCCCTTCCCCTCTCTCTAAAGTAAACAAATAAAATCTTTTCTTCTTAATAAAAAGAGCAATTGTAACAATATAATCAATAAAATATACTTAAAAAAAGAAGAGCAAAGTGATTCCTTCCTCCATATCTTAATTCAAAATTCAATTTTTTTTTTATTTCTTCACAAAGGCTAGAACATCAGCGCTATCTATAATAATAATAGTTGGTCTGTCACACAAATATTTGTCCCTTCCTATCAGAGGCAGATTTAGTGGCGGCCACCCGCGGCACGCGCCCTGGGCCCCAACTTCTGAAGGGCCCCGCAAAACCCCAAATATACACTTTTTTCTAACGACACCAAGTTTGGTTTCATGACTACACTGCCTAAAATATGGTTAACATGTATTTTTTTTTTTAACATGTATTTTTATTTTCCCTGTCTCTCTCTCTTTTTTTGAAGGGGCCCAATATTTTCTTCTGCGCCCGGAGCCTCCACCGACCTTAACCCGCCTCGGGTTCCTGTGCAGACGCCTCCGGGGCACAGAGGGACACTTTGCATCCCGCGGGTGCCTTGAAGCCCCGCCCCTTGCTTGGCGTTTGCGGGGGGGCCCTCCTTTGAGGTTCGTGAGCAACCTGCGCTGTGTTTCTGAGAACAGACTGGGGGGTGGGGCATCTTGAGCGACTTCTGCTGGGCACTGCAATGCTGCCAGTGGAGGCCAGAAAGTATGGCCAATCGTTAATCCATAATTATTAACCAATGGGCATGGACTAAGGTGGGGGATAACTGGAGGGAGGGATGTCACTGGGCGGAGGGGAACAAAGGGAAAAGAAACTGGGACAACTGTAACAGCAAAATCAATAAAGTATATTAAAAATTATTATTATTATTATTATTATTATTAAGCCAGAGATTAGACCAGGAGAGGTCCTTCCAGATAAAGCAGAGAATAGATAACTAAGATATGACTGTCTGGGGGTGGGGATGGGGAAATCAATGTAGACTCTTATTTCTCATCATACACAAAATAAAATTTCAATCATTTCAAGATCCAATATAAGAAAGAAAAACATTTAGACCTGCAGAAATGTAGGTGATGGCTTACCCTTCCGGTCTTCCAGCTTCCGAACGTCGGACCACCCCAGGGCCGGGCCTCGGCTTTCCTCTGTCCTCCCTCCCTACGCACGGCTTGGGGGCCGGCTCCGCGCTCACAGCTTCAAATAAAACGGACACCGACGACTCCCAGCGTGACACCGACGACTCCCAGTGTGTCTGCAGCGCAGACCCCTTCCCGCAAGTCCAGACTCACGGATCCGGGGGTCTGACGGGCACCTTACCGAGGGGTAAGTAGTGCAGGGAGGGGGCTTCCTGCCCCGCCAGGATCGGAACACATGCAAGCCGGGCCTGCTGCTACAATGGGCCCGGAACATCGCGATCCCGGCTCTGACATTCACATGTTGGTGTTTCCGGGGAACCCACTGCCTCCACCCCCGCACCCCACCCAAACTGTGGGCTGATGACTCAGCAGGCAGAGTGTTGGTGGGAGGCAGCAGATGGGAAGCCCTGAAGACAGTCTCAAAGACCCACAGGGGGACAGAGGGGGGGCCCTTGTGGGGACCTACTCCAGGAGCAGACACAGAGCTCAGCAGGATGAGGGCCTTTGAGTACTGGCAACAAAAGGGTGGTCGCTTTTCCTCTTACTGAAAAATGGCTCATATTACCATGCATTATACTCTGAGTATACTTTGTATACAGTTCCGTAGGAAGCCGTAGGAAGCAAACCCTCCCATACATGTTGCCGGGAAGAGAAGGGAGGGGGAAGGAGAGAGGGAGAAATCCTTACAGAGAAAATATAACCAAGGTAGGAAGCTGGTCTGTGCCAGAGTCTGCATGAATTTCCAGCATCGCCGTTGCTGTGACAAATGTAGCTGCTGTGCCGTGGCTCATGTGTGACACATCATTTTTTGATAAGAGCTGCATCCTGAGAACTAACTCAAGTGCTGGCCGTGATCTGTCCCCCTCCTACCTCACCTCCCAACCAGTTCCTGAGTGACTCTGCCCTCCAAACCCATGGTGCTCACAGCCCTGAGGAGCCCCCACTCCTACCCTGCCCTGTGAATGGGATTTAGGGTGTGGCAAGATTTAGTAAATATAGAGACTGTCACCGATGTTTTGCAGGTATCAGGACAAAAGACACCCAGGCAAGCAGGGGCTCACTTCTTTTAGGCTCAAATACTTGAGGTCAGTGGTTCATTTCTATTCTAAGTCTCTGTACTTCTGAGTCACTTAAATTGGGGTGACAGAACCTGGAACCTTTTTTTAAAAAAGATATTATTTGTTTTTCAGAGAGAGGGGAATGGAGGGAGAAAGAGGGAAAGAAACATCGATGTGAAACAGAAACACGGATTGGTTGCTTCTTGCACACTCCCAGCCGGGGGCCTGGCCCACAACCCAGGCACGTGCCCTGACTGGGAATCGAACCGGTGACCTTTCAGTTCGCAGGGCGGCACTCAACCTACTGAGCCACACCAGCCAGGGCAGAACCTGGTGCCTTTTAGAGACGGTGCACACGGACTTGCGCACTGTGATGCAGCTGCCTGGGCCTGGCTCCTTCCCTGGGGAGGTGCCACCCAGCCACCCAGCCTGTGGTTGCTTGCTATTCTGACAAAGCCAAACACAGCTGCGCTGGAAGGAGGCCCCGCCTCAGCACCTGCCACCTGGCTTTGAGTCCCAGTGAGGCCAGGGCAGGAGAGATGACAGCAACTGCTTGAGACCCCAGAGGATGATTTTAGGGACAGCACAGGGAGCGTGGAAAGCACTTCCTCTGCCTCTCTGCCTCTGTTTCCTTCTTCAGCTGTTTGTCCTTTGAAAGACTGAACAGAAGTCCTCAACATGCAAGAATTTGAGGGAGGGAGGCGCTCCCTAAAGCTTCAGAAGCCACAGCAGGCCAGGGAAGAGCTCACTTTCACCGGCCAGTCCCTCTGAACCTTGCCACAGCATCTGTGGTGACGAGAGAAGTGTTGACAAGGACTTGCTGTCCAGGAATTTTCCTTTATCCAGGGACAGACAACTCCATTCATCCCACTGAGCTTCGCCCAGAGCTCTGGGCTGGCTTTGCCCTGGCCCTGCGCCCCTGTGAGCCACAGGGTACCGTCAGCTGGGAAGAGCAGAGCTGTGCCAGCCAGCTGGGGCTGGAGAGAAGGGCAAGGAGGCGAGCCAGCCTGGCAGGGCCAGCGGGCAGGGCGGGGCCAGCCGGCCAGGGGCTCAGGGCGGCTCCCTCAGTGCCCCCTGGCGGCCAACGGAAGCCCTGGTCCCCGCAACCTGCACCCCAGCCTGGGATGAGCGGCGACTCCTAGCTTACCTAGTAGCTCACCTCCTGCTCAGTTAAGGAATAGTAAGGGCCAGAGCGGGGCAAAGACTAACTGGAGTGGGCGCCTCCTTACCGCGTGTGCCCTGCAGGGCTCTCCTGCCCCACCCTGGCCCTGTCAGGGTGGATGGAGGGGCACCTTGCTCCCATGCTGGGGTGGGTAGGTGGGAGTCGGGGGAGCTGGAGCTGCACCAGCAGAAAGCTGTAGAAGGGCTTGGGGTCCTTTCTAGCCCCATGGCCCCAGGCATTACACATCTGGAGTCCCGGCTCCACACAGGCAAACAGATTCCATGCTTACTACACCCTAAGGGCTCCTTTCTTAAGGATAACAAGAAGCACAGTCCAGCATGAGGCGGGGTGCTGGGGGTTGCCGTGACATCTGAGTACATTTTCTAAAATCACCCCCTTTCCAAATGTCTTCAAGGTGACTTGTTGACAGGTGTTATGACCGATGAAAATGACATCTTTTCAACAAATGGTGCTGGGACAATGGGGTCTCCCCAGGTAACAGCTTACAGAGAAATGAACTGGAATGGATCAGAGACCTAAATGTAAGAGCCAAACTCTTAAACTCTTAAAAAGAAACACAGGTATAAATCTTCAAGACCTTGGATTAGACGATGGTTTCTTAAAAGGGGGGCCAAAAGCACAAGCAACAGAAGAAAAATTAGATATATTCGGCTTCATTAAAATAAGAAACTTTTGTGCATCAAAAGTCACTATCAAGAAAGTGAAAAAAAATTACAGAATGGGAGGAAATATTTGCAAATCACGTATCTGATAGTATTCAGAAAATATAAACAACTATACCTCAGCAACAAGACAAACAACCCAACTTAAAAATGGCCAAATTACTTGAAGACATTTCATCAACAATAAATGGCTAATAAGCACCATATGAAAAGATGTTTAACCTCATTAGTTATTAAGGAAGTGCAAACCTAATCCACAATGAGACATCATTTCATACCTAATGGAATGGGGATAATAAAAAATGGAAAATAACAAATGTCGATAAGAATGTGGAGAAATGGCAACCTTCATACCTTACTGGTGGGAATGTAGAATAGTGCAGCCACTGTGGAAAACAGTTTAGTGGTTCATCAAAAAAGTTAAAATATAGAAGTACCAGATGACCCAGCAATTCCACTGTGAAATACCTATCTAAAAGAATCAAAAAGCAAGGACTCAAACAGATATTTGTACACCGATGTTCATAGAAGTTGTCGGCAGCCGTACGTCTCGAGAGACGATGGTGTAGCTTCTTAAGAGTCTATCTGCACCGCCGAGAATGGCTGTGCAGTCCGACTCGGGAGTGACACGGTATCTGTCTCCTCCCGTGTTGAATCGACATCTTGCGATGACGCTGGAGTGTCCTCTCCAGTGAAGCTGAAGCTACAGAGCCTGGGCAGGGTGATATGGAGGGTCTGCTGTTGCCCATGCAGCAGACCCCCCCTCTCTTCGCAGCTGAAGGGTCCAAGGGAAAGACGGAGTCGATACAGCTTGGGTTCAGGTGCGCCGCAGGAGTTGCCGGTGTTGACTACAACGTCAAACCGCCTTAGGGACTCTGGCTCCGGAATTTCTGTCGGGGTTTACTCCCTTAGCCTTTCCCCTGAAGAGGTATGCCGCAAGGCAGCGGAGGTTTTTTGGAGTCAGAGTTTTCCTTCTCTGATGTGCCCTGACTGGAAGATCGCACCAGCGACACTTAGCTCGCAGGCCGACGCTCAATCCACTGAGCCAAACCAGCCAGGGCTTGTTCATAGAAGTAATATTCATAATAATCAACAGGTAGAAACAATCCAAGTGTTTCTCAATAAAGAATGGATAAACAAATGTGGTATATCCATAAAATGGAATATTATGCAGCCATAAAAAGGAATTAAGTATTGACACATGTATAAACTTTGAAAACACTAGGCTAAGTGAAATAAGCCAGACCAAAAAAAATGACTAATATTGTACAAGACCTTTCTATAAATACCTAGAGTAGGCAAATTCATAGAGAAAAGAATCAAAGTTACCAGAGGCTGGGAGGAGCAGGAAATGGGAGTTATTGTCTAATGGGTATAGTTTCTGTTTGTGATAATAAAGTTCTGGAAGATAGTTAACATAATGGCTTTGGACGTACTTAATGCCACTGAACTGTATACTTGAAAATGGTTAAAATGGTAAATTTTGCTACGCATTATTTTGCCACAATTAAAAACAAAAAACTAGGGCGTTGTTTTACACTGTAACTTCTCCCTAATACAGTAGGGGGCCCTACAGAAGTCTGAGTCAGGGAAGCTGCCCCCACTTAGGTCCATGCATGCCCCCCTCACAAATGTGCAGGCATGGCGGCAGCCAGGTGACCACAGGCGGAGCCGGAAGGTGACTGTCAGCAGTGAGAGACAGTCCCAGTAGTGGCGGCTGTGTGAGGGTGATGTGGGAGGGCTTTAATTGCTCCTGAATTAATGTGCTTACTTCTCACCCCTGGGGCGCCTGGGTTTAATTACCGTCTTAGGTCACATATGCAAATGAGTCTGCTATCATTCCTGGTCCCAGTGGACAACATGTAGCCTGATCACCAGGCCCTCACACTTTGCGGCAAGATGAGCAGGAGGAAGCGGGGATGCCACTGGCCAGGTGGCATAATTCCAGGAACGGGGTGCCTGGCTGCTGCAGCGTTTCTGGGTCTTGGATGAGCCGGAGAACTCAAGGTTGTTCTGGGGGTCCTTGCGACCTTAGGGCACAGGGAGGTCCGCTGCCAGTGGCCGAGAAGCCCTGGAGTACCTGGCCTCACGGAACCCTGTGGGACAGAGGGTTTTCACAGAAAAGGAAAGCATAGCGGGGGGAGCTTGCAGAAGAGACCGTGGGCCAGGGGTCGCAGGTTCCCAAGGTAAGGAGCGGCCGGGAGTGGGAGGGAAGCAGGCAGGTGTGCCCACAGCTGCCCCCGGCAGGGAAGGCCTGTGCCGCCTTCTAAGTAAGGCAAGCCCACTGCCGTCGGTTTTCCATCCGTCATAACCCAGAAATTGTAATTTTTACAAGAAATCTTTTTTAGGTTTTGACAATTAGATTTTTTTTAAAAACACTGGGTCCGGGGTAGGGGGTGGGGACTGACCGGGAAGGGGCTCCCAGAACTCCCGGTGCAGGGCGGGGGCTGGAAGCACGGTCGTGGCTGCAGCGCTGGCTGCTCGGGGGTCTGTGGAAACACATCAAACTGTACACGAAGTGGGTGCCAGTTATGCGTGTAAATCACACCTCCGTAAGGCTGTGACCCAGCAGGCTGGCTCAGTGGGTCCCCGCGCGGGCCCTGGGTCGCTGCGAACATCCCGCTCTGCTCGCCCTTTTTTGTGTTTAATCACAATCACGGCTGCTTTGTGTGCTCTGAAGAGCCCCCTCCCCGTTCCCCGGACCCTGTGCCTCACTAGCCTATCGGCGCCTGATTGTCGACTTCACTTTAGGAGGTCGCCTAAGCCGATGTCACCCCTTCGTACTAACCCGAGGCTGTGCTATCCCGTTAGCGCCATTTTACAGACGTGCAAACGGAAGCCCACTGGGTCATGGGCCAGACTCCAAGCCCACGTCGCCTGGCTCTGCCTGTGCTCCCGGCCGCCCCACCGCCACGCGGTAGCTGCTGGCGGGGAGTGGGTGCCGGCTCCTCCGCTGCTGGGAGGAGCGCAGACTCGGCTCCGTTAGCCGGTCCCAGCGCGGAATTCTTGGTCAAGAAGCAGGCCCCTGCCAGGGCCCCTCCCCGCAACATGGCCTCGCTCCGTGGACTGTGTCGATGGCATTCACGTGCCATCTTCCAGCCTCAGCTGCTTTCGTTTTAAAAGGCACCAGGGCTGGGTGCAAAGGCGTGGCCCTCGAGTTCGGCCGGGTCCCCAGCAGCCGCCACAATTCCTTATTCTGCACCAGCGAGTCCCAAGCTGAGCTGCGTGTGGGCCTCAGCTGGGAGCTTTAGAAATCCCTGCTGCTTTCCCTGTCCCAGAGACAGAGGTACTAGGTCTGGGCAATCGGGGCTCCCGAGGCCCCCCAGGTGACAGCAGGGCACGGCCCGATCAGAGAACCACACTGCCACACACTTTTTGCTGGCTTTGGTTTGAATGGCAGAGATGGAGTCGTTTGGAAGCTGGGGGACACATGCGACAGACATGTCTTGTGGAAAGCGTTTGTAGTATGAAGTTAAGAAAAACACATAAAGCAAGCCCAGAGACAGGGAACATGTGCTAACAAAGATGTCTGCTTTAAAAACAAAGTTCCTGTAACCTCACATGACCCAGAGACATGTCTGATACCCCAGGCCATCTGAAAACCCACGGATGGCTTCCTGGAAACTTGGACTTAGGTTTCCTGGCCTGCTGCAGACGGTCCCAGGGAAGGGTGCCTTGGTCTGCAATTCTGCTGGCGTACTTCTGCCAGTCAGTGTAAGGCACATGCCCCCCCCTCTGCTGGCTCACATGCTGTCCGTCTGCGGCCCTCACCTGGGGCCTTACCTGCCAAGCCCAGCTGGCAGCCTTCTTTCAGGGAGGGGCAGATCTGAAAGGCCTCCTACCCACACTTGCCCCTGAACCCAAGGAGTGACAAATGCCTTTACGTACCTGTCACTTGTTTTAAAAATCAGTGCCAGAAAATGTTGACATTAAACCAAGTTTAAAAATATTGCCAATTTGCTGCTTTCGAGTTGGAAGAAATACTAGTAAGACTGTCAGGCCCAGTCCTCCAGAATCAATTTTCAGACAGAACCAGTCGCTGAGACGGAAAGGGTGAGTGGTTTGGGTTGTGTGTGTGTCACGCCGTTAGGTGGAAGCAGGGCTTTCTTACTGTCGTTCTTTGGAGATCTGTGTTTAAGACGTGTATGAGCGCAGCACTGGCAGGGGCTGGACTAGCATGGCCTTGTGACGTGTCAGCCTAACTGGAGTGCCATTATTCGGATGCTGACCTAGGTGCTACTGTGAAGCCATTCCGCAGACCTAATTAAAGCCACTAATCAGTTGGCTCTAAATAAGGAACTATCCTGGATATCCACACGGGCCTGACTAAAGCAGCTGAAAGGCCTTAAATCAGGGCTTGAGGTTTTGCCCTGAGAAGAAATTCTACCCGAGAACCAGCACTTCACCTGTGCCCGTGGGATTGTCCTGCTCACCTGCCCTTCTGATGGACTGCCCTATGGACTCTGGATTTGCTCAGCCAAATCCCACAATCACAGAAGCCATTTCCTTGTGGTAAATCTCTCAATACATGCATCTTCACCTACTGGTTCTGCTCCTTGGGTTAAATCCTGACAGGTAAGCAGTGAATAAGAATGTCCACCATTCATGTGTGTGTATTTGTGGATATGTATCCATCCTTGCTGGAGGACGTGCTCATTGATTTTTAGAGGGAAAAGAAGGGAGAGGAACGTTGATTGGTTGCCTCTTGTACGGACCAACCTGCAACCTAGGTGTGTGCCCTGACCGGGAATTGAACCTAGGACCTCCAACCGAGCACACCAGCCAGGGACAGCCTATATGTATAGTAAAATACAACTCGGTACTTTCATCAAATTATTTTAGAGGAAGAAAAATAAAAGGCTAATAAGAGTCCAACTTCAAGGGGCAGACAGCAACCGTAGCATTTTCCTTGTCTGAAAAATAAAAACATTGCCTCACTGCTCGAGGACAGAGCTTTCTGCAGTTCGTGTTTACATCAGCACTACCCAGGTACAGTGGGAATCAAGTACGTACTAACTTCAGTGAAATACAGCCAGTGAAACCGAGGAATGGAATTGAAATTTAATTCATCTAAATAGGGTTCCAAGACCCTTGAGGTGCCCTGCCTCCTGGAGCTGCCTTCAAGCCACTCCCCTACCTGTTTCCACCTTGCCCAGGGTGGTTCCTCACGCCAGCAGTCCCTCTGGTTGGGACAACATGGTCATGTGACCCAGAAGCCACTACCCTTGACCGATAACCTGCATCTGTATTTTCTCCACTAAGACGTACATACTCGAAGTCACACTCTGCCTCCCAGCTGACCCAGCCTCTACTGAAGGACACAGCACCCCTAAACTGCCCTCCCAAGGGCTTAGGCCAATGGCCACAAACTCCTCGTCCCTTTTTTCATGACAGAGCCTCTAAACCCATGGAGGGTGACACCCATGAACATGCCAGACACAAACATACACAGTACTCCTAAGGGACACTGAAGCCTTTTAATTTTGCACACAAAACCACTGGGGTGCTTCCCTGTGGGCACCTCGGAGATCACAACACAGATACACATGGCTCCAGACATTTGAGAAGCAAGGTGAGAAAACAATGGTTTGGCCCAATCACAGGTCTACGGGGCTGGGGTTCCCATCAGGGCTCCAGAGGGTCGGGCTTGGCCTTCGCAGATCTAAGGAAGCGGTGAGCTCACCACGGGGCGGGGAAGGGCCGCTGCAGGATCGGCGGGGCCTGGAGCTGCCCGTGCAGACGTCAGGAGCGGAGGTCTACTTGGCCGACTAGTGACTGCAGGGCGTGGGGGCTGCCGCCCAGAGCTTACTTGGCTAGGGGGTTTCTGAAGTTCCTGCCGGCAAACTTGGCCTTGCCGCCCAGCTCCTCTTCAATTCTTGGGAAGCAAAGAATAGAGAAGGGGAGAGAAAAACAGAAGTCAGATCTCAAGGCGGCAGGTTTCCTCCCCCAGAGAAGTGGAGAGCCCCGCCCTCGCCTGGTCTGTACAGCTTCTCACACCCCCCGAAACGAGCGTCTCTGAGACGCCGGGGCGAGGACAGCACTCGGCTCCTGTCTGCCCAGCCCCTGCGGCAGCCTGTCCCCTCCTCTCCACCCCTCGTGCTTGGCTCATGGTTCTGAAGGACGAAGTAGAGGAAATGTCATGACTGCGATTCCTTTGACTGTAAGCCCATTTCTGAGTGAAAGGAGGACCAGTTTCTTCAACAAGTGGCGCGGGGAACAAAGGGGGGAACTCGGTGCGAACACGGGGTCCTGCACAGACAACCAGGCCTGGCAGCGGCACTACAGACTCACTTCTGATTCGGGGCATAACGACGGAATCTGCTCTGCAGCCAAAGCGGGGGTCTTTAAAGAGGCAGGTGTGGAGGAGGAGGGACAGCTGGGGAGTCTGGGCAACGGGGAGGTTGTGCCCTTCACTCTCCACTGCTTTTTTTTAATGCCTAAAATTTTCCAGGTTAGTTTCAAAGGAGGAGTGATGTGGAAGGACTTATAAAATGGATATTCCTTTTCCCTGAAAGACTGGGAAAAGTAACAAAAAGGCAGGGACAGGTCTCCCTGGGGTTGGGAACCTCGGAAGGACACAGCCAAAACAAAAAGTGGGGAACCACTCTCCCCAAGGCAAAATCCTGCTGTCTGCCCTTTGGAATTTTCTTCATCTTTCTGAGCCCAGATGATTTCCTTGTCCACAAAACAAGGATGTTAAATGAGATCATCACTAAGGCTCTTAAAATTTCATGGCCGTCCACCAGGGAGCCAGCTCGCTCTCCCACCGGCAGGTGGCAGCACTGCACGGGTCAGGGGCCTGCTCTGGGACAGCTGTCCCCCCCTGCTCCGGCCCCGACCTGCATGCTCAGTGCGCACATCCTCTTTACCTGAGGAGCTGATTGTACTTGGCCAGGCGCTCAGATCGGCAAGGTGCGCCAGTCTTGATCTGGGAGGAGAAAAGAAAGGTCATGTTTGCTGACAGTGGGCACTGAATCCTGGTAGGCATTTCAGGAAAGGGGACTGTGTCGTGGTGAGAGACAGAACAACTTCTTAAGGAGAACCTCTGACCCAGGAAGAAGGGGATAGAAGGGGCATCTAGAACCCCACTCACACCCTCTACCCCATTCTGTGTTCAGGACGTTGAGGTCAGAGGGAATAAGGACCAGCTTTCATTCAGGGGGTGCTTTACCTGCCCAGTGCAGAGCCCCACCACCAGGTCAGCGATGAAGGTGTCCTCAGTCTCCCCGGAGCGATGAGACACCATGACTCCCCACCCGTTGGACTGGGCCAGCTTGCACCTGGAAGTCAGGAAACAAACCAGATGCCACTGGCTCCGTCTCCACAACTGCCCCCCCCCCCCCCCGATGACATGACTCATCACCCCTAGTAGGAGACCAGGGGACAGGTCAGGACCCAGGAGCAGCTGGCCTGGGGAAGATGACCTGAGGACCTCATCAAAAACTGGGTTCAGCCTTCGTGAGGGGAGAACCTCGTCTCCTGATGGCCTCCATGTGAAGCTGAGCTACAAGCCTCGGGCCGCCAAGCGGTCAGAATTAGGCCACAATTGCCCCAATGCTTACAAGCCCCCCAGGGCTCAGATGTGAAACCCCGTTACAGCTCCGGGCAGGAGGGCTCCCCAGGACCAGGAAGGAGCTCTCGCTCAGACCCGCGGCCCCGAGGCACTCACGCCTGCAGGGACTCGGTCACGGAGCCGATCTGGTTCACTTTGAGCAGCAGGCAGTTGCAGGACTTGGCGCCCACGGCCTTGGCAATCCGCTTCGGGTTCGTCACTGTGAGGTCGTCCCCCACCACCTGGATTCCGGCGCTGGCAGTGAACTTGCTCCACGCGTCCCAGTCGTCCTGGTCGAAGGGGTCTTCGATGGACACCACTGAGGGGAGGAGAGCCAGGCCCCCTCCGTGTGAGTCTCCCAGCCCGCTCCACGCAGCGCCGGGCTCACTCCCCTCCCAACACGCGGCTCACCGGGCCTCACGCCTCCCCCTGACAGGGCAGGGACGGCTCCCCAGCTGCTGTCCTGGAGACACTCTGCCCTCCTCTCCTGGCCTAGTCCTGTGCCAGGGCACACCCGTCACCCGCGATCCTGGGACCCACAGCTATTAAGTAGGGCACTGACCTGCCCAGGGTGGGTTGTCCTGGCTCTACCGTGAGCAAGTGAGCTAGCCCCACGGCTCCACGCGGGCTGTCCGCAGCCGCTCTGGTCTGAGACCTCACCCGACCCACGGCTTACTGACCACCCTGGGCCTCCGGTTCCTCGCTTATAAAGTAGCACCGAGAGGCCCTACCTACGCTGTGTGCGTTCAGTGCGCACAGGCCTGCGGGAGCGCCCGGCCCACAGTCTGCCTAACGAAGCTCGCTTTCCGCACTGGCGTGACAAAGCCAGGACCGCACCTGTGCGGGAGGCTGTTGTGACAGTGACAGGCAGCAGCGCCACTGTGAGCCGGCCCTGCAGACCACCCCCGACCCCTCTGCTGCACTGTGCGCATCTGAGCCGGGAAAGCCCAGTGGGGACGCCTGTGGCGCGGCCGCCCACCCACTCACGCCTGCGGCGTCACCGGCAGGCCGAGTGCTGTGCCTGCCCACCTGCACGCCAGGGGCTGGAGAAGGGGGACGCTGCCCCAGCAGCACTCACCTGGGTAGCCCTTGATGAAGGACATGTACAGGTTGGCCAGCTCGTCGGGGCTGATGTACCTGCTGGGGTCATCGGGTGACTTGAAGTCCAGGTCATACTTTCCTGACCTGAAGAACTCAGAGGCAGCTACATCCATGCCAATGACAACCTTGTCGGTGTAGCCAGCTTTGCCGATGGCATTCTTCAGCAGCTCCAGGGCTGGAGAGAGAAGGCGGCGGGCGACAAGTTTGGAAACCAGTCAGGCAGAGATGACATTTTTAATAACTGCCAAATAGGAACCATAACAAAGACCAAGAGGCTCTGGCCCCAACCATTAGTTTCAAGGATTCTAGTTCCTTTTCTCGGCTTCAGCGCACGAGGCCCTTCGTCTGCCTGCCCAGTGCATCGCCAGGTGAGAAATCCCACCTTAACTCTTAAGAGAGGAGGCTCTCGCTGACAGACGCTCCCAACGCTAACACCCAGCAACACTGGGCTGGCCACGATACAGTGACAGTGACCAGCTGAGATCCGCTGTCCCAAGGAACAGGCTTTAAATAGAGCCAGTGGAGGGAAGCCCAGGACAGCGGGCTGTCTCCAGGCTCTGCCAAGTGAGGCAGTGCTACCCGCAGGGAAACCAATGCAAACACGTGGCTCCTGCTCCGCAGCAACGCCCCCCCCCCCCCCCGCCCTGAGCTGTTAGGTGAAACCCCACGGAAGGCCATCTTTCGTGGGTCAAATGGCTGACTACCAATATTCTATGGTGACCCGAAGAGCAGGGTGGACACTCTCTTTCACGAGGTGCCCTCGAGCTCCACTTTCCCTACAAACCAAAAACCCAGCTGTGGTTTCCTGTGCTAAGACTGTCTGTATCTAAGTCTCACGCTGAACTCAGCGCCCAAGAACTCGTGGCTCCTCTCCAGCCTCACCTTCTTTGTTCTCCAGGATGTTGGGCGCAAAGCCGCCTTCGTCGCCCACGTTGGTGGCGTCTTTCCCGTATTTCTCCTTGATGACGTTCTTCAGGTTGTGGTAAACCTCCGCTCCGATGCGCATGGCCTCCTTGAAGTTTGCGGCGCCAACGGGGAGGATCATGAACTCCTGCATGGCCAGCTTGTTGCCAGCGTGGGAACCTCCGTTGATGACATTGAATGCCTGTGGAGAGACAGAGACAAGGTGAGGATCAGCCCAGGGAAGCGCCAGCTGCCTGCCTGCTGTCCGCCGGCACCGTCACACGTGGCTACAGGTGCTCCCTGGCCGCCGCGGTCACCCTGACGCCCACCAGTCTAAGCACCAGCCTCTCTCTCAGTGAACAAACACAGCTCAATAGTGTGATTTCCAACCCCATCGACCATGAAGGCATTGGGGGGTGGTGGGAGGGAAGCTGAGGCACCTGCTCAAGGTCACTGTCAGCCCGTGGCCGAGGTGTCTGCTGCCGAGACCTGCACACCTGCTCAGGCCCGCCACGGTGGGAGTCACAGGGGATGAGAGCAGGACGTGGGCGGTCTCAGGTTCCCATGAGAAAGCTCCTACTCCCCACTCCCCACCTGGGAAGTCCAAAGGAGCCACTCACCGGTACAGGCAGGATGACCTCGGCATTGCCTGCCAGGTCAGCAATGTGGCGGTACAGGGGCACCCCCTTCTCAACAGCCCCAGCCTTGCAGACGGCCAGGGACACTCCCAGAATGGCATTCGCACCAAATTTAGCTAGAACAGGACAGAACGGGACAGAGTTAGGTTCAAGTACTTCTCACTCATTACCCTTCCTCCCGCTGGCCTTCCTGCCTGTGAGCGCACTGGATCGTGCCCTCCGTCTTTCCTTCCCTCCACCTTATCTACTTCCAGGCTCACTCTAAAAACGCACACCGCGCTCCACATGGACACACCTGCTCTTTCTTCTAAGAGAAAGCTCTTCCTTTGGTGTACGGGCTGGCAAACTCCACAAATTGCTCCATGAGGATAGAGGACTACCCCTCTGAGTGACCCTCAGACAAGCTGCTGCCACCTGGCTGTGCTCCTGATCCCTAAAACTGTGATTTACTAAAGCGGGGCGGGGCAGCAGCAGGCCACAGACGCGCACATAGTTCACTGTCAGGGCCGACGTGCACCCCCAAGGGATGAGGCCTTCAGGAGCCGCCACAATCCCCCCTGGCGAGGATCCCACCTTGGCCACTCACATTTATTTTCCGTTCCGTCCATCTCAATCATCAGCTTATCGATCTTCTCCTGCTCCACGACGCTCAGCTTCTGCAGGGGAAGGGAGGGAGTGCCCTTACTGTTTGCATGGCCTTTGCACCCATCGTGGAAGTGATACAACTTTGAAACTGTGCCAAGTCCAAATCAGCTGTGTTATGCATTTGTTTGACAGGCAAAACGGGGAAAATTGCAGAGAAAACGTGGAGACCCAACACTGCCCTTCATCTGCTTTAATACTACCAGGCACGTCTCCAAGCACCAGGGAGCCAGCAATGATACATAAGACATGGTCCTTGTGCTGCAAAGGTCAGTGTACCTAGGGTGTCCGAAGTTGTATTATACCCACGACAGAACTGCCTGGTGCATGCTAACTAGGGCATTGCTATAGTGGTGTGACTTTGGGGACAATAAAACACATTTCCTTGTTCATTCCAACAAGCGACATGCCCTTCAAAGGCAAGCTGTACACTCAGCAGTGCCGCTCCTGGCAGTCCTCAGTGACAGCAAACGTTAGCAGCTGATAGAAGACAGGATTTTGCAATTGTACAAAACCGTTTGGCGAAATAGTTGATGAATAATCAAGATGAATGCTTTTGGTGAAATTATAAAGTAATAAAACTGGTCTCTTGAACATTAGCTCAAGGTAATTTTTAATAAAAACTGGTGTTACTCTAACTAAATCAGAACAATGTATTACTTTATTTACAATGTTCTCCCTAGAAAATGCAAACATAAAACCAGACACAACTCCATCATGCCATGGTAACAATCTGGCGCGTTTGGCTTTTGACGAGGCATCTGGGGAAGTCATCAGTTCCTGAAGCAGACGGCTCCGGGGCTGAGGTATGCACCCCCGCTCCAAGGGAGAAGCATCCAGGGAAGCCCTGCTCACTGTTAGTCACGCCAGGTAAGGGCACCAAGGCACAGAGAACGGGGGTGTGAGGAGGTGCCCAGGAGACCGGGACGGAGGGTGTGCACCGCAGGGCAGCAATGAGACACTGTCTGGGGACCAATTACAGAGGCCAGGCCCAAACAAGCCAGCCAGGGAGAGACACAGAGGAGTCCTCAGCTGCCTGCACACAAGCCCAATTCAAGGAGGGTAGGGGTAGGGCGCCCAGGACAGACAGGCGGCTGTGGCAGGCTCCCGCCACAAGGCGGCTTTTCCAGCCAGGGGTTTCTGAGTCCCCCACCCCGCGCAAGGGCCGCAGGAGTCACGGAGGGAGGAGACCAAGGCCAAACCACGGAGGAGGAGAGGTTGGCCAGGTCCCAGCCCTCCGTCACCTACAGCGGCTACTTTTAGAAGGTCTGATGTACAGAAACTCCCCGTAAGATTTAACAAGAGCTCCACTGTTGAAAACAGCAGTAGAAATAGAGCAAATCCCATAGTTCATGAAAAATGAGTCGGTCACCATGGAGCACGCGCCCAACACCCCTGGCTGTTAACTTCCCAAAGGTCAGGGGCGTCGGGGGGAGAAGTCCAGCTCCAAGGCGGCCGCCCACCCCTCCGCCCCAGTCCATGCGCTGTGACCCACACACACACAGCGGGTGGGTTAGCGAAGACAAACCACGGCCATGCTGACGGGGAATCCGACCGGCTTCCGCAGCGCTCAGAATAAGCCCTTCCACGGACAGGAGAGCCCACTGGCCGCGGGTAGCGCTGAGGGCATCAATATTCATTAGTTATCAGGAGGCAGGTCCTACCTTGCTAATCAGGGCAGGCGCAATACTTTTATTGATGTGCTCAACAGCCTTTGAGACACCTGGAAGGAACAACCAAATCAAATTACTGACATCAATGGAGAACAGGCTTGAGCAGCACCGCTGGAGAGCCGCCGACGGAAACCCCGACGGCCAGGAGCCCGCCGAGACCGCCACGGGCATCTCCTGCGAGCCCCATGTCCCTCTCCCAGCCTGAGCGCTCTCACCTAGGACCCCTGGTTAGGGCCGCACACAGAGCGGTTAGTGGGCAAGACCATGCACTGGGCGCACCAGCTGCGGAAACCAAAGGATGTGCGATGCGTTACCTGCGTGCACAAGGCTGGTGCCAGGAACTCATTAATATACTTAACGGGCCTGGAGACACCTGACCAGTGGCGGTTGACAGAAGGAAAGAAGAGAAGAGAAAGGCTGTGAAGGACAGTGAGAGAGAGAGAGAGAGGAAACAGAAGGCGGGAGAATCCTGCGGGACCACAGTTTCCCCTCTTTACAGTCTGGGCACAGTGCCGGCCCGCCGGACCCCAGGACGCGCCGGGCCCGGAGCCACCGCACCGCGTGGAAGGGCCCTTTGTAGACCCAGCGTTCCTGACCTCATTTCATGACTGTTCCCTCCCCTGAGGGCATTCTGTGGTAATACTGAGATCTGCTGGCCTCCCCCGAGGAACCAATGCCCCTCCCCCACTGAGAACGCACAGTCCAGGCCTCTCTGCTTTTCTGTAATCTGGTTGTCTATAGGTGGGTGAACACAGCCCCCAGAGACCAGCTCTGCTTCTGTGAATCAGTGCCAAGATCAAGTTGCGACCACTGATCTGTAGGTCACCTTTAATGGGGAGCCATTAGCCAGCCAGATCTTCTAGGTACTTCCCTTCTAGACCCTTGAAGAAGGCTGATGGTCTGGAAGGCCCACAGAGCCCTCCCACGAGACGGGCAAGGCTTTCCGTTTGTATTAATGAGCATGCCTTCTCCTCTGGAGGTTCCCGGGCCTACCCAGGAGTCCTTCAGACTGGAGACAAGCTGCAACAGAACTAAGCATTAAAACGCTTGTCCCCAAGGTTACAGGCGCAGGGACCCCGGAGGCAACAGGTCACTCTCCAGTCCTGTGTGTGTCAGGTGACTGCTTGCCCTGACACAGTGGGCCATGCCTGAGGCTTCCCACCCTCAAACAGAAGCCACGCGGAGTGGGGGAGGCTGTGTCAGGCAGGCTGTAGTGCCAACTCTTACCCTTCCCCAGGTAGCGCGTCTTGTCATTGTCCCGGAGCTCTAGAGCCTCATAGATGCCAGTTGAGGCGCCACTGGGCACAGCAGCTCTGAAGAGACCTGGAGATTGAGGGAGAGGGGACAGTGACAGTTAAGCAGTTAGAGCCCTTACCCACCCTCCCCCACGGTGGCCGGGTCATTAGGAAACACCATTACTTCCTTCCGCCAACTGGGAGACTCAGATGGTCTCCTTCTTGCTTTTCACGTTTGCATGATTTGCAATACAGAGCCTACAGCAAAGCGATGAATGTCTTTAGTTTGAAGAGAAAGCTCTAGAGCAGAGCATCTCAAACTTGAACGTGCATATGTGTCACCCGAGCATCTGGTAAGAACGGAGACTGAGAAGTGGGAGGCTGGCAAGTCTGTCTACAGCCCAGCCCAGCAGCCCCGCCGGCAGCCACAGGGGCATCACCCACGGGATTTCCACTCTGCCAGCAGCCGTGGCACAGTAGCATTGAAAATGGGGGAATTAAATTGAAGGTATCTTATTTGGCCCAGTATATGCCAAACACTGTGGTTTCAACACATAATCAATGGCAACATCACGAGGCCCCTCAGACGGTTCGGCTCTAGAGCACCGCTGCTAAGGCACCTTGGACGACCTGGAGGCCGGGTCGCCCGCTCTCAGGTCCTGAAAGCCCTGGCTCAGAGGACGCTCTGTGGCTCAGCTGTTGCCGATTAAGCGGTGTAAGTGCTACCTGGGCGTTCTCTGCCAACAGGCAGCCAGAAAACGAGACAGAGTGGGAAGATAGAAGAATCAAGACAATGAGGTGCAGAGCTGAATGACACCGGAACATGAGAAAGCCCTGTACTGCCGTCCTGCAGACGCAGCCACCAGCCACCCAGCGAAACCTACGCTGTGGAGCCGAAAAAGGGGAACCTTGTGGAGGGACAGCGTCGAGAAAGGCAGCGCAGAGACCTGGCCACATGGGGCAGGCAGCCTCCCCAGTCTACCCAAGACTGTAAGGCATTTCCCCAGCCGAGGTCTGTGAAGAACGGGTGGATGTGTGGGGATGTGAAGGCAAATGAACAAAGTTAAAAAAAAAAAAAAAACAGCCAGGAATTGTAATCAGGTGATGTTAGTATGTCTGCGTTGCTGCCATGACTGTGCGTGAGCAGAGCACACATTCTTCTGGACACAGGCCTGGCTTTCTATATATCCATCAGGCATGGGACTCGGTGAAGAAGCGACAGGCGCAGGAGCAGTCCATGGACTTTGGGGGATCAAGAGTCAGGGCAGGTTTGACAGTAACCAATGGACCACTCTGGTGGGAATGTTAATAGCCGGGTACGGGCACCCTCTGCACCTTCCGCTCAATTCTCCTGGGAATGTGAAACTCCCCTAAATGATAAATTCTAAGAAAGAAAGAAGGGATGAAAAGCTAACAAATCTATTTCCTGTTTCATTTGGAAAGGATTAAGACACACAAGAGGAAAAGTTACATTTATTTAAATTTCAAAAAATATTAATTTTATTTATTTTAAAGTGTTTCAAAGAAAATGGCCTCATTTCCAACAATCTTCTAGTGTCTTGGGTCTTTTTGTTGTCCTTTCAAGTCCATTAATTTCTGGGCAGAAAGTTCTACCCGCGGACTAAGTGGGCCAGTCTCTAAGATGCAGGAAGATTCTCAGTTCTAGCAACCTCGGGGAGCCCACAGCAGCCGCCCCAAGCCCAAGCTCAGAAGGAGCCCCTCCTCAGAGCGCGCCCACCACCGTGAGTACCCACAGGCAGTCCCTGGCCCAATGATGTCTAGACTGGAGGGCCTTCTTTTCTGCGCCCAGAGGCAGAGGAGGAAAGGAGGGCAGGAAGGGAGGGGCTGGAGGTGGCACGGCCAGGCCTGTGATTCAGATGTGACTCAGCTCTGACTGGCAGGCCTCCACGTGCTCAGCCCTCCCCTCCCCTTCCAACCTCACGCACCACGCCCGTGTAGAAGGTAGCTGAGACAGCGGTGGAGGTGACACAGGGTTACAGAGGAACTTGAAGAGTCCCCATTCTATTCTTTCCCTCACACGGGCAAACTCGTCCTAGGGGACTCACAGCCGGTAAAGAGAAGGGCCTTTGGAAGAGTCCAACACCCAGAAGTAAAAATTGTCCCCAATCTTTGGTTTAAGAGTGCTTTCTGGAAACAAAGATGACAGTACTATATTTATTTACCCTTGCTTATTTGGCCACAAGCTTTAAAAAAAAATTTAAAAAGTAACAGGCCCTTTCAGGGACAAGGCATGACCTTCCTTCCCTTCCTCACTGACCTGGGAGGCAGCAAGGCAAGGACTCCCTCCTTCCAACCCCAACCCCAGTCAGAGATCACAAACTACCAGCACGTGCAGGCAAGAAAGAGGGGTGTTTACAGCGACAGCCTTTTTGCTGCCCAGGGCTCTGTCACTTTAAGATAAAGTTTTCAAAACTGGAACGTCGTCGAAGGAACTGGATAGAGGTGGCACATACCTTTGGAGGTGTAGAGATCCACCTCAACAGTGGGATTCCCACGGGAGTCGAAGATCTCTCTGGCATGCAGCTTCAGAATAGACATGGTGAATTTCTGTGGGGACAGAGTTCACATCATAAACTGCAACGCAGCCTTGGGTCACTCCTACAAGGGGTCACTCCTGAGGCTCCCCAGCCTAGACGGAACCTGCACTGGACAGAACCCTGGATGCAGGAAGGCGGGCTGGAGGCTGGAAGAAGCCTGTAGAAAGCAGTGGGGATTGCCCCTAAAAAAGCAGATAAGGGCCCTGGCTGCTGTGTGTGGCTCAGTGGATTGAGCGCCGGCCTGCGAACCAAGTGTCGCTGGTTCAATTCCCAGGCAGGGCATGTGCCTGGGTTGCATGCCAGGTCCCCAGTTGGGGTCCATGAGAGGCAAGCACACAGTGATGTTTCTCTCTCTCTCAAAACAGATAAATAAAACAATATTAATAAATGAAGAGATCAGATATTAACTTAAAAAAAAAAGGTTGATAAGGTCCAGATCTGCAAGCCCCAGGCCCTGTCCTATAAGCCAAGAAAGCCTGAAAAGGGGTGTGCCAGACAAAAAAATCAAATCCACTAGAAAGATTAGTGTATTGATGGAGAATGGCAGAAGAGGGGGCAGCTGGACACTAATTATTGTCATTAGTTAACAATGAGGGTTGGCATGGACATGGAAATGGACAAAGTCAGAACCAAGGAGAAATGAAGGTCACGGGGCAAAACCATCTAGGATGTAATATGGGGGTTGGGGCAGAGAGGAGGAAAATCTGATTCGTCGTGAAACAGTGGATTGAGAGTCTGGGACATACTTCATCACGTCAGACTTGAGGTAGCAGCAGGATGTTCCATTGTTGGATATGAGATCCTCAGTGAGCTCCCTGGTCTGTGCACCGTGAGCTCTGCTACTGCCAATTTCTGGGGCTTTCAAAACTCCCAGTACTTGGGTCTTTAGCAAGATAAGGACACATCCATAATGCCCCATTTAAAAACCTGAATTAGGAAATGCCTCTATTTCTAAATAGAGGAAAAGATTCTATCTTGAACACCAGGACTCCAAGGGAAGTTTTCCTTTGAAAACACCGTTTTAAAAAAAATGCAGCTACAAATAACAAATAGGAAGTCTTCAAAGAAAGCTTCTCACTATTTTCTCCAAGGAAGAAACTGAACCACTTGAAGGACTAAAGCGTGGATGAGAAGAACTGAATTAGTGTTCAGATGCCACCATTTAGCTGGGCGCCCCTCCAATATCTTCTGGAATGTTCTGAAGCAGCAAATGGCATCTTTTTTTTTTTTTTTTTTTTAAGTTTCAAAATTAGATACTGAAGTCACTCCTGTGGCTTTGCTGCCTGTGTAACAATGGAGTTTTATTCATTAGCAGATAAAAAATTATCTGGTTCTTAGCTAGTATCTTAGAAAAAGACAATCTGTTTAAGCACAGATTTTAGTTGTAACGCACTTTTAAACACATCTTCAGTACACTACCTCAGTGTACAGTTGTAAGAGCTCACTTTTTGCTTCATTTCAGTGATATAAGACAAGGCAATTTTCACTTGTCTTTAAATTGGATGCAAAAAAGAAATCACCCAGGTTCAGGGAGCACAGGCAGGAAGATTGGTCTCACCAGGTGTCTTCACAGCTTTTTATCTGCCGGGGAATGACCCCCGGTCCAGGGCAGCACGGTGGGCCACGTGGTCAGGGCCTTCATGTGCCCCGGAAGCAGGTCAAACAACGGACCGCACTGCCCAGAGCAAAGACCACATTGCGGAGGAAGCAGGGAACCGAAGACACATCCTTTTTACGTTGGATCGGGACCGACAGTCGGTGGCCAGCCCGGGGAGCTGGGGGCAGCCCGGGCCGGAACAGGCGAGGTCGCCTGGAAGGCTTCCCAATACATCACCCGAAGGCTCTGCTGCGGTCCCCCCAGGAATAAGCACCTTCTTAAGTTACACTAGTAACGGCTCATTCCGGGATGCACACCCAGCCGCCGAACTGCAGGGGCAACTGGTGGGGGGTTGGGGTGGAACTGTAGCTCCCCGCGCATCTCTCCTTCCCGGCTCCTCGCTCCATTTTAGGAAGCGCCTGGCTTTACTGGGCCCCCAGGATTAGGCCTGTAGTCCCCTCCGACCCCCAAGCCTTCCGCTCTCAACGTCTTGCCCTAGTGGCCTGCGCGGCCGGTTCCTGACCTCCTAGGACAGTTATGTGGCCCCGTAACTCCGCGATCCCTCTAGGGAAACCCGGCGCCGCGCCCAGGCCTCGGGCCGCACAGCCGACGCCGGGAGGCCGCCCCTTCCGCGACCCCTCGGCACGCCGTCTGATGGGCAGGAGCGCCAGGAGCACCCACGCGCCGCCGGCCTGGGCGCCTGCTAGGCAGCCCCTCCCCGAGTCCTTACCCAGCCTCCGGCTGTCGCCGCCCGGGAACAAGCAGGATAGTGCGGACGAGGACGGCGAGCGTTAACCCCCAAGGTCTGGGCGCTCCGTCTACGCTGAGCTTTTCTCTGGGCGGACCGCCGGGACTTCCTGCCCAGCTCGGGGAGGCCACGCCCCCTCCCCGCCCCCTCCGTGCCGCCTCGCCATTGGCCAGGCGCTCTGTCACTCGAGACTCGCCTCCGGGAATGGGGCGCTACTTCGGCCTTTGGGGCTGCGGGGAGGCGGGGGCGACCCGCGGAGGTGGGCCGCCGTGGTGCTAGGGTGCTATAGCTCCCCGGCCGCTGTGTGGGGTGCGGACGAGCCCCTGCTCCACCTTACTTCCGCCCTCCTTGGGGATCCCTGGACTCCCGGGCCCTGTGGCGCAGATCCCCCAGGGTAGGGGCGGGGTCGCGCGGCCGGCATGAGGGTTTGGGGATCTATCACGTACTCCGAGTCCTGCACGCACGCAGCGTCTCTCCGGCGCCGCACGCCCGGCCCACGACCTTGATGACGACCTTCGCGGCCCGCCTTTCTCTGTCCGCCGCTCCCCGCACCGCACCGCCGCGTGGTGTCGGTGTCGGAGACCCAGTTGTCCTAGAGACGTCGGCGGCGGTGAGCCCCCGAACTGCGTCCCAGGATGTGCCTGCAGGCGCCTGAGCGCTGGGCTCCGACTGCCGGCCTGGGTGACCTCGTCCTTGTCTCCTTTCCGTGGGTCCGACTTCTGTAGCAGGCCCCGCTGGCTGGGAGGAAGTGCCCTTTCCTTTGATTGCAGCGAATACTTCTTCAGCATCAGGCAGTTCTCCGTCCGCAGTGTCAGTCCTTCTCCAGTCCTCGTTATGTTGCATCTTGAAAGGGGACCCCGTCTCCCTCCCTCCCTTTCACACCTCGGCAGATCACGTCTACCTGGCATCTTGGGAACCGTACATGTCATGATTTGTACTGGGATTTCACACGGGTGCTGCGTGTTTTTCAAAGTTTAAAACAGGATATTCTATGGTAGTCTGGCAGATGAAAAACAGGAAGGTGTGAGTGCAGTGATTTCACCTTTCTGATCAAGAAAAAACGGATACATATTTAAAAATCTGTTCTGCAGCACATGCCCCTACTCCGAGGGGGTGGGTGCTGAGGCCATCACTTTGTTTTCTAGTCGAGTTATTTCTGTGTTTCTCAGCATTCCTCTTGGTCTGTGGGCCTGAATGTAAAACAGTGCCATACATCTGCATGATTGCCACATTGCCCCGCGTAGAGACAGTCAGGCGTGTATTGGAATTTCATTATTTCTTCTGGTCAACTGCAAAAACAGCCTTTCTTCCTTAATTCCTAGCATTTTTTTTTAAATCCCCTCGAGCTACTACTGGCTTAGGTTTCCAAGGTAACCAGTGAAGGTAGAGACCTATTGAATCCACAGGGTTTGTTTTCCATTGACTAAGAAGCAAGACCTTTAGGATTACATGCAGCAAAAAAGCAACAAGGAAATTGTAAAACGTTTCCTAAAGAATTAGATGAATTTTGCAAGCAGAGTTGGTGATTTCACGAGCAATTCTCTGCTGTTTCAGGCTGTTTAAAACCGAGATCCCAGCCCTGTGACTCAGCAGCTGAATCAACAGCCGACATGCCCTAAATCGTCTCTGCACCAAATTGGATACTTAGAGCTGTTATTTTCAGAGCAATTTTAAGGCGTGGCCCTAAAAGGGCTCCAAAACAATCGTAGAGGAAGAAGGAGCTCTTAAAACGGCTCTCTGGCCAGAACCAGTGGTTCCTAGCAGCAAGTCAAATGGAGAACATGATCACAGAGAGCTGCCGTTGCAAGATTCTTGGGGCCACAGCTCAGCATTCTGAGCCAGCACTTCGACCTCAGGTTGGAGCACAAACGTTAATGATTAACGCATAGTGATGCCCTCAGATCTTCCCAAAATCCACAGTGCTGAATCCCCCCCCCCCCCCATGTCTCCATGACTCCTGAGGCTTTGTTAGCAGGGACGTTGACCTTGTTACAGGCCTTTAGTTATTATTATTGCTTGTTGAGCAATTTCACTGCAGTGGCCTACCCATGGCATTCAGCTCGCTGGTGGGCAAGGAACGGAAATGAGTGTCCATGGCTATTTTCAGAGGACCACATGGTGAAGCACGGCAGGTAGCACCTGTGAGACAATTGCAGGTGGACACCAGGATGGAGAGAAGGTGACTTTGCAGCAGCCTGTGATCCACCTGTGGTTTGTGTGTCCCTGGTTAAAAGCTGCCAGTGGGCTGAAAAAGTGACACGTCTCTCGCCAGACAGGAAACTTCAGGGTTGCCTAAGTGGCTCAGGGGAGGTAAGAGATCAGAGGAGTAAGGAAGGCCCTCAGGGGATCTAGATGGATGGTCCCTCCTCAGAACAGACCATCAGGTTCTGTGTACTTATCAGTGTTTCACATATACCAAAGAATACATGAAGTGTATTCAGTGTAAAGAATAACGAACATCGCCCTGGCTGCTGTGGCTCAGTGGATTGAGCGTCAGCCTGTGAACCAAGTGTCATTAGTTCGATTCCCAGTCGGGGCACATGACTAGGTTGCACGTCAGGTCCCCAGTTGGGGGCGTGAGTGAGAGGCAACCACACAGTGATGTTTCTCTCCCTTTCTCCTTACCCCTCTCTCTAAAAATAAATAAATAAACAAATAAATTATTTAAAAAGAAATATAACGAATGTCTGTGTACCCACCACCTCTGTAAGAAAGACATCAGCCATGCTGTTAAGATCCCTTGAGTATTTTCCTCTGGCCCTAGAGGGGCCACTATCCTAAATTTTGTGTTTATTATTCCCTGGCTTTCCTTTGTGTGTTTAAAATATTTTTTGAACTTTATATAACTGGCACTGTACTGTTTGTAGCCTTTTCTACAATGTTTTGCTGAACTTGATGTTTGTGAGCTCCATCCCTATAGCTTTAGATGACTCATTTTTAGTGCTGTATAGTATTCCATGTGTGAGTGTCACACATTTTCCTGTCAATATATACATTTGAGTTGTTTCCTGGTTCTTTTTTCTTGTGAATACCAACACTGCTGCTATGAACTTTGTTGCAAATGTCTCCTGAGCACGGATACAAGAGTTTCTCAAGGTCATATGCCTAGGACATATATCTGGGTCATGGGTATAAGCCTCCTCAACATTGTTTTCTGAAGTATTTGCACCTCTATGCACTTCTGCCAGCAGCGTATATGAGTTCTGATCTAACTTGAAAGAAAAAAAAAATTAAATTCAGCTCTCCCTTGCAATGTCTTCTAGGAATTTGATTGATTCTCAATTTACCACCCTTTCCAAGTCCTTCATTTAAAGAAATCCACATGCCCCATCTCTAAACTGCAGTCAGAGTCTGCCTGTGGTGGTCTGGAGGGCACCTCTTTGGGCCCCCTGCTGCCCAGACCCCTGCCCTGCCCTCTGCAGAGCTGACCTCACAGAGTCGGCGGTAGGAAGTAGG
The DNA here is from genome assembly GCF_987537825.1 of Furipterus horrens. NCBI lineage: Eukaryota > Metazoa > Chordata > Mammalia > Chiroptera > Furipteridae > Furipterus > Furipterus horrens. The sequence continues at coordinate 4,887,759 of NW_028327173.1, forward strand.
GATTGGGCCAGCGTATGTCTGGGGAACAGAAGGGAGAACACAGTACGGTTTTTAAACTCATTGCTAGGAGGGCATTTATCAGGGGTGCCCACCTGAGGGGAGTAAGAAAAAGGGGGACTGAGGAAGGGAACAACCCAGGGAGTCAAGGAAGCAAGGTGCGGGCTCCCCGTGAGCAAAGCTCCCCTTAGAGGAACCAGTAAAGGTGGGGGTCATGGGGCTCTGGACCGACAAGAGACAACCAGAGGAAAAAGGCTCCATCTTGTGTCAAAGGGCTCTGCGTGGACCCTTTGGGCGCCAGTTCCTTCGTCTTTGCAATCGGTGGGACCCTCTGGACCATGGGAGGCAGGCGAGCTGTGGCAGCCGGGCGGCTCTCACCAATGTGGGATATTCAAGCTAGACCAGGGGCCTGAGCTCTAAACAGCAGCTGCAGTAGCTCTGGGGCGATTTCCTTTCCTCTCTACCTGGTCCTACCCTCTCTTCCTCACAGCTCTTAGGGTTGTCCCTTGAAGGGGGGGCCCAGGCCACATCCGGCCAGCAGAGCCAGCCAGGCAGGCAGCATTCCTAGAGGCAGGAGAGATGCAGGACCCTCGGGTGGCCCACTCCAAAATGCCAGCGCCCGTGCAGGAAGGAGAGGTCAGACGACGCAGCGTGAGCTCCAGATGGAGAAGCAGGAGCCTAGCTCTTCCTTCAGGAGGAAGTGGCCCCTTGTGATTCACTGACTGAGAGTTGGGTTTCCACAGGGGCTTCACATGGACCACAAGAACCCCCTCTCACTGATCTGCCAGGTGTAACTCATCTAATCCTGGCCACGCAGTCAGGACTGGGTGACACGGGACCATCTCCACTTCTCACAGCACAGAGGCTTGCTGCCTGCAGCTAGCGGTGAAGGGAGGTGCCGGGGAGCACCCCCAACCACTGAGCCTCCTGTTCCCACGCGGTGCACTTCCCCTCAGCCTTGGCTTTGGGTGAGAGGCTGCAGCACTGAACTTCGTCCCAGGAGCCTTCCGGTCCTTTGCGTGTCTACGCCATGACCAGAACCACGCACACAGTTCACTTGTAGCAGCTTTGGATTTGAGAGAGATGACTCAGGAAGTCTTCCCATCTGCTGGTTACTGTGTTCTCTCGAGAACAACTTTGTAGCTGGGAGGAGAGGGCCACTCCCAGGGTCAGAGGGCAGTCACAGTGCATTGCAATTCAAGTTACAATTACAAAATGTCCCCAACGCCATACCTGTGATGGCATTGCCTAAACAAAAGGGTGGACTCTCTCTCTCTCTCTCTTTCTCTGATATTCTGCAAACTCCTTACAGCTCTCTTGAAGTCAGGTCCCTGCCCTCCTGCGTTGGAATTCCCTGACTAATCTTGTCGTCCGCCGCCCCTGCCCCGCACTGACGGTCAGAATGCAGAAGGGAGCTTCTCAGAACCTGTCAGAATATTCTCATGGCTAGAAGAGCAATGCAGGCTGGGTAGATTTATAACTGGCCAAGTGGGTCTCCTAAGGGGCCCGCTCCCAGATGAGGGCAGAGAGGACATGCTGCTAAAAATTCACAGGCCATCAGAGCTGCGCGGGACGGTGCCAATGGTGGCTGACTAAGGATTTGCACCAGACAAGCCAAGCAAGGTGACAGCTGACAAAGTGCCCCTTTCTGAAGGGCTTCTGAGCGCCTGCCACACCCAAGCGCCCGTGGAAGGACGTCTCAGGCTGGGCAGGCCTTTGTCACTTGGCGGCCTGGACCCGGGACCAGCAGCAGAGGTGGCCTGGCCTGAGTGCTCTGCCCAGGTGGAGCACGTCACAGTGGACCGTGAGGGACTGGCCGGCCCATTGGAGCCTCTCCTGTGGGAAGTCTGGATGCAGGGTCTACAAAGAGCGATCTGAGGGTAGAAACTGCAGATGCAGAGACGCGTGACGTGGGCTGTAAGAAGAACCACGAGGCTGGACAGCCCACAAGGAAACCGATGCTGAGGGGCGGTGGGAAGAAGCATAGGGTTGCTGGTGGCTTGGTGTCAGGAGAAGTTGGTGACAGCTCAGCAGAGCTGCTGTGGGAGACCGAGCTGCAGCACCCAGCGCTGTAGTGACATCGTGTCCCCAGGAGGCCCGATGTCCAGCTGCTCTGGTTCCTGCGCTCCCCACTTCCCTGTGACCCCTCCAGGGAACCCGGGGGCTGAGGAGCCCTGTGCCTTGGGCTCTGCAGCCTCAAAAAGCCCAAGAAACGCAGCCCGGACCACGGACCGAAGGCCAGTCCGACTCAGGGAGAGGAGAAAGACCCGACCCCTGGCAGGGAAGCAGTGATCTCAGTCTGTCACCACAACACCTGTTTATTGAGCCCCCGCTTTGTGCCAGGTCCTGGGTACAGCAAGGAAAAAACAAAACAAAACAAAAAAACCCTTAACTTCCACAAACTGCCTTCCAATGGGGTGGGAGGAGGAAGGCTGATGTCTAAAAAGGCATAAATCCACGCGTGGCCCGCATCAGAGGAGGCATTTCAACAGACCCAAGGGGTCGAGCCTCTAGGAGGAGTGTTCCCGTCACAAGGAACCTCGTGCCTTGGGACTTGGAACAGCCCTGTGTGCCCGAGTTGGGGGTTGGGGTCAGTGCCAGACCTGGTGCCACAGCAGATGGAGTGGGCACCTCATGGGCAATTCGAAGGACAGTGAGTTTTGCTTGAGTGAGGGGAGGTGATGGTAGGTTTTGAGCAGAGAAATGGCATGCTCTGATGCCTGTTTTTTATTTTATTTTATTTATTTTTAGAGAGAGGGTGAGGGAGGGAGAAATAGAGGGAAAGAAACATCGATGTGAGAGAAGCACCAATCAGTTATCCCTCGCGCGCCCCCAACTGGGGACCTTGCCCGCAACCCAGGCACGTGCCCTGACTGGGACTCGAACCAGCGACTTTTCGCTTTGCAGGATGATGCCCAACCCACGGAGCCACAGCAGTCAGGGCCTGATGTCTGGTTTTGAAGGATCACTACAGCGACTGCTGAAGAAAGATGGCTGTTGCCCTATCATGAGCCATTCCGGAACGCAGTGGCTTGAAACAACAGCAATTTCCTTCGCTCTTGGGTTGACCGGGACTCAGCGGGCAGTTCTTCTGTGGGTCTCACTTGCAGTCTGTGGTGCGGTGCCTCTCTCCAGTTTGTGCTGGTTGCTGGCAGTCTCTGGCTTGTAGATAGATGTATCGCTTCAAATGGCCTCTTGTCACACAGCTCCCCCTGTGTCTTTCTGTGTCTCTGTGTCCACATTCTCTCTCTCTCTTCCTCTCTCTTCTGTAATATCTCCTTTTGCCTAGACTTATTTTTTGAAACATTTACACAATTTTCTAAACTTAAAAAAATCGCCTCGCCCTCGTTCCTGGCTCAGGGTGACATGGCAGCTAGTACTTACGTGCATTGGGGAGATGACTCCTGTCCCGCGTGAAGGTCATGCTCTGAAGGAGGTGCTCAGTTCTGAGCAAGGAGGCCACTTAGGGCCCTTCTAGGGAGGCAGGATGGGGGAGACACAGCGCATGCCTCCCCGCCACCCTGGGTTGGGAGCAGGCTTCAGGAGACCTGAGAGCTGAACTCACCTTGTTGAAGGATTATTAGATTATTATACAGCAAAGGGAATAGATTTACTCTCTGTGGCCCCAGAAATGAGTACAAGGACTACAGAAAGGTTCCAGGGAGGCTGACATGCTCGATTTAAGAGCAAAATAGAACAAACCATTTCCAAAATGACACGTGGTTCTTGCCACTGGGCCCTGCGTTCGCGCCCTCTCTGTCAAAAGGGTTTCACAGTGCGTATGTATAAGGCAAATTAAAATTAATTACCTTTCGCCCTGGCAAGGTAGCTCGGTTGGTTAGAGTCATCCTGATACACCAAGGTCGCAGGTTCGACCCCCGGTCAAGGCACATCCAAGAAGCAACCAGTGCCCTGGCCGGTGTGGCTCAGTTGGTTGGAATGTCATCCAGTACCAAAAAGTTGTAGATTGCATCCCCAGTCCAGGCAGACACTTCCCTCTCACACTGATGTCTCTCTCCCTCCCTCCCTCTCTCGCTAAAAAAGCCATGGAAAAATGTCCCTGGGTGGGGATTTGAAAAAAATCAACCAAAAATTCTAAGAATCAACCAATAAACCAGTGCAACAACAAACTGACGTTTTACTCTCTCCCTTACTCTCTCTCCCTCTAAAAAAAAAAAAGAACCAAACCAAACAAAAACCCCAAGAACCAACAACAAATAAAATAAAATACAATAATTATCTTTCAATCCTTTGGAGATCTTTAGAACATGTTTAAGATCATTCGTGATTTAAAAGAAAAAAGAAAAAAAGCCCTGGCTGGGGTGGCTCAGTGGATGGTCACTGCTTCGATTCCCTGTCAGGGCACATGACTGGGTTGCGGGCCAGGTCCCCAGTTGGGGGTGTGCAAGAGGCAACCACACATTGATGTTTCTCTCCCTCTCTTTCTCCCTCCTTTCCCTTCTCCCTAAAAATAAATAAATAAAATCTTAAAAAAAAAAAAAAAAAAAAGGAAACAAAAACCCCAAGGTTGAGCAGTAATGTCCTGGGCTTCTGCTCCTCACTCCATTCATTACAAATAGATTTTTGGATGCAGGGAAGACAAAGATGCTTTGTTACTTTCCAAGTGAAGTCTGCCCCATTTGGACACTGTCCCAGGCTTGCTCATGGGGTGCTTATGCATAGACTCCTGACTGGTGACAAGGTCCCTGGTCCCATCCTGTCAGACCCACAGCTACCAGCTTCCCATGGCATGAGCTTCTTATACCATGAGTTGACTTTATTCTCATCCATTGGAAGAGTTGCTACACTGGGTCCCATTTACTGAGAAGCACAGTTTCTGAATCTGGGCAGGAGTCCAGGAGTGAGAAATCTGAGGTCCAACGAATGCCCAAGCTGTGCACACTGGCGGTCTATCTCTGCACATTTTCTGTGGCTGGGGGCTCTACTTTAAGTCCCTTTAAATTCTGTGGCCCCTGAACATTAAGGACCATTGCTCCAGAGGGTGCCCTGGATAATTCTGACTTTGCTCATCTGTAGCACTGGACAGAATGAATTAAGCATTCTGTAAACTCTGTAAAATGTTGCTGTATGTTCTGACCTGAGATCAGCAACACCTTCCACTTTGAGCTTGGGAACTCTGTAACATAAGCTGCAGATCTCTCAGCTCGCAGAAGAACTCATTCATTTCCTCCCCCCTCCTCCCAGCTTCTCAGGAGACAGCCTCGGAGAGAGGAGGGAGAGCCCCTCACACCATCAGTCGCCCAGGCTCCCAGACCTTTCTGTGAAGCCCTCTCTGAGGCTACCTGGCAGGTGCTCACTGGTACACTGTTGGGTACGTGCAGGTAAGAGGTTACATCAGCATCTTCAATACTTGCATTGTATTCCCCAGATAAACTAAGTCAGGAGCCCAGCTCAGCATCTTATAAATGGAGACAGGGAGCAGAGGGGGTGGGGGGGGTCCCCTCTTTAGCAGGCAGCATTACCCCCTGCCAGCAGAATTTGGAGCAATGCCTTGGGCCAGAATCTATAATAAACATGTCTAAAGAAGATAATTAAAAAGGAAAACAAAAGACATCAATTTCTACCAGCCATGGCAGTAGTTTTACCTTTTGGAGCTGATCACATACTCTTTTTGAGTTTGGGGTTCTCACCAAATAAAAATGTATATCCAGGGGTAAATTCACAAAGACTTTTGGGGTGTTTTCAGATGGAGGTAGGGGAGAGAGCACCCCCTCCTTGTTTGCTTTCCATCTGAGCTATTCCAAAAAGCTCTGTGTACCATGGTGTTATTGAAATACCTTCCATCAATGAGCTCAGGGCTGGGGCCTCAAGACAAGTCATATTTATAGTCATATTTTTCCTTTGCTTATATTTTGATATAGGTTTTCCCCCTACAAAGGGACTCATTTTGAACATAGTGTTAGGTAGCTTGCTTTTTTTTTTCCACCTAAAAACATACTCTTAACATCCTTTTGTATCATTAAGCATTTCTAGCCTACAACCTCAAAACAAGTTAGAGTTTAGGGCAAAATACAGACTGTGCCTGGAAAACAACATTTGGGAGGTGGACCTGTAGGCCGGTCCCCAAACGCCCTTGCCCCAAACTTTCTGTAAGGCTCTGGTATATCTTAATAATACTACAAACAACACACAAACTGCCTGTTTGCATGGAATGACGGGCCATTTTTAAATATTAGTAAACCCATAATAAGGAGGATTCCTTATTTCCGGGATTTGGGGCCACTTCCTTCCTCTCGGGTACCCCCAGCTTGGGGACTTCTTCGGAAGGACAGCATTGTGGCGGGAGGTGGGGGTGGGGCTCTCTCTGGCAGGGAGCAGTGCATTGTATGGCTGGTGAGGGGCCAGGAGACCTATGTGGGGTTTTGCGCTGTCCTCAGCTCCTCTGTGACTGACTCCCCCCGCCCCCCGCAACTCAACCCCTGTACTCCAGTCACCAGGGTCACCGGCGCTCCTTTCTCCTGGGGTACAGACTCTCTCCCTCTCTCACTGGCTGAACACAACAACCAAGCCCCTCCAATGCCTCCTTCGGAGCAGCGTAGAGGGCGTTATAAACCAGCTGCCTCTTTCTCATCAGAATGCTCCGTGTCCACGCGTCCACGCGGCTCCTGACCCCAGACCGCAGCCTGGCGCGCCCTCCTCCCAGCTCTCTGCACTCTGTCTGTCTCCCCCACATCAGACTGGGAAGCCAGGGTGTCCACATGTCCAACCCGGGGCAGGCCTCTAATGTGTTGCTGTTGGACAGATGAGTGCTTCTCCTTAGGGGATGCTGGGCTGCATTTCCTAGCGCCCTCAGACCCACTGTCAGAGCCTTGGATTCCCCCGACATTCCTTATTTGTCAATGCTGAGTTGGGGTGGTGATGTTCTGCAGGAATTCACCTGCACCAGCAGATTCTGATGGAGAAGTGGACTCAGTTTTCACAGGCAGCCAAATCCCCCCTTTGCTGTGGGGACCAGCTGCAGGGATCACAGAGGACCCTTGCACCTTTCTGGGGCTCCAGCAGGATCCCGCTGGGCTCCTGGGAGGAACCGCGTTAGACAGTCAGCAAGCGGCCAGAGGCGGCCGGATCCAGGCATCCGTGAGATGAAGGTTTCCGCACCGGTCTGCTGTCTGGATGATGTTTTTCTCCTGTCAGTTCTCAAAGCGCTCACGCTCCAGATGCCATGGCAGAGGGAGCAGGAAGAATAAGCTGTAAAGAGTCAGCTTCCGGCAGGGCTCAGTGTCCCCTTGATGGGGGAGTGGGGGAGGGGGGCAGCGGGGGAGAAGCACTGATTTCTCTGCAGTTTATGGACAGACCTTCCCTGAGGCACCAATAGAGAGTCTTCAACTCCCCTGTAATCTCCATCAGCGTCTCTTCCCAGACAGCTCCCCAAATGATTCAGGTAAACATGAGCACAAACACAGTTTTAAGGCAAGTCTTCTGGGTGTTCGTCCAAGGCAGTTGCTGTATTATCCAGGCCTTCCGGAGCCATTGCTCACCTTGTATGTGTCCTTGATATCAAAGTTCTTTCCTGGCTAGTTTTGTCCAGCCGAGTTAGCACGGATCCCAAAGTGATGGCATGTGGTAACACACGGTGACTGCCATTGTTTTTCTCCCCTCAAGAAAAAGCTTATCACGTGATCTCCTCACATAGCTTCTTGTTTCTTTCACCGCCTTGGACACCCATTTCGGTTCTCATTTCTCTGCTCCTCTCCTGTGGCACTGATTGCTTCCACTTGGCGTTTTGTTATATTTCATGCACGGTGTGTTCCATGTCACTCCTCTCTGGAGGAGAGCAACCCTGAGTTAGCCTTCAGGGTTACACATGAGAAGTTCCACTACATACAGGTTCACGATACACAATTTCCAAACACATAAGGAACAAGTCATCATGGTGAGAATTAGCAGGAACTAGGAACTGCAGAATGAGACCAACGAAAGATTTCTGACTGTGGAGTGATCAGAAATCACTAAATAACTAAATATGAAATAAAATTTTTTTTAAAAAGCCCTGACTGATGTGGCTCAGTTGGGTTGGGCATGGTTCTGCAAAGGAAGGTCATTGGTTCAATTCCGGGTCAGGGTACACACCTGGGTTGGGGGTTTGGTCCCAGCTGAAGTGAGAGCAACAGGCAACAGATCAATGTTTCTCTCCCTCTTTTTCTCCCTCCTTTCCCCTCTCTCTACAAATAAATAAATAAAACCTTAAAAAAACTTAAAAAAAAAAACAGAGAAATTTAAATATAGGCTGGGTATGATATGCTTTTAAGGAATTCCTGGAAGTTTTGTTTATGGTGAGTGTGGCAGGCGGAGGGATGGCCGGCAAAGGTACGTCCACATCCTAATCCACACCTGGACTGTTACATGGCAAAGGGCACCTGGCAGGTGTGATTAAGTTAAGGACCTTGAGGGGAGTGATTATCTTAGATTTCCCAGGTGGGCCCAGTGCCAGGAGAGTGGGAAGCAGAGAGGATTATACAGCAGAGCTTAGAGTGACTCAGGGCGGTAAGGCAAGGACTCGTGAGAGGATTCTAGAAGCTCGGAAAGGCAAGGACAAGGACACTCCTTCAGAGCCTCCAGAAGGAACACACCCCTGACACCTTGGCGTTAGACCCATTTTGGATTTCTGACCTCCAGAAGCATATGAAAATAAATATGTATGGTTTTAAACCATTACGTTTGTGGTCATTGGTAACAGCAGACACAGGAAACTAATGCAATGATTGTGGGTTTTCTTTTAAGGCCTTGTCAGTTAGGGATGTATAATGGCACATTTAAGGGTGAAAAGACACAGAATTTATTTTAAAATATTCCCCAAAGAAAAAGATGCACATGGTGGGAGAAAAAACAAAGTTGGAAAATGTTGATAACGGTTGAAGCTGAATGATAAGCACAAGGAAGCTTGTTCGTTATACCTTCATCTCTACTTTTATGTATGCCCGAAAGTTTCTAGGACAAAAACTTTAAAAATATATTGTCAGACTTCTGGCCAAGATGAAGGCCTAGACAGACACGCTGCGTCTCCCTCCACAACTAAGAAGGACTACAACTACCTCAAAACTAGAGACAACCAGAAGTTCCAGAAAATCGAGCTACATGGAAGTCCAGCAAATAAAGATATAAAGAATACTCATCCTGACAGGTAGGAGGGGCGGAACCGGGGCGGAGAGGATGTGGTGCGGTGGCAACAGTGGTAGTGGCGGCAGCAGGCTGCTGGAAAAAGCAGTCACACATTTTAAAAAGTTAGGAGGGACACCTGGGGAGCGTTCCCAGCTCTAGACCTGACCGAGCAGCTCACGGTCCCAGCGCCGGGGAAAATAAAGCATCATTGCTTCTGACTGTGAAAACCAGTGGGGGTTGAGGCGGAGGCAGAAACTGCTGGTCTCTCAGCAGAGTCCGCTTGTTTAAAGGGCCCCCATGGTCCTAGAATGTCCACAGACCCACCCACTCTGGGAACGAGAGCCAGGGCAACAGTTACAGAGGCACCAGTCCCATACAAAGTGGAAGAACTGCCTGGAAAAGGGGCGAGTGTTGAGCAAGCGGCATTGTTCCCTCTCAGACCCTTCCCCACATACAGCGCCACAACGTGGTGAATCAGGTTGCTGCGCACTGACAGGAAAACCTAAGGTTCTGCCCCTTACAACGTAACAGGAGCAACAGCTCTAAGACACAGAGGCAAACAAACATAGGAGCCTGTCAAGATGAGGAGACAGGGAAGTATGGCCTAAAAGGAGGAATGGATCAAGGTTCCAGTGGGAGAACTAAGTGACAAGGAGATAGCCAACCTAACAGCTGCAGAGTTCAAAACACTGCTGATAAAAATGCTCACAGACTTGACAGATACGCTTGAGTATGGCAGACGCATAAGGAAAGAAGTGAGGGCTATGCTAAATGAAACAAAGAAAAATCCACACAAAACCAATGGTGAAGGGAAGGAAACCTGAGTTCAAATCAATGATTTGGAACATAAAGAAGAAAAAAACAGTCAACCAGTACAGAATGAGGAAACAAGAACTGAAAAAAAAGGGGGAGAGGCTTAGGAACCTCTGGGACAAGTTTAAACGTGCCAACATCCAAATCATAGGTGTGCCAGAAGGAGAAGAGGAAGAGCAAGAAATTGAAAGCTTATGTGAGAAAATAATGAAGGAAAACTTCCCATATTTGGCAAAGGAAATAGACATACAAGTCCAGGAAGCACAGAGTCCCAAACAAGCTAGACCCAAAAAGGACCACACCAAGACACATCATAATTAAAACACCAAAGGCTAAAGATAAAGAGAGAATCTTTAAAGCAGCAAGAGAAAAGCAGGGCCCAGTAAGGACAGGCTTTGTTGGCTGTCATTTAGGTCTTGCTGGATGAATGTAGTAAGGACTTCTGTGTATGCTCTAATGTTCTCCAGGCCAACAGAGGGGACAAAGACGGCAACCAAATGATCGTATTGGTAGAAAGTGAATGTGCCCCCCGAGCCTTGAGGAGAGGGTGGCTGGCAGCTTTGGGAACTTCACCTACTCGTCCATACCGTACGTGTTGGCCAGAGGAAGGTGGCACTGTGAGGTGCGAAGAGATAGAGTTGGGACATGCCAGACCAGAACCCCCCAGCCACACATGTAATATAAAGCCAATTGTGTGTGCATGTGTGTGTGCATCCATGTATTGAGTAGGAGGACATACACCAACCACGTGGTCGACAGTGGCCGCCTCTGGGGGATGGGTGAACGGGAGGAAGGGAAATGGAAGGATTTACTTTTGTTCCTCAACACACTGCTTGGATGCTTTATTATTTCATTTCACTTTTTTTTCCTTTTTTTTACAACAAGCCTGTATGACTTGTATTGTACATTTTTGGAGCCAGGCTGGGACTCTGTCAGGTATAATCGGGGTGGCCAGGGCAGGAGGGAGCACATCCTGTGTGCCCCTGGGCAGGTTCCAGAAGGGGAATGGCCAGCGAGAGGGGGTTGGGGTGGGCAGCTGGACGGTAGGGGAAGGTCTAGTTGGGTGTTCATTTTCACTTCCGCACTGCCCACTGGGCTTTGAGACACAAGCCAGGTGGACCTCTTGGTGGGGCCTGGGAGGGTCCACTCTGGCCCTCAGCCACTTGGGCCGTTTGGAAGGATGAGTTTTCTTGCTGTCCAGCATTGCCCCAGGGATCCCGAAGTAAAAATCAGTGATCCATTTTCTTCAGTCTGTGTTTGCTTTGTCTTCCCTGTGGAGTGTTAAGCATGGGCCAGGGCATGGTCCCCAAAGTCCCTTTGATTGTTTAGAAAAAGCTTTGCATAATTTAATCAGAGGGACCCCAAGCATTAAATGCACAGTGGCTATAGGATCACACGAAACAGAAAGTTAAAATTTAGTGCCTGGGATGGTTCTGCTAAATTAACCACCTCATCTTCCAGTGAGGGGTCCCTAAGGACTGTGATGTCTCTTCTGGTTCTGGAGGGCCCCTCGGATTTGCTTCTACATGAACACAGTGGTCTTGGGTGAGTTCATGCTCCAGGGCACTGGCAGTGCCAATCCAGGGGCTAGAGTGGACAAGTGACTGGGTCAGGGGTGACTCCCGGGTGACCCTGGCCCACTGGCTGGCCAATTTGAGAATTTTGCTATTGTGCTCTCTGAGATTGAGCTGATTGAAAGTGACACAAATCTCCAGGGTGACTAAAGTCTCCTGAAGATTCTTGGCAGAGTCTTTTAAAAATACATTTTAGCCCTGGCTGGTGTGGCTCAGTGGACTGAGCATAGGCCTGAGAACCAAAGAGGTGCTAGTATGATTCCCAGACAGGGCACAGGCCTGGGTTACAGGCCAGGTCCCAGGTCCCCAGTTGGGGGTATGCGAGGGGCAACCACACATTGATATTTCTCTCCCTTTCTCCTTTCCTTCTCCTTTAAAAATAAATAAAACCTTAAAAAAATAAAATAAAATAAAAATACATTTTATTACTTGGGGGATGCCTCATAAACCACTGGGATGTTTTCTTGTTGATTGGTGTGTGTGTGCGTGTGCGTGTTTTAAAAATGCAGGTAACAGAGTCAGGGCAAGAAAAAAATAAAAATTAAAAATGCAGGTAACATACGCTCCGGATGTTTTGGTCATGAGCTCATATTATCTAGCTTCTAAAGACCACCGGGGTCAGTAGTGCAGGGCGCCACCTCCTCTTTGGTAACCCGTTTCCACGTGAGAGAAGACCTCCCTGCTTGACCCCTAACCTGGTGGGGAGACCCAGGTGTTGCAGGCTGCCGAGGCTTGCCCCCAGAAGAGGGAGCAGTTCTCGAGCAAGGGCTGTGGAGGCTCAGCGGATCCCTGGTGTCTGAGATTGGGTTCCTCCGAGACAGATCGAGGTTGCCTGGGGAGTGTCCAGGGAGAGATGCCCCGAGGCTGTGAGGCAGGCAGGACTGGGCCCAGGGAGAAGGCGACTCCAGCGTGGCCACCACAGAGGCCCATCCTGCAGGAAAGCTCTGCCCCAAATCCAGACAGGAGCGCCGGGCCTCTGCATCCCGCTTCAGCAGGGGGAGGATGGGCTCCTGCCACGCAGACGAGTTCTGCGGTGACTACATTGTCCACAGCACCTGATGCCACTGACACTTCTATGTCACCTGAGGAAGTTTGCTCATCTGCTCTGTGGGCCCAAAAGTACCCTACCTTTCTGGGTTGTTTGAAGGGTTAGAGATATAAAACGCACATAAAGCTCCCAGCGCAGTGCTGGTATAGCTGGTAACATGCAAAGTACACGCTGGATTTTCAAGACGTGGTGCAAGAAAAATAATGTAAGATAGTTTTAATGTCAACAACATACTGAAATGTTAACATTTCAGATATATTGGATTCAATAAAATTTATTATTCCAAGTAACTTCAGATGTTCATTTTTATTTTCTAAAATGTGGCCACTGGAGAATTACAATGATATACTGTGGGCTCCTAAGAGTCATACACGGGCAGGCAAGCGTGTCTAGAATCTAGATTCCAGAAAACATTCTTGGCTAGTCCATTGTTTCATGGATGAGCAATTATTCTTCACACCCATTGTGCTAATTGACAAACCATACGGTGTAGATTAGAGACAAAGATTACACATGGGCTTTTGATGTCTTTCAAATGCAGGTTCTGACGACCTTGCATTTCCAGGTTAAGCCAGGGAGCTGCCCCTCAGGAGCAGACTGAAACTAAGTCACATGTGCAGACTGTGCTGAAGGATTTTTTTTTTAAGTATATTTTATTCATTATATTGTTACGATAGTTCCAATTTGTGCTGCAGGATTTTAGAGTCACTTGCGGGCCCTGGAATAGGCTGGCCCAGCCCTTGGCTCTTGAGAAGACTACTGTGTGTGTAGCTCAAACCTGGCTTGATAAACGTTCATAATCAGGTTCAACATCACTGTTTAAGAGGACAGGAAACTGAGTTCTGAATATTAGAAAGTGTTTCACCCAAAACAGTTCACACAGTTATTCGGGTCTTAACGGGGACGTGGCTCCTGCCAGGCAGCTGCGCTCCGGGGTGGCCAATCCGCATATCTTACTGTAGAGGGCACCAAACACAGCCCCATTGTGTCCGTTCAAAGGAAACGGGACGCATCAGTGACCCGGAAAGTTTGAATAAAAAACACAACGGGGAAATCACTGTTTTGAGAGCTCTTTTCAGCTTAATTAATGCACTGCCGCTGTCCAGATTCATTCCAGGTCTGCGGGTGATTTTTAAACAGCGCGTTATGACAGTGCATCCCGACGATTTGGGGCGAGGACTTCTGTGTGCTGAGCTGTCCTCTCGGGCTAAACAAAGGGCGACAGAGAACGCGGGCACATTAACCTTCCCCTGAATGCGGTCTTTTCTCTCATCCGTCTGCATTCATTCCCACGGGGGCTTTCAGTCTGGGCTGAGGAGTTAGATGCACATGAATGAAGAGGAAAAAAAAAAAAATCAGGGGCTGCTGGGGAAAAGTTGGCCTGGTCTAAATAAACTTCTTTCCCTCTCAATGCCAAGGAGTCTCAAAATCTATTTCAATTTCTTCTATCATGTTTTAAGGAATCTAAACATTTTTTCCTCAAAAAGGTAAATAGAACTGCTTCATGACCTAGCAATTCCACTCCGGAGAACTGAAATCAGGAACTCAAGCGAATCTGCATACATAAGTGTTCACAGTAGTATCATTAACAATTACTGAATGATGGACGCAACCGAAATGTCACCAACAGATGACTGGGTTAACAAAACAGGGCCACACACACACACACACACACACACACACACACACACTGGAATATTACTCAGCCATAAAAAGGAATAAAGTACTAATAAAATGCTACAGCATGGATGAACCTCAGAAAAGTATGCAAAGTAGAAGTAGCGAGACATAAAAGGGACCCATAGCATGATCCCATTTATGTGAAATATCCAGGACAGGTAAATCCAGAGAGACAGAAAAAAGAGCGGTGGTTACCAGGGGCAGGAAGAAGGAAGGAATAGGGAGTGCCCGCTTAATAGATACAGGATTTTCTTTGGGGGTCACGAAAATGTTTTGGAACTAGGAAAGGATGGTGGTTGCACAACACTGAAATATAGAAGCCACAACTGTATTCTTTAGAGAAAGTTAATTTTAAGTTTTGTGAATTTCCCCTCAATTAAAAACAAATCTGTCCCTTTTTCTATAACCTGGGAAATGAGGCTTTCGGAATATATCCTAATAACCTTTTATGGGCCTCTTCTCATCTTCAACTAGGTTTACCGGGCCAGCCTGGACTGTCCTTGACATTGTAGCAGGGAGACACCAATTCATTCCTGTTTCAGCGTGGATCCTTTATCTCTCTACAGACCAGCTGTTTGCAACCACACCCTGGATTTTGTACAGAACTTTAAAAAAAAGGTCCTGCACGATATTTTTCTGATGACTGGACGTAGTGAGTGCATAATATAGGCCTTGGCTCTTCAGCTAGAAGGACCGCGTCCTCCATGCAGTGAGGAGGCCCTGGCCCTCCTGTGACCCACACAGGGGCCAGCCACTTGCCCTGGCAAAGCTGTTTTGTTTCTGCAAGCAGGACGCGGAGAAGCAGACAAAATGCAGGTGACTGAAGATGAGCAAAATGTTTATACAGCGCTGGCTTCTTCGCATTTCCCAGAATATTTCAGTGGGTCACCCCTTGAAGGCGGAAACTCACAATCTACCCTAAGGTGTTCTTGAGGCCACTTCTCAAGGATCCTGACCTCATTAAACAGGAACTCCCCCGTGCCCTCCCTGCCCCACACCCTGGTACCCTCCGCTCTGGTACTTTCCGTCTCTATGGATCTGCCTACTCCATGTTCCCGGGAAAGCAGAATCACACAGTGTTGGCCCTTTTGTGTCTGGCGTCTTTCTCTCAGCATGCCTTCAATTTCATTCTGGCGGAGACATGGATCTGTCAGAATTTCGTTCCCAGCAAACGCTATGGTGGGAATCATTTTGCAAAATACCAAATGGGGCAAAAGTAGGTTTGTGAGCATGTGAAACAGAGATTATTCCTGTATTATTACTTATTATTGTATTAGTTTCCACACAGACGACTGTAAACCTACTTTTGCCCCACCCTGGATAAGTGTATCAAGTCAACACGTTGTACGCCTTAAACTTACACATTGTGTGTCAATGATATCTCAATAAAGCTGGGGAAAAGCAAATAAAATAATTTCCTTCCTTTTTAAGGCTGAGCGATATTCCCTTGAATGATAAACTGCATCTGGTTTACTCACCCACCCATCGATGGCCATCTGGGCTGTTGGTGCCTTTTAGCTCTTGGGACGAACGCTGCTGTGAACATGACGTACAGTCTGTTTGGGTCCCTGCTTTCAGTTCTTACAGGTGTACATCTAGAAGTGGAATTGCCAGATCCTGTGGTAATTCTTTTTTATTTTTTTATTTTTTATTTTTATTTGTTGACTTTTTTTTTTTTTTTTTTTTTTTTAGAGAGAGGGGAAAGGAGAAAGAGAGGGAGAGAAACATCTCTGTGTGGTTGCCTCTCACTTGCGCCCCAACTGGGAACCTGACGCGCAACCGAGTCATGTGCCCTGACTGGGAATCAAACCAGCGACACTTGTCTCGCAGGCCAACGCTCAATCCACTGAGCCACGGCAGCCAGGGCTTGTGCGGTAATTCTAAGCGAAACGTTTTGAGGAATTGCCAAACTGTGCATTTTAATTATTGCCCTCATTTTTGCTGAAAGTTGCATAAATCATAAATGTACAGTTCATTAAATCATCTCAAACCAGCAGCCCCTGTGTGAACTCTCACCCATATCAGAATTATTACCAGCTACCAGAAGGTCCCTTCTGTCCCCTTTCAGCCACTTCTAACACCATAGATTAGGGTTGTCCATTTTGGAACTTGCTATAAGTAAAATTACATTTTATTTATTTTTCTATAAATTATTTATTCTCATGTCCTTTCATTCATATTGTGAGATTCATGCCTGTTGTTGCCACAGCAGTAGCTAATGATTGTATAAATATACCACCATTTGCTTGTCTGTTCTGCTATTAATGGCTATGTGGGTAGTTTCCAGTTTGGGGCTATAACGAACAGGGCTGTTATGAATATTCCTTACATGTCTTTTGCTACACAAACGTATAGAGTTCTGTTGGGTCTATCCCTATTTTTAGATCACAGGGTTTGTGTGCCTTCAACTTCACACAGGTGCCAACAGTTTTCCAAAGTGGCTGAATCCAGGTCGTGCACTCCCACGCACCGTGGAGGGAGTTCACACTGCTTTGCAATCTTGCTGACGTTCGGTGTTATCAGCCTTTAAAATGTTTGCCATCAGGGTGCGGGTGACTGTGTAGCGATTTCTCTTCCTCACTGTGGTTTTAATTTGCATTTCTTTTGCCACTAAAGAGGTTAAACCTTCTCAGGTGTTAAGGGGCCATGTGGATATCTTCTCTTATAAGTGCCTCAAACCTTTGCCTTTTTGTCCAAGAGCTACTTTTTGTCCATGAGCTATTGGGTGTTTTTCTTATTGATTTGTAAGAGCTCTTTATATATTCTGGACATGAGTCCTTTGTTGGTTATGTGTATTGAAAATATCTTCTCCCACTCTTGGACTTTTCACTTGGTATGGTGTGTTTTGATGAAGTAAAGTTTCTAATTTTAATGTAGCTTGAGTAATCTTTTTCTCTATATCTTATTTAAGATATCCTTGCCTATCTCCCTACTTATTTATTTTTATAATACTTTATTTATTTACTTTTAGAGAGAGGGTAAGGGAGGGAGACAGAAAGGGAGAGACACATTGATGTGAGAGAAACACGGATCAGCTGCCTTTCGCACACCTCCCACCAGGGACCTGGCCTGCACCCCAGGCATGCGCCCGACCAGGAATTGGACCGGCGACCTCTCGGTTTGCAGGCCTGCGCTCAATCCACTGAGCCACACCCGCCAGCGCTCTTCCTATTTGTTGATGTCTGGTATTTCTCTCAATAATTTTTTATTAGAATTATCTGAGGGTATTTGATGTTTTTTGATGCCACTGTAAGTGATATAATCTTTTAAAAATAGACTTTTATTTTAGAATAGTTTCAGAGTTACATAAAAGTTACCAAGATAGTGCAGAGAGTTCCTGTAGCGGTATTATTTTTAAAATTAAAAAGTTTGCATTTCACTGTATAACTATCTGTTGCTGTTATATAAATATATCATGGCATTTTGTATATTGTCTTTATATCCATCAACTCTGTATACTTGTTAGTTGTAATAACTTATCTATTGATCTTTTGGGATTTTCTATGTACCCAATTATGTCATTTGTGAACAAGACAGTTTTATCCTTCCTTTCTAATCCCTAAAAATGTCCCCCTTTATTGCACTGGCTTGAACCTCCAGGAAAATGTTAATATAAGTCATGGTGTAACACAGTGGGAGAGGCGTCCCCAAAGTTTCCACAGCTCACGGTTTTGGGGACTGAAAAAGGAAATAATACAGAAATCTATGGCAAGCTGATACCTAGGTAATAGCTGTGGTGCCCCCAGGTAAAAGGGCAGATGACAGGCTTACGATACTTTTCATAACAATAATGCATGTTGCTCTGAGTCAGCATTTGAAATTAGGGAGAGGATGATGGAGAGAAGCCACGATGGGAGTTGGCTTGGGGTGTGAGGGGGAAGCCACGTGGTTGGGAGAGAGTCCGCCATGACGTCTGGGGTAAAAAAGAGGAGACCCGCGGGGAAACCTGCCTGGAGAACCCGACGGCAGGGCTGAGAGGCTGGAACTGCGGGGACCTGCCTGACCAGGCAGGGATCAGTGGGAGGGGCCTGGGGTGCTGACCTGGGACCGGGAACCCCGAGTGCAGACGTCCACTTTCCTGAAAGACGGTACCGCTGACGGCGACGGGCGTGTTCTGAAACTGGCCCGGTCTGGCAGGGCAGGTGGAGCTAACGGTAGGAACCTGCTGCAGAACTTTTAAATAACCTCTTTCCTCTCCCACCGAACTTTTGTATTGGGAGTCACGCTTCTTGGCGGCGGGCAATCGGACCCCACACCTGTTCCGGAGCAGCACAGGCTGGGGTTCTGTGACAGCGGTAGCAAGCGTCCTAACCTCTTCCCCAACCTCAGGGGGAAAACTGCCAATATTGCACCCTTAAGTATGATGTTTGCTATAGAATTTTTGGGTAGATATTCTTTATCAGATCAAAATTTTCTGCTGTTGCCCTGGCCAGTGTGGCTCTGTTGGTTAGAGCATCGTCCCATAACTGAAAGTCTGCGGGTTCGATTCCTGGTCAGGGCACATGCAGGTCTGGTCCTTGTTGAGGTGCCTACGAGAGGCAACCAACTGGTGTCACTCTCCTTCCCCTCCCCATTCTCTAAAATCAGTGGGCATGTCCTCAGGCGAGGATTAAAAATTTTCTTCTGCTCTTTTCTGTAGACGACTAAGAATTTTCTTTAAAAATTATAATTGGATTTAGATTTTCTCTTTTGGGTGGTGACTTTTATCAATTGAGTTTTCTGCCTACATTAAAACACCTTCAGTATCTTTTTATCCTTTATTTTTGTTTCATTAATCTTCAAATGTTAAACCAACCTTGCATTCCTGGGTCAAACCCAACCTCTGCTGACATTTTATCCTGTTGATAGATCCCTGCTTTGAAGCTTCTGATGCTTTCAAAGAAATTTTCAAAAAAAATAAAAATAAAGAATTTGTCCGGTATTTCTGGTTTTCTCAGCGGAAGGTCGGGTGTAAAATAAGCGAGGCTGCCTTTGCTGAAGTGAGAAAACCACCCGCAGTTTAAATTCTGGTGTGTTCGTTGTGTCTTCCTTCCCACTTTAGAGCAATGCTGCAGAGGTGTGTGCAGCCGCAAAGCTCAGGGCTCCATGTTTCTGCTGCGGAGGCTCCCCCTGCACGCCAGGCCGTGACCCAAGCAGACGTCTGTCGCCAGCAATGTCCATTCCTGGCGTGTAGGTCCCTCCCACTCTAGGCAGATTGACCATGCTGGGCCTTCGACCCCCTTTCCCCAGTGCTACTGCTGTTCCAGTCCAACCAGCGGACTCTGGTTCTACCATTGGGGCCATTAAGTGCTCAGAGAAGTGGGTGTTTCCTCTTGAAGGGTGTAAGCTGGCTTCTGTCTTGAAAGAGCTGCGCTTGATGCCAGTCTTTGCAGATGACATTCATCACAGTCTCCACCACACAGACGGATAATCACTGGACCTGGTTCTGGAGAATAATGCAGACAGGACATCCAAGTAGAATCTGCAGATGTTCTGTGATTACTTCTGGCATTGCATTTTTCATCATTCGTGAGCTGACGGCCATTTATGAAAGATACTGGGAGTCAGAGAAAACCTCCGCGACCCAGCTAGAAGAATCATCAGGGTGTTTCATTAACAAGGATCAACCTGATGCCTCGGTAATGGAGAAAACTGCCAGACACCACCTCAGTATGATCTTATATTAAACCTGGACGTCTTTGGGTCTTTGGGTCTCTTGAGCATTTTTAAATAGACATAAATCCTGGCTTTCAAAATTAAAAAAAACAGCTCAGAGAAGTGCCTGGCGTTTGTGTATTCTACAGAGAGAGAGGAGAGAGAGAGGCATATTGATTTGTTGTTCCACTTATTGAAGCGTTGGTTAATTCTTGCATGCACCCTGACTTGGGGCTGCACCCACAACCTTGGCGTATCAGGACAATGCTCCAACCAACTGAGCCGCCTGGCCAGGGCTCCTGGTGTGTTTCTGGACGTAGCTCATTTGTTACTCTGCTTTTTTTTTTAATCTAAATCCATTAATCTAAAGCCAATTGCCAGCAACTCACAGTTTAATTTGCTTTGGTGGTTCTCTATGTTCTTGTGATAGGCTGGATAAATCACCCACCCGGCCCATCCCAAAGACCACATCCTAATCTCCGGAGCCTGTGAATGTCACAGAAGTGACTCTGGGAGGTGATTAAAGGATCTTGAGATGGACAGATTATTCTGGATTATCTGGGTGGGCCCCAAATGTACTCACAACGCTCCTTACCAGAGGCAAGAAGGCCAATGGATGAAGCAGCAGGTGTGGTGATGACGAGCAAGAGACTGCAGATTCGAGAAAGAGGCTGAGAGTCAAGGGTGTAGGGGCTGCAGGAGCTGAAATGCACAAGGGGACAGATGTTCCCTGAGAGCCTCCAGAGGAAACCAGCTCTGCTCACACCTGGACTGCAGCCCAGTGAGACTGAGTTTGGATTTCTGATTTCCAGGTCTGTAAGAAAATAGATTTTTGTTGTGTTAAGCATTCTGTTTGTGGCAATTTATTCCAGCGGTGACAGGAAATTAATACAGTTCTGTGCTTGCATCACCAGGGAAGAGGTGAGACTCAACACAGATTTGGAATTGCCTATTGACCAAGTAAGGGTGGAGCTGAAAGATACAGAACCTGCCCTACAAAAGTAAACCGGGGGCGGAGTCCGTAAGAGGGATATAAGCAAGGCTCTGGTCCACTCCAAGAAGTAGCAGGTACAGCCCGCAGGAGACCAAATGCAACGTGAAAGTCCAACAACGGGCTCTCTGGTGAGTCTGCGCAGAGCAGGGGGCTTGGGGCGTTGGTGGTGGGCCGAGCCGCACCCATTTCTAGGGATCTGGTTCTTACTTTGCTAATAACTAAATGAATAATAGAGAAGATCATGTCCACCAAGGATGCGAACTGGGTGTTTTGATGGGAGTCCCTGGAAGAAGGGTAGATTTGATGGAGGTCCTCCATGAGACTGGGGCATTCAGCACGGCCAGGGAGGCCGGTGAGAGAAAGCCCGGGCATCCCTGGTGACCTGGGGCTGGATATGGCTGAATATTGTGCAAGGAAGTTATTTAATATGACAACTTAGTTACGCTAATGCTTCACTTACATGGGCATAACTGATGGTCAGAGAGGAAATAAAATATTTTTAAGTAGCCGAAAAGGATGTTTCTGGGTTTGTGTATGTACTTTGGTTTTATCTATTTAAAACTTTTATATTTAATTAAATTTACTGGGGTAATATTGGTAAAAACATTATATAAATTTCCGGTGTACCACTCTATAATACAATATCTATATATTGCGTTGTGTGCTCACCACCCAGAGTCTGGGCTCCTCAGTCAGGGCGCGTATGGGAGGCAACTGATCGATATTTCTCTCTCGCATTGATGTTTCTCTCTCTCTCTCTCTCTCTCCCCCTCTCTCTCCCCTTTCCTCCCTGTCTCTGAAATCAATGAACATGTCCACGGGTGAGGATTAAAAAACAAAAGAAATTGATCAAAGGGAAACATAATAATTACACCAAAGTAAAACTTATCTTTTACATGAGAAATTCCATGCTAAATGGCCAAGATTTAACGTTTCAGATGACATTTCTGAAGCTACGGTCCTTTATTAAATGCTTTTGCCCATTTTAACTTGTTATAATTAAGTGTTTAATACCCTATTCTGAAATAGAGTTTCAATTTCCTGCTTCTGTCCTTTGTTGTTGTTTTTTTGTTTGTTTGTTTTTGTTTGTTTTTTCAAGTAGACGAGCTCCTTTAAATATTTTTTGTAATGCAGGTCTCGTGGTGGTAAATTCCCTCAGCTTCTGT
This sequence comes from Furipterus horrens, assembly GCF_987537825.1. Lineage (NCBI taxonomy): Eukaryota > Metazoa > Chordata > Mammalia > Chiroptera > Furipteridae > Furipterus > Furipterus horrens. The sequence goes on from NW_028327173.1 coordinate 4,909,785, forward strand.
TTGTTTAGAAAAACCTTTATTTCTCCTTGATATCTAAAGAATAACTGTTGGATATATTATTCTTGACTGATGATTTCTCTCTTTTAATATTTTTGAGTATTTGATTCCATTCTCTCTTAGCACGTAAGTTTTCTAATGGTGTTTTCTTTATAGGATAGAGTCATTTCCCCCCTGTCCCCCCCCCCCCATGGCTGCCCTGAGAATTCTTTCTTTGTCATTAACTTTTAACAGCTTTAAAGTAACGTGTCTTAAGTGTCGCTGGTTTGATTCCCAGTCAGGGCACGTGACTAGGTTGCACGTCTCTTCCCCAGTTGGGGGCACAAGTGAGAGGCAACCACACAGTGATGTTTCTCTCCCTCTCTTTCTCCTTTCTCTTCTCTCTAAAAACAAACAAACAAATACATTATTTAAAAAATAAAATAACGTGTCTTGAAGAAAGTCTTTTTGCATTGAGATACTTACTTGTCTCGTTAGCTTCCTGGATTTGGGGACCCAGCTCTTTCCACAGGTTTGGGACATGCCCATTGAATGCTTGTTGGAACAGACTGTTTGCTCGCCCCTGTCTTCTCCTCTGGTAGCCCCGCCATTCTTATATCGCCCCTTCTGATGAAGTCAGGCAGCGCTCATCAGCGTCCTCCTGGGTCTCCGTCTTCGAGATCACTCACTCTTTCCTCCGTCTGGCCTGCGCCAGTCCCCACGGTCTCTAATTCACTCCGCGTCGCACGTACTGAGCTCTCGGCTCCAGACTTTCTGTTTGACTCTTTTTCAACATCTTTGGTAAAGCTGTCCCCTTGCTGGTTGACTTTATCCCTGAGCTCCCTGACTGCCTTTCTGAGTTTTCTTCTACCTCGTTGACTTCTATCAGAACAGCCGTCTTGGATTCTCTGTGATTTGTCTCAGCCTTTCATATCCTTGAGTTTGTTTTCTGGAGACTCTTGAGCTTCTTTCTGAGCTACCTTATTATCTTGGTTGTTCATGGTATTGGATGGAGTATATCTCTGCCTGGTCATTTGAGGGATTGAAATCTTCCCTTTTGAATACCGTTCTTTGCTTCTAACGACGTAGGAGGTTGGTAAGTAGAGGTGAGCAGAGGTCTTTCTTTTCTTTTCCAGTAGGTGGCGGCGTAGCACAAGTGTTTGCGGTGTCTTACTTGCTCCGGGGGGCTCCGGAGACCTGGGTGGGGCGGTACTGCCTTGGCTGCGGAAATTGCTCCGTCCTCCCCAGAGAGGCAGGTGTTCCCTCTACCTCTACGGCAGAATCGCATGGGCCTCGGGCACCGCCCCTCGGTGGGAGGCGAGGGGCCGTGGGGCTCTGAGCCTGTTCATCCCAGCGCTGCCACCCTGCAACCAGAAGCCGCCAACGGTGCTGAACTCTCTGAGGTGTCCCAGGTCCCTCTACTGGGTTCTGTGCAATGGGTGGGAGGTGGGTCCTTGCGTCTGTGACTTTGCTTATTCCGCGGCGTGTGGCCGAAACGTGGACTGGCCACTCAGGCTAGAACGGGGCTTCTGCCCCTTTGGGACCTGCCGGGGAGGGCCGTGCTCTAACTCCACCCAGCCACGGCTGCCGCCCCTCTGAACTGCACCTGTGCCCCATCGCTGTGCCCTGCCGTGAGGTGTACCAGCCACCCAGGCCGCCACCGGCCTAGGGCTTCTGAGTGGGGGAGTGCTGCAAGCCCACCCTCCACGGTGACCACCTCTGCTAGTGCCTGGCTCCGTCTCTGTCCCTCCCTGTCCCCCTGCCCCTACTCACCCCCATACACTCGCCTCCAGGTGTCTTCATGCACAGATCTCCCAGACGAGAGTGGGTGCTGAGCAGGGAATTCTTCATGAATCGTAGTTGTCCAACTTGTAACTCGAAGGGGAGGGACCAGGAGGTCTTCTCAGGTCGCCATGCTGCTGACTGATGGGACTCTCGTGCTCTGGTTTTCGTGCGCCCCCTGGACTCTCGGTTTCAGCTACCCGTTCTTCTCGTGCACGTAGCTCTAAAAAGTGTGGTCATCTGGTTTCCGGCCAGTTAACAATATAGCAAATCAGAAGCCGGGAGACGAGGGGAGGAAGACAGACAAGCCCGGGAAGCAACAGCGGGCAGCCTGTGTTGGCAAGGCAAACGGCGAACAATGGACGTGAACATGCCTGCACCTCCAGGTGCTCCTGCTGCCCAGCCCGGCCCCAGGATCTCCCCACCTCCCCACAATCCACCGACGAGAGGGTTAACTCCTGGTAGTGCAGGGGCTTCTGGGCGCTGCTAAAGCACCGAGGCTCACTTCTGTCTGACTGGTTGTGGATGTTAATAACTTGAATATCACCTAGGACAGAGGTGTCCATTGCTTTAATAACTGAGGAAGCTAGCTAATTCCCCCCTCCCACAATATCAGATATAAGGAAATAAAAAATAACAATAACAGGGGGCATTTCGTGTGGGGAGAACAGCTGTATATAGCTATAGGCCCTGTGGGCACCAGCAATATATTACAACGCAGGATGATAATTCACTTACATGTTAATGGGCCCCAGTCATTAAGAAAAGTTTAATGACATTCAGCGTTATCTTTTTAAGAGAGCAGGGAAGAATGATATGTTCTAGTAGTTTTCATCTGAAGTGGACTACATGTCTTGCTGCTTGTATAGAATTGAGCCTTTAACCATGTAGAAAACTCACTTGTCCAGAATGACTCGTTCTTTATGATTCCACAGCTGAAACTCCTGAATAAAACAGAACCATGTCCTGTTATTCTTTGTAATCAAAATGTCCATATTCTTCTGTGGCCAGATTCATCCTTCTATGCCAGTCCTATATAAAAACCTGATCATTGGCTCACCCGGGCTGATAGTGCCTCCCTGCTCATCTAGAATAATAACCCCTCCCTGTTCACGTGGGATGACAACCCCTCCCTGCTCACCTGGGCTGTCAGTACTTCCCTGTTTATCTTGCTGAAAGTACTTCCCTGCTCACCTGGGCTGACCACAGCTCTCTGCCCATTTTTTTCTTTGCCTCAGTGGGCCCTCATCATGCAGCTGGGGTGGCACCAAGGAAGAACAAAAGCTCCTTTCTCACTTGTGACATTATGTTGTGACGAAATGGCATGCTTGTCAACCCATCTCACAGATTGCCACTCAAACTGGGCCCTGGAAGGAAACAGGCATTCAGACTAAGGCACAGCCTTGACGGGCGGGGTGGTGGCTGATGGCAGAAGCAAGCCTGTCATGGTGCCCTGAAAAAACAGGAGGAAAACCCAAACCAAAACAAACGACGTGCTTCGCGGACTCATGTCCGGAGTTGATGGAAAATTTTAGGGTCGAAGAAGACTGTGAGTTACAACCTAGGCAACAAAAGTGACCCAGCCTGACTCCGGGCTCCATCCCTGGAGCATGCTACCCGGCAGGGTGGGTGGGGGAGGGTCTTTCTCCAGCTGTGTTTCCTCATTAGAGATGGGTCTTATGCTTCATGGGCCTGGCTGGTCTGAGGGCTTAATTAACTTAATTACTCAGCCTAACCACCTAGTCTCAACATCTGCCAGCTGCACAGATCACCAGCCAGCTCATCAGACTTGCGCCTGGGCCAAGGATACTGGGAGCCCGAGCCAAGACGCCGGCCCGATGCGTGAATGTGTGGCATGCACTACGACTCCATGGCGGGGGCGCGGGGAGGGTGTGCCGAAACGACAGACAGCGAAGGCACCAGGGCTCCCTGGGCTTCCCAGAGGGTGAATGCCATGGGGAACGGAGGCAGGGGGCCGTTGGTCGTGGGACACTCCATCTCCCCAGCACGGACACGTGGGGGTCCTGCTCCTGGAGCCCCCTTTCTCTGAGCCTCTCTTCCTGCACCCGCTCACTCCCACAGCGCCGCCGTCCTCTGCTCTGTGCAGCGTGGCTGGCCTGCGCTTGCTGACTCAGAGCTCCCAACTCCGGCCTCCCTCTGCCGCGGCAGATCCGACCCTCTCGGCCTCCACCACGTCCTGACCTTGCAGGCGCCAGCTCCCTCATTCTGTCCCTGAATCCCAAGAAAAAGTTCAGATGGCTCAATTTGTGTGTTCCTGCCAGTTGGAAGTCAGGGGTCCCCGGCCTGCCTAAAGGTCGCTGCCCATCCTCGCTGTCATCAGCAGAGGCAGGGGTCTCATGGGTCCTACAAGGTGGCCCTGCAGCAGGGCGGGCCCAGAGGGCAGGGTGTGACTCACTGGCGAAGACCGCCGAGTGGGGTTCTAATGCCTGAAAATGGGGAAGGGAGCTCCATGAGGTGGAGAAGGAGTCCTCCATTTCTGCCTCTAGTTCCCTAACAGGCTGTGTGACAGTGATAGATCACATCCTTTCTCCACAGAAGGAAGGGTCTGAAGAGATGAAAATGCCATTTGCCACATCCCAGCCACTCCAGGGAAAACACACAAATCTGTTGTTAATCCCCAGAAGGGGGGTACCTCAACAAATCCTATTAAAGATGGGTAAACTGAGGCCCAGAGTGGTGGAGTAATTGCCAGAAGTCACACAGCTAGTAAGTGGCAGAGCAGGGATCTGAACACTGTCAGTCTGGCTTCGGAATTCTCCCCCTGCACCGCTGAATTCACAGCCATGTTCCCCTGCCAGCATCCCTCGGCCCTCAGGGCCTAAATGAGGCTGGGGGCTTAGCTCTGTTCTCCAGAACAAGACAGCCCTTTGTATCTGGCCAGGGAGGCAAGCGTCCTGCCCTTTGCCTGTGCATTCTGTGAAGGGCATGTGAAATGCCAGCCTGTCAGCAGGTGTCATCTCCAAAGTTTCTCCCTCAGCTAAGTCCCAGGGCTGTTTACCTAAGTGGACGCAGGAGGATTAGACAATCCATTGAGATGACATGCACGATTGGCTGGGGTGTGACGGAGCTCACCACAGCTGCCGAAACACATGCATTTCATGGGGCAACACAGTTCGGTGGCCCAGAGGCGCGCCTGGGGACGTGTGAGGCTCCTGAGCTGGGGCCTCAGCATCAGTTGCTGAATTTAGAGGGAGGATAAGAATGTGACTGCCCCGGCTAGGAGTCTCCCTGCCATGCCCACGTGGCAGGATAGGGGGCGGGGGTGGGGGGCAGGCCATTTCCCAAGGTGTCTGGCAGAGGTCTGCAGTGGTGGCTGGTGACAATTGCTGGGATAGACAGAAAATAGCAGATGGAATCTGGCAAGGGTTTTCAGGCCCTGGCGATGCCCCCACCAGGCCCCAGGGCATGGCTCGCCGGAGCAAGGGTGCAGGAAGGAGGTGGTCCTGTGGCAGGACACCCCGCTTCTCTCTGCCTTGGGCCTTTTCCCTCCCTGGGGTGTCCCGTCCACAAAGCCTGCCCTGTGTGGCCCTCCAAGTGAGATTTCCGAAGTCAGGATGCAGAACAGCCAAAGCAAACGCACGGGCTCACTGGACACGGTAGTGACGCCGGAGAGGTTAGGAGGAGGTCAGGCCCCGTGCGCACCGCCTCGCCATGTGAACCGAGTCAGCAGGCCATTGTGGGAGGTGTTATTGTTTCAGCGGGTGCAGCGGAGGGCGGGTCCACCCGCCAGACTTGGTAAATTGTGGCTTACAGTTTGCTTTTGAGCTTCTAAAAAAAGCGCTTCCCTGACTTGGTCCTGATTCCAGCCCTCCAACACCATGGCGACTCTGGTGACACTGATGTCCCTGCTCATCGTGGGGACCCTGGCCCAGCACGGGTCCGAGTGGACATACTCAGGTAAGCCCTCGCCCCAGGGGCTGCACCCTCACGTGAGGAGGGGTGTGCCCCCCCTCCCGAGGACCACGGTGGTGCGAGGCCAACCGTGCCGACCCTAAGCTGGGGGCTGCCTGCCGCCAGCTCCCCGTCTCAGGTGTGCGGAGGGAAAGCGGGGCTAGCGCTGCCGGGCTCACATCCCTGACTCACCTGCGGCTTTTCTGCTTTAAAACCTCTTCTGCCCACAGTGCTGGTGGGGAAGCCCGCCCCCTGCTCCAGACTGCGAAGCCACTGCTTTCCGGGTCTGATAGGGGAGAATACTGGTGTTAGAAAGGGCCGCCTGCCGTCTCGCGGGGGGCGTCCGGGGCTGCAGGAGCTTTCCCCTCAGCAATTTCATGATGCGTGGTTTAGCCAGAACGTCACACCAGGCCGGGCACCCGGGGACCTTCAGGTGGCCTCCAGCTGCCCTCCCCTGGTCACCACGACCCTGCTGACACTTGAATCTACACTTCACCGAAACCCAGCTCTTACATGTAACATCAAAGCCACTGGCATTCAGCCCATGTGTGAGCCCAAGATAGGAGGACCCCGTCTGTGGAGTTCAGACAGCAAACGCGCCTTCCACATGGCAGTGCAGAGAGCACCTGCGCCCCTCCCCATCTTTTCTGAGCAGACCCACCATGGAGCCCACTCTCTGCACAGTCCCCCCACCCACCCCAGAGACAGGGGGAAGCACATTCAGGGTGGAGGCATGTCCAGTTAAGTCAAGGGTAGCAGGATGAGGGACATGGCAGGGAGGCTGAGAAAGCCCACCTCCGCGGGCAGGACGGCCAGCTCCGGCCAAGCGCTGCTCTGGAGCACAGGCATCCCGGCAAATCGACTGGGCCGTGGGGGCTGGGACGAGGGTAAGGAAGAGAGAGAAGCCCAGCAGGCCAGATCTTGTCCTCCCAGTTCAGCCCGGCCTCTGGGACTGTGGCCCTTCTCGAAAGCCACCAGGGCCTGGCTGAACTTGGGAGCAGCTATGGCAAGTGCCCTCTGGCCCACCCATGCCCCCCACGTCCCCCACGCTGGTAGGGGCATGGGCCAAAGCCTTGTGACTTTGACTGTGCAAAAATACGTTGGCCTTGACCCTGGCATCTGCCTCTAGGAAAGAATTGTTTAAAAACTGGTTTGTGTATTAAATAGAGATGAGCAGAATTGACTTTTCTATTGCAAAGCCAAGCAGCACCAAGAGGCCCCAATGCTCAGCTGTGCCCCAGGGGGAGGCAGAGCTTGGGTTCCTGCAGGAGGTGGGGGAGACCAGGCCCCACACTGTTTGGGGGCCGTCCCTCTCTCCACTACAGTTAGTAAGAAAGATCCTTTGATGCTTTTTACACTAATTATTTGCTCATCTTTAAACCTGGCACTTCCTTTCGTGCCCTGAATCCACGGGTGTAGGCACCCAGGTGGTCTTGACTGTACTGGGAAGCAATCTAAAGGGGCCGGAGCAAGGAAACAGGTGGAGGTCCTGCTGTTCCTGCCATCCTGCTTTTGCTGGGGGCGGGGCGTAGGGGTGTGTCCCTGCTGAGGGCTGGGAAGGACACTGCGCTCTAAAGCAGCACAGTGATGCTATGCCCAAGTACCTTTAGCAGCTGACAGTCACCCAAAGGGACAGCCGAAGCCCTGTGGTGAAGACTTCTCTACTGTTTCCAAAACAGTAAGTCGCATTCCCTGGGCAGGTGGTGGCAGCAGCCAAGCTAGGAGCCAACAGTCACGCTCCGGACACCAGGGTGCGTGCAGTTCACTTAGATGCCCCTCCTCCCGCCTTCTGAGGCCCTGCTTCTGCTTTCTAGAAGGCAGACCTCTGGCCTTGACCTTGGCATCCTGCCTGGCCCCTGGGCCCCTCACCCCCGCCAGGCAGGCCCTGCTGAGCAGTCTCTGGCCTGAGCCTTAAGTGAGGTGCCCCAGAGATGGCTCTGCCTGGCATCACCTCGAGCAGTGACCCCCCTTGGCTCTCTCCTCTCTCAGAGGGGGCGGTGGATGAGGCACACTGGCCCAACGAGTACCCCACCTGCGGGGGGAAGAAACAGTCGCCCATCAACCTGCAGAGGAAGAAGGTGCGGTACAACCCCTCCCTGCAGGCTCTGAACCTGACCGGCTACGAGGCCCAGGGCGGTGACTTCCCCATGATCAACAATGGCCACACAGGTAAGGGGTGGATGGTCCTCCAGGGCCCCGGGGCACGGCCTGGGAGCTGGAGGGCTGACACTGCTCTGAGGCCCTGAAACGCGGAGGCCCTTCCGAAGCTGGACAGCTCTGTCCTTGGACTCGGTCCCCAGCTGGCTCCTTTGGTCCACATTAGCCTCTCCTGAGCTCACTCTGACACAGCCAGGGGCAAATTCAGGTGACAGCGGCAAGGCCACCAACCCACTTGTGTGCTCTGCTGATCTGGGCCCTGATCGGATTTTCCCTCTTTTCTCTACTGAGTCTGGTTGGCTCGAAGTGCCCAACAGGTAGGCCCGCTGTTTCTCAGAGGTGTCAAAGCAGCACCTGTCTTCTGTTCCCTCCTAGAAAGGGGGTGAAGGTCAGACAGGAAGAGCAGGATCTTGACAACCCCCACTTCAGAAGCCTGGATTGGTCAACAGTCAAGTCTGTGGCTTATGTTTGCAGAGCATTGTGGAGGCCAGAGGCCAGTTCCTTTGGGGTCCCCACCCCACCCAACAGCATATCAAACAGCATACACTCACGGGTCACGGCACTCATTTTTTGCTATATTTTGAAAGATTATTATAATTTAGCCTTTGAGATTGTTTGGCTACACTTTACAACGGGCTATATGTTTTCAGCAAGCTCCCTGTACATTCAGGAATTCTACGGAAGGAAAAAAACCCCAATCTACAAAGGTTTCAATCTAATGAGGAATACCAAGTTTAATAATAAAGTTGACATGATGGAAATAAACATTTATTAATTTTGCTTTGGCAGGGTTATTTTAGTATTTGGAAACCTAAGATATAAATGTATACTTATTTACCTATTTATATATTATATATATATTTTAATAGACTTTTTATTTTTTTAAGAGTTTATTTATTTTTAGAGAGAGGACAAGGGAGGAAGAAAGAGAGGGAGAGAAACGATCAGTTGCCTCTTGAACACGCCCAACCAGGGACTGCACCTGTAACCCAGGCATGAGCCCCTGACTGGGAATCAAACCAGTGACCTCTCACCTCACAGGACAAAGCGCAACCAACTGAGCTATGCTGGTCGGGACAATGGGCTTTATTTTTTACAGCAGTTTCAGGTTCAGAGCAAAACTGAGCCTCAACCACAGCGATCTCTCAGCTACTCCCTGCGTGCATGGCGTATCCCATTATGAACATGGCTCACCACAAAGGCTGAACCTACACTGATCCATCACCATCACCCCGAATCCATAGTTTACCTTAGGGTTCACTCCTAGTGTTGTGCATTCGATGGGTTGGACATATGTGTAATGACATGTAGTCACCTCTGTAATGCCACACAGAGGACTTTCACTGCCCTAATTATTCTCCCTGCTCTGGTGATTCATCACCCCTGGCAACCACTGATCTTTCTACGGTCTCCACAGTCTGGTCTTTTCCAGAATGTCATAGAGTTGGAACCACACAGTACGTAGCTTTTCAGGTTGGCTTCTTTCTCTTAGTCACGTGCATTTGAGGTTTCTCTGCCTATTCCTGGGTTGATAGCTCATTTCCTTTTAGCGTTAGATGGCATTCCGTTGTTTGGATGCTCCACAGTTCACTTATTCACCACCTACTCAAGGACGTCTTGGTCGCTTCCAAGTTTTGGCGATTATGAATAAAGCTGCTACAGACATCCATGTGCAGGATTTGGTGTGGACATAAGTTTTCAGCTCCTTTGGGTAAATAGCAAGGAGTGGGATTGGCGGATCGTATGGTGAGAGGCTGTTTAGTTTTGTAAGAAACCGTTACACTGTCTTTCGAAGCGGCCACACCGCGTTGCATCCCCTCCAGCAGGGAGCGAGCTTCCTGCCGCGCCACGTCCTCACCAGCGTTTGGGGTTGTCAGAGCTCTGGATTTTGGTCGCGCTAACAGGTGTCTCCTTGTTGTTTGAATTTGTTTCCCTGAGGACATGTGATGTGAAGCATCCTGCCATATTCTTGTTTGCCATTTGGCGGGGTATCTGTCCGTTAAGGTCTTTGGCCCATTTTCTAGTCAGGTTGTTTGTTTTCTTGTTGAGTTTTAAGAGCTCATTGTATATTCTGGATAACAGTCCCTTACCAGATGTGTAGTTGGCAAATATTTTCTCCCAGCTTGTGGCTCGTCTTGTAGTTATCTTAATACTGCCTTTGGCAGAACAGGCGTGTTCCATTTTAATGAAGTCCAGCTTATCAGTGATTTCTTTCATTAATCATATCTTTGCCATTGTATTTAAAAAGGCATCACCGGACCCGGGTTCCTCTAGGTTTTCTCCGATGTTGTCTTCTAGGAGTTTTGTAGTTTTGCATTTTACATTTAGGTCTGTGACCCATTTTGAGTTAATTTTGGTGAAGGGCATGAAGTCTGTGTCTGGAGTCATTGTCTTTCATGTGGCTGTCCAGTGTTCAAACCCCATTTGCTGATGAGACTCTATGCTCCATTCTGTTGCCTTTGCCTGTTTGCCCAGGATCAGCCGACTGTATCACGTGGGTCTGTTTCTGGACTTTCTGTCCTGTCCCCCTGCTCCGTCTGTGCTTCCGACCGTCCACACTGTCCCGAGTGTGCAGCTCTGTAGTGGGCCTGGAAGTCGGGCAGTGCCAGTGCTCTGACTGTGCTCTTACTCAGTACTGAGTTGGCTATTCTGGGTCTCTTGCCTCTTCGTGTAAACTTGGAAGCAGTTTGTTGATAACCACAAAATTACTTGCTGGGGTTTTGAGTGGGATTGTGTTGAATCCATAGATCAAGTTGAGAAGAGCTACATCTTAGCAATATTGGATCTTCATATCCGAGAACCTGCAATCTCCCTCCATTTATTTAGTTCTTTGGTTTCTTTGATCAGATTTTTGTAGTTTTCCTCACATAGCTCTAGTACATTTTTTATTGGATTTCTAACTAAATATTTCATTTTGGGGGGTCACTCGTGTAAATGGTATTGTGTTTTTAATTTCAGATTCTACTTTATATTTTTATATGCCCCGTTTTTATGATATTAAACAGATATAAATTACATTTCGATAAAAAGAAATTAAAAACAGGCTTGGATGTTGAGACAAATTGCTACAAAATTTCTTAAACTTATTCTCAATGTCTCTATTCTGTTGTAGACTAATAACAATCGGGGAGCAGTGCTGATTAATATGTGTATGTTTCATTCCCCCGAATACATATTCCTAGACTCCAGGGATGCTTACAGGCCCGAGGTACTGAGCTTTTAGTGTTCAGGGGGACAGACAACACTGTCCTGTTGAGGGGTACAATCTGCCGCTCCATGTGTGGGGCTCCTGGGGAGCAGGGGCCCTGGCTCATAGCCCTGCCCGTCCCAGCGCCTGGCCTGACAGGCAATGCTCGCTCTGGGGAGTAAAAGGAACCCAAGTGGTCCCAGAGACTCTGCCTCCTGTTCTTGCACTACACGCACGTTCCAAAACAGTCATGGGTGGAGAGTGACACTGTGGCTCCCACACCCACGGGCCATGGTATTTCAGGGCCTCCTTCTTCCCTGGGCCCAGTGAGCTCGACCTGCCACTTCGTGGTCCCGCCCCTGACCTTCTGGATCAGGGTGGGGAGGTGTGTGCCCTGGGAGAGGCTCCTGCCCAGCCCTGCTTACTCAGTGCCTGGTCCCCGTCCCGCCCTGACTGCCAGTGGCCCCTCCTACAGGTGACCCTGCTCATGCCCCAGGAGCGAGCAGGTGACCAGGGAGGCTGCCTAGACTGCAGGCCTGACCCCCCCCCCCCACCTGTGCCTCTCATTACCCCTCGTCTCCTCCCCCAGTGCAGATCAGCCTGCCCTCCACCATGCGGATGACGGCCAACGACGGCACCGAGTACATAGCCTTGCAGATGCACTTCCACTGGGGTGGTGCGTCCTCTGAGATCAGCGGCTCGGAGCACACCATCGACGGGATCAGATATGTGGCAGAGGTAACTGAGGACCCCGCCCAGGTCTGCTTTCCACCAAACACCATAGTCACTCTTATTAAAATAGCCACAAAGCCTTTGTGCAGAGGTGACAGTCGTGTCCCCCGGAGGCTGGGTTTTTCGTTCATTCACTGATCACTGATCACTGCTACGTGCCTGGAGTTCAGGCAAGGTCCTCACCCTCACAGAAGTCACAGCAGGGCAGGCGTGCATACCCCCCACGGTGTGACAAGCCCTCTTTACTTGCAGTGGGATTTCTACGTGTTAGATTTTGCGAGTTCCCTCTCTTGCTCCTTAGGATGGCCACAGGTTCACAGTGGCCTCGTGGGGCAAGGGGCGCATGTCCACTCCACAGGGACCTCAAGAGAACCCAGTAGCCTCCTATGATCCCTCTGGACTCTGCCAGCTTGTCCGCCTGGAGGGAGGAAAGTCAGGGAAATGTCCATGAAATTGCTATATTCCCAGACCTCACTCATGCTCTTTCTACTCCTGGAGAACGTTCTGGTCTTGACTGATCTCGTAGCCTAGATGGAGCGAGATCGGAGGTATTTGTGTGGGGCAACCTGGGGCCTCGGATGGAGCATAGTTTTTTCTCCTCCTTCTCCCAAAACCCAACGCAAAGTCGACAGCAGCTGCCCGTGACTTCCCTCTTCTTGCCCCCCCAGATTCACGTCGTGCACTACAATTCCAGGTACAGCAGCTACGACGTAGCCAAGAGTGCCCCGGACGGTCTGGCTGTGCTGGCAGCCCTCATTGAGGTAGGCTGCGGCCCCACCGTTGGGGGGACGGCCTGGCGCCCACACGAGGCGTTCCGTGTAGACGTGGGGGGGGGGGGGATCTTCCTCCCTGGCCCTTGTCACCCATTCCCGAGCTCCCAATCCTTGGACACACTGACTCGTGGGGAGGGTCACCCTTTTCTAGCCCATGTTCCTTCTGTGTTATCGAACTCGGGGACCCTGGACAAGCTGACTTAAAAGAGCTGGGATCAGAAGGGCTAATGGGCAGCAGCTGGTCCAAGGGGCAGGGGAGCCTGCAAGCCACCAGGCAAAGCGACACCTCTGTATTTCTAAGGATGTCCGGAGAGGGGACTTATGGCTGGGGGCAAGAAGTGGTCCCTGAAGCTGATCCCCCCCCAAACAAGTGTTAGGTTGGGTAAAATGGTCACAAACAATCGCATCAGTGATCTGGAAATGGACCAACGGCAAACAACAAATGCAAGGCATTTATTTGTGCAAAATAGCCTGGATTTGAGTCAAAACAATGACAGTCTGTGGATCTCTTGCCCTCCTCACCCCTGACTGGGTCAGCAAGGTGGTGTACCCCAGGAGGCCGGGCGGGAAAACCAGCAGCCTCACTGCCTGGGGGAGGGACGGACTGGATCTGGGGTATAAGTTGAAAACTCATGGTCGTGGGGAGCTGTCAGTAAAAGGGGCAAACTGGACAGAAAACAGGGAAAACTTGTAGCTCTGATCGTCTGAGGTTCAGTCTGAGCCGGGGTGAGTGGCAAGTGGCAGACCAATCAGAAAGGTAGCGAAGAGATTCGGGAAAAAAAAGAGAGCCACAGAGGAACTATAAGCTTCCCGAGAGGTGGGAAGTCAAAGGTGAGGCTACCTTGGGAACTGGCTGGACATGAATGTGCTTCTCAACCCTCACCCAGATCCGTCAGCAGCGGGGACAGATCTAAGGGGCTCAGGGCAGGAGGGCCTGACCTCTGTTAAAAGCAGGGACTGGCCACAAAGCTCTGCTGACCCTCACTGGCCCTAGGAATCCAGGCTAAAAATAAAAATAGTGTTTAAGAACCGAGCAGAGGTAGACCCACGCGGCCATGGAATGACGGGAGTGGAGAGTGGAGTGAGCACCTGGTAGCGGAGGAACAGCAAGCTTTGCTTACAATAACCAGAAGCTGGGAGGGGCAGGAAGGCCGGCCCTGGAGCCTTCAGAGGGGGCGTGGCCAGGGTGGCAACATGACGTCAGCCTCCAGAACCCTGAGAGAAGGACTTTCTGCTGTTTTAAGAAAAATAAAAACTGAGTCGAGCTGCTATGTGCTGCTGGGGAGACATATCCTGCCATAAATCCCAGGCAGATTACTAAACGGACACCCACAAAACCACTTAGCGGAACTGTTAAAAATCAGAATTCACACTGGCTACCATATATTATCTAAAAATGACCAGTTTTTTTCAACAAAAAAGTTGGGCATGCAAAGAAATAGAAAAATGTGATCCATATTTAGGAGGAAAAAAAACAGTCAATAGAGATTAACTCTGTGTGGACCCAGAGTGGTTTAGCAGACGGTAATTTTTTTAATCCTCACCTGAGGAAATGCTTATTGATTTTTAGAGAGAGAGGAAGGGAGGGAGAGAGAGAGATCAATGTGAGAAGGAAATATTGATCAATTGCCTCTCCTTTGCTCCTTGACCAACTGGGGACCAAACCTACAATTTAGGTATGTGCCCTGACCGGGAATCAATCCTATGACCTTGAGGTCTACAGGACGATGCTCCAACCAACTGAGCCACAACAACCAGGGCTAGCAGTCAGTACTTTAAAACAACTGTCATGCCCTGGCTGGAGTGGCTCAGCAGATTTAGCGCCGGCCTGTGAACCAAAGGGTCACTGGTTTGATTCCCGGCCAGGACACAGGCCTGGGTTGCAGGCCAGGTCCCCAGTTGGGGGCGTGCAAGAGGCAACCACACATTAATGTTCTCTCTCTTTTTTCCTCCCTTACCCTGTCTCTAAAAATAAATAAATAAAATAGTTAAAAAATTAGTTTAAAAACCAACTGTTGTAAATGTATTTAAAGGATCTAAAGAAACTACTTTCAAAAAATTAAAGGAAAATATGATGACAATAATCTAAAAAAGGAACTCACAATAGGCAAACAGAAACTATAAAAATGCACCAAATGGAAATCTAGAGCTGAAAAGTATAATAAACAAAATGAAAAAATTCATGACATGAGCTCGACGCAGATTTGAGGCAGCAAAAGAAAGGATCAGTGCATTGGAAGGTAGATCAAATAACTTATTCAACTTGAAGAACAAAGGAGAAAAGATGGAAGGAAAACAAATATGGTCTTAGAGGCTGATGGGGACAAGATCAGACATCCCGAGGTATCTGTAATGGAGTCCCAGGGGCAAAGGAGGGAAGGCAGCAGGGAAAAAAATGAAGAAATAATGGTGCCAAATTCCCCCAAGGTGATGAACAACATTAATTTATCTGGCAAACACCCAGACACGCCAAAGTCACACTGTGGAAAGCAACAAGAGGAAAAGAATGTGTTCTATATGCAGCATTCTCACTTGTAAGAAGTCAACACTCAGACAGGAAATGAAGAGAGACCGGGCAGTGAGCGGGACCGGAGCAGCCAAGTCCTGGCAGGGTCCCTGGGGATATTTTAACAGTGACTTTTGGCCATTCCCTGAGGACATCACCAGTCCCCATGGAGTTGCCAAAAGGCTTCTGAGCTTGTCTCCCTGGAAGAGACTGTGAGGCCCAGGGCCTCGGTGGCAAAGGACAGCCAGACCGTCCCCTAACACAACTGGGGCCGCCTCCTGCCAGCCCTCGCGGCTCTGCCCAGCCAGCCAGCGCCCCGAGGCTGGGTCAGTGGGGTCAGGGCCTCCCCCACGCAGGAGATGCTCCCTCCGTGTTTCTCCTGCAGGTCAGGGAGTACGCCGAAAACATTTACTACAGCAACTTCATTTCTCACTTGAAGAACATCCGACACGCAGGTGAGAGGGGCCTACAGCGGCCGCAGGAGGGGAGAGGACCGAGTGTGGGGTGTGGACGGGTGGACGGGTGGGTGGCACGTAAGCCCTGCCCGTGGGAGGTCCCCTCTCCCAGCAGTTCCTGCTGCTGGCTCAGGCCTCGAACACTTCTGGGAAACCTGTTCATAAACTCCACCTGTCAATTCCCCCAACTGGGACTCTGGATGGCCAGAGACACTCCACTGGAGCGACTCTCACCTCTGGTCCCTGCTGGTTTGATAGTCCAGGTCCCCAGAGATGTCCTCCTTAGCTTCAAACTGAGAAGAATCTCAAGACTAACGCCCTTCATTATGATGCCCGGACACAGAGACACTGGGGCTGGCCTTCCCCACCCCCCGGCCTCCAGAAGGCCAGTTCTTGTCAGAGGGGTCACTTGCCCCGTGGTCAGCCCTTGACCTTGAGCGATGACCACGCCAGCTTTGAGGCCTTGTGGTGCACACCTTCCGCTGGCCACGTCCCCAGACTCCAGCCCCCTGACTTCTGTTCTCGCCCCCTCCCCCAATTCTCCTGACCGCCGGTCCACGGGCCTCCACTTCTCCCCACAGTCGTGCCTCATGCCTCTCTTCTCTTCACGCAGCTTAGACTCCACGGGGCATCATTCTGATGAGCCCGGGCCCACGCCCTCGCCCCTCCATCCCTCCGACTGACCGACTCCCAGCCTGCAGCCAGGTGGCTGAATGTGGCTGGACAGAAACACAGACATTAACTGCTCTGACTTATATTCATAACTACAAATAGGAACCGGTACTCATACTGCCTGAAAATCTTAAAATACACTACGGCTCTGGGCATTAGCTTTTCCGTCTCCAAAATTATCACTTTACCTTTTTTCTCCTGAAGCCCCCCACCTGTCCCCGGCTTCAGCTTCTCCTCAAAGCAGATGTCTTCCTTGCCTTTTACTTCATTGAGAGGAAACTCATCTCCTTAACCCGCCTGCACAGGGCCAAACAGCGTGTCCCCGCCTCGGTAACGCTGGAGGAGAAGCCCCGGATCTCGCCAACAGCACCCTCCACGGGAGCGTGACCCCTCCTCCTCAGGCCTGTTCTCTGGCCTCTCTCCCCTCCCTCCTGCATCACGGATTTCTCACCCTTCAGGACGTGATTCTGCTCCACGCATGATTCTGCTCCGATACCTCCCACCTCCACACACAAACAGAAGTGTCTCCTGGCCCCACCGTTGCCCCAACTTCTGAACCATTTCGGCTCCCCTTGGAGTTGTGTGACGGTCCTGTCCTCTTCTGTCACCCACCCCCCGCTGGCCCCACCACTCCACAGAGCCTTCCAGTCACCCCCTGGTCAGAGCTCCTGGCCCGTTCTCTTCTCTTCTCTTAATCGACCTCAAAACAAGGATCCATTACACCCGCTCTCATTCTGGCCACGCCCCTGCCCCCAGCTCAGCATCCCACTCCAATGTTGGAGGGGCCCCACGCTGTCTCTGCTTGTGGCCTCATTCAGTCCTATGGCCTGAATTGCCACCTCTAGGCTGTGGTCTCCAACAGGCTGTATCTAGTCCTCCAATCAGTGATGGTATCAGGAAGGTCTGACGAGGCAAGGGGGACACAGGACCACCTGGCTGATTCGCTGACCGTGAACAAAGCCAACAGGAGCAACCACTGGCCTGTAGGATAATGACAATGTCTCCTTGAATCCACTGACCTCAAATATTCTCCTTCTGCTAACTGGCCCTGAGACATGGCCTTCTCCAATTCAATAACTGCTGCTTCTGATCAGTCCCGCCGACCGCCCTGGCCTCTTTCCGAGCCCCGCTTCCTTTATCCAGCTGTTTATCTGACGTTGCCATGTGGATCTAAAACTCACCTTAGCCAGAATGCAAGTCTGTATTCTCTCTCTTTCCAGGCTTGTTTCTAAATGACTTTCTCGTCTCCGCAAAGAGCAGCATCTAACCCGTTGTTTAAGCCCCAGACCCTGGAATCACTCTTGATTTTCTTCTTATCATGACTCCCCGCATCCACATCAAGAGCCAGGCCTGCTGTTTTTGCCTCCCTCTGCTTTCCGTTCTTACCCCCACAACCGGAATTACTGGGACCACCATGTTTCCACAGCAGCCGCCCCGATGGCTCCAGAATGCTTGACTCTCTTGAATCTATTATGAAACTAAATCTCTGCGACAGAGCCATTCGGAAGGTTGTATCTTGAAGTCTTTCCAATAACAACAGAACAGAAATCTTTTGCTTACCGATGGGATTTGCACTACTAGACGTCCCGGCTTTGGTTCAACAAGCCTATTCATGTCTGTGTCAAAACCGTATCCTCTTTGCCCTGAAAAGGTGCAAAAGTGCCCAGAGAAAGTGAAGCAGAATTCAGTTCAACTCCACGTTGCTCTGCTAGTGTCACGCTGAGCTCAGACTGCCATGGACAGCAGGGGACTTCCCAGATGCAGCGATGGGGAGGGGGGCTCAGACACCTGTGGCAGCCCCCCAACCCCCCCAAGGCTGAGCTCGGCTCCCAATGGGCGTGGCAGGAGAGCTCAGGACCAGGTGCCCGAGCCTGGCCCCGGCTTGGTTCTGCCTTTCTAATCTCTATCCACCCACTTTGTTGTTTTTTTTGTTGTTGTTCATTTTTTTGAAGATTTTCTCTCTTTCTTTTTAGAGAGAGGGGAAGGGAGGGAGAGAAACATCAGTGTGTGTATGTGAGATACATTGATCTGTTGCCTCTCACGTGGCCCCACCGGGGGACCTGGCCCACAACCCAGGCCTGTGTCCTGACTGGGACACAAACCTGTGTCCTCTTGGTCCGTAGGCCAGTGCCATTCCACCGAGCCACACCAACCAGGACTAGCCACCCACCTCTAAACGAGTCCAAACCAAGGAACTTTGTTCCTTTGAGGACATTTACCCAGAAGCCTCTGGGAGCCATAATCAATTTCCTTCGTTTACCATAAGACGTACCTTAGCCTGATAATGACAACGACCCTGAGGACGACAAATACTCTCAGGGGCGTTCTCCTATGTGCCGATCCCACGCCAGCGCTTTAGAAACACATTCCTCGTTACCACATGGCAGTGCAGCTGGCTGTTCCCTCGTTAAGGATGAGGGGGGAGCCTTGGGGGATGGAGCACCCGCCAAGGCGGCTCAGCCAGGAGGAGGTAGCGGAGCGGGTCCCTCCCCACAGCCTTAGCCCTTCCCTCTTCCAGGAAGCACAGCACAGGGGAAATGTTCCCCAATCATCAGCATCTATGTTCTGCTTCAACCAGGAGGTTTGAAGGTGAGCTGAGCTCCCTTTCCAAGGGGCAGGGCAGTCCCTAACGCTTCTTTATCTATTGTCCCCTCTGTTAGGACAAAGCACAGTTCTGAGTGGCCTTGACATTCAGGACATGCTGCCCGAAAACCTCCACCACTACTACACCTACCAGGGCTCCCTCACCACCCCGCCCTGCACTGAGAACGTGCGGTGGTTCCTGCTGGCAGACCCCGTCCAGCTCTCCAGGGCGCAGGTAAGGCGCGGCGTCACCGCCCCCAGGCCGCCCCTTGGACTGTCTGGTTAGCAAGAGCGCGCGTGTTCCACCGGACGCCAACACCGGGCACCTAGCGTGCCTTCCATGCTCCGGGCTGCGGGGCCTCACCGCGGTGCCGGTGAGCGCCATGGCAGACGGGCAGGCAGGCACCACAGGGCCCGAGCAACCGCGGCGTGGAGCCCGATCCCGGCCAGAGGAGCGCCGCACAGGGCGGGCACGCATTGACCGAGCGGTGCTCCGTCCGCACGGGCCTGGCTTCCTAAACGGCTCCAGGCGAGCACCGCCCGCGCCCCGCCTTTGCCGCGCTGAAGGGCCCGCGCCTTCCGCGGAGAAGGGCTGCGCCAGGCACCTCTCGCCCCCCAGCACAGCTCAGGCACAGAAATATTTGTTGATTTAAATAGAGGACAAATGTACTGAGGTCGCAAAGCAAAGCTGACGTTTCCTTTTGGGTGATATTCTTCCTCAGGAAAAAAAAATTTATTTTTCTTAAACTTTTCATTTCCCTACCCCAGAAAAAGGTGGGAAGACCGTATTCAAGGATACCCACACGCAAAAATGCTGCCAGCCGGGTTGGAAGTGCCCCAGAGAAGCAAATATAAATCATCTCTGGAAAAGTGCACCTTAAATCCATATATTGCAGAATTTTCACAAAGTTACCTGAAATGAGCTCAATTTTTTAAAGAATCATAAAGTACACAAGGAAAAAGACAGTATGACTGAGCACGCCCAGAAACACCTACAAAGATTTCAGATAGTAAAATGATCCGATAACTAATATAAAATAAGAATGTTTATATGTGTAAAAATGCATAATATGTATAAACATTTAGTATACTTAATGAGTTTTAAATATGAGAAAAGAAAAAAAAGTATAAAAATGACCAAGTAGACTTAAAAAAAAGAAACCCAAATAGAATTTCTAGACATTAAGAGACAGTACCTTAAATTAGCAACACAAGGAATGGCTTTAATAGCATCTTAGACACAGTTCAAGAAAGAATTAGTAAACTGGAAGGGAGAGCTGAGGAAGTTATCTAAAATGGAGCACAAAGAGAAAAGAGAGGAAAATGTGAAAAAAAGTTTAAAAAGCAGAATATAGTGGAGAGCGCTAACAAATATTTGGTTGAAATTCTAGGATAGGAGGGGTTGCATAGAGAAAAGGCATGATTGGAGAACTATTGGATGACAAATTCTCTGAAGAGTTGAAAGACACGAAGTCATATATCCAGTAATCCCAATGAGTCCATGTAAATTGAAAAACAAAACAAAACACACACACATCAAACATATCACAGTGAAACCACAGAAGATCAAAGAAAAGCTTCAAAAATCAGCCAGAGAGAAAAAACAGCTCATTAAAAAATAATCTGTTTTTTCTCTGCTGCTGTATTGAATCAACTGAGAATTGATTCAACGCAGCAACAGTGACTATCAGAAAGCAGTGACATCATACTTTAAAGCACCAAGAGAAATGAGTCACTGACCTAGAATTATACAGGCAGCAACAATGCCTTTCAAGGCTGTAGACAAAATACAGATAGTTTCAGAAAAATAAAAATTGAGATTGTTACTTGATATGTCTGTTTACTTCCTTCTCTCCTTTCTACTGTTGACTAAATATGCATAGAAAAAAGATTAAAAGAGAGTTTTGGAAGATGTATCTTACCCAAGAACCTCTCCTGGGCTTGAGATCTCCCAGCGGCTTTGTCAGAGTTACAGCGTTCCAAGATCTAGTTCAAACTCTAACTAAACCCTTTCGACTCACCCCGTGTCTCTTCCTCTCCACAATGCACCTCCTGCGGCCTACAGATCGGGAAGCTGGAGAACTCCTTATTGGACCACCAGAACAAGGTCATCCGCAACGATTACCGCAGGACCCAGCCCCTGAACAACAGAGAGGTGGAAGCCAACTTCATGTACCACCCCAATCCTCGTAAGATCAACTCCCTTCTCTTTTGCGATGTGTTGACTTCCATTTTCTTCCTTCTCGGCCGACCTCTCTCCTTTGGCCGCAGAAAGGGGAGGAGAGCCGGCTAGGCAGCAGGAGGCTCACACGGACCATCTGTACAGGGCTTGGCCAGGGGGCTGACTCACATTCCCAGGCCAGGCAGTGATTCTAGCGAGCGGAACAGAGGAGGCAACGAGGATGAATGACTATGTGGTTCACTACTACGGTCCTGGCCAAAGGTAGTGGGAGAAGCAAGATGTCGGCCATGTCCAGACACTCCCGTAAGAGCGCAGACTTGAGATCACCTTATTTAACCCAACCTAAATGATTTCCCACGCACCTTTATCTGGGTGTGTAGCCCAGGTTCATCTCAACTCCCCTATACATTCCCTCAGGGTAGGGTTAACCAGACCACGTTTTCTTGGGGATCAAGCCCTGACACAGGGCGCTGGGTGTAGGTCCAGGCAGTCCAGTGTCCCCTGGAATCGCTAAACCATTGGGTCAGGCTCCACCTGTGTTCTTGGCGCACCTCATTTCTGAGGTTGTAAGAATACAAATATTCTGAAATCCTCCCATCTTTCTGTCTGCCTCTCTGTCTTTATGTCTATTTCTGTTCACCATTCCTGACCCCTTTACATCCTCCAACACAATGGAATTGGTCTCCGATCAATATGTCCCCACGATTTATATGTCTCTTTCAAGATTTTTAAATCTCCACACAAAACCTCTCTCACCCCACCCCAAATCAAGGCCCACTGCGCTTTTCTCCCCATCTCCTTCCTGGTTCCCTTACCGTTCTCCCTTTGCACCGATTTGCTCCTCCAATGCAATATTAAGAAAACAACGATACCAGCTGTAATTGGAATTTCACCACATTGGGGATGCCCAGAGGGAAAGGGGGGTGGGAGAGGTGGAGGAGGGGAAAGGGGGCCCAGATGGTGATGGAAGGAGACCTGACTTGGGGTGGTGAACACACAACACAGTATACAGATGATGTATTATAGACTTGTACCCCTTAAACGTATAAAATTTTATTAACCAATGTCACCCCAATAAATTCAACTTAAAAATGTCCCCATATTGTACTATATACAATATTAACAGTAATGATTCCTTTGTCCAAAGCATGGCATCCTCCTAAAGAGATCCCGTTGCTAGCAGACTAGCCAAAGGGAGCTTGGACCCGGTGTGCCTCCTTTTTCTAATCTGGCCTTGCTCCCCGTTTTCCCAAGTACAGCTGAACACTGTTCTGGCAACAGGCTCAGATGGCATGGTTTCCCACATGCCGCATCTCACGTGCATTTTCTGCTTAGTAATGGGGGGGGGGTAGCTCTCTGATTTACCCTCACGAACGAGCTCAGATGTTCCAGATCCCGGTATGTCTTAGACCACAGTGCTGCATGCTGCTCTTTGCCCGCAGGTCCCCTGTGGGCCTTCTGAATCTCATTGTTTGCGGTTGTTACCGTTACTCCCAGTAGACAGTCAGAGGGCTCCTTCTTCCACTCCCAACCACGGGATCCGAATGAAGGCCTGCCTTTGCTGTTAGAGAAGAGACACCTTGGCATCACCCATGCCACCTGCCTGCCCTCAGGCCCAGGCTTCCATGTTCCAGTTGAGCCTGTTGGGTGACTCACGCGATACCTCATGGTTCCATATCTCCTAGTTCTAGAACATGACCAACCTGTCAGTGAGGAATGACCTAAGGAACCAAGGTTAGTCACACAAGCAAGACAAGGGTCAAATATAGACCTCTTGCAACTTGTTTATTAGAAAACACCCACATATTCTAAGGTAAGGAAGGGCTACTGGGCACCCCGTGAGAAACTAAGGTGCAAGAGTAGAACCACCTGCGACATGTCACCCCTGGATTTTGGCAGCTTTGCAAGGCTAAATTCAGGCACAGCGAAGATGCTTGAAAGCTAATCGGATGGAAACATGGGCATTCTGGGAACTCAAACACACTTCCTGTGAACTCACACGTAGGGTGGGTATCTGGCTGTCCCATGTCTGTTGTCATGAGTGACTCCCAAGTTGTGACCCCCTTCTGTGAACTCTTCTTTTTATAGGACATTTTCTAGGCTCTGAGCTCCAGTTTTACCTGCGCAAGATCGACAGTAACCTCGAACACTTGAGAAGATATATTGAACAGAGGGCGGCGAAGAGAAGAAGCCATTCTTAGTGCGCCGGCAACATGAGCTGGTCCAGGAAGAGCCCACGCCCTGCCCTGGCTCCAAGGACGGTTTGTCTGGCTCGTACCCCTCCCCGCGAGGCACCTGTGGAATTCCTGATTAAAACAGTGGAAACCAGCATCCACAAAAGGAAGCAAGGTGGTTAAAATGTTTGAGCAGGGATCTGAGTTAGACACCACCAATGGAAACTGACTGGATTGGAAATTTAAAGGGCCAACTATCCTGTGAAATCATGCACATTGATCATGCTGAATTATCAGCCAGCCCAGATGTCCCCGTAGCATTTAGATGTAATAAATAGCTTTGGAAATCGGTCATTTGAAAATTTCTCTTTTCTCTTCCTTTGTAACATTTCAAACCTCCCTTCCTTATCCTACCCCAAGGGCCCCAGGGAGGGGTAGCCAGGACCGAGATTAGGCAAAAGGACAGTGCCCTAGCCAGCCGGCTCAGTTGGTTGGAGTGCCATCCAGTACACCATTACGTGGTTGGTTCCATCCCCGCTCAGGGCACATGCCTGGGCTGCAAGTTCAATCCCCACTCAGGGGAAGCAATGGATTGGTGTTTTGCTCTCACATGGATGTTTCTCTCTCTCTTCCTTCCCCTCTCTCTAAAATCAATAAACATGTCCTCAGGTGAGGATTAAAAAGTGAAAAGGAAAGATATTCTCACTTGGGAACTTGTCCGTAGGGAGGGCCGGGGCTGTGATCATGCCCTGTGAGTGAGAGAGGAGAGCAAGGAGCGGCTCCTGGGAGAAGTGGAGGAGAGGGTTCGTCCCTGTTAGTGGAACTGTGTCTGGCCTTGTCGTCACTAGACCCAGGTTCGTGTGCTGGATCTACCACTTACTAGCCTATCACTGCCCAGCGGCCCTGGAGGGGCAGAGGCCTTGGGCCTGCTACCATCCTCCTGCTGGAGACAGAGGGTATGACAGGACATGAGTGCCCCTGCTGAGAAGCACGGTGCAGACGGGCACCCAGGGAGGTGTCCAAGAAAATGACTGTCCAACCCGCAGCACTGGTGCATGTGTGTGTGTGTGTGTGTAAAAACTTCTATTTAAATGTTAGAACTTCTTAGTAAATGTTAGTCCATTATGCTTGCTCATGGCAACTCTTTGAAGTAACAGACTTGTAAATTTTGTAAATGTTTAGTGAGGCCAGCATGAATATGTGTGTGTATGTGTGTGTGTTTGTGTGTGTGTGTATAAAAAGAGATGTGGAAGGTTCCACACCAAGGATTTAAGCAATCATTTTCTGAGTGGGTTAGATTATGACTTTTCTGATGAAAAAGCACTGCTTCTATAAAAAATAAAAAATGAAGCATATCTAATAAAACAAAAGAAAGAATGAAGAAAAAAGATCTACAATCTCCTAACATTTCAAAATTGCGACTTAAAAAAAAAAGTCTTTAGTGTATTTTTCCCATTACCATTTAGTCCCCTTAGACCTCCCTTCCCCCAGCCATCACCACACTGTCGTCCATGTTCATGGGTCCTTTTTCCTTTTGGCTCAGTCCCTTCACCCCTTAAACCCCCCCACCCCCCGCCAGCTGTCACCTGCTCTGCAGCTATGAGTCTGTCTCTGTTTGGCTTCTTAGTTCCGTTTGTTCATTGGATTCCACACATGAGTAAAATCACATGGTATTTTTCTTTCTCTGACTGCTTATTTCACTCAGCATAACATTCTCCAGGTCCATCCATACCACTGCAAAGGGTAAAATTTCCTTCTTTTTCACAGCTGAGTAGAATTCCATTGTGTAAACGTCCCATAGTTGTTTTATCCGCTCATCTACTGATGGACACTTAGGCATTTTCAACTTTTTTGTAGTCAATTATATTAGTTCTGTTTGTTTTCATTTTTATTGAAGGGATGAAAAATGAAAGCTTCCAATCACGAGTGGATGTTTTTATAATTTTTATGGAAAGTGTAACTATTACTGTTTAATTGTGCTATTACTTACTATTAATTTCTGATTTCAACTCTTCACTATTTATTACAAACAACACAGAGCAAAGCAGGAATTTGAATAAACTTAGTTCAAAAATAAAACAAAAACACTCAAGAGAAATAATTTAAAGACGTTAGGTGATATTAATCCGGGGCCAATATTAATTTCCCTCATATTGTCATTGTGAACACTTTTCTAATGGATTGAAGTCAATTTTGTTTTCCAGAAGTTTCCTCTTGGGGGTGCAGGGGAAGTGGGGCACATCCTTGGTGAGAACAGAAAGAACCTTTTCTTTAAAGAGCCGAGAGGCAGCTGTCAGCAGGAAGAAAGTCCCCTGGCCCGCGGCCCCCAGGGGCCTCCCTGGGAGCAGAATCTGGGAAGATCCCCTTGCGGGCCAGGAATTCCCGTCCCAATACTTGAGAAAAGGGTTGAGAAACAAAATACCCCTTAGAGACGCCCATCAGCTGTTCCGTGGTGCTTTCCGTGGGTGTTCCTCTCACCAGGGCCAGGGACTTCCCCAAGGCCTTCCGCGCTGGTGCCGTGGTCTGAAAGCTGACGCGGGGGAGGTTTCCCAGGTGGGGGGCGTTCGTAGGGAAGGTGCTGCCCTCCAGTGGCCACTGCGAGCATGGCGGGGCCTGTGCCCAGCGCACCTTACAGATCTATCCACCCCCCGCCCCCCATTTTTCATATTGGTAAACTGAGGCACACAGGAGGAGCTATAAAGGTCTCTGAGAAGTTACAGGCATATCAGGGGCAAAGAGCACAGCTGTTCCTGGACTGGTCTTTCTCACCCAGTAAGACCTGGGGTTGCACTGGGCTATGGTGCCTCTGGCCTCCAAGTCCTGCTTCTGGAAATTCAAAGCACTTTCCCACCGGGTGATAAATCCTCACCCTGCCTCTCCAGGGGCCTGAGCCCCCCACGCCCCACTGAATGGACAGGCTGGCCGTCCATGCCCCCTCTGAAGCCCAGCTGACATCTGAGTGGAAAGGGGACCGGGACTGGTCCTGGCAACGCTGACCTCACCAAGCGGACGCTGGGGGAGCAGACACCAAGTCCTTCCAGGGACAGCTGCTGTTCAGAAAGGAGGAGGCAGGTGCAGGAGAGAAGCAGAGGAGACCGCGGGCCTCAGGTGGGGGGTCGTGTGGCTGAGGGAGACGGGCGGTGAGTGCTGGTGACCTCTGGCCCAGACTGTCCATTTTGCCCTTGGCTCCCAGAGAAATCCCCACTGGCCTCGACGGA
The DNA here is from genome assembly GCF_987537825.1 of Furipterus horrens. Lineage (NCBI taxonomy): Eukaryota > Metazoa > Chordata > Mammalia > Chiroptera > Furipteridae > Furipterus > Furipterus horrens. Next base: position 4,936,094 of record NW_028327173.1, read on the forward strand.
GCAGATTTTGTTGCATTTCTTCTCTTCACAGACACACGATCTCCAAGTAAGATACAACACACCTTTTATTTTGTCTGAGCCTCGCAAGCAACCAGAGAGGCTGCAGGGCCCGCGGCTGTCAGCGCCCTGTTACGGCAGAGGAAACTGGGACCAGAGTGAGCTCTGACCCCAAGCCTCTTGGTGGGGAAGTGGGAACACAACTCCAATCCCCTGTTCCTGAGGACTGGCCTAGGGGACGAGTCAGCAAGAGGCATTATCAGGTGCATTTTCCAGGATGCAGCCCAGAAGCCTCAGCTCCGCCAGGGAAGGCTCTTGGGCTGAGTTGTAGGGTACTGGGACCCCAGCATCTTCCACATGCCCCATTGGCCTGCTCAGGAGGCCCCCCCACCCCACTCCTGACAGCATAACAGGCTCTCGCGAGTGGAAGCTGACAGGGAGAGACAGCCCCTGACCACTGCAGTGTGCTGCCCAAGAGTGGGACCCTCTTTCAGTGGGGACATGAGAAAAGTCTGCTCACACACCAGCAGGACTGCTAGCTCTCATCAAGAACAAAAGGACCCAGTGTCCATGGAGGGGGCCCCGAGGCAGTGCCCCACTCCCCACGTGCAAGAACGGGGGTGTCACAGGCTGCTCACTGTCACCTCTGCTGCACCCGGTGAGCTCCACTTCATCCGTCAGGACACGGAATCCCCACCCACGAGACAGTCAGGCCCCCACGCGACGCACGTTCAAGAGAGAGGAACCAGGTGCAGGGAGTGGCGTGAGCCGCTCCAGGAGCGGCAGGTGCCCGGTAACAAAGCGGAACCCAGAACCAGGGCTCTTCTCTCTGATGCCGGGGACCTCCTACTCTGTCCCCGTTGTTTGAGAGGGACTCACAGGGCTCCTGTTAGAGGACTGCCACCTTTCTGCTCCTTGGGCTTCTCTTTGAAAATGCAAACCCTCCAGGGAAAGGTCAAGGACGAGGTCATTGCCAGTCATTTGAATCTTAGTGTGGATTAAATAGCTCAAGCACATGAGTATCTGCAGGGTCGAGGCCCCTACTTAGAGGGGGACCCCGGAGGGAAGTCAGGCTCCCAGCAAAAGGAGAGAGCCAGGGGACCCGGGGCTCAGACCCAGGGGAGGGGTACGGCTGGGCCTTCAGCCTGTCCCTGGACTTAGGGCTGGAAGTCACCTCACCTGCATGTTACAAGCACACGAACATTTTAAAAACCGCCGGAGTTGGGGTAACTAACAACAAAAAACTAGACTGAAAACTCGCTGGCACCTCCTGGTGCCTGAAAGGAGCAAATGCAACACTATTTGGGGGGCGATGGTAGATATTTGAATGGGGCAGGAATATTAAGTGATATCTAGGGATTATTTTAAACTTTTGTATGTGAAATAAAGGTATTATACAAAAACATGACTTTATTTTAGCAAAGACGAGGAGGAGAAAGAAATATGGCAAATTTATAAGTGTTTCGTTTTTTAAAGAGTCACAACTGGGACAGGTCTAAGCGTCTGAGGAGACAGAGGCCTTTCCTGACCTGAGAGTCAGGAGGGGGGGCTATCACAGGTAGAAATGAGGAACCAGGAATACAGCCTGGGACCCTCAGACTGGTCACACTCTGTCCCCTCACAGGGAAGTGAAGCCAGGAAAACCTACAGGGAACCGGTCCTATCCACTGCTGCTCCTGACCTGTTCCCCTCAGATATCACAGTGGGGAACCTGAGCACGGGGTGGCCCAGCACCCACCAGGTGGCACGTAGACAGCCAGCAGCACCCGCCCAGGGGAGGTTTCAGCTCAGATGTCTTTTCTTCACAGATGGGGACACTGAGTCAGCAAGAGCACACAGAAGGGCGTCTGCCCCACATACACTTCCCCTCAACAACCCTGTGAGGCAGACACCAATACGATCGTTATTCCCATCCTTCAGACGGAAAAGGAGACAGAGAAGGAACTTACCAAAGTGCAGAGCCAGGGGTCTAAGCCGGGCAGTGGGCTTCCAGAGTCTGTGCAGCAGTGGGCTGGCTTGGCAGGTGATGAGCTGCCTGTCAATGGAGGCATTCAAGCAGGGGCCTGATAGCTGTAGGACTGTTGAGCAAGGGATTCCTACTGGGGACAGAGATTAAGAAACAGCTAACTAAGATCCTTTTCAGCCAAAAGTCATGATCTTACGAGGAAGTATCTGAAAAACATGTTCAGGCAGCCAATCTGGGAAGCTCTGGTGTCAGAGACGGGGGAGGCACTACAGTCAATCTCTGCTGAGTGGGTTTCACAGGGGACACCTGGCCCCACAGCTTGGGCCACTTTTCTCTCCTTCAGGGGCTTCACATCAGAACTCAGGCCTGGCCAGCTGTGGGGTCGGCCTGCCCTGGGGCCCCTCCCCCAGCCCTTCCTGAACACCAGGAGCGGAATTAGCCTCCGGGAACCTCCAGGCTGTTGAGACCCCACTGGGACAAGGCCAGCTCCACCCTGCACCTCCTGGCCCAGGGTCCTCATCTGCCCAACGAGGGTGGCGATGAGACCATCTCTGAGGCCCCAAGTCCTGTGGCTGTGGGTCCCCGCGAGGAGGCCGGGCTGGGCTTCCACAGGAGCCCAGCCACTCCGGCTGTAGCTGAGAAGAGCACAGTCTGAACGACAAAAGAGCCCGGATTTGGGCATAATTACAACACGCTGAACGTCTTCTTCCTTCAGGCGCACAACACACGGCAAATTCACTGTTAATCCAGCGTCTAGAAGAAGAGGTCCCAGTGGTCCCGCTTTAACAAATCACTGGTTTTCAACTGCCCACGTTTCCTTCCGGGCATGAGCACGGCATTGCTACCTTCTTTAAGTCAGTTTGCTTCACCGGGTTTTCCCTCACACCCACAAACTGCCGGCCTCGGCACATCAAGTCCAAGTGTAACTGGATTCCAGAGTGGCATTCCCCGGTGCCACACCCTGGGACCTCGGCTCACACCCTCCCTGCCTGGGGACCTTGACCCAGGGACCCTTCCTTATCTGCGGGGTCACCTCTCGGCAGCACCCGGGTTTAGGCACAGAGATTAGGGATTCTGTGCAAGCCAAGCAAAGTACAAAGAGCTCCTGTTCGTTCTCAGAGGAGACATGGGACGGGGGCGTGTGGGGGGACTGACTCAGCGCGAACCCCAAATCTCAGAGCAACAACGTTAATGGGGCCGTCCAGGGCGAGGCTGCAGCTGTGACCACGTGGCGCTGCGGGTCACCTGGCCAGGAATTACTGGCATTTACTGAGCACCTGCTACGCGCTGACAAGGCACTGGGTGAGTACGGGCAGGAACCCTGCTCTCAAGGCTGCACGGGGGCCACGGGGTTGGGGATGGAGCGACCGCTGTTCCCGAGCCACCGACAAGGGAAGACGTCCCGGGACACTCAGGGACTTTCTTTAAGGGCAAGATGTCTGTGGCCAAGTGGGGACTAGACTTTTCAAGGTCGCGCCCAGTCCCCACCACATGCACAGCCACCAGGAGACAGGGCGGCTTCCTGATGTGAAATTTAAAATACTTTTTATTAATCATTTCTTTTATTTAAAATGTACAGTTTGATGTTTTGATATATGTATGCTTCCGCAGTATCACCACAATGAAGATGATAAACATTCCCATCATTCCAAAAGGTTCCCCTAGTAACACTGATCCATTTTTTGTCACTATAGATTAGTTGGTTTTTTTTTTTTTTTTAACAATTTTATATAATTAAAATAATACGGTATGTATTTTTTGGTCTGGCTTGTTTCATTGAGCAGAATTGCTGGGAGGATCATGCACACTGAGGCATAGTCGTAGTTTGTGTCTGTGCATTGCTGAGTGGCACGCTATGGCACGGAGCGACCACTATCCATTTATTCACCCTTTGAGTGCCAACGTCGCTGGGAGCAACGCTGACAAATTTTCCCAAAAGTGCCAGCATCACTCCCAGCAACACTTTTTTACGATGGCCATAGATGTAAATAACAATGGAATAATTCATATTTTATGTTTTGTTCTCTTTTTTTGTACCTCAGTTCATATATTGATATAATTTTTTCTCATGTTGATCCAAATTTCGAATTACGCACAGCACTGAATGCGTTCATTCCCCTAGGGGTGCACGCTTATATTCTGTCCAGTTCTGGTCCGTGACAAAGACACCTGCTAGGAACATCCACGTACAAGCCTTTGTACAGACATGTGCTTTAATTTCTTCGGGTAAATACTCAGGAGCGGGATGCTGGCTAACACGGGAGATGTTTATAACTTTTCAGAGACTAGAGAGCTGTTGTGGAAGGGGCTGTGGCATTTTACATCCCTCCCAGCGGTAGACGAGAGTTCCGGTTTCTCCTCATCCTTGTCAACACTCGATGTAGTCAGCCTTTTTAAGCTTAGGCTCTAACAGGTGTGTAGGGGTAGCTCATTGTGGCTTTAATTCCTATTTCCCGAAGTACTAATAACATCGAGCACCTTTTCATGTGCTTATGTATCATCACACGTGTTCTTTGGTGAAGTCTCTATCCCACTCTTTTGCCCATTTTTGAACTTGAGTTGTTTGTTTTCTTATTATTGAGTCCTGACAGCTCCTTATACATTACACATTTATCCACCTGCATACCAGTCTTTCTCAGGTACATGGTTTGCATACATATGTGCCAGCCTGTGGCTTGTCTTTTTATCCTCCTAACAGTGTCTCACAAATAGCAGAAGTTCTTCATTGTGTCGAAGTCCAACTTACCAATATTTTCTTTTGTAGACTGTGCTTTTGGCCTGGTGTTTGTGCAACCCATGCTCTCAAATGTTCATCTCCCGTGTTCTACCCTAGAAGCTTTATAAAGTTCTAATGTAGGTCTAGGATCCAGTTTGAGTTTACTTTTATAGATGATGTGAGGGATGGATAAAAGTTCTTTTTTTCCACATATGCATATAATTACCCCAGTGCATTTGTTGGAAATACTATCCTGTCACCATTCAGTTGCTTTTGTCAAAAGTCAGTTGTCTGTGTGTGTGTTCACTTCTGGATTCTTTACGGTGTTCTGTTGATCTAGCTGCTATGTTGTACTGTTCTGATCACCGTCACTGTATAATGGGCGTTGACATTAGGTAATAAGTCCTCCAACTTCACCTTTCTCAAAGTTGTTCGGTTTATTCTAGGTTCTTTGCATTTCCACATATATTGTAGAATTGACTTGTCAGTTTCTACCCCTCCCCTCCAAAAGAAGCCAGCTGAAGTTTTTATTGAAATTGTGTTGAATCTATAGATAAATTTGGGAAAGATTAAGCCAACCTTGCATTCCTAGACTAAGCCCCTCTTGGTCAGGATATATAATATCTTTATATTATTGTATTCTATTTGCTAAAATTTGGCTAATAACTTTTGTATCTATGTTCATCAGGGGTACTTGTCTGCAGTTTTCTTGCAATGTCTTTAGTTTGGTTTTGGAATCAGAATAATGATGGCTTCATATAGTAGGCTGAGAAATATTTCTTCCTTTTTAATTTTCTGGAAGAATTTGTGTCAAGTGGGTATTATTTCTTTCATAAATGTTTGGTAGAATTCACCAGAGAACCCACTTGGGCCTGGAGTTTTCTCTGTGGGGAGGTTTTTCACTACAGATTTGTTTCTTTAGTTGACCTAGGACTACACAGGTTATCTTCTTCCTACTGAGTGAGCTTTGTTACTTTGTATCTTTCAATATAGTGCTCTCCTGTTTCCAAGGCAGATATCAACGGACCAACCCAGAGAGGGCATTTTTCTCCACAGTCCCAAGAACTCTCTGGCCTCTCTTGCCCAGCTGCCCCCACAGGCTGTGACGCTGACCAGGTCACGTGCAACCCACAGCCATGGAGTGTGAGGGGAAGCCTTCCCAGGAAGACAGTAGGCCCCAGGGCCCAGGCCTCTAGTTCCTTTTCCCTCTCAAATCAATACACTAATTGGGATTCGGGGCTCCCTACCAACAGCTGAACTTGAAAGTGCGTCCATATATCACTTGGGTTTCGGTGCTAACAGAGAGTCAGAGAATCAAGTGCTGCCAATCAAAGCTCAGGGACCTGCCCATCTTCCCGAGTCACTCTGTCCAGTGGTTGGCGCTGAGAACTAACCATGTCTCAACCAAATCAGGGACTAATCTTTCCAAAGCCTTCATCTTGTCACCGGGGACACAAAAAGCTCAGAGCTGTGACCATCCCTTGAGGCCTGGGGCAAGACGTCCCTTTCTCAGAGAAGGAAGCCTGGATGTGGCACCTGGGGACATGCAGGGCCATTAAAAGGAAGTTTCCTTGGCAGGCAGAGATGGCACATGAGGCTCAACACCTGCAGTTTCTTCTTTCTTCTCTGGAATCTCCACTTTGTTTCTCTTGGCAAAAATTCGGTTTATCTCCACAAATGTCCGGCCCTTGGTCTCAGGGATCACCAAGTGGATGTAAACAGCGGTGAGGAGGCAGATGCCGGCAAAGACGATGAAACTGTAGGCCCCGATGGCCTCCTGGGTCAAGAGACAAGACAAGAGGAGGGAGCGGAGGAGCGAGGACAGGGGCAGTTTGAGGGGAGGCCATTGGGAGTCCTAAGGAGCTTCTTGGTGGCCAGTTTATTTTTACTCCCAGAAGAGTGAAATAGCTAGAAAATTGGATCCTGCCCCCCCCCCCCCCCCGCCCTCAGAAAGAGCCCTTTAGCTTTTACAACAGGGAGCCAGTGTCCTGTGGCCTCGAGGTACAGGGCACGTGGAGGTGAAGCGTCCACCCAGGGGCCCCAGGAATCAGCCCTTCCCCCTTTGAGTGAGGGGGCTCCCGACTGTAAGTGGGAAACGGGCCCATCACAGAGTTCGGCCAATGTGGCATCACATCTGTCCCATTCATCTCAGACCTGTCCACCAGCTGCCCCCTTGGCGAACTCACAGATGTTCTCAGCAGAAGGGAATTGGAGCTTATTTCCTGAAGCTCCTTCTGCCTCGGGGTGCGCGGGGCGGGACAGGGAATTGGGTAAGGGCAGCCCACCGCACACCCCGCCCAGGGCCCCACTCACCTGGATGGAGGGGAACACGAAGCCCACGATGAAGTTGGTGAGCCAGTGCACAGCCCCGTCTACCATGAAGGCGGCCGGCCGGGAGGACTGCAGGAAGATCTCGGTCCTCACCACGGAGGGGACGGGACCTGGAGGGCAGAGAGCAGAGGGCCAGTGGAGCAGAGCGGGGCTCGGAGGTCCCTACCCCCAACCCCAGGCCCTCCGATCGCCGCCGGGCCCGACGGCCAAGGGAAGGAGCTGACACCGCTCAGCCAGCGCCCTGCTTCCTCTCCACTCGGGCGCCTCCTGGGCACACCCACGGCTGCGCGGAGCAGGGCGGGGGACAGCCTCCCTCCTACGGCCTCCAGGTCACACTGACTCCACTCTCCCCTGGCGCTGGCGTCCTCCTGAAATTCTCCGCAGCGCCCCATCAGCGCCTGTGCCTGGGAAGTGCTGCCCTCCCGTGGCAGATCTGGGGAATGGCAGGCACCTGCTGCGGGCACCTTGTCTTGGGTCCTTTTCTCTGTCTTTTTTCATAAAGAACACCTGTCTAAACTGCCTGGAGCCACTTTTTCCTAATCTTCATGCCCTATAAAAAACTGAATACACAGATACACTGTATATCTGTTTATTTACTGTAAGTCCATCTATGGCTTTATACGCAAAAAGAATAAATAAGGCTCTGTCTTTCCAGCCAGTTTCCAACTCTTGGGGGTGATAGCACCACGTGGAAAATGCAGTCTCAGTAGGTGGAGATGGAGAGGAATGAGCTTCCCTTGGGACATCAAATGGGAAACTCCTACACCCCTGTGAGTGGGCCTTCTTCAGTGGTGACCTCTAGGGGAACGGGCCCACTTGTCACACCAGTCTAGAACCTGACCCCCAATCTGCCAGCTCAACTGATTGTCCATGTCCTTCAAACAGGAGCTGAGTCCCGGAGGAGCTTGCTCCAGGAGACACAGGGGGTGAGGGGCAGAACAGCCTAGAACCCGGATCTCCGACATCTGCCGACCCTTTTCCTGCGGGACGCCCCTGCCCCCACATTCAGGGCACATGCTAAAAATCCCACTTAAATATCCTTCAGCACGACAGTGTCGGCTCATCTACAGCTGTGTCCCCAGGGCCCAGCACTGCACAGACTAAGCAGGTAACCCACCCTCGTGTGTTGAATGGATCAGTATTTTGGTTTATGAACAGCTTTCAAAACCAGGATTCTGCAGGGAACATTCTAGGCTTAGGAATCAGAGGCGCTTTTCCCCAGGCAGTGAGAACAGAATTTGATTCTCAGAAGGACACAGAGAGGAGGAGCCTGCCATCTGGGGGCTGATCGAGAGGTAGGCCCGGGTGCAGGCCCGAGGCTGCTGGCATGTGGACACAGGAATAAGCCAACAAGGGCGTGTGACAACTGAGCCTCAGGTGGCTGTGTGCTTGGAGGTTACAGGGGGCATGGAGAGGGTTTGGATGTGAACGCAGGTGCCCCCAGGGGGGACTGGCTGCCATGAGCTCCCCCTGCAGTGGCCCAGCTCCCTGTCAGGTGCAGGACCTGAGGCTGGACACTCCCGGGAGCCCCAGGAGACTGGTGGGCACTGGCCTGGCTATGGCACTGGCTGGCACTTAGTAAGTGTTTGTTGAATGGAGGAAGGTGAATTGGAATCACCTTTAAGGAAAAGGTACAGTCAAGCCTCGGTTCTCGAACATCTCCCATCTCGAGCAATGTGGTTCTCTTTCAGGAATGAGTGAAGTTCAAGAACCGAGGTCCCACTGTAAATTGAACTTGGCCTTCAAATGTGGGTGGGGTTTGTACAGGAGCAGAGGAAAAGGTGCAGTGACCATGGGAGCAGCACAAGTCAAGGACACCCAGAGTCAACAGGTATTTACGGAGCCCCTCCAGGTACTCCGGGCAAGACCCGGGCAGGCAGACAGTGCGTGCACATCAGTACTCACTGGGCCCAATGGAATGTCCCGAGATGTAGGCGAAGACACAGATGACACCGAGATAGGACAGCTCCGGGACCGTGCTCTGTGGGGAGAGGCAGGGCAGTCGGTGCCTGACAGGACCTGACCTGGGACCTCTGAGAGCTCAAGGCCAAGAGCCCACAGGCAGAGTCCACCTGCGCCCAGGCCGCCCTTCCTGCCATGGGAAGGGGCCACACCTGGGCTTCTGAGCAGCCCCGTGGGCCTCAAGGGCTCTGCGGGCAAGAGTGGGGGGAGATGAAACCAGGGACCGACACCCAGCCTTCTGGTCCAGAGGGCTTGCACCGGCCTGACCTGGTGGAGAGGAAGGTCAGAGGAGGAGCACCAGCCGCTCATTTATTCCCTGCCCATCCCAGATGCCAGCCTATCAATCTCCATGGCACCCGTGAGCAAGGGCAGTATTGTTTCAATCCTACCCATGTGGACTCGGAGCACAGACCAGGAGGACACTTGGTCCCTCAGGGCTCAAACAATGACCCAAGTCAGACCATCGGCAGGGATGGCGCTGGGACCCGGCTCCACACTAGCTGAGAGGATCCTTCTAGAAGCCAAGAGACCAGGAGAGCTGGCAGACCATCCGTGGCCCCCACAGCCAGGACAACGGCCAGCGCAAAACCAGGTGAACAGACATCAGCCCGCCTAACTGCGCAGGTAACTATTTCGCTACAATTATGAAACGCTGCGGAGGAGGGGCCGGCGCAGGTGGGCCAGGAACTCCTCCTTCCATGACCTTGCCCCCAAGCCACAGGTGACAGACGAGAGGGGAGAAAGAGCCCCCGGAATGCTGATGACAGAGGATGAAGAGTCAGCGAGGCTCCTGAGCAGAGGCGTGACAAGCTCTGATTCATGTTTCAATAGAGACGGCTGGGGGGTTGGGGACCATTTCCATAGCTGAAGCCAAAGAGGGGATGTCTGAGGGTCGTCCTGCAGGGCCGTCCTGGACACGGTGCCTCGCGAGCAGCTGCTGGGACGTCTGCAGGCAGGGCCGGCAGGACGGGCCGATGTTTGCATAGAGACAGTAAAAGATAGAAAGAACTGCTGGGGGCGTCACTTAGGTTTCCAAAATGCAACTCACGATGATCTCTCTCTAGTTTTATTTACTTCTTTCCGTTTGCCTGAATTCCCTAAATGTAAACAGTCAAGATTAGTTTTAAAATTTAAAAAAAATGTCTTTAAAAGGAAAACTTTAATTAAATCACTAGCACGTTCCTCGCCAGCCTTGTCCCCCTGTCCCTGCTCGCCTGGTCCTCCACGGACCCCCTTGTCCAGTCTCTTTGTCCACCTACAGGTCTTTGCGCTCGGCCCATCATTAAGGGGGAAGTCACTGCCGAGAGGAAAGCTTAGGAAAGAGGCGAAGAAGGCAGACGCGTTCCCTGAACTCCAGAATGGCCTCTTCGCGCGCTCTCACTGTGGGTAAAGGGTTTCTGTCGCAGGCGCGCAGCAGCTACAAAAGCCACAATGGCCCGAGGGGGGACCCCTGCTGGTTGTTTTCAGAATCCTTCCTGCTATGGCCATCCAATGTATTTCCGAAATTCTTGTCAAACGCGTAATAAATACATGCTTGAGAAACTGACACGTGAAAATGACGCCTTTCTTCTCTGTGTTTCAAGCTTGCTTTGGCCCGGTTCACTCGCTTCCCAATTACTTGACAGCTTCTCATCTTCGTTTCCTTTCGCACTTCATTTCTGATCAGCTCCCCAAGCCCCTCTGGATATCGGAGACCGATATTAAAAGTGCAGCAGGATTTCACGAGAGAGCTCCGCTCCGTGTTGTAACCGGGGTGGTTATTCTAACAACACGTTTATAAGCCAGACCAAGGCCATGGCGTCCTCCGTCCCAGCCTTCTGATCCGTCTGTGGTCGTCCATGCCACCGCTAAGGTGATGTTCCTTGTCCTCTGTCAGGACAAGGACATTTGCTCTGTCGTTCCTACTGATCCCAACACGAGTTTACGCTGTTGTCCACGCGACGGTGCTCATTTTATTCTTCTCCGTGAACGGAATGACCTTCCTTCTCCGAAATCCACTCCCGTTCCTCACTGGTGCGCGCTCGCTGGGGCAGCTGTGCCTAAGCCTTTTCATCTTGAAATACGTCGTCGTCGTCGGCAGCCGTCCGTCTCGAGAGACGATGGTGTAGCTTCTTAAGAGTCCATCTGCACTGCCGAGAATGGCTGCGCAGTCCGACTCGGGAGTGACACGGTATCTGTCTCCTCCCGTGTTGAATCGACATCTTGCGATGACGCTGGAGTGTCCTCTCCAGTGAAGCTGAAGCTACAGAGCCTGGGCAGGGTGATATGGAGGGTCTGCTGTTGCCCATGCAGCAGACCCCCCATCTCTTCGCAGCTGAAGGGTCCAAGGGAAAGACGGAGTCGATACAGCTTGGCTTCAGGTGCGCCGCAGGAGTTGCCGGTGTTGACTACAACGTCAAACCGCCTTAGGGACTCCGGCTCCGGATTTTCTGTCGGGGTTTACTCCCTTAGCCTTTCCCCTGAAGAGGTATGCCGCAAGGCAGCGGAGGTTTTTTGGAGTCAGAGTTTTCCTTCTCTGCTTGAAATACGTAGTTTATTGTAAATTCTCCTTTACGTTACGGTGAGGGCGTTACGTTTAGTTATTTATCGGCACGTCTGTGTGCGGGTGAGTGACGCCGCCCACGAACACCCTGCAGGACCGGGCGCCACGAAGTACGCGCACTGGAGCCGGTGTGGCGCGGACCCGGCCGAGAAGCGCCCAGGCCTGCTGGGGCTGGGGCTGTTCCCGCACCCTCCCAGCCCGCCGCACGCCCGCTCCGGCCCCGGTCCCCGCCCCGCGTCCCATCCCACCCCCAGGGCAGGTAAACAGACGAGGTCAGACCTGGAAGAGGAGCGCCAGCGTCAGCACGACGCAGGCCGAGCCGCAGATGCCATAGCCGACCAGCAGGAGGCGCCGTCTCCCCAGCCATTCAACGGTTCCAGCCTGGAGGGGAAGGGGGGACAGTGAGGGGACCCCGTGGCCCAGGGGGCGCCCAGAACTCCGGACCTGGTGCCGCCACGCCCTCCCCCGGCCCCTCCCTGAGGGCCCTGTCTCACGTTGTCTAGTCTGAATCTGATGCTTTGACGCCCCTGGAGAGACTGTCCCTTCCGAGGCTATCCAGTGTCCAGAGGGAGCAAACAGGTCCCCTGTGACTGTGCCTTTCCCATGAAATAACCCGTGCGGGAGGAGACAGATACCGTGTCACTCCCGAGTCGGACTGCACAACCATTCTCGGCGGTGCAGATAGACTCTTAAGAAGCTACACCATCGTCTCTCGAGACCGACGGCTGCCGACGACGACAAACCCGTGCGGGGCCCACCCCTCCAGCCGCCCCCTCTATGGGGTCTCACACTCAGGGCCACCAGCCCCCGCTCACCCAGCACGGGTACCAGACAGCGTCCCAGAACGACTGTGACGATTCCCACTGCCCGGTCCTGAGTCTGCTCCCCCACCTCGCCCGTTCCTTCCCGCAAACCGCAGTAAAGGCCCTTGACTACGTTCCCGCTCCCTCTGCTTCCTCGGTGACCCTGGGGCTTCCCTGCGGGGCCGTGTGGGTGGCGTGGCCTGTCCCTCCCTCTGTTCATCCTTTCACAGTTGGGAACTTTGAGGGACAGCTATTTTTCCAATGGCAAGCACCTACTGCTCCTTCGGTCTCAGCATACCTGAATAATAATGAAACCTCCCTTTCAAAATAGCCCCTCCCATTACCTGCCCGTTCCCATTCTCATCGTGACCTTCAGAACCATTGCGAGAGGCCCAGTCACCCCACACTCTTCCCTTCCCGCCTCCCGGACATGCACCTCTCCCTCAGCCCGTACCTTCTTGAATATTCCAAATGCGGCCACGCTCCTGGCTGGCTTGCCTTCCTGTCTCCTGCTCTAAGAGCATTTCCAGTCCTACTCCTTCCCTACCCCCGGCTCCCACAACAGGGCCACCCTGGGGCCAACTCCGCAGCAGGCCCGCCATGGTCACTGCCGTTCAGCGAGGTCCTGCAGACGCAAGGCCAACACCGGCTACAGAGGCTGAGCGAGGAGGCCAACCGCCTCCTGTGCTCAGCGCCCAGACCTGCTCCCAGGGACGGAGGAGGCTCCCCTGCATGCTGCACCGGGTTCTCCGGGTACGAACACGGGGACGAGGGTCCCAGGGATGACAATGCCCCCTAGACAAGCGGGCTCTGAGGATAGAGGGTGGATCTGCCCAAGGGACTCAGCAGGAGGAAGGGGGACAGACCCCAGGAGGGGTGAGAATGGGGCCTCACCCCCACTCCAAACAAGCAACAGATAACTTTGTAAAATGCCTTTACCCTCACAGGGAACTCAAGAGGCAGAAATCAAACCAACGGTGAGGTAACTTCTATGGGGAAAGCTCTAGAGAAAGGAGCGTCATGGGCACCTGGCCTTGTAGATGAGCAAGCATACCTTTCGAGTGACTTTTTAGCACAGTGTGTATAACAAGGCACCATGGTTCCGGCTTTAAATATAAAACTGCGTAATAACAGCTTCACACCAATAAGTAACACCTACGTGTGCATACCGGGTATTGCAGTCACTGGGAACAGTTCACAGAGGAAGAAACTGGCGTGTGTGCATCCAAAAGTCCACGTCCCTCTAGTGACACGGGACTAGTGTCACTAGCCCCTCAGCGGACTCTGTGGGGCTCCCGTCTGCCTGCAGGGCACCTGCTCAGGACCCCCCCCGTCCCCCAGTGGGAAAGATATTCTAGGTCACTTACTGAGATGACGGTCATCACGATGTTGACCACGCCGGCGCCCACGGTCACATACTGGGTGTGAGCGGCCTCCACGCCCGCGGATGTGTAGATCATGTCCGCGTAGTAGTTGATCTAAAACAGAAGCCCAGGAGCGGTGGGGTCAGGCCCAAGGCGGAGGCCATGGCTTAACCTTCCCGAGTCTACAACACACAGTCTGGGAAGCCCAGGCGACCCTCGCCCAGGAAGGAGGGAGTGGAGGTGGGGAATAGCGCTGTGGCTGGGAGTTAGCTGGGGGACGGAGCCCGGCCCTGCCCGGACCCCCGGGGGATCATAGCTCCTCTCCACCCCTGGCCTCAGCTTCCGCATCTGTAAAATGGGGTCTGGACCAGACGCCCCTTCGGCTTCTCCCTCGGCCGCTCTGTTGGTCTACGATCTCAGGCCCCACAGACGGTCCCCTCGCCTCCTGTTCCGGGCCATGCCCCAGGGATGTGGGTGCACACAGCCCTTCCGGAAGCCACGCGTGCTGTTGCCCATTTGGTGGCTCCTGCCAGGGCTGCCTCCCACCCCGAACATCACTTGTTAAACATCCCCAGGTCCCTGACGCCACCTCTTCCTGGCACTTTCCTCCAGTACCTGGATTACCCGTCTGACCACGGATGTTTCTGGAAGCAACCCCTCCACCCAAACCCCATTTTTTCCAGATCTTCACTCTTCCCTCCACACCTTCAACAGATCCCATTACAGCCAGAGAACCGGGTTCACAGACAGCAATGCCACCAGCGGTCAAGGCTGAATAAGTCCCAGGGGCCTCTGACCCAGCCGTGCCCACTAACCACCCTGCCCTGGAAGCCCGAATGTGGCACTAGGAGCTGTGCAGCTCATCACAGCCGGCTGGTCTCCGGCAGAGAGGGGACAGGACTGCTGGCAGGAGACACCTCCTCCTGGGGACTGGGAAGCAAAGAAAGGCTCCGTCGAAGCAGAAAAGTGAGGCGGCCACGTGGGAGAGCAGCGTGGGGACACGGACAGACCCCCCTCCCCCCAGCTCTCTGGTGACATTCGCTCCCTGCCTTCAGGCTGCTCCTGACACCCAGCTGCATCCCCAGGCTGCTTCTGTAAATTCAGTCTGGTTTGGCTCTAGCTCTTCCCAGGGGGCCTGGTTCCTGGCAAACCAAACGCCCCGTGTAATAGAGCGCGGCTGCCCGGAAGCCCTGAGTTTAGGACTCTGGCTGATCGCAGCTCTGACGCGCCATCTGGGTCTGCAGCTTCTCCCTCTCGTTCCCTCTGGGTGCAGAACTCAGCTTTGCACCCTTGAACTTGGCAACAGCATGCACACCACAGTCCTAATACCGATACTACTCATGGCAATTCAGTGAACGCCGAAGGTCTAATCGAGTCAGGTGGCCCTCAGGTGGACCAGACGTCCTGAGCGGGACCCTTGCCTGACCCCCCACCCCCACCCCCGCAGCCTGATTGCGGGGTGTGTCACCCTCCCACGGCTGCCCCGCCCAGCCCCAGGTACCGCGTTGATCCCGGAAAGCTGCTGGCCGGCCATGAGCACGATGATGGAGATGAGCTGCCAGCGCAGCGGCCGGAAGGTGAGCAGGTTGAGCACGGATAGGCGGCCCTCCGCCCTCTCAGCCTGGTCCTCCACGCGCATTTCTTCTATCTCGTCCTCCACGTCGGTCCAGCCCCGCAGTTTCCTCAGCGCTGCGGGGAGCGGAGCAGCCCCACTTGCAGCTTAGGGGGGCAGGGTAGCCCCGCCCCCGCCCCCCGCTCTGCCTGCCTCTGCTCCTGACTCCCACCACGACCCACCAATGGGATGGTGGCCCACCCCAACCACACCCCTCCCCGGCTGGGCTCTCAGCTCTCAACAGCGGTCAGCCGTGGTGCAGGCCTTGTCCCTGGTCTCCGGCGGACCGCGCGCAGCGCTCGCAGACGGGACGGCACCAGCTGCCCCTCCGTCCTCTCCGATCAGCCCTGCCTCGTGGCGCCTCTCTCCCCATCTGGCCACCCACCTGTCCCAGGCTTTGGACGCTAGGGAGGGCCATCTTGGCAGGCGTGGGAGGCAGCGCGGAAGGGAGGGGTGAGAGTCTGGATGGAGCACCCTGCACCCCAGTACCTTGTCGTGCGGCATCCTCATCCCCTTTCTGGATCAGGGTGAACCGCGGGCTCTCGGGGAAGAAGGGCAGAGACAGGAGCTGCAGCAGTGCGGGGACCCCGGTGAGTGCCAAGAGCACAGGCCAGCCTGGTAGGGACCAACACAGAGACCTTGACACTGACCGGTCAGGGCCCCTGGGGGATCGGGGCTCCCTCCTGCTGTCCTGCCTCTCTCCTCCTACAAGGTCACTTGCCCGTGATGTGCTAGCCTGCGGGGAGAGCCAAGGACATCAGGGACCTAGTTCTTGCCAAGATGTGGCTGGCTGCCCAGGACCCACCCGCACAGGGTTCCGCATTTAAAAATGAAGAAAACAGTGGTAATTTAAAAAAGATAGGTTACGAATTCCTTTAGCAGGAAAAGCATTCGACTTAAAAGTGTGAGCCCTAGAGAAAACGAAGCCATGTCTCGTTTCTAATTTTATGGCCAGAAATGACATCACGTCTGCCTCTCAAGAGGCTGGGTCGTGAGCTCCTTCTGGAAGGTTTGCATTAAGCAGGCAGGACTGAGAGCCCGAGAATGCCTGCCAGCTCCGCTGGGGACCGGACGAGTTATGTAACCTCTCTGCGCCCCGGCTCTCTCCTCGGTAGAATAAAGATGACCACATGATGATGACGCAGCACCATGCCCACGGGTGAGTGAGGGAGGACTTCCACTCGGCCCCTTCCGTGACTAGTGTGGAACTGTCACCCGTGCGGGGCCGTCTGGGAATCACCGATACTAATGATCTCTGACGGGGCACCTACTGGGTTCCACGTCCCTTCCAGGGGCTGTGGGGAGGTCAGAGATCTGTCACAGCCCCTAAGGAATGTATGTAATGTGAAAAGGCGTGAAATGAAAAAACCAGCACCAAGCCCCCACTGCGCTCATGCCACCAGAAGACCGTCCAGGTCACCTTCCAGCCCCGTCTCCTAACTCCCCACCATCCCCCAGCCCCTGCCCACTCTCAGGCAATGGCCTTGCCTCCTGTTTCACTGAGGACACAGAAGAAACCGGAAGAAAATGTCTACAAGGGCCACGCCCACCTGCATCACAGTGACTGTGGCCTGTGTGATTGTCCCACACCCGCATCCCGTGCTCCGGGACTGTCCTCAGCTGCCGGGGACACCGTTCCTTTTCCCAGCTGACTAAAGCCTCTCCTTTCCAGCTCCTCCTGCCAGCTACCTGCTAAGCTCTCTCCTCCCTTCACAGCAGAATTCCCAAGAGTGTGTACAAGCCACGCCTCTGTTTCCAGTCTTCTCTTCCCCATCACGCACCAAAACTGTCCTCATCAAGGCCCCTTGAGTCCACCACGCTGCACACTGCACACCCAAAGGTCAGCTCGTGGCCTCAGCAGATTTGATCCGCCAGTCACACGGGCAAGGCTGAGCGGAGGACCAGACCTGGCACTCACGACCCCCACGCAGCCCCGAGGATCCCTTCCCCTTTGCCCTCGGCGTGCCACGCGTACCTGCAGGATTGCCCAGGATGGCCTGCAGGCTGAAGATCTGCGCCAGGAAGACTCCCACGATGACAAAAACCTCGGTCATCGTTCCCAGAGTGCCCCTGAGGTTCTTGGGAGCCAGCTCTCCCAGGTACATGGGAAGGGCACTGTAGGAGATGCCTGGGTCCCAGGAAAGCGAAAATCAGGGGACGAGAAAAGCCAGCCCAGCCTCCCAGGGTCTGGGAGCCCGACACACAGTTCAGCTCCATCTCAGGGCCCCTGCGCTCCTCCGAGGGGTCAGGGAGGCTGACGGGCGGCTCGCCCAGCCCCCGCCTCCCTCCGGGGAGATGGAAGCAGCCCCATGGGCTGCTTAGTTTGCACTGATGAGGGGCCCCTCCCAGACCCCCAGGGGCCACCGGCAGCGTGCGATGCCCATGTCCTGTCCTTCCCGACTGCAGAGCCGCAGCCCCGGTAGCGGGTCTTCAAGACGACTCTTGTTTTGACCTAGTTTCTGACTTTTCTAAAGCACAGATGATTTGCGTCACTTTTTTTTTTTTAAACAGAAGGAACCACTACAGTTAAGAAACCTGGCTCCCCTGCTGACCAAGACCCCACGTTCTATATTCCTTAAAGCACGTCATCCTCAGTGGACACAGTTCATCCTCCTCGGAAAACACCTTGTAACACCTATCAGTTACTTATACTTCAAGGTAAAAGTGTGGGTTTAAAAAAAGTTTTAAAATTACATTTATTCCGGCAACATTGGTTAATAACATTATATAAATTTATAATACATCTGCATACTCTGTTGTGTGCTCCTCACCCAAAAATGTTTTTGAAGACCTTCCCTGATAGAAGATTTTGTTAACTACAGGGAAGGGGAAACAGAGCCAAGGCCTGGGGACGAAGGCAGGAGGAGGCCCCAGAAGGGACACGGGCCGGGCAGGGCCAGGAAGACCCTCGTCCCCATTGCTTCCGGCCTCGGCCCACGGCGCTGGGCATGTCAGACTTGAACCCATCCCATCCCACCCCCACCCCGTGAACCTGAGCACCACTTTGGGGCTTCGTCTATCATTCCAGGTACCTGCACAGATTCCCAGCACCACTCGGGAAAAGATGATCAGCTCAAAAGCCTTGGCCACTTTGCTGACTCCCATCAGGATGGCAGGGACAATGGCGAAGACATTATTGATCAGCAGGGTCCCCTTTCTGCAAGGACAGCAGAGCCCAGAGGGCAGGGGCCTGAGGTGGCAGAAGCTGTCCTGACAGCGACTCCTGCTCCCAGGCAACTGTCACAGCGGAGCGAGAAAGTGCCTGAGAAGGCTGGTGGCCGGGAAGAGAGGAAAAGCTCAGATCGAGGGACCCACATCCCAGGAAGGCAGAAGGTCCAGGTGGGGGGTGGGGGGGCGGTGCTCACAGCTGGAGCTGAGAGAACAGTAGGGAAGGAAGAAGGAGCGGGCTGCCTCCTCGGGTGGGACGCTTCCTGTCCCTTGTGATATTCCAGCAGAGACTAGACTAGGTGACCGGGACCAGGGATGCTGAGCAGGAGGTTCCCACAGCAGGTGGAGGCAGAGTTAGACTAGCCAACCTCTTAGCCCCCTGGCAAGGCTGACAACCTGGGAGTCTATGAAGGAGAGGCAGGCGGTGTCTGAAAAGGAGAACTCGCTGCCCTGTCCCCAGGGGCCACCCCCACCTTCCAGACTGTGCTCTGCCCCTTGCTGACCTCCATCAATGGCTGTCTTGACACCCGTCCCCCACTTTGGCTTGGGTTTTGCCAAAGGAGAAAATAGCGGATGGTTGGGGAGAAGGGAGGGCCCCAGCCTTTGTGATTTGCCCACATTCCACCCACCTCTGAGGACCCCCCTGTGCTGAGTGACTGGGCCAGGGGGGTGGAGGTGAGGAGCTGAGGGCTCTATGCCAGGAGCAGAAACCCAGAAAGCCCTCCTGAGGGGCAGCCACAGAGTCCTTTGAAAGCCCCCGGCGAGGCAGCACCGGACGACCAGAGGTACGGAATGTTTCTCTTCTGCCCCTTTTCTCTCCTGGGGTAGCTGTCCCCCCGAGAAAGCTGCCATCAGAGCCCAGGCTGAGCACAGCGGGCCAGCCAGCCAGCCCTGAGACCCGAAAGGGACAGACAGCCCACGCCGGCCTAGCTGGCCCCCAGCCCTTCCTGCCCGGGGCTGTTTGGACCCCGCTGGGACAAGCCCAGCTCCACCGCATAAGCCGGCCTCAGGGGCCGTCCTCATCTGCCCAACGAGGGTGGCGATGAGACCATCTCTGAGGCCCCAAGTCCTGCGGCTGTGGGTCCCCGCGAGGAGGCCGGGCTGGGCTTCCACAGGAGCCCAGCCACTCCGGGTGTAGCTGAGAAGAGCACAGTCTGAACGACAAAAGAGCCCGGATTTGGGCATAATTACAACACGCTGAACGTCTTCTTCCTTCAGGCGCACAACACACGGCAAATTCACTGTTAATCCAGCATCTAGAAGAAGAGGTCCCAGTGGTCCCGCTTTAACAAATCACTGGTTTTCAACTGCCCACGTTTCCTTCCAGGCATGAGCACGGCATTGCTACCTTCTCTAAGTCAGTTTGCTTCACCGGGTTTTCCCTCACACCCACAAACTGCCGGCCTCGGCACATCAAGTCCAAGTGTAACTGGATTCCAGAGTGGCATTCCCCGGTGCCACACCCTGGGACCTCGGCTCACACCCTCCCTGCCTGGGGACCTTGACCCAGGGACCCTTCCTTATCTGCGGGGTCACCTCTCGGCAGCACCCGGGTTTAGACACAGAGATTAGGGATTCTGTGCAAGCCAAGCAAAGTACAAAGAGCTCCTGTTCGTTCTCAGAGGAGACATGGGACGGGGGCGTGTGGAGGGACTGACTCAGCGCGAACCCCAAATCTCAGAGCAACAACGTGGATGGGGCCGCCCAGGGCGAGGCTGCAGCTGTGAGCACGTGGCGTCGCGGGTCACCTGGCCAGGAATTACTGGCATTTACTGAGCACCTGCTACGCGCTGACAAGGCGCTGGGTGAGTACGGGCAGGAACGCTGCTCTCAAAGGCTGCACGGGGGCCACGGGGTTGGGGATGGAGCGACCGCTGTTCCCGAGCCACCGACAAGGGAAGACGTCCCGGGACACTCAGGGACTTTCTTTAAGGGCAAGACGTCTGTGGCCAAGTGGGGACTAGACTTTTCAAGGTCGCGCCCAGTCCCCACCACATGCACAGCCACCAGGAGACAGGGCGGCTTCCTGGCGTGAACCGTGAGACCAGCACACGTCCCGTTTACCTGCCGCACTTGTCCACCAGCAGGCCGACGACCAGCGAGCCCAGCAGGCCACCCAGGGGGAACATGGACACCGTGCAGGACCACAGGAGCAGCATGTCCTTCTCGTCCATGAACGTCCCATGTCGCTCAAAGTAGGTGTCGTTGTAAAAGGACTTCAGGACCTAGGAAGCAGGGCCCCACCGGTAGCCAGAATAGCAGGTGGCTTCCGCGAGAACGCGAGGGAGTGGGCGGCCACCACCCCGTCCCCTTGGGCTTACCTTGTGTGGCGTGTTGACCACCGCGATGTTGTAGCCGTACTGGAAGGCCGAGCCGAAGGCGGCGCTCAGGGTCGCCAGCACCAGCGTGGGCCGGAGCCTCTGTGGACCCGAGGTCTACGGTCAGGGGCTCTGGGAGTCGGTCCTTAGACCTCCAGAAGTGGGGAAGTAGGGGGGACCCCCCCAACCCCAGCCACGCCCAGGGAGGGTGGGGCTCTCGGGACTCTGAGACGAGGGGCCGCGTGGGGAGCGTGGATGGCACTGTCTCCTGTCCCTCACGGGCACTCATTCCCTCCTTGAAGTTAGACCTGAGCTTCACCCACGGGCCTGGCCCTGGGCGAGGTAGGGGATGCTTCGGAAAGCGGTCCAGCATCCAGCTGGACAAACAGGGTAACAAGATAGAAGCCAGGGTGGAGGGGGGGCCGTGTTCCTCTGGGTGGACTGGGCAGGTGCCTTTGGGCTGAGCCTTGAATGGATGAGGGAGCAGCCCGTGAGCGCGGGGGGAGGAGGGCTGCAAGTGGAGGCAGCCGGAGCAGAGGCCCCGAGGCACCCCCGAGGCGTGTCTTCCCTCCTGGGCAGGCGCTCTGGAGAGCCCAGGCAATCGCCTGGCATCCAAGGCAGCTCAGGGGCACCGGCCCTACAGTCCAAGTCTGGGGCGGGGGTGGCGGAGTTGAGGCCGGGTCTGCGGCTGCCTGAGTGGGAGCTTCCCAGGACTCCAGGAAACTGGCTGATGCAGAGCCACAGCCCCCACCCCTCTGCCTGCCTGGTAACTGCACCCTAATGCCCATTCCCACCGCCAGCTGCGTGCCCTGCGTGCCCGGGAGCCAGCCCTGCAGAGAAGGGCAGGGTGCAGGGTGCAAGGTCCCGGCACCTTCAGAGGCTGGGGAAGGGACAGGGACAGGGGCTGGGGGTTGCAGGAAGGGTGGCATCTCCAGCAGTATCCAGTCCCCGACACCTCTTCAGAGCTGGCCTCAGCCTCCCGCTCTTGAGTCTGAGCTGGGATGTCTGAGGAAGCCACGGTCCCCATGCTGGTCTCCTGGGGCTGGTGACCCCAGGAAGGGCAGGGCAGGCCAGAGCAAGCCTCTCCTCGCCACAAGCATTTCAGGAGCCCCCACCCCCACCAACAGCTCCCCCCTCTGGTAGAAAAGGGGCAGTAACAGGGGCAGTTTCCTAGACTTGGCGCTTACCCCCTTCCTGGGTGGGCTGGTCATTTCCATCCTGTCCGGGGGAGAAGCAGGTGCGCTCTGCCTCCCAGGCAGACACCGGCGTCCGCGCCGCACCAGCCGGTGCTCCCCTGGCCTGTGCGGCTTTATTGCCCCTCTGGCCTCTGGACCCTGCCTGCCGACTTGCCCCAGGAGCACGTTTTCCCGGGATGTGCTGATAAGATAATTTTCACATGCAGCATGAATTTTGTCTCTGCCTCCACCACGCCCCAGACCAGAGCTCCGCAGTCGCACCAAGTGGGGGAGAACGCTCTCTGCGATCGGCCCCCGGAAGCGAGCGGTCCACCGAAACCCGGTCGGGCCCGATCCCCTGACGCTCCGATCCCCTGCTCCTGGGTCAGTTCTCTGCGTTTCCGCTTACACATTTGGACTCATTGTTCATTTGCGAGGAAGAGCAAACAAAATACTTTTAAAGAAATACAACCTTTTCTAATTACATCTATTGGCATTAAATAAATCAGTAAAATCTGAACAAAGCTGTTCATTTCAGAATTATCTCCAAGAAGAAAAGATAAAGTGGGGAGCGACTGCCTCAGTTATGTATGACAGGCTGTTGTTACAAAGGATAATTATGAAAATTACATAAAAACTGGAAACATCTTATGAACATTATGTTAAGTCACCAAAGCAAAATAGACATGGGTGCCTACGTAAAAAATGTGTTGGTGTTCCTCCCTCTCTTCCCCTTTCTCTAAAATTAAATAAATAAAATCTTAAAAAGAAAAAAAAAAAAAAGCCCTGGCTGGTGTGGCTCAGTGGATTGAGTGCCAGCCTGTGAACCGAAGGGTCGCTGGTTCAATTCCCAGTCAGGGCACACACCTGGGTTGTGGGCCAGGTCCCTGGTTGGGAGTGTGCAAGAGGCAACCACATGTTGATGTTTCTCTCCCTTTCTCTCCCTCTCTTCCCCTCTCTCTAAAAATAAATAATTAAAATCTTAAAAAAAAAATAAATCGCCTATTTCTCATTATGATAGTCGTTGGGAGTTATTCATTTTTTAGTGTCTTGGCTTGCAGATTGAAAAGTAGGCAGCCCAATGTTCGATCGCCCAGTCTGGGTCAGTGAAACCCAGGAGAGCGGAAACCACTCTCGAAGGCTGCCTTTCGACTGCCTGCCCGGGCGACGAGCGGGTCACGGTGAGGCTGGCCATGTCCCCCCAGCTACGCCCTTGCCGACGCGGCTCGGCCTCATCCTGCTCTGCCTTCGCCAGTCCCAACCGGCCCCGCCAAGTCTCATCCGTTCCACACGTTCCCCGAGCCCCTGCCGTGTGCTGCCACTGCTCTCCTCCCCACACCAGGGACGCAGCGGTGAGGGATGGGGGTCGGCAGCCCCTCCTCTTCTCCATCACCTTCACCTGCTCACCGCCCTGACC
This sequence comes from Furipterus horrens, assembly GCF_987537825.1. NCBI lineage: Eukaryota > Metazoa > Chordata > Mammalia > Chiroptera > Furipteridae > Furipterus > Furipterus horrens. Next base: position 4,959,465 of record NW_028327173.1, read on the forward strand.
TGGGCTGGCATGGGCCAGCATCCAAGGGACCACTCATCTGACACTTTAATTCTCCCAGAGCGTCATTTCTCCGTCAGCTTCACCTGCCTCGTAGTCAGCTCAGCCCCCTGGTCTCCAAACCTCTCCCGTTAGATCATCTATCAGTAATAACATCTTGAACGCAAGTCTCCAGTGTGTGCGTATTTGTCTTTATAAGCGACGTACATGGACACACACTCGGAGGGGAGTTGGGAAGGGAGGGAGAAATAAAGGTAAATGTAGGTTCTTGGGTTTTTTCTCCGCCACCAAACTAGCAGTCTCCCTTCCACCCCCATGCTCCCCAAACCGGCTCTCCTCGAGGGTGCTGAGTCATCAAGTCCAATGACACTTCCTTTCCGGGCCCAGAAAGTGGCAGAGCTGGCGGCTGGGTCTCCTCTGGTGGCTCCTGTGCCCTTTGTTTGGCAGAGTTCCACCCCCCATGACTGTCCTCCCCGTGTGCACAGCAGGGCGCTCTGGTGCAGATTTGGGGCTTTCACCTCGTTGGAGATCTTTGGGAAAGGGTCTGATCTTCACCCAGGGAAGCTGGAATAACTCGAAATTGCAGATCAGTTTGGGAGACTCTGGCCTCCCACATCTCCATCCTGTCCCCTCTCCCTCTCTGCCCCGAGTCCTCATTGCTATCAGAGCCGTGGCCAGCCTCTCTCACCTCAGTACATTTGCACCTGCTGCTCCGTTGGCCGGGCCCACGCTAGCACAGGTTCTCTCCTGATTGGCCCCGTTCCTCACCACGGAGCCCGTCCCCCCGTTCCTGTCGCCCCTTCTGCTGCTCCATTTTTCTTATCACCCCTCTCACCTCACACTGTGGTTTTCTTCCTTGTTGTAGCCCCAGTGCCTGGAACACAGTAGGTGCTCAACAAATGTATGTATTTCCCCCCAGATCTATACTTCTGCTCCCCTGAGCTCCAGAGCCATACGATCAACTTCCCTCTAGACATCTTCTGTGCACCCCGTGAGCTTCTCCGTCTCAGCGTGTCCAACATTTTTACTGTCCTCTCCCCAAACCTGCCACTCAGCTCCCCAAACCATTCCCCATTGGCCTGCATTAGAAACCTGGCAGGGACACCAGACACCGCACCTGTGATGGCCTAGTGGTCCCTAAACCCAGCTTGAGTTTCTCTCTGAAGTCTCCCTCATGGCTGGGCTGACCATGGCTGGCTTTGCAGGACCCTCCTTATTTCTTGTCGACCGGTCTGCCCACACAAGTCACTCCACTCCTTGTTGCTCCCACGCCCGTCTCGGAAACACAGTGATCACGAAAATGCTGGGGTCGTCTGGGGGACAAAGATCTGACTCAGTTCGGCTCCTGGGACCCCCAGGTTCTAGATCAGCCCCCTTCCTGGCTTCACTTTCAGACCAAACTACCCAGAGTTCCCCTAAACACCTGCCCCTCTCCCCTGGCACTCCCACCCTTCACTTCCCAGCGGCTGCTCCTCCACCTGGAGAATTCCTTTTTTCTTCCCTGGTTCCACGTCTTCCTTCAGTGCAGCCATAGCGCTAGGCCCACACCTCGCTCTTCCTGTTGACGTCTCCTAGCCCGTGTAAGACACATACTTACAAGTATTTCTATGTGTAGCGCCTGCGTCTCTAATACGCTGGCCATGCGCTCACACCATTATCTCCACCTGGAACCTGTTACCACGTGGATCATTCCAGACTCCCTCGCTTGGCTTACCTGTAGTCTCCCATGGCCACAATGAGATGGTTCCCACCACCTGCCGTCCCTTTACTTGATTGCTTGATCTCAGGTCTCCCTGCAAATCCTCTAGTGCTGCTGTGTTTGCGGGGAGCACTCCCCCCCACCCCGGCATCTCACCTTTACATGTACAGTACAGGTCTCTGGCTGTATTTTACCTGTGGGTTTATCTGCTCTCAAGGTCAGAGCTCATTCCCAAGGACTTATAAAGCAGCTGAAGACTTAGTACATGCCAGGCACGGATCTAAATGCTACAGACACATCATTTAGTTCTCATGACCAACCACGTGATACATTTACTATTACTTCCACTTAACAGAAGGGGAAACGGAGGTACAGAAGAGCCAGAAGGTAAAGCCAGCTTATGCAATTACTAAGTGGCAGGACCAAGGTTAACCCCAGGGAGCAGACCTCCAGGGGCATGAACTCCATAGCCTTCCTGTGGGTGAGGTGTTGCCTGCAACCGTGAACTGAATTAAGAAGGCCACAGTCTCTTGACTTCTCACATTCCAGCCTTACCGCGCCTCGGAGCTGGGAGCTTCCAGCTTTGGCTGTTTTGGGTGGCCCCTCTGCACTGCAGACCCCTGCTACAGGAGGTCAAGGATGGTTCAACCCCAGCATTTTGCTATGTACTTCATCTGTGCCCTTAATGCTCTATATATAAGTTATTTAATTCATCATTCTACCCTCACAAAAGCTGTTTCCAATCCCACCTCAGTCCCGCCTGGTCCCGAGCCTTTGCCCCACTCCCCCAATACCAGATTTTCTATTCAGCAGGTGTTCCCTCCACATTCCTTTCCCATGCCGCAAAGTTTTCTCTGCCTTCTTGAACACACCCTCTTAACGCAAAGCCTCCAGCTCTGCTGTGTTTGTGGGAAGCACTCCCTCCCTGTCTCACCTTTAGGACCCCTCCCTGTTCACTATGCACCTGAAGACATGCAGAGGCTTCCTCAATCTTAAACTTAAAAAACGCACAACTTTGCAGCCACCTGGTCTCTTCCTCTCCCTTCTTTCAGAAGAAATTGCCTGAGTACCTCCTTCATGCCTGCTCTAGGCAGTGGGGATTCTGGGCTAAACAAAACTGGCCAAACCCGTGTCCTGCAGGGGCTGACACTCCAGTGCAGGCAAACTGCTTGGGGCAGCAGGGAACACCCTCCTCCTTCCACCTGCTCACAGAAAAGAAGCGCATCTCGGTGGAAGTGATCATATTTGTTTTATTGGGTATACAGAGGCAACTCCATTGTCCTCTAACAATATAATTTAGGGTCAATCATCTCTGACTTGGTTAAGGTCTCCATAGGGACCTGTTCCCCAGCTTCCTAGATGTCATTACTTGTGAGTGACATCACACTTGCCAAGGGTGGTGATTCTGGAGCTGGAGCTGATAAGAGGCTGAGTTCTGCTCTGAACACTTGCCCACGGCCCCCAGAGGACCCGTGCGATTGGCGAGGACTTCGTTTCTCCGGCCGAATTTGATTCTCTCTATCTGACCATCAGAGTAATGATTTCTGTTACAAGAGCGGGCGTTGCAGGAGCCACACAAGAGCTAACCCAGTCACAGTGGAGGGAAAGCTGCTCCCAGGGCTCGGGGTTGGCGATGGGTCAGTGGAGAGAGACAGCCTGGCTTGGAGACCTGCACAGAAGCCCCTGGGCAGTCCCAGTGGGGCCTGCATTCCACACCAGACTTGTCCTGGTTCTGGGCACCTAGAGGCAGCTGTTAGAGAAAAGCCCCCAGGAAGGGAGCGCCACACAGGCCCACTCAACACGCTCTTCCTCTTGAGTTACTGCTCCATAGCAGGGGGAAGGTCCTTCAGCTCCTCCTTTTCTGGGTGCACCTCTGACACCTTATTCTTCTTGGCGAAAATCTGGTTGATCTCCATGAATGTCTTGGCCTTGGTCTCGGGGATCACCATGAACGTGTAGATGGTGGTGAGGAGACATATCACGGCGAAGATGATGAAGCTGTAGGCGCCTAGGCCGTCCTGCGGGGAGGCGAGCCAGGTTCACGTCCCTGAAAAGGTTTTCCCTTCCCTGCCTGGCCATCTGTGAATGCACAGCCCCCGGGGTCACGCTTACTTGGATGAAGGGGAAGAGCAAGCCCACGGCAAAGTTGGAGAGCCAGTGCACGCTGCCCCCCACCATGAAGGCGGACGACCGGGAGGACTGCAGGAAGATCTCAGTGATGAGCAGCGCAGGGATGGGACCTGGGGAAGGCAGAGGGACAGCTGGAGGCAGAGCCAGCTCACCAGGCGTCCTCGAGCCCCTGCCATGTGCACACCGCCTTAGGCACGTGGCCCAAGGGGGGATCGGTGCGTCTCCAGGACTCCTGTCCTGTGCAGAAGCAGTGAGAGATGGCCAAAGCGCGACTTCAGCACAGGAAGTGACACCCTATGACATTCCTACAAGGGGCCTGTGACCACCTGGAAGGCTCTCGGTGCCAATCACACAGGACAGCGCGCTTCAGCCCGCACAGACGGCTTTACCGTTCCTGCTCTCACATAACGCTCTGCCCAGACCCCACAGCAACAGCAGGATGGGCCCCCCTGGGCCCCCGCCAAGGAGCTCAGGTCGGAAGTTTCTGCGGCTGACAGCGCGGGGTGGTGGGCAACGGGAGCGCAGAAGCAGCTCTGGGGTACATACTGGGCCCAAGGGCGTGTCCTATGACGTAGGTGATGACACAGGCGATGCTGAGGTAAGGCATCCAGGAAACCGTGTCCTGTGGGGAGAAGACAGAGTAGGGTCACACCTGGTGGAGCAGAGACGGCCTGGGGCAGGGAGCGCCAGGAATCCGGCTTCCCAGCGGGCCAGCTGCTCTGCCTGGCTCCTCCTTCCACAGGCAGTGCCGCCTGATGCCCCAGGAAAACGGGTGGGAGGTGGGCGGCGGGCCACTGGGGGCGGGGCGTGGGGGCTGCCCGCGGTCCGCCGGGCCCCACCCTCCCCCTCACCTGCAGAGCCAGAGCAGCGGTCAGCACGCAGCAGGCCGTGCAGCAGGTGGAGAAGCCCAGCAGGAGCAGGAATCTCCTTCCCAGAAGCTCCACCACGACCACCTGGAGGGGAGAGGCCGTGGGAAAGCAAGGAGGGGGCTCAGGAGCCGCAGGCCCCGCTGGGCCCACCCCTGCCCGGAGCCCGTGCAGCACCCCACTTCTGAGAGGCACCCGGAGGAGAGCCCCGAGCGGCCAGTGGGCCACAGCACCGCCCAGTCCAGGGGCCACAGCTGCTCCTGCCCTGTGAGGGGCCTGGCACAGCCAGCGGCTTCCAAGGAGCCGAGAGCCAGCTCACACCATGGAGCTAGAGGCTGCCCCACCCCCGGAGAAGCTGCTATGGGAGGAGGGCCCCAAGGCTACACAGGAGGGGACCGAGGGGCAGTCATCGCTGCCTTAGATCCGGGCTCCTTTCTCAGCCAGGGCCCCCCTCTCGAGCTGACCCCGCCCTTGGCAGCTGACGGGCCGCAGCCCCGGGCACTCACGGCGACCATGGTTATCACCACATTGACAGCCCCCGTGCCTGCTGTCACATACTGGACGTGATCGCTGTTCACCCCCGAGCTCTGGTAGATCTCGTCGGCATAGTAATAGATCTGGAAGGAAGCCCAGGGGCTGGTGGGGCCAGCCAGGCCACGGCCCCCGTACAGCCCGCTGCCCCGGCCCCCGGCTGCCCCCCTACCGCGTTCACTCCCGACAGCTGCTGGCCGGCCATGAGGATGATGATGGAGATGACCTGCCACCGCAGGGACCTCATCCTGAACAGCTTTATCACGGAGATGAAGCCCGCGGTCTTCTCAGCCTCATCCTCCTGTCGGATCTCCTCCACCTCAGCGTCCACCTCATTCCAGCCCCGCAGCCTCTGCAGCGCTAAGGGGGGGGCCAGGGGCCATCTAAGGGCGGGCCACCCCTCCCCCAGAGCCATGATGCAGGCACCCCGTCCCTTCCCCTCCTCCCGCAGGACAGCCTCACCTTTCCTGGCGGCAGCTTCATCTTTCTTCTGAACCAGCAGGTACCTGGGGCTCTCGGGGAAGAAGGGCAACAGCAGGAGCTGCAGGGCTGCTGGGATCCCGGTCACGGCGAGGAGGATGGGCCAGCCTGCAAGGAAGCCAGCGACGTCCATGAGAGCGGCTCCGAGGCCACCTGCGGCAGAGACCCAGCCAAGACTCCTGCCTCCCCCTCCAGTGCCCACAGTGCCCAGCCGGCCACCCTGTCCTGTTACTCTGACTGGAGCTGTCACACAGGCCTTTGTCTCTCTCATTCCTCATGTCCCCAGCACCTAGGATGGTGCCTAACACGAATACGTACAGAACAGACAGCGACAAACCGCCAGTGCCCACCTGCCAGGCAGACAGATGAAAAATTCTGACACCACCAAGTGCTGGCGAGAATGTGAGCAAACGGGAGGTCTCCACACTGTCGCTGTGTGGACGCCTGGCACCTGGCAGGAGCTGGTGATGCTGGACACCCTCCCTGCTCCGACCCAGCCGTCCTGCTCAGGTTCATGCCCGCACCCCCAGGACACCCCAACTAGCATGGGCAGAGCAGCCCTGATGGTAGACTCAAACCCGGGAACAATGCAAATGCCGCATGGTAGACGACGTAGGTAAATCGCGGTGCGGTCACATGGAACTCTAACTGCAATGAAAATGAAGCACCTGAAGGAGCCTGTCTCACAGAGGCGACGCTGGGTGCCATCAGCGACACAGAGGGCCCCACTGGAGAGATTCCAGACACGGGAGGCGAACGCTGTCTCTGGTGCAGAAACCATAGGGCACAGCGAGGAGGAGGCGGTCGCTAATGTCGGCATGGGGGTGCCTTTTGGGGTGGGGAGGCCGTGGCTGAGGGGCTCACACGCCACCACCAGGAGACAGGGACCTAGCTCCTTCCCTCCTGGTGCCCGCTCCCTCCGGGGGTGGGGTGGGGGGGGACGGTGCTGGAAGGCAGGACAGGGTGGTGGCTAAGCATGGCCTGGCCTGAGCAGCCCGAGTTTGTGTCTGAAGGAGACCTGGAACGTGTTATCCAGTCTCTAAGCGTCAGGTTCCACATCTGTAAAATGGGTACAACAGTATGCGCTTCCCGGGTCGCTTGGAGGATTAAATGAAATCATACAGAAGACCTTATGCCTGGCTCCCAGCAAGCATTTCATATACTTTGACTGGTGTTATTAATGGTGACTTCCCTTTCAGAGGCTTGAGACCCAAGACAAAGAAACAGGAGGTCATGCAAAACCAACAGACAGGAGTTATGTGCACCTACTAGGTGCCAGGCCCTGGCTCTTAGGGAGGGGTGTGTGGCTCTGAAGTCAGGATCTGGGTGGCCCTGTGACTCCCCACCTTGCCCACAGGGGCTGGGTCACATGGAATGGGGTCACCCACAGCCCCCTGGCGGTGGCGCTGCTGAGAGGCGGTGCCTGGAAGCCATAGCACTGCGCCCGGCACGCTGGTGGCCGTTGGCACCATGGCCCCGGCCCTTGTATGGACAGCCACCGTCAGTCAGGCCAAGGGGGAGTCAGACAATGGCATCGCCTGACCACCCAAAGCCACCTCACCAGTGTTCTGAGAGGGACTGAAAAATGCCAGCCAATCCATCCCCCTCAACGTGTGGGGTCAGGGCAGTGTGGGGGACCCAAAGGACAGACAGCTGATTCCAGGGGACATGCCGGCTCCCAGCAACATCCGGCCGGGTGGGGGGCGGGCTGGGGGCCCAGAGGCGCCCCAAGCTTACCTTGCTCAGTTGCCAGGATACTCCGAAGACCGAAGATCTGGGCCACGAGGATGCCGACGGTGATGAAGAGCTGGGGCACCACCCCCAGCGCCCCCCTCAGGTTCTTGGGGGCCAGCTCCCCTAAGTACATAGGGACAACGTTGGAAGACAGACCTAGGGGGAGGTGGAAGTACAAACACTGTCAGGAAACAGGAGTCTGGCAGGGACAGGCCGCGTTTTCAGACGGACTTACGCTTACTCAGCTGAAACTTTGTCAAACTAAACGGCCGAAGTGAGCAAACACCGCTTTTAATTCCTGGTCCTTTAAACTTTGAGGAAAGAGAATACAGTCTGACCAAAGAAGTTCATGGACAGGTGCCTTTGTTTTCTGACTGGGGTCACCTGGGGACATGCCTCCCCCTCTAACTGGCGCGGCCCAGGCACTCCCCTCTCTTGCTTCTTGAGGGGAATCTGCTAATGAAAGGTCAAGGTCCCCTCCCGACCAGCTTCACCTTCTGAGACAGTATATTACATAAGAAACCGATGCATAGATACCTTCGTAGACCCTCTATTTACCGGAAGCATTAAAAACAGAAAACCATATTGTGGAGTATCTGTTAGCTGGGACGTATGTAATGCCCAGACCACTTCAGAATCCCCAATATTTAAATGTATAAGTTTTCCCAGCTTACTAGCACCTGATCCCTTTAAGAACAGGGGGAATTAATTTTACAGGCTCTGAAGGTTTTGCACACATATTATCCCATTTAATTCTGCTCAGAGCCCAGCGGAAGGCTGGGAATCTCGGGAAGGTTGTTGGGCCGTCGCTAAGCCCACGTGCGGTGCAGCGGAGGCTCAGGAAGATGCCGGGTCTGAGAGCCAGGCTCCGGGCAGGGGCGGGCCAGGAGGAAGAGGAGCTGGGGAGAGTGCAGGCCAGAGCTGCTGGCCGTGGAAGGAACTGGAGAACACCGAGACCGGAGGGGACTCAGGAGCCAGCTCCCGGGCTTTGCAGTTCTGCCCCAGGATGTCTCTGCTTAGTATCTGGAAAGAGACATCGCTGTTCATCACCACCGATTCTTCCTGACTTTCACCACAAAGAGATACAGTCTCTAGAGCAGCTCTTAGTTATCTTGGGGGGAGGGCACCCCACAGGCCCAGTGCCCAAAAGACTGGGCAGGGCCCCCGGTCACCACTCAGGCCCTGGTGGCCTCATCTGAAAGTCAAGGACTTCTGACCTTGATGAGGACGGACACTGAAAAGTGAAACATCGGGCCGTTTGTGAAGAGATGGGATTCCCCTCCTGTTGGCGGAAAGCGATCTCTATTTCCTCTTTAAAATGACTCCACCCGGCAACCCCCACCACCCTGTGCTGAAACCGGAGTCCGAGAAGTGGCCTTTGATGTTTAAGTTCCTCCAGGGAAAGCACCAGTGCGCTGGCCAGGGCGCCCAAGGAGCAGCCAGCCAGCTAGCCAGCACCTCTCTCCCGCCCCGGGTCACAGTGACTGCGTGCCTCCTCCGTAGGGTGTCTAAGGAGCTTGATTTTGCACTTCCCCGACTTTCTCAGGAGAATTCACCACACATGGATCACGCATCCTCCAAGTACGGTCCCCGAGGACCCAGGGGTTCCTGGCACCTCTCCAGGGGACCTGTGCCATCAGACTGTTTTCAGGACGATCCTGAGCTGTCCTCTGCTTTCTCATCCTCTCATCCGCACACAGTGGGGTGTTCCGGAGCCCCCGCCACGTGGCCTCAGAACCCGCAGGACACAGAAGCAGGTTTGAGAACGGGCTGTCCTTTGTGAAGCCGGACACGAAAGAGTTTTGCAAAAATGCAGAGCAACACCCACCTTTCTCACACATTTTTTGCTTTAGAAAATAGTTACTTTCATAAAGACATGTAACAGGCGTATTATTGCTAGTTAAATTTTTTTTGTCAAGGAACAAGTATAGAGGACCCATGGACTTGGACCATAGGGTGGGGATTGACTGTGGGAGTGGGGTTTGGGGGGTTGGCGGGGCAGGGGAGTGCGATGGGGGGAAATTGGGACAACTGTGATTAAACAGAAATAAAATAAAAAATTAAATTAAAAAAAGTTATATTCATTGATTTGAGAGAGAGAGGAATAGGAGGGAGAGAGGGAAAGAGAGAAATATTGATTTGTTGTTCCGATTACTGATGCATCATTGGTTGATTCTTGTATGTGACCTGACTGGGGATCAAACCTGCAACCTTGGTGTGTCTGGATGATGCTCTAACCAACTGAGCTACTGACCAGGGCTTATTATGGCTCTTTTAAAATGAATTAATACATTTCTTGGTTGCAAGTTCCAATATGATGAATATTGATCAATAGAAACCCATATGAGCAAAAGTTCTTGGGAGCCCTTAATAATTTTAAGAGCGTGAAGGGGTCCTGAGGCCCAGCGGTTGGAGAGCCAGTGCCTTAAAGTGATGCTCACTGAAGAGCAGAGGTTGGGGTTTTCAGCTGTGATCTGTTGTCCATCAGGGCTGAATATTTCTCTGGGAGACCCAGCTCTGCATCACTGGATGGTCAATAGGGAAGTGACTGCGCCTGGTCACTGCTGACCACTTCCGGGAGCCATCTCTTTTACATAAAGCTGAGCCCCCTGCAGGATGAGTGAAGGACAGGGAGAACTGGGCCAGCTGCCCTGGGGGCTCAGGCCAAGGTGGCAGGGACCTGTCCAGGTGCCCTCTGGGAAAGCAGATCACAAGGGAGGTTTGCCAAGGAGTCGTCATCCTCCCCTCAAGGACTCTTCTTTTCCTCTACTTCTCCCCAACCCTGCGGGTCCTCGTCACTACCCTTAACACCAGGATCCTGTCCATCTCCCCATGGTCAGTCCTCTCAGCTAAGGAGTTTGCTGACATCTGGCCAAATTGGCCATTTGTCCCTGTCCCTGTGTTTGGAAGGAGAAACTGAGTTATTTGGCAATGCCAGGGCCGCATGGAGCAGACATGTGAGGTGCCCGGGGGAGCAGCATTTCCAGAGCACGCACCCTTGGGTGTCCACCGGCAGGTGCACAGCCCCGGGGTGACACCTCCTCACTCTTCACCCAGGCACGTCACCCACCTTGAGCGGCCTGGCAAGTGCTGCCCACCAGAGAACATGGACCCGAGGGAAGGCCACAGCAGGGCTTCACCCAGCTCTCTCCAGTCGGAAGCCATCGGGGAGTTTCCCGTAGCCAACCCGGGATGAAGAACAGCCCCCCCAGGCAGCTGAGCTTTGCAAGGTTTGCAAACCAGCTCCGGGGTTTACGGGTTTATGAGGGGAGAGACTCAGGCTGGTCCTCACCCTCCTCGGCAGGTGGGCGTCGAGGCCCTTTGCAGACTTAAATGCCCTGTGCGGGTGGAGCGGTGGCCATCATTAACTCCTTCCGTGAGAGGGATCCGTAAACTAGTTGTTTCTCAGGCTTTTTTGACCATGACCCACAGTAAGAGCTGCAGAAATACACTTTACATTGCAACCCGAGTATCATATACATACACAGAGAAATAACTGAAGCCAAAGTTTCCAGAGACAACCCTTGCCTTTCCTGCGTGTGACACAATGGACTCTATTTTAAAAATGAAAACATATCCCTGGCTGGTGTGGCTCAGTGGATTGAGCGTCAGCCCGTGAACCAAAAGGTCGCTGGTTCAATTCCCGGTCAGGGCACGTGCCTGGGTTGTGGGCCAGGTCCTCGGTTGGGGGCGGGTGAGAGGCAACCGATCTATGTCTCTCTTCCTCACTTTCTCCCTCCCTCCCTTCTCTCTAAGAAAATAAATGAATAGAATCTTCAAAAAATAATAAAAAAGAAAATGTTGGTCACAACATAGCTGCCACCACCCGCTAACTGGTCCTGACCTCCTGTTTAGAAAACGCAGAGATAAAGGATTGGGTTGGAAGGTTCTGTCTTGCAGTCTTTCAAAGAACAGCTTCCTTTGCAGGAAGCATCACAGGGGAGATCTGCCTGCTGTCCAGACAGAGACAAACGTAGTGCCCTGAGCATCACACATGACAGTGATTGGCTGGACCCCGGCGCTGCCCTCCCGCCTCGGGACTGTTCTAAACCCGGGCGCAGCATCGCTTACCCGCACATATGCCCACCAATAGCCTGGACACAATGATCATCTCAAAAGACTTGGCAACGTCGCTGCATCCCATTAAGATGGCGGGCACAATGGAAAAGATGTTGTTCAGCAGCAAGGTGCCTTTCCTGCGGGACAGAACAACAACAAGCGTCTACTTGGGGACGGCAGCACCCAGTATCCCGGATACAGTACAAGGCGTCTGCAGTCACAGACTAACAGGAGTTTGTGGGACCTTTCAGTTCACAGTCCGGCACTCAATCCGTGGAGCCACACCAGCCAAGACTAACTTTGTGAGATCCGAAAACCCAAACTGGGTAAGCATGTTAGAAGAGAGTATAGGCCACCCTCACGTATCAGCATAGACGTGAAAGTCCTCAGTGAAATACTAGCAGGTTGAACTCTACAGCACATATAAAAATCTTTCAATGTTAAAAACACCATATTAAAGATTATACTGTGGAAAATATAAGATTATCAATTGAAGCTGCAAAAGAAGTCAATATAATTTTATACCATTATGATTTAAAAAAATAACAACAGGTTTAACAAGCTATAAATAGAGCTTATGTAAGCTGATAAAGGTGATATCCCCTAAAAACCTACAATAAACACCAAAGCAATGCCAAACAGAGTCTTTTTTTCAGGGATGTTGATAAGTTCCCTTAAAAATTAACACAAGTGTAAAAGAACATAAATAACTAAGACAAATGTAAAACAATTGACTTTTCACATGGAGAAAAAAATTAGCTCTTTCTCATCACCCACCATATAACATAAAATTCCAGATCTATCTGGAAAAAGCAAAATTGTTCAATTATTTCTTAAATGATAGACTACTATCCTTATGACTCCAGGAAGGAAAGGCTCAGGACAGAAAAAGCAAAAAGTATAAATTAGAGTTGAAATTGACCACTGGAACAATTAAGCATTTTACACAAACAAGATGCTACTATAGGTATGATTTAAAAATAAAGTAACAGATTGAGAAGACATTTGCCTAATGCAACCGAGGACAGTGGGGTGGTGATGTGCTCAGAAGTGAAATTTCCGCCCAGCTGTGTGACCTTTTTGTGGTTCCAGCATCTCTCTGTGCCTTGTTTTCCCATCTTTGAAAAGTGAATGGGGCTTTTGTAAGGACTAGAGAGGAATAAACAACCCTAAAAGCACTCAGGATAGAGCCTGGCACCCAGGAACCTCGCAACAAAGGCTGGTATTGAAGAAACACCTACAAATCGTTAAGAAAACCATACACAACTCAATAGCATTTGTCACATTCCCAAGCAGACTGACGAATAAGCAACCGTTAACTCCATTTGTGGACCAGACTGCAAGTCCCTCACTCAAGGGGAAGGGCCCTGCAGGTCTGACTGTGGCCTGACTGATGGCCTGTCCCCACTACCAGCCCCCCAGGGAGACCGCAGGATCTTAGATCCCAGGCCAGAGGTTATGGGTCCCTCGTCTCAGACTCTTTGTGAAAATACTGGAGAAGGAACCAGGGTCTGGGTCTGGCCTTGCTGTGACCCTTGAGTGAACTAGATCTGTGGCCAAGAAGGGGAACTTGATCCCACTCAGCCTTCGGGTGCTGCAGGTTGAGGGGAGGAGCTCTTTCTTCTTTTTAAAAAGATTTTATTTATTTACTTACCTATTTATTTATTTTAGAGAGAGGGGAAGGAAGGGAGAAAGAGAGAACCACTGATGTGAGAAACACTGATCGGTTACCTCTCACGTGCCCCCAACGGGGTACCTGGCCCACACCCCAGGCCTGTGCCCTGACTGGGAATCGAACCGGCAACCTTTTGCTTTGCGCGACGATGCCCAACCCATGGGGCTACACCGGTCAGGGGAAGGAGAGGGACTCTTGTGTTGTTGATAACAAGGCTGGTCTCTCATGCCCACAGAATTTACACAGGGGAGTGCAATGACTTAGGAACTTCTTTTGGAATCAGATACAGAATTAGGGGCAAAGATATAAGCCCTGCCCTTGACGTTCACTGTGTTCTGAGCGAGAGCCCCCCCGGAACCCCAGGGTTTCACAGGGAAGCGCCTCGCCATCGCAGCCACTGCAGAGTTTCACGGGAACTTGGACTAAATCGTGCCTATTGCTTATTCTCGAGGTGAAAGAACAGAGAGGCCGGTCTGTGCTCATTTAGGAGGCAGGCTGCAAGAACACCCTGCTCTGGCCTACACTGGGGCCGGCCTCCTGGCCGTGGTCTCTGCTGCTGGACTCTCCCAAAGGCAAAAAAAGGAAGCGAGGACTCGGATTTGGTTTTGATGAAACAACAACAATATTGACAGAACACAGCTTCAGGGCAGGAGAGCGGAGTCAGGGCGAGTGAGGGCTGACCTCCGAGGCGCTCTCTGGGAGCCCCCTGCCCTGAGACCCGCCACCTACACGCCCAGCCCGAAGGCCTTGCCTTGGCCCGGAACACCCGGTCAACGTCTGGTCTTAAGGCCACATTAGAAACCAACTCATCTCAGAGGCACCGCCTAGTCTTACAAGAAGGATTTCCGTTTCAGGCCTAGGTTTTAAGCTCCGATGGGGCCCGGTGGCTTTACGGAGCAGAAAGTCCACCTTCCCTTACCTGCCACATTTGTTCACCAAGGGGCCGACCATGAGGGAGCCGATGAAGCCTCCAAAGGGGAACATGGACACAGAGACAGACCACAGGAGGGTCAAGGAGAAGTCTCCCAGGTAATCGCTGGTTCTGTCATAGTAGGTCTCATTATAAAACTCTTTCATGAGCTGGAGGACAAAGCAGAACAGAACACCAGAACAGTGTGGCCTGGTTTTGCAGAAGGAGCGACGCACGTCGCTGGGCCCACAGTGGGACAGTCTTGGCATGCGGATGTCCACATTATTAAGCGGAAGAAAGTTGTGGTAACAGCCATGAGCAGGGGGCACCCTGGGAAGGGCCGTGAGGCCTCTGGTAGGCAAACTGCCCGGACATCTCAAATACCAGAAAGGAATGACCCCAGTCTGCCCATCTGTTGGGTGACCCCTGCCCCCTGGGCCCCTCCGTACATTGTAAGACGGTAGATGATCAGGGACCAGCCCTCTGTGTGTCTGGCCAGGCCCGGGCACCTGGCTCATCCCCTCAGCCCCGTGCCTGCCAGTCCCCTGGGGCCTGTGTTGTGTCTCATGGGTGTTTCCCTGTCCCTTTGCTTGAGGACCCACCGTGTGCCCTGCACGGGCACCATCGCACCCTGAGGGCCAGCCCTGGGGGGCCCTGGCTGCTCCAAACCCACCTCCCTGTTTCCTGGGACTGCGTCTCACTCGCCACAGCGACCTACCTGAGCCGGGGAGTTAATCACGGCCACATTGTACCCGTACTGGAAGGAAGACCCGAAGGCAGCGATCAGCGTTGCCAGGGCGAGGACGAGCGTCAGCCTCTGCAGGAGGAGAGGTCTCAGTTTAGGTTCGGAGGCCGAGGGGTCCCCATTCATGGCTCCGTCTCGTCGGAGGACAGACTGGAATCTGAAGATCTTAGTTGTTCCTGAGTTTCTTACTGTGCAACCTGCCCTCTCCCCAGCCGGGGTCAGGACAGGCTTCTCCAAGGCAGCGCTCAGCACCGGGGAACTCTGTCACAGGAGGCTGTCCTGTAAGCATCATAGGGCTACCCCTCCCCCACCCGTGACAACCCAAAGGTCTCCAGACGTTGCTAAATGTCCCCCCAGGTGGGTGGAGAATTGCCCCCTGTAGAGAACCGTTCAGTCAGAAAGACACCGAGGGACCCATCTAACGTCTGAAACGCTTCCGTGACGTTTCTGCCACATTTGTTACTTTACCGACTGCAGTGAACTCCCTCAAGCACCTCCTTAAACACGGACTCCCCTAAAAAATCAAAGAGGAAAATGCAAACCATTTTAATTATTCAGGGCCATTGATGAATTCCGTTAGCCTCGGACTTCTGCTGTAACAGGCAGACGGCACCGTGAGAAACCGTTTCAGGACAGGCTACTGGGGACTCTTCAACGCACACATTCTGGGACGCTAACCCCCTCTGACACATGAGAAAACGGAGCTTTCCTTTAAGACAATCAATCCCTCACGACAGGCAGGAGGCAAATAGAAGTGGAAAGGGCTTCGCTCTTAGAATCTGTAGATTTCATTTCGAATGTGCCCACTGCCACCTTCTAGTTTAATTTATATGATCTTCAGTTTCCTCGTCTTTAAAATGGGGATGATAACACTCCCTAGAGCCATTGCGAGGATGAATTTTTATAAAAGCCTCCAGCCGCAGAGAGAGTCCGCTGACTGGGCTGGGCTGGGCCGGGCCGCGACTGCTGGAACCGCCGCTCAAGCAGCTTCATCCACCTACACCCTGCCACGTGGGATACAAGCCCCTCGGGGGCCAGCGGGGAGGCTCCACCTCCCTGTGGGCAGTGTCCTGTCTGACCTAAAGAGGACCTCTGGGGAGACATGAGGAGCAAGACAGGCAGAGAAACAGGTCGCTGCTGCCTTGTCGCGAGGCCTGAGAAGGCAGAGGAGTTCGCCAGCCTCCGCAGAGCAGGAGCAGACCTGCAAGGAGCCCCGGTCAAGTTCAGCCACAAGTACAAGTTCACTTTCCCGTCCTCTGCCCACAAATGCGTCACAGTTGGTTAATTCAACAGGAAGGTTCTGGTGAGGAAGCAGGAGCAGTGGGCTCTGGTGCCCAGTCCTCAGTCCTCGCCAGCCTCCCGGACCAGCGCACGGGGGGGGGGGGGGGGGGTGACAAAGGATGGGGGAGCAGGTGACGGTCCCAGGAGGGAAGGTGGGTTCCAGGGCCATAGACACATTGCTCTGTATTTTCTAAAGGCGGGAGGCATGTCCGCACCCCCACACACCCCGCCTGAGGTGTGGGAGAGGTGTGGCAGTTCTCGCTCACGGGGATGGTTGAAATCATAAGACAGATAATACTAAGTGTTGACAAAGATGTGGAGAAACTCGGAACCCTCAGCTATTTCTGGGAGAAACGTAAAACGAGGCATCCCCTTTGGAAAAGTCTGGCAGTTCCTCGCAAAATTAAACACAGTGTCAACACGTGACTCAGCAATTCCGCTCCTAAGTGTACACCCAAAAGAAATGAAAACATGTTCGCACAAATTTGAACATGAGTGTTCATAGCAGAATTATCCATAGTAGCCCAAAGTCGGAACAACCCAAGTGTCCATCACGGATGAATAGATGAACAAATGTGGCCTATCCACAGGAGGGGATATTGTTTGGCCATAAAAAGGAATGAGGCACTGAGAGGTGCTGCAAAGCGGATGAACCCTAAAAACATGCTAAGTGGAAGAGGCAGGTCACGGAAGGGCACCTGCTGTCCGATTCCATCTATGTGACCTGTCCGGGGTAGGCGGAGACGCAGACGCAGAAGGCAGGTTAGCAGTTGCCTAGGGCTGAGGGAGAAGAGGAAGGGATGAAGGGGAATATGAAGTGACTAAAAGTGAGCACAGGTTTTTTAGGGGCGATAAAATGTTCTAAACTTGATGGCGGTGCTGGTGGCACCGCTCTGTAAATACGCACTGAACTGTGTCCTGTAAACAACGAATTGCATGTTATATTCCCAACAAAGGTGCTGTACTTAAAAAGGCATGGAAAAGAAAGCCAGGGTTCAGCTTTCTTTTCTCTTTCTCTCTTGCCTTTCCTGCACTCTTTGGATTTGGGGGAAACCGGAACCCCATTCCTCATGCCCACGGTAAACCAGCTCCCTGTTTTTCATAATGTGGAGAACGTGGAGAGGCTGGCCAAGCAGCCACCCCCAGGACTGGCCCTCTGGCAGGATGTGACCCAGGCCACAGGGAAGGAAGCCCTGTCTACATTCGCTCCCTTGGGAATTTGTCCCCACTCTCCACTTCCACCATCAGAGAGACGCCCTCAGTATAAGACTTCTCCTTGATAGGAATCTCCAGGCAGAATGCAAATATCCCTGGAGGGACGAGTTTTATCAACCCTTTAAGTCACTTTATCACACTACGGAACTCACAGTTTTGCACACAGGCATTGAGGTCTAAGTGGAAGGCGGGGAGAGTCATCATAAATCTCAGAGCTGGAGGTGCCCTGTCTTGTCGTTGTGGGGGGGGGGGGGCGGTCAGAGCACAGCGGCTGCAGCCCAAGAACATGGGATCGAATCCCGGCTCTCCTGCTGCTGCCTGTGTGGTCTGGGGCCAGTTACTGAACTTCTCTGTGTGTTGGTTCCTTCACCTGCAAAACGGGGACAACGACACTACCTTCCTCACAGGACTGATGTGAAGAATAAATGAGCTCATGCCCTGGCTGTGTGTGGCTCAGTTGGTTGGAGCATCATCCAGTAAACCAAAAGGTCTTGGATTCAATTCCCAGTCAGGGTACATGCCCGGGTTGTGGGTTTGATCCCCGGTCGGGGCACGTAGGAGAGGCAGCCCACTGATGGTTCTCTCTCACATCCATGTTTCTCTCCCTCTCTCTCTCTCCCTCTCTTCTTTTCTCTCTAAAATCAATAAGCATGTCCTTGGGTGAGGATTAAAAAAAAGAAGAAGAAATGAGTTCACATCAGGAATGGGCAAAAGTAGGTTGACAGTTGTTCGTATGGAGAACGACATGTCGATTATGATTATTCCAATTTATTAACTCAGAAGAATGTCACAATGGCACTGGGCACTTAGGTACAATCTTGTCATTGCTGGCCTTCATTGTTACACATCCTTGTAGTCTACTTGCTCCACACAAGCACATTTTGGCAGAGTTCTTTATTGTCACCAGTAACCCTACTGCTGCCCTGCCCCCGTACAGAGGACGTGGAGAGCCGCACCTGGCCTGCAGTAAGCTACACACAGGTTTGCCATCATTATTATTAGCCGTGAGGACCCAGCAGGAAAGTGACTTGCTCAGCAACACTGAACTAGTTGTGGGGGGGCAGGGGGCACCCCACAAAAAATATATGCATTTTCATTTCCAAAGCATTTTGGCATTTTTATTCTCATCCATTTTATTTTTTTCCTTTAGGCCAAGAATCTCTTTCCTGGCAGGAAAGGTCCTTGATGAACATCGGACAGATTCTTTTCTTTTTACATATGAGGAACCCAAAGGCCACAGAGGCCAGGGCGACGCAGTCATCAGGGGACAGAGAGCAGCCCCCGCCCACCCCCCCGGAGCAGCCCCTGACAGCCCAGCCCTGCTCCCTGCAGCCTCTGCTGGTCCCTCCACTTTTCCTCAGTTGCCACATCCCCCCTCAGCTTCGCTTCATGGTTTGCAGACTCTTGCAGTCAGCCACCAGTGGGATAGTTTTGTTTTGTCTCCCAGGGAGCCAAGGGGCAGGTCTGCCCTCCCGGGAAGCCTGCCTTGTGCTGGGCGCTGGAGGCTTCCTTCCCTGGGGACTCAAGGGGGCAGGGAGCTGTGATCAGCCCCTGCCTTTTGCATGTGACTATTTTAATCATTTCCTTTCAAAATGTACTGCTCATTTTCAGGTACCACCATGTGGGGGCGTTTCCATTTTCTGCAGTCACCTAGGGACACAGCTGGGGGCACATTGCTCTTTGAAAGGGGGGCACAGACCAGATGAGGGCCTCCCCAGATTACCCCCTACCCCGGCCCCTACATTCTTGCTACCTCCCAGTCCCTTTTCTATGAAATAGAGGGGCTAACACTTAACCTGACTAACACCTCCTTAGTTGTTGTGAAAACCAAATGAGATAATCCGGGGGGAGGGGCTCAGGAGTCCCCGACAAGGTGAAGAGCACCACTGACAGCCAGGGAGGGGAGACCAGGAATGCTGTTGAAAGTGGCCCATGGCCAAGACCTATCCGGCCCAGGTGTCAACAGTGCCCAAGTGAGATGGCATGGTTGTCATACCCATTGTACAGATGAGGAAACCGAGGCACAGGGAGGTTAAATAACTTGCCCAACTTCCCCCATTTAGACCAGGACAGACCAGGAATGAATTCCAGGTAACTCTACCTCCCAAACCTGCTCTGAATCAATGAGCTACAACGCATGCTCCAAATGTGCCTATGGCAAGGGTCTCACGACCATGACTGAATAAATAATGATTGTCCCAGATAAGTACCTCTCCTCCCATAAATACAAGCAGATGCTTGTGATGAATAAGATACAATTTTCTGAAACGTATTAATAAAGTCAAATTATCTTTCTGTCTTGATGCATTCCCCTGAATCAAGAGACTCTGAATGTATATCAGCAGGTCCAGAAACATCTCTTTGGTCTCTAAAAAAGAGGGAGTCTCATCATCTAGAAGGCGGGGGATTTGCTACAGATTTGAATGACGCTCATATCTTGCAACAGCTTCTCTGAGTCTAAATTCTTGCCGACTTAGCTATGTCATTTGCTGAAAAGGTTAATTTTAAAAGTCTGAAGCCAAAATCAAAACCAAGGGGGGAAAAAACACCTCACAAGCAATGTCTAAGAATTTCGTGGCTGGTTTTGGAATCCCTTCCCCTCAATTTCTTTCAGTGCAGGAAGTGGGGACAGATTAACCCCTCGGGTCTCTCCCATTTGATTACAGGCACTGTTAACACGTTGTGTACCGGGGTATTTAAATGCCTTTTAGAAATCATGAGAATTCTCGCCACCTGTACGCAATGCGTGAAAGGCTGTTGCAGCAGAATGATTCCCAAAGACGCTCTCATTCTAAATGTCTCTGAAGCGTCTCCTTTCCCTAGTCCCTGTAAAAGTCCAGCTGCTGGGTGAACTGTGACGGACAAGTCACCCAGAGCTCCAGGGAAGTCCCCCTCCAATGCTGCATGGGGCCTGGAGTGCGCCACTCCACGCCCCTTCCCGGGACCACACTTACCCCTTCCTTCTTGATCTCAGGCTCTGGCTCCATCCTTGCTCTGGGAAGAGGCGCTTCGACTCCCTCTCAGCCAGAATAACAAATGCTCTGAATGGAGACAGAAGGCATCCTGCCTGCACTTTGGCCGGGCCCAGTAATGGCCAATAGCGTTTTTATAGCCAGTCGAAGGCAGAATAACCCTTTCGCGAACCCAGAGATCTGTCACTCTTTCACTTCTTCTAAGTGTCTGGGGTTCAGCTCAGCCGGTGGCCCCCCAGCCCCTGCCCAGACTGCAGGCACAGCGCCTTCCTGACTGGGACAGCCTGTGCTATTTCCTCCCTGCAAGAGCCTCACCAGTCAGGCCCCTGCAGAGTGACTGGGAGGGTTATTTCTGTCACAAACACATGGAAAGCAGCAGCTGCCACCAGGGCAGTATGGCGGCAAGAGAGGGTCACTAGGAAGTGGTCTCTGTTAGGAACCCTCCAGCTGGGTCTCTACTGGAGGCTCAGCCTTTGCCCAAATGACCACACAGCATGTTCTTGGCGAGTTTCTTATTTTCCTTTTTAAGGAACTCAGAATGGTTATTTTCTGTGTGGTCATCACTAGTGAAAAAGCAGTAAATATTTCAAATTCCTTTATCGGCCGGGCAAGGAGCGTGAGTCACAGCTGCTGGTCTGGGTCCACCATGCATGGCCAGGCCACTGCCAGCCCCCCGTGCGGAGCACGTGTTCAAGCTGCCCTGCGGCATCCCAGGTCAGGTGACCAAGATCCAGAGCAAAGTCCCCCAAGGCCTGCAGACTTTCATCTTTACGGGACATACTCCCTGTTTTATTTGCTGAGGCACAAATCCAGCTAGGTTAGCCATTTCCTCCCCTCCTCCACCTCCAAATGAGGTCACCTGAGAGTCAGGCACTGTTCCTGGCCTCAGCAGCAAATGGGGGGAACCGTGACCAACCAGACTCCACGGCAGGGGGGGACTGTGGAGAGGGTGACAGTGTAATAGCCCGTGTGTGTGTTGGTGGGCGGGGGCGCGGATCCCTATGTCCCTATTCACAAGGGAGGACTGACCAGGCATAATGCAATCATTTCCCGCTAAAGTTTGGCAAGGTCAGAGGTTTCCCATGATTTCAAAGTTATGAAAAATTCTCCAAAGAAAGTGCACTTCCTTTGCGAGGAAGAGGTGTCTGCTCCTGGGGAGGGAGGAGAAGGGCATACAGGGGTGCAATAATAGAAAAGCTCTGACGTTTGCAAAAGTCAGGCAGGGAGGACACCGGAAGACTTAGAAGACCCCATTCTTGGCCCAGATCTTCCACGTCCTCCCCTGCACGCCTTTGGGCCAGCGGGGAACTGAACACCAAGGGGTGATGGCAGACGCAGACACTGTCCACCCCTACCTCGACTTCCCCAGCTGGAGACGAGGCCCACAGGTGACTCTCTGGGGAGGCGGGGGCCGCAGTACCTGGCTTCTGCCGGTCCCAGGGCAGCGCAGGCATGGCCCTGACGTCACCAACGCCTTAGGGGCGCGGGGGAGCAGCGCGAGGCTGGGAGGGCGCAGCGTGGGAGGCAGGGGCCCCCACGAAGGATGGCCTGGCCGCGGTGATGCTGCGCGGGTGCGGACGCCGCTCACGCTCCCCTTCTGGCCCAGGACCCCACCCCGCGGCCTCCACCCTTCCCCGGGACACCATTAGGTGTGGCCAGGTCTAATGGGGGGCTCCAGCGGGACCTGGGGTAGTAGTGAGTGGGTCCGGGAGCTTGGGGACTGCCCCTACGAGGTCCCCTGTGTCCCCTGCCAGGTCCTTCCCAGCCCCGGACTGGACACAGCCGCCTCTGGTACTTAGGCCGCCGTTAGGCGGGTCAGGCGGCCCTTAGGCTCTGGGAGACAAACGGGGCTCTGGCGCGGGGGTGAGGGTGGGGGCCAGACGGGGCGGGGCGGGGCCGGGCACTGGGGGCGGGGCCGGGCGCGGGGGGCGGGGCCCAGTGGTCGGAGGTGGGGACTGTCCCTACCGGCCGAGGCCCCCGTGTCAGGCTGGCCCCCTGCAAGGGGTCTTTCTGGTGTTCGGCCCTTGCCCGTTTGTTTGTTACCCACCGGAGCTGGGTCACCCAGGACCCTGGGTCTGACCTGCCGGGCCTCGCCCTCCCCACCCAGTCCGGACTGGAAGGGAACCTGCCGAGGGAAGTCTGTCTTTGCCTTGGGGCTTAAAACGACCGTGATAAACAACAGCGATTAGCCCAGCGACTTCTTGCCTCGTTGCAGATAGCGGCCGAGGCGTGTCTCCGGGGCACGTATTCCTACTTCCAAGAAACTGGTTTGTGTGTTAAAGCGGCCTCTGATGAGCAGCGCCTGTCACATCCAGGGAAAGTGGACAGACAGGTGCAGGGTCCCCGCGGCACAGGCAGGGCCTTCCTGACCTTCGGGTCGTTACAGGGAAATCCTAGTAGGATTCGATCCCCAGGGAGGAAAGGATCCGGAGCCTGTGGGCCTACTGTGTGTGCCTCAGGTCCTCTCGAGCCTCTCGGGAGGGAGGAGGTCTGCCCAGAATCCAAGCGTTCTGACATGCAGATCTGGGTCCCAGCTCTCCACTCCCAAATCGTTTTCACGGTCTATTACTGATGTTTATTATGTTATAAAATGTAAATATGTTAGCACACAACTTGAGAGGACTTATCAGGATCTGAAGACAGTGCTTGTTCTGGGATGCGAGCGGACGGATCACGTTAATCCTAGCGCGTGTTTCCATGTGCATTTACTGACCCTACCCCTGTCGCAGTGGAGGGCGCCTCGGGATGCAGGGATGAACACGGCCTTGGCCTCATGCAGCTTCGACTCCCGTGGACGAACCAGAATGTGGTCCAATAAACACATGGGTGAATTTATAACCAGAAAAAGGCGCTGAAGGCCGGGGTGGGGTGGGGCTGGTCAGGAAAGGCTTCCTTCAAAAATCGAGCTTGAGCTGAGCTGGGAAGGGAGGGGGAGAAGAGCTAAGCCAGGCGAAGGGGGTAGGGTGAGGGGGTGCAGAGAGAGCCTGCCTGACAGGGAACAGTGTGTGCCAAGGCCCTGTGGTAGAAGAGAGTGTGCTGCCATCAAGACACTGTAGGGTCAGCGTGGCTCAAGAGCACAGGACAGAGCGGAAGAGTGGAGGGGAGGGAGGCTGGTGAGATGGGCGGGCCCTGTGGCCATGTTAATTTAAGGAACTTGGTTTTCCTTCTAGGAGCAGAGAGAAGGCCCTAAGAGTGCTGGAGGGTGATCACCTCTGTGTTTTTAAAAGAGACCAGTGGACCCTGGCTGCTGTGGCTCAGTGGATTGAGTGTCGGCCTGTGAGCCAAGTGTCGCTAGTTTGATTCCCAGTCAGGGCACATTATTAGGTTGCACGTGACGTCCCCAGTTGGGGGCGTGAGTGAGAGGCAACCACACAGTGATGTTTCTCTCCCTCTCTTTCTCCTTTCCCCTCTCTCTAAAAATAAATAAAAGCTTTTTAAAAAGAATTTCTGTATTACTCTTGGAATAAAACAAAAACTAAAAATGATCTTTTTGAAAATGAAACTTTTCAGAATTAAAAAAAAAAAGTTTATATAGGAAAATTTAACCAGAAGGTAGAATGTTGAATTTGCCAGCTGGCAAATCCCTGGGCTTTCTGCGACCAGACATCAGCATCAGAACTTCACTTAGAAATGTTCTGGAAGTTTAAAGTTTTGCCATGGGCTTGTTTTGTAGACTGTGACAACCCACCCCCAAATCCATTTGCTCAGTCCCTTACAATAGTAATAGACTGTGGCAGACCCTGCAGCTGCCCCAAATAAAGACGGCGTTTCCCCATCGCCCCTGTGCGTGGATGGACAAACGGCGTGGTTCTGTCCAATGCAGCATATGCAAAAGTGTCACATGGTGGCTTCTAGGAAGCTTGCTCTCTTCATGGTCTCCTTCTCCACCCTGCTGCCTGAAATGAGGCTGCCACCAGCAGGGACCGTGATTCTGAGGCCACACGGAACAGCCGCACGACGGGAGGAGCCTGGGCCAAGCCTGGGTCCCTTGCCCTGTGGAGTGCCGTCCCAGGCCCAGGTGACCACCTGAACTTAACAGGAAGGGGATACTCTCCCTTTTGTTTTCTGTCACGTGCAGCTGAGCCTAATTGTGACCGATAGAACCATCACACACTTGCCTAAAGACCTGTTAGGATTCTAGCCAACCCTTGAAGAAGCTGCGAAGACGTTTTCATTGACTACAGCCTACATCAGATTTTAAAGTTTGACGAAACGGCTCTCCCTTGGAAGCGCACAGCCTAACAGCCCTTGTTTTAAAGGCAAAAGTGTGAACCCCTGAGCTGTTAGGTGCGAATGTCAGGGGAGACTTACCCAGACCACTGTGATCATTAAATTGCATTTGTTTTCGTTAGCGTTCTGATGACAAAGCCGCAGGGGATCTGAGTGGTCTGGCCCGACCCTACTTCCCCCATAATCCCTGCTATGTGTGTGACCCACGTGGTAGAATGTGGGTTCTTCAGGAGCATATGTCACGTAGAGCAGAATGCCTGCATGCCCCGGAGGGGCGGTGTGTCTGCAGGTCGCTGGACTGGGCGGAGGGAGGAACAGACCTCTGGGTCAGCCCCATTCCAGGTTGAGGTAAGTAAGGAGTAATTAACAGGTTCAGCATGGATCCAACTACAGCCCTCCTCGTGCGGTGTGGGGGGAGGGGGTCCTCCAGCTGGTTGATATAAGACTTCCCAAGCCTAAGCTCGGTGCCCAGGGGGGCCAGCCACACCCCTCCCAAGCCTGCTGCCAAGCCATCAGAACCCAACTGTGCCATGTGGTGCGAGGAGGAGGGAGAGAAGATGCCCGATCCAAGTTAACTTTCTTGCCCCATAGATTAATTCTGTGCTCTGCCACCCTGGAACCCAGCCCAAGAGCTATCAGGTGTCCCCAAGGTTGGGAGGCTGCCGGTCATGCCCTGACACGCCTGGTGAGTAAACTTCAGAAACATTACAAGGTTCCTATGCCTCCTCACCAAGTACAGAATCTGGCCTCACCTACCAGGAGGCACCTGCGCAGAAGGGCGTGTCCCTCAGAATCACGGACAGAAAGTGTGAGAGCCCGGGGTTCACCAGGCTCCTCAGGGACTCCAGTGGCTTCTGTTGGTTACACATTAATCTGGGTAGACAACTTTTTTAAAAACTGTTGTTTTAAAGAACCCCACATAACAACATTTACCATGTTTAACTGTACAGCTCAGTAGTGGTAACTATATTTAACATTGTTATGCAACTGACCTCCAGAACTTTCTCATCTTGTTAAACTAAGGCTCTGTGTCCATTAAATAACCACCCCCCACTTCTCCTTCCCCCCGCTCTGGCAACCTCTGTTGTACGTTTTAGTTTCTGTGATTTTGACTAGTCTAGGTGCCTTATACAAGTGGCATCGTATAGTGTTTGTCTCCTGGGGACTGATTGATTTCACATAGCACCGTGTCTATAAGGTTCCTCTGAAACGGGCCACGCAGTAAGCCTGCGGTTTACTTTCTGAGGACCTGCCAACCGTTTCCCACAGCAGTAGCTCCACCCCACATTCCCACCAGCAAGACCCCCCAGGTCTGTACACAGCCGGGGAAGACTTGCCCCCTGGCCTGGCATAACACCCCCAGGGCCCTTGGCACTCATCCGGATGCTGGTTGGCCAACTTCAGACAGAACTCACCGTCTGTGGTTCCTCCCTCCGGGTGGCAGGTGGCAGGCGGGAGGGGACGAATACTGGCCGAAGCATGTTTTCTCTGCTGGTTTGGCTCAGTGGATTGAGCGTCGGCCTGCGAGCTAAGTGTCGCTGGTTCGATCTTCCAGTCAGGGCACATCAGAGAAGGAAAACTGACTCCAAAAAACCTCCGCTGCCTTGCGGCATACCTCTTCAGGGGAAAGGCTAAGGGAGTAAACCCCGACAGAAAATCCGGAGCCGGAGTCCCTAAGGCGGTTTGACGTTGTAGTCAACACCGGCAACTCCTGCGGCGCACCTGAAGCCAAGCTGTATTGACTCCGTCTTTCCCTTGGATCCTTCAGCTGCGAAGAGAGGGGGGGTCTGCTGCATGGGCAACAGCAGACCCTCCATATCACCCTGCCCAGGCTCTGTAGCTTCAGCTCCACTGGAGAGGACACTCCAGCGTCATCGCAAGATGTCGATTCAACACGGGAGGAGACAGATACCATGTCACTCCTGAGTTGGACTGCACAGCCATTCTCGGCGGTGCAGATAGACTCTTAAGAAGCTACACCATCGTCTCTCGAGACGGACGGCTGCCGAGAGATTTGAGAAGCGCTCCCCTTGCCATGAGCCCAGGCAAATCCAGGGATTTGCTGTCAGAAAGGTGGGGAGAAGAAAAGCCACAGAAAGGGTTAGAGGAAGGGAGAGTCTGCCCCACTTCTGACATTATCACCAGGGGACATTCCCAAGGTCCTTGCTGAACGGGGCTGCCCAGCCAGAATTAAGATTCTTCCCTCCCAGGGCCACTGTGGGCTGCAGGCTGAGGCTGGGCCTGGGGCACTGGAAACAGGGGGATGGGACAGGGAATAGAATCTTCAGTGTCACTTAGATAATACAAGAGAGGCTAACTGAGCCCTGGCTGATGTGGCTCAGTGGATTGAGTGCCCACCTGCAAACCAGAACGTTGCTGGTTTGATTCCCAGTCAGGGCACAGGCCTGGATTGTGGGCCAGGTCCCCAGTAGGAGGTACGTGAGAGGCAACCACACATTGACATTTCTCTCCCTCTCTTCCTCGCTTCCCCTCTCTAAAAATAAATACTTTTTTTTTTTTAAGGGCTAATTGATAATAATGACTGCTGGGGTTTACAGAGCCCATGGTTTTGCCACGCACCTGGTCTTATTTCAGTCTCATTATCCCCATTTTAGATAAAACAGAGGCTAAGAGAGATCACAAATATTTGCCCCGAGTAATATAGTTATAAATGGCAGAGCTAGATTGACCCCTTTTCTCTCCTTCCAGAGCCTGGTTGTTCACAAACTGGGTTGCTGGGCTCACCTGTTTCTCCTGAGCGCTTGCCGTGGACTGCAGCTGTGACTTGTCTGCCATGATTGGCTTGATGAAGACATGGCTGCCTTCATCACCCTCACATTACTACCCACAGGAGATTCTGGCCCAGAAAGACATGTTAAAAATAACTATTATTCACTCCAGCCACCTCCCAGGAACCCTTGCAAACCTAACTTAATTTTAGACCGTAGTAAGGAATAAAAAGCATCTGTTTGAGCAAAAAAGAGCTGTAAGCTCAGGAGACACTCAGGCAGCAACGGAAATGGTGTTTACTGATACGAAGGGGGGGCCATCTTTTATGCAGCTCCCACCCAAGGTCCCAAATGTATGCAAATGAGGACTGCCAATTACGCAGTTCCGATTGGTCGGTATAGATGCAAATGAAGGGATAATAGGCGTAGCTCTGATTGGATGGGGCTGGTCTCAGTCTATTCGTGGACAGATGAGACCAGAACTTCCCTGCAGGAGTTGACTCCGATCACATGATGAATAAGCAGGCATCGTGCGGAAGCCAAGCGGTTAGAGTCTGAGGGTCTTCTCAGGCGCTCCATGTACTGCGCGGCACTCCACACGGGAGCACACGGAGTATATGAGAAGGCCCTGTCAGCGACTGGTCACGAGACTTACTATTTCTAGAATGTGGGGGCTCTCTGTTGGCCATGGGGAGTCCGTCTCAGCAGATAAATTCCTTCTCGGGTTTACATCAAATGAATCTTCTTGGGATCCGTACATCTGACAGCTCCTGACTACAAATTATCAGGTGACATTTTATACCCCAAACTCTTTACTCTGTTTTTTTTTAAAAAAAGGTCAACACAGCAAATGTGAAGATGTATAATAATAAATTGGCTTTAAGAAGCGTTTCATGACCCGGGCAGCATCCCATCTCGCAGCTAGAGGGCGCTCGGCGTTGTGCCAGGGGAAATGTTTTTATAGCAAGGATGGGGCGAGGGCGCTAGTGACAAAGGGAAAGAAAGGATTATTTGGGAACCAGGACATCTTTTCTTTGGGGGAAGAGAGAGGAAAGGGTTGTTATCATGCAGGACACCTCTTCTTTCCACGGGCGATGGAGGGGCCCACAGGACAGATGACCTTGCTCCTGCTTGACTAGATAATTCCAGACTGCCTGGTTAAGATTCTGTTTCTGGGAGAGGCTGAAACAGCAATTGGATCAGTTTTAAGTTTACAGCAAAACCGAGGGGAAGGTACAGAGATCTCCCATATGCACCCCACTCCCACACACAGAGAGCCTTCCTCA
Source organism: Furipterus horrens (assembly GCF_987537825.1). NCBI lineage: Eukaryota > Metazoa > Chordata > Mammalia > Chiroptera > Furipteridae > Furipterus > Furipterus horrens. The sequence continues at coordinate 4,988,004 of NW_028327173.1, forward strand.
TTATCAACATCCTCCTCCAGAGCGGTAAGTTTGCTCCCCGGGATGCACCTATTCGTCCCTCCCTCCCCACTGGCCCCAGGCAGCCACTGGCAGCCTGTCTCCCTAGTTTTACCTCCTCCAGAATGTCATGTGGTTGGAATCACACAGCAGGTCGCCTTTTCAGTTTGGCTTTTCACTGAGCCAATGTGCACTGAAGGTTCCCCAATGTCTCCATGGCTTCATAGCTCCCCTCCATTGTCTGCATGTACCACGATTTATTTATCCATCCCCTGCTGAAGGACAGACATCTTGGTTGCTTTATGTTTTGTAAGGTATACAAACTATTTATTAACAGACAGGGCCTACAGATTTATTTCTTCTTGGGCACCCCCCAGCGCAACGCTGGTGGCCCATGGTCTCGGCGTGCTGGCCTGGAACACAAAGACCCCAGAAGTGGCCACGGCCCTCCGTGGGCCTGAAGTTTCCTCAGCTGCTCCGGGTCTTCACGGGGGTTGCTGCCTAGACCACTGACCAGCACCTGGCTGCATTTTCCATCCTTCACGTCCTTCTTCCTCTTCAAGAACCAGTCCGGGATCTTGTACCACGTGGATTCTGTGTAATGGTGACCGCACCTCACCCCCAGCGAGCTCGCCCGCCTGCCCTCCAGGCGAGGCCCGCATTTACTTTCCTCGACACCGCAGGTGCCTGTCTTCACCTTCACCCTGCACCCTTAATTGTAGTGACCGCCAGGGCTACTTTCTGCCACCCATCGATATTGGTGTTCAGCACTCACGAATGTGCTAGAATGTCTCAGGAATTGCTAGACACACGGCGGGCAGGCCTCCTGTGGAAGCTCGGTCACTTCCCAGTTTTGGCGATTATAGATACAGCTGCTATAAACCACCATGTGCAGGTGTTTGTGTGGACATAAGTTTCCAAGTTTAGGTAAATACCAAGGAGCCTGATTGCTGCATCCTCTGGTATGAGAATTCGTTTTGTAAGGCACTGTCAAATGGCTGGTGCAACCCACCAGCGATGAGTGAGAGTCCCCGTTCTTCCTCATGGTCACCGACACTTGGGATTGTCAGTGCTCTGCCTGTCGGCCATTCTGAGAGGTGTACAGTGGTGCTTATTGAGTTTGTATTTCCCTGACGACATATGACGTGGGGCATCCCGTCACGTTCTTGTTTGCCATTTGTGTATCTTCTCTGGTGAGGCGTCCGTTCAGGTCTTTGGCCCGTTTCTTAATCAAGTTGTTTTCTTATTGTTGAATTGTTAAGGGTTCATGTATATTTAGGATAACAGTCCTTTATCAAATGTGTTTTTTTCTGATGAGTCGAGAAATAATTGCCCTACGTCACTGCACAGGCTTAGGGCACACAGCACGACAGGCTGCTTTATGAGCATAGTGAAGTGATTTCTGCACTAGGCTTGGTCAATACCCATCGTCTCGTGCGGATCTGCTGATGCCTTTGCAAATATTTTCTCCCAGTCTGTGGCTTGTCTCCTCCTTTTCTTGATGATTAACATATTTTTAACTTCTCAAAAACCAGAAAGTGGAACAAATCAACAGGCAACACTGTGGAGGAGCCAAGTTCCCAAGTCATGGCCATTAAAGAGAGAGAGAAAAGCAAGCCTGGAACACAGGGCTCCGTGGGCCGTGCAGACCCACACGAAACAAGGCAGCTGCCCCCCTGGGAGAAGAGCCCTGGGTCCCTGCTGTCCCTGGCCCCCAGGATGCCTGGGGCTGCTGTGGCAGTGGGTCAGGTGTGTCGTGACAAAGTGAAGGATGTTCTCAGTGCTGGGGCGTCACTCTCACGAGAGTTTAGCCCCATGCCGTGGGTTCTTGGGACTTGGACTTGTTGATATTCATATGGGACGGGGCAGGGGATCCTGCATTCTAAGCCCCCCATCCCCTACACTGGTGATCCTATCAGGGAGAGACTATGCCAGCAGGGTGGCCACCTGCTTAACTCCATTTCCCCACAGAGAAGTGTCCAGATGTCACCTCCAGGTCCCCACGTGGAAGGCTCTGGAGAGGCCCCCAAGCCCAGGTTCCATCAGAGCTACCTTGCCCTACCTCCCCACATCACGGATAATCAGTTTACCAAACGCATAAAAGAAAAATAATTATTTTATTCCGTTAAAAATAGCAGGACTTTGACCTCAACCTACACGGTCAGGGTTTTCATTACAATTCTGCATGTGCAAAAAAAACCCACGCTATGTTACTATGCCGTAACAGGGAGTTGGTGAAGGTGTTTTTTCTTGTCCGGGACACATGGAGAGCTCTGTTTGCACCCTCCGTCTGAGCCAAATAATAGTTATTTAAAACAAAACAAATCAACAAACACCGATTCCGAAGCGCAAACAGGCACCAAGTGCCTGGTAAACCCAATGAAAAGGTCAAGGTTCAGAGAGGGCCTGAGACCAGAGCCCCTCTGCCGGCTGAGGTTACACGTCTGTAACGGAGCGATGGAGGTGCATGAACGTTCACACCGCCCGAGGAGAAAGGGTAAAAGGAACACTCTGCTGTGTGCACCCGCTCAGAGCACCTGCCTCCTCCGCTGGGGATCCCCCCTCCCTGGGCCTCACGCAGCCCCCAGTCCTGGGCTCCCCGACCCAGCTGGACAGCTCTAAGGAAGAGGGAAGCTGTGTTCAAGGTGGGCCCCTGGCCTCAGGCCCAGCCCCTCCGCTGCCCACTCGGCCTCCTCCATCCACAGTGATGCCCTCACCAGCTGCAGAAACGGGACGGGCAGCCGGGGAAGCTGAGACGGAAACACCCAGGCGTTAACTGTCGGGAGGCTTTTACAAAAGCAGAGCACAGCGGTGACATCAAACAAGTGGAAGGAGAACTTGGAGCCCCGGGCACCCTCTGCCGGCCTTTTCTGACTGCGGCCTGCCTGGGGAAGCTCGGGTCCGGCCTGCCCTGGGAGGCCACGCCCCCGGGCGTCCGAGCTAAGGATCTGGGCCCCCCTGAGCAGGACTCCCCGGCAGCATTGCTCCGCAGCCCGTGCTCAACCTCAGCTGTCAATTTTTTTTTTTTTTGCAGCAAGCAGCTTCCTAAATTCTGCTGCCTTCTAGAAGCTAACGTGAGGGTCTTGACCAGCTACGTGCCTGTGACCTGCTCTAACACCTTTGGGGGGGCCCCGAACCCCCTTACATGGGCCGTTTCTGTAAGGAGAGTGCCCGACTGGTTAGCTTTCTGCAGTGCAGCCCCGAGTTTCTTGGAGCCCGACAGGGATTTTCATAAACTTTAGAAGGAAACCAAAAAATGAGCATTTTGGACCGAGTTTTGCAGATGACTATTCCTTTCAGATTTTCTTCCTGTGGCAGATTTGCTTTTGGGAGTAAAACAGGAATCCACAGTACAGCGTGCCTTTGGTTTTAATGCAGAGCCATTTTATAGGTTCCGCAAACCGTTTCTCAGGAAACCAGGGAGGGACACCTATCGGGTAAAGTGTATGTTTCCACCCGAGGCTCTGGCGGTGACATTCACACCCCCCGTTCCTAGCCAATGGCTTCTGTGACTTCACATAGGAAGTTTTCTGAAATGGAGTATAGGGTTGGCGGAAGAGCCACAGAAGACAGAGATACAGATGCTTACTTTACACCCTTTTCCTATTAAATGTAAATAATCACGCCGTGACCCATGTGTCACTTCCCCCACCCAACCCCCAAACTGTCCCCGCGGGGAGGCATCAGTGTTTGGACCACTCGTGAACTCCATGCTCACCTCCCCTGTAAGAACTAAACTGGGACGCGGCTAGGTCAGACCCCTCCCCACACACCCCGTTCCAGTGCCCACAAGCACAGACCCGAGAGACAGTGGGGCATCCCCAGGGAGTCCCTGCAGTGGCCTTTCTTGTTCCTGTCCCCGCCCCTGCCCTGGAGGAGGGAACCTGGACTTGAAGGGACTGGTGGAGGCAGGGGTCTGGATCCCGGCCTGGGCTTTAGACTCAGATGCAGTGGCCACCCCCAACAGAGAGTCGGGCAGGTGCCAAGGAGCCCCGCTGCCCGGGCAGCTGCGTTGGGCTGGGCGTATGATGTCCACCAGGGTAAACCTCAAGGGAACCTGGTTCAAGGTAACTGGCTCTTGCTGACTAGCAAAGCCCTCCAAGAAAGGCCATGCTCTCCGGGGAATGTCAACACGATGATAAACCGGAAATCGGCTCCATGATATCTAGGTAGGGGATGCATCTCTGGTACCCACTGACGCTTTATTTAAGCTGGGGACCTGGTGTACATCTCTCGTCATGCTTTCCCACAGGCGTGGGTGCTCAGATTGTAAACAGTGATGTGTGGCCCAGAAGCCAATGGCCATTGGACCACAAGGCAACCTGGCAATGGTCATGCACCACTGGTCTCCCTGAGTCTCACTGCCAACCCTCATGCGGACACCCCCAATGCAGTGTGCACACGTGCCACCTGAGGGTCTAGGAGGTAGAAGAGGCTGAGTTTTCGGCTGCCCCCCCCAAACTGGGTCAGAGCTTCCACAGCAGCAGGAAGGCTTCCGTCGCTTCTGGGGCTCTCGGCTCAGATCGTGCATAGCAGGAAGGCATCCGGTGCGGCGGACGTCCCTGCCTGCCTCCTGCGGCAGGCCTCTGAGCCACTTGTGCTCCCCGGGAGGGAGCCCCGAGCACAGGACCTGGCAGGGACGAGCTCAGGCACGTGGACGTTCAGCGGGGGTCCTCCTGGGTCTCTGAGTCTTCGGACTGGGAGGGGGCAGGAGCCTTGGGTGGGCTGGCTGGGCTCTCCACAGGAGCCTGGGAAGGGCAGCAGCAGCACAGAGAGAAGAGCCGAGTCCGCACGGCGCGGGTGCAGAGGACGAACATGATGCAGTTGGCCCCTCCCTGAAACGTGTTCCCGATTCCCTGGCAGGAAGGAGAGAAGTATGAGCTCCAGGGCTGCAGGGGGTCTCAGGCACACATGCAAGGAGGCTGGCCAGTGCTGCGGACCCCAGACCCTCGTCCTCCACCCCTGGGGCTGGTCTGTGGGGGCCCTGCCACGGGGGCCTGCGGCAGAGCTCTGGGCAGGTCTGAATGTGCAGACGTGGCCCACACTGTCTCCGGGTCTTCTGGGTTGGGAAGGACCTGGGACCAGTCCACTCTTCCGGGGCTGCTCCCAGGCCGATGCACAGCAGCACCTCGACACACCCCGGGGCTGCTCTAGAGCCACTGACCTTCCATCTTCTCTCGCCAAGGCTCCCCGTCGCGGGCAGGAAGGAAGGCACAGCGGAGCCGAGCCCCTGCCACCCCGCGCTGGCTGATGCGTGGGGACATGCCTGCTCTGCTCGGGGAAGTGACCTGACCCTGCTGCCGGGTCAGGGGGGCTGGGGAGGGCAGACCTACACACGTACATGCAGCACGACCAGCACCGGGGTCTGCACGGCCGGGGAGCCACAGAGGGTCAGGACGAATCGCACGGTGCTCCAGACCCGGAGGCAAATGAAGATGATCGGGATGAGGACCAGCTTCTTATCGGCCATGGAGCTGTGGGGCTGAAGCCGGTGCGCCTCCGACAGGATGGGCCGGTACTCGGAGAGCGCCTCGTGCTGCGTGGGGACACCAAGTGCACACGTGAGCGGGGCCGGCTGCCCGCCTGCTGCCCACGGGCGTCCATCTTCCCCGGGACTCAGACGCGCGCTGGAGGAAGCAGTGAGGCGTGCGCTGCCTTCCCGCAGCACGCTGGCGTCCGGGCTCCCACCCCTAACCCGGGTCCTTCTCCTGAACTCCCGTCTCCTCGATCCCCGGCCTGTGCTGCATCTCCACGTGGAGGCCCACACCCCTCTGAAAACAGAACGCCTGCCCTCAACCTGAAGCCTCCCCATCTCAGCTCATGGACCCGTCTCCCTTCCAGGTGCCCAGGCCAAGTGCTGGGGCTTGTCTTTGATTCCTCTCTTCTCGTTACAGCCCACATCCATCTGAGGACAAGTCCCGGGGACTTTACCTTCCAAAGAGACCCAGGACCTGAAAGTTCTGTCCCCAGCCCCGGCGCGGTCCAAGCCCCATCGCAGCCTCTCCAGACAGCTGCTGCCGCCCCTTCGGGTCTCTCTCTGTCACCCTCACCACCAGCACCCCCCACCGCGCCCCCCGCTACGGCCTTACTCTCAGCACAGAAGCAGCATGGTGGCTTGAAAACCTGAGGCCGGCAGAGGCCGGCTTCCGCTCCAAGCTCTCGGCGCCTCTCCATTTCCCAAGTTCCTTACACTGTCTCCAACCCCAGGCTGGCTCCGGCCTCACTCCAACTGCTTCCCCCTTATTTACGCTGCTGCAGCCACACGGGTCTCCGTGTTAGTGCCCAAACACGCCACCCCACGGCCTGTGCACCAGCTGTCCCCTCTATTGGGACGCTCGTCCCCATCCCCTCACCATTTCCCAGGCCTTGCTCCCAAGCTTACTCACCTTCTGAATTAGGCCCCTCCGACCACCTTCCCGAACTGCAAAGGCTTTTCCCCTGCAGTCCCAGCCCACAGCCGGCTCTTTCTTTCTGTTTTTCACAGCTCATTGCCTCCTCCTTCCTAGACGTCCTTCTCCCTTGAGCAGGCTGACTGCCTATGATGCCCCCACCTCCGCCCCCCAGGAGCAGCTCACGGGAGGGGCTCCCCCAAAGCTAGGGCACAAAGAAGACGTGCGCAGGCATCAGCTTGGGCTCCCCCGCCCCTGGGAACGCCCTTCAGTGAGAAGAGGGGGAGGCCCCACTTGCAGATCATCGCTGCATTTGTAAAAATAGACCAAACTACTTGCAACAAAGATGCGCTTTAGAGCCCAGCCCTGTGTCGGGGACGCTAAGAGTCTAGGTGAGAGGAGCGGCTGCACCCCGTGGCCTCTCTGGGTACACGGGCTGCTGGAAGGCTCCTGCTCAGAGCACCTGTCCCCCGCCCCCCGGGGCCTTCAACAGCAGCCCCTTCCAGAGCTGAGCCATCAGCACAGAACCCGTCCGCCCCTCCAGCTCCTGTAATTTTCGCTCCCCTGCCTGACTAGAGGCAGGGAACAACTGCCAACACCTCCCCGCCTGCTCTTCTTCCTTTTCTTGGAAACACTTGCAGAGTCAGGGACCCATCCTCACATGCAGGGATCGGGCCTGGTGGCCCCAAGCTTCTGCCCATAACAGGAAGGGCAGCTCCAGAGGGGCTGCTGGGCAGAGCCTGATGGAGTTCAGGGAGCCCAGAAGCTTCCAGGGCAGTGGAAAGAGGAGGAGGTGAGGAGGGCATCCCCGGCCCAGGCAAGAGGACAAAGAAGGATTCGGACCCGTAGGGAAGCCCTGCAGGCATCTCTCCAGCTGAGCCCGAGGGGCCGCAGGGAGGGATGAGGATCAGCTCAGCTCTGAGTAAAACAAGGACCAGAAGTCTCGATGCAGGAGGGAGAGTACTGGGTGGGGATCAGGTGTCGCAGGAAGCTGCCGGGAGCGCCCTGCAAACTCAGTGCCGGCTGCTGCGCCAACGGCCTGCCCGGAACGACGGGGACGCATCCTCTACTGCTCCAGCCTTGAAAACTCGGGGCGCAGCACCAGTGACCCTGCGAGTCCGCACTCAGAGCTTCACGGGAACCTCTCTTCTGCTCTAGCCACTCGTCACCTTTTCTCTTCTACTGTAATTACACTTCTGCCTCTTTCTAGGACAGGACCCCCATCTGAGTTCTCAGGATAAACTCCCACTGCCACACAGCGCTTTTGTGGGTAGTAGGTGCTCAATAAAAATGTACTCAGTGAGTGGTAGAGCAGATGGACCGGTGGGTTCACATGAGGGTTTTTTGGCAGCAGTGTGCTGTGGCCAGGACGAAGCCCACGCTTGACACCTGCAGAACGGGTAGTTAAGAACAAGGAACAACTGGCCAGACTGAGAGAAAAACCATCCTTTCCGAGAATCTCTGGCCAGCTGGTCTGGCATGCTGATGGACGAATTCCTGCATGCCTGGGAAGTCCACCACTCGTGATTTAATCTTAATCAGCAAGGACGATGAGCCGAGTTATCATACCACTGATGGGAGATTCCTGGCCTCCCCTCCCAGTTCAAGGCCGAGCCGCTGCCGTGGTCTGTCCAGGAGGGGGCAGTAGAGGGCTGTGGCCGCGCACGCAGGGAGCCCTCTCTCCTCCCGAGCTGAGGTTTGGGGAACCCTTAGCCTCTATAAGACCCCCTTTCCTCATCCACAAAGGGGGTCACGGGGCCCGCTCCTCACAGGGCTGGGTAGTCAGCAAAAAGGACAGCCCCCAATGGGTATAGTTCACGCACAGCGAGCCCCCCGTGACTACTTCTGTCCCTGAAGGTGGCCGAGCCCAACGCCAGGACTCGGGCCTGCCCAGAGCGGGCACAGTGGCCACACGGAGCCCGGAGCGAGGCCTCCGGGGAGGGCAGGCGCGGGCACCTACCGCCCTGGTGATGTGCTTCCTGATGAGCAGGTACAGCACAGGCAGCGTGATGTACGCCAGCATCTCCCACAGCTTCCCGGTCAGCAGCATCCACAGGACACGGTCCTCCGCCTCCAGGTCGATCCAGCACCAGCCCACGGACACATCCGAGGCGTCGTAGCCGATCTTCTTCAGAGCGACGGCCGTCATGGTGATGGTCAGTGGAATCCCCCAGCTGAGGACGGGAGCACACAGACACAGAGGTCAGGCCCCCGCTTCCCGCCCAGCCGGCCAGGGTGAAGTGGCCGGGATGCTCTTCAGACAAAGGGACCACGCCCTCCAAGTCTCCTGGAGAAAAGAGGGGCGGGAGGCCTCACAACCCCCGCCCGCTCTGCCCCAGCTCCGCCAAGCCCACCGCAATGCCAAACAGCCAGCCCTGGGCAGCCTGGGTCTAGGGGTGCACAGACTGATGGCCTGGGGTTGCCTGCACAGGGAGGCCCATGGTCCGGGTACCTGCAGCAGGATCTGGAAGGGGATGGGGGCTTGGGGCAGACCCCCTCCCCCACAGGGCCTGAGGCCTCCTTGCTCTGTGGGAAGGGGCAGTGCCCCAGCGAGGGTCCAAGGGGCCTTTAAGGCAGAAAGCCCAGGGCAGCGCCAGGCTCACCTTTCCGCAGCTTAATTACTACCCCTCAGCAACACAGCAGGTCTGAGGCCCGAGCCCCGAGCCCCAAGGAGTCCCCATTCCAGGGCCCCCAGTGTCCACTCCTCCAACGGGGGGGGGGGGGGTGCAGGATGGGGCCACAGAAGTTCAAGGGTTGTGAGAAAGGTATCACATTACACCCAGGAGTTTGTCCATTTTAAACGCTGGTTCTATGCAAAGTTATTTACCTGGTAAGTTAATATACGGGGTAGGGCTAAAGTAGGTTTACAGTTGTGATTATGTGAAAGTTTATTCTTCTGTTACTATTTGTTAATTGTTATATTCTTTCCCATACGAAGAACTGTAAACCTACTTTTGCCCCACCCTGTATATTAGTGTCAAACTGTTTTATTGTAGTAAAGGGTTACCTTTTTAGGACAACACGTCCCAGCTATGAGCCCATAAGGGTGAGGGCCATGTTGGTTCAGCATTGTCACTGGGAAGGGGCAAAAGAAGAGCCTGCTGAATGAATGAACGAACGAATGAATGAACTTCAAGCCAAGTGACGGGGAGGTTTCCCCAATTCACTCCTTAAACATTCACTGCACGCATATTACTGAAAAGGAAGGAAGAGGCTTTTAAAGTGGCTAAAACAGCAATCCTGAAGTTACGTGTGTGGTTTCTCATCACTTTATAGAAAGGGAAAAGCACCGTGTGTAGGGACGGTCACTGCGAAGGAGGCTGGAGAGCAGGGTCCCCACTCAGGCTGGAAGGAGGAGCAGGGGGGACAGGATGAGGGCACCCTGCCCGGCGATCCTTCCCCTTGCTCAGTGTCCTGACAGCCCTGGCAGGAGACCAGGGAACCAAACCGCGACTGGCAAATCCTGACACTCTAGGCGAGTCCTTTGGCAGCTGCAAGTGCCGCGTTTCCTCTGGATGGCTGCGCTGTGCCCGGAGCTGAGGGTGCACTGGGACTTGCCAGAGAGAAGACCAGAGAGGCCGAGAGAGGCCTTGGAGGGGGTTCAGAACGTGGGCTGATCCATCAGAGCTGTTGTTTCAACTTGAGCACAGATGGCAGGTACCGCTGGGTCCAGAAGCTGCTCAGAGAGGTATTTAAGTAGGAGGTGGTGACAAGCGGTAAGGCCAGGGAGCCGGTGGGAATGGAGTGGGAGGAAGCAGGAGGGACCGTCCACTAATCCAGCAAAGCAGGCTCAACCGGACTTGTAACTTATGGATACGGGTAATGCTTAAAACTGGCCCTCCAGAAAAATGCACTTGTACACATATATGTATGCATGTAAACATGCATGTATACATTTGTTACAGAACTCACTGGTATAAAAGATGTGAAGCACCATTTGTAAGGAATAATACACAAAACTCCTTACTGTGAACTCCATATGGCCAAGTGAATTTCACGGAATGCTTTCTGTAGGTTTTCCTGATCTCTGGTACGTGCGGCCGCTCTATGGCTGCCGTCGGCAAAGGAAGTAGTTCCAGGAGCGAAGCTGGTTCATATTTTCATTTTTCTTGTTTTATTTAGTCTTTATTTTTTTTCCTTAACAAGCGAGAGGAAAGTGAAATACAAAAGACAGAGGGACAAGATGATGCCAGAACTTCACAGATTTGACAGTGACATGAGCAACTTCTTTGTGGGATCAGATAATAACTGTCCAACCCTGGAAGAGCATGTCTGTCCTGCTCCGTGATCCCGCGTCTTCTCATCACCTTGTCTTGAAATACCCAGCTTCCTGCCTGCCCCAGCGTGGCTGCCAGCTCTGCTTGAGTTCAGAGACAAGTAACCCGCTTGAGTTTAAGCTTTGCCTGTAACGTATTCTCCATCACTTTCTTAAGTCCAGATCGGGGTCCAGCGAACTATGGCCCTCAGGCCAAGTCCGGCCCAGGGTCTGTTTTTTAAATAAAGTTTTATTGCAACACAGTGGCTGTGGCTGCCTGCAGGCTGCTGCGGCCGAGCTGAGATCACGTGGCCCGGGCAACTGCAAATACTTATTACCTGGTCCTTTACAGGAAAAGTCTGTTGACCTCGGCCCTACACATTCAACAAACCAATAAATCAAGCCCTGATCTGTGCTGTTTGCCTATTTCCATGGTGTAAATACTCCCACCACGGCCAAGTTCAAGCCACCGGTTCAGACGCACAGCAGCACACCGCCAGACAGGATGTCTGTCACACGGACACAACAGCGCACATACCTCAAGTGCACGAAACAGAGGAAAAGGCAGTAAAATAACCAGGATGTAATCAAATTCTGAGTATTGTTATGACTTTTGTTTTTAATATATGAGGGAGGACGTCCTCCCCCCAAAAAACAGGATTATCTTCCAGAGGGCGGGCCCCTTGTAGAACTGGAGTCCCCCTGGATCGGTGCACCAGCCGGCGTTGTTGAGAGGCTGAGAGAGGCTGCAGCGAATTTTCTTTGAAGACTTATTCACTGTGTTTGCCCATTTCATGATGGGTGACTTCCGAGCGCACCTGCCCACCCCGCGCTGAGTGTTCCGCAGTTTTTCATCAAAAACAGCGTGACCCCTGTGCCCCACCCTCCCTAGTCACCTGATCTCGCCCCAGCTAACTTTTCTGACTTTTTTGTTTTACCTGGACAAAAAAAAGTTTTCAAAGGGAAACGTTTTGCCGATGTGGAAAAGGTGAAACAAAAAAATGGCAGAAGCACTAAACGGCATCACAGACGACAAGTTCAAAAGCTGTGTTGAGCCGTGGAAAATTGTCTCGATAGATGCATTGCATCACGTGGAGAGTACCTTGAAGGTGACTGAAGTTTAAACATGTAAGAAGAAATACACAGTTTTTTATAAATAAATTCCGTTTTGTGGGGGGCCCCCTCGTAATTCACTTAATTTTAAGTTTGTATAACCTAATTTTTAATAATGGCTGCATTTAACAATCAGCTCACAAAATGCCCTGAAATCGACCCATCGTCAGGTCTCAGCAGCCGGCTGCAGGACACCAAGTGTGGACAGAAAAGGCAAAGGACAGGGAGCTGAAGAGGCCCCCAGTTCGCCCCCTACAGAGCGAGGAGAAAGCGGTATTTTTGGCGACCTCGGATAATAAGCCCAGCTGTTCTCAGGCCAGGAGGCCACCCTGAGCTGTGGGTGGCGTGAATCTGGAAGGCACCCCACACAGACATGGGTGATGCAATCCCTGCTTTCCAGAAATGTCTATTTCCGATTTCTGACGTGTACCACCTAACAAGTCTTTATTCCTCCACAGAAGTCATCACTCAAAACACAAACAACAGCAGAACGAGTAAGATACAGGTCAGCAACAGCATGTGGGAAAGACCAAGGGCTTCCATTGGCTTTGACCTAGAAACCGGTGTGGTCGGAGAAGCTGCCCTGGTGCCTAGACTTGGGCGGAGCAGATGGCCAGGGAACTGTCCTGCCTCTGTGCGGACACCTGTGACCCACATCTCAACATGAGGCTGTGAAGCTGGCCCCAGAGCCCGACACATAAGGAGAAGTTGGGCCTTGAGCTGGTCTGAAATGTTTAAAGACTCTTGACAAGGTCCCACCGGGGAGAAAGGGCGGGATGACTAGAAGACAGGGCAGGGGGGGTCCTGCTCAATCCTGAGCCAACCGAAGCCACAGGGCCATGGGCAGGGGACACAATGACAGGCACTGGAGGGCAGGGAGGGGGCATGGCTAAAGCAGGTGAATGATAAGGCCCCTTCTCTCCAAACCCCTGACTCTGAGACTTCAGGGAGGTGGGGGGCGGGGGGGGTCCCCTTGATGGAAGGAGCCTGAAGACCACACCCTGAGCAGAATCCCCCACTCGGAGGGGCGTCAACAGCTTCTCCCAGAGGTGCCTGGGCCCCAGCTCTCACTTATGTCTGTCTGGAAACTGAGGTCCGTGTCCCCCACCCTGAGAGGCTGTCATTGGCTGAGAGCCGTGTCCCCTGACTCTGGACCTCATATGTCCGAGCACTAAGCCCCAGGACTTCCGGAGGTGACTGTGGTTGGAGGGGGGTCTTTAAAGAAGTGATTGTGGTAAAATGAGGTCACTAGGGTGGACCCTAATCCAATCTGACTGGTGTCCTCCCCAGAAGAGGTGGTGAGGACACAGACCCACGCAGAGGGACCAGCGTGTGATGACTCAGGTACAGATAGGCATCTCCAGGCCAAGGAGAGACCTCTGAGGGAAACCCGGCCCCCAGCCTGACCTCACTTCCAGTCGCCAGGACCACAAGAGAACCGAGTTGTGTTGTTTAAGCCCCCCGGTCTGTGGCACTTCGTTAGATATGACCCAGGACACTGCTACCGGGGTCTTCTACAAACTGTGGGGCAGAGAGACAAGCTCTGGGCAGAGGTCACACCCGGCTCCTGGGGACCCCACCCCCAGAGGACACGGGACATATGGGAAACACCCCAGCCCGCCACACCCGACCTGGCGGAGCTGGGGGGAGGGGGAAGCTGGCCAAAGGCTTTCAGATCTGTCACCAGGAGCTTAGCTCTTCTTAGAACTGGTGTCCTTTTTGTTTTCAGATCTCCTCCAGGAAAGTGGAACCAGACTAGCCAGGTGGGAAGTGAGCCATCTCCGGTTCCCTGGCATTTGTCAGCTGACCTCAAACAGGCGCCTGTCCCAGAACAGCGGGTACTCTGGGCTTCCCTCAGAGTTTCCGGCTCTGCCCAGCTGGGGACCTTTGGGAACCTCTCCCCCCAGAGTCAGCGTGAGGGACACCCGTGGTGACAGAAAGCCACTTCCACTTCCCACTTCCCATGCAGACGGGAATAGCTACCCCCGCCCGCCAGGCATGAAGGTCAGCCTGCGGGGGCTCCAGGTCTGCTCAGTGGTTTGCCCCCACTGCTGGGCACCCACACTCTTCCCTCTCCCCAAACCTCACCCTTCCTACAGATCTTGGTGGGGGAAGGGGAGTTGGCCGGGGAGGGAACAAAGGGGTCTCTGCCCCTTCTGTAGGTTAGACAGCAGCGCCCCTGTCTATGTGCCTCGAGGCCTACGGAAAGCCTTGAATGCCAACCTAACAAAAAACCGCTTTGAGAACAAAACTCTAAGGCAACAATGTGCCAATTTAGAAAGCTCTGGGAGCAGGAAGGAGGCCCCAGGGAAAGGCAGCGGGGGCAGCCAGGCCTGGTGAGAGGAATCACAAGGGCCACGCTGCGGCCAGGCTCTTTCCGGAACAATGGGCACCAATTGTTAAGTGAGGGGCAGAGGGGTAGGACGCGGGAGAAGTGCAGGCAGTCAGCCGCTGGCCAGGCCACCGCAAGGTCACTCTGCAGCTGTGGCTGCAGCAGGGGGAGGGGTGCCCAAAGGAAATTTTAAACACACCCCCGGCACCATCGCCTGCAGCCCCGGGGCTGGTGGGCACTGGGGACCCATCCTGCAGTGCTCAGGGGTGCTCCTGCCCACCTGGTCCCGGCCCAGGTAAGAAGGGCAGGTCTGACCTTGCCCTGGAGAAAGGTGGACGGGCAGCCTCTGCCCTCACCGCCCACGGTGGGCTTCCCGCGAACACACAGGCCGTGCAGAGGACCGTGTGCTACTCGCTGGTGCCCTCCGAGAGCGTTTCAGAGGTCATAAAAAAGCCAGCTCGGTTCTTGTTCTGTAGTGCCGTGGGGTGCTGCTCATGCAGCCCCTGTGTCCATCTGTCCCTCCCTGAGACACTGCCTGTCTGGGGCCCTGTGGCTGCGCCCCACGGCCGGGTGCTGGTTTCCAGTTAGAGCGCTTAGCGGGCCCTCCCGCCCAGGCTCCTGCTTCCCCTTTTCTCGGATTAGAACTTCCCACTCCCCACAGCACGGCTTTGTTTGTTTGTTTGTTGTTTGTTGTTTTTATGGTGAACTTGTGGTGCCACAGGCTCCTTCCTCCAGAACCCTCAAGCAAACTCAAGAGCGTAGGTGAACACCTGGGTCAGGGGTCAGGGGTCAGGGGTCATGCCCACACCCACCCCAACCTCACTGGGGCCAGAAGACATCCTAAGACCGCTGGCGGTGGCCCGCTTGCCAGGGACCCTTCTACTGTTGTCATGAGGCTCCCCGTCCCAACTCTCCCTCAGCCTCACAGGGCACGCGGGCTGATGCGAGGCACAGCGGTGGCCCGCGGGCTTGCAGCTGGGGGGACTGCCCACTGACCCAGCCTGACCCAGCTCCGGCTTCGCTCGGGAGGAGCCCACTGCCTTGCGGGGGAGGAGGGGCTGACAACGGCAGGGGCACGGGGGATTGGGGGGGCTTCACGCCAATGTGCCAACGTGCTGATCACTGATCGTACGGGAAGGGAACCAACCCACCCAGCAGCTCTAGGCCTGAGCTTCCCAGCACTTTCTCAGGTGAGCCCGTAGCAGGTGGCCGCAGGCGCATATCCACATGGACGTAAAATATGGGGCATCTTATCAGGCTCAACAGGGTAGAAAGGGACGTAACACAGGCCTTCCCCTGAACACTGAATATTCTCACACAGCCAGGAAATTCACTCGCAATGCTGCCAGTGGACGCGGAAAGTCTGAGGAGCAACAGGACATTGATCTCAACAAGACGCTGATTAATTACAAAAGGAAAAACAGTAACTGCAGTGGAGAACTAACTGGCTGATAACCCCTTGGCCAAGCGATCAAAGGAACATCGCCAGGAACGGAACAAATCAAAGGCACTGCGAGGAAGTGGAGAGAACAGGCTTCTGCGAGATTCCTGCCAACAGCGCAGAATCTGAACCCACCCAGGAGGCCACGCTGGGCAACCAAGCAGGGGACACACTACCGCATAATGGCTGGCACTCTTCCAAAAAGTCACCGCCAGGAGACACCAGGAAAGGCGAAGGAACTGTTCCAGGCTGAAGGAGGCTGAGTTAACAGTTGCCAAGATTTTCCTTTGCTATCGGGGACGTTACTGGAAGACTGGCAAGATCTCAGTACGATCCACAATCCACTAACAGCATTGCTCCCTGCTAACCTCCTGCTTCTGCAAGGCCTCTCTGGGCTTCCCTGAGAGACTGTCCTTGTCTTCGGGAAACACGCTCAGGACAACAGGTCTGTAATTGACTTGCTCTGGAATGGTTCATAAATCATTGTCAAATTATATCTCAATTTTAAAAATGATTGTTGATGTTAAGAGACAAGATGGAACCATAAAAGGAGGATGGACCTTGGAGTTCTACCCCCGAGCCTCCCATTTTATGGCCTTGGGCAGGTCTCATCAACTCAAGGGTGATCATCCTGTCCCTTCCTTTCCTGGTGACCAGTGAACTAAGGAATGGGACAGCATTGTGCAAGAGCTCAGGAACCAGATGCAGCTCGTGTGAGATACAATTTCCCTGAGAATAATAAAGTCTAAGCTGCCCTGCCCTGGCCGGGTAGCTCTTTTGGGTAGAGCATCCCTCATACACCAAAGTGGTGGATTCGATCCCCGGTCAGGGCACATACAAGAATCAACAAATGAATGCAAAAATAAGTGAAACAACAAATCGATGTTTCCCTCTTTTCCTCCCTCTCTAAAACCAATCAATCCATTAAAATAAAACAAAAATAATAAGCTGCCCTTCTTATCCAATGAGAAAAAAGAAGGCTGCAAAAGCACCCATGATGGACGGGGCCCTCGGAGCAGGTGCTTTCTGGGAGTCTGCCTGTGGGTTGGATTCTCTCCAGCCTCCTGCTGAGCATGGATGCATTCAGTTTTATAGATGCTATTTTCGGTTAACATTGTATCATACCATTACAAACAGGATGTATGGAGTTCACAGACAGTATCGGCTGCATCACATCTCTGGGGGGGTTGCGGTCTGTAACTTACTGTTCCCTATCTTGTGGACATCGAGGTTGCTTTCAGATTCTCCCCGTGGGAACAGTATCTCACAAACGCCTTGGCACATATGGCATTCTGAATTTTCTCCTTAGCCTATGTCTCTATAAATAGGATTACTGGATCAAGGAGTATGAACCAAATACTCTCCACATGGATTATTCTAATTTACACAGCCAAGAATAACGTAGGAAAATACCAGTTTCCTCAGCATTTAGCACGTTCGTGTTCTGCCTTACTATTTTTTTTCTTAATTTAATGAGAAAATGATACCTCCATGTTACAACTTGCATTGTTTTGAGTACTAATGGGGCCAAACATTTTCCCACATATATTTACCAACTTTTACTATTTTGTCTAAATATGGCCTTTGTGCACTCATCAGGATATTTTTCAGTTTAAAAAAGAAATCAATTCATAAAACTCTTTACTGAATAAAGATAGCAACCTTATTTTAAAATACTGTCTAAGACTAGAAGGTTTGAAGAAGCAGACTGATTTTCAGTGGTCTGAAATGGTAACAAGGGATGACTGTCTAGCCTACGTCTAAGGATGGGGTTTCTCACACCAACAGACACGTAAGCAACAATAAACTGATTCTCCAAAGAAAGACGGTGGAGAGTCCTTTCTAGTAAGGTTATTAGCTACATAGTCTGGGAAGACCTAGGTCAACAGATGAAGCTGTCAGGCAGGTTTTACCAATTCTCTTAGTCACATAAAATGTGAGCACTAACTTCTGAAAGGGAATAAACTGTCAAAGTCCTTTTGTAGCTCAGACACAGGTATTTTCTTTTCTTCTTTAAGAAGCAGATGGATCACATTCAAAAAATAAAATGAACAATTTGCCTCTTTTTTTATGGCCAGAAGGGGACACGCAGACTTTCTTAGGGGGCCTTCCCTAAACATCACAGAAACCCCTGCTAGAAGTGAACAGAAAGAACGTCCAACTCCGCTTTCTTCGGGAAGTTGTCTCTTCTAGAGGAGCTGCACCCAGTGTATCTTTATCGCTTACAAAATATACTGGATTCAATTTTTTTTAAAAGAGGGGGGAAAGAGAAGAGATTCTTGCAAAGAAGGTCTTGGGCACCTTCTCAAGTACACGTCAACTCTGGTGTCCACACTACCCACCCCAGCCAGCCTGCCGAGGACAAGGCCTCTGAAATGGACAGAGGTCAGGTGGGAGAAAGGGCAGCCCCACTGTTTGTGGGTGTCTGCAGCCACCAGGCACTGCCTGAATAACTTGCTTCAAATCTGACCTGAACAGCTGAGAAGCAGGTTATCAAGTTTCCCAGGGACCAGCTGGCCCCCATCCCACAGCTCTGAGAAGGGGTCAAGTGACTCTTGCCATCTTGTGACCTCACTGTTGTGACACTCAGGTGACCTGTCTCTACTGAAGTGCTGACTGTCCTCAGACTTTGGAAAGCACTCAAGCATTTAACAGAGAGGACCTATAATTAGGACAGTGTTTGGTGTGCTTATCTGGGGAGGGAGAAGAGAAAATGTGTGCCCTATAAGATTCCTGCCCCCATTCGACACAGGACAGCACCAGATGCTTGCATCTTGAAATGACACCGGGAACAGGGCAACCTCCTTCACCAGGTGAGGGGTACGTGATGGGATGCTTCAACGCAGGGCCCGGCAGGGCAGGGCAAGGCTTTTGCTTTCCCTGTTCTCAGATATTCCAGGCAGCTGGTTGGCCCTCTTCCAGATCAGCCCGTGTCCCTGGCCTCAACCTCAGAGTTGCTCAACTCCAGAAAGCTAAGATCATCTAGAACACACACAACAACAGACAGGGGCCTGAGGTCTAGAGATGAGCAAAGAGAAAATAGAGTCCGTCTTTTGAAAATGTCACAGCTGAGGCACTGCGCTCGGCAGAGGGCTGGAAGGAGGAGCAGCCTGGGAGTGGCTGAATGGCGCACGCCACAGGTGCCGGTGGTGGCATGGAACTGGGAGCTGCCAGGTTCTCCAACCTGCGGCGGCCACCTAACCCAGCTCCCTGGCCTGGGATCCAGGTGCTTCTCCCCACGTGCAGCACAGCTGGCCGGAACGCAATGATGTGGGAGCCGCAGCAGCCAGACTGTTCTCAGCTCCCCGGGTGCATCCAAGTTACCAGGGCTGAGGTCTAAGCACAAGCTCTGGCCGCTCTCGCTCCAGGTGTGAGCTGAGCCCCGCCCCTGCCCCCCCCCCCATGAGGCTCAGGCGGACGCAAGCAAAGAGGGGCGCCCTCTGCAGTGAT
Source organism: Furipterus horrens (assembly GCF_987537825.1). NCBI lineage: Eukaryota > Metazoa > Chordata > Mammalia > Chiroptera > Furipteridae > Furipterus > Furipterus horrens. The sequence continues at coordinate 5,006,981 of NW_028327173.1, forward strand.
GCTCAGGACGCGTCCCCCTCTCAGGCAAGCCTGACATCGTCCCGCTGACCCAGAGCGCCCTGGGGAGTGAGCAGAAGTGTAGCGAGGGCCACAGGGGAAGCAGGAAGGGCCCAGACGCCGGGGGAGGGGGGGGGGTCGGGCGGGGGTCTCCAGGAAAGTCAGCGCCGCAGCCACCCACCTGACCACGTGGGAGGCCAAGAAGAGGCGCCCAGCCCGGAATCCGCGCGTGGAGCGGACGATGCTGAGGTACAAGTAGAGGGCGATGGCCACGGTCCAGAAGAAGGAGCTAGTGTTGGCGAAGGTGGAGAGCGCGCCCTGCAGCACGCAGTCCCACGAGGGGCCCGAGAAGTCCTGCAGCACCCCGTAAAAGTAGGAGACGGCCGACAGCAGGTCGGCCAGCGACAGGAAGAGCAGCAGGCGTCGCGCTCGGCTGCGCAGATCGGGCCACAGGGCGTGCGTGGCCACCAGGAGGCCCGAGCCGAGCGCGGAGAGCACGCACGACAGCAGCACCACCGCGCGTTCCGACGGCACCAGCTCGGTGGGCGGCGCGGGCGGCGGCATGGTCGGGCGAGGAGAGACCGGGCCCGGGCCGAAGCGCGCGGGCGCCGCGAAGACCAAAGCAGGACCGCCAGGGCGGCCGCCGCCACCGACGACGACGACGACGACTCGGCACCAACGCGCCCCCGGCTGGCGTCCCGGACCCTCTCCGCCCTGCGAGCCTCGGCACCGCGCCCCGCCCGGGGTCCTGGGCCCGGCTCCATGCCCCGCCCCCGCCCTTACACCACGCCCCTGCGCCCTCCGCGCCTCATCTCCTTGGCCCCTACGTCCGGTCCGCGGCTCCCGGCCCCGCCCCTGGACCATGCCCCGCCCCTAGCCCCGCCCTATACCCCGCCCCCGAGCTCCGCGGAGGACCTCGCACCACGCCCCTGCGCTTTCATGTTTCACCGAGTTGGCCCCTACGTCCCGTCCGCGGTCGGGCTTCAGGTCTTGAGCCCCGCCCGCCCGAGGGGCTATCCCTCCGTTTGCCCCGTGGCTGGGACGTCTGCCAGGGGGCGCTAAGGACTTGCATTTTTAGGGCTACTATTACCTCGCTTCCTTCCAGCAAGCCGCGCGGGCGCGCACGTGCGTGTGAGTGTGTTGGGTGGGGATGGAGGCATCCCTAACGCTGGCAACAAAAACAACTGGAGGTTTGTGATCCTCCTTCCTCATTCAGCGGTGTGAGCGTTCCCAGGGCGGCGGTGCTACTTCTGGAAGGAGGTGTTGATAATTTTTCTAACAATGAGCACACTGTTTTAAAAAACTTATTTTTATTAGGTGTAATTTTTTTTAAAGAAACAGTTCCGATTTATTGTTTTTTTCATAATTTCTTATTTTTGAGATAGCATTTACATACCATAAAATTGGCACTTTTAAGTGTACATGCCAGTAGTTTTACATAGTCACAGATTAGTGTGATAATCATCATTGTCTAATTCCATAACATATTCATTACCCCCCAAAGAAGCCCAGTGAGTGGTCACTGCCCATTCCTCCCTCCCCCAGCTCTCGGCAACAGCTGACCTGCCTTCTGTGTCTGCGGCTCCGCCTATCCCGGACAGGTCACATAGATGGAATCGGACAGTAGGTGCCCTTCTGTGACCTGCCTCTTTCACTTAGCATGTTTTTAGGGTTCATCTGCTTTGTAGCACCTATCAGTGGCCAAACAATATTCCCTCCTATGGATAGACCATATTTGTTTATCTATTCATCTGTTGATGGACACTTGGGTTGTTCCCAGTTTTGGGCTATTGTGAGTAATCCTGCTATGAACATTCATGTACAAGTTTTTGTGCAGACATACGTTTTCATTTCTCTCGGGGTGAAATCGCTGAGTCACATGGTTACTCAGTGTTTAGCTTGGTGTGGCTGTAGCATTTTCTGTTACTACAGCAGTGTGTGAGGGTTCCAGCTTCTTCACATTCTCCTAACGCTTCATCCTAGTGGGTGTGAAGTGAGGTCTCAGGGTGGTTTTGATTTGCGTCTCTCTGATAAAGACATGGAACATCTTTTCCCGTGCTTACTGGCCATTTGCATATCCTCTAGGAAGAAAAGTCCATTCAATTCCCTTGCCTATTTTTTGAGTTTGTCTTGTTATTGAGTTGTAAGAGTTCTTTTTATATTCCGGATACTCTAGAAATTTATCAGATTAATTCACATAATCTCTCTCCCATTCTGTGGGTTATCTTTTCCCTTTCTTGATAGTGTGCTTTGAAGCACAGAACGTTTCATTTTGTGGAGGCCACGTCACCTACTTTTTTATTTAGTGGCTATGCTTTTGGCGTATATCTAAGAATCTAATCCAAAATCAGGAAGATTCGCTTCTATGGTTTCTTTCTTGCCGGTGCCACACTGTTTTGGTTACTGTAACATGGCAGTAAGTTTTGAAATCTGGGACAAACACTGCTTTTCTTTTTCAGTATTGTTTTGGCTGTTTGGACTCCCTTGCCATTCCTATCAATTTGAGGATCAGCTTTTCCATTTCTGCAAATAAAGCCCTCTGGGATTCTGATGGGGATTGTGTTGAATCTGTAGATAAATTGGGGGAATAATGCTATCTGAATGATGTTAAATCTTCTTATCCATGTACACCAGCTGTTTTCCTACTTAGTTAAGTCATCTTTAATTTCTTTCAGTGATGTTCTGTAGGTTTGGTGTACATTAGATTTTTGCATTTGAGTCCTAAAAGGCAGATTATCATAGGCATAGATTATCTTTTTGGATCTAACTTAAAAATCACTACATTATGAGCCCCTGGCTGCTGTGGCTCAGTGGATTGAGCCTCGGCCTGCGAGCCAAGTGTCGCTGGTTCGATTCCCAGTCAGGGCACATAACTAGGTTGCCCGTCAGGTCCCCAGTTGGGAGCACGAGTGAGAGGCAGCCACACAGTGATATTTCTCTCCCTCTCTTCCTCCTTTCCCTTTTCTCTAAAAATAAAATAAATAAACAAATAAATTATTTTTTAAAAATCACTACATTATGAAGTATGCATACTGCAAAGTGTCTAAAATACAACTGTGCAATTTAATAAATAATTATAAAGCAATTACCCATACAGAGCAAAAAATATTAACATTACCAGCACACCAGAAACCTCTCCCCAAACCTTTCTTCCTCCTCTGTCATTCTCTTGTTTTTAAAAAACCATTCATATATGCATCCCTATACAAAACTGTGTCGTTTGTGAGAGTCATCCATGATCTTGCATGAAGTTGCAGTTCATTCATTTTGATTGCTGTATAGTTTTCCATTATATGAATAATAAATCCATCCTACTGTTTTGGGACACTTGGGTTGTTTCCAGGTTTCAGCTATTACAGGCCATGCTGGAATGAGTATATATTCTTTCTTAATCAAGAACATAGTTACTAAAAACAATTCTCAGCAATTTGAGCAGCATATCGTGAACTTGGCCCTACCGACAGCTGAAGAACAGCTGCCCTCTTTCCCAGTCACTTTCAGAAGCTGCTGACCTCCTCCTGAGTGGACCCCCGGCCATAAGCAGAGGCCGGCTGTCGATGAAGCCTCTCAGCTTTTTACTGCTGTGACCCGTTTCAAGCTTGGATTGTGCAACTAGCCCTGGGCTTTGGAACGCGATTGGGCCAGAGCCTGGAATGGACTTTCTCCCCAGATCATAGTCACTGAATCCCTAGGGTGTTTGGGGGAGGTAGGGGGATGGGAGATCTACGTGTATATCCAGCCTGACTCTATCTTTCCTGCTCTATTGAGATGAAAGCACTTTGTCCCCCTCCCCAGGTTAGTGGCTGCCTGTTCTATGGGCAAGTTTGATCAGGAGATTGCTTGGTTTTCTTTGCCCTGGAAAACAACGTTCAAAGAACATCCCACGGCTGGGGGAAAATAGGAAGGAGATGCAATGATGAAGTAGCTTCATGTCGCTTAGATCTGAACTTGAAGTGGACTTCCCACAGTCCGAGCTCACTGATGCTGCCCAGGGGGGCCCTGGGGTTCAGCAGAACGTAAGCGACCCAGTGTGGCCTCTACCAAAGGGAGCCAGCGAGTTTGACTCCCAGCTTGTCATCAGAGTGCCTGGGCTCTGCTTCTCCGATCCCAAGGGCTGGAGGCCTGACCAACAACAGCAGACCCAGAGAAACCCAGGCTCCAAGCTGCCCCCAACGGTGCCACCCCATGTGGAACCCCTGAGAAATGCAGTGTCCTGTTAGCTACATTTCTCTATTTCTGACCTCTTGGTCCCCTCTCTCCCTCCTTCTCTTTGGGTGAATTGGTAAGAAACCCAGATGGAGTCTTCATTTGACCCTGAGTTGTTTCTCTAGCATCCACGCCAGGCCAGCTGCTAATTGTCTCTGGCTCCGTGTCCACGTCCAAGGTCCTGACACATTGTGACAGCCTCCCTTGTATCCAAGTTATCTGGCTGCAGATCTAAGGCCCGGACCCAGAGAGGCCCCATAACCGTGGCCGCTGGCCCCAGCAGCAGATTGGCTTTGGTTTGCTCTTTCCTCCCTCCCCCTCCCCCCAGAAGCTGGCACCAGATTCCTCTTTGACAATTGCAAAAGAGTCTCTAAATCGAAGGCACTCTATGATTTTCTGAGCTCAACTCCAACCTGAGTAACAAGCCACGTATGCGATTCATAAACCCAGAAGGGAAGAGGGGCTTCCCTCATGTGGTCAGTAGACATGTGGACTGGCCACCTTTCTCATGTCCTTAGTTAAAGGTCAGCATTGCTCGTCCTGCCCCTTCCTATCCAGGTACCACAATGAGCAATGGCCGTGGAAGAGGAGACCAGCCCACGAGAGCCCCTCTCCATACTTCCCCACCCCCAGCAACCCCAGAGGAGGCGGTGCAACCCCTGGGCGTGCTCAGGTGACCATTGCGACACACAGATGAAAGCCCAGGCCAAGCCTGACCAGCCACATTTCTGAAGTCGGGGGCCTCCTCTTCAAAGGGCACCATCTGGTGGATGTATTTTCCTGTAAGAGAAGCCTTCGGGTCTCAGTGGGATGTGTTTAAACTCACCCGAGTCCCCTCCCCACCCAAAGCCCTGAAGGCTTTGCCCCCAGCTTGCCGCACACCAGGCTCTCCTGCCTGCAGAAACCCTGAAGACACAGGTTCTGACAGGTTCTGTCCTCGCACCAGCTCCTGGGGCAGCTGTTGCACCATCGTTCCCAGCCACCCGGGTCAACTGAAGAGAAGCTAAGTCACTAAAGGGAAAGGCTATTTTCCTCTGTACCTCTACTTGGGGACCCAGCTTGCAGGTAGGACCGGCTTAGAGCACCCTACTGCCACCAGGAAAGATGTCTCGTAATATAGTGGGAGAGCCAGGTTCTAGTCCAGCATCTCTGTCCCAGCCATGACTGGTGGGCAGGACTCTAAAGATCCCCCAATGCAAGATTCCTGTCCCCTGGTTATTTTTTTAAGTATGTTTTATTGGTTATGCTGTTACAGTAGTCCCAATTTCTTTTCCCTTTGCTCCCCTCTGCCCAGTACCCCCCATCCCTCTAGCAATCCCAGCCCCCTTAGTTCATGTCCATGGGTCGTACATATAAGTTCTTTGGCTTCACCCTTTCCTATGTTATTCTTTACCTCCCTCTGTCTATTTTGTACCAACAAATTATGCTTCTTAGTCCCTGCACCATTTCCCCATTTCTCCCCCTTCCCCCTCCCAGCTGATAACCCTCCAAGTGATCCCCCATGCCTATGATTCTGTTCCTATTCTGGTCGTTTGCTTAGTTTGTTTTTGTTTTTATTTTTTATATTTTGTTGTTGATAGTTGTGAGTTTGTTGTCATTTTAATGTTCATAGTTTTGGTCTTCTTTTTCTTAAATAAGCCCCTTTAACATTTCATATAATAATGGCTTGGTGATGATGAACTCCTTTAGCTTTACCTTGTCTGGGAAGCACTTCATCTGCCCTTCCATTCTAAAAGATAGCTTTGCTGAATAGAGTAATCTTGGTTGTAGGTCCTGGCTTTTCATCAGTTTGAATACTTCCTGCCAGTCCCTTCTTGTCTGCAAACTTTCTTTTGAGAAATCAGCTGATAGTCTTATAGGCACCCCTTTGCAGGTAACTCTCTGCTTTTCTCTTGCTGCTTTTAAGGTTCTCTCTTTATCTTGAAACTTTGGTATTTTAATGATGATGTGGTCTTCTTTGGGTCTAACTTGTTTGGGACTCTCTGTGCTTTCTGGACTTGTATGTCTATTTCCTTTGCCAAATTAGGGAAGTTTTCCTTCATTACTTTTTCACATAAGTTTTCAATTTCTTGCTCTTCCTCTTCTCCTTCTGGCACCCCTATGACTCTGATGTTGGCACGTTTAAAGTTGTCCCAGAGGTTCCTAAGCTTCTCATTTTTTTCAATTCTTGTTTCCTCCTTCTGTACTGGTTGACTCTTTTTCCCTTCCTTTTGTTCCAAATCATTGATTTGAACCCCGGTTTCCTTCCCTTCACCAATGGTTTTGTGTGGGTTTTCCTTCATTTCACTTAGCATAGCCTTCACTTCTTCCCTTATGTATCTGTTGTACTTAATCTTGTCTGTCAAGCCTGTGAGCATCTTTATTACCAGTGTTTTGAACCCTACATCTGTTAGGTTGGCTATCTCCTCATTGCTTGGTTCTCCCACTGGAACCTTGATCCATTCCCCCTTTTGGGCCATACTTCTCTGTCTCCTCATCTTTACAGGTTCCTGTGTTTGCCTCTGTGTCTTAGGTAGAGCTGTTGCACCTGTTACATTGTAAGGGGTGGAGCCTTAAGCATTTGTCTGTGTGGGGCTACCTGTTTCACCACTGTTGTGGTGCTGTGTGTGGGGGGGGGGTCTGAGAGGGAACAGTGCCGCATTCCCAGCACTCGCCCCTTCTCCAGGCACTTCTCCCACTTCCGTATGGGACTGATGCCCCTCTGGCTGCTGCCCTGGCTGTGGTTCCCAGAGTGGGTGGGTCTGCAGACATTCTAGGACCGTGGGGGCCTCTAAACAAGCGGACTCTGCTGAGAGACCAGCAGTTTCTGCCTCCGCCCCAACCCCCACTGGTCTGCACAGTCAGGAGCAATGAGGCTTGATTTTCCCCAACGCTGGAACTGTAAGCGTTGCTGTCTGGTCTAAGGCTGGGAGTGTTTCCTAGGTGTCCCTCCCTACTTTTTAAATGTATGACTGCTCTTTCTGCCACTGGCCACAGCCACTGCCTTGCTGCCACCACACCGGGTCCTCTCCACCCCGGCTCCACCCCTCCTACCTGTCTGGATGAGTATTTCTTCTTTATATCTTTGATTGTTGGACTTCCATGCAGCTCAATTTTTCTGGGACTTTTGGGTGTCTCCAGTTTTGAGATAGTTGTATTCCTTCTTAGTTGTGGAGGGAGGAGCAATGTGTCTGTCTACGCCTCCACCTTGGCTGGATCCCCTGGTTATTTAGTCAACCACTAATCCGGGTACTGCTGTGAGGGGGGGGGTTTGGAGATGTAATTAAAGGCCTGCTGTGGACTGAACGTTTGTGTTGTTCCCGCCCCTGACTCTGCATGGTGAAGCCCTGGCCTTCAGCGTAATGGTGTTAGGAGGTGGGGCCTTTGCAAAGTACTTGGGGCTGAAAGAGGCCATGAGGATGGAGCCCTTATGATGGGGTTGGTGCCTTTGGGAGAAGAGGAACAAATACCAGCGCTCCCTCCCTCTCTGCCATGTGAGGACACGGCAAGAGGGTGGCTGTCTACATGCCAGGAAGTGGGATCTGGGAGCCCTGATCTCGGGCTTGTGATGCTGGTGTAAACAAACCTACTGTGCTAATCTTATAAGAGTATAGCGCATAGACTTATGTCCAGTATATAACACTAGTGATAATAAATGAAGGCGTTACTGGTTTATAGCTTTACTAGACCATACTGTTGATTGTTATGTTAGAGAAGGCATACTCTTTACTTACACAGAAACTTTTCTGCACAGCAGTGTGCTGTGTTACATGGCAGCAGCCTCATACATTCCATGTTTACCATGTCTCTTCATTGCATAATTTTCTTTTGTGCTTGATTTAATCTTGTGTTATTTTAGAAGTTGAGTGTATTTAAGCATACAATGTTGAGAAGGTCCACAGAGGTGTACAGGGACATCCTAGGCCTCGGTCCTGCCAGCTCCATTTGTGCTCTGTGCCCTGTACAGGTGTTCCATTTTTTAATCTTTTATATCGTGTTTTTACAGCATGTGCAAAGGCCCTGAGGGGAAGGATGGCCAATGTGTTCAGGGACCAGCAAGGAGCCACTGTGGCTGGAGCAGTGTGGGAGAGGAGGGAAGAAAGGTGAGGAGGTCACCTGAGGACCCCAGTCAACATGAGGACTTTAGCTTTTACACAGAGGGACAGGGCAGCCACTGGGGGGCTGGGCAGAGGCATGCCACAGGCTTCCTGTAAAGAATCAAGCCAGCTTAGAGGCCACTGCGTCATCTAGGTGAAGGGTCATGGCCATGTTCCAGAGGCAGAGATGACGGGATTTACTGAAGGATCACATGTCAGTGTGAACAAAAGAAGCATCAGGGAAGATTCTAGCTTTCTAAGATGAAAGGACAGAGCTGCTCTTCATGGAAGAAAACACATTTATGGGGAGGCAACCACAGAAGCTTGGTTCTGGGCTTATGGAGGGTTCGGACTTCTGGGAAGATCCTATCTGGAGACAGAAATTTGGAGGCACAGAGATGTCCCAAGCCGTGAAACTTGAGAGCTCCAGAGGCCAAGTGTGGAGGGGACCTCAGCAAAGGGAGTCCGGGGCACTGCAGGGACTGGGGCGGGGGTGCGTCAGTGTGTCCAGCCGAAAACAAGTCTTTAAGCAGTGACTCTTTTTGTTTAATTGTGGTAAAATGTAGATTAACATAAACATTGCCATTTTGCCTGCTTTAAGTATATAATTCCGTGGTATTCACAAGATTGTGTAACCACCCCCACTATTTCCCAAAACTTTTTCATCACCCCAAACAGAAACTCTGTGCCCTTAAGCAATAATTCCCCATGGCCTCCTGTCCCCAGCCCCTGGCAACCACCAATCTACTTTCTGTCCTTACGGCTTTGCCTGTTCTGACATTTCACACCCGTGAAGTCAGAAAATAGGTGGCCTTTTGTGTCTGGCTTCTTTCACTTCCCATAACGTCTTGAGGTTCATCCACGCTGCAGCATCTATGGGTGCTTCATTTCCTTTTATGGCCAAACACCCTTCCATGGGATGACATTTTGTTTATCCATTCATCTGTTGATGGACACCTGGGCTGTTTCCACCTTTTGGCTAGTGTGAATAATGCTGTTACGAATTAGCAGTGATTCTTAATAGGGGTTTGGAGAGACAGGAGCATCCCTCCTTCCTGGAAGCCCTTCAGGATTCCAGAGAATGTGAGGTCTCTTTTGCTTCACAAAAAGGGACCGTGGATAAGATAGGTTGAAAACCCTGGCTTTGAAGCAAATGGGATTCAAACTTTCAATAAGAGGAATTATATATCAGTTATACTGGAAATGTTATATATTACAGAGTATATTCAACAGGAACACGCGATGAATCCTGAGCGTGCTCTGTCGGTTCTGTGTACTGTTTATCATCTGTCTCTGAGGCATGCACGCTTGGAAAGACAGGGACCTAGTCCCCGTAGTGCACATGTCTGTCACACAGTAGGCCCTCGATCATTGTTTGTGGAACAAATGATGGGAAGACAACAGCCACTTCGGCCCTGGGGAGGGAAGCGCAGTGTCTCCCTGCCCCCTGCCCCGCCCCGCCCCGCCACTGCCTTTCTACAGCAGGTTTCTTACCTGCCGGCCGCTCACCTGGCAGGCAACCCGGTACCCAGTCTCGCACAGGAACCTAGCATCTCCTTGACCTACCGAGGTGAGGGGGCCACAGTTCTGGAAGGCTTTTGTTTTTGTTTTTAAAGCAGTATCTCTGCTTCTGTCAACAATAGAAATCACAGATATTCTCATATCCTGTTTAGATTTCTCAAAATACTATTCATGCTCATCTCTACCTTTAAATTATAGTTGTTATTAGACCAGCGGGACCTTACGAAATGTGCTAATAAGGGGCATGTGTACTACTCTCAAACAAATCTGGTTTTATCAACTATTTTGATAATTTTATCACACTCTAGTTGAGCTGCTTTGTAAATCTGCCTTTATCCTTTGGGTCCACGGGCATCGCTAGCCTGGCAGAGGGACCCGTGGTGTAACCAGGGTGAAGAGCCTCTCCCTGGGCGTGCCTCGCATTTGCCTCTAAGGCCATAGCTGTGTTACACACTCTCCTGGTCTCAGGTTCACACCCAGACGCCAGGTGACACACCGTGTGTGTAGTACTGACTTCTCGCCACCAGGAGGCACTGCTCCCCCCCATGTCAGAGGAAGCCCAGGGCAGGTTCAGGTTTCCTTCCTCCTATCCTTCTAGCTTTGTCCTGAGCAAGGTTGACATCAGGACCTCTCGGGAGCTTTCTCCCGTTTTCTCCATCTCTCTCTTTTTAAACTTTTGGTTACTGAAAAATAAAAGCACACAACCCCCCAGGGAGCCATCAGCCAGCTTCAATAATTATGGCACATGAGCAATTTGATTTTATCTCCGCCCCGCCTGGGGAACTTTCTAAGAGCACGGATGCCCCAGTGTTGTCCCAGATGGAGGAATCAGAGTCTTTACGCTTAGAACGCTCCTGAATGTTTGGAAACCACTGTTATGACCCTGGCACCACCTCCGGGATATCCCAGGTGACCGAGGACAGGTCTCCAGACATTACTACTTACTCCTGGCTCTCAGGACCTTGACCTCTGACCCCCACCTGCCCAGAGGTCTTTTCCATCCTCCATTCACACTCATTTCCTCTTGTTCAGGCTCCGCGGGACTTGGGGAACAGCTGGCTCTCGTCCTCTGTACAGTCACTCTTCCTGTGTCTCTCCGAAAGCCGGTATTAAGCAACCCACGCCTTGCGCCCTTAAGCAACCACCACGGCTCCGTTCGGTTGGCAGCCGAGTTTGACGGTGCCCCTTCCTGTAGACGGAGAACAGACCCTGGAGCTGACAACGTCTCGGCTTTTCACACTAGGGAGATACTGTTAAACTGTGAACACTTGATTTTGAAGTGTCCAGAAAAATCCCCATGAATGGCTCAATTGGGTCCCACCCACCCCCCTCCAAAAAGACCCACATGTTGAAGAAGTAACCCCCAGTTACTCAAAATGGACTATATTTGGAAACAGGGTCTTTAAAGAGGTCATTAAGATGAGGCCATTGGGGTGGACCCCAATCCACTCTGACTGGTGTCCTTAGAAGAAGGGAGAACTTGGACACAGAAGAGCAGAGGGAAGACCAGGTGAAGCCACAGGGAAAAGGTGGCCATTACACACCAAGGGGAGAGGCCGCAGAAAGAACCAACCCTGCCAATACTTTGATCCTGGACTTACAGCCTCCAGAACTGAGAAAACAAGTTTGTGCTGTTCAGGCAGCCCTGTCTGTGGTCTTAGGTTATGGCGGCCCTAGCAGACCATACAACGCCCAAATGCACGAAGTCCCTCCCTGAATTCTGATGAGCCACTGCTTCTGATGACCGCCAGAGGCGGCCCATGCATGGGACTCGAGTTCTCTATTTGTGTGTGTACCCTGGGCCGCCCTGGGTTCAGCTGGAGAGAGAAGTCTGGTCCCACCTGTCCCCACTCACCCTAACCTTCTGGGTCAGTTGGGTGCCACCTTTTGCTGGAGCTCCTTTTCTGTGCCAGGTCTTCTTGGGAAGACAGCACCAAGTCCCAAAACCACACCAATGGAGACCTTGCGACCTGCTGCCCGAAAGCCTCCAGGAGGCCGTTAGGCAGAGTGGCTACAGAATTCCTGGGCCCCTGGTGCAAAGGGAAAATGCAGAGCCCTTACTCAAAAATCCTTACAAACTTCAGAATGATGGCAGCCAGATGCAAGTCCTGCTAAGTGCAGATTCCTGTGGACCATACAGGCTGTGCACCCATGAAGCCAGCTCTGCTGTGAGCCGCAGAGGAGCGAGAAGGCCAGAGTGTCCAGGGCACAGTGATGTCACTAGGAGCCACAAGGGCCTTAAATCAACCACCTGCCTGCCTCTCTGATCTGAGCCTCGTGGAAACTTCTAGACCATGACATGGGGGAGACAGCGTCTATGCCTCATTCACACTGTCAAGTTTCATCTCTTCTCTCTCACCAGGATTCCATGTTTCAGGAGTGACTTCCAACAGAAAAAGACGACTGTAAAGTCTCTCGTTTAGAGACAGGATAATCCACGATTCCCACGTGTTACAAAAATTAGACTAAGACTTGATGTTTTGCTGTGGAATGATGTAACATGAAGAATTCTGGGGGTGGGGGGTGGGGGCAGTAACATGAAGGATCCTGAGGCGGCGCGGGGGGTCAGTACCAGCCTGATCAACTGCTGTTAGTACTTCAGGAGCACAGACGCCTCCTGGCTGAAGAGTACTAGGGCCTTCAGATTTGACAGTTTACGTTAACATTCCCAGTCCCAATAAAGAAGAATGAAGGAGGAGCTTGTCCAAGTGGCCCCAGGTAACACCCAGCCCTGGAGGGCGGGCACAGTGAGAGGCAACTGGGATGAAGAGTGGGAGCCCTTTCCCTCCACGGGAGGTGTTTGTGAGTTTCAGTGAAAGATGGACTCTAAGGAACTCTAGCAAAGAGACATCTATTGGAACATAAGGCAGCTCCTTGGAGGCGGGAACACTAAGGCAAGGACAGGAGCTAGGAGCAGGGGCAACCCAGGTGCCTGGAATGACAGCACCCCACTCTGAAGTTTCCCAGCGAGACCAGGGGGGGGGTCAAGCATGCTTCAGCTGCACCCCGAGCCATGATGGCCCACGCCAGCCAGTGGGTGGCAGAAACCTTGGTGGGAGCCCCTAGACTGCATCTGGTCAGGTGAGTGGTTCCCCCAAGGTCCAGGCAGGTGCTCCTCGCAGCGGATGTGAGGCAGTAAAAACACCCGCTGCCCACTAGTCCCTGGGTATTCCGGAAGCACCCTCATGTGCAAGGCACAGACTAGGTGCTGAATCAGCACTTTCATTTTGGCTGGATTCCCCACCAAATTTAACCACTGGTCCTGAGGGCAGCGCAGAAAAGAGTGGCAAAGGTCATTTCCTTTTTTCCCCCTTAAATGCATAACAGCTACAGTTAACAGATTTTTTTTCCCCTCTGGTACATTTACAGGCACAAGCTTGGAAAACAGAGAAGTAAGAACTTGGGTTTACATATTCCAGGAAATCAGTCTAATGACCTCAGTTCTTGTCTGCACCTCAGTTTCTGATCTGAACCTAGGACTGTATTACAATGAACTCTCCCTAATGTGTGAGGAAAGGATTCAGGGCTCCTACTGGGTTTTAAAACCCCTGCAGGGTTCCCTCCAGCCATACATGCAAACAAGGGAGTGAAATGATAGTGCAGCTTGTTGGCCAGAAGGGCCCTTAGTTACCGACCCACCTCAGAGGCACCCTTTGACATCTCATCTAAAGAAAATGTACTTTTAAGGACACGGGGTGCATAGATGTGCTCAAACATAATACTGTGAGCCCTGATTAAAAAAAAAAAAAAAGACACCTACTGAGAAGGGCTCCTGGTGGCTCATTAGGCTCAAAAGAAAAAAAAAAAAAAAAAAAAAAAAAAGAGCCTAGCAGCCATTTCTGCACAGGAGCCTCCTACACAAACGAAACTTCCAGAAGCCTCTTTGATAACCTGCCTGCACCCTGCACTGTGTTTCTGCCATCTGAGCAGCCTTTATGAAGGAGGTCCTGGAATCCTATTTCAACCAATAGGATGGAAGCTTACCCCATCCAATCGGAGCTGTGCAGCTCTGACCAATCAGAGCAGCTGTACTCTGACCAATCAGGGACTAGGGGCGGGGACTTCTGCCTATATAAGCGAGCTGCCCACGGGCTCAATCAAGTGCACTTTCCACGGAACGCAGGCGTGAGATTCTCATGCAGGAGATGTCTGGTCTGTCTGGGTGGACTAGACCCGTGCCACGAAGCAGATGGCAGACCACGGGAGCCAAAGAGGGGTCTGGCCCTGGGGCAGCCTCAGGGCGGTGCTGTCTTCACATGGGCCACCATGTAGCACTACGGAGCTGATCCGTTCTCAGAGCCATGCTGGGAGCTGTTTGCGCCAGGTAGTTTCCTTCTTTGCTGCATCCCAAACTGGGTATTCCCGTTGGCGTCTGCATCGGTGCCGATGACCATCAGTTGACAACACACGTGCACATAAACACACACACGTTTCTTCCTAATCTTTTTATTTTGGAACGATTTTAGATTTACAGAAAAGCGGTAAAGGACGGCAGAGACTTCCTCTCATCCTCCCCCCAGTTTTTTTTTTTTAACGTTGACACCTTTCACAGCCATCGCACCTTTGTCAAAGCTACGAAATTAACATTGGTATATCACTCTTACCTAAAGACCTTTTTAGGGTTCTACCATTTTTTTCTACTCATGTCCTTTTTCAATTCCAGGATCCAATCTAGGATACCTACCACACAGCATCTAGCCAAATATAAATATACAAGCTTTCGCTTTTTATTTGGAAATTACAGATTTGCAGGAAATGCTAAGACGATCAAAGACTTTCCCTCAGAACATAAAATTTGCATCTAACTCCACCTGCCTTCAAACTCAAGTCAGCCTATGAAATTCCTGGTCCCTCCCTCCAGCCCACCAACCACTGAGTTCAGTTGCCGCGGACATTCCTAAAAGAAGAAGTGCACTCTGCTGTGCGTCTAGATGTCCTCAGAGTACTAGGCTTGGAATTTCCCAAAGTCATGGCCCTTCTTTGTCTCGATCCATTCTCTAAATTCACTCCCGTGAAGCCAACACTGCTTTCTTGTCTCCTAATTCTAGAAAGATAAAGAGCTAGATATCTGTCCAAGCACATTTCTTCTACTCACCAGAGATAAAGATGGCCGCATTACCCTATATATCTGCTTTAAAGACTGCAGAAGTAAACTAATTTGCCACAAAGACATCTGTTTTATCAAAGATCTGAACTCAGGCAGAGACCGCTGTTCCTATTTCCTTATTTATAGCCTGGAACAGCCATAGGTGAACCCCGTCGAGGACCATTTTTCTTGTTGCTATGACATAACTAAAAGCAAAGTAAGATAGAAAAAGAGGTTACTTGCCAATGATTTTACCTGAACTCAACCTAATAGGTTATTTAGATCAAAACCCAAGAGAGTGAGCGCTCCCTTGAATTTAAAAGTTCAGGACCCTGAGTCAATTGGTGGGGAGAAGGCAGACATTCTTTCCTTCTGCCTGAAAATGGGAAAAATGTGAAGACTAGCTCAGAAGCAATCCCAAATGTCGCCTTGGTCAAAGCTCCGGTGAGGGATCGGAGTGCCTGTCACTGCAGCCAGCATTCCGTGCATTCCATGGGCCCCACTTCAGCCCACACCCAGCTGGGCTCCGAGGCTGGGGAGCCCAAAGGAATTTGTGGCCAAGTGGCCCTGGGCGTGGTCAACCCAACATGTGTTACTGAGGGACCCTCTCGGAGGCAGGCCCTCTGAGCTCTGAGGAGGCACAGAACAATTCCTGCAGGAATCCAGTTCACTCAAGAGGGCCTGCTTTGTTCTCCAGCACAGAGAAGAGGACTGGCTAAGACCAGAGGAGGGCCTGTCAGCAGAGTGTGCCAAGGCCAAGGTTAGACTTTGAATCCCAAAAAAACCTCTCAGGGGCCTTCCAACTTTCATAACAGAAACAGGCTCCTCTCCCCACCCGCGCCAGGAGGCACTGGGACAGGCAAGACAGAGCAAAAGGTGGGCAGGGGCAGGGGCGGCGCCCTGGGCAGGGGCTGGAAGGGAAGCAGCAGTGGGGCTTGGGGAGGCTGGGGGTCATGGCAGGGGCTGTCCTTGGCTAGTGTCAAAGGCATAGGCAGTCCCATCACCTCATGGATCCTGGACATTTGATTTAGTCAGCGGGGTCAGAGGAGGAAGCCACAGACACTCAGCCTCACCTCTTGGACTTGGATGAATTTCTCTGTAAGCGCTAGATTGGAGGAACCATGGGAAAAACCCGTGGGACCGAGAACTGGGGTAATCAGGGCTTCATGTCACAGAGCACAGACACACCACCGGGTTCAGTGAGCCCTGTCGAAGCACAGGGCCTGCTAACGGGCTGTCCCAGGCTGACAGGAGAAGCCACCACTGTGTCCTCACTCTGCATCCTCTGGTGGCTTGGGCCCACTTCCCATTGCCATGGCAATCCAGCTGGCCTCATAGTTCACTGAACTGGAATTTCGGTGGCATCTGGTGGCACCCAGAGAACTGGACTGTTTGCAGCCGAGCTCCCTCGGAGGAACCATTCCTACCAGCCAACGGAGACCAACACGCCACCACCTTCTCATTCCTGTCCCCACCCTGGGCCTGGCTTCGGCTGAGAAGAAAAATTCCCCCCAAGGAGGACACTTTGCCCAGTGCCCACGTAGGCACATTCCCCAAAGCCTCACGGGGAGAGAGAACGAATGTGTGTTCAAGCCACTGCAAAGCAGGCCCACAGGGTAGGGACACCCCCTAGGCCCTTCTCTAAGGACATGACCAGGCTGCTTGGGTTCAGAACGTAGCCTCGCCTTTCTATCAGCTTAGTTACTTCTGCATCCGTAGTTACTTTTGCTTCTTGTACTGTTTTCTTCCGTGTAAGACGGAATGACAGACTCTTGCTCATCAGGCAATACATTCAGAACGCTGAGATCAGGAGGGCCTACACAGCGCATGCTCCTAAAGTGCTGGCTGAGATACCCCTGCGTGCAGGCCTCCCCCGCGCCAGAAGCCGCCATGCCCAGCGTGCTGCCTTTTGCCTTCAGCCCCGTGAGCAGGGTGCTCCGGGGCCCCCAGAGCTCGTCCCCCAGCAACCTGCACCAACCAACACGGCGCAGCCGAGCGTCCAGCGTCCTGGCGCCTCACGCGGGCTCGGGCGTCTCTGGGCTGGTCCCACCCTTTCGAGCGCAATAACGTGTAGCATTTCTAGGGCAGTATACTTGCTGATTGCTTCCTTCACTATTGCTCACAACAACCAGCTAAGACACTGCCAAAGAAACACTCACAGCTGGCCCCGGCGGTGACTCGGGGGGCAGGCCTGTCCTGCCGCTCCCTGGGACCTGTGGACAGGAAGGAGATCTGGGGAGGAACGAGAGGGGAGAGAGGAGAAAGCTGAGGCCGGCCACAGATCGGGACAGGGCTGGTCCACCATTAGCCGACAAGGAAATAAAATAAGCCAGCGCCTCCCTGGAAGAGAAAAAGAGAGGACATGATGTGGTTAAAGAGCCCACGTGTCTACAGGAGCGTTCACCAACAGAATAAAGCAGTGCTGACTTCTCCCCCGTGCCGGGAACCATTTAGTGAGTGTATTAGTCAGAGTTCTGCCGGAAGAGCAGAGGCAGAAGGGGATGGAGATGAAGATTTATTTCAAGGAAGCGGATTGTGCGACCAGGCCAGGCTGGAGCCTGGAGGGCAGCCGGGCAGGCGGGAACGTCTCAGCTCACACTGAGTCCACAGGCGGAACTTCGTCTTCCCCAGGGAAACCCTAGCTCTGTGCTGAGGGCCTTCAGCTGATCAGGTGAGGCCCACCCACATTCTCGAGGATCACCTTGACTTCCAGTCTGCAGACTACAGATGTTGATCACGTCTGCAAAATGCCTTTGCAGCAGCACTAGAGTTGTGTGTGGTTGAATCACTGGGTACCTCATCCTGACCAAGTGGACCTTATGCTGACCATCACAGGGGCTGCCTGAAACCCGGTGACAGCTTTAGATCCAGGTAGCTGATGGAAGAGTTCCTCTTCTAAGTGGGTGTGGGGACTGGGAGAAGTAATGCGATCTCTAACTCTGCACAGGTCTCAGGAACCTAACTTCCAGGTAAGTGGTCCAGACAAAAGTAGGTCAAGCCAGCACAATCCCTCTGCCCAAGAGCACAAAGTCCCCCCCCCAACTCGGCAGGACGCGGGACACAGGCTTGTCCTTTCTGGCTACGAAATGCCCAGTGCGAGCCCATGGGAGTTTGCGCTTACCTTCGTCCTCTGTCCCCCCAGGTTGGATCTGTGATGCTCTAAGAGGCAAAGCCAGGCTGGACGTACGTTATTATTTGTTAGTGTGGGAAAGACGCCTCCTGTAAGTCCAGTTTTATCCCAGCAGAGCCCCTTTCTCGGTGAGCACCCTGGCTCTCAGCCTCCCTGTACTAAGCATCACGTGGGGGCGTGAAAAACGCAGACTCCTGTCCCACCCCAGAGCTTCTGATCGGGCAGGCCTGCGACCGTGTCCTCAGGTGAGCACAGGGACACGCAGGAGCCCAACGTCCAGCCTGGGCCAGACCAGGTCGAGGACACCCGAATGCTGAAAACAGAGGCGGACTTCTGGATGTGAAGGTAGGCACGTAGGGATAACGTGACATTGGCCATGCGGGCCCTGGGAGCGTTCGTGGGCTGCAGACCCCACGCGTGGCACTGCTGTGGCATCCGTGAGAGGCCTGTGTGTTCCTTAGAGCCCCTCCATTCTGCACCCAGCGGAGGCCTCCAGCAGGCACTGAGACAGTGTGGGGAGGGTGAAGACCAGGGACCTGCCAGCCCACCGTCAGGCTCAAAAAAGCAAGGCCAGATGTCCCTTCTACTGCTAAGCAGCCCCAGTCCCTAATTTCCAAGCAGAGCCCCATTTTCTGCATCGAGGCAGTAACCGGGGGTGAAGATGTCTACACATAAGGGCTACCTGCCTCCCGGGCACCAGGGATGATCAGCCAGGGCCCTCAGACAGAGGGGACAATCTGTCCAGACAGAGAGAGGAACCCGTGATCTTGGGATGATTTTCCTAACCAGAGGCTGCAGGAGTAGACTTTAGGGACGAGCTTCACAGTCAGAGCGAGGAGGCCAGGGCTCAGGCGAGGGCAATAATCAGTCAATGCATGAAAAACAAAACACACCAAGTCCGACTTTCCCGGAAGATCACAGCCTGAGGTCAGCATGAAGAAATTCAGGCTTACACGTATGATACGTCCTTCTGGCTGAAAGGCCTCGGGTCCCGTTCCCAGGTGAGGTCCTGTCACAGCGACACAAGGCGCCTGAAGTCCTGGAGCTCATCCTGAGCCGGCCCTGTCTGCGCGTCCCTTCTCCCGGGGCCTTTGAGCCCCAGGCCTGACTCACTTTGCCGCAGGGTAAGCACCGCTGGTCCAGGGAACCAGAGGAACCCGGGAAAACCAGAAGTCCTCTTTACCGGGGGAGTGTTATGTTCCCAGCACTTAAGCTTTAAGCGCTAACAAAAAAGTGGGTTCTAGTAACAAGGCCCTCAGATGGCCTGACTCCAGGGTAAGCAGGAGCCCTCTCCGTCCAGGAGATGCGGGGGTGCACCCAGGAAGACCCCTAATCCCACAGCACATCCTTGGAGAGAACGGCTGGACCCTTCATCCGCCACCACAGACGACGAGGTGCTGCGCAGGAAGAACTCACGGACATGTAAATTACCACTGGGAGCCGGTCTGAAGCACGGGAGCAAGTGTTTCTCCAGGGCCCGCCGTGGTGGAGGAAGCTGAGTCTGGAGAATGGGTCACATTTTCACCTCATGCGTGCCCCTGCCCAGCAATGTGTGACACCAGCCCTGAGTGTCCTCTTGCATTCCACAATGACATCGAAAGCTGGACAGGATTCTTCTGCCCTTGCATTGATCTCATCTGGAAACCCTGACCCGACAGAGGAAAGGTGACAGAGACTCAGAGGAGCTTCAGAGACCCACCCGGGTCTGCAGGGTGGAGCCGGGGTGGAGAGAAACCTGCCTTAAGAGTGGAGGTCTCAGGGATGGGACAAAAAAAAAAAAAAAAAAAAGACTGACTTGGATGTTTTCAGTCTCAAAAATTGTATCAGGCCAAATGCAACGTGCAAGGGGACTTCAGGCAGCGTTTCACTTCCTAGGGAGGCATCTGCCCAGGAAGGCAGGAAAGACCTGTCCAACGATGCCAAAGATGACAAAACCAGTCCCTGTTTCAGGTGTGGGGCCCTGGGTCTGTGCTTCAGACAGGTGCTCCCTCCCTTCCTGTCCTCAGGCCAGGACCCCCCGGAAGGCGGTGAAGGGAACATTCCCTAAGCTAGGTAGCAGGAATGAAATGCTAGAGCCTGGCCTTACGCAAGTTGAGTCTTCTCACTACAACAGGTGATTTCAGCACCTTTAATAATTTCACTATAAAATCCACTCCAAGGGGCTGTAACATCAACTTCAGTTTTGGAAGAAGCCCGGTGACCCCGTCTTTCTCTGAGTAGGGACTGAGGGCGCCATCTGGTGAAACCAAGACAGACGGCCCCCCTCACCGTGGCAAATCCTTCCACAGGCTCTCCATCAGCAGCTGTGAGTAATCTCCTCATTTCTGGGCCTTGCCTTCCCAACTGGCCATTAAAAAATTAATGGCTCCATTCAAAACTGGCTTTGCAGAGCCAAGGACCAGACGACTGTTTTCCTTTCCTTTCTAACACCAAGGCCAAATTTGCCACGCAAAGACACAGTAAATCCTCTCCAAACAAATTCATGATTTCCCCTGCTAATTCCAAAGGTCTTTCTCTCAAGTTGACAGCAAACTAAACCGACAGAAAAAATTAAGAGGCAGGTTACCTGCTCCGTGCGCCGCAGGAGGACCGGGAGCAGATCTTGCGCTGTGGCCCCACAGCGGAGGGGCTGGCTCCACCTGTCCGACCTGTCAGGCTGGCTGCCGCCTCTGGGACTGGCACGGCGCCCCGGCCCCCCCACGGGTGTGCATTCACCTGCGGAGAGGGGCAGGGACGCAGGGCCCCTCTCCTCGCTGCTCCCCCCTGTGACCTGCTGCCCAGCCAATCAGGCGCTGGAACATGGGTTCTGAGTCATTTGGACTCTACACTTGAGGCTGGCAAAGAGAAAGAACAGAAGGGAAGAGGAAGAGGGTGGGGAAGAGAGGAAAAACCCGGCCCTCACACCCACCAGTGCCCCTGTGATGGGCAGGTGCGGCTGGGTGGGACCAGGAGCCTGGCAAGGCCATCAGGGTGCCCATCGGGGTCAAATTTCAGGGCTGCGCTTGCCCTCTGGGTCGCTATTTTGGGAAAGCAGCCCTACCCCAGCGGGCAATAGACTGGCCACTGCGGACACCAGAACCCGGAAGACTCCGAGCTCAGCCAGGCCCCAGCATAAGGAAAGGCAGGACGAGCAGCCCTGGGAGCAAAGGGAAGTCCAGGCACTGCCCCCTCCCCCAAATGCTGCTCTGAGCACACGCAGGCCCACCCATCCTGCTTGTCCCCAGCCTGGGCTCCTGGGGGGGTACTGCCTGGTTTGGGGAGGCAGTCCTGGCTTGATGCATTAACCAGGGTGCTGATGAGCACAGCGGGTGGAGCTGGTGGCTTCAGGGCCGGTGGTGTCACTCCTAGTGTCCTGCCACCCAGGACTAAGAGTCCTTGGCAGCCAGATCTAGCTTCACTTCCCTTTCACCCTGTGGCCCCCGATGCCCGTCAGGCACAGTGGATTTCATGGCTGTCTGAGAGCTAAGTCACAGACATGCCTTCAGGGGGGTGGCAAGGTCACAGACGTGCCTGGGGGAGGGGGTGCGACAGGCCATCCCGACCACTGCACGCATCCAGCCGTGCACTTCAGAGGCAGCCAATTAAACCGAGCCGCTGGGGGCCACGGCAGACACCACAGAGGAGCTGTGGGCATCCTGAGATCTGGTAACTCAAGTTCAAGTGCAAGGTGGCCGCTAAGATCTGCTCCTCCTCCTAGGAAACCAGAACCCCCTTCTCTAAGGAGACAGTGAGGCAGAAAAACGAGCCTAAAGCAGACAAGGTAGAATTCAGACAACCCCACCTCCGTCCTCCAAGTTACAGTCCCACTCACCTAGCCTGGCAGGGCTGGGCGTGGCTTCCGACCTCAGGGCTGTGTCCACCATCACAGCCACACTCTGCTTGGTGAAGCCAGCAGTCCTCTCTGTGACCCCAGAGGGGCCAGCAAGCAGGCCGGGTCTTGCTCAAGGAGCCCCATGCACAGCAGTGAGAATGTGACCCCGGGTGGCTCCATTCTGGGACCTGACCCCTCCTTCTAGCTCTCCAGCAGCCAGTCCTTTGCCTTCTTCCTCTGGCCAGTGGTGGGTCAGAGGCCCTAAGAAAATCCCCCAAACACCAGCCAGCTTCAGACCGCCCTGGTCCTGAGATCACCAGCTAGTCACCAGACTAAGACCGAAAGTAATGGGAGAGAAACACGTAGCAATTTCAGAAAACTGAACTTGCGAAGGTGCTCACCGCGGAATCGTCAGCAGGAGCGCTGCCTGCTCTTAGATACTTTAGGGAAGTGTTTACCAAGAGGAGCTAAAAAAGAAATTGAGGGTTTTTGCCTCCGATTTAGTAGACAAGAATCTTTTAGATTTACGTTCAGTGTCCCGTGATAACTCATCCGGGATCCCCCAAAGTAAGAAGGCTGCTTGTGGTTAGAGCTGGGTGAGTCAAACAAACAAATGAGCCCATGAGCTCAGCGTTCTGGAGAAAGAACAAAGAAAACCACCCAGGCAAGCGGTCCAGCAGCAGCTCATGACGGTGCGGAAGCAGTGGTTCCAGAAAGCCCCCTTCTGAACCCTGAATCCTGAAGCCACGGGTTCTCAGTAGCGGGAGGAGGAGGGGGATTCCGTCCCCCATTCCGCAATGTCTGGAGATACGGGAGGGGGGGTGCTACTGGTACCCAGCAGGTAGAGGCCAGGGGGCTGCTCAGCATCTCACTGCACACCGGACGCCCCCCACGGCAGACAGCCATCGCGGCCCAGACGTCAGTAGGACTGCCATTGAGAAGCGGCTGTGCTACAAGGAAAAACTATTCTTCTCTTCTTTACAAAGTCCTGGGCAAACAGTCTCCTTTAGACACTGGACATGTGCCTCAGCCCCGAGGGCCACTGCCAGGGACACGTCCTACCTGCGGTGCAGCAAGGTGAGAACAGGGTCAGGATCTCAGGAGGGGCCACTGGGAACAGCCCCCCCCCCCCAACCCCCACACCCCCACAGAGGCAAGCTCACCCTGGCCAAGGGTTCCTGTCCGTCAGCTCTGAAGAACTCACCGTGAAGCACTGGACACAGAACGGTGATTTGCCACTGGTGTGCCACAGGCAGTGCCTGACTATTTCATCTGGGGTACTGACCTTTTTTCCTTTAGATTGTCAAAAAAAATGACAGCTCTGCCCAGGTGGGTCAGTTGGTTGGAGCGTGGTCCTGTACAGCAGGCACCTGATGGATGCTTCTCTTACATTGATCTTTCCCTCTCTCTCTCGGCCCCACCATTTCCTCTCTCTTGCTAAAACAGCGGTTCTCAACCTGTGGGTCGCGACCCCTTTGGGGGTCGAACGACCCTTTCACAGGGGTCGCCTAAGACCAGCGGAAAACATGCATATAATTATATATTGTTTTTTAGATTAATCACTATGCTTTAGTTATGTTCAACTTGTAACAATGAAAATACATCCTGCCTATCAGATATTTACCTTATGATTCATAACAGTAGCAAAGTTACAGTTATGAAGTAGCAGCGAAAATAATTTTATGGTTGGGGGGGTCCCCACGACATGAGGAACCATATTAAAGGGTCGCAGCATTAGGAAGGTTGAGAACCACTGCTCTAAAAAAAAAAATCAATAAACATATTCTTGGGCGAGGATAAAAAAATAATAACAGCCAACACAACAATCGCCATCCAGTGTGAATGAATCAAAACTACGCTGACTTTTTTCAGCTCGGCAAACAGTGTATCTGAGTGGTTAGTGTCCGCGTACCGTGCCTGAGAAGGGTGAACACCGCCGAGACAGACGAGGGTGGCTCTCACCCTCACAGCGGACGCCTCAGCTGCGGCAGGTGCCTCCCTGGCAGTGCTGACCTCTCACATCCCTTGTCTCGCCTGAATAAATAAAAGCCTCACCCATCAAAGCAGGCTTTCTGCGTTCCGGACCTGCCAGGCCAACAAAGCACTCAGGGGCGTCCCATGCAAGTGTGCGGGGCGGGGGCGGGGGTGGGGGAACGCGTGTCCACCGTCACGTCACGGGAAGGCAGGGGAGCAGGGAGCTGGCCGAGCTCCCCCGACCTCCATGGACAAACCGAGTAGCGGTGCCAACTGAGGGACAGGATTCAAAGAGCCTGGGGCTCTGGGATTCCAAGGAGCGCCCCGCAGTCCTGGCGCATCTTCTGGGGCGCAGCAAGGCCTGGCAGCGGAGTGTCAACAACACCCTGAGAGCTGGGTGGCCACACGCCCAGGGCTGACAGGGGCTGTCCGTGGGAGGTGGGATGGGCCAGGGCGGACGGGCAGGTCAGAAATGGGCCCAACCCATTCACTTCATTGGCCTCTGGGTTGTTAGACTTTTTATCGGTATTATTACAGATTTTATAATTAAAAAAAAAAAAAAAGAAGACATTTAAAAATAGAAAGAATGAGGGCAGAATATCTTGTATCCACATCTCCGTGCCTGGGAACGCTGCTCACCTGCGCAGAAAACTTCCCACTGTGGCCTCCCACGGACCGCCGCTCAGGGTCAGCAGACCCGGGAAAACAGGCCACGGGGCAGGGCGGGGGGGATGAACACCCGCCTCTCCCCAGCTGAGCACAGGACACGGGAAAAACTGGCTCATGCACCAGGCCCGGCGCCCAAACAGGAGGGAGGCTGAGGGCCCGACACCCCCACATCTCCTCCCAAAACCCGCACGCAGGTGGCCGTTACCAGAGAGGGCCCCTCAGACCACAGCGAGGTTCCAGACCCACCCCTCGCCCCTGAGGTTCACAATGAGGAAGGAAGTCATGGCACTGAAATGCACGCACCCCCCTCCCAGCACCGTTCAGCTTTGCACCCTCTTGCCACCTGGAACTGCCGTGCCAGCCACCTCTGTGTCCCTCTCCCTGACCCTTGGAAGCGGCCATCCGGTTCTCCAGGCCCGAGGCTTGGTGTCGCCACCAAGCTGCAGCCTTTCCCCCCTCCGCGGGCTCTGCTCCCCGCAGCCTGGCGAACAGCTCACACACAGGCAGGGGGGCTCTGAGACCTGCCCCCTCCCCTGGCGCCCCTCTCCTGCCAGGGAAACCCAGATACCCAGAGACGGGCCCGGAGCTGGGGGACAGGGGAGGACCTGGGCAAGGGCTGGGACGTCCCACGCATCCCACATTCTCGTCTGCTTCCCACTCACGTCAGCAGTAACACCAGCAAAGCGATGTTCGGCCGTAACAACATCACCCTTCAATGCTACAGTGCACATGGATCGGCGGGTAAAATAAGTCACCTGAAGTTTGTGTGCGCGTCTTTAGCTAGAGAATATACGGGGTGGGGCAGAAGCAGGTTTGCGGCTGCCCATATGGAAAATAATACAATAATTAATAAATAACACTACAGCAATAAACTCCGCTTCATGTACTCACGACTGTAAACCTACTTTTGCCGCACCCCGGACGGGCACTAAGGCAAACAAAAGCAATATTCCCAGTGGACTGGACAGAGAAGTCACTTCGATGCCACAGAGGTGCCGCCCCACTGGGGCCCGGACGCTGACCGGGCATCAAACCGGCGACCTCTCAGTTTGCAGGCCGGTGCTCAAATTTCTCATTTCCAGCCCCAAACGAGCTCACGGAGGAGCTGGGGTGGGCACAGCAGTGGGGGGGAGATTCCCCTGAGATCACAGACCTTCTGCCCACGGGGATGCTCACCCTCCTGCCTCTGTGCCTTGCAGGGTTGTCTTTCCGCCACAGGCCCCCTCCCCGGCAGCCTCACCAGACACCCCTTCCTGGTGTACGCCCTACTGTGGGCTCCAGCGCCCACCTCGAGCATCCCCCGACCCATGTCTTGCCCTCCTCAGGGTGAACTTGCTGAGCACCCAGCACAGGAGAAGGAGACAGGACACAGCAGATGCCAGGGAAGGTCTGAGGAAGGACGGAAGGGCGGAAGAGGATGGTCAGGGCCACCGGCCCCCCTGCGCTCAGTCGGGTACCCCAGGCCCCGGGGTCTGGCCACGGCCCATCGTCTGTTCTAGAGGCTGCCCAGCACGGGTGAGGCAGCTGGTGGGAAAGTGGTCGGAAACCCAATTTCTAAGTTCACGGTGGTTTGGGCTTTTCGTAAGTGTATTTGTAAGTCGGGTGTTTGGAATGTCACATCTCAAAGTGACAACACCCTAAGTCAGTGGTGGTTCTCAACCTTCCTAATGCCGCGACCATGTAATACAATTCCTCATGTCGTGGGGACCCCCAACCATAAAATTATTTTCGTTGCTACTTCATAACTGTCATTTTGCTCCTGTTATGAATCGTAATGTAAATATCTGATATTCAGGATGCATTTTCATTGTTACAAATTGAACATAACTAAAGCATAGTAATTAATCACAAAAACAATAGATAATTATACATGTGTTTTCCGATGGTCTTAGGTGACCCCTGTGAAAGGGTCGTTAGACCCCCAAAGGGGTTGCAACCCACAGGTTGAGAACCGCCGTCCTAAGTCTTGGCAGGAGCACAGACCCCGCCTGGGACACCCAGCTAACCGAGCACCTGTGCTCAGAGCCGACCTCAGACATCTGGAAACACCTGCCGGTGCCCCCTCAAGGGCAGGGCCATGCCCTAGCTCGCTCCTGTGTCATGGCACCCAGCACGGCGGCAGGCCAGGGGTGGCAGGTACCTGAACACTCAGTGAACGAACGAAAGGATGAGTCTCCCAAAAGCAGCAGCACCAATACCAAGTGGCCCCACGATGCGCCAGGCACTGTTCTGTGCACTGAAACGCGGGCCCCAGAGGATGGCCACCTCAAATCTCTGGGGCCTGTGAATTTGATCGCATTGGGAAAAAGCATTTTTGCAGATGTGACTAAGAGTTTTGAGATGAGGGTCATCTGAAGGGACCCTAAATCCAATGACAAGTGTCCATCCTTCTAAACTGAGGCAGAAGGAGGGTTAAAAGGCAGAAGAGGAGACAGACACAGAGAAGGGCAGGTGAAGACAGAGGCAGGGATCGGAGCGAGGGAGCCCCCAGCCCAGGGATGCCAGGCGGGCACCAGCCGCGGGGAGAGGCCAGGACGCAGGCTGCCCCCGCCGGGGTGTGGCCCTGCTGGATTTCGGAGTCCCGGCCCCCAGAACCGTGAGAGAGGGAATTGCTGGCTTAAGCTACCAGTTTGCGGTGATTTGTAGCAGCAGCCGCCGGAGACCAATGCACTCCTGGGGACGTCAATGAACTCATCAATTTCAACAGGAGGCGCAGCAAGGGTTTGGGGGGCGGGGGCGGGAGGAGTCAGAAGGAGGCCTCTGAGCAGCCCAGCTCCAGTGACCATTTCTTGCCCTTCCTGCGGTCGTACCGTGACCCCCAACATTGCGTTCTGTCAATATCCTTATATCCTGTTGATCTATAATCTCCCTGAATAAACACGTCACCCCAGCTTTAGTTAGCTCAAATTCAGAATCAAGGGAACGACAGGACTGAGAGGAAACAAAAGCAATAATCAAAGCACGCTTTGTGTTCAGAGGCTGCCCCTCCCTCACTGTGCCATGGGGGTGGGGACAGCCTTGCTCTGGAGACCCTCCGTATTAGCTCACTCCATCCCCAAAGGCTAACCGGACGGCGTGGGTGTTTCTGACGCCTGGTAATGTAGGAGCAGCCGCTCAGAAGGGAGGCAAAGGGCTGCAGAAGCCCGACTCACAGACGAAACCAAAGCCACAAGGGAGAGGCAGAGGACAGCAGAAGACGTCTGAAACACACCGATGACACAGAAGGGCGCGGTGCTCCGAGGCCGGGGCCCTCCGGCCACTGTCACCCCCTCCGCTGCACAGCCCAGAGGTTCGGAGTGATGGACTCAGCAGAAAAAGGTAAACTGTGTTTATTCGGCTTTAAGCCAGCCTACGGTTCCCTTTGTCTGCCTGTCCCCGCAGTGCACTCCAGGGTGGTCCCCCCACCCTCAGGGCGTGAAGCCACCCAGGACGTCCCAGGCAAAAGGTGCCCCACCCTCTCCTCACTGTGGACTCAGCCCTGGATGTGGTGGTGGGGGGGGGGGACGATGGGGCCATGTCTGCCATGTCTGCGTCAGCACCCAGCACGGTACTGGACGCACCACCCAGAGGGAGCCCACAGGATGCGCCCACATGTAAACGTACACGTGAGCGGAGAAAGGAATAAATAAAAGAATGGAAGAATTTCAGAGTTTTGACTAAAAGTCTGAATTCTTCACAGGGCTCTCCCTTCTCTCTCTACGCCCAGTGTCTGTGGCTCCGATTCTCTTTCATAAAATTCCCGGGACCGTCTACCCAATAGCCATGATGTGACCGAAAGAACTCCCAGGAGGGCAGGTCGTCACAACCCAGGCAGTCAGGAAAAAACGTAAGAAGTGCTGCTGGCGTCCTTACAATTCTTTTAGGTTATAAACTCCTCACATAACAAGGCACCATGAGGACAAAAGGTCCACAAATAGAATCAGAAACTGTGACAGACCCTACCGTGGCTCCGTGGCGGTGTCCACGCCCTTACGCAGCGCCCAGCCCATGAGGGTGGGAGGTACCTGTGACTTCCTTCTAACCAACAGAACGTGGCGAAGGTGGCTGGACATCACTCCCATAGTAACAGTTCTCAAAGTGCCTTCATGCCATTTCACTTCCTGCGCGGGGGACCTGGCTGGCCTAGTCCACAGAGGTCCTAGCAGAGTGACTCTAAGTCACGCTATAAGCCTTCAAGTCCTGACTGCCCAGCGATGTCACCCCCAGGCCTCGGTCTCTTTGTATGAAAAATGGATACACTCCTAGCTTCCGCTCGGCCTTCTTAGAAGGACGAAACAGCACCTGCCACACAGCCAGAGCTCAGTGAGTGTTTGTTATTTCTGCATCACTCACTTACCTTCTGCTGTCCTGATGGGCCACTGTCAAGTCGGAGGTGCTGCGATGGTCTGTCCTGCCGACTGCTGCACAGAGCCATGAACTTGAGGTAGACCAAGGCCTACCGGTGAAGGAATGGCCCGTCTCGTGTGACCCTCATGGTGATTCTGGGAGGTAGGCAGGACAAAAATAATTTATTCCGAGATAAGAAAACAGGTTGAGAGATGTTAAATTCTTGCCCAGTACAACCGAGGAAACGAGGGATAAAACGAGGACCGTCTCACTCTTGACAGAAGTTAATGGGACACGGATTTAAGGACAAGCCCACGAGTGAGCCTCCAGGGCAGTAATGAGGCTTAAGTGGAAGTAATTCACCTGCACAAATACAACGAGCCTTATGTGTCCACAAAGCTGCACTTCTGGAAGCATCTGGGAGAAAGTGGGATTTCTGGGGATGGGGAGAGAACGAGACAGGCAGGGAAGCGTTTGCTTTTCTAAATGAAATTCAGTGTGGAACGCCGTGGCTGAGGAGTGGCGCTAAGGGGATGGAAGTTTTGAAGCAGTTTGGGGTTAGATGGCTTTTGAGCAGCTAGGAACGTTCTCGGTGGGTGCCAGGGTGGGGGGTGGGGGGCCTGGAGGGCTGTCGAGCCCACTGGCACAGGCTCCATCTGGAATATTACTCCGGGCCTGTCCCACCTTCTCCCTGTTAGAAGGCCACCACTCAGCTGTCTTCTTACCCTGGAAGGCTCTCTAGCTCCCACGCCATATCCCTCCCCGGGCAGGGAGATCGCAGGTGGTACCCAAGTCCCTGGGCAGCTGTTTGTCAACAGATTTCCAAGAACTGTTTCCCAGTCCCTTGGGGCTGGAGGTAGTGGTTTGAATTTACTCTGGAACCAGTGCTCGCCTGGGGGTCAGCCTGGAGGAGGAGGCATCCATCAGTGGTCGATCACCCAGCCCAGGATTTCAAAGTCGCTTTCATCCCATTGCTGGTGGTGGGTTTCAGAAGAATGGGGGGCAATAGTGACAGTAGTCTTGCCCACTTCCAAGTCCATTGTCACTCCCTCTGGCGTGAGACGATGTGACAGCCTCAGAATATATTTAATGTCAGGATTAGGAATCAGTTCAGCTCAAGTCCACTAACACCCCGCCCCCACAGGGACGCCCCTTCCCCCACTGCAGGCCAACTCTTATTCCTCTGGGTGGACCCTCCCTTTCCTCCGCCCACTTTCCATCTACTGAGTGTTGAAACTCCACTTTCTTCATAGGGAGCCTGGCACCCAGCCCGAGGCTGATCAGCCAAGGAAGGATAGGCCAGCCCTCCAAAGGGGTGGGGTGGGGAGGGGAGTCCCTGGGAATCGGGCAGGTGAGGTGGGAAGCCTGGGGGGAGTGTGTGAGCCCTCAAGGCTGCATCCAGTGTCAGTGCAGAAGAGGTCACTCAGCACCATGAGGTCAGAGGGGCCCGGGGTGCAGCCTGGTAGTCAGTGGGTTCCTTCCACACCTTGGGGTTACCTACCACCTGCCCACAGCCAGGGACGCGGGAGCAGGGGCATCTTTTTGCCTCAACCAGAGGCCTGTGGCTGCACTCACATCTCTGCAGTGCTAGTTAACAACAAAGGGACGCACTGATTTTTAGGAAGTGGTACACAAGGAGTATTTGCAATGCAAAAACTGAGCAAAAACCCCCAAAGCCTGGCTAGATTGTTTCAGTGGAGAGGAAGGTTCTCCTGATGCAGGGACAGTATTACACGTCTGGGAAAGCGAGGCTCCCTGTCCCTGGCGGGACCTGCTGCAGCAGCCATAGCGTCCTGCCCCACAGCGGAGGCCCATTATCGGATTTATTTCATCCCAGACTATGAACTGGGTCCTCACATCAAACCCCATTTACAGACGAGGAACCAAACCCGGAAGGTGAGTCATCTTCCAGATTCATGCAGCTAGGGACAGAGATGGGCCTGGGAAGGAAGTCTCTGACCGGAAGCCATATGCTTCATGCACGATGGGAGCCCCAGTGGGGAATGGGGGTGCCTTTCAGTGGAGATGAAACGTCCATCCCCTGCTAGACCTTGGCATCTAGCAGCCTCTGCAGGGCACCTACGGCCAGGCCCAGAAAGGGAGGGGACAGCCCACAGCTGGCCACCAACCCTTTTCATCACCAAGATGCTTCAAGCACTGAAGTTGGGGTTTAAAGGACCCCTGCCAGTCCTCCCCAACTGTACACACGCACACACACACACACGAGCAGCCCTGTTGCCCCACAGCCTAAAAGAAAAAATGTGACTTCTAATGGCTGTGGAGTCAGTACTCTTCCTCACCCAGGCGGGCCCCTCGGCAAAGGCCACAGGTGCGAGGACAGCTGGGGAGCCCAGGGTGGCCTGTGCCCACACCCCGCCCCCTCGGGAGATGCGGCCCGGCCTCCCCGCACCTCACTCTTCACCTGTGAAAAATAAGGATTCTAATCCCTACGCCTCCCTGCCTCACAGAGACCAGAGATGGGCCCCCAGGTGCCACACCCAGGCCGCATGGCTCTCCCAGGTGGGCGGCAGGAGTGGGCCAGGTTTGCTCAGATTCGGTGGGGTCGCCCAGGACCCAAGAGGTGGGAGGCCAGAGAGTGAAGACAGGGCCTCTGGGGCAGGCCCCCTCTGTACCTGGCTGACCCCTCAGCCCTCTAGTCCCCCCATGCCCTCACCCTTCCCTGGGACAGGCAGCTGAAGAGTGAACAGGCCTCACGCACTCCTAATTTCGCTAATGCCATTCCCTTCCATGTACCTTTCCCTTCGCTCCAGCTGGGTCTGAATCCTGGCTGCTCTCCCAGGCCCAGATCAAATCCTTTCTACGTCCCCAAAACTGCCTCGGCCTCCCCCAGCCCTGGGACGCCCTGAGACCCCAGAGCCCGTACTAGCTGCTCATGTTCCCCAGCTGGCCGCTAGGTCCAGGCGTGTGACCTGTCCACCCACCCACCCGACACCCATCAAGCCGCTGCCCTGTGCCAGGTGCTGTCCTGTCCCTGTCCTTGTCCATTCTCTCCCCATTCTCCACGATGACCATTCCCCACCTTCTGCCCCACCCCCAGCCCACCCCCCGGGCAGTCTCCCCCCACTCCCACGGCCTTCGCTACCGTCTTAGGCACAGCGACCTCTCTCCTGCAGTCCAGGTTCCAACACCCAACCCCTCCCCTCGTGGGGGGCTAATGGGCAGCTGATGAGGCAAGTCAGGGCCCCGGATCTCCCAGAAACCTCTGCAGCCTGCTCCTTCCCAGTTTCCGCATCTCAGGAAACATGTCCTCCATCGGTGCAAGCCACAAATGGCAGCAACAGCTGTCGCTTCTTTTGCCCCCCGGACTGTTTGTCGTCTCTACCCTCAAAGCCTCCTGCCTCTGACCCCTGCACACTGCAGCCCCAGCCCAGGCCGCTGTGGTCTCTAGCTGGACCCAGGAACAGCCTCCAGAGGGTGTCCCTGCTGCCACTCTCAGCGCGGCAGAGTCTGTACACAACGGCCGGAGTGACCGTTTTAAAACATAAGATCATTACCATTGCAGCTCAAAACCCGCCAAAGGCTGCGGCACATCACACTTTGGGTTTTCACGCTCAGGCCTCAGGGCCTACAAAGCGCCCCAGGACCGGACTCCTGCCTGACTTCCCCTGTGACCGCTCACCGCCAGCCTCACCGGCTTCCTGGCAAACGCCTCAAATGCACCAAATGCAGGATCTGCATCGGCTGGCCCGCCTGCATGGAAAGCCCTCCCTTCCCCTCAATGCCTGAACCCCTGTCCCATGGACAATAACGCCGCCTCCCTGGCCCGCTTCACCCTCCCACCCCTTCACAGCACTAATCACAACCTAACATTGTTTTAAATATTATTCTGTTCATTCATCTCGTTTCCTCCATCGCAAGACAAGCTCCACACAAGCGAAGAGGCCTGTCTTCCACTGATGTAGTTTCAATGCTGAAATGACACCAGCACATAGCAAAGACTCAGAAAAATATCTGTCGACTGAACGAATGAATGAATGAATGAATGAGTCCTGTCTGTCTCCTCATTACAGAGATAAATAGTCAGGCATTGCCTGTCTTAAAACTTCTTGCAGCCCACTGGTGGGAAACCACGGCTTTCCCAGACACATCCCATCTCCTCTCACCTGAGGCTGAGTAACGAACCAGGGGCGTCTTGTTCATCTTGTCCTCTTCCCCCACCTCCTAGCCCAGGAGCCAGTCCCAAGGGCAGGTTCAGGCTGGGGTGGCAATCAGATTAGGGGACCCGTGGGAAGTGCAGCCTGCTGCGCTGTGATGAGGACGGGGAGGCCGGCCTGGGTGTAGCATCATTGACTTGCCATGTGCACCAAGGGCGTGGGGCAGGAGCAAACGCGCAGTCCAGGGACCCTTGAGGCTGCAGAGAAAGCTGGTTGGCAGGGCAGAGCAGGACAGGCCTGTCCCGGCCAGTCCTCAGGTTTGGGAAGCTCAGGAGACAGGCCACTAACCCAGAGGGCAGCAGATGCCAGGGGGCCGTAGGGTCCCCCCAGCCGATGCTGCCCCATCAGCCCTCCGCCCCTGGATAGGTCCTCAAGGGGAATGTTGGTGAGTCCAAGAGCCTCCCTGCCTGCTCAGCCCACCCACCTGGGCCCCACTGCATGGCCCCCGGGGCTCACTCATTGTCCCAGAGCTCTGAAACCTGGAGGCAGAAGCGGAACGGCCCCGCATAAATTACAGGGGCCCACTTTGCCCCCTTGACGGGACTGTTAAAGAGCTCCATGCGCCCTGTTCCAGGAAGCCCAGCCACCCCTTGCTGCAGGGGACCAGCGCTGATGGATCAGGAGGGCGCAAGCCCTGGGCTTTCTGCACAGCCAGATGGTCCCCTTGCTCCCTCCCCAGGACCAGAGCATGTGCCCCACCCCTGCTGCCTGGCCACATCCACCTAACCTAGGGAACGGGCGCCGCCATGCCCCGGCCTGAAGATCTCACCCAGAAGCATGAACTCTGAGAAACACCCTCCCTCAAGCTCCCAAGCCCGACAGTTTTCCAGCCAGCGGAGCGAGGGTGGGGGTGGGGGTGGGGGTGGGGGCGGGGCGCAAGGGAAGGTAGCGCTCATTTGCACCTCGGAGAGGGGAAGGCTGAAAACCCTGCTCACGTGCCTCTCTTTAAAACACAAGGGGCGACGCGTCCTCTTCCATCACGCTATTTTAGTGACCACTGCACTTTTCAGATCCCCTGAGATTTTTTCGCAGCCACGTTGGGAAGCCAGTCTCAACGCCTCTCCCACCCCCACGGGGTCGAGGTATTTGCTCCAGTCTCACTCGGGTGAGCAGAGGCAGTAAAACCGGAGCCCCCACCTCCACTCCTAGACCAGCGGGCCGCCTGCACCCGCGACGGAGCGCGGGGAAGAAAGAAATAACCAGCCATGCATAACCCAGAAAAGGAAGCCCTTTCTCTCTCCAGAGATTATGAAATCAAAGAGCATTTTGTTGCTCCTTGGAAATTCTTCTCTTTACAACTCGGAGACCAGACAATTCAACAGGGTTTGCATTATTATTATTATACTCAAAGTACTTCATTTAGTTCCTGCCTCCTTCCTTAGGAACTTTCACGTGGATTGAGAAGAGAAGCGGTTACCTGCGCTCACTCTTGGACTTAGCGAGCAAGTCGCGTGGACTCCAGCCCCGTCTTCCCCGGGCTCGGCTGCAAGGCTCCTGCAAAATCTCGAAATCCCCCGGCTCTGCACGGTCACGGAGGGAAGAAGCCCGGCTCTGACAAGCCCAGGCAAGCCCAGGCGGAGCCCGCTTCTGGGTCCTCCCTCCTGCGCGCGCCACCCTGGGCGGGAGACGCGTCTCTACCGCCCAAGATCCGGGCAGTTGGCGCGCCCCTGACGCACGGGACGTGGGCATTGCCTCCACCTGAAAAGGAAAAGGACCCAGGTGGGGAAAGGAGAGGAGGACGGGGGCGGCGCCAGCCTAAGCCGGATTAGGGCCGGGGGCGCAGCGGACTGGCCCCTGGGGCACGTTGGGGGGGGTGGGCTATGCGCGCTGCAGGGAGGACCGCGGGAGCACCAGCTCGGCTATGGGGCGCGGCCCAGGACCCAGAGCCTGGGCCCCTGGCCCCTGCGCCGCTGCTATCGCCTGGGCCTGGGCTACGTACGCTTCCCTGGCGAGGCCGCGGACTTTGCCCAGCGCCCCTGGCCTCTGCCTGCAGTGGAGTCCCGGGGCGCGCCTCCCAGAGCCGATGTCCCAGGCTCCACCGCCATCGCGACTCTTTCGGGGGCTCCTCTCCCTCTGGGACGGGACTGAAGCCCGGACGAGCCGAGTGGGGCATGTAAGAAAGCAAAGAGAACCCACGGGGGCGCTTCAGCGGGCCTCTCCCCTGGAAGAGGGGAAAAGAAACCCGTGTCCCGGGCTAGGATGAGGAAGGCGTTCCGGGTCTGGACCTGTGTGGTCTCCACGACATTGCCGGCCCGGATAGCTCGAAGTTGCCACAAAACCCCGAACACTAGAAGCCTGGAAAGGACTCCTGGTGCCATGAACAGGCACCCAGCCTTGGCCACCTGGCCTCCGCCCGCCAGCCTGGCGCCCAGACCTCACTCACCGAGCCCCCAAGTTTCCGTGCTGCCCAACACTGGGGTGACACGGCTTGGCGCGTCGCCTCCAGGGGCGCAGGAGGCAGTCAGGGGGCACTGACGAGCCGCAGCGCTTGGGAGCTGAGCATGCCAGGGTTGGGGGTTGGGGGTGTCAGCTCAACAGGGGGGCCGGGAGCAATCCTTCCCCACCAGCATCTGGCATAAAGGTTCCCCCAGACACAAACGCGGTCGCGGGTACTGAGCACCGAGCCTCGGGAAGGCACCAGGGCAGCCCTCGAGCGGCGCACCTCGCTTTTCCCACAGTTCCCCACACTGCCCTGATCGAGGGCAGGACGGCCCCTTGAGCTGGAGGACACAAGTGAGCTCAGGGCCGGCCCTGAAGCTCCGCCCCCAGCCTTCGCAGACCCCAGCTAGTCTCACCGGCAGAACCTCCGGACCCTTGGGGGACAAGCTGCCCCACTGCGCCTAGGTTGAAGGAACAGGGAATCCCCTGGGCCTCCCTTTGCGCTGGGGGTCGTTGCAGGACAGAAGTTGGTTCATCAAAAGCAAACCCTCCCCACAGATTCACATTGTGGCATAATCGCAGGGGGACCTGGTAGGCACTGTGTCCTCCACGAGACAAAACTGAAGGGCCAGGTCTTGGCCTCTTGAGATGAGAGAGGGACACTCGTCCCTCTTGCACTGGGAGACAGTGGTCCTGGGGGAGGGGGAGAACAGCGGGCAGTGGCCCTGGCATTGTGTGTGATCACATGTGGGGGCAGCTGGAGCCCAGTGTGGCCTGTCCTGTGAGAGGGATGAGGAACTGGAGGCTCACAGGGATGTGTCTGCATGGAGCCCACGTTTTCCACACTTCTCCAGGGGTTCGAGAATGGTCTCTGGAACAGAGGAGGAGAGAGCCCACCAGCGGGTGAGAAGACCCACATGCAGGTGGGTGGCTGCAGGCTGGCCTGCCTGTCCCCACACCAGCAGGGCAGGGACAGGGACGGTCCCATGGGGTAGGTGAGAAGAAGGCCCCTCAGGCAGGAGGCTCAGGAGGCATGCCTGGTGATGGCAGGAGAGGGGGCTTCGATCCCGACTCTCTGTGGGACCTGGGCAATGACTGTACTGGCAGCTGCATGAAGTGCTCAGCTTGCCCGGCATCATCCTGAACCCGGCCCCAGAGAATCTCGTCCTCAAAACAGGTCGGAGACGCAGGTACTAGTACTGCTGCACTGACAGGCGAGGAAACCAGGGACCAGAAAGGGACAACTTGGCCACTACCAAGGAGGAGAATGCGTGGAACCAGGTCCCAAATCCATGCCTCCCAGACCCCAAGCTTCACTCCTTAAGCACCTGCCATCCTGCCTCAATTTAGCAAATTGCGCAGCCTCTCCGAGCTTCAGTGCGCGCAGCTGTGCTGACGGCCCCGGGCTCATGGTATGGATTTAATAAGTGCTGTGGAATGAACGAGCGAGTGAATGAATGTATGAATGACATCCCACCCCTCGGGGTAATGGTGAGGACCACACCGGATGGAGTTCCTGCACACGGCAGCCACAGCCATGCCCTCAGCAGCTCACCTGAGGGACCCCTACAGGCCAGGCCCCAGGGGGGCTGCTCCTGGCAGGGAGCCCCGCCCATGAGCCCCGCCCACGCTTCCTTTCCTCCCAGAGCCCCGAAATGCCGGGACCTGGACACGTAACCAATGAATGTGCTTTGGAGGCACCTGTTCTGGCAACGGGAGAACTGAAGTAACCAGATTCTCTTCTACTTTTCCCCTGAGAGGCCAAAACGTATCCAGGCCTCTTTTTTTTTCCCCCTTAAGCATTTTGGTGTACACGAGGACAGTTTTAGGGCTCTCGATATGCTGGAGTCTGGCTCATCGCTCTCCAGCCCCGCCAGGTGCGAGGACAGCAAGCCCATCTTATTTCCTCTGGAACCCATCCAGAACCCGGACATATATACACCCCTAACTTTCAAGCAAAGGGGGGCTACAGAGAAAGGAAGCTACGAGGGAAGCATTGACAACTGATGTAGGCCCGGGTGTGCACTGGCCACGCCCCCCCACCCCAGCGGCGGAACTGAAGTCCCAGAGGCCTTCAGGCCCCGCGTTTAACTGCAGAGCCCCAAAGAATCCCACTGCCCAGTCGGCCTGTGGGTCCCTCTTGTCCAAGAACGTGAATTAAACAAAGAAGGATAACAAGGTCCTGGAATTCGAACCCAGTGAGGGTTGCGTGATTTTGTGAATATACTAAACCGCACTAAACTGTACACTCTTAAACGGCGAAGTTTATGGTAGGGAAGCGACATCTCAGCAGAAAACGAAAGGAGCCACAGTTCCTCCTCACTGGCTAGAAGCACATGGCATGGACCCAGCAGGTCACCAGAAAGCCCAGGCATTCCTGACAAACGCTAACCCGCCTGATGCAGAAGCTCTAACCCAGGTGTTGGTGACACAGGAGGGTCAGGCACCCTGTGGCTGCAGCCTGTCCCTGGAGGAGCTCGGCTGTGGCTGCCACAGGGACGAGTGGCTAAGAGGCCAGGGCAGCCTGTCTCTTACCCCCCTGAAGACAGAACTATAGGGACTCAGGGCCCTGGACTGGTGCCTGCAGCAGAAAGGGGCCTTTGGGGAAAAGGGTTTCCTCATTGTAGCCTTGGCATCAGAGTCGCTTGGGGTTGGGGAGACAGTGGATATGTGTGTGTGTGTGTGTGTGTGTGTGTGTGAGTGTGTGTGTGTCGCATGTGGGGATGTCCAGGGAGCCCACCTAGCAATTCCCAGGTCCTTGTGTGAACAAACACAACTTTTAAGGTCTCACGTCTAACTAAGAAAGCCCAACTTGACTTGCAGGGCTGGTGAAGAAATCACCCCCAGATTAAAAATAACAAATAAATGTAAGAAGCCAAAATGCTGTACAAAGGGGAGGATTACTTTGAAGTGTCTCCTCATCACTGTGCTCATGGGGCATTTTAGCTAAACATAGCTTAATGGTTCTGTTTATTTCCCTGAAGTCACTCTGGCTTACGCGTCAAATCAACCTTTTTCCTAACTGAGGACAGAGAGAGGTCAGTTTATTCTTAGGAGAGATCTGTCTGTGGACTGATTGATTGATCAGTCACTGTTGAATACATATACACACATACATTATTTAGCTACCATTTATCAGGTCCTTGTCATACATGTTACGCACTGTGGGGTGCTTTGCAGACTTCACCTTATTCGATCCCCCAGCAGCTCCATGAAATCCCTAATTGTGCCCACTTAGCAGGCACTGCACTGAGTCTCAGGGAGGCTTCAATTCCATGTCCTTGTCTAAGGTCATGCAGCTCGTAAGTGACAGACCTGGGATTGGATGTGTGCTGGGTCCCAGAGGCAGTTGGCCTCCGAACGCTGGGCCGCTATGGGACAAGGGGGCTGCCCAGGGGGAGACCCCTCTGTTTATTGGAAGGAGTGAAAGGCCCCCACCCTCAAGTGCAGAGAGGTGAGGCTGCCCAGGCCCACTTGCTACTGGCAGCTTCCATAAACACATGTAACTGGTACCCCTCATTTCTCCAGCTCACAGAGGGAAATGGGGCCAAAGTGACAATGGTCCCATGCTCCTAGCCTAAGGATTGGGGGAAGGACAGGGGTCCCACCCCTCAAAGACCCCTGGGAGCAGCGGAGCACCTCAAGGCTCCAGTCCTGGTTCCCACCCCCACTGTCCCTTCTGAAGAGACCTGAACGCTTAGCGCAGCCTCAGAGGCGGTACTGCCTGCATCCCGCGTCCTGGCCGGGAGATAAGGGCACTCACAGGGCTTCTTTGCTGGAGTCGGGCCTCCCATGGGCCTGGAAGGAACACGTCAGGGGAGCAGTCGCTGTTGGCTTGTGGAGACCTAGAGGAGCAAAGCAAATATGAAAACCAGACCAACTCCAGGGTCGGGGGTGCACGCAGGCAACCTGCGGGCACCTGGCCGGCCTGCCCAGGTACCCCTCACCAAGGTGTCTCTCCCAAGGGTGATTCGCAGAGCTAAGGCACTGTGGCCCCCAGGAAATGCCTGAGAGAGCCTGTGCCTTCCAGGGCCTATGGGCGCTGGTCCCCCCACCAGCATTTGTAAACTGAGGCAGGAGAGGGAAGGACTGGCACAGCGCAAACACAGCGCTCAGGCCCCAGGCTGAGCAGAAACGCTGTGCAGAGGTGACCTGGGGTTCCTGTGGGGTGCACCAAAGACATGCTTGGCCCATTTGACAAGTTTACCAATTTTATCTAATCCTTCCTATTTTAAAACAAAACAATGTGTATTTTCCAATGTGGCCTCCTACGCCGGGTCCACTGTTAGGAAAAACACACACTTATGACACAGGAGGAAGCCTGGGACCTCTGAGGCCTCGGACAGACTGTTGACAACATTTGGGCTGATGGGCAAGGTGCCCTTCAGACCATAAGGGGCACCTTGTGTGTGGCAGGGCCTTTCAGAGGACATGGGCCACCCAGGTCACTGCCACGTCTTAGGGGACCTGCGGGTTTCCAAAGGGGAGAAACACCAAAACCTAGTTATAAAAGTGCTTTTTAAACATTTAAATTAAAACACACACACACACACACACACACACACACACACACACACACACACACGGCCAATACAAAAGCATTGGACTGTTGACTATAAAAAAAAATAAAAAATCTGAAGGTCCTAGGTGGGTGGAGGTGGAAGAGCGGGGCGGTGGGGGATAAATAGTAATGGACAAATACAATAAAAAATTCATTTAAAAAATGAACATTAAAAGAAAAATCTGAAGGCTGTTTTCAAACATGAGACTCAAGCGGAATGGCCTGCCCCCAGCAGACCGACATGGGTCAGGATAGCCCAAGAAAGCACGGAGCCCGAGGCCCCAGGCTGGACGGGTCAACCCGCCATGCTTCTAAACTCGAGAGATCTAGCAAGGGTCCATGTGCCCAGAATTGGACCAGGACTTGACCAGGATTTGGTTCAAGGAGGAAGGAGGAGAAAGGGCAGAACTGGAACTGTCCACCCTGTCACTGAGTTGCAGCCCCTGTCCCTGGGTGGCTCCACCACCGTGTTGTGATACAGTGAAATGTTATTGAGTGGTAAAGGCGGGGGGACTATACCTTTTACTGTTTGTACCTCCTGTTGCTCATGTCAATGGGTGCTCAGTAAGTACTTGTTGGGCTGAACTGAATGGTCAAGAATTTTGAGGAGCCCTGACTGGTGAGGCTCAGTATGTAAGGAACAAGGACATAGTGACTCCCAAACCAGTAGAAAATCATTAGTAGCAAAGGACAAATGTAATTAGAGGGTCTTAAGGGCAAATGTAATTAGAGGATCTCTGAGAAGGTAGTTGACAGTAGTAGCATATTTACAAATCACAAAAGGGGCATTTAGATAATTGTGTTAGATTGTAACTCTGGAGTAACCGTTGGCAGCCGTCCGTCTCAAGAGACGATGGTGTAGCTTCCTAAGAGTCTATCTGCACCGCCGAGAATGGCTGTGCAGTCCGACTCGGGAGTGACATGGTATCTGTCTCCTCTCGTGTTGAATCGACATCTTGCGATGACGCTGGAGTGTCCTCTCCAGTGAAGCTGAAGCTACAGAGCCTGGGCAGGGTGATATGGAGGGTCTGCTGTTGCCCATGCAGCAGACCCCCCCTCTCTTCGCAGCTGAAGGGTCCAAGGGAAAGATGGAGTCGATACAGCTTGGGTTCAGGTGCGCCGCAGGAGTTGCCGGTGTTGACTACAACGTCAAACCGCCTTAGGGACTCCGGCTCCGGATTTTCTGTCGGGGTTTACTCCCTTAGCCTTTCCCCTGAAGAGGTATGCCGCAAGGCAGCGGAGGTTTTTTGGAGTCAGAGTTTTCCTTCTCTGATGTGCCCTGACTGGAAGATCGAACCAGCGACACTTAGCTCGCAGGCCGACGCTCAATCCACTGAGCTAAACCAGCCAGGGCCAACTGGAGTAACCAGTAACAGAGAAACAGGGAAGAAGGAGAGGGGAGGGGGAGATAATCACGTTAGGGAGGGGGAGATAATCACATTATTATAAAACCAGTTTTCTTTCTCTACTTTGCAGCACATTCTCCTGGCTGAGGGTGCGGCCTACTCTGCAGACTTGTGAATAAATGCCTTGCCTTGCTGCTAAGTCCTGTGTCCCGGTTTTTATTGTGAGTATTTCTCACGCGTGGATTACGTATTGCCCCACAAACTGAAAGGTCACCATTTCAATTCCCAGTTAGGGCATAAGCCTGGGGTACAGGCCAGGTCCCCAGTTGGGGGAGTGCCAGAGGCAAAGCAACAGAATGTTTCTCTCCTTCTCTTTCTCCCCCTCTTCTCCTCGCTCTAAAAATAAATAAATAAAATCTTAAAAGAAAAAAGAATTTGGGGGGAGATAGAGTAATTTTACACCACCAGTGTGGGAGACAGGCAGCCATGGTTCAAAAGACTTTGAGGACCCCTGTGTGGAGCCCAGCCCAAAAACAGGAACCTGGGTCTTAACCAGCTGGCTTCTTGTCCTTCATGCTTGCTATGAATCCCACCCTCTGGGGGATTTTAAAGATAGAATAGAAATACAAAGTGGCTTATAAGGAAAAGGGAACCTGCTCTGTTTTTCTCTGAATAGCCTCAAATCCTTGTCAGTAGAATGTGAAGAACAGAACGATTAAGTAAGAGGAAGTGCTTTAGACCTTGTGTAAATTACCTGGGCGTTTCAACCCTGTATTGATGATCTGCATTTCCCTTTTACTCCCTACCATTTGGGGAAGGGCTGCATGCTTCCCCTATGCAGTTCCGCGTGTGGAAAGTAGATTTAAAACCCTGGCTAATGAAGAAATGGGGGTGATTTTCCTCAGAAAAAAGCCCCTCCCTTTCTTCCTCAGATGGTGAGTGTCTGAGTAGTTTCTTCATCCATTCCGAGGGACCCAGAGTCTCTCTCTCCCACCAGAGTCAAAAAAGCTATGTGTTACCTATAGGTCCCATTTGAGACGGCCCTAGTCAGGTCTCTGGGTTGACTGTCTCCACCTCTGTTAAGTCCACCTACGTACCACTTACTCTTTAACCAAGGGGTCTGGCAGCTGTTACAGCCACAAGCCTCTGCCCTAAGCTGGAGGACTAAGAAGTTACCACCTGGGGATGATGCTGCAACCTAGAAACCATATTTTACCATCGAGAAGAGAGGAACTCTCATGATACAAGAAAATGGGCTGTCTTCTAGCTGATCACAGGAACTCACTCCAAGTAGCTGAAGGTCATGAGGACACAGCATGTTAATTTCCAGGTTATTCAGATTGTACTCAACACAAATCAGCATTAAACTCATTGGGCACAAAGTGAGCTGAGAGAGACATGGAGTGGAAACCCCCAAACAAAGACAGAAAAATCATCCAGGCTGGTGGGAAAAGAATGAGACCAAACCCCGTGGCTGATCCACGTGGACCCCTAGCTGGATTTGCTACTGTCATTCTGTAACATTTCCCAAGCCAGGTCTGGAATCCACCTGTAACCTGGGGCGGGGGGGGGTGGGTCTTGCAAATGGACCAGAATGCTCAGCTTAGCGTTGCTGGTGGGCTGTCCCGTCTGTCCTTTGCCATCCCATTCAAAGGGGGTCAGCCCTCCCTGGGAATATTGCTCAACGTCCTCAGATAACAGCTGTATGCACAACGAACTCAGCCTGTTCTCAGAAATGAAAACAATAGTGAAAGCCCCGGCACGTTCCGTCGGAGCTCTGTAAGAAACCAAGTGAAACGTGGAGATGACACAGATCCTGAACAGCAGGGAAATTTCTGAGCAAGCATTCTGTTGGGAGGAGTCAAAACAAAACCTTGAAAAACTCTTCCTCCGGAATGCATGGGATCCTGCAAAGCGCAACCCCGGGTCCCGAAAACCCCGCCCCAGCGGCTGGATTTCCTTCCCCGTCCTCAGCCGCCCTCTGCTGGGAAAAGCCTGAATTACAACCCTAGTAACCTGACAGCCACTAGACTCAAGTGGCCGCAATTTCCCAGAAGTGACAAGAGGAGGAACTATGAAGGCGCCGCGTTTCCTCGCCCTGGCGCTTCGCCCGGCGAGAATCGTAAACCAGAGGCGCTGCAGACGTGCTCAGAGGCAGCGCGGCGCTCAGCTCCCCAAGACGGCGGTGAGTTTCGCCCCCGGTTCACCTCCCAGGCCCCACGTTCCTTACCTTGGTGTTTCGCCTGAGTCAGGGTGCCCAATGGGTGCAGCCCTGGTGACGTCATCCTTGTCCCACATCAGAACATGGCCCAGGGACTCCCGGGTCTGCGCCGAGCTTCCCGTGTCCTTGGGCAAATGCGTTCATCTCGGGGCTTCGCTGTCCCCCTTCTCTGAGCCTGGGGCTTGGACTGGATGATTCCTGTCTATCCTTCGCTCATGAGGCTCAAGTTCACGTGCCTAGGAGGAAGGACAGGTTCTGCTCCTTAATCAGACCTGCAGAGAAGGAGCACAGCTGAGGAACTGCTGACCCAGCATTGTGTGCAGAAGCAAAAGCAAGCAGTCCGTGGGAAAGTGCCACGGGTCAGGGTCCGGCCCTGGTCCTCGGATCCCAGCAGCACCTGGGCATCTCTCCCCCATCCTCCACCGGCGTCCCTGGTGGTCCCTGTCTTCGGGATTCTGGGTGCCGCCGCCTTCCCAGCTGAACACCATCAGCGTCCCATCTCTAGTTGAAAACCAGGCCCACCATTTGCGGTGCTGGCCCTCTCCTTTGCCTGGTACCTTTGTCCCTGGAGGAGCCGCAGGGACTCAGGGCCGGCCAGTTGGCTCTGCCTGGAGGGTGCAGGCAGTCCCCTGGAGAGCTGCCTGTCCCTGTGTCCTTGGCAGGCAGTCTGGCAACTGCAGTGCTGTCACTGTCCCAGGCTGAGCAAGAGGGCTCCTGCTGTCAGTTTTGAGGCAGCCACAGGCCTGGGCAGCCACAGCTCCAAAAGCTGATGACATCAGCTTCGAGCAGGGTCCGCAGTCCCCACGATCCCTGCCCTGCCATCTCTGCCCCATCTCCATCCTCCTTCCCAGGGCAGCGCAGGCTCCAAGGGCAGACTCCGAGCCGGAGACCCGCCAGCGAGCGAGGGACAGGAGGAAGCAGCCCCTGGTGCCGGGGCTCTTCCCGCAGGCGTCCGGGGTCCAGGACACAGAGAGGCGTCCCTCTCTGAACTGTCGCAGAATCACGAACAGCCCCAGAGGAGCAGGCGGCTCATGTGCACAGCGTGACGTCACTTTGCATCTTGCCAGAAGACAAGGCTTGTGCCAGGAACAGGCCCCTGGGGACAAGTCAGGCAGCATTTTCATGACACCGGCGTAAATGAGGCCCTGCACCGAAGGCTGCTATTCTGGGCAGACGGTGCTGTCTGGGTGCCTGGGAC
The DNA here is from genome assembly GCF_987537825.1 of Furipterus horrens. Lineage (NCBI taxonomy): Eukaryota > Metazoa > Chordata > Mammalia > Chiroptera > Furipteridae > Furipterus > Furipterus horrens. The sequence continues at coordinate 5,051,657 of NW_028327173.1, forward strand.
TGCCCCCCTCTGTCCCCAGGCCCCTGCTCCTGCCAGTGAAGGCCCTCACATCACCTGGGGGGGTCAGCGGCGACAGGACCCCACCCACATTTGCTGGCTCGGCTTGCCTCTGCAGCGGAGACTGGACTCCCTCCACGTCCAACTGGCACCTGCAACCAACTCCGTGGCATGGGGGAAACCTTCATCCTACCGCCTCTGTACCTAAACCGTCTCCAAGCTGCCCCAGAAATCTTCAGGGCGAGCATTCAAGGATGCGGTCCGAGAAGGTGCCTTTGCCCTCACCCAAGAGAATGCCTGAGTTGGGGGTCTCTTCTTTACCCACCAGCTGGAAAGGCAGCTTCACTTTCCAGACCGGTGTCCACGATCCAAAGGAAAGCCGAAGCCAGGCTCCGGACACAGCTCCCCTCGGCTCATCTCAAAGCCTTCACCTCCACAGAGGTCCCTGAACATCGTGCCCCGTACCTGGTCGGCGCTCAGCACCGAAGTGCCTATGGAAGCAGATGCGTGGAGTCAGCAGGTACAGGAGCCCTGTCACCATCCTTCCCACGGGAACGGCTGCCTCCGGTCCCAGCCCTCAACTCCGATGGAGTAGAGTCGTGAAGAAAGGTTGTGTAGATGAAGCCAGAGGCTCACTCACTGCACCAATCAGGGACTCGGTCCTGTCTCAGGCTGGCTGTGCGCAGCCGCGGGGAGGTGACCGCGGGGACAAGCGGCAGAGGCGCCAGCCGGAGCAGTGGTGCAGGGCCTCCGCACCCGCTGCTGCAGCCCCGCAGCCGGCACTGCTGACTTGGCCCTGGGCAGCCGGGGGGCGGGGGAGGGCCTGCAGCAGCCTGGGCTCCCACTGCCCCTGCGCGAGGCCACTGGAGGACCAGCAGCCAGCAGCCCTGGGCTGGCCAAGGCTGGGGCAGTTGATGAGGTGGGAAAGGAGAGAGCGGGGAAACCCTGAGTCAGCACTGGTGCATGCTGAGGCGCCCAGAGCCTCGGGCCAAGACGGCCAAGCCCCCTTCCGCCCATCCAACATGCCCCTCCAGGCAACCCCCCCTCACACACACACACCGAGCTCAGCTCCAGCCTCATTTCCCCCCGCACCCATTCTAATGCAGCCTGCTCTGAGTACCCAGGGGAGGGAAGGACCAGGCAGGGGGGGATCTGCTCCTCTCTCCCACCCTCCTGCAGCCCCCCAGCTACTGGGGGGACAGGTGGCAGGTGGTGGTCGTCACCAGTTGCATCAGATTCTTCAGCTGACATAACCTGGAAACGCCAGCCTGGGCCAGCTCTGGGCAGCTGGCTTCCCTGTTCTGCCCCAGAGATGAGGGCATCCAAGGGCCTGCAGACACTAAGGCCCTCCCTCCCCTGCCTGACTGTCCCTGAGGGTCTGGTGTCACCTTGGCTGCTTCGTCCCGATTGCCTTGATGTGGTCACTTTGGCTAGACAGTGCTGCCTGAGGCCACTCCCAGCAAAAAGCTTGTAGAAGAAGCCCCTCTTCCCACTGCAACTGGCAGCATCTGCAGCTCCTGTCACCGGCTCCAGGGAGGCCGGAGCCCTGGGCTCAGGGGTCTCCCGCTCTGCCCGCCCCCAAAGCATGCTGTGAAGTCTCTGTCTCACCTGCATTCCCACGGGGACCAGAGATGTTGGGGGCCAACAGCACCATTTGCTTTGCAGCCATTGACAAGGCCTGACTCAGGGCTGATTCCAGAAATAAAGGGATTAATTCCAGGTCTGAAGGCTGCTCCTGGGTCATGCAGGCTGGGCAGGGACCCACCGCGTGGCAGAGGACTTTGCCTGGGCAGACCAGCTCCCTTCCCTCCTGCCCCAGGGTGGCGAGGCCACCTACAACAACCCCCCCCACCCCACCCCACCCCGTCCCATTGATGACAGAAAACTCATCATTTGTCCAGACGGCAGCTCCTAGCAGCTTCCTGGCGGGGCAGGGCTGGGGGGACCGCAGGCAAGTTCTGCCTGATGCACAGATGAGGCTCCGTCTCCAGCCTCACACAAGGCTGACCTCAAAAGACCCTGGCGCGCGGGACCCAACGATGCATCCAGCTAGAAACCCTTCACGTGTGGGGATGTCCGTCCAGAAATATAAAGCTGCTGCATATCATCGAAGGGGTTCTGCAAACCCACGCCCCAGATAGTGAGCAGAGGTCAGAGGTGGCCTTAAACAGACAGGGAACGTATCAAATGGGTGGAGCCAGACAGAGGAGGGACAGAACGGGGGTTTTGAAAGCAGAGAAGTCGAAAGACGCTCTGAACTTGGGGAAGGAGGGCCGCTCTCACCCCCAGAGCCCTTCCCAGCCTATGCAACTGTGCGGTCGGGGTCGAAGGCCCTGTGATGTGTTTGCCCTCCTGCCCACACAGCTTTGAGGGGAGCACCTCTCATGCCTCACGTCCCAGGGACCTTCAGCTCCAACAGCTCCTCTCCAAAGATGAGCCTTTGGGCCTGGCTCCTGTCTACAGCAAGAACCAGAGCACAAGACGGGAACCCTGGGAGGCCACGACCCGCCGCCAGCCAGCCTCGGCCCAGCGGCCGGTTCGGGGGCTTGCCTGCATCACTTATATATTTACATCCAAGAGGGCCGCTGCACCTGAGAGGGAGAACTGACTGATGGTGGGCCCTAAATTTTTTGTACGAAGACAACTCTGTGCTTTAGGAGGAATTTTGAGGAGCTCAGCCTTTCCAGCGCCTGGGACCACCTGCGCCGATGCCACCGTGGACTCTGAATGACATCACCCCAATGCCGACCCCCCTCCAAGCACTCCGTAAGTCTGGGAATGCCACACTGGCAGCGCCATCCTGGGAGCTCCTCCATCGGGCACCTGCTGAGGCACCAACGGGCTTCGGGGCTGTCCTCTGGCTGGGTGGGAAGAGTCTGGCCCCGGAGACCTCGAAGCCCAGGGCTTAGACGCCTGGCACGGGCTGTGCATTTGCCCAGAGAGAGCCCCTGCCCAAAGTGTGCTCCCTGTTGCTCCTGTGCCATCCCCGCTTACTGAGCCCCTTACGGAGCCCCCACGACTGCCTGGCGCCCCGGGCAGCACCACGCAACATCTCCTACCAGCACAGAAGGGAGTTCCTCCCCTCCTCAGTGCTGCAGCCCCGGCCCCTGCAGTCACAAATTACTGTTTTGAGTTTCCCTCCAAAGCTCGGCTCAGTAAACCCCAAAGAATAAAAGCTCCACCTCCATTTAATAAGGCAGCGAAGGCTGCGTCTGTATCCCCAGGGTGCTAGCCGGGCTGGAAAGATCACAGTAGAGATCGGACCGAATTCTACAGCTGGATCCCACACGGCTTAGGGAGCCGGTCAGCCAGCCTGGGAGGCGCACCCCCAGATGAGGACTCGGCTTCAACTCATCAGTAAGTCGGTGGGGCCCGCCGCCCCTAGCGTGTAGGAGGGAGACCGACCCAAAGCAACGTCCTGATGGTGCTTTGGATTCTGCGGGGTTAGGGCTGAGCGCTCCCCAGTCCCGGGTACCCAACAGGCTGACGGAGAGTGGGTACCCCTCCGTTTTCTCCCCCTCCCCCTCCTCCCGCTGCTGCTGCTGCTGCTGCTGCTGCTGCTGCGGTTCTGCAGTCACTTGAAGGAGAAAGATTTCGCAGTACGGCATTCTTAAAGCGGCAGTGTCCAAATTCCCCTTCCAACCCCAAGTGTCACGGACACCCGCTCACTTACCAGGGTCCTTTGCCGAAGGTCGGTGGGCAAGGAGACGGGGGTGAGGGGGGGCCTTGGAGAACCAGGTGGCTGGGGACCCGAGGCTCAGACTCCAGCAGGGGGGAAGCGGAGAGGCTGCCTGCACCCCGGCAGCCTCTGCAGTTGGGCTGCCTGGTTGCCGGACCGCAGCAGGGCTGCAATGGAAAATTATTTTTCTTAAAATCTGAACCACCACCACCCCCCTCAAATTTCGGCCACAAACTTAGCTTCTTTGTAAGCTGAATTCAAATGCAAAGTGCAAACCAACACGGCCGAGAAACCCATCTGAAAATAAGAATTTGAGCTGCATTTTAAAATTATTTTGAGAAATTGGCTCCTGTGAACTGACTCAGCTCTCCGCACACTGGCGACTGGAAAGCCAGGCAGGGAAGGACCCGGAGGAAGTTCACGGAGCCCAGAGTTTCTGCAAAGTGCAGGGAGAGGGCTGCAGCCTCTTAGTGGAGAAAGCAGTTTAAAATCCCAAGGAAAAGGCATCCTTCTGCCTACCTCAGGAGCATGGAAGAGGAGCAGATGCAGCCTCAAGAAACCCACGCACCCCTCCCTGAAAGTTACCTCTCTCCTCTTCTCAGCGGCTGCCGACCTGCTCCGGGGCCGGCGCCGGCAAGTTGCAGGAGGCTGCCGGGGAGGCAGCCCCAGAAATCAGAAGTGTCAGCTGGGTCCCTGCACCGAAATGATGCTGGAGTCAACACTGCAGGCCAGGCGGCGGGGATGGGCTCTCCCCCTCCCCCCTGTTTAATTTAAACCCCTGACACTGCAAGATGCCTGCTCCTCCTGAGACACATCTCCAAAGGACCTCCTCCCTCCCCACGCTGCCTCACCGCCAGGTCCAAGGCTTTGCTCCACCTCCCACATTGGTTCACCTAAGATGCTTTTCTGGCAGAGAGAGAGAGAGAGACAGAGAGAGAGAGAGGCTGGGACTGCAGAATTCTTAATTCCTTCCTTTCCGAGACCACATTTCAGAGACAGTGCGACTTGTTCAGAAGTTTGAGGACTGCAGCCTGGTGCCCAGGGAAGGAACAGAGGCAATGACCGACGGTCTGATTGGCTTCAGACAAGTCCCTACCATCCCTTTCCTAAAAGAGGACAGAGGTCCACCCAGGGTAAGGAGGGTAGGAAAATTCCTCTCTGTCTGCTGGCAAATTTTCGACAGTTTGGGAAATCTGTTTGCTTTCCTTCCAGATCCCCTGTAAAAATATGTATGCACGTGAAACAGACAAGATGGCCACAAAGTGCAGGTTTTGTCCCTGTGTGTCTGTGACTCTTAAAGTTTTTGCTCCTGCCTCCATGCTAGTCAATGTCATTTTAGGTGGAGACAGGAGTTTAATTGGCAAAATTCCAGGGGAGAGAAGCACTTTCAATGCAGATATGAAAGCAAAGCCCGTCGGTCAGAAAAAGCTGAGAACCATATGATTTCACTCGTAGGTGGGACATAAAACTGATACTCATGGGCACAGACAACAGTGTGGTGGTTGCCAGAGGGGAGGGTTTGGGGGGCAGTAAAGGGTAACGGGGACTAAGTATATGGAGACAGAAAATGATCTGACGTTGGGTGGTGGGCATGTGATGCAATATACAGATGTTGGACCATAGAAATGTACCCTTGAAGTCTATATGATCTTATTAACCAGTGCCACCCAATACATTTAATAAAAAATAATTATGGATGTAGTTAAAAATAGTGCATTCTAATATAATGCACAAGAGATAATGCAGAATAGATAAACCAAGAAGCAGACGAGGGTGAGGGGAAAAGAAGGAATTCCCAGACTTGATTTTGAATTTAGTGCAAACTCAGTGTCTGAGAAAGGACAATAAGGGAGAATATGGGGTGGGGGAGACAACTGAGACCCCCTAAATAAATTGTTCAGAGGGACCAACTGCACCCATCAATTGCATGTACATTTCATTACTGAAGTCAGACCTGGTGTGTGACTTGTTTCTAAACAGACCGGGAGGGGAGGCTCTGGACCTGCCTGGGACGCACGGCCACGCTGCTGCAGTGCACCATGGCCAGGCCAGCGTGGCCACCGCATGGCGCCCGCTGCCTCCCCGCCTTCCTCCTGGGCTCTGGCAGCCAGGTGAGGCTGTGCTGCTTGGGCTGGGCTGGTGGGCAGGTCCAACGCCTGGCCACAGTCAGTCCATCCGCACGTTCCCCCTCCATACTGCACGCCCCCACATTGTGGCATGGGGGGGTGTGTGGCTACAGATCCATGGAGTGTCACAGTGAAAGGGACCTCAGACAACATGCAGCTCAAACCCTCCATTTCAGACAGAGAAACCAAGGCCCGAGAAATGGCAGGGCCTCCCCTGAGGCCCCCTGGCCAAGAAGATGCCCAGCTTAGATTTGAACTTAGGTCTTCAGAGTCTTCATCCTGTGATCTCTCTGTACCTGTCATGGCCATGTGCTCCCTGTTAGACAAGCCGCTTTCTCACGTGACCTTGAGGATGACCTCTCTGCTCTGTGACTCAGTTTCCCCTTCATCATAATATGCAGACTTAGGCCAAGGAATTTCAACTCTCTGAAAGCAAGAAAAATACCCAGTAGTTCTCTCATCGGCCCAGGCAAGAGCATGCACCTGCGTGGGAGCCAAAGCAAGCTCTTCAGTCCCCTCCGATTTGGAGACTCAGGTTGTCCCCTGCACGATTCTCCTAGGGCTGCTGTAACCAACGGCTACAAGCTTGGTGGCTAAAAACCAGAGCTGCTTTTTGACTCGTAGTACTGGAGGCCAGCAGCCTGAACCCCAGGCGTCGGCCGGGGGGTCTCTTCCGGACGCTCAGAGGGAGAATCATCCCTTGCCTCCTCCTGGCTTCCGGTGGCTGCTGGCATTCTTGGCGTTTTTTTGGTTTGTAGACACATTGACCTCTGTCTTCGTCTTCACATGGCATTCTCCTTGGTGTGTTTTCTCCCCTTTTCTCTTTGTCTGTTTTTATTAAGACCCCTGTCATTGGATTTAGGACCCACCCTAATCCAGCATGATCTCATCTCTAGATCCTTGATTATACCCACAAAGACTTTTTTTTTTTCTTCCTGAAATCAGGTCATGTTCCCAGGTTTCACCTGGACACACCTTTTTGGGAAGGGGCATTATTCAACCTCCTGCACCGTCCAGGGCAAGTTTTTCATGTGAGAGCCAACAGCAATGAAACGGGGTGGCCGCCAATCCCATCTGAATCTTCAGAGACGCTGTCCCATGGGCCCCGCTTGGTGGACCACCTGGCCTCTTTCTAACTGCTTCTGTTGTGCTGGCTTATTTGATTCTTACAGCAACCCTCGGAGGCAGGTACTGCGCTATCACCTCCTTGTCACAGTCAAGGAGACTAAGAAGAGCGGGGGTTTAAGTCACACGGCCACAAGGTGGCCGGGTTTCAGCCTCTGGCTCCGGAACGTGCCGGGGCAGGGGCTGCTCTTTCTCTGCTTGACACCTTGATGTTCTACCCAACCCACGTCTCTCCGATCTGTTTCTTTTATGGATATTTTTGGGCACGTTTGATGTGTGCTGCTGTGTTGATCTAACGTCGGGCGTCTTCCTTGAAACACATGGGAGGGCCATGGGAAAGTTAATATTGCAGAGCCGCGCATAAGGTCACCCTCGGAAGGGAGAGGAGCTGCCCCTGCACATCTAGCTTTGTCACCAGCGATTAACAAAACACCTGCCAGGCCAATAATGAACATGCAACAAGCACTCATTTTTAAATCGATAAATAAGAAGAAACTGCCCTGGCTGGTGTGGCTCCGTGGCTTGGGCGCCGGTCTGTGAACCGTAAAGGTTGCTGGTTCAATTCCCGGCCAGGGCACATGCCTGGGTTGTGGGCCAGGTCCCCGGTTGGGGGCATGTGAGAGGCAACTCAAACACATCAATATTTCTCTCCCTCTCTTTCTTCTCCCTTCCCCTCTCCTTAAAAATAAATAAAATCTTCATAGAAGAAGAGGGAGGAGGAGGAGGAGAAGAAAAAGGAGAAGGAGAAGAAGGAGAAACTTAGAAACAGCGACGGTCCTCTGGAACTACCCAGAGGTCCTCGGGCTTCACCTCTGCCCATGCTGTTTCAGCGAACTTGGTCATTCTTTCTCTCTTTCGGAACAAGTTCTAACACCTGTTAGATTCCCACTTACCCCGACTCCCATGGCTCTGGCAAGCACACAACCTGCGGATTGAGGCCTGGATAAACGGCACATGCGTCTGCTCCCTTTTGGGTCTCCTCCACGGCAGTGAGCAGTTTGCCCACACGGGGTGGGGGGGAAGGCACGGCCCCAGTTTTTTTTCATTGGAGACCCCACGGGGGGCTAATATGCAATAATCATACTGTCTCATATTTAGTAACAACTGTAGAAAACCAGGTTAGACCTCGGGAACATGTTCTCTCTGGAAGTTGTTCTAAAACATTACTCCGGAGTGGCTTTCAGGGGTTGCCCTTTCTAGGATGAGGCAGAAGGCCAGGAGAGAGGGCCAGGGCTGCGCTGTGCATGGCCGTCTGACCAGGACATTCCCGCCTCTGAAATCATCAATGTCCCTGACCTTAAGGTAGCAAGACCTCTGGGCTGGGACCAGAGAACATTGATCCATCCCAGTGGCTTTTCTTTCTGGGGCAGCAAAGCCTTCTGTGATGGCTGTCCTGTGGTTGGGTGGTCTTTTCTCTCCCAACCACTGTCACCCGGGATGGGTCCAAGAGGGCAGCTCTCATCTTCAACGGAAGATAAAGGCTTTTCCCGCCCTGAGTCTCCTCGGTGGTTTGCGCTGATCGCTGCGCTGTGCTCAGTCATCCTGCTCTGGGCAAGGCTGGCCGTGTGAGGGCACAGAGATGACAAAGCCAAATGCTTTTTATAATTAGGAAGAGCCCTTCCACTCCAAACAGTCACATGGCACCTTCGTCATCTGCTATGGGATGGCAATCTCCCACCTTTCGAATCTGCCTCTCAGTATATTTAAACAGAGTTCTAAACGCTCAAGTACCCAGCCCACCAGCTTTCATGTGCATGCTGTGGGGTTTCTCCCTTGTTCATTGCAAAAGTGTTTATGGAGCACCTACTATGTGCAGAGCAATGGACAGATAAAATTCTGCCCACACTGGACTGAAGGTGAGCTTCCCCTCCATGGGTTGTTAATGTATCTCTGCAGGATGCTGGAGGTTCACTGGCTTAAGCTGAGATTCTTCCCACAGGTGCCTGTGTTTACAGATGGATGAAGACGCTAATGCAGAGGGTTGACAGAGACGCCTCCCAGCCCTAGCTGCCAGATGAAAAATACTTTCAGCGTAAGGCAGCCTCTTGCCTGGGGTCCTTGAATGACCATGTTGGCTTGTGGAACCCACATCTCTTGGTCTGTGCCCAGATGTCCCCTGATTAGAGTTCTTTTCCTCCTTCAAAATGGGCCGCCAGCACCACCTCCTCACTCTGCTCCTTATCCATCCTTATTTCCCTTCCGCGCAGGTGTGTCTGTCAGCACCTGACATTGTACACGTATGGGTTGATTTGTCATTATTTGGCTCCCTGCAGTGAAGTGCAACTTCTCCAAAGCAGAGAAGGTGGCTGTTTCATCCACTGGCATTTCCCCAGCACCAGAGCCGTGTCAGCACACAGTAGGGCTCCAGATATATTTGTGAATGAATGAGCGAACACATTCCCTGTCTTTTCTACCTGTGCCGATGGAATTCTCTCTCAATTTTGGGCAAACCTATGACCTCCATTCTCAGGGACTTCTCATGTCCCCCGTAAGTGACAGCTGGCTTCCCACAAGCCCACACTGTAGCCCCGCGGATCATGGTCATGGGAGTCACACCTGCCAAGCCAGGACGCACAGGCTGGGAGGAGGGGCTGGCTGAGCGGACCGTCCTTCTGCAACTGTTCGCTCTTCAGAGCCGGCCCTTGGCTTGGAATAAAATGCAAATGCCCAGACCCAGGAGGCTGCGGGGTTCTGCCTTTCTTGCCCATCCCCCCAGCCTCCCATTGGCCACTCTGTCCTCTCCCTGCTCAGCCCCAGCGGCTCCAGCCTTCTTGGGGGGTCTCTGAAATGCCCCTTTCAGTTCCCTCCCTCTGGAGATTCTGCCAGCTGGCCCACTCCACAGCAGGTGTCAGCCTCTAACAGCTCCTTTTTAAAAAAAAGATTTTATTTATTTATTTTAGAGAGAGGGCAAGGGAGAGAAGAGAGGGAGAGAAACACCTGACTCACACCCCATGCATGCGCCCCAAGTGGGAATTGAACAGGTGACCTTTCAGTTCACAGGTCAGCGTTCAAGCCCCTGAGCCACACCCGCCAGGGCTGACAGCCTCTTTTGACAGCTCCCTGTCCCCTTGCCCCTCCCCCATTCCTTCTCTGGCTCATCCATCCTTTCACATTCGTCTCTGCGTCTTCTCAGGTGGCGCCCCTCACGGAACTCCCTGCGCCCAGAAGAGCACTTCGCATCAATAACAACAGCAATGACGACGGGAATGTCTGTGGGACCCGGGGAGGAATGACGGTGTCCAGACAGTCTCCACCGCCTTCCGTCCTGACACCTGCATTAATCCGCTCGGGCTGCATGATAAAGTACCGCAGGCTGGTTGGCACGAACAGCAGAGGCTGCTTGTCTCCCAGCCCCGCAGGCTGGAAGCCTGAGAGCGGGGTGTCGGCAGGGTTGGCTCCCCTGAGGCCTCTCCCCCTGCCTTGTCTTCTCACTGTGTCCTCACATGGTCGCCCCTCCGTGTGTCCCGTCTCCTCTTCTTATGAGGACATCAGTCGTACTGGAGTAGGGCCCACCCTAGTGACCTCCTTTTGCCTTCATCACACCTTCAAAGGCCCCGTCTCCAAAAATGGTCACATTCTGAGGGGCTGGGGGTTAGGGCTTCAGCATACAAATTTGGGGGACACCTAACAATACCCACGCTGGCCACCAAACCTCCCTACCCATCATCAGCTGGCTGCTTGAGCTCCCCCGCTCTCCGCTGGCCTCAGCCCCTCCTCCCAGGAGCCTCAGCGCTCCTGCCGCTCACGTTTTACTCTGGGAAGCTTTCTCCTTAGATCCTCCTTTCTTCTGCTTGGTTGTCCAATTGTTAAGCCCCCTGCACACACAGCGCCGCCCCGATGGCTGAGTGCTCAGTGCGGGCCAGGCACTGCCCCAGCCTTTCCTGCCCTCCAGGTCCTATCACCTTCCAGGCAGCTCTGACTGCCCATACCATCACAGGAGGGGATCCATGCTCTGACAGGTTAAAGGAGTCGCCCAAGGTCAGAGAGCTGACAGTGGGGGAAGCCTGGGTGGAATCTGGACTTCAGCCCCAGGGCATGCGCTCGGAGCACTGTGTTTGCCTGCAGGTGCTGAGGGCACATCAGCAGCAGGACAGCGGCTGGGACAGACAGACAGAGGAGCATGCTTCAAGAGCAACAGACAGGGTGACTGTTAGACGGATAGCCAAAGAAGAGACAGAAACCTTCCCAGCTGCAGGATGAGAATGCAAAGCATGGCCGTCCGAGCCCAGTTCACAGAAGGGTTAAGAGCCGTACTGGCTCTCCCAGACACCTCATTATGGGTAACGGCGGGAACACAGTGTTCAGTGCGGGCTGGCGGACGTAGCAAATAAAACTGCAGGGTTCTCTGTCAAATTAGAATTTCAGATAAACAGCAAATTATTATTTAATATCAATATGTCCCATGCAATATTTGGTACACGCTTTTACTAAAAATGTATTCGTTGCTTATCTGAAATTCAAATTTACTGGGTATCATATTTTATCTACAAGCTCGTGTTCATTATATGCTTGGTTTAAAAAGGCGAGAGTATGCGATGCATTCCAGAGAGATTTCCTTCCAAAACGGGTAACATAAAAATTGGTGCTGAAGTGATCCTTTATAACAGATGTAGCAGGAAAGAACTGGGCAAATGACATAAGCTATAAATAAAGAAGACTTAAACAAAATAGAAGTTTATTTCTCTTTCCCATTAGAAGGAATTCCCCGAGGTTAAAAGTCCTGGGATGTCATGGTGGTGCCACAACATCACCCAGGACCAGGGCTCCTGCCTTTCTCTCCTGTCAGTCTTGGCATATCATTTCCAGTCTCACAAGAGCCTCGTGAGCCAATAGAGTTGCTGGAGCCCCACCATCACATCAGCATTCCAGGTCAGAAGCAAGGAGCAGACAGGGGAAGAATATCACAAAAGCACATGCCCTCTGTCTGTCCCCCTTCTCATAAATTGTGTCTGATGACTTTTCCTTTCATCTCGTTGGCCAGAACTTAGTTATGTGTTTATGTTTAGCTGTAAGAGAACTCAGCGATGTAGTGTTATAGTAGTACCTTGCCATATTGGATAGCATCAAGGCTCTGTTACCAGAAGAGGAGAATAGATATTGCAGAGGTGAATAGACGCAATAAAACACTATTCTTCTTTCCTTGTTTTTTTAGAACACCTGGCCTGTCCACAGGAGGGTGTGAAGAGCCCACTTTTTAACAATCATAGGCAATTTTTAAAATTAAGTTGTTTATTTATTTATTCATTTTTAGAGCGAGGGGAAAGGAGACAGAGAGGGAGAGAAACATCACTGTGTGGTTGCCTCTCACTTGCGCCCCCAACTGGGGACCTGATGTGCAACCTAGTCATGTGCCCCGACTGGGAATTGAGTTATTGGCAATTTTAATGTGCCTGCTTTTTTGTTTTTGTAGACTTCACTCGTTACAGTTCTAAGCCGCCAAGGACACAATTCATATATAACAAAAGTAATAAAATAAAGCAGCAGATTGATTTTTTAAAATACCTAACATCTAATTAAAAGGAATGTTTTTAAGAAGAGTAAACTCCTCGAAGAATAAATTCCTGGTCTCCGTGGATTTCTGCAGAGATTGTAAATCAAAATTGTCGTTCAATGCCGGCTTTGTCTACATCCTACTAGTACCAGGCACGTGTAAGGCTAGGGGATAAAGTGATGGGTGAGGCCTCCCTACCCCCATCCCACCAATGGGGTACTTGCTCCTGGCGGTGATAAATGTGTGTAAATGTGTGTAAATGGAGCCTGGGCTCCTTCCCAACTAGGTGAGGTGAGGAAGGGGACTGAAGTACCTGGGAAGGAGGGCGCTGGAGAAATCTTCCATATTCCCGACAAAACTCAGCCAGCGCAGAATTCCGGTCAAGACTTTCATGAACGTTAGAGCGCTTGCCAGTGACTCCTGTTTGGGGGCAGTTTTCTCCTGAAGTCACTCAATGATTCACTTAGGTCCCTTAAGTTCTGCTGGGAATATTTCACCTTTTAGATTTAGTAAGAAGCAGAACTCTTAAGCGCCAAAAAGAAGAAATCCGTGCTTTGCGCCCCACCGTTTCGTAATTCCAAAGGGATGTTAAAACGGGACTCGGGCCCCAGGTCCGTCACAGGCCCAGGCGACAGAGGCCACCAGTCCCAGTTCCAGAGCAAGGTGTGGATGACTGGACAGACACGCAAAGGGATGGGTCAAGGGAGTGTTTTGCATCATTAGCTCAATTACTTCTTAGAGGAAGAAAAAAGAGGCGGCACGTTTGCGAGTCAAGCAGGTTTCCCGGGGTCGGCGTCTTGCCGTATCGCCCCCACGTGGAGAAGCCGGGGATTGCGTCCGCTTCCCTCCGGCCGACCGAAAAGATCCCGCGGGAGAGGATTCAGAGGTCAGGCCCGTGTCCCCCCCAGGTCCCCGGACACAGCCGCCTGCGGTGCAACCCCCACCTGAGAAATCTGAAGGTGGGGAGGGACGCCTGGCTGAAGCAGCGCCTGGCAGTGACGTTCGTTCCCTGACAGCCAAGGTGGGGCCTTTCTGGGGACCACATGTGGGTCTGGGAGAGAGTCTTAGATCTTCCCAACCCACCACCTGGAGGCGAAAGGAGACCTGAAGGAAGAGTCTGACTTCCAGAGGCTGAGCGTGGAATTAAAAATAACAAAAAGACCAGCCGGAAAATGTGTTTTCACTGGAATCAAAAGACCGGCAGGGGTGAGCTCTTCCCCACTGAAGGGGCCCCCAAACGGCATTGCATGCGTCTCTTCTTGGATGAGTTTTGAATACCTGCTGAGCCCAGGGAGCAGCGAGGCCAGCCCGTGACCTCTCAGTCCAGGGAGACCTTCCCTGTCCCCTTGCTTTGTCTCCTCCCTGGCCCGCTGCAATCCAGCAGGGCACAACTAACAAGGAAGAAACTCAACGACAGAAAAAACAGGATCCCAGCCCCTCCCCAAGGGAGCTGGGGCGGGGAAGGGGCGGGAGAAGCAGTAACCCAGGTTTTGACTATTACATGGCTAGAGGCAGCGGCCAGGGAGGTCAGATTTCATCCAAGATTTCATCCTTCCACTCCATGCGAGGGTGGAGGGAGAGCAGGCCAGCAGGTTTGCCACCAGCAGCAGAGGGAAGATGAAATTCTCCTTGGTACCAAGTGAGTCCCACCAGCAACACTCAGGAGCTTTAAAAACGTCAAGGTTGGTCTCCCAGCTGCTGGGACGTGCGACTGGCACGTGTGTTAATTAGGGCTCCACTTATGCTCCCTGCCTCGCCTCTAAACACCTGGCTCCGTGCAGCTCTTGGAGGGGTGGCACTCATTAGCGTTCCAGCGGTCGTTCGTATTTCTTCTAGTACCTCAGCCGCGTGGTGCTGAATTCCACAGGAGTTAGGGAGACATCACTGTCGCGTCACCTAGCTGCGTGGGTTCCGGGAAGGAATGGTCTCAGAGACCTTGGCGTGCATTTCAATGTCATACGTCATTTATTTTGGAACTGGGACTCACATGAACTCAGCGTTCTCCTGTCCTGACCAGTACTCAAGGCAAAGTGTCTGATTTAAGCTAACACATAACTGTGCTCCATAATAAAATTATGGCTGGACAGGTGTGGCATTGAGAGGGACACAGGAGAAGGGGAGACCAGATCTGGTCCTGCAGGAGGTTTTTGCTATGTGGACATTGGCCACTGCCCCAGCTCTGACAAAGGTAAGTCTCGGGGACAAACCTCTGGGTGTCTCACCCTCTCCATACAAGCGTAAAGGGATGACTGGCTTGTCCTGACGCCAGGGCACAGGGGACTCGCGGGCATCCTAGGTTAAATGACATGACCCAAGCCAAATGTTTTTTAGCTCCTCACCCATGAGATGCTGCCCCAATGTGACATATTTTTCCTGTTCAGTGATTTTTAAAAAATTGTGATGAAATACACATGACATAAAGTTTACGATCATAATTATTTTTAAGTGTTCAACTGAATAGCATTAAGTATTCAGTGCTGACTTCCGGCCAAGATGGAGACCTAGACAGACACGCTGCATCTCCCTCCACAGCTAAGAAGGAACACAACTACCTCAAAACTAGAGACAACCAGAAGTTCCAGAAAATCAAGCTGCATGGAAGTCCAACAAACAAAGATATAAAGAAGAAATACTTATCTAGACACGTAGGAGGGGTGGAGCCAGGGCAGAGAGGATGTGATGTGGCAGTGGCAGTGGCGGTGATGGAAAGTGCAGTCACATGTTTTTAAAAGTGGGGATGGACACCTGGGGAGATCCTGACCAGACTGCACAGCTCACAGTCCCAGCACCGGGGAAAATCAAGCCTCATTGCTTCTGACTGTGCAGACCAGTGGGGGTTGGGGTGGAGGCAGAAACTGCTGGTCTCTCAGCAGAGTCTGCTTGTTTAAAGGATCCCCATGGTCCTAGAACATCTGCAGTCCCAGCCACTCTGGGAACGACGGCCAGGGCAGCAGCTAGAGGGTCACCAGTCCCATATGGAAATGGGAGAGGTACCTGGAAAAGGGGTGAGTGCTGAGCAAGTGGCATTATTCCCCTCCCCCACACACAGCACCACAACGTGGTGAAACAGGTCACCCTGTACTGATGAATCCCTAAGGCTCCGCCCGTTACAATGTAACAGGTGCAACAGCTCTGCCTACGACACAGAGGCAAACAAACATAGGAGCCTGTCAAGATGAGGAGACAGAGAAGTATGGCCCAAAAGGGGAAACGGATCAAGGTTCTGGAGGGAGAACTAAGTGACGAGGAGATAGCCAACCTAACAGATGCAGAGTTCAAAACACTGGTGATAAGGATGCTCACAGGCTTGACAGATATGCTTGAGTATGGCAAACACATAAGAGAAGTGAAGGCTATGCTAAGTGAATGAAGGAAAATCCACACAAAACCAATGGTGAAGGGAAGAAAACCAGGGTTCGCATCAATGACTTGGAACATAAGAAAGAAAAAAACAGTCAACCAGTACAGAATGAAGAAACAAGAATTTTAAAAAATGAGGAGAGGCTTAGGAACCTCTGGGACAACTTTAAACGTAACATCTGAATCATAGGGGTGCCAGAAAGAGAAGAGGAAGAGCAAGAAATCAAAAGCTTATGTGAAAAAATAATGAAGGAAAACTTCCCAAATTTGGTGAAGGAAATAGACATACAAGTCTAGGAAGCACAGAGAGTCCCAAACAAGCTAGACCCAAGGAGGACCACACCAAGACACATCATAATTAAAATGCCAAAGGTAAAAGATAATCTTAAAAGCAGCAAGAGAAAAGAAGAGAGTTCCTTACAAAGGGGTGCCTATAAGACTTATCAGCTGATTTCTCAAAAGAAACTTTGCAGGCAAGAAGGGACTGGCAAGAAGTATTCAATGTGATGAAAAGCAAGGACCTACAACAAAGTTCACTCTATCCAGCAAAGCTATCACTTGGAATGGAAGGGCAGATGAAGTGCTTCCCAAACAAGGTAAAGCTAAAAGAGTTCATTATCACCAACCCATTATTATATGAAATGTTAAAGGGATTTACTTAAGAAAAAGAAGATCAAAACTATGAACGCTAAAATGACAACAAACTCACAACCATCAATAACTGAATCTAAAAAATTTTAAAAATCCAACTAAGCAAAGCAGAACAGGAACAGAATCATAGGTATGGGGATCGTTTGGAGGATTATTAGCTGGGAGGGGGAAGGGGGAGAAATGGGGAAATGGTGCAGGGACTAAGGAGCATAATCAGTTGGTACAAAACAGACAGGGGGAAGTTAAGAATAATATAGGAAAGGGTGAAGCCAACCAACTTATATGCACGACCCATGGACATCAACTAAGGGAGATGGGATTCCTGAGGAAAGGGGGTACTGGGCAGAGGGGAGCAAAGGGGGAAAATTGGGACTACTGTAACAACCTAATCAATAAAATATACTTAAAAAAAAAAAAGTATTGAGTGCTGAGTTAACCATCACCACCACCCACCTCCGGAACTTTGTCCATCTTTGCAAACAGAAGCTCTGTCCCCAGCAAACACCAACTCCCCACGCCCCCTTCCCCAGCCCCTGGCACCCCCCACCCCACTTCCAGTCTCCAGAAGGCGTTAGGTAGCGCATACCAGGGGGATCATACAACATTTGTCCTCCTGTGTCTGTTCTCCTTCCCTTAGCATGACATTTTCCCCATCCATCCACAGTGTGGCGTGGACCCAAATGTCCTTCCTTTTGGTGGCAGAATCATATTTCACTGTATGGCTATCCCACATGTTGTTTACCTCTTTATCTGTGGACTGACACATGGGTTGTTTCCATCTTTGACGATTGTGAATAATGCTGATACGAACGCTGGTGTACACACGTCTGAGTCCTAGCTTGCAATTCTTTGTGTGGAAACCTAGACGTGGAATTGCTGGATCCTATAGGAATTCTATGTCCACGTTTTCTGAGGAATCTCTAGACTGTATTTCACAGCAGTTGCTGGAGAAATTCCACATTCCCACCAGCAAGGCGTGAGGGATCTGACTCCCCCACATCCTCTCAACGCTGATTTTCCCTTTCTGCTTGTTTGATGCCCACCATGCTAGTGGGGGTGAAGTGCTGTCTCATTATGGTTTTGATTTGTTTTTCCCTGATGACTAATGACCGTGAACCTCATTTCACATGCTTACTGGCCATCGCGTATCTTCTCGGAAAAAGCATCTCTTCCACCCCCTGCCCATTTATAAATTGGGCTGACTGGTTTTCCTGTTGTTGCATGATAGGATATTTTAGATATTAGTCCCTTGTCAGACATAAAATTTTCAAATATTTTCTCCTATTCTGTGGGTTGCCTTTTCACTCTCTTGATTGTGTCCTGTGATGCACAGCCCAATGTGACCTTTTGCACATGTAAAAAATAATAGTTGACCTGAGGAAGACCTGCCAGCTATGTTGTATGAACTATTTCACCCTATCCAGCGAGCACGGATTGTGAGAGCCTTGTGTGGGTGTGGGGAGGGGTTCACGTGCGTAAGACACAGCAGCCCCCAGACCTCACCTCCCCAGTGTCTGTAGCCTAGGTGACAAGACGCATCAATCCGAGAGGCTGAAAACAATGACAGCGAATGTGTGCAGGTGCCATGTGACCACTTCAAACATGTGAACTCCAGTCTATGTGACCAGATGGACCCGGTGTCCAGAGAGGTGGGTCGGGGACAGCCGTACAGCCCCCTTGTCACCTGCCACAAACCGCACAATCAAGTTTCTCACCGGCCATCAACGCTTCCCCCCTCACAGCACGTGCTGTGTGCCATCTAAATCAGCAAGAACCGAAGGACGTTCACTCTCGGTGTTGTCCTATCGGCAGCTCAGCCAAAGGTGTGTCCTAGGGGGAGAGCCTCTTTGTACTTTTGTGACAAATGTGATAGTCCTGCCTTCTGTGGACGCTATGCCATCCAATCGAGTCACAGCAATTTTTTTTTATTGAGCACCTGTCTTGTGTCACACGTGTTCTGCTTTCTTCATTATGATTTTAAAATAATAATAAAAAAGTTATTTACTGTTATAGATATTTGAATTGAACAA
The DNA here is from genome assembly GCF_987537825.1 of Furipterus horrens. Lineage (NCBI taxonomy): Eukaryota > Metazoa > Chordata > Mammalia > Chiroptera > Furipteridae > Furipterus > Furipterus horrens. The sequence continues at coordinate 5,070,116 of NW_028327173.1, forward strand.
AATTAGATCTTACAAAACAAAAGCATTCAAAGACAATTATGAACCTGAGCGAAAGAGTATTTTTGAAAGGCTTCATCTTAGGTGCCTGTGAAGAAATCCCCGAACACAGGGTGATCAAAGCATTCAATTCCTGGGCTATAGGAGCAGAGACCTCCATTCAGAAGGGTCCTGAGCCCTGGACAAGTGGGAGCGAATCGGAAATCACGGTTGCTGAAATGAATGTAAGCACGTGGGGGACGTATGATTTCTTTTTCTTTTTTTAATTCTCACCCAAGGATATATTTACTGATTTTATAGAGAGAGGAAGGGAAAGAGAAATATTGATCTGCTGCCTCCTGTACATGCCCCACCAGGGATCAACCCTGACCAGGAATCGAACATGCAGCCTTTTGGTGCATGGGATGATCTTCCAAGCAACTGAGCCACCTGGTCAGGGAGACGTGTGACTTCTAAGTGGTTAACACAAAATTTTCACTGACAACATTTCTGATGTTTGAGGTAAGGTGCGCTCATACTTCAGGGAGCCTCACGGACGCTTTGCCAGCTTTCCCTACTTGAAGCTGGGCTCCCCTACGAGAGTCTAAGCTCCCTGTGAGTAGCTATGTTTCCTGGCCCCCAAAGCCTTGCTTTGAGAGCGAGGGGGCTCACTTGCTTAAGTCAAGAGCCCAGGCAGCATCCTTGAGTCTTCCTCTTTCCTCATCATTTAACCCATCAGCAAACCCTGTCAATTTCCTTCCTGAGCCTCTCTGCACAGAATACAGGTGCCTCCCGTGAATCGACCGTGTGTTTCTGAGGCTTTGACATATGGAGCCTGCCTGATGGTGGAGAAAGTCCCCCTCTCAGGGACAGCCAGTTCCTAGAGATGGTAAATGATTCACCTTGGAGTGCACATTTCACAAACAAAGCAACCCATCCAGGGCCCACCCCTCCAGCCTCCCCCTCTAGGGGGTCTCACACTCAGGGCCACCAGCCCTTGATCACCCAGCGCGGGTACCAGGTAACCGAGGGCAGCCCCTACGTCCCAGAACCACTGCAGCGATTCACACTGGCCAGTCCTGAGCCTGCTCCCTGTCCTCCCTTTCCCTCTCCCAGAAACCACAGTAAAGGGTTTTCCCAGGACCGCCGGCTCCCTCTGCCTTCTGACCAACACCGGTGCTTCCCCACGTGGCCATGTGGGTAGCGTGGTCTGCCCCTTCCTCTTGGGGACTGTAACAAACTGTCATCTCCAGTGGCAGCCATCTCCCGATCTGTTGGCCTTGCCATACCTGAATAATCGTCGTCGTCGGCAGCCGTCCGTCTCGAGAGACGATGGTGTAGCTTCTTAAGAGTCTATCTGCACCGCCGAGAATGGCTGTGCAGTCCGACTCGGGAGTGACACGGTATCTGTCTCCTCCCGTGTTGAATCGACATCTTGCGATGGCGCTGGAGTGTCCTCTCCAGTGAAGCTGAAGCTACAGAGCCTGGGCAGGGTGATATGGAGGGTCTGCTGTTGCCCATGCAGCAGACCCCCCCTCTCTTCGCAGCTGAAGGATCCAAGGGAAAGACGGAGTCAATACAGCTTGGCTTCAGGTGCGCCGCAGGAGTGGCCGGTGTTGACTACAACGTCAAACCGCCTTAGGGACTCCGGCTCCGGATTTTCTGTCGGGGTTTACTCCCTTAGCCTTTCCCCTGAAGAGGTATGCCGCAAGGCAGCGGAGGTTTTTTGGAGTCAGAGTTTTCCTTCTCTGATATGCCCTGACTGGAAGATCGAACCGGCGACACTTAGCTCGCAGGCCGACGCTCAATCCACTGAGCCAAACCAGCCAGGGGTACCTGAATAATAACACATTCTCAAACACCCTAGAGTTGTGCCTCTTGCCAGTCTGGACTTTCGGATAACCCCCGACCCACTCACTGTGCTTGTCCCTGAAGCCTGTGGCTTTCATTTTCCAAAATGAAAACTGATTACTTAATACTCCCCACAGCCTTCCACTACATGTTAGAATAAAACCCACATTCCTCACAGGGCCTATAGGGCCTGTGTATCTGGCTTCTACCTCTTGCTCAGTATTCCAGCCGCACTGGCTTCCTTTTGGTTCTTCAGAGGCGCCAGACTCTTTCCTGCCCCAGGGCCGTTGCACGTGCTCTTCTCGCTGCCCAGACCGCTCTTCCCCCAGCTCTGCAGGACTGGCCTCGCTCCCTCCAGTCTCAGTCAAATAGCACCGCTTGGAAAGGGCCTCCTTAACTAGACAGTCAGATAGCCCATTTCATTTCCCTGTTTTATTTTCTTCATCACACTTGTCACTCTGTCAAAATTCTTTCCTTCTTTGTCCATGTCCCACCCCCACCCCCACTTAGAGTCAAGCATAAGCTCCTCAAGAACAGGAGCCTTGTTCACAGCTGTGCCCCCCAAGTCTACACAGCCTGGCCCGTAGTACTGGGCGAAAGAATGCAGGGTACCTTACCTGTAGTTCCAGGATTGGAGAGGGGACGAGTAGAAGGGGCTGACGAGTGCAGAGCTGTCCCCTGCTGTGGCCCTGCAGCCACTTGGGAGTGGCCGGCTCCCCAGAGGCTCCCAGACTCCTGGCCTCAGGCTACTGCAGTGCCTGGGCAGGAAAGGCAGACAGCGCCCGCTTCCTGGACAAGCCACCGGGAGGCCGCCTCTGTCTCGTGAGGTCCTGCTGACCATCATGTTTCCCCTGCAAGGGTGCCCTGTCCTTCCCCAGACCCCAGGCTCATCGTCGCCTGCTCCACAAGCTGGGCTGTCCCCAGGCCGCATCTGCACTTGGCTCAAAGGAAACAATGCGGCTTTTGCTGGCGCAGAGATGTCTGGGGAGGCTGCCAGCACTTTTATCTTTACATTTCACCTGCCAGCCGAGAGCTTTTTCCTGCTTTTGCCTCTTAAAGCTTAAAGCAAGAAACGTGACCTTGACTCCAGGTGCCTCTTGCTTTGTTACTCAGGGTCCCCTGTCCCAGCTCACACCCAGGCCAGCTGCTCCCGGGTCTTCTCTCGTTTTCTTTCCCTTGACTTCCCCATCCTACTCCCCCGCCCCCCCAGGCAGCCTTGAAACAATATTTGGGATTTTCCTCCTGAGATCTGGCTCAGGCAGTAGCATTGCTGCTCTTCCCCTTTTCCCAAGGGCACGATGCACCTTCTCAGACTGTGGTCACGTGGCCACCTGGAGAAAACATTCCCAGAGTAACAGACACGTGCAGAGCAAAGGGGACTCCCGCACCTGAACTTGGTGGCTCTGGCTCCCCACCCTCGTTTGACAAACTTCTTTTGAGGATCTATTATTTGCCAGACATCATCAGTCAGCCAGGGTCTGTCTCCCTGGACCAGGTGGGGACTGTGGTCACGTCCGCCTTGCATAGCTATCCAAGCAGATGCTTTGGGGGCTCATTATGGGACAGTTCAGCAGAGATCCTGGGACAGCTGAATATCCATGTGCAAGAGAGTGGAGTGGAACCCAAGACCTCTCACTTCACAAACAAAAATTAACTAAAAACAAAGTAAAAGTCTAGCCCTGACTGGTGTGGCTCAGTTGTCTGGGGATCCTCCTGCAAAGTGAATGTCATTGGTCTGGTTCTCAGTCAGGGCACATGTCCACGTTGCAGGTTCGATCCCTGGGCAAGGCGCGTACAAGAGGCGACCAACTGATGTTTCTCACATCGATGTTCCTCTTCCTCACGTTCTCTCTCCCTTCTCTCTCTGAAAAATAAATAAATAAATATTTAAAAAATTAAGCCTAAATATAAGAGGTAAAACTATTGAACTCTCAGAAGAAAACGCAAGCATACATTTTTATGACATTGATTCAGCAAAGCTTCCTTAGATTTGCCACCAAAAGCACAAGCAGCAAAAGAAAAAAATAGGTAAGTTGCACATCAACAGAATTAAAAATTGTTATGCCTCAAAGGACACCATCAAGACAGTAACAAGACAACCCACAGAGTGGGAAAAATCTTTGTAAATCACATACCCAGGAAGGGACTTGCATGTAGAATACATAAGGAATTCTAACAACTCAGTAATGAAAAGAGAACCCGACTGAAAAAATGGACAAAGAATATGACTCAATTTCTTCAAAGAATATATATGAATGGTCAATGAGCACATGAAAAGGTGCTCAACATCACAAGGCGTCAGGAAAATGCAAACAAAAACCACAATTAGATTCCACTTCCCAGCCATGAGGACGGCTAGAATAAAAATGTCAGGTCGTAACACATGTTGGAGAGGATGTGAAGGAAAAGAACCCCCTGTAGATTGGTGGGAGTGCAGAATGGAGCGGCCACTGTGAAAACCAGACTGACAATGTTTCAACAAAACAAAACAAAACAAAACAAAACAAAAATAAGAGTAATCCTCTCACCTGGCAATTCCACTCCTGGGAATGAAAAAAAGAGGTCCACACAAAAACATGTGCACAGATGTTCATAGCAGCATTATTCAAGAGAGCTGAAAAGTGGAAGTGTCCATGAACTAATGAATGGATAAATAAAATGTGGTATCTCCATAAAACCAAATATTATTTAGCAATAAAAAGGAATGACACACCAGCACATCATGCTACAACATGGATGACCCTTGAAGACATTCTGTAGATACACATATATGTGTCTATATAACATGTATATAGACCAAAGACCACATAGTGTATGATTCCATTTACATGAAAAACCCAGAATAGGCCAATCCACAGAAAGCAGCAGATCAGTGGCTTGGGGGGATGGGGCGACTGCTAGTGTGGACAGGGTTTATTGTTGGGGTGATAAAAACATACTAACTTGGTTTTGGCAATGGCTGTGCAATTCTGGGACTATCCTGGAAACCAATGACTCGCACACTTTAAATGGGTGAATGGTATAGTATATGAATTATATCTTAGTAAAGCTGTTATAAAACTTTTTGTGATAAAGATCCTGGACAATCGAGAGGGCTTGAGTCACTGCAGACTTATACTTTGTGGTGGGCAGAATAATGACTCTCCAAGGCTGTCCGGTCTTTAATGTCCGGAACCTGTACGTCACCTTATGTGGCAAACGGGACTTTGCAGATGTGATGAAAGGTAGAGAGTCTGACCCAGGGAGATTATCCTGGCTTATACAAGGGTGCCCATCTAATCACAAGAGTCCTTAGAAAGCAGAGGCCCTTTCCCAGCTGGGCCTGAGAGATGAACCTGAAAAAGCAGAAAGAGTCAAAGCACTTGACCTTCTGTTGCTGGCTTTGAAGATGGAGACTGGGGGCCACAAGCCAGGGAATGTGGTAACTTCTGGAAGCCGGGAATGGCCCTCAGCTGACAGCCAGAGAGGAAACAGGGATTTCAGTCCCAAAACACGAGGAACTGAGTTCTGCCAACACCCAACTGAGCAAAAGAAGGGCTCCTCTAGGAAGGAATGTGGCGCTGTGATCCCTTGGTTTTAGCCCACAGGGACCCATGTGGGACTTCTGACCTACAGGACTGTAAGAAGACACATTTGTGTTGTTTCAGCCGCTAAGCCATGGCAAGTTGTTATGGCAGCGATAGAAAGCCAAGTCATAGCTACCTCATGTAGACTATATGAAGTCAATCTTTAAAAAAAATAAAAATAAAAAGAGTGCTGAGCTTTCTCATGTCTGGGGAGGGAAAGATCTACTGGTGGCTGAAAACCCATGACATCTGTTCTCCCCCTCCCCCCGCCCCCGGGGGAAAAGCAACGCATGAACAAGCAGAGCTGACTTAGTGAATGCTGCCTGAAAATAGACGCTCCACAGACCTCTCCTGTGAGTCATTCGTCGGTCCCGGGCTCGCCGTCCATGTCTGTGAGGCAGGCGGCTACCCGGGCTTCTGCGTACCCCATGATTTAGGAAGTCCCACTAAATCTACTCACAGAGAGCTCCAGGTCGCTCCTGGACAGGCCCAGTCCAGGTCACAGGACCCCTGTGGGCCTTCACTCCTTCCTCTGGTGTCCTGGTCCGTGGGGCTGTGGCCAGGGGAGTCCGCTGTTGGTATAGAAACCAGGAAAGCCTCAGGTCGCTTTGGTGGGAAGCCAACGACCAGGCCCAAATGGACAAGGTGTCAAGAATTTTGGTTTTGGGGGCAATACTCTCACACCTGAATGTGACCCGGCTGTTTGCAGGATGGAAAGAAAGCAAAGCAACGATCCAGATCAGAGGAGCAGGTGCCCAGTGGGGAGGAGACTGAGGTGAGCACTAAAGGTGGTGAGGGGGGAGGCCGGAGAAGTGGAACTGCCTCGGTGACCTGTGGGAGTGGCAACGGCGCTGGAAAAATGCTTGTGACACTCTCGGCTCATCTCCATGACTCCTGCAACAGGTAAGTGAACATACACATTTTCTTAATAAGCTGGTTACAGCTGACTGGCTTGGGAATATTTATAAAGATGCCTTCGAGGGACCTGAGATCACCTTTGCGTGGGCTGCACAGGGATCTGGGAAGCGTCCCCTCTGCTCATCTGTCTCTGGGCACCTGCCTTCTCCCGTCTCTGCCTCCCGTGGTCTGGGTTTACCTAGTTTGTGGGTGCACAATATGCACTCAGGGTTACAGAGCACAGAAGGACTCTGGACCAAGAGTCTTGGCATCAGCCAGGACAGTGTGTCTGGCCCCTGCCCAGACACTCCTGCCCACTTCCAGTTGTGGAGGCCGCCGGTGGGGCCCCAGCACTTCGATCCTCTGCGCAGGTCCCACCCAGCATGGCTGAAATCCTTGCTGAGTTCCGCAGCCCACTGCAGGCCCCCAGACGGCCCTGGCCTTGGTGACAGTGGGGCCCAGCCCCCCTGGGCTCCCCAGGTTTCCTGGAACCCTCTTGCCCAACATCCTGTGTGGTAATCAAGCCTGATGTCCTTACTTAGTCCTGCTGGCCACTGCCAAGTTCCCTCTGCTGGTTCCCGACCCTCTACCTCTGCTGGAACCTTCATGAAATACAAAGCTGTTACAAGTTTCCACGCTCTCGTCAGAATCCCCTCTCCTGGGTGTCTGGTGTTTCTCAGCAGAGATGGATTCTCCTGCCTCTGGGGTGGGAGGGGGGTGGGTCTGGAGAAGAGACAGAGTGGGAACGGGAGACCTATGCCCGAGAGGCGCTCCTGGGTGGTCTGGCTGGCCAGCGCAGCAGTGCCCTTGCCTTACGTACCCCAAGGTCACTCAGGGTCTGCTGAGAAACAGGAAGGAGCAGCTGCCTCCGTAATGGCTGTGGTCCCACTGGGTGCACCCACCGCACAGTAGGGCTGGGAGAAAAGCGGGCCCAGGGTTGCTGCAGGGTGAGCGTCAGGTACTGCACGATAGTGGGGAGGAGTGGGGTAGAGGACCAGCATGTGACCCACTGAGTGCACTTATACACCTGTCACCTAGGGAGGGCTTTCTTCCCATTTACTGTCCTGCTAATGAAGCCACAGAAGCGCTGCTGAGCACTTACCACAGGCCCGGTAACCCTGGGGCAGGTGCCCTCTCACCGTCCTCTGGTGCAGATGAAGAAACTGAGTCTAAGGTCACAGGGTATAAGCAGAGCTTTAAAGCTGTCTGATGAAGCCGTGGCACAATAGCGCACTCTCTGACCTCTATATCATTACTCTGGGGATTGAAAACGGGGTGAACTAAGCCACTCACTCAGGCCGCCCATCCAGATAGGAAAAAAAGCAAGGTGTGGGGGATCTGTTCCTACAGGTTGTGCCAGATTCTGGGGAGGAGCCAGCAACCAGTCTCCCTGACTCCTCCTCGACACAACCACTTCCCTCGGCCACTCTTGCGTCTCAGAGCGCAGCCCCTACGACGCACAGCCGAGCCCAGGGGGGAGAGACGGACAGGGGTTGGGAGGGACCACGGGCCACTTGCCCGCCCATTTGGCTCCGGAGTCCAGCGGATCCCAGGGAACCAGGAAATCTTTCCGGAGGCCCCGCCTTCCTCCCACACGCACCCACGGGGCGTGGCCTCGTCTCCGTCTCCGCGGGCTCCTGGCCCGTCCCACTGCGCACGGGCGCGCGCGCCTCTCCTGGGGCCTCACAACGTGCGCGCGCGCGCCCGACCCGGGGACCACCCCTCCTGCACACGCGCGTGGAGGCCGCCTGGGTCTGAGGGCCCCCGGGAGCCGCGCTTCCGGGCAGGGAAAGGGCGGCCGGGCTAAACTTGGCCTCGCGCCCACGCCCACCCCGCTCGCTGGTGAAACCCGAGCGCGCATCAGGCGCGGGGCCGCGTGACGCGCACCTGTCGGGTCAGGCCAGGCCCGGCCGGCAGAAGAGGATGCGCGGGAACCCGGCCTGAGCCCGGCCCGCAGCGCCCCGCTCTGCGCGCGCCCGGACGTTCCCGGAGCAGCGGCCGGCTCTGATGGCTAAGACGAAGTAAGCTAGCTGCCTCTTCCTCTTTCTCTCCGGCTGCTTTGACGGCGGCTGCGCGCGTGCAGGGCCGAACCAGAGGTCGGTGGGTTCCACGCGGCTGTTAAATCCTTGGGCATTTTGTTGGGAAGTCACCTTCGCCACCACCTGCCAGCCTGGAGCCGCTGGGAACCTGGCGGGGCCAGAGCCTGCCCGAAATCTCCCCCCAGCCTCTTAACGCAAAATAAATTAATCGTCCACGTCCACTTCGGCCAGATCCCTGGGCACAGGTGCTGTTTGGTGGCGGTTTGGCAGCAGGCAGCCAGGCCCCTGTGAGGCTGGTGCGGAGGGACCAATGGGGTCCCTTCCTAGGCTTTCTGGAATTTAGTTCAATGAGAGTAGGAACTCGGCTTTTTCCACGGGATCTGCTTAATCTTTGGTATTAACCCTCAGGTTTCTATCAGTGTTTCCAATACACCGACCCAGTGAATAGTTTTCCAGAAGCAAACCTGTCTGGAGCTCTGAAAACCAGCTCACTCAAATTTGAAAGTTTGGCTAGAAATGAGAACTGGAAAAAATCATAAGCCTGAATTCCTGACCCCTCCCCCGCCCGTGCCCCGCACTGCTCCCCCTGGGCCAGTGGCTCAGGAAACGGAGGGGGGCGAGGGAAAGCTGGTGTAGAGTGGCCACATTTTAAATTATGTTCTGCATTCTCTGCTGCGGTGGATGGCTGATAGAATTTTTGAGCTTATGATGCTAATCTTTTGGTAAATTTTAGGAGCACCTGAGATAAAAATGCTCGATGTTTGACATGAACAGAGCTCATATTCCGTAGGGCTTTTGGTGTAACTTTCTTTGAGGTACATGTCTACTCAATAAGTAACCACTCTAGGCAAACATTCAGTCATTTGTATCCGAGTCTGGAGTTCACTGAGTCACTCTTAACGGTCAGACGGGGTTTTGGCTGTTTAAAAGGGAAACAGTGAAATCTGTGGGCAAGGAAAGGGGAAGCAAGAGGCACTTGGGTGGTCCGATGGCACGTGAACAAGACAAATGCCATCGCAGGTTGGCACACTGCACCTGGGGTCTGTCAGACCCTCACCCAGGGGCAGGGCAGAAGTCTGATTTTGCTGCTTCGAGGTCCGGAGTTGGGAGCCAGGCGGCTCTTTGTCGGAAGAGTTCTTACCATCATTGGCTCCCAGAGTATTTTCCCAGCCGTGACCTGTTTTGTTTTGTTTTGTTTTTCAGCCAAGGCTTAAAATGAGGTGATGATCCCCATTTCACAGCTGGAGAAAAGGCCCTCCGCAGTGACGCCAGAGCCTAGGGCTACAGAGCCAGAGGTTTACCCTCCTGCTGTGTTCTTTGGGTCCCATTAGCAACCCCTCAAAGGCTGGGTGGGGGCCTTTTCACCATCTCAGCATCTTCTCCCTTCAATTTTGCATCAGTGCGGTAGGAAGGTCAGGAAGCCATCCGGGAGCCGGCTGTTCCTTGGCACCTTTTCTGTTGTGAGCTGGTTAACTGGTCTTGCACCTGTTCCAAGAAGCTTAGCAAGAAAAGTCCCTTTGCTCATGATGCTATTGGTTTCCTTATTATTGGAGCTAACATTTCTTGGGTGCCTGCTCTATGCCAAGCATCGCGCCAAGTTCTTTATACGGAGTGTCTCATTTTGTTCTTATCGACTTGTTTTCCCACTCTGTGGCCAAGGTACAGAGAGGGTCAGTGCCTTGTGTAAGGTCACACAGCCGCTGTGTGGCCGGGCAAGGATTTGGACCCAATGTTCTTATACTTAACCGGTTCTCCAGAAACTGGACGGACCTTCCAGGTTTTAACAAAGCAACTCAGGCTCACACACACTGTTTTCATGACGTCCAAACGAAGAACAGTGAGTCACTGTCAGGCCATGACAGCAGTTCGTGTTCAGGGCAACTTGACCTCAGGGTGCAGAGCTGCCTCCTGGCTTGGGCAGGCTTATGCAAGAGCAGTAGCCTATCTGTGTGAGCCCCTGCGGTCCCTGTCTGTTAGCAGAGCAGAAGCAGCGTCTGCAGTACCACAGAGTTATACCCATTGCCATGTGGGTTTGAGGTCAGGCACGGAGAGGTAGAGAGGAGGAAAGCCTGGCGCCAGTCTGCCTGTGTTCAGGTCCTGCCACCTCTAAGCTGCCTGACCTTCAGTAGGTTATTTTACCTTCTGCACTTTTGTGTCCCCTCTTCTCATTCCAAACATGAGGACAGTGCTCGTACCTACCTCACAGGCCGTGGCATGATGCGTGTCGAGCTCTTAGCCTAGCCTTTCACGTAGAATTTAACACTATAATATCTCTTTATTGGTAATAGTATTGTTACAGGTGACAAGCTGCTGCTAATGTGTACTGTGTCACAGTGCTTAAAGTCACTGTCAGAGGCTCGTTCCTTCGTGCCATCGTTCCCATGCAGAGAGCTCGGACACAGGTCACCGTGCTCTTGCACAGATGGGACTTATTTGTTCATTCGGCAGAGACTTACAGCGCACCGTCTGTCTGCCAGGCCCTGTCCTGGATCCTGGAGATGTGCAGTGAGCAGAACACAAAAACTTCGGTCCTCGTTGGTACTTACGTTTTTGAGGGGTGGGGTGACAGACAGTAAACAAAAAAACCATCCTTACCCCACATGGTGTATTAGAAAGTGACATATACTGTGGAGAGAAATAAACATGGGGATGATGTGGGGGCGGGGGGGCTTACGATCTTACCTAGTCGGCCGCGAAACCCTCGCCGAGAAGTTGACATTTCAGCAAGGAGCTGAAGTTAGTGACAGGGTGGCCCATGTGGACATCTGTAGGGAGAAGTAGGTCAGGCAGCGAGAACAGCAAGTACAAAGGCCCTGAGGCAGGAGGATGAGTGGCTGGAGCCTAGGGAGGGGCAGAGAAGCAGAAGAGAGGAAAGACGAACAGGTGGAGGACCAGACTGTCCAGACCCTGCAGGCCACTGAAGGGAACGACAGGATCTGACCCGTGCTGTAAAAAGGGGCCTCTGACTGCTGTGTTCAGGGAACGAGAGGAACAGGTGGCTTCTCCAGGAATCCAGACAGAGGTGGTGGCCAGGACCAGAGTGGGGTGGTGGTGGAAGGTGGACAGAAGTGGGTGTTTTCTCCATACATTTTGAAGAAAGAAACTGTAGGATTTGTGACAGATTCATGATCCCAAGGGTTCTCGCCTGAGTGGCGGGAAGGATACAGTTGCCTTTTACAGAGAGTGGGGAAAACTGCATTTGGAACAGGTTGGGAGGGAAGTCAGTTTGATATTAAACGTGGAAAGCTGTAGACCTGCAATCAGTGCTTTCAGAATGGCAGTTGGTTGTCTGAGTGTGGAGTTCAGGGGCAGAAAGCCCAGACGGGAAACACAGACTTGGCAGAAGGGCCAGGTGTGCTTGGTAAATGTGTAACAACCGACTCTGCAGGGGGTGGGGGTGGGGCCTGCACTGTAGCACTTGCCGGTAACTGCTGTGTAAACACTACTAGCCAGGCCACTATCAAGCCCATGTTACAGAATATCTTCCTCTTACAGATCCAAGAGATGAAAATAATGTCAAGAGCATAGATAATAGCAAAACGTAGCAAAATAATTAGGGAGTCATGAGTTCTGAGTATTTATTACCTGTGCTTTTAATATAATTGGTTTAAGTATAAGTTTGTGTAATTTGGTTGTTAATAATGGCTATGTTTAACAACTGGCTTGAAAAATTCCCCAAAATTTAGCAATCGACTCTGGTGTGCAGATCCAAGGTGGCTCCAGCACACCATCTGAGTCATTGGGACCCAGAGTTGGTCCCTGAAGAAGTGCCAGGAATAAGGACTCTCTCAGATTAGGAAAAGGGGCCCCGGAGCCAATATCAGCACTCTGTCCCCAGCCCGGCCCCGGGCGGGTCACTGATGAGGGTCTGACTTGCTTGTGCAGGTGTGTGCAGCGCAGGTGGGCCACCACACGTAGGAGCAGGAAAAGCACTTGCGTTGGCGATTATAGAGCACACAGCCCCTTGTACTTTAGTTGAAAAGGATCTTTAGTTTCCCTTGTTTTACTCCTACACGTTCTTTTAAAACTTCCAAACTCATGGGCCGTGATTTGAAGAAAACCTCCCTCCTTCCTGCCTGGCAAATAGAAAGCAGACGTCAAAGCCATGCTGGGAAAGGGAGCAGGGCGGCCGCAGCCGGTGACCTTCACCTCCCAGCTCCTCTCCCGCCCCGTGGCTGCTGGGCATAGAGGCCCAGAGCTGTTTCCTCCTGGGGTGTACCAGAAACCGGGGCGCACCAGCGCAAGCTGGGTCTGTGCTGGGCCTGGGCAGGCACGGCTCTGTGGGTGCCCCCCTAGCTGCCTCTTCCTCTTGGGCAGCAACAAAGACTGGAACCCCAACTTCAACTCCTCTGGCCGGCCAGTGTCCACAGCTTTGTGGATGTTAGCAGAGCTGTGCTTAAAAGGTGAGTCCCCAGGACGCTGGGTAGGAAGCCCTCAGTCTGGAGTTGGGGGCAGTGGAGGGGGCCTGGACAGTGGCCATGTGCCCTATCAGTCCCAAAGCCAAGAGGAGCGACTGCTGTTCCCTGGGGGTGCCCCCGTGGCCCCCCACTTTGCATGTAGTATGCTGATGGCAAGTGTCTTGAATAATAATTATTGTGAATGAAACGGCATCTTCCGTGCACTGAAGTTATAGCGTCAAAGAGTTTTGTCTTAACTTCTGAATGACTCAGGTATCAGCTCGTTGCTTCATAGTTCAGTCCTAGGTCCCCAGCCTGCGACACTGGCCTGGGCTGTAAGCAATTAACCAACCTCCCAGGAAGGCGGTGGGTGTCTCTCTGATAATAGGGTGTTATCTCCTCTCCTTGGGAAACCGAGGACTTCAGGGCAGGAAGTTATGTCAGCGATCCTTGAACTCAGTCTCTCTGGCGTCTGGGAGGAGGCAGCGGAGGCAGCCAGAGTAAGATTCGTCGTTCAAGGTGACGGGGTGGCTCAGGAGCAGGACGTGGCCGAAAATCACCACATATTCAAACTCTCACCCTGTTCTGTAGCTTCTCAAAATTTCACTAAGGGTTTCTTGTTTATTTATTAGAAACAGAAGAAATGCGTAGCAGGATCAGTGGTTAGAATGCCTCTGCCTGCTCTTGGCTCACTGCAAGTACGTAATTCTAGAAGATTTCTCTCGCCCAGAGCAGGCGAGGAGGCAGGAGGAAGCACTTCAGAAACACCTTCCCAAGGCGAGCCTCACAGCGGACCTGCTGGAGCCACCTGGTGTCCCTGTTTTTAGATGCAGGAAAGTGGTCCCAAACTGACTAGGTGACGGAATTAGGTCATATAGCCAGGAGGTGGCTTTGAGCCCAGGGCCTCTGATCCAAATGCCACGCTCCGTTCACACGGGGGCTCAGGCTTTGTGACTGAGCGTTTGACTTCACCTGCAGTTTTCTCGCCTGTAAAATGAGCGTCATTGCAGACCCTCCTGCCCCCTGCGCACGCCGCCTGCTTGGCAAGCATTAGGAACTGCTATTGGGGGCTGGGGAGTCAGCGACCGGGTTTTGCAGGGGGTGGGCCAGTCAAAACCAAGGAGGCAGTTGGAAAGACCCTGTGCTCGGACCTCCGTGGTCTGCCGAAGCGAAAGCGCATTGCGTTGGTGGAGGGATTGGGAGGCAGGTGTATCTTGATTCTGGTGACAGCTGTCACAGAGACACAGTGCTCAGGGGTCCTGAGTCTGGCTATGCAAAATGAGCTCTTTGGACCAGCGGTCAGCTTCTCTGGCCCCTCCCTGGACTCTCTGCGTCATAATTTGCATTTCAAAAGGCCCTCAAGAGATTCTGATGCAGGTTCAAGTTTGACAAACACAGTTTTAAAAATACGGTAATAAACCAGCCACCCACCCCACCCACCTTTGTTCGTGCGAAAGAGTTGTTCCCTGGAGTTGAGCAACCACAGAGCAAGCAACATTGTTGCAACAACTGGTGTCTCGATGTGGACTCGTTTAAGGGAGTTCTGGGGGGCTCTCCAGGGAACTGCTCAGGGGACACTGCAGCGAGGGCTCCGAGTCAGAGCGGGACTCAGCAGAGGGCTTTCTGCAGTCTCCCGGGGTGGGACCAGAGGTCCCGGCCCTGGGGGCTCCCTTACCTGCCCACCCAGGCACCCTGAGGTCCTTGAGCTCCTTCTGCGGCTTGTGCCAGGCACGTCCCGAGCCCTGCCTGCCCCGCTCTGGCCAGGAGCGCCTAGACAGCCTGCCAGCTGGCGGCTGCCCCCCTCTGGCTCTGCCTTTCTCCCTGCCTGTCTCCCGCAGTGACCTTGCAGCTTTTCCTGCCCTCCAGACCCAGGTGATGCCAGTTAAGGAAGAAACGCTTGAAGGGCCAGGGGCGGGACTTGGAAAGCAGGGCAAGGAAGCAGAAGGGTCCTGTGGTCGCTCTGGGCACGGATGCGAATGCAGAAAAAGGAAGCGTGGAGGAGGATCGAGGTCCCCAAGGAATATGACTGGGGCCCTGTGGATCCTGGCGTGAGCACTGGGGTTGCATCCTCTTCCTGGTTTGACCGCTAACTGGTGCCATCTCTGGGGGTCTCGAGTGGAGGAGGGGTCAGATGCCAGAGTCCCGAGGCAGACCTGGGGCCTGGATGCGGGGATGATCTGGGCCTGCAGGGCCCTTTCTGGGTTCCTGTGATTTCTTTAAACCTCACGTCACTCTCTGTGTAACCAGAACCGGGCCCTGTGGTTGAGGGTATTGTTCATCCTGACCTGGTAGAATGCCTGCCGGGTAATAAACAGGTGCTGGTAATCAGTAATCTTCCTTCGTCAGCTCGCAGGGGCGGGGCCCCACCCCCCCACCCACCTCTGAGACCTGCTGCAGACCAGGAGGACATTGTTCCTCACTTCCTCCACCTTTCCCTCAAAGCCCTGCCTATGATGGGAGGCTGGAGAGAGGGAGAGTCATGGGGTACAGTGGAGCACATGAAGCCTTCCAGCCTTGGTCAGAAAAGAAGAAAAAGTGAATCTTCTGGTGCCTCTGTGGCAGGTCTGGGGCCCTCTCGCCTTTCATCCGTGTCAGCTGCTTCAAATGAGGCTGAAAACCAGCCAAGGTGGTAGCCCTCCCCCCACCGCCCGGGGAGGCCACTGTGTGCAATGGCTGTGCAGTCTGCTCAGGAGCCAGGGAGGCTGGTGCCTGTCCGGCTCCATCTGCTCCCTAGGGACCTTTGCCGGCCTGAGCCCCGGCTGTTCCACCTGCAAAAGGGTGACTGGGATGGTACCCACTCCACTGGGTCCTCTCAGGGTGCTTGCCCGCCTTCAGTAAGATCTAATACACACACACTAAGGTCAGTGTTTGCAGCTCTTACTACTATCCCATAATAATAGCTGCCACTCATAGAGGATCTATTAGGTGGCAGGCACTGTCCTAAGCATATTATAAATATCAGTGTCTTGTAATCTTATCACAGCCCTGTGACGTAGGTACTTCTATGACTCCCATTTCAAGCAAGGAAACTGAGGCACAGAGAGGTTGTGGAATTGTCCCAGGGATACGCTTGAGCTGGGATTCAGACTCAGTCGTTCGGTTCCAGAGCCGATGTTTTTAATCACCGTGCCGTAGCAGTGACCAGCCATCATTTTGTGCTTAGAGCTCCGTGGACATGGGAGAAGCAGAGAGAGATGTGAGAGGGGGTGACCGTATCTTCTCACAGTGCCGGCGTCACTTAGGGGCCTTGCCACCATTCCTGAGCTGCCCTCATGGTCCCGACAGCCTATGCGCAGGGAGAGATGGCCTTGGCCCTGAGGTGGGTAGCTCCAGTCCCATGGCAGCCCCACGGGCCTCCCTCATGGCTTATGCTGTTAGTCACAGAACCCCAGCCTGTGCTGTTCCGGAACAGGTGTGGGGTCCGATTGCCCGCCGCCAAGAAGCGTGACTCCCAATACAAAAGTTTGGTGGGAGAGGAAAGGGGTTATTTAAAAGTTCTGCAGCTTCAGAATAACAGCAGGTTCCTACCGTTAGGTCCCACTCCCTTTAAAACACGCGGAAACCCTTAGCTCCACCTGCCCTGCCAGACCAGGCCAGTTTCAGAACACGCCCGCCAGCGGTACCGTCTTTCAGGAAAGCGGACGTCTGCGCTCGGGGTTCCCGGTCCCAGGTCAGCACCCCAGGCCCCTCCCACTGATCCCTGCCTGGTCAGGCAGGTCCCCGCAGTTCCAGCCTCTCAGCCGTGCCGTCGGGTTCTCCAGGCAGGTTTCCCCACGGGTCTCCTCTTTCTTACTCCAGCCCTCATGGCGGACTCTCTCCCAACCACGTGGCTTCCCCCTCACACTCAGACCTCCCAGCCAACTCCTATCATGGCTTCTCTCCATCATCCTCTCCCTCATTTTATTTTATTTTATTTTATTTTTTTCTCTCCCTAATTTTAAATGCTGACCCCCCAGTGCTATCTGTCATTGTTATGAAAAGTGTTT
Source organism: Furipterus horrens (assembly GCF_987537825.1). Classification (NCBI taxonomy): domain Eukaryota; kingdom Metazoa; phylum Chordata; class Mammalia; order Chiroptera; family Furipteridae; genus Furipterus; species Furipterus horrens. The sequence goes on from NW_028327173.1 coordinate 5,086,828, forward strand.
ATTAAGCCTGTCATCTGCCCTTTTACTTGGGGGCAGCACAGCTTCCCTTCGGGAAAGGGATCACCTTATTAAGTACTTTAGGCCTGTCATGCCCTTCTGCCCTGGGCTGCAACACAGCTACTCTCTAGCTATCCGCCTGCCAAGGATATGCAAAGTACCTTAAAAGCTGTGTGATCTCCTTTCCCCACCCCCAAAACCAGGAGCTGCGGAGACTGGGGACCCCTCCCCCGCTCTGTTACAGTGTCACCTTCCCTTGCTCCTGTATCAAAATGTCCCACCTCTAGCAGCGGCCTGCCACCTTCCCGGGCATAGTCCCTGTTTACAGAGCAGGCTCCCTACCCACTGGCTTCCTGGCCCAGAAGCAAGCTGCCGAGGAGGGAGGCGGACGCTAATGCTTTCCTGAAACACGCGGCTGCGTCTTGCCAGGCAGGAAATGTTCAATAGCCTAGAAACACGTTTACCCTCACGTTGCAGCCACCTGGGCCGTGTCTGATCCTTCCTTGTTCCTTGTGTCTCTTTCCCAGGCACCTAGGCTTTCAGAAGATGCTCACGGTGGCAATGTGGGTGGCCCTTCTGGGCTGCCTGCAGGCCCAGGAGCTCCAGGGACATGTCTCCGTAATCCTGCTGGGAGCGACCGGGGACCTGGCCAGAAAATACTTATGGCAGGGACTATTCCAGCTGTACCTGGATGAGGCGGGGAAGGGCCACAGTTTTAGCTTCCACGGGGCTGCTCTGTCGACCCCCGAGAAGGGCCAAGGGGTCCTGGCCAAGATCCTGGAGTCCCTCTCCTGCCCCAAGGATGTGCCACCCGTTCGCTGTGCCGAACTCAGGGACCAGTTCCAGCGGCTGAGCCAGTACCGCCAGCTGAACACGACCGAGGACTACCTGGCGCTCAGCAAGGACATCGAGGCCCAGGTCCGACGCGAGGGCCGCCAGGAGGCTGGCCGGATGTTCTACTTCTCGGTGCCACCCTTCGCCTATGCCACCATCGCCCGGAGCATCAACAGCAGCTGCCGGCCGGGCCCAGGCGCCTGGCTGCGCGTCGTCTTCGAGAAACCCTTCGGCCATGACTACCCCTCGGCCCAGCAGCTGGCCACGGAGCTTGGCAGCTTTTTCCACGAGGAGGAGATGTACCGGGTGGACCATTACCTGGGCAAGCAGGTGAGCTTCCGCTCGGAGCCTGCCGGGGTTGGAGCGAGCTGGGCACAGGGTGACCCACGGGCAGGGCCACAGCACAAATTGTGGAATGCGTCCTGACAGAACGTGACATCTGAGCTGCATGGTCCGGTCACTTTGTAGGTGGGCAGGAGGTGAGAGGGCTAAGACAAGCGAGGAGCGAGCAGGTCTGTGGGGCCTTTGTCCACGTGTCTCACCCTCTGCTTCCCCGCAGGGGCCGGGCTCTGATCTCCCAGTGGTGCCCTGTGTCCCCTCTGGAGGTGGCCCCGAGACCCTGGGACCTGGACATCGCTTCTGGCTGGGTGTCTGCGGGAATTAGAATTGGCCACCTCATTCCACACCTATCTTCCTGTGTTTTCAGTACCTTTTTCTTCCTGAGTCCTGTTCTGAGCCAGAAGGCTGCTAACAGGATCTTAAAACTGAATAGGGACTCAAGGTCCATGCTTCTCGGGCAGGCTCCTGTGACGCGGCACGGGGATGACCTGGGTGATGCGTGTCAGCTGGCCAGGTCACTGAACGTGCCCTTGGAGCCCCTTTAGGACACATGTCCCAGAGATGGCAGCAGAGAGCGTGCAGCTGCACTCTCTGGCACTGATCAGGCTCAGGCAGGGAGCCCGGGGCTCCGGGCGTGGACCTACATCCGGTCCTCTCTGAAGCTGCCATGATCCCAGAGGGGTCTACAGACCAGTGCCTGTCCTGGGGGGATTTTTCACTTGTTTATGTGAAAAATACACTGAATGTTTTCAGTGTGGAGCTTTTCTTACTCCCTTTTTGGTGTTACAGTATCTTTCTGTTATGAAAAGCTGATGGTACTAGATGATGGATAATCTTAAATATTTTCTTTCTTGGCAAAATAGAAATCTGGTCACCCTGTGGAGGACACTTAAAAGTGTTGAGTCCTTGCTGGGCTGGGAAGCCCTGAAGTCCAGGGACCATTGCTCTGAGCATCTTCTCGGAGCGGGGACGAGAGAGCCTGGGGCCCTTCCTGGGAGGCAGGATCCCTTCTTCATCCTGCGAAGGACGTGCAGCACAACCAGTCTCCTTCCCCGCCAGGCCGTGGCCCAGATCCTGCCTTTCCGAGACCAGAACCGCAAGGCCCTGGACGGCCTCTGGAACCGGCACCACGTGGAGCGGGTGGAGGTCATCATGAAAGAGACGGTGGATGCCGCAGGTGCGTGCGTGGGTGTGGGTGCGTGCGTGGGTGCGGGTGGACGTGTGCGTGGGTGTGTGCGTGGGCGAGTGTGTGGGTGCGTGCGTGGGCGTGGGCGCGTGCGTGTGGGCGCGTGCGTGGGTGTGTGCGTGGGCATGTGTGTGGGTGTGTGCGTGGGTGTGGGTGCGCGTGCGTGCGTGGGTGGGTGTGTGGGTGTGGGTGTGTGCGTGGGTGTGGGTGTGTGCGTGGGTGTGTGCGTGAGTGTGGGTGCGTGCGTGGGTGTGGGTGCGTGCGTGGGTGCGGGTGGACATGTGCGTGGGTGCGTGCGTGGGCGTGGGCGCGTGCGTGGGTGCGGGCGTGGGCGCGTGCGTGGGTGCGTGCGTGGGCGCGTGCGTGTGGGCGCGTGCGTGGGTGTGTGCGTGGGCGTGGGTGTGGGTGTGTGCGTGGGTGCGTGCGTGGGTGTGGGTGTGTGCGTGGGTGCGTGCGTGGGTGCATGCGTGGGTGTGTGCGTGGGTGTGGGTGTGTGCGTGGGTGTGGGTGCGTGCGTGGGTGTGGGTGCGTGCGTGGGTGTGGGTGCGCGTGCGTGCGTGCGTGGGTGCGTGGGTGTGGGTGGGTGCGTGCGTGGGTGTGTGCGTGGGTGTGGGTGTGTGCGTGGGTGTGCATGCGTGTGTTGGTGGGTGCGTGGGTGTGGGTGTGTGCGTGGGTGTGGGTGTGTGCGTGGGCCCGCTCGCGCCTCCTCGCCCTTCCCCTGCCCTGTGTCTGGTGGTGCGCTGGGCCGGCCCCGCGCCCCTTGCCCCTGGCCCCTGCTTGCTGGTGTATGGACCATGCTGAACCCCGGGGGGTCTGCACGCAGACCCCAGTGGCCACTGCTGCCCTTGGGGAGCACAGGGTCCAACGAAGTACACGTGGCTCCGACGCCACTGCAGCTGGCCGACAGTAAATGCTGGAAGTTCACCTGGGTTTCCTGGGAGTGAGGGGGAGGCCCTCAGGCTGCGTGAGGCTTCCTGAGACTTTCGTACTTTCCACCTGGGCAGGTACATCCCTTTGCCTTCTGGTCCCTCCCGTTCTTAACCCTCAGCACCGTTGTCACTTTCTTGGGGAGCCTCTGTGGAGCATCTTGGCCGGGTCCACTCTCCCGTGACACTCGGAGTGCCACGCGCCTCCCCTCACTGCCCCTCCCAGTCTTTTCCTCATCATCCCCGTCTGCGTGTCTGTCCCAGCAGATGGCAGGGTCCCGGCCATCCCCGCTCTGGCACCTGGCACCTGGCATGCACCTGGGAGTGCACACACCGAGTGCTGACCTGGGAGTCAGAAGCCTCGAGTGTCAGGCCAGCTCTGCCTTCGTCTGGGTGGCCTCAGTGCATCGCGTCCCGCCTTGTGTCTGTGAGATGAGCGAGTCAGGTTGTGTAGGTGACAACAGTTAAGGCCGCTTGGAGCTCTGGCATTCTGGGGTTTCATCTAGTTTTTTGAGCGTGGACTGTCTATGTTCAAAGCAATAATAGAAACTAAATCTTACTGTGTCCTAATCCCACCAGTAACCAAACAAGGTGGGTACATACTATTATTAGCCTCCACTGACAGATGAGGTTTGGTGACGTGCCCAAGGTCACCCGGCAGGAAGTGGTGGGGCCAGACCTGGGCAGGCAGTCTGGCTCCAGCACCAGGCTCTGTGCCCGACATCCAGCTCCCTCGAGACCCCTTCTGCAGCCCAAGAAGCATGGCCAGGGCCCATCAGTGTGCGCCTGGGTGGAGTGGGCCCCAGACCCCTCGGGATTCTGTGGGGAACTAGGAGGTCTGCCTTTTCTGTGCCTTTTCCTTTTTTAAAAATTTTTTTAAAATTTAATCTCTTTTGCTCAGTTATACTCTCCAGCTTTCTCTCCCTTCCTCTTTGGAAGTATATTCAGGGCTAGAAGCTCTCCGGTGATACAGAGAGCAGGGAGACCCAGCCTCTGTGCCCTGATACCTCACCCATTCATCAGGACAGAGACTAGATGGGGAAGAGGCTGGACAGACAGGCGGGGCTTGGGGAGCCGGGCCCGGAGGGCGCTGCTGTGCTTGAGCAGAGCTGGTTGCCCGTCTAGAACCCATATCGGAAGGGAGGTCCCCACTGCCGTGAACCTTTGGGGGTCTCAGGATCCCCCCAGCCCTTTCAGATGTCCCCTGCCGTCCTCAGCAAGGGCTCAGGCTGTGGGTTCCCCCCTTGTGCCTGTGTATGACTGAGGTCCTGGCAGGAGGGGGTGCTGGGCCTCGACCTTGCTTTACCTGCAGAGAGATGAGCTGCAGACCCAGCCGTGAGAACCGATGCGGAATGGGCGGAGCCCCTGCTGCCCCTGCTGTGGGAGTCAGTCAGCACGCGGCTCTACCTGGACCTGAACTTGGCCTGGTTACTGGCAGGGCTAGGCCACCAGGCCTCCCCCCACCCCCGTTTCTGGCAGCCCCTTCCTGTGCCCACCCTGGGTTGGGGAAGATCCGGGATGTCTGGAAATACCAGTGGGCACCATGGCCTCTTACTTCTTCTTGGATCCGATGTCACTTGTGGGTTTCTTTGCAGGATCCCCGTGGAGCCAGGGGCTAAGCAAAACGCAGCAAAGGTGCTTTCGGGTTTCGGAGAAAGGAAAACAGAGGGCGAGGCAGGAAGACAGGCAGGGGCCTGGGCAGGTCTGGTTGTCAGGGTCAGCCCGGGGCGGGCAGAGCTCCGTTTGGATGGCCCCGCAGCCCAGGTCGCGGGGAGGGCCCCGTGGAGGCCTCCGGGGCTGCTGCATGGGGCGGGCCGGAGCTCAGGCCTGGCTGCCTGCAGGAGTGTGTTCTGAGGGGAGGGGGTCCCCGCCTTTGCGGGAGCCCCCTAGCCGCCAGGGACTTGCAGCCCGTGAGGGTGTGCTGCAGGGCGGGTTCAGCCCACTGTCTCTGTCGGCCGCGGCCAGGAGGGCTGCAGCTGTCCCCGGGGCTGGGTTTCCCCGGCTGGCCCGTTCACCTGCCAGTTGTACATTGAGGCCCAGAACAGTGTGTAACGGGGATGACTTCCTGCTACGGTGCCCAGTGGGGCCGGGGACACCAGTACTTGGGCAACAGAGTGACTTCTCTGTCCGTCTGTCTGCCTGCCTGTCTGTTTCTGTCTTTCTCTCCCTCTCCTCTTCCACCCCCACGCCCCGCTGGGACCCAGAAGGACAAGCATTCTTCACATTCCTAGGAGGTGGCCTGGTGCAGCTCTGGTGCCCCCAGCCCTGATCCTTGCTGTCCCCGTTGGGTCCTGCTTTGGAGCCTGGACCCTGCAGCCACCTCACCGTGGCCAGTAAGCCCCATGCCCCGCGCATCTGGGCCTCGGCTTGCCTTATCCCGGGGCGGGGGTAGGAAGCAGGCAGGAGGGGAGACTGTCCCCCAGCTGGAGGTCTGGTGCCTGCTGCAGCAGGACTGGGTGTGGCTGGCAGACAGGTTCCAAGCCCACATTCTGACCGGCAAGCCAAAGGGCAAAGTGTGGCTGCTTTTCTCTCTGCAGCCAGCCCCTGGCTTTCCCTTCCTCCGGCAGTTCTGCAGCCCCTGCTGAGTCCTGTGCAAGGAGGCACTGACCCTGTCCCCGGTCCCCAGTCCCTGCTGGCAGCCGGGACTGCCACTGGAGCACAGGCAGGTGGGGGCGGTGCTGCAAGCCAGGCCTGGAAAAGGAGCTCTTCTGATCGGAGCTGCTGCAGGCCCTGGGAAAGGGACCTGTGAGCTGCAAGGTCGTTTGGCTGTCCCTGTCCCCACACACCCACATCCACAGGGGTGGGGGGTAGAGGCTGCTCCCCTGGCTCCCTCCCTCGCAGCTGGGTGAGTGGTTTTTTCTCCCTTCTGCCACAGCCTCTGCCCCGGAGGAGTGTGCTGCAGTGTCAAGGCTGCTGCCATGACAGCAGGGAGAGAGACAGACAGACACACGCAGGGAGGGGGAAAGGAAGAAGCAGTCTTCCCACCAGCCCCCCAGCACCCAGCTCCCTGTGTCTCATCTTGGGCACCCCCCTGGGGGTCCCCACCCAGTGAGCCCCTAAGAGTCACAGAAACCCTGGCTACAGGGTGTCTGGAAGCAGCACTATGGGCCAAACAAGGAGTGACCTTGGCTGGGTCACTTAGCTTTTGTGTGCAGATGACGCGTGCTGACCCCCGTCACGGCCCCCAGGAAGGACCCTGCCAAAAGGAGGGCTGGGTCAGCACACTCCTCTGGGCCAGAGGCTGTGGCTGTGGTCCCTGGCTTAGGAGGGTCCTTGTTCTGACCCTGGGGAAGGAGCGTGATGCATGTCACTTCTGAGGGTTGGAGTGACCGCTCAGCGCCTCTCCCAGAGGGTCAAGGCCGCCAGGATCCTCCCAGGTGCACACCAGCTGCCTGCCTTCTGGCTCGGGGTCCCAGAAGGGGCTGGGGCTCATCAGCGGGGCAACTCCCCTTCCGGCTGCAGGGCCCGTCGCTGCAAGGGGCTCAGGGCTGCCCCCAAGCTTCCTGACCGGCCACAGCTCTCTCCTGGGCCCAGCCCCTTTTTTATCTTTAGTGATCCCAGAAGATACTGGTGGGGATTGCAGCTGGCTTTTTTAGGTTTTTGTGTTTTTAAATCCCTGTTTTTACTGGGAAATTTTGAATCTCATAACGTGGAGACAATCAGGACGGGCTTCTGGACCCAGGGCCAAAGCTGCGGTCTTCAGCACAGTCTCTGTTAGACGAGGTCTGTCCAGAGGTGTCCAGCTATGTACTGTGAAAAACAGAGGCCTTTATTGAAAAAAGACACATGATACAAGAAACATGGTACGCAGGACCAGGATGCCTCGGTCCTCTACACAGTAGGCCCCTTGGGACCTCACACAGTTCTCCCAACTGCCATCAGCTGCCCCGTCATTATTTTACTGAATCTCATCAACAGTCTGAACTCTCTTCCCTGTCAAAGGAGATTTTAGTTTGGGGAAAAGCCAGAAGTCACAGGGCACCGACTCTGTGCTGTAGGGGGGCTGAGTCACCTGGGTGATTTGATGTTTTGCCAGAAACTCTGCACAAGATGTGGTGCATGAGTGGGCGTGTTGTCGTGATGAAGCTGCCAGTCACCAGGTGCCCACAGCTGCGGCCTTCTTTTTCTATTTTTTATTTTATTTTATTTTAATTTAATTTAATTTTATTTATTTAAAGTGTATTTCATTGATTATGCTATTGCATTGTCCCAGTTTTTCCCCATTTGCCCCTCTCTGCCTGGTACCCCGCTTCCCTCCAGCAATCCTGTCCCCCTTAGTTCATGTCCATGGGTCATGCATATAAAATTCCCTGGCTTCTCCCTTTCCTGTATTATTCTTAACCCCCACCCTCCCTGTCTATTTTGTACCAACCAATAATGCTCCTTAGTCCCTGCACCATTTCCCCATTTCTCCCCCTCCCCACTCCCAGCTGATAACCCTCCAAATGTCCCCATACCTATGATTCTGTTCCTGTTTCAGTTGTTTGCTTAGTTTGATTTTGTTTTTAGATTCAGTTGTTGATAGTTGTGAGTTTGTTGTTATTTTAATGTTTATAGTGTTGATCTTCTTTTTCTTAAATAGGTCCCTTTAACATTTCATATAATAATGGTTTGGTGATGATGAGCTCCTTCAGCTTTACCTTGTCTGGGAAGCACTTTATCTGCCCTTCCATTCTAAATGATGGCTTTGCTGGTTAGAGTAATCTTGGTTGTAGGTCCTTGCTTTTCATCACATTGAATACTTTTTGCCAGTCCGTTTTTGCCTGCAAACTTTCTTTTGAGAAATCAGCTGATAGTCTTATAGGCACCCCTTTGCAGGTAACTCTCTTCTTTCTCTTGCTGCTTTTAAGATTCTCTCTCTATCTTTCACCTTCGGCATTTTAATTATGATGTGGCTTAGTGTGGTCCTCCTTGGCTCTAGCTTGTTTGGAACTCTCTGTGTTTCCTGGATTTGTATGTCTATTTCCTTCACCAAATTTGGGAGGTTTCCCTTCATTATTTTTTCACATAAGCTTTCGATTTCTTGCTCTTCCTCTTCTCCTTCTGGTACCCCTATGATTCTTATTTTCTGCTTGTTTTTTTTTGAATTTTTGTTTCTTCATTCTGTTCTGGTCGAATGTTTATTTCTTCCTTATGTTCCAAATTGTTGATTTAAACCCCACTTCCTTCCCCTCACTGTTGGTTCCCTGTGGGTTTTTCTTTATTTTACTTAGTGTAGCCTTCATTTCTTCCCTTATGCTTTTGCTGTATTCAGTGAGTTCTCTGAGCATCCTTATCACTAGTGTTTTGAACTCTGCATCTGATAGGTTGGCTGTTCCCATTTCATTTAGTTCTTTTTCTGGGGTTTTGTTCTGTTCTTTCATTTGGGCCATATTTCTTTGTCTCCTCAATTCTGCAGCCTCCCTGTGTTTGTTTCTGTGTATTAGGTAGAGGTGCTTTGACTCCCTGTCTTAGCGCACCTGTTAAGTTGTATGGGGCAGAGCCTTAGGTATTCTCCAGAGTGGGACAACCCACTTCACAGCTTTGTGGCTCTGTATGTGGGGGAGGGGTTGGAGAGGGGACAGTGCCATTGCCTGGCTGCTGGAGGCTTGCTTGGCACTCACCCCATTTTCAGTTATTTTGCCCCTTTCCTGTATGTGACTGGTGCCCCTCTAGCTATTCCCCTGTGGTGGTTCCCAAAGTATGTGGGTTTGCATGTGTTCTAGGATTATGGGGGCCTTCTAAACAAGCACACTCTGCTAAAAGACTGATAGTGTCTTGGGCCACCCCAACCCCCACTGGTTTTCACAGCCAGAAGCTATGAGGCTTTATTTTCCTGGCACTGGAACCCTGGGCTGCATGGTCTGGCCCTGGGGCAGGTATCACTCCCCAAGATGCCCCTCCCGGCTTTCATCTGCCACACGGGAATGTGGGACTGCCCATTCCACTGGCCACTGCCACTGCCTTGCTGCTGCCACACCGTGTCCTTTCAGGACTCCATCTCGGCCCCTTCTATCCAACTGGATGAATATGGCTTCTTTAAATCCTTGGTTGTCGGACTTCCACACAGTTCAATTTTCTGGCAATTCTGGGTGTTTTTTGTTTTGGGGTTAGCCGTGATCCTTCTTATGGTTGCGCAAGGAGGTGAAGCATGCCTTCCTACGCCTCCATCTTGACCGGAAGTCCTCTGCAGCCTTCTGAATCATCTGCAAAGTTTCCACAGAGGAAGGTTCAAGCTTAACACAAAATTTGATGCAGATTCATTGCTCTACCCACTCAGTCATTCTGAATGTGACGGCCACACAGTACACATGCTCACTCAGTGGTGTCTACCGCCCTCACTGACTAGGGCAGTGAGGCCGTCAGTGTTCACGCATGTGCATTCCAGTCCATTCTCCTTGGCTGCCAGGTTACATCGATGTCACACAAACCGCTCTCATTATATTAACAATGGCTGGACTTTTTTTGGACAGACCTCGTATAGTGATGATGACCTGTTGCCTTTCTCTTGGGTTGTCCTGGGGGTTAAATCAGATCATGTACATGGGAATGATTGACAAGTAGAAACGCTGTTCTCCCTTCATGTTGGCAAGGGCAGGGAGTGGCCCTGGTCTCCGTCTCTGGGCTCCATGTGACTTATGCGTGACTCGTGCTAGGCTGTATGAGGACCTGCACCTGGTCTGTTACAGCTTTTATGTCCATTCTTCACTGAACGTTCTCTCTCTCCCCCACTTATATATGTATTTAAGTTTTCATGTATTGACAATTCGCATAACCTATACCGTTTAGTAGCTCCATATTTCTGTTCTCTTCTGTTTATGCCACAGAGTATGAATTGTTCTGTTAATAGGTCTTTTGGTTGTTTTCGGTCTTTGCTATTTTAAATCATACTTTGTGAGCTTTCAAAAAAATTAAGATATTATATGCATGACCCATGGACATGAACAATGGTGAGGGATTGCCTGAGAGAGTTGGGGTGCTGGGTGGAGGGGGGGGCAAAGGAGAAAATCAGGACACCTGTAGTAGCATTAATCAATACAATTTTTAAAAATTAAGGTATAATTCACATACCATAAAGTTTACACTTTTAAAATATACACATCATTAGTTTTAAGTACATGCATGGAGTTGTGCCACTGTGATCTAGTTCTAGAACGTTTATGAGTATTACTTCGTTTCCCTTTAAGACAAAGGGTACTTCTGAAGGGGAATTAATAAGCCAAAGGGTAACGTCTACTCCAGAGCAGTTACTATGTATCATCAGGCCTCTCTTGCCTTCTGTGGGATGCTACTGCATGAGGTTTCAAGGGGCAGTGGAGCTGAGGGCCAAAGCGGTGGGTCTCCCCTGCTTGTGATCTTGGACGAGCTCTGGGCTCAGATGGGATGGAAGCTGAGGACGTAGAGGCCTTCCTTCCAGTTGTCCACCCCGGCTGTGCTTTCTTCCATCCTTGTTCAAACATCGATGGAGTTTAACCCTCACCTTTCAACCTAGGAGAGGATGCTATGGTTCAGTAGAGATCATTTTCAGGAAAAAAAAAAAATCAGTCCACAGTAGCTGCTGGTAATGAGAAAAACCAGCTTGTTGGGCGTCTTTAAGAGGCCCTGTGCCTCCCCTGCCCCCCACTTTCCTATCCTGTGCTTAGCTGTGTGCGCCCCCCCCCCCCCCCCCGAGAAGCGCAGGCCTGTGGTTCTGGTCGCTGCACTTGAACTCTGAAAAAGATAGAGCTAGCCAGGAAAGGATCAAAACCCACAAATCTGGGGGCTGTGCTGAACACGGTGCACCCCTGGAGCTTGAAATCAGGAATAAATGAAGCTGTCTTTTACACAGCGGGCAGTAACCCTACGAAATGCTCTCTCCCCGCGGATCGAGAGGGTAGAAATAGGAAAAGGGCCACTTCGGGGTTTGCTAAACTAATGAATAGTAAGCAGATAACAGGGCTTTTAAGGACTCGGCTGTGTTCTCTCCATCAAGAATTCATCTGTTCCCAAAGCTTTATTCTCTGACTCAAATCTGCCGTGATTCATTGATTCGAAGACCCATTTTCTGTTTCATATTTGAACGTCTCCGAAGTTGGGTTTCCCATTGATGGGGGGGACATAGTCGAATTGACAGGCTGTTCCTTTCTTTGTGGTTATAAAATAATGATTCTCTCAGCGGTCATGGCATTTCTGACCTGATGAAATCCAGTGTCTCTCCAGCACTATCGTGTACCTCCAGCCACCTTTTAGATATTGTCACTGGATGTCACAGCAGCACCTCAGACTCAGCACATCGAGAGCTGAATCCGTCATTGCAGTTTTCTCATGAAGTGCCAACTGCTTTTTCTCACTCCTTGTTTCCGAATGGCGACTCCCGTCCGAGTGGCCCGGCTGCTGGCCCCTCTCTTACAGCCCCTGTAACAGTAGAAATACTAGCCAGCCTTCGTCAGCGCTTCCTGCGTGCCAGGCACTGTCCCAGGTGTGCATATGTGTTCGCTCATTAACCCCACAGCAGCCCTACTGGGAGGCCCTGTGACGAGTCCTCTCTCATTTGTGAGACAGAGCCATGGGCCTGGGGCCACGGGGCTGAGATGTGGCAGAGCAGGCACCCTGGCTGGAGACCCCACTCCCGGGCACGGCTCTGAACTGCCTCTCACCGAACCAGCCCGTCCCCACCCAGGTTTTACTCACCCGTTGAATATTGACTGCGTTTCACTGCTGCTCGTGTGATCAGGTCCTGCTGGAAGTCATTACTACCAGCACCTCTCTGAAGTTCACCCTGCAGACCCCAGACCACTCGATCTTCCCAAAGCACCTCCTGCATATCTCTGCTTCCCTGCTCCAACCCTTAAAAAAAACCAGTTTGATTGAGACATAATTTGTGTATCACACGATTCACACGATTCACCCATCCAAAGACACAGCTTAGTGGGTTTTAGGATACACCCAGAATGCTGCAGCCAGTCACCAGCATCCATTTTAGAACATTCTCGTCACTCCCCTCCCCTTGAGGAGCCCTGGGCCCCTCAGCTGCCCTCCTTGAACTTCCCGTGCTCCCCAGCCCCTCCCCAGCCCCTCGCAACCACTCGTTCTGGACGTTTCTTATGAATGGAATCATACAATGTGCGGCCTTTTATTTTTTTCCTTTTAAATAATTAATATTTTGTTTATTTATCTGTTTTTAGAGAGAGGGGAAAGGAGAAAGAGAGGGAGAGAAACATCACTGTGTGGTTGCCTCTCACTTGCGCCCCCAACTGGGGACCTGACGTGCAAACGAGTCATGTGCCCTGACTGGGAATTGAACCAGTGACACTTGGTTCGCAGGCCGACGCTCGATCCACTGAGCTACAACAGCCAGGCTACGTGTGGCCTTTTGTATCTGGGTTCTTTCACGCAACACGATGGTCCGAAGTTCATCCATGTGGTAGCCTGTGTCAGACCTTCATCACTTTTTATTGCTGGCTAGTATTCCACTCTGTGGAGGGACCGCACTTGACCGACGCGTTCTTCAGTTGGTGGACATTTAGGATGCTACTGTTTTCGGGCTGTTGTGAGAAATGTGGCTACGAACATGCGTGTTCAAGTTTTTGTGTGGACAGGTGCTTTCATTTCTCTCGGGTATACGTGGCCATGGACTTGCTGGGCATATGGTAACTCAACTGGTTGAGGCCAAGAACTTTGAAAAGCTCCTCAGACTCCTTGGTCTACTTTCCAAGGCCCTTTCCATCTGTCCTTGGTTTCTGCAGTTCAGAACCCTGAACGGGCTGCTTCTGCCAGGCTAGGCTTGTCATCTGGACTGTGCTGGGGCCTCCGCCCGCGGGCTCGTGCTGTTCACCCCAATGGGACGTGGCCCAGGGGCACAGTCAGCCCACACATACATGTCTTTGCGACACACAGCCCTTTTTAAAAATCTGAATTGTTTTTGCACATTTAAAAACCATGAGATTAGCCCTGGCTGGTGTGGCTCAATTGGTTGGAGTGTCGTCCCGTAACCAAAAGGTGGTGGGTTCGATTCCCGGTCGGGGCACATGCCAGGGTGGCAGGTTTGATCCCTGGCCCCAGCACTTACCATCCCCGGTGCGGGTATGTACGGTCCCCAGCCTGGGTGCGCACAGGAGGCAGCCGATCGATGCTTCTCTCTCGCATCAACGCAGCTTTCCCTCCCTTCCTCTGCCCCTTTTTCTCTCTCTAAAAAGCAATGAAAAAAAAAAAACGTCCTCAGAGGATAAAAGTGCATATATAAAATCATGAGATTGCAGTTAATGACCCAAAGTTGCATGTCCTTCAACTCCTGGGAGGCGCCACCTGATGGCCTGTTCTGAGGGACGTAAGCCCCGCCCCCTCCTCCTCACACTTTTACTGGCCCCGCTTGGCAAGGGGGCCCCGACCTTTGACCTAGCCCCATCCTCCCAAAGCCCAGCTCAGCTTGCTTCTTTGACCTTTGTGCTCCACTGCGCAAGCCCTGGTGCTCAGGCCACTGAGTGCCACACGGAGCATAGCACCCTGCCGGGTGGCTGTTTCAGTAGGGGGGGTGGTGGGAAGGCGCTGGGGCCAGTGGCCTGGGTTCGAACCTTAACCACTGTGTGACCTTGCGCAAGTTACCTAACTTCTCTGAGCCCCAGTCTCCTTATATTTTCAACTCGGGGTTATAGTTGGACCTCTTTATCTATTGCTGTGTTAGGAGGGAGTGGACTGATATGTACACATTGTTATTATCGTCATCTTTTTCCTGATGTCTTCTCAATGATATTGGGAGAACTCTGAAGATCAGAACCCTGCGGGGCCGGGGGGATCTCAGCCACTGTTCTCACAGCTGGGGGGCACCTGGAGCATTGGACTGGGTGCTCCTACACTCGCAGGGTGTGCGCTCTGGCCTGGGAGGCCGAACTCTGGTTGAGAATAAGAGTCAGAATTCTTACCACAGGGACAGGGGTGCCTTCCTGCAAGAGGGCTCCCGACTTCATTTCTCACCCCACACACGGGTACCGCACACTGGGCTTGCTTCAGGGCAGGCTGTGCATGGGTCGCGGCCTGGTGCTGCTCGCCCTCCGGCTGGCTGGAGTTGCCCTGGGAGCCTGGTCAGGGCAGGTGGCTCAGGACCGGCGCCCAGGGCCCAGGGTGGCTGCTGTAAAGCCATGTGCTGGGCCAAGCCAGTCTGAACCAGGAGCCATGTCTTTTTGTCTGCTTGAATTAGGTATTGGCTAGATTAAAAAAATAATACTTACAAAATATGTGTAAGCTCTACAGAACGATGGTATGAAAAATACCATGGCCCTATGGACCCAACTCTAAAAAAAAAACCGTCCTTGTGTCCTGTGTCCCTTCCCGAATTCTATCCCGTATCCTCTCATTCATGGCTCCAAATTTTGTGTAGACGATTCTCTTGCTTCTCTCTGTTGTTCCCATGTATGTCTGACTCACTAACAATATAGTGTGGCGTTCGGGGGGGGGGGGGTCAGGCCGTGTGTGTCTGAGGTGGCTGTTTTACCCCCATATCCTGCATTCAGGGTAAGCTCTTCAGATCTGGCTTCTAATAACTGACTCTTCTCAACTGTGTCTAATACATAAAACCCATCGATTGCACTTCTAATGTCCAGGGATATTTTTTCCTTTGTTGAAGTCCTGTTTTTCTGGTCCTTTCCCATCCTATTTCCAGAATTAATTTTATGGAAGCATTCCTGTTTCTTTTCCTGTCGACCCGCTTTTGCGATCAGTCCATGACGACGTGGAGACATCGTTTTCTTTCCTGCACAGGGTCACGTGGTTGACGGTGGCGCTCAGTCAGGTGTCAGGGGTACAGCAGTGAGCAGACGCAGCCCCTGCTCTGATGGAGCTTCAGGTGCAGTGGGGAAGAGGCAAATGGGCCCTGAGTCAGTCGGGGAGGCTGGCAGAAGGTGGGGCCCCCTGGAGGGTGGGCCCAAGGCCAGGGACATCTCCTGGAAGCTGAGACCTGCAGGAAAGTGGAGTTGCTTGGGCATAAGACTATTGGATTGTATGCATTCAAGGGCCGATAGAGCTCATGCTGAGCTCTGGAGGAGGGAGTAGCGCGTGGCGCGTGTTGAGCCGGTTCCTGACTCTGCCTGTACCAGCCCTGGGCATCGGACTGCTCCCTCTCATGTAGAGCAGGGACAGTCGTGGTGGCTGTGAGTCTGAACAGGAGGGGCACGTGTGACGTCTCAGCCCTGTGCCAGGCCGCAGTCAGCCGGGTTGTCCCTGATGGGCTCTGCGCTCGGCGTTCTGTGCTGCTCCCCTGTACCCTCACAGTGACCCTGCCCACCTGCCAACCTGACCTCTCCACCTGGATGTCCTCAGCTGAAATACACCCGAAACGGAACTCATGGTGTCCCCTCTGTCAAACTGTTCTGCGCCATCTCCCCATGTTGGCAAATGTCACCACTGCCTGTCCGTTGTTTTGGCCCCGATGCTGGTTCCTCCTTTTTGCTCAGCCAAGTCCGGTCAGTCCTGACTCCAGAATGAATCATCTACCTGCTTCAGCTCCTGTAATGCCACTAAAGCCTCGTCCTTGGTCCCCTTCTTCCTACGGCTGTTCTCCCCGCAGCAGGCCGGGGAAATCTACGCCAAATGCACCTCAGAACTTGTCCTTTCCTGCTTGAAACTCTCCAGTGGCTTCCCCTGAACGTAGAAGCAACTCCAGCCTCCTCACCGAGGGCTCCGGCCTTTGCTCCTGGCTCCTCCCTCTGGCTCACCCTCTAGGCACCTGCCAAGTTCTCTCTTGCCCTGGGGCTTTTGCTCTCCACCTGCTCCCTCCCTGGCTTTTTGCAGGGCTGACTCTTCAGGTCTCAGAGGGGGCCTTCCCATTACCCTCTGGCGTGATCCTCATCTATAATTTCTCTGTTGACTTATGCTCTCCTCCCTCCCAACTTCTCTCCCTGTAAGCCGAAGGCAAGGACCTGTCTGT
Source organism: Furipterus horrens (assembly GCF_987537825.1). NCBI lineage: Eukaryota > Metazoa > Chordata > Mammalia > Chiroptera > Furipteridae > Furipterus > Furipterus horrens. Next base: position 5,102,987 of record NW_028327173.1, read on the forward strand.
GTCCTGGCGCCCGCAGGTTGCCTTGGGTATTTGTGCACTTGGCACTTGTCAGCAGGAGGCAGAAACAGAGACTCAGAAGTCACACCCTAAGCGGCCGTCAGACCCCAGGGCCCAGGCTGATGCCTGGGGTGGGGGGTGGGGCGCAGGGGCAGGGCCAGAGGCTGACCGCATGTGTGTAAGTGCAGTCTGGCCTTTGCTGGGACCAGAGTCTTCCTCGCGTGGTACCTGAACAGTCAGTCCCCAAAGAGTTTGACATCTTCTCTTAAATGGCTCTCATTGAGGGGAAGTGGCCCAGGAATGCCCCCTTCCTTCTCTGCTGAGGTTTTCTGCCTCAACCGTTTTTTGTAGGTTCTCTGGACTGGGAAATGAGGGTGTGGGCCAGGACGTGCCAGGTGGGGTCTCGGTGCCCCTCGGGACATCGGACACGCTGCCCACTCTTGATGGCCTCCTCTCTCTCCTCCTCCCGCTCAGGTCGCACCAGCTTCTATGAGGAGTACGGTGTCATTCGCGACGTCCTGCAGAACCACCTGACCGAGATCCTGACCCTGGTGGCCATGGAGCTGCCCCACAACGTCAGCAGCTCGGCGGCCGTGCTGCAGCGCAAGCTGCAGGCCTTCCACGCGCTGCGGGGCCTGCGCAGGGGCAGCGCCGTCCTGGGCCAGTACCGGGCGTACAGCGAGCAGGTGCGCAGGGAGCTGCACAGGCCCGCCGGCTTCCAGAGCCTGACCCCGACCTTCGCAGGTGCGCTCCGCGGCGGGCGCGGGCCGCCTCCAGGCCCGTCCCCTGGCGTAAAGCCTCCTGGGAGAGGGTGGCTCCCGCAGACTGCAGAGAGTACCCCCCCTGACAAGAGCAGCAGCCATTGACCGGGAACCTTCTATGTGCAGGGCACTCTGTATACATCATCTCATTTAGTCCTCCCACGCACATGCTCGCAAGGCAGGTGTGACATTATCCCCAGCGAAAGGGAAGGGAATGCGAGGCTCAGTGACGTTGAAAAACCTGCCCGAGGTCCCGCAGAGACAGTACATGGGGAAACGGGCTTGGGACTCGAGGTAGGGCCTCCACACAGTGTCTGGCCCTCAACCCCCTGCAGGTTCCCTTACCTGTGCACTGTCCCCTCCCCTCTCCTGTGCCTGGCCTTGCTTCAGCATGTCCTGCGTGGCCCCCAACCCTCAGCGGTCAGGATCCCCCACCGCGAGACTTTCCTCAGAGGCTCCGGGTCGGAGACTCAGTCAGTTGTCCTTCCTCGGGGGGGCCGCGAGTCTAGGAGAGGCGCGTGTCTGCGATGGTTCCGGGTCCTTGTCCAGTCCTGCTGGGGAGGAGATAGTGGGGGCCAGGGGAAAGGTGGGGGTGAGTCTAGCAAGGCCAGGGAGCTTCCAGTGCAGCGGGTGCCCAGAGGAGGGGCGTGGGGAGGAGGAAGGTGGGCCTGGAAGTGCCCGTTCCCCTGTGCTGGAGCGTCACCTCCACTGTCCCCCTGTCACCTCAGGCATCCTCGTTCACGTGGACAACCGTCGCTGGGAGGGCGTCCCTTTCATCCTGATGTCGGGCAAAGCCTTGGACGAGAGAGTGGGCTACGTCCGGGTCTTGTTCAAGAACCGGGCGCATTGCACGCAGAGCGAGCAGCACTGGGCCGGGGACCAGAGCCGGTGCGTGCCGCGGCAGATCGTCTTCCACATCGGCCACGGTGAGCTGGGCAGCCCAGCCGTGCTGGTCAGCCGGAACCTGTTCAGGCCCACCCTGCCCCCCGGCAGCTGGAAGGAGGTGGAGGGCCGGCCCGGCCTGCGTCTTTTTGGCCGCCCCCTGTCCGATTACTATGCCTACAGCCCCGTGCGGGAGCAGGACGCCTACTCCGTCCTCATATCGCGCATCTTCCACGGCCGTAAGGACTCCTTCATCACCACGGAGAACTTGCTGGCCTCTTGGGCCTTCTGGACCCCCTTGCTGGACAGTCTGGCCCACGAGGCCCCGCGCCTCTACCCGGGAGGAGCTGAGAACGGGCGCCTGCTGGACTTTGAGTTTAGCGGCAACCAGGTGGCCTTTTCTGTGCAGCAGCCGGAGCAGCTGGTGCCGGGGCCAGGCTCCGCTCCGATGCCTAGTGAGTTCCAGGTTTTCAGGGCCAAGTACCGAGACAGCCCCCTGGTGGCGGCCTGGCCCGAGGAGCTGATCGAGAAGCTGGCTGACGACATCGAGGCCGCCGCGGCGAGGGCGGTGCGGCGCTTCGGCCAGTTCCACCTGGCGCTCTCGGGCGGCTCCAGCCCCGTGGCCCTATTCCAGGAGCTGGCCACGGGCCACTTCGACTTCCCCTGGGCCCACACGCACCTGTGGCTGGTGGACGAGCGCTGCGTCCCGCTCTGGGACGCCGAGTCCAACTTCCAGGGCCTGCAGACTCACCTGCTGCAGCACGTCAGGGTGCCCCACTACAACGTGCACCCGATGCCCGTGCGCCTGCACCAGCGGCTCTGCGCCGAGGAGGACCAAGGCGCCCAGGCCTACGCCGAGGAGATCTCGGCCCTGGTCCCCAACAGCAGCTTCGACCTGGTGCTGCTGGGCATGGGCACCGACGGGCACACGGCCTCCCTCTTCCCGCAGTCGCCCACCGGCCTGGACGGCGAGGAGCCGGTGGTGCTGACAGAGAGCCCCTTCCAGCCCCACCACCGCATGAGCCTCAGCCTGCCCCTCATCAACCGGGCCAGGAAGGTGGCGGTCCTGGTCATGGGCAAGCTGAAGCGGGAGATCACCATGCTGGTGAGCCGCGTGGGCCGCCAGCCCAAGAAGTGGCCCATCTCGGGCGTCCTGCCTGACTCTGGCCAGCTGGTTTGGTACATGGACTACGAGGCGTTTCTGGGTTGATGGTGCCTTCGCCCTCTGCTCACTCCCGTGCCGTCTTGTGCCTGTCCTGTCCCCCCTCCTCTGAGGCCTGTCACCCACCCAGGTGCCCTGGTGCTCTGGATCCAATGCCTCGGGCTCAGGCCCTGGCAGAGGCCTTCTCCCAATCAATCCCTTTGACGATCCCCATCTAGTTGCAGTGAGCAGACACAGAAATGAGGAAGAAATGGAGGCTCGTGAGAAGCTTCAAGTCCAAGGTGGGAGAGAAACATCCTCCTAAAGAGAAGGCCCTCAGCGATTACACGTGAACATCAGCCAGCACAAAACGGGACAGCGTGAAGTTCCCGGGCTGAGGGGAGGTGTCCGGCGGGGGGACCCTTGAACGGGCCCCTGTGGAGAAGAGTGTGGACAGCGGAAAGGAGGGCGCGCCGTGTCGGGCGGGCGCAGGGTCCGTGCAGAGCAGGGTACTGGGAGCCGTCCCAGTGCCCGGGCTGGGGCAGCCCTTGCTCCCCGTCTCCGCTTCTCCCCGAGCCTCTGGCCTTCCGCCTGCCACCCTGTCCACCTGCTGAGTTGTGTCTGTTCCTTCCTCCTCGGCCCCGACTGTGGGCGCACTTCCCCCCCTGCCCTGTGTCTCGGCTGTCCCCCAGATGAAGAATGACGACAGGATCACGGCTACAAATACGAGGATGTTACCACGGTTACCACGGTGCCAAAACCCTGGTGACGCTGTTTGCAGCCCTTCCTCTGCTGATGAACGTCTCTGCACCGGGGAGGCGCCGGGGCCCAGGCAGTGCTGCAGCTCCTCAGGAAGGACCGTGTCCGCTGTCAGCTGTCAAACACGCTGGGCAGAGGATCAGGCCATTCAGGGAAGCCCTCCTTTAACCCTTTGAGTGCCAACATCGCTGTGAGCGACGCTGACAAATTTTCCCAAAAATGCCAGAGTTGCTCCCAGCGACTCTTTTTTCAATGGCTATACATGTAAATAACAGTGGAATAATTCGTATTTTATGTTTTGTTCTTTTTTTTTGTACCTCACATTATATATGGATATAATTTTTTCTCATGTTGATCCAAATTTCAAATTACACACGGCACTCAAAGGGGTAAGAGGGTTTTTGACATCTCAGGGGACTGCCTGGTTGGTGTTTCCACTCAGTATCCTCTTGTTTTACCAGGAAAGATCCAGTCAGATCTTTCTTTGATGGTGACAACTTAGTCGGGGGTAGAGATGTGTCATCTGGTGACGGGCCATCCAGGCACTCTGATCGACCAGACGGGCGCCGGGCTCTTGGTGGGGCGGCCACAGCTCGTGGGCACAGTGGCTGCAGCCCCCCTTCCTCATACTACCTCTGGGTGGCGTCCAGCCTGCCTGCTGGCCCCCCCTGCCACCTCTCACGTCACCACTGCCGCACTGCCTGACTTGGGGAGCAAACCGGCAGCTTCTCCTTTAGAGCAGTTGGGTGCTCTGCTCTGGAGAAGCACACGCCAGTGCTACCTGTGTTCCTGGAACCCCCGGGGACTATCTCAGAAATGCTTAAAAAAAAAAAATCAGAATTGTCAGGACATGTTTAATTTTTACTTCCATTTCCCACAGAGTCAATCCCCCAAGCTGTGACAGTCCCCCGTCTCCCACCCACACGGTGTCAGACAGGCGCCCCGGGCCCACGTCCATCTGAGAGCGCCCCTTGGCGAGGTCTTTACTTCTGACTGTTCAAACTTTCTGCAAGGCTGCCGGTTTATGGGAACTTCTGCTCTTGTTTGGGATGTGAGCCTGTGACATGCACACCTGTTAAAAAATGCTGCGTCCCCTGGCCTCCAGCAGCCAGGTCCGGACAGGGCCTCTCTCCGTGTACCAGGAGAGCTGACCCTGGCGGGGCAGAATCGCAGGACCCGGGTTGGGAAGTCTCCCCCCCTTGCGGGAGGTCCGCGGCGTAGCTTTTTGGCTCCAGAGATGCTGGTGGACGCATGTGGTGGCAGATCCGGTGCCACTGTGGCCACGTGGGGGCGCTCCTGCACCATCCCTGCTGGTTTGAGGTCTGAGTTCTGAACGATCCCCAGGGGCCCCCTCCACCCACCCCCGCACCCCACCCCACCCCGACCTCCGCGTGGTACTTGCACTTTTCATAATCTGCCTCCCTGAGCCCTCGGCCCTGAACACTGCCGCCCACCCCCACCCCCAGATGTTCTCAGGGAATTTCTTCCCCCGTCGTTGCAACACCAGAGAGAAACTGACCTCCAACATGCCCGAGTCTCAGTCCAGGATCAAGAGTGAGCTGTCACCATTTCTGAATAATAGTGAGTCACTGCAGGCCGGAGCGCAGCATGTCCTGTCCTGAGAGCGTGGCCCTGCCTCAGAATGCACCCTTTATCTGTGGAGCGTTTGCCCCTGGGGGTAGGGATGGGGCCGAAACACCAAAAGTTTCCTTCCCCGAATCAACTGCTATCTTAAAGTCACACCTGAAAAGACCCCTGGGGGACATTGTCAGCTTTTGCTTCCACCTGCTCCCTCCCCCACCTCCCCTCCCCCCAGTCCCTCCCGCCCTGTGCTGGAGGAGAGATTCTTAGAGCCTGGCCCCTACACTGCTGCCTTCTACATGTCTGGGCCATGCTGCGTGGCCAGACACCCTGAACATCATGAGTCCTGCAGCGATCTGTCTCAGCACAAGCGTCATCATTTTCATTTAAAAAATAATTGCTGCTTGTAATCCGCTAACTTGAGTTGACAGTTTTAAAAATGCTGCTGTAATCCCGCTCTACCCTGTTCCACAAGCCAAGCCGAGGACCCAGGCTTGGAGGGAGCACGTGCCTGGCTCCCACAGGATGCTGCTGACCACGTTGGGACTGGGACCCAGGCTTTGCAGTCCCAAAGCCTCACGCCTCGGGCTCCCCCAGCCCAGGAGGCTGCCCAGGCTCCCAGTCAATGCTGCTTTGGCCCAGGGGATGGGACCCTCATCCCCCATGATGAGGGACGGTGAGCTGTGGGTGGTGAAGAAGCTCTAATCAGGAGCCTGGGAGTGTAGGGCTTAAGTACCAGGCTGGATACTAAACATTTTGCCCAGCGTGGTCTTGTCTGAGCCTCTCAACAGCCCTGGGAGGCAGGTGGAAGGAGCCTCATTTACTGCTGATTTTGAAACTGAAGTCTAATGACAATGGGCCAGTTACTGTAAGCCAGGCAGAGAAGGCTGGGTCTTGAGGAGTCTAGACATGCCCCCCCGGGGCCACCCTGCAGTGCCACCTCCTTCCCGGGGAGCCCTGGGGTGCTTGCTGCAGGGACCGTTACCCAGAGTCCCGTAAGGGCAGGAGGGCCCCTCCTTTGGGACGCCTTGTCAAATTGGCTTCTCTAGAGCCAGCGTTATTACCGTGTGTTGTCGGGAAAGACGCGAGGGACTTTCCAGATTGCCGTAAGCTAGGATCTGATTTTGATCTGGGAACAAAGTTTTCTGCTAACCGCAAGTTAAAATAGTCCCGTCTTGTTGCTCTTCCTGCTCCCTGTTGCTCCGCAGACAGCGCTTTATTCCCAGTCTCGGTTTCGCCGCATAATCAAGAGCTTTGTGCCCGTGGACTAATAGTTCAGGATCCTCCCTCGGGGACTGTCGTTCCAGAGTGCACAGGCTGGGAGTTTTGCCTTTCCCCATCTGTACAGCGAGCCCAGGCAGAGGGCCGGGGCCAGTGTGACTGCAAGGGAAGCAGAAGCTTCCTTCAAACCTGTCCTACAATTTAGTTTTCAGCAACATTTTCTAACAAAAATACATGCCGCCTCACATATGCAGCGTCTGCCTCGTCCTTATGTATTCTAGGCAGACAGGGCCCTGCAGACCTCAGTCCACTAGTAGAGAAGCTGCCAGTGGTGACAGGTGGCTGTGGTGACTGGCCCACGCGATCTGCACTTGCCCACTCCACGAAAGACTCCAGTGGGGGCAAGGGCCGTGAGAGGGCTAAAGGATGGGGGCGGTGGTGCTCCCCTGCACACAACCAGTCTGCAGGGCACCGCCCACTGCTGCAGCTCACTAGAGGTGCTACTGGCTTTTTTCAGGTGGCATTTCCATGAGAAATGACACTACCTCCAACCTCCTGGTTCTGCGTTCGGAAGAGGAGGGTGAGGGCAGATACCAGCAGGGCCTCCCCTGGGTCCTGGGGCTGTTGCTGCCCCCCTGTGCCTTGTTTCCACCCGATGAGGCCAAGTTGGGGCAGTGCTTCGGGGCAGTTGCCAGCAAGACATCTCGGGGGACCTGGGGGCTGAAGGCAGGATGTCTTGAATCAGATCAGGTCCCCGTGTTCTCTGTCCCTTGCTGGGAAACTCAGCACTGGGCTTCGGTCAGGTGAGGAGAAGAGAGCGGGGAAACTACCTGTGCGGTGGGGGCACAGTGGGCACGAACCCCCCACCCCCGTGCCAAGCAGCGAGACTGCCGTGCCTTTTTGCAGAGAGACAAACTGCCCTGGTTTTTATGGGTATTCTGGACACCTAGAGACGCCTCACACAACGAGCACATTCAGAGTTTCTAAAATGACTTTTTCTATGTCCAATGTAACATTTATTTTAAACAATAAAATCGTTTTGCCAAAATTCATGTTTTCCTTCTTCCTCAGGGAGCCAGAGGGTAGTGGGCTGTGGGCCTTGCCAGTGGGCTGTGTGTGTCCTCAGAGCGGGGGAGGGGAGCACACCCGGGGGCGGGGCCTCGTTCTGGACCCCGCGCACCTCGCCGTCTGAGCCGATCACTGCATTCCACCGCCCGAGGGCCCCGGGGCCTCTGGGAGGCAGCGGTGGCCAGGGTGACCCCATCGTCTTCCTGGCAGCTCATGGGATGGGGAAGGACAGCACCCGAGGGCGAGTACTGGGGCACCTGAGAGGGACGTGCCAGGAGAGAACATCCTGAAGCAGCAGGGCCAGGCGTCACTGCTGGTCTTGTCACATCCTGTGCTGATTGTCCCCCCAACCTGTGTCATGCTCCCAGGAACGTAACGCTTGTGGGGCAGTCAAATAAAACTGCAGCATTGTCGAGGTACAGGTGCCAGAGCAGCACCAGGGGGGCTTGGAGAGCCCTCTCCCTGCCCCCCGCCTCCCTGTCCCCCAGTTCTTGGCTGTGAACAGTTGAGATTTTCTCTGTCTTTGTCGAGGGCTTTGCCCGTGCCGCTTCAAGGCAGGTGCCCAGCTCCCTTTTCTAATCAGATTCCTGCCTTGAAGCCCTTCCTCGTGGGAACAGGATTAGGGCCCACCTCTGCATCGGTCACTGGGAGGGAGTGGGGGGTGATTGTCCATCCCTGGGGTGTGGCACCAACCCAATGTTTCCCCCCTCGAAAGGTAGAGATACTGGCCCAGACCCACATGGCACCCCCTCGGGAGCTGACGTATGTCAGAGCTTCGAACTGCCCAGCAGCCCTGAGAAGCCGGGGTGGTCTCCTTAATAGAAATCACAGTTTTAGCCGTTGTCCTTACGTGCTCCGGAGAAGGGGACATCCTCCCAGAAGTTTTCCTAATCATCAGGTTATTTCAGAAGCAAGTCACCCCCCAAGAAAACCCAAACCAAAAGTGTTTACAACCCAAGTTTCGCAGACAGCCTTCTCCGACACCCCTCGACCGGGCTTTGGGAGCAAAGCTAGAGAGAGACAGGAGGGGAGGTGCCCACGAAGTGTGGTCGCGTGCTCAGAAATAAACACGGACACAGTGCTTTCCTTGGCTGCCCCAGCCATCTGCTGCAATTACCCCCCATGCCTAGAACATCCCGGCCACCACAGCCTCTGCGTTCTTAGCCCTCGTGGCTTCCTTGCGAACGTGACTTAACGTGCTGCCCTGGAGGGTTTCTCGGGGATCCTGAAATGGGTGTAGGGACCAGGGATGATGGAGGTCACAGTCACCCATGTAAGCGCAGTGGCTTTATGGTCCTCTCCTAGAGCCAGATCTCCCCAGTGCCACGCCCTGGAGACACGCGTCCATGTGCTGTGCAGGAGTTCAGTGCTCCATGACAGGGACGGAGCCCAGAGTGTGTCCCCCAGCTGTCCCCAATGTCTAGAGCAGCTGAGCGTCAGCATCTCTGCCCAAGGGTGGAACCCTACACCCGCGCACGGCCCAGGAGGCAACTGCACGAACACACCTGTGGCGATGCCTCATCTGTCCATCCGTCTCAGCGCTGATTCATCCGTGTCCAGCCTGGAGGGGCCCAGCCCAGGCTCTGAGCCTAGTGACCGTGGCGTGGGCCTCCCCAGCACCCGCTTCCTCCCTCTCTCGTTACTCTTCCCGCCCCTCTCCAGAAGGAGGGCAGATGCCATCAGGTCCCCCTCCCTGGTCACAGAGGGGTCCAAGGAGAGAGGGTGACACAGCTGGGCATCTTCTGCTTGTCCGTCCTCCATCTCTCTGCTCCCCTCTCCATCCTGCTCCCCAAATCTGGGCTGCATCTCCAGCTCCCTTTGCCCCTGGCTCCCGTCAGATCCATCAATGGGACCAGAGTGAGGGAGGTAATTTGTCACCCAGCTGTGAAGGGTTGCCTGGACTGTCCTCATCCCCGGAGGAGGAGGGGCACGGTGTGCGGGCAGCCTGGCCTCCCTGTGCGTCTCTGTCCCCTGGGGTCCCAGTTCTGTTTCCCTCCCGCTGGCCCATCCCCCAGCTCTGCGAGGTCCCCGCTCCAGCTCTGCCCACACCGCCTGCTCCCGGACTCACAGAGGGGCTCCTGCAAGAGCGATTTCCTTTCAGACCTGAGGCCTGTCCAAGCAGGCAGTGATGCTCCATTTTGCCTGCGGCACATTCTCCGCCCCTCGGTAGGATGTTGGGAGCAAGGACGTGGGATCCCTGCTGTTCATGGCCTTTGCAGGACAGTGTGTTATGAGGTTAAGAGCCATGGATTCAAATCCCGGTCATGCAGGTTAGCTGTGGAGCAATGGGCCTGATTTTACCCATGGGCTCCGTTTCCTACTCTGTTGACGGGATAATGAACCCTGCTCTCTGGGAGGGAATTCAGCGTGGGCCTCACGGGGGCACCCTCAGCGTCTGGGACACAGGCCACTGCAAAAGCAGGGACATGTGCCCACTCCCCAGGCCTGTTCATCTGACAGTTGCAGCTCTCTTGTGTCCCAGGGGCTCTGTCTTACCCAAGGGTGACTGAGACCCAGCCCTGCCCCCAGGAATGATAGTCTAGCAAGAGAACTGAGCGCCAGACAAGGCGGGCTCCCAGGCGCTGCTGGTGTCCTGAGAGAGCTCGGGTGGGGACCGCAGGACTCCGGGGAAGGTGGGCCGGGGCCCACAGATGGTGTGTACAGTAACTGCCGCCACTGATGTCACTGCACCCCCGCAGTATTTATTGAGCACCTACTGCGTGCCAGGCCCTGTGCTTAGTTCCGGGATAAACAGGGCCTAGGACAGAGGAGGACCCTGCCCGGGGCTGCCAGTCTGGTGGGGAAAGAGACAAGGACCCAGGGGATGGCAGGCTGCCTGGGAGCTGTGGGGGCACCAGGTGGGGCACCTGCCCACCCTGGGGGGCATCGCAGACACTTCTCCATGCAGGGTGCTTCAGCTAGGAGCTGCTGAGAGGGAAGCGCTGGTGCGGGACATGGACCAGCCCAAGACCCCCTCTGGGCCGGCAGGTCCCCCACACCAGAGTTGGAGCTGCAGCTCTCAGGTTCTGGGAGCCATGATGGGGTGCAACCCCCAAAGTGTCCCCAGGCCCAGGAGCATCTGCTCTTACTTAGTGACCTGGAAGCCGTTTGAAGGCTTGGGCCTTCTCCGAGTGCTCTGAGCTGTCAGGGTCGTGGCTGTGGAAGCAGATTCATCTACAAAGCTCTCCCTCCAGCAGCCGGCCGGGTGGGGGCCCCCCTCCTCTGCACCTGCTTTGCCCACGTGCCCAGGTCTCAGCACATCCGCCAGCCTCACCCAGAGCCCCTAAGGGGCGGCAGAGCTTATTTCTGGGCCTTTGCTGTGACCCCTGTGTCCTTCCCAGCTGCCCAGGGAGACAAAAGTAACCCTCACACAGGCAAGCCGCGGGACAGCCTGGAGCAGCTTCTTGCAACGGGCCCTGCTGAGCATGGAGAAACACAGGTTCACAGACGGCCCTGGCTCTAGGCATCTGCTAGAGTGTCTCCCAGAGGCAGCTTCCAGACAGAGCTCAGCCCACTCGTGCTAAGTGCCAGCCGCCTGGGTGGTCTGGGATCGGAATGGAATCAGAGGCCAGAAGGAGCCTGGGTTCAAATTGCCACCAATTTCCTGAACGTTCCTTTTCTGGGGTTTCAGGCGAACCCACTGGTTGAATGGGGAAAAAAACCAGACCCCTCACTTAAAACCAGATGTCAGCATCTGTCCTGAACCAGCCCAGGGACAGCCACCAACCGCCACACAGAGACGAAGAAGACCCTGAGTAGAGGAAGCAACTTCTTAGCTGGCACCTAAAAATACTGACTTGTTTTTTTCTTTAAATAGAAAGGAAATTCAACTCACTCCACCCTAGACCTCCTCCTTCTGGGTTCAGAGAGGACACCTTGAGGGCCTCACCCAGACTCAGCTTCCCCGACACTGAGCAGCTGAGGCTCCAGGGGGGCTTGGAGCAAGGACAGTGCTCCAAGCACAGGGAGGGGCTGACTGGCATTTGGCCGACCAAACATCCCAGGACACCATTCAGCCAGAGAGGCACAAAGAAATGAGAGGAAAAGAGTGAACAGATAACCCACGACCTGAGAAGGGGGCAGGAGGCTCTGGTACCCAGAGCCACCTGACCTGTGACCTCCCCTTCCCTAGATCTTCCATGGGCCTGTGCAAACAGCAGGCAGTGGCTGGGGCGGGACCTGTCCCTCTGGGTCAGGTGCCAGAGCTCTGAGTTCTGCCTGGGATGAGAGGCCACAGGGCCTGATGCCCCTGCTCCCATGTCTAGGTGGCCGGCGTCACGGGGGTCCTCAGGTAGCTGGCTTCGCGGGGGGTTCCTAGACACAGGGGGGAGAGCTCACCTAGGGTCCCCGCAGCCAGGAGACCTGACTTGGTCTGAGCCACAACCATGCGTGGAACACCAGAGAGAGACCTTTGTACCCTGATGAGAGCCACCTCCAAGACAGACTGTGAAGCAGAGAGAAGCAAAGGCAGATGGTGTGTGCACAGCTGCCATGTTAGAGAGCACACAGGAGGTCTGGCACTCGGGAAGCTGGCCAGAGGCTTGCCCCCAGGGAGGAGGGGTCCCTTTTGAAATTCCTTTCTTTCTTTCTTTTCTTTTTATCCTCACCTGAGGGCATGCTTATTGATTTTAGAGAGAGGCGAAGGGAGGGAGAGTGAGAGAGAGAGGAACATCAGTGTGAGAGAGAAACATCGATCCGTTGCCTCCCTCACACACCCCGACTGGGGATCAAACCCGCAACCCAGTCAGACGCCCTGCCCAGGAATCGAACCTGCAACCTTCTGGTGTATGGGACGACGCATCCACCAACAGGGCCACACGGGCCTGGGCTGAAATTTCTTTTCTTGATCTGATTTGTATTTTAATAAAAATAATGCATGCAACTATTTTGAAAATATCAGAGTAAAACAAAAACCCCAGCGACTTCCTGCACTAGCCCTCCCCACGCCTGGGGGGCCGCACCCCAAGGGGTGACTATTTTCAACTCTTCATAGCCGTTTCCCCAGATCTTTACTGCCGTCCTCAATGGCCCGCTTGTCCTACTGTTTCATGATGTTTTCATTGTTGACATCACCTAACTGTCTAGAATCTAAGGAGCGACACAGAATAATGGTTAAGCTGCTGACTTTTGAACCGGAAACCCTGGGTGCGGATCCGGGCTCTACCACTTACACGTGTCGCGACCTGAACCAGTTACTTGTAACTCCTTGTAAAAACCTTGGTCCTTCACGTCTCCCCGCCCTTGTCACGGCTTAGTGCTGACAGAGCCCTTTTTGACACCGCGTGTCATGGACAGGAAGTTCCTCCGATCTGTGCAGATTTTTCATGATTTAGTGATGGTTCTTATTTAAAGGGTGGAAATGGTAAATGCCGTGCTGGGTGGGTATATGCTATTGGAACGCCTTTTGAAGTAAGCGAGGCAGCAGCTTTACCTTTAGCTACTTCAGACCAACAGGCTGAATTAGATACTCTGGTTTAAAAAAGAAATTTTTTTTTTAATCCTCACCCAAGGATATATTTATTGATTTTAGAGAGAGAGGAAGTAGGGGAGAGAGAGGGAGAAGCATGGGTCAGTTGCTTCCCACATGCACCCCAACTGGGATCGAATCCACACCCTTTTGGTGTAGGGGATCCCAACCAACTGAGCCACCTGGCCAGGGCTGAATTATATCCTCTTTCTTGAGCTTGTACTCCAGCCACAGCGGAAACTCCTAACATTTACACGGAAAGCTGGCTTGCCGCTGGGGCGGCCCATGACTTTGAGATGCCGTGGAAACAGCGAGGGTTCCCTGCCTCCACAGGGGAAAAGCTTTGCAATGGCTCTGATATCTGAAAATCTATTAGACGCCAGCCCTGCCAGCTACCCTGGCTATTGTTAAGATCCCTGAGCGCACCACACGCGACCCCCTAGAGGATAAAGAAAACCACCTCGTTGATATTTCTGCCCAAAACACCGCGCATGAAGGAACCAACGGCCAGACGTCTGTCATGGTCCAAGGGAATGCTCCCCAAGATGACAACCTAGAAAAATTGACGAGAATGCCCAGCACTGATCTCAGAAAAGGAAAAACAAGATGGAAAGTCTAGTAACTGTTGGTTCGATAAAAGAGAGAGAGAGAGCGCGCTATGATTTGGCCAAGGAGCAAATGGGCCATACCAGAATCCTAACATTCCCACTCCTCAGCATTGTACATGCCTTGAAACATCGGTCTGCTGACAAAATGACAGCATTCATGAACCAATATTGGTGGGAAAATATGAATAAGGCTGAAAACGTGCCTGCCTTGCTCGTCCCACGCGTCCAAAACACAGTCCAGGGAGGCCTGTTTGCCCTGCTCCCAGACGCTTTAAACTGCCCCGTGGCCTTGGAGATTTGGCAAATGGATTTCGTACCTCTTTCCCTCTCACAGGTGTGAGTGTTTTAGTCACGATGTGCCTGTTTTCTCGCAGGGCAGAAGCCTTCTCTTGCAGACAGGACCTGGCCTCTTTTGTGGCTACAGTTCCGTTAGCAACAATTATCGCCCCGGGGAAGTCCTCTTCAGCTCCACAGGGATTGGGGAGCCCATGTCACTGGTCGGGTGTTTCAACAACTGTGTGCTGGTCGGTGGGTCTTACATTTTCATTCTGCTTACCGCCCGCAGCCCCCAGGTTTAGGAGAACCCCCTAGGGCCTTGCTGTAACCCAGCAGGACTAAAGCGCTGCCGCCAGCTCTGCAGAATCTCAGGTCTCCGCCGCCCCATCACCAGCTGCTCCAAAGAGGAAGAGGTGACCCTGTGTCCCCCCTCAGGACCCGGTCACTCTGACCGTCTGGGGTCATCACCTAAGGCCCGTGTCCTTGGCTACTGCCTCTTTTGATCCACAGATGATCAAGGGAGACACACTTCAAGACTGCAAAGACCCAACTGCTTCTGTTGAAAAGGACCATTATTCAGTACTGCGCTCCAGGGGACCAGAGCCCCACACCCCACACTCTGCATCCTGGTAGTTTTGTTTACTGGACAAGGCACCTCCAGAAGGATGCGCTTCTGCTTAGTACTGTGATGAGGTACTGTTGACAAACCCTTGTGCCGCCAAGCTCCAAGGAGTGGCCCCTTGGGTCCCTGTGTCACACCTGAAGAAGGCACCAAATCCAGTGGCTTGAAATTTAAAATGTCCATGAGCTGAAGCAGTTGGCACCAGACAATGCATTTGTCCACAGGATCTGTCATCAGAAGCATCGATCTGTCCAAGACAGTAATGACCTCTCAGTTCATCCGACAAGTAATTTCTGGAATTCCAAATGCCACCATATGTTTAAACGGTTTCATGTGCCCATCTTGTAAAGTTATGGTATGAAGCCCAGCTAACCTTGTTACCTGATTCAATCTAATCCAACCCTGGCATGGGAAAACACTGTTTCTCAAAAATCTAGACTGTATACGAAACTGTGGGACAGCCAATGGAAATTAGGCCATTCATAAGCTTGCTGATATTGCCATATGTTTAGGCAGCCTTTCAATATGTAAAATGCAGTATCTGAGCATCGGCTGAGTGATGTTAATGCCTGTATACTAAAGAATCGGTCCATAGACACTGTCTCTTATGCTGGAGCCTTCTGCGCACCTCCCGGCTACATGTTTCTACCAGGAGGTTTCAGTGATGGGCTTAATGCTGGGGTGACTCATTGCCTTGACAGCTGGAGAATCAAAGGACAATGTCCCCTTGCTATTACACACTATCTGATTCCCTCTTCTTAACAAAACAGCAGCATCCCTTCCATTGGCTCATCCCATGAGATCGCTAACACCGTCTTAACCAAGGACTCCCAGGAGGCGTGTGTGATCCTGGGTTTGCCTCCGCGGGGAGAGCTTTCACTCCGTGCACTGGAGGAGGTGCCAGTGAACAAATAATGAGAACGCTCTCCCTAACATTAGGAGGGTCAGCCGATGCCACAGCCCAGCAATTGCGGCTCAGCAAGATGACGTGACTCCTGGGCAGGCAGCAATAGTAGTGCGTGACTGTATGGCCTTGAGTAAGGAGGTGCCAGTGTGGTAGCAAATGTCTTCCGTTGCATGTGGATAAATACCTCTGGAGCAGCAGCCACCCCATCACAGAAAGCGAGGGAACAAGCCTGTTAGCTGGTGCCTTCAGGTCTGGGCGCCTGGTTTGGAGCATCATATGGACTAAGTCTGTTCAGTTGTTTTCATTTTGCTCAGTGTGCTTCTTGCTAAGCTTTGTACCTGCTGCTTGTTGAATGCGGCCTCAAGCGACTTTCTGGGCTGGGCACTCCCCCCCTGATGTCGGACATGCCACTCAGGAAAAGCCTTTCCTGGTACCAAGGGACAAATGCTGCCAAATTTGGATGACCTTTCCGTCACAAAATATGAACAGTCCTGGCACCTACCTCGTAGGAGCGGTGTATGAGATGGCGTGTGTAAAACACAGAGCACAGTGCCTGGTATATAGTAAGCCCTTGATAAATACTAGCACATGTATGCAGGTCTCTCTCTATCTAATAAAAACATAGGTCGCAGAACAAATATATATGAAATGATTCTTTACCATCACTTGTTCCTGTCTGAAACAATCCAGTTACTGTGTGTTGTCTGTCCCTCTGACTTAAAAGGAAATTCTTTAAGGCCAGGAGCCCGGGCTGTTTCATTTACTACTTGCTCTCACACATGCAGAATAGTGCTGTTCAATATTTCGTCGGCAGCCGTCCGTCTCGAGAGACGATGGTGTAGCTTCTTAAGAGTCTATCTGCACTGCCGAGAATGGCTGTGCAGTCCGACTCGGGAGTGACATCGTATCTGTCTCCTCCCGTGTTGAATCGACATCTTGCGATGACGCTGAAGCTACAGAGCCTGGGCAGGGTGATATGGAGGGTCTGCTGTTGCCCATGCAGCAGACCCCCCCTCTCTTCGCAGCTGAAGGGTCCAAGGGAAAGACGGAGTCAATACAGCTTGGCTTCAGGTGCGCCGCAGGAGTTGCCGGTGTTGACTACAACGTCAAACCGCCTTAGGGACTCCGGCTCCGGATTTTCTGTCAGGGTTTACTCCCTTAGCCTTTCCCCTGAAGAGGTATGCCGCAAGGCAGCGGAGGTTTTTTGGAGTCAGAGTTTTCCTTCTCTGATGTACCCTGACTGGAAGATCGAACCAGCGACACTTAGCTCGCAGGCCGATGCTCAATCCACTGAGCTAAACCAGCCAGGGCCTGTTCAATATTTATTCTCTTGATATTTAGTAAAAATAAATAAATATTGGAGGGCCAAATGACTGAACACTTGTAGGGGTGCTTTATTGGGTTATTTTAAGGGAGTTTTGCTATAATATTGAAGATGTCCCGGGGCGGGCGGATGCACTGAAAGACTGTTGACAATGTCTGGTGAATAGTTGCGACAGGCATCAAGATCACAGCCTGCTCGTTTATATTTTGCTGGAAGGGTTTTTGAAGAACTTTGCGATAATTACTGTCACCAGTCCAAAGTCACTTATTTATTTATTTCTTTTCAAAGTTATAGGAACTTTCCTCGAGCCTTGTTATCACCCAGTGTCTCATTTAGAGCCCCCCAAACTTTGCATTGTCTCTTTATTCTGAGTGACAATGTCTGATAGAGCTACACTGCAATATCACACTTTGCCAGCAGGTGTCACTGTCTAATACGCGATCTTGCATGAAACCCACAGAAGCTGAAGGCCAGAGAGGCTATGAAATGAATCCCTGCACTAACTCATTTCTGTAAGATAAGGGCCACTCTACTTCAGTTTCACTCCACGAGACAAGTAGATCTTATGTTAGAGATGCAGAATGGGCATAAATTTTCTTAATACTCTTCAGTGTTCTTTCTGTTCTGGTGGATCTTGCCACACTTCTGTGTTAGAGATCCCATGCTTTTCTAGGAAACATCTTTATTATTGTCAATAATAACATGTAAAATGTGCCTGTTACCTTGAAATTCATAAAAACCCTCTAATTTCATTCTAACACAATCCCCTGTACGTGTCGTACTCAATATTTGTTGAATGGTTGCCCCCTCACCCCACTCCCACCCCAGATTCTGGGAAACATGTAGAGCTATTCTGCCGATGAGAAAACTGAGTCTCAGAGATGTTAAGTAACTTGCTCAAGGTCACACAGCTGGTGAATGTCAGAGCTGGGGTTTGGGTTAGGTTTGTCTAGTTCCAAATCAACAAAGGGACTTGGAGAAAATGGAGTCCCTAACGCTTATGAAGGCAGTAGGGTTCTGCTCTGTGGGCCTAAAGGGTGCCCCGGATATCCCTGGATAGACTTTTCATCATCAGAAAAAGCAGTTGATGTTCATGTGCTATCTTATAATTTCTCCCCGTCACTTTCCTGAGACAGATTAGAGACATGAGCAGCTTGTAACTGATGCAAGTGCTGAACTGTGTGTGGGAGTGGGGGGTAGAGTTGGGGGAGGTCGCACCACCAGGACCCCAGAGTCACCCTGCTTCCTCCTCACCCCTGTGGAACAGAGATATTGTACTTAGTTGAAGACTTGAGTCAGCCTGCAGATTCCTGGATGGTGTTTATCACTGATGTCACCATATTGCGAGATTATGTGTCTTTTGACAAACAATAGTATCAGCACTGATATCATGAGCTTGCCGGGGACACACTCTGGTCTCCAAGGTTGCTCAATGCTGCTCCATGCTGCCGGGGGTCCCTGTTGTACAACCAGCTGCCCAGCACCATCCAGCCCACCGGCCCAGTGTGGAGGAGAGGAAGGCTTGCTCCCTAGGGATTCTTCTGGGAAATTTAGGTCAGCAGGACCTAATTACCTCAATGGATCGGAGCTGGGATTTCAAGATTAACGCTGCAGGAGGGTGGGGTGGGAGTGCTGAGGACCTCAAACTGAGAACTGTCAGAGTTCCCATCAAAGGTGGGGTCTCTGCTCCCCCCCCCCTAAACAGACCTGCCATTTGAATTATGTCCATGCAGTCTTTTCCTGTCTGTCCTGAAATGTGACCTCCGGTATAAGAAGAGAAGCCACCCCGTGAGAGACAGGATCTGGTGAAGGGCGCGCACTCCACGCAGAACGGCACACCGATTGTGGTTACTCCTTCGGGGGAGAGAAATGAAGCACAGAGGTGGTTGTGCTTCTGCAAGACAAGACTCTGAGGCATACCAATAACCCATGTGCCATGATGTCCCGGGACAAGGAACGCTTCTCAAACTGCAGACTGACTAAAGGGAGTCATGTGCTCTTTAAATTCCAAGCACCCCTGGGTTGCTGACAGTGGCTGCCCACCTGACTAGCCTGGGTTCCACATCCCTAGAAAACTTGAATCAGGAGTGTCAGCTGAGTGGCCAGATGCCCGCTCAGGCCCCCCTGCCCATGGCAGCCAGATGAGCCACGATATTTTTTAAAATTCAAAACAAAGCAAAACTGATTTACAGCACAGTGAGGTGAGAGGACATTGAACTTGGGAAACTAACAGAGTCCAGCTGGGCTCCAAGCTCTGCTAGGGCAGGGCCTCTGGCCACTTGTCTTTACAATGAGTTAAACGGTCCAGCCCTTGCAGGTTCGGGTAAAGTTGAAGTAACTGGAAACCATACTGTTTACAACTTCTCCAATCATGCTAACTCCCCATTCCCATCAATAGACACCACACACAGTAAGGGGTGGAGGAATGAAGATTCTGTTCTTAAAACAGTAATTTCTTCAAAAGCTTCCCGGTTCTAGGGCACAAGCGGCTGCTATGTAGGGCGCATGGTTTGGAAAATTCCTTGGAGGAGCTAGAGCCATAGCAGGCTACATGACAAAGTCCTCAGGGATGCGACATTCATCTATTCATTCATTCACAACCGTGCCTGGAAAGCAGCCTACTGTGTGCCTGGAGCCATCAGGTGCTGGGACGCCCAGCTGCCCGGGCCTTGGGGTCTGAGAGTCCTGAGATCCTCGCCCCTGGTGTACCGAAAGGAAAATGCGTCGGGGGAAGCGGGGGAGTCCCTGGCTTATCTGCCAGCCCACAAACTCCTCTCCTGTGCCCTAGAATTACGGAACTTTAAACTGCTTGGGAACTTCAGATGAGGCAAGCCAGGCCTTGCTCCGAGGTTATTGAAACAGCCCTCACCCTCCCAAGAGATTCTAAAAATTATTATTAGTAAGCCCCCACCCCC
Organism: Furipterus horrens; assembly: GCF_987537825.1. Lineage (NCBI taxonomy): Eukaryota > Metazoa > Chordata > Mammalia > Chiroptera > Furipteridae > Furipterus > Furipterus horrens. The sequence goes on from NW_028327173.1 coordinate 5,122,516, forward strand.
TTCTCCCGGGGCCTGGCACTGCCGCGGCGGCCCTGTGGGTGTTGCAATCCGGTGCTCTAGCTCAGCCCAGTCCGCCCGGCGTTTCCCAAAGACGCCCCGGGAGGGACCGACGCTTCGGCGCCGCCCCGCGCACCCGCTCAGCCACGGCCTCGAGCGCCGCGGAGGCACCGGGTGGGGCGAGGAGGGAACGGCAGCGGGGGGGCGACCCAGCAGGCGCGGGACACACGAGGCGCTGCAGGGCCCGGACCGGGACCCGGACCGCCCCGCGCCTTGAGATCCTCGGGGCCCCCCCTGCGGTGCGCAGCTGCATGCGCGCCCGAGCCCCGGGGCGGGGCGGGGCGGGGCCTCGCCGGGCCGGCCCCGCCCCCGGCGCTTTTCTCGTGTTTTCACTTTAAAGCCTTGGGTCGCTTTTTCTTCTTTGCACAGAAGTCGCGCTCGGGCAGCCCGGGCGCTCGCAGCAGAAACCAGGCTCCAGGCGCTGGCGCCGGGGCCGCGAGGAGGAGGCGACTTCGCTCCCTGTGGCGAGCGCCCCGAGCCTCTCGGCCCCGGAGAGCGGGCGCCGGCAGCGGCCTCCCCGGCGAGGAGGTAGGCAGGGCCGGGCGCGGGGACTTGGTGGCTGCGGGGCGGGCGGGGTGGGCGCAGGGATCGCGGCACTTGGGGACCGAGTGGGTGGGCGCAGGGCTGGGCACTGGGCACCGGTGGGGATCCCGACGGGGGACCGTACGGGGCGCGGGAGCCCACTCTCGCTCCGGGTCCCGGGAGATGGGGTCGGGCGCCGCCCAGCGCCGCTGCCGATGCTGCCGTGCGTGCGCGGGCTGGTCTAGGCGGCCGCGGGTCCCACCTGCGGGGGCGAGACGGGGCAGGGGTCCCGGTGCCGGGACAACCGTCGCGCCCGCAGGTTGAGCCTCGGTGGCTGCAGACCAGGCGAAGGCACCTGGGGCGCGCGGCGGCGCCCGCCGTCTTCTAGGTGCCCGGGCACCCCAGGGCCTCGGTTCCCGCGACAGTCCCCGCGGCAGAGGCGGGAGCACCGACCTGCCCCTCCCGCTCCGTGAAGTTAGTTTCGCTTTTTCCCGCCAGTCGGGGCCCGCATTTGCAGCACAGCCCGACTGGCCCCTCGGCGTTGCCCGCCCCCCAAGCCCCAGCCAAGCCCTGTTGGTAGCGCCTCCCCCGGGGAGCCTGCCGGGCGACACCCGGGCGGCGCCACCCTTCCCCCAGCCGGGGCTTCTCCCGGCAACCAAGGGAGAGCCGAGTGTTACGTCAGGAAACCCATCAAAACGAAAAAAACCTGAGCAGCCTGGGTCAGTCGGTGGAGCCCTGCGGTCCCTCTGCCCCCGAGCGTGTGGGGGGACTTCGGAACTGTGCTGTTCGAGTCCATGGCAAAGTCTCCCGGGAATGTTAACGTCCCGCTTGGCCTGCGGTCGGCCTGCGGTCAGACTGCGGGTGGCTGTGCCGAGCCTATGATGTCTGTGGGAGTGTGTCTCTGTGAACCCGCATGTGTGGGTGAATAGGTGTGTAAATGTGTGTGAGTGTACATGTGTGTCTGAGGTATGTTTCTGGGTATCTGTGCGTCTCTGAGTACATCTGTGTCTCTGTGTGGATGTGTATGAGTGTATCTGTGTGTGTCCGAGTGTCTCTAAGCGCATGTGTGTGAGTGTGTCTATGTGTGTCTCTGCATCTACGTGAGTCTGAGTGCATGTGTGTGTGTCTGCATCTGTGTGAGTGTGTGTCTGTGAGTGTCTGAGTGCATGTGTGTGTGAGTGCATGTGAGTGTGTCTGCATCTGTGTGACTGTCTCTGAGTGCATCCGTGTGAATGTGTGTGTCTCTGAGTGCATCTGTGAGTGTGTCTGAGTGTGTCTGTGTGTGTGTCTCTGAGTGCATCTGTGTGACTGCCTGCTTATCTCTGAGTGCATCTGTGAGTGTGTCTCTGTGTCTGTGTGTGTGTGTCTCTGAGTGCATCTGTGTGACTGCCTGAGTGTCTGAGTGCATCTGTGTGACTGCCTGAGTGTCTTAGTGCATCTATGTGTCTCTGTGTCTCTGCGTGTGTGTGTGTGTGTCTGAATGCATCTGTGGGGTAACCGTGTGCCATCCGTAGCCACCTGGCATTGGCACCTCTAGCTTCTGACTCCGGGTGGTGCTGGACCCCACACTCTGGACTCGGGGAGCCCTGCTGGTGCCAGCTGAGGAGGGTACAGGCAGTTCTCCCCACCCTCTCTCTTTCTCTGAAAATGAACTGTACAGTTTGGGGGTGAGTTGGCAGGGCCTGCTTCCTGAGTGAGTAATATTTAATTAAACACTTCAGCCGGTAGCATCAGACGCTGGTCATGAGTGAGTTTTAACAGGTGTTGATGGTAAAAGTGCCGTTCCAGTGACTAGGGTTTGGTGTCCTTGGAAGAATTCTCTCCTAGGGTAGGAAAGGGGAGAGGGGAACAGCAAGCATGGAAGGGGGCCTGCCCTGTCCCTTCCTGGTAGTCCCCCTCTGGGTGGTGGGAGCGCTGGATTAAGTTTTAGGGGCAGAGGCTAGCTTCTTCCCCGGGAAGAACCGAGGAGCTGGGGAAGCCCTATCTTACTTATAGGGTATCTTTCCCAGCAGAGCCCAGAGCGGGTGGCTGACTTACCCAAAGTGCACAGCCAGGGCTATGGACCAAGTCTCCAGAATCCTAGCTGTTGTAGTTGGTTACTGTCCCTAGTGCGGAGGTCAGGGGCCGGGCACTCATGTATGCCCAGCTGTAGCGTGATGGACTGGATTAGATCATTTTAAACACTTCTCTTGTTCTCTTACTGCTTTTTCTTCTGCAGGGAGTACTTTACCCAGTAGATGGAGAGAGAGAGAGAGAGAGAGAGGGACAGAGAGGGAGGACGTTCGTGTACACAGATGGGGGTGTGGAGTGGCCTAATGCAAGAACTTTACAAGTCCTCCTTTTCTTTCCCAGGGACAAAAAAAAGACTGGCACATTGACTGCAGTGGCTCTGACAGCCATGAGCAGGGACACATGTGGCTTCAGGGAGGTTGGGGGTCAGGAGAGAATGAGTTGCATCTGGGGGTTCCAGGGTTCTTAGGAAGGAGAGGTCCTGCCAGGGTCTCCGGGTGATGTCCCTTTGGGGCTGGGGAAGGCTGCGTGTCTTGGGCTGCAGCGGGCTCTCTGGGGCTGCCACTTAAAGCCAAAACGCTCTCTGAGGAGGCAGCAGTAACACTGACTTCCTCCTGTGGGTCAGGAGCAGCAGGTAGGGGTCCAGGTGGCGGAGGCCAGCGCTGGCCCCTACTTGCAGGGGATAAGGGATGCTCTCCTCCCTGTGTGGTGCCTGGTCCCTTGTGCCTGCCCTTCCTCCCAGATGAGCAGAGGCTTGTCTGCTGATCCATTTTCACGTTGAACCAAACCTCTGAACCTTACGGCGTTCACAAGTTTACTCTGGGAATTTCACACTGATTCTTCTCAAGAAATAGGTTGTGGTATGCATGAATTGATTTATCTTGTTCCTGAAAAGTGTGAGAATGAGCATCGTGATCCGACCAAAGTACAGGGTGCTTTGGGTGCTTAATCTCATCCTTCCCCACAAGTCTGACCAACAAATTACAGACCTCAAGGGGCTTTTCTTTTGGGCTTTCAGCCCTTCCACTTAATACCTGATACCTGGAAGCATCCCTCCCACCTAAGAGTAAAAGTCCTACTCAGAACCAGGCACTGTGTTGCTAAGTGCTTCTAAGGTGTGACCTTGTTTCATGATGATGATGATGATGATGATGGTAATAACAATGGCAGGGAATAGTTGTAGTGTGTACTAGTACCAGGCTCTGCTCTGAGCCTTTCTTTTTCTTAAAGATTTTGTTTATTTATTTTTAGAGAGAGGGGAAGGGAGGCAGAAAGAGAGGGAGAGAAGCATCAACGTGTGGTTGCGTCTCACACCCCCCCCCCCCACTGGTGCCTGACCTGCAGCCCAGGCTTGTGCCCTGACTGGGAATCGAACTGCCATCCTTTTGGTTTGCAGGCTGGCACTCGATCCACTGAGCCACACCAGTCAGGGCCTGATATGAGTCTTTGACACATTCACCCTTGTTTTCTCCTAAGAACCCTGTGCACCAGCAGGTTCTCCCACCATCCATCCACCTTCTCCTGAGGCTGGCATGACCATGTGACTTGGCCACGGACTCAGTGCCACCTCTGGGGGTGGGGCAAAACTCTAACTCCAATTCTGGTGCCCAAGCCCTGGACTGGCGTAGTATGCCACTTCCATCGCCTTAGCCTTTTTTCTTTCGAGAAATATATTCATTTTTTAAATGAAAAATGTGATTATTACGGAAGTTTCAAGTTGAGCGAAGAGTATTTATGGTACCCTCACCAGCTTCCGGTGTGCATACACACATGGGCACACAGGCACACACGTGTCCCGGCTCATGCTCTGTTATTAGGAAGCCAATCCGGGACTTGATGTCAGGCCACCTGGAACTATGTCATTACTTACTGAGCAGCGTCTGAGGGAAGCATCAGGTCTCAGAGGGGCACCGTGACCCCACTGGAGGGCAGGTGAGGAGACGTGTATTCTTCCTGACATGGCATTGAGGGACCTTCCTGGCTTTGACGAGGGAAAGGCGGCCCATTGGGGATCTGCCTTGTTGCCCGAGAGCCTTTGAAAACCTTCTTGGTTTGTATTTTAAAAGTTCTCTTCATTGCTCAACAAATAATTGAGTCCGCTGGTCACGGGGCAAACCGGGTCAACCATAGGCAGACGCAAACCCTACGGCACGACCTGGCTTCGCCCCCGCCATGGTGATTTGAGTCAGGGCTCGGGGGCAGGGGATGTGGAAGTGGTTTGTCACAGGCTCTGGACCCGACCGACCTAAACTCAAACTTAACCGGCTTGAACTCACCATCTGGGCAATGGCTATGGGGGCGTCTACAGCCCGCAGGTACCTCTAGGAAAATGAGGGAGGCCGTGGGTGATCTGGGCCCAGACCGAGGGCATGTGGGATGGAACTGCCACACCAGGTAGGAATCTGGGACCCACCTGGTGACAGGGTCTGCACAGCTGCACCAGATAGGCCGCAGGTGACCACACGCAGCTGCTGGCTCTGCTTTGGGGCCCCTGAGTATTGAAAACGTCTCCTTGTGTTACATTGCATGCTTCCTGCCAGCCGGGACTGGGGCTGGTGATGTTTTCAAGGGGGATTCAGGAAGTGTGGTAATTAGTCAGATTTGGGTGTGGGAAAGGGTGAAGAATGGCAGGTGTCTGTGAGGGTCCCCGCCAGGGAGGGGCCATAATGGACGATGAACCCATAGAGAGGGCTGAGACTAGGGGCAGGCGGTGCCTTGCATCTGTCCAGGTGGCAATGGTTTGGGTGATGTGTCCCGACCACAGCTAGGCCTGGGGCTCAGGGAGAGAGGCCTGGGGGTGCCCAGGGTGTGGCACCCTCCTTCCCGGCACTAGCCTCTGGAGACCTCTCACCAGTGGGGACAGAACACTTCTGACAAGAGGGGTGCGTGCTGGGGTCTCCGTGGGGGGCACCTGGGTGCCCAAGAGCCACGTGGGAAGCCTCTGGTTTAGGAGTTTTATACTTCTCTCTCTTTCTTTTCAAAATCACAGCAACATACACCGAACATCAAATTTACCGTTTTAGCCGCTTTTAAGAGCGCAGCTCAGAGGCATTAAGCACATTCACACGGCTGTGCGGCCCCGCCATCCGTCTCCAGAACCTTCCCGTCTTGTAAAACTGGCTCTCTAACCCCCGTTCCGCACACCCCGCGGTCCCTGGCACCTGCCTCCTGTCTACTTCCTGCCTCTATGCCATCACGACTCGAGGTCCCTCGGGGGAGCGGGGTCACCTGTGACTGGCTTGTCTCACTCGGCACGGCGTCCCTGGGCTCACCGCGCTGTGGCGTGAGTCAGTGTCCTTCCTTTTTTCAGCCTGGGGGATGTTCCACAGTGTGGATGGACCATGTTTAGTTCCTGCGTCCCTCTACCCATGGCCACTCGGTCTCTGGTTTTTTATCGCACTCCCTGAGTTATGGGTCCCAGGGAAGGGCCTCAGTGTGTGCCTTGGGGTACCTGTGGGGTTGAAGGAGCTCTGATGGCTGGCTTTATGGGCCCTGAGGGGACTGGCCCTCTGCATAGGCCAGTACCCAGAGATGAGCTGAGGCTGCCGGGGGAGCTGTAGGAGGAGGGGCGGGGGGCCAGCGCTCACGCGAGAAGACCCAGGCTTCTGGCTTCAAGTGGCCAGAGCAGCCAAAGTCCAGCCTCATGCCCAGGGCCACATACCACCTGGTGCCACTCCCCCACTTCCTGCCGCTTCCAGGTCTTTCCAGCAGCTCCTGGCGGGCACCACAGCCGCCAACATTCACAGCACTTTTTCGCTGGCATCTGTTCACTAGCTCTGCTGCTTTGGTGCCTTTGCCCCCCACCCACCCCCCAACCTTCTGCTTAGAGAGCTCGCCCCACCCCCAAACCCTCCTGCTTCTGCTGAGCCTCCTGGCCCTTCCCGACCGCCCCCCCCAGCTCCAGTCCCCAGAATCCATGTGCTGTGACCCCTAACTCGGCCTCCTGTACAGACCTCCTGCCCTGTACACTTCGTGCCACCTGTGTCTGCCTGGACGGCCTGCAAGGGCTTCTCCCCTGACTTTCAACAACGGAGCTCCTCACGTCTCCCCTCCTCCCAAACCCACTTGCTCCTGTGTTCCTGTCGCGCGTAGAGAGTCAGTCACCCAAGCCAGACACACACTCACCCCCTCGGGGCCCCGTGGGAGCTGGCCATTGTCCCACTGGACTGCAGGCTTCAAGGGAGCAGGACCAGGACACGTGGATCTTGTTCATCACCATCCCCTGTGTCAGTGCACACAGCAGGCTCCTGTCGGGTACTCACTGGGCAGCTGAGCGCAGCCAGGGCCCGTAGCGTGGCGGCTCTGAACAGGGCTTGGAGGGGCCGGGGCTCAGAGGACGCACCCGCACTTTCAGGCTGGGTGGCCCAGTCAGTCACAAACTTCCCTTCAGGCCTCGGCCTGCTTGACCATGCGGAGTGGCCGCCGCCCCACGGGGTGGCCGTGAGGTTGCAGGGAGGTGCGCTGGCCACCTGCATGGCGTGCTGGGGCGGGGGTGGGGGGTGGCACCTCCCTCCTGGAACCTGACTGCCAAGTGTTCATGTCCCAGACCAGAGTTTCCCCCGTGGCCCCGCGGAAGGTCAGGAACTCCAAGACAAGGCTCCTCTCGTGCGCTATCATTGGGCCGCTTGTCACTTACTCTGTCACGCAAACATGTATTGAGCACCTACTGTATGCAGCCAATTTGCTGGGGCTGAGAATACAAAGGATGGAGGGGGTCCCCCTCCGTCTCTGTGTAGCTGGGGAGACACAGGCTCTGGGATGGCAGTACTCAGGGCATTATGCGGATGGTGACAGGCAGAAGGTGAGGGACAGAGGCAGGTGGGTGTTCCTCGGGGGGGAAGGAGGAGGAGGTGGAAAGTGAGCATGGGCTAGTGTGGGACTGGAGTGGGGCTGAGTGAGGGCAGCAACGCAGGAGGATGGCAGGGGTGGATGTGTGGAGAGGGGCCGGGCCCCAGGGGGTGCTCCTTGGGGGGACCTCTGGCCTGGACTTCTTAGGCACCGGCTGAGGGCCTCTGGGGCAATTCCTCTTTCTTGTGGACCGTCTTCTCCGCTCGGCCTTAGGTGCATGGGCCTCCCTGGTGGTAGATGCTGCTTCCTGCAGTGTTTGCTTGGCCTGTTTTCATTGTAAATAACCAGGTTTTGACCTGGGTGAGCATGGGCCAAGCAGAGTGGTGGGGGAAGGAGGGGAGGGGGGGAGGGGGAGAACTTGTCCTCCTGCAGGATTAATGGGATCTATGGGGCCAAGGACAGTCAGAAGTGGCCCCAGGTTTGTGAGGAAATGGTGATGCCCCAGCAGACATGGGCTCAGTGTCTCAGAGGAGACTCTTAACTCTAGGAGGTCTGTTAATATTCTTAATATGCCACGTGCTCTGTGACATTGGCTGGTCGTGGGTGGTTTTTAAACACTGTGGTGAATTCCACATAACATAAAATGAACTGTTTTAAAGCAAACGATTCCGTTCGGCCTGCAGTGGTTGCCTCTGTACTGAAACCTACAGACTTTGTTCTCTTGTTGTTATTCCGTAAACAATACAGTGTAACAACTATTCACACAGTGCTTGCATCGTATTAGGTACTATGAGGGATCTAGAGGTGATTTAAAGCGTACGGGAGAATTGCGTGTGTTCTGTGCAAACCTGCGTTATTTTATGTAAGGAACTTGAGCACCTTGGTCTTGGGCACCCACAAGGACAGCGGGAACCAGCCCTCTGCAGACGCGGAGGGATGACTGGACAGTCATGGTGTCCTGCAACCGCTTCGATCTCATTCCAAAACATGTGCATCACCCCAAAAGGAAACCCTGTACCCCCTAAGCTGTCACTCCCCACACCCCTCCCCAGTCTGCGCTCAGTCCACGGGGTTGACTACCCTGAACATGTCCTGTGAAGGGAGTCGCCCGCCGTGACCCTTGGTGCCTGGCTTCTGATTCCAGGGTCTCGTAGAGGGAAGCTGGCTTTCCCTTCCTGGCTCACTTGCAGGCCACTTGCAGGTGGGGACAGCTGGATTCAGGCAGCTCGTCTAAAGCGCTCCCCTGGAGCTGCAGACACCGCCTTTCACTCATCGTCATCGTCACCCAAGACTCGGCCCCTGTTGTCTGTCTTGCAGTTGCAATCTTGCGCGTTGTTTTAACTTTTTTTCCCCAGCGATCTTTTAAAAATGAACACTTGGCGGTGTCAGCTGTCCTGCTTAAAGCTCACCTGTAGTGACCATAGCTCTCAGGGTAAATTCCCAAACCTGTGACACGACCTTCAGGGTGTGACCTCGTCCCAAGCTCACTGTGTGTGGCACCCCTGCCATCTCGAGCAGGGATGCTCTGTGTCTCCTCACGGACCAGCCCTGAGCCAGGGGTCTGGAACTTCTGGAGCAGCTCTCCCAGGCCACCCAGAGGTGGGGCTATTTCCAGGTTTGCTCTCTGATTGTGTGGCATTAGCTGGTCAGGTTTTCTTCTCCTTTTCTCCCAGTGTTTTCTGAGACCAGTCAGGCTCTGAAGGGTGTGGATTGTCTGTGTTACTTGAAGTGTGACCCAGAGCTTCCTGCCAGTCCCAAAGGAGTGACGTCCTAACCAGTGTCAACCAGTCATCGTGCTGGTTGCTCTCTGCCCACTCTTGATGTCACCAGCACTCTGGCAGGGAGTGCGTCCTGGCCCGGGGACCCCCCAGATCCATGGGACCGGGACTGTGGGCTGGGGAACAGTGTGTATGAAGGAGACCGGTGGGTCATCCTAGGCAGGCGAGAAGACAGGAGCTGTCACCACTGAGGAACACTGGCCCCTGGTCGTCGGAGTCCCCTCCCACTCTTGGGCTAGCGTTGAGTTCAGGGTGTCTCCACTCCCCGCTGCTCTGAGTACGATTCTGCCAGAAATAGTCTCAACCGTGATCGAATGCCCGCCGTGTGCCCAGCCCAGGGCTCACGCTGTCGGTGGGCTTCCCGTCCTTCTGACAGCCCAGGGAGACAACTGTGACCTTGCTGCTCATGGATGAGGAAAACAAGCTTCAGGGGCGTTTTCTAAGTGGCCGGAGGTGACACAGCAACATGGGTGATGTGTCGTTGGCCTGATCCCACAACCCGTGTTCTTTCTACTATGAACATCGAACACAGTGGCATTATTGGGCACTTACTGCTTACCAGGCAGCGGCAAGCAGTGTAGGCCCTTGAGAGTCAGTGATGGAGCAGGTGGAGTCGATAGGAGAGCGCACTGCCAGGAGCGCAGGGTGGTGTCACTCTTCCAGAGGGTTTGTTCTAGGTTGGGGGTCTTTGTGATGGGAGAGACCCCAGGGAGGAGGGACTGGCCATGGTGAGAAGGATCACAGGAAGGCTGCGGTATGGCCGGGGGGCTTGAATGCCAGGCCCAGGGCTTGTCAGTGGGTACAGGGGAACCTGGCATCCCTCTCCTACCTCATTCACCCCAAAAGTTGCTCCTAAGTGGTGTGGGTACCCCAGGAGTTTGTGTCTCCATCTGCCTGGGCCTCCCTGGTTAAACACTCTGGCTCTCTCCCTTAGCAGGCCCAGTTCAGTGCCCTGGGCCGTTTGCCTGGACAGCAGATCTGTGACCATCCATGCACTTGGCGACTTGGCTGCAGGTGCGACCGAGGCTGGGGTTCCTGGCTGTGGCTCTGACTCATTCCAGGGGCAGGGGGAGCTGGCGGTGTTCATGATGCTCCTGCACCCACTTCGGGAAGGCCTTGCAGGAAAGGGGCCACGTTGGCGGGTCGGTCCCAAGGAGCCTCAAGCGACCCCGAGGTTGAACAGGATTCTGAGGATGCTGGGTTTCGTGCACGGCGAGTTCTTGAGGACACCTCTGTGGGTTTCTGGGGAAGGAGCCTCCGGCCACGTCAGGAAGACCTGGGAGTCATTACTCTCAGGGTGGGGGTGGGGGCTTTGTGAGGGTTCATGCTTCTCCCAGGCTCTTCTCAGTTTGGAGATTTTAAGAAGCTGTAATGAGAAAGGCCATCTCACGTTTGTGAAGCTTAGAAAATTGTCCAAAGGGGCAACGCTAGTACGAAATGTGTTCTAATTATATTAAATTATATGTCAGGGTCCCCTTCATGAAACTTCCTATCTTTGGAGAAATGTGATGTTCAAAACCGTAGGGTTTCCCCCTCCTTCCATTGGCGCCCTTCCTAGTGGGTCCCTTCTGAACCGTTTTGTAGACCCAGGTCCCTTCCCCCGCGCCTGCCCTCCAGGGTCCCAGAAAGCCCAGTGCCCTCTATCAACTCACACTCAGGGGTGTCTAGACAGCTCAGGGTAGAGGTGTTTTTTTTCTTTTTTTTTTAATTCCTTCGTCATTCAGCCACTATTCCGTGAATGCCCGCTCTGTCTGGCCCGTCCCGGTGCCCGCACTGAGACGCCCAGACAGCCCCGACCCGGGAGGCCACCATGTCTGAGCTGAGTCCTGAGCCATGGCTGGGGTTCCTCTGGTCCCCCACCCCCGCCAGGAGTGTCTCACCACCGCTGAGGTTTTGCTTTGCTGTAGTGTTTACATGTATTTTTTTGGTGGAAAATTTTGAGCACATGGGAGAGCTGAGACCGGTGTGGTGGGCCCCGCGTCTTCATCAGCCTGCGCCATGGTGAACAGGCCTCGCCGTCTCCTCAAGGCACACGACAGCCTCTGTTCTGGAAAGATCGGGGCTTAGGGATGGCATCCAAGTCCCAGAAAAGGTCAGCTGGGGCTCTTGTGCTCTGGGGGTTTAAAACCATGTTCTGGTTTCCAGAGCAGTCTAAGTTTGATCTTATTTATTTGTTTTCTGAGGGGCGTAGAATTCTGTACAAGGCTTAATTTGGGGGAAAACAGTCAAACTGCTAAAAGTAAGTTTTTGGGGTCGCTTTCCTAGAGGCAGACTGGGGGGTGGTCTTCTCCTGTCCCCCCCCCCCCCCCCCCCCCCCCCGCCTCTGCCTTCTCCCCAGAATGCTTCAGTACTCGGCAGGGATCGATAAACGTCAATACCAGGGTAAACCGGAAGCACCCAGGATGGTTCTGCCAGAGCCGCTGGGTGTCGGGCGCCACGTGGCTTTATCCACCAGGTTTTGGAGTGCAGGATGTGATCCGTGCTTTCTTCCTGGGAAGGAGGGTTTGGAGCATCCGTGGGGAATTTTCTGCTGGAACTGAACCACACTTCAGTCCCCACCAGATAAAATAGCTGCATTTAGACCCAGCAGAATCTCTGAGGCCAGAGAGTCAGGAAGCCCTGAGGCTGATGGACCCTCAGTGTGACCAAGTGTTTGTCTTGGTGTTACTGTTTCCCCTGAATTTTTTATAACAAAGCAGGTAGCACCCGACCTTTGTGGACGGGGCGGCTGTGGGATGCCCTCTAGGAGGTTCCGAGCACACACAGCAGGAGCTAAGGTACGGTTTGTTTCTAGCAGTGTGAAGTCGCAGGCCACCCCTTGCAGGTGTCCCCCTGGATGATTTTTATTAACTGTGCGCAGCCCGGCAGCCATCACACCACCTGGACCGCATCTCTTCCCAGTCCTTAGGCATGCTGTCTGTGCCGGCGAGGCCGGGCAGGGAGTGCCGCTCTCCGAGGCCCGGGAGCGCTGGTCGCCATGCAGGCACGTGTGGTCATAGAGGGTTCTGGGTGAGCAGCTCCCAGGCTGCATTTTGTGAGGGTTGCACCGTCCCGCACCTTGTCCTCCTCACGCTGAAGCAGGACAGTTTGGGGAAGCGTCTACTAAAGGCAGCGCAGGTGAAGGGTGTTGAGTTAAGGTGACCAGTGGCAGTGCGTGCCGATCATCCCAAGCTGGGCCCAAGGCCATGTGTCCCTGGAGCACCTGTGCACCGGGGACACCTTTTCCTCCTGGGTTCAGACCCATCTGCCCTCTCTGTGTGCTGGCACTGTTCCCGGCACTTCCCACTTACTTATCGCTGCCGAGAATTCTGCTGAGTGCGGTCCATGATGCCCATTTTACAGATGGGAAAACTGAAGCCCAAAAGGCAAATAGCTGGCCTGGGATCACCCGGCCAAGACGTTAAGCTGGACACAGACCCAGCCTGGGCCCCGAGTCACTGCTCCATATGACCTCTGAGGTTGACGAGGCTCGTGATCTGGTGAGGATGGGGATGGGTCCAAAGGCAGCAGTCACTGGGCCACTGCACAGGTAAGTTATGTGATGCAGGTGTGCCCGGAGGCTATGGGGGGATGTGCCCCTGCGGGGTCTTGGTGGCCGGCCCTCAGCAGGCGCCCTGTGGAGGCTGAATGAACCAGGTGTCATCGTAGAGGCAAGGAGAGTGGAGGTTCTGAATCTTGTGTCTTTCCCTTCGGCAGCGACCAAGACAACGTGAGAATGTTCTCAAGTGTCCACCTGACGTTTTCAGTATCTCTGCTGGGCTGTGCGGAGATATGGCTGCGTCCTCAGGACCCTGCCCCTCCGGCCCCCCAGTAAACCAAACAAAGGGCTCCCCGTTCTGCGAGCAGCCGTCCTGGACCCTCCTGAAGGGGCGTCTGGACTCCCAGTGCCCACCTTCTGTGTGTCTAGAGGGGGAGACCCAGAGAAAGCGGGGGGTGGGGGGGTAGAGTCAGAGACATGAAGGGCAGGACCCCGACACCTGCCTCTGCTCTTTGTCTAGTGAACCACATAAAGAATTTCAGAAAATTACTGCTTCATTGCGGGGTTTCCTTCAGCCAGAGCCAGGTGTAGGTCTTCTTAGGTCGTCTTTTTTCCGCAAGAAAAATAAGCCTGAAGTGTCAGACTTTAATTACCTTCCCAAGGGACACTTCCTGTGAATATTTCGAGGGAAAAGTGGCTAATGTCATGCTCCTAAATAAAATTAGGGTTTTTAACTGGGTCACAAACTTGTATGCCCTGAGGGGCCGGGAAGAAGGTGCAAATGAGCCGCTTGTGGGAGGCTATAGGGCAGGGGGAGGACTGTGCCCAAGTGGAATCGAATGCCCTGTGTGAAGGAGTGGTGGCCTCTCTTACCTGGAGGAGTGGCGTCCAGTACGCTAATAGCGTCTGTTTCTTTTTCCCCCTAAGAGAAGCCAGGAATCCAGATTTTTTAAAAAAATGTGGGAGAATAACTTTGTGGGATTTTTTTGTTTGCTTGAAAAGAAACAACACAGAATAAAATGTCTGTGCCCTATATATACAGATGAGAAGGCCAAGGCCAAGGAGCCCAGTGGGGTCCCAAAGCTCGGGGCTGAGGGCGCTGGAGTGTGACCTGTACCTGCTGACACCTGGCCTGGGCTACTTCCTGCCTCCCCATGCTGTGTCCTGGGGAAAGCAGGAGGGCTGGGGACCAACTCAGCCAATTCCACTGCATCGTGGGGGACAGAGCTCTGGGGCGGGGAGCCCTAAGATGGTCCCACGTGCCCATCTTAGCTTCCTTGTGAAAGTCAGCATCCGTGGCTGCCCGTTGGGTGCCAGGGCCCAGAGCTTTGTGTGGGTGTCTCTGGTGACCCTGACAAGGCACCTGGAAGGCTCTGGTACCCCCATCTCCCAGATGAAGAAACCGAGGCTCAGAGGATCAACTAAGTGGGTGGTGTGGATTTATTTGAACGAGGGTCAGATTCCTGAGCCAGGGCTTTTAAACCGTTGTCTGTCGTGACCGGGGCACCTAGTCAGATGCACTCTTCACCCTTGGCCAAAAAACAGGCGATGCCACTCCTTTTGCTCCGTGCCCAGGGCACCCTCTGCAGTGAGTGTGGGGGTCCCGACCACTCCACACCCCTCTACAGCCAGGCAGCTCCACCTACAGAGGGGCCGCTCCTCTGCTCATAATCTTGCTGACTAATTCTCTTTGCAAACGGTTCAGTTTCACATGCTCGAGTTTCCAGTAACTACGTGGGTGGATTTGTTTCATTTAAGGGGAAAACAAAACAAAACATGGAGGGGGTTTTCTTTCCCGAGAAGAGGACTCACCAATTATGGGTTTTAGTGCGTGCGGCTCCAGGCACCCTGGTACACAGTTCCGCAGCCAGCAGGGCCTCTTGGCAGGCAGTCTCCGAGGTGGAAATCGCTTAGTCATTTATAAGTGGGGACCCAGTGCAGGAGGTCAGGGAGGTGCAGCGGCCACCAGGTCCTGCAGAGGGAACCGTGACCCTGTGCTCTTCCCTCCTCAGCCTTGCCCAGCAGGGCAGGGGAGGGGGAGCTTGGGGGAAGAGGAGGGTGCCCGTGAGACAAGCCAGCCTCATCTCCCCTGGGCTCGCTCACCTCCCAGGGGACCTGAGCTGGGAAGAAGACACTTCCCTGCTGGCCGGCCGGCCTGCTGCAGGTGAGTTGGAGATGGTGGTGCATCCAGGCAGTCAGATTCTGCTGGGGCGGGGGTGAGAGGCAGCCTCCAGGGCCCAGCGGAGGGCTGTGTGTGGGGGGGGGTATGTGCATGTGTGTGCATGTGCGTGTGTTCCCACAGAGGCTCGGCCAGGTGGTGTGAGCACGCTGGTGTGGGTGGGCACTGGCCCAACAGAGCAGACTTTGGTGTTGGCATCTGGCGGGGTCTTGGGGCCTCTGGATGCCATGCATCTGGATGTGAGGTGGGGGGGGGCAGGGGGGCATCATGGCGGTCACTCATTACCAACACGTCTGGGAGTATGTGGGTGTCTTAGAGCCCATGCGCCCCCTTCAGAGCCCAGCAGGCGGTCTGCTGTGTGCAGCCTCTGGTCCGTGGGTTTCTTCTCTGGAGGAGGCCACCCTGGAAGCCGTGTTTAGTCTGGGTGTGACGGCTGGAGCAGTTACAAGCCTGGCTGGGGAGGCTGATGGAGGTGGCTGGAGTGTAGCACTGGTACTTCCTACCTCTGTGACCCGGGTCTCACTTCCCCATCTGTGAACTGGGGGTGGGTAGGAGTACCTCATGGATGGAAGGGGTTGATGTGGGGTGAACTGTCCAGAGCAGTTGTCCCACAACTGGGATCTGAGGCCTGAGGTAGAGTAGGGCCTCACCTTCCATTTTCCTTCCTGCTCAGAGGAGGGAGTATTTCTTGGAATTTATAATCCTTAATCCTGGCCTTGGAGAGCTTGCTTCCTGTACTTTCTGGAAGGGAAGAGAGCACATGGTAAAATCTCAAACAAGACCATTTTAGGCAGAGGGTAATAGAAGCAATGAGAGAGAATTGGCATTCTGGGGGATTTTGATGAAGATAAGGGTTTATGCTCAGCCGGTGAATCCAGGAAGACTTCCTGGAAGAGGTGACATTGAAGCTGGACCTTTGGATATGTAAGAACTAGAGGGGGAGGAGGACTTGATGAGATCTGTCACCAATCGAAGGGCATGTGTGTACGCAAGACCGCCAGGTGTTTAGATGGTACCTGGCATGTAGTAAGCACTTAATAAAGGTCATCATAAAAATCAATATGACTCCAGGATTTTCAGTTTAGTTATCTGGGAAGAGAGAGGGGGGGGGGGGGGGAGAGCGTGTGTGTGTGTGAGACAGAGATTTTTCAGGCCACCAGGTGGGAAAAGATAGTTTCAAAGTTTTGCGCAACGGATTTCCTGTGGTGAGGGAACCAATTTGTTTTTCTTTCTTTTTCTTTTGAGCTGCGCAGCTCTTCGGTCTCCTTGGGTGGCACTTTTCATTCTTTGACCTTCCGTTGGTTCCACATGTTTGCAAGAGCTTCTGTGTGCCAGGCTCCGTCCTGCTCTGGTGGCCTTGTGGGGCATACAGCAAACAAGGACACGGGCGAAGACCTAAGGGGCATCCTGGCCCTGTCACTGGCGCTGTGGGCTTGTAAGGCCATGTTCTTCTGGAACTCCCTGGTGCCCGGAGCCTGCCCTGGAGTGCCTCTGACTCTGGTCCCAGTGGGAGCCTGGGGAAGCGGCTGGACAGCCTGGGACCCTTGATGAGCCAGGTGGGGACCACAGGAAGCAGCTGTACTCACCCTCCCTTTCCGGGCAGGTCAGGGAAATGTGGCGTTGGTTCTGGAAGCTCGGTCTGGGAAGGATGGCATGTCCTGTGGCCTGATGATGAAGGGGGCTGTGGGGTCTGGGCTGACAGCGGGTGAGGGGTGAAGGTGGACCTGGGCACCCAAGATGTACCCCTAGCTCCTCAACCGGAACGTCCTCAGGCCTCAGCTGCCACCTGCACTCTGGTCCCTCTCCGGTCTGCACTCTCTCTGCTGTCTGTCCCCTCTGGCCTCCGACTCTTTGCTGCTTCTCCCTGGCACTGTCGGCCCTGCCCTAGGCCCAGCCTCTTCAGGCTACGGTGTGGGGGGTGGAGAGGGGAACAGGAGGGGAACGAGGGCAGCATTCTTTGCCTGTGGCCCACAAGGCCTTCCTGCCATGTTCTTCTTTGTCCCCAAGGCCACTGCTACCTCCACTCTCAGGCTCCCAATGTCCGGAGGACCATGAGTTTGGTTTCTGGCTTCTGACTTGGATCCCGGACCGTTACTTGGCCTCTTTGAGCCTCAGTTCCCACATCTATGAAACGGACACGAGACTCATGTGGTAGTACAAGAGGAGAGGCCAGCCGCAGCGAGGAGGACGGTCCCGGGGCCCCGCTGCTCCGCCCCTTCTTGGGACGCGGGACCGCTGCTGCCCCCTCTGAAATCCAATGCGGACGTCGCGGGTCAGGGGCTTGGTGAAGCATGGCTGTCGTTGAGAAAGGAGGAGCCCTGACCATGGAGCAGCTGCAGGTGTCCCCCTGGAGCAAGGAGAGCGGGACGCAGGGGCCAGGAAGGGGCAGAGGGGGAATTGGGTTGAGGTGGCGGGGGTGATGGATTTTAGCCCAGGCATGGCCAGTGTGGCGTGGGTGGGGGCCGTTGGTAAGGCCACGTCTTGAAGGATAGAGCTTCCAAGCACTGTCCAGCCTGGCGGCTAGAGACAGGACAGCCCACTGTGAGCTCCTGCGTCCGCACCCGCTGGTCCTTGGGTGGGAAGCTGCTTCCTGCCTTTCCTGTCTGCAAGCAACCAGCCCTAACCCTTCTGGGAGGACCCTGGCTGGGCCTGGCCCGGGGCCAGCCAGCCACCTGCCTTCCTGATTCTGGGGTCAGAGGCAGGACACGCTCCTCACAAGAGAGGAAGGGGATTCATACTTTCAAGCCCGTTGAGTGCAGTGATGTTGTTGTGGTGGCCAGATGTACTTGCTCAGGACAGGGCCACAGTCCCTTGCCAGGGGCTCCAGACGTCCAGGCCAGTGTCTGCTTCTCAGTGTTGCTGGTCCCCACCCCCAACTTAGGTTTCTCTTTGCCTCCTTCTTAAATTTTCACGGCAGAATTTCCTTCTGCAATTATCTCCTGCGCACCCACTGTGTGCCAGCCTTGTTCCAGGATGAGGGGTCGCTGCAAGAATAAGACAGGCTGGGGGTGAGAATGAACCCCTGCGATCTCTGGGCCAGACCACCCTCTGTGTGGCAGGTGTCTCTGTCTGTCTGCCACCTGCAACACCGCCTCCCTCCCCACCCCAGCCAGATGGCTTTGCCCTCCTCTTGCCTTTCCTCCCCCTGTGCTGCCTCCTTTGTATGCAGAAGTGGGGTGTCCCTGCCCCCGTTTTGCTGAGGTGTTTTATACGCAGTGGGTTTGCTCAGTGTTTGTAAGTTATCCCTTGGTACTTGGGGGAAGCACGTACCCCACCTGTTCTGTTTGGCAAGTATTTCAGGCAGTGGAGCAGGAAAAACAGATTCACCCCACATCACTGAGGGAAATGTGGAGCTGGGCCAATTCCCATGCTCAGTGCCTGGCGGGGGGCTGGTAAGGAATCAGGGAGATGTGCTGGGAGTCGCTGAAACACCCTCCGGGACAGACACCTCGGTTATCACTGTCCGGTCCTGGTGCCCGTCAAGCACAGTGGCCGGGACACGCGCGGGCTCCGTGAGGACTTGGTGAATGAGTGAATGAATGAATGAGCCAGCCTACTCCTGGCGATGGAACAGTTAGCATCTTTGATCCACTCACCTCATATCCCGTGGTGGTCGGTTGACTGTCTGTCTCCGTGAGGACAGGGGCTCCGTCTGCCTGGTCTGGCAGCCCCTGAGCCTAGGGCAGTGCCTGGCACACAGTGGGACTGAAGCAGCCCATCGTTCTTCAGCCATCACGACCTCGGCTTGAGGGTCTGACCGCATTCCTGGTGACTACGCCCCCACGGAGGCCGAGCGGGACCTCCCGCTGGAAGATGACCTGGAGGTTGGGCTCTGCGCCCCTTGTTTCCTTGTGGGGGACTTTTCATTTTCATCACTGGCATTTTGGAAGCTGGTTTTAGTGGGATGGGATTATGGGAAAAGTTGGTGTGACCGGGAGAGGTCTCCCCTAGGCTCCAGCTGGAAGACCTTCCCCCCATTTTAACATCGGCATCTTGCTTCTCCCCTCCTCTGATCCTGTCCCTGAATCCCTGGGGTGTGGGCCACCTGCCAGGCCAAGGCCACGGGACTGCGGGTGAAAAAGGTGGCGGTGGAATTACGGTGCTGGAAACGACCCTGCTTCCCTCCGGACCTCCTCCCCCCGCCCCCCCCAAGATGACAAAAGCTCTTAAACCTTAGTTTAGTCTGCAGAGCTTCACAAGCGGGGGGCCGTAAGCATTTACATTCCTTGGGCTCAGTGGGTTCTTTTGTGTCGCATTTCTGGGCTAATGGTGCGTGCAGCGTGAAGCCAGGACCCGTTACAAAGGAAGCCTGTGTGGGGGGTGAAATCCCACATGTCCTGGATGGCCCAGTGGGCTCCAAGCACCAGGACCCGTTCTCGGGAGAGGGCAGACCCCATGCCACCTCATCTAAACTTGTCCTGACCTGTCCGTTATCACCTCAGTACCCAGAGAGAGGTGCTCAGCAGTTTGCCTTTGCGGGCCTTTAGTGAACACTTACTATTCAGCCGGAAATGAGGGCAAGAGTCGCTCAGGAAGCTTGTGAACCAGGGAGGGAGGCAGACCGGGGCAGGTCATGAAAGCTGCCCTTCATCACGTCTGAGACCCGTCCAGGGGAGAGTCACCGCCGTTTTACTAAATTGCCTCAATTGTCACCGTAACGCACCGTTGACTCCAGGAAGTTAAGATGTGACTCAAGCTGCGTTCGAAGAGACAGGACGGGGGCAAGGGGACTGGCCTAGGCATCGTCAGGTTCCCGGGAGAGGTTCGTTCAGCCCCAGCGGGCACCTGGGGGAGTTTGGGGGCAGAGTAGGGCTGGGGTGTGCAGCAGCAACAGCAAGGTCGATGCCAATGGGCACCGTTGGCCAAAGGCCCGCCACGCGGCCTCCTTCTGGGCTCTAGCTGTCCATTTCCACGCTACAGCCCCTCACTCTGGGGGGAGCAGCCGCGGAGTGTGTCTTACAGACAGACGGGCAGAGGCCGTCCCAGGTAACTCACACCCGAAAATAGCACTGGGCAGGGCTCCATGCCTGCTCTCCCCAAGCCCCCACCCTGTGAGGGCCTCTAGGGGCCCTTTATTAAGGATCCCAATCCCCAGGGCTGAGGCCCTGGGGCTCAAGCTTCTTCTGTCTCGGACTCACCCCCACAGTTTCTCTTTAAAGAGGACTCACCATAAATAGGTAGCATGATGTGTGTGCACCGGTGTCATCTCCCCTTAAAACCACCCCTGGGAGACAGATACGGTCATTGTCCTCATTTTGCAGACAGGAAAACTGAACCCCCCTTCCCCCCCCACCCCCCAAGTCTCCAGTCATAGCCAGGGGAAAGGTCAGAGCTGGGATCTGAACCCACGGTGGTGAGCTCCAAAGCCGGAGCCTGCCTCTTACATTCACAGGTTTTCGAGTCTCGATTGCTGGTCCCCCCCAGTTTGTATCGTGACTTGACCTGTTGGCCAGCAGGAGTTAACAGTCCTGACCTGCTGGTTGACTGAGAAGGGGGCTCTGAATAAGGCCCAGCGTGCAGAGGGCTCCTCGGAGCTGACTGAGAAGCGGTGTGCTTGCCGGGGCAGGCGGAACCGCCTCTGGGTCCGCAGGGCTGAGAACTGGCAGAACATTCGGGAGGGTCAGAAGAGCCAGTGCAAAGTGGCTAGGGCTGGAGTACGTTCCGTGCTGCTGCGGCCACTCTGACGGTCAGCAGGGGGCTGAGGTGCAGCGGAGGGGCCCCCTGGGATGGAGGGGAGCACCGCGCTGGACCATCAGACACCTCAGCACCCCCAGCCCCCCGTCCCTTTGTTGTCTGGCTGCATCAGACGTCTGGGCTTGCAGGGAGGTTCCTGAATGGGCTTTGGGAAGAGGTCACTCCCTTCCCGTGCTGCCGGCACTGACCCACATGTGACCTTCCCTGCGGTGACAGTGTCTGGCTGTCACTCTTTGATGCTGACTGTGGAGGGGCAGTCAGTGTCTGGGAGCAGGGTGGCCGCCCCTCCCCTGCTCTGGCCTTCAGCGACTGGTCCTGCCAGCCACTCCTCCTTCCCTGTGCCATCTTGGAAAGGGGAAATCCACGTTCCTGACCCTCCGTCTGAGCATCTGACCTTGTCCCCTCCATGGATTGCCTTGTCTGGGCTGGCGGCTTTGACTGTCTAGATGAGACAGACTAATTCCTGCTGGCCCAGAGCTGAGGGGGGCTGGCGGCTGGACTTGGCCCCGCTCCGGCCCCCCAGCCCCTGTGCCTGACACTCAGCAGCGGATGTTTCTTCCACAGAATCACTGGGGTTTTCCGTTTCTCCCACGGCTGGTTTGGGGACTTGTGCCCTCAGGGCCTGTTGGCAGAGATCACAGTGGATCTCGGAACATTCGGTATAGCCCGGGTGCCAAGACTGATGCTGAAGGTGCCCAGAATTCAGTGCTGGGCCGCGTTGCCCCTCACCAGGCCTAGAGCCCTGTCTGCAGTGGGGGGCTTCATCTTTAGCCTCATGAAACCCACACGTACACAAAGCAGAGCAGGGAGAACACCAGGCCCATCTTACTACAAGGAGGTGGTTTCCAGATGCCCCCAGTGTCTGCAGGCCTCCTGGGCCTCCTGGGCCTCAGAGAGACGGTGCCACGTCCACGCCGCTGACACCCGCAGCTGGGCTCTGGGCTCTGGGGACCTGCTTCCTGCTGAGATGCCCGCAGGTGGCAGGCATTGTGCCCATGGGCCTGTGACACCGTGGGACTGTGGGCCTCCCCTCCCCCTCAGACCCTTCCTCCTGGTGGCCCGTGGGAAATCAGGGGGACTTTTTGTGCAAGAAGAAGGAGGACACAGACTCCAAAGAGGGGGTTCCATGCATGCTTGGCCGCCTGGAATCAAGCTCCCATCCCTCCTGGGCATCCTGGTTGCTCCCTTTGGCCCCAATCCCAGTCGTGGTTGTTTCCATTTCCTTTTTCCTGGTTTTTTTAGGCCTTTTCTGTGTGCCAAAGGGACCAAACTTCTGATGAGCGATCAAACGTTCACACTTCTTTAAGAATTTACTATCATTTTTATTGCATTTTTCCATTACCACATATCCCCCTTATAACCCCTCCCCCTTACAATCACCACACTGTCGTCCACGTCCATGGGTCCTTTTTCCTTTTGGCTCAGTCCCTTCACCCCTTAAACCCCCCCCCACCCCCCCGCCAGCTGTCACCTGCTCTGCAGCTATGAGTCTGTCTCTGTTTGGCTTCTTCGTTCCGTTTGTTCATTGGATTCCACACATGAGTAAAATCACGTGGTATTTTTCTTTCTCTGACTGCTTATTTCACTCAGCATAATATTCTCCAGGTCCATCCATACCACTGCAAAGGGTAAAATTTCCTTCTTTTTTACGGCCGAGTAGAATTCCGTTGTATAAATATTTCGTAGTTTTACCCACTCATCTACTGATGGACACTTGGGTTGCTGCCATATCTTGGCGATTGTAAATAACGCTGCAGTGAACATGGGGTGCTTGTGTTGTTTCAAATTAGTGTTTTGGGTTTCTTCCGATATATTCCTAGAAGTAGGATCGCAGGATCAAAAGGCAGATCCATATTTAATTTATTGAGGTATCTCCACACTGCTTCCCATAGTGGCCGCACCAGTCTGCATTCCCACCAGCAGTGCAGAAAGGTTCCCCTTTCTCCGCGTCCTCGCCGGCACTTGTTTGCTGATTTGTTGATGGTAGTCATTCAGAGCAGCGTGAGGTGATATCTCACTGTGGTTTTAATTTCCATCTCTCTGATGGTCAGTGACATTGAGCATCTTTTCATATGTCTGTTGGCCATGTGTACATCCCTTGCGGAGAGGTGTCTATTCAGGTCCTTTGCCCATTTTTTAATTGGGTTGTTTGTTTGTATGGTGTTGAGTGTTATAAGTTCTTTATAAATTTGGGCTGTCAAGCCCCCATCAGATGTACCCACAGTTTACGATCTCACTTCACTCCCTCCCCCACCGCCTCCATCAGCCTCCAGCCAACAGAACCTAATGCCCCGAACAGGGAGATGCTCTTGGAGCCTTGGAAGGCCTCGTCTGGGACTCTCCCTGTCCTTTCAGCCGGGTGAGGCCAAGCACAGCAGCAGAGCCAACACCTGCTTCGAGCTCCTGGAGCTGCTGATGACGTGCAGGACGCTGATGGCACCTAGCAGAGGCTGCTTTGCCCTGACTGTCCTGCTAGCAGCTGTGGGCCTCCAGCTTGGTGGTGAGGACCACCCCCCCCACCCCCCCACCCCCAGTCCCCAGAGCCGAGACAGCCATCAGGAGAACCTTAGATTCATGAGAAGGGATGAATCCGATGATTTTTTTTTTCTAGTGGGGAAGGAAAGGGCTCACTCTTCTTGACACTGTGATCCTCGGCCAGGACCTACCAAACGTGGCAGAGAAGACGTGTGGCAACGCAGAGAGAGAAGGCTGTGCTCAAGTGTTTGGAATCAGATCGGAATGACACCGCTGTCCCTCCTGGCGGGTGGACTGCAGATCTTGGGACATCTTAGGCTCCATATCACATGAGCAAATTCAGCATATATTATTTGTTTTTGTTTTGATACAATTTACAGCTGTGGTTAAGATGACTGCCACCGCCCTGGCTCAGATGTGGTCTTGAGCTTCAGAAAGTCCATCGGTTATGTAGCTGGCTGTCACTGCTGAATCTGTGGCTTGCACAGGCCTTGGAGTTCTGGGTTTGCCAAGTAGAGTCCTCACCATTTAAACCCTTCCTACACATAGGACGTGTGTCGTGCCGCTCCCACCACCGCACAACACACTTGCTGTGGAGGAAGTGGTTGCCGGGTAACTGCGGGACTTCCTCTTCACCCAAGTAATCTTTGCGTACTGGACACTCTACACCCGTATCAACTTGTTCCTGAGTTACTGTCCCTGTTGGGAGAGATGCAATCTTTGCCTTGTCAGCTGGGGGAGGCCCCGTGTTCCCCAGTTGTCCTGAAAGCTGGGTTACAATGGTGTCAGGCCTTGTTTGACCCCAGGCCTAGTCCCCAGGGCTGGCATGCAGCATCCCGCTCCAGGTAAAAGGGCGTGGGGATCCACCAGGTACTGCAGGATTTGCAAAAAAAGAACCCTGCAAAGATCTGTTGTCTTACTCCTTCCATCGCTTGGGGATCTGTCAGGATGCGTATACTTCCGTGCAATCTGTGTCTCCGAGTCATTGGCAGCCAAGGAAGCCGACTTGGTCCCCAGAAGTCCATGTGAGTTTCGTGTCTCTCATCAGCTCTATTACCTTGGTCCAGTGGGTTGCTGCTCAGAAATGATCTAAAACCTCATCTAATCATCACGCAGCCCACATTGCGCTGGAACTCTGCAAAGGGTGTTGATGTGCTGTTGTTCACCCAGCTGCCGCCACCCCGTAAAAAACGGTAGTTTGGGGCTGACCTCGCCCTTGCAAAAGTGGCAGATCTGTACGGGCCGCTGGTGGCACCTGCGCCTGTTGGGTCACTGAGGCCTCCGCCATTGTTCTCTTCCGCCGTGGCAGTCCGAGAGGGTGGCTGCCCACACCTCGCTGAGCCGTTGCCTCCCGCCTCTGCCACCGCGTCAGTCACGTGAGCCAGCCTTGACATTTCTCTCAATAAGCTGACACGTCTGGTGCTGCTGGAATGGGCTGCATGGGCAGCACTTTGTTCTTCTCACCTGGGCAGGCAGGCGCATAGTAGGACTCATAATGATTCGTTGCATCGATGAATTGCCCCTTAATTAGCTGTTGTCACATCAGTCACCTGCCACTTCGAATCCCTTGCTCAGCGCATAGTAGGTCCTCTGTGAGGTTTTGGTAGGAAGTATGGGGTGCATGTCCCTTGCTGTCTTCTGTGGTGTCTCTTTGTGCCCAGCCTCAGTAGGGCTGGCTGGAGGGGCTTGGGTCCTGGACGCTGTGCACTTGACCGGGAGGCCAGCCCAGCCAGTGGGGACGGAGCAAACGCAAGACAAAGGCCTGGTTGTGCCTGCGGAGAAAACCCAAACCTGGGTTTCCCTGAGGCTGAAACGGCCCGGCCGCCTCGTTCCCATAAAGGGAACCTTGTGTGGCTCCCAGCGGGGGGAGGAGGTGCCCAGACTCTGCCTGGGAACAGGCCTGACTGCTTCAGAGTCACAGCTCACAGAGATGATAACTCCTGTGACCCCTGACCTCTTAGATAGAGCTGACACCCGGCCAGACGGTCATGTTTGGGACAAGTCTGCTGTGTGTGTCTCGGGGCCAGCATTGTCTGATCCAGACCAGACACATTGTTTCTTGGAAAACCTAGTGGGTGGGGGCGGCAGAGACAGGCTGTGATGGGAGGGGCCTCACGGGTGGGTCTGTGCCAGGCAGGCAGTGGGGGGGTGGGGGTGGGGGCGGGACCCCAGCGCTCAGCACATAGCCGCTGATGGAGCCGCCTCGGCTCCTGCTGCTGACTCGGGGTTTTCCAGGGAAGAGCGACCGGGGCTGGTGGAGGGGAGGGGCTGGCTGCCCCCTGCTCTCTGGACACTGGCCTGCCTGACACACTGGGGACAGTTTGGGGTGTGTAGGAGTGAGCTCTGACCACGCTCAAGGACTGAATTTTCAAGGAACAAGGACCTGGGGAGGCACACACAGGTATTGAGAGGACACAGCGTGGAGGCATCTAAATGACACTGCAGAGAGGTCAGGACGGCTTTCCGGAGGGAACTCGAGTCCAGGGTCAGAGTCTCCGTGGGAAACCGCCTGAGAAGGAAGCCAGGAGTTCCACGTGGGAGAAACAGGAGAAGCAAAAAAGTGAAGTCTAAAAGCTTGGCCCCGAGTCAGGTAGGACTTTTCCAGTTGTCCGGGACAGACAGCCAAATCCAAATGGCCTTAGCAAGCGACTGGTCTGCTGAGCTGTATGCAGCTAAAGGTGGAGGGCTTCAGGCACGGCTGGATCCAGAGGCTCAGACTCCAGCATTGGCAGTGGCCTCTCTATTTAAGCATCTTCTTGCCTTGTTTTTGTCCTCCTCAGAAGGCCACTAAAGCAGAAGTCCCAGGGTGGGCTCTGGCTGGCCTGTGTACGCACTGTCACAGGGGTGGGGGACGCCCTGATGCAGTGGACTGAGGTGTGTACCCGCTGCCCCCAGAGCCAGGACAGAGTAGGACCACAGCCCGGGGCCAGGAGTGGAGAGAGCGAGACCTCCAACTCAGAAGCAGGGCGCATCACCTGAACAAAGACGCCAGGTGCTGGGCAAGCAGCCACACGCCCATCCACCACCCCCAGCTTGTTAGGGGCACTCTGCCACTGTCCCCTGGTTTTGCATGGTGTGCCGGGAAGGGCACTGGGGGGTGAGGCCAGAAAGGTAGTCAGAGGCAGGTCATAAAGTGCTTTAATATGCGAGACTTGATCCTGGTGTGATTGGACGGGGCCTGGCCCTGAGCAGGTCTGCGTCCAGCCAGCTGCAGGGTGTAGGAAAGTCTTCACAGCAGGAGTCCAGGTGACTATGAGGGTACGTGTATTAAAGCCGGGGACAGGGAAACAAGGAAGGGCCTAGCATAGAAGAAGCAACAGGAGAGCCCGAGCTGGGCTGCCTGAGCTCCCGGGGCAGTCAGAGAAAAGGGGGCCATGGGGACAGGTTCAGGGGATTGTCCTGGGACAAGCTGCCAGCTGCCCAGTGCCTTAGAGTTTAGGAGACGCCTGCCTGTGGGGAAAGAAGTGGGGGAAGAAGCAGGGAAAGGAAAGGGCTCCCCAGACGGAGAGAGCACCTGCTGGGTCCTTTGTGTTGGGCTTTTATCTCTTTCCTGGATGCAGGAATATTAACGGAGGTGTCAGGGGAGTGTCTCAGCAGAATATTTATCAGTCCTCCAGGTGTGCCTGTCAGGGTCACGGTCTCTGCTGATGGGTCAGTGACGGGGCTGGGGGTCCTTAGTCCTTGCATTGCTGCTTTTCTGGGCCTGGAACTGAAAGCAGTGGAGGCCTAGGTGTTATCTCCAGGGAGGAAAGGCCAGGGGAGGGGAGGTCACCCTGGGGGTGAGGCCCTTGTCCCAGTTTTGCCCTCTGCCCTGGCGACCCTTCTGCCCTGGACCATATGCACTGGCTGTCAGTTGCTCGGCCACTGTGTTCAGCTGTCTGTCTAGTGTTTTTATTCCACTCACCAAGGAATTTTCCTAGCTTCTTACTATCCTGTCTCAGTTGTCCCTGAGGTGGCCCTGTGACATTGGCCCATAGTAGGCACGCAGTGAGCTGGCCAGGGCCACCTGCGTGTTTCACGAACGTCCACCGGACAGTTTTAAGCAGTCACCACTTGAGAAGGCTCTGTGTGGAGGCCGGCGGGGAGGGTGGGGACAGCGAGGACCCCGGGAGGGCTCGGCACAGAGCCGGGCACCGCCCTCCGCGGCCCCCCCCCCCCCCCAGGCCCGCACGCTGTCTGCGATGCCCCTCTCCCTACAGGGCCGTCTGGACAAATTTGGGTGGCGGAGTGGAAGCCTATCATTAGCTTTGCCCCTGGCACCCTCTCTCGTCTTATCCAGAGAGCTGTTTCGTTCACTACTTCCCTCTTTTAGCTGCCGGCTAAGGCTTGTGGCGGACGAGCAGGGTGTGTTTCTAAAAGCAGCCAGTCGCCGGCAGGGAACTGCCTTTCACTTGGGTGGCCCCGTGTCCCGGCCGGGTACAAAGCTCGCCGCGGTCGCATTTCTTTTTTTTTTTTCCTCCATCAACACTCCAAGGGAGCTGTATTTGGGTCCTCTTGTCTGCCCTGGCTCATCCCAGGGGCAGAGAAGACGCTACAAGGAGGCTGGAGTCCGTGAGGTCGCCCTCAGTCCTCTGTGCCTCCTGGGGTCTATCCCCTTTCCCCAGGTGTGCCTGGGCAGGCAACTGGCATCGGAGGGGTCAGGTGGCATGTCCTCCGTGACCTCTACGGGGCTGAGCTCACCCTTCCCTCCCTCGGTTGTCTGGGCCTTGGGTGTGTGTGAGATGTCTCGGGTAGGGAAGCATCTCCCTGTGGCACTGCTGGAGGAGACCCGGGGTAGTCCCAGCGCCGCTCATGTCCCTTTTTGGAGCCTGTTCCTCTATCCCATGCCGTGGGGGCCACCAGGCGTCCCCTGTGGAAACACTCAGAGCCGCCTGAAGTGCCCACAGGAAGTCAGTGGGTGGTGCCTCAGTGGCTGGGAAGGTGAGATGGGACCTTGACCCCGCCCCCGCGTGGGTCACTGAGAGCCTGTGGCCCAATGTTCTCCCTGGCGGGTAGGCTGCCTGGGCGGACCGGAGTGAGGGCTGGAGGGCCCAGTGCGGGAACTGGGGGGTGGTCTGAACCCCTGGAAGGAGGGCCCAGGGCAGGAACTGGGGGGTGGTCTGAACCCTTGGAAGGCACCCACTGGGTAGGGGCACCCTGGCTCCCCCACCCCCTCTCCATCCTGTCACCAGCATCTTCCCTCCCACTCTCCTGGCAGAAGCCGTCACCCACCAGCTATTTCCAAGGGGCTTTCCTCTCCATTGCTTTCTCGTCTGGGTTGGTTTACTTTGAAAGATGTAGTACTCTGAGTCAAAGCACAGAAATCCCCCTGCCTGGCCCTGGTATTTGCTGCTGGGGAGCAGCTAGCGCCTTCTCTGGGGGGGTCCCTAATCCTTCCCTTCCTGCCTGCTGCCAGGTAGGGGGGACTCCTGGGTCTCGAGGCCCCAGCCTCCCCCCATCCCTGTGTTTTCTGGGGCATTGCTCAGGGCGGGGCTTCAGGGTGATTCCTGGCCCTTAATAACTCCTCTGTGGCCATTGGAAAAGAGACGGGCACCGTGCCCACGTCCCGCGCGTGTTTCTAAGACGGTCCGCTGCGCAGTACAGGACTTTGGGGGGTACACGTTTGAAAGTTTGCTAATTGGGTGCATAATCAAAAAGGCTGGTAGCTGCTGTCAATGAGGCTGTGGTTTGTGAAGGGAACGGGCATCCGGGGCTCCAGGGATGTCTGGCCGCGGGCGGAGCGCAGGTGTGGAGGGAGGAGGGCTGGGGCGTGGGAGGGCAGACAGCAGGTCTGACACTCCCTGTGCCTTGGGTGGAGTTTGGGGGAGAGGTTTGACCCTGTTTCTTCATTGGTTGGCAAAACTTTCTAAGATTTAGAACACAAATCAGCTAACTCTCAAGGGCCAGGGAGCAAATGTTCAGGCTTCATGAACCATACGACCTCTGTCGCAGCCACCTGACCGCTGGTGTAGCAAGTGAGAGAGAATGCCGGAGACAGTACGTGAACAAGCGGGCAGGGCTGCGTGCCAATAAAACTTTATTGACAAATACAGGCAGTGGGCCAGATTGGCCCATGGGTCATGGACTGCCAGACCCTGGTCTAGATTCAGAGGGTGGACCCAGCCGTGCTCAGAACCAGCCAAGATTACCCACCAAAAAGCAAGCCCCAGCTGGCTGCTGTGGCTCAGTGGATTGAGCGTCGGCCTGCGAGCCAAGTGTCGCTGGTTCGATTCCCAGTCAGGGCACAGGCCTGGGTTGCACGTCAGGTCCCCAGTTGGGGGCACGAGTGAGAGGCAACCACACAGTGATGTTTCTCTCCATCTCTTTCTCCTTTCCCCTCTTTCTAAAAATAAATAAACAAATAAATAAAGGTTTGGTTTTTTTTTTTAAAAGCAAGCCCCTGTGGGCTCATGAAGTGAGTGTGACCTTGGGCACTTGAATGAGTGTGCCAGTCAGACCACCTCTTGGGGTTCTTGGGGACACGGTGTGGACCTTGCAGCGAGTTTGCACAGCTGGAGCAGGTAAACAGCCCCTTACATGACAGTGTAGCGCACTCAACTCTGCCTCCTTAAGAACCAGGTAAGTGGGGCTGTGGGAAGAGGCAGTGGCCCAGCTCAGCAGAGTCGAGAAGCGGCAGAGCTGAGAGCGCTTCAGGGCCTCCACACCCGTGTCCCGGGGGCTGTTGCGGGAGAATGTGCGGTGGGAAGAATGTCCCCTTCTCTTCCAGTGTGGGAACCGCCAGAACAAAACCAAACTTGCCAAGCTCCTGTCCGGCAGGACTTCTCAGAGCCTTTAAGAGGCAGATGGGTTCTGTGAGACTCTAGGAGGGGTGCTGTCAGGTGCTTGAGAATCTGTCTGGACCATGTTGGGGAAGAGCTGATCTCCTTCGGCCCTTCGTGTCACAGACATGGGAACTGGACGCCAGAGAGCCTGGACGTCTTGCTCAGGGCGGAGCAAAAGGCTGGTGACGGAGCTGGGATCATCCCTGAGTGCAGGCCCCTGGCGCAGAGAGGCCCCCGCCCCATCCGCCCTGATGCGGAGTCACAAATCCGGGTGTCCTGGACAGTGCTTCTGGCCACGGTGGACGATGTTGTCACAGGGATGCGCTGCGTCCTTCCATCAGACGCTCCCTCTGTCTCAGGGTTTCTCAATGGTGGCACTGTTGACATGGTGGCAGGATAAGCTTTGGATGGGGGGCTTGTGCTGTAGGATAGTTAGTGGCATCCTGGGCTTCTAGATGCCAATAGCACCCCCACCCTCATTGTCTCCAGACCTGGCCAAATGTCCCCGGGGGTGAAACCGCCCCAGTGAGAACCACAGGGCTATCCTCCGCCAGCAGGTGTGGAGCCCGCCTTGGCTGGAATGTGCTGGTAAACGGCAGAGGGACTTTTCCAAGCTCTGATGGAGTTAGGAGCATTCTCTGGGGTGGGGGGCAGGGTCGGGGGGAAGGCATCCCAGGCAGGTTGCTGGAAGAGCCCTGAAGGTGTGACGCCACACAGGGGACAGCGGTGGCTCCGTTCTCCCAAGGGTCAGGTGCCCGCAGTCAAGGGGTTCAGGGCAGGGGGCCCAGTAGAGAGGGAGGCGAAGGCGAGATCCCAAACGGATACAGGATGTGAGTATCCCAGTCAGAGGACTTCACACCAAGGCAGGAGGGGACCTTGCAAGGGAGAGTGATGGAATGTTCTGGAAAGGCAGTGCGAGGGCGTGAGAGGGACAGGTGCGGAAGTCAGTGAGGGCGGAGAGTGTTTCGGGAGCTGAGCCGAACGATCAACCAGAAGTCAGGGCTGGAGTCCGGGAGACGTCCCAAAGCTCAGTCTTGGACGGACGGCCAGGAACACGGCCTGGGTGTGGCCGTGTGCCGTGACAGGGGCCTGGGGGCCATCTGTGGGTAGTGTCACTCTACAGACATTTTATCCTAAAGACTTTGATGCTAGGAAGCTTTTGGAAGTCTTTTCCGGGACTCATTCCCAGAGCCGAGGGAGGAAAGTTCCCCTGGGCGATGGGCAGCTGGTTCCCTGGCCCCGGAGCAGGCGGCCTCATGTATGTGCAGAAAAAGACGAAGCTGATGGCCTGCAAAGGTCTCACACCACGTTGTGGGGACACAGGGTGTCCGTTGTCACCAAAGGTCGTTAGAAACTGCTGGGGTCTGAGGACGGGAGGCAGATCCTGAGGTTTTGTGTCTACGTCCAGCATGATGTCATGGGAGGCAAAGGCACTGTCCCCTGTGGCTGCTTGGTTGGTCAGGTGTGGTTTAAGGAGATGCGGATCTCTTGGGGGTTCCGGAGGGCCGGCATGGTTCTGGGGTGACTGCTTCTAGGAGCACAGGCGCGGGGAACAAGCGTGGGCACGTATGGGAGCTGAACTGGGGACAGGAATAGCAGCTAGAGCAGCCAAGGGATTCGAGAAAGCCTTTCTGTGGCAAAGTGGGCCGGGGGCAGCGTGGGGACAGCCTTTGGTGGCCGTCTCAGAAGCTTGGACTCGCCCGATGGCAGGAGGAAGCCTCTGGGCGTCAGGACAAGAGCGCCCAATGGGAGTCACGCACGTGTAAAGGAGAGTGTGCGCGTGCTCCGGGGGCTCCGTTCATGAGATGCTCCCAGGAGACACACCTGGTCTGAGTCAGCACTGTTCAGTCGTCAGTTCTGCGTGGGAAAACTCGCGTTTGTGGCGTTCAGCCTTCGGGCTTTTCTGTAGGTCACTTTTTCCACAATGAAAATAGCTTTGTTGTTGTTCCTGTTGCTGTTACCCGCTCATTGCGAAGAAACCGAGTGATGCATGATTTATGAATATCGATAAGGATAGATGAATCCTCAGGTCCCCAGATTGACATCCTGACGCTCACCTTGTGCTGCTGACGGTCCGCACACATTCGTGGCTTCACGTGTGCCCTTTGGGGGGACTACTTCGTGTTTGCCAGCCACCCGTCCTCCCTCTTCCCCTCCTGTCCTAAGCTGATGTTAACCTAGAGCATGTCTTTCTGTTCTTTTTTTTTAAAGATTTTATTTATTCATTTTTAGAGAGAGGAGGAAGGAAGGGAAAAAGAGAGAGAGAAACATCCATGTGTGGTTGCCTCTCGTGTGCCCCCAACTGGGGACCTGGCCTGCAACCCAGGCCTGTGCCCTGACTGGGAAATGAACCAGTGACCCCTTGGTTCTCAGGCCAGAGCTCAATTCACTGAGCCACACCAGCCAGGGGCTTCTTCGTCTTCTTCTTTTTTAATTATGGTAATAATACACATAACAAAATTTGCCACTGGTCTTAGTCACCGTGAACTGTTGTAACAGAATACCATAGACAAGGTGGCTTAAACAGTAGACGTTTATTTCTCACAGGCTGGAGGCTGGAAAATCCCAGATCAAGGTGCTGGCTGACCTGGTGTCTGGTGAGGGCCCTCTCTGGTTTGCCCACAGCCGTCTCGTGTGTCACATGCAGGGAGAGCAAATGTCGCTCTGGCGTCTCTTCCTAGGAGAGCACAAATCCCATTCCCGAAGGCTCCACCCCACCTAACACCATCACAATGGGGGGTTAGAATTTCGATATAGGACTTCTGGTGGGGACACAGACATTCAGTCCCGAACACCGTCTTAACCATGTTTAAGTGTACCGTTTACTGGGGTTAAGTGCGGTCACAGGGTCGGGCCACCATCACCGCTACTCGTCTCCCTAACTCTTTTCATCTTGTAAAACTGAAACTCTGCCCCCACTAAAATATAACTCTTCATTTCTCTCTTCTCCTCGGCCTCCGGTAACCACCATCTACTTTCTGTCCCTGTGAGTGCGGCTGCCCTTGGTACCTCGTATAAGTGGGATCATACAGTATACGTGTTTTTGTTTCTGGCTTATTTTACTCTGCGTGATGTCCTTGAGGCTCAACCATGTTTCCATGTTGTAGCCTGTGTCAGAATGCCCTTCCTTTTTAAAGCGGAATAGTATTTTATTGTATGGACAGACCACAGTTTGTTTATCCACTCATCTATCAATGAACCCTTGGGTTGCTTCTGCCATTTTGCTGTTGGGAACAACTATCTGTTGGAGACGCTGCTTTTAATTCTTTTGGATATATACCCAGAAGTGGGATTGCTAGGTCACATGGTAATTCTAGTTTTAGTGTTTGAGGACCACGGCGACTGCCCCATTTTACATTCCCATCAATGGCACACGAGGGTTTCAGTGTCCCTCCATCCTCGCCAACATTTATTATTGTCTAGTTTTTTTTGTTAAACATCAACCTTTTATTGAAGGGTAATGCATCCCAATAGTACCATACCTCCCTGCCTGCCCAGGCATATTGATTTATACACCTTGGGGGGGGGGGGGGGACACCATTATTTTATTAAAATGGGCTCACCTTTTGGATTCTTTCCTGCTCTTCGCAGGGACGGCACAGGGAAAGGCCCCAGGGTCCAGTGTGGTTCGGCCTTGTTTTTGACCTGCTGTGTAATAGTTCAAGGTGCAGATGGCCGTATCACAGTTGTCCACCTAATCAGCTTCCGCCGATGGCAATACACTTAATGTGGAGCAGCAGGAAATGGCGGAGACCCTGTAATGAACACCCTGGACAGATTTCCTCTGCACGGGTGCTTTCATCGCTGTGGGCCCAAGCCCCAGGAGCGGAATTGCTGGATCGATTGTCAGTCTGATTCCCCAAACCTGCACCAATTCAGTCACGTGGGTGCCCGCTACGTGCCCTCCCCGCCAGCAGCGGGCGTCGGCTCTGTATTGACTGTGTAGGAATGGTGGGGGGGGGGTTTGCAAATGGTGGCTTAATACTGAATTTTGTGTTTGTCTGTTTCCTGGGGAGGCTGAGCCTCTTTATGTTTGTTGATTTTTCTTCTAAATTGCCAGTCCGAATCCCCGGGCCCTTTGACTTACCGTGCAATAAAAGGACCAGCAGCAAACGTGACAAACTGTTGACAGCTGTTCATTTTCGGGGTTGAAAATAGGAGTGTCTTTCGTGCATTTTTGAATTACAGATTTTCAAAATGAAAAAAAACTTGTCTAAATGAGAGTGTTTTAGGAAGATGGGTTGAGGTCAGAGAGACTTTGTGGGCAAGGAGATCCATCTGGAGACTCTTGCAGGCAGTAGCCTTGCAGGTGGTAATGACTTAACAGCCAGAATGGGGACAGATGTGGGCCATTAGGCGGGAATTCACGCCGTTGGCTGATAGTGTGGGAAGCCAGGAAGGGGAGGAATCCAGAGAGATGAGGGGTTTGATCTGGGTGACCAACTGGGAGGAGGGGGACAGACACTGCAAAGACGTGGAGGCCGGGAGGGGGTGGTGTTGGGGTCAGTGGGGGGAGTGGGGGCAGGGTTGCCAGAGGAGTGATGCCACTGGACCACTCTGGAAAGTACGTGTTTGTCTAACCGCTACGCTGTACATCTGAAACTAATGCAGAATATTATTGAGTATAAGCTATAATTGGAAAGAAAAAAAAAAGAGTGATGCTGATGGGTGGATGTGTCAAGTTCAAGAGGAAATGCTCCCCAGAGCCATGAGAGCAGAGGAACCTGTGGAGGGAGGGCCCCTCCAGAACAGCTGTGTTTAAGGGGCAGGAGGAAGAACCGGCAAAGGAGTGGGGGTGGGAGCCTTGCCGAGCAGAGAGCATATCATCACGGAGACCAGAGTTTCAAGGTCAGAGACATGGTCAGGAGTCTCAGATGTGGTTGGGAGGTCAAGAAGATGCTTTTCTCGGCTGTTCAATGTATTGATTAGGAGGTTGGGACTTGGAAGAATACTTTCCCTAAAGTGGTTAGGACATGAAGTCAGCTTTCTGGGTTCTGCAGCCGGAGTGTGTGCAGGGTGGCGGGGGCCCCAGGAAGTGTGGGTGGCTACAGGCGAGGGTGTTGGGTACACGGGGCGGTCTTGGCACCCGGGGGCTCTGTGGCCCTCCGCCTTGGCTTCTGTGGTCTTCGCCAGCCAGTGTGGATTGAGCTGCCTGCGTGCGCCATGCCAGGCACCGACCACCCCAGGTTTCCCAAACATGCCCGTCAGGTTGGTGGTGCCCCGGGGGAATCCGCCGGCAGCTGCCTTCTTCTTGGGAACCTCAAGACCCTGTTCAGTGTGTGTTCCCGGTGCAGCCCCGAGGGACCCGTGGGGACATGAGTCATTTCCTGGACAGCGACCTGTCCCCGCTTCTTAGCCATTTGGGGCTTGGCCTTTCATCAGCGTAGCTTCTTTTTCAAGTCCGCTTCTGCTTCCTGCCAGGCTCCCTGGCAGGCTTGTGAAGCGCCTGCTGTGTGGACTAGCAGGTGAGCAGCCCAACGGACTCGGCGGGGAAGCGTCCTGCGAACATGCATCTTCCCTTTCTCATGTCCAGTGGGAAGAAGGGCCGTGGGCTGAGAAGTCTAAGGAGCCCTTAGCCGAGTCAAGGGTGACTTTCTGCCTCTGCTTAGGCTGACTTCCCGCTCCAGCGCAGCTCCCGGGGGAACCGCTCTGTGTGTGCGCAACCTTGCCCGCCAGTTGGCTTAAAGATGCAGATGGGTCATGTCTAGGCACAGCTGGCCAGGCATCTGACCATCATTCTAGTGGCCTCAGGACAGAAGGACCCTCTTTTGTCACGTAATTTTTCCATGCCTCAGACTTTTTTTCTTTTCACATAAAACAAAGCCTCTATTCATTGTGGTAAAATATATATAACATAACATTGGCTATTTTAACTGTTTTAAGTATAGGCTTTAGTGGCATAAGCAGTCCCATGGTTGTACCACTGTCCCCACATCCGTCTCCAGAACATTTTCATCTTCCCAGCGGACACTCTGTCCCCATGGAGCACGAACTCGCCATCCCAGCTCCCAGCTCCCCCCACCCCGCTTTCTGCCTCTGTGACTTCGACGCCCCTAGGGGCTTCCAGTGAGTGGGCTCCTGCAGTGTTTGTCCCCTCGTGACCGACACCCTGCCCTTCCCTTATTGTCCTCCAGGTTCATCTGTGTTGAGGCACACGTCACAATGCCCTTCTTTTTTAAGACTGAATAGCTCCATTGTCTGGATCAACTCCATATTGCTTGCCCATTCATCTGTCAATGGGCACTTGGGTTACTTCCACCTTCTGGTGATAACGAATAATGCTGCTGTGAGCACATAGCTGTTCAAGAGCCTGCTTCCCATTCTTTTGGGTGCATACCCACAAGTGGAATGGCGGGGACATATGGTAACTCAGTAATCTTTTGAGGAGTCGCCACACTGCCCATCACAGCAGCCGTGCCATGTTACAGACAAAGCATTTTTACTAGGCGATCTGGAAGGTAGGTCTGTGCTTTAAGAGTAAGGGGTGGTTCTCTAGCTCCGTGGTCAGTGGCCGAAAGATGATGTTTGGGGTTAAGAACTAACCCCCTGAGCATCACGCTATGCTGATGTCAACAGCCACCACCTAAGGCATTAACACGGTCGAGGGCAAAGTGTCGGAAGTGCCCCAGCATAGGGAGGGCCGTGTGAGCACCCAGTATTGTCTGACCTGTTTGCCTCCTTGTGTATGTATACTCGTTATTGCCTGGGATGCCCTCAGCACACCTGCAGAGTCGGTATCTATTATTATTCTTACTTTTGCGGAGAAAATTAACTGCGTTCCTGGGCTCGTGGTTCAAAGTGGTGCTTCTTGTGTTGTTAACACACGTCTTCTGTTTATCTAACAGAAAGTTTCTAATTCTTTCCTCCTGGGTCTTAGGCTGCCTCCCCGGAATGAAAGAATAGAGGGAGGGAACATTCAAGGAAGTGTTTGGGGCGTGCTGACAGGAGGCCACCCCCTCTGCCACGGTCCCCTTCCCTGGAGACAATAAAAGGGCCTGTGTCACTGTGTTTGTGGAGCGGTTGCGCCTCGCCCCTCTGGCACTTGTCATTCAGCAATGCCAGCCGAGCTGCTCCGTGGGAAGAGGGGGCATTAGCTCTCCGTTTAGAGTGCTCTCTGGTTCTGCTGGGAAACCCGGGGGGCGGGGAGAACCTGGGGAGACGGCTTCCCGGCCTCACCCCCTGCAGCTGGCTCTCGTGCCTGAGTCCAGGCTCCCTGCCATGGCCTTCAAGGTCCTTGCCATCTGGCTCCAGACTGTTTCCCGCCTCCTCTCTCTCCCGAATTTTGCCCTAAATGCTCCTGACCTCCCTTCGCTTCCCAGATACCCCTCCCCGGTGCTGATGGTGGGGGTCTCTCCTGCCTGCCTCCTCCCTCAGTTCATCTCTGCTACTGAGATCTCAGCCCCCTGTAAGGATCCCTCAAGGGCATGCCCTCCACCCACACCGCGCCCACCCTGCACCCCTCACCTCGGTCTCCCACCCACCCAGGCTCTGCCGGGCGGGGCAGGCCATCATATCTGCAGAACAGATCATTACTGGATAAAAAAGGACAAGGCTGTGTCAAGAGGCTTTTTCCTTTTTCCTGACGGTCTAACTGTTTTCCTTTACCCTGTGAGGAGAAGGCCTCCCGGGAGAAAGCCAGTGTGGGGATGTTTTTTTTTTTGAACAGAAAACACCTCTCAGTGACTTCTTCCTTAGCAGGGCTCCTGCTGGGTAAGCAGAAAGGGTTGCCTTGCCCAGTTGGGGGGTCATCAAAGGGAGGAAGGAAGAGTGGGGCTCTGGGGTCGTAGGCTAGCGATTCTTGGCCCTTCCATTCCCCCGCTGAGATCAAGGTCCATACCTGAAGGTCTGGAAGAAACCTCTCCATCGAGTCAAACTGGAGGGGTGAGGTGGGCTTTCTGGTGTTCTCGATCTGGTGGTCCTACAAATATTCCATTTCATTCCCAGCACGTCAGAGTTGGGGCCTGAGGCTAACTCTGATTATAACTCCCACAGCTCAGCACCCCCCCCCAAAAAAAAGGGACCGGGAGGTTGGCTCCTGATACTCAGGTGAGCCTGGCTTTTGCCTCCGAAGGACCTGCTTGGTTTTTTACAAAAGGGAGGCCCCTTCAGGTGCCCGCCCCATCCAGTGGGACAGCCACAGCTGCCCCGGCTGCCACTGGTGCGCTCCGCAGGCGGGTCCCTCACACCCAGCGGGCAGCCCCTCTCCAGCCCTGGGGCCCGTGGTCTGCCTGCTCAGTGAGGCTGTCGGCTTCTTTTAACGTCATGCCCTCTCTGGTTTGAGGACCAGAAACCCTCTTGGGGAGGGGGAGCCAGGCAAGGCTCGGGGCAGCAGAGGTGTGCCCCAACCTCCCGCCCTGCACCCCAACTCCAGCTGGGAGCACTGACCCTCCCTCCTTGCTCTTCAGCCTTGTCCTCCTGATGGGGATGCTCCAGCCACCTGGGGCCGCAGCTGGCACTTGCTGAGGCTGTGGGCCTCCACCCTCCTGCCCCCTGTTCCTTCTGCTTCCTTCCCAGCCTCATTCTGTCTCTGTTCCTATGTGTCTCTGTCCCTGTGTCTCTGGTTAGTTTTCTCTTTGTGTGTGTTTGTCTGTTATCTCTCTCTCTGTCCCCTGGGAGGCCCTCCGAGCAAGGGTCTTCCAGCCTGAGCAGCCTGCCTTCATTATGACCGGGGAGAACTCACCTGTGTGACTTCTGGGGTGAGGTGGGGTAACTCAGGAGGGTGAGACGGGTGTTCTGGCAGCTACCCCCGTTTTGGGGGAGTTTGCAGCTGCTGCCACATCGCCCAGCCAAGGTCAGCAGTCAGTCCCCAGGAGAGGCTGGGGCAGCAGGGAAGTGCACGTGGCTGAACCTGTGAAGGGCTCGTGTGTAACCTACAGTGGGGGAGAGGCATGTGCCCACTGCCAGCTGGAGGAGACCGGGGTGGTGCCACGGAGCTCTTCCCCTGCCCCATTCCACCCAGGCCTCCCTCTCTTTTCTGCTCACGGAAACCTGGGACCCAGCCAAGGCCCCAGATCATGGGCTTTCCCTGCGTAGGGAAGACCTTGTTCTCGGGGAGGAGGTGTGTGACTGTGCGGGCCTCAAGGGTGTTCTGCCAGGAGGCAGTGGGGATCAGTGGCCCGGCTGTACCCCTAGAGAATGGCCACGGCCTGGGGGCATCCTGGCAGTCACCCACCAGCACCAGCTGGAAGCTGGTGAGCAGGGCATCTTGTTTGCTGGCAAGTTTCTGTTCATTTCATGACAAGTTGCCTTGGGACAGGAAAGCTGATCACTGCTGGAAAGGGGGCTCAGTGGGGGACAAGGGAGCAGTGCTTCCTGAGTCTGCCCTGCGGGCTGGGCTAGGCTCTGCAGGGCGTTACAGTACACCTGCCAGGTGGCCCACCTGTCCTCTTAAAAACTTGACTAAGTGGCTGCACAGATGTGTGTGGTGTTCCGCCTTGCCTCTGCGTGGGCCGGCCTCCGCTGTGACTTCCAGCTGTGCTCCTCTGGGCGTCCCTGAGCGGGGCAGGGGTTGGGGGTCCCTGGGTCTCAGGGACACGCAGCAGCAGAAGGAAGGGACCGGTTACAGGAGGCTTCCCATTGCCTGCAGCCTCCCTTCCGGAGGGTTTTTAAGAACAGGCCGGTTACCTTGTCATTGTTCCCAGCAGCGAGAAGCCAGTCGGGGAGGAGCAGGAGCGGCTCCAGGGTTTGTTTTGCCTTCTGTGTTCTCCGGGCCAGTGGTAACCAAGGGCCGCTTCCCCTTGGTGACGGAGGAGCTCCCGCAGGCCAGCACTGATCCAGCCCAGCGAGGGAGGTCGGGGGGGACCGGCAGGCCCCCGCAGCCTGCAGAGAGGGTGCCAGGTGCTGCCTTCACTCCTCGGTCCCCCACCCTCCCCCGTCTGAGGACCGAGGGCTTCTCTCCTGGCACCTTCCCCAGGCACTGGCCCGAAACATTCCAGAACTCCGGATCCCCGGTAGGCGCCTAGGAGACCGTGGGGCCCCGCGCCGGCAGGCGGTGCGGGGTGGGTTTCAGGCAGGGCTGTGCCCCTCAGCCAGGATGCGACCTGCGGCCAGGATCTTCATTCTGGCTTCTGGCGAGACCCAGGGCCCTAAGGTGATTAGGGGGAGGCTTGCTGGGGGGAAGGAGCTGTGCTGGGGGAG
Source organism: Furipterus horrens (assembly GCF_987537825.1). Classification (NCBI taxonomy): domain Eukaryota; kingdom Metazoa; phylum Chordata; class Mammalia; order Chiroptera; family Furipteridae; genus Furipterus; species Furipterus horrens. The sequence goes on from NW_028327173.1 coordinate 5,162,395, forward strand.
AGGCTCTCCCGTGGACCAGGACAGGCACTGGGGCCTAGAGGACCAGGGCAGGTCCTGGGTGGTCAGGTGGGGTCATTGAAGTGAAATGACAGGTGCGGCCATGAGAAAGTCTGAGGCTCCTGGGGATGGCGAGGCCAGCTTGGTTAGGTGGCAGATCGGGAATACTGGAGGAGCGGAGAGCGAAGGGGGGCTTGGAAGGGGGCAGAGGGGGGAGCCCGTACCAAACCGTGAGCAGAGGCGGGGTCTGGACGTGGTGTTTGCCATAACCTTGGTCTTCCTGACCCCGAGTGCCCGAGGCCTTCTAGAAAGGCAAGGAATCCACAGCGGCCCCCACACTTGTAGGTCTGGCCGAAGAACGGGGCCCTGACAGCCTCTGCCTATGACCGGTGTCAGACGTGTCGGCTTCTAGGTTTGGTTTGTTATGAGTCACTTATGTTTCAGGACTGGCTTTCTGGAGAGGGATGGACACTCCTTTCTTTCTTTCAGATGTGTGTTTCCTCCAGGCCCCCTCTTTGGGGGGAGGCCTCACACCACAGCCCCGACCCACCTTGGCGCACGCGTCACCTGGGTTTCTGGCTACGGTGCCTCTCTGAGGCAGTCGGGGGAGGGGGAGGGTGCCTGAGACCACATTTCTGATGCCTGAGCTGGGTCCGGGGGGCAGCCCCAGTGGAACCAGATTCAGGGCATGCGGGGTGACTGGCTGTCTCACCCCTAAAGTGACTGCTTCTCCGGGAAGGAATCGGGCTGCTCCGCATGCAGGATCTCAGTCGTGTCTGGTTTTCCGTTTGGGGGGCCTGGAGGGGGGTTGCTGTCCATCAGGAGAGGTGGGATATCTGGGGAGGGGCTGGGACACGGTGCGTGGGGACCGCCCAAGCTCCGCTGTTCACTTTCACACGGATTCCTTCCATCAGCCCAGCTGCCGAAACTATTAGACCTCAGTGATTCATTGTCGTGCGTTTCAAGGGAAGGCATTGTGTTACGAAAACGTGGGTCCCAGAGGCTTGTTTTGTTGGCAGGTCTTGCTGCCTCAGCAGAAAAGAGGCGCTTTTGATATGGGAACGGAAACTTGGGACACTTAGAAATGCTCCATGTGCTGGACGGACAGGGCCTGTGGTCTCCCTCCAGCTCTGGAGACCCGCTGCCCGGGGCTGGCGGCAGCACGTGGGGGGCGGGGCGGGGTCCCCACACCTAGGTCTGTGGCCGGAGTCGCCCTAGGCGGTGACGAGGCAGACCTTCCTGGACATTGAGGAGTGGGGGACACAGCCTCTGCTCTCCATTTCACCCGTGAAGGTAGCATGGTTTTATTTTATGGGGAAGTCCAGCTTGCAGAGGACACGCCTTGGCGACACGGCCTGTCTGAGGTCACGGGGCAGCCCTGCCCAGGCAGGCACGCAAGCTGTGCATTTGTATCTAGGACCAGGGGACCTGGTCTGGCTCGCGTGGCCAGTCCTGGGCCTGCAACTGCCTTCCTTCTGGCTGCCCTTCCCCTCGGCCCGGGTTGCCATCCTGGCCTAGCCCGTGAAGTGGATACGGGCCCAGTCTCCCTTCTTCCCACTCCTCCTCCTTCCTTTTGTGTTCTCGATGTGGCAAGTGAGACACATTCCCCCCAGGTCCAAGGTGCTTTCCTGAGAAACTTTCCTGGATGTCTACATCCTGGCCATCTCGCCTCAGAGAGCACAGAGGCATGGCAGCCCCCACCCCCACCCCTCCGTCCCAGGACCCCACAGACCCACCCCCACAGCTGTCACCCCTTCCTGGAGCAGGGGTGTGTGTGGGGGGGGTGTGGGGAAGGCAAAACCACTGCTGTGAAGGGAGGTGTCTCTGTCACCATTAATGAGCTTGAGATGAGGAGCATCAGGGCCACCCTGTTCTTGGTGGAGGTTGCTGAGTTTGGGCTGGGGACAGGATTTGCATGACTATGGTCCGCCATGGAGGAGCCAGAGACCCCCTTATCAAAGAACCAACGCCTCCCTCCCCCACTCCCTTCTCCTCAGACCTCTGAGTGACCGTCCATCACTGGCGCTGGCTCTCTGTGGAGTGCTAGGCTTCCCAAGGGCTTCTCATTTAACCCTTAAAGCCAACCAGCAAAGTCAGACAGCCATCACCCCCATGTCAATGGATGAGGAGCCTGAGGCTCAGAGAAGTTAGACCACTTACCTGTGGCGGCCCAGCTCGTGGAGCTGAAGTTTAAGCCCAGAAGGCTCCACTCCAGACTGCGTGTGTCTTCCCCATCTTTGCAGGCACTTAGCAAATGGGTTGCCCTTGGTCAACCTTGATTCATTCCCAAGAAGTCTTGGATAGAGGCAGCGGGGCTACTCAGATGAGGGTCCCAAGGGGGAGGCTGGACCCTTGGGGTCACTATAGTTACCCACATTTTGCAGCTTCAGGAACTGGATTTTTCTCCCAGTGCACCCAGCATCGATACAGTTGGGAGGTATGTACCAGACTCACAAGAGACTGATGTACAAACCCGAGGGGCTTGGTTCACACACAGTAAGGGATAGGTGTGCGAAAGATTTGTGTCTGCCTCTGAAAGCTGCAAATGGGAGGTGCCGACCCAGAGTCAGGGGACTGGCGGGTGGCCCTCATGACTTGTGTTTCTAGCTTTGTAGCCTGTTATCTCTGTTGTCACCACAGGGGTAGACCTAACGAGAGCTGGAGTCCTCGGCACATGGATTAGGCCGCCATCTTGCTGGGCTCTGTGTCCTCACTCACTGTCCCCTTTCTTAGGGATCCCTTTCCTTAGACAGGTGTGACATCACCAACTGGGCTATAGCTAGTTTTGGTGGCACTCCTGGCTTTCCCGCCATGCCCAGCGCAAGGTGCATCTCAACACTGACTCCCTAGCTGGTCGCGCCTCTTCTCAATGTGGCGGCCTAGAGGGATTCTGTGGGAGCAGATGTCAGACTGCGTCTTCTGCCTGCTCAAAGCCCTTTGTTGGTTTCTCGCCACACGGAAGACAAAATCCAACCCCTTCTGTCCCACGAGGCCTCGTGTGCCTGCCCTCTGCATCTCTCATCCTGGCTCTGCTCTGCTCCAGCCATTGGCCTCCATGCTCCCAGCCTGCCAAGCGTGCTCCCGCCTCAGGCCATTTGCATGTCCTATTCTCTCTGCCCAGGACGCTTTTCTCCTTGAACAGTCCCGTGCTTTTCTCCCTCCCTTCATCCAGTTCTCCGTTCATGTATCACAGAATCAGAGAAGCCTTCTCTCGCCGCCCTCCCCACCCCCCCATCACTTGGCTTCATTTTTCTTTGACACTACCTGACCCTATATTAGCTAGTCATGCAATGCTTGTTTATTGAGCACCTACTATATTCCAGGTACTGTTCTAGGCACTGGGCTACCACAACGAACATAACTGATAAAAACCTCTGCCTGGAAGCTGTGTTAATTGTTCAAGTGATTGTTATCTGTCTGCCCCACTAGACCACAAGCCCCAGGAGGGCAGCAGGTTCTACCGGGTATATGTAATAGGTGCCTAGCAAATACCCGTGGGATGATTTCCAGCCCTAGGTCAGCTCATTTGGCCCTGCGTGTTTTTTACATGCTTACCAGACCACCTCTCAGGTTGGATCCCTTCTGCAGGGGACTGCCTTATTGATTTTGTCAGCTCCTACTGGCTTCCACAGGAGAAGGTGCCTCTAGCAGTGTTGGCGGGATGCATGTAGCCCACAGTTTGGAATCATCGCTTTGTGGAGATATTCAGGGACTAAAGAACACAGGAGTCTTGGGAAGCCATGCTAGCCCCTCGGGGCTTAGCAGGTTCTTATGGGTGGGGAAGTAAGCAACTGAGACTTATTTAGTGCCTGCTATAGACACAGAGGCCTTGAACATGGTCCTTTGGGGCCAACTTTTTGTGTTTTACATGAGTGCGTCTGCCAGAAAGGATCTGTGGGAGTTGGTGGCACCTGGCATGAGAAGCATGGGCCACTGCAGGTCTGTGAGTGACAGTCTCTGTGAGAATGCAGAAACTCAGTCCATTAGACGTGTGGCAACAGATCCAGTCAAAGCGTGCATTAGCCTGGCCAAAGCCCCATGCTGTGGCATCCCAGGGGACAGGCAGGCCCCGGTGCCATGGGCAGAGGGAGCCACCAGGATCTGAGGGCTGTGATAGCTTCCAAGTAGGGCCTTTAGCACTTGGGAGCAGCCTCGGGGCGTCGACCTGCTCTGTGGACAAGCAGGACCTGGGCATCCTAGCATGTCTCTCTTCTCATCCTGCCTCGTTCCCAGAGCGGGGAGTGTGCGCACGCATGACGGGCGTGACATCGGCCCTTCCATGTCCTCATGCTCAGACCAGCGGCCTTGTGCACGTGGGCCGTCCCTCCTAGGCCTCACAGTGGGTGCAGACGCAGAGATGCAGGCACGCACTCCGGATTCCTCCAGAGAAACGCGATCTACAGGTGCTGTGTCCGGGCCGTGGGGTTGCCAGACCACAGCTCTGCGCTTTTTCTCCTGGAGGAAGGGAAAGGGGGTGGGGGGGCAGAGCACTGGGTCTCAGCCACTCAGCTCTGGAAGGCTGGCTCCCTGCCTGTGAATATCGTTAGCCTCGTCCCTGTGTGTAACCCCAGCTGCCAGGCCTGCCTCCGCCTGCCAGGTCCTGGCCACCTTAGTGCTTCTCTCTGTGTTGTGGCCCCTTCCCACCCCGCCTCCTGAAAAGGTGGGCATTTATCACTGATTTATGATTTTTTTATTTGTGGAGATGAAATTCACAGAATGCAACATTAACCTTTTTAAAGAGCACAACACAATGGCGTTTAGTACATTCACGGTGTTGTGACATTACCATTTCTGTCGAATTCCAGAACATTTTCATTTCCCCCCAAAAGAGGCCCTGGCCCCCATCAGCACTCACTCACCATGTTGCACCCACCTCCCATCCCCTGCCCTTGATTCTGGCCGCTGCCCATCTGCTTCCTGTCTCTGTGGATTTATGGGTTTGCCTATCCTGGTTATTTCAGATACATAATACAATATGGGACCTTTTCTATCTGGCCTTTTTCACTCAGCATAAAGTGTTTGAGATTCACCTACATTGTAGCCTGTATCAGGGCTTCATTCCTTTTTATTTTCCTGAAGATTTTATTTATTCATTTTTAGAGAGAGAAGATGGGAGGGAGAAAGAGAGGGAGAGAGACATCAACCGGTTGCCTCTCGCACGCCCCAGCTGGGGACCCGGCCCACAACCCAGGCATGTGCCCCGACTGGGAATCAAACCGGTGACCTTTTGATTCACAGGCCGGCGCCATAAATTTTTTTTGGATTTTACCCTCAGGGCAGACACAGTGTTGTCCTTCGTTTCGCTTGACATAGCAAACCTATTTCTTTGCCCCCCGCCCCCGTACAGGGATCCTTCAGGCCAGTACCTTTAAGGGCTGTGTAATAGTCCACAGATGTGCCAGCTGGGGGAGGCCTCTTCCTGCATCCTTGCCTTGTCCCCCACGGGACTAGCTGGCACCACGGGAACCCGGTACCCGGACCCTTCTGCTTGCCTGGAAGTTCGGGATAATTTATTTGCCACCTTTGGATTCGCTGAGCCCCCACCCCCACCCCGTCGAGCTGGTGGTCCAGGTGTTCAGGGCTTTCCAGACAGAGGAGGAAGGGCAGCCGAGTGGGAGAGGGAGTTCCTGCAGGCCACGTGCCTTCCAGAGGCCAAGTGCTCTCCGCACCGGCGGGCCTGCGGCCCAGGGCTTTACCTCGCCTGGGCGTCCTGTTGACTTCTGAGAAACCCCACAGGGAGCGATGATTAGATTGCACTAGGAGACACACTGCCCGATTCCTCTTAGAATCCTTTCCAAGTCCGTTGGCTGCGGGCCATTCCAGGCCCAGCGGACGGCCCTTCAGGCCAACTAATTGTGCAGAAAGCAGCTCCCGCGCGCCGTCAGGCATCCACCGCCACGGTCAGTTCAAAGACCAGGGAGCCTGGTGATGGGTCGCTTCGACATTCAGTTTCCTCCTATTAAAAATGGACAGTGGGGTGGGGGGTGCTGAGGCCCAACATTTTAAGGGTGGTAAGAGGGAGAGGTGGCCGTGAACTCAACGAAAAGAAACTGCTCTAGAGCCGTCTTCTTATGGAGCAATGCTTAACTCCACGCACGTGACCGTGGTTACAGCCAGACAACCCAGGCGTCCGTCTGTCAGGGAAAGTTACAAAAATTAACGTTAATGGAATATCGTGCATGAAATTGACCTAGGCACTTGGGAAAAGCAAACTGGGGAGTATTTTGTGGGGTGGATCCTTTGCTGTCAGCTTTCATATGAGTATATGTAACATTTGAAGTATTTCAAATCAAGACAGAACAAGAAGTTTTAAAAACTGTGGTTATTCATCCAAGCCTGACCGTTCCCACTGAGCATGGGTTTGAGATTCCAAATGTCGAGCTAGAGTCCTTTCCACCAGCCACGCCCCAGGCTCCCGGTGGCTCGTTAGGGTGCAGGCTGCAGGCCCCACCCGGAGTCTCTGAGTCAGTAGATCCGGGTGGGGCCCAAGCGTTTGCAGCTCTAGCAGGTGATGCTGATCTGCTGGTTCTGGGGACCTCACTTTGGGAACCACCTCTGCAAACCTAATTACAGAACATCCCTGCAGCCTCTTCCCCCTGTAGAAAGTTTATGGGACTTCCGCCCCTGTGGTGGACCTAGGGGGGTGATCTAATTTGGGGGTCCTGAAGATAGGTGTGTATCCACAGGCAGCTTTGCTGGAGCTGTGGCCTCACGGGGGGCTTCCTGCCTCCCCACTCTCTTTCCCACCAGGTGCCCAGATAAGTGCAGGTCTCACCCTTCCCGAGACGCCCTTCCAAGATGGGGCTGGGCTCCCTGGGCTGCCCTAGGAGGGCTTCACCTGTCCCTGCCGGGGGCGTTCCCCAGCTGCGTGCTCTCCTGCACTTGGCATTCAAGAGTCCACCCTTCCTGGTGTTCTCCAGAGTTAGAGGGAGGCAGGGCGCGGGGCAGCGAGCATCACGTTTCAAGCGCCTGGCATGAGCTCTCTGAGGCTGCCCAGTCCACCTGGGGGACTGCAGGCTTCTGTCCCCAGCCCGGTATGGGCGAGGAGGGACCATTGTTTCTGTGCCTTTCCCCTTGAGCTCACGTGGGCTCCCCCTCCCCCCACCCTGCCTTCCTGCCCCCTTTCTGTGGGTTGACCACGCAGGCCCAGTGAAATAGACACCCAACGCCAGGCTGGGCGATGTCAGAGGCCCGCAACCTAGACTTCCTTCCCGCTGCCACTCAGAGGTGTGTCTGCCACTGCCTTGGTAAGCTTTCTGGAAGGTCACGGGGTGTCATGGTGTGTCACTGAAGTCCCTCCAAGAGCAGGGCGGCCAGCCTGAAAGAAGCACAGACCGTGGCCTTCACAGCCTTGGCCTGGCTGCCGCCGTGACTCTTCATTTTAATTTTTAGTCTCTGTATGAATGTCAGGCTGCTTTCCCAGGGGTGGGCTCAACTGATTCAAGGCCTTTCTGAAAGTGCCGTATGAGTCATCTGGGTCCTTTCGTAGGTGTTTACGGCAGGTGCATTTTTGGTCTTTTGAGGTCAGAGGCTAGAGCTCTGGACTGGCCGTGTGGGATTTTTCTTTCCAAACTCACCCGTCAGAACTTTCCAGAAGGGTCCAATGCTTTTTGTTGATTCTAGGGGCAGACACTTTTGTATCCCTGCTTGAGCAAGAACACAGCTCAGGGGACAGGTGGGATGGGGCAGGGGACTGTAACCACATGGCACTCACCCTGCTGTTGGGGGCATCTCCGCCAGGGCTCCATGGGCTGCTGGCACTGAGCAGGCCCTGAGCGCGCCCACCCCGAAGCGTGTCGGCGAGCCAAGGCGCCCAGGAAGCCGGAACCCTAACCTGCAGGCAGAGCCATCGGCCCTGGGCTGCAGAGGTTGCCTTCTGCTATAATCACAGGTCGCTAGGGGCAGCTTGTCTTGCAAAATCCTGGGCTGCAACCACCCATAAGTGAGGCGGGGCAGCAGAGGGAGGGAGCACGTTTGATCTTCAGGTGAAAGGCGGCTTTATAAATAGGTCACCTTGTTCCACATCCTGAATTTCATTCTTTCCCCATCTTGAGTCAAAACAATGGTTTTACTGTTCTGGGGTCAGTCGCCCTGAGGGGGAACTGAGCCCAAAGGAGGTGATTGTGTGTCTGCCTCCTCTGTGGGTCCCCTGCCCCCACCCCTATTCCATTTGTCACCCATCACCTTGGATGTGTGGCCAATACCCACAGAGAGCCCTGCTCCTTCAATGAACTTTGTCTTAAACAACAGAACCAAAGGATCATTTTTTCAGCAGGGTTGGGGCTCCCGGGTGAATTGATCTGAAGAGGTTTTTTGGAAGGCAAACTGCAGAGTTGTGGCTTTAATCGAAGGGACAGTGTGCAGTTTCAGGCAGGTGCTGCGCCTGCTGTCCCGTCTGAGCCCAGGGTTGAAATTCTTGCCCCTCTCCAGTCCTGGCCCTCACCCTGGCTCCTCGTTCTCCCCTGGCCTTGCAGAGTGGAGCCCAGACCGCTGTCCAGCCACTGCAGCTGGGTTTTGGATTCCCCGACTCCCCCTTTTCTTGTGTGGGGCTGACGGAGACAGGCAGCCTCCCCATTTCTATTGGGCAAATTACAATTGGTGATTTGGAAAATAATGTCATTGGGCATCCTAGGAGAAATCACGGTGGAAACCATGCCTGACTTTCGGATGGCCCCAGAGCTGTCGCTGGGAATTTCAACCTTAGCTTAAATGCCCTCATAAACTCTGGACTCAGTGTGCCTCTTGATGAGCAAATTGAACTAGTCCCCTGTGCTCGATTAAAAGACGGGCACACACGTGGAGGGCCTTTAGGGCTTGCTTTGGGGACAACTTGTTTTTGTGAATGTAGTGTGTTAAATCAAAAATGTTCAGCCTTTTATTCTTATCTGTGTGCTGAAAAAATCCTTTTCATTACAATGAAGGTAATGTATGCATTTTTTAAAGTTTCAGTTCAGGAAGTGTTGAAAGTAAATTGCCTTCCCCTGCCCCGCCTAACCACTGTGAGAAGTTCAGGTTCATTCTTCTAGCCCTTGGCCTGTGCCTGCGAACAGATAAAGGCTCACAGAGAGAATCTTTGTAAACTCTGTTCTTACAGAAATGGGAGCGCGCGCTGCGTATTGTTCTCCAAGTTGCTTTTGAAAATGTAACAGCATCATGTTACATTTTATGTTAAGTCAGCACATGTGAGGGACTGCCTCCTTCTCTCCAGGTCTGCTGGGGCTCGTGGTTCCGGGGCTGCCCTTGCCCACATGCCCCTGTGCAGGACAAGGCTTTGCAGACCAGGGGACAGCGGTGGGCGCGTGACTGCTGGTGTTTTACACCGGGATGGCACCTGCAAGCCGAGAAGCACTTCCCAGTTTGGGGGTCTGTCTGTGTGACTTGGACACCCCCCACCCACTAACATGTACCTGAGTGGCATCCCTGCACCTCCTCGTTCCTTTCTACCTTTTTTAACCCTCTGTATCCCACATCGCTCGCCCGCTCTCACTGACAGTACTCAGCCAGCATCCCTTTTCTCCATGACTTGTGTAGTGAAGACAGTGGGTGTATGCACCCACCTGTGCCCCGGAGACATGGCTGCAGGTGTGCCCATTCCCTCCCCCTTCAGGTCATTGAAGGCCTGGCCCAGGTCGCAGACCCCCACACGGTGAGCTTGGGGATGCCTCTGACCCCTCACCATCTGGGGATCAGCATCTGGTTCTGGGCTTCCTTCGCTGCACCTCTATTAATTCTGCACCTGGCTGCCCCTCCACCTGAGGGCACGGAGGATCCCATTGGAGGAGCCCGAGAAGCAAGAGGGAAGATGACTTGGGGGGTTCTGCCAACCCCTGGCTTAGAAGTGACCTAAACTTTGTCTGTTCTAGCTCAACATTCTGAACCTTGGGTCTTGGCCCAAGGTCAGCTGCCTCTGTAGAACCAGGTGCAGTGACCATGAGGAGGGATGACAGGGATCTTTGTTCGGGGTGCAGAGCACCGTGTAGAGGGGGAAAAAAGTGACCTTGCCAGTTGTACCCTGTCTTCCACTGTCTCAGTTGAGCCTTGGGTGAGCATGGGACACCCTTCTTACAGAGGAGCCCACGGAAGCCCGGAAACACTAAGGGGAGTCCTAGGCGGGGCCCAAGCCTCTGTCCTGCTGTGTGAGCTTCCCCAGGACGGTTGTCCCAGGGGAGGAGCCTGGAGGAAGGAGACACCCTGCCAGGGCGGCAGTTCCCGGGAAGGGGGTGCGTGGGGCTCCTCGGGGGACACGCAGAAGCACAGATCACATTTAAAAAGAGATGGAAAGAGGAGGGCTGCTGGACGGCTTCCGCGGCCTTGTGGGGAGGTGGCCAGGCATGCACGGCGGGAAGGCGGTGACAGAGCAGCGTTGGCTCTCACCATGGCCTGGACACAGGGTAGAGGCCGGCAGGTGACCGGGGAGTCCAGAGTGGCCCTGGGGTTGCCACAGTGATTGACCACCTAGGAGGCGACTCAGGTGGCAGGATGGCCCAGGAGCGGCAGGGTTGGTTGGCCACCTCCCCTGGCTATGCCCTGGGGGGTCCTTGTGTGCAGTACCCCCATGATGCTGCCCGTACCTGCCCTCCCACCTCTTCCTCCCAGAGACTCCCTCCGCTAAAGGTCATGTGGTCCAGTGGCAGGAAAGGGCCCTCCCTACCGGATGGTTCCCAACATGGGGGCCCGGGAGGGCAGGAGCTTAGCACAAGGGCCGGTTAAGTTACTTGCTTGGCAACGGGCCTTGAAGGCGTTGGAATCTCAGAACGGGAAGAACTTGTGGAACTGACCTGGACAGACAGGTGACCCGCCCCTGTGAGGCTACACTGTCTTTTCGGGTCACTCGTTCTGAGGTTGATGACCTAGCTGCTTCGAGAGGCCTCCTCACGTGCGCCTTATGCTTTCCTACTGTCGCCATCGCCGCGGAGACCATGGGTGGCGGGGGCGGAGGGGGGGTGGAGGGTGGCCTCATCTAGCTCAGGGGCTGGCAAATGAAGTTTAATTGGGACTCGGCCGCTCTCCTTTCCTTACGCACTGCCTGCGGCCGCTTTCGTGCTACAAGGCAGCGTTGAGTAATGGCGTGGAGACTGCGCGGCCCGCAAGCCCAAAACATACTCTCTAGCACCTGACAGACAAAGCCCAGCCCTGCTGTAGCTCCCGAGGGAGTTACGGGTGTGACCGGGCCCAGGCTCGCTGGCCTGAGCGCTCCCTCCCTCTCCCGTCCTTCCCCCCCCCCCACAATGCCCCTTCCCCTTCCCACCTCCTCTTCCCCTTCCCACCTCTCCTCCTCCCTGGTAGGTCCCTCTCCATCTGCACCCATTTCTCTACAAGCATTTTATTTATTTATTTATTTTATTTTTAGAGAGAGGGGAAAGGAGAAAGAGAGGGAGAGAAACATCACTGTGTGGTTGCCTCTCACTCACGCCCCCAACTGGGGACCTGACGTGCAACCTAGTCATGTGCCCTGACTGGGAATCGAACCAGCGACACTTGGTTTGAAGGCCGAGGCTCAATCCACTGAGCCACCGCAGCCAGGGCTCTCTCTATAAGCATTTTAGATTCATGCGTTGGAAGGACTTCTCCCCCCAGCTTCCTCTCCCCGAGTCCCACCAGCCCCGTGTCTCCACCCCCGCCCCAGCCTCCTCCTCACTTTCCCACCTGCTCCCATGGGGGGGGGGGGTGCTCCCACGCAGTGAGATTCTGGGAGTCCTTCCCACAGTGATGACGAGCCGAGAACAGGGCAGTGGCAGCGCTGCCCCAAGGAGCGGTGAGTGAGCTGTCTGAGGAAGCTCACGTTCTCCTCGTCCCCCCAGAGAAGGACCTGTGTGCCCACTGTGTCCTTCACAGAGAGGGCCCTGGGCACCTGCCAGAGGGGGTGTCCAGACCGAGGTGGGTGCTTCAGACTGAGAGCTGCCTTGGACCCACCTGCCCCCAGCTTGGAGAGGTGCTCGGGTGGGGCTTGGGGAGGGGCCTGGCAGGCCGGCCTCTGGGGTCAGCAGGGCCCCATTCCCACCCCAACCGCAGGCTCCCCCACCCCGCAGGGCTGGAGCGGGAGTTCGGGAGGTGTTGGTGGCTCTCCGGGGTAGATGGGGCTTGAAGCTCGAAACTGGGATTGTCCTGGGAGATCCAGGACGTGAGGCTCAGGGAACCGCGGTGGCCTGTTATTTCCCCTTATTCAAGGTGGGCAGTGTGGCCAGGAATGTCAGGGGCGGACAGAGTCCCATCAGTCCCACATTTTAGCCCCTCCTCCTGGTGGAGAAGACAGTCTCTCCTCCTACCCCACCACCCCGTCCTCCCTTAAAGGAGCCAACAGCCAGTGAAGCCAGAGCAGCAGCAAGGTGTCTTGGAGTCAGACCCCTTCCCAGATGGGCTGCTGGAACCCGAGGAGCCAAACGCTGGCTTCTGGTTGAAGGGAAAGCAGCAGCCATCGGGGGTTGGCCCCGAGCCACCTGGGGCTGAGGGCTGAGACTCTCCCTCCCTCCTGGCTCGGGGTGGCTCCGGGACTGCGAGGCGAGTGTCACTGGCACTGCAACCCAGGCCCGAGGTGCGCGGGACGTGGGACCTTCCGGGGGGCGGCTGCAGCCTCAGGGCCCGGTGAACCAGAAGCCCCTGGGGCCTTCCGGGGAGCACGCTGGCCGCCCCGAGTCCAGCTGGCCGCCCACCCCAGGGCTCCCTTCCCTGGTGAGAGCCAGAGGGGCCTGCGGGAGGCGGCTGTGCTGGGGAAGAGAGAAGGAGCTGCTGCGGCCTCTCTGGGCTTCCCCTCCTGCCCAGGCAGCAGGCTTGGGAGTAGGCTCCCCCTTGCTGGGACCAGGGACAATGCCCCCTGCATGGGCTGATCCCAGTATCGGCGCCAGCACGGCCTTCTGCCCTGAGAAACCGCGATGAGGTACATGGTGCCCCCCGACGCAGTGGAGCGCGGCGCCGGCTCCCAAGCCTCCCTCTCTCCATGCGGGCTGCCGGGTGGGTGGCCTCTCTCCCTTACGGTGACATAGACGCAGGGACAGAGCGGGGTTTCCTTATGGCCGAGGCTCCGGCCTGCCGCGCGTCGGGTGTGATGAGAGCCCAGAAAGCAGGCTGCTGGGACGAGTCGGCGGTCAGCCTGTTTGTAGGACCCTCGTGTCCCTCCCCTGTCCCCGCACCCCTGCTCACCCCGCCTCCTGTTTCTCTTCCCACCCATCAGGCAGCACTGACCGCTCCGCAGCTCGCAGAGGCCGCCTGGCAGCCTTCTGGAGAACAGGCCCCGCGATTGATGAGTTTGCCTTGGGCGTCGGTGACCAGGTGAAACAGGAGGCAGCCATGGGTCAGAAGGTCACTGGAGGGATCAAGACTGTGGACATGAGGGACCCCACGTACCGGCCCTTGAAGCAGGCTCTCCAGGGCCTGGACTACTGCAAGCCCACCCGCCTGGACGTGCTGCTGGACATGCCCCCCGTGTCCTACGATGTCCAGCTGCTCCACTCATGGAACAACAATGACCGCTCACTGAACGTCTTCGTGAAGGAGGACGACAAGCTGATCTTTCACCGGCATCCGGTGGCCCAGAGCACGGACGCCATCAGGGGCAAGGTCGGGTACACGCGGGGGCTGCACGTGTGGCAGATCACGTGGGCCATGAGGCAGCGGGGCACGCACGCCGTGGTGGGGGTGGCGACAGCCGACGCCCCCCTGCACTCTGTTGGGTACACGACCCTCGTGGGGAACAACCATGAGTCCTGGGGCTGGGACTTGGGGCGCAACCGGCTGTACCACGACGGCAAGAACCAGCCGAGCAAAACGTATCCGGCCTTTCTGGAGCCAGACGAGACGTTCATTGTCCCCGACTCTTTCCTGGTGGCCCTGGACATGGATGACGGGACCCTGAGCTTCATTGTGGATGGACAGTACATGGGAGTGGCTTTTCGGGGACTCAAGGGCAAAAAACTGTATCCTGTTGTGAGTGCCGTCTGGGGCCACTGTGAGATCCGCATGCGCTACTTGAATGGACTCGACCGTAAGTGTCTTCTCCACTGTCCCCAGCCTGCCCAATCCCCTAGGGTCCTGGGTGGGCCTGGCCAGAGGTCTGTGCAGTCCTTGGAATGAAAATGTCTCTGGGTAGCCATCCCAGCATACTCAGATCCTCAGAGGTGACTCTCGCCTGCCTCTGGTTAACTGAAAAATTCTAGCTGGAGTCTGCCAGAGAACCTGGCAGCACCTCGTGGGTGGTTGGACAGACAGATGGGTGGGAGGCTTGGTAGGTGGATGGATGAATGAATGAATGGGTGGGTGGGTGGGTGGTGGGTGGATAGATAGATGGACGGGTGGTGAATAAATGAATAGATAAATGGATGGGTGGTCCTTTGGCAGATGTGGTTGGTTTCTGGTTGACCTATTGGTTCTTGGCCTTTTGGCTAAGAGGAGGTGTTTCTGGTTGACCTGTGTCTAGGTTTCGTCTGCAGTTGACCAAATTCTAGCGCAGTAGCCAGCCTGTCACTGAGCGGGGGTCTGCAGCCTTGGCGGTACCAGGTCCTCTCACGTCACTGTCAGCCGTGGGCCTCTTGCTCTCGTTAGACCGGTGCAGGGTCTTTCTTTCCTGGTGCCGGAGGCTTCCACGTAGGCCTGAGAGGCCGCCTACACAGTTCCCTGGCGGGACTGTGTCACAATGTCAGGAGGCCTATGGGGAGGAGAACATGGATTAGAAACGGACTGAGTCAGCAGCAGTTTCAACCTGTCCCTTTGGAGAAAGGAATGGCCTTTCTTAGACCATGTGTGACACTAACTCATGTGGCAGTACTGTCCCCGTCTGGGAGCTGGAGGGCTTAGTGGCTGCCTGGCTGGGAGCCTACAGGGACAGGTGGTCCTGGGACCCTGAACTGTCCACCCCCATGTTTGACCCTTCTTCTTTCATGGGTCCCTCCAACAACCTGCAGGTGTCGCCTTGCAAAGGGGGTTGGCTAGAACCTTCACCCATCCATGTGCCGATCGTCTCTGAGGGACAGATTTGGCCCGGTATCCCCAAGAGCTCACCCCCGCCTCAGGCCAGGTGGTGGGGAGGCCGCGCTGGGAGTCAGGAGCGCGGATGCTTACTCTGGTCTTGCAGTCCCCAAAGCTTCAGGTTTGCGGGGCGGGAGGCGCTTGGGAGGAGTTGTTGAGATCTGCTCTGTGAGCTGGACCCTGGGGGAGGCTGGGCATGCCCGTGGCCCGTGGCCTGCCGCCCCCAACCCCGGCACCAGAACCGTAACGCCAGTCGTGGCTTCCCGCCTTCCCCAGTCCTGGCCCCATTCTGCAGGACCTTAACCTTGGAGGATCCAGATGGGAAAGCCCATGAGGTGTGGCAGCATCCTCAGCCCCCTGCCCGTGAGGGGAGGAGGATGAGGAGCCATGGGTCAGTGTGAGAACTGCCAGCCTCGGCCTCTCCCTGACACCTCGGTTCTCTATAAGAGGGTACCTCATCTCCTCGAAGGGTCACTCGGCTGTGTAGAAATGGACGTGAGCGGAAGGCCAGCCCCTGAGAGGCTAAGAAGGAGCTATGACAGCTGTCCAGAGGGGAGGTGACGGGAGGTAGTTCTTACTCGACATGTCCAGATGGCTCTGTAAGTCTGGAGACAGGGTCTGGGACCATGGTCAGCGAGACAGCCACCTACGGCCGCATGGTATTCAGAGGTGTGACCACTGGGTGAGATCACCTAGGGCTGCGGGGAGAGGGCTAAGGCCGGACCTGGGGCGCATCGGTGCTTTGAGGTCGGGTGGACGAGGAGGCAGGAGGCAGAGTGGCCGTGGGGATGGAGCGGAGAGTGGTGTCCTGGACGCCACGTAACGAAAGGACCTCAGGAAGGACAAGGGGATGCCAGGTTGGAGTGTGTTGGCGGCTGAGAACTGTGCATCAAGTCCAGCAACCAGGCGATGGCTGGAGACGGTGATGAGAGTCCCGGGGGTGGCGTGGGGGCAAACGCCTGACGAGGGGCTGCTTTAGAGAGGAGCGGGGAGGGTGGTGTGTTCGTGTCCTGGGGCTGCGGGAGCGGAAGTCCACCAGCTGGATGGCTTAAAATGTGCGCTCTCACAGTTCTGGCGGCCAGAAATCCGAGATCGAGGTGTGGGCAGGGTCAGTTCCTTCTGAGGGCTCCGAGGGGACTCCGCCCCGTGGCTCCTCCTGGCTCCTGCTGGTTGCCAGCAGTCCTTGGCTTGTAGGCACATCCCTCATCTCCTCCTCCGTAGCCATGTGGCCTTCCCCTCTGTGCCTCTCCTCTTCTTCTGAGAACACCAGCCATCAGATTCAGGGTGACCCTACTGCAGTATGACCTCATCTTACCTAATTATACCTGCAAAGATCCTATTTCTCATGGGGTCACCTTCTGAGGTTCCAGATAGTCCCGAATGTGGGTGGAGTGGGGGCGGGGGACACTAGCCCACCCTCCACAGATGTGGAGACAGCAGATAGAGACCATTTCCACAAGACCTTCCCCTCCTCGTGTGGCTGCCCAAGGGGAGACGAAACAGCCCCGCGCTAAGATGGCGGGGTTCCTTGAGGTTAGGTCAAAGGGTGCCTAAGTCCTCCGCCCAGAAGGGTTTGCCTTACCTTCCAAGGCCGGTGAGGAAGGAGGAACGTCACAGCTAAGCCGGGTCTGGAGTCCACCCAGGGAGCAGGGCAGGACAGGAGGAAGCTCTGGCCAGGTTTTCTTGGTGTCAGGCTGGGACTGGGCTTTGCTCTCAAAGCCTTGGGGGTCGTTCTGATCCCTTCCTGCTCCCTGGGGCATCGGGGAACTTGTCTGCACCCTCCTTCCCGGCCCCCCCCCCCCAAGCCACCAGGTCCCCCCTCAGCACAGAGCGGCTGTTTGCGGAGTGGGTCAGCTGAAGTCGCCCGTGAGTGCACCCCCGCCCCCGGGCGCTGCAGTGGGCATTTTGTCCTCCCAGCCCACCTTCCCCTGCACACCAGGGGGACGGGCCCCAACAGAGTCCCTGTCCCATGCTGGGGACCCTCCCCCACCATCCAGGCAGCTCTGACCACAGGCCACTTGTTCTGACTCCGTCTTGAGGCTGAGACCTCTGAGGCTGAGGCTGCACCCAGACGGGTCACCTTGCTCTTTCCTGGGGAGAAGGGGTGGGGATGGCCACTGTGATGGTGGCGGGGGACAGAGCCCCGCTGGGGCCCCAGGACTACCTGTCATGTTCCCTGGAGATGCAGAAGGAAAAGGCTTATTTGCAAGCAGCAGACCACTGTCACCCAAGGGGGAGGCCCTGACCTGTGAGGCCGCCCCTCTGCCCCCACTGGGAGCAGATGACCCTGCGATGGAAGCGTTTCCCCCGAGTTAGACCCTTTCAAGTTCTCCCTTTCATGGCTCCCACGTAAGTTTGGTGTGGTCTGTCATGATTGCGGGCTCAGCCAAGGCCCAGCTCATCTGGGCTTGGTGACCTCCTCCTGTGTCCTCCTGGAGTCCCTCGCTCGATGTTGGCCCCTTCCTGCCCCTCCATTCCAGCTGGGTCTGGGGAGACTGACCACCCCAGATGCAGGGGCTGGTCATACAGGGTCCGTGGGCTCTTAGAATTGAAAGCCAGGGAGGGGACCAAGGTGTCCCAGCCAGGTGTCGGGCATTCTTCCCTCGTTGGCAAAGGCAAGGGGGTGGTGCTTTCTTTCACTGCTTTTTTGTGAGAACCGCTTAATGGAAAGGGACATGCACACATATCCCATGGTGGCTGTCCCACCGCGACTTTCTA
Source organism: Furipterus horrens (assembly GCF_987537825.1). Taxonomy (NCBI): domain Eukaryota; kingdom Metazoa; phylum Chordata; class Mammalia; order Chiroptera; family Furipteridae; genus Furipterus; species Furipterus horrens. The sequence continues at coordinate 5,180,068 of NW_028327173.1, forward strand.
GAACCCGTCTCGGAGCATTTTCACTGCTGCTGTCACCGAAGTAAGTGCGAGGCCAGCGGCAGGAGCGGAGGAGGTGAGAATGGGACATCGCTGACTTGGAGCCGCCTCTGACGTGGGGCGTTGGTCTTTGGCATACACCCCCGCCCCCGCCCCAGAGCTCATTCCTTTAGCCGTGAACTAGACACGCTATGGGGAACTGGAGCTCCAGCTGTGTTGCAGTCTCTCAGGGGACTTCGGGAGCCACGGGCTGCGGAACTGGGGCTGCCAGGTAACCAACCGTTTCTCCTAGACACGCGGAAGCTGGCCCGTGGGCTCGCCACTTCCTCAGCCTTCTGCTCCCATAAGTAGCCCCTGATTCACTCCCTGATTTCTGTGCCTCGGGCTGGGGGCCTCCCCCTCGCATTCACACAAACTATGTAAATGAGCGCGTCTCCTGGGCTTCAGGGCGACCAGGGGGCATCCGTCAGCTCCGCCTTCTCTGTTTGGAAACTTTCTCAGTGGGCACCCAGCTTTGTGGCCGGGGCTGGATACAGAGCCCGCAGCCCCTAGTCAGAAGTATTGAGGCGGGGGGTGGGGGTGCTTCTTTGGTCCTGTCAGTAACCAAACAAAACTTGTGGGACAGACATTTTCCATGGCACGGTGCCCACATCTGCTTCTGTGGCCGGAGCATTCTCGGGCTGCCCGGCCTTTGAAAAGCAATCAGACCATGGCCTGTATGTCATCGTTTGGTTCCTACAAGGTCAGCAGAGAGGGGATGACCTCTTTGTGTCCTCGAGGCCCCTGAGAATAGACCCACCCAGGGATGCCTGGGTGATTGGTCATGTTTTCGGCCATCAGCTGCCACCCCTGTAACTGATCATGGAAGAGCTGGCGTGTCTGGAGGACATGCTCCTTCCTGTTGCAGAAACCCTCCCTAACTGGGCTATTCAGGGCGGTCCAAAGGCGGCCGGGCTGAGGACGCTCCCCGTACACGACTGCTTTCCGGGGGGCGGTGGCCGTGGCTGTAGGTCCTGTCCTTTGGGTGCACTGCAAAGAGCAGCTGGGAGCTTCCTCTTTGTGTTGGCCTAGGAAGAGCCGCGCTTGAGTTTCACAGGCTGCCGTCTATCCACCTTCCAGCCCCTTGGCTCCCAGGCCTTGAACCCCGACTCTCCCATCCCCGAGCCTGTTTCCCTACCTGTAGGTTGGGGACCACAGTCCCCGACAGGCACATAGTAGGTGCTTCACAAGCCACAGCTGCCGCTGGTGCTGTGATGTGAACCCCCGGAAATAAGGGCGCTGGATGCCAGCCTGGACAGGCCTCTGCTGTTTAGAGGTGTTTCTTCATAAGGCTGTGTACCAGCTGGCTGAGAACCCAGTAAGCTGGGAGGGCGTGATGGGAGCTACCTCTCGGCCCTCGCTCCAGTGCAAAGCTGTGCGTGGAAACCACGTACTGGGGGGGGGGGGGGGGCAGTGAAGAGCACGAGGGTGGGTGATTTGGGACAACTGAATAGAACAACAATGAAATAAATAAAGCAGAAAAAAGAAAAAGACAAACATTTACTACTTTAGTCCTTCTCCTGTGACGATCCACGAGAGATGAAAAGCAGTTGTTTGTCTTCTTTTAAAGCCTGGAATTTAGCAACTGTGTGATCCATTTTAGGATTGGTTTATTTTTAATAGCAGATTTGTTGAGATATAATTTACACACCACACATTCACCCGTTTAAAGTGTATGACTCAGCAGCCTCTAGTATTCACAGCTCTGCAGCCATCGCTATGATCAATTTTAGAACATGGTCTTCACCCCAAAAGAAACTCATAGTCATTAACAGTCACTCCACACTTCCCTGACACCTCCAGCCATAGGATCTGGTCTTCAACAACAGATGGGTTTTTGTTTAATGTTACTTCTAATATTCTGAGACACAGTGGTGATATTAAAGAACTTTAATCCACATTTTGTTGGTGGAATGGGCTCTCAGACGCTGGGGTTTTTCTCCATTTCCTTTTTTTGTCGATCTGATCCTTGTTTTGCTCACGGAGGAGACTTGGAGTCAGGGGAGACCATGGGGGAAGACACAGATCCGTTCCTGTCAGCTCTTTTTTTTTTTTTTTTAATTTCAACATATTTATTTTTCTTTTCTTTTTTTTTTTTTTTTAAAGTCTGTCAGCTCTTTCTATGTCCAGAACACTGAGCAGCTCCAGGTGTGCTCACCTGTACCAGGTGTTAGGGGAGAGGTCAAGGAAAAGCCAACTCTGGGAGGAAGGGTGAGCGGGGCCTCCGGGCCTTGAGGGGAATGCCTTTCAGATTCTTTCTGAGGCTCCAAGTTCGTCAGAGATGTGGCTACACAGGGCCTCCTGTGCAGGAAGGCAAGGACCCAGGACCCAGGGGCCCTTGCAGGTGGCAGTGAGAAGCTTCTTTCAGATCCAGGTGCGCAGCCTGTGACCCTGGTGTGTTAGGTCCCCTCTGTGCCTAAGTGCCCTCAGCTGTAAGATGAAGATGAGAACAGTACCCATGAGCGTTTGGTTAACACGAAAGGAGTTCCTTCCTGAAAGCGCGAGTGGGGCCTGGGGCTGCGTGCGTGCCGGGTGCCCTGCCGACCGCTGCTCGTCCCACGCGTAAGAGCAGAGACAGCCTGGGCTGGACTCCCAGCTTCATCTCCCCCGGCAGTGTGACCCCGGCATTATTCGGACTCTTCCTGCCGCGGTGTGCTCCTCTGCCTGTGATGCTGACATCATCATAAACAACTGTGAGGATTACGTGAGTTAGTGTCTGCCGCGAGCTTACGAAGGTGCCTGCCCAGAATGGGTTCTCTCTGGGCTGTGAATAATTCCTTTAAAATGAAATTTGCTGACTCATCAAGGGTGCCCTAAAACTAACACTGGCGATGCTCCCCTGTTGTGCGCAGCACCGCTGCAGGCCCGTCCCGTCCAGAGCCGCACTAACGCCCCGCTCTCCCTCTGTGCCCGCAGCCGAGCCCCTGCCGCTCATGGATCTGTGCCGCCGCGCCGTGCGCCTGGCCCTGGGGAAGGAGCGACTGGGGGAGATCCACGCGCTGCCGCTGCCCGCCTCCCTCAAGGCCTACCTCCTCTACCAGTGACGCCCCGCCCGGGACCCCAGCACGACAGCCGCCTGGTGCCAACTCAGCGAGCCACCGCCGCACCCCGCGCCTTGGACGGGCGCCCACGGCCGTGGGAGGAAGGCCCCGCTCCACCCCTTCGTCCTCCTGGCCGCCCTTTGGGACAGAGGCGCGGACAGCTCTGGACGCAGGCTCCTCTGTTCCCCTTCCCCATCTTGGCGGAAGGTCCCTGCACGCGGCATCACCGCCCCTCCTTGGAAAAAGACTCAGTGGTCTCCTCGGAAGCCCGGCACTGAGTGGCCATCTGCTCTTGGGGGGCCACGGGCAGCCTCCGCCTTCTGGGTCCCGGGGCGGGGGCAGGCGCCAAGAGCAGACCCCAGGGGTGCTAAGAGGTGCTTAAACGGGGGGTCGTGTCCCGGCCACCAAGCTCAGGATGTCAGAAATACACCCAAACACCAAGGCAGCCCCCAGAACGGGACCCCCCAGGCTGAGCACTCGGCGTCAGTCCCGGCTGCCGGTGCCCCGGACCCCGTATTTATTCTTTTAACAATAAGAAAAGCCATTTATTTATTCCACTTAGAAAAGGACCTTGCTTGGGTCATCTCTCTGGAGTGTTCTCTTGCTTTTCTTCCCCTTGCCACTCCCTGGCATGTGTGTGCCTCACCTGTCCTTCTCGCTGGGCTGTCACTAGGGTGTGTCCCCACGTGGGCACCGGTGTCTTTGTTTGGGTCCCGTGACCTACAGCTTCCAGGGGTCTCTGCTCCCCTCAGGGAGCCTAGCCTCAAGCGCGGTATGAGTGTCTTCGGGGTCACAGCTCCACAGCCGTGGCAGCTTGCGTGTCTTCGCGTAGTGAGTTACACTTGGGTTTATCCGTCTTCGGATGTGGTTTTATTTCCTCAGTCCTCCGTGGCTTTTCGGGGTTTGTTAGGTTCTGCTTCTGCCTTCCTGGCTGAGATTCCCCACTTGCACCCCGCCGGACCACCTAACCAAGAAGGGAAGACGTGGGTCTCTGTCCCGAGAAGCCAAGGGCAGGGTGGGGTGCGCCAGAGTGGAGGTGTACCTCATGGGAAATCTCTGCTTAGTGTCCAGTTCATCACCAGCTGGAAGGGTGGGGCTGGGACACCCCCTCCCTGCCACAGCCCCCCACGTAGCAGACCCCAGCCCCTGCCACCACGTTTGCTATTTCTCTTATCTCAAGTCAACGCCCGTAGAGTCTGCCTTCACTTCATTTCTGTACAGGTACAATAGATAACTTTATTTGTTCTAAATGTTTAATATATATGCATATATATTTGTCCGAAATTACGTTTTACACAGCTGCTGTAGGGCACCTTTGAAAAAAAATTTAAAAAGTCTTCCAGTGGAATATATTTTTTAAAGCACAAAATCGGTGCCAAGACGGGGTGAGGAATGTAAATTACCCCCTTATTATTGTGAGGGATTTTTTTTTTAAGGCCTGGGAACCTTACCTGTAAGACTTTTAAAGATCTTCCTCACCCCTGTCTCGGGGCGGGTTCTGTTCTGATGAATGTTGCCCGTGAGAGCGTCTCACACACACAGATCCAGCCTCCTCGCCTTGGACCGGCACCTTCCGCAGCCGCTGGACGATGCCTCACGGGGCTCTCTGTCTTGTCCCGCACCCCCTGCCCCCCGCCCCCAGCTCCCCGCCCTCAAGCCCACCCTTCTCGCAGCCCAGAGCCCTGTGGCCTGTACAGTTTTGAAACTCCCATTCTATTTTATGATGGTTGATAATAGTAACATAATAAAGGAAAGTTTATGAAAATACAAAGCCACTTCGGAGTCCCTTTCTGTGCCTTGGGTCCAGCCCTTCCACTGCCCACGACTTTTCGACAGAGAATGAGGCCACCGCCTGCGCCCTGCACCGCCCCTTGGCAGAGGGTGGGGTGCCAGCCAGAGCCCCAGAAGAGCAAGAGGATCCCGGAGGGGTGATTCTAGAACATCCCCATCCCTCTTCAGAAGTCTGTGAGCCTGCACCCCAGACTAAGGAGCGTGTGACCTATGGAAAGGCTCCGCCACGTGAGCGGGCACCTCACCTCGGGCTGGCCCGTGTGTTAGAAAGCTCGAGTGGGCTTGCCGGAGCCGGCATGGGTGTCTTTGGTGGAATCCAGGTTCTGGGAAGTCGGTGGGAGGAGCCAGTCCCTCATCTTTGTGTCTGTCCCCCGTGCCAGCACAGTGATGCTGGTGAGGTGCAGGGTCCCCCCACCCACCCCCCAGCAGAGAAAACAGGAAATTCTGGCTTATTTAGAGGATTAGTAAGTGATAAAGAAAACAGTCGAGAAATGGGCTGGATATGGTCACATGACATGACTCGTTTCCAAAGAATTAACAGGAATGCATCCGCTCCCTGTGGGCATTTTTAATTCTCAAGGCGTGTCAGGGTCTGGGGGTGCTGGAAAGTGTCCTGGCCTGAGAGCCCAAGACCCCTGGGACCAAAGCCCTGTGTCCCTTTCTCTGAGGGCCTCCTGGCCAGCTTTCCTCAGACCACCTGCCTCTGCACCGCCGGGGAGGTGTTGGCTCCAATGCATGCGCCCAGGCCCGGCCGGAGACGGACTCCACCGCCGTTTCTGGGGCCAGGCCCGGGAACTGGCTTCCCTCTCCGACTCCCTGGGTGACCTTGCCGAGGCAGCCTGAGACCACGGGAACTGCATCAGCTCTTTCTTTCACAGAGTTGCTGGGGAAAGGGAAATTCTTTCGGTGTGCTGGTGGGTTGGCCCAGCGACAAGCACACGGCCTCCTGAGTCAGACCTGGGTTCAAATGTTGGCTCTGACCCCCACCAGCTACTTGATCTTGGCTGAGCCTCCGTGAACGGCTCTCGGCATGGGCCCATCTCCTGGGAGGGTAGCAAGGGTGAAGTGAGGCTTTAGGAGCGGCCGGGCATACTAGCAAGTGTGCAAACAAATGCTTTCAAAGCTCGCACACTGTTTTCTGTTCTGGAAAATGGCACTTCCTAGGCTGGCATTGGTCTGTGAGAGTGGCCCCAATAATCCTAAACCAACTTCCTAATAAGTATTCTTTCTTCCTGGGTTCTGTCTCCCGAGATCAAGGTGGGTACTGGGAGAGGGACCCCTGGATGCCTTCCCCAGACACGTGTGCAGGAAAAGGGTGGTCTGAAGTTATTTTTAGATCGGAGTTCATGTCTGGGTTGTAGTTGGAACTCCGGCTTGCTTTGAAGGGGGCCACCGGGGGAGGAGCGGGGGTCAGGCGATGCGGGTGGGGAGGGTGTAGGGAGCCCAGGGAAAACAAGGGCCTTTGTGCGGACTGGAGACTTCTGGGGGGCAGGGTTTCGTGCTGAAGGGAGCGGTCTTCATAAAACCGTCTCGCAGACCGGCCCATGTGGATGTAATTAATGCCCTGCCTTCGGGCAGGTAGCGGCCTCTCGGGCTTGGCCCTGGGTGGGAAGAACCCTCCCTCCGCCGTCCATGTCCTGCACACAGCTCCCCTCCTGCCCTTCCTCCCGCGCCTCGGTGAGATGAGGAATGTGCACTTTGCTGAACCATAAAGTATGCCGGGGGAGCTGGGGAAAGGGCCGAAGACAGAGCAATTAGTTCATGCTCCAGTCCAGACACCCAAGCGTGGTCGGAGTCCAGCTGCAAGGAATCCTTGAAATAAACGAGCTGCCCGGGGCCAGGCGTTTGCTGTGTTTGCTGTACGGGGCCATGGCAACCGGGGAGGAAATCATGAGCTAGGGACTGGGCTCTAGAATCAACAAATGATGTCCTGGCCGAGCGAGCCCAGAGGAAGCCGCTCACGGCTCTCCTGGGGCTTTTCGGGGCCCAGCTGCTGGCGGGCAGCACTGGCCGGACCGTCCCCCGTCCTCCCGGTGTCCTCAGTGAGGTCCTGTTCCCACTTGAAACTTCTGTGTCTTCAGCAGGGCTCTGATCTTGGTTTCTCTTCTATTTTTCTTCTCTCTCTCTCTGTCTCTCTCGCTCGCTCGCTCGCTAACACTTTCTCTGAGCCTTTCTTCCTGGGCTGGAGATGCAGCTGCTCCCACCAGTCTGTCTGACAATGATTTTCCTGGGCAGAGGGAGTGTTCCCGCTGGAGAAGCCCAGACTGAGGGCAGCTGGCTGAATGGAAGGTGGCGCTGACCTTGCCCTGGGTCTGTCTTCCCACCGGCCCAGCTGCACCCTCTTCCTGGGCTACTTTTAGAGGCAGGAAAAGCAAAGGCCTCATTTGTCCCTTGCCTGACTCTTCTGGGGGTGGACCTTATAACCGTCCCTAAGAAGGTGTCTTAGAGAAGCACATGAGTACCAGGACCTGGGTCGGGGCCTTAACTTGAACTTCACAAGTGCCTACTGCATCTGAATCACCAGGAGATCTTGGGGGGAAAACCAAGTCCCAGAAACTGATGCAGTGTTGAGGCCCGGGAGTCTGCATTGTGAAAGACCCGTAGCTGATTCAGATGCTTTGCCCCGGGGATTCCTGGGGCCCCAGAATTATATGCAGAGTTGTACTGAAACAGACTCCCTGCAGGTCCCCATTTCCTTCAGAGGCCTGCAGAGGGCTGAGGTGCAGAGAAGCTTGGAGACCACTAGTGTGGCAATCAGCTCTGTCCGCACTGGGTCTCAGAGCACGTGCAAAGGCCCGGAGAGATGGGGCTGCGCCGTCACCATCTTTCCAGGCACCAGAGTTCATGTCAGAGGAATGAACAAGGTAGATTTATGTGGGCACACTGGCGTGGAAGCAGGGAAATCTCAGCCTTGGCCTCTTCCTCAGCCCTCAGTTCCCCCAAGGAGATGATTCCTGGAAAGTTGAACCAGGATCTTGAAGCCACCATAGAGGTCCCAGAGCCACTACCCAGGTGGCATCCAGCAGGGCCGTCCACTCAGAAGCTGCTCAACACCCACCCAGGACCGTGTCTCCCCCCAGCCGCATCTTCCCTGTCTCCTCATAGATGTTCCAGTCTCCCTGCCCCCTGCACCCCTGGGCCCCACCTTTGCAAAGACTTTTCAACCAAAGCACGTTTGTGAAGTTCCTTCCCAAAGATCTCTGCTAATAAAGCAAAGCTGCTGTCGGGGTTGCTAATGACCACAGGTGGAATGCACTTCTGCCAAAAAGCAAAGAACGTCACATTCTAGCCCATCCCCGTGTGGGGGCTGCGTGATGGGGGGCAGGGGCTGGACTCTGGAGCCAGGACAGCCAGGGCTCCGTGCCCAGCCCCTCCTTAGTGCCCTGCCTGCCCTCTGCATGGACACTGAAGAGCCGCGAGGCCTTGCCCAGCCTCTGTGACCCCCCATTTCCACACTGCGTTAGTTTCCTGTGGCAGCCATAATCAATCACCACCACGCACCAGGTGGCTTCACACAACACACACTGAAATTCTTACAGTTCTGGGGGCCGGAAGTCCAAACACAAGGTGTGGACAGAGCCGTGCTCCCTTGGGAGGCTCTAAGGGAGAATTTTTCTGCCCTTCCAGCTTCTGATATCTCCCCCTCGGCTTCTGGCCACATCATTCCATCCTCTGCCACATGGCGTTCTCCCCTCTGTCTCCCTGTCTGTCTTCGAAGGACCATTGTCTTTGGATTAGGGCCACCTGGATTACCCAGGATGAAGTCATCTCGAGATCCTTAACTTGGTGGCATCTGCTAGCCCCCTCTTCCAAATGAGGTCACATTTGCGGGCTCCAGGGTTAGCACATAGACATACTTCTGTGCACCTTTAGAACCAAGATCCAAACAGAACCCACTATAGGGGGACCGTGAGGAAGTGGGGAAACAGCCCAGTGCCAGGCCTGTCGGGGGTGCTGCCAAAGAGGCAAGTCTCCCCATCGGTACCACGGTCCGCCTGCCTCGGCCTCTGGCAGCCAGGCCCTTGACAGCAGATCTGCCGCAGAACCGATGGACATGCTTCTCCGGGGTGGGCACCCAGGCTGTGCGTGGAATACACAGGGTCGGTGTCCAGCCAGGATGTGGAGTGAATGTGACGCTTGTGTGTGGACGGAGGACATGGCATGGCGCTCTCTCTCTCTCTCTTTCTCTCTCTCTCTTCTCTCTCTCTCTCTCTAGGTGTCCTGCCCAGCTAGAGTAAATGGGGCCAGCGGTCTGGGAAGATGCAGGCACTGCTCAGGAGTCACCAGAAACACGCTGTCCCACACGCCAAGTCCCCCATGGAGCCTCTGTGCCTGTCTCCCTCCATCTTTCTTTGGGACAGAGGGCAGTAGCTCACCCCCCCCCCGCCCCGCCTCCCCAGCCAGGCCCACTCGGAATTCATCGTACAAGGAAATGGAATGTGAACCGGGGGCTATTTAAGGAGCAAGAGAGACTGGAGGCTCGGCCGGGACCCGGCCGCGCAGGGTGCACGGGTCGGCCCAGGGCTCCCCTCTGCACATGGTTTGATTTACTGGAGGGCTGCAAGCAACTCCAGCTTCAGACAGAGAAGTATTTGAAGCAGCTGCCAGATGTTGTGTCTGAGTTGGGGTTTTTACAACTTGCTTACTGGTTAGCAGCCTGCCTCCCGCTGGAGTTCAGCTTGTCCCAGCGGGTTCGGGGCCCTGGCACTGGCCCACGGGCCTTTGCTCAGCGTCCTTGCCACTCCCTCCCCCACCGCCCAAGCCTGTTCTGCCTGAGGGGAGCCAGGGCAGGAGCCCCGTTTCTGAAGCATCTCACCTTCCTGGGGAGGCCGCCTGGCCCTGACTTCAGGGCGTCTTACAGGCACCCTGGGTTTGTGGAATGTTCTGCCTGCTGGACCTTCCAGGATAGGCAGGCTCTAAAACACGGCTCGCGAGACCCCCCAGACAGCCGCGTAGTGGGGCACCTGTTGGGGTGGGCCCTGCGGCCAGCACCGTCCGCCGGGAGGCGGCCCCACCCACTTATTTTACGTCGGCCACCTGGTGCCAGCCTCTTTAAGTGGGGCATGGAAGGCCACCGGGGACCAGCGCTGAGACCCGTTCATCCAGTGGGTTCTGGAAGGTTCCCAAACCTCTGGAAATCCCAATGAACGGGGGAGTTTCCAAGGAGGCACCAGTAGGTCCAATCTTTGGATGGAGGCCATTGTGTCAGGCCAGAGATATCCCCAACATGAGACTGTTGGGGTTCAGAGGACTCGGGGTTGGATGGGGATGTTTCAGCCCCCCCCCCCCCACCACCACCAAGGAGGCCGGTGACAAGAGGCATATGACTCAAGTGTTCACTTCCTGAGGCCACTTGGAATGACTTCTTAGATGTTTGCTCTGGAGCAAGCGGGTGACAAGGGAAAAGGGGTGGGACCGGCGGGGTGCCTGTGTAATGAGCCTCGTTGCCTGTGAAAGCACACTTGTATCCGTCCAGGAATCCTGAACGCAGCCCAAGTGGACACAGTGTTCAGTCCCCGCCTGAAAGCGCCAGAACTGTTTTGTCCGCTGGGCAGGAAAACACCCTCTGCTAACATGCGAGCGCTTGGCTCTCCCTGGAATGGGACGTCCCGAGGGCCATGCTCAGAGGCCCAGGGCCTGGAGGCTACGGGCCTGGGGGAGCAGCAGTCCGGGGCCCCGGGGACCCTGCCTCTTCGACTCCTCTGCACACTCAGCCCAGCCCCTGCCCTCTTTGCACTTCGGAATCCTCCGGAGAACCAGAAAGAGCACAGCAGGGCACCCTCTCCCGAGAGCCCAGGTTCCCAGAAATAGTGGCAGGATTTAGGAAGTCCCCAGGCCAGCCCACTGCAGGGACAGCACCCTGCGGACATACAAAGAGACCCAGGCAAGGGGTCGGGGATGCTGCGGTTTGGACTCAGAATGTCAGTCGCCGGTCCCGTGCCTCAGGACGCTGCCTTTGGGACCGTCAGTTTCCCCTTCTATAAAGTGGGAATGACGGTACCTTCTGGCCAAGCTTGCGGTGTTGCCAAGACCAAGCGGGGCCTGGGTATGGGGCGATGCCTTGAAAAGCTGCAAGACCCACACATGCCCAAGGCTTTATTATTATTATGTCTTTTCATGGGAAAGCGGGACAAGAAGCTCCTCAGATAGGCCTGCCCCTCCCTCGGGCCCTGGTGCTGGTCCTCGTGCATCCCGCTGCCATCCCTGGAAGCTGGGGCTCCCTCTGCATGCCCCCACCCCCAGCTTCCTGGATGAGCTGAGGCAGCAGCCCACCCAGACTCCCCTGGGAGGACCCAGGCCTTCACTGAGGTCCTCCTGGCCATCTTTCCTGCAGGAGACCCAGGGGGAGTGAGGAGAAGAGGTGCCACAGCCTCTGTTGTCCCACTCAGCAAACACATCTTAACCCCTTGTCTCTGCCACACACGTGGGGACACCAGAGATTCAGACTCAGAAAAATGAAGCTTTCGAGCAAAGGGCTCGGGGTTGGGCACAGAGCAAAAGACGTGGGAGGTGGGCCTCCGAATGATACAGGGGACAACGATGGGCTGTGCCAAGGACCGGGGCCGGGAGGCCCTTGCAGGGTTTTAAAGGGTGGATGGGAGTTTTTCGGGCGGAGGGAGCTGAGCCCGTTTGTGTAGGTTCCTCTATGCGACGGGGACGGTCATAGACCTGCCTCATCGCGCAGCCTTTTGCAGGTGCTGGGAACAGCGTCTGGTGCACGGTGCCGGTCCGTTTAATGGTGGGTGCATACAGGAATGCTACTTCGAATGAAGATAATAATGCCGCCTGTGCTCACGGCCTCTCTACCTCCCACGGGCAGCCTCTTGAAGGAGCCTGATAACTCAGAACCTCCGGGTCATTGACTGCTTACAGTCAGAAGCACTTCCATCTGCAGGCAGCTCCTGGCCCGGGCCCTGGCTCCGAACTCCCCTGGGTGCTCCAGTCTCGCCAGCCAGCAGCAGTCTTTGCTCCTGAGACCAGCCCGGGCCTATCTGTGTGGTTCCTTGAGCCCCACTTCTTTTGTGGGGAGCAGTCATGGTGGCTGCTTGGAGCCCACTCAACACAGTGCAGTGTCCTGGGAAGGGGGTACGGTGCATGGTGACCGCCCCCCACCCCCACCCCGCAGGCACTCCGGAGGTGTTGGTGGGTCAGCCCAGGGAGGCTGCTGCTGTTCCATGGGGTGCAGGGCGGAAGGAGGAACAGGGCCCCAACCCCCCTGGGTAAACTGATGCTACAGGCAGGCAGGCCAGGGACTGGGACGGGCAGGAGCTGAGGCTGGCAGCAAGGGAGTCTGGGCTGCGGTGGCAGCCTGTCCCTCCCAGGCACCAGTGGCCCTTTAACTAAGGAAACGATAAGATCGGATCATCTGTGAGACTCCAGCATGTCACTCCAGGTCCTGAGTCTGTGTTTTTACGTCTGTCTCCCCGCATGACCCTCGGAAAGTATCTTAAAGGCAAGCCCCGAGTCACTGCCTGGATGTTGTAAATGCTCAATACATATTTATGGGTTAATTGAGGGAATGAACAAATGAACAGATGAATGAACGGATGGACGGACGGATGGATGGATGGATGTGCCCAGAACACATCTCCTTGACCCATTACCAGAGCCTGGCTCTCCCCTGAAGCCCAGATAACTGGGTGACCAGAAATGGCCTCTGGGCTGGTTCCTGTAGACAGAGTCTCAGCGGCTCCACAAGACCTGTCCCAGGTGAGATGGCATCTCCTTCGTCTCCCTCTGCCACCCCCCTCGTGAGGGAGACACTCCGTAGCTCCCACAGGCGTCTTCGCTGAGGAACAGCAGCAGGACATGCTGGCTTTCCTGGGGCCACATCACTCCTTGTTTTCTCTGAAAACATCCCCGCGTCCAAGGCAGCTGACCTAGCCGGGTTACCTTGCTCTTCCCGGCCAGTGTTGTTCCCAGCTTATTTTTATGAGCTGTTTAATCTGCACACTGTCTTCTGTTCTCAGTAAATGGGGCTGCACATTCCAGGATGGCCTCGAATGATAACACCAGCTGTCTAGACAGAGGCCAGCCCACTGACACTATCATAAATAAAAATAGCTTTGTGTTCCAGTCTCTCGCCAGAGCCTGGGGAGGGGCGAGCAGACTCCCTGCGGGCAGACGGGGACAGGGCTGCGCGTCTCCCTGCTGGCCGCTGCCCCTGCTCCCGAGACCCCAGCCCCAAACCTGGGGGTCCCGACAAGCCCACACAGCCAGTGGGGGGAAAGAGGTCAGGCGTTCCTGGAGGGGTTTACTGGGACCCCAGTAAAGCACCCACCCCTCCTTGGCACTTGCCCCTCCGCATGGCTGGTGGCGGCTGCTGTAGCAGTGAACACCCAGCTGGCCAGGGGGACTAACTTTGAACTCCTAAGTCAGTGCTCCACCCACTGGTCCCTTGGGTCTTGCAGACCCAACACCAGAACCACTTGGGTTGAAGTGAGAAATAAGGGTGCTACCTCCACCCAGCACAGACCCCAAAGCCGGCCGGAGTCCTGAGCTCTGCTCAGCCCAGGAAGTCCAGGAAGACTTCCCAGCCGCTCAGCCGCCCCTCCTGTCAGCCATATGTCCCACTTATTTGGCCTCCACTTGTTCCTTAAGCCTTGCCCGGTGACAGTGGGGGTCGAGGCGGAGAGCAGCAGGCCGACCGAGGGACCTCAGGGTGTCCCTGAGCACAGCCGCACACGTGTGTGCGTGTGTGTGCCAGGACTGTGCAGGGGCCTCGCTGGATGGGTCCGGGCCGTGTAAAGGGGGCTTGCCCCGGCTCCCAGCGCGCAGGCCCGCATCCTCCCGTTTGCCCACACGCTCTCGAGTAAGACGGCTTGTGTCCACCCTGACGACAGCATGCAACCTGAACCCCAGTGCCGGTGCTGTGCCGCCATGCGGCAGCCCTCTGCCACCACCCCTCCCCTCCCCCAGGCCCCACCAAATTAGGGCTCTGGGACAGAAAACTGGCTCCTCCTTGGCCGGCAGAGTCTCCATCTCGGCCTCTGGTGTCAGCTGGGGGAGTCCCAGGGGCCAGTGGGTGAGCAGGAGAAGGACGTTTGCATAGAATCAAGAGGGGGACACTTTGAGATCGACCCTGGCCACAGGGAAACAGCAAGGACCAGGGCAGATGAGGCCACACATGTCATGCCTTGTCCTCCTCAGCCCCCCAATCCAGCTCCCAGGAGGAGCTAAACAGAAGCAGAGGGGAAAGCATAAGAGACGCCTCTACTTTTTAAAATTGGGGGTGATTGGAGGCCTGTGAGTCCAGGGCCAGGAAGGGGCAGTCTGACCGAGCGCAGCGGGGGGCCAGTGCCCCGAAAATCAGACCACCCCGAGCTGTTCCGTAAACCACTGACGAAGCCCACAACGTAGTGACCAGGCCCCAGGCAGCGCACTGGAAGGTTCTGCTCAGTTCGCTCTCAAGCATCTCCATGAGGTCGGCTGTCCAGCTTCATTTTACAGAGGAGGAAACTGAGTCACAGGCGGGGGCAGGTTTGCCCAAAGTGCAGCTTGCTGGGAGGAGGCAGGGCCGGGATCCAGACAGAGAGCTCTGATCCCAAGCTGGCCCGGCCCCTCCGCCCCTTCGTGTCCCAGGCCGCCTGGCACCGCGTTGGCACAAAACATGTTTATTAAATGCATGACCGGGAGAGAACAGAGCCCTCCCTGCTTTGCTCCCGAGTCTCTTGCATTTATAGAGGATGCTGAGAGGCGCAATGACAGCATAGGACCAGTGGCCCAGACTTCATGGTGACCAGAGAGGACACAAAGGAGACAGGGAGACACAGGACCCAGGGTGGCCTGGCTGCCGGGCCTGGGGATGAGACTCAGAGGCTGGGATCTTAGGTTCAGACAGGGCGCAGTTCACTGTCTGCTGGGCCTGGGCAGCCTTCTCACACCTAAACTCCCATTTGGTCCTCTCGACAAAGGACAGCAAAGGACACTGAGGTCTAAGGGTGAAGGGGCTGGTCCAAGGCCACATGGCGAGGATGCAGCAGACGGGGCTCGGGCCTGCTCATTCACTGCGTTGGGGCCTTCGTGGGGAGCCGCCAGGCAGACCAAAGGGCAGCCACAGCCCTTGGCAGGTTTCAAAGTCCTGGGACCAGGTGGGGTGTGCATCTGCACACAACACCACGTGCTCCATCCCCTCCCAGACAGTCCGCCCGCCGCCTTCTTCCCAGACCTCAGCACGGAGGACCTTGTGTTGAGGAGGAAGACGCCCCAGTCCCACACTGCCTGTCCCTTCTCTCCCCCCGGGCTGCCGCTGAGTGATTAAACCCCTGCTCACGTTTCCCCACCGAGCTGGAGCCCCCGCACCTGCCTTTTCCAGAAGCCTCATTACATCCTTTGGGGGGGGGGGCACCTGCCTGGCGTGGGGCCCAATCCAATGTCTCCCCCAGGAATTTGCAGCCACCGTTGGGAAAGGCGCTGACTTTCTGCTGGGAACCTGGCAGCTCTGGAGTACGGAGCTGGCCTGGGACACCGCGGAGCTGAGACGAGAGGGCTCGTGCCTGCTTTGGGCCACCATTTGCACACCTGAATCGGGAGACACCTAGGGCACATGAGCCAATACATTTTGTCTTCCTGTCACCTGCAGTGACGGTCCACGTGGTCAGACCTCTCAGTCTCCCCAAATCCCCACGTCCCGGAGGGCTCTTCTCAGAGGCAAACGGGCTTTTCTTGGGATCCCGAGAGAAGCAGAGCACTGACTGTGGCAGGGAAGCCCAACAGTCAAGGGCAGGGCTCAGGAGGCAACGTTCAGTGCCGCGCGTCAGCTGCAGGGCTTTGGGCAAACAAGTCCGCCTCGCTGAGCCTGCTTCTTCCTTCCAGTGGGAGTGGTACCAACTGTGCAGGAGGAAGGAGGTGGAGGCAGGGCTCAGTGTGGATCACTGTCCACCCGCATCCCAGCAGGTGGCCCCTTCAGGATCATTCAAGGAGGCTTGATTTACGGGGGAGGGGTAAGGGAACCTTAAGAGAGGAAAGGAGAGTGTAGGTGCCCAGGGTGGCTGCCAAAGCATGAAAGGACAAGGGAGGGGAGCCATACCCCAAGCCCAGGAGGAAAGATAGTTGGACAGAGCAGGATGCTTTGAGGGGCACCGTGGCCTTTGGTCAGGGGACATAACCAGCCCATGAGGACTCTGTAGTGTGTTAAAAAGTATCCCCCAAAATTCATGTCCATCCAGAAGCTCAGGATGAGGCCTAATGTAATTAGTCAGAGGTCTCAAGAAAAGAGCGCCCTGGATTTAGGGCAGGTCCTAATCTATAACCAGTGATCTTGTAAGAAAAGAAGAGGATACATGGAGACCCGTACTGAGGAGACGGCCATGTGAAGGGAGGAGCAGAGGTCAGAGTGGTGCTACCACCAGCCAAGAAACACCTGGAGCCGCCGCAGCTGGCAGGGGCCAGGGCGGACCCTCCCCTAGAGCCTTAGAGAGTCCATGGCTCCGCAGGAATTGCCTGTGGTCAGTGCACACAGAGCAGCCCCGAGGCAGGGAGCAGGGGAGGAGGAGGCAGGAGCTGCAGGGGCAAGTGGAAGACAAGAGATAATAGTTACTGTTACAGTAACATCACACCCTGGTCCCAAAGGGAGAGCTGTGGCTCTTTTGTCCCCAAGGATACAAAACCAAAGTCTTGGAGGCCTTGATGGAACCCAGGCTTCGCCCAGCTTCTGGGCCAACGACGGTAATGATAACGTTGGCCTCAGGGCATACTCACTCTCTGCCCGCTGTTACGTGGGCATCCATGTGATTGTCCATAGTGTCACCGTGTGCTTTCTTCCCAGGCCCTCTGTTCTAGACCATCACGGGATAGAACATCAGAGAGGCCTCCACTTGCAGGAGGGGGTCCAGAAGAAGTGAGGGAGGGGCTACCCTTTTCTTCCAGGCAATATAATGATGGGAGGAAGACGTTCGAGCAGGGAGCTCTCCCAGGTTTTCATGGAAGGTCCTGAATAAAACTGTTGGAGGATTAGTGCAATATTTCATAGGCACCCCCACCCAACACTAAAGTGGCCACAGTCGAGCTAAGGCAGGCCGAGGGCGACAGGCAGGTCCCCACTGCTGACCGTAACTCCAGCCCTTTCTTCCCTGCTGGAGCACATGGACCTCAGTACAAAGGCAGGAGGGCCATTATTATAGGACTCGGAGTGGCAAGTGACAAAATCGCACACTGGGTTAAGTTAAATGGGGGACCTAGTGGTTCGCTGGTCGGAAAGTTCAGGATGGGGTCTCTCAGGACTTGACCAGGTGGTCAGGAGGCGCCTGGGATGCCTTTCAGTTCTCAGCTCCTGATGTCCTGCATGGGCTCCACCTCCACAGGCCAGATGGCTGCCAGCCGTTCCAGGCTGACGCTCGTCCTCAGCCACCTCAGTGGAGAGAGTTATTCTCTCTTCCCCGGGTTTCAGCAAAAGTCCCAGAAGGAAGCCCTGTGGACTCCGGGCCACCTGCCTGTGACCAGGAAGATGCACTGTTCTGACATTTTTATTTTCTGGCCACCTGCTCCATCCCGGGATGTGGGTGCAAAGAAGCGAGGTTCCCTGAGGAAGGTCTAGGAGTTACTATGAGGGAAAGCGAAACACGGGCCAGACAGGGCAGGCAGACCCCAGGTGGCTGCTGCAGCAAACTGCCAAAAAATGACTTAAGACACACAAACTTATTATTTGCAGTTGTGGAGCCCAGAAGTCCTCAAATCCAGGTGTCAGGGCTGCATTTTCTCTGGAAGCTCTAGGGACGCATCCTTTTCCATGCCTTTTCCAGCTTCGAGACATGACCCGCATCCCCTGGCTTGTGGCTACTTCCTCCATCCTTCCATCCTTGCTCTCTCTCTCTCCCTTCCTCTCTCAATCTCTGCTCAGGTTGCCGTGAAAAATCCTGCTGGCTGGAAGACTTAAGCAATAGGTTTATTTTTTACAGTTCTGGAGGCTGGAAAATCCAAAATCAAGTTGCTGGTGGACTCAATTCCAGGGAAAACCCTCCTTCTGGCTTGCAAATGACCACCTTCTCACTCTGCCCTCACATAGTCTCTCCTCCTTGTGTGCACATGGGGGCGGGGGAGAGAAAGAGGGAGACCTTGTGCACACATGTAACCCCTGTAATAGCTCTTCTTATAATGACACTAATTCTATCGAATCAGGGCCCCACGCTTATAACTTCTAAATTGGATTCCTGTACCCAATCCCACCGCAGGGGTGGGGATGGGTGCGTTCTCCCACACCGACAAACAATGCTCAGACAGCAGCAGGGTGTCTGAGAATTCAACCCAATTTTGACATTACCAGCCCAGAGAAAGTATCTGATTCCACAGGCTAGGGCTCAGTCCTACAAGACTGCACACACACACACACACACACACACACACACACACACACTTCAGATGCCAGACACAAACCCAGATTACCTGTGCCTCTCACCCACTGGCTGAAGATCAGGGGTTCCAATGACCAACCTCCAACTCAGAATGCCAATCACAGGTCCAGGTTGTCCCCCGTGCTTCTGACCAGCTGGCTCTAAAGCAGAGGTTCCCATGACCCCCTCCTTGGGTTCGATTCATTTGCTAGAGTGGCTCACAGGACTCTGAGAGCCATGCTACTTGCTAGGTCACTGGTCCATCATAGAAGGATAGACCTCAGGAACGGCCACGTGGAAGAGACATGCAGGGCGAGGCATGCGGGAAAAGACGCTGAGCTTCTGTACCCTCCCCAGACCGCCACTCTCCACATGTTCCCCGGCCTGGAAGGTCTCCAAACTCCGCCCTCTTAGGCTGTTGTGGCAGCTTCATTTCTTAGGCGTGATTGATTAAATCACTGGCCCTTGGCAACCAGTCCCCATGCCCAGAAGTCAGGGGTGGGGCGGAAACTTCTAACCCTCTAACGACATGGTTGGCTCCATTGGTGACCAGCAGCCCCATCCTCAGGTACCTCCCAAAGGTCACCTCCTTAAACAACAAAAGACGCCTTCTTCTGCCCTCATCGCTTAGGAAATGCCAAGAGCTCCCAAAGCTGTGAGCCGGGAACTGTGAAGGAAGACCTAATACACTTTATGACAAATATCGTCGGCAGCCGTCCGTCTCAAGAGACGATGGTGTAGCTTCTTAAGAGTCTATCTGCACCGCCGAGAATGGCTGTGCAGTCCGACTCGGGAGTGACACGGTATCTGTCTCCTCCCGTGTTGAATCGACATCTTGTGATGACACTGGAGTGTCCTCTCCAGTGAAGCTGAAGCTACAGAGCCTGGGCACGATGATATGGAGGGTCTGCTGTTGCCCATGCAGCAGACCCCCACTCTCTTCGCAGCTGAAGGGTCCAAGGGAAAGACGGAGTCAATACAGCTTGGCTTCAGGTGCACCGCAGGAGTTGCCGGTGTTGACTACAACGTCAAACCGCCTTAGGGACTCCGGCTCCGGATTTTCTGTCGGGGTTTACTCCCTTAGCCTTTCCCCTGAAGAGGTATGCCGCAAGGCAGCGGAGGTTTTTTGGGGTCAGAGTTTTCCTTCTCTGATGTGCCCTGACTGGAAGATCGAACCAGCGACACTTAGCTCGCAGGCCGACGCTCAATCCACTGAGCCAAACCAGCCAGGGTACATGACAAATATACATCTCTTATAAATCCCAGTACCGTACCTCATTTACTTCCTTAGAGGCTCCATCTCCAAGTTTAGCCAAACTGGGTGGGGGTTGCGGGGTGGGGGGAAGTTTACATGAGCTTCACCGTATGGATTTAGGGGACTGAAATTCAGTCCACAGCTCCCTTTCTGACCCTCCAGCCTCCCTCCCATAAGGACCCCTGTGATGGCATTAGGCCCACCTGGATAATCCAGAACAATCTCCCATCTCAAGGCCCTTGACTTAGCCCCACCTGTAAAGTCCCTTTTGACTGCCGTGCAAGGTCGCAGAGTCAGAGGTTCTGGGTGACAGGACATAGATCTCTTTGGACAGCAGTTATTCTGTCCAGCACTCCCCTGCATGGCTTTGCCTTGTATGCATCCTAATGCAGGACCTGGCTCTTTCTAGAGGCCAAGTACCGGACCCTGCCTCAAAGAACCATCTAGACCCCGCAGTTGGGAATGCTGCCCCTGACCTTTGACCTATGCAAACGGAGCCCACACTCAGTCCAGTGGCAGACAGAGAATCTTCTCCAAAAAGCCCCCAAGGGAAGAGGAACAGAGGCCAGGCGGCTGGTGAAAGCCAAGGGGACTCTATACCCTGGTGTGGAACTGTCCCCGCTCTCCAGGAAGTCACAGGAGGGTAAAACCCGGGAGAAAGATCTGCTGAAAAGAGGGAAAGAACTCAGGTGCTTCTCCCAGAGCCACCTGCGTGGACTCCCGGGGAAGCGTTCCAGACACAATAAAGCGCGTTCGGATTTTTTTTTTTTTTTTTTTAGAAAAGGGAAATGATTTACGGGAGGAGTGGAGGGGTGGGCTCCGACAGTCACTCTCCCCTGAGTTGGCACCTACGGGATGGTTCACACATTCGGCAGCTTCCTGGTGGTCCCCTCCCCCGGCTTGGCCTGGTGTTTGACAAGGGTCTGGGTCTTGTTGAGTGTGTCCTGGGATGGTCTCCGCAGTCCCCAGGAGGAAGGACAGGACAAAGCTGCCCAGAGTGGGTCCGGCAGTGCTTAGGTGCGGAGGCCCGCTGTCGGGCTACCTTCTGCCGTCCCCAGGGGCCGCTCCGTGAACGCCCAGGGCCTCCCTGGGTCCTGTCCACCTGCCCTCCAGGGGCCTGAGGCCGCCCCCAAGCTTAGTCACCGACTGCTGTTTCTTTCCTTCGGGAGGAACAGGTCTTGTGGGGCTGGGCGTGGAGGCCACTTCCTGGTCCCTGCAAGCTTGTCCCTGGGGATGGATTCCAGAGCCTGAAGCCTTCTGTCCAGGCCTCAGTGACCCAGCCACCAGAGAGATTTAAAATGTCTCTTCAGTGAAGTCAGTGAGGCTGAGCGGTGGCCCTGTCTTGGCGTGTACAAGCCCAGGCACAGCGGGGCTGCTCAGCTGGCACGGGGCCCCTGGCCAAGGCCAGCCGGCCGCACCCTGGGACAAGCCAGGTTTTTCCTGAGTGGGATGTACCAGGTTTTTCCTGAGTGGAAGCAGGGTTCAAATCCCATGCGCCCTGACGGACTGAGGAACGTGGCAGGCCATCCGGGTCCCATAAAAAAGGTGGGGAGTTCTGGCTGGCAGCCAGGGAGGCTATGGGAGAGGAGGCCGAGACGCTTCCAGGCTGCTTCTCCACCCTCCTGAGTCACACGGGAACGCAGGAGAGCAGGAGGCAGGTGGCCGGGGGAGGGCCGGGCCTTTTCACAGCCTCTGCTGGGATCACAGGGGGGACAGGAGGAGAGGGTGCCTGGAGCCAGCTAGGGGAAGCTGGAAAGAGGCGGGGAGGAGGGTACAGCCGCAGGCTCAGCCCAGACTGCACTTCCTCTCCCTGCCTCCCGTCCTTTCCAGGGACATGGCCCCCGAAGACCTCACTCTCTGGACACACTGTTGGGCCCCACCCACGGGGCCAGGGCGGCGGGGCGGGGCCTGGACTCCCAGCCCTCTCACTCTCCCCCACCCTCGGGAGCTGTGCTTACAGTTGGTGCTGATAAGCGCAAATTTCCCCTCCTCCTTGGCCTCACGACACAGAGACCATCTAGGTCCTGCTTTGTCCCTGGAGGGTCACTCACAAGTTAGTAACTAAATAATCAGCAAGAGCTGGGTTGCATGTCCTTGGAAAAGGTGGCTGAGAAGGAGCCAGGGCCATCTATACTGAGGGGAGAGGGTCCCTGTTCCATCCTGCCCCAGGAAGATGCTCATTCGTAGGCCTGCCAACAATCCGCGGCCACCCTCAAAGCCCAGTCTCGGAAGCACCCCACTGTCCTGCCGATGTGCAAGCTGCCTTGGGCACCATCCTTGTTTGCTGCTCAGAGTTTCAAGCAAGAAGAGCCATGTTTTCCCAGCTGCCAGGCTGGCAGCTCAGCCCATCCTGCAGCTGGAGGCCCAAGTGGGGAGCCCAGAAGAGCCCTCTGAAGTCTGGTCTAGCTGACAGCCCTCCCCACCAGGGAATCCCACTGCCTCTTGTGTGGACAAACACCCCCAGAGCCTGGGAAAGAGCAGAGGTCTTCCTAGAAAAGCACACAGCCAGGCTTGGCCCTGCGGGAAGCCACAGCATGCTGTCGCTGGGGGCGGGGTCCACAGTTCTCTGCACACTGGCCTATACTTTGGGGTACAAAGGAGAACCAGGAGAGCTCAGGGTGCTGAGCCAGACCGAGTCCCAGCCCCCGGGCCTCTTCTCACCCAGGTAGAGCTGAGAGGGACCTGGTGGGGACAACTTAGTGCCAGCTGTTCCTTTGCACCGGGGACTAGAGGCTGGACATCTGGGATTAGTCAGAGATTCCGAGCTGGGTCCTTGGCCAGTCCAACCATGGGGACCTTCTCCAAGTGGAAACCTCGACCCGGGCTTGGACAAAGCTTGGCTTAGGAGCTGGAATCAGCCTGAACCACCTGGCCGGAGACATCGATGGCCAGGCCACGCCAGCCTCTGGGATATGCAGGGAGAAGGGGGTTGCCTTTCATACCCCTGGCCCCTGGAGGAAAGGGAGGAGAGTGGGGAGCACCTTCCTCCCAAAGCCAGGTGACCCCAAAGGGGTTTTGACACCAACAGCTGAGCCTCCAATTCAGCCAACCAACACCTATCCCTGAAGCCCACTCTGTGCCAAGCCCCCGGGGTGGGTGCTGGGGTGCAGAGAGAGATCTCAGTCCCTGCCCTAGAGGAATTCCAGAGCAGACCGGTCTGCACAAATGTCTGGAAGCTCAGAGAAGCAGGGACCACCTGGGACGTGCCCCCAGGCCAGGCCTTACAGGATGGGGAGTCAGCTGGGGCAGAGTGGGGCAGCAGGAATGGGCGAGGATGCAGGAGAGACACATGGGGTGGGGGTGGGGGGATCTCCTGTTCAGAAGTCCCTTCCCAGCGCCCACAGCGTGCCAGGCCCTGGGAGGCATGAGCAAGAGCACCAGCCCCGTAGCCAGTGGAAGGGATTCGCCCCTGAGGCTTCTGCAGGCTGCATCCCTGGAGAGCGCACAGGAAAGACTTTGCAAGTTTTATGGCCACTGAAGTCAGCTCGGGCCTGGGGGGGGCGCGGGCCAAGCCGGCCGGTTCTAATTAAGGGGTTGGGCTCCTTGCAGTGGCCCTCTGGGCCGGGGGCGACGCCAGATTTGCAGAAGGACCAGCACTGTTTTGCACGGTGTCTCCCAGCAACGGGGCCGCTCTGATGGTGGGGCACCCAGCCTGGGTGAGAGCCATGGCCAGCCTGGCCGAGAGGCCTGTAAGCAGCCAGGCCTGGACACCCGACCTGGGCTCAAGCTCGGTTGCCTGCTCTCGTCCCCTTGGGAACGGCCCCTCTACCGGGCTGACCTCAGGACACCAAGGGGGTGACGGCAGGGCTGGTTCTGGGTTTCACATTACTGCCTTGGGTTGCCCTGAGTGAGCATTCTACCACCATGCCTGGCACACACACACAGTAAGTGCTTTAAAGAAAAGGACAAACAAATGGGTCCCAGTATCTAGACAAAGCCTAGCACACAGTAGGTGTTCAAAAAAATGTACACCAAATTCAGTGCTTAGAACTCTGCCTGGCACACAGTAGGCACCTGATATACTCGTATGTGTTGAACAAATGAAGGAACGGAGTTCGTCTTCAGCAGGGTATACTCAACTATAGAAGCAGGTGCCCTGTCAGGCAGAGGTGACGGAGGGACACCGGCAGGCCGCTGGTCAGACAGTGTGAGTCTGGCCTTTAAGTTCTATTCCCGGCAGTTCCTCTGATTCACAGCTGCCCCAGGAACAGTCATGGCTGTGTCAGTAAATATCGGTGACTCGGAATGACCTTTCCCTCTCCCAAGGCCATTTGGGCCTTCCTGCCCCTCCAGAGATCCAGACCGGGCCATTGTTATGCTAGCCAGTGTGCAGATCCTTGCCAGTGTGGGGGCCTCAGAGAGGAAGTGACCCCCAGAGTTGATAATCCCGGAAGCGCTTGCTGGCTGTGTCCTGGCTCTGCGTTCTCACCCAGAACCACCTAGACGTCCTGGGAACCCATGAGCCTCGGTGTGGAGGGATGGGCACCACTGTGGGGCTGAGGCTCCGGAAGAGCCGAAAAGATGCCCAACTGGGACCCTGCCCTTCCTCCCACACCCCTGCCGGGGTGTCCCTTTGCCTCCCTCCGTGTATAAGAGGACAGTATCAAGTCTCGGATGGACAGGACAGGTGGAGACAAGCTGCCCTAGCTTTCTATGACTGCCACTTTCTAGGTTTAGACTGAGCGAGAGTTCAAAGTATTTCCTCAACTGTGTCCCGTTCACAAGGCGACAGATTTTATTGCGAAAGGAAAAGATAGTATGAACGCACAGAACCGTGTCCTCTCCTCAATTCAAGTTCAAAAGCTATGCCAGGAACTCTGGGGAACTGGGGGATACAACCAAGCCCAAGACAGGCTTGGCCCTGCCGCGATGGAGCAGGATCCGAGCTGCGTTGGGCTAATTCAAGCGCTGCGGGGGGGGCCATGAAGACAAAAGGGACATGCAACCAGACACCGTGTGTAATTCTTGGTCGGCTTCCGAATTAAAGCAAAAGAAGGACAGTCGCTGGAGAGTTAAATTATGCATTGCATATTATATAATACTTCTGCATCGAAGTTAAATTCCTGGGTTTAAAAATGGAACTTGTTCATGCAGAAGGAGACTGTCCTTGATCTTAGAAGACACGCGTTTCAATACTTAAGAGTGACATCCATTGTGTCTGCAAGTGGTGAGGATATTCAGGTGTTCACGGAGGGGCAGGCACCTGCAGTCTGCGCAGGAAGGAGATAAGAGGAACGGGGAGAAGGTACACTGGGTGGAGGGCCACCTGGCCAAGGCCTGCACTCTGCCATGGCTGCACGGGGCACAGGGTGGGGGCTGGGAGGCCTCAGGGGGCTGTGGCAGTTAGTTCTCAGCAGGCGATGACAGCAGGATGAGAGACTCGGGACATACTTGGCAGATAGAATTCACAAGGCGTGGTGCTGGCTGGTACATAGGGAGAGAGGGTGTAGAGGGTCGAGCGAACTCCTGGTTTGCGTTACGACCTCCAGGCACGTGAAGGTGCTGCCCATCAGCAGCAGAGGCCTGGGAGGAAGCAGGTTCCCAGGGGGAGACGGTCAGGGTCCCGGTGCAGACATCCAAGTTCAGGGCTTGTGAGGCATCTCAGTTGGAGTCCCAGGAATTTGAACGTGCTTTTGCCCAAAGAACCACGAAACCAGCACTCTGACCTCAGTGATGCCAGCCAGGCATGCTGGACACCGCAGAGGTGGGGCCGGGGCAGGACGGGCAGGGACATCTGGAGCAGAAACTGTGCGGCGGCTCATCCTGCGATTGTTTCCACGGGTTCCTCTCCAGCTGCCCAGAGGGATGGGCAGGGCTGGGATCACGACATCCTCACCCCCTCGGGCCCTCAGCTGCAGCCAGGGTTCTGAGAAGCCACTCACCCGCCTCCTGTCCCTGGTGGAAAGGGTCTGATTTCCCAGAACGCGGTGGGAACGAGGCCACACCTTTCAGCCTGGGTTTTCTACATTCCCACGTGTCATGTTTTTTTCCGATTAGGGCAATGCTGGGTGGCCTGGTCAGGTGGGAGCGTGCTGAGCCAAGCTCAGGGACGCTGGGCGCCTGGTCCCTTCCCAGCTCCAGAGAGGGGAAGCCCTCTCCCCATCATTTGGTCATCCAGCGCAGGGCTGTTGAGCACCAACTGGGTTCCAGGCTCCACTCAAGACACTGGCATATAACCGTAAGCAAAACAGAAACCCAATCTATCGTCATAATTTACTGTTGTGCTAAACCGTTGTTATATAATGAGATGGTATAACAGAACGTATAACACATATAATAATGGTGTGTTCATGTCTACCATTTATTGAGCACCCTGTTTATGCCAGGCGCTGTGCCCAGTGCTCTCTGTCTCCTGTCACTTTCACAGCCACCTCTGTGTCGTGTTATTAACCCCATTTGACAGCTGGGACAACAGGGACTCAGAGAAGCTAGGTGTCTGCCCAAGGTCACAGAGCTTTTAAATGTCAGAGTTGGGGTTTGAACCCAGACCTAGAGCCCATGCTCTGACCTCTAGTCTGGTGGCCTCATGGGGCCCCAGTTCACCCATTAGCTGGTGGGAGTTAAGGGGTTTGAGGCCCGATCTTAGTTCCGTTCCAGCTCTGCCCTCAGAGGTCCGGCCTCACACGGCCACTCCTGTGTCCTGCACATCCCGGGCTCCTCCTTGCATCGAGACCTGACACAGGGTCCCTGCGTCAGTGGGGCTCAGTCCCCCGTGCTCAGCAGCTACCCCTCCCCCGCAGAGGGGTGACTGGAGAGAGAGGGCGCTGGCCCCGGGAGCAGTGGGTTAGGCACAAGTGGCATAGAGTTGCAAAGGCTGCAAAAGACGTACTTGGACTGGGCAGTGATTTGTTGTTTCTCTGGAATTCAAATACAGCTGGGTGTCCTATTTTTACTTGCTAAGTCCGGCTACCTTAGGCTGGGCGTGCAGAACAGCGTGAGGGTCCTCGCCGGAGGACGTTTTAGCTTCTGCCCAGCGGAGCGGGATTCCTTGCAGGCTTTGAGGCTCACCGGGCTTATCCTCCCAGGAATGATGCTCGTGAAGATTTGCAGACATTTGAGAACCTTTCCTTCTTCCTTCCCTCTAGAAGTTCAAGTGTGAGCTGCCTGTCTCCTGAGGGTTATTACCCAACCAGCACTGGCTTCTGAGCTTTACGAGTAAGACAGTGACATGTGAGCTGGGCTGAGACCTCACTATTTAAGTGGTCGCCGTGATACTTCCTCCTGATCAAGCCCTGCAGGTCATCACAACCCCCACCCCCTGCCATGTTCCTTCCCTCCACTCTTGCCCTCCCGGGAGCCCTCCCCGAACCCGCAGGCCTGTCCCCGGCACCCTGAGTGCGACGTGCTTGGGCTTTGAGGGCTCCTAGCCTGGGAACCCTCTCCGGAAACACACACACTCTCTCTCTCTCTCTCTCTCTCTCTCTCTCTCTCTCTCTCTCTCTCTCTCTCACACACACACACACACACACACACACACACACACACACACAAGGTCCCCATTTACAGCCACCCACCCCAAGCCCATCCACAGACCGCCAGGTTGACTCTCCATTTCCCAATCACGTCACTATCCCCCACTGGATTATAAGTTTCGTGAGGGCCTGTTCACCACAGAGCAGTGCTCAGAACATTGTATTTATCACTAAGTTATCAGTACAGGTAAAAATAATCAGCAAATATCATATTTATCAAGAAAGATGAACGAGCTATATGAAGATGCTTTGCAAATGCTGAATGAATGAGTGAGTGAATGAATGAGCACAAATGATCTGATGTCCTAAATTTTGCCCTCTAGGCTGGAGTCACTCTCAATGTGCCCCTCAAGGTCCCCTCTACTGCCACCCACAAGAGGCTACCTGGGCCCACATCCTGTCCTCCAACCTGCTCAATCCAGGTTAACCTGGGTTTCTGGATCATCTTCCAATATGGGTGGGCACTGGACCTGTCCACACCAGGAGGCTCCCATTTTGGGGTCTCAAATGCCTCACCGATACCCAGGACACAGCCTAGGAGTGCCACGTAGTCCCACAGATAGCCACCAACATGGAGCCCCAAGGATGCCACCCAAGGCATCATCAGAGCAGAGAGACTGGCACCTCCCAGCCACGATTACAACAAGAACCAGTCCTCACCTCTACCCGGAAACACGTCACCTTCCCCCACGGCTCTGGCTGCAGGGCCATCGACTGAGCTCACGCTCTGCTCCGCCTCTGTGCTCAGAAGTTTCTCGTCCACGCTCACATTCTGTGCTGTGCTGGGAAACGCTGACCGACTGGCTCTCCTGGGGGAGAATGTACCCATAAATATATGTACATACGTTTACTACAAATAAATGATTGATTACACCCAACTCAGCAAAAAATATTAGCTCATCATTGCGGAGCGCGTGTAGCTCTGACATGAAGGCTGATGGAGAGTTGCATTTATATTAATGGACAGGAGAAAGTGAAACAGTGAAGATGTTCATTGGAACTTCTTTTTTTATTTTTTTGCTGAATTGGAGAACAGTGTTTGAATCCTGGAAGGAGATTTTCTTAAATTTTCTTCTGTGATCCACAATCTAATGACTAGAAACACAACTCACTTTCCAGTTTATTCTGCATTAACATTTCCCCCATCACTATCTTAAATCTAGAAAATCAACAGAACCCTGCAGCCAGCCCTGACCGATAGCGTTTTGCCAGTTCCCATAATGTAAATACTTCTGAGGCTGATTCCAAGCTGCCAGTGTGACCTCCCTGTTATATAGTGTTTCTCTCCCACAGTCCCAAGCGACGTAAGTCACCTCAGGAGCGCAGATAACAGTGAAGTGTAGTAAAATAATTAGGAAGTGAGAAGGCTCCGAGTAGGTATTAGCTTTGTATTCAATATAACTTATTTAATTGTAAGTTTGTTGAATTTAATTATTAATGATGGCTGTTTAACAATCGGTTCACAACATTCATGAGAACTGAAACTTAAGCTCTCACGAGCTGGTACAAGCTGGCTCCAGCCTTCTAGTGAGCACACACCTCATTTCCCTGCACGTGTGGAGGACGGGTCTCACCATCCCTGCCTACAAATCAGGATGCCGAGGCTCAGAGGCCACGGGGCGCAGGAGGGGCCCTGATGCCCAGGTGATTTTAGACCACACCGGTCGGTTGCTTGCGCTGGGCGAGGTGACCAAGGACTGAACCACAGGTGTGCGCCGTGCAGGGTAGTGGGTGTTGTGTCAGGAATCAGTGGACACATTTCTCTCGGTCTGGCATGGCCTCCAGACCTCAAGTCCCAGCGTGTAGAATCCACCAGCACTAAGTTACCAGAGGAGGCCTCCCAAAGCTAATGCAGTAGCAGGCAGCCCCTGGCTGGGACAAAGCCGTAACACAAAACAGGGGAGATCCAGCCGTCTATTTCTAAAGGAGGGGTGAAGTCTCCATAACCCAAATACTAAAACTCTCCAGCCAAAAAGAATTTGAAAGTGTGGGCCAGGCCTCGGAGCTCCTCGCCCAGGGACTGCAGACATTTGGGACAGGATAACTCTGTGTTGTATCAGAAGGGAAGCCATCCTGGGCATTGGAGGATGCTTAGCAGCACCCTGGCCTGTAGCAACCCTTCCCATTGCCAGCCGTGACAACCAAAAGTGTCTCCAGACATTGCCAAATGTCCTGGGGAGGAGGGGGCCACAAAGCACTCCATGCTCAGAATCCTCGGGCTTGGGAGGGGCGGGGCAGAGAGGAGCCCAGCTCGGAACAGACACGCGGAGGACACAGAATGAGGAGCGGGCTCCATGTGCCCTCTGCCCCACAGCTGTCCTTGGATGCTGGCTGAGCAACGAGAAGCCTTGGCTCGTGTGGGAGGACCCGGGGAACGCTCAGAAAACAAAACACCCAGCAAAACACACTCAGACTGATTCTCCAGCCTTGAGACTCAAGGTCTGAGGCCGTGAGCCACAGGGGATCGTGGGAGGGCGAGACCTGGAACTGGAGCCCCTTCCTGACTGGCACCCACTCCTTCACTAACTTTGATTGAACAGCTAGAGTCCGCCAGGTGCCTGACACCGCCAGGTGCTGGGGACCCACAGGTGAGAGAGGTGGCGATGCTGCCCGGTACTCATGTCCGTCTCGCCTGCTGGAACAAAAGCTCCCAGAGGACAAGAAGGTTGGTTTTTGCACAGCCCGCAGTGGGCGCTCAATATATACCTGTCAATGGAGGAAGGGGAGGCACGAATTCCCAGCCTGGCTGGCGGTTGGGGAACGGATATATAAACAGGTAGTTATATTGAGCCAAGGAAACCTTCACGGACACCTGAGCTGGACAGCTACGAGTGCCAGGCAGAGGCACAGCTGGGGGTGGGGTGAGGCATGAAGGTGGGAGGGAGAGCATCGCTGGGTGAGCGTATTAGTTTCTCATCGCTGCTGTAGCCAGTTACCACAAATCTAGTGGCTTCAAACAACACAACTTTACTCTCTTCTACTTCCGGAGGTCAGAAGTCTAAAATCATGTCACAGGGTATTTTGGACTGAATTGTGTCCCGTCCCCCCCCAACGACTTCATACAGTCAAGCCCTAATCTCCATTGTGACTATATTTGGAGAAAGGAGGAACTTAAGGTTAAAGGAGGTCAAACGTGTGAGGCCCTGATCCAATAGGACTGCTGTCCTTCTAAGAAGAAGAAGAGACACCAAAGGGACAAACACACACACACACACACACACACACACACACACACTCGTGCGTGGAGAAAATGTCATGTGAGGACACAGTGAGAAGGCTGCCACCTGCAAGCTAGGAAGAGAGACCTCACCAAAAACTGAATTTTCTGGCACCTTGGTCTTGAACTTCCAGCCTCCAGAATTGTGAGAAATAAATTTCTGCTGTTTAAGTCTCCCCGTCTGTGGTATTTGGTTATGGTGGGCCAAGCAGACTGATACTCTGGGCTAAAATCAAAGTGTCAGGAAAGCCGTGTTGCTTTTGGGGGGCTCTAGGAAGAATCCGTGGCCTTGGCATTGGCAGCTTCCGGAGCCCGCCTGCCCTCCTTGGCTCTGGTTCATGTTCAATTCACTCTGGCCTCTGTGCCCTCTGTGCCCACTGTCACATCTCTATCTCTGACTTGGACACCCCCCCCTACCCCGCTTTCTTCTGAGAAGGATCCTTGACATCACATGGGGCCCACCTGGATAATCCAAGGTCTCTAAGTCGAATCATATCTCCAAAATCCTTTTTGCCATATAAGGTCACATAGTAGCAGGTTCTGGGAGTGTGGACGTCTTCAGAGGGCCATTGTTCTGTCTGCCACACTGAGCTCAGCCAAAGGGAAGCTTGTGTGTGTGAATGTGGAAGTGTGGTGGGACCTGGGGACCGCGAGAGCACAGAGAGACTCTGAGGTCCAGACCTAGTGGACCAGACCTAGTTTTTATTTTTATTTTTTAAAAAGACATGAATAGACATTTTACTCAAAAGGATGTACAGTTGGCAAAGACACTCATGAGTGAAAATACGTTCAACATCATTAGCCATTAGGAAAATGAGTAACCTTAGTTTGACCCAAATTGGATGTTACTGTCCCCAGGAGATTTTTACAGAATCAAAGAGGTCAAGTTCTCATTTAAAACACAGTGAGATATCACTACACACCTAGCAGAATGACTGAAATAAAAAACAGTGCTAACACTAAATGCTGGTGAAGATGTGGAGAAGCTGAATTGTTCATACATCAGTGTTGGAAATGTAAGATGGTACAGCCTCTTTGGAACACAGTTTGGCAGGTTTTCTCTCTTTCTTCCTTTGTTTCTTTCTTTCAGTATATTTTATTGGTTATGTTGCTAACAGTTGTCTCAATTTCTTTTCCCTTTGCTCCCCTCTGCCCAGTACCCCCCTTCCCTCCAGCAATCCCACCCCCCTTAGTTCATGTCCATGGGTCGTACATATAAGCTCTTTGGCTTCACCCTTTCCTATATTATTCTTAACTCCCCCTGTCTGTTTTGTACCAACCGATTATGCTTCTTAGTCCCTGCACCGTTTCCCCATTTCTCCCCCTTCCCCCTCCCAGCTGATAACCCTCCAAATGATCCCCACACTTATGATTCTGTTCCTGTTCTGGTTTGCTTAGTTGGATTTTTTTATTTTTTAGATTCAGTTCTTGCTACTTGTGAGTTTGTTGTCATTTTAATGTTCATAGTGTTGATCTTATTTTTCTTAAATAGGTCCCTTTAACATTTCATATAATAAGGGCTTGTTGATGATGAACTCTTTTAGCTTTACCCTGTCTGGGAAGCACTTTATCTGCCCTTCCATTCTAAATGATAGCTTTGCTGAATAGAGTAATCTTAGTTGTAGGTCCTTGCTTTTCATCACTTTGAACACTTCTGGCCAGTCCTTTCTTGTCTGCAAAGTTTCTTTTGAGAAATCAGCTGATAGTCTTATAGGCATCCCTTTGTATGTAACTCTCTGCCTTTCTCTTGCTGCTTTTAAGATTCTGTCTTTATCTTTAACCTTTGGCATTTAAATTATGATGTGTCTTTTTTTTTTTTTTAAGGATTTTATTTATTTATTTTCAGAGAGAGGGGAAGGGAGAGAGAAAGAGAGGGAGAGAAACATCGATGTGAGAGAGAAACATCAGTTGGTTGCCTCTCGAAGGCCCCCTAAGTAGGGATCTGGCCCGCAACCCAGGCATGTGCCCTGACTGGGAATCGAACCAGCGACCTTTCAGTTCACAGGCTGGAGCTCAATCCACTGAGCCACACCAGCCAGGGCTTAATTATGATGTGTCTTGGTGTGGTTGTCTCTGGATCTAGCTTGTTTGGGACTCTCTGTGCTTCCTGGACTTGTATGTCTATTTCCTTCCCCAAATTTGGGAAGTTTTCCTTTATTATTTTTTCACATAAACTTTCAATTTCTTGTTCTTCCACTTCTTCTGGCAGTCCTATAATTTGGATGTTGGCACATTTAAAGTTGTCCCAGAGGTTCCTAAGCCTTTCCTCATATTGTTTCAATTCTTGTTTCCTCATGTTGTACTGGTTGACTGTTTTTTTCTTCCTTATATTTCAAATCCTTTCCTTCACCATTGGTTTTGTGTGGATTTTCCTTTGTTTCATTTAGCATAGCCTTCACTTCTTCCTTTATGCGTTTGCTGCACTTGAGCATATCTGTAAAGTCTGTGAGCATCTTTATCACCAGTGTTTGGAACTCTGCATCTGTTAGGTTGTCTGTCTCCTCATCACTTAGTTCTCCCACTGGAAACTTGATCTGTTTCCTCTTTTTGGCCATACTTCTCTGTCTCCTCATCTTGACAGGCTCCTGTGTTTGTTTGCCTCTGTGTCCCAGATAGAGCTGTCGCACCTGTTACGTTGTAAGGGGCGGAGCCTTAGGTATTTGTCAGTACAGGGTGACCTGTTTCACCACGTTGTGGTGCTGTATGTGGGGAAGGGGTCTGAGAGGGAACAGTGCTGCCTGCCCAGCACTTGCCCCTTTTCCAGGCACCTCTCCCACCTCCATATGGGACTGGTGCCCCTCTAGTTGCTGCCCTGGCTGTGGTTCCCAGAGTGGGTGGGTCTGCGGACGTTCTAGGGCCGTGGGGGCCCTTTAAACAAGCGGACTCTGCTGAGAGACTGGCAGTTTCTTCCTCCGCCCCAACCCCCACTGGTCTGCACAGTCCGAAGCAATGAGGCTTGATTTTCCCTGGAGCTGGAACTGTGAGCTGTGCAGTCTGGTCTGGTGCTGAGAGTGCTCCCCAGGTGTCCCTTCTGACCTTTTAAAATGTTTGACTTCACTTTCTGCCAACCTGCCACCACCACCGCTGCCACCACTGCTGCCACCACCACACCATGTCCTCTCCACCCCGGCTCTGCCCCTCCTACCTGTCTGGGTGAGTATTTCTTCTTTATATCTTTATTTGTTGGACTTCCATGCAGTTTTATTTTCTGGAACTTCTGGTTGTTTCTAGTTTTGAGGTAGTTGTGTTCCTTCTTAGTTGTGGAGGGAGACGCAGCGTGTCTGTCTAGGTCTCCATCTTGGCTGGAAGTCCAGGCCTAGTTTTTAAAAATCAGCTTGAACTGGTTCCTCCTGAGGATGCCCGAGCCGTTTCCAGCAGGGCAGAGCAGTACCAATAACCCCTGTAGCCTCGTCTCTCATTTGGTGCCAGAAACCCAACTCATACTAGCTTAAGGGGGCAGGAGGACCGTATTTGTTTCTATCTGAAAACTTCAAACATGGGCAGCTTCGGCTTCAGGCACATCAAGATCCAGGGGTTCAAATGGCATCATCAGGCCACCATCTTTCTCACATCTCTAAGGCAATGTCTTCTCTATGAGGAAAGAACGAGGCTCCTTGGACACTCCCAGCCTCCTGGCCTTCCAGCTCAGCAGCCCCCAGAAAAGAAAACAGTGCCCAACAACTCTGGCAAAAAGAAAGAAAGAAAGAAAAGTACCTGGAAGGGTTCTGATTGGCCAGCTGAGGTCATGTGCTTATTCCTAAGCCAATCGCTGCAGTCAGAGGCATGGGTGGGTACCCTGATTGACAGGCTGAGTCATGCCCCCCCCCAAGGAGAGGAATGTGGGGTCTTGGAAATGTTGGGGACACAGGGGTGCTGCTACCAGCAGGGGCCTGGGGCGCTGGGCCTACAGAAACAGCGTAGTCCTTCGTGGGGGTGGCCTGGTTCAGATCCCTGCCAGCTTTAGCTGCACAGTTAACCCTCCAGGGGACCCCCAATGCCCGTGGAAGCCTTGAGTGTCCCTGAAATCAGAAGAGTCCAACCAGAGCACGGAGAGTGGTTCAGGCCTTTCCCTGGGCAAGTGGCCATCACTCGTGGGTTCGGCCATCAGGGTCTGGAGCACCTTGGTGTCTGAGGCCGCCCTCAGACCATTTATCATTTAATATAGCTTAACAATCATGTCAAAAGTACAATCTCAACCTTAAACACATGTCTAAAGGATTAAAAGAAGCCTTGCTTAGAAGGTTCCCTTAAATTCCAACTCACCAGGCCTAGCTGCGAGGCCGGGTCCGCAAAGCGCCACTCGTCCCCCGCAAGCAGGACCGAGGGCCTGCGCCGTGGAAGACGGCATCACTCCCAGCCTGGGCGGGGGGCTCAGCAACCCGAGGACAGATTGTCCTTTGAAAACAAAGCCCATATTCTGTATCTAGTGGGTGCTTAGCAGATGTTTTTTGATGGACTTAAGCTGTTAGAGAATGGAACCAAAATAATTCTCATTCTTGAAAAAACGTGACCATATCCTGTGCCACATCCCCTCGGGGCTTGGGGAAGAGTAGCTATTCTAAAAAAGACTCTGAAGTGCCTGCCATGTGCCTGGGACCGTGCCGGGCACTGGGGGGCAGTGCAGAGGGCAGTTCCTGGGCGCCCCATCCCCCCCTCCCACTCCGGGCCCGGTCCCAGCCCAGCCTCCCCACCCTGTCCTCAGCCTGACCCAGCAAGCAGGGCTTGGCCAGCCTGACCTGTTTTGCCTTCTAAGTGGAGACAGGCCGCTGCAAGGAAAGTCAGCTCAGGGCAGAACCCAGTGACTTTGGATCCATGTTCACCTCTGACCAAGAAGAAACAGCTGTGGTTATCAGAAAGCTGCTGAGAGCCTGGGGGTGGGGGTTGTGAGGTGGGCCCCCCCAGAACCCGAGATGGAGGAGGGCCTGGAGGAGGGGGTGGGAAGAATAGAGAAGCTCTGAATCATAGGATCTTATTCATGGGGCAGATGTAGCCGCAGGATGGGATGCTGCAGGGGTGGGGGAGGCGGTCCTATGCTGAGGGTAGGCTGTGCAGAAACAGCCTTCCTCATCCCCACCTGTGTCCTTCCCGCCCCCCCGCCCCACCCCCACCCCCCGGGCACAGAGGAAGGCAGTGCTGTCTCTCTCATCAAGGGTGTGTGGAGATGATCCCAGGCCTGGCAGGGGTGAGCTGGCCTAGCTTGTTGGGGTAAATGAGTCAACAGCCCTGTGGAGCCACTTGAATCTTGCTAGCAGGTTCCTAGGGGGCCAGGGCGGTGGCCTTGGCAGAGCTGTGGGGCAAATGTCCCCACCTGAGCAGGGCGAGGCAGGGCAGGATCCAGCAGGCCTGGCCTCACAGAACCTGCTGCTGACGGGGCCACCCGATGGCACCGAGATGGAAACCCCTGCCCGTAGCCAACAACCGCTCAAGCCACGTGAAAAGGGAAAGTCGCCCCCCGGTTAGAGATTTCAGACTTCGGAAGGGTCAGGATTAACTGGCAAGTTGGTGCCTCAGAGGTCCCTAGAAAGGCGTAGAGAAGGGCCGGGAGGCTGGGGTGGGCCTGGGGACTGCCGGCCAGCAAGCTGGTCCAAGGGGCAGCCCACCCCACCCCCCAGGTGGCCCCCACCCTGGCCTGAGTCAGAGGAGGGAGCAGCTTTCTCACCCCAGGCACCTGGGCCAGCGGCTGAACTATCCCCTCAGCTGCAGGCAGTTTCCAGGGAACTGGGACCTCTGAGCCCAGAGAGAACGCCTCCGAAATTCCTCGGGCTTTTTCTTCCCTAGTCAACCGAGGATCTATTTATAGATGTGGAAATCTGCGTGGAGAAAGGACTGCAAGGAAACAAACGAAATGTTAACATGTTTTTCTTCTTTTCCTGATTGGTATTGCCTTACAGAAAAATAAATATGACTCTGGAGATAAGGACAAAGATATTTTAAAAGTATAATTAATCTTGATAGCAGTATCCATGCTTGTTATAAAGAGAGGGAAGGAGAAATTTGAAATTGCCCACAGGGTACTTCGCGGTGTTTTCTTCTGGTGTTTCTCTTACGCGGACGTTTTAGACGTAGGGCGGTTGCTGGTTGTTTAACGTAGCTGTGATCGTTTTACATTACGGCAAAACTTTTCTGTGACCACAAAGTCATCACAGGGTTACCTCTTTTAAAGTGCCTAGCAAATATGTATGCCGTGGGTAATATCGTTTTTCATTTAGCCACTATCCCATTTTAGCATATAGAGGGGGCTTCCCGTTCTTCCCTGTTATAAATAACACTGGTGTGAACATCTTCATGTGGAAAAGTCCTGCGGTTTCTGGGATGACTGTCTTCAGTCAAATTCTCACATTTCCAGATATGAGATCAGGGTGTAAACGGTTGCCACACACGAAGCAACAGAGTGAACTTGAACTCAAGTTAGCTTCATTCCCGAGTCCCCATCTTTAATCCTCACGAATGGTATTAAAAGAAAAATGGGGACGGCGCAGCACGGGGTGGGGTCTCGCCTGCCTCCCACCTCCCCTCCCCCACCCACGTGGTTTTCAGTGTTAGTGGTGTCGTCAGTGAGCTCAGCTCTGGACGCATTGCACAGGGCGCTGCGGAGCGACGTGAGAATTGACCTACTCCGCGGTGTCATTGGGGAGCTAAGGTCTGAGCGAATGAGCAGCTCGGACATGAGGGGGAAAGCTCTGGGCCACAGGGGGGACGACTTCTCCAAGGTCAAGTGTAAGCTCTGTCCTCAGAGCTGGGCAGGGTGCTGGCAGGGTGGGGAAAGGCACGTCCAGGGCTGGGACGCAGAGCCACACTGGCTGCTAGGGCCCATGCAGAGGAACCCAGGAGGTGACAAGCAGGACGTGCCCAGGTGATGATGGATGAAGTCCACTCCAGGGGGCACGCACCTAACTCGCCCCACCTTCACGTCTCCAGGTCTGTCTCCCACCCCACCCTTCCCAGCCCCTCTCGGCCACTGCCTCCCTCCACTCTCTCCCAGGTTCCCGTTTTTCCGTGGAGACCAGAGCATCCTGCCCCGACCAGGCAAGGCTGCCCCGCACACCGAGGGCGCGTGGCTTCCTGTCACAGCCAGAGTCCGCCGGGAGCCAACGTGTCCTGGGCGCAGACAGGCAGCAGGCCCCTCGGAGCAGCACCCCGCATGCACACACTCGCGCACCAGCACCCTCGCACTCGCCCACACGCGGCACACCAACGTGCCCGCCATACACGGCCGCCCTCCGTGCTCCCGGTGGCACACTCACACCCCCGCGCGTGGACTCACACACACCGTGCGCTCCCACGCAGCCTCCCTCCTCCCCTCCCTCCCTGGTGGCTCAGAACACTGTGTCCTTGCTGACCCACACGGAGGCGGAGAAACTCTGCCCGACCAGGAGGGGCTGGCTGGTGAAGGGCTGAGGGCCTTCCTAGAGGAGGAGCTGCTGCCCACGGTCACATGTGAGGGTCCCCGGTGTCCGCTGCCCCAGTAGCTGCAGCCCCTGCCTCTGTCCCATTCCCCTCCACGGAGACAGGGCGACACGCTGCTTAAGAGCAATGACCCAAGTCCAAGTCCTGGTTCCACTTCTTGTAACTTCATACGAGACGGGACTCTGAGCCCCCGTTTCCCCGTCTGTGGGTGTAGCACCTCCCTTATAGGAAGGCTGGCGATCAAGTGACATCATGCAAGGCGCACAGGCGGTGAAAGCCGGGTGAGCGGAAGAGCTTAGGGAGCATCGCTGTCCGCACACCTTATCCATCTACCCCAGATGGCTCCTGGGGCCCCAGGGGCTGAGCGCCCCACAGACAGCGAAGCCCCAAGCCAGCAAGCCGAGGCCCTGCCCAGCTTCCTGCCAGCCACAGACACACCCAGACAGTGGCATCGCAGACACTCATCCCCAAACTGGGGCAGCTCAGACCTCCCCTCCCGGGACTCCTCAGGGAGGGGCCCCACCTAACGGCCCTGGTCACTAAGTTCCAAGACCTTGTGTGACACCCCTCTGCTCTCCTTTCCTTGGCTCTCTTTACTCCGGTGCTTGTCCTCTCTCCAGCCCCCGGGTGCACGCGTCTGCCTTCCCCCTCTCCGGCCCCCTTCTCCACCTCACAGCCACCCCCTCCTCTGTCTGCCCTCTCCCCCTCCTGCCCCTCCTCTGTGTGGGTCAACAAGGGCGCAGCGTTCTGCGCGCTGCCACCAAGAAGGCAGGGCGGGTGCGTGGGGACCTTGCGGTGTGTATGAGTCAGTGTTCCTATGACCCCCTCCTCTTCCCGCCCCCCCCCCCAGTCCCCCAGCACCTCCATCCACACCAGCCAGTCAGATCAAGCCAGTGTCCCTGGAACTCAGCTCAGATGTCAGCCAAAGAGGGCCCTTTCTGTTCCCCAGTCTCCGCAGACAAGGCCTGCAGTGGGGAAGGGGTGATTCCAACGGGAGCTTCGGGAGCCCACCGCTGGGCTTGGCCAGAGCGTGCTGGGCGCAAGGAGCCACCCCTGTGTCCGTCCTGCCGGGAGACCTGAATGGCTGTGGATCCCTGGCTGGCTCTGCATGCTCTCTGTCAGGCCCCAGGCAGTCATCTGAGGGGTGCGTGTGGGGGCAGATGGGATTGAGGTCCCCTGCCCATCCTGCCACACTTGTTGTAAATCTGGTGCCACCAGGGGAGAAAGACAAGTGCAGGTCCCGCTGCTTCACATTCTGTGCAGACATGAAGCCAGGCTTGGGACCTTAGTTTGAGTGCCAGCGATGGCTCTTCTTAACTGTGTGACCTGGGCAAGTCACTTAACCTCTCCGAGCATCAGCTTCCTCCTCTGGGTCATGGCCATTATCAGAGAACTCACCTCCAGGTCTGCACAAGTAAAACAAGCTTCTACTTAGAAAGCCGGGCCCAGGGTGGGTCCTCGAGTGGCCTCCTAGGAAAGCCGCGGCGGCAGCTGCTGCTGTCGATACGGTTTCTCAGCTCCACTTGCGACCAAGCTGGCGGTGCCGAAGATGAGGTGTTGTTCCAGGTGTGCCCCTCAGCAGTTTGGGGGGGTGGGGAGGGGCAGGCCAGAAACCTCCGCACCCCCAGCCAAGGGGGTGGGACATGAGCACAAGGGCTGACAGAGGCTTCCTCCTTCTTTGCAGTTGGGGCCCCCCACCCTGCACCCCAGAGACAGAGGGAGAATGGCTTCCTCTCGAGCCTGTTTCAGCTCCTTCTCGAAGGAGCACCAGGCAAAGCTCTGCTGGGCTGCCCTGTTCACCTGTGTCAGCGTCACTGCTCCGCAGGCTGGTTCCATGGGACGACGCAGAACCGTAACTGCAGTTGGTTTCCAGGGCGCGGGGGAGCTAAAGCCAGCTTCAGTTTGGGATGGTTCTGCTCCGCTTCCAAGAAAGGCGTCGCCTTCCTTCCTTCCTTCCTTCCTTCCCTCTTTCCTTCCTTTCCTCTTTTCTTCCTTCCCTCTCTCCTCCCTTTCTCCCTCCCTCCCTTCCTTCCTTCCTTCCTTCCTTCCTTCCTTCTTTGCTCCCCCTCTTTTCCAAGTCCCAGGTGGTAAATGGGTGGGTGGATAAAAATCAGAGGACAAGGCAAAGCAGGAACCAATGAAACAGGTTATGCTGGGGAAAGACTCATTCTGTTACCAAAAGAGGGGAAGTAGAGGCTGGCTAGACAGAAATACCACAGGAACTCCACTTTGTTGACTGCAAAGCTGGGATCTAGCTTAGGTCTCAGAAAGGACTCTGCTTGGCTTTCCTCCCACCCTAAACTCCCAAGGGACATTGACCAGGCCAAGGCCGAACCCACGGCAGAGACAGTCCAGCCAATACTCAGTGTTGGGGAGAAGGCCCTGCCTCCGCTCCTCCTACAACCTCCACCCCCACTGCCAGTCACATTCTGCGGAAAATGAAGGCACTTCCTGAGCCCGCCACTTTCTGCAAAGCCATTCCAGCAACCTAGACCCATGATTTTCAGCTTGTTCAGCTTTTTTGAAACAGCCCTTTCAAAGCAGCTCAGAAATGGGGGTTGTGGCTTGATTTGAGGTTAAGCAAATAAGTGCCATTTATCCACCAACACTCTAGGAATGAAAGATTTCTTCAGGCAAATTCCCAGGCTGCGTGCTCCAGAAACACTGCTGCCCCAAATTGCTGGGTTCCAGGCCAGTGTTCTCCATTTCTGAAGGGACCTGGGTTGCTTTCAGCCAGGCTCGCACAGAGTGCTGGGACGATGGGGGAGTCGGTGGCTGGGCACACCGCCTCCTGGCTGTGTCAGTCTCGCACCCCACGCGCGCAGGACCGGGGGAACGCCTGGGTCATTTCTTGGCCGGCTGGGAAATGGCTCCTCTCCATCGTCAGGGGCCTGGGAGAGACTGCTAGCTTCGTGAGGCAGACTTCTTCTCCTCCCATGTTTTGAGGGTAGGCAAAAATGAGGAAAAAGTGTGGGGGGAAACCCACATTGTCAGACAAATGAAACTCCATCCACCAGACAGGAACGCTGAGCTGCTCAGCTTGTAGGGCACCAGAGCCACTCAACAGAGAAGTGTTCCTTCCTCTTCTGTCTTAAGAGGCATCAATCAGTCTTGGTGCTCAAGCTGGAAATCTGGACCAGGAGTTGTCAGATCTTTCTACTCTTGGAGGTATCCTGGGGGCAGAAACAATAAGCAAATATGCCATTTGCTCTTCTACATGTCCCAGCTGTCCCACGTGACATTGTTTTGGCCAATGAAATTGAGCAGAAGTGATGCCTGTCATTGCCTGGCGGAGGCAGTAGAAAGCCCTTCCTCTAGTCTCTCTTGGGCCACTGCGACTATGAAGAGGTTCTAAACGGTGCAGCTACAAGGCGGAGCTTCTGTCTGCCTGGGTCCCTGAGTGGGTCTGTGGAGCAGAACTGCCTGCTGACTGGCTGGATCCTACAGCATGAGTAGAAAATAAACTTTGGTTGTGTTCAGGCACCAAGACTCAAGACTGATTGTTACTGCAGCATTACCTGGCCTGCCCTGACTGATTCAAGCTCCTGGAACACTCTGGTACACTTTACCATGTTGTTCACAGAGAGATCAGCATGCAGGAGGTGGCAAATGACACCCTCTCCCCCTTTGGCCAACAGCCTTCACCCAAAGGAATGCTTATAAACTGACATTCAGGCTCCTCATCTCACCAAAGATTTAAGGGACTTCTCTGAGGCTTGGGCCTGGGTCTAGGCCTTCCTTCGACTCTCTCGACAGCACATTGAAGATGGTCCATAAAGAAAGTCCTTTCTCACATTCCAAGGCATTGAACAGGGCATGAAGCAAGTGAGCCAGGCTTCGTTCCTATTTTAAAGATGAGCGCACGGGAGCTCAGACAGATTTAATGCCCTGCCAAGGTCGCAGAGCTAACGCCAGAACTTGAGCCTAAGTCTTGTATCTCTTGGCACGATATCACTATTTCTCAAAATGTAGTTTACAGACTCTGAGGTGGGGCCCAGGAATCTGCGTTTTCAGAGCTCCTTGGGCAAAAGTTATGCTCCCTAAGTTTGAGGACGCTTGCACCACACCATGCTGCCTCTTCTACCAGACAAGCCACCACCAGAGCAGTGGGGCCACCTCCCCAACTAAATCAATAATGTGTGTCTCCCTGGCCGGACTGCTTTTTGCCAGACTCTCCCCAAAGTACCATTTCTTTGGGTTAAAATACAATAGTCCCAGAAACACCCGAAATCTTCCTGTGAAGTAACTCAGATTATTCTCACCTAAAAACAATTGCTTGTAAGAAGCCACTTCACAAAGTAAGTTTCTGCAAGGAAACAGTGAGTCAAGACCTCGATCTGAAAGTGCACATCCAGCCGGGAGCTGCAGGGGGTAAGGTCCTGGATGCAGGAGGAGTCTGAGCATCCTGGGGCAGGGTGTGGACTCTCAGAAGAAGAAAATGCAGCGGAGAGGGGGGGCACTGGGGGGGAGGGAAGAGGTGGCTCAGACCCCACACAAGGAGTGAGAAAGAACTGGAGAAAAGTTTCAGCCTTACTACCTGCTACCTGTGTGAACTTGCAAAAGTGACTTCATCTCTCTGAACTTAAGTTTTCTCTCACCTGTGCAATGGAACTAATAACAGAACCTACGTGTAGTGATTTTGTTGCATCGATCCAACATATTTGTGCATACAGCAGTTAACATTTGTCAGTCCCTTACCACATGCCAGCAGCTGTTCTAAGTGCTATACGCATATATCACTCATTTAATCATTGCAACGACCCTATGATGTGGTTATTGTTTTACCCATTTTATAAATGAGGGAACGGAGGCACAGAGAGGTTAAAGTAACTTGCCCAAGGCTGCAGAGCTCCTAAGTGACACAGACGGCATCTGCACCTAGTGGGTCAGGCTTCAGAGACAAGGACTCCAATGGCCGCCCTTTGCTGCGGATGGCTCCTCTCACGGGAGATGCAGCTGGAGGAGGGCTGCCGTGGAGCTTGCTGAAGGCTGGGTGGGGCTCAGAGCAGGGGCCCTTGTTGCGCAGGTCCAGAGGCAGACTGAACAGTAGCCATAGTTATTGATACCGCTACTGAGCTAAGGGGTGAAGGAGTGCTCTGTCTCTTCTCCCCTGCACCCCCAACTCCACACCCAGAGAAAGACACCAGGCACCACCTCCCAGAGACCCTGGGACAACCCCAGCAGGCCCCTACGATGGGCACTGACACAAATGCCGACTCTCGTGCTCCACTGCCCCACCGGACAGTTGTCCTGGGATCGATGCTCTGGTTGTTTTATCTTGTCTGCCTTTTCGGTACACCTCCTTAAATAAACAGCAGTGTTGCAAGAAGAAAAGGAAGCCAGCACTTACTGAGCAGGTACAATGGGCAAGACTCCATATCAAGCAAATCCACATGTGTCATTGGGCCCTGATGACTTTGTGAGATGAATATTATTGTCTCCATTTTACAGGTAAGAAA
Source organism: Furipterus horrens (assembly GCF_987537825.1). Classification (NCBI taxonomy): domain Eukaryota; kingdom Metazoa; phylum Chordata; class Mammalia; order Chiroptera; family Furipteridae; genus Furipterus; species Furipterus horrens. The sequence goes on from NW_028327173.1 coordinate 5,223,074, forward strand.
ACCGGACACATAGAGGTTAAATTACTTGCAGCAAATTAGTAGCACGATGCCACTTGGAACCCTTATCTGTCTGAATCCAAAGGCCCTTTTGAGAAGTGATGGCCACCTGGAGCTTTTAGATGCAGCCCCCAAGGTTGAAATTCCCTGTTCCTCACTCATTCCTTCACGTGTTGAGTATTTCTGAGTGGCAGCTCTATGCCAGGCACTGGGTTAGGGACCGTGGCAACCTGGCCTCAGCTTCGTTCTATTCAGCAGGGATGGAGGTCTGTATTAATAGTATATTTGGAGAGATTTCTATTGTCCCTCGAGGCTCCTTGTCCAGGATGGGGGGGTGGGGGGGGGACAGCCTCCTCCTGGGAGAACCCAAGCTCTGGGTGTTTCAGGAAATGTCTGACCTGCCAGGCTTCCATGTGGCTAATCAGTTAGAGCTGAGGAGGGGGGGCCGGGAGGGGAGGCTTCCCGTCAGCCCAGCTTTTGTCTCTCACATGAGCCCGAGACAGACAAACCACAACCGCAGACCCGACCAGCTGTGGAAGCACGGAACAGGAAACCCAGAACATCTGGTGCTCCACTTCCTCTGAAGGCCGAGCAAGTCTGCATGTGTGTGTGTGTGACCACCGGTGCGCACGTCTGTTTTCTCTCCTGCTGCTATTCAGTGGGACGAGGATGCAGACAGGGTTGGAAACCACAGGCCTTGTGGTGACAGGGCAGCCAGACACCCGCTCCCCAGCCCTTGCAGTGCCTTGTCCTCCTCAGACAGTGACCCAGGATCTGACCCCATCTCACAGGCCACCCTCCGACACCCGGTACATATTTAGCTTCAAGTCACCATGCACTTGAAGAAAGGGATTTTTTTTTTTTTTCCTTCTTCTGGATTTGAGTGGTTTTAGAGGAGCTTGTTTGGGGATGAGGTGGGAGGGCTCTGCTTAAATATAACTTGGCCTCAGCATACAGACCCACAAAAAGCAGCGTCTGGATGAAAGCTGTTTTTAAAACAATTCGAGGAGAATCTGCTGATGACCTCTGAGGCTGTGTGCTGGTCAGGGGGCTGTATTCCCACGAGCGGCATTATCCTGTGTAAGGTATGGGACAGATAGAGACTGAGAAGGGAAGAGATGTCAGGAAGTAGAAGGAAAAGGCTCTTCAAACCGTGGCATGAGCTTTAACTTTCATATAGGTCACCTTTCGTAAGCAGGCATTTATTTTGCCCATTTTTATGAATCATGAAATTAAGATGCAAAGAGGGTTCATACTTCACCCAAGATCACTCAGCCAGGAAGGAGCAGAGCCACAGTTCAAAATCAAATCTGACTCCTAGACAAATGCTACATCCTAGAAGATCACACTTCATTCTTACAATGAACGGTAATAATATAAACGGTGCCTGGCACAGTTGTTCGATAGACATTTCCTGAATTAGTCAATGGAATGAATTATCATCCGTGGCAGAACCGTGATCATTAGTGTATCCCCAAGCCTCATAAGTTTCAGAACAGTGACAATTCATTTACCTGGAAGTCATTTACTTAGCCAGGTGGACTGTTTGGATCCTGGCTAAACATGTGAAAGCAGGTGGAAAGAACCAAAAGCAGTCAACACAAGTCACAAAAGCCCTTACAAGTTCAAGCGCTTCACTTAGAGAACTCAGGCCTGCAGTAGGAATCTGGGTACCTTCACTTTACAAAGAGCGCAAAAGTTTGCTTGCTGATCTTATAAGCATCGGTTTAGAAAGGAGATAGTCTGATGAAGCTTGCTGGCAACCGCAATTTGGGACCTCAGCTGGCATTTTCAGAATGGCGGGTGGCATTATGGGTGCAACGAGGAATGTACCGGAAGAGGTAAGAGACTAAGGAGACAAACTGAATGAATGGTCTGATTCTCGCACATCTGCCCCCAGGATAGCACCCAGAAAGCCAGATGGAACGGTAGCATCTCCCACGATTTCTCTGGCTAAGATTAAAGGCGCGACCGCGAGGGCTGGCAGATAACTGGGCAGGCCCAGGACTTGGTGTTTAAAAGCCACACACGTGCCAACCTGAGGTGACACATGCGCAGCGTCCAAAGCCACGCTCCTTCTCACACCTGCCAGGCTGCGGAGCCCTCCCCGCCCCCCGCCAAGCCAAGGCTGGCGTCACTCAAGCGCCGCTAGGGCGTGACGTCACCCTAGTGCGCCTCCCCCCCCGCGGTGCGGAAGCCCTGAGCGGGACCGGCAGAGGCGTTGCTATGGAGACGACGCGTCGAGCCCCGCCCCGAGACGGGATTGGAGGAGAGCTGGTCAGCTGACGTAGGTGAGGTTCCGGAAGTCCGCGTGGGTTCTCTGACATAGCGGCCGCTCTCGCGCCGTCTCGGCTGGCGATTCTCAGGAGCCCCCAAAGGTAGAGTCAGAGCCCGAAATTCATCTTGCGGGGTTTCTTGAACTACATTAGTAAATATCGGAAGTGCCACTGGTCCAACGGAAGTAGAATTTAAAGCTGCTCTTGGTCGGACTCTGCGTAGGGCAGGAGGTCCCAGTCAGGCTTACACTGGTCGCCGCTCTGTGCGACGCCTTGCACAGACTCCTCTCTCAGCAGAGGACGAAGTTTTGTCCTGGCCGGACGTGCCCCGCGCCGCCAGGCCCCTGAAACTCCCTGAGCTCGCTCCCGATTTTGACTCCCTCACCTTCCTCCAGCCACGCGGGTCATTGGCCGGGCTTACTTCTGCCTCTGGGACACTGCGCTTGCTTTTACCCCTGCAAGGAGCCTGTCCTCAGATATCCGCCGGGCCCCTCCCCCACCCCCTTCGGGGCTCGGCCCAAACACTCCTTACTCAAAAAGTCCTCCTCCTGACTGTAAATTACAAATCTGACTCCCCGATCCCACGTTGCCATTAGGCTCCTTTGCATTTGGCACCTCTGACGTAGAGTATGACATTTCTTCCTTCTTACTTGATGTCCTCTCCGTATGAAAGAAGCAGTTTTGTCACTTGTGTCACGGCTGTATCCCCAATGCCTAGATAGAAGCCGGCACACGACAGGTGCTCAGTAGCTGTTGAGTAAAAGGATGTGTTTCAGCATTGGAGGGTTCAGTAGGGTTAACTCGTAGAGCTTTCGGAGCTTGGGTCCCCATCGCCCTTTGTCACTTGGCTGCTTTGTGACCTTTAGAAAGTGTAACCTTTCTGAGCCTCCATTTTCTCATTTTTAATATCAGTGAAATAATACATCTGCCTTTCACTCAACAACGTGAAACACCACTCTGTGTGCCCAGCGAACACAGCGTTGCTGGAGGCGAATGGAGAGCCTAACCGCACATGCTGCCTCGGTCCCCTGGGTCCATATGCCGAGGAAGGGTTGCCAGCGAGCCGTTGAGTCATCCACATAAATGATTACACAAATTATGACAAGCAGTAGTGCTGAAGGGGGGAGGAATGGGGAAGAGCTCTCTTGAGGCAATGACTTTTTTTTTTTTTTTTTCCAGAGAGAGGGGAAGGAAGGGACAAAGAATGGGAGAGAGATATCAATGTGCAAGAGATACATAAATCGGTTGCCTCTCATGCATCCCCAACCAAGGACCTGACCCACAACCCAGGCATGTGCCCTGACTGGGATTCAAACCAGCGACCTTTCACTTCACAGGATGATGGTCAATCCACTGAGCCGCACCAGCCAGGGCACGGCAATGACTCCTTAATTCTATTAATCAGCTTAGGCTGCCATACAAAATGCCACAGACTAGATGGCTTCAACAATAGAAATTTATTTTCTCACGGTCCTGGAGGGAAGAAGTCCAAGGTCAAGGTGTCTGCAGGTTTGGTTTCTCCTGAGGCCTCTCTCTTTGGCTTGCAGACGGGCCCCTTCTCACGGAGTCCTCACCTGGTCTTTCCTCCATGCACTTGCACCCCTGCTGTCTCTCCAGGTGTAATATCTTGTAAGGACACCCGTCAGATTGGATGAGAGCCCAGCCTAACAGCCTCATGTGAACAGAATTGCCTCATTAAAAGCCCTGTCCTCAAATACAGTCACATTCCAAGGTACTGGGGTTAGGACTTCAACATATAAATTGGAGAGTGGGGAGAGGAGAGCACAGTTCAGCTCATAGCATTCATTAAGATCCAAGCGATGCATAGGATGAAGAGATGGGACAAGGGGAACCTTCCAGGCAAAGGGAAGAATATATGTAGAAATCCTATGACCAGAAGGACTATGACACATGGAAGAAATGACAGGCCCATGTGGCCTGAGCTCAGAGTGAGGGGCCCTGGTAGGAGATTCCTTGGGCGTGGTGGGGAGCAGCCTGTGCAGGACCTTGGTGGCCACCTAGGTCTGTTTTTGGTGATGTGATGAGTTGTCTCATGAAAAGATTATACCAACCACAGATGGGCTGGAAGGAGGCTAGTCCCAGCTCCAGAGTTGTGTGATAGTGAGGACGACCTGGCAGACTGCATGTGAGTGAGTATCTCACAGTTAGGGTTCAGGAAGGGGTTAACTACGAGTATTTTTTTTTAAAGATTTTATTTATTTTTAGAGAGAAGGGAAGGGAGGGAAAAAGAGAGAAAGAGAAACATCGACGTGCGAGAGAAACACTGATCGGTTGCCTCTCTCAAGTCCCCAGCCGGGGACCTGGCCCACAACCCAGGCACATGCCCTGACTGGGAATCGAACTGATGACCTTTTGGTTTACAGGATGATGCCCATCCTACAGAGCCCCACCAGTCCAGGCAATTATGAGTATTTTAAATAATGACACAGCATACAGTTGATGGGAAGACTGAACAATAAACAGACCAGGAAGGGACTTCAAAAATGGAAGTGGTGAGCAGCTGTAAGAACTCACTAAGGATAAGCATTGAAAAGTCCAAACCTCTGTATTTGGGGCTGCTGGATATAGTTTAGATAGATGTGATTTATGATTCAAACTGAAAGTTTTAGATGAAATGAATGCAAATGAGAAAAGATGTGGATAGAGCAGTTGAACACTTACCCATGCTTCTGTCTACTGGGAACCAAAACGGTAGAATTGATTTAGTGAGAAGGAGCATTCATTTTTATTTCTTTTCTTCAGATTCAGCTAAAAGCTTTCCTTAGGTTTATCTTTGGGGAACTGATACACAGCAGGTATTCCTAAGAGACTGGGGTGAAGGGAGATGGGCCCCCCCTCCCACAGGCTCTCAGTAAGAGTTGTGTTGGGCAGCGGGAAGGTTTCATTTCATTCACAGAGTTCAGAGTCAGGAAGTGGAACTTGGTGTGACCTCTCACTCAGCTTCAGCTTGAATGATGACTCTACCCTTTGGTGATTTAGTGCAGCAAAGACTCTTTGCCTCTTTTTGTCGGAAGGCACCAAGGTGAACATTTCATCCCAGTGGCTAAAGAACAATAACTCTCCTCTTTAACACCCTGGACAGAGGGTCGTCTGCCAGTGATTGGGAATGTACGAGGCAGCCCAGTCTCATTTTGGACGGAATTGGTCGTTAGAATTTGCTTTGTAACATTAGGCCACATCTATCTCCTGTAAGTCTTGGTCTGGCCTTCCAGAGTGACACAGGCCCTAATCCCTCCTCGTTATAGCATCAAGTATTTGACAATAGCTGGATGGCACCCTTCTGAGGCCTCCAGGTCTTCTGTTCCAAACCGAACACCCAACTCCAAAAGTATTATTTTCTTAACAGTGCTTTTGTGAATTTCCTTGTATATAAACCTTTGCATACTTGTCTTTGCATACATTTCTATAAATTAAATTGCTGGGACAAATGGTACATTTTATAGCTTTTGCTATATATTTCCAGATTACCCTCCAGAAAGGGAAATTTTGTTTATGTGCCCTCAGTGGTTTATAAGCGAGCCTATTTCCCCATGCCCTACCCACCAAACATGGAGAATTTTTATTCTTTTAATCGTTGCCAATCTGATAGGGGAAAATAATTATCTCATGGTGCTTTAATTTGCATTTCTTTGATTATGGGTGAGGTTGGACATGTTTTCCAACTACATCCTATATTTTTGCAATCAACTTTTGGAGCTAAATGCAGAACTTTACATGTATTCCAATTAAATTTTATCTTGTTGGAGTCCACCAATCATTCTTTCCTGCTGAGATAATTTGGATCCTGATCCTGTAATTCCAACATATTGGCCTTCCCTCCCAGTCTCGTGTTATTTGCACAGTTGATAAGCAGTTATCTTTGGCTTTATCCAAGTTGTTGATAGAATGTTAAAGAGTGTAGGGCCAAGGACAGAACTGTTTGGCATGCCATTAGAGAATGCCTTGGGACAGCACTGTCCCATCTGCTGTTAACATTCCACCTCACTATGCAGGGGGTGGAGCCTTGGCCTGGGACTCAGAGCCAGGCGTGGCCTCCAGCCTTGACACTAATTAGCTATGTGGCCCTGAGCAAGTGGTATCACCTTAAGCATATATGTGCCACATGATTTCCAGATGTCCCTTCAAGCTCTAGCAGTTTTTTTGTCACTATTTTGTCCATAAGGATTTCATGAAAAACCCTCAAACTATTGTCAAAAGTCACTGCACCGTGGGAAAGGAAGGTTCACCCGATTTATAATCTAGTGAGAGAGATTCCTTTGATAATCAATATTGAGCTTTATAATCATCCTTACTAAATACTGGTCAGTCATTCACTTGATTATCTGCTCCAGAATTTGCCTGTGATCCAAACTAAGCTCTTTGGCCTTAAGTTCACCCAATTCATGCTTTTTTAAAATTAAGGACGTTTACCTCAATTCGTCACGATCCCTCGAAGTACCCTGAGACCTCAGTGGTGCTCCATGCTCCCTGCTGGGGCTGGTCAGTCCTGTCACCCTCGTTCAGCTGGCTTTCAGATCAGGAAGGAACAAGTCACTGGGCTTGCCTCCTCTCACCCCAGCGTGGACAGAGGAGGATTGATGCCCAGCTGTGACAGCGCTGAAAGGAAACGGGCGAATGGCTCAGCTTAAGGGAAAATGAAGTCTTTGTGAGCCTGACAAATGCCAGCTGCTCTCGTCATCAGCCAAAGACACAGCCCCCATCAGCCTGGGACAAGAACGTCCAGTTGTTCAGCTCTGTGCAGAATGAAGGACATAAGCGTCAGTAGTCATCTTCAGATGAAATGACACGTGATGGTGCCTTTCTTTGAGTTACTTCACTATCAAAAATCAGACAAGACAATTCTAAGGAAGGAATAGTAAGCATTAACCCTGTGTGACAGATATCAAGAAATTTTTTTAAAAATTAGGTAACTGATTCAAGCGACATAGTGAACCAGTCATAACTGAGTCACCTGGCTTTTTGTTGCCATGCCTGGAATGTAGCTGTTGATTTACACCTCATAAATGTACTGCTGAATTATGCACAGTTCTGGCCGTTCTTGTGCTATAATATAGACCGCTAATGGCAGAAGGTTAATGTTAGCCCTTCTCCGTGGCAGACAGTGTCCTAAGTGCTTCATATGAATTAACCCTGTCACAGAGGGGCTGCTTTCACAGCTGATGAGATGGAGGCACAGAGGAGAGTTTAAGTGACCTGCCCCAGGCCACCCATCTTGTCAGGGGGAGAGCTGGGGTTGGGACCCGGGACTCTGGCTCCACACGTTAGTTCTGCTGCCTTACAAGTCAATGAGGATACGAAAGGAACAGCTATTGGAAAGTCCTTCTCCCAAAACTGTGACACTGTATTGCCAACAGTGGCCTCCGTGACTGTGGAGTAACAGACCAGCTCCTTCATCTCCCGAATGGAAAGGAAGGAGCAGCGAGGGGACAGAGGAAAGTCAAGGGCATGAGCGGCCTGTGACCTCAGCGCACGGCCTCTGTGTGGTGCGCGGGCGAGGCCTGTGTAAGCCGACAGTGGGTGAGCACAAACACCAGGACCAAGGTTACAGCCGAGCCCGGATCATGGGACAGACCCTGCTCTCCAGCCTGTCTTCCAATAACAGGATCCCACAGCCAAGTGCGGTAACTGCTGGCACGCGGCGTGCTCCAGACTCGGCCAGGACTGAGCGCCAGTCAGCGGCTTCCCAATATTGTCTTCCAGTTGCTAGACTACGCTGCTTTCCAGTACATTATCTGGAGTATAAAAACTAAAATGTAAGTAAAGCATTTTCATACAAATAACTTCAACCGCAGCAAGGCAATTGGCTTCTGATTGAGTTGGCAAAGAAAGGTAATGAACTCATTCCGATTGACATATTTAGAGTTTCTCTTGCCAAATCCAATTGGCAGCTTCATAATTATGGAAACGTCCATGTTATTTCCACCCCACCAGGGCTAGGCCTGCTGGTATCTGATTCAATGTTTACTTCATGAATGAGGTCAGTTCCCAGCACAGCTGGGGTTTCAGCAAAGGAATCCGAGCTGCTGGTCAGCACACAACGTTCCCACTAGAATCTGACCAGGGTCGTCGGGCTCCCAGGGCAACCCTCTCACCGTTTGCCCAGGTGAGCCATGGCCTCTGGCACTTTCTGGGGCCTGGCCCGTCTCACTGCCCAGCGCACCCTTCCCTGCAGGGGCAGGCGGAGGCCAGGCTGCGGCCTGGCACGATGAGATCACGTCCAAGCTTCCCACAGACTGACAGCATCCGCTCTCCAGCTTGCCCCCTTTTGCTGTTGCAACATCTCGCCCCTTAGGAGCTTCAGAACTGCCAGGAAACAGGGCAGGTTTGTTTGTTTTTTTTTTTAATTATTTACTCCAGGACGGCTGCACTTGTATGGTGAGGGCAAGAAGGAAAGGTGACATGCCACGGCAGTGACAGGGCTCAGCTCCAAGTGACCTTAGACGCAGCAAGGGGCCCACCTGTCATGGGCTTGTTCGCCGGCGTCCTGAGCTGTTGGAGTAGGACATGAGCACCAGGCAGCGTGTGGCTGGAGCCCGAAGCAGCCCCGGTGGCGATTTCTTCTTGGTGCGGTCAAGTCGTAGGAAGCTCAGAGACGGCGCTCTGGTTTGGATCCCCAAATAATCGCAGGCCTCCTGTGCTTAACAAAACCTGGGGGTGAACCTGGGAAAGGAGGTGGTTTAAGAACTGGGTGCAAAGGCAGATTCAAGGAGGAAGCACCCTCGTTCTCGACATGAACGAGGCAGAGGGTGTGCCAAGTGCTGGGTTGTCGCCCCGTGACAAAACGGTGAGACCAGCCGCTGCTGACGCCCACGCAGGACTAGAGCAACGTGCAGACGCCGCCCTGGGTTTAAAGAGCTGCGCCCTCTCCCTTTGACCTGAACAGAGGTCATTTTGGGGTGAAGACTCCAGCCTCTTATCTAAAGGGTCGGTGTGGCTGCCACGGATTTCAGAACACCGCCCCCGACTTGAGGGTTGGCATTCCTGTAGGGTCCAAACAGCCTGTTCACACGCTTCCCCCAGGGCACAGCCCCCCTCAGAGCCGGGGTGCCAAGTTGTCTGCCTGTTGCTGTTGCCCCAACACCGGTGACTTGCCATCAGTTCTGTAGCCTGTTCTATCCGCCACTGTCACTGTCCTGTCATCGTATAATTTCCCTTGGATATGGCCCTGGAAGTTTCTGAAGATGGGACCCCGAGCAGAGTTCACTCCTTCATGCTCTCTGGCCTCATTGCCTGTGCCCTGCCCGCGTGGCTGCAGCTGCACCGGCCACTTTCCTGAAGCCTGAATGCACCAGACGCCCACCTACCCCGGGGCCTCCGCACACGCTGTTCCCCCTCCTGCAGCACTGCAGGTCCCCCACACAGCACCCTCTCTCCCTGTAGGTCTCCCTCACATGCCCGGTGAGTGGTGAGGGCTTCCCTTACGGGCCGGAGAACCAGTGCGCCCTCCCACGCGCATCCCCTCCCTCGTCTGGTTGTCTCCAAACTCTCATCCCCTCAAGAACAGCGCACAGTGCTTGTTCCTGCCTTATCTGCCTCGCCCATTGGAGGGCCAGCTTCACGCGGGCACGGGATTTGGGCTCTTGCTCGCTGCCCAGTCCCATGCCCAGGTCCGTGCTCATATCCACACCATGAGATTTATGGAGTGGCCGCTGCGCACACATCACTGGTCTAGGCACTGGGTGTTTTTGCAAAAGTTTCTCTGGCAATTGAGGAATTCACTGTCCCTGAAGGTACTGAGGTCTTTGAGCTCCAGGAAACTATCTGTTGATTCCTCAGAGAGATCGGAGGTCTTGGACAGATGCTGTGCCTGTCCCTCCACCTCACTGCCCCTTCCACTCTGTACACTCTGCTTTCCCAGCAGACACAGGAAAATGGGGTCACGGAAAGACAGAGCCTTCTGTGACTTAGGAACGCAGGTGTTCCCTCCGCCAGGGCCAGCAGGTCCCGGCTTTTTATGCGCTTCTAGGAGGAAATGCATTTGGAATGCTGTCACTCTCCCCGGCTGGGAGCAGAGCTGTGTAACTGGTAGCGCTGTGGGCGAGGCAGCTGCGCAGGCAGGCGGCCATTCCCCGGGCTTTCCAGAGAACGCGGATGCTCAAGCCTCGGGCAGGGGGCCGGCGCCTGCAGCCAACGGCCAGGCTGGAAAGTCTGCGTAAGGGACACCTGGGGGAAGAGGGGCCTCCGCTGCCCTCTACGCCCGACTGGAGCCCTGCCCTTCTCAGCCCAACGTGGGTGCTCACCAGCCTCCTGCCCCAGAGGCAGGCCGGCTGGCCCCCGAGGCTCACCCCATCTTTAGAATTTGAAAGCTTAGTGGTTACTCCTGACAAATCAGAACCGCTTTGCTTTCATCTAGTGTGAAAAGCCTTTTGTGAGGCTGGGAGTGACCCAAAAGTAACCTCTCTGTTCCTGTCTGAAGGGAAAATATTTCCAGATCAGAGACCGCACCGCACTCCACAGTGCCAAGACCAGGCATATATGAATACCGGATTATGCCGCCGGAGCCCCGTCTGCTCACCCCGCGCCAGTCACCGTTCAGAAATGAGCCAGGAGCAGAGCAAAGAAATTGCGACTCAAGAGGTTTATTATTTTCCCCTATTAAGTAGTTTGAAGCTGAAGTTTCCACATTTTTCAGGGTTTGATGTCATAAAATTCCCATGTATGACTGCATTTTGAAAAACAGTTGTGTGTGTGTGTGTGTGTGTGTGTTGGAATGTGAGAGCTTTAGCGTGTAACTTAGAAAATAAACTCCTAAGCTTGGAATCGGAGATGCACAGACAGAACGGGCCACCGGGCTGTAGGCTTTGCTACAGTGGATTCATGTGATGTTGAGACTGTCCCAGAACTGTCTGGAAGTTAAATGTTAGTCTTCTGCAAAGGCCCGGGTCCTCCAAGTGCCGTGTAAGCAGGCTTCTATTTAAAACTTTCACACCAGCTGCCTGACTCTCTCTTGTTTTCCAAGGGGTGCTCTCTTCCCCGCGGATTCTTCTCCGCCAGCCCCTTGCCATGCCCGTCTCCTTCAGCACAGCCTGCTGGCGCAGAGAGAGAGACACTTAGAAAAGGAACTGGGAAGTAGTGGTCTTTCACCCGCTGAAAACAGGCTCAGACGAAGACAAGACGGTCCTGGAAACACTGTTGGGGGGTCAGGGGCAGAGAGGGGCCCAGAGATGGGGAAGAAAGCACAGTTTCCCTGAGTGTTTTAAGAGAAGGTGAAGCCACTCAATATACCCTTGGATGTGTCCGGGCCCCAGGCGGCCTTATCTAAATGAGCTCCAGATCTGTCAGCACCAGGGGGGTTTGAAGGGGGCACTCAAGAGAGAAAGAAAGAGAATTTAGGAGGATGAGGAAGCCTGGGAACAGGCAGATGGAAGGATGTGCAGCAAAAGCAATCTAAGGAAGAGGGAGAATAAGACGATGTCAGGAGCCGGGCCCATCGCTCATTGTCCTCTAGGTCCAGAACCTTCCCTGACTTGACTGTGGCGTGAGCAGCGGGGTGGCTCAGATCCTCAGGGACCGGGGTGTAAGACCGGATTTTATTCCTCTATTTCCCCAATTGTGTAAAACTTCTCAGCTCTGATCCTCAGAGGGTCCTCCCCCTGCTCTTCCTCCTCCTATTCTTCCTCCTGGGCACAGCCGCAGTCAGAGGGAGAGGAGCAGCTCAGAATAACAGCGGCAGGGACAGAAGTGCGCTGGAGCCAAGCCCGCAGTGGCCAGCCCCGAACAAGGCAGCGTTTGTGTGCAGAAGCTTTTCAAGTTTGTCTCACAGATACAGGGACGTTGGACAGAGAGGAACAGAGAAATTCCAGGGATTTTTCACGTGCAAGCGGATATTTCCTCTGAGAGTTTCTAGACTAAATAATACTCCTGCGTCTAAGGGCCGGTGTATACTGCTGACCGGGCGATGTTCTCTGCACGCGGAGTGAGCACAGGGAGCCTGGAGGGAGACGGAAGCCGAGGAAGGTGAAGTTGCCGGAATAAATGTCTTTTCTGGAGGAGGATCGGTGACGGTCTCCCTCCACCTGACATGACATCCATCTCAAGTACGGAGGAAGGATTTGTTGGCAGACCTTGGAAAAGAAATGGGCTGGATTCTGAGAATAGATAGACCTGGGCCTCTCGTGAACTGTTTCCTTATATATTTTAAATAGACTTTATTTTTAGAGCAGTATTAGTTTCATAGCAAAATTAAGGGGAAAGTACAGAGGTGTCCCATATACCTGCTCCCCCCCCCGATACACAGCCCCCCCACTATGCACATTCCCCACCAGAGGAGGGGGACATTTGCCATAATCAATGAACCTACACCAGCACATCAGTATGGCCCGGAGTCCGCATACACAGTAGGGTTCACTCCTGGCATGGTGCATTCTGTGGACTTTCAGTCAATGGGTAATGACATGTGTCTGCCATTGCTGTGTCCCTCCCTAAGAATCCCGTCCCGTGTTCGTCCCTCCCTCCCCATCCCCTGGCCACCACAGATCTTCGTACGTCTCCATACCTTTGCCTTTTCTAGGATGTCATGTACAATAGTTGAAATCATACAGTGTGCAGCCTTTTCAGGTTGGTCGCTTCGTGCATTTAAGGGGCCTCTGTGTCTTCGCATGGCTTGATAGCTTTCATTGTAGGGCTAAATAATGCTCCATTGTCTGGATGTAGCCATTTTTATATACAGGGTGTGGCAAAAGTCGGCTTCCAGTTGTGACTGCCTGAAAGTTTATTCTTGTACTATTTATTTAATGATTGCGTTATTTTCTCTGCAAACAACTGTAAACCTGCTTTTGCCCCACCCTGTATACTTAAGAAGCCAGGGTTTTTAATAGAATGATATAATTTATTGATAACTGGTATTATAATAAAACCTATGATAAGATAAAAGCAATGCTTGGCTGAAACAGCAATCTCTATAATAAGCTCTATATATGATAGCTATTAAATTATCCTTCCGGTTGGAATGAGTAAACTGAGGCACAAAGAGAGCCTGGCAGGAACCTCCCCCGTACTACTTCCTCCTCTCACCCATTACTCTCCCAGTTGAGCGGCAGGGCGGAACTGCTGGGCTATCCCGATTTAAGTGGGAAGGACACCTCCTCCCATACCTAATAGTGTCGTCATCAGTAATTTCTTTTTGTGTGTGTGGGGCTCCCAGGAAGCTTTTTTCGCCCATTTTTATTGACTTTTATCGGGGCCACATTGGGTAATACAATTATATAGGTTTCAGGTGTGCAGTTCTGTAATACGTCGTCTGTGTATTGTACTGTGTGTTCACCACGCCAAGTCAGATCTCCTTCCATCACCGTTTATCCCCCCTTTCCCCTCCTCTCCCTCCCCCACTCCCCTTTCCCTCTGGGCATCACCTCCCTGTTGTCTGTGTCTGTGAGTTTTCTTCTTTGCTTAATCCCTTCACCTTCTTCACCCAGCCCCTCAAGCCCCGACCCCTCTGACAGCTGTCAGTCTGTTCCGTGTATCCCCACCTCTGGTTCTATTTTTGTTCATCGGTTTGTTTTGTTCATTAGATGCCACATGTAAGTGAGATCATATGGCCTTTGTCTTTCTCAGACCGGCTTATTTGACTTAGCTTAACACTCTCCAGGCCCATCCATGCTGTTGCAAAGGGTAAGATTCCCTTGTTTTTTAAGGCCGAGCAGTGCTCCACTGTGTAAATGGGCCGCAGCTTCTTTAGCCGCTCATCCACTGACGGGCACTCGGGCTGCTTCCAGGTCTTGGCGATTGTAAATAACACTGCAGTGAACATAGGGGCACATACAGTCTTCGAGTTAGTATTTCAGGTTTCTTCGAATATATTCCCAGAAGTGGAATCACTGGGTCAAGAGGCAACTCCATTTTTAAATTTTTTGAGGAATCTCCACACTGCTTTCCACAGTGGCTGCCCCAGTCTGCATTCCCACCAGCAGTGCACTAGGGCTCCCGTTTCTCCGCATCCTCGCCAGCACTTGTTGTTTGTTGGTTTGTTGATGATGGCCATTCTGACCGGTGTGAGGTGGTACCTCACTGTGGTTTTGATTTGCGTCTCTCTGATGGTCAGCGACGTTAAGCATCTTTTCGTATGTCTACTCACCATCTGTGTGTCCTCTTTGGAGACTTGTCTATTCAGGTCCTTTGCCCATTTTTAAATTGGATTGTCTGTGTTTTGGGTGTTGAGTTTTATAAGTTCTTTATAAATTTTGAATGTTAACCATTTATCAGACGTATCATTGGCAAATATATTCTACTATTCAGTGGGTTGTCTTTTCATTTTGTTGATGGTTTCCTTTGCTGTGCAAAACCTTTTGAGTTTAATGTAGTCCTGTTTGTTTATTTTTTTTTCCTCCCTTTCCTTTGCCTGAGATGATATGTCAGAAAAAAATATTACTAAGAGAAATTTTGAGATTTTACTGCCGATGTTTTCTTCCAGGAGATTTATGGTTTTGAGTCTGACATTTAAGTCGTTAGTCCATTTTGAGTTTATTCTTCTGTGTGGTTTAAGAAGGTGGTCTAGCACATATCTATCCAGTTTTCCCAATACCTTTTATTGAAAAACTATCTTCACCCCATTATATGTGCTTGCTTCCTCTGTAAGCTACTTATTGACCATAAAGGCATGGGTTTAGTTCTGGGCCCTCTATTCTGTTCCATTGATCTATGTGTCTGTTTTTATGCCAGTACCAGGCTGTTTTGATTACTATGCTTTTTAAAGGCTTTCATCACATGTCAGCCAGATTCTTCCATCACTGAGCCTGGTAACTTTGAAGCTATTTCAGGCCTGAAGGACAAGATTTAGTGGACTGAAGGAGTAACTTACATTAAAAGTGTTCAACTAGCCAGAAAGTGTAGCCAGCCTACTTTCAGGAAATCATTTGATTCTCTTGGAGAAATCTGATGGAAAAACTAACTTTAGACCAGAAATTCAGCTACTTATAGCTTATATAGCAATTCTATCTACAAAGGTCTGCATATAACCAATTACAACTAAATGTTCTGTGAAAGGAAAACAGATATTAAGACTATTCAAATGTTTTGTTGTCAGGTGTTGCAGAGAATCTTCCTCTCCTGTCCTAATGATCTGATACGCGTGTTCATGCCTGGAGACCTGTCCCAGTGCATCCGGGACCCTGGGCAACATTTGAATTTCCTCGAGCCAGGGTTGCAATGCCACCACAACTTATCACATGGGCAACAACAGCCAAAAGTATGATGTTTATGTATCTCGCCATATAGGGACTAACCAAAAACTAGAAGGAGCCCCTTGAGAACACACCTGCTTTGCCTGTATGTAGCATCTTACCTGCACAATGCCCTGAGGTTGGCGGGGGGAGGGGAGAATAACAGCAGGAACAGGTTTCCCGAGCACGGTTACCATCGTTGGTCGGGGCGGGTGCTCAGGGAGGCAGACACGAGCACACCGATGCTCGCAGCCCCCTCTGCGCCCATCTCCTCGCGGGCTGAGAGGGCCGGCCGGGCCTGGCCGAGTTCTGTCAAAGGACATGTGTATGGATTGCTTCTGGAGCCCCGCGGGAAGAGGCTTGGCTCTTCTTCTAAGAGAGACAGACAGGACTGGCCATGCCCTTTCTTCCCACCTTGACGGTGGGCATGATTCCCGGAGCTGCAGCAGCCATTGATGACCATGAGGTGACCAACCAACCCTTTAGTCTGCAGCCGCTAGTAGCATCCAGCTGCCCTCCTCCTCCCTCTTAGGTATAACTGTGGCCATAGTAGGACATTGGAAATGCCTGGGACCTCATTAAACCAAAGCAGACAAACTGTGCTATTAAAACTTAACTGCCAGCCTACTACCCTCAGCCGATACAAATGGAACAGATGTTTAAAACAATTCTGGTTCAATTCTGGCAGAAATCCCGGGGCAGAGAACAAATCGGTAGATGCCAACTACTCCCAGGTTCCAAAGTGAGGCATTATACCGGCTCTTCAAGGAGCTGAGAACCTGTGACTCCCAACAGGCTGGAGGTGGGCAAGGCCAAGAGGGAAAAATTGGAAATTGGATGGTTTCTTTAAAGAGAGTTGTCGGATGCCATGGCACTTCCCATACACACACATCCACCCCACCGTGGATGGGGGCGGAGGGCGGGACATGTAAGGACTTCAGGGAGGCCATTCAGAGACATGACGTCCATAGCCAGGAGCTCAGGGGCCGCACAACTGGTGTCTGTCACATGCCCAGGAAATCTTAACAGCAAGGAGCCCAGCCTTGGCTGCTGTGGCTCAGTTGGTTGGGCATCGTCACACGAATAGAAAAGACGCTGGTTCAACTGCTGGTCAGGGCACGTGCCTGGATTGCAGGGTCCATCCCCTGTTGAACTGAGTACAAGAGGCAGCTGGTCAATGTGTCTCTCCCTCTTTCTCACTCCCTTCCCCTCTCTCTGAAAATAAACTTTAAAAGAAGAAGAAACCTGAAAGTCAGAATATGGAGAGGCGGCTGTTGAGTTGGGTACAGAGCCGCACCCCCTGGTGTTTCCCCAATGACCAGACGTGGGCCATGGGAGAGAGCCATCCCGAAAGGGCCGCTGGGAGAGAGGGGCTGAGCAAAAACGCTGAGGCACCAGCTGAAGATGTCCTCGTTCCCTCGAGGGAGGCCCAGGTGAGCAATACCCCAGCGCCAGAGGGGTCTCTGAGGAACCCCAAAGCCCCTTCCAGAAGAAAAAGGCCACTTTAAGTATTTTCTTTGGCCAGAGGAAGCAAAGGCTGATTATAGGGTGCCCACCTACCATTTTACCCTGGCGGCCTGAGGCCACCCCCTGAGTGGGAGGGAGGAGGGTAGCCGGGAGATGTGACGGTTAACTTTATGTGTCTACTCGGCCACGGGGTGCCTGCATATTGGGCCAGACATTATTCTGGTGTGTCTTGGGGGGGGGGGGTATTTCTGAATGAGACTAGCATTGGCATCAGTAGGCTGAGTGACGTTGGTGGCCCTCGCCAAGGGGAGCGGGCCTCATCCGGCCCACAGAAGGCCTGAATAGAACAGAAGAATGAATGAGAAAGAATTCTCCCCGCCTGAGTGTGTCTGAGCTGGGGCACTGGTCTCCTGCCCTTGGACTGGGTCTCAGACTGAAACTTGCCCCATTGGTTCTCCTGAGTCTCCTGCCTGCCGGCTGCAAATCTTGGCCTCCTCCACCTCCGTAATCTTTGGAGGCGATCCTTTATAGCAATTGTAGATGTAATCCTATCAGTGCCGTTTCTCTGGAGAACCCAGCCTCAGACGATGCTTCAAGAAGGGCCCCTCCCCCTCCTTCCACCACAGGCTTCTTCTGGCTGGGAGCAGCCCAGCCGTGTGGGGAGAAATTTAGCTTCAACGAACCCCCGTTACACAGAGACCTTGTAGACTCAGTGACCAGAGGACTGTTATCCGACAGCGCTGGGAGGTCACAGAGACTTCCCCAGGGGCCTGAGCAGAGACCAGCCCCCAGGGAGTGTTGAATGGCCCCAGAGAGTAAGAGGGCGTCTCATCGCTGCACCCACAAACCTTGTCTGTGCCACACCCTGGTTTCCCAAGCATGGCCTGTGATGCCTGCGGTCGGTGTTTTTAGATGGAACCTGAATACTTCCCAGGTCCCTTCTCCCACACACTAAACTCCTTTTTTCCTCCTTGGAAATTGGTGCAGGTTTTAGAGCACAGTACCACGTGAAATGCAGGCCTTTGGTCTATTAAGTATAAAAAGCAGCTTCCAGGAGCATAGAGTTACATGATTCCTTCTAAGATGTGCAGGGGAAGCAGCTCCTTGCAGAGCTGTGTCCTTTCCAGTCCTGCAGGGACCCTGCTGGGACGGGGAGCGTTGCCTCGCCCTGCGTCCAAGCTGCGTCTCCGTCTCAGCCGGCGAGAGGCGAGCCGGGCCTTTGTCCCAGACAGAGCGTTGAAAACCACCAGACCGGGAGCAGCGGACATTGCCCCGTCTCTGCCGAATTCCCGAGAATACCGTGGGGCTTTCCTGACCACGAGGGAGCGTCGCCAGCCTGTGCCTGGAGATTGGGCAACGCCTGCTCCGCTCCCACCGCCCTCATCTCGCTGCCGTTCACGCTTTCCAAGTCTTCTGGCCCCTGCGCCAAGGTCGGCTGGGTCCGGCCAGGCTATTTATAGCGCTGGTACAGGACTGGGCAGCTAGTGGGAGCAGATGTTCTCTGATACGGGGAAAGGAAGCTATTTATACTGGGAGCTGGATGACAACGCATCAGAGGGGAGGCTGCAGCCATCGTTCGTTGATGTTCCCGTCCTCGCGATGCTGGATGAAGTTCTCCAGGTCCTCGGGTGAAGACATTCTCACCCTCTCCGCCTAGACAGTCCCACTCAGCAGACGCTGACTGTCTGCGGTGGGGGGCTGGGGGGCACCGAGGTGAAGAAGACAGGCCCCTCTGGCTTTAACAGTCCAGGAGGGGAGACCGCGTGAAAGCGAGTCACGATGTCCCCCGCTGCCAGCTGAGCGCCATGGGACTGCCCACAAGGTGCCGATGATGGAGGCTGCTGGGCCTGGGGAGTGCTGCAGGGTTGGGGTGACGGGATGGGGGGAGAGTGGTCAGGAAGGAGGGCCACGAGGCCAGTGAGTGCAAACCTGGCTTGGAAGGGTGGCCGGAAAGGTCCAGCCTGAGGCATTCTGGGAACATCCAGGAATCAGTCGTGGTCTGAGGCCCGAGGGGCTTCCTGAGGGTTTTGGAGGAGAAGGCTGGTAGGTGAGTGGGGACCAGGTTGTGAAGGGTCATCCTCCAGGGCGAGGTCTGTGTGGACTTGGCCTTCAGGCAGGAGGAGCAGGCAAAGCTTTCTAAGAAGAGAAGTGATTGTTATTCCAGGGAGCGATGGAAACTGTGGGTCTGTGAGCAGCCCCTCCTGCGGCTCCAGTGTCCCATGGCGCCACGCCAACCCCATGGCAGGTCCACACCCACCCCGAGCTTTCTTCCGGCTGTGCTTGTCCTGGCCGCTGCTTACCCCGCAGGCCGGCCCCCGCCTCGTCCCCCGCTCTGATCTGCCTGTTGCTGTATCTCCACCACAGCATCAGCCCAGCGTGGGCGTAGCCTCATTCCTCTGGTGTGAAAACCGAGGAAGAAGAACAGAAGACATTTCTGGGTATCCTTGGGAAGGCATGGGAGATGGAGCGAGCTTACAATGCGCACGCCTGAAAACCGAGTACCAGCTTTTCCCTTGTTCTTACACATCCTAAAGCCGCTTCTGCCAGCTGCGCTCTGGCCTTCACCCCACTTCTGGCCTCTCCCCATCCCTCCAGGCCCTTTTCCCGTTCTCTCTATTCCCAAATGCCTATTCTGTTATAATGCGGAACAATTTAAGTCATTTGGGGGTTTGGTTTTGGTTTTGGTCTCCTTCTAACTCTGCGGGCCTCGCCTTTCACCTCTTAGCTGGGTACTTTCCTGAACAGAGACCTTTGTTCCCTAAGAAGAGCACTGGTTCCAGAAGGCGAGACAGTCACCTGTTCCACAGCCCAGCATTACGGAGCAGCTGTGTGACAGCGTTTATACCTGGCCCCAAAGGGGACGAGAAGAATAAGTCCTATCCATAAGGCAAACACTGGAGAAGAACAGTCTGTGCTTGACCAAAGCCTCTCAGGCTCCTGAACCTTCTCCTAGGTTCATCTATGTCCTTCCTCGTAAAACTCAGTTTTAGCAAGAACCCTGCTAAGTCGTTCAGCAAGCACCCACCACCCCCCGGTATCTGATGGGGTTCTTCACCCTCCACCGTCTCCCAGGGGATGGCTGAGCACCCTGGCCTGCCCTCGCTGGGACCCCCCAACCCCTGATGTTTTCTCCTAGTAGTTTCCAACCACTGGCCCCACCCTACTCTTGGGCCATAAATCTCCACGCTGCACTGGGGGCCGAGTGTGGCCTCCCTCCCTCGCTTCAGCCCCCGGTCTGTGAGTCCCTCCACCTACCGCCATGGCCCCGGTGCATGGAGTCTGCCTTACCCTCTTCACCACGTGCCACTGGGTCACTTTTTCTTCCACAGGAGAAAAGGCTTAACCCCGAGGACTCCAACTTGGGTCTCGGTCTCCTGCTCAATGGGTGGCTAGACTCTCTGTAGAAAGACAGAGATGGAACATGTCTCTGGGGGCTGAGAGCAGATGAGTCGGGGAAAAGCTCTTACAGATGAGCTTCTAAGGGAAGGATTAACTCCCAGACAACCAGCTGGGTTTGAGAGCTGGAGCTGACCAACGTGAGAGAGGAAGGCCTCGTCGGTTCAGCTTTGGGGGGACAGAGAGGCGGGGAGGCAGTGATCAAATGAGGAAGATGGAAAGAGAAGCCTCTGGGAGAAGAGAAAGCGTGAGTTTGAAGTGTTCTGAGGAGGAAGAGATGGAAGCCAAGAGGCACCCACCGAGGCTGAGCTTGCTTTCCGAGCCGGGAACAAGAAGCCAGTGGTGGCCCTAAGGCCAGAGGCCGGGCGGTGGGGGACGCTCTGGACCAGCAGGCATGGGCTGTGCTCAGCGGGGGTCTCCACGGCGGCCACCTCCATCCTCAGCCCTGAGGGGCTGTCACGTTCTCGGTGGACCTTGTCCTCCTCCGGGGACTGGGAACTTGCCGAAAAGTCCTGTTGTGTTCCTGCCCCTCAGACGTTCGGTTCACATCTGGGTCTCTTCTTGGAATGCTCCAAGGGTTTCAACACAAACCCAGACCGTTCCCTCTCACCTGCACGGTTCTGCCCCGCACGGCCATTCGGCTCGGTCGGCAGTTCGTGGAGGAAGCGGGGAAGCGAGAACCAGGTGCCGCGGGCTCAGCCACTCAGAGCTGCCCCCACCCACCGCCACTCAAAGGCCGAAGAGGGGGCTCGGGGGTCTGCAGAGAGAAGGGAAGCGCTCGGACGGACGGGCTCTCGGAGACAGTGAAAGGCCACAGGGCGAGTATCTGCGAAAAGGCGACGCTGTCCCCCCAGAGGTGGACAAGCCGAGGTGAAGGAGGAAGGTGAGTGCGAGAGAGGTCCCAGGTCTTGCAGGGCACGCTCAGACCTGACGACGGTCACAGAGGAACCGCGGAACTAGAGAAAACAAGGACGAAGGTGGCCAGTTTTTATAAAGCTAAGTATATTCCATTTAAAGGCCATCCGTTTGTTATTTATTGTGAGATAAAGAATTCCATGGGGAGAGCTTGCTTTCTAAAAAATGCTTAGAATAGTGTGTGGCTTAAAGTCCTCACTCGGCAAAATGAGTCGGAAACATTTAAGTAAGTCCTTCCAATTAAAAAGGGGGAAATGGCCAGCTTGGGAAAGCCAGGAATCTGAGGGGCCTCCAGGGCTGAGGCTTTCCCTCTCTGTCGCCTGTTTGCCAGTGATGCCCGCTGAGCGAGGCACTTGCAGGGAGGGCTCCCAAGGAAGGCCTGGCTGCCGAAGCCACAGTGGTTCCGACTTCTCTCTGACAAGGAGCCTGCAGAGGGCCCTGGCGTGCAAAGGCCAGTCCCGTCTGGGGCAGTGGTGGCCAGGACACAGGCCCCCAGGGGACGAAGGGTCAAGCTGACCCTCAGAGGCCCCCAGTGAAACCACAGCCGCTGGGGAGGTGCAGCCCTTCCCAGAGTGGCCTGGGAGGTGGGCAATTAAAGGACTGGGATTGTGAGACCCTCCAGGGCCCCTCTCCCCATGTCCCAGGCTACCTGGAGCATGAGGGTGGGGACCCAGATGGGAAGGCTGCCTGGACTACCGGTGACATGGGGCCCGGTGAGGCCAGGAGCCTGTCACTGGTGGAAACAGCCGTGGATAGAGGAGCCGTGGTGAGACTGGCAGTCGGGAAACTGGGGGACAATGCAGAGCTACAGGCAAGACTAGACTGCGCCAGGGTATGAGGGTGAGCCTTGCCTACTGGCAGAATTGGGGGAGAGGGATTCCCCCCGATTTGCATCCTTGGGACTTTGGCACACACGTGTGTTCACACAAGATCAACAGGGACTGTTTAGATAGAGTCTTTTTAGAGAAAAGCTCCATTTCATCATATCCACTTTCCCAGGCTCTCTTTACCACCTAAGACCCCAAATGGGATCGCTGCTTTACTTGGAAAAGGGGGAAGCTGTTCTTAAGTCACAAACCGGAATGGAAACCAAAATGGAAACGACCGTGCTGGTCCAACACAGAAATGGGTCATTTTTTCAGAGAGCCGTGGTCAGGTCAGCTGCGTTTTCTCCCCAAATCCTCAGCTGAGCCGGCAGGAGAAGGCGATGCTCAGGAGTAGTCCGCGAAGTGGCGAGGCTGTGAGGGTCTGGCCTGAGGCTTTGAACTCGGGAGACACCGGGGTGGCGGAAAGGAGGGGTGTGGCGCCCTCTGGCGGGAGCAGGTCAGAGCGCCCAGGGTGGGCTTCCACCCCCTGCCATGGCCTCCAGCCCCCCTCTCCTGTGGCCTAACACCTTCCCACCTTTGTGCAAAAGCCAGGGTTTATAGCTCTGCCCGGGGCCCTCTGGAGTCGGCACCTTCAGGCAACGCGGAGCTGATGTGGTCCAATCGGGAAGACCTGATTTAGAGTTTGGCCAAGTGAGGAGGTGGGTGTTGACCCCGCAGAAGACGCACAGACCAGTGGCGGGTTGGGATCACGGAAAGCCGCACAGCTGCGGGGACTCAGGCCTTGTGGTGCCCACACGTCCCAGGGAAGGAGGCTGTGTGTGGCACGGTCCTAGCAGGCCATGGCTGCCGCAGCCTGGGTTTTCCTCCAGGGCAATCACCGGGTAGACATCAGAACCTCCGAGTTGAGCCAAGCATCTCTGTCCACCTGGCATAAAAGTATTTGTCAGACATGATTATAGGAAGTCCTAAGAAGATTAAAAACAAATGTTGCACACTTGCAAAGGGCATGGTCTCAGAACAACTGGCCACCAGGACGCTGGGTCAAGTGAAAAAGCTTGTGAGAGGCCACAGAAGATGGCTTCTGGCTGTTCCAGGCCCGGCCTTGCAGCCTAGAGGAAGCGCGAGGGAGTGAGTGAGTTCTGGACGGGGCCCCGGCGCTGTGAGAAGCTCTCCAGGCCCAGATTTACGTGCCTGCTGCTTCCAGGTCCCAGAATGAGATTCCACCCCGCGCCGGATGACTTGATACTTCCCATAAATAACATCTGTGTCTGCGTAGCGTTGATAAGGGGTGCTCTGGGCGTGAACCCAGGGCCGCTGGGGATCCAAGAGGAATTTCTCTCCCCACCATATGTGCTATTCATGTGATGGGCTCCTTCCAAGCCTTCTGAAACTCCTTGGAGGGATGAGCCACAGGCTGTCGGAATTAGGCAAGAAGGACTTTGAGGCGCCCTGACACCTGGGGGAGGACGGCCCCACGCCCCTGTCTTGCAAGGGGCTCAGAGAGCGTTAAGCTGGGTCTTGGAAGGCCCAGAAGGGACCCCGAGAAAGAGACTCAGAAGATTCCTTCCTGACATCATTCATTCCACTGGGGACGATCTGAAGGTTGCATATACTCCCTGGCCTCAACACGCCAAATTTTAGATAGATTTCCTTTTCTGGAAGTCCAAGCATACCCATGACCAAACTTGACAATGTCCTGTGTCTTCAGTGGAGCAGGCAAGTAAGCGCTTTCTCAGATTCAGAGTCTTGGAGGCGGTGTCGGGAGTCTGCCCCGCGAGCAGGGACATGGTGTTGTGGGGAGAGACTGTGCGCGGGGGCCCAGTCCCAGGGGTTCCTCCTCCTCACATTGCCTGCAGCTCCCCCCCCATTCCCTGCTTCCTTCTTCTTACTTTTGTGACATACATTTTTATTGCGATATAATTTGCAGACCGTACAATTGAAAACATCCACTGCAGTGGGCTTTAGTGTGTTCTGAGTTGCACATCCATCACTCCAATTCACTGTGGAACATATTGATGTTCTAAAATAACCCCAGAAACCATGCACCCTCAAGCTCTGGGAAGTCATTAATCCATGTTCTCTGTGAACATTCCATGTAAATGGAATCACATGACACATGGTCCCCTGTGCCCGGCTTCCTTCCCTTACCATGTTTCCAAAGCTCATCCATGTTGTCGCGTGGGTCTGTATTTCATTCCTTTCTATGTCTGATTAATTTTCCATTGTGTGGCTATAGCAGATTTTATTTATCCATTCACCAGCTTATGGCCATTTGAGTTATTTCTGCTTTTTTTGTGGCTATCATGAAGAAGGCTGCCTTAAACATTTGTGAATATAATTTTGTTTATATGTAGGTCTTCATTTCTCTTGGGCAGCTATCAGGGACTCAATTGCTGGATTATGTGGGAACTCCCTGTTTAACCTTTCCAGGGACTGCAGACCGTTGTCCATCCCTATTCACTTCTCAGGGGTCCTAAGAATTGGTCGGTCATATTTAACAAAACAACCGCAGCATGAGTGATCTTTCTAGAAAGATTCTAAACAAATAGTAGAGGTAAAGCTCCGTTTTAGCTGAGAAAGGTGACCAACCAGCTGCTTTGGTTAAATGAAATGAATAACGATCATTTTTAAAGTCCAAATTTTGTTTCAGCTTTCGTCAAAAGCCTTCTAATTGACATTAGCATGTTACAGTTCCGTCTTGCAGGAGGAAGGGAGCGGGGTCTGGCTTTCCCTGGCTCTCAGCGTGAGTGATCTTCAGGGGTCATGCATCTGTTCAGTGACAGTGATTCAGGGACAGGTGCAGGTCCGGTCTGGGCCCAGGGACCACAGAGCCACAGGTGAATAACATCAACACTGTCTCTGCCTACCTGGGCTAAGTCCTAGCATGGGGGAGAGAGCTGAAAAAAGAGACAAAATCGTTGCTTTGCTGGTAGCAGAGGGGATGGGAGAGAACCCCGTAGGGGGTGGGGACTGCGTCAGCTAGTGTGGCCAGCGAACACCGAGGAGGTGTGTTAGTTTTCCTGCCGTAACAAGCTGGCATAAACTCAGCGGTCTAAAACAGCACGTGCTTCTTAGCTCACGTTTCTGTAAGTCAGAAATCCAAGCTGGCTGAACTGGGTTCCACGCTCAGGGTCTCACGTGGCCACAGTCAAGGTGCTGGCCAGCCTGGGTCTTACCTGGGTGCTCGCAGAAAGAATTCACTTCCAAGTTCACTCCGGCTGGTCACAGACTCCAGTTTCCTGCAGTTGTAGGAGTGTCGGTCTATTTGGGCTACTTGGGCTACTGTAACAGAATCCCGTAGACTGGACGGCTTACACGTTTATTTCCCAAGGTTCCGGAATCTGAGAAGTCCAAGGTCAAGGTGCCAGCAGATTCGGTGTCTAGCGAAAAGCCGTTTGCTGGTTCATAGATAGCCATCATCTCCCTGTGTCCTCACATGGCAGAAGGGGCAAGAGAACTCTCTGGGGTCTCTTTTATAGGCACTAAACCCATTCATGGCCTAATCACTCCTTATTGCCCCATCTCCAAACATCATCATATTAGGGGGTAGTTTTCAGCGTATGAATCTGTGAGGGGAAGACCCAAACATTGAGTCTCAGTGCAGGGAGGTGAGTGAGGTCCCTGCCATCTTGCTGGTTGTCAGCAAGGGTTTTCCCTTGACAACTCTTCTCACACGGCCCCTCCACCTTCAACACAGCCATGGTATGTCAGTCCTTCCCACGCTCTGCATCTCTCGACTTCACCTGCCACCAGCCAGAGAAAGCTCTCTGCTTTAAGTACTCGCACCCTCCTATCTTAAGGTCAACAGTCTCATACAAGATAACAGCCCCTGGAGTGATGCATGATCACAGCCACAGGTTCACAGCGCTGCAGGAAAGCAATGATGGGAGGGAGGGAAGAGCCGCTCACCCCTCAGGGTTCCCGTGGACATCTGCGGATAGGATGCAGCTGGAAGGAACCTTGGAGGCAATTTCTTTCTAGAATTAAGCCCCAGCAATTGCTTTTTTAAAATGGCTTAAGATATAATGTCTAATTGGCGTGCAATGAACAGCGCCTAATTAAACGATCCCATTGGATAACTTTGAACATCTATATACGTTCATGAAAACATCTCAACAATCAAGCAATGAGCATAGACGTCGCTCCCCAAGTTTCCTGGGGCCCCTCCTCTCTTCCTCCCACTGCTTCTGCTCCCCCACCCCCAGGCAGCGATCCACCTGCTTCCTGTCACTATAGATGACTGACATTTTCTAGACTTTTACATAAATGCAATCATACAGTATCGTAATGGGATAAATTGTGTCCCTCCCCAGATTCATATATAGAAGTTCTAACCCCCAATACCTCAGAATGGGACTGTATTCGGAGATAGGGCTTTTTGAAGAGGTAATTAAGGTAATATGAAGTCATTAGGTTGGGCTTTATAAGAAGAGATTAGGACAGACACACCCAGAGGGATGCTCATGTGACGAAACCAGGTGAAGACCCGCCTACAAGCCGAGGAGAGAGGCCTCGAGAGAAAGCAGACCTGCCAGTGTCTCCATCTTGGACTTCCAGCCCCCAAAACTACGAGAAAACACGTTTCTGCTGTTTAAGCCCCTGGGCTATGGCACGTGGTTACAGCAGCTGAGCAAGCTAACGCAAGTATGCCATTTGTGTGTGTGTGTGTGTGTGTGTGTGTGTGTGTGTGAGTGACTTACTCCATTCAGCATAGTTATTTTGAGATTTATATGTTATTGCATGTATCAACAGTCCACTTCTTTTTCTTGCTGAGTGATATTCCACTGTATGGATATACTACAACTTACGTTTCTCTTCACCTGTTGATCGGCATTCGGGTTGTTTCCAGTTTTTCTTATTATAAGTAATGCTCCTATGAACATTCATATACAAGTCTTCGTGTGAATATGTATTTACTTTTCTTTGGGGTAAACATTTAGGAGTAGAGTGTCTGGGTCATATGGCAGTTGTATGTTTGATTTTTTTTTAAAAATATGGAACGCATCATGAGTTTATGTGCCATCTTTGCTCAGGGGCCCTGCTAATCTCTGTGTCGTTCCAATTTTAGTGTATGTGTTGCCAAGTCAGGCACTATGCTTAACTTTTTAAAAAGCTGCCAAAGTGTTTTCCAAAGTGGTTGTACTATTTACATTCCCACCAGCAATGTGCGAGAGTTCCAGTTGCCCCATGTCTTTGCCAACATTTGGCATGGTCAGTCTTTCTCGTCCGAGTCATTCTGATAGGAGCGTAGCAATATCTCACTGTGGTTTTAATTTGCATTTCCCTAATGACTCACGAAGCATTTTCTCATATGTTTGTTGGTCATCCAAAAAGGAACATATAGCTTATTAAACAAAATAAGCATCTGTTTGTTCAACTATCTGGCCCATTTTAAAGAATGGGCCTTCTTGTTAACTTTTCAGAGTTCTTTATATTTTTTAATGCAACTCCTTTATAAGATATATGATTTGTGAATATTTCATAACAGTCTGTAGCTTGTCTTCAGTCTCTTTAACAGTGCGCTTCAAAAACAAACCAGAAGTTTTTCATTTGAATTAAGTCCAATTTATATCAGTTTGTTCTGTTATGGATCATGCTCTGGGTGCCGTTTCTAGGAAATCTTGGCCTGACCCAATGCTACAGAGTTTTCTCCTGTGTTTTCTCCTAAACGTTTTATATTATAAAGTTTTACATTTAAGTCTGTTGGGGGTTAATATTTTTATATGATGCAAGGTATGGGTGGATCGGGGTTCTCCTTCCTTCTTCCTTTCTTTCGTTTGTTCTTTCTTTCTTTTTTGCATATGGGTAATCCATTGTTCCAGAACATTTGTGGAAATGACTATTCTTTTTCCACCGAATTGCCTTTGAACCTTGGTTGAAAATCTGTTGTCCATATTTGTGTGGGTCTATTTCTGGGCTCTCTGTTCTGTTCCACTGATCTCTTTGTCTGTCTTTACGCCAATACCACACTGTCTTGATTACATAGCGTTATAAGTCTTGAAATCAGGGAGTGTGAGACCTCCTCCTCCTTTGCTGTTCTATGTCCTTTACATTTTCATTTAATTTCAGAAGCAGTTTGTCCATTTCTATCCCAAAAGAAGCCTGCTGAACTTTTGACTGGGATTGCATAAGATCTATAGATCAGTTTGGGATAATGGACGCCTTAACAGTATATTTTTACATTGAGATACAATTCACATACCATAAAATTCACCATTTTAAAGTGTGCTCATCAGGCCCTGGC
Organism: Furipterus horrens; assembly: GCF_987537825.1. Taxonomy (NCBI): domain Eukaryota; kingdom Metazoa; phylum Chordata; class Mammalia; order Chiroptera; family Furipteridae; genus Furipterus; species Furipterus horrens. Next base: position 5,251,374 of record NW_028327173.1, read on the forward strand.
TGGTTTAGCTCAGTGGATTGAGCGTCGGCCTGCGAGCTAAGTGTCGCTGGTTCGATCTTCCAGTCAGGGCACATCAGAGAAGGAAAACTCTGACTCCAAAAAACCTCCGCTGCCTTGCGGCATACCTCTTCAGGGGAAAGGCTAAGGGAGTAAACCCCGACAGAAAATCCGGAGCCGGAGTCCCTAAGGCGGTTTGACGTTGTAGTCAACACCGGCAACTCCTGCGGCGCACCTGAACCCAAGCTGTATCGACTCCGTCTTTCCCTTGGACCCTTCAGCTGCGAAGAGAGGGGGGGTCTGCTGCATGGGCAACAGCAGACCCTCCATATTACCCTGCCCAGGCTCTGTAGCTTCAGCTTCACTGGAGAGGACACTCCAGCGTCATCGCAAGATGTCGATTCAACACGGGAGGAGACAGATACCATGTCACTCCCGAGTCGGACTGCACCGCCATTCTCGGCGGTGCAGATAGACTCTTAAGAAGCTACACCATCGTCTCTCGAGACGGACGGCTGCCGACGAAAGTGTGCTCATCAGCGGTTTCTGGAACATTCACAAGGTTGTGTGGCCATCAGCACTAGCAAATTCCAGAACATGTTCATCGCCCCCAAAAGAAGCCCTGTGCCCATTCGCAGTTACTCTCCAGCCCTCCCTCCCCCAGCCCCTGGCAAATACTTATCTACTTTCTGTCTATGAATTTGCCTTCTCTGGCCATTTCATATCAATGCAATCATACGACATGAGGCCTTTTGTGTCTGGCTTCTTTCACTTAGCGTGATGGTCTCGAGGTTCCCCCAGGTTATAGCAGACATCTTAAAAGTATTGCATCTATAACACATAAAAAATGGATAAATGCACAGGCCTGAGACGCTTTGCAGAAATTGCTTTTTAGGATTAAGCCCCTGAAGTCAGCTTTAGAAACATACATATATTTGCTTATGCTTCCTCAAAGTAAACCAGGCCCTTAATCTCCGCGTAACTGAGGGGATAGCTGGCTGGAATTCGTAAAATCACTGAAGTTCAGATTTGGTGGGAAACTTAGAAATCCTGTAGTCAAGAGGCTGCAAACCAGTTGCCCAGAGGCCAACTTGGCAGTCAGATGTGTTTGTGTGGTCTATACAGGATGTCCTTAATATGTGAGCCAACATCTCAGAATTTGGGAGTTTTCTCAAAAATTTCTTTAAAAAATCAGATGTCTGACAGGCCAGGGCCCGCATCCCACCTGGCGGTGACGGGCTGGTTGGGGAAAGGAGCCTCTTGTCCAGGTGTCCTTGGGCCCCACCCCGACCCCCAGGGTCCCTTCGCCCTCACACCTGCTCCCCCACGGTCAGATTACCTGCCCAGCCTAGAGGCCATCAAATTTGCATCTCCCCCTGAGAGTCCAATCTATTCCTTTTCTAGAGAAGCCCTGGGGAGGTTATCCAACTTTCCTGGGGGCCAGCAGTGAGTAGGGAGAACTCCTCCCCACTAGGTGACACCTCATTCCAGCTGGCTTGGCTCTTCCAGTTTGAGAACCCCAAGTCCTGCAGCCTTGGAGCCCTCTCAGTCCCAGGCACACGGGGATGGTTGGAAGTCCTACCTCGCACTTTCTACCCTTCTTCCCCACCAAGAACAAATAAATAAAATAACTTCCATATTTTTCACTCCATAAGACGCACTTTTTTCCCCCAAAAGTGGGGGGTAAATGTCTCTGCGTCTTATGGCGCAAATACTGTGTCACAGACCATGATGTGTATCACCTGACCTATCAGCGGTGGCGACAGTTGTTAGAAGAGGAAGCGGTGGGCCCACACGAAAGCTCTGGGGACGCTTAAATGTCCCACTTTACTGCTGAATCTCAGGGCGTCTGGTCAGTATGAAGAGAGCGAAGAAAGTGGTTATCAGTGGTTGTGAGCAACCGAGCTTCATCAATTCTGACACTAGCGATGATGAATTCTTGGGGTTCCCAGAAAACTAGAAGAGTACTTGAACCTTCAAGGATCTCCTCATTTGTTAATGACAGTGATGATGGTTCTTAATACTGCTGTTCACTTTACGTGGTTGAAATATTATTCTGTTATATTTTATTAAATATTTCAGTACACCATTTGGTTCAGAATATTTGTTTTCTTGTTTTCCTCCTCTAAACCTAGGTGTGTCTATGGTCAGGTGCGTCTTATAATGGGAAAAATATGGTAAGTTAAATTTTACGAAACTTTAAGCCGAGTTTTGCTGACCTAAGAGTTCCTCTGTCATCCAGCCTGCTAGCAGGGTCAGACGTTGTCATTGGCATCATCCCTGTCCCTAGTTTCTTCCTCTAAGAGGTGCACTGTGCCCCACTCAGAGTCATGGCTGGGTGGGACTCCCGTGCCGGGTTTCCTGGGCCCAGCGCCTGCCACCAGGCCTGGCGACACCTGGCCCACGCAGGGGCCTCGGTCCCAGCCGACAGCAGCGTGCTGACGCCTGGCTGCCAGATGGCAGGGCCCACCTCTGTTTGTGATTAGGAGCCCCGAGAGCCAATGATGAAAGCCCTGAGAAGAACATTGTTATATGACTTTTCATAGTTTCCCAAGTAAATATTACACTCGCTGCTGCTTGAATTACTAATGCCTTGGAAGCGGAGGCTGAAATCTGTTCCCAAACAGACTCTCCTCTTTTTTCCCAGTCACCTAGGCGCTGAGCATTGTTGCTGAATTGTTTTCCCGGACTCCCCCCGACTCACAGCTCCGTGCGCACTGATCTTGGCACCCTGGGAGCCCGGATTCACACGGTCACCTCGTTCCAGCTTCTCTGCACTAACTCCTCATCCAGCAGGCAGGTGACTCCAAAATCCTGTGGTGTCACTGCAGAAAAGGGAGCCGTGGAAAGGCCACCACAGCTCCACTGAGCCTCTCCAAGGAGACTCTGCTGTGAACAGGCAACCGCAGGCACAAAGGGACCCTGCCAGACATGTTACCACCAGGGACCCTTAACTTCTTCCCGGGGCCTCCTGGAGACACCAGGAAAGGGCTCTGGGTCCTCACTGTCTTTATTGTGCTTATAAAAGCAAGTAAACAGATGGTTTGGTTTAGAGAAAATATGCAGCCAAGGTTATTAAACAGAAGAAAAAAAGGAAGGAAAGAAAGCAGAAGAATGAGAAGAGGAAAGGGCAAAGCAAGAAAGCTTGTCCACAGCAGAAATGGTGACAGCTCATAAATCCGCGCTGCCGTGCTGCGTGCGTCGTGGGCTGGAGTTCCGCGTCCTCCGTCCTCACCGAGCCTGTGTGTCCCTACAGCAGCCCTAAAGAAACCACCTCAGGGAGAAAGTGCACTCCGCCCTCCTCACCAGCCTCCTTCCATGCCTGTGACATTCTGCTTGGATGAGTCTGCTGGCACCTGGGGCAGAAGAGGCATTTGTCTCTGTCCTCTGCGGAGACTGGTCACACAGTGCTGGCCACGGAGGAGCTGACCCGGCTGTCACGGGGAGGGAGGACGAGCAATCTGGGAGATCTCCCTGGAGTAAGAGGAGCCGAGCCCATGGATTTCCTGCGGCACAGAGGGTCCTGGGGGCCAGGGCTTGGTTATTTACCTGTTGGTGGTCTTGGCCAGAATCAAGCTGCCGGCCCACTTGGTTCTGCCACGTTCCTGTGACAAAAAGCCCAGGATGTGTGATCTCAGGATTAGTTCACAGGATGAAGACTCAAGCAAGGAGGGGGAAAAGGTGCCTCTTACACACTCCAGAGACTCCCGTCCCACACTCAGCATCTCCCCGAGGGCGGCAGCAGGGTGCCAGGACTCAGTGGGTGGGGGACAAGGGAGAAGAGGGGATTGGGAAGTGGCTCAATATTCCAAGCCAGCTCCAGAGGGAACTTGTCCCACATCTGAGAGAGAAAAGCCACGAGAGAGCAAAAGCAAGGACAGGTAACCCCTGGATGCATAAGAAACCGGAAAGAGCAAGGTTTACGTACTTGGGATCTTGTGCAAAACGGCGAGCAGAAGTTCCTGTCTCTCGTACTTCAGCTGAAGCAGAACTTGGAAGAAGAGCGGGCTGGCAAGCAGCTGGGAGGGAGCCAACTGCAGAGTCCCGTCAAGGTTAGCTCAGGGCGGGGCCAAGGGTGGACCAAGGTCCTGCTGCTCCAAGGGTGGCCCACAGACCTTGCTTGGTCAGCTTGTCACGAGTCCAACAAAGCAAGTACAGAAATCAAGAGTCAGCGCTGAGACTCTGGCTGGTGTGGCTCAGTGGACTGAGCGCTGGCCTGCGAACCAAAGGGTCACCGCTTCAGTCCCCAGTCAGGGCACAGGCCTGGGTTGCCGGCCAGGTCCCCAGTTGGGGGCGCTCAGGAGGCAGCCACACATCAATGTTTCTCTCCCTCTCTTTCTCCCTTCCTTCCCCTCTCTCTATAAGTAAATAAATAAAATCTTTTTTTAAAAAAAGAAAGAAAGAAAAGGAGAAGACTAAGCACCGAGGAACTTCTATATGCCTTTCCCCCGTTCGGATTTTCCTGTGATATTTTATGAAATGCAACGCTGTGGCTGTGGAACCTAATTAAAAAAAGGACTGCAGGTGTATACAGTCAGGCCTCCTTCTGTATCCCCGGGTTCATGAATCAGAAATTTTCGGAAAAGAAAAAGTTACCTGGTTGCTGACGTGCACTGCATGTTAGGCCTAAAGTGGCTGTGTCTGTACCGAACACATACAGATTTTCTTGTCATTATTCCCTGAGCAATGCAGCGTGATGACTATTCACACAGCGCTTACTTTGTATCAGGTACTGTGAGTGATCTAGAGGTGATTCGAAGTACACAGGTTATATGTATATTCTGTGTCATTTTATAGAAGGGACGTGAGCATCCTCGGATTTTGGCATCCGCGCGGGGAGGTCCCTGGAACCGGTCCCCTGCGGATGCAGCGGGACAACTGTATTTTGTTCTGCTGTTGTTTCTTCTCTTTCATTTCCCTTATGTGTCATGGTTATTGTATTTCACAAAGGAAGCAGTCTGCGATGGACTGAAAATGTGAAAAGCTGGTCCTTCTCTGCAGGTAGTTTGAGGCTCACTGGCCAAGGTGACAAAAAGCACAAAGGACTGCTCCCCCTCCCCATCGTGGGACAGAAAGAGTGAAACCCCTGCAGTGGCAGAGGCCCAGGCCCACCCACCCCACGGGGACACGCAGCGGGCGAAGCGGCTGGGTCCTCTGCCCACACGATTGGGCATAAAAATGGGGCACCTGGAGCCATCCCTGCAGTGAAGAGGGTCACTGGCCACCAAAGGGGATGTGCAGAGCCCCCAGCCTCCTGCCAGGAGAAGCGAGGGCTTCTGGAGACCTCCATGGTGAGCCTCGTCATGACTCTGGGGTCACTCTTCTTTCTCCTTTCCCGTGCACCAGGCAGACAAGCCAGGGAAGTCCAAGTTATGCCACACAAGGAAAAAGAACACTGTGCCTTTTAGAAAATCAAGGTCACTCCCCCACCCCCATTTTATGTATGCTTCCCAGTCCCTGTCTGGACTCCCACATGGCCTGTGGGACAGGGAAGGTGCCTTCCAGTCTGTCTGTCCTCTCCTCCCTGGAGCCAGTGGTGAGAAAGGCGACCGAGTCTCTCAGAACCTGAAAGTGCTCTTGGCTTCAGCCCAAGAGGGAGCCTGGCATACGAGGTATAAAGTACAGAGCAGTCCCAACGAAGTTAGGCTGTGAGCAGCTGAGGGCATGGTTGCCTGGGGGTACGGTCACAAGGTGTGGGGACAGGGCGCCGTTCAGGGGCTGCTCCTGTGGGTTTAGGGATCAGGGCGCTAGTGAATGGGTGTGTTCGGTGTGTGAAAAAAAAAATGGCACACTTACGGTTTGCCCACATTCTTCATGTCTATTAAGTTTCAATAAAATGTTTGAAAAACCTATTGGCTCCAACCATCATGGCCAAAACAAAATAAAATATTGGGACAGAGGTCTTGTGTGACTGCCCTGCTCGGGTGAGAAGCGCTGAGTTGTAGGAGCGCAAAGAAGAACAATTACCCTGTCAGAGAGGCTGGGATCTGTTTTTTGGGTCACTGTTTTCCCAGGTGGTTGGGGGTGGGGGACAGTTGACTCATTTTCCTTGTTCCCCCTCCTGCCCTCATCCCCATCATGTGGGGCTGGATGGGGGCCAAGGGCTGGGAGATTTGGGCTGTTGCCTTGGTAATGCTTAAATATTGGCTCAAAGTCATGATGGTAAAATAAATAAGCAGGAGCCCTGAGGAGCTCAAAGTGGCCCTGCCCAGAGTTCCCGGTCCCCAGCTGAAACCCACGCACCGACTTGGCTCTCGAGCAGTGAAGCAGGTAGATCTCTCCAGGGAGGTGCAGGACCGGTCAGGGGCTGCATGGACCCTGGAGGCTCAGGGACCCATCCTTCATGCACCATGCCCTGTCTCATCAGATGCTCCTAAAATTCTTGCTCACAGTGGTCTGGCAATAGAGTGGCCAAAAACCCAAACCCAGAGCCCAGGAAAGCCTTCTTCACCTCTGAAGGTGGAGTGAGAGTTTATAGAGCTCACGTGCTCTCTTCCAGAACACGAGGGCAAAGAAAACAGAGTTGGTTCTAGAGGCCGAGAGCCACAAGGCCCTGACTCAGGGGCGCATTCACAAACTGGGAGCAGCATAGTAGAGCTTCCCAGCAGCTGAGGACGCCAGCCCAGGGGATAGAACAGAGCTTTGCCCAAGATAAACCCTCAATTCCAAGAAGCTCTTTGCTTGGAAGCATAAAGCAAGTCCTTATCTCCTTTGGGTCTCAGTTCCCCCATTTTTATAGAGTCCAGCCCTGGGAACGAATGCCGTCGAAGCTTATCCCAGCAGGCTGTCCCCATGCGGCTGTGGCAGATGCACAGAGCGTAGTCCAGGGTTCATGGGCCTGCTGCCCTCAGGGAAGTGGAAACTGTTCGCCTCGCCCACTCTGAAAGCATCCAAATAATAAGCCTCTATGAGAGTCTTGGCTCAGAAGGTCTGCTTGTCCTGCTGTGTGTGCAGGAGTGGGGAGCGCAGACACATTTGGGCAGGGGTGGGGTGGGGACGGCTCCCTCTGGGCAACGTTGAAGCACTGGGCGGTGCCGGGAGGGGCCCTGAGTATGTGACAACCAGCATTAGGTCACGGCCATCCTCCCCCTGGGGTGTGATATGTCAGCAGGCAGCCATTGGCCTGTTGTGCCATGATTCATGGCGGCGAGCTTTCCTCCTGCGGGCCCCAGCCCTCCGCCTGCAGCCTCCCTTCCCAGGCCGCGTCTTGTTCTCGCTCCCTCCAGGCTGTTCTCCAGGGCTCCAGTCTCAGGCAGCCTGGAGGGCACAGGCTGACACAGTCACCAACAGGGGCAGGGTGGCCCCTGGGGACCCTGGGCTGCTCCTTCTGACCTGGTGGCCCTCTCCAGGGCCACAGGCTGCACAGTGGTGACAATGGATGTTCATGGAGCACCTGCTATGTGCTGCATCACAAACGCTTTAAATGATAACTGTCCTGTGAGGGGTGTTTTTATTTCCTAGGTTGCGCATAGCAAACTGCCACGAACTGGGTGGCGTGGAACAACTGGAGTGAGTTCTCTCCCGGTCACAGTGCAGGAGGCCAGGAGTCGGAAATCTAGGCATGGGCAGGGCCGTGCTCCCTCCGAAGGGGAGGATCCTTCCCGGCCACCTCCAGCACCAGGTGTTCCTCTGTCTCCATCTTCACGTGGCCTTTTTCGCTCCATGTATGTCTCTGTGATTCCTCTCCTTTTCTTTTCTTTTAATCCTCATCCCAGGAGAGAAAGAGAGAAAGACATCGATATAAGAGAGAAACATCAATCTGTAGCTTCCAATACATGCTGACCGGGGATCAACCCCGCAGCCTAGGCATGCGCCATGACTGGGAATCAAACCCACAGCCATTTGGGGTACTGGGAGATGCGCAGCCAGGGCCTCTCCTTTTCTTATAAGGACACTGCCATTGGATTTAGGGTCCACCCGAAATCCAGGATGATCTCATTGGAAGATCCCTAAATAAATATATTTGCAAAGACCCTCTTTCTAAATACGGCCACATTTTGAAGGTCTGAGTGGGCATGAATTTGGGGGTCTCCTTTTACAAATGAGGACACCGGGGTCAGTGAAGTGAAGTGGTTAGTCTAGAGTCCCTGAGCTGGTAAGGAGGAATCGGGGTTCAAATCCAGGCCCCGTAGCCCCAGGACCCACCACACTGTCTTTGCCAGAATCCAACATCATCAGAATTGCTACCCTGCACGTGCAAGTCCCGGCAGGAGGGGGGAACATCTCAGCCTTTGGGAGCAGAACAGGACCCCACCCCCAGCTGTTCTCTAAGTTTAGAGGTCCTGCCCCGGCTGGCTGGTCAGGGAGGGCAGAACCTGGGGCTGCATTGTAAACTGGCTCTGACCCCACTGGCAGTGTAGGCGGGTCTAGGCCCGTGTGGTGAGAGTCCCCTGAAGCGCCCGCTGAGACCAGGCCCCAGGCTGGAGATCAGCCTGTCCTCAGCTCAGGGCAGGAGCAGAGAGCCCAGCTGAGCCAAAGGGCTGGTCCCTGTGTCCACACGCCAGACGAGCCCAGCGCCAGGCCCGCCTCAGCCAGCTGGTGCCGAGCAACCCGAGGAGGCCGGTTTGGATCCAGCCTCCTGCTCCTGAAGGAGCCAACGCAGGCTCGGTCGGGAGAGCCTCAGGCGGCTTGGGCTCTGCCCAAACCCCAGCATGGAGGGTTTGGAAAGGCCGCGAAAGTGAGCCAGAACCCTCTTTCTCCTTCAGGGTTCCAGTGTGAATACCTGCTCCCCGAGCCCAGCCGCTTCTCATGGTGGCGTCACGTGCGCACCCTCCGTGTCGCCCCATCCCGGTCCTGCCGCAGGCTCCCGGGCACGGCAGCGCCCTTCCCCTGCCCAAAGCCGGAGGAGAACAAGCCCAGCTGGCAAATAAGACGCGCGTGGCACCTCCCTGGAGCTCGCTCTACCCGGGCTCGTGAAAATACACGGGATCAGCTTCTGGACCAGCCACCCAGGTGTCCAGTCCCTGCCGTGGGAAGTGCCCTGGCGGTGGCCACGCCCGGAATGACCTCCGCTTTGCAGGCCACTGCAGGTCGCAAACCCTCTAAGGCTGAAGAAGGGAGAAAGCGGGGAGCAGAAGAAGGAAGGAAGGAGTCGCAGGACCCAGCAGGCCCAGTGGATTGAGAAAGCACCCCAGGATGCCTGGGGGTGAACACGGGCCGTGTTTTTATTTCTTATCGAGGTGAGAATCACATCACAGAAAATCAGCCCTTGCAAAGTGAACAGTTCAGTGGCATTTAGTACGTTCACCGTGTTATGCCACCACCACTTCTATTTAGTTCCAAAACATTTTCATCCCCCCAAAAGGAAACCTCATACCCAAATTTAACTAACAGTCGCTCCGGGTCCCCTTCCTCCCAGCCCCTGGCAACCACCTTTCCTGCCCTTTGGATTTACGTATTCTGTACATTTCATGTATACTAAGTGGGGTCTTATAACACAGGGGTGGGCAAATGTAGGTTTACAGTGGAAATACAAATAAATAAAACCATGATAATAGGAGAGTAAACTGTTTCACATCCTCACAACTGCAAACCTGCATTTGCCCACGCCTGCGGGTGAGCGGACCACTGTTGCTTTTACCTGGTCCACACCCGTTTACCCTCCCGACCACGGCCCCTGAGTTTTACTTTGGGGAAGCCATCCCGATCCTCCTTCTTCAATCCCTGGGGCTGCAGCACTCCTTGTGTGCAGGGGCGGGCCCATGACCCAAGCCTCGCAAATCAGTCGCTGTGATTGGTTCAGGGATGGGCTTGTGACTCAATCCCAGCCAATGAGAGCAGCCGCAGGGCTTTTGCTAGCGCAGACGGCGGAGTTCTCTGCTGGGCTCGCCAAATCCTGCAGAAAGAGAGGCTGGAGTCGCAGGCCACCACCTGGGCCACCAAGCACGGAGTGCCCACCCGAGAATAAAACCCACATGGAAGAACTAAGAGTCAACACTGTCTGAGCGCCCGGCCCCAGCTCTGCCTGAAGGTGAAGCGATCTACCCTCCGATATTTCACTTGTGAAAGCTGGTCAACCGTTTGTGCTCGAAATAGTTGGAACTGGGTTTCTGTCATATACGACTAAAAGGAATCCAAACAATACATGGGACAAAGGGGGCTCCATTTCACCCGCCTTATAACGGGGTCAAAACACCACTGGCAAATTCTGTAACAACCTGCCTCCGAATCTCCCCATCCGCAGCAAGGAACACAGGGCCTTCCAGGTCTGTCCTCTGCCTCCCTCCCCTTCATTCCTTGTACCCTCCCCCCCGCATTTAATACGGCAGACACGCAATGCACACGCGCACACACGCGCATGGTACTTTTCCCCGCCTTTGGGTCTCCGTTCCTGTTGTCACCTCTGCCCAGAATGCTCTCATCACGCCCCCGCCGGACCCCTAAACCCTTACTCATTCTTTGTCACTGGATTCAGGAGTTACCGCCACCAAAAGCCTTCCCTGACTCAGTGTCCCGCCTCTCCTGCAGCGGGGGGGCCCCTGTCCCCAGCTCCATGCCACCCTGTGTGCAGTTCAGTCACAGCACTTCCTACACGTTTTCAATTGTCTGTCCATGTCTCCTCTCTGCCCTGCACACACGCAACCGGGATCCTTCAGGGCCACATCTGTGTCTGGCTCACTGCTGACCAGCACAATGCTTGGGCCACTGTAAGGCCACAATACACATCTGCTGAATGAATGAAAGAGTGAAATGTCTTGAAACACTGCTTTAAAAGACAGCATATTTTCCAAGTGTTTCCCAAAGACCCAGAGTTTAAATTTATCCCAGCAGCCTTCATCCATGCAAGCGTCCTGTATTTAAGGATGTAATTTCTAAGAGTTCAGTGATTGGTCTTGGCTTTGGCTGAGACTGGACTCTGGGGCCCTCCACTCCCTGGGCACCCCCGCCCTTGCCTGAGTAGGGGATGGAGGAGGTGGGGCTCAATTGCAACATTGCTCCCAGGATGCCTCCGACACCCACTGCTAAAGGTGGGGGGTAGTGGGGTCTCGGCCCCCTGCCCAGAATGATCCTGATCAGGACTTTAAGACACCACCCAAAGCCTGTCCAATGCTTCTGATAGCAGTCACATCTGCGGTGTCAAACATGACAGCCCGAGGCTGTCAGAGGCCTCATCCATCATCCCCACTCCTTACCGGGTGATTCTGATTTGTGGGCCAGCCCAGGCAGTGATTTCAGGCCGGCCTCCTGCCAGCTGGCCTCACACTCTCTGATTCAGTGTCTGGGTCTCCGGGAGCAGAGAGGAGCTCCGGGGGTGACGTTGGCAGGGGTGGGGCGAAGAGCCTGCCGTGCCCATCATCGTCTGTTCCTGGGGTTCCTGGGAGAGGCCACCCCTCTGGATGACAGTCAGGATCTGGGCCTATGGTGGGAGGCGGGGGAGCTGAGCTGGTGACCCAGGAGTGCTCGGGAACCAGCCAGCCGGAGAGTACTTGAAAGATTCATAAGGCACCACGACCCAAACTGTAGTTGAGATTAGTTATGGTCCCCCGGGTGATCTCCTTCCCCTGCCTGTCCCTCCACATACTTGTCAGGAAATAGAAGTTGTCTCTCTGGACTCTCCACGCGTGCTGGAGCTGCTGGTGGAACTTCCTGCAGAGACTGCACACCCAGCCCCTAGCACCCTAATAACCCAGCCCACCTTTGGACTTAAGAATGAACCCCCTGTCCCAGGTGCAACTGGGGGTACCCACCATCAGCTGAACGACTGCCAATCCTGGCTTCTCTCCCGGGGTCCACTGGGCAGACCTGGCTGGCTGGAAGCCACACCCTCTGGGAGCCGCCCACCCTGACACCTGCTCCCACCAGGTCACTGAGCAGCCCCACAAGTTCCCAGCCAGGCTTGGCCGTCCTGGACAGGGACACTGGCCTCAGCTTGAAAAGTCTTTTGGGAATTACTGTTAAGGGCTGCCTTTCAGGGATTTATTTTTCCCAGGTCAGTCTATTAATTTGGGGAGAAGGGGGGTGTTTCTTTTACTTATCAGACATTCACCCACTGCTCACTGTGAGCCAGGTGCTATCCTAGGTACTATGTGGGCACAACGCAGTGACCGCCCTGGACCCAATAGCAGCAGTACATGTTCAAAATAGCTAAGTGCTGGGGCAGCACAAGAGAGCTGGGGCCCCTCTCAGGACCACCCTCCTTTGTCTGCTTTTTGTGACAAGGACTCGGAACATTCTGTGCCCTGTATTGTCCTAAGAACAACTGCTAAGCCATTTAATTCTCGTAACAGCTTGATGAAATAGATGCTATAATTACCACATTTGATAGAAGCCGGGGAAGCAGGGACACAGAGAGGTTGAGTAAGTTGCCAAAGGTCACACAGCCACTAAGCGGCAGAGCAGGGCTTGTACCCCAGCAATCTGGCTCAGGTCCCTGCTCTTAGCCACTGTCAAGACTGCCTCTGTTGATGGCATGTCTCTCTGGCCAAGCTCACGCCAGCTGCCGGGCCACTCAGGAAGCAAGGGCACCTCCTGCTCAGGTTGCCAGACTCAGGCATGTCCTTCTACCTAAGGGCACAGTGGGAGTCGCTGGCCCGCCCTGCTCCTCCAGCCAACCCCGAGGTCAGAGGTCAGCCCAGGCTGGACAGCTCTGTCTCTGTTTACCAGCCTTCAGGGTGAACTCCAGGCCACATGGGTCCCTGGGGTGGAGCAACAGGAGGTGGCCTCCTGGCTCCAGAAAACACGGTTTTTGCCAGGCCGCCCTTGAATAAACAGCTTGCTGCTGAAGGGAGAAACAGAACAATGAAACCTGAAGCCAGGTAAAGGGCCTCCCATTCCACCAGTTGGAGGGAATGCGCTGGGGGGCGGGGTGAGCTCCCCCAGGGACAGCGGCCTGGCTCCTGCCAGGCCTGGAGCACAAACAGTGCCATAAACATTCTTCCAGGCAGCCCGTGTGGCCCAGTCGCCTCTCCCAGAGGGTTTGTGTGGGGGCCTCACAGGGCAGGGCCCGGCCTTGGCGGTCACAAGCTTCCTTGTGACAGCCGACCCTGCTCCTGGGAAAAGGCACAGGGGAAATTCTAGCCACGGGAGTGGATCCCCTTCCGAGAGGTCTGTGCCCTGAGAGAGGCATCTTCTGAAGCAGGGGGCCTTGCCAGCAGAGAAGCTCTGCCAGGGCCCCGGGCTCCGTCTGTTCACTGCGCTCTGCCTAAAAGCCCCATCCCGGAGCCCCGCACTTCTCTGTGAAGGACCAGGTGGCGAGCAGGTCTAGTCCGAGGGCCACATGCCTGTGTCAGGGTGACCCCCCTCTGCCCTGGCGGAGGGAAGGCGGCCTTAGACGGCTGTGAGGAGTGGGCGTGGCTGTGTCCCAATAAGACTTTATTTGTGGACACAGAAATTTGAAGTTCATGTCATTTTCAGATGTCGTGAAATACTCTTATTCTTTTGATTTTCCTCCCAACCATTTAAAAAAGTAAAAGGCATCCGTAGCTTGCAGGTTGCTCAAAAACAGGCCATCCAATAAATGTGATAATAACCACAAAAGAAAACAGTCTGCAGGCAGGCTGTGGGCTGCGGGCTGGGGCTGGTCGCGGACCCTGATAGGGTGGCCACAGCCCTTGGGATGAAACCCAAGAGCGGGGCTCCTCATGCTCCACTAAGCAGGGACCTCTGGTGCCCACATAGACCTCATCCAATGTCTGCAGTTCTCCGTTTGAAACCAGAAGAGCCAGTGTTTGTGCTGCCTGTCACCTGTCAGACCCAATAAGCAGAGACAGGGACTGAATCTTTATGGCGCTTTATTCAGACAGTCGGCCATCTGAGAAGACAGAGGGTTTGTACCCTAACAGACCTTTTTTAAATTCCATTAGAAACAGACTCTTTTTATAAGGAGAAAGAAAGTGTAGGTAAGGGGGTTAGAATTCAGGGAAAATGTTAATCAGATAAAAGCTGCAGCATTCTTTCATCTGTGTCCTCGGTGGTGGTCTTTATTTGTACCCTGGGCTGTGGTCCGTTCACCCTGGAGCACCATGGCTCAGATACCATCTTGATGGCTTGCAGTCCCCCTGAGCACAAAGGTGGAACTGCTCATGCTCTCCTGGAGTCAAGGTGGGTCCTACCTTCAGTTCCTGAAACAATAGCTTTTTACATACATGGATTACTAAGCTGATTAGCTATTACCTGAAACTAAACTTTTTCCAACATTTGAGTCCCCCCTCATCATGTCGACCCCGCTCGTGTGGGATCTTCTGGAACATTCTTTCTCCCTTTACAACACTTGCTTGCTTTTGAAGACTCAGTTCACTGATCCCACTTCCGGGAGCCTCTCTCAGTACCCAGTCGGGTTTGAACGCTCGAGCCCCATCACGTCACTGTGCTTGGTGCCGAGACTGACGGCAGCCCTTTGCTCCTTGGTCTCCATCATCATCCTGGAGGCTCCCAAGCACCAGGATGGGGCCTTTCACCACCCACCCCTGTCCCAGCACCTCCGTGGTGCTCAAAGTTCACTTCTTTAGAGAATTGCTCTGTCCATGTATAAGAGAACACCCCACACTCCCACCTTAGCCCACCTCTCTCCTCCTGACTTTATCTTCCCCAGGCTCTTGTTAACCACTACTGGTCAGGGGCTTCTACTGTTCACATCGGAGTCCTCAGGGCTTAGATTAGTACTTGGCATACAGTAGGCCCTCAATAAATACTTGGGGGAAGGACTTCCGGCCAAGATGGAGGCGTAGACAGACACACTGCGTCTCTCTCCACAACTAAGAAGGAACACAACTACCTCAAAACTAGAGACAAGAAGTTCCAGAAAATCAAACTGCATGGAAGTCCAACAAACAAAAATATAAAGAAGAAATACTCATCCAGACAGGTAAGAGGGGTGGAGCCGGGGTGGAGCCAGGGTAGAGAGGATGTGGTGTGGTAGTGGCAGCAGTGGCAGCGGCGGCAGCAGCAGGCTAGCAGAAAGCACAGTCACATGTTTTAAAAAGTCGGGAGGGACACCTGGGGAGCACTCCCAGCACCAGACCAGACCGCGCAGCTCACAGTCCCAGCCCCGGAGAAAATCAAGCCTCATTGCTTCTGACTGTGCAGACCAGTGGGGGTTGTGGCGGAGGAAGAAACTGCAGGTCTCTCAGCAGAGTCCACTTGTTTAAAGGACCTCCACGGTCCTAGAACATCTGCAGACCCACCCACTCTGGGAATGACAGCCAGGGCAGCAGCTAGAGAGGTGCCAGTCCCATACAAAAATGGCAGAAGTGCCTGGAAAAGGGGCAAGCGTCGAGCAAGTGGCATTGTTCCCTCTCTGACCCCTCCCCCCACATACACCGCCACAACCTGGTGAAAGAGGTTGCGCTGTACTAATGAATATGTAAGGCCCTGCCCCTTACAACATAACAGGTGCAACAGCTCTACCTAAGACACAGAGGCAAACAAACACAGTAGCCTGTCAAGATGAGGAAACAGAGAAGTATGGCCCAAAAGGGGAAATGGATCAAGATTCCAGTGGGAGAAAGATAGCCAACCTAACAGATGAGGAGATAGCCAACCTAACAGATACTGAGTTCAAAACACTGGTGATAAAGATGCTCACAGGCTTGACAGATATGCTTGAGTACAGCAAAGGCAGAAAGGAAGAAGTGAAGGCTATGCTAAGTGAAACAAAGAAAAATCCACAGAAAACCAATGGTGAAGGGAAGGAAACCTGGGTTCAAATCAATGATTTCAAACATAAGGAAGAAAAAAACAGTCAACCAGTACAACATGAGGAAACAAGAATTGAAAAAAATGAGGAGAGGCTTAGGAACCTCTGGGACAACTTTAAACATGCCAACATCCGAATCATAGGGGTGCCAGAAGAAGAAGAGGAAGAGCAAGAAATTGAAAACTTATGTGAGAAAATAATAAAGGAAAACTCCCCAAATATGGCAAAGGAAATAGACATACAAGTCCAGGAAGCACAGAGAGTCCCAAACAAGTTAGACCCAAGGAGGACCACACCAACACACATCATCATTAAAATGCCAAAATTTTAAGATAAGGAGAGAAAGCAGCAAGAGAGAAGCAGAGAGTTACCTACAAAGGGGTGCCTATAAGGCTATCAGCTGATTTCTCAAAATAAACTTTGCAGGCAAGAAGGGACTGGCAAGCAGTATTCAATGTGATGAAAAGCAAGGACTTATAACCAAGATCACTCTATCCAATAAGGCTATAATTTAGAATGGAAGGGCAGATAGAGTGCTTCTCAGACAAGGTAAAGCTAAAGAAGTTCATCATCACTAAGCTATTATTATATGAAATGTCAAAGGGACTTACTTAAGAAAAAGAAGATTAAAATTATGAACATTAAAATGAGAACAAACTCACAACTATCAACAACTGAATCTAAAAAATAAAAACAAAACCCAGCTAAGCAAACCAGAACAGGAACAGAATCATAAGTATGAGGATCATTTGGAGGGTTATCAGCTGGGAGGGGGAAGGGGAGAAATTAGGAAATGGTGCAGGGATTAAGCAGCATAATCAGTTGGTACAAAGTAGACAGGGGGAAGTTAAGAATAATATAGGAAAGGGTGAAGCCAAAGAACTTACATGCACAACCCATGGACATGAACTAAGGGGGGTGGGGGATTGCTGGAGGAAAGAGGGGTACTGGGCAAAGGAGAGCAAAGGGAAAAAAATTGGGACTACTGTAACAACATAATGAATAAGATATTCTTCAAAAAAAAAAATACTCAGGGGAGGTGTTCACTCCCAACAAAACAGACCCTCAGACTTTTAAAAATATTTTTTTAATTTATATTTTGGAGGGGTAAAGGAAGAGAAAGGGAGAGAAACATAAATGTGTGATTGCCTTTCATGCGCTCCCAACTGGGCACCTGGCCTGCAACCCAGGCCTGTGCCCCGACTGGGAATCAAACCAGCGACCCTTTGGTTCACAGGCCCTGCTCAACCCACTGAGCCACACCAGCCGGGGCCAGAGCTTAGGACTTTGATCTTGTAAAACGTTAACTATGCAGACTGCTAAAGAACAGAATTCAATCAAGGAAATGTGAAGATTTAACTGGCTTTATGAAGTGGTTCACGAATCGGGCAGCATCCCATCCAGCAACCAGAAAGGCGCCCCAGGGTGTTGGACCACCAGGGAGGTTTTATGGGCAGAAAGAGGCTGGGACTAAGAAGTTAGGAGTGGATTATTTCCCACAAGGACCGCTTTCCTTTTGGGGAAGGCAGGGGATCTTATCAGGCAGATTAGCCTACTAGTGTTGATCAGGAAGCTCCAAATGGATTGGTTCAAAATTCCACTCCAGGGAGGGGCAGAAGCTGCACTTACGATAGGCGCTAAATTTGAGTTTGGTGTTGTGGCTGAGGAGAAGTGACTCCGTGCTAGCCTGTTGTTCCTTTTGTTTAACAGAAGGAGGGAAGGGAAGAAGGAAGGGAAGAAGGAAAGGAAGAAGGAATTTTAAGTATCAGTCCGGCTGCTGTGAGTGGGTAGTGTTTCTCACCCTGCACGTTAGAATCCTCAGGAAGTTTCCAAAAACAAGGGGTCTTGGCCCCCACCCACACCAAGTGGAGCAGGATCTCCAGGGAGGGAAGCCTGAGCATCTTCTAACCTCCCCCAAACCGTTACACTCACACACCCTGGGAATTCTAACGCACGAAATGGATCCAGGTCACTGGCTGAAGATGGAATGCTCGAGAACCCCCAGTCCAGAGATGGATGGTGTCTCCTCGGTCTTCATCCTCTATTCTCCCAGGTGCCTGGCAGGGCCAGGTAGCAACCATGAAAGGCAGCCTGGGGCAGAGGAAGCTTTGGTGTGATTTGGCTTTCAGACTGCTGTCAGTTCTGTTTTCTCAGGATCAAAAAGAACGGAGCCTGCCCCCTTGTCACCCATTGTCACCCACCATCTGGGACCCTGACCAGCAGCGTGGGCATCACCTGGAAGCCCATTGCGTTAGGGATAAAGAAGCAAGCCAGTGACCCTCAAACCAGTAGGAGATAATGAACAGATGAATCATGGAAAAGGGGCCAGGAAAGGACATTCCGCAGCTCCTCACACATATCTCTGGGATCAAAAGGAGGAAGATTGTTGTCACCAAACACAGAGAAATGGGGAGATGGAGCTGGATAACTTTGCAAATAAGTTGTAGAGAGACCTGTAACTAGATTACCCTTAGTTAATCACAGCCTGAGTTAAGTAGTTAATCACATTAGTTAGGTTGTGAACCTGGATTAACCAGCAATGGTGAAAAGGGGGAGAAGGAGAGGGGAGGAGGAGCTAATCACATTAGGGAGGGGGAGCTAATCACATTAACATAAAACCAGTTTTCTTTGTCTATTCCGTGCATGTTTCTGGCTGGCGGTGTGCCCGACCCTGCAGACTCGTGAATAAACGCCTCGCTTTACTACTCAAGTCTCGTGTCCCGGTGTTTCATTGTGAGCGTTTCTCACAATTGGACGGACAAACAGCATCTCAGGCTCAGCCCCATTGAAATCTGTGTGATTCCCGGCACCTTCGGGCTCCCACAGAGCTGCCCTAGCATGTCATGGGCATGGGGTTCTTGCACCATGGTCCCTGCATTTTGCATGTGTGGTCTGGGTGTGCTGGGTGTCTTTGGTGACATCACCATTTGGGGGGCTACCATTTCCTTGCCAGTGTGAGAAATGCTCACATTGAAACACCGGGACACGGGACTTGAGCAGCAAAGCGAGGCGTTTACTCACGAGTCTGCAGAGTCGGGTGCACCGCCAGCCAGGGGCATGTGCGAGCGAAGTAGACAAAGAAAAATGGTTTTATACTAACAGGACTAGCTCCCCCTCCCTAACATGATTAGCTGCCCCTCCACTATCCTTCTCCCCCATTTCTCCATTACTGGTTCACAATCTAACCAATTAACTGCTTAACTCAGGATGTGATTAACTAAGGGTAATCTAGTTACAGGTCTCTCTACAACTTATTTGCAAAGTTATCTAGCTCCATCTTCCCATTTCTCTGTCTTTGGTGACAACAGTTTTCCTCCTTTTGATCCCAGAGATATGTGTGAGGAGCTTCGGAATGTCCTTTCCTGGCCCCTTTTCCATGATTCATCTGTTCATTATCTCCTACTGGTTTGAGAGTCACTGGCTTCTTTGTCCCTTACACCAGCAAATAAGAGGACCAGAGAAGATGATCTGAAGGTTCCTGCCCACTCTCAAGGTCAGCCTCACCAAACAAAGGTGAGAAGATAAAGAAGGCCATGAGCACGAATCAGCCTTTTCAGCCAGGAATGTTGAGGCATCAGGACCCAGCGCGAAGAGGAACCAGACGTCAAAGAAACTAGCCCAGAAGGAACCGATCCAGGTTTGCTCATCTCGGCCCAGAGGCCAGAGCTCATTGGTTTTTCCAGGAGCATCTCCCTTCCTCTGGTCCCTCGCCCAGCCCTGGCCCCCACTCTCTGCCGACCACACCCCTCTGCTCCCCTTTGCAATGCTCTCCTTCCAGCCTGGCCACAGCCCCGAAGCCCTGGGCTGCAAACCGACAACCGCCTTCCCGAACAAGCTTGGGAAGGAGGCTGGGAGTCTAGAGATGAACTGTCAGAGTTAGGGAGGGGTGGCCACTCCCAACAGAACCATTCCTCAGACTTTGATCTGGAGAAACATTAACCGTATCAAGCCAAGCAGCACATCCAGGGCCCTTGGGACACTATTATTTTCCGAAACAGGCTTTTTGCCCAGAAATCATCTTGATCCTTAGCCTATCACTTCCTTTTCGTAATATCACATCATTACTCCTCCTTCTGTCCTCCCAGACTCTACTGACTCCTTCCATCTGGGACGCTGGACAGCCGCCAGGGGGAGGCCTGGTCTCCCCGGAATCTGTGTGACGGCCAAGCTGCTGTTTTGTTCCCCTTGTAATCAGGCCCTCCAGCCTCTTCATCACTTTTATTGCCTTTCCTCCTCAAATTTCCCTCCAAAGTCATCAGTGAAGGCTCTAGGTGAAGACCCAGAAGACAACTCCCTGGCTGAGAGACCCCACCGTATTCCCTAGGGCGCAGGTCCTCCTGACTGCAGAGCCGACCGGCGGGACGCAGCGTTTGGGACACTCCCGGGTTTCGGCTCTGAGCCCAGGTCTCCTCCCCAGTCCTGCCCACCTTCCCGCCCTCCCTGGGTCTTCTCCATCCGGCTGTCGGAGGGAACTGCTTCACGTTGTGATCCCTCTATTTCCGCCCAACGCACATCCAGCCTGAGCGAAGCCAAGGGGCTCGGAGGACAACCCTGGCGCCTGGGGCCCAGGCTGACCGCCCCACTGGTCGCTCCGGCGCCCCAAGGCCTGGCGGTGTCGGAGGAGCCTCTTCCACGTGCCAGGCTCTGCCACAGCGCTCTGCCACATTACCCGTTTCACTGAACAGCCATCCCAGAGGCTTTATGTTTCCGTTCTAGGGAATGGACACCAGGCTTGGGCAGATTAAGCACTGAAACAATCACGCAGTCAGGATATAGCAGGATGGGATTTGAACCCAAGGCCTTACTTCCCTGTGGAACCTGCAAACCCTCTACACTCATGCCTGATCCGCCCAGGACACAAGGGGCTGGTGCTGTAATAACGAGGGACTTCTACTCTCGCCACAGCTACCGCCCACAGAAAACAGCCAGTGGGCTCCTGGCCTCTGGTCCCAGCTGAGCAACTTGGACTTGAGTGACCGTATTCCTTCATATTTTTCCCCAGCAGCTACAGCACACCCCTGACTCTTTGTTGTTGTGATTTAAATCCTCACCCGAAGATATATTTATTGATTTTTAGAGAGAGAGGAAGAAAAGAGAGAGAGAGAAGCATCAGTCAGTTGCCTCCCATACACTTCCCCCCCCCCACCAGGGATCGAACCCACAACCTTTGGGTTCAAGGGACGACATTCCAACCTAGCCAGGGCCACGGGACCTTATTGCCATGAGAAAGAAGGAAAAATCCAGATTATGGTCACGGAGCTTCCCTACCCCGCCCTTAGGCAATTTATATTTTGTTCTTCCAGGTAGGACTTCACATTTATCCCATGAATATTAATCTTCTCAAACAAGGACTTATCCAAGAATGTTCATAGCAGCACTATTTACAGAGGATTGGAAACAACCCAAGTGTCCACAGATACATGAATGGATAAACCCCATGTGGTATATCGATGCAATGGAATATTACTCAGCCACAAAAAAGAGCTCAGTTTTGACACACATTACAATGTGGATGAACCATGAAAACAGGATGCTGAGTGGAAGAAGCCAGTCATACAAGGCCACAATTGTGTGATTCCATTTATAGGTGAAGGAGCAGGCCTACATTTATCTGGAGGGAGGGAGGGGTCCCAGGAGAGAGGGAAGCCAGAGCAAACACCCCAAGACCAGAGGTGCCTCACCAGAGGGTCATGGTGGGAGCGAGCAGAGAGTGGGGACAGGTCATGAAGTCAAAGAGGTAAGGAGGGTGTATTCATTTCCTGCTGCTGCAGCAAATTACCACAAACTCAGGGGCTTGAAACAACACAAGTTTATTTTCTTACAGTCTTCTGAAGGTCAGAAGTCCAAAGTGAGTCTCAGAGGACTAAAATCAAGGTCTCAGGAGAGCTGCTTCCTCCTGGAGGCTCCAAGGCAGTCTGCTCCTTGCCTCTTCCCCATTCCCTGGCTCATGGCCCCCTGTCCCTCCAATGTCACCCCCCGCCCCCCGGTCGCAGCGCCTTCTTCTCTCCTAGAGCCAAAAGTCTGCCTCCCTTTGATAGGGACACCGTGATCATGGTTAGGGCCCACCCAGACAATCCAGGGTCCTCTCCCCACCTCAAGATCCTTAATCCCATCTGTAAAAGACCCTTTGCTGTGTGAAGTGGGGACTGGGACATGGACCTGTTTCAGAGAGCCTTTCCCCAGCCCACACAAGAACTCAGAACATGGAGGGATCTGTGGGCCTTGTAACCACTTCGGCTTTTTCTCCGAGTGCAAAGGAGGCCTTGGAAGGTTTCGAGCCAAAGAGTGACACAATCTGACTTATGATTAAAAGGATCAGTCTAGCTGCTGTGTCGAGAAGATTCTAAAAGGGCAAAGGGGGACTCCAGCAGGAAGCTATCACAGTAAGCTGGGGAGGGGGAGAGAAGCAGTCAAAGTTGGAACACCTTCCGTGTCATGCAATTGACAGGATCCCTCCACAGACTGGATGTCAAGTGTGAAAGAGGCAGGGGTGACCCCCCGTGGTTGGTCTGAGCAACTGGGTAGATGGGGTTGCCCTTGACAGGGTCAGGGAGTCTGCGGAAGGACCAGGATTGGGGGAGAGAGTGGCAGTGGCTTTGCAGAGGTTAAGCAGGGGTTTCCTATTGGATGTCCCTACAGGTGCAGAGGCAGTTGGATGTGGGAGGCGGGAGTCAGGGGACCGTTCAGGCTGGACAGATGGTGGAGTGGCACCTGGGAGTGGCCAGAAGGGAAAGGGTACAAGAACTGGGCCCTAGGGCACGTCAGCATTAATAAGCCGAGCGATCAAGAAGGAGCGGGCAGAGAAGCAGGAAGAAGTCCAAGGAAGGACATGTCGGCGAATAAGCATGGAGCCCTCTCAGGAAGACAGTCACAGAAGTGGAGTCCTCAGCGACCTGGACAGCAGCGAGTTCAGTGGCGTGGTGAGGGCAGACGTGGCCCGGACGGAGCAGGGTTCAGACGTTGCTGTTCCCTGCCATTCTAGAACGAATTCTCAGATGTTATGCCCACCTGCCCAGCTAAGAGGCAGCCCCTCGGTTTCTGTCTCCTTTTCCCTCGCAATTTTAACCATTCTAAAGTGTCTACTTCACTGGATTTTAGCAGATTCATGACGTTGTACAGCCATCACCCCTCTCTAAGGCCAGAACATTTTTATCCCCCCAGAAAGAAACCTCATACCCACACAGTCCCTCCCATGCCCCCTCCCCCCAGCCCCCGGCACCCACTCCTCTGCTGGCTGTCTCTACAGATTTGCCTATTCAGGATATTTCATAGAAACGGAATCATACAATATGTGGCCGTTTGAGTCTGGCTTCTTTCACTTAGCACGATGTTTTCAAGGTCCGTGCATGTATCAGAGCTTCATTCCCTTTTAGGGCTGAATAGAATTCCACAGCATGGATGTACCAGCCTTTACTTATTCGTTCCTTTATTGATGGACATTTGGGTTGTTCCCACCATGGGGCTGCTATGAGTGACGCGTCTATGAACATTCGTGGACAAGTGTGTGTGCAGACGTCTGGCTGCGGTTCTCCGGGGCTATACCTCTGCCGAGGAGAGGAAGTGCAGGGTCACTCGGTGTCTCTAGGTTTCACTTTTTGAGGAACTGCTGGACTGTTTCCCACGGTGGCTGCTCCATTTCACAGTCCCCCTGACCACGTATGAGCGTGGTTGGGGCCTTCGGGAACTGTAACTGCTCGTCACCCTGGTCTGATTCTTTGTGCACACACGTGTGTGTGGAGGGGTTAGTGATCCACTGCACTGGACCCCAACTCTTTAGACTTTAATTTGGGGAAGCCAATTTCATTTAGCTGCTTAGACATTATCGTGGCGATGTGCCACATTATGGTGGCAATCTGCAACTTCCAGGTTCTGGACAGAGCTTGCAGAGGGAAGGGCCGCAGGCCCCAGGGGATCCCACACTGCTCTCACCCCCAGGGATGGGGGGTGGGGGGTGCGGGACAGGGAGAAGCCTGCTTGCTCATCGAAGCCACAGGGGTCTGCTCAGAATGGAGCAGTCGAAAGGCAGAGATGAGCGGTTACGCAGGGCTCGGGCGGGAGACCGGAGGGTAGCTGGATGATCACGAAAGGGTACACAGTTTCCATCAGCGGGGATAAAAAAACGTCTAACAATTGCAGAGGCGGCGGTTTCACATATCTGTGAATACACTAAAAATGATTGAATTGTGCACTTTAAATAGGAGAATTGTATGATATGTGAATTATATCCCAGACATTGATTTAAAAAAAAAAAAAAGCATAAGGGAGACTTGAGAAACTCTGGGACAGAAACCAAGGAAGTGAAGTTCCCTGCAGTGCCACCAGGATAAGGAAACAGTAGGAGAATCCAGTCTTCACGGGCAGGTTTCCAGCGACATTCCTGCAGCCTGGGCCCTCGCCCTGGCCTCACACGCATCTCCGAGGCCTGTGCCCAGACTGTCCCCCACGGAGGCGGGTGACATCTCAGCAGATCTCAGAGAGGGCTGAGCAAGGACGGGGCGCCCAGGCGGAGACCGCCCGCCCGGCCCTGCGCCCTCGCGTCCGTTACCGCGGTCTCGGGCGCTCCCTGGCGGGCAGCGAGGACTCGGCCGCAGACGGGGCCCCGACGGGGAGCCGGCGGAACAAGCCTGGAGCTCTCCCCCAGCCCCCAGGGGCACCTACCTCTCCGTGACTCAGTCCCTTTGCACCCAAAGACAGTCAGCCCTAGCCCCTGGGTGGCCCTCCTTTTTATTTGTAAAACCTTTTTATTATGGGCATGTATTATGGAGAATTTCAAACAAAAATAAATTAGAGAAATCACCTAACGAACCCCCACATACCCACCCCGCAGCTTCAGCAATGGCCGACAGGGGCCCAACCTCATTCTCATGCATCCTGACCTCCGCCCACTCCCTGCGACTGTATCATTTTCAAGCCAATCCCACAGAGCGTATTATTCATCTGTAAATATTTACAAATGCATAAATGATAAGGATCCCTTTTAACATCACCAAAATACTATTGTCACGCCTTTGAAAAATTCTCCAACGTCATTAAATTATCAGTCATATTATCAGTAGACTCATCATGGCCAAAAAATCGTCTTTTTTTTTTTTAACAGCCTGTTTGAATCAGGATCCATTGAGATTGGTTAATCTGCCACTGAAATGTCTTTATTTCTAGGTTCCCTGTTCATCTTGCAATCCACTTTTTTGGAGAAGCCTGCTTTTCTATTTTTCCCTGCTTTGTTAAGGTATAATTGACAAATAAAAATTGTATAGATGAAGATTTGATACATATACATTGTGAAATGATCACCACCATCAAGCCAACTAACACATGGAGTTGCCTTTGTGTGTGGGTGGTAAAAACACTTACCATCTATTCTCTTAGTGTTTCTCTATTTTAACAGAATTTAAATTTACAAGTGGTCTGGGATTACAGCCATGGTAATGAACAGAGGGAACCAAGCCTCCTGCTGACCGTGTTTTGTCGATGGAGATACAGAGGTTTTGTTTGTTTTTCTGTTGCAGTTTCCCCAGCTCTGTTCCTTTTGTCATAGAAAAAACTTTTCTTTAACAGAAAATGCACCTGAGACAAAGTCAGAGAAAAATTGAAAAATGCTGCAAATTTAACTCTTTCAAATGACCAGACTCTAAAATGACAAGTCCAAGTTCTGAGATTTCTGAGCCTGTGAAGAAGAAAGGTTCTGTCTGTGAAGAAGGCGGTGTGAAATCCAAGGAGCTACGAGCAGGTGAGTCCCAGTTCGAGCAGGTGAGTCTGGGTTTGGCATGCTCAGCCTCTCACCTCACCTGCTCCCAAGTTTGGCCACAGTCCGCACTGGGAGCCCATGACCTCTCTCTCAGCCGCTCAGGTGCCCTGAGCTCAGAAGCCTGACGCTCTTCTTCTGGGACAGCCGCCACATCATAGCCTGGCTGACAGCACCTTGACTTCCAAGGCAACATCAGTGCTATAAATAGGGTGACCAACTCGGATGTCCCTGTGGGCCAACTTGGCCTTTTGAAATTTAGGCAAACATGGCTCAAATGCCCTGATTTCACAACCTGCTCGAGTCCAGACTAAAACCGCAAACATGGTCATACAGGTACGCTGTCTTCCTGTCCTCCACTCACTTCCGCGTGTTCCCGCTCTGCTCTCCCAGCTGTGGGTGTCGCCTCCATGCAGCTTCAGGTCAGCACACCTGTGCCCTCCAGAACGCTCGCACTCAGGATGTCCCAGAATTAGCAAAGGTCTGTGTGGCGAGCGTGGGCTCCTGAGCTCCCTCAGCGAGGGCTGGGGCTGGCACATTCTCGGGGAAGATGTCATTGGCCACCCAAAGACAGCACCAAAGAATGATCCAGCAGGATGTGATTGGTAAATACTTTATCCTCACAAAGGGGTTACCTGATAAGGTTCTCTAAGTGGAATCAAGACTTTTCCCCTGATGGCCAGTTATTTCACCAGATTATCTCTTTCTCTTAATTTCTTCCTTGCGTGAGTGGAACCATTCACTTTGAGAA